>NC_136059.1:869909788-872512288 GCF_964261635.1 Lissotriton helveticus
GACACCAACTTAACCATCGAGACCAGGCGGAACGGTATCTTTTATTTGAGCTATCTTCACAGGCTTGGAAGAGTAAAGAGGCAGCCCCTCGTGAAATGCCTAGGACATTCCAGCATTTCCAGTAACTATCCAGGCCATAAGACAAAGAGAGCCCGCTAGGACCTGGTGATGAGGGTTGTCCTGGGGATCCCAGAGGAGATCCGGAACAGGGGTAGAGGGATTGAAAAATCCCAAGAAAGTTCCATCAGAGCTGGAAACCAGACTTGTGGCACCAGACCGGGGTTATCACAAGCAGATCCACCATAGTCTTAGTACTTGTGTGGATACCCTCATTATCTTCGCAAATGGTTTACACGCATATCCGGTCTCTATGTTCCAAGCTTGGAGAAACGCGTTCGTTGATACAGCATTGGGGTGCGGTCGCCAACTGCAATACCTGTCCAGTTGGAAATCCAGCCGAGAGGCAAACAGATGTAATGAGAAGGGGCCCAAACTGTCCTGAATCTGCTGTAACACCTGCGGGCGTAGTTTCCACAGGCCGACATTCCTCCAATGCCGGGAGGGCCATTCTATCACAGGGTCGGGCTGCGAGCCAAAGATTGCTCTGCCATTCCAGGCTTCCATTTGGGAAACCGACCTGTGCAGCTCCTTCTTCGCCACCACCGAGAGAGGTAGAGATTGGGAATAAGTAAAACCCCATTGAAGATGGGAACTTCAGGCATTGAAGTGCTCAATAGTGGTGAGGCTCCTGCCACCAAAGCCTTCATGCGGGAGCTCTTCACGGCTATAAAGGAGGACATCCAGGAGCTGTGGACCCAGCTGGCCTCGGATCTGAGAGAAGTGCGGAGGGATGTCGATGCCATTGGCGACAGGGTCGCAACCCTTGAGGAACATGACCTAGGGATGGCCGAGGACATACACCAGCTTCAGCAAGACGTCCTGCGACTCACTGAGCAAAACCTTGACCTGCAGGCGCACTCTGAGGATCTGGAGAATAGATCCCGGCGCAATAACATCCGGATAAGAGCGGTCCCGTGGAAAGGAAAGGGAGCGGACCTGCGTGAGTACGTCGACGGCCTCTTTCGCCATGTCCTGCAAGAGGAAGACCTCCGAGAGATTCAGTTGGACCGAGTTCATAGAGTCGGCCTCCCACGTGGATCCAATGCGCCTCCTCCTGATATCCTGGTATGCGTCCACGATTTTGAGCTTAAAGAACGGATTCTGAGGAAAGCGCGCGAGCACAATCCCCTCGCGTTTCGTGACCATCGCCCTGTACTGTACCAAGACTTGGTGGCCTCCACTCTGGCCAAACGGAGGGACTTTAGGCCGATCACCACTTTCCTACGAGAGCAGGGGGTCCCCTACTCCTGGGGGCATCCTTTCAGACTGGTCTTCCGATGGAAAGGCAAGTTGATCCCGGTGCGGTCACTGGAGGCTGCTCGTGAGCGGTTGGGACTGGATGGACCTGATGTCCGGCCGGACGCCTCGCCCTCCCCGTCAAGGCGCCGTCGTCGCTCCACGGAGTGGCAAACAGTGGGCAAACCAGCGAAACCTACAGGTCCGGATTTATCCATTAGCCTCAAGGAGAGGGGGGCGGCCGTGGCTAAGGTGGCTAAGGTGACTGAGACCCCAGAGGGACCTGATTCCTGCCTCTGCAAGCTTGACCTCTGCAGGATGATGGCTGGCGTCGGAGGGACCTCTCGTCTGGACTTTGATGGGTAATGTACTGTCATGCCCGCCAGGAGAGATGTCCTGCATCAGGACGTGGGTGGTTGGCGGGGTCAAGTCCATGCCCCCGACCCTTTGGACTTTACTGACGAACTATCGTTCCCTCCTTTTGCCTAATGTGCAGGGGGGTACTGTCATGTTGTTGGGGGTTTTGTTTTTTGAGGGAGGTCTTTGCGGGTATGGGGGGTGTTGGGAAGGGGGGTATCCGGGGGGTCTTCGCATCAGCCATTAATTACCTCCATTCTAACGCTGAATGTCCTACTGCCCGTGGGTGGTGTGTCTTGTCCTAGTAGCAAAGTTTGTGTTCTGCCTTTACGATGGGGAAAGATTTGAAAGTTGTTAGTCTGAATGTGCGGGGCCTTAACAGCCCGGTAAAGTGGGCGGCTATTCGGTCATTGTTGGAGGGGGCGGGGGGCGATATCTGCCTGCTACAAGAGACGCACCTCCTCTCCAAGGACACTAAGAGGTTTAGGGATAGACGCTATCCCATTCAAATGTGGTCCTCCTGCGCTACGAAGAAACATGGTGTAGCAATCTTGCTGAGTGCTAAAGCGCATTGCAAAATATTGTCTCAGGTGGTTGATATCAAAGGCCGATTCCTAGCGGTCAGGATCCAATGGGGCGACACCCGCCTCACGGTAGGCTCTCTTTATGCTCCCAATGTTCAGCAGGAACCCTTTCCTGACCTCAGCGCTTGCGGTCGCTCGGGCGTCTCCCGACCCCTGGGTACTGGTGGGGGGTGATTTGAATGTGGTAATGGACCCGTCCCTAGATAGGTCAGAAGCGCGCTCGCACCAAACTGGGGCCTTATCCAAGGGGGGGGGGCGATTGTGGTTACAGGAGGGGGGACTCCATGATGTTTGGCGTACACTGCACCCGCTAGAGCGCGATTACACCTATTACTCAGCGGCACACAAAACCTACGCGCGTCTTGACCACTTCCTTGCATCTACCTCCCTCATGCCCCAGCTCTCCTCGGCGGAGATTGCCCCGCGTTCCCTATCCGATCATGCCCTTATCTCCTTGCAGGGGGCGGGTACGCGCGATCGTCCGGGGGATGGCGCCTCCGCGACTCTCTCCTCAACTCCGCCTCCGTAGTGGAGCGCCTGCGTGACTCGGTCACGCATTACTTCGCGGCCAATGACGTGGACGACATGCCGTTAAGTTCAGTATGGGAAGCGCTTAAACTGGGGGTGAGAGGCGACTGCAATTTGGTCTCGGCGTCACTGGCAAAATTGCGCAGAGAGAAACGGGAGGAGCTTGAGGGGGAGGTGCGGGGGCTGGAGGCGATCCACCAACGCACCGGAGCGCAGCGGGTTTGGAGAGAACTAGAGACGAAGAGGCGCATGCTTAAGCACCTAGATCTTGACCGCGCCGAATACGCACTCTTGCGCTTACGACACAAGTTCTATGTTAGCGGCGATAAAGGGGGCAGGATGCTGGCTCACCGCTTGAGGGCCCGCACGCAACAGGTGGCTATTCCTGTCGTCCGTGGCGCGAATGCGGTGGAGCAGACGACCGCATGGCGGCGGCTTTTCAGCGCTTCTACCACACACTGTACACATGTGAGACACCCGAACCCAATCATGTCCAGGCCTACTTGGCGACCTGCGGGATCACGCCCCTCTCCCCGAGCTCGGCGGCTGCACTTGACGCGGAGATACGCATTGAAGAGGTTATCTCCGCGATTGCGCGCCTGAAGACGGCCAAGTCCCCGGGGCCGGATGGCTTTTCGGCCTCCTTCTACAAGAAGTTCTGCAGGGAGCTGGCACCCTTCCTGACGCGCCTCTTTAACTCCTTCAGGGAGACGGGGGGGTGACTCCGTCCATGGCCGAGGCAGTCATCACGGTGATCCCCAAGGCAGGGAAGGATGCCAAGGAGTGCAGCTCGTACCGCCCCATCTCCCTCCTCAACGTGGACATGAAACTATTCTCGGGTATCTTGGCAGCGCGCCTTAGCCCTTACATGGACGGAGTTATTGAGCCCGATCAGGTGGGATTTGTCCCCACGCGACAGGGGGGCGAGAATACTAAGAGGCTCCTACACCTGGTGGACTCGGTGCACCGTTCCCGTACGCAGGCCCTGTTACTCTCTATCGACGCCGAGAAGGCGTTTCACCGGGTTGACTGGTCGTATCTGTTCGCGGTCCTGAAGACCTTCGGGTTGGGAGACACCTAAATCAGCTGGGTGCGTTGCCTCTATGCTTCCCCGAGGGCGGCAGTGAGAGTCAATGGTTGTCGTTCGGAGTATTTCCCCATCACGCGCGGGACGCGACAGGGTTGCCCCCTGTCGCCCTTACTTTTCGCGCTCTACATGGAGCCATTCGCGCAACACCTCCGGGATAACGCGGACATCCACGGCATTCGATTTGGCGCCGAAGACCACAAGGTGAGTCTTTATGCCGATGATGTGATCCTTTCGCTCACCCAACCTCACTCCTCGCTACGGCACCTCTCCCACGAGCTCCGGGAGTTCGGGTCGGTGGCTGGCTTCAAGGTCAACTTCCTTAAATCCCAAATCCTCAACATCTCGGTGCCGGAGGAAGAGGTCCGCGATCTGCGGAGGGACTTCGACTTCCAGTGGGTTCATACAGACATCCCTTACCTCAGAATTCATTTGGCACCCACAATACCTCAGACCGTTGCCCTTAATTACCGGCTTCTGATCGAACAGACAGCCAAATCTGTCTTGGATTGGTCCCGGTTGCAGTTGGCCTGGTTCGGTCGCCTGGCGGCGATAATGATGACGATCCTCCCGCGCATCCTCTACCTCTTTCAGATGTTGCCCTTGCGTCCCCCGTCGGGGGCACTGAAGAAACTGCAGAAGCTACTTACCACGTTTCTGTGGAATCACAAGCGCCCACGGGTTGCGTTCGCCCGGGTTAAGTCTCCCCGTGCCGAGGGCGGTCTGGGCTTTCCTTGTATAGAGGCTTACTACCAAGCGTCATGCCTGCGTTACATCCTTGAGTGGAACAGGCCACTGTCCAGCAAGCATTGGCTCTTCATGGACCAGACGGTGGCAGGCCGCAATATTTCGCGCGAGCTATGGCTCCCGCGTAAACACATGGCGTGGGGCTTGTACTCGTCACCGGTCACCTCCCCGACGATAGACGTTTGGGATCGGCTGGCGCGCGGGAGGGGCTGGACCACCTTCCCGTCGCCTTTGACGCCTATTGTGGACAACCCGGAGTTTCCCCCGGGATGCGCTTCGCCGGTGTTTCAACGCTGGAGAGAACAGGGCTGTAAGAGAGTGGGCCACCTCTTCAATTTGGATGGGCTGATCCCGTTCTCCTCTCTCCGTCGGGAATACTTTGATCTGTTCGAGTCGGATGCCTTCCCGTACTCACAGGTCGCCCACTGGATCACACTACCCTCTAACGTGGCTAACATGTCCCGTCCCATGACGAAGCTAGAGCGCTGGGTGGTCTGTAAGAAGGACGACCGTAGACTCATCTCTGAACTTTATGCATTGATTCTTGCGCGCCCACGTACACAACGCACTAAAGCGCAGGTTAGGTGGGAGACGGAGCTGGGCAGCCCGCTGACTCACAAGGAATGGGATAAGGTGCACTATCGTGCCCATCACACCGCTACTAATGTGGCTGGAGCCGAATCGGCCTATAAAATGGTATCCTACTGGTATCATACCCCGGCCACGATTCACGAGTGGGATCCCAAATGTCCGAGTCTCTGTTGGCGGAGATGCGGTGCGCCAGGCACCCTTACGCATTTGCTCTGGCACTGCCCCAAACTTGTGCGCTATTGGCGGGCGGTCCTAGATGACGTGGACAACGCATTCGGCATTACATTTCCTAGGGCCCCGGAGCATGTCCTGCTAGGCTTACCACACCCTAAAGCGTTCCCCTTGCGTTCCCTGCGCGGTAGGAAGATAGCCCTAGCTTTATTGGCCGCGCGCCTAGTCATCCTTGCGAAGTGGCGTTCCCCTGATAACCCTGACCCGAGAGATTGGGTTCGACGACTGTGGCTACTGTTGGGTATGGAGAGGCTTTCGCTTTGTGTGGATGGTAAGGGAGAGACCTATGCGGAGCTGTGGGAACCATTCATACACTTACTGTCGCGAGACTTGCGAGAGGTAACATGCCCCAAATTCTTGCAAATCCTGCAGCTTATCCAGCTGGAACCGGTGAAGGCGGGCTCCTAGGGAGAGTGGGAGGGTTCTGTGTGGGCAGGGAAACGAGTGTGGTCAGAGACGGTGACACAGGCAAGGCTGATGCGGAGTGGGGTGGTGGGGGTGGAGGGGGTTTGTGGTGGGGGGGTTGGAGGGGGTGGGTGGGCTTCGGTTTTTCTTGTTAGTGTTTGTGTTTTCTTTTCTACAAAATGCAGTATCAGTCCGAGACTTGGCCGCCCCAACGGGCCACTGGTTTATCCTTGCCGGGTCGCCCTCCGGGATGTAGACCCTATGGCTGTGTTTATAGGTTGTCGGATGATGCTCTGCCGGCCGTTGGATGTAGGCAGCCCAGCTGTGTTTAATGCTATATCGCTGCTCAATAAAAAACTTTTGATTCTAAAGATGGCCTAGGGCTTTCAGCCAGAAGGCAGCTCCTTACCTCCTTGTCCAGGGGTTTTCATAATCTGCACGCAATGTAGGAGGCCACCTTGGGCGCTGGGAACCATTCCGCTGAACGCGGATGTAAAAGGTCATCCGGGTCTAACATGTCAGAGTCAGCGGTCTGGGGAACAGCGTTTGTCTTTGAATTATTAGACAGGAAGGGATTTGCCGTCAAATGCCATTGCCCGCTACGGGCCCCCCCATCTCCATCAGAGGTGTTGGGAGAGTCATCTCCCTCCCCAGAGTCAGTGGGGGGGGGTGGGCGGGTACTAGGAACCGGAGATTCAGGATGAAGGGGTTGCAAGTCCCTAAAGGCCTTTTTAAGGCATGTAAAGACGTCGGGATCAACCGCCAGGGTCGTCCAAGCACTTGCATTTACCCTCTGGGTTGGGTGTAGCCGGCTGACCTGGAGGTTTGGGGCTCAGAAGAGTCTTTCCTCCGCTTGAGGAGTCTTTGGCATTGCACCTGCAATTGCATAAAGTTCTTCTCCAAGGGCCCCACCACTTGTGAAACAGCCTTAAGGATTGAGGTATCCATGACTTGGCAAAACTGATCATCAATGGGGAGGTAGGTTACATCCTTCTCCTCCATATACTCTTCAGAGTCTTCACCCACCATAAGGATGCCTGATCCTATATTATAGGGAGCAATTAACAGTTAGAGCAAGCCCTGTGACAGTTACTGAAATTCCCCTAAGGGGATGGAAAATATAGGCACCCTGAAGGCCCTGGGACTGACACCCTATGCTATATTGGGTTTTAATGCTAACTGGAACGTGTCCCATTGAATTCCTCCAATCAAGGCTAGTCTTACCCGCACCACAGGTGTGGTTTTCCAGGCGGTGGATCTGTATTTTTTTGCAAACAGTATATATCGAAAAACTTCCCCTGTAATAGACTGCTGCCGAACAGATCTGCCAATGAGTAAAATTGACACGCCGTCTGCCAGGAGGTTGGAACGCCCCGTGCGGGCCCCCTAGCGGGAGACTGACCACACCGCACAGCAGAGCCTGGCAGTCTGAAAGGCACTGTGGAAGGAAAACCAGTTAGTGTACACAAAGGCAATTTGAAAAACACAGTACCATGAGGTTTCTATTTTCCCGCCCAATATCACGAAGGGGGTATGGCTTGAAAGCATGGCAGATGTGCCCTAGCAGAGCTCCGTCTGCCTGAGCCCAAATCCACCGATATCCTGCACAGATGCTGACCCCAGTCATTCTAAAGCCTGCACAGTGGCCAGCGAAGACGTCGTCGTCGCACAGCACGGAACCGGTCTCAGCCGCCATGTCGCCACAGATCGAAAGTCGGCACCTGTGTGGAGGAGGCTGACGTAGAGGCGGCACATCGAGGGGAGGTGGGTCGTGAGTGTCAGATCCCGCCGGAGCAGTGTGGGCCTGTGACTTCGCAGTCGGGCTGCCTTACCGCTACCGGGTCACCAGCAGGGGAGTGTCTGCAGTGAACTGGCTTGGTTGGGACTTGTAGGAGAGTAGAGTCTGCTTTCCTATGGTCACCCCACTTTTTGCTTCACTGGTTTTCGACTTAGATGTGGCTGTGGGCCTGCTACTCAGACCCAGAGCCCTGCTGTTCTCTCTCTAAATTCACACCATGTACTTTAGGTACATCACCAATTGGGATTTGGGTCACTCTTGTGAGCCCCTGTACAGTGTACTATAGGTACCCAGGGCATAGGTGCACCCAAGGCCTACCAGGGGCTGCAGCATATCTTCTGCCACCCCTGGCTGGCCATCCAAACTGACAACTTGCTGATCACTCAGATGGGGCAAGGTCGTGTAATCACCCCTTGCTTAGATATAGTATACCTATATCTAACCTTATATCTAGACACATATACACCTATAAGTCACTCCTATGGCAGGCCTTAACAATCCTGGAGGCAGAGTGCTTGGTTTTATGTGAGATGAGGCTCTAGCAAGAGCGGAGCCTGTCTGCAGCTTTCGGAACCATGTCCTTCTAGCTGTTCTATGATATTGCCATACCATATACTCTTAAGTGCATTATGAACCTCGCGGTTAAATGCTAACTTTGGTTTGGCTTTATTAAAACATGTCGTGTAAGGTGTCATACGCTTTGGAATACTACCCCCTCGCCTGTTCTGGTTACCGGGGTAGCATTCCACCCTTCTAGTGGGAGAAGACATGTTACTTCCACTAATCCCGGTTAAAGTTAACCAGAGCCTCAGCATCACAAAATAAATGCTGCTGCCACAGACACAAGTCTGACCTCCTGCTGCTGGGAGTCCTTCCAGTGAGGGAGACTTGGACAATAGGTTTCCTGTCTTGGGAGGTGCTAGCACCACCCCAGACAGGCTATAGTGTATTGGGGCAGGGAGGGGTGAATGAAATGAGACACTGCCTGGGGCACACAAGGTGTCCCATGCATAGTCCAGTTCAAACCGGTGCTGGGGCACTCCAGCCCCAGCTCTGGCGCGAAACTGGACAAAGGGAAAGGGGTGTAACCACCCCCTTCCTGGGTCCCACCCATAGGAGGGACCTAGCAGGTAATGCAGTCCCTAAAATTGGTATATAGGTAGGAGCTGAGTCCCAAGACTTTAGATTTATCCTGACTGAAATTCTGATACGAAACTCTGGAACTTCGACATCCTACTCGACATAGAAGACTGAAGAATCTCCCTTGTGGTCAAGGAGTGACCACCCTGCACAAGCAGGCACCATCAAGCGATCAACGGTTTGCTTTATCGACGCTCCTGCCAGAGCCCGAGCACAGAGCCTGACAAGACCCGGACTTCCAGACTTCCTTCAGCCCGATCCACAGCCACAGCAAAGCTGAGACCCGTGGAGGAGACGCGAGACGTGGGACTGGCCATCTTGGAAAGCCAGCGAATTGCTTTCTGTGCAACTTCTGAGGCACCCTCGAAGTTGTGCATTGGGGATTGAGAAGCCCCAGCCCCGAGCACCAACTGCACCGAAGATCAGCCCTCCACACTCCACGAGTTCCTGCGTGGGGCCCTTCTGCATTTTCCTGCTCGACGCGTCTGTCCGGTCACTTGCCCGTTGGCTAGTGACCTCTGTGACGATGAAACCTTTGATTTACAACGCTGGTCTGGTTGCTCCAGACTGGCCCTTGCTCCCCTGAAAAGGAGCAGCCCATCAGACCTTGCTGGTCTGATTAAGAAGCCATTTTCCTTTTCTATGTGGGTTGCCTTTGCCATGGTTTGTTGACTCCAATCTGGAATCCGACACCGCCGACAGTGGACAGTCCGTGCCCAGCTCCTGGTCTTCGTCGACAGCTCCTGGTCCACGTGGCTGCAGAGACAAGCTTCACGACATCACCCGATTGCTTCGTGACATCGCCTGGTTCCTTCCTGGTTTCACCCTGGTCACTGGCTAGTGACCCAGACTCTGTCCCCTCTGCTTTCAGGTACTCTTCATCCTCGATCCGCCCTTAGATCCACCCGGACACTTCTCTCCTGGTCGCCTGCAGCATCTTTCTCCAAGGCTCCATAGCAATCAGCGACGAAACCCGACACACTTTGACACCTATGCACCCGCTTCCTGTGGGTGAGGTAACGAGAGTATTTCGGTACTCCTGTGGGTATTAACTATCCTAGTGTCCTAGTTTCAAGTAGCTTTTCCCTAGTCCATACGGAAGTGTCCTAAAAGAACTAGTTTCCATTTCTTTCGTTCCCATTCTAACTCTATGGTAACTCGCGTGGGTGTAAAGACACTGCATGCGCATCCCGTGGGCCTCCAGCTCTCTATCCATTGGTAGTACAGTGTAGCTCCAGCGATTCTCCAGGCCCTAGGCCTTTCCTTTGTTCGTGACGTGGTTCTTATACCAGTATTTTAGTATATGGTTCGAAGTGCCCCTAGGGCATTACTGTATTTTGTGCAACTTATTGTATTTTGATTAAGTATCTTGTTATGTGCTGGTGCCTCTGACCTCATAAAGAGTTCAGAGGATTGTGTTAGAAATAAATACATATATATTTTGATATACAACCTGTGTGGTGTCCTTTCACTTGGTATTAAGGGGATTGCATATGGTAAAACAGCTGGCTTCACATGCCCTCTTGAGTTTAGCCCAAGACTGCTTTGTCCATGCTACCACTAGGATAGCTGGTCTATAAGGTTGACTTTACAACCATCACCATAAGGGTTGTTTGGACTGGTGCAAGGTGCTCACTAGAATAGTGAACATCATATAACCAGGCCAACTTCTCACAGGACTGCCCCAAGGGCTCGCACGACAAGAGATCGCTGATGTTGGGTGCCTTCGCCAGGGTAAAGATTCAACGCCCCTCGGGGCCTACTGGAGGGTGCGGCCAGACGTTCACTTTCCCAGCTTGACGGGGGTTGCTTGTCAGCATTAGTCCTCATTAGTCACTACCAAGGACCTTCTATATAAAACATCTGACAGAACAATTTTTAGACGTCCCTGGAAAAAACGTAAACTTGCGGATTTTCACCATTTCCTGGAGTCCTCTCCTTTGGCCCCATTGGATGATGTCGAGTCCGGATATACCCTTTTTTGTGATTGGATCACTAAAGCCCTTGACGTCTTGATTCCTGCGGCATGGAGTAAGAGCCGCCGGTCAGGATCCAGTCCGTGGTATAATGACTCCCTGCGGCTTTTGAAAGCTACTTGCAGACAAGCAGAGAGAGCTTGGCGTAAGACTTATGAGGTGGGATTGAAAACTCTCTATCTTGCGAAAGTTAAAGCCTATCACCGAGCTGTTTGCAGGGCTCGTGCAGCTTATTACTCACATGAATTTAATATTAGCCTTAATCCCACAAAGTTGATCTTCAAAGTTTTGAAAGATCTCACTGCTAACAGAGCCTCAGTGTCTGAGGTTTGTTCTCTATCTCACTGTGAGGCTCTCGCAGCTTTTTTTGTAGAAAAAGTGACCAATATCTATCGCTCCTTTCCTAGTACTACGCTGGTAAGTGAGGATCTGGTTTCCACTTCTTGTAACAGTTTGATTCTATCGACACTTCCAGCTCTTTCGGAGGAGGAGTTTCAGAAATTGGCAGTTAAAGTGAAATCTGGATCTCCTGCGGATCCACTTAGACCTGCCCAATTTAAAGATTCAGCTGCCTTCTGCTTGCCCCCTATTCGTCATCTTATAAATCTATCCCTCTCTTCGGGTAAAGTCCCCTCGAGATGGAAACAAGCTCACGTTACTCCCATCCTGAAAAAAACGTCACTGGACCCTTTAAAACTTGAGAATTACCGCCCTATCTCCCTTCTCCCGTGGGCTGCGAAGTTGACAGAAGCCCATGTAAACGGCATTCTGTCCAATCATCTTCAATCTGCTAATATTCTAGACCCTTCGCAGAATGGCTTCCATGCTGGACACAGCAATGAGACAGCTCTTCTCTCCATGGTTGAACATTTGCGCGCTGTTCTGGATGCAGGTCAAACGGCGGCTTTGGTACTTTTAGATCTCAGTGCCGCCTTTGACACGGTTTCCCATGCAATAATACTTCTGCAGCGGCTGGGAGAGGCAGGTGTCAAGGGTTTGGCGCTGGAATGGTTTCGATCGTTTCTCTCGGACCGTACCTTTCGGGTCTCTACACCTCCCTTCGAGTCTAAACCTCACACCATCGAACAGGGAGTCCCGCAGGGATCAGCATTGAGCCCCACGCTTTTTAATCTTTATGTGCAGCCGATGGCTGCTGTCGCCAAGCGTTGGGACCTTACAATGGTGTCCTACGCTGACGACATGCAGCTCGCGGTTGCACTTAGTGGAGACTATGATCCTGAGGCCTCCAACTTTCGTGAGGGTCTCAGTGCGGTGGCTGGATGGATGACGGCTAATTGCCTGCAGCTCAATGCGAAAAAAACAGAGGTATTGATTGTGGGCAAACAGAGTAATCTCTGGGGTGATAAGTGGTGGCCAGCTGACCTTGGCCCTCCCCAGACTCCGGTTGCTGAGGTGAAAAATCTGGGCGTTTGGCTGGACTCTACGCTTAGTTTTTCCTGCCACACCAAAAAAGTAGCTGCGACCTGTTTGGGCATCCTGCGTGGGCTTAGGCCGGCGCTGAAATTCTTTGACGCTCCGACTCGACAATTGATCATTCAGGCAGTTATACCGTCCAGGCTCGACTATGCGAGCTCGCTGCTGCTCGGAGCCAATCAGGCCGAAATTATGAGATTGCAGTGCATTCAGAACGCTGCAGCTAGGGCTTTAGTTGGTCTCCCCAGATTCTGTTCTGCTAGAAGCACTATTATCAAGCTCCACTGGCTGCCTGTGCTCCAGAGGATAGAATTTAAGACGTTATGTCTTTCTTTTAAGATACTTAAATTTGCTTCTCCTCAGATATTAGAGCATTTCATTCTTCCTTATATTCCTTCCCGTCAATTGAGATCTTATGGACAAAATTTAGCTGTAGTCCCTCGCTTTTTGAGAAGTAGGTCCGGCGGTCGCTCTTTTAGAGTGCTTGCCCCTAAGCTTTGGAACTCTCTTCCTGCCCATGTTCGTGCCCTTGATGATCTTCTGACATTCAGGAAAGCTGTAAAAACGTTTATCTTCCCAAACAGTTGTTAACTTTCCTTTATTCTTTGTTTATTCCTTCTTTTGATCTGTTTGTGTTGTGTTCCTTTCCAGGCGCAGCGCCGGGACGCCCCTTAGCTGGGGCAGCTGTGCGCTTAAAAATGGAGTTAACATAAAATAACATTTCCCCTGCCCCCTCCCTTGAAGGCGCTGCGAAGGGGGCCCCTGGAACAAGCACCAGAGTGGCAGAGGGGCTGAATCAAAGGCACCGAAGACTGCTCACTTGGCCTGCGCCCCTGTGATCTCAGCGACGGGCTAGGGGGAACTCTGCCCCATATTGGTGCACTCCCATGGAGCGGTACCCTTCCCTCCATTCCGCGCCTACACGCTACGGTGCCAGGGCTCGCCAGGTCCCATGGGGGGTGAGATGGAGCGGGCCACACGAGTCTGAGGAGCCCTAACCGACAGATCATTATTGGCCTTGAGTATCACATCGGGAAAGGCCCGGTTCTGTGTACTGGTGTGGTGGAGCCCTTGGTTACTGACTCTCAGTGAATACCATCCAGGGAGACTACCAGGTGGGGGTTGGCGAGTCCGGTCCCGTTAGAGGGCCCACTTGGCTGACCTCCCCAGGCAGTAGAAGCAGTAGGGCTAGGCCTGGTGCGGCTTGCTGTCAGGGAGGTCAGAATCCGTGAGGCCTGGCCTGGGAATCTGCCCCAGCAATGATTGTGGCGGCAGTCGCAACGCACTGGACTCCGCTACGGTGGAGAAGTGTGGCTCACTGGTTAGAGGAGGCAGACCCGGATGCTGAGATCAGACCCGGGACCAGGGTTCAATTCCCAACGCGGCAGGGTATTGAGCCCAAAATGTCCACGGACTCGATAATTCTCGCTTCGGTGCCTACTGGAATCACAGGTTCACACTCTGCAACTCTGGGCAATAGCTTGCTTAATCTCCACTACGGCCCCCCGCGGCGGGATGCCTGGCTTTCACCTTGGGGATACCCAGTAGGGGCTATCTCACAGGGAAAAAACCAGGACGGGTTCCCAATGCAAAGCGCTTTGAGACCTGGCGGTGATATTGCGCTATATAAAAACCTATCCATCCATCCATCCATCCATCCATCCATGAAGACTACCACCTTGGGAATACGAGTCAGCAACGCTGCAGAAGAGCACAGGAGTACCCTTCACCAGCGCATTATCCTTCGTTCCCTGCTTGCACCTCCTTCTCATCATGGGCAAAGATAAGTCAGGAACGCCTGCTTCCAAGCAGAGTACTTTGGACCACTACAGGTTAAGGAAGCGAAGGAGCCGGAGTTCGATCCTCAGACAATGCCACCCTGTTGGCAGGGATTACTCCATTGCACTTGAGGGACAGATAGGCGCCGTTGGCTCAGAGGTTTCCTTTCTGTGTCAGGACCTCCGCAAGGCGGTGGACAGAATAACGGAGGCTGAAACCCGGGTCTCCACAGTGGAAGACACAGCGATGACTCTTCAGAAGAAGGTTAACAAACTCACAGTCGTGCCTCGGGAATTGGCTTTGCGGGTTGAGGACGCCGAAGGCAAGGCCAGGCGTAACAACGTACGCCTGCTTGGCTTCTGGGAGGGGTGCGAAGGTACGTCAGTGGACGATTTTCTTACAGGATGGCTCAAATCCCTGCTGCAGTCCGAAGCTATGTCCATTTGCTTCGTGATTGAAAGAGCCCATCGTCCCCTGACTAAGAAACCACCGCCGGGAGAACAATAAAGACCTGTGATTAATTTAACAGATCACTACGCCATACTACGATACGCCAGGAGTCATAAGGACTAAATGCTCTTCAATTCTCATCAAATCATGGTATTCTCTGACTATACCAGACTAGTACAGAAGCAGCGCCAATCCTTTGTGGCTGCGAAGCGCACACCTCGAGAACTGAACTTGTCCTATATGCTGTTATACCCTGCCAGAATGAAGGTAATCTTCAACTCCAAATCATCCTTTCTTTACTCTACCGAGGCAGTGTTAGTCTGGACTGACAAAAGGGCACATCTCAAACCACACTCGCTGCCAACACCACTGGATTCGGACTCCTCACAGGGCTCGCACAGAAGTCGACAGAACAGAGGTACGTTGAGACAGCGACACAGATCTTGCTCCAACTTGGAGGACCCACACTCCGGCCAAGGCAACCGAGTAATCCTGGCCACGACGGACACACAGTCATGCTGTTCGGCCACATGCCAATCCAGGTGGGGCTTGACTTACTATAACCGGGGTCCCACACACCGGCTCTAGGCTATTAACGGACAGTCCATGCCCCTGGACATTTGGTGTTATGTTTTATAATGTTGGGATGGGTGGGTTCTTTTGGTGGGGCTTCACTTCTGGGCCCCTGGTAATGTCTTCACCGCGGCAGGTACTCCTTGTTTTTTGGAAGTATGGGAGATGGGTGGGGGTTTGCAGGCTCTCTATTGTTAGAAAAGTTCTAGACACCAAACACACAGATACGTCCCATGCAGACACTATAGTAATTCCGGACATTGACTACGTAGTGGTTAGAGGACACAGCAAACACATAACTCTCAGTTGGGAGAACTGAATATCATATCGTAGAATGTCCAGGGCCTGTTAAATGAAAACAAGCGAGGAGCGGTACTCAGTTTAGCGAAACAGTTTGACGTAGATATACTTTTGCTACAAGAGACTCACCTTTTAGGTAATAAAACTCTATGCCTTAGTAGGTTTGGATTTGCCACAGTGTATCACTCAGGGTTCACACGCAGCGCTCGGCGGTCCTGATACATAGCAATGTGCCGATCCTCATATCCAAACACTGGCTAGATCCTGGTGGGCTATTCACAGTGGTCTCTGGCACAGTCGCGGGAGAACAGATAATAAATATTGAGAGGAATATATGCCCCACCGGGACAAACATTCATGGATAAAATTACACAGCTCTGGGGTGACCTTCCCGACGGTCTGATGATCCTGGGTGGTGACTGGAATGATATGACACCCCAAGATAGGTGGTGTGCAGTGAGACCTGACAACCCCCCTTCCAAATCCAAACTAAACATTCTGGCCCATACATTGGGATGGTCGGACACCTGGCGGACTTTTCACCCTTCGACAACTGGGTTTTCATATACATCGGCCGTGCATAACACACGATCGCGGCTGGACTACATATTTCTCCCCCATAGTTTCATACATAGAGTATCACATTCATACATCTTATCCCGGGGTCTTTCGGACCACTCACCTGTTCAGATTGAGCTACGCCTGAAAGTTCAATGGGCCCCATACAGGTGGCGTATGTCCCCCTGGCTCCTTCAGGACTTTCAATATCAGGAGACTATGCGGCATGCCATCGCAGAATATTTTCAGTTCAATCTAGACTCATCCCCATCGCGTATAATTCTGCCAGAGGCCCTCAAGCCGTCGATCAGGGGAGTAAATGTAAGTTTCCGCACCAGCGAGAAACACAAACACCTGACTCAGTTACTTGAACTAGAAGTTCATCAAAGCCAGTTAGAGGCGCAAGTTTTAGAGGGGTCGGCCCAAAGTTCTCGGCGTAATCTCCTACTTACCCAGCAACAAATCCATCAGCTCCTTACAGATGAGGCAAAAGAAGTGTGGCTGGCAACACAGCACAGGATTTACTAATGGGGCAATAAGTCCAGCAAAATGCTTCATCGGCTATACCAGGCCAAGACAGCCCCTGTTCAGGTACCCCTTCTACAGGACTCGGATGGTATGCTTTGCACTTCCCCGGAGACGGTAGTCCAGGTATTCGCATCCTATTATACCACACTCTATCCACAGCTAGAGCTCATATCGGAGACCCTTATAGATGAGTTTCGGTCAGATATTCCTCCCCGTAAGCTCTCCGAGCAAGTTAGAGACTCACTGGATAGCCCCATAACTGATAATTAACTACAGGCAGCGCTATCTAGCATTTACCCTGGCAAAGCCCCGGGTCCGAATGGCTTCCCCAGCGATTTCATGAGATGGCACATGACTACGTTAGGCCCACATTTGCTCGAGGCACTGCATGAGGCCCTAGAGCAGCATATCCTACCCACAGACCGCCACCATGCCGAGATTGTGGTGTTTCTCAAGCCTGGTCGACCTCCTTAAGACCCGGCTTCATATCGTCCCATCTTGTTGCTTAATTTTGAGCCTAAGCTCCTGGGCAAGGTCCTAGCGGACCGCCTTCAATTGTGCATCCAAGATCTCATTCACCCCGATCAATCTGGATTCATGCCACAGCGCTCCACCAGACAGAATATTAGGCGAGGCCACAACGCAATTGCAGGGGCCCACAGACTCGGTCGCCCAGCGGCAGTTCTGCTGGGCGATATAGATAAGGCATGCGACTCCCCGAGTTGAACTTACCTCTTCAAACTCCTTCATGCCATAAATCTCGGACCACAGTTTATTGCATATGCCACGCTGTTATACACTGATCTCTGCATCTGTCCGTGTGGCTGGATATCGGTCGGCCCCCTTTCCCATTCGCCGAGGCACAAGACAGGGCTGCCCCGTCTCCACTTCTGTTTGCTCCAACCATAGAACCCCTGATGATGTGGGTGCATCAGGACCCGCTGATCTGGGGGTTTGAGTGGACGCAGGAATATTCAGACAGAATTTCGATTTACGCCGATAATGTTCTCTTCTTTATGCCAGACCCATGGTTCTCGGGGCCTCGTGTCCTCCAGATACTCCGGATCTTCGGAGAACCCACGGGGTTGAGCACCAACCCATCCAAATCCACACTTCTCCATATATGCAGGGGAATCAGAGACGCCAGGTTTGGGCTTCACAACTATCTATCGCTACGGAAGGCTTTAAATACTTTGGGATCTTCATATCGCCGTGCCCTACGATCTCATGGGCACAAAATATCGCCCCGCTACTCCCTGCTGCCCGCAATGAGACAACAGTTTGGTCCCAGCTGCCCTTATCGTTATATGAACTATACGATATCTTTAATATGGTATCCTTACTGCGTCTTCAGAATTTTCCATATAATATTCCTCCTTCATGGGTTACACAACTTAACGCGATTCTGAATCGATTCTTGTGGCAGGGAGGTGGGGGGTGGGGGGGGGGGGAGCGATCAGGGTTGCACTCCGTACAGGCACACAATCCACATAATGCGGCGGTATTGCAGCGGCCGACTTCCACCATATTTTTACGTCTCTCACCTTTTAGTGATCAATGAATGGTGGTATGGGTCTCGGTCAGATCCAGCGTACGCAGTTGAACAGATGGCTATGGTTGGCACCCCCTTGCTACATCTTCTGTACAGCTGCACGTCTCTTGAAACTCTACCTCCAGCTTGCAGGACAGTTATACAAACCTGAAGAAGCACAGTCAAATCCATAGGTTGGTGGGGAAGATTGACAGGTTCCACTCTCCTGTGGCAGGGCACATATCTATGGCCCGTTTCCGCCCTGGTCGGATTTCGTAAGTGGGACCTCATTGGAATCTATACGCTGGGGGATGTTATACAAGGCACTACACTTTAGTCCTTTCAACGGTTACAAACTGACTACAACTGACATAAATCTCAGTTTCATCACTACTTGCAATTACGGCATGCCTTAGACCCCCATATTCGTCATTTGGAGGCTCTGCCGGAATTCCACCCTCTAGAGGGCCACTTGCTGATGGGGGCGGGGGGACATTGGGGCTCACAAAATTAAACAAATCTATCAGACTCTTAATACTCACACTCAAACCACCATCCATAAATCCAGAGCAGCATGGGAGGCAGATATGCCTGCCTTGAAGGATGATGATTGGACAGAAGCCGTGGCTAGTCCTCGGTATGCGGCGACATCTTCACACTACTATCTCTTTCAGTACAAGTACCTCCACCGGGTATATTACACCCGATGCTGGTTGTAAAAAATGGGTGTTATTCCATGTCCTCAATGCCTACACTGCAGAAATGATGAGGGCTCCTTCCTCCATAATGTTTGTTGTACAGGCATCCAACCATTCTTGACTCTGGTGACGTCTTGCCTAGGTCAGGTTCTGGCATGCATCAACCCGCTCGACCCCAGATTGTAGCTCCTACATAGCACTGATGACATTTGGGGGGGGGGGGGGGGGGGACTCGCTACAAGTAGCACCTCCTGTTCCTGGGCCTCACCCTAGCCAAGAGGGATATTGCACAGAACTGAAAAAGTTACGTCCCCACCCAGTGTTGCGGGATGGAAGAAGGCAATGGACAGGTGTATGGCAGCAGAAATTGTAGTTTTGCAGAGAAGAGGATGCCCACAGAAGCACAGGAAATTGTGGGCCCGCTGGGCAACATAAAGAGGCATTGACTTGCCCCCATTACCACATCCAGACTCCTACGATCCTATTGAACAATTGGTGGTCAGAAATTAACTTGTATAGTCCAATGACATTGACGCTTTACAGTCAGGTTTTTGTTAATAACGCCCAATTAAGACTCCCAGGGTGTGTTCGGTGTAGTTTGTTATACTTTTGGTCTGCCGTTCCGCAGGCCATGTGGTTTTTGTATAATATTACTAGGTACTGCATGTCATATACAATATATGATTTGTTGTTAAAAAAAAATATTACTGCAAGAAAGGCAAATAAAAGCCGAAATATCAAAAGCACTTATCTATAGGCTAGCGGAGCGGCGAAGAAAGAGGGGGATAGAGAGTCTCCAGCGAGTACTGTATGGAAGTGCAGTAACCTCATTGGTAGGACTGTTTTCTTCCCCCCTCAACCCCCAAGGACTTATAGGAAACATAATTTATTGTTGAAATCCTATAAAGGTAACAGTTGCTGGTGAATAAAAGTGAATAAAGTTAAAGCCTAATAATCGCCTCCAAGTCCCTCCATAGAATCACAATACCCACTAGATCAACAGTTAATTTTGGGTTCCAGAGTAGCATGCAACTCACTCTAAAGCACTTCAATGCCTCATCAGCGGTAGTAAGCGCTAAATAAATACAATTAGTGTTCTAGCACAACAGTTGAGCGCAAATACGATTGAAGTTGAAATTGGTAAGGGAAATGCTGCAGGTGTCCATTCTTTTCCCCATTGTCCCTCACCTTACACAACCATATCATTACAAACAATAAAGCTTTGAATAATGAGCAAAGATCCAGGGTCTGATAGCCATCCATCTGAGTTTAAATGATTTACTTCTTGGAGGCCAGTCTGAATATATATACATACTTCTTTACAACCATCTAAAGGGGATCTTCTTGGACAACATAGCCCTTACCTCAGAGGCAGATAAGGATTCTGTCCTTAGAAAGGACATATTGCCTAATATAATACTCATCATCAACTATAATTGCAAGATGCCTGCAAACATCACAGTGTCCCACCTTCAAAAAGTCTCCTCTCCCAGATGCTGTAATACAATGGGGGGATCCGCTCCATCAAATCAATTTTTGTATCTGATAAACATGGCCATGTCAAATACAAAGGTATTACGAAAAAATAAAGAAATAGTCCTCATTTAATATTTCCTAATGGAGCAGCTTCACACCATTAAACCTTTGCAGACCCCAGGATTCCCCAAACATATCAAAGCAACCATTTGGTTTTGATCTTATTTCTCTTAAGCTTTTACCAGAACCATTCCATGTTTCTTCGGAAGGAGAAGTACTTTTCAATATTTCATAAGATACCCCAATCCCTAAGATCGCAAGTGAAGTAATTCCCAAACTCAAAAACATATTATTAAACTTAGACTAACCAAAGCTGTTTTGATCTTGCTATATAAATCTTAATTGCTAGTCACTTGACCCCACCCATCGATTCCATATTACCTGATTGACAATACAAAAACAAGTATGTATTACAGGCCTTACTAGAATACATCTGCTAAATTAGTAAAAAACAAAACTGTAGGGACCAAGAATAGATCAATAGATGAGTCTGTTTTAAACCGGGCCTCAGGACTTGATCACCAGCAAACTAGACCAATGTTGAAAAATCTGGAGAAAGACATTCAATCTACTAGTAAGTAGTTTGAACAAGACTGTCTCCAATGCTTTACAGTCCTATAAAACATAAGTGCTCTTATGGTCACAAAGGGTCACAAGTACTTTAAATTAACCACAGAGATAAATTAACTCCTGTAAATGTTCGATGGAATACCTAGTCCACATTGGAGGCACTCAAATTACCTCATGTCCAAAAGAATTTGTAAGCTATAATACTTCAAAGAGACTATCATTGAGTAACAGCATCAACATCAATGTTCTGTTGAACTTTGCCCTATCCTTCGTCTTTCAGAGGCCAAATATCCGACTCTGTAATCTCAGCTGTTGCAAACTACCTTGTGCAACAGAGTCTATCCTTTTCATTACACACACACAGCTTTGTGATGCCTGAAAGGGTATAGAGATTTGGTCTTAATTAAACTTAGTACTCCTGTAAATGCTGCTGAAAAAGCGGTCTCTCTAGACAGATGCTTTTTGATAATTATTTCTGTGCACTTTTTGTAAAAGAGTTTGAAACTGCTTAAAACAAACGTTTGGATACTATTATCATGTTATATTTCAACACTACTCCATTTGTCATCAGATGTGTCAGCAGCTGCAAACATTAATTGAAGCAGGCAAATTCCTAGAAAATGCAAAATCTGGCTTTTGTCTCATGGCCGGTATAGTAACACCTGTAGTAGATACAAGAGACAAGGCACTATAGTTAAGGGGCCAGGCCACTCGGTTGCCCTCGTTTTAGTACACAAGAGTCTACTTCAGAGGCTACAGGAGCAGCTTTAACATCAGAGTGAAAGCACAGCCTGTTTTAAATCTTGTTTACAGGACAGGTCACAAAACATTAAGTTGGGTATGTTCACCTTTACTCCGATTACATTGTCCTATGAGGTGGCTTCAGAGCTCCACCTTATCACACTTACTTATCAATCCCTACATGCTTCCCCCAGCTAAATGAATTAAAAGCTTACAAATCCACTGTGTGTGGATAACACCAAAGTTCTGGTTGATTTAATTGAGGAATCAGTAGATCATGCCAAACTTGAACACTGCTTTTTGGCGTCAAGATCTGGATGTCTTAAAATGGCTATGTCTAAATGGAGACAAAATAGATATTATAACCCAAGATGAAAATAATTCCACAGCTGAGGATCTCAACAGGCCCAAAGGCCTGGGTCATTTTCATTTGCCTTACTAGGTGTCCCAAAACCAAGAAGTATTATTCGATTGGGCGCTTTTCTGTACCCCCGCCCCAGTACAGGAGGTAAACAAAATTGCAAATTATCACCTTTATGCTTTATTAAGAGTTAGATAGGTTTCAGCAGCACAGCATCACAAACTGTTGATCCAGGATACCGTGATGGTGAGGATTCTGTACTGCAAAATTACTCAAGTCACAGAAAATGGATGTACGGATAGTTAATCGGCTAAGAAAACACAATCGTTTCTGAAAAAAGGAGGCCACTGTGCTCACTTCCGACCGACAAGCAGATTCAATATCGGGGCTTGTGCCTAGCGTGGAAGTAGATGAATGGTAAAGCCCCTCTATTTCATCAACCTGTTCAAGGCCTTCCACCACCCAAAGATACTTTTGCGCTCAAATATAGAACTCAGTCTACGTATACAGAAATGGCACTTGGATTTAGAACCCTGAGAGCGCAGGTGGCATTCTGGATGAGCCTCCTGCTATCTGCGGCTAGCCGCATGCGGTGGCCAAAATGTTTATGTTACCACGAATGTTGTATTTTTTGGCAGACATTCCATTTGACCTACCGGGTGAAATCTTCAGAGTCCCAGGTGCACATTTGCTGACATTAGTCTGAGGATCGTTTTTGGAAAAACCCAGGGACCCCTACTAAACAAATGAAGTTGCTATACGTAGGGATAGAAGACTAATTAGGTAAAACAGCAATAGCAAACATATTTTCAATTAAGAGTACACATATATTCTAGGTGCAAATACGAATAGTCTACAACATAATATAGAAAAATATATATTTATTTTCATTTCTTTTTTATATTAAATCATGATATAGCTCATTCTTTTCTTCAACTGTGTCAATTCAACACATATATAAAATTATGCATGCATATCCACATTTTATATTCACAAATTGTATACATGTATATTCAGCTCAAATTAGAAAGATATGATGATTAATAAGCAATAATTTTATGAAAATAACGGATAATTTGATGACGGCAAGCAGCAGAATAAGAACAACGCGCGTTTCGGCACTGCTGCCTTCATCAGGAAACCGTCTATTTGCACAACTATTAAGTGAAAAAGAGATAGAAAATGCAAAACAACAAATTATTCATTTACATAAACAATCATGGCACCTAGACATTGACAATAAAAAAACAAGATAAAAGAGAGACAAAAAGATATATAGACGAAGAGAAAGAAAATGGATAATAGAAAATAGATAAAAAGATCAATAGACTATTAGAGCAAACAACAAAGCCCATAAAGATGGGTCTACCTGGGATATCACTTAAACCTTTTTATTCTAAATGAGTCTTTAGATTTCATTTTGTTCTTATCATTTGATAACTCCATTAAGAGAGGCCAACACACGACTCCCAACATATATGTTTAAAACATTAGTAGGTGTCAAGAGTCAACGTATGTGAACTCATTTAGAATAAAGAGATTTAAGTGATGAGTTTAAGTGATATCCCAGGTAGACCCATCTTTATGGGCTTTGTTGTTTGCTCTAATAGTCTATTGTTCTTTTTATCTATTTTCTATTATCCATTTTCTTTCTCTTCGTCTATATATCTTTTTGTCTCTCTTTTATCTTGGTTAATTTCACTGTCAATGTTCCCCAATGCATTTTTACCGGTCTGAATATATTTGAATAATAGCTTGAACATGAATTACAAATGAGTTTGATGTAATAAAGCAACAACATGCAGATAAAGAATAATGAGATCAATGGTTAGATGACAGGTTCAATCATAAGTTGTAGACAGTCAAAAAAAATTGTGAGAAATTGATGCCGTGTATATATTGTAAATATAAATTGATCAATGTATATAGTATGTACAGTTAATGATCTAGGTGCCATTATTGTTTGTGTAAATGAATAATTTGTTGTTTTGCATTTTCTATCTCTTTTTCACTTAATAGTTGTGCAAATAGACGGTTTCCTGATGAAGGCAGTAGTGCCGAAACGCGCGTAGTTCCTATTCTGCCGCTTGCCGTCATCAAATTATCCGTTGTTTTCATAAAATTATTGCTTATTAATCATCATACCTTTCTGATTTGAGATGAATATACATGTATACAATTTGTGAATATAAAATGTGGATATACATGCATAATTTTAAATGTGTTGAATTTACAGTTAAAGAAGAAAAGAATGAGCTATATCATGATTTAATATAAAAAAGTCATGAAAATAAAATAAATATATATTTTTCTATATTATGTAGTAGACTATGCGTATTTGCACCTAGAACATATGCGTACTCTTAATTGAAAATATATGTATGCTATTGCTGTTTTACCTAATTATTAGTCTGAGGATCCAACAGGTGACATGTAGCATTGGCTAAGCTAAAACTGCTGACAGAAAGGTGGTATGAGGGCCTCAGACTTTAGAGGCTATCACCTGGCAGCCCAAATCCAATGGGCTGCAATGTGGTTAGCTGGGTGTCACCTAACACAAACAGGCTACACGACTATGCAAATACATAAAAGGGTGGTACAGCCACTACTCTTAGCACCACCAAGGGCAGCCAAGACCGACTCATTATTAATCAAAATGTCAAGGGCACACTCGAAGCGAGGTTTAGAATATACAAAGTGTGCCCTACTCTATGCACCAGCAGTACCCTTAAAAGGTCTCCCAATTACTAATGCATACCCAACGTACCAGGATTTGAGATGAAATAGGGCTATACACCATCAGACATTTTTTCCATAATAATTCTGTGATAGCCTTCCAAACTCAAGTGAGCAACTGGGACCATCCTAGCGGAGGTCAGTACTTGCTTTATAGAGAGGTACTGATTACTCTTAGACTGCTGTGGAGCATTGACAACAGAGCTCACGAGGCATGGACTGATACAGATGCTCTATGCTACGGGTAGGGGACTACAGATATCCTGGCTTACAGGTGCATATTGAAACACTCTGCAGTCTCCCAACAAATCCGAACGGATATGTAGGACGTCATCACTGACCAAACCTTTAATGATTAAGAGTGGCAGAGGGCCCTAGAATAAGTCAAGAATGAGTCCCGCACCACCGATTTCAGATATATTAAATTCAATATATTGCACAGAGGATAGCTCACACGACAAAAGGTAGGAACCTCTCCACACTGCCCCAGATATGGGGCTGAGGAAGCCAACTTCAGACATATGCTTTGGGACTGCCCAGTGCTGAAAGATTATTGTTAGGCAATTAACAACAAAGAGTATTCAGTAGGGAGAAAAGACATAGGTAAAATTTAAACTAGTCTGCTACAAATCCACACATGACACAAAGAAAATAAAGTAGCGACATTTGTAGGCCCAGCATTATTGTTGACTAAAAGAGCTATTACGGTGAAATGAAAGGCAGCAACTCCTCCAACATTAGATAGCTGGAAAGAGAAGTGCTACAATGGGCAGACATAGAAAGCAGAGTGGGCACTAGAGAAGGATGAAGGGGCCTGCATGCTAAACCTAATACAGGGTTTGGGAGGGACTAATACAAAGGTATAAAGAGGGAAGAAGCAATGATGACAGACCGCCTTGAGGCGTTGCAAGATAGCATACTTGGTAATGCCTTATCACCGACTAAGCCAGCACCTAGAAAGGAATAGCTTTGTTGATAGAATACCCACATAACTTAGCTTTATGTAAAGTAATTCTTTATTTCAAATTCCCTAAGAATATATGAGCTCAAAGTGTCCTAAATCTGCTTGGCAGTTTACATCGCGCAGCGGCAGGAGCTGTTTGTGCACACCACCTTTCATCACACTCTTTAAAAGTTATAAAAGGGACTTAGCAGAGAGGTGCGGCTTCTGGGGTCTGCCGTTGGTTCTTTGTCACTGTTGGTCTCGTTCAAGAGACAATCTGAGCTCAGCTTCCATATGGCTTCAAGACTAATAAATCAGGACCTCTACAGCAAGGGAATAGCAGGTTTCTTGTTAAAGGCAGGAAGGCATACTGTTCCTGGAACTGAAGTCAAGATGCAGGAGACAGGACCATAAGTAACAAGGAGGAGGATCTTGTGGCCAGTCGTTAAAGAATGCCTGGCTGTATATGACATTTCAGATGATCCCACTTAAAACATGCGAAGTTCATTTAGTCCTAGCTTTATATTTGCAGTTTCGTCCTCAGCGTGGCTTTCGAAAGGTAAAGCAACACAACGAGAGAAAACTATACTTCAACTTGTTGACGCCAGACACGTGGAGACGTAATCAAACGTTCCATCCATGCACAGAACACAACTGCAAACAGTATATTGCTTAAAGAAACGTGTAGGCTGTATACAGGTAATGCGAAAGCGCTGGACGTGTTTCTCACTGGACGTTCTGAGGATGAGTTAAGCTGGTGACCCTGGGCACAGCCTGCTTATCTAAATATAGAGAATCCACTCACTGGCGCACACTCACCTCTCCTCTCCCTCCCCATGCTCCGTTATACACCCCATGGTTTTCCTCGGCTAGACCCAGTTCCTTCAGCCAGGAATACTGCGGCTTGTTGATGAGTAGGGTAGACATGAGCGCAGCCGAGTGCCTGCCGCGGAGAAACGCAAGCTTTCTGCAAAGGAAGAGCCGCCTGGTGAGAGCAAGGCTGAGCTGCAGCTGCTGCATGGTGGAGAAAGGAAAATTGCCATAGGCTAATAGTACAAGTTCATATGCAGACCCGCCCCCACCATGCATGCAAGCTGATTGGGAGCGCGGGGCTCTTCCCTCAACTCAGCAGTACATCCATCTGTAATGAGACAGATATGTAGAAATAGACAACGGACGACCGCAACACGCGCCTTCATGCCAAGTGAACCCAGCAGCCATATTACAACATCAGAACTTCATGAAAAATTGAAGTAGTGACAGTGTAATTATCATGTTTTAAAGAACCATCGGCGTCAATAAGTATGTGTTCTTCGATTGATTAGCAAGTGTGTGTGTTCGGATGTGTTAGTGGGACGATGTAGACTGAGTCAATGGGAAAAAGCATTGATGACTGAGTACATTGATGAATGGGCGCGTGAGAGCATAGGCGTGTGTCTCAATTGGGGAATGATTAAATTTACAATCGTCCTAACTTTTCAAGGTCCATGCAATGATGTACTGCTCCAGTCCAGTTTTTTTCTTTGAATTCTGGGACTTGTAGCCAATACAAATTGTAATGCAAATATCAGTTTTAGCAAATCACATTAGGCTTTACAATGAAAACAAGACAAATATTAGAATAAAGCCATGACGCTTTATGAAAGCTTTTAACTTTTTACAAAAAGAAAAATTAATGGCTATAGTCAGTCAATTAGTCTTTTAAATTAAGAAGTAGCATGTAGCTCAGAATATAATTCAAATAATAAAAAAGGAGAAAAGCATTGTTTAATTCAAATAAAATAATTCATAAATCAGAGGTCAGACCAATATAGTGTTGCCGCCTAGAGATCCAGGTAGAGCGAGTGCAACACCCCCAGGAAAGGCTTATTTTATACAGCTCTGCCAAGTACCATGCATCAGGTGCTAGATCTATGCATTTTAGTGCTGATGGGCGCATCACTGCACTGAAATGCATTAGTCACGGTTAGAAATGGGGGTCGTGGCTTGGATGGCAAGGGGGAGGCAAACGTAAGTCCGGAGCTCCCGACCCCCCCGAGTAAAAGAACGGCGAGCAAAGCAAACAAACCAGAGAGAAGTGCCACAAGAACCGAGGAAGAGGTGTGTGAACGTAAGGGGCATTGCCTGAGCCAAGTCAAGCAAAGTTTCGTCCACCAAAACCGGGAGAAAAAAAGAGGAAAAAGGAAACGGCCAGGACGAGAAGAAGCAGAGGGAAGATGGCGGCCACCTCGGAGAGGAACTGAGAAAGACCGCCGCGTTATCAAGCAAGAGACTCCGGGCCCCCAGGTGCAGAGCCCCTCCCGAGGCCGGCAGGAGGGAGTGACAACCGCCATTACCGCCAGTACCGTGAGTACGACAGTGAGCAGAAAAACACCCCCTGACCCCCCCCCCCCTCCATCCCGGCACAGACAAAGACCGAGGCGGCCATCTTGGTGTGGGGAAGGCGAGGGGTGAGAGACACCGCACCGCAAGCGGGTGAGAGGCACCGCACCGCAAGCGCACCGCAAGACTAAGCAAGGAAGGCTGCATAGCGGGAGCACAGTCAGAGGGGACTAGCGCAACGAAAGGCAGACAGCGGAGAAATTGCCGAAGCAAGCGGCGGTGGGGGAAGCACGCTACCAGACACGGAACGCACCGGGAGAGGCACCCTGAGGGGGGAAGAAGGCAAGCGCCGATAACGAAGGAGCAAACAGGAATAACACTGCGGTCAACAAAGCCCCAAGAAGCACACCGGACGCAACCACGAGGAGCGGCTCAAAGGGGCGGCCATCTTTGAAGGGGGTCAGAAGCTAGCAAGCGTCTCAGAGGGGCGGCCATCTTGGAAAGGTCAGAAGCGAGCAAGCAGCCATCTTTGGATAGTTCGCAGAAGTGCCGCGGAGCACCAGAGCACCAGAGGCTAAAAGGGTACATCAATAACGGAACCGGCACAGACAGGGGAGGTGTTAAATAAATAAACAATAACAATAGCAATAACACACCCAAGAACCGACGCACGGCCAACCAAAAGACGGAGGGAAAATAAAGAGGCGGTCATCTTGGAGGGGAGGGGACGAAGCAAACGGGCGACCATCTGGGATAAGGCGGAGCGGGGGGCACTCGCTAAAGAGCCGCAGGCACACCCGGGTCAGCAAAAGGTGCGAGGCCAAAAGGAGCCCAGGCCCCCCCCCCCCCCCAAACAGCGGTGGAGGCAGCGGGCGCACAGCCGATGCGGAGAAACGACCGCAGGAAGGAGCAAGGTCCAGGGGCCGCCACCAGGCCTAAATCCCCGACCAACACGCAAGAGGAACAGCGAAGGGTGCGGGGCTACTCAACTCCGAGCCGGTCAGTGCGGAGGAAGTCAGGACATAGGCGAACCGCAAGAGGCTGGCGGAGTACCGGACAAAAACAAGAGTGGTCAAGTGGCCACCCAGGTTCAGGGATAACCCCCTAACGACAATAAGCACCCTAAGGAACAAGGAAGTAGGGAACAGGGCCGGCACAAGCCAACAACCAACAGGTGGGAAACATAAGACAAGCCTGGCCAGAGGAAGCATGGCAGGGAGAGACGGGAAGCACGGTGCGAACGAATTGAAAAAGAGCAAGAATGAAACACCGCCCTCCCCGATCAAAGAACGCAACGGCCAAGGGGACGGCACAATCACACTGGACACTCTACTAAAGAAAATAACAGAAGGGAACGAGTTAGCAAAAGCCACGAAAAAGACAGTAGATAGCATCCAAATGGAGCTAATAGCGATCAGGGCAGAACAAAGCAAAGCCAACGGCAGGATAGACGAGGCAGAGAAAAGGATCGGCCTGCTGGAGGACAATGACAGCATTACACACAAGGACCTGGGGCTGGTGATAAAGAGAACGACGGCATTACAAAAGGCCATGGCGGAGCAGGAGGATAGAAGCCGCAAAGGTAACATACGACTCCTGGGAGTGCCCGAGGAGGAGGAAGACACACCTGGGGCGTGTGCCCTTATGCTAGAGTCTCTAATACCCAAGCTCACCGGGCTCAGCTTCGACAAACCGCTTGAAATCACCAAAGCATATCGCATACCGGCCAGGAAACAAGCGAATAGTAACGCCCCGAGGCCTATAATATGCAAACCGCTAAGAGAGAACCACACCGACGCGATTTTTTCCGTAGCCAGGAAAGGTCGTCCAATGCTGGTAAGCGGAGGCAAGGTAACCATCACCCAAGACTTCTCTAAACTAACAGTCGAGGTGAGGAAAGGCTTCCTAGCCCTAAGAGACCTCCTGCGGAAGAAGAACATCGCCTTCACCTTTGCTGGCCCGTCAAAAATGAGAGTGACGGACAGGCACGGAAGCAAAATCTTCGATGACCCCAACGACCTACACAGGTACCTACAAGGGCCGGAACCAGAAGAAATGGAACTACCTAGCCCCGGAGCGAAGCGAAGGGCATCCTCAGACGAGACACACGAAGGGGAGGAATAGGAAAGAGAGAGTCCCGTGCAGCATGCATGCGCATCCCAGCACCAGACTCTGTGAACTCAAAACGAACAAAATCTACCTCAGACAATCGCATGCGCAACCCTGCACCAGGGCTCTGTGAACTCAAACGAACAAAATCTACCTCAGACAATCGCTCAACAAGAGCAAACGCAACAACCTCAGTAGAGACACCGCAGCCACTAAAGAAGAGACGGAACAACAACAATATCCTTTTCTTCTTTTCATTCTTTCTGTCTCTTTTTGTTTTATAAGCCAGCACAGGATCCTGGGGGGCCAGGCTAACACCAGGAACTTATCAAGACTCGGGGGGGGGGGGAGTGTGAGGACCCTTGCTGTCGCACACCCGAGGTACTACTGACGGGGGGAGGAGGGGAGGGGGGGAGGGGGGGACAGGGGGGAGAAGTGATGCAGGTGGACAAGAAAGCAGCACATGTTACAGCACCCATCGGTGTAATGGACAAAATGTTCTTATTATTTCCCTTTTCTACATACATCTTTTACTTTTTCCCTCTTTGCACTCCCACGCAGACCCCTGGGGGGGGCCGCACAATGCAAAACAGCAGCGACAGCACCAAACCACCATGACAGACCCAACGAAGGCAGTCCTGTCTACCGACCTGAAGATAGTATCCATGAACGTTAAAGGACTGAACCACCCGGTCAAACGAAGGAAAATACTGGAACACCTGGCCAAACTAAAGGGAGACATATACATGCTGCAAGAGACCAAGCTCTCAGAAGAGGAAGCAGGGCAACTCAAGGCCAGATGGATAGGGGAAATACACTGCTCACCAGCAAAAGGGAAGAAAAGAGGAGTAATAACAATCCTGAGCAAGAAGGCCAACCTGACAACACAATCTACGGACGCAGACGAAGACGGCCGCATGCTAATAACGAGCGTCCAAAGAGGGAGCGACAGAATACACGTGGCCAACATATACGCCCCTAACTCCGAGGAGAAACAGTTCTGGCAAGCAGTAAGCAGCAAACTGTCCAGCCTGCCCCAAGAGGACCTCCTGATCACGGCCGGGGACATGAATAGAACAATGGACCAAGCAACGGACAGACACCTGATCAGATCGAGCCACACCTCCAGCAACAGCAGCAACACCCTGAAAGACCTGTGTACCAAACAACACCTAGCAGACCCATGGAGGCTACAACACCCAACTGCACGTGAGTACACCTTCTACTCACATCCTCACAACTCCTACAGCAGGATTGACTACATATTGATGTCCAACACTCACACGCACCTTATAGAGCAGACGGAGATAGCCCCGATAACCATCTCAGACCACGCTCACATAACGCTCACTCTCAGTGGCAAACACAACGAGAGCCCAACGAGGAGATGGAGGCTCAACGACGACATCCTCCAGAGCAGCGAGAACATTAAAGAAATCGAAGCCACAATTAAAGAATACCTCGAGCACAACGACAATGGCGAGGTAGGCAAAGACACCATCTGGGACGCCCTTAAAGCAACACTGAGGGGGAAACTAATAAATATCAAATCCAGGATGAACAGAAGCAGAAACAAGAAAATCACTGAGCTGGAGGAGGAGATAACAGCACTGGAGAGAGGCCACTGCGCAAACATAACAGACAAGAACACGCTCACCCTACTCACAAAAAAGAAATATGAACTGAACAAGATCCTAAGTGAGAGAGCAGGGTCCTGGCTAACAAAGTTCAAATCAGTCAACCTATGCGCAGCAAACAAAGCAGGCAAACAGCTGGCATCCTACCTGAAGGCAAAACAGAGGCAGCACACGATAGCAGCAATAACAGATCGAACGAACAAATCTCAAACAACGAACAAAGGTATACTAGAAGTCTTCAGACAATTCTACCAAGAACTGTACACCGAAGATCGGACCCTGAGCAAAGATGCAGGGCTAGGTCTGCTCAGTAACACCAATCTGCCAAAACTCAAGGAAGACGAGAGGGAATCGCTCGAAGCAGACATAACGGAAGAAGAGATCGGAACAGCCATAACCCAACTGAAACAGAACAAAGCACCAGGACCAGACGGATACTCCGCGGCATTCTACAAAACTTTCAGCGAACACATTAAAACGCTAATGGCACAAACGTACTCGACGTGCATCCAGAACGGGAAGATGACGGAGTCCATGTGCGAAGCCAACATCACCATAATCCCTAAGGAGGGGAAAGAACCACAATACCCCCAGAACTACAGACCAATATCGCTAATAAATGTCGACTGCAAAATCTATGCGAAGGTCTTAGCCAACAGACTAAACAGAATACTGCCGGAGATAATCCACACCTCACAAGTGGGCTACATTAAAAACAGACTATCGCAGGACAACACAAGGCTACTTTGCCATCTAATCAACCACACGGCAAATAGCAACGAACAAGCAGTCATGATAGCGCTGGACGCGGAGAAGGCATTTGATAGAGTCTCATGGCCCTTCCTGAGAAACTGCATGGGACGTTTCGGACTGGGGAAAAAGTACACGGCAATGGTCATGTCCCTCTACAACAAACCGAAAGCAAAAATAGTGGTAAACGGCAGTGCATCTGAAACACTCACGCTGGGAAGAGGCACCAGACAAGGATGCCCCCTCTCACCCGGCCTCTTCCTACTTGCACTAGAACCCCTGCTAGCCAGAATACGGGACAACCCAGACATAGCAGGCGTCAAGATCAGGAAGAAGACTGTCAAACTAGCGGCGTACGCAGACGACATCCTAATAACAACAGCGAATCCCTCCACGTCAATAAAAGCGCTAATGGCCACCATAGGAGAGTACGCGGAAGTCTCAGGCTACAAACTCAATAAGGAGAAATCGGAGTGCAAGCCGATGAATGTCCACACCACGAGAGAGGTCCTAGGCGAATCTGGGCTGGCCTGGCAGACGAAACCACTGAAATATCTAGGACTCCACTTTGGAAGAGACCTCGCATCAACGCTACAACACAACGAGGACCTGACACTGAAAAAAATAAAGGAAAGGCTGGAGCTATGGTCACCAAAATACATAAGTTGGTGGGGTCGAATTGAAACAATCAAAATGATGATAACACCGGCGATAAACTACACACTGACAATGCTACCACTCCTAATGACAGAGACATTCCACAAAAAACTAGATCAACTCTTAAACATCTTCCTATGGAAAAACAAAAAACCAAGGATAAGCCTACAGAAACTAAGACTGGCGAGAGACCTCGGAGGCCTCAACTTGGCGAACTTCAAAATATACCAAGTGGCATGCCTAGCGAGACAGGGGATCGCCTGGATAGACAGCACACAAATGTACACACCAGTATGGCTAGAAGTCGAACAAGACATCCTGGGAGGGCTCAAGCCAATAGCCCTTCTAACAGCAAACCGGCACCCACTAAAGTCCAACGCCATACTGAAACACACGAGGGAGGCACTGTTGAAAGTAGACAAACGCATGGCGCAGAAGCTGAGAAGCACAGCATGGGAATCCATCTGGTTCAACACAAGGGTAACATATCATGGTACGATCCTGAACAACGACATATGGATCGAGAAAGGCATCAGCCTCCCCAACCAGACAGAAAGCAAGCAAGGACAGCTGACGTTTCAGAACCTACAGCAGCTACACGGCCTCCCACACCAAGAGCTCTACAACTTCCTCAAGATGAAGACAGCAATAACGAAAGCCAACCTACGCAGAGAGGAGCCAGGCATCATCAAGTACCTGCTGCTCCTCAACTCAACAGGTCACCAAACGGCAAAGATCTACAAGCTCCTGACCCCCTCCACGCTGGCGCAGAACAAGAAAGCCACCAACGCATGGGAGACACTCCTGGGTAGGCAAATGAATGGAATAGAGCGGGCACAAATGTGGAGTTCAGCTACAACAAACAAAATCACCCCACAACTAGCGCAAACGAAGTACTGGCTGCTCCACAAGGCCTACTGGACGCCATCCAAGCTTCACAAGGTCGGCATCGCGGACTCTGACAAATGCTGGAACTGCCAGAAAGAAGAGGGCACCCTCGAACACCTCATTTTCACCTGCGTGGAAGTCAGGAGGTTCTGGACACAGATCAACTCCTTCCTGAACGATATGCTCAAAACAGACCTAACAATCAGCTTCGTAAGCCTGGCGACAGAACATCTAACCGCGAACCTAAAAAGTAGAGAAGAGAGAGAACTCCTGGACCTACTCCTCACAGCAGCCCTTAAAATAATCCTAACGAACTGGAAAAACACAGCCAAAGCAAACTTTAAAACATGGATTAATTGGGTCACTTTCCTGAGAGGGGCAGACAACATCACAGGCAACTTCTCGAAAGAACACAACGCCAAACTACACATGTGGCGCCCACTCGATGACCACCTGAAGAAGCACCAGTAGGCCCCCTCCCCCCCCCTTTTTCTCCCTTTCTTTCTTTCTCTCTCTCCGTTCTTTTTTTTTGTAATGAAGGGAAAACAAACAGCGCGCACTCTCAAACGGGCTGTGACGGAAAAAAACCGCTATTGTATGCACCACCCATATATATATATTTTTGTATGGTTCTTTTTCATGTATGCCAATAAAAATTTCTCTTTTTAAACAAGAAATGGGGGTCTCTAGTTGACCGAGATAGGTACCCAAGTCCAAATAGGGACCCTTGCTTCTAGTCAGGGTAAGGGGGATACACTCCTAAAATAACCCCTACTCATCCCCTTGCTAGCTTGGCACGGGCAGACAGGCTTATCTCAGAGGCAGTGTGTAAAGGATTTGTGAACACATACAGTAATACAGTGAAAACACTACAAATAGACACCAGACCAATTTGAAAAAATAAGTAATTTTTAGCTAAACCAAACAAGACCAAACAATAAAAATCCACAACACAATAATACAAATATGGCTTTCAAAAGGTAGAAATAGTTCAGCGTCAAGCAAATTGCAGACGCAACACTTTTCAGACAAATACCTTGGATGCGTTTCGCACACAAACAAAAAGGGCCGCAGGGAAGGTGATGCGTCAGTTCTTTACACTCAGGGAAGGTGATGCGTTGGCTCCTTGCTTCAGGGGAGGTGACGCGTCTGTTACTTACTGCTGCGCAGGGGAGGTGATGCATCGGTTCCTTACCGGAGAGGAGGTGATGCGTCAGTTTCTTACTACGTGGGGAGGTGATACGTCGGTTTCTTACTGCGCCCCCTAATGATGCGACAGACCTGGCACCTCGATGCGATGTGACGATCCGGGATGATACATGGGTTCTTGCAGCCTCACACCAGCCAATGAGGCTAAAAGAAGAACGATACAGTTTCTGAAATCTCATCATTGAGCACTATCCCACAGTCAGGTTTCAGGTTTTATAGTCTTTATTTCGATTTAAAAAATCATAAAAGACACATTATAACATATTAAAAAAAAAAAAAATCCAATGTTTTTCAATAATCTTAACAATATACATTTGAGGTAATTATAATTTAAAACCGCAACAACATCGACTTATTACATATAACTAAATGAAATAAGACAATGCTAAACAAAACAAAACAAGACCACTTTTAGGATTAAGATATTATTAAACAACAAGAAGTACAAAGACACACCTGTCCAAAACATATTAAAAAAATCCGAAGGATTTGGATGGATACAATTAAGCAAAACCATTCCTAATACAAGATGCGTAATATATTATCCTATATTTAAGGAAGGAGGAAGGCAGTTAAACTTTTAGTGGGGGCATTGGAAGGCTCTGTCAAGAAATGTATATGTTTTTTAACCTAATGATCCAAGCCCACCCTAGGAATTTAGCTAGGCTCACCACAATCCCCTCTGAGGTGTTGGTTTTTAGAACCCAAATCGCCTCTGCAGACTTTCTATGGGGGAGGCGCTGAAACAGGGGTTTTAGCCATTTAGTTCGCGGTGCTGAGTAGATAGGACAAGCGAACACGAAATGGCCCTCAGTTTCCTTATGGCCTGGGCAACATCCACAAAATTCAGTAGCACCATTAATCCAATTATTTGTAAAGGTGTTTAATGGCAATGCTCCTACCCGAAACTGATGGTAAAGTTTCTTGTCCAGCGGTTTGGTAATAAGATCCCAGTATGACTCACGGGAGGGATCCAACTTAAAAGTCAGAAACCTTCCCGTAAGACTAGTAGAGCTGGAGGCAGAAACACGTGTTTGGCGGAGCGAGGCCCAATACAATGCCTTGAATTCCTGTTTGGAAGGAAAGGCGCTGGTGCTAGGGGATATCCACAGCTGTTCTAACCCCATGTCAACTAGAATATTTTTTACCATTTGGAGCCAAGGAATTCTCCCGTTTCCCCCGATTGACCTGACTTCAGCCAGTTCCTTTGCAAAAAGGGTGAGATCGGGAGAGGTCCATATACGCCTCCAAAAGGCCACCAATCTAAATCTGGCCATCTCATTAATGGGAAGACACCCCAGATCTAAACAAAGGGGAATGGATGGGGTCGATTGGGGTAGTCCTATTAAGTTCCGTAGAAACTTACACTGGGTTTTGAATAGACTTGAGAGATCCATGTAACCCCAGAGGTCTGCACCATATAAGATTGCTGAATTAATTTTGGTGTCATAAATCTTGAGTGCTGGGGTAACCCGTTTTGTAATTGATCTCTTTTGCTCATTTAATAGACAACCAGTGAGTCGTGCGAGCTTAAGCTGTTGGGCACCGACTTAGTCTTTCCAACCCAGACGTCGGTCCAGAATAACCCCCAAATATGTCATAGTCTCGACTTGTTCCAGGTTGACTCCACTCATGCTTACAGAGCTCCGGACAGGATGGTTCCTTGTAAGGACCATAAACTTAGTTTTGCCCACGTTTACCTTGAGGTCATTAATGACACAGAACTCCTCGAAGCGGTCCAACGCCCGCTGTAGTCCGCTACGTGTTCTTGAGAGGAGTAGGGTGTCATCAGCGAAGATGAGCATTGGGAATCTTGTCCCTGCCAGCAAAGGGGCATCAGTGGGAGTGTCTGCAAAGAATTTGACTACCTGATCTATGAATAAAAGGAAGAGTGTAGGCGCCAGGACGCACCCCTGACGGACACCTCGAGTTACGTAAAAAGGTTCCGTCACTTGACCCTGACCTCCCCACCTCACCCTAGCATAGTTGTCCTCATGCATTTTAACTATTAGATCGAGTAGCTCCATGGGTATTCCTAATTCCCTCAAGACACCCCACAATTTGTCTCTCGGCACTAGATCGAAGGCGGACTTCAGATCGATGAACGCTGCAAAGATGGTACCACCGCCAAGCAGGACCACCTTCCAGTAGATCAGACAAAATCTGAACACCTGGTCGATGGTACTTATTCCCGATCTGAAGCCCGCCTGCATGGGAGATAGTATGTCCTCTAGTTCGATCCAACCTTGGACCCTGCCCAGAACCATGCGTGCAATGATTTTTTGAATGGAGTCAATGAGGCTAATCGGGCGATAATTGCCCGGATTAGACCTATCGCCTTTTTTATATATTGGGAGTATCTCCGCCCCCTTCCACGACTTGGGGATTCTAGCTCCTTTGGCTATTGCATTAGCAATCTTAGTTATATAGGGCACCCAAAGAGCGGGGTTACCTTTGAACAAATCGGCAGGGATAAGATCCATCCCTGGTGCTTTCCCCCTTTGGGTTAGGCCAAGTGCTAGTTCTACCTCTATTTCGGAGAAAATACGTTTCTCCACGGAATTGGATGACAAGAGCACATCACCCGATATGCATGGGGAGTTGATGTTCTCGACACTAAATTGAGCCGAATAAAAAGTCACCCAAGCTTCGGGAGGCACATGGTTTGTGAGTCTGGGTCCTTCCCCCAGTTTACTAAATCCCAGAATTTAATCGGGTTATTCGAGGTGGAGGCGTCCAAAAGGTCCGACCAATACATATCCTCCCACTCCCGTTTGGCTTCCCACTGTATTTTCCTATATTGCAACCTAGCTGCTTTAACTGCACCCATGTTCCGGGATTTAACTGCCTTAATAAGATGACTATGGGCCTCCCTACACTTTTGATTGTACCATTTCTGGTGGGGGACATTTAATTTAGTAGTTCCCTTCTGACACGGAAGAGAAAGGAGGGTCTTTAGCTGGTCAAAGCAACGTTCATGGAGGTCAATGATCATATTTGTGTTTTCAGGGATACCCCCGACAAATCATATGGCAATATTTCATTAAACATGTTTAGAACCACAGTATTGACATTCTCCTGTAGAGTCTCATCCTCCACGAACCTAGACCATTTTAACCTTTTCCGGTCATTAGTCAAAAGCACATCCCCTGTCCGTGAGGAACCAGGTTCCTCCAGTCTCTTCATTCCTGGTAACCTTAATTTGAGTGTTAGGGGATTGTGGTCACTTTCTGGGCGGGATACCACTTCCATGTCCACCAACAGAGGCCAATATTCCAGTTCAAGCAAAAAGTAGTCTATCCGGCTTTTCCTTAGACCATTATCGAAGGTGTAGTTGGCGCCTAAATCTGATTTAGAGCGACCATTGATGGCCCGGAATCCCCGGGTTAGACAAAAAGCCATCCAGTTTACAGCTGCCTCTGCCGCCTTGACAGTTTTACTAGACGTCAAATCAGGAATGTCCCAAGCTGTATCCTCTGCTGATCCCCAGCTGTCCCCTATATCATAAAGCGGCTCAAAAGTACAATTTAAATCTCCTGCTAAGAGGATAACATTTTCACTGCCCATGCCAGCAAGGTTATGGTCCAATACATCCAACATAGCGGGGCAACGACCGCCCGGTAGGCCTCGAACATATATGTTAAATACAACCAAATCCTGATGGCCAGGCTTACATAGTTTAATTATCAGAAGATCTGAGTTCTCTACAAGTATCTCTGTGGGGTAATATCCCAGTGTCTGCTTCACCCAAATCAACAAACCCCCTGAGGCTCGCCCCTTTCCGCCTCTAATTGCTGGTTTAAAAAAGTTAACATAGCCCAACCTGAAGGTTGGATCTGGTGCCCAAGTTTCCTGTAATAGGATAATATCAAATTTGTCTATGAACTCCAACCAGTCTTCAGAAAGCATACGGCCCTTGACCCCGGCAACATTCCAGGACGCTATGTTAAGTATTTCTGAGGAGGAGGCTACGGGAGGGATCATAGGGGATAAAGCTACAGTAGACGCCAACTCACCCCCAGTTCCCAACCTACTCTCTGTGCTCTTAGGGTTATCCAAAGTTATCCCCACCAACAAGGCCTCTTTTGAGACCTTGGCTACTAATACGGTGGCTTCTTTGGTTGCTAGTGCCCCCAAACACTCCTCTACATTGTTTTTGGGTAATGGGACCTCCTGACCTAGCATCACTGCCACATACCCACGATTCTCAACAGAGTTGATCGTCCTGGATGGTATATGATGTCAATCTATGGCCTCAAGATCAGAGAGGGGGCCAAAATGATTGAAGAGAAGTGGAAATTGCTGGAAATGTGGTGTCATTACTGTAGGATGCCTCCTAACAGGGGGTCCCCTATAGTTAGGGCCAGTTGGAATAAAGCTCTGTCTTTGGGGATAGAAATATGCTAGCCCCAAAGTTTGAACGTTCCCCTGTCTGGCAAACCTAGCTTCTCTTCGAATAGTGTCCACCACCCAGGGGTCCTTAAACGAAATTAATATACAGTCACCCTCCAGGTCTTTGGTGCCATGGCCCACCCAGTCAACTCTCCTTACAAAGAGAATTTCAGTTGGCGAGGATGGTGGCAGAGGACGGTTTTTATTCAATCAAAAAATCACCTTATTGCGTAGGTCCCCATATGACTCCTTGCTACCAGCTTTTAGGGGGGCAACACCTGTTAGTACTATTGTATATTGTGTTGCCTCCGGGGGAAGGTCTGCACGTGGGGTAGTATGCCTAGTATGTTTCCCCACCGTTGGGGTTTTGGTACTTCAGGGGTTAAATGTTTGCCCTGGTGGTGGCTGTTGGGAGATGCAGGGGTTGGGTTTAGCCCGTTCAGTCTGCCGAGCTATGTGGGGTCTAACAGAATTAGGTTTGTCGGTGGCCTTCATCATAAGAGCCTGTGATGAAGTACCCTCAGTTACTTTAGTAGGTGTAACTCTTGACCCCCCCCCCTGTCGATTTATTATTAGCTGCCCCTGTTGGTATTGGGTTAGTGGCTTTGCTGGTGGAAGCATTATTAGTGCCTGTTGTCTTAGGTGCTGGCTGTGTAGTAATACCTCCCACTGAGTTAGGACTAGTTAGCTTTTGTAGCAAGCCCAGATTTGTGCTTACTACAGACTCCAGGATGTCTATTTTGGAGGTCATCAGCCTTGTCCGCTCCAAGACGGGGAGTAGGAGGGTTTTAATCATGGCCTCCATTATTACCAGTAGAACTTCGTCACTATTAAGGCACATTGGGCAGGGATTAGAAGATCCCAGGGAGGTAAGGGAAGGGCATAACACATTAGGGAATACTGGGGGTATTTGTGTATCTGGAGGATGCTCACAAACAGGAGCATCATTACTAGATGTGTCTTTTAGTTTAGGCATCTTACGATCTCTCCCCCCCAGGTGGCTCGAGTCTTGCTTTCTCTTTCGAGATAATATATCTAGGCCCGAGGGGTCTACCTCTACTGGGAAAGTCGTTACAGTATTATTGGCATTAGGGGCGTTAGGAGATAAATGACTAGATTCCAGGCTGAGATCAATTTCCCCGCTATCCTGAGTTCCATCCCCCCCGCTTGATTGAGTATCGTCTAGATTATGATCTACATTGACCAGGGAAAGAGCAGAGGGGCCCTCCCCCACGCCATCTATATGAACTATTGCCTCAGTGGTGACGGAATGTATGCAATTAAATGCTGCATGTGGTGCTGGACTGGTAATGGTTGCCATCCCACCCAGTGAAGATCGCTTCCCACTAACAAGATCGAGAGAAAGTCTTTTTTCCACCATCGCGATTTCTTTTTCCAGTATCCCTGTAGCTCGGGTGATAAAAGCATCCAGCGGGCCCGAAACAACTCCATTAGTGGTTTGAATTTGGACTGTGCGCTCTTTGCCTGATCTTAAAGGCATGTTGATATTTGCTTAGGACCAACTATAACTAGATTATATCCCACACACTAATGGATGGGTTAGTAAGAGGTCTGTATGACCCACACAATGTGTATGTTATTTCTTATACCTAAACACGATTAACCATAGGGTTTTGTTCAAGCAGTGCTTTCTGTCTACATTAAGCAAAGCAGAATCAAACAAAAGGGAGTGGGCCCGGGCCGGACTCTGCCGTACTCGAACGGCCTCAAACGGCCCGCTCTTTGCCCGGTCTTCGCCCCGTGCTCCGTCCCGCGCGCGTCCCGCGTCGCGGTGGGGCTTTTGTCAGTTTAGTACGTGAGGGCAGGGGGCGTGGCCGCCGGGGGAAGAGTCACCAGCTGCGGTGGTTGAGGAATGCTGGGCCTCGCAGTCCCCCGGACGGTTTCCTTTGACAATAACCCCCACAGAATCCTCTACCTAGAAGTCGTCACGCTGGGAGCGGCTGTGGATTCCGCCGACTGCGGAATACGCTCACACCAGCCGGGCACTCCAGGGAGAAAGCGCAGGTCGCACCAGGACGCCAAAGTAAGTCACTTCCAGAGGCAGGAAAAACCAGCAGTTCGTGAGCGGCACCCCACAGTCACATAATGCAGTTCCCAGCCCTTCAGACACCTAAATTGTTAATTGTAATACAATTGGCGCTACTTAATATACAGAGACAACTTCTCATTAGAATCCACTGTGATCCCAATTACTGAGGTCTTGGGAACATTCACTCTCAATGAAAATGTATGCTAAAGAATTTTAAAGAAATGAAACGTCATTCTGTACCTGGTAAAGTGACATTACATCTCCAAGCAGTGTTTACAAAGATGCTTATGCATGAATAACCTGTGTGCAGGTTGAGACAGACAAAAAGAATTACGTGATGAAAAGATGGTTGCAGACACCACCAACCATTTTGCAATCTAGGCCTAATGTAGCTAATGGTAAAATAGCACAGTTCCCTCAACATATGTCTTTATTACAACTACATGTTAGTTTTCTTTTATTGTGTCAATGCTTTTAGGCATATAACTAAAAAACTCTTCAAAACACACAAACATACATACACACACACACACACACACACTTGAATGCACGCAAGCACACACACACCACCTTTTATTCAAAAGCACGCTCCTCACGCAAATTGAAACAATTATTACGGGCGTTAGTATATTACTAAGGACGCCTCCTCGTATTTTACTAAACCAGTTCACAAATTTTTAAAACACTTTTCCAATCACAATAAACCAATACCTAACAGTTTCCCATGCACCATGTTCTTCAAGAACTCTTACCTCACATTTGATATTAATAATAATATCCACATTTGTAAAGCGCACAATCACCCGCTAGGGTCTCTAGGCGCTGGGGGCCATCGGGAAGATTAAGCAAGCTATTGCCCAGAGTCACATGGTGCTGGGCTAATCTGCCGCCGGTGCCCGGGATCGAACTGTGATCCCCAGATTCCGGAGTCAGTCGCCCTGGCCGCGGCGCCACACCTCTTCCTCATAGAGATATTAATTAATCTGATTACTGTTATTGGGCACTGTCGGAGAGATGGACGGAAATGGACACTAGGAGGCCGGATTGGGGGTTGAATTGTGAGATTTTTTGAAAAAACAGTACAGAGAGTATGATGGATGATGAATACAGTGGTTGGTCAGGTGGCTGTGATGATGATCAGCTAGATGTGGGGTAGGTCGACTTGTCCTGTTGTTTCTTCCTTCTTCCTGATTCTGTTACAGAGTCGCCGTCCCGGAGGGCTCAGGCTCAAAAAAAGAAGGAAAGAGCGGTCAGTGGACTGCATAAAGGTTCTAAAGTGAATCGCCGTCACCACACCCGGAGTGTATCGAAATACCAAAGGGATGGAACTCGAGAAAAAATAATATGAAGGGAAGAAAAACTGGTTTCTCACACCCTTTTTGTATGTCAGCCGTTTGTAGTTGTTACCAGATGCTTTTAAAACCAACTTAGATGGGGGATATTGCGCTGTGAGGGCAAGGGATTTGGGGCGTTTGTGCTCGGAAATACGGACGTGCAAGGGTCAGGGTACACTAAGAATAATAGACTACTGTGTCCCGTGCTAGAGTTACCCATGATTCTCTCCCTCCCCTCCCTTCCTCCCACAGACACTCACCGTGTCTGCCGCAACTCTCCAGAGTTGCGGCGGCCTTTCAGTAACCTCTGGGGGCGTCCGCCAGTCCTCTGACCAGCACTCCACATCCTCCCCGTCAGCGTCTTCTTCCGTCGTCGTCCCTTGGAGCTTCTTCTCGGTCCGTAGATCCTATTCCTCCAACTCCGCGGCGTCTTCTGGGTTTGTGCTCGTCGCCTCCCTCGGCTTCCACTCCCATAAAGGGGTTAGTCCCGCTTCCTCCGGTGATCTGTCGCTTCCTGATTGGGTCGTGTTGCCTTCCTTCTCCTCAGCTTCCTGTAGAGAGGAGGGAGGGCCTGTGGTTAACCCTTGTAGTTCTGAAATTGAGTGTGGAAGAATCACGGTCGAAAGAGGTGAGTCCTCGTCCTCCGCTGACTCCTTTTCACATCCCCCTTCCCTAACTTTCTTGCCTGCAAGAAATGGTTCTAAGGAGTATCTGGAGAGGAAGTCTGCATTTGCATGTTCTTTTCCCTTCCGGTGTAGAGTTGTAAACCGGTAGGGGTGTAGGGCTAGAAACCATCTTAACACCCTGTCATTATGCCCTTCATTCGTGGCCAACCATTCTAACGGGGCGTGATCTGTGAAGAGGATAAACTCCCGTCCTTTGAGATAATAACGGAGTGATTCTACTGCCCACTTGATAGCTAGGGCCTCCTTTTCTACTACCGCATTTTTCTTCTCTAGGGGAAAGAGCTTGCGACTAATGTATAGAACCGGCCGTTCTTGTCCTTGAGGACCCTTCTGGGATAACATTGCCCCTAACCCATGTTCTGAGGCATCTGTTTGCAAGATAAAAGGTTTACTGTAATCAGGGCTAAGAAGGACAGGTTTCGTTGTTATGGCCTGTTTCAATTGGGTGAAAGCCTGCACTGCTTCTAAGGAGGGATGGTTTAGTTCTTTTTCGGTTTTGGCCTCTTTCTTGAGAAGGTTCGTCAAGGGATTAGCGATCTGGGAGAAGTTAGGGATGAACCGTCGGTAATACCCAAGACACCTAAGAAGGCTCTCAGGTCTCTCTTGTTTTTCGGGAACGGAATAGCTGTGATGGCTTCTACTTTCTCCTGCTGTGGTTTGATCAGGCCTTCCCCTAAAAGGTATCCTAAATACTTTACATATTTTGCGGCCAGTTTACTTTTAGAAGGATTGATGGTAAAACGTATTTTCCCTAACGTGGATACTACAGCTTTTAGATGTTGTAAATGTTGTTCCCATGTATTGCTGTGGATGACGATGTCATCTATATAGGCAGCTGCGAAGCCAGCACATGGTTTTAACACCATGTTCATTACTCGCTGGAACGTAGCAGGGGCCCCGTGTAACCCGAAGGGTAAGACGGTAAAATGGAATAGCCCTTCAGGGGTAGAGAAGGCGTTTTTTCCCTATCCTGTTGCCGTAAGGGGACCTGCCAGTATCCTTTACAGAGGTCGAGACTGCTTATATATTGAGCCTTTCCAATTGTTTCTATCATCTCATCGACTCTCGGTAAAGGATAGGTGCCAAACTGGGATATTTTATTCACCTCTCTGAAGTCTATACAAAACCTGATGGACCCATCAGGTTTTGGCACTAGAACAATTGGAGAGTTCTACTCGCTAGAAGAGGGTTCTATAATTCCCATGTAGAGCCTTTGTTGCAACTTTACCTTTTCCCCAGTAATGGTATGTATCTCATGTTCCCTGACATCTGTTTTTCCTGGTAGGAGAGAAAACACCTCCTGTAGAGTTTGCAACTGGGCACACAACTCTTCTCTTTGATGGGCGGGGAGGTCGGGTCAATACTTTTTCTATATAAGGGTTCGCTTTGGTCAACCAGTCCCACTAAGGTAGGAATGGGCTCCTCCCATTTTTTTAACAAATTCATGTGATATATTTGGGTGTGTGTGGGTCTTTTTGGGTCTAACGCCAACCTGTATGTTACCAGGGTTACTTTTTCTAATACTTGGAAAGGTCCCTGCCACTGTCCTAACATTTTGTGCTCCGAAGTGGCCAACATCAACAGGACATTATCACCCACATCAAAAGATCGTACCTTGGCTTGTTTGTCATATTTTATTTTCTGGGACGATTGAGCTTGTTCCAAATGTGATCTCACTATGCTACGCAGTTCCTTCAAATGAGTTTTAAGACTTGCTACATATTCTGGCAAGGGTTTACCCCCGGGCTCTTCCTCCCATTCTTCCTTTGCCATCTCTAGCAAGGTTTGTGGGGCCCTCCCATATAATAGCTCAAAGAGGGAATATCCTGTACTCTTTTGTTGTTTGCACCGGATGGCAAATAAGGGCAAGGGCAGCATGTCCTCCCACTTTCGTGTTTCTAAGTTCAGTAGTTTCTTGAGGCTGGTCTTAAGAGTGGCGTTATATCTTTCTACCAAACCATCCGTCTGTGGATGGTAGGCAGACGTTCTTATCTGTTTAATGTTAAGTTGTTGGCAAACTTGTTTCATCAAATTAGAAACAAAAGGGGTCCCTTGGTCTGTTATAATTTCTCGGGGGAATCCTACTCTAGAGAAGATGGATACCATAGCTTTGGCTATTTGTGTTGCGTTTGGTTGTCTCAGGGCTACCGCCTCTGGGAACCGAGTGTCATAGTCAACTAAGACTACCACATATCAGCAACCACTTCTAGAGGGAAGAAGAGGTCTACCGATATCCATTCCCACCCGGGAAAAGGGCTCTTCAATTATAGGCAGAGGCCGAAGGGGGGCCTTTGGTGGAAGGCTCCTGCTATTCTTCTGGCAAAGAGAACACTCTCTGCAGTAACGATGGATTTGATGATAGATCCCCGGCCAATAACATTTCTCAAGGATCTCCTTCTCTGTTTTCTCGTTGCCAAAAGGCCCCCCTAGTAGGTGACTGTGCACTAGGAAGAGTACTTTTTCTCTATATCTCTGGGGTACTAGTAGCTGGGGATTCTGGTCCCTCCCCTCCTTTCTGTACAGTAAACCCCTTTTTACAAAGAAATAAGGACCTACTTGATTGGGGTCTTCCTCCTCCTTAGCTCGGTTCCAAGCCTCTCTTAGGGTGGGGTCTTCTCTCCGTCCCGCATGAAACCCTGGATCATATTGCCACACTGGTTCGTCCTTTGGTTGGGTCAGGGCTACCTGGGTCCACATTCTTTTCTCCCGTTTCTTTTGTCTATTACTCTTCCTCATCTTTCCTGGGTAAGAGTCCAGTTCCTGCTCTTTAGAAAAGGGGCAGTCTTTCTCCATTCTTCTGTCTCCTTAGGCAGAAGCTGTTCTATATAGGGATAATCACTTCCTAAGATAAAAGGTGCAGGTAATTAAGGGATGAGCCCTACACGTAGAGGAATGGGTTGAATAGTAAGCTCCTGTTGTACTTGTACATCTGTGGTGGGGTATTGTCTACTATTACCATGAACACATTGGATGTTTACCATACCCATAGTCTGCTGAGGACTCCCGGGTATAGTTTGAGGTCTTATTACACTGTGTAGACACCCTGTATCAATGAGAGCTGACCGGTCCTCCCCGTTTACCTTGACTACCTTATGGAAGGGAAAGTGTAGTCCCTCTTCAGTGCAATAAAGAGACCGGGCTAATCCGATCTCCATCGGCTCTTCTTTTTGGGGGCAGATTCTAGCTATGTGCCCAAACCTTCCGCAATTAAAACACTGAGGTCCTTTGGGGGTGGGACGTATGGGGGTTGGTAGTGGCCCTGGTACCAAAGTGACTGTGTACGGTTTTCTAGGAACAGGAGGTCTAGTTTTTTTGGGAATGTTGCTCCCCATGGGCTTCCCATGTGTTTCTCCTTTTTGTATTTCAAAAGCCCGGATAAAGGCGCTCACTATCTAAGGTTCGTATTGTAGTGTAGTTCCTATTATCCCAATAGGCTCTGCGCATTGGAATAATATCTTCAATAGTATAGACGTAGGACAGAGGTTAACTAGGTCTTCTACTGTCGATATTAGACTTAACGTTATGTGTGTGCCAGCTAGCTCAGAGTTCACTAGAAACTTTCTCGAATAGACAAGGAGGAGTTTAACTTCCCTGGATAGACAAGAAGGGATTTAGTTTCTGACAACCATAGAACATGACAACTTTGCTCTCCCCTAATCAAGAGTGTATCTCTAGAGTCGTGTGAAAACAAAAGACAACTTATTTTACTCAGTCAGTTTAGTGCATTCTTAGTTTCACCAGATTGTAGAGAAAAGGAAGAGACGGGCGTGTTCAATAAAAAGATGTTATTTATTGATCAGTCTCTTTTCTCATACAAGAGAAATGAATCACTATTGTTGCAATACTTAGAGTTAAGTAAAGTGCATACAGTAATAACAGAATTATAAAATAATACTGTAAAAGCATTGATATGGTTTCTTAGCCATATGATACTTAAAATGGATAAAATAGATACATACATATATACATTGACTAATCGTACTCAACTGGTGCTTCTAACTACGCCTACCCCAATGTACCTGACCTAAGCCTAATACGTGGGCGGGAGTAGATAAGTAGCAGTTTAAGTTAAGTTTGTTTTGCCAAGAGTCTGCTTCAAGAATTCTCTACAAAGGATGATTCAGTTCAGTACCTGGGAGTTTAGAAGGCTGGAGGGCTGGTATCTCTATCTCAGGTCTTGATATTCCAGCTGCCTGCGAAGGCTGCTTGGAAGCGCCGGAGCTGGATTTCTCGGCAGGAGAAAAGGCAGCGTCTCTCTCTCTCAGCGCGTCAGAAAGGAGGGGCAGCGTCTGTGGGCTTCGCTGTCAGCTGGGCTCCTCGGCAAGTCTCGCTGCTCCAATCTTGTCACCACCTCGTGTGTTTGCTTAAGGCAATATCGGTATTATTTATACCTGAAAGGTGCCGGGATTGACGTAAGGATGGACATAAATACGTCAATAAGGATGTCATACGAACTGGTCGTTCGCACATTCTTTACTGAAGTTCTCGGCTAAATCAAAACAATGGCTGTGGGGATTTCCCAGGTCGTGGTAGGTTTGATTTGTTTTGAGAACACCGTATGCCTATTAGGGGGCTGGAGGAATAGTGCTTGCCTAATGAGATGGCATGCGCTATGACCTAATCAGATAACGGGCTTCTGTGCCGTTGTGTGGCTAATCAGATAACGGATTTCTGTGCAGTTGAATGGCTGCTAGTTAATTATTAACCAGACAAGGGTCAGAAACAGGGGGATCGATACAGTACCCATAGTAAATACACCACACCCACTCCACGTAGTCTATGTCCATATTTACAAGTCTAGGCATAGTAAACATACTAGTAGTGCATGTGTATACCGAACCACCCCAAAATACCATCATTTGCATAATGAAATTTGGAAATGCGAAATACACGAAAAGATGAGTATAGTTACTATATGCACTTCAAGCAGTATAATAAATGCTAAATCTAAACGCATATTTTGAAATAAGCATGAATGAAATGCGGAAATTACACATGAAATGGCTCTTAATACAGAAGAAAAAGTCGAGACCATCTCATCACAAATTCATAATACTCGTGAACATGCTAGAGGGTAGCTAATGTCTCTTGAGTAGCTAAATATAGAAATTTTGTTCTCTAAGAATAGTCTTACTTTAAGCAGAAGATGAGTGTCCCAAAAAATTCGTAAATATTTTGGAAGGGGAAAAAATGTCTCGCTCTCTGTAAAAACTGGTGAGAAAATTTCTTATTGCTTTATTTTCAAGGTTGAAGGCCAAATACAGGGTTGTAGGGAACGCCGTGTGCTAGTTTGCTCAAAGTCATTCTTTCTGCTCTGGTGAAAACATCATATTGTTGAGACTTTCGAAAAAACTGTCAACTGCTTCTTGTGAAAGTTCCACTAAGTCGGGTAAATTTTGTAACATGCATTCATGAGCATGATTGCCTTCATTGATGTTTCGATCAGCATAGCTGACAGAAGGTTGTACCTGATCGATGCTGCTTTCATCTTGAACTTCACAACTCTTCAATCGTAGTGGTGAAGTCTCCACGAATGCCGTCATCAGGATTGGTAGCCGCTGGGGACAGCACAATGCATGAGCCGTTACCGGACCCAACAAAGTCTCTGCGTCCATTGGCACATCCGATTGTAGTGTCAGACAGGTGTCCAACACGCATTCTTCGCCGCATAGCAAGCACCTTAAAACAGGCATAACACAACTTTGCCACATCGGTCTGAATGAAAGAAACCAAGTCATGTTCAAATCTCGTAGCCGTGCTAGTCCAAGGACTTTAGTTATGCGGTCCCGGTAGCCAATAGCTCGGATTGTTTCTTCCATTATCGCTGGTGTCTTGTCTGTGACGTGGTTTGCCATAGCGAAGTAACAGGATCAAAAATAGGATGCCTGCCACTAGTCCCAAAAGGAGAGGAAGTCCGCCAAAGATGGAATGGACAAAATCAGGAAAAATACCCAGGATGGCTTTGAATGGGGTTAAAGCTCCTGAAAACACTGTCTTAAATATACTCGCGATTCCGCTTGTATCAGAAATATTTAAGATTTCGCTCAGTATTTCTGCGAAATGTATGGGGGAATTGGTTGATAACAGTGAATGAATCTCAGCCGTTGTCCTTGCAACTTGGAGATCATATGTTTCTTTTGATGACGATAACATGGTTGGCGTCTGTAGGAGCACTGTCTTCATTCTGCTTAAAGTATCAATTCGAATAGAAGAAATTTTCAAACTGGGCCACAACCTTGCCTCCCTGTCTCGGGCATCGTTCGGGTATAATACTCGTTCACAGCACATGACCTTCGTAGTCACGGTTATGAGATAAGGTTTTCCGGGCAGCAGACTGCAACATCTGCGATCTACAATTAGAATGTAACTCCCATTCGAGAGTCTCTTAAAGAATGGTTCTATTTGTGTTGCAGGTGTGCCTAGCTGGTGACATGAAAGGTTATTTGAGTTCCCTTCACATGCTCCATGCAAACTAATACCCTGACACAGAAGTGTACCGCTTAGTGACCTTTCACAATTATTGCCACTAAGGAACACACTTTGTCCTTTATTACTAACACATGCATGTGTATAGGGCAAGTTCCATGTTGACTTAATGTATCCTTTACCCAACCTTTCATACTGGCCTGCCTGTATATATTTTTGGCAGTATTGAAACTGGAAAGTTGTTATCGGAATATTTATTATCCCATGTATTATCCATTCAATGACAGGTCGTTCTGACATTGTCAATGGTAATCTCTCAAGTTTTTCAATGCTCAGAATTGTATAGTCAGCACCCTTCTGTGCCAAACTGATTTGTTTATCAGTAAGGTTAAAGATATTAAATAGTGACGTTGTGTTGATTAAACGCCAAGGCACATAGCCTGAACGCAGATTTTGTAACGTCCAGCCAAGCTGTACAATAGAACGCAATTGGGACTGACCGTGTTGTAACATCAGTAAGTCTTGCGATATTATATCGATTGCTGAAGATACAATACTGTCCAGTGAATATATTCTGGAGGACAGAGTCATTAACCCATTGTCCACAACAGAAAGTGATTTTTCCAAATTAATACGGTCAATTTCCCGTATTTTTTCTGCTGTCTCAATTTGAGTTACTTTCCAAACTTCATTGTAAGCTGCATATATAGAGGCCGCTATGAAACGTTTTTGACGCTGTTTGCGTGGTCCCATAATGAAATCACGCAAGTCAGCACCTTCTTGAAGTAAAGTTAGGTGTTGCTTAATTTCTGCCAGTGTGGATGTTTGTAGCCATTGAAGGCAGAGCTTGCCCACACTGTAAGTAGTTACTATCCCTGGATGTTGTCTTTGGGAATATCTAGGGTCTGGCCTGGTCAATTTGAACCCCTGTATTTTGTTCAGGAATCTGTCTTGACAGTTATTTGTGTCTGTGGGCCAGATCAACCATTGTTTCCAATCAGGATGTGTTCTGTTTTGGTTTAAAATATGGTTCACGTCTATCTCAGTATCTATAGAGTTATTACTATTCGTTGTTGGCTTTGGAATAGACGGTTTGTTTAAGTCTTTGATTTTGGCTAAGCCAAGACAGGTAGTTTGTTGAATAGTGTCATTCAAAAATATAATTTGTTCTGGGATCATGCAGGCTCTGAACAATGATTCTATACCTTGTACTTGCCAATTTTTTGTACCCCAAACAGTTTTTGTTTCAATGTTACTGTTCCAGAAGTCAAAACCAATTGTATTCATTTGCTCAAAAAATGAATCTGAATATATCAATTTTGTGTTGGTAAGCATGGTCTTCATACCTGTCTTATTTGACAATTTGAAATAAAATGTTTCTGCATTACTTGTGTTAAACCCTGAAAAGTATGAATATTTATCAAAAAATGTTTTGGAACTACCCTTTGGTGGAGTAGCACAATGTTCCCATTGGTTATAATTTAAAACATTTCTAGGTTGTGCAGATTTATGGAGATAATGGTTACCATAGTGGTTATAGCAGAACATTTGATCATAATTAGATGAACCCTGCAAATAATCATGTTCTGTAAATTTAGCAGACATTACTAGGTCAGACATCATATCATTTATACTTTCAAAGTCCCAATCATCAGCAAATGTGCTAGGTTTTACAAAGTCACTTAACGAGATCTTAAATTGGTGTGGATACTTCAGGATTTCAACCGGGCCATAGATTTCATAATCAGTATTGTCCCATGCTACACCGCCTGGTATAGGATTGGCTGTGAAGTTCACTGAAAAAAGTTCTCTTTTCTTGACGTGTGAAGATGGCTGTGGTTTAAGGACCAAGTTGATTTTCTGGCTTGCTGTGTCCATTTTAGCATATTTTCCCTCAATGAAATGTCCCAAGCATAGTACCATGATGAGCCAAAGTATGAGGATAAATGCACCTAATGTCACCCAAATTTCAATCCATGGAGAAGTCAGATAGGTTCTCTTTAGTTGATGAAAAAGTTCCTTTGCTTTGTCTTGAAAAGTTTTTGTTGATGGCTTTACTTCTGGTTCGCTTTGTCCTTCTGAAGAATCATCGAAGTTGATGAAGTAGCCGGATGCTGTTCTGTCAATTGTTCCAATTGCTTCTGGATTACTTTTTGCTTTTGGCTTTTGCTTTGTTTCATTAGAAGACTCTGTAGTTACATCATCGTAGGTTGTTGTTTCTTGATGAAAAGCTTTGATTTGGGTTTTAAGAGGTTCAAGTTCCATTGCTTTGTTGCATAGTCCTTGTTGTTTCACTGTAGATTTTCCAAATGTGATCAGTCTTTCAGTTTGAACCTCTGTGGATGTAGCAAACTTTGGTGTTCTGCTACTTCTTGGGAGTCCACTTGGCCTACTATTTGTTATCGGCCACATGATTGTGGTTTAACCAGGTCGATGGATATGACTCGGTTCTCCTTTTTACCAGCAAGTGGCGGTAGTACTACTGATCTTGTCCCGTTGATGGACAAGACAGGAACTGCTTTTCTGTAAGAAGGCCCAAATTCCTTCTTTACCGCGATCTTTTCTCTGACCAGATCCCCGACTTTTGGAATCCAGACAGGCCTTGCTGGGACAGGTGGTTTTTCTTCAGTGGTTGCTGGCTGCTGTTTCAACTTTATGTTGCTCAGGTCTTTTCTTGTTTCATTTAAGTCCTGTAAAATAGCCAAGCGATCTTTGATATCAAAGCATTTTTCTTTAACCACTGAAGTCTGACTATCTAAGTCCTGGATTAACATTCTAGTCCCAAACAATAGTTCGTACGGACTGAGTCCTTTCAGAGAATTTCTTGGCAGGTTATTTAGACTACGTTGGACACTTATTAAATGTTTGACCCACCCAACTCCTGAACCTAATATCTTTGCTGTTATAGATTGCTGTATGCCTTGGTTTTTTCTTTACACCATCACGTTTCCCTCAGGAAGGAAGTGAGAAGAGTCCCGCAATGCAATGTTCATTCTGGCCAGGCACCCCCCATAAGCTGTTTTTAGAGCTAAAGGAAAGATTTTGGTCAGAACGTAACATGCTTCTAGCGTATATGCCATTCTAGACTCGCAAATCTTTGTATAACAGTTCCGACGTCAGCCGAAAGTTGGGGTCTACTATATAAGTGAAAATAGTCTTTACATGTTAATGTGACGCATTATTCATACTGGTTTTTAGGTCTCGTGACCTACAATGCGCGCAAGCGCATTGAGGGATCGAGAATTCAAGTGCTCAAAATCCTCATGAAACCACCAGCTTTTTGCTGGCGTTTTCATGAAGTTCACGTGGCCACAGGCACGCGCTTTTGGGCCATAAACTTGCATAGCCAGCTTCCCCCAGGCCGTAGCAGCACTCCTCCCACACCAGCACCTCCCCTCGCAAACACAGCCTTTACTTCTCCTCCCCTAACTTTGCCGTCAGAACTCTGCTCTCCCCTCAGGCGCCGTGACATACTTCAAAGGATTAACACTTCACACGGCAGCAGGCCGTGCAACCAGAGCACTTCAGTTGGTGCGCAGCCCCCCTCCCAGCACTGCCTTGTTTTCCCTTTCTTTTCTTTTTCTTTACATTTCCTTTTAACCGTTTTACTTGGTCGTTAGTCGTTTATTAGAAGATTCTTAAACTATCAACAACAATTACAATACAGCAGCTGAAACAACAGCACTTTGAAATCGAGCGTTTTGTGTTTTTTACAATATATTTAGTATTGTTAAGTTGTACTGTTTTCTTCTCCTTCCTGCTACCCAGGCTCCCATTTCACCCATTGAAATAACTTTAGAGCAGCATAAAAGGGTATACAAACAAAGTAATGTAACTAAACAGAACATATATTCTTAACTAAATGTGGCATATACATGGATAATATATGGAACGTATGTAAGCATAACATACCATATGTAGAGTGCAGAGTGCAGATTCAGAGTGCAGTGTGCAGAGTGCAGTGTGCAGAGTGCAGTGTGCAGAGTGCAGTGTGCAGAGTGCAGATTGTGAGTGCAGATTGTGAGTGCAGATTGTGAGTGCAGATTGTGGGTGCAGATTGTGGGTGCAGATTGTGGGTGCAGATTCAGAGTGCAGATTCAGAGTGCAGATTCAGGGTGCAGATTGTGGGTGCAGATTGTGGGTGCAGATTGTGGGTGCAGATTGTGGGTGCAGATTCAGAGTGCAGATTCAGGGTGCAGATTCAGGGTGCAGATTCAGGGTGCAGATTGTGGGTGCAGATTGTGGGTGCAGATTGTGGGTGCAGATTCAGAGTGCAGATTCAGAGTGCAGATTCAGAGTGCAGATTCAGAGTGCAGATTCAGGGTGCAGATTGTGGGTGCAGATTGTGGGTGCAGATTGTGGGTGCAGATTCAGAGTGCAGATTCAGAGTGCAGATTCAGAGTGCAGATTGTGGGTGCAGATTGTGGGTGCAGATTGTGGGTGCAGATTGTGGGTGCAGATTCAGAGTGCAGATTGTGGGTGCAGATTCAGGGTGCAGATTCAGGGTGCAGATTCAGGGTGCAGATTCAGAGTGCAGATTCAGAGTGCAGATTCAGAGTGCAGATTCAGGGTGCAGATTGTGGGTGCAGATTGTGGGTGCAGATTGTGGGTGCAGATTGTGTGTGCAGATTGTGGGTGCAGATTCAGAGTGCAGATTCAGAGTGCAGATTCAGAGTGCAGATTCAGGGTGCAGATTCAGAGTGCAGATTCAGAGTGCAGATTCAGAGTGCAGATTCAGAGTGCAGATTCAGAGTGCAGATTGTGGGTGCAGATTGTGGGTGCAGATTGTGGGTGCAGATTGTGGGTGCAGATTGTGGGTGCAGATTCAGAGTGCAGATTCAGAGTGCAGATTCAGAGTGCAGATTCAGAGTGCAGATTCAGAGTGCAGATTCAGAGTGCAGATTGTGGGTGCAGATTGTGGGTGCAGATTGTGGGTGCAGATTCAGAGTGCAGATTCAGAGTGCAGATTGTGGGTGCAGATTGTGGGTGCAGATTGTGGGTGCAGATTGTGGGTGCAGATTGTGGGTGCAGATTCAGAGTGCAGATTCAGAGTGCAGATTCAGAGTGCAGATTGTGGGTGCAGATTCAGAGTGCAGATTCAGAGTGCAGATTCAGGGTGCAGATTCAGAGTGCAGATTCAGAGAAAACTCAGCAGCACCACCACCACAGCATCAATCTGTGCAACCATTCAACAACAACTGGTTCAATTATGTTCTCTCAATGTTTCAAGCTTTATTACAAATGTCACAAAAAGATGTTATTTCACTTCTGTTCTTGGATTTTCATCACAATAAAATACACTGAACATAATCTTCACAAACGTTATTTACAAAAGTTTAAGCTATTGCCAATATAAATTACAATCACTTTTATTTAAGTATTAATTATTTAAAAAAATTAAAAGCCGTTGCTATTCGTAATATCAATACATCTAAGTTACGTAAATACAAAACATATTGCATTACAAATGCTATAGTCGTCACATGTGCGAAAGTTATAACTATTGGCATTGAAAATGACAAAGCTATTAATTTAGCTATTTTCAAAATCAACACATAAATAAAAAAATTGTCATTTACAAGACCAATAGCTCAAACTTTCATAATGCGAGACCTATTGCATTGCAAATGCTTGTTATTTTTTGTTGATTTGATACATTCTGGAGTGAAACGCCATGGTATTAAACCGTTTCTCTCGCCACTGCGATCTCTATTGCAGTCTGGGCAGTTTTTTACAAAAATGTGATGATGCAGGCTCATGCCTGGCCACCAGTACACTGATTGTAATTCTTCCAGAGAATCTTTTAGCTTAAGGTGTCTGAGACCCTCACCCATATGTGCGTCTGCTTTTAACAAGCCTCTCCTGTCCGTGTTTGGAATTACTCTATCCCCCACTCCAGGGATTCGAGCAAAAGGGACTGAGTTTGCATCGATTATGTATGTATAATTGAGTGGGTAATTGATCGGTAGCGCTGAGCAGTCGCCTTTTGATGATGTTTTTACTGCCAGCACAGTTTCCCCGTCAATGTATTTTACTGCACGCTTTTTTGTAGCTACGGAAGCCGATTTAGTTGCTACCGCTGTGGCTGTCTCAGCCAATGAATTCCCTGCAACGTGAACGCCATCACGCTGATGACTCAGTGAGTGTATCACGTGAGTTTTTGGTAGTTCTTTCTGTAAAAGAACTACTTGTTCCCAAAGCGCTTTTTGCTTTATTGTTGCACCTGTGTCATCTTTGTAACCGTTTTGAATCCATTTCTGTAAATCGTTATTGTATGATTTGACACAGTAATACGAATCGCACACTATAAGTGTCGGGAATTCGCGATCGGCATTATCTAGCGCCATTTTTAACGCTATTATTTCAGTTTGTTGTTCTGAATTATTTTCCACTGAGTGTGTTTTTGTAAGTAGAGGTCTTAATTTACCTCCGCGCCACACTTCTTTTACAATTTCGCATGTGGCGTTGTAAGCCAGCTCTCCCCAAACTGAGGGTTGAGCATGACCGTCTGTATATATTACACAGGCGTACTGTCGTAAAGGCAGAATGTCGATTGGCAGAGGGCATTCTCGCTCATATTCTAGGTATTTTAATTCTTTCATTTCCGGGTCAAAATAGTATTTTACTTTGTCTGTAGCAACAGAATTTACCCATTGTATCCATTCTGGATTCAGTGCCGTTGTTGGTAAATTACATGGTGTTGTTAATGCCTCAAAAGCTGATTCTGCTGTTCTGACTGTAACCTGTCTACCGTCGGCTTGGTATTTTTCTTTTGCTACAGCTGTTTGAACCGCATGAACAATGTTTTCCTTAATGCTGAACCTTTTTTCAGCTTCTGTGTACAAATGTGATTTGTATGCTATTGGTACCTTCTCTCCCTCATTAGAGGTCAGGTATGTGAATCCGCATCTTCCTGGGATGACTCGAATCACAAGGTTGCGTGTGTTGTCACGTGTTTGTAATTTTGTTTTAATTAACATATCTGTTTGTAAAGATCTCAAAATTTCTGTGTGTTTTTGAGTCCAATTGATTCTTTTAAAATCTGGTTTTATAAGGTCATAGAGAGGTTTAACTCTCTCTGCATAATTTATAATGTAAGTTCTTCCGAAATTTAGGAAACCTAGAATTGATTGTAAGTTTTTTAGTGTTCTAGGTGCTTGGATTACAGCACATTTCTCTAGGAAATTGTCAGCCAGGCTTTTGCCTTCACTTGATAGTTCATATCCTAAAAACAGGACAGTTAGATGGGCAATTCTTGACTTTTTAAAGTTGAATTTGTAACCCTCTGCTGCGAACCCAAGTATTATGGTGTTCACTCTCTTCAAGTGAGTATCCAAGTCATCATCTGTTAGATAGATGTCTTCGACATAAGATAATACCTCATCATCATATATTTGTAGTAACTCTGTTACTCTTGCTGAAAATAATCCTGGGCTGTTCTTGAACCCCTGGGGCAAACAACAGAAATTTTTTTGCGCGCCATTTATTGAGAACGCGGTCAAATATCTGCTCTCTGGTGCTATATTTTGACAGAAGAATCCATTAGAGATGTCTAATGTTGTTTTGTATTTTTTGCGCACTATGTTATTCATTAGTGCAGCACTATGCGAATTTTGTACTGCAAAGGTTTTGCAACACGAGTTAAGGTGTCTGTAGTCCAAAACAAGACGATATGAATTGTCTGGTTTGGAGACAGGAAACAAAGGATTATTCATTTGTGAGGTGCAAGTTTCAATCACCCCCTGGTATTCAAGTTGATCTAGGATCTCTTTTACCCGTTTTTTAGCTTCTTGCTTAATTGGGTACTGCCTCTGAGCAGTAGGTTGTGATTTTAACTGGATTTTGTGAGGAGGAGAGTCCTCATCCCATCCTACATGGTTTTTATATAATGCAGGAGCTTGGGCTACTGCCCACTTTCTTGCAAGTGTATATTTTTTATGAATTGGAATATGATTTGAGAAGGCAGGCATAATTATTTCTTCGCCATGAGGGCACTCCCTGACAAACTCTGGTGGCCAGTCTCTTTCAGCTAGAAGGATGTCATAGCCCTTGGAGAGATTATCCCAAAAGAGACCCCTTATTTTCCTAGTCTTATCCCCCTCTATACGCAATGTTATTTCATATATTTTATAAGGTTTGCTAACTCTGGTATCTGCAGTTTCCACCTGAATGTATTCATTCGTGTCCACTGTCTCCAGATGATTCATAAGGATCTTGCGAGCTATGCTCACTCCTGCTGCGCTGTCTAGCATTGTCTGAGCCCATTCTCTGTTTTTCAACTGTGTCCTCAGTATTCTCGGCATGGTTGATTACTTTAATACTGGCTACCTTCTTTTTTGGAAACTGTAATTTTTTATTTTGATGAGCAGGTTCCTTGTCTTTGGACTTGACGTGCTCTTCCCTGTGTTCTGATCGTCCTCTCCTTTCCGATTTCTGCGAGGAAGTCTGAAAAGATTGAGAGGGACGTGTATCAATATCTTGATATCTATCAGGTTTTTTCAGATTATCCCTATTTCTAAGGTTGTATTTTTTCTCAGAGGGCTCCCTTTGGGGAGACTTGTGTCCTTGGTCCGGAGATCTTTCTCTCCGCCGGGGAGACCTTCCTCTGGACTGGAATCTTTTTTCTTTAGGAGTGGATTGTTTATTTCCATCCCAGCTCTTTTTTTGAGTGTTTAGATTATTTTTAATAAATATTTTTTCAGGTTTTTCAATTAGTTGGGGTTTCACCGGTTGTCCACCCAAACTATCTCTTCCTAGTTCTTCATAGGATTTTTCTATGATTCTGGCAATTTCAAATGGTTGGTCTGCTATATCTGTCTCTTTCAACCTCTGGCGGATCGCCACATTTGCTGCTTCTCCCTTTATATTGGCTAGTAATATTGCCGAGACCTGCTTGCAGTCTTTTAGTAATTTCATACCAAGAGTTAAAGCAGGTTCTGGACCGTATTCATCTTGAATTTGTTTTAGCACATCTGGTATTACTGACATGGATGGAACACCATGTGTTTTTGTGTAAATGGAAGCAAAGACTGTACCCCAAGTGTCACAGTCCTCCACATGTGGTGCGATTCCCATTGGAAGACAGATAGTCAGAATCCGGTGTTTCTCAACCGGGGTGGTATCTGGAAATACCGCCTCTATTTGAGTGATTTTTTGTGCTAACCAGAATGGAATTTGTTCCCGTTTTGCGGGTACTTTACCTAGACAGGACTGTATGTTCTGTGGTGTAATTTTATTTGTGTTCCCTTGGTGAGGGATCAGCTGTGGAATTTTAATAGCTGGTTGGACTGTTGAAGTCCGCATTACATATTGGACTAATTGTCTGTGTATTTTAATTAGTTGTTTTAGCTGTGCTAAAAGTTCTGGTGCAGACATTTCTTCAATGTCTGGATGTGGTGTGTATCCGGATAGGACCGGCCACGTTGCTCCTGGTCTACCTAGTGGACCGAGCCTGGTGATGTGATTATTATGTTTTAGGGCGCCATTAAACCAGAGCAGGTGCTCTTGGTATTTGAGTGGTATTTCCACCTCCTCGAAAGGAGTGTACTCATTTGGAGGTTCCTCTATTTTGTAATAGCGGAAGTCCTTTGTTACAGCGTTTGCTGCTGGAAAGTTTATCCATGAATAGAATACCTCTGTCTGCCGATATTCGTGTGCCTCGATTACGAATATGACTGTACCACCTCTCGGTGTCAGCCCATTTTCTATAAGTTTTAAAGTTATAGATTTTCTTATGTTGACCGGGATGAGTATTGCATCCGGGTCTTGCTCTTGGAGACTATTGTCAGCCGCTAGGAGTTGAGCTGCTATTCTAGCTGTCTCCCTTTCTTCTTCAGTTTCTGACATTCTACTGTCAAGAAGGTTATTTTGTTTATTTGCAGATCAGGTTTCTATGGAAACAAAGATTAGATGCACAATATTTTGGAACAGTGTATCCTTCAACGTTGAATAAACCAAAAACCATACATAGGAGTCTCCTCCTACTAAGTTTGGCGGATTTAACCTTTCACCCACTCCAGACGTCTTTGGAGTATTATGGGGAAAAAGGGGTCTGTGTGAAAAAGCACGACTGAGTTACTCTAATGTCTTACGTTAGATTTATCGCCCATCCAAACACGTTGGGCGCCATGTAGTGTAGTTCCTATTATCCCAATAGGCTCTGCGCATTGGAATAATATCTTCAATAGTATAGACGTAGGACAGAGGTTAACTAGGTCTTCTACTGTCGATATTAGACTTAAAGTTATGTGTGTGCCAGCTAGCTCAGAGTTCACTAGAAACTTTCTCGAATAGACAAGGAGGAGTTTAACTTCCCTGGATAGACAAGAAGGGATTTAGTTTCTGACAACCATAGAACATGACAACTTTGCTCTCCCCTAATCAAGAGTGTATCTCTAGAGTCGTGTGAAAACAAAAGACAACTTATTTTACTCAGTCAGTTTAGTGCATTCTTAGTTTCACCAGATTGTAGAGAAAAGGAAGAGACGGGCGTGTTCAATAAAAAGATGTTATTTATTGATCAGTCTCTTTTCTCATACAAGAGAAATGAATCGCTATTGTTGCAATACTTAGAGTTAAGTAAAGTGCATACAGTAATAACAGAATTATAAAATAATACTGTAAAAGCATTGATATGGTTTCTTAGCCATATGATACTTGAAATGGATAAAATAGATACATACATATATACATTGACTAATCGTACTCAACTGGTGCTTCTAACTACGCCTACCCCAATGTACCTGACCTAAGCCTAATACGTGGGCGGGAGTAGATAAGTAGCAGTTTAAGTTAAGTTTGTTTTGCCAAGAGTCTGCTTCAAGAATTCTCTACAAAGGATGATTCAGTTCAGTACCTGGGAGTTTAGAAGGCTGGAGGGCTGGTATCTCTATCTCAGGTCTTGATATTCCAGCTGCCTGCGAAGGCTGCTTGGAAGCGCCGGAGCTGGATTTCTCGGCAGGAGAAAAGGCAGCGTCTCTCTCTCAGCGCGTCAGAAAGGAGGGGCAGCGTCTGTGGGCTTCGCTGTCAGCTGGGCTCCTCGGCAAGTCTCGCTGCTCCAATCTTGTCACCACCTCGTGTGTTTGCTTAAGGCAATGTCGGTATTATTTATACCTGAAAGGTGCCGGGATTGACGTATGGATGGACATAAATACGTCAATAAGGATGTCATACGAACTGGTCGTTCGCACATTCTTTACTGAAGTTCTCGGCTAAATCAAAACAATGGCTGTGGGGATTTCCCAGGTCGTGGTAGGTTTGATTTGTTTTGAGAACACCGTATGCCTATTAGGGGGCTGGAGGAATAGTGCTTGCCTAATGAGATGGCATGCGCTATGACCTAATCAGATAACGGGCTTCTGTGCCGTTGTGTGGCTAATCAGATAACGGATTTCTGTGCAGTTGAATGGCTGCTAGTTAATTATTAACCAGACAAGGGTCAGAAACAGGGGGATCGATACAGTACCCATAGTAAATACACCACAGTATGTTGCTGCACTCATTTCTGTATGGGGGTGTAAAGACGCTAAATATTGTTCCAAGTAAATTCTCTCCATGATGTCCTCCTTGGTCGAACTTAGGGGTTTTAACCAACGGTCTGCTAAGTCCTTTACTCGATAAGACACGGCTCTGGGGTTTCCTGGGGCCCTTCCTTAAGTTGTCGTAAGCGTAAACGAGAAGTATCTTCATCTATTCCTAGTCGTTCTAAAATGTTTTTCTTCACATCCTCATCAGGGGTAAGACCCAGAGGATTGGCTGCTTGCATTTCTCCTGTAAGGAGGGCTCCCAAGTAATGGCCCCATTTTTCCACAGCCCATCCTGCTGCTCGTGCCATACGTTCGAAGTTTGAGAAAAAAAATCTGGATCTTCACCATCCACATATTTCTGGAGAACCACACATGGTACGGTGGTCTGTCCCCGTGGCTGACCAAGGGTTTCAGCCAGTTTTCCTATCACGGTTTCCTGGCTTTGACTTTGTTGGGTTAAAGTCTGGTGTAGCTTCTCCCTGTCTTCTTCCGATAAGGCCAAGAACTTTTCCATAACACGACCTAATTTTTCTTGATTGTCCGCCATTCTCTGAAGTGCGGCCTCCATTTCTGTGAATCCCACTTCTGACACCACTTGTCGGAGGGATGGGCGGAAATGGAAACTAGGAGGCCGGATTGGGGGTTGAATTGTGAGATTTATTGAAAATACAGTACAGATGGATGGATGGATGATGAATACAGTGGTTGGTCAGGTGGCTGTGATGATGATCAGCTAGATGTGGGGTAGATCGCCTTGTTCTGTTGTTTCTTCCTTCTTCCTGATTCTGGTACAGAGTCCGCCGTCCCGGAGGGCTCAGGCTCAAAAACAGAAGAAAAGAGCGGTCAGTGGACTGCATAAGGGTTGTAAAGTGAATACCGTCACCACACCCGGAGTGTATCAAAATACCAAAGGGATGGAACTCGAGAAAAAATAATATGAAGGAAAAAAAAACTGGTTTCTCACACCCTTTTTGTATGATGATTTTTCCTCAATTGCAAAATCTGTTCTTAAGGCTAGGAGAAATATTGGTGGCTAAGTGACCAGAGGTTTTACTATGTCAGCCGTTTGTAGTTGTTACCAGATGCTTTTAAAACCAACTTAGATGGGGGATATTGCGCTGTGAGGGCAAGGGATTTGGGGCGTTTGTGCTCGGAAATACGGACGTGCAAGGGTCAGGGTACACTAAGAATAATACACTACTGTGTCCCGTGCTAGAGTTACCCGTGATTCTCTCCCTCCCCTCCCTTCCTCCCACAGATATTCACAGCGTCTGCCGCAACTCTCCAGAGTAGCGGCCTCTCAGCAACATCCGGGGGCATCCACCAGTCCTCTGACCAGCACTCCACATCCTCCCCGTCACCGTCTTCTTCCGTCGTCGTCCTTTGGAGCTTCTTCTCGGCCCGTAGATCCTTCTCCTCCAACTCCGCGGCATCTTCCGGGTTCGTGCTTGTCGTCTCCCTCGGCCTCCACTCCCATAAAGGGGTTAGTCCCACCTTCTCCAGTGAGCTGTCGCTTTCTGATTGGGTCATGTTGCCTTCCTTCTGCTCAGTTTCCTGTAGAGAGGAGGGAGGGCCTGTGGTTAACCCTTGTAGTTCCGAATTTGAGCGTGGAAGAATCACGGTCAAAAGAGGTGAGTCCTCGTCCTCCGTCGACTCCTTTTCACAGGCACATATGCATGAGCATTGTTGTACTGCTAATATGCACCAGACACTGCCTTCCTTCACTATTAATTAATCTAGAGCAAGCCTATTTTGCATAATCATAGCTCACATAACCATTAGCTCCTTATTAATAATGTTTAAAGCATCAGCAGTATTAGTAGTCAACCAATCCACTGAGGTAGATATCTTTTCTGATCTTCATATCATTCAAAGCTACCTCATTGGATGGAAATAGATCACCTAACATTTGATCAAAAGCAGGGGCACGATTTGGATCTTGGCGGTGTTACAGAGGCGTGGTGGTGGTTCCCAAGTACTCAGTCGAGCTGACAGTCTTTCGCCTGCAGTACATAGATGCATGCAGGTTGACTCACCGTCCGCATCGACAGAATGTTCCACGCCACGGGGAACTTTACAATGTCCTGATTTTCTCAACTTAGTTGTTGCCAATGTGTTCTGCACATAATTTTATAACAGAGAAACCTCAAAATATCAGTATCAGATCATTTGGATTGTTTGTGTGAATGTATTGCGTTGCATGTAAGATTACAGGTGTCAATCTCCATTACATGTCACATGATGGTATAGTGCCTATAAGTGTTAGAACACCAAATAACCCATTACGGATAAGTGTGTCATATTGTAAGTGTCTGTCCCATTTCAACTGCATATTTTCAACAGGTTTGTTCCACTAACCATTTTGCAAGTTTTGGGAAATTGTCATTGAAATGCCTACAACTACCATGATGCCATGTTTCTGTTTCGTCAAAAGAATATCGCTCAGTCTCTCTTGTATAAAATATTTCCACGACCAATTGAATTGATGTCATGAGTTTCACAAATAAAACTACCCAGACCCACAAATTGGAAGGTATGAAAATTACAATGCTGAATATAAGTGGAAATTGCAAAATTTGACTCTGCACTGTTCACATAATGACTAATGCCAAATATCGATCCAAGTTGTGTAAAGTCTGTTTTAAACTCAGCTAGGCTTTTGAATTGTAAAATGCACATTTCACCTCTCCAATATGTTGGGTTGAATGGTTGGGAGAAGGTGGTTATACTTCCTTATTACTTCATAAACATTTCAGGACATTTTATTACCTACTTATTTGGAGTTGTACTGTTTGAAATTGCAAAAAGTAAGGGTAATATTTTCAATACCACTGAAAGATATAATCATAATAATCTCTACCTTTTTTTTTGGTCTCGCCTAGGCAGTGTTTGCGCTGTCTCTTCGAGACATGCTGTATTCAGGTTATCGGCATGAAGCTCCTCCCACTACCCACCCATCTTTTTATTTGACTCCTGTCACTGTCCTTTGTAAATGCTGGGTTTTCATTGGTCAATAGGCTTAGTAGATCCTCCTTAGTACCCTCTCTTCCTGTAACCTCCCATGAGGACACCCCATGTTACGCATGTTGTTACTCAACAGGTTTTAGTTACAGCATTCGATCACTATTTTCTTAAATGGCTTTCTCTTGCCTGCTGTTGCACTTTTTATTCTATTTCTTTACTTTTGAAGCAATAGCGGCACCCGCGCTTTAGCTTAAGATGTTCAAAGCTAAAGTACGGGAACCAACTTTGAAACAAAAGTAAATTAATAGAAAAAAAGAGTGCAGCTGCCAATTTTGTGTCTATTTGTTTACTTTTGTTTCAATCGTGGCACCACGCTTTAGCTTTAAAAATCTTACGTTGAAGAAATCACGGCACCCACGTTTTAGCTTAAGATGTTTAAAGCTAAAGTGCGACTGCTGCAATGGCTTTGCAATGCAATTGCTCTCACATTACTGAAAGTTTGAGCTATTGTTGTTGCATTCATATTAGCAGCGCCAATACCTTAAACTTTCAGTAATTGGAGACCTATTCCATTGCAAATGCTTGTTCTCCTAAGTATCTACATTGTTTGTCCCAAAAGATTTGGATGTATAATACATACTTTTACGAATAAAACCTTTCTGAATTTCTCAATAGGTCTCACTGCCAGAGCACGTGCCCAGGAATTTGATACTGAAGAGACCACCACTTGAGCCTAGTATCAAGCCATCGGTGAAGACATCACTCTTGGTAATCTGGATGATCATGAGACTACTGGTCCATTTAGTCAGCATGGGCGACCTCTGAACCTGCTTGCAGGCAGGTCGTTCCCCACGCTGCTGCACGGCTCTGCCAGTCTGTGTCTGCCTCGCCTCCCATACCAACATTGTTGTGCTCGTAACTGTTGTCCGCTGCCTAACTTGTTTTCCTTCTTTTTCCTTTTGCCAACTTGTTTGCCCTTTTGCCTAACTTGATTTCCTCTGTTTTATTCTGTTCCCACTTGTCCTCTTGTAATTATTTTCTGTCCCTTGCCCGTTCCCACTGCTGCGCCCTGCGGCCCCGCCCCCCTGCAATCCTACTCGCCGCCCCGCTCCCTCCTCCCAGCTGCTCCTCCCTCCCACACCCCCTCATATGGAGGCCGCGCGCAGTGGGCGCACCTAAGGCAAGCCTGTCTGCGCCCGTCCACGCCAGTACCCCTAGCCCCCACAAACGCCACGACGCCCGACTCCACTACAATGTCAGCACCCTCCATGCACTCAACTCCGGACAAGATCACACCTGCTACCGGGCCACGCCGAAGCGCACCCAATGACCCTTCACCTGCCGGAACTGCAGCTTTACCAGCATCCGCCCCGCCCCTCCGCCCAGGAAAGAACCCAACAACCTCAGTTGCGTCCTCCTCAACACCCGCTCCGCCCGCAAACACGCAGTTGAACTCTGGGACCTTCTCGACTCAACCTCCCCAGACGTCGCCTTCCTGACGTAGACCTAGCTGAACCCCGCCTCAGCACTCGACATCGCCATAGCCAGCCCGGAAGGCTACAAGATCACCCGCAGGGATCGCACCAACGGAGTAGGAGGAGGAGGAGGAATCGCCATCGTCCACAAGAACACCCTCAGAGTCTTGACCAACACTGACGACACCCTCAGCACCGCCGAACAACTTCCAAATCCACACCGACCTCAACACCACCCTCAGATGAACCCTCGTGTACAGACCTCCCCGGACCCCGACCACAGTTCAGCGACTGCATCAGGAAGCCCACCACGCACCACCGAACCCAACAGATGCCTCGTTGCAGCTAGAGCAAAGTCACCGAAGACCAGCTAACAACCAGCCTCGCCCAGAGCCCACCCACCGACCCCAGCGACCAGACACCGCCGCCTGCAACTACGATGACTGCACCAACACCCTCGCCCCACTCAAGAAACCCTCCAACAGCCACACCAGCAAGAAAGCCACCTGGTTCACCGAAGACCTCCAGGCCTCCAAACAAACATGCCTGGAGAAGAACTGGCTCCGAGAACGAACACCAGACAGCTACGCAGCCCACAAGAACGCCACCCGCAAACACCATCACCTCATCAGATCCACCAAAAGGGCCTCATTCAAAGACCACCTAGATAACAACGCAAACAACAGCAAAGAGCTCATCAACATCATTAAAGAACTCTCCAACACCAACGACATTCCACCTTCGCAAAATCTGTGCGACTCGCTGGCCACCTTCTTCCACCGCAAAAATCGCCGACATCCATGACAGCTTCAATGTCACGACCACCCCGACAACCACGGAGACTTCCACCCCCCCCAAACTACCACCCGCATCAACCGCCTGCTCTCCTGGACCAACATTAACGACGTGGACACCAGCAAAAGCATTTACACCATCCACTCCGGATCACCGCTAGACCCTTGCCCACACCACATCTTCAACAAAGCCAGCACAACCATCGCTTCCCATCTTCGGAAAGTAATCAACATCTCCTTCGAAACAGCAACCTTCCTGGAAAGCTGGAAGCACGCCGAGATCAACGCCTTACTCAAGAGATCCAAGGCGGACCCCAAGGACCTCAAGAACTTCCGGCCCATCTCCCTGCTCCCGTTCCCGGCGAAGGTCATCGAGAAAACCGTCAACAAACAACTGACCCACTACCTCAAGGAGAACAGCATCCTAGACCCGTCCCAGCCCGGGTTCCACAGCAACCACAGCACCGAAACCGCCCTCATCGCCGCCACCGATGACATAAGGACCCTGCTAGACAATGGAGAAACAGCGGCTCTCATCCTCCTGGACCCGTCAGCCGCCTTCGACACGGTCTGCCACCGCACACTACGAACACGCCTACACGACGCCGGGATCCAAGGGAAGACCCTGGACTGGACCACATCCTTCCTCTCCGGCAGAACACAGAGCGTCCGCCTCCCACCCTTCCACTCTAATGCCACCAAGATCACCTGCGATAAGAACACAGGGGTAACCCAAGTCACCCTACGGCATCTGGGTGATCAATGATAAGTACAAAAAATGATGCCTAGGGATCAATAGTCTAAACAACTGCAGAAAAGGATTCCATTAATTATCCCTTTCAAATGTGTAATTACACTCGAGAAATACATCTATATATCCCAATCCCTTAACTAATGACAACCAGAAAAAGAATTATACAAAAATAGAAATTATTTGGGATATTTATTTTACCTTTGTTTTCCTTTTTTTTTAAAACAAATTGTGTAGTGTTTTTTGTCATTACTTTTAAAACACATACATACCTCTATACAACAATATTACACATATACATATACATACACATTATACACATACAATATACAAACGCACAATATATACAAATCCACTTAAAGAATAATAACATACATATATTTTTCTCTTATAGTATTTTGAACCTACAAATATATTCGCCCTTAATAATTTCAGCAGAAGGATGCTTATAAACCTATTGTTATGAGAAGGAAGCTCACATCTCCAATATAGGCTCCCTGACTGCGGTGTTGCAGGACATTTACACCTTTCCCAGCACCATGGGGCCCTTCCTGTAACCCTACAACATCTGGCCCAACTTCATCTACCACACCCACAGAAAGAGAGGCCCTGCCTCCGGTAGAACCACCTGCGGCCATCCCAAGCCCTGCAACTATGGATCCCCCCTCACCCGCAGGAAGGAACGATTACTCAGAATGTCAGGAGGTGAGGATGGCAAGACCTCTGGCACCACCAGCAAGAAACTTCAACCATAATTTCCTCCAGTGTGTGACTGCCATTCACTCAGTGAACTATTTATGGACACATTTACCTTTCTGATGGCTGTCAGATTTTGAACATTGGGCTTTTCAACTATGGTTTCATTCACCATGACAGACTTCTGTACTTTGTGGTTTCCTTTTTGATTTCACCCTGTTTAATTTCTTCATATTTAGTTCAATACATTTACAACTCAAAAACTCATAGACTGGTGATGTATATCTCAACTCCATCAATGCATTTGTTTCCTACCATCATCACTTTACAATGACAAGAATCTAATTATTATGTAAACATAGATAATTTGCAAGTAGGTAATGTTTCAAGTTCACAACCATGATTCCCAAACAAATGATACCAGTAAATCATCTACTACTATGTTTATTCTATTGGACCAATAATTGTCTGCCAACATTTTCACTAACATATCCATCCATTCATGACACTAATACTCAGGGCAAGCTTTCATATTTCAAGTTTCAGACCTTCTCAACATGGTAGAAGGGGATATATCCAAAACAATCAGATTGAATAGTTAAATTATCATTGATTCAACTGGAGCCAGATCTTTTAGCTCACATAAGGAATCCCACATCAATAATACCAATAGACAAAAACATGGCAGTACTACATTTTGTAGACACAGGATCATTCCAATCCACTGTTCCAGTATCTAGTGGAATGTCAACGAACGTTTCAGTGCTGTACCACAAGACGTATTTCCTACAATGATGAGACACATCAACAGTTACAACCACTTAACACCCAATGAGGCCTTTGCCAATGTGAAGGGAGATTAGCATGATTTGGCTCCCCTACCACATTTGGTTTGCGCTAATGATGGCACACATATTGCCTTACATACCACAGAGAACAAGTCCAAGGAAATCTTAAAATATTCAATTCAATCACAGTGCAAGTTGCCTAAGTACAAGATTTGTACACCCAAAGTCTGTGCCTGTCTTTCCCAGGATCAACTGATAACGAGGAACCGTGGGGAATTCCCACACAAAATCCTGTGGTGCTCCTATGGGAGGTGGTGACCTCAATTTATTCAGAAATTATTCGGGTTCAAACATCCAATTATTTCATCATGATTTTAATCCATAAAGTCATATATTAATGTTCATATAGACAGTACGATGTAGTTCAATGAGTTCAACTCATACATTTCGAAATGCAAATGTCCCTATGCATTTCGGGACGAAAGTCCCTTCATCAGGGGAATAAGGTTGATCTACGAAGGAAATAAACATTCAAACTTATTGGAGATACATTGATGACATTTTTTTAATTTGGGCCGGTCCTCCGGATGAGATTATGGAATTCATGTCCTACATCAACCAAGTTGATGATCACATTCGATTTACCCACAACACAGACACGAAATGCTTACCTTTCTTGGACATTCTAGTCACCTTGGAGAATGCAAGTCTAAAAACCTCACTGTTCGTAAAAAAAACGGATCGTAATAATGCCCTGTTGTACACCAGTTGCCATCCGACTCCCCTGAAAAAACACTTACCTTTTTCACAGTTATTGCGGGCTAAAAGGATTTGCTCTGAACCAGATGAATATTTACGTACTGAAACAAACATTTTGCAGAAATATAGGGAAAGGAAATACCCTGAAGCCATCCTTTTGACTGCCCGTGAACGTGTTACACCCAAAGACAGAAAAGACCTGTTAACTCCTAACTTGAGCCAAGGCAAAACGGAAAGACCTGTATTTGTGTCTAAATATTCTTCAAGAAGTTCCATGATCAAAAACATCATCTTACGCAACTGGCAAATGATACAATTTGAACCAGACTTTCAAGGGATCTTCAATTGCACTCCATTGTTTGCTTATCAAAGAGCCAAGAATCTGAAAAATATGCTTGAATTGAAACCGAAACCAACAGTCTCGGTTTTCTCTGGCACCAAACCATGCCACAATTGCAGTCACTGCAACAACATAATCAGGGGTAATTCCATGAACCATCGTCGATCTGGCATACAAATTCAACTCAAAACTAACGCCACCTGTGACTCCATGAATTTGGTGTATCTACCTAAGTGCCCGTGTGGCTTGCCCTATGTGGGAAAGACTGAAAGAAAATTGAAAATTCGTTTAACTGAACATAAAAGCACCATAAGGAACAAGAATTTGAAGTCTCCCTTAGCAGCCCACTTCATATCTGCCCAACATAACATCAGCCAACTAAGGTTCCTCGTACTAGAGGTTGTCCAAACGAGACCGGGCGTTGATAATCGCAAGAGATTATTGCAACGTGAACTTTTCTGGATCAAATTGTTGGAATCCAGCCATCCAAATGGACTCAATGAACGCATTGAATATAGTTGCTTCCTTTAGAAACATGCGCCTGTTTTTGTCTATAATAATGTTGTGTTAATGAACCTTCCATACTTCCTCTATTTCTGTTCTTTTTTATTTTTGTATGCACCCCGTTTTTTCCTCACTTCCACATTCTATTGTCTCCATTCTAATTTTTCACTCTTTTTTACTCATTTTTCCTTGTACTCTCAGATAATTCGAATTTTCCACTACTTTTCACACTTCACGTCTCTATCATTTCCAAAGTTATTCCATGTTTCCATTGTATGTACTCTCATGAATTCCGTATTTTACCTTTTTCCTTTGTGTTTACACCCTGCCTTTACATTCTCAGAAGTGGGTACTTTGGACCCAGCTAATCATGTTCCGTGTAATTTACATATTATTCACTCCCTGATGCATTGTTTTCTGATACTATGTTTTTCTTGAAACTTTCCCCATCCAACATGGCCGACACCATTTGTATATTTTATATGCATTCTTGCATTGCACCACTGTGTTTATCTTTGCAATTGTGACCATCTGTTTCCTTACAGTCACGTTTTCGGTATACATTATAATTTACATTCAACACACTGTATTACGATCAGGAACCCTCGGGCCGTTTTTCAACATTACACACTTTATTTCAACTAATCCATGCACAGTCCTTCCTTTATGTTATAGACTTCAGTCAGTCCGTTATTTATGCTTCTTGCAACCACCTCACGTGCACCTCGGCATTTCAGGCCACTGAACTGGTAACTGACACAGAACGCTATCACGCTGCATTGAGAACGTTTCGGGTAAGATTTAATTTACTCGATAGTTGGCTCCACTTACGGATTGTCACATATTGGATGCGCAGTCACCGGGTGTTAACTTTGGGGACACTGTACTCTTTTTCAGCCTCAGACCCCGACTCGATCTAGCCCATGTTTTTCGGGCTTTAAGCGGGTGTTTTACATAAAACACAGCGTAACTTTTTCACCAATGCATGAATCATTTCTCCGCTTCGTTTAACACACTGTGTAACGTTTCACTATTACTTGAACCGTTTCCTGCCGTCACTTATTTGCCCACGACAGTTACATCTTTCCGTTTTCACTTTGACTAATTGTATCACTGTTTTCACCATCCGATCAGTTATTTTTATTTTTCTAAAGCCAATGATCACCATTGATCCTTATGGGTTAGTTCACTCTCTTTCATCATCTTTTTTTAGTATGTTGAGGTAACAGCCCCCTTCCTAAAGCAATGTTTATTTCCTTCGTAGATCAACCTTATTCCCCTGATGAAGGGACTTTCGTCCCGAAATGCATAGGGACATTTGCATTTCGAAATGTATGAGTTGAACTCATTGAACTACACCGTACTGTCTATATGAACATTAATATATGACTTTATGGATTAAAATCATGATGAAATAATTGGATGTTTGAACCCGAATAATTTCTGAATAAATTGAGGTCACCACCTCCCATAGGAGCACCACAGGATTTTGTGTGGGAAATCCCCACGGTTCCTCGTTATCAGTTTTCAAGATTTGAGTCTCTTACCAGCCGGAAGAGACCATTCCTGAGGCGCCCAAAAACAATCCACTGAGTCTTTTAGGATTACCTTATTCTGAAGTATATCATAATCTCCAAGTGTGCCACACCACCCCCCATATTGTTTCCCAGGATCAACCCATGTTCCCTTTGGTTACCCCTGCTATCTTTTGGGATGATGTTTCCAGTCTTTTTGGTTCTGACCTCCTGTTTTTGACCGTGTGCTACACTTCATTTTTGCTGGTTACTTTACCACTTCTCACCAGTGTTGAAGTACAAGTGCTACCGGTGTAAAATATATTGGTGATTGGTTTATCCAGGATTGGCATATTTAATTTAATAGTAAGTCCCTAGTACAGTGCACTAGGCATGACCAGGGCCTGTAAATCAAATGCTACTAGTGGGCCTATAGCACTGATTGTGCCACCCACATAAGTAGCCTTGCAAACATCAGACACACAATTGATTGACGGAATGCAAAACAAATCAAAACATTCACCCCCAGTCAAGAGATCTGGATTAAATCCATTATTCTTTTGCTCACCATGCCACCCCATTTTAGACCTGGCCATATAGCCTTGCAAACATGTTTGAAGCCTGCTACTACAGTGTCTGTGTGTGCAGTTGTATACTGACATTTCAACCTGGGAAGTGCACCCACTTACCAGGTCCAACCCTTGCCTTTTCCACTATAAGTAAGTCACCCCTAAGGTAGTCCCAAGGCAGTCCCATGGGCAGGGTGCAGAGCATTTAAAATGTAGGACATGTACTGGTGTGGTTTACATGTCATATTAGTAAAATACTGCTAATCACATTTTTCACTATTGTATGGACTATCTCTCTCATAGGGTAACATGGGATTGCCTAAAAATATCTTTTAAGTGTAATTTCCCATGGGGAGCACATATAGATTTGGAGTTTGGAGTCTCTGAATTCACAATTTAAAAATACATCTTGTGGTGAAGTTGTTTTTTAAACTGTGTGTTTTTGAAAATGCCCCTTTTAGAAAGTGGGTCATTTCTTGCTTAACTATGGGATTCTTTGTTGTTTATTGCTGGAAACTTGCCTGCTGCCACTGCTGCTCCCGTAACGGTCAGAGGGGACCGCCGCGCCAAAACTTGCCCACACGCTGCTCCCGCCCCCCCAGACTACACTTCCCAGCGTTCCCCGTCACGGGGAAGTGCTAGAAGGTGCGCACAGGGGCTCCCGCTGTTGTAATTTAGCAGCAATTAGGTTGAGCATTAGCAGAAGACATCTTGTATTTAGAGACTATCTTGTCCGTTGTGTGGAATCCATTTTGTATTTCTGGCAGCCATTTTGTTTGCCATGTGCTCTGTCCTACCTTCCTGTTAACTGCTCTTGAAATCTGCCTAGAGACAAGATATATTTAGCCTCTTCTGCTTTGCACATGCTCAGTTGAGCTAACAGCTGTCTTCAACTTGTAACTGTCAGGATGTGTCCACCAGAATTAGCTAACTGTTAGCCCCTCCCACTTGTTGCCTGTACACTTTCTGTATGACCTAATATGTACCTACAACCAGCATTCTGTACTTGTACCGCCTTCATTTGAGCCCCTGTGTGGGTATAAAAGGACCAAGCTCCTTCCATTCAGTGTGCTACTTCATACATTGCCGAAGAGTGTTGTGTGAATGTAGTTCCACCTCATGAGGTTTAATAAACTCAGTATTTTCTATTCCAGTTTCTGTGCCAACTTCTTCCTATTGGTCTGAGGACTCTGTGCAGAGAAGGGCGAATCCCTTGCACCGGTAGGCCTTGCTGAGGCTCACCACCACAAATTGGCGCCCAACGTGGGGCTCATCGGCGACTCGGATGCCCGAAGGACTGGTCGCAACGAAGGATTGGAATCTCGCTTTGGACGCGATCGCTTCCTGAGGAGAACCGAGTCTTGGCACCCACAGCGGTTTTCCTTTCTTTCTGATCTAACCATCCAGGTGGCGCCGGTCCTCGACTGAGATCTCTTCTGTTGATGTCGCCGTGCAGTGACCATTTGGTCGATTTGAGAACTTGGAAGTTGGAACCTGGACACCATTTGATTGGTAAGAGCCGTTCTGCGACACTTGCTGTTGGTTTGACGCCTTTGATTGGTAAGGTCGTTTAGTAACACTTACTGCGGCTTTGTTTGTACGATTGGCCAATATTGAAATCTGTTTGACAATTATATATGTATTGCAATTCATATAGGCAGGTAATGAGGAGATTTTTCTCTATTTAACTTTGTTTGAACGGCGCAACGTACGAGTACCTTAAGCGCTACTTTGATTATAATACTGCATATTTTGCACTATTTTTGGCATTCCCGTTTCCAGCACACTTCGTAGGATGTGTTGCTTTTGTAATGGTACCAATTTGAGACTCGACGAAGCACAACCGGCCCCCCCAGAGGGGACGCCTAATAGGGACATGTATGTTAAGTATGGTATTTCTTCCATAATGTACAGCATGTTATGGAATAAATATACTAGTGAAGATCCTGAGTTGCGTTGGCCTATTCATGGGTCATTTGATTTGCGAAAGATTCAGTATGTGGAGCAACGGATGTTTAAGGGAAAGGCTATGCAAGATATGTTTGACTGTGTACGAATGTGGGAGAAAGAAGTGCGTGAACAAATGAAGCGTGAGCAAGCCTTGATAGAAAAAGAACAGCGAAAGAACATCCATGCGAAAGCATTGGAAATGAAAAATAGGGAAATTAAAGAAATTAAAGAGAGGGAAGATAGGGAGCGTCATTTATAGGTAAATGACCAATACGCTGTTCGTAGACCTCTTTATCCTATTCTTAATAAACCCCAAGATGACTCTCTCTTATTAGATCGTTGTCCACCTCCGTATACTCTTCCTTCTGCTCCTTATGAGTCAGATGAGGACTCTTTTACAGACCAGGACAAAGCTCGAGAAACTCGCTCAATGTTATCTGCTGAACGTGCGTCTCAGATTAGATCTGCTGCGCGTAAAGCCGTTCGTAGTACTGCCACTGCTTCTGAACTTTTAGATAGTATAAAAGGTTGGCAGGAAAGGGAGCAGATATATTTTACTGAGGTATTTGCTGCAGAGGTTATTGAACGATTTAGGAAACATTCGGTAGAAATGGAGCCCGATGATGTAGCAGCTGATTGTAAACAATTAAGTGACGGTCTTTTTGTCTTTTCCCAGGTGCCTGACACGATCAGACGCTTGGTTAAAGTGTGTATTGACGCAGCCTGTTTGCGAGAGGAGAAAAAGGCAGCAAACGTAGCTGCACCAACATCTCAGACCAGCATGGCACAGACTTCTACTCCTGAAGCAGATAAGAATGTTGTAATTAATGTGAAACCCATGCGGGAATCAGCGCCTTTATATGTTCCTCCTAAAGGAACGGGTACAAATGATGATATGACTTCTGTAGAGGCAAAAGGTTATTTTCTTTATAATTGGGTTTACACTCCTTGGAATAGAGCAGATGTTATGGCCCTTAAAAATGCATTGCCTGATCCGCGAAAGAATCCAGCAGCCTTTTATGAGGAAGTTGAGGGTGCAATTAGTTCATGTACTATGACTTTGCCTATTGATTTGTTTTTTGGACTAATATTACCGCCTGATATGTGGAGAACTGTGCATAAAATTGACGACCGTGCGACATTTGGAGCATTATGGAAAGATTTAGAGCAGTTAGATGAAGACAGAGAACCTGCACAGAAACCGTGTCAGTTAATTTTAGATCTTCCGGCAGCTATATTAGTTAAGTTAAAAAAGATTATTCCCCCTAAAAAGATAGATTAGCGTAGTGTAAGCAAAAGGCAGATGAATCGGTCTCAGATTTCTTTACATGCTTTGAAGAGGCAGTCCACGATTGTTGTGGCCAGTCATTGACAGATGACACGGGTAGGCATCTGTTTGTCGATAAGTATGTCGCAAACCTTTTGCCAGGAATAGCTAGTCGCCTAAAGGCCAGTGAGAGTTCATGGACTACCTCTTCTCCGGTTTCTCTCTTAACTATGGCTCAGTATTATGAGCAACAAGAATTAGAAGCTAAAAATAATGAGCATAAAAAGTCTACAGAGTTTAAAACAAAGGTTATGTTAGCTCAAGATAATGGCCCACCTTTTAGAGGTAATGATAGAGGCGGACGTGGATCTTATGGTTACTCTTTTCCTCGCTATACTCGTTCGAATTTGTCTGTTGATCAGTGTGCGTACTGCAAGAAATTTGGACATTGGCTTTCTGACTGTCCAGTACTGCGTGCTCAGCAGGGTTCACGTGGTCGGGGACAAATGAGAAATTGTTTAGGATATTCAGGGCCTAGAGGGAGCACAAATGATCGTGCTAGGTTTGATGCTAATACACGTGGACAAGATGGGTCTAACACTTTTGATAGACGGAACCAATATCAAATGTCCGACTATGTGCCGTCTGATTTGCAAGATTCTGCTTATGCATAGGATTGCCTAGGATTGGGTAAGGAATCAGTTGAAGTTCCAGTAGATCAGAGGGGTACCTATGTTACAGGACATGTTTTGGGTTCTACTGATCAGTTTCTGGTTGATACAGGAGCTACTCATAGCGCCTTGTCTAACCACTTGGTTCCTAGGGCTCCAGTGTCTGGTTTAACTATTACATCAATAGATTTCGATGGAACACCTTCCCGTAGCCCATTGTCACAGCGACTTGCACTCCATGTTGATAAGTTTACTACTCCATGTCCGTTTTTGCTTTCTCCAAACACACCAGACAATATTGTGGGTATTGACATGCTCAAATATTTCAGGGCTATGATACGATGTTCTCCGGAAGGAGTACGGGTTATTTTAAATGACAACTACCCCATGATTGAGAGATCCTGTATTGTTAAAGAGGACATTGCATTAGCTTTACTCCCTAGTACCTTGTGGGCTACTTCAGACACCGATGTAGGACAAATGGTTATTCCACCAGTACATATCAGTGTCAAGGAGGGTGCTTTATTGCCGAGACTGCCTCAGTATATTTCTCGAGAAGGAGAAGAAGCACTTACACGTATTGTACAGGATTTGATTAAGGTGGGGGTTGTGGAAGAAGTTCCTTACAATGTTTGCAATAGTCCGATTGTTCCCATTTTGAAAAAAGGATTTATAGATTCATCATCGATTTGAGAGAAGTCAACAAGATTGTAGTACCGCAGTACCCTGTAGTATCTGACATAACGACATTGCTTACCCTGGTCCCTCCAACAGCAACTACATTCTCTGTAATTGACTTGAAGAATGCTTTCTTCTCGATTCCTATTCATCCTGATAGCCGATATTTGTTCGGTTTCACTTTGAATATTAAATCATACAGATTTTGTAGAGCTCCTCAAGTGTACACTGAGAGTCCAAGTATTTATAGTCAAGCCTTAAAACAACAACTTGATTCCTTTACTTTGTCTGAAGGAGTGGCTCTCATACAATATGTCGATGACATCTTGTTGGCAGCTGATACACCTGAGCAGTGTGAAACATGTACCTTGTCCTTGCTTTCTTTTCTTGCTACACACCACCATAAGTATCATGGAAGAAATTGCAATATTGTAGACCGAAGGTGACCTATTTAGGACACCTTCTGTCTACGGAGGGCCGTGCACTGACACCAGATCACATTCAAGCAATTTCAGGCACCCCAGTACCTTCCACACAGAAAGATGTCTGTGCATTTATTGGTTTGACTTCGTTTTGTAGGCAATGGATATTGGGTTTTTCACACATTGTGAAACCCTTGCTAGCGCTTTTGACTAAAAACACTCCGATCCCCCTTCCATGGACAGATGAATGCCAAAATGGTTTTCGTCAGCTAAGACAAGCTCTTTGTTCTGCACCAGTGTTAGGCACACCAGATTATACGAAAGCTTTTACACTCTATGTACACGAGAAAGATGGGTGTGCATTGTCAGTTTTAGTACAGACACACGGTGATAAGCAGCGCCCTTGTGCATATTTTTCTGCAGTTCTTGATCCTGTTGCTTGTGCGTTGCCTGGATGCTTCCGTTCAGTTGCAGAGACAGCTGTGTCCATATGCCAGAGTGAAGGGATAGTTTTGTCACACAAACTGTTGGTGCTAGTACCCCATGCAGTAGATGCCCTTTTGAATCAGACTAAGACACAACACTTAACTAGTGCTCACTTGACAGGATACGAATTGACACTGTTAGGACCTCACATTACCTTGAAGAGGTGCGCGATACTGAACCCAGCCACTTTGTTGCCATATCCTGCGACCTAGTCCCAGTCAAAGGAACCTCACAATTGTATATTGCTTACTGAGGAACAGACAAAGGGTGGCATCGATTTGCAAGATACGCCCCTTCCAGATGGAGATGGGGAACTGTGGGTTGATGGGTCCTGTCTGAAGTTACCAGATGGCACGACTTCAGCTGCTTATGCCATCACCACACTTGAGACAGTAGTGGAAACAGCTCGCATACCTCCGAAGTTGGCTCAAGCAGCTGAACTAATAGCTTTGACACGAGCGTGTGAACTTAGCACTGACTTGTGTGTGAACATTTACACGGATAGCCGCTATGCTTTTGGAGTGGTTCATGATTTTGGCCTACTCTGGAAAGAAAGAGGCTTTCTTACATCCCAAGGGATACAGATAATGCACGGAGAATTAGTACATAATCTCTTGACAGCACTTACATACCCAAAGAAAGTTGCTATTATGAAGTGTAGCGCACACAAGAAAATCATTGACAAAATAGGACAAGACAATGCTTTTGCAGATCGCGTAGCTCGTGAAACTGCGATGCAACGAAGCACTACATCCATGTACGTAGTGAAGTCACAAGCTGAGTGTTGGCATGACGCTAGAGAGGAAGTATTGGATATACAGAGATCTGCCTCTGTGGAAGAGCTTGAGAAATGGTCTTAAGAAGGAATGTTAGATGATGAGGGCTGTTGGCGTAACAGAGAAATGAATACATGGAAATTGCCTGCAGCCTATTTACAACCTATGGTTCAAATGGCACATGGGCTGGCACATGTTGGAGCTCTAGCAATAACTTAATTGCTTATGCAAGTTTGGGAGCATCCTGAAATTGCCAGCACAGCTAAAAGAGTGGTCCATTTGGTCATCGGCATGGTGGCCTAAAGAACTCGGCACCATTCCGAAACCATTAGATCAGGTTAAAAATTTAGGGGTCAGATTGGACGAGACTCTATCCTTCGAACACCACACTAGAGGGATAGCAGGGAAATGCTATGGGATCCTCAAGGTCCTACGCAAGACCCTGGACTCGCTCCCTGCAAACAGCAGGAAAATGCTAATCCACACGTTGGTGACGCCTCACCTTGACTATAGTAACGCCTTGTATTTAGGCTTGAGTAGGAAAGGTTTGCATAGGCTACAGTGTGTTCAAAACGCGGCAGCGAGACTAGCTCTCAACCTCTCAAGAAGATCTTCAGGGAAACAAGCTCTAGCCCAACTCCACTGGCTCCCTATACGGGAACGTATTATCTTCAAGAGCATGTGTATGACCCACCGCATTGCCTATGAGAGAGGGCCCGCTTATCTGAAAAAGCTTCTTACCAAATATCACCCCAATCGTCCTCTACGATCTCAGGGCCGTATGCTCTTTCAGGTACCCAGAATTCAATGGGCACGGATGGGGGGTCGGTCTTTCAGATATTTGGCTAGCAAACAATGGAATGACCTCCCCATTGAGCTCCGGATGGAGCCATCAGAAGCTAGCTTTAGGCGTAGTCTGAAAACTCACCTCTTTCCCAAATCTTAATACTCTCATGACCTCTCCCTTAGTGGTTTTTTGTGTATGGGGTTAGTGCTGGTGAACAGTTTCAAAGCGCGGGGACACACTGTTTCCTAGTGTAACCAGGCACTATACAAAAGGTGTTATTATTATTAGTCCTGTTTGATTTGTTGGCAGTATAATCCTGGAAAAGGGACACAGACTCCTACAGGAGGGTTTGCTACACCAACCGCACCTTTTGAAGTCTTGCAGATGGATTACATCCAACTTGTACGCTGCAATAATCTAAAATATGTCCTAGTGGTGGTATGTGCTTTTAGCAAATAGATAGAGGCATACCCTACGAAGGATAATACAGCTCTCACTACAGCGAAGGTGCTTCTAAAGGAGATTTTCCCTAGATATGGTGTTTGTAAGCTTTTGTGGAGTGACAACGGACCTCATTTTATTGGGCAAGTTGTTGAGTATGTCCTGAAAGGATTAGGGATCAAACAGAAGTTCCATACAGTCTTCCACCCCCAATCAGCAGGATTAGTGGAAAGATACAATGCTACTTTCAAATTAAAGTTGGCGAACATACTGGCTTCCACGTCCTTGAAGTGGCCAGATGCATTGCCCTTGGCATTGTTGTCCATAGGATCGGTGCCACACTCACGATCTGGTCTCACCCCATACGAAGTGGTCTTTGGGAGACCGATGAATATTTGGAGAGTTCCTAAGCCACGCCCCATACATGATGTTCCTTGTGTTCTGATGAATGATTATTTGGCACAGTTAACCGACAGTTTGGTCTCTATTCATCAACAGGTTCAAGAAGCGCTTCCTGACAGATCTACAGGTGAGGCCCATGAACTCCATCCTGGCGACTATGTGATGGTCAAGGTCGTGACAGGATCGAACAGCTTGGAACCGAGGTGGCGAGGTCCGGAGCAGGTGCTCCTTACGACAAGGACAGCAGTTCGAGTGACGAACAAGAAGAACTGGGTCCACAGCACACACTGTAAGCGTGTGTCGCCTGCCTTGGTGGAACCTGCTGTGCTGACACCCCATCGAGAGATTCTGGAGACGGAGAAAGGTCAAGCTATCTCACCTGACGAATCTACGGAAGTCTTCCCGGACCACACGATCACTGAAGCATCGCAATACCATTTGAGACCGAGGAAAGAATCTACAGTGTTGAAAAAGACTGGTTGAGCTACCGCCCTGGGTTAGCGAAACGGAGAGCCGATGTTGCAAGGGGGGGGGATCAGCCCTGCGTTAGTGTAGTGACACCCGTCTTGGCCCGTGGTGAAGAAATCAACGGCTGCCCAAGGGATAAGAGCTCCAACGATTGTTTTCAACAAATTTCAGAAAGATCAACTATCATTGTTGCTCTGGTGGTTATGGCAATAATCACCTGGTTTGTTGAGAAAGTGCCTCCTGCTCGACAGCTTCTTGTGGCCACTACTCCAGCTTCAGTGGAACATAACTATTTTACACTTCCCTACCATGAGCAGAAACATCGACAATCTTACTTAAAGAACACATTTATCCAGATGTTGCATCATACACACAATGCTACGAATGCTACCAACTGTTGGGTGTGTGGAATGATACCTGCACACCAAAAGAAAGGAGGAACACCTTTTATTCCTCTACCGTTTTCCCATGATGGTTCTTGTCAAGATTGGTATGCTCTTTTGTTTGCTTTCGGAAAGCCTTCATTAGGAGGAATTATCTTTTGTCTGAATAAAGTATGCTATCAAGATGAAAATGGTTATCCTCAAGCCAAAAGGACTAAATGGGAATGGGAAGAATACCAACCGGACAATATTTCGACACCATATATCTTCACGAATATGAGGAACATTAAAGACAATGGACCTTTTTGTAATTTCTGTGACCAAAGCTAAAGCAGAACTATGTATAAGTAGTATTGGGAGAATTCCAGTAGGACGAGGTGAATGTATTTTGACATTGATTGTTGAAGGAGCTAAAAACAGTAGTTTTACGTCTTCACACAATTCATATTTTGCATGTGGTAATAAAGGATACTATCAATTACCTGTTGGGTGGTCCGGGGTATGTTACATGTCATTTTTGTTACCACCTGTGTTCTTGGCCGCTCCATCATATCACCTGAATTTAAAGTTGTATAATGACATTTCCAAGAATAGATATAAACGAACAATAAGTACAGAAGAAGTTGACCAGACAGACACCACTTTGCAACAATATGTCGATTTCAATTTGGGTTTGTTCTTTGTGGGTGCTGCATTGAATAGCAGAAAGATAAGGCGATTAACTCGTGTTGTGGAAGCTGTCACCAATCAAACTGCTATGGCACTTTACAGAGGAACTACAAATTGCAAGGATTGTAGCACTCCAAAATAGGATGGTGCTTGATGTGATTTTAGCTGATCGAGGTGGTGCATGTCGCGACATTGGTAGCAGTTGCTGTGTATTTATGCCCGATCACTCACCTTCAGTATATGATGCAATCTCAAAACTGCATAAGATTGCTGCAGAAATTCACCCAGAGACTGGTACATGGACATTTTTGAACTGGATATGGACACTCTTTGCTGCTTGGGGGTGGAAGCTACTGACTATTCTATGTATACTACTGGTGATACTATTTACATGCTGTACTTGTATACAATGTGGTCCTATGTTCTGCTCCATGTGCATCACTGCTTGTACACCTGTCAAAAGAAATATTGCAGATATAAAAGCACAACAAATGTTAAAGAATGAAATTACTGAGATGATGAACATCAATGTACAGGATGCATATCTAGATTACCCCAGCTAAACAAATGTCTTCAGCTAATGCTGAAAGGGTCGTCTGTTGTAATTTAGCAGTGATTAGGTTAAGCATTAGCAGAAGACATCTTGTATTTAGAGACTATCTTGTCCGTTGTGTGGAATCCATTTTGTTTTTCTGGCAGCCATTTTATTTGCCATGTGCTCGCCATGTGCTCTGTCCTACCTTCCTGTTAACTGCTCTTGAAATCTGCCTAGATACGAGATATATTTAGCCTCTTCTGCTTTGCACATGCTCAGTTGAGCTAACAGCTGTCCTCAACTTGTAACTGTCAGGATGTGTCCACCAGAATTAGCTAACTGTTAGCCCCTCTCACTTGTTGCCTGTACGCTTTCTGTATGACCTAATATGTACCTACAACCAGCATTCTGTACTTGTACCGCCTTCATTTGAGCCCCTGTGTGGGTATAAAAGGACCAAGCTCCTTCCATTCAGTGTGCTACTTCATACATTGCCGAAGAGTGTTCTGTGAATGTAGTTCCACCTCATGAGGTTTAATAAACTCAGTATTTTCTATTCCAGTTTCTGTGCCAACTTCTCCCTATTGGTCTGAGGACTCTGTGCAGAGAAGGGCAAATCCCTTGCACTGGTAGGCCTTGCTGAGGCTCACCACCACACTGCCCCCGGACTACACTTCCCAGCATTCCCTGTGTGGCGCACGTTCACGCGTCACGTTGAAGTGCTGGGAGGCGCTTCTTAAGCTCACAGGGGCGGGACACGCACGGCACGCCCGGGCCAAGGGTGGGCCCGTCTGCGCCCGTCAGAGCCAGAAGGAGGCAGGGCTTGGCCACCCCCCCCCCCTTCATGTGTCATTTCAAACTTCTCAGGTCTACTTAGGACATGTTTTTTTTTTTATTGTATTTATTGGTTTTTACAACATACAAGTCATATTACCTTACAAAACCCAAACGCTAACATATAGCCATTTCCAGCACACGCATAGTACGCATAATAAAGCAGCACATTTCAATACAAATCTTAAATCTTGTCCGTTTACATTCACCAATGTACAGAGTATAGATCGATTGGGCGCACAGTTGATGTCAATACAGCACGTTACAGCAGGAGTCATAAATACACAGTTAATATCACTTGGTAAATCAGGTTAGGCTGTTGTGTACAGCACACATATAAACATTGACAAGTATTAATTGCAATAGCGCAGGAGTTACAGCACCCCAATCCGCATTCTCCAATGATACTTGCCCACCTACCAAACTACCTCCACACAGAGATACCTGATCCTATACAGGGGCCTCTGGATTCGATCGTGTCCATTCCAGGAAGGGATCCCATATCTCCCCTGGATGGGAAGTGGAAGGCATCTGTTCCCAAAACAGCTTCAATTGAGTATGCCCATATGTCACTTCAGATAACCAGTCTGCAAATTTCGGGACCCTCTTCCTGCCTCAGCGGATCGCCACTTGTCAAACGAGCATAGAGCAGCAATAGTGCATGTAATTTCCTCCTCTTTGGCATGGTGTCCCGTACATATCCCAGTATCCCCAGCAGCGGGGATGGTGAATCATCCCTGCCAACAATCTTGTTCACAGCATCAAACACCTCACTCCAAAATGCGCTCAGTCTCAGGTAATCCCAAGCCACATGCAGGAACGTCGCCTGTGCATACCCACACCTCCAGCATCTATCATCCTCCCTCAATTGCATGCGGTGTAGACTGATTGGTGTCCTGTAGTATCTGTGCAGATATTTAAAGTGGATGAACCTCAGGTGGTAGTTGGGCGATAGCTCAGCCAGTTGGCCACAGCAGTACTCCCACTGGTCCTCTATTATTTGCGGTATTAATTTGCCATTCCAGAGGTCCAAGGATTTGGGCGTCAGGACCGGGTAGGTGGTCTGCATCGTGGTGTATAAGCGTGTCACCAATTTCCTAGCTGAGGGCAGTTTGAGAACATTTTCAAGCGGTAGCAGCGCGGGGGGGGGGCCTCGGGGAAGTCCGTGCCTTGCGCACGGCATGTAGCGCGCAGTTTGTGATATTAAAATATATCCGCAAAGGACATAGTCTGCTCGTCTCCCTCAGGTAGGGGAGGCCCAAACCTGTTGTCAGGGTAAAGGTCAGCAAAGGTCCTGAGCTTCAGACACTCAGCCAAGGCTCTGCCAGTGCCTCCCTCAATACATGGCATCATAGGATTGTTCTCTAACAGCATGGATGGCGCATATAGTATCAACAGTCCCGCCCTCTTTTGCAATTCGCACCATTCCCAATTCACCATCTCAGCAGTGTCAACGTCTTCTCTCGGATGTTTCGCCTTGTGATATAGAGCGATGGACAGCGGCACCGGTGCCAAAATGTCCCTCTCAACTGCAATGTGTGGCTGGAACGGGATCTCATGTATCCAAAAATGGAGGAATTGAGCCTGTGCGCATAGGGCATAGAGCTTCATATCCGGGGAGCCCAGTCCCCCTTGTCGCAATGGAAGGGTCAACAGATCCCACGACACCCTGGCCTGTCCATTTGCCCATACCAGGGACAGCAGTTGCGAGCGCAAGAGTCCATAAAAATGTTGAGTCAGAGGAATGGGCACATTTACAAATAAATATAAAAATTTGGGCAGGATCACCATTTTTGCCAGTGCCACCTTCCCTGCCACAGATATAAGCAATTTGGATCAAATAGCGACCTTCCCCTCCAGCCAGGCATAAGCTCTGCCAAAATTTAGGTTCCAGATTTCCTGGAGGTTCCTACTCAGCCACACCCCCAGATATTTCACCTCCGCTTTCTCCCACCGCAGCGGGAATTCTGACGAGATCTCCCTTGTGCCGTCCGTTAGTGGGAAAATCACCGACTTTGCCCAGTTTATGGTTATGCCAGCAAAGCCTCCAAATCGTATAAACTCCCGCAGCACTGGGTCAAGATTTTCAGCTGGTAACATCATCAGCATACATAGATATCAGAAGTCTCCGTGTACTGAACACAATGCCCCTAGCAGTGTGGTGCTGTTGTATCCTCGCCGCCAGTGGCTTCATGGCTATGGCGAACAATAGAGGCGAGAGTGGACACCCCTGTCGTGTCCCTCTAGAGAAGGGCAATGATTCCGACACCATGCCATTGACCCTAACGCGGGCCTTGGGGAAAGTATATAACAGCTTAATCCGCTTTACATATAGTGGACTGAAACCCATGCGGTGTAGCACCTGGAATAGATACTTCCACTCCAAAGAGTCGAACGCCTTAGTCACGTCTAAAAATATTGCTGAAGCCTGGACACTTGTGTGTAGGTAGTGTATGACTGAAAACAGCGTGCGCAAGTTATGTGATGTTGATCTCCCCGGAATAAAGCCGGACTGATCAGGAAGGGCAATCATCGGGAGCATCGGCTGTAACCGATTGGCCAAAAGTTTGGCATAGATCTTAGCATCCACATTAATTAGTGATAGCGGCTGGTAGGAGTCTAGTTCTACTTCCGCTTTGTCGGGCTTCAATAGTGTGATAATCAAAGCTTCGCGCATAGAGGGTGGCAATATTTCCGTCTCCAGGGCCTCCTCATACACCGCCAGTAATCTGAGGGCCAGCTCATCAACATAGGCCTTATAAAAAGCAGTGGTTAACCCATCCGGTCCCGGAGCTTTGTTCAATGGGAGGCTTTTTATCACTTGCGCTATGTCTTCTGAGGTGATAGGTAAGTCTTTATACAATCTGTGGTTGTCATTGAACCATGCAAGCGCAACTGACTCAAAGAATTCAAGCATGTTGTCAGAGTGTGGTTCCCCAGTCGTGATTCATAAAGGTCAGAGTAAAAAGCATGGAATTCATTCAGCACTTCACATTGTCCCCTTACCATTACACCATCCATTCCTTTAATCTCATGTACCCATGACACATCATTGGTGACTTTGATCATGTTTGCTAGTGTCATCCCTGGTCTGTCACTCTCTCCATAGCGCCTCGCCTCTGCATTCTTCCCAAGAAACTTAACCTTCCTGTTCGCCTCCTCTTCAAATTCTAACAACTTAGATTTAGGAAGGCCCGCCGTCTTAGCATCTGCATTGGAATACATCAGCCCTTCCAGGTCTTTTATCTGGGTCTCTAGTGACGCCGATGTCCCCCTGATAGCCTTCAACACCCCGCGCTATACATTGCCCCGTATTACCACTTTAAATGCATCCCACAGCATGGCCTCAGTGTCCACTGACCCTGAATTAGTCTCAAAATATGTGTTGATATCCGACCTTATTTCTTCTTTAAAAGCCTCGTCTAATAGTGCATGTTGAGGTAGACGCCAGGTGAAGGCGCGCGGCGGGACCCCGGGAATGTAAAGCTGGAGCAAACAGGGCGCATGATCAGATAAGGACCTCGCCATGTGCGACACCGCTACCGTCCATGCAGCCACCTCTCTAGATACTAACCAGAAGTCAAGCCTGGACCAGGCCATGTGGTGCGTGGAGATACAGGTACCCTGCCTCAGTGTAGGGTTTCGTTCCCTCCAGATATCCAATAGGTTACCATCTGCCATTATATCCGCAAGAGCCATCCTCGCCTGTGGGTGCAGGGCCCTCGCTGTACCGCACCTATCTGCGTCATCCGACAAAACAGCATTAAAATCTCCTCCCCAGATAATCGTACCACAGCCAAGCGCCGCAATCCTCAGCCATATTTGTCGAAAAAAATCGGGTGAATCCGTGTTTGGGCCATAAACTGCCGCCAAAGTTACCTCACGTCCACAAAGTCTCCCCTTTAATAGAATGAAACACCCCTCGGTATCTAAGTCTGAATGCGTACACTTCCAATCGGTACCTTTCTTAACAAGAATGGCCACCCCCTTGCATAGTTTGAGTACACTGCTGAATATATATCCCCCCATCTGGTATTTTTCAGCTTCTGGGACGGTGTGACATTAATATGCGTTTCCTGCAAAATACATATATCTATATTATGCCGTGCTAAATAGGCATGCACCAGTCTCGCCTTTCGGCCATCATTCAAGCCCCTGACGTTCCAAGTGATTATGTTTAACTTATTCGCATATGACGTCATTTAAAATCCATAGCATCTACAGTTACGCCCAACTCTGTCATATTGGAGGACAGACATAAGAGTTGCACACCACACGTGGCTTCTGAAGCGTGGCTAAAAAACACACAAACAAACCCCCCCTCCTCCCACACCAACCCCCCAATCAGGTTGTAGTAGAACCCCCCCAAACCCGTTAACCATAGAAAACAAATGTTGCATAGGGAACCTTCCCATGGGGGGCGAGGGTAGACCGGCATACACCCCCACTTTCGCAGGGTGGCTAGGGTTGTTGCAGAAAATGCTTCAGTCGTGCTAAGAGAATATATCGATCACATACACACCCACCCCTGCCGGGGGGGTCTCGGGAGGCTAACCCTCAGATCCCATCGGCATAAAATAACTTGTGTAACCAGACCAACTTATAATCCGGAACATGTCCCATCAAAAATACAATAAAACCCAGCAAGTTAGTCATTGTCACTCATCCTGTTTTCAGCGGGTTTATCCATTTCTCCTTTTTTTTCTGGTCGGTTTGCCAGCAACGTGTTTGGCGAATTTCAGGGCAGACTTCGCATCTGTGAAATAATGTGCCGTGCCATCATGAGACACCTTCAGTTTTGCTGGGTATAACAGAGAATATGGGATTTTCGCCTGTAGCAGCAGTCTCTTCGCCGGGATGAATTCTCGTCTTGCAGCTTGCACCAACGGTGTGAAGTCCGGATAAAATGAAATTGAGTTCCCCTGATGATTTATCTGACCTTTCTCTCTCGCCAGGCGCACTATGACATCCCTGTCCTGATAGTTTAATAACTTCACCAAGATGGGGCCCACCGGTGGTTTCTGGCCTTGCGCCCTGTGCGCCTTTTCCACTACAAACACCGACGATAAATGCGGATCAAAGAGTTCGTGGAGGAGTTCAGTCATGTACGTTTCCATCTTGGACATGGCCGTTGTGTCCGGAATCCCCTTTACTCGGAGGTTACTTCTTCGTGACCTCGCTTCCAAATCATCGTTCTTAGCTCTTAGTTCGTACAGCAACTTATCCATTTGTAGCATCTGACTTTTCGTCTCCGTTTGGAACTCGTGAAATTCCCCGTGTCGGTTTTCAAGCCCATCCAGTCTGGTCTCATGTACAGAGACTTGGGTCTTGACAGTGTCCAGCTGCTGGGTCAACGTGTCTAACTTGGAATCTATACTCCTGAAGCTAGTTCGCACCTCCAGCAATAGCGCCTTCACGTCTTCTCCTTCCGCACCAGCCTGCGATTCGGTGTCAGGCCCTCCCTGCGCCCCAGTGTCAGAATCCGCCTGCCTGGTCGACCTGCGGGCATCAAAAGTTATTTTGGGTTGCTTCAATTCTTGTTTCCCCATGTTTGTCACCAGTCTTTAGGAGCACGGGGATGTGGCAGCGCTTCGTGTGCCGTTAGGGCAGGCGCACAGGTCTATTTGTCAAAATCTCACCCCAATGCACACGGCCAGATCACGGTCAGATCCTCACGCAAGACCTTCGTGCTGGACAAAATGGCGGGTCAGTGTGTCACCTTCGCCACGTACAGGATTCCCAAATCTCTAGTGGCACTGCCCGCCGGCAGGCCCGCTCCCCACCTCTCCGCGACAGTCCCACGGGCAATCACAGCATCCAGGTCAGTACGCCCCAAGGCCTGGTAGTGTCTGAAATAGGCAGGAGGGCCACCGGCCCGCTTCACCCCCTCACCATGCGACTGTAATTCTCGGTGGGCGAGATAAACCTACACCACTTACTTCGTTGTGGGCAGTTGAATCAGCCAGTCCCACAAAACAGCCTCGATTTCCTTCTCACGAGTGTACATCCACAGCGATCACGTAGCGCAGCGCGTCCTTCAACACGCCGCCATTTTCTATGCAACTGCGGCCTCGGGTCCGGGCACTCACAGCCACTTTTTCACTCGCCCTGCGTTTCCGTCTCAGGGTCGCGGCATCGTCCCAGCCTTGCATATAGTCATACACCTCCCTCAATGTACACTGTTCCACTACACTGTAGCGTACACAGGCAGTCAGAGAAGTTTTGTCCGTAGCTCACCAAGGCCTCCGACGCCGCAGACTTTATTTTCGAGGCAGCCCAGCGCCCTCTGGCCTCAGTCTGCACGTCGACGCCGCCGTCACCAGTCTCCGACCAGATCTTCGACCAGATCTTCGCTAGTTCGGCACTTCTGCCCTCCAAACTTTCACCGCCGACGTCTCCAAGGTTCACCTCCTCAGTGCACTGCAAACACTTCGATTCTGACACAAATGAAGCAGGATAAATGTAGGATTAATCACCTAGCCGGCGGAGCTCGCCTAGGCGGCGGCCATTTCGCAGCTCGGCTAGCCATGCCTCTCTACTTGGGACATGGTTAGTTGTTTTTTGATTTTGTATATTATTTTGTAGTGCTATATATATTTATATTCTTGTGTTTTGTAAACTACCAAGTTGTCATGAGCAAAGGTAATCACAAGGGGGTAGGTGGTCCGGGGGTTGTAGGTACCTTGGACGCGTTTCTTACGCGGGCCGAGTCCGTTTTAATGCATGAGATTGAGCTTACGGAATAGCGACTCTCTTTAGATCCCCGCCGAGCCTCTTCCGAAGCTCTCCTACCAGGCCCTTTACTAATTCCAGACTCACAATCTGTCTCTGCCTTGCCAGTGGTTTCTGTGTCTCCACCTTCCCAACTAAATGATACATCTAATTCAGTTAGTACCTCACCTCCTGTACCCCCTCTCCCTGCTAAGATCCTCACGCGCCAACAAAGCTCTGTGCAAACTAAGGATGGGGTGGGTATAAACTCAAACAAAAAAAAGGAAAGTGTGTGCACTGCCCCAAACTACACATCAGGCCAGCAAAGTGGCTAAAACCAGAGGGACAGCTCGGGGTAACAAGGGTGGTCCCCATGCAGCTTCGGCCCCAGGTACTCTGAGCTCGTTAGGTGGTAGTGACCTGGCTAACACTCGACAGATGTCTAATGACTTTGAGGATTGCATCATAGCCAAAATTGAAGAGAAACTTGCAGTCTTGCTTAATCCCCTAATTACAAAACTGTCCGGCATTGATCTAAGATTGACCAAGATAGAGCAGCATCTTTTTTCCCTAAAGCCCACATTGAGTAATGGAAACTCTGGCAGTCCAACAGAAACCAAGTCCAGTAATGGTGCATACAACAAGATCGTCCGCCTCTGAGGCTGGCCGCTGCACAACCGCTGTAGTGTCGGCTTCTACTGTCAATGTCTGTAGTCCACCTACTACTTTAGCTAAGTCCGGCCCTAGGAGGGAACACGAAGGGCGTCAAGATTTAGGGATGCCACAGGGCAGCTTAGCAAGACTGAGTGACTCCCTTAACTTACCGCCCGAAGCCACACCCTACACAATTATACTCTCCAACGTGCCAGTCCTTCTTCCGGGGGATGAGGAGCATTGGTCCTCTCTTTGGAACAAGGCACTTAATTTGTTGAATACAAAAACCAGGCTGGGCAATCATGTATTTCATGAATTTAAAATGATACGCAGAGTTCCATGAGTAGGGAAATCATTGAAATCTTCTAGAGGTGACTGTGTTGTGTTGAATTTTGGGTCTCCACTGATAGTCAAAACCATTCTGGACAGGGCGGGGCCAGGTTTCTGAGTAGGGATACTATCAGTATTCTGCCATTGGTTTTTTTATCGTAATACTCCAATTCAAGCAACACGAAGGGTTGGTCCCAGGGACATAGTCCAAGCACAAGGTCCCTATGACTATGATGTACCAACTCATAATAGATTTGAGCCCTTCTCTAACTTGGAGGATATAGACTGACTGAGTAGTCCACTAGTCTCTGCTACGATCTTGCCTCCAATAGTTGAGTCTGGAGAGGGCAATGGGCTCAGGGGCTCCATTAACAAAGGTAGTTCTCCTCCATCCATATTAAACGGACCGAATATTCGACAAGTTTTTGGGCCCACATAGGAGTGGTATGGGGTGGGACTGCGGTTTAGGAACAGTAGTCGTCCACTCGGATGAAGGGGCTATTTCTCCTTTGGTGAGGTGTGGCTCAGGTCGGCAGTTAGGTTACAGCACTAATCAGAGCGACACCGCAGGTACCAAACTAGTGTCATGGAACATTGCAGGGTTTTCACAGAGAATAGCCTCTGTAGATTGGTCCATATTTATTGAGGAGCAAGATATATTGTTCTTCCAAGAGACTTGGGACGTGGATCAAGTACTCCGCCATGGTTACTTACATTTTTCTAAAGCAGCAGAACAGGGGCCGCATGGTAGACCGAAAGGGGGACTGACCACTTGGGTAAGACAATGTGATCAGCTCAAGTCAGAGGAGATCTATATTGATTCAAGGACATTCTTATAATTAGGTTGCAGCAGGCCTATACCCCAGACCTGCTACTAATTAATGTCTACTCAAGGGGTTTGCAAGGTGGATAAACCTCCCCTACGGTGGCACTTTTAGTTTATTTTTTTGTAGAACACAGAGGAAACCAACATGTAATAATAGCAGGTGATTTTAATTGTACTTTTGAACCCATGGACTTCAACGATTTAAATTTTAATGAAGAGGAGGATGCAGAGTGGTCTATTCCTCCGCTGGATCTTCCTGTAATAAAAAGATGGGCGAGTGCAGTACTCCAGCTAAAAGTTTTTTGCGTGGAACAAAGGGTTAGGGCTGTTAACGGGAGATCAGTTTCCGACAAACATGGTACGCCTACCTTTAGCTCTGGGCTGCGTACCAGTCGAATAGATTTTTTCCTACACAACAAGGAGTTCTGGTCAAATTTAAAAGATATGGTGATCTGTGAAAGACCCGAAAGTGACCACAACCGACTATTACTCTCCTTATGGCCATTGTTTTCGCTCCGTGGAGCAAGGCTAGCACCACATATAGACCATGTTCAGACCCAATTGACAAATGACTCTAGACAAGTCAAATGGGCAAATGTGATCACAAAGGTAGAGCACATGGAACAGATGGGTAGCTAACCCCCTAGGCACTCTACAGACATGTGCTACCCAGGAAGAGCTCAATTCTATTGTTGTCCAGGTCCATGAGGATCTTTTTACTAAGCTTAAAGGCTATTTTATCACTAAAAGTAAAAAACACATGATCAGCTTGGGCTATAAAGCTGCTGCCTGGTATAATACTTCTTGTCATAAGGCCTATAGGAGTTTAGCGGTGGCAATTAGGTCAACAGACAGGGAGAAAATATGCAAGGCCAGGACTGTATATAAGGTAGCTCAACATCGTGCCAAAAAGGACTGGGGCGAACAACATTGGGCAGAATTGCTCAATGCATGTTCGGGAAGAAATATGACTGCTTTTTGGCACATGGTCAAGTGGGGTAGAGGACCCCCTAGTAAGGTGCGCACAAACCACGTAGAGCCAGACCAGTGGGTCTCTTATTTTAAAGCACAGTTTGCAAGTGTTGGAGACACACAAGATCAGTTTGAACTGCCTTCCCCTATTTCCACGTTATATTTTAGTAAGAAAGAAGTGGAAAACGCATTACTTCTAGTCCCAATAGGCAGGGCACCAGGGCCAGATTGCATTCCTGCCGACCTGTTCCTTCATGATATAGACATGTGCGCATTACATATTCAGCTTCTTGCGAATGCTATTGCTAATGGAGCACCTATGCCCGGCACCTGGGCAGGATTAGTAATACTTCCCATCCACAAAAAAGAGGATTGCTTCCTACCCGGGAACTACAGGCCTATAAGCCTTATTGATTGCATCCAAAAGGTGTCAGCAAGGCTGGTATTAGGCAGAATCCAGCCTTGGTTGGAGGAACGTGAAATCCTATCTCCAGGCGGGGTTCCACCCCTGCAACAGCACTGTAGATCAGGTGCTAAGGTTCATCCTCATATACTGGCATACCGTAGTACTTGGGAGAGGCACTATCTATGCAGCGTTTGTTGACCTTAAGTCGGCATTCGACGTCGTCCACCGTACTAAGATGTGGCGTAGCATTTTGAAGATTGGTATGCTGTTGGATATTTTGGCTTTACTGATTAAGTTGCATACCGACAATTTCACGCAGGTGAGATGAGATGCGCGGGGGTAACACTACTGAAAAGTTCCCAGTCAAGAAGGGGGTGAGACAGGGGTGCGTGTTAGCACCCACCCTCTTTTCAATATATATTAACGGGGTAGTGCAGTACTTTGAGAACTTTCCCACGGATGCACCATCTTTGGCTGGATCTAAGATCCCTCTACTCATGTTTGCTGATGACACTTTTGTTCTTTCCAAGAGGAGACAGGGCCTTCAAAGTGCCCTCACGAGGTTTGAGGAGTTTTGTGAGGATCATGATCTTATTGTTAATGTGGTAAAAACTAAATTTATGGTCCTACATAACTATAAGTATTCTGTGGGTGCTGTCAAAATGAAGGGTGGTCCTTTAAATCAAACGGAGATTTTTTCTTATTTAGGGGTTACAATTGATTAAAAAACTTAGCTGGAAGCCCCAAATAGACCTGCTCACTGCTAAGCACGCGCAACTTTCAGGTGCTCTGCTGAAGGAGCAGAGAGTATCACACCAAACCAATTGCTCCTGTGCTACACATTTATACCACCAAAATTGGCGCCTTGATCTTATATGGGGCAGAGTTGTGGGGGTATGCCAACCTGGACCCTTTGGTGGTAGCGCAGAACACATTTTTGAGGCCCATAATTGGCCTCCCACTGTCCACCCCGCTACTACCCCTATATTTAGATCTGGGTTGCCATTCGGTTAGAGATGTGGCACACTATAGGCCAGTTGCATACTGGAGGAGGCTTTGGGTGACACCCCAGCTTTCACACTATGCACAGGCCCTGTTAGAAGTTAGAGAAATGGATGTCACCAGGAAAATCTTGTGGATAAGGTGTGTTAAAAATACACTTTGTGAGATGGGGATGAGCCGCCTCTGTACAGCACCTGCTGAAAGTACATTAATCAAAACTGAGTTAAAGGCAGCGTACTGGATCATGATAATTATGAGGTAGTTTTCAGCCTATATAAACCCCTCTTTGTCTAAATCTTTCATTGACAGTAAGCATGAGGCTTCTTCTGAGGGTTACTGGGACTTAATCACCACCCCCAAAGACAGGAAACTGTATCACCAGTTTAGGGTGGGTTTGATTCCCACGAATGCTTTTATTAACAAATGGTGCGCTTCCAATAATAGTAACTGCCCCTTTTGTCACGATAAGAACAAATCATTGGCGCACATTTTTTTTGCCTGCCCAATGTATCATAAACCCAGGTCCCAATAGCTGAAACCTATTTGCTCAAACATGGGGACCAGGTCCAGCAGAGAGGCATTTAGGATCTTAAAAACATCAGGGGAAGGTCCCTGTAGTCGTGGGGTGTGTGCGGGCCGGAATAACAGGCGTGGAGGCCGTATATAGTGTGCTATGACTTAGCAGTCTTTATTACTGTACACAAAGTTATGGTCGTGGAAGGTAAAGATGCACAGGGTTGGGATGAAGGTGGTGTTCCGGGTTGTCGTCTTCGGGTGAGGGATGGTTCTGGAAGTGTCTTGCGCGACGCCTCTGGGGTTAGGGTTGATCCTTCTTCTCCTTGCCGGTCCGGTGGTCCTCGGAGTGAAGGGGAGAGAGAACAGGGCGGTTAGTCCTCAAGCACAGGACTATCAGAGTACTGTCACCAAGCACCAGGGTTGTGTGGAGGTCAAAGCGAGAGTGAGGAAGGGGGCGGTAGGGAGGAAGATGGGAGGGTATCCGAGCGGGAAGGAAGAAGGTGGACTGAGTGAGGGTTCCGGTGTGGGGTTCCTTGCTCTACGTGACTCGGGCCGTGGTTTATGTATATACAGTGCTCTTAGGGGTGCTATACGGTGAGGGGGTACTCTATTTACATAAATATACAGGTCCGCCTGGGAGCCAGGAGACAGGGTACTCACATGCCCCGCCGTAACTCTCCCTTGAGTTACGGCCGCTCTCCAGCGTCCTCCATCGGACTCCACCAGTCCTCCGTCCAGACTTCGTCGTCTTCTCCCTCTTCTCCGTTCTGCTTTCCAGGGGTGCTGCCGTCCATCTTCTGCCACAAGCCGGGTTCTCCACACACTCCGCCGTCTTCGTTTCCTGCTTTTTCTTCTTCTGTTAGGTAGGGGGTGGGACTTCCGGGGTCACGCGGGAGTCCTTCCGGTTTCTCGTCCTTCCGGGTCGGGTACTGCAATGAGGGAGAAAAAAATGGAGTCCGGGTTGCTAGGGACGCTGTCGGATCGGTCCGCGAGGCTCGGGACCTCGAGGGAAGCGGCGGGTCACTCGAGGTAGGGACCGCATTCCGTTCACAGTCCCATAGTCATCGCTGTTGCAAAGTTCCTGGGCTGGGTATGGGTGATCCGTTGGAAAGCAAGAACGACTAGGTAAATGTTCACGCCTATGTTTTGTAGGCTTATACCAACAATTTAGCACTATGCACTTTATTGTATGATGTTACCCCCAACGGAGAACAATGAAGGGTGGTTCTCTAGACAGCAGTATTGTTGGGGTGCAATCTAGTGAAGTTATTTATTGTAATATCATGAAATTCCAGGGTGATTGTTTTAAATCTAGTTAAATATCTTTTAGAAATGTATGTTGGATACCTTCTGTTTTCACTCTTATGCACGTTGTTCTGACTTTTATGTTTTTTTTTTATCGAAATAAAGTTTATGACTGACTGGCTTAACCATTCTGTGCCTCTGCCTGTCTGTAGAATACACGTCTAAGTTGAATGACAGTTGAACTTATATATATTCACTCTCGACAGTCACACAAAGGGACCAGAAGTGTGCCCTGCATTTCCTGATGGCCCATCACCTGGCTCATGGGCCTTCCTGAGCTAGAGTGGTGGGAGGAGTTGTCAGTGACACCTGAATTGGTCTGTGCCTGTCCTCACACAAAGCTGTCTCCACCCCTCTGTAGTGTGCCTGGAGCTAGGTCAGGGTAAGGCAGGGTCTTGTGCACCACAAATATTTTGCTTTGATGTCTGTCTACTTCAAAGGCAAAAAGGGGTGTAAGTATTGGACCTCTGACACCCCAAAATCAGAACACTTCTGGACTGAGGACATTTTGCCACGAAGAAGAGCTGGATGATGTAGGAGGGACTGCCATTTTGCCTGTTGCTTTATTGTGCTGGCCTGCAGTTTGCTGCTTCTGTCCTGGGAGTGAAGGGACTGCACTCTTCTTTCTGTATCTTACTTCCCAGACTCTCCAAGGGCTTGAGTTGAGCTTGCCTCCTGTAAAGAAGTCTCCGGGCCATCAAAGGCTTCACCTAACTTGCCAAGTGGTGTCAAATCCAGTTCCTGGGCCATTGGAAGACCAATCTATTGATCTTAAGGAGAAAATCAAATCTATGCATCAACTCCCAGCGCCTGTTTTATCGAAGCATCACTGCTAAAGTTCTACAAATTGCTGCTGCCTGTCCCAAAGAGTGGTTTCCGCTTGATAGGTCAACCACAGCTTTCACTGCAGGTCCCAGCTTGCCATTGTAGCACATTAGAATAATCGCTGCTGTATGAGATCCGAGTATCTGATATCCGTGACACCTGCTCCTACTCCAACACCGCGCCTGCTTGCTGCTATGGAATTGATGCAGCGCCTGCTTGCTGCTATGGAATTGATGCAGCACCTGCTTTGCTGCTGTCACATCAATGGATTTTTGTTGCATTGTCCCTGTGCACCAATTCTTTATCGCCACCACAGTAAGGAACTGAGGTCGTCCTCCCCTGCCAGTAAAGAACCGACACTTCACCTCCCCTGCCTATCAGTAAGGAACCGATGTACCAACTCCCCTGCCAGTAAGAAACAGATGCATCACATCCCCTGTGTAGTAAGGAACTGAAGAATCGTTTTGCTTTTCCAGCGCCTCACCTCCCCTGTGCCTCACACCATCTTTGATTTTTGACGCATCTAAGGAACTTTGTGCTAAAACAAACATATACATTAATTTCTATGGACTAAAGTTGCTTAATATTTTTAAAGTTACATTTTGACTTGTGTGTGCTGACTTTATGTCGTTTTGTTCTTGTTTTATTTAGATAAATATTGGCAATTTTTCTAAAATGGTTTGGACCATTTTTTTAGTGTTTTCACTGAGCTATTGTATGTGTTTGCACTAATACTTTACACATTGCCTCTGAGATAAGCCTGACTACTTGTGCCAAGCTACTAAGCGAGTGAGCAGGGGTTATATTAGCTGTTCGACTCCATTACCTGAATAGAGTGAGGGTCCGTACTTGGACACTGTGCAAACCACTGCCAACTAGAGCACCCATTTCTAACACTTTTGAACTTCAAAACAGTACCATTTTCCTGCAAATGTCACAACTCTGAAATGTGCAAATTAAGATAATATGGTGAAGGAACCTAAAACAGATAAAAACAAAAAATATTACCAATGAAACGTTACATAATAAACACATCACAATGTCAACTTTTGGAAGACACAGTTTCACAAACCAATCAAAGATAAACAATGTAACTGAACACAGTGGTCTCTGTATCAAGACTTTGATCAACAAACACCTTTGGCATGAATTTCCATGAACTTGCCCATCCTAACATATTACCACCACATACTTCTCTCATTATCACATCAATAGTTGGTGTAATGGTGAAAGTGATAACATGTAAAGATATACTTACACCCATGAGAAGAAGTTGATGTAAGTCAACTCCTTCACTTCACCACTATCGTATTCTTTTCGCATTTCACGATCCTCACCGGGTGCCTATCCATTGTCTCCATCCTCTGCAATGTAAGGGACAATATTATGAAAGATTGTACTGACCAACAAGCCAGGCACTCTCAGGTCCCCATTGTGATATTTGCAGGGGTATGAAGCTGTTCCACAGTACAAAGGAATAATAGGCAGAGCTGGGGAAATGCACATAGATGCTTGTGATGGGCAAATCCGGTAAACAGACAACTTGCACATGTTTCTGATTCTGGCAGACCTGTTCTCAGGCGAGTGTTGGCACTAAGGCAATATGTGTGCCATCAATTGCTCTAACCACATGTGGTTAAACCTAAACCGTAAAAGTCCCCCTTCTCATTGGTTAAAGCTTGCTGCTGTGGAAACTGGAGGAAACTGTTGATGTATCTTTTTATTGAAGGAAGAACTTCTTGTAGCACATCACTTGAAGTTGATTGTGACATTACACCAGATACTTTTGAAAACAAACAAATGCCTCAGACACCATGGATTGTGTTTATCTTTTTTCACTCAGAAGTCTTTTTAATTGAATCTGGATTTGTTATTCATATTCATCTCTTTTTTGTACATTTTATACATTCAGGGTTCCTATCTCCGATTATTTGAACATACCCTTGCTATTTTCTTAAAGCAAACCAGTATTTACAACATTTACAACGTTTACATATATAAAGACATTCACAATATAAAAAACAGTTTTTCGTAAATAAACAATCAAAAAACGTGGTACATATACATTCACTTTGTCGGCCAAGCGTTGTTTTTCGCTTAGTGGTCCTACTTGTTTTAACTACTATTGGGAAACTGTATTTTATTGTCCTCAATATGCATTTTTCTTTGGGTCCAGTGGGGGTCAAAGGCTTATCACGCATTTCTAACTTGAGTTTAACTTTTCCTAACATTTGGCATAATTTTGTTATTGTGTACTCTTGACCTCCTTATATATAATTGCCAACGTGTTTCGACCTTCGTGGTGTTCGGATCGGAACGTTCTATTTAGGTGAAGGTCTTCATCAGGGCGAGGCTATTTTCAGGTAGGACATCAAGTACTTTTTCGCTGTACCATCTCACTGTAGTACAGTCTTTCGCATCCAGGTCTTGGTAGAACAAGAAAGAAAACAAGCATTTGCAATGCAATAGGTCTCGCATTAGGAAAGTTTGAGCTATTGGTCTTGTAAATGACAATTTTTTTATTTATGTGTTGGTTTTGAAAATAGCTAAATTAATAGCTTTGTCATTTACAATGCCAATAGTTATAACTTTCGCAAATGTGACACCTATAACCTGGGGTTGCGCTGAGTGATGCTGTGGTGGTGCTGAGTGGTGCTGTGGTGGTGCTGAGTGATGCTGTGGTGGTGCTGAGTGGTGCTGTGGGGTGCTGAGTGGTGCTGTGGTGGTGCTGAGTGATGCTGTGGTGGTGCTGAATGGTGCTGTGGTGGTGCTGAGTGATGCTGTGGTGGTGCTGAGTGATGCTGTGGTGGTGCTGAGTGGTGCTGTGTTGGTGCTGAGTGGTGCTGTGCTGGTGCTGAGTGATAATGTGGTGGTGCTGAGTGGTGCTGAGTGGTGCTGTGGTGGTGCTGAGTGGTGCTGTGGTGGTGCTGAGTGGTGCTGTGGTGGTGCTGAGTGGTGCTGAGTGATAATGTGGTGGTGCTGAGTGATAATGTGGTGGTGCTGAGTGATGCTGGGGTAGCGCTGAGTGATGATGTGGTGATGATGAGTGGTACTGAGTGGTGCTGAGTGATAATGTGGTGGTGCTGAGTGATGCTGTGGTGGTGCTGAGTGGTGCTGTGGTGGTGCTGAGTGGTGCTGTGGTGGTGCTGAGTGATGCTGGGGTGGCGCTGAGTGGTGCTGTATTGGTGCTGAGTGGTGCTGTGGTGGTGCTGAGTGATGCTGTGATGGTGCCGAGTGGTGTTGTGGTGGTGCTGAGTGATAATGTGGTGGTGCTGAGTGATAATGTGGTGGTGCTGAGTGATGCTGGGGTAGCACTGAGTGATGATGTGGTGATGCTGAGTGGTGCTGTGGTGGTGCTGAGTGATGCTGGGGTGGCGCTGAGTGGTGCTGTGGTGGTGCTGAGTGATGCTGGGGTAGCGCTGAGTGATGCTGGGGTAGCGCTGAGTGATGATGTGGTGGTGCTGAGTGAACCTTTTGAGGGGGCCCCACAGGGGTGCCTCGACACATTGTACTGGGGGGCTGACATTAATTTTCTGGTTTTGAAGTCAGAAAGTTAAACAAATACTTGTATGATTACACCTGAGAAAGAGTGGCACAAGACCATGTGTCTGTTTACTTCAGTATTGTGAATGGCAGCTGAGACAATTTCAGGTGTTCAGGACAGGCGTGTCTGGTTGTGCACGTGTGACCACTGCCAGTTTCTTTTCCAACCTGGCAGAGAGAAACGATCATACATTTGTGTCCTCGTGTCGGTTGTATTTACAGCCCCCCCTCGTGTACATAAAACTTTCCTTATGATTCACATTGAGGCAAGGGAATTCTTAAGAGCCCTTGTGAGCACATGCCAGGACATATAGACCAGGATGCAGGGCGCCATGATGCCCTTGTGTGTACAACTCGGCACAAATGGAGCTCAAAAACAGCAAAACGTAAGAGTCCTTGGGTGCAAGAGCCAGACTGATAGGGTGCAGGACGTCATTATGTCATAATGCTGAAGTCTTAAAAGCCCATGTGTGCCTAAGTCAGCACAGAAGAACCAGGGTGCGGAGCGTATTGATATCCTTGTGTGCACTGTGCAGCACAGATGGAACAGGATGTAGGACGTCATGGTGTCATAATGCTGGAGTATTGCTCCGGTGCACAGAGCCAGCCCAGATGGTGTAATGATGCAGGAGTGTTGTTCATGTGCGCACTGGCCGGCACAGAGGCACCATTGTGCAAAAAATCATGCTTTTATCATGCATTCTTGTCTTTGTGTTGGCAAGCTAGCAGAGTTTGACCCGGGTGCAGTAAGTAATGCTGCCATGATGCTGGAGTGCTGTCAAGGTACGTACTGGCGAGCACAGATGGGACCCCAGCTTGCAGGAAGTTAAGATACAGTAATCTAAAATAATGCACAATGTCAAGCACAGCATCACCACGGAGCGATAAGCAATGATGTAAGAGAGGCTTGTTTTGTGCACATGGACCAGCATAGGTGGACCTTGGTGTAGGAAGTCACAATGTCATGTCACGGTCTTGTCCTTGTGCACATACGCCACCACATCAGCTCCACATTCATGCTATGATGCAGACTTGTGTGCAAGAGAAAGCCAGTGCTTAGTTTGTAAAATATGAAGTGCAGGTGCTAACATTTTTCTAGGAGGCCACACCCACTTCCCCGGCTCCACCCACTTCCTTCAGTGGCTCCACCTTCAGTGGCTCCACCCACTTCCATTGTTGGGTCTACCGACATCAACAACTCTCAACACGTCAGAGCCACCTCATCACTTCTTGAGTTCCGCAAGAAGCTGAAGCCCTGGCTCTTCACATAAGCACCTAGAGTACCTCACACCTACACAACTTCCCAAGCACCCGGATACTCTCTTGGGCGAATAGTGCGCTATACTAATCAATATACCATAATATAAAATATGCGAAGCCTATAACCAGGGCCGGCGATAGGCATGGGCAGCATGGGCAGCTGCCCAGGGCCTCGTACTCAGCTCACCAGCATGGGGCCACACACTGGTGATATGTCCTGTTGTTTCCCTGGCGATCTATTTCAAAGAAAGGTGTCGCCTCGCAATTAAGGTCCTTCAGAGGGCCCCCTTCCCTGGGCCTCTCAGGGATGGTGTCTGGAGGCATAGGGGAGGGAGAAGCTCCCTTCAATTGCAAGGAGACCCATTCACAGACACTGTGGGAGGCCCATTATCCAGCATTTTTTGTGCCCCCACAGTTTTAACTTTTAGCCCACAAGCAATTCTCACACCTATCAACAGAAGGTGCGAGAAATGCTTGTGGGCTGAAAGTTAAAACTGTGGGGGGGCGCCAAAATGCTGGACAATGGGCCTCCCACAGTGTCTGTGAATGGTCTCCTTGCAAGGGGCCACTTATCTACATTAGAGGGGCCTCGCACATTCCATTTTAGGCCAGGGCCTCGCAAATCCTAGAACCGCCCTGCCTATAACAACTTAAAAGTGAACTTGAATTACAGAATGTGTGTGTGTGCCTGAGCAGAGACGTCACCGGAGATAAGCAGCATGTCTTCACTGCGAGGTCTGCGAGAAGTGCTGTATTCTGGCTGGTAATGGCACGTAATGACTCCTATTATTGCGTGCTCTGAGCCTGGCTGCCATTCGTTCCAGCCTGAGTCAGCGAGTCCACAGCACCTACCCCTCCAAACTAAAACGATACAATAGTTCGCTGCAACACTTGTTTCTGCAGGCAGGGAGAGAACCAGCTGATTTAAAGGGCTCTCTCTGGCGCCGTTATGTGTCCTCTTCAGCAGGGCAATTAATAATTCCTCCGGTGGAACACCTGTCGGGTGGTCCGGTCGTGGGATTACAAGGCAGAGGAGAAGCTTTACAAATATCTCTTCCGGCCCCGTGTAGTAATACTGTGTGCCAATGTCAAAAATGGTGCGTTCACAATTACTGCTACACTTATATATTCAATTCTGCATACTGAATCGTCCTTAGGCAGTGCAGGAAAGGCAATATGAAACAGCCGCCTAGGGCGCCACCCCTATGTCTCATTACCCAATATTCCAGAACATTCTTCTCTTTCCTATACTCCCTTACACTTCTGTTCCCCACCAGCACTTCAAAGTAAACGTAAAATCACATTAGTCACCGCTCGTCCCTCAAGTACCTGCAAAACATTCTGGCAGGATTCGCGCCCATCTGTGCTCTTTCACACTCTAGGGACTCTGCCGTCAATCAAAGGCAGACTCTAAAAATAAGGAGCAAAGAAACGACTTCACTTAAGGCGTTTTAAAGAAAGCCCTCACTCACCACCTAGTGATGACATGCTTCATCATCGGGCCCCACAGAGGGGACCTAGCATCCCCTCTGTGTGCTGCAACGCCAGATCTACTGCGGAGCGGGTTGGTGGGTAAGGACAGTGCTGTGCAAAGAGTATTAAGTGAGTGATGTGAGGTTTAAAAAAAGTCTGTAGTGTATCAAAATTAATTTTATTAGGATCACTAAGGACTTATAAATAAAATGATGTGTAGGAAATATGTCCACAATTATTCAAGTGGTAGTTTCCTAAGTCAGTCGACATGTTTCAGCCACGAAACGGTGTAAATTTACCTGGCATTCTTCAGGACTTGGTGTAGATAAACCCTGGTGGTATGGACTCTCTAAGGTCCACCCTTACCTAGGGACGTGAAAGTGAAAATAAATAGTGAAAAAAGTGCAAGAAAATTAGAAAGAAAAAGCTGTCTTTCTAATAACTCCTGGTTTAGAAGGCTTCCAATTTTACGGTTTCTGCACCTGTTAGGAAAAAAACAACAAGGACAAACAAAAAGACAGAACACACAATCAGTTGTATTGATGATCGCCTATTAGCAGTCCATTGTGCTCCAGTTGGTGGTATCAGAGACATCCTGTGATTGAATAACAGTATAGTTAACACCACCTTGGTCCCCAGAGTATAGAGCGTTATGAGTAGCTAGTGCTAAGTGCTATAAGTGCTATGTACAACGCGTGATATTTACAGGGGGTCGTGGGTTTAAAAACGCTATCAACCTAAAATGTCGGCGCGATCAAAATCGTGCGGATAGTTAAAATAATGGTAATTTCTCACTTTGATAGTGTGATGGTTTCACACCATGGGTCACAGGAGGGGGGTGGAGGCGTAATTGGCACACCCTGCAATCGTCAGAAATAAAATAAAATGAAACCAGGCAATTGCGCGACTCAGATCGGTACTTAGCTCAGTGAGAGGCGGAAGATTTTCGGCTTGATGTACTCACGCCCTCGACGCTCGGCACCCGTGGTATACCTGTAGCGACCCTCTGCTGGACCCCGAAGATGTCCGCTCGAGGCAGCGAGGCCGTTAAGTAAACACTGCGTTATCCTGCTTCCGGGTGGGAGCGGTCGGTCTGCGTCAGTGCGTGAGGAAGGACCAATCAGTGTGCTCTGGCGTCATGTGCGTTCGGCCAATAGGCACCGGTGGCATCGTTGTCAATGGCAACTCGTGATCCAAGCCGTGCCGTGTGACTGCAGCAAGTTTCCGCATCTGTCTTACACACAGCAATGGCAATAGTTTCGGATTTAATCACGGTGTTGTGACAAAGGAATCTGATACCAGTGCACTGACCAAGACTACATAAGACGTTATCAGACACACGTCAGGGATCTGGATTTTCTGGAGGCAGAATGTAGGGGCGCATTGTCCATTATTAAATTACCTGCAGATTGTGTTTTTAGGGATAGAATATTAACAGTTACAATCTAGGCATGATTCATAATAATGAGCCACTTTTGGGAGTCCCCAGACGTCAGTTACAGTCCCAGAAGTGGTGGGCCATTACCCATGCTCCAATTGTAGTGTCTGCCATCTAACCACACATACAAAAACATTGGAACTCGAACCAGGCAGAACCTGGACTCAACGAGAACACACGAATTGCAACACAACCAATGTGGTTCATCTCATCACGTGTCCCTGTGATTTACGATACGTGGGCATGACTGGGAGGAAGGTAAAACAGAGAATCTGCGAGCATCGCTCGAATATCAGATGCAAAAAATCCACCACGAAAATGAGTAGACACTTCCTGGAACAGAACCACACTACCAACGACATGCACTGGACAATAATAGAGCACATTGGGAGTGGTAATAACATCAATCGCCGTCTGTTCGAAAAAGAACAAAGATGGGTCTATAGACTTGGGACCCACCTCCAGGGGCTGAATGATGATATTCCTTGGAACTCTGTCCTGAACTAATCCTGAATGGTGGCTCATTATTATGAATCACGCCTAGATTGTAACTGTTAATATTCTATCCCTAAAAACACAATCTGCAGGTAATTTAATAATGGACAATGCGCCCCTACATTCTGCCTCCAGAAAATCCAGATCCCTGACGTGTGTCTGATAACGTCTTATGTAGTCTTGGTCAGTGCACTGGTATCAGATTCCTTTGTCACAACACCGTGATTAAATCCGAAACTATTGCCATTGCTGTGTGTAAGACAGATGCGGAAACTCGCTGCAGTCACACGGCACGGCTTGGATCACGAGTTGCCATTGACAACGACGCCACCGGTGCCTATTCGCCGAACGCACATGACGCCAGAGCGCACTGATTGGTCCTTCCTCACGCACTGACGCAGACCGACCGCTCCCACCCGGAAGCAGGATAACGCAGTGTTTACTTAACGGCCTCGCTGCCTCGAGCGGACATCTTCGGGGTCCAGCAGAGGGTCGCTACAGGTATACCACGGGTGCCGAGCGTCGAGGGCGTGAGTACATCAAGCCGAAAATCTTCCGCCTCTCACTGAGCTAAGTACCGATCTGAGTCGCGCAATTGCCTGATTTCATTTTATTTTATTTCTGACGATTGCAGGGTGTGCCAATTACGCCTCCACCCCCCTCCTGTGACCCATGGTGTGAAACCATCACACTATCAAAGTGAGAAATTACCATTATTTTAACTATCCGCACGATTTTGATCGCGCCGACATTTTAGGTTGATAGCGTTTTTAAACCCACGACCCCCTGTAAATATCACGCGTTGTACATAGCACTTATAGCACTTAGCACTAGCTACTCATAACGCTCTATACTCTGGGGACCAAGGTGGTGTTAACTATACTGTTATTCAACCACAGGATGTCTCTGATACCACCAACTGGAGCACAATGGACTGCTAATAGGCGATCATCAATACAACTGATTGTGTGTTCTGTCTTTTTGTTTGTCCTTGTTGTTTTTTTCCTAACAGGTGCAGAAACCGTAAAATTGGAAGCCTCCTAAACCAGGAGTTATTAGAAAGACAGCTTTTTCTTTCTAATTTTCTTGCACTTTTTTCACTATTTATTTTCACTTTCACGTCCCTAGGTAAGGGTGGACCTTAGAGAGTCCATACCACCAGGGTTTATCTACACCAAGTCCTGAAGAATGCCAGGTAAATTTACACCGTTTCGTGGCTGAAACATGTCGACTGACTTAGGAAACTACCACTTGAATAATTGTGGACATATTTCCTACACATCATTTTATTTATAAGTCCTTAGTGATCCTAATAAAATTAATTTTGATACACTACAGACTTTTTTTAAACCTCACATCACTCACTTAATACTCTTTGCACAGCACTGTCCTTACCCACCAACCCGCTCCGCAGTAGATCTGGCGTTGCAGCACACAGAGGGGATGCTAGGTCCCCTCTGTGGGGCCCGATGATGAAGCATGTCATCACTAGGTGGTGAGTGAGGGCTTTCTTTAAAACGCCTTAAGTGAAGTCGTTTCTTTGCTCCTTACTGATGGTCTCTATAATTGCCTTGGAATACTCTTGTTTTGTTTACTAGATTGATACTGGGGTGTAAGAGTATCCTACTACCCTGCCTCTCCTTTTGTTTTGATAGACTCTAAAAATAAACAGATTTCTGCCAGAAGGCGATGTGGGGTTAATGAGGCCTTTTTCACAAATACTTGCCTGCAGCTATTACGAGCCCGCTGTATGTTTAGCAGGCGGATGAGGAGGTAAACACTCATTACCTCTGTAGTCGTGCATCAGAGGTGTGCTCACGAGTGTGAAACAACATAAACACCCCATAAAAAATACACGTGTCTCTTGGAAATGCAGCGGCTGGAGTTGTATCAAGCTAATTCAGCAGCGCGATTACTTTAGAGGCACTGACTTACTTTGAGGATGCGAGCGGCAATTCCAGGGCTGCTCACCTCTGCAAAGGCTGGATTAATGGACCGTGTGCTGCTGGTTGCAGGGGGAGGAGGGGGAAGCAGTGAAACCAGCTCTCGCTATGACCACTGCCCGTCTCTGCCAGGCCTCCGTGGGGATTCAGAGTAGATTATTTTTTTTCCCTCGCTTAGTACACATGAATCCGGCAGGAAGTATTTAAATGTCTTTGTAGTGACATTTAGCAAAAAAAACGGCAAATGAAAGTAAATGCAAAAGTTGTTTTTTTATCACTCACATTCCCTAATTGAGAGGCGAGTCGTCCAGGCTGTTCAATGAGTCCAGAGCGGGACTGTCCAGTGACAGGCTGTCCTGCAACAATTGGTACAACTCGGGTCACTGACTCTTTCCTCTGCATCCCTCGGCCGGTGCAAGCTGCAGCAGGAAGCTGCGAAAGCTATGAATGGTTTGCGGGCGGCAAATTTAGCAACCAGCAATCTCCCTCCCAAAACAAACTGAACTCCCCCTCAGATAGACAGGATGTGATGACGGTCCACCATGGCGCCAGCAAGTACTAGCACAATACCTGAAGGGCCCGGCTGTGACGTCAGGGTGACAGCCAGAGCTGTAAATGGGGGAATCGCAACATTGTAGCAGTGTGTCATCGCGCGGCGCCGCAGGAATATATATGTGGTAGCCTGGCTGGGCAGATTTGTTACATTGCTCTCTTTGCCGATTCCAGAACTGAGAGCAGAAATCTTCTAACTATTTATGACCTTACTGAGCGCCAGCAAGCAGCTGCTGGCAGCACGTCTCGGAGCAGTATGCGGAGTGTCCCATTATGGTTGAACGCTTATCAGCTCTTCGCTGCCACTGGGAAGACTTGTGTGAAGTCAGTGAGCAGGCAGCAGCTGATATCCTGTGTAGACCCGGCCCTGACCGATATGTGCCGGAAAGCACCGGCACAAATTAAGCACTGGAGACAGCATAGCAGCACCACCATGCAATACCCCATGACGTCATGAGGCAGGAGTCTTCTATGAGTTCACAAGCACCTCCACCGTGCAATAAGTAATGACGCCATTATGCTGGAATGTTGTCCTCGTGTGCAAGGGCCAGTACTGCAGCCCAACAGTGCATCAAGTCAGGATAACGTGAAGCTGGAGTCTTGTCCTTACTGGCCAGAGCAGGTGCACCGCCGTGCAGGAAGCTGTGATGGTGAAGTCTTGTCCTCGTGTACAGGCCAGCACAGCAGCACCACGGTGCAATAAGGAATGACACCATTATGCTGGAATGTTTTCCCTGTGTGCAATGGTAATCACTGCAGCCCCACGGCGCAATCAACAATGATATGACACTCCAGGAGTCTTGTCTTTGTGTGGATAGGCCAGCACAGCAGCACAACGTGTAATTAGTAATGATGCCATGATGCTGAAATGTCCTTGTGTGCAAGAGAAAGCACAGCAGCAGGCGGTGCAATTAGTAACCATGCCATGATGCCAGAGTGCTGTCCTTGGGTGCACTGGACACAGCGCAAGACGGTGCAAAAAGTAATGACGTGATGTATGAGGACGTGTCCTTGTGTGCAAGCCAGCACTGCAGCGCCATGGGGCAATGTCATGACGTCATGATGCTGGATCCCTTGTGCGCACTAGTGGCACAGAAGTAGGCACAGCAGGCAGGAAGATGGTATACTGGAGTCTTGTCCTCGTCCTTACTGGCCAGCACAGCAGAACAAGGGGGCAAGGATGGTCGCGTCTTGTCAGGCACAGCAGAACCAGGGGGCAGGAAGGCATGACACTGGGGCCGTGTGCTTGAAGAGCCGCGACCCCGCTAGCTACGTCACGATGCCATGATATGCGAGCCTGGTCCTTGTCTCTGGGGGCTTGTACACAGTCTAACTCAGGAGTGGCGGTGTATCTGCATCACCCAGGTAGTCTACCTGTATCGGATCGGAGTCCTAGGGCTGGGCATCTCTGGAGCTCTCGAAGTTAGAAATGAACAGATGTCAAAGCCCTACCGTCTCTTCCAATACACTATCAATAGGGGACTCTCCCGGGATCCGCCAATACCACAACATAGCCATATTGTAATACATCTGGATCGAGGAATGAGGAACTCCACATTCGGCATCAGTCGTTAAAAATAAAACACTGACCTGGAGAACAAGAAAAGAAAAAGAACAGAAGTAGAGAACGGGTAATAGGAGCAAATATGGGCGAACAATGCAGGAAACACTGAAAAGAGAGGAGGGTGGATGAGAAGAAAGAATAAAAGATGGTAGAGAGGAAAAAAGGCTGGCAAAGACAGGGAGATAAAACAGAACATAGAAAGCATGCACGAACAAAAACAGGCAGGAAACGGAGCATGCTGGCAGAGGCATCGGATGACAAGCTCTTGGCATTGCTGAAGCAGGAAACGGAGCATGCTGGCAGAGGCATCGGATGACAAGCTCTTGGCATTGCTGTGGGGGGCGGGGGAGAGCATTCCTTTAAAGTGTGAAGCAGGGGGCAGAAGAACCGGGCCTTATGGGCCGAGTGGCGCAGGGCACGCCTAATATCTCCGGGTTTACCTGCCTTGTCAGACAGAGACACGAGACACTCTGTTAGGAGTAGAACATCAGATTTATTAGCTGCAGCTAAGCACAGTTGTCCAAGAAGTTATGGAAGGTAGATTCTTAGGAGACTGACACTTCATTCCGTGGCGTACAATCTCTTATAGTGTACATATTTACAATGCCTACTCCCAAGACATACAAACCTAACGAATAGGAATAGTTCAAAAACAAGCTATCGAGTATCCAAAACACGCCCTCCTTTCAGACCCGTGTGTTCTGCTCCCCTCAAGTTAATCAACACTAGTGCCCGTAATTTAATTTGCAGGTATTAGAACATGTTTGTATGCTTCAAAGGATAGTTTATGTAATAAGAGAATACACGAAGAGAATAGCGAAGGCCAGTCAAATAAGATAAAGCAAGAAAGAAAGGTGGGACCCAAACAGTGGAGTAAGACAAGGATTAATCAGTCTAGACATGGATTTAACAAACTCGGCCAGACCCTGACATCGATTTTGTAAACAAGGACGAGGGGTTACTTTTTAACAGAAGGGACATGTAGCAGCTGAAAAAGCAAAAACACTGTATTCGCCGTGCTGCCTGAGTGAGGCAACACAAAATGGCGGATGGACACAAAATGGCGGCTAGATACGAAGCGGGGTCGAAAACCACGGAACCTCAGACCCTCCTTTTGCCATACTCAGGCAAAGCACAAAAGGACTCATGTTAGTCTGAGTCAATGTCAATGGTCATGAGGTCACTGAGTTGTTGCTGCAACATCATTCTTATATTCTCTGTTTTGTGTGACACCGGCATTGGAACACATAAGGTGGCACAAAGTCCACAGATGGCTGGGCCACACTGCAAACAAAGGCAACAAGAAAAGATGATCGCTAGAATCGCCCCAAGGAAAGTTAACACTTTCCATCCCCACGTGGACAGTAGTCCCCAAAACCATCCCATCACAGACCAATCTCCGTTGTCCTGATGAATAGACTCGGAAATCACATGTAGCTTAGGAATGGCTTGGTATACTGTAGGTGCATTATCGGGAACGTAAACGCAGCAACTAGACCCAATTAATTTACAGACTCCTCCTCTATCTGCAAGGACAATGTCTAAAACCATTCGGTTTTGTAAAGTCATAAGACGATCCGCCTGAAGTTCAGCTGTCAGATTATTCAATGCTTCAGAAGTCACGTTTATGGTAGCATCGACCACACGAACTAGACGTCTAATGTTTCTGTTATTGACTATTGGACCACAAAAGGGAAGAAACCCTTTCAGAAAATCTCCTCCCTCTTGTCCAGCTGTGTCTTCAGAATCAATAACCCCTCTGCCATATCTCTTTCTATGAGGATCTGCAGGAGCAGTATATATCGGAGGAAGAAGGAAAGCTACATAACATGTTCCCGAGAAATAGGTGGGAAGCCATGTGTAGGCCCTATCGTGACAGATAAAATATGTACCTTGAGATGGTACTAACGGTGAAGAAACCAAGGGTGTATAAACGTATGTATGGGAATGTTAGACGGACCGGGAGGGTCGGCCGAGGATAAGGGGAGAGGTCTCCGGGGAGAGCCGTCTCCAGGGAATCGTACAGACAAGTAACCCCCCCCCCACAGACGGACACCACACAATGATAAAGTTCAACGATACTTTATAGGCAATTCTTCAAGTACGGTAGAATGGTACAAGGAGGTCTGGACTCAGGGGTCCCCTCTATTCTGGTCTCTGTTTGGGAAAAGGGTAGCGGGACAGTCTTGTTGCCAAAGAGATGGAAATAGCTCTCAATCCTCGAGCTCGGTGGTGTAGATGAACGGGCCGCGGCGGAGCCAGCAGGTCCCGAGATGGATGAAGGAAGACGACGGTCCGCGGCAGAGCCAGCAGGTCCCGATGAAGGTGGTGGTTACAAACGGTCCGCGGCCACGCCAGCAGGTCCCGACGACGATGAAGGATAGGGTGGTTCCCAAAGCCGCGGCAGCGCCAGCAGGCAAGACGAGGGTGCACAAGACAGAGCTACGGCAGCGCCAGTAGTCCGTCAAGGATGAGTTCTTCTTTGCGTCTCTCGACTCCAAGATACAACTGCCGTCCGGCTCTGGAGCTGCCCCAGTTATAGGGCTGGTGTGCTTTGATGTCCGGACCCTCGCACTTGGAGGTCGGGAGGTCCGGGATGAGGGGGTTCAGACACCCAGCAGGGGGGTGGAGCCAGCGCCCGGGGAGGCGATGGGCGAGCGGTACTTGGCGGGGGAGAGCCATCGACACCTCTTGCTCCCATTGACTGACCAAGTAGCCCGCTCACCTCCTGGGTGGATGGTGGTGCCGGAATGTCTGAGGCCTGGTCAGGCCCAGGGTTGAGGTCGATCGGGGGCCAGGCGGCCTCGTGGTGGAGTGTCCAAGATGGCGCCCAGGATGGGCGCGCAGGCCGGTAGTGGGTCGGCCTACGCGGTCAACAGGTTCGAGTGTAGGGGTCCCTGCGGGGACGGTGGACGTGTAATGGTGGTGTGTGGTACTTGCGTGGCTGGTTCGGGCCTGGTTGGGCCGGGGGAGAGCGGCCCTTCATGTGGCCTGTCCAACATGCGTCCCCCCCAGCTGAAGGCGGGGAGAGTTACCCATTCTCTTGGGGACTCTTCTCGTCGAGGCGGAAGAACCGGGACAGGCCATCTGCGTTGGCGTGATCTGGCCCAGGCCGGTGTTCAACTGTGAAGTCCATCCCTTGTAGGGAGATGGACCAGCGTAGTAACTTCGGGTTTTCCCCCCGCATCTGCATCAGCCACTGCAGGGGTCGGTGGTCGGTCTGTACCCGAAAGGGTGTGCCAAAAAGGTAGGGCCGGAGCTTCTTGAGGGCCCATACCACCGCGAAGGCCTCCCTCTCTATGGTGCTCCAGCGTTGTTCCCGTGGTAGGAGTCGCCGGCTGATGAAGGCCACCGGCTGATCACGGCCTTCGGTGTTCACTTGAGACAGGACTGCCCCAATGCCATGGTCGGAGGCATCCGTCTGGACGATGAACTCCCGGCTGTAGTCGGGGGCCTGGAGCACAGGGGCGGAGCACATGGCGGCTTTCAATTGTTCAAATGCAGCTTGACACTCTGGGGTCCAGTTGACTTTCTGGGGCTGATTTTTTGACGTGAGCTCTGTGAGGGGCCTCACGATAGTACCATAGTCTTTCACGAACCTTCGGTAATAGCCCGTGAGGCCCAGGAAGGCTCGTACCTCGGTCTGGGTAATGGGGGGCTGCCAGGACTGGATGGCGGCAATTTTTAGCTGCAGAGGGGCCACCAGGCCGCTTCCCACCTGGTGCCCGAGGTAGGTTACAGACCCTTGCCCAATTTGACATTTGCTGGCCTTGATCGTGAGGCCAGCTTGCTGAAGGGCGTGCAGCACTGCTCGGAGGTGGTGGAGGTGCTCGGACCACTGGTTGCTGTATACAGCGATGTCGTCTAGGTAGGCGGCGCTGAATCCTTCGAGCCCCGCCAGGACCTGATTGACGAGCCGTTGGAATGTTGCTGGGGCATTCTTCATGCCGAAGGGCATGACTGTAAAATGGTAATGGCCATCGGGAGTGGAAAAGGCAGAACGTTCTTGTGCCCGGGGTGTGAGGCCGATTTGCCAGTAGCCCGCCGTCAGGTCGAAGATACTGAGGTAGCGGGCAGCTCCCATGCGGTCGATTAGTTCATCTGCCCGGGGGATGGGATGTGCGTCTGTCCTGGTGACCGCATTCAAGCCCCGGTAGTCGACGCAGAACCGGAGTTCTGGTGTGGTGCCGGGGGCAGCTGCTTTGGGGACCAGTACTACAGGGCTGGCCCAGGGGCTGTCTGAGGGCTCGATGACCCCGAGCGTGAGCATTTTGGCTACTTCCTCCTGGATGCAGGCCCGTACCCGATCTGGCACGCGGTAGGCCCGGTGGCGGATAGGGGGGCTGTCCCCCGTGTCCACATCGTGCGTACACCAGGAAGTGACACCTGGGGTGAGGGAGAACAGGCTGGCGAATTGTGACAGGAGAACTTGGCACTCCTGGTGTTGCTCTCGGGTGAGGGCCTCTGAGAGTCGGACCCCCTCTACGGAACCATCTTTCTCCCGTGTTCGTAGGAGGTCCGGGAGGGGCTCGGAGTCCTCTTCAGCCCCATTGTCTGTGGCCATCAGGAGGCTGAGTTCTGTCCGTACAAAGTGCGGTTTCAGTCTGTTAGCGTGGAGGACCCGGAGGGGGTTCCGGGAAGATTCCAAGTCGATGAGATAGGTAGCCGGACCCTTGCGCTCGACCACTTTGAAGGGCCCTGTCCACTTGTCTTGTAGGGCGCAGGGTTCGGTGGGGGACATCACCCATACCTGTTGCCCCGGTTCAAATTCGATGGAGGAGGCATTCCGGTCATACCACCTTTTCATGTCCTCTTGACTGGCCTCTAGGTTGGCTTTTGCTAGTCCTCGGAATCGCCGGGTCTGGTTGCGGAGTGTTAGGAGGTAGCGGAAAACATCTGGTGGGTTCTTTAGAGGGGGCATCTCCCAGCCTTCCTTAACTAGGCTGAGCGGCCCGCGCACGGGGTGTCCATATAGCAGTTCAAATGGGCTGAAGCCCAGGGACTTCTGGGGAACCTCTCGATATGCGAAGAGGAGGCACGGCAGCAGCACATCCCACTGGCGACGGAGGGGCTCTTCCAACCCCCCGATCATCCCTTTGAGCGTGCGGTTGAACCGCTCAACGAGGCCGTTTCCTTGAGGGTGATAGGGGGTCGTGAACCGGTAGGTAACCCCGCACTGTTGCCAGAGAGATTTCATATATTTCGAAATAAAGTTCGTGCCTCTGTCACTGACGACCTCCCGGGGGAAGCCTACCCGGGAGAAGATCCCCATCAGAGCCCGGCCGACTACCGGGGCTGTCACAGTCCGCAGGGGAACAGCCTCCGGGTAGCGGGTGGCGTGGTCCACTAGCACCAGGATGAATCGATGGCCTTGTTTTGTGCGCGGGTCCAGGGGCCCTACGATATCGATTCCGACCCTCTCGAACGGGGTGGTGACCACGGGAAAAGGTTGCAGGGGGGCTTTCAGTTTGCGGCCGCTCTTCCCACTGGCTTGGCACGTGGGGCAAGATCGGCAATGCTGGTGTACATTGTCCCTCATTTTGGGCCAGAAGAAGTGGGTCACCAGGCGGCTATAGGTTTTGTCTTGACCCAAGTGTCCTGCCAGGGGGACATCGTGGGCCAGGTTTAGCAGAAAGTCTCTAAAACGGAGGGGTACCACTAGGACTCGGCTGGCCCCCAGCTCCGCGATTCTTTGCTCACTGTACAGCAGATCATTGTCCCAGTAGACCCAGTGAGTTACGGAGGTATCCCCTGCGCTTTGGGCTAGCGCTTGCTGGCGGAGTCCCTCGAGGGAGGGACAGGTCTTTTGTTCTTGGCGAAATTGTTCTTGCGTGGGCCCCCCCTCTTGAGGCCACTGGTCGAGGTTAGCGAGGTCTGGGGGTTGAGCTGGTTCGGGGGGGACGTCACGGTCGGTGGTTTCGGCGGGGGCGACCGGAGGCGGTGGCGCCGGCCATTCGAGTTCCTCTGGGCGGGTGTTGGCACGGGCGGTCATGGACCGGGTGGTGACGCACGCCCAGTCCGGGACGCCCAGCATCCCCAGGTGCTCTTTTCGTTCGACTGCTGCCCATGGAGAGCTTTCCAGGTCATTACCCAGGAGGCAGTCTACGGGGGCATCATCTCGGACCGTCACCTTCAACATGCCGGAGACCCCTCCCCATTCGAAGGGGACGCAGGCCATCCGACACAGACTTTCTGAGTTATCGGCTGAACGTACAGGGCAGAGAATGTTTGGTAAGTATTGTTCGGGGGTCACCAGGTGACAGCGGACGGCTGTTACACTGGCCCCAGTGTCACGAAGGGCTTCAGCCCGGCGTCCATTGATGCCCACCCATTGGCTGTACTTCTGGGTATTAGCGGGTAGGGGGACCCGCGGGACCATGTCTCTCCCCCCTAGGCAGGCGAGAGCCATGGCGGCTGGCTCCCATTCTTGGTGTTCCTGTTCATATTCTTCTTGTTCCTCTGAGATCTGTTCCTCCCCCAGAGCAGCAGCGGCTACTTGGCGGGGTCTTGGGCTCTGGTACTGGGGGCAGTTTGGGTCGTTTGCATAGTGTCCGACTCGTTGGCATCGATGGCAGGTAACATTGGCTCGATGTCCCGGTCGCGCTGGGGTGCTGCCCCGGTTGGCCGGGGGGGTGGGGCTGGTAGTGGGGGTGACCGGAGCGTTGCTTCTTCCGCGTCCTTGGCCTCCACCTCCTCGGGGACGGTGCTGACCATTGTTGTTCCGGTTCTGTTCGGAGGACCCATTTCGACTCACTCTGGTGATCTCCCACCGGTCTGCTTCGGCTGCGAGCTGCCGGGGATCCGTTAACTTGCTGTCGAGGAGGTGCTGACGAAGTTCAATGAAGCAATTGTTCGACAGATGCTCCCATACCATAAGATTGAACAGTTGTTCGTAGGTTGTGACCTTGCTTCCTTTGATCCAGCCCTCGAAGGCTCGGCTAAAGTAATTGACATAGTCCACCCAAGTTGTACCTGGGATGCGGGTGCAGTCTCGGAACCTCTGACGGTACATCTCGGGTGTGAGGCCATAGCGGGTGAGGAGTGCAGCTTTCATATGGTCATAGGAGGTCATCTGGTGGTCCGGGAGTTGCAGCAGGGCGTCGCGGCCCTCATTGAGGAATCTCCCCCACAGACCGGCCCCCCAATCGCTTCTATCGATCCGGTGTGCAGTCATAGCGATTTCATAGGCCTTAAACCATTGCTGGATGTCGTCCTCTCGGAAGTATTCTCGAACGACATCCTTGGGGATGTGTACCTTCTTCTCTGTTGCCCCTGGAGTGTGGGGTTGCTCGGGCACCCCTGTTTCTTTATTCTGTTTGCGTAGGTCGATTTCAGCTAATTTCCGCTCATGTTCATATGCCAGTTTCTTTTCCTCGAGCTCCCTTTGTCTCTGTTTCTCCTCTCTTTCTTCTCGGAGACGCAGGTGCTCTAAGTTGATTTTCTGTTCGGCCAACTTTAGTTCAACGTCCATTTTGAGCCGGGCCATTTCCAGCTCGTGTAGTCGGGTTCTTTCTCGTTCCTGGATCTCGTCTGGCGAGAGACCCGTTCTTCGTTCTTCAGGGGCCATGGGGGTTTGTGCTGCGATGCCGGTAGTGGGTCGGCCTACGCGGTCAACAGGTTCGAGTGTAGGGGTCCCTGCGGGGACGGTGGACGTGTAATGGTGGTGTGTGGTACTTGCGTGGCTGGTTCGGGCCTGGTTGGGCCGGGGGAGAGCGGCCCTTCATGTGGCCTGTCCAACAGGGAACAATTACTCTTTTCCTGTTTGATCTTTGCGTTCTGGCCATTTATTTGCAAACACAAGTAACCTTTATGAGGTATAGTCCAAATCGGTGAAGATCTTCTCCGTTTAACCTTATCGGTTAGGCTAGTAATATAGCGAGTCACATTCCAACCATCATATGCTCGTTTCTCATCGATGGGAATCTTACTAATGTCAGCAATTTTTGCCATAGTCACTATTCCCTTTATCAAAGGACTGTGAGTAAAATCTACTCCACCAGTATATGATCCACCAGGAGGATATCGGAGTTGATTCTGGTATGCATTAGAAAACATAGCCAGATAAGCCCAAGCAGAACCTTTATATGAAAACGGGAGAACTAAGTACTGCATCCCTCTCTCTGTATTATGGGGCATGAGCCCACAAACCCAACAATCAGTAGTGTTAACTACCAGTTGATGCTGATGTAACAACTGGATGAACGAATTGTTGAGATATTCTGTTCTCCTGATTTGCTCATGATCTGGGAGTGCATAGAATTTGTGCGGGGAAATAGTAGTAGAAGAAAGCAAAGAGACAGAAGTAGGAGCAGGTGTTGGCTGCATAGTGTGGACAATCCATCCTACACAAGCTAATAAGCTACATAAACATACTAGAATGCATAATGCTACGCCACAACGACTAAACAGTAATTTCTGATAATGGTTTCTTTTTATCATCTTAATATCACCCTTTCCACTTCGTTATCCATTTCTCTAAAGGCGTTGCTCACGGTAATCTTCCTGGATCACTTGGCTGTGATTATTAGCCGTCCTATGACACTGCAAGTCCTGTTGACCTAGTCACTATTCAGGTCACAGCCTAAGACTCATACCGTGACCCTGCAACTTGATGGATAGTGGAAAAGGAATGTCTTTTAATAAAAGCAAAATTACAAAACACAAAATTGTAATGGTCCTTGGTCAACCTCGGTCTTAGGTTGTACGGTGTCTTGCCAGGTATCGTTTGATCCCGAAAAAGAGTCTCTGTATCTGACGTGTTCAGTCGCAAATGTAGTGGTACAGCTTCTTGCAACACGTCGTCGTCTTCTTTTCAGAACTTTCGCCAGTCCAGGCGTGCACTACTGAATGGTACAAATCTGGGTACTTTCTCACTTTCGTTGTCACCTACGCCTTCTCGGACCCACTGGTCATAGGGTAAAGGCAAGGGTACCTTTTTACAGTGCACGCCGTGGATCCAGTTCTTTTTCCCCACAACTTTCACGGCTGTTCGTGTGGTCAAAAGAACTTGTCGCGGCGGCCCCCAACGAGGTTCCAGATTCCTTTTCCTCTGGAAATTCTTGATGCAGATGACAGTCGCCAGGTTGAATGGAGTGACCTGGATCTGAGGAAGCCTCCGGCAAAGCGTTTTGGACCTGTTGACGAAAAACACGTAATTTAGTGGTGAGGTCATGCAAGTAATCAACCAACAATGGATACGGAATATCAGAATATTTCTTGGGTCGAGGGACTCCCCAGACATTGGCTGGACGTCCAAAAACAATCTCATATGGACTAAGTCCTAAACGAGAATGGACCGTCGTTCTTGTTGAGAGAAGTGCCAAAGGCAAGGCATCAGGCCAGGAGAGACCTGTGCTGGCCTGAACCTTTGCCAATTTGAGCTTGAGAGTGCCATTATAACACTCTACCAAACCCGCTGACTGAGGGTGGTTTGCCGCATGGAATTTCTGTCTAATACCAAGACCCATACACACCTTCTGCATAATTTGGCCTACAAATTCACTCCAATTGTCACTCCAAACAATGCGCGGCAAACCAAACCTCGGGAAGAATTCCTTCAAGAGGACTTTGGCAGTGGACAAAGCAGTATAGTCTTTTAGGGGGTAGGGCTCTATCCATCTGGAAAAGGCACAAACCACCACCAGAACATACTTGAGGTTGTTGAAACGTTCCATGTGAATGTAATCTATTTGCAATACCTCAAAAGGGTACGTAGGTGGAGAAAAATGAGCTGCCGGAGTTGGTGTTTCCTGGATTGTGCATCAAACAGACAATACAATGCTTCACCACATTTTCTGCACATTTGGGAATACCTTCATTCTGCCATACTGGAGCCTGAAGTTTACATATCCCCCTTGCATTAATATGAGCTGGACCATGCGCTATTGTAACTACAGGTAGTACATACGCATCTGGTAACAACCACCGATGGTGCTTTGACAACTCCGTCCAACATCCCGTCATGTCCAACATTCCCGTACTCTCTCTCCACTTACTCAATTCTTTCTCAGTTGCTTCCTTCTGGATCATTTTCACACTTTCTACTGTGTCTTCACACAATACCTCCTTCTGCGACCCATCTTGCAGGGCCTGCAACATACATGTGACTTTTAACATCTTTCGCTGTTTCTTTCGCTACCTCATCCGCAAATGCATTCCCTCGACCCACATCATCGGTGATCCTTTTATGCGCACTGCACTTCATAATCGCTACTTGAGTAGGCAAGGCAAGTGATTCAAGAAGGTCAGTTACCAACTGACCATGCTGTATTTTAGTGCCTTGGGAAGTAAAGAATCCTCTTTCCTTCCACAAACGACCGAAACTATGAGCAATGCCAAAGGTGTACTGGCTGTCTGTATAAACAGTCACTCTTTTCCCTTTTGCCAACACACATGCTCTTGTTAATGCAATTAACTCTGCAGCTTGCGCTGAATTCTGTGTAATGCGTGCAGTTTCTACTACTGTATGCAAAGTAGTAACAGCATAGGCTGCTTTCATCTCGCCATTAGGAAGCTTAAAGCAAGACCCGTCTACCCACAGGATCCCATCCGGATCCACAAATGGTGTGTCTTTCAAATCTATTCGGCCTTTAGTTTCTTCTTCTGTACGAAGAAAACAATCATGTTGGTCTTGTACATCTTTCTCATCTAGAACAGGTAACAATGTTGCTGGATTTAGAACATTACATCTCTTGATATGTATATGACTAGCTAAAAGCGTTAACTCATATCCAGACAAACGGGCGCTCGTTAAATGTTGCATCTTTGTTCTGTTCAAAAGGGTATCTACTGCATGTGGTACCATTACAATAAGAGTGTGATCCAACACCAATCCAGCAGATTGGCGAATGGAGATCGCCGCTGCTGCTGTTGCTCTGAGACAACTAGGTAATGCCTTGGCTACTGGATCCAACGTAGCCGAAAAATAGGCACATGGCCTTTGTTTGTCTCCAAATTGTTGTGTCAAGACTGACAATGCACAACCTTCTCTTTCATGAACATAGAGTGTGAAAGGCTTACTATAATCTGGAGTACCCAATACCGGAGCAGAACACAAAGCAGGGCGTAAATCAGAAAAACTCTTCTGACATTCATCAGTCCAAGGAAGAGGTTGGGGTGTATCTTTCAGAGTGAGCGCCAACAAAGGTTTGGCCAACAAGAAAAAATTCGGGATCCACTGTCTACAATAAGAGGCAATGCCTAGAAAAGCACGCACCTCTCTTTGTGTGGATGGTACAGACATATGTGCAATTGCATGGACACGTTCTGGGGTCAATCCCCTTACCTCCTTCGACAAGAGATGACCTAGATAGGTAACCTCTTGGCGGCAATATTGTAACTTAGAAGGTGACACCTTGTGGTGTAAATCAGATAAATGTTGCAGAAGGGACACGGTCGCATGTTTACAAACCTCTTCTGAATCGGCAGCCACTAACAAATCATCCACAAACTGGATGAGAGTAGCACCAGGAGGCAAAGAAAAAGCGTCACGCTGGGATTTCAAAGCCTGACTATAAATGGAGGGACTCTCACAATAGCCTTGAGGTGCACGTTTAAATCGAAAACCTCGGCCTCCGAGAAAGAAACCAAAGAGATCCCTACTCTCCTCAGCAATAGGAATGCTAAAGAAAGCATTTTTGAGATCAATAACTGAAAACCAAGCTGCCGAAGCAGGAATCATAGTGTGCAAAGCAGTAATATCTGGGACAACAGGAAACTGAGGAACAACAATTTTGTTGACCTCTTGAAGATCGATCACAAAACGATATACAGGTGGCTTAGAAGGATCAGTACGTTTAAGAACAGGCAGAACAGGACTATTGCAAACGTTTCCCCTTGTCTCCTCAACAACACCCTTCTGAACTAGGTCGTAGGCAATAGCCAACAAAGCTCTTTTGCCATCGTTAGAGATCTTATATTGAGGCATGCGAGGCAACTTAACATCAGGCTTAACAGTAATCACATAAGGCAGAATTTGGAGCAATCCAACATCATTCGGACCCGTAGCCCAAAGTGTAGCAGGAAGTGAACGCAATTCAGGTGGCAGTTGATCTTTAGATAAGTACATCGCAGAAGTCAATTTATCACCCAAAGTAAGATGTACACCAGAGGGGGAACAATACAATGTGGCATGCAGGCGTTTCAATAAATCCAAACCCAATAAATTCTCTCCGCAACCAGTCGTCAAAAGAAGCGGAGCTTCTAAATCATAAGGACCAATGGGAAAGGACAGGAAACAGGGTTACTAACTGGGGCGCCAGAGAATCCTACAGAAACATTCGTTAAGCCAGACAAAGGTGCCCCAGGGAGTTTGGAATGCATGATGGAACTTCTCATTGCACCAGTATCCAAAACAAATGGCTCTGTAACACCCAATGCTACAACATCAACATAAGGTCCATTCTGATCCACTGAAACTGATACGACTCCCTTGCTTTGTCTATGGCTGTCCTAGCTAGTGTGAAAATCAGGACTTTAATTTTCTACACAATAATCATCATTATAATATTGCGCAGACTGGGAATTCTGCTGATCAAAATAATTCATTAGTATTCTGCGGGGGTAAGGAACGCTGTTCTTGAGACAACGCACCTCGCCCTCTACCTCTAGGTGCTGACTGAAAACCACCACGGCCTCGCGGCACTGATTGTCCACCAGTGCGTTGTAGTAAAACCGGACAATTAATCTTAAAATGACCTTCCTCTTTATAATAGGCACATTGATTAGGACCCAACAAAGGTTGCGGAACAAAAGGCGTAGGTTTCTGTAACAATCTCTGAAACTGTGGAGGCTGTTGCGATTGGCGCTGACCAGAACGAGGGGGATAAGCCTGTTGCAAAAGAATCTTCGTTTTCAATTCTTTAGTCTTTTTCTCCACTTTATCCTTTTCCTCCTTATCCCTATTCTCATAATACTGAGCAGTAGCTAATATCAGGGCAGTTGATGAAATGGCCCATGAACTCTCTGATTGTTTCAATTTGTGTGATAATTCTGGAAGTAGATTAAATGCAAATTTATCCACGAATAATCGCTGTCCACCTTCAGTACTCATATCTTGACCACTATGGTCGATGAAAGTTTCTTCGAAACGAGTAAAGAAATTGGAGACACTTTCATCTGTCTTTTGTTTACATGCTGCTAACTTATCCCAATTAACTCATACAGCAGGCATAATCGTTTTCATTAGAGCTATTATTTTACCAGGCAATTCTGTTATCAAATCATCGGGTTTAGCACCACCTATTTGTCCTGGATTTGCGGCCGTTATAGCAGCACAATTACCACCTAAAGCTTGATCGTGGTCTTCCTTACGAATCTTAGCCCATAATGCTTGTGGGACTACATTTCCCATCAGCAAATCAATATCTGCCAAATTCATGATACACGCATCAACAGTCTGGGACAACTCTTTATAATACCCAGCAGGATTCTTACAAGGGTCCGGCAAAGACTGTTTAAGTGCCAACACTTCCGATCTTTTCCAAGGATCATGTACCCATATACGCTGGAAATGAGCAGGGACACCTGGAACATTGCCTGCCTGTGGAACCGCATCTCTCCATATTGGAGGAACTTCTCGCATAGGATATTGTTTCATTTCATGCCGAACCGCAGGATCAGGTTCAAGAGAAGCTTGAGAGAAAAAGGAAGACCGGAAAGTAACACATTTTTGGACAGCATGCTCTACATCAGAATCCACAATAAGTCCTTTATCAAATTAATCCTGTATCTCGAACAAACCCTGAGGAGGTAAATCCAAATCCATATCTCCCCATCCTTTGATAAGAGTTTTACACATAACATTAAAAACATACCTCTGTGTAGGTGCATTCCACTGAAGAAAAGTGTCTAAAATATCGAGCACACTATACAGTGGACCATTCATGATCCAATTACGAGCGAGAGAATCTAGCTGAATCTGCTCGTCAGAATCCGGAATCTGGCTACAAGATTGCCTTCGAGACGAGATAGGAGAAAAACTAAGAGGCCCAAGAAAAGGTGACAAGAGACCGGAAACGGTATTAACTAATCGTTGTCGAGCTGTAGGGGAATCCGACACTAGAACAGGAGACAATGTATTCTGTACGGTAGGAGAAGAGCTAGTAGCAAAAGAAACTGAAGGTAAAGAAGACTGAGGCATAGAAGACTGGGGTACAGAAGTCGGTGGCAAAGGAGGTGGAGGTGGAATCACTGGAAGAGGCAATTGGGCAAGAAACGGAACAGCTGGTTGAGCAACAGGTTGTTGAACTACAGGTTGTAATGGGGGTGCATTAGCACACAATACATAAGGTGGAGGTAGTCTTAGCAAATGGGACATAAAAGGATCTTCATCAAGATCCTTACGCTTTGGGGAAGTAGGCAACACAGGGTAACATCTATCTATCACCATACGATGCTGTCTTTCTGAAACTTCAATCATCTGATCAGTCTCATCATTTTTAAACTGCTGGGCAGCCTGTAAAATCGTCATATCTTGCGCGTTCTTATCTTTCTTTGCTTGTTTAATTTCTTTCTGTTTGGCTTGGAAAGAGTCAAACATTGCCGGCCGGGTTTTCCTCTTAAACAATATTGCTTCTAAATTATCTAATATATCAGGCTCAAAGCTACCATTGTGTGGCCACTGCAAAACACCATCTTTTTTCGTGTATCGGATCCATGTGTCATTGAAAATAATAGGACCAAGACCATGTTTCGAATAGAGCTCGTAAGTGGGAGTTCCAACCGGAGGAATCGGACAAGAATCCTCTAGCCGGGAATCCCTAGACCAACCTAAACAACAAAATTTCTTAAACTTACTAAATCCAGGCATTTCGTAACGAACTGAATTTTTTTTTACAAACTTCAAGGGGTAGAAGTCAATATAGTCACAGCACAAACATACTTACCCCTCGGCTTCGATAAGTGCACTAATTGAATAACAAAAACAAAAACAAAGAGTGGGCGCCACCCACAAATTCTTAACTAAATGTCTAAATGTTTTCTCACGCCAACAGATGTCCGTCTAACGTCTCGCGATACCAATCATCACCAAAGGGCCAAGGCAGGGCGACAGTCAGGGCAGCAGTCGTCAGCAGCCGTCAAAAAGGAGTAGCCACGCTGTAAAAGACCTTCGGTCCACTTCGACATACAGGGGTCGCTCACGTGGTTCGCGAATCCTCCAGAATTTTCTTGCGAAGCTCCTCACGACCCTCGAGCTGAACCACTACCACTGAAGTCGCCCCACGTTGGGACGCCAATTGGAGAACCGGGCCTTATGGGTCGAGCGGCGCAGGGCACGCCTAATATCTCCGGGTTCACCTGCCTTGTCAGACAGAGACACGAGACACTCTGTTAGGCATAGAAAATCAGGTTTATTAGCTGCAGCTAAGCACAGTTGTCCAAGAAGTTACGGAAGGTAGATTCTTAGGAGACTGCCACTTCATTCCGTGGCGTACAATCTCTTATAGTGTACATATTTACAATGCCTACTCCCAAGACATACAAAACTAACGAATAGGAATAGTTGGAAAACAAGCTATCGAGTATCCAAAACACGCCCTCCTTTCAGACCCCGTGTGTTCTCCTCCCCTCAAGTTAATCAACACTAGTGCCCGTAATTTAATTTGCAGGTATTAGAACATGTTTGTATGCTTCAAAGGATAGTTTATGTAATAAGAGAATACACGAAGAGAATAGCGAAGGCCAGTCAAATAAGATAAAGCAAGAAAGAATGGTGGGACCCAAACAGTGGAGTAAGACAAGGATTAATCAGTCTAGACATGGATTTAACAAACTCGGCCAGACCCTGACATCGATTTTGTAAACAAGGACGAGGGGTTACTTTTTAACAGAAGGGACATGTAGCAGCTGAAAAAGCAAAAACACTGTGTTCGCCGTGCTGCCTGAGTGAGGCAACACAAAATGGCGGCTGGACACAAAATAGCGGCTAGATACGAAGCGGAGTCGAAAACCACGGAACCTCAGGGCGGGGGAGCGGATCCCTTTGAAGCACGGCCTCGCGGCCGTGAAAGTGAAACAGCCTGAGGCCGAGCGCACGCTGGGGGAAGCTTCAGATGCCTGTGGGAGGGAGGCTGATGGCTTTGATGTGGACGCACTTTCCACTTCAGTAAGCCACACGACTGTCCGAAATCCGCTGGTTTCAGAGCTTGGTTTGCCCACAATACTCTCGTCTATTTATTCCTTGCAGAATATAATAGTCGAGACCTAAAAATGGCAAAATGCAGAGTTCGGTACACTTCTGATCTAGGGAAGACGCCAGTTCCAGGGAAGATAACAGCCCAGAAGATGGAGAGAGAAGCAAGACGAATAAAGAGACTGCATACAAACTGAAAGAACCAAATAGGAAAGACACAAAGCAGAGGTGCCGTAAAATACCAAGGACCTCCATTCTTTCATTCTTCTTACCAAGAGGCACCATAAAATACCAAGAACCTCCATTCCTCCATTCTTCTTACCAGGACCTGGATGCGAAGTACTGTACTACAATGAGAAGGTACAGCGGAATCGCCACATTTTTGTTGCTCCACAGAAATACACAAGCTGTACAGCCATCAATGTGCATTGTTCCAGTCAGTGTTTCCCACACTTAAGTTACATGCTTTCTCTGAAGTCTGACCCAAATCTGTATGTTAGAGTTATCCTCGCCCATGCTATACAGCCAAATAGAAAATGCTATCTTAAATATTAATGATAGTGTACAAAAAGTAAGTTTATTTTATGTAGGATGATCTGTGGAAACCTTATTGGAGCAGAGAGCGTAGTTGTGTGGAAGAAGTGTATCTGTGTTAAAAAAAGAAATGCATTCGGAAGGCAGCATAGTTCAGGAGCTGCGTAGAAGTGGGGATGGACAATGTGCAAGTTCAGACTGGGCAATTGAGCATTCTGATATTTCCCCAGCATGCAGCAAGCTAGGGGCATTTTTAGGGCTTAATTGGCTGCCATGACCCAGCTTCAAAGCGCTTGGTATGTATATTTGAAAAACTGTGTTATAATATGTGCCGATTTTTTTTTAACATTTCTATGAGAGGAGGGTCCTCAATGGAGTTGGTCAGATTGGCTCAATAAACGACCTCATTTGTCCATTGTTGGGCTGGTTGGAACATTTTCTTCCGGGAGCTGATTTTGGTTCCCAATCTTGCTCTGGCTATGTAATACCACTAGGATTTGAAAATGGGGGCGTGAGACCACTAGACATAGTTCTTATTTGGAGATCTCAATGGCTAGAAGGAGAATGCTGTGGATCTAAGTGTGGGATAAATCGCCAACCATTTGCTATTGTTAGGAGATAAAGGTTGAAGGATGTCAGTTCCACAATCACTTACATTTTGTTGAATCATTTTCTAGTAAGTTTGCTGTATAGTTATTTGTATGTTGTCAGCTCATCAGTGCTATGATTCTGCTGTGACGTGGCTTCATAGGTCTGATGTTAACGAACACCTTTTGATTTTGCAAACATATTTATGTAACATACTTATAGGGACTTTCAGCTGACCCTCTTTTTCCATTGGTCTGTTAGTGTGTCATTCAAACTTTTCTTCTGCCCATCAAAGCATACAACATGGGGCTGTGGGCCAGCCCACTTCACCTATTAATTAATTTCACTGTGAATGACAGCATTCTGCCCTTTCAAAAGCAGTACTTCCAAACTCAAAGCAGCTTCCATAAGGGCCAGGAACCTCAATGCCAACGTGTCCTATTCTGAGACGAAAAAAAGTGTTTAGCCCCACAGAACTGGGAATTCTGTGTGGTTATTCACCTAGTAAATCCGGCTCCTTATGATTATTCCCCATTCTGTTGGGGTTTAGCTCATAAAAGGAGTACACATGTGCTGAAAAAACAGTTAGAAATGGTAATTCTACCCACCCAGAATCTCTGCACCTGTTTACGCCTAACTCGTAATCATTGCCTTGGTATGCAGCTGTCATAAAATATAATCCTTGCAAGTGTAACTTGATCTTTCATCCTTCCAAAGTTGATGGATTCATTGTCATTACATTGGGCAGGGACAGCTCCACTAAGTGTAAAAAGAGAAAGAGAATTATAATAGCGCAACATTAATAACGTTATGTTATTATCATTTTCTTCTTCTGTAAGGAGCAAGCCAAGTTGGGGTGGGGTAGGACAGGGCTTGTCACAGCCTGGGAGAAGGAGGAGGAGTGTTTGCTCCTGCACCATATGTGCGCATGACAGTTTGGCCGGCTCTCTTGGCCCAGCAAAACTGTCATGTGCAGTCTGCATGTCCTCCACCGGCTGTATTGTACAGTCTGAGTGGAGAACATGCACAGCCTCCCAGTTCCATCTCAGTGCCGAACCACGGCGCTCAGAATAATGCGTCGTGATAAGCTAGGGGAGTCTGGGTGCTGCCTGTTTCTGTTCCTGCGTCGGAGGAGAGGCGGTGGCTGGTGACAAGAGGGTAAGTCATTGTTTTCCAAAGCCCTCCCTTCCGGCCTCAGCCCCCCTGCCATTGTTCCCTAACAGACGATATTGATATTGGGTAAGAATGATACATTTTATTTAAAGTACTTAGCAATGGCAAAAACTGATGGATTAACGCCATTTAAAAAATATATCACTTATTATTATTATTAGGTCCAGTCATTGCACTCAGACCTATCCAGACCTCCACTTGTGCAGCCTGAGAGACAAGCCCTTTATGCAGTTGTGCTGGTGAAGGTGTGTGTGATATTATGCAGCCCACTGCACAGACACACAACAATACACTATACACCAGTACAACAATCTGAGAAGACGATTGATACATTCAAAGCCATGCCCAGATATTCATTTGGATGAAGGGAGATTGCCCTGCATGCAACACACACTAATAAGGCTCATTTCACAAAATTTGGTGCATAGTGTTCAAACTAAGTGTGTTCTTTTTTGTAATGTTAATACAGTATAATAACTTCTATTATATTCTGAGTGCAGCATGGATCCATCTTGTTGATGCTGAAGCAAACATTTTGTACCTGTTTTCCTACACTGGCCAAATCCATTTGTCATTTGTCATGTCGTTACTAGATGGATTTCTAGCGGCCTGTACATTTTATTTTACCTGAAACATATAACGGGTAGCCTAAAGAAATGAAATGCTTCCCCCGTATTCCATCTAAGCATCAGCACCAGGCACTCTGACTTTGTTCTTTTGCAGCGGCAAACATATAGTTGCTGTGTAGGCCACTATGTTCTCTAGCCTTGACCCAACCAACCCCTTGCTGATCTTTTTAGTCCTTTGAGGCGCAGCTCCTATATCATCAGGCTATAGGTGATGGATCCCGATGCCAGGGCATGGGTGTGGTAATGGGAAGTGGTAATTGATTCTCTTGTTGTAGGAGACATTGATACGTTGATTCCTCGCAAATGGGGGAAGACGTCTGCTTCAGCGTCGTGGAGCCAGCAGGACTCTACCTCGACGGTACCCGCTTCTACGTCAGCAACCAGAATCGGGTCTTCACCGATGGGCAGGCACTGTAGCAGTCTCTGCATGGCATATGGGCAGTCCTCCTATGGTTGCCATAAGGAGCCTTGGGCGGTGCAGCGCAGTGTTCGGGTCCGGCGGGTCACCTCTCCAAATCTAACGGACCCGAGCACAGCAATATAAAAAAACATAATGGGTATATTTTCACATTTACCAAGCATAACAAATACATGGTACAATTACAATCGTAAGCTGAAACACAAATAATAATGGGTACAAAGGCAACTGCAATATGGGTACGGTACGCCCTCCTTTACACCCTGAATGCTACACCCTGGCACAAACAGCGTATCTACATGATGAGAGGAATTCGACCTCTAACCTTACGCGCCAAAGGCAAGCCCGCCTGCGCCCGTCCGCGTCCACTCGGGTCCAGTGGCCATAAACCCTGCTCCTTGTACTGGGCAGCGGATGCAGTACAGCTCGGAAGAATTACGCCGCCTAGCAGGTCCGATAAGGGGATCATGCAAACAGTCTATCTCACCCTCTAATGACCTTCATAAATGCTCGCACTGCAGATTCCACTTAACAACAGTCCCTCACCCCACTCCCACCAACTTACGGAAATATAAAATGTTTTTACTAAACTGTAGATCACTGCCTAAACACACAATTTAAATCTCCATCCTTCTTGAAGAAGAATCGCCTAAGGTATTGTTTTTCACAGAGACATGGCTTACCCCTAGCTCTGACCCTGATCTTGTTCAGGCTCTGCCAAGCAGCTACTCCATTATGAGGTTGGACCGTCTCATAGGTTAAGGGGGTGGGATAGCTGTGAGAAAGTGCCATCTTTCTTGCCTTGGTATGCCCCCACTTTTGTTCTGAACTGCTGATGTGCTTTGACTGAGTGTGCCCTGGGTCCCTGCCAATCAGGTACCCAGGGCCTGTGTTCCTTCCCTAAAAACTATGCTGAAACAAAATACCCAATTGGCATCTCTGGCCACTGTCAGCCCCTAGTAAATGGTACCCTAGGTACCCACGGCATGGTGACCAGAGAAGACCCCTGAGGCTGCAGCACTGATTGTGCCACCATCCGGGGCCCTGTACCCTGGTACCCACACACTGCCTTTGCAGGCTGAGTGCCTAAGTACAGAACTAAAACAAGAGTTGACATGGCACACATCCCTGTGTGCCATGCCCACAGAACCCACTGCCCTGGCATACCTCAGTCACCTCTCTAGCTGGGTGCCCTATGCCAGAGGTGAGGGCACAGGTGCATGAGCCCTGTGCCCCTACAGTATCCAGGGCCATTCCTGGGCACTGTAAGTGCAGTGATACCATTTAAGAGTATATGGTGCTGGGAGGTTGTCATTACGAACTCCACAGCACCATAATGGCTACACTGAAGACTGACAAGTTTGGTATCAAACTTCTCAGCACATTAAACCCGCACTGATGCCAGTATGGGATTTAATGTAACATGCACGAGAGGGCATCTCAGAGATGCCCCCCAAAACCCGAACCTACAATCCACGTCTGGGCTGACTGGCTGCAGAGGCTGCCACCCAGCAGACATGTTGCTGGACCCCTGGGTGGAGAGCCCCCCGCTCTCCTGGGTCTGCAACAGAGCACATCCTGGGCGAGGTGCTATGTCTCCTCCCCCAGGATGGTCAGGGGGAAGCTTCAAAGGCATACCGCCTCTGAGAGCTTCTCCAGACCATTTGCTGTACCCACCAACCGGCCCCCCACCAGTCCTACCCCCAATCTGGCGGGAAGACTGGCGGGAAAAACTACGTCAGGAAGGGGGGTGTGCCAACCTGTGCCAACTCCACCCCTCAGGTGGAGGAGGCGAGGTGAAGCACGACCCCGGGCTCCGGCCATCTTGTAGATGGGGAGTCCTGCCCAATCCCAGCTAGGCTCCTGCCCCCTTCCCACAGGAGAGGAGCAGGCTAGGGGGTGTACTCATCCCAGGACAGGGACCCATTGGTCCCTGCCATTGCCCTACCTGTAACGCCCCTAAATTTAGTATTTATGGGCTCCCTGAACCTTCCTTCCTCAGATCCCGATACCACAAGAAGAAAGAAGATCAAGAAGAAGAAGACCCGCCGCGCAGCTGCTAACAACAGGACAACAACAACTGACTTGGCCCCAGCCCTACCGGCCTGTTGATCCTGGAACCTGCTCCTGCCTAAACCCGGCGACCTCCGTGGACAACAACCTTGGGACACCCAGAGGACCTGCCTGCCTCGACCCTCTCGAAGATTGGGACTCCCATCAGCAGAGGCTCTGCTGCAACAACCCACCTGGTGCCCACCAGGAAGCTCCGGACCAGCCCACTCTGCACCAGTCGAGTCCGGGCCGGGCCAACCCGAACCAAGACCACGAGGACGTCTGCCCGGCGACTGGGACCCGAAGTCCAGTGCCCAAAGACCCTTCTCGACGAACCAGACGACGCATGCAGACTCAGAACCAGGGGCACCCCAACCTCGACCAGCCGAGGGTAAGCTTTTCCGACCCCCAAAGACACCCCTGCACACGGCGCCCCGCGGCCCCCTGTGCCTCCCTTTGGGGTACCTACCTGTGCTCCAAGATCCCAACTTACCTCTCGAAAGTGCTGGTCGCCCCTCGAGAGTCACCGTCCCCGAGTCTGCAGCCTTTGTTCCTTTTTCAAGATCCTCATTGGATAACATTGAGCGCCCGACGGCTCAAAAGCACCCTGCACCAGCCGCCCGAGTGCCGCTGGCTATGACCTTTTTGCCCTATCCTACTTCCCCCCTTGCCCAGAGCAAGTGACCAGGAGCCCAGCTCCCAGAGCCGCGTGGCCTGCTAGCCAGCAGCCACCAACCGAAGGCTCCCTTTCCCTCACTGGATAACATTGGGCCTACCTACCTCTGCACCCGGCCGCCCCTGTGCCGCTGGGACTGAACTAACTGTACTCACCTGACCCTGGGGGACCCCAGAGTCTACGCCCAGAACCCTAACTTTACCAATCAAGTACTCACCTGGAAACCGGTAATTCACTTACATGCCATTGGATAACATTGACCCATTTTGACTCGAAAATGTTCTAAGTGTGAAGTTGTTATAAAATCAGCCAAAATCCGAATTCGAAAATACTCACCTGTGATCAGGGGAGAAGACAGTACTGTACCTTTCAGCCCAGTACTGAACCGCAAAAGTAATCCCTAGCGGGTTTACTAGTAACCTGTATTTTCTCCATAGGAACCCATTGTCTGCTTTTCTATGAAATTTCTTCTGTGTCTACTTTTGAAAACTGCAAATATTCTTTAAAAATCATACGAAATACTGAAACGCAATTACCTACCTGTTTTGAGCTAAGCCCCCAGTGCTGGCCCTAGGAGACTAGTGCTGGGTTACAAAAGTAACGAGATCGTACTTTAACTGTAACCCGAATTTCCTCCCATTGGATAACATTGTCAGAATCATCTTGAAAAGCTTTTAAGTGTGAACTTTTAAAACAGCTTTATATTCAGGAAAATTCATCACAGTAACTAAAATGTTTTTGCTAATCTGGTTTCAGTTTAGACCCCAGGACTGAATCTAAGATCTAGTCCTGGAACTACCAAAGTAATTGATAAAGTAATCAACTGTACTTTCCTATGAAAAACCCATTGAGCTAAATGCTAGAGTGTGTTTCGGAACTGTATTGCTTATTAGCTATCCTGTAATCATTGTGTGTACAAAACTTATTGCTCCTCTGAAAAGTATTTACATGAGAGTACTCGTATCTCGAAAAGTATATTTTTATAACTGTTGGTTCTAAAAATAAAACAACTATATCTGAGGATATAATAACAATTGGCCTGGAGTTCAGTTCTTGAGTGTGTGAAACCTTTTGCTGACTGAGTGTGTACAACAAATGCTTTACAGTGTCCTCTGGTACTGCCTTACTGCTGGACCAAGCTACCACTTTGGAGAGTAAGGTCAATTCTGACTTTAACCTCTGTTACACCTTTGGGGTTTGTGGACTCTATACACACTGTACTGCCTCATTGTCCAGTATATATAGAGCCACTTTCTCACAATAGCCATTATCTACAAACACGGCTTAACCTGCCGATTGACGGGCAGCCCTGTCCCAGATTGCGAGAATGCTGCCTTCTCTATTGAGTATGCCCCAGATCTCACTTTTTCAGGTGTTTTATTATACCGAACCCCGGGTCCCTCAGTGGAATTCTGTAAATCATTACCTGTACTGGCCGCAAACTTAGCTAGCTCATCGGCTAACTTCTCCCTATTGGGGGACTTTAATCTTAATTTTGATGATCCCCTACAGACATCGGCAATTGAAGTTACTAAGGAATTAGCCATCTTCCAACTCTTACAAAAAATTTGTGAACCCACCCATATAAAGGGTCATTTATTAGACCCTATCTTTTCAAACTTGGATGACCTATTAGGAGGGAAACCTATTCCTGTCCCGTGGTCAGACCATGTTCTTATACCTTTTACGCGGTCACCACCTCATAAAGCACCATGTAAGACCCCCACTTACTCAAAAACACGTCCCTGATCCAAACTCTCAATTGAACAATGGACCACAGTATTAGGAGAAACTAAACCTGCCTCTTCCTTAGATGTGGTCACGGCCAATCACAATTTTAATAACTGGCTCTAAAAAATCTCTAGATGTCCTTGTTCCCGTAAAAAATATCAAAATTAAAATAGGAAACACTCAAAAACCTTGGTACTCAGCTGTACTACGGGGTCTAAACAAAACTGCGAAAAAATTGAGAGAGACTGGAGGAAAGGTTTTTCATCGGACAAAAAGAAAAAATATAGAGATAGCATCTTATTTTATTTATTTTCAGTTTTGTATAGCGCGAACAAGATCCTTGCAGATATCAGAGCGCTTTACATACATATGAGAGGAGAACGCAATACATAAATCATAATACATATGAGCGGCAAACGTAAAAGGAGACTTAATAAAGCTGAAATCAGGGCAGCACAGGCAGCCTACTACGAAAATAAAATGTTAGCTGCACCCAACTCCATTCGTGAGATCTTCAGCATTGTTAAAACTCTCCCCAAAGTCCCCCCCCCACCTGTCATCCCTGATATTTCGGGAGCACTTGTGATAAACTAGCGGAGTTTTTTTCTATTATAATTGAAACCATTTTCTCTTATTTCCCCCCATCAAAAATGACTCCCTAGCCCCTCAACTTTGCAGAAACCAGCCACCTTGGATACAATTCCGGCGATGGAGATGTCTGTATTAGAAAATCTCCTAGGTAAGGTAAAAAGTGGATCACCCAAAGACCCTGCCCCACTATGGATATTGAGACAGGTGGCAGGTGTGGTCGCCCCTGTGATCTTAGACCTAATCAACATCTCACTTTCCTCAGGGGTGGTCCCCCCCACGTGGAAGGAAGCCATGGTAAAGGTTCTGCTAAAAGAACAGTCTTGACCCCGCCAACCTGGGAAACTACTGCCCTATTTCCCTGCTCCCAGGGATCAGCAAAATCACCGAAAAATATTTTAATTCAATACTATCTTCATTTCTAGAGACCCATAAACTCCTCTATCGGACCCAGACAGGTTTCCGCCCACTACGGGCAACAGAAACAGCCCTGCTCTCAGTAGTGGAAGAGTCAAGAAAGATAGTGGACTCCGGTGGCACCGCGGTGGTCCTAATTCTCGACCTCAGCGCAGCATTTGATACCGTGAACCATTGTATTCTGATCCACTGGCTCAGTAAATTAGGTATCACCGGAACTGCCTTGGCATGGCTACATTCCTTCCTGAACAACAGATCCTTCTACGTTTTTGACAATGAGGAGACGTCCAAACAGGTACCCCTCGGCTGCGGAGTGCCTCAGGGATCTTCCCTGAGCCCCACCTTCAAAGTTCAAAATAAGCTTTATTCGATATTCAAAAAGAAATATCATATAAGCATACATAGTTATAACTGTTATAAAAATAGAAATAGACATAAAATTTCGGTTTAAAATCATCAATTACACAGTTGAAAAGTTTAAATTTCAGAAGTAAGGAGGACAAAAGGCAATATTAAAAATAGCATCAATATCTCGGGTAGAAATCATGCAGATCCCAAACGGAAATGGAGCCATCTTTTTCATGGGGTTTGCAGGATCGTAAGTAGGGGACTGTCTGTCTGTCCTTAAATTTAACTAAAATTAGGTCCCCGGGAATTTCTTTGGCTGATGACCCCAACCAGCCCACCCTTCTGACGCTTAGGATGCCACCGTTTTTATTGGGTGGGAGGGGTCTATTTTTTGATAGCCAAAACCGGACTTTGTGATATAGGTCCTGGTGGCTTTCAGGTTTCCCGTGGGCAAGTGGAGGTACTCCTGCAAGAACAAGCACAAAGGGTGCTGCTTCTGGGGGCAAATTTATGCAAGGTGCTCTCTTAGGTTCTGCTCTAGTAATAGAGGAGTTAGGTAACCCAGGTTTACAAGGAATATTCAGAGTAGTTGAAGATATTCTCTTAGGAGGTCGCACTGATGTATGGGCGATTTTAGTACTTACAGTTGGGACAGTTTTTGTGATGAAAGGCACTTTGGGGACCGTAGGAGGAGTGGGACAAATAGATATAGCAGATGAAGAAGAATTGGCTTTAATAATAGCCTCTAGGCTTGTCAACCTATCCCCTAAGATGTTAATTTGGTCAAGCAGGGGTGATAGCACAGATCTTAACATCGATTCAAAGTGGGGCAATAGTGGTAGGTAGGAAGATGCTACTTCACTCTCCAATGTTCCAGTGTGCGCCTTGGATGGGGTTGAAATAATAACAGGCGATGGGGAATCAGTACAGTTTGTTTCGTTGTGCTTCCTTTTTACACAGTGACCCTCTGTAAGTCCAATAATTTGGCTGCTATCCTCCATCGGTGATCGGGATGTCTCACAATGTTTATCCGCACAGGGGTCGATAGTAGGGTCTTTTAAGGGGGAAGGGGCTATAACTGGGATAAAATTTGTCCCGAATAAGGCATTTAATTCCTCCCAATAGGATACTTTTTCTGTCCTGGCAGAGGGTTGTGGGAGGGTTTGAATTGGGTCTAGGAGTTGACGGCAGTCATCGAAATCTGTGTCTCTAATGGTGAGGAGAGTCAGATGGCTCTGGGTGGACATGTCCAATTCCTGGTCCGGGCGATGTTTTTGGAAGAAGATGGGATAGGCCCCCTTGGAAGTCATACTGTATGTGGTGTATTGAAATTGATAAAACAGGATGGCCTTAATTCTTCAACAAACGAGAATGGACACTGTACCTTATTTGGTTGAAATCCCAAGGGGTCTGGCCCGTCCCCGTCCTTCTCGTGCCGATGAGGGCCGTAGAGGGCCCGCCCTTTGCCCGGGCTTAGCCCGGCGTCCCGCTCGCGTCCCGCGAAGCTGGGCGTGTCTCCCCTTTTGGGCGCCTCCTGGCGCTTCCCCCGTGATTCAGGAAGCTGCGCCGCCGCTAGGGCCGCCGGGAGATGTAGTCCCGGAGCGGCGGCGCTGTGGACTGCAGATTTGGTCTCCTGGCGGTGGCGGCAATGTTGTGGACCTGCTCGGCACACCCCTGCTCCAGCCCGGTGAGTTCAAAATGCCCCCGCGCTCCGCCGAGCGTGTCTCCCCTTTTGGGCGCCTCCTGGCGCTTCCCCCGTGATTCAGGAAGCTGCGCCGCCGCTAGGGCCGCCGGGAGATGTAGTCCCGGAGCGGCGGCGATGTGGACTGCAGATTTGGGCTCCTGGCGGTGGCGGCAATGGTGTGGACCTGCTCGGCACACCCCTGCTCCAGCCCGGTGAGTTCAAAATGCCCCCGCGCTCCGCCGAGCGTGTCTCCCCTTTTGGGCGCCTCCTGGCGCTTCCCCCGTGATTCAGGAAGCTGCGCCGCCGCTAGGGCCGCCGGGAGATGTAGTCCCGGAGCGGCGGCGCTGTGGACTGCAGATTTGGGCTCCTGGCGGTGGCGGCAATGTTGTGGACCTGCTCGGCACACCCCTGCTCCAGCCCGGTGAGTTCAAAATGCCCCCACGCTCCGCCGAGCGTGTCTCCCCTTCAGGAAGCTGCGCCGCCGCTAGGGCCGCCGGGAGATGTAGTCCCGGAGCGGCGGCGCTGTGGACTGCAGATTTGGGCTCCTGGCGGTGACGGCAATGTTGTGGACCTGCTCGGCACACCCCTGCTCCAGCCCGGTGAGTTCAAAATGCCCCCGCGCTCCGCTGAGCGTGTCTCCCCTTTTGGGCGCCTCCTGGCGCTTCCCCCGTGATTCAGGAAGCTGCGCCGCCGCTAGGGCCGCCGGGAGATGTAGTCCCGGAGCGGCGGCGCTGTGGACTGCAGATTTGGGCTCCTGGCGGTGGTTGCAATGTTGTGGACCTGCTCGGCACACCCCTGCTCCAGCCCGGTGAGTTCAAAATGCCCCCGCGCTCCGCCGAGCGTGTCTCCCCTTTTGGGCGCCTCCTGGCGCTTCCCCCGTGATTCAGGAAGCTGCGCCGCCGCTAGGGCCGCCGGGAGATGTAGTCCCGGAGCGGCGGCGCTGTGGACTGCAGATTTGGGCTCCTGGCGGTGGCGGCAATGTTGTGGACCTGCTCGGCACACCCCTGCTCCAGCCCGGTGAGTTCAAAATGCCCCCGCGCTCCGCCGAGCGTGTCTCCCCTTTTGGGCGCCTCCTGGCGCTTCCCCCGTGATTCAGGAAGCTGCGCCGCAGCTAGGGCCGCCGGGAGATGTAGTCCCGGAGCGGCGGCGCTGTGGACTGCAGATTTGGGCTCCTGGCGGTGGCGGCAATGTTGTGGACCTGCTCGGCACACCCCTGCTCCAGCCCGGTGAGTTCAAAATGCCCCCGCGCTCCGCCTTATTTAATGTCTACACTTGCACCCTCACAGAGGCAGTTCTACCCTTTGGAATACACATAGTCACCTATGCAGATGACACGCAATTGGTGATTGGGCTTAATAGAGCGGAAAGCTCCACTCCCTGCCTGCGCTTCTGCCTGGAAGAAATCACGAGATGGATGAGCGACTCCTTTCTTAAATTAAATAGGGAAAAGAGTGAAATCATGATCCTGGGTAATCGCTCTCCACTTGACCTAAAGGAAATATGGCCTACTTCCCTAAGCTCACCCCCCATTTCCAAGACCGAGCTAAAGAGTCAGGGTGTTTGGATCGACCAAGATCTTACATTCAAAACCTAGGCACAGAAGACAACCGCCTCATGCTATGGTGTCCTCAAAATGATTCAGAAGGTCCTTCCTCTCCTGCCGTTTCATGCTAGGAAAATCTTGGTCCAGGCCCTCGTCCTATCCCGGCTGGACTATGCGAATGCTCTCTAGCTGGGTGCCCCTGTTGCCACCCTTTCCAAACTACAGACTATCCAGAATTGGGCCGCAAGACTCTTACTGGGCATCCCGAAACATCAGTCGGCCAAACCGGCCCTGAAAGCACTCCACTGGCTACCAGTCCAGGAGAGAGCTAAGTGTAAGTGTCTGTGTATTGCCCACAAATCTCTATTCAAAACAGGCCACCCTATTCTTCATAATTTCATCCAGCCCTATGAGCCCAACAGAAGCCTTCGATCCAAAACCATGAACTTGGCCACCATTCATAGGATTAGGAAGACTCTGGAATTCCCTTCCCCTCCACCTGCGAGCAGAACCCAACCATCTCTCCTTTCGCAGATTCCTAAAAACACTACTTTTTCCCGAACTGGCTGAACACCTCACTGCTGTTACTGCGAGCGCTGGGATGCCTGCAGGTAGCCATTCGCTATATAAATGCTATTCAATGTCAATGTCAATGTCAACCATACACAACTCTAAAAAAATATTGAGTACTACTAGTCTGTACAATTGCTACAATCATACAACCCCCTTTTGTGTTCGGAATACACTGAATATGAGGCGGTGGACATCTGTGCATGCATGGTTTTGCAAAACCACTTGCATTTTCTGGTTCATTGAGAGGAGAATCTGCTGAGCAAGTACATGAGTCTTGCTTTACTATATATGCCTTTTTTTTGCTCCAATCCTTCTGTTTTGCAGCTTTCTTTGATGTGGACTTTTGATGACAATCTTCTGCTCTCTCCGACCTTTTGGGAAGGAGGTATGCTGCTACCCACACCAGGGAGTCTGCTGCTTCATGAACTCCCCACCTCACAGAAGCCACCACTGAGTAGCATGCTCTTGGTATGGTGACAACTGCTGCAAACACATGTCCCAGAAATTCCACTGCTGCCTAGGCAGGAACCTCCAGGGCCTTTCAGGAGCTAGGAGGGCTACTGGTGCACAATGAATGCTGATCATGCAGCACCTGTTCCCTCAGCTGTGTCAGAATCTGCAGTCCGAAGTCATTATGATACATACTTGAACTACTGCGAAACCGTTGCTGCCCCGATTCTCTTAACAGTTCCCCAAGGCTAACTTAACCACCACACCAGAAGAAAGGAGAAACAGGGAACAAAACATGAGAATTCGGGAATTAAACTTGGAGCTCTCCTTAGGTAGAATGCAGGTGCTGGTGGCCTACAGTACAGGAAAAAAACGTAAACAAAAACAAAGACATCTTAGAAAATGTATTGGACAAGTTTGTAGTAACTGTAGAAAAATATGTAAATGAGTAACCCATCTGCTTGGTCTAGTTCCACACCATGACTGGAATGAGCTTCTGAAGGTCGTCAGAGAAACCCTGCAGGGGAAAGTAGAGAGAAAGGTAAAGAGGATGAGAAGCAACAACAGACCGAAGAGCAAAAAGAGGGACCCATGAGAATGACAAAAAAACAAAAGGTGTTCAATGAAGGGAGGCCGGATGCGAATGTACTGAAAGAAGTCACTGACAGTGCTTAATTAAATACCCATAATGCCTAACATGTCCCTTACGTGAGCGTAACAGGAAGTACTTAATCACAAAACACAATGAGAGCCACAGAAGACACTGAAATCTTCCCAAATGAAGAAAGCATGGATCTATCTTGGGGCATGAATGTACTGTTGTCCCATAGCATTTACAAGAAGTCAGAAAATGGAACTCCCCATTTTGAATAGTGAATCCAAAACAGCATCCACTTCATACTGAACATTATCACCTTCTATTACTGGAGGAAGTGGAGGAGGGATCTAAGAGGTGCAGATGGTTTGAGAAGGGAGACATGAAAGACAGGATGGATGTTCTACTGAGGTGAAAAAGACAAACAAACAGCCATTGAATTAATCTTTCACAAGCGAAGCAAAAAAAAAGCCCACACAATGTGGTGTACATTTCGGGTTAAAACCATGTAAAAAACCCTGTAGAACGATAAAGGCACTGGATGGAGCTGGATGTCTGTGAGCATCTATGAACCTTTTATAAGAGGCTTTGGCTTCATTCAGGTGTGTGATAATATGGCCAGATCAAAGGTAAATAGTAGGTTGAGTTACTAATGGAACAATAGATGGAAGTGTAGTAAAAAGCATTGTTTGAGAATGAAAACCATAATAGCAGAAGAGAGGTGAATACTGGAAAGCACTGTGAACTGAGTTGTTATATACAAATTCTTAGGAATCAAGTGAACCCAGCCAATCTGATACTGTGTCAGCAGGGCCTGACTGGGAACTCAAAGCAGCCCCGGGAATTTTAGTTGGACGAGACCCCACAAGGCGGTTACTGGCTGGCTCCAGGAGGCTGGAAACGACAATGAGTGGATTATGTTGGCTTGCTGCTTTGTTACTGGGGGCCAACTTTGCAGCAATGCTGCAAAACTGGCCCCAGTAGCTAAACCAGCCCCTACTCTTCCAGCCTCCCAGGGAAATGCCTGATGCCCAGATTGAAAACTAACAAGCATTTGCAATGCAATAGGTCTCGCATTTGCAAAAGTTTGAGCTATTGGCATTGTAAATGACAATGCCTTTTATTTATGCGTTTGAAAACCTGCAAGCTGTGAGTAAACAAGCACTTTGTACTTATAGCTCTTGCTTATGAGAAGCAAAGCTGGCATTCTCCTTTACTGACAGCCTTGCTTCTCGTAAGCAAGGACTATACATACAAAGTGCATGTTTATGCACTGCTTGCAGGTTTTCAAAACAAATGAATAAAAGGCATTGTCATTTACAATGCCAATAGCTCCAACTCTATCAAATGCGAGACTTATTGCATTGCACATGCTTGTTGTTGTATATGGCTGGTAATATGGTAAAATGCAACAGGTATCAAAGTAGGAGTGCATGTTTATCTGTTGAATAACATGCTGATTAATTAAATAAATGTGGAAATATACACTTTTATGACTATTCGCAAAACACAAAATAAATATGGATAACTACCAATAAGATGGCTTAAAAATAAATATGGATGAATACAGAGGGAAATGTTAAAAAACTGAATACCATTAAACCAGGAGCCCTATCCATGACCTGCCTTTCACTTTGGCTCTTGGCTCTAGCAGAAGGCATTATGTCATAACTCAACAGTAATAACTTTTTACAGATAAACAGCTACATCATTTCTATATTACAGATGACTAACAAAGTCACAACTTGACTGTAATAAGGAAATTAGAGACAGGTTTTTATAGGAGATTGCACTCTCTTATATATTATAACTGTGATACTGCATGCTTTGAAGATACGTCATGGCTAATAATGAACAAATAATGAACAAATATACTCAGGATTATTATTATTTTTTCAGTGAAATGGAGTTATTGCTTTATCGATGTGCTATAATAGTTTTTTACCTTACAATGCTATAAAGATTTGAATTTAACACGCTTGTACAACGAAATGTAAAAAAAAACAAAAAAAACGTGCATTAATAATAACTAACAGGTGGCCAGAAGGCATATATTGCTTGGTATTTTTTAAAAAACGTGAGGGGGACACGTAATGCAATCTGCCATGTGAGAAGGTGGCCCAAGGTTCCCATACAGTAAAAGAAGTTCCCGACCTCATATTTAATTAAAATCGAAATGTTAATATATGCCACACACATTAGCAGTTTTCGGTTTTGTTTTGCAAATTTTCTTTACATTTACCAGGAACATCAATGTAAAGTTCTTATCAAAAGACCTCTGAATAGAAACTCACACTCTGTTTGACCCATCCCTGGCAGTATTAACAGTTCAAGTGGTGGACCCAAAGGCAACCATCTGAACAGGACCAAAGACTTCAGACTCCTACTCCCAAAGTTTGATCTCAGAAGTAAACAGTAAATCAGGGTTTAAAGAAAGGATAACAAGCTGGAAAGGATCAAGCTTGCTATAAATCAAAGCTGCTAAAACAAACTATCCTATACCCTCTCACTTTCCACCAGACAAACTAACTTCAGAATCCAAGCTTACCATCATCAAGGGACAATCCAGCTTTGGCATGCAGTTCAAACACTCCTAGAAATTCACGTCAAAGGTCAATCCAACGGAGCAGCCTGGACACCCAGAAAGCTATAAATGCCATTTCAGACTAATATGTAGTTTGGAAATCCAAAAGAATATTACAAAAAGAGATAAACAAGCAACTCTTCCTCAAGTGCCAATTGAGGCAGACAACTTTACTCCCAGTTAAAATGAAGCAGTTGTTTAGTTGTGAAAAGCAAGAATGCTGTAGCTTTCAAGTGAGGACAGGGTGTCCTGTGCAGGAACGAACTTGGTTCGGAATGCTCTGCGAAACTCACCCTTGTATTCCACAGCAGCTACAGCGAGCAATAACCTGCCACCAATCTCCAACTCAACAATAGTTCTGTCAAAAGCAGCATGCACCAATTGCATGCTGATGGTCAATAAGTAGATTTACGGTACCTGAACAAAACTTAAACCAGTAGCTATGGATAACGATACTTAATCAATTTTTTACACTAACCGCATAGCCATGGATTTTAATCCATATAAGTTGTGGAAGTTGCTAAGGCCAGATTTTTCCACCAGAAACCAGCAATAAAAGAACTTTCCTGGCATCACCTTCCTACATTAGCTACTATCATAGTCATATCTAGAAAATATTATTTTGTGGCCTTCCAAATTACTGCTTGAAGAGGCCAGATATTCCAGAGTGTAGCACTTCGTTTGTAGAGTTAAACAACTCCAAACAACAATATGGACAAAGTGTCACTGAGTGCAAGTTGAAAGTAGTGAGCAAATAGCACCAATCCAGACATTCTTCATTAGCTGCACACGGAGAAAAAGCAAGCCTTTTTTTCACCTGTGTTTTCATTATCGAAGTCAGTGCCAAGGACGCCCAAGTTTGACATGTGCAATCAATAGATAACTTGTCAAAAGTAAATGCTGCTTGCAGAAAATTATACAATGCACGAGAGGAATTTTACACAGGGAGAAGACATTCTCTGAATCAAAGGTGGTTAAGATTTACCAAATGCGAGCATCCTACTCCTAGATAAGACTCTAACATAGTGTCACACAGGGCCTAAAGATTGCTTAGATAGCTCTTCACAACCCAACAAAACCTCGTCGCAGGGTCAGCTCGCCTCCTGCTCCATGACTAATGAAGTGACCAACTCAACCACCAGGAACTAGCAGTCAAAGCACCTGAGGCGTAGGTGAGGCATAGGCGTTGTTCCCTCCACCAATCTATGCACTACTCTATTTAGCTGAGTTAATAAGGTTGTTCTCTTAAGAGCTTTGCATCACTCCAACTCCCCAGGAGTCTCCATAAGTTATGCATAGCTCACTACCGCTTTTGCATTTAACTGAATTTTAAAAAGGAAAAACAACGGGAACTCCGATTCAAGTGGTCTAAGTTACAAATGGGGAACACTGAACAGATAATCTTAAAAATGTTGTCGCTTTTGTTACAAATGGTTTATCATAGTCTAAACGACCCGTCTTCATACTTAACATGGGATACATTCTCCAGTCTACACAAGTCCTCTGGGTTTCCCGGGCTGACGAACAGGGAATCCTTTACCAGTTTCCATAAGGCGTTCTCGGACTTTCACTTTTCCAGAAGTAAAAAAACACACACACACACACACACACGTGTCTCAGCATACTCAAGTGGCATTGACTCTGCTCCACACGACATGTAAGTCACCCTTTGAACGATAGGTTACCTAGGGCCAGTTTACAGCCATGCAGCCCCAGCTTAGATGTGTATTTATAACCCTCGCTGTTCTCGGACTGTTGAGATGTTCTCCCTGCAGGGCTAAGTTTCCGTCATTGCTCTTAACTTTAGACCTATCCGACTACCCGTGAACTCTGCTAACCGATCGGTAACTCCAGGAGGTGTGCTATTAACGTGCCATTGTAAAAGTTTTTTCCAGATGAAAAGCATCCGCAAAATTAAATCATCTCCCAAAATGCAAGTAAAACTGTGGTTTGGAAGCAGTAACGGGAGTTGGTTCCTGAGCGCAGTCTGTATATATACTTATATATGTATTATGTTTACTGCCTGTGTGGCTGAAGACATGCATGCATTGTAGACAGCTGAAGCTTTGGAGTGAGTGCGAGGGCGGGGTGTGTGTGTGTGTGTATGGATGGAGGGGGGTTCTTTGCCCGCTTTTTCCTACGTGCTGCTACCCGGGGTTGTAGCTTCCATTGGTGCAGTGGCACCGGGATCTTGGGTCCTGAGGGGCCCCATGACTGTGGTAGGTCATCAACTAGGAGCCCCCTCATTGCAGGCTCTTTAAACCACAGCTGCTACGCCGGGATACCAAAGAGGCTGTGCGTGCTCCTAGCAAGGGCTCCCCAAATATTCATAAACCTGCTATTGTTCTCGACGTAGGCAAGGAAACATAGCTTTCACCTACATGAGTATTGATAAAAACGTTTTAAGTCTTCGTCAGATGTTCTCTTGGCCTTTCATAAAAAGTAAACTATTCCTGACAAACCCAAAATACTTTGTGTAAAGAAGGTTAAAGTTCCACAGCTGCAGCCCTGTTTAACACAGATAAGAGCAGCCTCATGCTTTCGTCTTATCGAAGCGGTGAGCGCCCCAGGAATGTAGTGACCAACTTCCTCCTTCAAACAGGCAGCGGGTTCTTCCTTATTATGAAGCATCAGGAAATAACGGCGAAGTATCATATTTCGAGAGAGACTACGGAAACAGTGGAGGTCAAACTTGTTACAATGCTTCTGGACGATTTATTTATTTATTTAATACCTTACTGGTAAATTGTTTCAGGCGCAGCCTGTAACGACCTTTTTGTAGCCATTAGCGGATAATTTACGTTCAAATGAATATGAAATATGTTATGAAATTGAATGCTCCTACTTAAATCACCAATCACTACAACATTCTACAAAAAAGTAAGAAACCAGGGACAACTCACCTGAAATAATTGCTGGCTGCAGCCAGGATCACCCGGTGGCAACAGAATTCCTTGCTCTCCACACAGAGTACCACATCCGTGAGTGAGTTCTCCAACCGAAGGTTCTCCAGGCCATTCTGAAGAAGCAGCGACAGGCCGGCGTCATCAAAAGACAGTCTATCCCCTCCTGAGCTCTCTACGACCTCCTGAATGTTCTGGGCGCATTCCTGCGTCATGGACACTGGGGGCTCTTCGGAGCTTTTCTCCACCGTGCCTTCCATGTGAGCAAGGCTGGGGCTTTTCTAGCTGCTCTGCGTTGTGCCTCTAGTGAAAGAACTCATCGGTTTCTGTTGGGTTGCATTGCAGAAGTGATGCGAGTTTCCTGTCGCTGACACTCAAAGTTATCTGCAGCTATCACAGGCAAAACAGGAAACCTTGCACTTTCTCACTCAGTAATCGTAAAAACAAGCACTAGATCTATTTGGTGTCCACCATTAGCCGCCCACTGTTAGCGCAGAGGAGAACCGTCATTGCATTAGCGGATTCTTTCCATAAGCTTTCTGACTTGTTTCATAATCTGCGGACTTAAGTTTGGAAATGCCAAAACATGGCTGCCACCTCTATTTGGACTTGATTATTTAAACCAAGCGAGGGTTGTTTAGAAAAGGGTTTATTTAATTTATGACTCGGAGCGACTACAGTAAACCTTTTCAACAGGAACTTCTGGGGTACAAGTTCACAAGAAAAGCTCTACTCTAAAGATTAACTGGTGGAAGGGTGTAGAGACAAAGACATAAAAGAAGGACTAGACAAAGGTAAACATGACGCACCGTGCAGTTAAAAGGATAGCGGACCAGAGAGGGAGCATGTCGGAAAGGAGTTCTGCCTCCTGATTGGCTGTTTAAATAAACACGGAATACAAACATGTGGTGCGCGCGCACCACAGAGGAGCCGACGCGGGAATCGAAACTAGTGGTGCGCGCGCACCAGAGGAGCGGGGGCAAGGGAGCGCGAAGACGCCGATACGAGGTAGGGGATGTGTGTGTAAGCGCCGGGGGTTCTCTGTGTATGTGTGTGCGTACGTGTGTGTATGCTGGGGGGGGGGTCTGTATGTATGTGTGTGTGTATATGCGTGGGGGGGGGGGCTGTATGTGTGTTGTGAAGAGCCTGCCGGAATGGAGCGCGTGTTGACGCGCGCGACCTGATCCCGGCAGGCTGCTGCGTGTGTGCGCGTGCCAGTCTCTTGTCCTCTCCCTTTCAGTCCTTGAAAGCCAGAATGATTACAATAGTCTCGCTCTGCGACAGCAGGCCTTTGGCCTGCAATCGCAGGGCGAGACCTAATAAATGAATGGTTGGTGGTATTGCACTCCGTTTGTCAAAGTAGATCGCTTGTTCGATATGTGTGCTGCACTAGATTGGTGCCTGCCAACACCCTAAACCAATGTATATAGCCAGGGATCACTAGATCACAAGGACTCGAGTGCGCACTAACATAAACATTAATTTTTCAAAGTTTTGCAATTGACATAGTTTTAATTCAAAATGCTTTAGTTTCTTGTTTCATTTCAGGTTCAAACGAATAAAGTATAATTCAATGCAATATATACATAAACAATACACAATTAGTGCATTTTATCACACATTTTTCACTGATCAATTAATACACAACACAGTTATATACACAACCCAATGCATTTCGGGGTTTGAACCCCTTCGTCAGGGGCCTATGGAAGAGGAAAGAAAAGAAAAAGGAAACCTAATTAATTTCGATGCTTTAAAGAAAGCTTAATTGTATTATTTCATTTAATGTTGAATTCTCTTACCTAACTAACTGGTTGCGGAGTATTTGCGTGCACTACATAGTTTCTGACGAATCAAAAAAAATCTAAAAAAATCATAATTGCGTAAGTACATAAACTGAAGCTTAAGAAAGCACAGTATTTCGTGTTGTGCTTACAAAACGTTACCTTAATTTCCAGTAGTTGACTATCTGCGAATAATTGAAAAATAGAAAAAACATAAGTTTTACCAGAAACTGTCTAATTATTATTCCTTTCTTTAGCAAGCCACAAGGGTTTATTTGCCATAAAATTAACGAACGCTCACCTGGGGATCAGTGTCGCTTAACTGTGATGTTAAGGGGATCTAATAGAATAGAAAAGTTGAGACCATTAAGAGGCCAATCTTTTACGATACCGCCTCCAGATACTGTCAAACATTCAAAAACAAAGGGAATCTGATGTTTACCTGCGAGCCTTCTAACAGTTTCCCAGGGTCTCGCTAAATCTCGGCATACTCCCGCGCTAGACAAAATGAAATGGAATCCGTGTTTAGTATTCGGTTGTCAAAACCGACTATCTTCACGTTAAAGTATCAACCTAATTTTCACGCTTACCGAAGACACGAAGAAGGTAGCGTTGTAACAGCGTCTTCCCTCTCTGCTTACTCCGAAGCCTCTAGTCCTTTACTTATGTTGATGCAACGGACCCGATATCGATATAAAAAGCGGACTAAATCACAAGCGTATGACCGCCATATTTGAAGGGGGTTATTCACGACTATTTTACTATGAATCCAAAATTACATAATCTCCAGGGAATACGTTCGCGCGAATTATTAAATGTGGGATGGTACGACTCTTAATCAACTATTTTATGGTTATAAACTAATTTGTTATTTAAATTGCGAGTGGCAGCAAAGAGAAAGAGGAAAGGAATAAAAGAAGAAAAATATATAAACATAAACCAATTACATGTATTCTTTAAAGCATCGAAATTAATTAGGTTTCCTTTTTCTTTTCTTTCCCCTTCCATAGGCCCCTGACGAAGGGGTTCAAACCCCGAAATGCATTGGGTTGTGTATATAACTGTGTTGTGTATTAATTGATCAGTGAAAAATGTGTGATAAAATGCACTAATTGTGTATTGTTTATGTATATATTGCATTGAATTATACTTTATTCGTTTGAACCTGAAATGAAACAAGAAACTAAAGCATTTTGAATTAAAACTATGTCAATTGCAAAACTTTGAAAAATTAATGTTTTTGTTAGTGCGCACTCGAGTCCTTGTGATCTAGTGATCCCTGGCTATATACATTGATGCCCAGATTGGCCTGTTTGGCCCTTTGTGTCAGTACACATGATTACATAGAAATCACTCCATAGTCTGGTTGACTGTTTCTGTTTGTCCATCAGACTGTGGGTGATAGATTGTTGACCTATGACTTTCTACTCCTGAAACTTGCAATTGATCGGCCAAAAAAGTGAGATCCTCTATGAGTGACTTTGAAATCAGGCAATCCATGTAGACATACCATTGTGAGGAGGTCCGTTTACCATATACATGCCTAAATACATGTATGCTTACTGACAAAATACTAATGCCAATGTGTGGCTTAACATGTACTGTTACATTTAGACAATCACTTGCAATTACTTTTTTACCAGCCTAAACAACTAAAACTTTAGTAGTGTTGTACTGTTAGGGTGCATGAGGAGCGGGATAAAGTGGGCACGCTCCTTGCCAAGCTGGCTGACCCAGAACCTAGAGGTTGCCCGATCATGAGCATACGACACGAGGATGGGGAGGTAGTCTACTCGCAATCGGCGATCCTGGGGCGCTTCAAATCCTACTATATGGGACTGTACGCGATTCATCTCGAGGCAGAGGCTTCGGAGATAGGTGACTACCTGGATGGGACCCCGTTACCGCTCATGGATGATGAAGAAGCGCAGGACCTAGGCGGCCCCATCACTCTAGCAGAGATAAGAGGGGCGATTAAACACATGGCGCGGAACAAAACGCCAGGGGTGGATGGGTTGCCGATTGAGTTCTACGCTAAATTCGTGGATGTCCTGGCGCCCAGGCTGCTGATAGTGTACGCAGAGGCAAAACAGGTGGGACGGTTACCTGACTCTATGAGGGAGGCGCTGGTGGTGCCGCTCCTGAAACCGGGCAGGGACGCGTTGGACGTATCCTCTTACCGTCCATTGTCTATGTTGACGGTGGACTATAAGATTTTGAGTCGTATCCTGGCTACTAGGCTCCTACCGCAGATGGCCGCCTTAGTGCATAGGGACCAAGCAGGATTCATCCCGAACAGGAGCACCTCGATGAATATCCGTCGATTGATCAGGGTTGTCGATGATGCCGCCGCAGCGGAGCAGGGCCCGGTGGTGCTAGCTGTTGATATCGAAAAGGCGTTCAATAGCTTAGAATGGGATTATCTGGATGGAGTGCTGCTGAAGTTTGGGGTTGGGGAAGGGTTTCGGAGCTGGACGAGAGTGCTTTACTCCTCAGCTAGGGCGCGGGTACGGCTGGGGCCGATGGTCTCTCCGGCTTATCCGGTTTGTAGGGGCACGCGGCAGGGCTGCTCGTCGTCTCCTCTGCTCTTTGCCTTGGCAATGGAGCCGCTGGCGGCGCAGGCGAGATCGGGCACTGTATATGATGGGATAGCACAGGGTCCTGAAGCGCATTATATATCGCTATATGCCGATGATCTGTTATTGTACCTGGCTGATCCTGGGAGGGCACTGGAAGGCGCGGTGGACATGCTGGGAAGGTTCGGGAGACTATCAGGCCTCAAGGTGAATTGGACCAAGACCTGCGTATTTCCTCTGCGAAAGACTACGCTCTGCCCACAGCTTACAAGAACGGTGGTGTGGGAGCCCTCCTGTTTTGTTTATCTAGGGGTGCGTATCTACCACGACGCAGCAGACCTTCTAGAGGGGAATGTGGAGCGCTGTATTCGTGCGCTGAGGGGCTGTATGGATTTCTGGGCCACTCTACCACTGTCTGTGCTGGGTCGGGTAGCACTGTTGAAGATGGTGGCACTCCCGCGGCTACTATATTATTTCCGAACGTTGCCGGTGTGGATCCCGCAGAGAATCTTTAGGGAGTTGAAGACGTTGGTGACCGGCTTCCTCTGGGGCCATGGGCGGCGAAGGGTGGCACTGACTACCTTGACACGGCCCAAGAGCGAGGGGGGGATGGCCGTCCCTGATTTTGAGTTATATTATTTAGCAGCGCAACTCCAGGTCCTGACGCAGAACGTGGCTAGAGAATTCAGGGGACCAGTTAGTGTCCGAGGGATTGGCATCCAGAGACATGTCTTGTCGTCTATCGTACTGCAACAGAAACTGGGGGTGAGAGATCTTACGATAGAGGAACGGACGCTTCAGCTGTGTTGGAATAGGAACCTGAAAAGAGCGAAGAAGCGCCGGCCGTATGCACCGGAGATACCGCTGGGTATGCTAACTGCGTTACCGCACGGAGGCGATTGGTCCCAATTATTGGCGTGGGAAGACCTGGGCTTGCAGATGGTGGGAGACCTCTATATGGATGGGACGCTAGTCCCATACGGGACCTTACAGGAACAATTCGGCCTACCGGATGGAACATTCTTGCTGCATGCATCGGTGGTGACAGCGATGCAGCGGCATTGGGGGGGAGGGCTGGCGGAGCCGGAGGTGACCGTGGCGTGCCAATATGTGGTGATGGCCGCGGGCACCGTCAAGGCAGTAACTTGCCTCCACACCAGAATGCTGACTGAGGGACTAGCACCTTTAGTGGGATTGAAGTCAAGATGGGAGGTAAGCATAGGTAAGCAGATCCCGGACACCGTCTGGGGCCAGGTGTTGCATAGGACTTGGAAAGGGACGAGGAATGCACGGTTTCAGCAAGTGCATTTTTTCATTGTCCATAGGGCGTATTTGACCCCAGAGAGGTTACGTCGACACTTCCAGGTGCTTGACGCCATGTGCCCGAGATGTTTGGAACTAGAGGTAGATCTGGACCACATGCTGTGGGGATGCCCGAAGTTAGGGGATTACTGGCCGGAAGTGGGAGACCTCCTGAACGCTGTCACGGACAGGGAGGTAGATTTTGATATGGCTGCATGTCTGCTTCTCTGGTTCCCGCATACCAAGAAGACTAAAGTGACGAGCAAATTCATTGACTTAGGACTAATACTGGCGCAGCGCGAAATCACTTGGCATTGGAAATCTAGGGAGGGCCCCTCAGTGCGGAGATGGAGAAATGAGCTGTTGAAATGGTCAGGATGTGAGAGTGTGCTTAGGCTGCGTCAGGCGACTAGAACTGGAAACGAGAAAAGCTTGGAACTGGCGCGGGCCTGGGAGTTGGTGGTACAGGCATTACGGGACTATATCACAGAAGGCGCAGAGGAAGATCAGGTATAAGAAGGGATTCCATGGAGACCATATGTTTGACTGACTATCCTGGTGGAGGACGTACTTAAGAGCAGGGATTGATTATTGAACCCGCATCAGCAGCAGTTGGGGGGGGGGTAGGGAGTTCGTGAAGTGGGTGGTCTGACACCGCGGGGAAGCTTACCGGCCCCAGATGGCCAATGAGGTCGTAGAGTAGATCTGGTAGGAGCGGCAGTGGGTGCTACCTGGGCTTGACGGTGTGGGGGGGGGAGGTTGTTATGGGGTAAAAGCAGATACTACACGATATAACTGACCTAAGGCCTGGACTGGGCACACACTGAGGCACTTCCGGAAAACTGGTACATTGAAGCGCCGCCCAGCCTCCGGGATGTGGGCTGAATGGCTGTGTTTTGTATTTCCATCATATTCACGGTGGGGTGCCTTAAGTGTACGGGTTGGCTTATTGACTGGTTTTATTTCTGATTCTGCAATAAAAATATATTTAAAAAAAAAAAACTTTAGTAGTGTTGTACATCCAACCCTTGGAACAATCTCTTTTGGCCCAAGGAACTTGGGCCTTTTCCAGAACCAGCTATGGCCGTAAAAAGTCTGGGCATCAAGATTGATGCCAAGTTATCTATGGCACAACAGGTGTCGCAGTCGTAGGAACCTGTGTTGGACTGTTGAGACAACTGCGAAAACTGTCCCCGCTCCTCACCTTTGCCACTCTTAGGCGAGCAGTATCAGCCTTGATCCTGTCGCGCCTGGACTATGGAAACTCTCTGTACTCTGGCATCTCACAACAAGTACTGGCCAGACTACAGGTTGTCATGAATTACACAGCCCGATTGATTTGAAAAAAAACAAGATGGGCACATGCCACGCCTCTACTACGTGACTTACACTGGCTTCCGGTCAGACAGAGAATCAAGTTTAAGGGGCTCTGCATCACTCATAAAACCCTCTATGGCCAAGCCCCAAGGTACATCAAGGACCGCCTAACCAACTATGTCCCCAGGAGGGTGCTTCGGTCAGCAGAAGCCAACTTACTGGTATGCCCCCGCTTCAACTTGTCCTCTTTGGGCGGGAGAGGGTTCTCGGCATCTATTCCCCAAGCATGGAATAGCCTCCCGGCAAGCCTTCGCAAGGAAGCCAACCTCCTTCCATTTAGGAAGAAGCTGAAGACGCTGCTATTCTTAGAGGCTTGGGGCAATATTTAAGCAGCCACCCGCCTACCCCTCCTGGCTTAGGTGCACCCTCCATACAGTGCTTAGAGACCTCTGGGTGATAATGCGCTCTATAAATCTAACTACAATTACAATTACAATCACATAATAGTTGCCCACCACATATTAGAAATATTGAGAAATAAAAAATGGAAAGTAATCAAAAGCTTTTAAAGTAGTATTCAAATTCTTAGCTGAAGTATGAAACAAGTTGGTTTGTGCTTGAATTTTTCCTTTTTATTTTTTTCTTTCTTCTTGAGACAGACAAATGCAGCTAACACGTTTCACCCAACACATAGCCTTCTTCAGGGTAGTGTTATTAAATGGCAATGGTCGGTGGCGAGCCGCTATGAGGTCACAGGACGCTCCTGCCGCAACCGAGTGAGTGACGGGTCTGCCGGCTCCTCTTCCATTTGAAAGTGGGTGTCCTAGAACAGCCCTGCTGCCCTCGAATGCCCAGCCTGCTATTTTTATGGCCCCTTGTTATTTTGAGGTCCCGACCGAAATGCCTCGAGATGCCGGTCGAGTTTAAATTTGGGCACAGCAATGCAGCAAAGACAGAAACCAAACCGATTTCAACAGCTCTTACAATCCGGACTTATAGTTGGGGGCAGAGCTTTAAGTGGGATGAAAAAACTGGGGGGTGGGAGGGTCCCTCAAAGGGCGCGGCCCTATAATTAAGGGTGTGGCTTGAAACACGTACGCGACAAATCTGTGCTTAGCATAGTGTGGCGCCCCACTGATATTTTGCTGCTTCTGTCATTGCATCCAGGTTTAATACCACAAGCAACATTACACTTGCAGCAAGCCAAATCTATTGGTTTTGTCAATGGTTGTTAGTTGCATAAGCAACAACTAATGACTTCGTGGAATATAATATGACTTCCTCCAGTTCTGAAATGATGAGACTGTGAGAGTACTATAACGAGTCTCTGAAGTTATTACATCATAGGCAGGGAAGGGTGGCACTGCTGCAGAGTTTTAAAAAAAATTCACCCAGAGGGTGATGTCAGAAATGGAGAGACCTATAGGGACCCGTCTCGATGCCTACTTTTTAGAACTGCAGGTGCTCTGCACCGGTGGGACCCGGCCCACTTAAAGCTTGGTGGGGGTTCTCTAATGCAGTGTCGAAGACACAGTCAAGTGCCCACAGCTGGTAGAAAAATTAACTTTACTAAAAGCCTGCCAAAGATGCACATACACAGCAGCAGAATGAGACACCTGCTGAGCGTCACCAGCGCACGTAATTTCCACCAGGCAGAAAACTGGATGAGGAGAGAAAGACCATAGACAGCCTGAAAATCTCCATGAACGCGGTGATATGTAGCATCCCTCAAAATAGCACAAGAAGTACACTAACAAAACACTTTACACATTGAATGTTCCATAGATGCTGAAAATGAGTATTATTGCCCTAATCAATGGTAGGAATGTTCTCTACTTTGAAAGGAATAATGAGCGAGCCGGCCCTGCCGTGACTTAATGGTGTGGCCCAACTCTTCTGAGGAGCTGAAATCCCTGCACAGAGAGCAAGCCTACCGTACCCTCTAGGCCGTACTGCAGGCTGCAGCCCTAGGAGTAAGGATGCCCTGAGCTCAGAGGAGAGCAGATAGACAGATGCCAATCATTCTGCACAGGAAGAAAGACCCTGCCAGGCTTGTGAACTAAAACTCAACACACGGTGGTCTCTACACGTGGGAGAATGCTGATCAGCCACTGTAGCAGCTCATCAGAACAGACAGTCATCTTCCAGGCGGATCCCTAAGAAGTGGCAGTTGATGTTCTGTGGAAATCCCCTATATAGCGATATAAAGGTAGCATTTCATTAACACACACCAGGTCAGACAGCTTTTTCCTGTCTTCACCCACCCTGGTTCTGGCACCCGCCGAGGAATGCTAGGACAAGACACGGATAGGAACATAATTCACGTCAAAATGATGAAAGCAGAAATGGCGAAGATGCATCGCACACATGAAAGTTCCAGCTTCGTGCACAGAAAAGACCTGGAAAATGAATTGCCTTTAAGAGCCAAAAATATTTGGCGGGTTAGGCCTCAAACCATTCCTGGGCAACCAATTCCAGTAAAACGCATTTGAAGTCCAAATGTCACACAAAAGCAATGGCACTAAATGCAAAGGTTCAAAGATCAGCCCTTCCTTTGATATCAGGGTTCACTGATCCGGTCTTGGTACCGGACCATCCTCTTCACTTGATGCCAGGTGTCCAAACAAAACCCTAAGCTTGACATAAATATTTGTAGACGGATCCTGGCTAGACCCAATATTCAAGCATTTCTCTTCGCTGGATGAGATCCTTTTGTTGAGTCGAAGCTTCACAGACCAGCACCTTTGAGTGCCAGGCTTCAAACCCATCCTCCCTTGGTTTTATGCCATTTTCAAGACCAATCTTTGCTGATAGACCATCCTCTCTCCACAGGCCCTCCAAGTTAACGATGAATTACATGTCGATGCTGGAAAACAAACGCAGGATTTGCAGGCAAGCCACTTCTCTTGGGGCTAAGTTTAGTAGGTTGATCCCTTTGAATGTTTTACATTCGGGAAATTTGCAAAGCTACAAGTCGTTTTACTGACAATTAATGGTCACGTAGAAAGGCACAGTGAACATACAAGGTGCTAGATTGCTCATTCAATTACTAAAGTAATGGATGTGCACCACTCCACACTAAAAGCCACAGTGGGTAGCAAAGATGTTCCATTGGACTCAACCCCAAAAGATACAGCAACTACAAAAGAAATTAAATTGTTGGACTGAACGCAGGGTAGATGGGTATGGTTGCAACAAAAGACATTAAATTGTTCCATGCATTTAAGCCTACAAATGCGTGGTAGATACAGGAGGTACTCAACTGTTCAAAAAGATTGACGGGCGGAGAGGATGCACAATATGTTGGACTGCATGCACTGTATGAGTAATCAGAGGATACAGGAGGGGTTGGAGAACACAGCAGTTCTGGGGGGTGCAGTCCATATACATGGTGTTTGACTGCGTGGAACGCATTAACAAGAAGTGGATACACAGTGTTGGATTGCGCTGCAGAGCTAGTGGGTAAGCATGGTGGTGGATGGCATGCAGTGACTAAACGGGATGGCTGTCTCTGCTGCAGAGCTGATCGGTGCAGTGGATACACATGGTATAGGTGTGGGTGCACTGCATTGATAATAAGTGGGCACAAGAATGTTGTATTCCACCTTAAAGGTCGTGAGTGCAGTATATACACAAGATGTTGGTCTGTACTTCCGCACTGGTGGATGTGGACGATACAAAAGGTGTTGTACTGTGAACAGTGCATTAGTAAAGACTGGAATCAGGAAGTGTTGGATTGTGCCCCAACTGGTAGACGCAGCGGAGGTACCAGACAATGCAAAGCTGCTGGATCAGTGCCAACACAAGGTGTTGGATTGTGTGGAGTTCATTAGCAAAAGTGGATACACACGGTGTTGGAGTACGTGCAGTGCATCAGTAAACAAACATTTACAATGCAATAGGTCTCGCATTATTAAAGTTTGAGCTATTGGTGTTGCATTATTTAGCAATGCCAATAGCTCAAACTTTAATAATGCGAGACCTATTGTATTGCAAATGCTTGTTGTTTAAGGTTTCAAGATAGTGGACGTCACTTGAACAGGTGAATGAAAAAAATTAATTTTAGTATGTGTGAAAGTGCTTTTTCAAAATAAAGCAGCAGCTACAAGCAGTTACAGGGTCCTTTAAATAAATTAAAACACCTGCCCTTATTTTTTGGTACAGGACCGCAACAGGAGAGGTGGGGGAGCAACGGAGGAGCAGGAAGTACTAGCAAATAGTCAAAACAGAGAAAGGTGCAAAAGAGGAGCTTGATGTGGGAGAATCAAAAATAAAAATAAAATACAAGCCATCCAATAAAAATGGTAAAACACTATACTCCAAGGGAAGGACAATGACAAGAAGTGGAAGGAAAGCCATTGAGTAAGATGCAAACAAATGTGAGTGACAAGCAAACCAACCAATGGATAGAAAATCTATCCTAAATTTTGCTTTGATCCACAATAGGTCTTTTCTACAACAGACAGCAAGATGAGACCAACTTATTAGGTCTTGCCTGCACAGTTTTTGTGCTCTGCTTGTGAAATCTATTGTTTTTAATATAAATCTTAAAAGGGACTTATATCACGCCCCCTTGCTTTTCATTGGTTTCTGTGCTTGCCACTTACCTTTCCTCCATTTCTTTTGGCTGTAGCATATGTTGCTGAACTTACCAATGCTTCTCATCTGCTTCCCTAATCAGTTTCCCGTAGCCGACATACTGTTAACATCCTCTTTGGTGGGGAAAAAAAAATCCTAAAGTTTTGTCTCTCTGTTTTTTCTTCCTGCAATACTTTAAATTAAATTAGCAGACTTTTATAGCGTGATTCGCCCAGAATCACAGGATGTTGCGCCACTGAGACTCCGGGATCCCCAGGTATTGAGGCAGTAGCTCTGCCCACTGCAGCACTTCCTCTCCTCATCTATAATACTTGTTTTTCTTGTGTTGTTTATTTGCATGTCATAAAGGATGCCCCTGCCTCCAGAGTCGGAGTGTGCTACAAGACTCTTACAGTAGGCTGATGCAGTAAGAGCACAGCTCTTGTAAGACACCTTATTGCAATAAAATAGCTTCACATCTGATTAGGTTGTGTGCTATCACTGTGGGGGCCACAGTTTGAAATCTGCTTGATATTCATGTATAGAGGAGGTGGTGTTGTGCAGCACCCATTTGGTACTATTTTAGTTTTCATTAACTGCACTGAGTGCTCCCTTGTGTTGTTTTTACCATCATACTAGTTGGCTACAAAGTGAAATATTTTTCACAGCGTATTGTAGGTGTGCTGGCTTGTCCAGCTTGTGTATCTTTGCTTTCAACAGTAAAAAAAACATGCATCACTTTTATTTTATTTTCTCTCCTGCGTCCTTGCCAATTCAAATACATGTGTCTGGCACTTCACAGCAGAACAGAGGCTGATAAGGGCAAGATGTGCCACAATCCCGGCTCTGCTGTGGCCTACAGGCATCCCCGCACCCTCCCCTCTAACATTCAAAAGCATTTTATAAGGTAATGTGTTCTCCGTCTTTTCTCCTGAAGAGACCTGCGCTGTGTCCAGTGCTGCACCTGAGCGCTGCCAATAATGACGATTTTTAGCACCGGCACACAGGACATGCGCTATCCATGTGTAAAACCTCTTCACATGTGTGCAGAGCTCTTTGCTGCTGATCCCCACAGCCAAAGAGCCAACTCTTTCAATCTGCCGACAGAAAACACAACAGCCGTGTGCCTACGAATATCCTACCGAAATTTAGCTATCAGGTTTGGCAAAATGCAGAATTATGAGCTACTGGTGAGCAAGGAAGGTGCATACAATGTAATTCCATGAACAATCTGTTTACTCTTTTTAAGTTAAATAGTGATTTCTCTCAAATCGTAACTGGTGACCATTTCAACTTTGTTTTAAGAATAATAGGTGACTTTTTTGTCAATCTGATTTTTTGTAACTTCTTGCTCGGTTGTTGCTTGTTCCCTATACCCCAGAGTGCGCAATTTAAAAAAATATATATTGTGAGGGCTCTTCAGGTGCAACATACTGCAGATGACTAAACAGGCTAATCATCATTGCCTCCCCCACTGCTGGATTAGGTCCACCTCTCAAGGATTCCCTCAATCAGTGCCCAATCCAGGGGATACCGAGGAGCAGTTTACCCTCCCCTGCCGATGTCCTTCGGAACACGGCACACGTTTGAAAACCATCGACCTGATTGTGTCTGTCCCCAGGATTGCCGACTATCGTTTGAGACTTTCACCGCCTGCCCTCCCAGGCCCTACACCCCTGAGGATCGCCACCTCCCAGCACCGTTATTACTCACAACCCGGTCCTGAAGATGATCCTGATTGATAGGATCGAAACGTCGTCGACTCCTCAGCGTAACTGATGGCGCATTTCCTACTGTGGCTCTGCTAAAATTGTTCTCAAACTTGTATATCTCGCATTATAAATCATTGTTTTGAGCCACATCGTTCACTGGACACACTGTATATATTCATGCACATCAGCACCACTCGCCGTTTCCGCTGATTACACAATTGTCACTTGCGTCGCCACCTTCTGTGTCACGTACACATTTAGAGCACCAAGTCCAATTTGGGTTGTTTCGTATTTGTCTACCTACAGTGCTGCTACAACTGTATATTTGTTATTTTTGACCTCAATTATACGATGCCATGAGCACATTTCAAAATCATTATAGAGTCTCCATGTTTCTGTTCACATAATGTTTCATACATACATGTTTGATTGTCATTTAAAGTGATACCAGTTGAGATATTGCTTCTTTGTTCTCATGTACCTACCGTAATCTCAACGTGGTTTATGGGTCATACTCCTGTAGTTAAATTCTGTTTTGTGACCTGGCACAGGTGGCCCGTTTTTTGACGGACTGCAGTGACAGCAGGCACATCCATGTGCGGAAGCTAACACGGCTCACTTCTCACTAGTTGAGAAGTAGCGGCATGACGTCATACCAGGTGAGCGTTGTAGGGGAAGGGAAATCCTTTAGAGAGTCATTTTCTCTCTGGATTTCCCTTCTGTTTTTGAAACTCAGGAGCAGCAACATTGTCGTGGTGTCACCAGGGCTTTAAGTGGAAGCTTTTTCAATATTCTATACAAGCCATACTTGCTTCTTATTTATCTTAAGCAAGAGCAACTAACATTGACATAGCCAATAGTCCTAACTGGTTGTAGGTATTATGTTTCTTGTATCATATATCGGGATGCAGTGACATAAATAGCAAAATACAAGTCGGGCGGCATACTCTGCTAAGCACACATTTTTAGCTGGTGTTTAAAGCCACGCCCATAATTACTTTGGTCACGCCCCTTTGGGAGCCCCCTAGTTTTTTCATCCCACTTAAAGCCCTGGCTGCATATTCACCGTTATGGTTAGCTACCAATATTTAGAATTTAGTGATCTCAAGCGATTCATCATTACTTAGAAGGCTTTTCTCCCTGTGGTGTCTAAATCTAAACTACGTTATTTTCTATGACCTTTTAAGCATCGTTTTACAGACCCTTTATTTCAGCTTATGTTCAAAATACCGCCAGTTCATGCTTGTGGTGCTCTGAGTTCTCTCAGAGGAGGACCTGCGGGAAACCTCTGAAGTAAATGTGTTCTTGAAATAAACATGTAATTTAAGACAATTCTGGTGTGGTCTTATTACATAGCATAGTTGCTAAAGCTTTGAAGCACGTTCACTATGTATGTGCAAAATGCAGAAACCCTACATACGGTATTTGAAATAGTTTCATTAAGACGGCATTTAAAAGTTATCAGATTTATTTTTGATTTATTGAGCAAAGCACTTAACATGATAAATTGTCAGAATAAATAATCATTTTGAAGGGCTAAGACTGATTTAAAAGGCTTGCTTCTATATTTTATTCTAAAAGTATATATCAATAAGCATTGCAAAGCCAACTGTATTTGCCAACGCAAGGGCCTTTGGCTTGAGAATAACTTCTAGCCATGTGGTGCATCATTGCGACTACATGGCTGGAAGTAAAGAAAAAATAAAAGCGCTGATGCATTCATCGCCAGCCGTGTCATAGCTTTTTTTTTTTTCGGTCATGCTGCAGAGCTTTACAATATAGCTAAAGAAAAGCCATGGCTCAGTGTAGCAAGATCTATTGGCTTTGCCAATGCTTGCATTACTTAGTTCTGCAAAGTAGAAGCTTTAGCCTAGAACATTTGTGGCATTTACTATTCATGCTTCAGTACCTTTCTTTGCACTTTGTAGGGATTATCAGGTTGATTTTTTCAACTTAATCTATTTGCTTATTATGAAGTTATAAAGTTGATTTGCAAGAGCTATACTATAATTTACCAATAAATAGGCAGGCACAAGTGTAGTTACCTTGCAGACAGCAGGGTCTCAATTTTAATGGTGAAGCAGGTGCGATAGCATCAGGCCAAAAGTTGTCAGAACTCCTCTAAACACCTAATATAGCTATATTTTAGTACTAAACAGGCAGTCACAATTGCAGTTACCTTGCAGTTGAAAGGGGCTTGACTTAAATGGTACAGCAGGTGCACTGGCACTGGGGCCAAACGCTCTAGGGACCCCACCAAACCCAGATTATTGCAAAATTGTACTACTAAACAAGACAGTAACACGTATATTTACGTATATTTACCTAGCAGGCAATAGGGTCATGATTTGGCCGGTGCAGCAGGTGCAGTAGCACCAGGACCAAAAGCACTAGGCACCCCACTAAACACCTCATATTGCTATATTTTACTACGAAACAGGCAGTCACAAGTGCAGTTATCATGCAGACAACAGGGTCATGATTTAAATGGTGCAACAGGTGCAGTGGTACCGGGCCCAAAATGTGCCTTGACCTCTTTGTAACACCTAATACAGCTATAGTTTACTACAATACAGGCAGGCACAATTGCAGTTAAATCTTGCAGTTAAGGGGAGCTTGATTTGAATGGTGTAGCAGGTGCAGTGGCACAGGGGCCAAAAGCTCCAGGGAGCCCACTAAATGCAGAATATTGTTACATTTGACTACTAAACAGTCAGTTACAAGTGCAATTCTCTAGCAGGCACTAGGGCCATGATTCCAATGGTACTTCAGGTGCAGTGGCACCTATGTCAAAAGTTGTTAGAAATTCTCTAAACACAAAATATTGCTAGATTTAACTACTAAATAAGCAGTCACAAGTATAGTTGCCTCTTAGGCAATAGGGTCATGATTTCAATGGAGCAGCAGGTGCAGTGACACCGGGGTACACAGCTCTAGGAACCCCTCTAAACACCAAATCTTGGAATAATCTACTACTGAACAGGCAGTCACAAGTGCAGTTACCTTACTATAATAGGGTCATGATCCGAATGGTGATCTGAAAAGTGTAGCAGGTGCACTGGCACCAGGCCCAAAAGTTGTCAGATCTCCTCTAAACACATATTATTGCTATTACATCACTCCATCTATCATTTCAGTTTTAACAATATATTGCCTTTTTGTACATAAACAAGTCATAACGCTTTAACAGACTTTCTGTAACGTATATTGTACAACTACCCCAAGCTACAACTTACAACAAAACACTGCTTATTATTAATCACATAGGCGAAACCTAGTGCATTTAACAATGCTTGTTTTTATATAGCATTTCATACTCTGTTTCTGCCAAATATAAGAGCTATAAACAATATATTTTAGGTGGAGCACAATTTGCTTTGACAAACTGCCATTAGGTCAGCCTTAACAGGAATCAAGCTCGTGGCCTGTAGAACACTGTGTGTTGCAAGTTCGAACATTCAACTCACAGAGCCAACTTTCTAGCTTAAAGCAGAGAAAACAACTATTGGGGAGGAGCTAGTGACTTGCAGCATCAGCCGCAAAGTTGTGGACAGCTTTAAAAAAGCAATGTTGAAACAAGCCCCTTCGCACTCCTTCAAGAAGTGCCTCCAGTAACAACTAGTAGTCAAATCTCCAGGCTGCAAACGTTGTGGATAACAGCTACACCCCTAAAAGGGGCCTTGAGCATTCTGGAAACCGTCTTCTGTGTGGTTGATGATAAAATATAGAAAAGAGAATTCGATTTCTTTTTTTTTTTAAACTCTGGCTTGCCATGCCTTTCAAGTTGAAGATCGCCAGCTCGCAGTGCTACACGAATAAAGGGGGGATTTATTAAAATGCATTGAAAGTAATTCATGAGAAAAACAAGTGTCATACATTTTGAAAAAATGTAACATTTCGCATTCTCAATTCCCTTTAAAGGAAGTAGTGCAAACAAACATTTACCCCGTGTTTGCACCCCTGCAAAGTTTATATCATGTGGCCCATGAATATAGCAGTCAAATGGTCCCATTATCACAAGTGTCTGTTTCATCCAGCTTGGGTTTTTACTTTTTAAGCACACAGGATGTTACCTTGCAGACGGTGGGGTTTAAATTCAAACACGAAGGGAAAACCCAAAGTGCAATTCCTATTCATTAAAGAGCTGTTGGTTAAACACCAGCTCTGGATGAAGGTATCTCCAAGAACACGAGCTCACACAAGGCATCTTCCAAGAGTTGTATTTTGTTCCGTTTAATATGCCTGAACAATGAGAATCTACAGCTTGTAATGAATGAGAGGTAAAAAGGTGCAACATCAAATGCAACGAGCAGTAACAGGCTGCAGCAAGCGAGTGATGTAAACAAACTGCAACATGGACAAAGAAAGTGGCTGTCAAGTAGAGAGGAAGGAAGCGGGAATGGAGAGCTGGAGCATGAAAGAAGAAGGCATTGTTGAGAGAAAAGGGTAAACAAGCACTGTCAGCTCTGGCTGATAATGATATTCCAGAACAGAGTCTTGATGGCATTGGTACAGGCATTAATAATCCAATAGGTTTCTTATGGACATGCTTTTTTTTAAATTCTTTTTTATTGTAAATATAATCAAGGCACATAACAATCAAGCATGGACATGATTTTTGGCATCTGATCGTAACTGCGGCCACCAATTGTCGAGTCAAAACCACTGTACATTTACATCCGAGATGACCAGCTAGAGGAATGTTACAAAACTATTACAAAATCTTCTTAGTGCTACTGTGGGAACCAATAATTTATTATTGCTATAAAAAAGGTACTGGTGTTGAGGAAGCAAGTTTCTCTATTCTGATGCTAATTCCCAACCACTGGCGTAAGGAACCTCTGGGCTCAATCAGGAGCTCCCGGCCAGAGTGCTGTGCTGAGGGTGATGGAGCGAGATAGAAAACAAAATTTTGTTTAAACTCGTGAAGTCACATTTCCATAACATGAATAATAATATTAATGATTTGTGATATGTCGTGCTAATACAACTTAGATTAAACTTTACACATGGGGGGACTAACATGTGTGCTCATAAACGTGCATAATTGTTGCATCTTTTTGTTCGTGCAAAATAATAAAATAATTTATTGTTTTCGTTTTTGTCACTACTAACTGCTGCAAACTTAAAAGAAGCATGTGCTTGTTTTTGCTTTTCCTTGTCTGTGTGATGTCATTTCTACTATTCTAGGTGCACATAAGTCTCATGGATTAACGAAGACTGGTAGATATAAAAGCTGCTTTATTTGTTTGCATTTGCTAGGTAACATTAGATTAATCGGGTGGGTTAATTAATTAGTAAATCCTGGGGTGGATACAGAATCTACATTATTTCTTACATTAATACTTTTCTTGTGTTTGTTTTATACTAGAAAGCATAAGTTGCCTGCTTTTGGGCCTAGTTTGCTCGAGTTACAAAAAGGCTGAATTTTACTTCTGCAAAAGTCACGAGACGCCCATTCTGAAATAAATTGATCGTCAAAAGCTGCATTCACAAAGCAAAAACTGATGTGCTATCATCATTCTGTCGGACATGGCCAAGGTCGAAAAAGAACATTTTGTCAGCCCTTAACTTGGCATCCGCGGAAGTCAATTGGAAGCAGTGAGAACATTAATGTACATTTGTTGCAAACCTAGGAAGCTCCTGGTTGCATTCAGAAAAGACAATGGTCCTTAAGAAAAGTGACCTAATGGAACTTTTGAAATATGGGTGACATGTCACTTGTCACTCTCAGCCAATGGGACGTCGAAGATTTCTGAAAACTTTCCTTTGCGTAGTTTAGTTAGTGTAGAAAGGTATAAAAAGTCATGCCCCTAGGGATGGGCTGGCTGCTGCTTTCTGACTTTCCGATGAGGGTGAAGTGCTGTCGGACATTGCGTGGAGCACGTAAGAATCCTCAAAGAACTTTACTTTAATTTCTATCTATTTAGCTCAGTTAGGGACTTAGGTTTTAGAAATGCTAAACTTTAAATACTCACTATAACTTTGATTCATCTTGCTTAAATTGTATTTTTCTTATGTTTCTTTACAATCATGCTTGCTTCAATACTAATAAATTACTTTTATAAAACTATCAATTAAAATACCATAATTTAGTAAATAAAATCTTACTTTTGACAAACAAGCTGGTCTTGGTTATTCAGAAGTGCAGGTTACTATTAGCTAGAGCACGTCGCCTATGGTGGTCGTTTAAATAATTAGGATTTATTCTAATGACAATATTCTTTCCGCAGATGTATAAAATTGTATATAGTTTGTAGATAATGTGTATATAGATTTAATCTGACCACCTGATTCAGTAGGCCCAAAATATGTCAGGTTTATAAATGGGTCCGTAATTTAGTATAGAATTTAGTTTATAGTTTATGAAGTTGGGTAGCGTTGTTTATGATATATTTTCTATAGCCCGCTGGATCAATTCTCTGGTAGCAGAAATTGATGGTTGCTAAGGGTAACCAAGGTAATATGTTGGTTGCTAAGGGTTACTAAAGTGTTATGGTATGGAAATAGGATCGACGTTTTAACACATGTTGAGTTCGTTTTTCGTGCTATCTGTAAGCTATACCGGTATAGATTGTGTGGCGAGAAATTAGTCACGCAAGCCATCTGTTCTGTTTGTAGTGATATCGCCGAGTATCACAAGAGGTATCGCCGTGTACCATAGTGTTGTCGCCGAGCAGCACAGTTTTAGGGCTAGGTGTGAATCTTGTATAGTGAGGGTTTTCTAAGAAATTAGAGCAGCATGAGAATAGGGACAAAGCGCCTTCCATAAAACTCACTGTGATAAGAGTATTGGTTATATCCGAGCTTGAATGAAGGGTAAAGTAGCGTCGGTGCATGACTATCTATAAACAGGTTAGAGTCCTGTACGGGTACATGTTTCATATCTATAAACAGGTGAGAGCCCTGTACGGATAACGTCGTTATTTTGCTAACGGTGCTTGATTTCTATAAACAGGTGAGAGTCCTGTACGGATTTCATGTGTGTTTGAAATTAGGGAATTTTCCGTGTGAAAGTGCGAATTTGATTTGTATTTTATGTTCAAGTGGAACTCTTAGAACTGTCACTTCGCGGTGCGTTCAGAGCAAAGCGAGTTCATAATTATACGTGTTAGAAGGGTGGAGTAAGGGTTACTCTACTGACAATTGGATATTATCCTTAGTGTGAATAGCGCCGTCTATTCCGAAGTGTGGATACTTGAATGTATGTAAACTATCCTAAATAGTGAAACGAACAGATGATGTCCTTATAGTCATTGTTAAGAATTAATTTACACTGAAAAGTGTTCTTAAAATGGCGCTGTGAAAAGATTTTGTGAAGGAGGGGTAAGCGCCAGGAGTGAGAAACGAGAAACCGCAGCTGCTGTGTACGTCACAGAGCCGCGCTGGGATTGGGTGACCTACGTCACAAGCTATATTCTGATTGGCTCTTGAGTCTCTGACGATCTGTAAGCTGATTGGTCCTTCAGAAAAACTCCAATTTTATTGGTTGAGCAGAAAAGTGACGTAGCTCAACTGTCATTGGCTTGTTGGTGTGTTTCGCGCACGGATTGGTCGTTTTGCGGAACATCCCGGAAATATTTTACGAACGATTTTGTGAATTAGATTTAACTCTTAAAAATGAGTTATCATTTTAAACATGTTGAGAAAAAGCCAACATTATTTCAGAAGTTTAAGAATTTATTTTCACCTGATAAAAAAATTGAAACGCGAGGTGGTAAATTACTTCATAAGTATAAAACACCTGCAGCGTATATGGAAGGTGAATATGGATATCATACTGTCTTATGGTTCGATAGTTGGAAACGCTATACTAAGAACGACGGTGTTTTAACTTGGCCTGATGATGGTTCATTTAATGTAAAAGTCTTGAGAAATTTACGAGAGAAAATGAATGCTCTTGTCCCGAAACCGAGACCAACTCAATTTGAAGCTTTAGTTGAGTGGGAAGATGAGATGTATCAGTTACAAAGAGAAGCTAGTGGAATTAAAAGACCTTCTAAAAATCCACCTTGGAGAAGAGAAACTCATGAAGATAGATTGCGAATGTGGAGACAGGGAAACATGAGTGAAGGATTGTATTTAATACAAGAAATGGTAATGGGTACTCCTACAGGGAAATCTATGGAAAGTAAATCTGAGGATGCAGTTATGGAAGAAATATATACTACAGCTAGAAAGAATCAACCTTTGAGACCTCCTAGATCATGGTCTACTCCGGTGGTTTCTACTGAAACTTCACCGAGTGCACCTCCAATTAATGAAGCTCCTAAACTTTATCCAAATAATTGTGAAATCATTGAAACTCCTAGAAGACCAGAATTTGAAAATGCTCGAAATGAAGGTAGACATTTTACAATGGCTCCAAGGGCAAGAGAAGCTCCAAAAGATTATACAAGAGAGGCAAGAAATGTTGAAGATGTCGATTATAATGAATATTTAAGATCTAAAGAAGAATTAATAAAAAGAATGACAAAAGGCATGGAAGCTGTGACAGTTCCAGTAACGATTGGTCCTGTTCAGCCTGTATTTGACCAAAAAGAAACAAACAAGACAGGATTAACTATTCCTTTGAATGCAGAAGTTCAAAAGGTTGCTGAAAAATTTTATTCAGACTTATCTGAAATAAACTCTTCTAAATCGAGAATGCCTGATTTAACCTTTAATGAGGATTTATCTCCAAAAACACCAATGGGTGCTATATCAGATATAGGGAGTCCTGAAGTCAGGGTAACCACACCAAAACTTGATGTGGCCAAATTAAAAGCGAATATCGAAGAATTAATAATCGGAACAATCGGTCCAGATAGTTTAAATTACTATCGAGATGATGAACTACTGTTCATTTGCAAAAGCATTCAGTGGAAAACAAAAAATAAATATGATCAACTAGAGGATCTAGCAGCTGAACTTGAAATTGATGTGAGCAAACAAAAGAATTTTGCGAAACATTACAGATTAGACTTTTCAGAAAGTGACATTGAGAGTTTGAACTCAATGGGAAGAATAGTACATATAAAAGATTTGATTGTTTATATCAAAAAGCTAGGAGAACTGAATAAGTGGAGAGTAAAATGGACGAAAAAGAAGGAAGATGAAAGATTGGAAAAATTGTCAAAACAATTTCCAATGAGAGAAATTGCAGGTGGAGGATATGTTCATGTCCCTTGGTCGAGACAGGACATTCTGTTGTTTACAAATGACTTTCCAAAATTGAGGGAAAAACCAGTGGAGTGGTACAGACAAGTAGATAGATTTATCAAAGTGTCAAAAGTTCTGTGGATTGATTTAGATGGATTTTTTGACATTGTCGTTCCATCAGATCTTTGGACAGAATGCAAAATATCGATTAGTTGGCCAAAAACAGAACCTGAGCGAATCAAAGAAACAGGTGCTCCTAATCCTCTTGTAATGGATTTTTATGAAAAAGTGATTGTTTGGATGAAAAACAAAATTCCACCCAAAGAAGTCGATTGGGTTAAAATAGAAAGGACAGAACAGGAAACAAAAGAATCAGTTCATTCTTTTTATGAAAGACTACTGTTAATCTTTAAACAATACAGTGGTTATGAAAAACTAGATGAAAAGGATATGAGCCATTTTGTCTATAGATTTGTTTATGGACTAAAACCTGAAATCGGAGAAATGATCAGAAATAGCATTGTAGGATGGCAATCACTTTCTGTAGATGATATTCTAAGAAAGGCTAAGTATTGCAGTGATGAAATAGAAGTAAAACAGAAGAAGCTCAAGGAGAAAGCCATGTGGGCTCAGGTAAAAGTGGCTGAGCAACAGATTGCCAGCATGGGTAATAAGAACACTAACTTTGTTCAAAATGGAAATACAAACCAGATACAAGGAAAGTTTAAAAGTAATAATTTCCCAAAGAAATTTAGCCCAAAGATTGAGGAGTTGAAACAAAGATTACCTTGTTTTAATTGTGGCGAAATTGGACATTGGAGAGACGAGTGTCCTCATCCTCCTAAAAACTTAAAGAATCCCTTATTGAATCCACAGATGCAGAATGGTGTTGACCTGCAGCGACAGCTACAGATGCAACAGGGTTTAAACGAATTAAACATTCAGCGACAGTTGCACCAACAGCAACAGCAACAGGTGAATAATCGTCAGGATCAATTGCCACAACCACCTTTTCCGAATTGTGGGGGAGTTCAAAAATATAATCCAAACGTGGGATTTCAGGGAAGTGAACAGGTAATAAAACCGCAAAAACAGCAAAAGCAGCAAAGAGTTCAAATGCAAAATGCTTCACAACAGTTTTTATTAGCAGAAAGTCAAGACCGCGATTCTGATGATTATTGCTGACGGTGCCCGAGAGAGGAGGAAGAGTGTGTTGTTGGAGCCACTCTTGAGGTTGACCAGTCTGGTCCTTTTGTAAACGGGAAAGTTAATGATGTAGACATCACTTTTCTAGTGGACACTGGTGCTACCCGTTCTACTGTTAGATCAGTGGAAATTGAAAACCTACCTCTCTCTGGGGATACCATCCAAGTTGTCGGAGTAAGTAATCAGCAAATTAAAACTGACTTAACTGATCCAGTTCCAGTTGAAATTGGAAATTACAGAGACAAACACAGATTTGTGGTTTGTAATAGTAGTCCAGTGAATCTATTGGGCAGAGACATCCTATGTAAAATGAATTGCAGAATATATTGTTCTCCTGATGAAGTTGAGTTACAAACAATGGAGGAAGATGGTTTATACAGAATGACAATGATGATGATGGAAGCAGAAGAAACAAAATTGTTTCCTGCATTTGAAGAAAAGGATTTACCTGAAGAACTCAAGGAAACAGTGAAATCTGAAATATGGGATTTTACTGGGAACGAGATGGGTCTAATGAAAAATGTAGATCCAGTAAAAATTACATTGAAACAGGGAATAGAATTTCCTAACATTCCACAGTATAAAATGAAAACAGAAACAATTGAAGGTATTACACCTATAATTGAAAAATTAATCAAACAAGGAGTATTAAAAGAAATGGAGAGTAGTCCTTGTAATTCACCAATTATGGGAGTCAAAAAGTCTAACGGAACATTTAGAATCGTACAAGATTTGAGAAAGGTTAATCAAATTGTTGTTCCATGTTGTCCTGTGGTTCCAAATCCAGCAGTAATTCTATTCCAGATTCCACATGATGCTGAATGGTATACAGTCATTGACCTTTGCAATGCATTCTTTACTGTCCCCTTACATCCAGACAGTTACGAAATCTTTGCTTTCAGATTCCAAGGTAAGACCCTCGGATGGTCAAGAATCCCTCAGGGCTATACAGAAAGTCCTTCAATCTTTAATGAATTGTTAAAAAGATCATTAGAAGACCTAGATTTACCTGGTAGGTCAACGTTAGTGCAGTATATTGATGATCTGTTGATAGCTGCAAAGACAAGAGAAAATTGTGTGACAGACACAATAATTCTGTTAAATCGCCTTGCAGTAGAAGGACATAAAGTGTCCCCAGCAAAACTACAGTTTTGCAAACAAGAAGTAAAATATCTTGGTCACAGAATTGCAAAGGGAAAAAGACAAGTAACAATAGAGAGAATAAAAATGATTCAAGCAATGTTACCACCAAGAACACAGAGACAGGTCAGAATGTTCTTGGGAATGGTTGGTTACTGTCGTCAATGGATAAGTGGATTTTCAGTAATTGCAAAACCACTACAAAGACTGACAAAGTCAGATGTAAAAGATCCAATTATTCTCAATGATGCTGAGATGGATTCTTTTGAAAACCTGAAAAAGAGCTTATGTCAAGCTCCTGCTTTAGGTATGCCAAATTATGAGAAAGATTTTGAACTGTATTGCAGTGAGAGAGAAGGATGTGCATTATCTGTGTTGATTCAGAGACATGGAAATCTAAAGAAACCTATTGCATACTTCTCTGCAGTTCTTGATCCAATTGCAAAAGCATTACCAGGTTGCTTAAAAGCAGTTGCAGCTACAAGTATTAGTCTCGAACAAAGTGAGGGGATCATTATGGGATTTCCTGTGAAAGTTTTTGTACCTCATTCAGTAGAAATATTATTGACAAGAGGTAAGACTCAGCATTTAACAAGTAGCAGATTGACAAAGTATGAGAAAATCATACTAGAAGCAGATAATGTTTCGATTTCAAGATGTTTAAATCTGAATCCTTCTACATTACTGCCTGATTCTGAAATTGTTGATGACATTGAAACAGAACATGAATGTTTAGATGTCATGGAATTCTGCACTAAACCAAGAAAAGACATCAAAGACAGACCTTTGTCAGAATCGGATTTTGTCTACTTTGTAGATGGCTCATGCTTAAGATCCGAAGGAGGTGTCTTAAAAGCTTCATATTCAGTTTGTACAGTCAAAGATGTCGAAGAAGCATCATGTCTCGAAGGAGTTCGTTCAGCACAAGTAGCTGAATTAATTGCTTTGATTCGTGCATGTGAAATATCAAAAGATATAAGAGTTACCATCATTACTGATAGTCAGTATGGGTATGGAGTTGTGCATGATTATGGACAACTCTGGTCACAGAGAGGATACATGACATCAGCAGGATCACCAATTAAAAATGCAGTTTTCATTAGGAGATTAATTGAAGCAATACAATTGCCGAAAGAAATCGCCATTGTTAAGTGTGCAGCGCACACTAGAGGAATTGATTATATTTCCAAAGGCAATGCCTTCGCAGATGAAACAGCTAAATACTGCGCAAGGAAAAATTATGCATACAATCGGGAGAGAAGTAAAGAAACTGATTCAAATTCATTAATGCTAACAACAGTTGTAGAAACATGGCATGAGATTAGAGATTTACAAAATGAAGCAGAAGATGAAGAAAAGGACTTGTGGTTAAGATCAGATTGTAGACCACGTGAAGAAGATGGAGTGTGGGTTTACAAAGATGGCAGAGTAGTCTTACCAAATTGCTTGATTGCTGACATGGCCAGATTATATCATGGTCCAGCACATCTAGGAAGAGATTCTATGGTTAGACTTTTCAGAGAAACATGGTTCAATACTAAGTTTAGAACTATTGCAGAATCTTTTTGTCAAAGGTGTTTGTCATGCCAACAAATTAATCCAAACAGAAAATCAGTGGTGGGGACAGGAATAATTGGTCGAGAGGGTGGTCCCTTTACCAGATTACAAATGGATTTCATTGAAATGCCCTTACACAATTGTTTGAAATATGTGCTTGTAATTGTTTGCTTGTTTTCAAGATGGGTAGAGGCTTTCCCTACACGACATTGTGATTCAATTACAGTAGCAAAACTAATGCTCAGAGAAATCATCCCAAGGTACGGTTTTCCAGTCACTATTGAGAGTGATGGAGGAAGCCATTTTGATAACAAACTGATGAAGTTAATTTGCGAAGCTTTGAGCATTGAGCAGAAAATACACTGTGCATACAGACCAGAGGCATCAGGGGTGGTTGAACAAATTAATGGAACAATTAAAAACAGAATTGGAAAAATGTGTCTTGAAACAGGTGTAAAGTGGACTGATGCTCTTCCACTTGTTTTGATGTCATTAAGAAGTACACCAGATAAAAAGACAGGTTTGAGTCCTCATGAAATTTTAATGGGAAGAGTTATGAGGCAAGCTTTTGTACCTGTAGGTAAACTGTTGAGCATAAATGACAGTGCTATTTTGGATTACTGTAAAAGGTTATCTGATATGGTAACTTCTGTGTCTAATCAGGTGGGAACTGAAGCACAATCAAATGAAAAGGTTTTGACACATGATCTGAGACCTGGCGATTGGGTCAGAACGAAAGTACATCGGAGAAGGAATTGTCTAGCTCCTAGATGGCAGAAGCCTAGGCAGATAATTTTGATCACTACTAATGCTGTAAAGTGCAGAGGATTGAAACGCTGGATTCATCCTAGTCATACTATTCCAGTACCAACTCCTGAGAGTTCTGATGTTGAAAGTGATACCACAGATGATTCTGATTCTGAAGCAGAAGGCGAAACAGAAGGTGAAATAAATCCAGATTCTGAAGATCGACAAGAAAGTCGACATCTGGAAACTGTGCCAGTGAATGGAAATTTGACAAGAAAAGACTTGGAAATCATTGAAATAGATTCTGAAGGTGAAGAGAATCTATTAAAAGGAAAGATAACTGAGGATTCGGTTGTCTCTATCGAAGACAAAGAAGCAGAACAAAAAGAAGTTTCAGACCAGGAGAGTATCGAAAGGCAGAGAACAAGCTCTGGAGTAAGGAACAGAAATCCGAAATCTGGGAAGTTGGGGGTAATTGAAGAAGAAGAGGAAGACGAATTACCGAGTACCAGTAATGGAAAACAAAGTGAAGTTCCTGAAGGAGTGAAATTGCCGAATAGAGAAGTTCCTGAGTCAATTGAAATTTCAGACTACGAAACTGAAGAAAGTGACGTGGATGGTGAAAGTGAAAACAGAAAGAAAAGGACTTGGAAGTCAGAATCAAATAATTCTGAACCAAAGAAGAAGTACGTGAGAAAAGCAGACTACTGGCCTGGTGGAAGATTGAGAGTCAGATTAATCAAGAAACCAAAAGAACAAGTTGAAGAAATCAGTAGTCAAAAGAGTCCTGGAAAAGAAGTTGGAGTTGGAAGGAGAATTGAAGTGGTGTCGAGAAAAGGAAAAAGAATAGTAAGACCAAACCAAAAATACAAGTCTCCTGAGTGGACTTATTTAGTAATTCCACCTGTTATTGACATATATGGTAGTAGTGAAGAAGAAGACGAAGTCCAAGAAATTAGTGACAATGATTGAAGTACAGGAATATTAAATTGGCAAAAGGCTGAAGAAAATTTGTTAGTTGACACAAGGTCGAAGAAAAACTGTTTAGTTAAAGAAAACTTATGTATGACATAAGGTCGAAGAAATCTTGTTTAGGGTTTTAAAAAAATAAATAAATAAATAAAAAAAATATTTTAAAAGGGGGGTGTAAATATAAATTTAGATTTTAAAAATTTTGTTTTATTTTATTTTATTTTGAGGCTAAACTAACCAAAAATGCCTTATGTTAAGGAGAGCACTTCAAAGTGTTCTGTTTTTAAGAGATGCTGTAAGATGACTCTGGTGTGTCTGCTCATTTTAATTCTGCTCTGGTTGGTTTTAGCTGTGATTATCCCTTTGGAGATGAATAGAGAATTACACAAAGTTAACATAACAAGCAAAGCTCTGGTTAGCCAAACTAAACATAGTGCGTCTGCAAAAGTTATTGATCATCAGCCTAACATTCATCAAGATAAATCAATTAGTGATTTTTCAAGTAATACATTCACAAAGCTATTGAGTGAATATGTTAAGGTAATGGATGCAAAAGACTGCTACGTCTGCGTTAAGTTACCTGCTTCTGTTTCTGAGGGAGTAACATATAATATGCTTCCTCTCACTTATGCTGTAACATGTAGTGTGTTAACTAGCTTATTTTATCAAACTGGACGTTTAGAATATTACTATTCAAATTATGACGAAATTTTTGCAAATATTAAGATTGAAAATGCTTTAAATAAACATAAGAAAGCAAAGCAAATGAGAGAATTTTTCCTTGTTACTAACGAACTTACTTATGAGTATGCTTATAAAAATAATTTAACTTGCAAATTAAGTGCTGAAGGAAAGAAATTTTTGAATATGGTTGAGGAAAGAAGAGCAATTTATAAGAGAAATGAATTAGTCAAGCAGACTAAGTCTAATTTCTGGCAGAAAGAGGATGAGAAGTTAAATGGCAAAATGCTTGAAAATATTGCAATTCACATAGACAAACCAGTTAGTGGAAAACTTTGCATTAGGAGAGATAACACACTTTTTGATAATTACTTTGTAGGTGCAAGTAACTGTGAAGATACTTATCAAATTTTGGGAGGTTGGGGATTCAAAGGTGGAAAGGATCCAATCTTTCCTGGGATTTATTTTGTTTGTGGTGACAAAGCCTACTACAACCTTCCAGACCACTGGTATGGAACTTGTTATGTGGGAATTGTTTTTCCTAAAGTGTTTCATGTTGACAGAGATTCAGAAGGATTGTTTAAAATTCATAATTATGTAAATAGAGTTAAAAGAGAAACTTTTACTGAAGTTCTGGGAGATATTTTTCAAGCAGTAATACCTTTTGTTGGTATAACCTTAAATGCAGGGAGAATCAGAAAATTGTCCACTATAGTTGATAGATTATCAACTGACACAGCTGATGGGTTTCAATTAGTGAATGTTGAAGTTATTGCAATTAGATCCATGGTAATTCAAGACCGCCTTGCTTTAGACATACTCCTAGCAAAAGAGGGAGGAGTCTGTGGCATTTTACATGTACAACATTGTTGCACATATATACCTGACGAAAGTAAGAATATTGAAATGTATATCAAGAATATTACACAAATGCATTCAGAGATAATTCCTTTAGAAGAAGATGATTTTACAGGGAAACTTTCAAAAAGGTTCCAAGCAATTAAAAACTGGTTTCACGATATTGGAAGTTCAATTCTTGGCAAGATTTTGGCACCTTTGATTATAATAATATTCATTTTTATTTTGACCAAAATAGGTTGTTTGTTACATAAAAGAAAGAAGCAGTTGAAAGAAAAGAAAAGAATCTATAAACTTAGAAAAGAAGAAGAAAGGGAGATCGAATTACAGGAGTTACATAGAGAGCGTTATGCTAATTCCAAAGATTATGCAGAAACAGACTTTTAAGATTACTGATACAAATGAATTTGAATCGATTTCTCGGAAGTTTAAATTACCAAAATTTTGGGTGCTGGTGTGGTGATTTGTTAATCACCAGATGAGGGAGTTGATGGAGCGAGATAGAAAACAAAATTTTGTTTAAACTCGTGAAGTCACATTTCCATAACATGAATAATAATATTAATGATTTGTGATATGTCGTGCTAATACAACTTAGATTAAACTTTACACATGGGGGGACTAACATGTGTGCTCATAAACGTGCATAATTGTTGCATCTTTTTGTTCGTGCAAAATAATAAAATAATTTATTGTTTTCGTTTTTGTCACTACTAACTGCTGCAAACTTAAAAGAAGCATGTGCTTGTTTTTGCTTTTCCTTGTCTGTGTGATGTCATTTCTACTATTCTAGGTGCACATAAGTCTCATGGATTAACGAAGACTGGTAGATATAAAAGCTGCTTTATTTGTTTGCATTTGCTAGGTAACATTAGATTAATCGAGTGGGTTAATTAATTAGTAAATCCTGGGGTGGATACAGAATCTACATTATTTCTTACATTAATACTTTTCTTGTGTTTGTTTTATACTAGAAAGCATAAGTTGCCTGCTTTTGGGCCTAGTTTGCTCGAGTTACAAAAAGGCTGAATTTTACTTCTGCAAAAGTCACGAGACGCCCATTCTGAAATAAAGTGATCGTCAAAAGCTGCATTCACAAAGCAAAAACTGATGTGCTATCATCATTCTGTCGGACATGGCCAAGGTCGAAAAAGAACATTTTGTCAGCCCTTAACTTGGCATCCGCGGAAGTCAATTGGAAGCAGTGAGAACATTAATGTACATTTGTTGCAAACCTAGGAAGCTCCTGGTTGCATTCAGAAAAGACAATGGTCCTTAAGAAAAGTGACCTAATGGAACTTTTGAAATATGGGTGACATGTCACTTGTCACTCTCAGCCAATGGGACGTCGAAGATTTCTGAAAACTTTCCTTTGCGTAGTTTAGTTAGTGTAGAAAGGTATAAAAAGTCATGCCCCTAGGGATGGGCTGGCTGCTGCTTTCTGACTTTCCGATGAGGGTGAAGTGCTGTCGGACATTGCGTGGAGCACGTAAGAATCCTCAAAGAACTTTACTTTAATTTCTATCTATTTAGCTCAGTTAGGGACTTAGGTTTTAGAAATGCTAAACTTTAAATACTCACTATAACTTTGATTCATCTTGCTTAAATTGTATTTTTCTTATGTTTCTTTACAATCATGCTTGCTTCAATACTAATAAATTACTTTTATAAAACTATCAATTAAAATACCATAATTTAGTAAATAAAATCTTACTTTTGACAAACAAGCTGGTCTTGGTTATTCAGAAGTGCAGGTTACTATTAGCTAGAGCACGTCGCCTATGGTGGTCGTTTAAATAATTAGGATTTATTCTAATGACAATATTCTTTCCGCAGATGTATAAAATTGTATATAGTTTGTAGATAATGTGTATATAGATTTAATCTGACCACCTGATTCAGTAGGCCCAAAATATGTCAGGTTTATAAATGGGTCCGTAATTTAGTATAGAATTTAGTTTATAGTTTATGAAGTTGGGTAGCGTTGTTTATGATATATTTTCTATAGCCCGCTGGATCAAGGGGGGCCCTTAAACCGGTCCCAGGATGCTTGTTTCCGGTCCAGGGATGACCTGGCTTGGCAGTTGGCTGGACTGCTCCCGTAAGGCACAGGGTCAAGACTGATTTGCACATGGCCAGGTCTAAACTGAGTGGCATGGTGAGCAAAAGAATGATGGATTTAACCCAGATCTCTTGACTGGGGGTGAATGTTTTGATTTGTTCTGCATTCCGTCCATCAATTGTGTGTCTTTTGCTTTCTCGGCCTAAGTGCGCCAGGTATGCCCAGACGGTGGATCCTGGGCTCACTGTGCCACTGGAATCAAGCTATCCTGACTGAAGAAGGGTAAACAAGCTATCCTGACTGAAGAGCGGTAAAACCCCGAAACCGGTCCTAGGATGCCTGTTTCTGGTCCAGGGAGGACCTGGCTTGGCAGTTCGGGCTGGACTGATCCCATGAGGCACAGGGTCAAGACTGATTTGTATATGACCAGGTCTAAACTGGGGTGGCATGGCGAGCAAAAGAATGCTGGATTTAACCCAGATCTCTTGACTGGGGGTGAATGTTTTGATTTGTTCTGCATTCCGTCCATCAATTGTGTGTCTTTTGCTTTCTCGCCCTAAGTGCGCTAGGTCTGCCAAGACGTGGGTCCTGGGCTTACTGTGCCACTGGAATCAAGCTATCCTGGCTGAAGAGGGGTAAAACCATGAAACCAGTCCTATGATGCATGTTTCCGGTCCAGGAAGGACCTGGCTTGGCAGTTTCCCATGAGGCACAGGGTCAAGACTGATTTGCACATGGCAGGTCTGAACGGGGGTGGCATGGTGAGCAAAATAATGATGGATTTAACCTAGATTTCTTGACTGGGGGTGAATGTTTTGATTTGTTCTGCATTCCGTCCATCAAGTGTGTGTCTCTTTTGCTTTCTCACCCTAAGTGCGCCAGGTATGCCCAGACATGGGTCCTGGGCTCACTGTGTCAATGGAATCAAGCTATCCTGGCTGAGGAGGGGTGAAACCCCGAAACCGGTCTTAGGATGCTTGTTTCCAGTCCAGGGAGGACCTGGCTTGGCAGTTCAGGCTGGACTGTTCCCATGAGGCACATGGTCAAGACTGATTTGCATATGGCCAGGTCTAAACTGGGGTGCATGGTGAGAAAAAAAATGATGGATTTAAACCAGATCTCTTGACTGAGGGTGAATGTTTTGATTTGTTCTGCATTCCATCCATCAATTGTGTGTCTTTTGCTTTCTCGCCCTAAGTGTGCCAGGTATGCCCAGACGTGAGTCCTGGGCTCACTGTGCCACTGGACTCAACCTATCCTGGCTGAAGAGGGGTGAAACCCCGAAACCGGTCCTAGGATGCTTGTTTCCGGTCCAGGGAGGACCTGGCTTCGCAGTTCGGGCTGGACTGTTACCATGAGGCACACGGTCAAGACTGATTTGCATATGGCCAGGTCTAAACTGGGGTGTCATGGTGAACAAAATAATGATGGATTTAACCCAGATCTCTTGACTGGGGGTGAATGTTTTGATTAGTTCTGCATTCGGTCCAACAATTGTGTGTCTTTTGCTTTCTCGCCCCAAGTGCGCCAGGTATGCCCAGACGGTGGGTCCTGGTCTCACTGTGCCACTGGAATCAAGCTATCCTGACTGAAGAGGGGTAAAACCCCGAAACCGGTCCTAGGATGCTTGTTTTCGGTCAAGGGATGACCTGGCTTGGCAGTTGGCTGGACTGTTCCCATGAGGCACAGGGTCAAGACTTATTTGCATATGGCCAGGTCTAAACTGGGGTGGCATGGTGAGCAAAAGAAGGATGGATTTAACCCAGATCTCTTGACTGGGGGTGAATATTTTGATTTGTTCTGCATTCCGTCCATCAATTGTGTGTCTTTTGCTTTCTAGTCCTAAGTGTGGCAGGTATGCCCAGACGTGGGTCCTGGGCTCACTGTGCCACTGGAATCAGGCTATCCTGGCTGAAGAGGGGTGAAACCATGAAACCAGTCCTATGATGCATGTTTCCGGTCCAGGGAGGGCCTGGCTTGGCAGTTTCCTATGAGGCACAGGGTCAAGACTGATTTGCATATGGCCAGGTCTAAACTGGGGTGCATGGTGAGAAAAAGAATGATGGATTTAAACCAGATCTCTTGACTGGGGGTGAATGATTTGATTTGTTCTACATTCCGTCCATCATTTGTGTGTCTTTTGCTTTCTCGCCTTAAGTGCGCCAGGTATGCCCACACAGTGGGTCCTGGGCTCACTGTGCCACTGGAATCAAGCTATCCTGACTGAAGAGGGGTAAAACCCCGAAACCAGTCCTAGGATGCTTGTTTCCAGTCCAGGGAGGACCTGGCTTGGCAGTACGGGCTGGACTGTTCCCATGAGGCACAGGGTCAAGACTGATTTGCATATGGCCAATTCTAAATTGGGGTGGCATGGTGAGCAAAAGAATGATGGATTTAACCCAGATCTCTTGACTGGGGGTAAATGTTTTGATTTGTTCTGCATTCCGTCCATCAATTGTGTGTCTTTTGCTTTTTCGCCCTAAGTGCGCCAGGTATGCCCAGACGTGGGTCCTGGGCTCACTGTGCCACTGGAATCAAGTTATCCTGGCTGAAGGGGGTGAAACCCCGAAACCGGTTCTAGGATGTTTGTTTCCGATCCAGAGAGCACCTGCCTTGGCAGTTCAGGCTGGACTGTTCCCATGAGGCACAGGGTCAAGACTGATTTGCATATGGCCAGGTCTAAACTGGGGTGGCATGGTGAGCAAAAGAATGATGGATTTAACCCAGATCTCTTGACTGGGGGTGAATGTTTTGATTTGTTCTGCATTCCGTCCATCAATTGTGTGCCTTTTGCTGAGGGGGCCCCCTGCAGGGACCTGTGTTACGTCCCTGTCCCCAACCCCAAGCCTCTACATTCGGAAAGATACATGGTTCTGAGGGGTGATGCCCCGAAACCGGTCCCAGCATCCTTGTTTCCGGTCCAGGGAGGACCTGGCTTGGCAGTTCAGACTGGACTGTTTCCATGAGGCACAGGGTCAAGACTGATTTGCATATTGCTAGGTCTAAACTGGGGTGGCATGGTGAGCAAAAGAATGATGGATTCAACCCATATCTATTGACTGGGGGTGAATGTTTGATTTGCACTGGATTTCATCCATCATCTGTGTGTCTTTTGTTTGCGGAGTGTAGACTTGAAGCCCAGGCTCTCCAATGGGTGATACTGTGGGGGGTTAGGGGGATTGGAGAGGGCAGGACGGGGGGAAGAGAAAGAGAGAGGAAGCTTCTTACAGGTCTGATGTTTTCTATGCTGTTGTGATTATTTATGCCAATGCCCGCTCAGGGGCACTGTACCCCAGCTCCCTGTCAGGTCATCAGCTGTACGTTCTGGAATGTTACCAGATGACAGCTGATGCGTGAGCTGAACAGATGCACCTCTTTTTTTCTCCCCCTGACCTGAGCAACTTCGGTGTGTTGGAACTTATGCTTAGATAAAAATATTATCTCTTGTTAACCATGTGGAATCTCGTCTTTACAAATTTTGGTGTCAATTTTCAAACACACCGGACCTTCAGCAGGTATCTTCAAACTTGTGCCTGAGCTTTCTTTCGCACATGTGTGGCCCTCCTGGTACTTCACCTGTGAGAGTTTATTCACCCAATCTTTGACTCTTTGATCAGGTCAGTGCTTTGGATATTCATGTGTAAATCTGCCGCTTTGCTCGCTTCTGTGGCTTCGCGACAGTTCAACTGCAATTTCTTGCTTGCACGTGCCTGAATTGGTCACCTGTCCACTGCGTGGGATCCTACACCTGCATCTGGCCGCGCACTAGTTTCATTGCTAACTTGCAGAGGCGGACATCCAGATGTGCTTACCATGACGTTCTCACGTTACGTGCCGCCATTTAGAAAACCTTGTTTATCACCTGCTGATACAGCACTCCACACTACCTGGTGGAAGAGGATCACCTTTGTTTATCGGTGTTATCTTAACAGCACTCCTACTTTTTGCATTGTTGTCCTTTCATCAAAGGCCAACCTCGTTATTTGGCACTGCTCAACATTGCAGTGCCTACTGTTGTCGGGTATTCTTTGCGTCCATCATGGTGATGCCATCAAAACTTCACTGACAGGCACAGCTGCCCAGTGCTTGTTATCGCTGATGGGCACAGCTTAGCTCATTGCCTGGTAATTTCTGCATCACTCAACTACATACACCGGATTATGCAAGTTGCCTCGCAGACAGGCAATGCTTTTGTTGTTTATTAGACTGCTGCAGCGTGTACTAATTTTGCACTTTTATAATTCGTTTTTCAGCTGTTTTGAGCGTTGTTTCTTTGGCGCTACGTATTGGGTTGTGCTTGTAGTTTAAAGACTCATCTAAGTCGAGCGTGGTTTGGACGCCGGAGAAAATGGCGGCGTAGGTCTTTCCTCCTCCCGTGGCGTCTGGAAAAACCCGTTATCTCAACCATCAGAACGGGCGCTATCCCGATGCTGACACCAAACCCTGCTAGCGGATAGTGTGGAGCATTGATGATCCAGATTTGATGCTGATCTAACGGCTCTAAGGGCGGACACACGATCAACTGCTCACCGGCCCTCGGCCGAGTCCTGGACCGACACCGGAGCTCTCGTGGAAACAATTGCGGCGATACTGCGCATAACTGAGGAAACATCTGCAACCCATGCTGCCCCCTGAGACTCTCGACAGTGCATGCAGTGAGAAAAGCTGGTAGAGCGGCTACTTTTAGATCGTGCCATATGTAAACAATGTACACAATAGACTGCGCGCATTAAACAAAATGGCGGACATGCTTGAAGCTTGAAGTGACTGTAGAGGAGCCTTTGAGTGAAATCAAGCGCCGCTATGCATGGGTAATCACTGCGCTCGCTTACATGAGTGGTTGTTGCCGAGGCCCCATCTCGATACCGTGGGTGTGTGGTCTTTTCAGCCCCGTGAACGGAGGAACGCTATGAAACAAAATGGCGGGCGCTCCTGATAGCCGGATAATGCACACCGCAACCCCGGGTCGGAGCAATGGTGAGTGACCCAGTGGCTGTGATAAGTCTGTGAGAGTCATATCAGGGATCACAAAAGACGCTAATGGAGCAGTCGATGCCAAGAAACATATGTTGATGACACTGGGGACACACTAACAGAATTGAAGTGGCTTACAGAGGCCTGGTTGTTTGATTTGTATATGTTTAGCAGCTCGCACACACAGTGGAAAGGAAGAGCACATGTCTACTGAGGGTCTCGTGCTTCATAGTGGCGCATAATGATTTGTCATTAGCAACTGGCATGTGATGAGTGATGCTACCAACTGGCACTGCATTGCGAGGGAACTAACCGCACACACCACGCAAATGGAGTTTCTTTATGCACTACTTCCTCGAGGAGTCTTGAATCTGTTCTCTTCACGTAAAGGCGCCCTACTTTGTTCCAATGTGTAGAACCAAGCATTAGCTCAACTAAATATACAACGTAGATCTACTTGCCACACCTCTTGCCATTGCGATCATTCCTGAGCCTCGCCGGCCTTGCAGGCCACATGTCATGTCACTGTATAAATCCAGACATATCACAGCGAGTCTTTAAAGCCGACGGCCACACCACTACGAGCCTGTTGCTCTTGCTGCCACCTCAAACCTGAGCCTAGCGGACCTGCTGTTCTGCTGTGGAGTGTGTAAAGTGACTGTAATGTGCCTACGTATATCGGCATGTAAACGGTGTTATATCAACCCACACTACTGTGCCTGCTGCTCTGCAAGCTGGTCCCAATTTCTACTGCGGTGTGCGCTGAGTGGGCCCAACTCTTGATCATACGTAGATACTGCTTTCAATACACTGTCGGGTGTGTGCTAGTGTGTGCTAGTCAGTATCAATACCTGGATCCTCCATCAAACATCATGAGCGAGAAAGAATCTAAAAACCTTAAGAGGCTCAAGGCTGAGCCGCTTGCTCCTGTATCACCGATCAAGGGTAGGAAGGACATCAATGACACAATGGATATGATACTGAGCAAACTGGCGGAAGTTCATGATCTAGCGAGATCCACAAAAGAAGAAATCACAGCGATCAGGCAAGATATTAGAGACACTAATCTTAGACTGGCTGAGACGGAGACAAGGATAAGCCGCCTGGAAGACTCTGAGACAAAAAACTGCAAATCCCTTAAGAACTTATCTTTAGCTTCAGATTCCATGTCAAAGAGGTTGTCTGAGTTAGAAGACAGAAACCGTAGGGGGAACCTACGCATCTTTGGCAAACCGGAAGGTTTGGAGGAAACCTTTGGTTCATGTATATCCCTCTTGGAGTCATGGTTCTCGCAAGCAACAAACCTAACCTTCCATCAGCCACTTGAATTCGATAGAGCGCACAGGGTCCCCGGCAGAGTCACGCCGACCCAAAAAGGCCCCAGGCCAATTGTTTGCAAGCCTTAACGTTATCAGTATGTCAAACAGATTTTATCTTTTATGCGTAAGAATAACCACATCTTTTGGAAATCCAGCAAGATCTTCATATCGCAAGATTATAGCAAGGAAACAGTTGATACAAGTAAGGCTTTTCTTGCTCTCCGCCCAAGGCTCCGCTCGCTAGGCCATCAATTTGGGTTCGTGGGACCGGCAAGATTCCGCGTGATTATCTAAGGCACTCCCCAGATTTTCATGGACCCTCAGAAGCTCAGACGATTCCTTGATGGCTCGGATGATAGGCAGATGGACACGTCGGCTTCAGCAATTACCACATGAGTACCCTTTTATCTGCATTGGTTCTACTTTCTGGTCAATGTTCTTCTAATGTTCTTCTAATAAGGCTCATTTTTGTTCACTATGGCTGTCTTATAGATAAGATTGTAGTTGATTGCTATAACATTGTTCTCTGTGTCCACGTGGTCACTGTTTCTTATTCAAGTTTGTAGTCCTACTATCCCTACTATCCCACGCAACGTCGGGGATGTTAAAATGTGCTAAAATGTGCTAAAGATTACCATCTGTCTTGGATGAACACATCACCATGTAAAATAATTCCACAAGAAGTTGCATTTCCCCTCTTATGTCATACCTCATCCGGGATAGGTTATTCTAAATTAGTGTTACAGTTCCAGGTACACATACTGTCTTGTTCATTCCTCCACTTACATATCCCGTTATGGTTCTGATATTTGCCATGGGAGGGAAGCCATTTTCCCTAGTCACCATACCTACTGTACTTGTTCTGGGTGGGAAGGGAGGGGGGCGGGGATTTCACTTTGTTTTTATTGTATGTTGTCATTACCTTTTGCTTTTTCAGGTCCATCTGTTGTTACTCACACTACGCAAACACTATTACGTATTGCTCTGTGATCTACATCTATCTCAGGTCCTATGGTCACCCTGATTCTCACTTGTTCATGGAAGGGGTTAAAGTCACAATCTACTGGGGCTCCTGCCTTATGGTTGTCCTGTTATTTGCTTGGAAGCGTTTTATTGTGAACGTCATTGTGAGCAGAATTATGAATCTGACCGGGTCTGATCTTTTAATATAACCCCATGGCACACACCTCAGGTAGTACGTCACTTGGCATCACCAGGGTGGGCAACCTAAAAATAATTTCACTCCATGTTATGGGTCTTAATCAACCAATTAAACGACAGAAGATCCTGGACTATCTCCGAAGACAAAGAGGTGATATTGTCTTGGTACAGGAAACTAAGATTGATGCCAGACAATTCAATGCACTTAGGAATAAATTCTATGATGAGATGGTAGGGTCTGAAGCGATAGGCAAGAAAAATGGCGTCTTGACACTGATAGCAAAAAAATCAAATGTTGAACTGATATCTTTCACGGCGGATAGTAACGGGAGGTGGGTCACTACTAAGTTGGTTAAAGATAACACGGAGTTTTACGTCACGAATGTTTACGCCCCTAATACCAGCAATTTGAGCTTCTGGAACGATCTCACTAAACAGATTGACACTATCCCTGACTCGGCTGTACATATCCTGGCAGGAGATTTTAATCTACCTCTTGACCCGACTCTTGATAGGGACCCCAAGTGCACTTTCCGCTGCAATAAACCTCACAAAGCCTTTACTAACCTTTGTGCTCGCTTCAACTTAGTGGACTCATGGCGGTTGCAAAACCCTACAGGTAGAGAATACACATTCTACTCGCCTCCTCACGATTCATATACCCGAATTGATGATCTCCTCATTACAAAGAATGGCATCCCTAGAATAGAAGAGACAACAATAGAACCCAGGGTTCTATCTGACCACTCGTGTATCTCACTTTCCATTTCCAATGTAAAACCGTCCACCCGTCAGTCTGTATGGAGACTGAATGATGAAGTACTGGAGAAAGAGCAACATAGGTCTGCCATAGAGTCTGCTATCCAAATGTACCTAGATCACAATAAGAGAGGGGACACTTCTGACCTAACTCGCTGGGAAGCCTTGAAAGTACTATCAGGGGAGTAATTATTAAAATTAGATCAGCTGTAAATAAGGAATATAACAGGGCTCTAGAAGATTTAGAATAAGAGCTCTCAGCTTTAGAAAGCAAGCACCTGTTAGATCGGTCCGATGCTACGTTGAATAAGTTGGCCAACAAGAAATATGAATACAATAAAATAATAAGCAAAACGGCAGGGGTCTGGTTGAATAGGCGGAAGAGGTTTAAGCTCTGCGAATCAAATAAAGCGGGTAAGAGCCTGGCTGCATACTTAAAATTTAAAGTGCAGAAAAACACTATAAACAACATTAAAGATCAAGATGGAGTGACTCACTCAGATCCGGATAAAATTGCCGAAGTATTTAAAGACTTTTATAATAGCCTTTATGCCAAAAACAAAGAGGTAGAGGAGGCTAAAATTCAAGACTACCTAGAGGAATGTGACCTACCGTCCCTCTCCCCTGAAGAGCAATTAGACCTTAACTGCCCAATATCGGGCTTGGAAATAGAGAAAGCAATCAAATCATTAAAATGCGGGAAAGCCCCGGGCCAGACGGGTTTAGTGCAAGATTCTATAAATGCTTCCCTTCTCTCTTATCGCAACCACTCTTACATCTGTTCCAGGAACTCGATGACATGGGTGAGATAAGGGGTACACTGTCTGAAGCTATACTTGCTGTTTTACCTAAGGAGGGGAAGGACCCAACACTCCCTAAAAACTATAGGCCTATCTCCCTTATCAATATAGATTGTAAGCTCTTTGTCATGATCTTGTCCAACCGTCTTCAGAAGGTTCTACCCAAGCTAGTCCATCCCTCACAAGTAGGCTTTTTAAAACACAGACTCTCCAGTGATAATACCAGAATATTAGCTCATGTACTAGAAAAGGCGAAACTTATTAACACCCCCACAGCAGCGATAACGCTAGATGCCGAAAAGGCTTTTGACAAGGTGGACTGGACGTATCTAGAGGCAGTGCTAAATAAATTTAATCTTGGGAAGAGCTTTACGAGAATGGTAATGGCCCTTTATTTCTGCCCTTCAGCTAGAGTTAGGGCAGGGGGGCTCGCTCTCCTCATCCTTCCGATTACAACAGGTAACCAGACAGGGATGCCCCCTTTCCCCCTCATTATTTTTACTCGCAATCGAACCATTCCTACATCACATAAGAAATAATGATGACATTTCGGGAATCCATTTTAACGATTGCACGATAAAGCTAACCGCCTATGCAGACGACGTTTTGGTTGTCTCGGAAAAGGCCGAAGAGGCTATACCTGCCCTCATGTTCACTATTGGCAACTTCTCGCGCGTATCAGGGTACAAATTAAACAAGGACAAAACTGAAGTAAAACTACTGACTAATCTGGGCAGCAAAGATGTGCTGGGCAACTCTGGTCTAACTTGGCAACCAAATTGCTTCAAGTACTTAGGGTTAGATTTTGACAAGGATTTAATCTCTACATTACATATCAACGAAAATCTGATACTCAAAAAAATCTCCACATTGTTAGATGGGTGGCCACCTAAATATCTCTCATGGTGGGGCAGAGCCGAAACTCTGAAAATGATGGTGACTCCTTTGGTGAATTACCTGGCAAGTATGCTACCGATGACTTTCTCCAGTGACTTTCTAAACAAGGTCGACAAGCTCTTTGGTACTTTCCCTTTGGCAGGGGAAGAAACCCAGAATATCAATGACAAAGCTACAGCTATCTAAAGAAAAAGGCGGTCTGGGTCTCCCCAACTTCAGAAATTACCAGACGACGTTCCTTTGTAAACAAGGCGCGAACTGGCTGACTGCGAGCTCTGCCTATACCCCGCTATGGCTTGATATAGAGAAATCACTCATTGACAATGTCCCCCTTCCAGTCCTACTCACTATGGATCTCTCCCACCTGTCTCACTCCAAATACATTCTTCTTAACACAAGGCGCACCCTTTTAAGGCTAGAACAGTCTCACAAATCCAACTTAAAAATCAAAAAATCTACCCTGGTGTCCTTGTGGCAGAATCCCTCCCTTAAAAATGAAGCAAAACTTCTCCACTGGGAATCCTGATCTAGGAAAGGCGTCAACCTAGTAAGTGATCTATATGCGGGATCACATCGCTTCAGTCTCTGCACAATCTAACGCCTATGGATTTTTATGACTTCTTGAAACTGAAAGCCCTCCTCTCGGTGCGCTCCTTTAAGCCCTATACCCCTTGGCTTTTAACTCAGATACCACGTATCATGGAAGCTGGCCATTTTGTCTCTAAAGCATATAAACTCCTCCTCCCTCTGCCTAGGAAAATGCATAAACAAAATGAACTTAAATGGGAAGCGGAGCCCAACTCTACGGGCTTGACGTTTGACTGGGACAAAATCCATAACACGGCCTTCTCGAATAAAATCTCCCCAATCCTGTCCCAAACCAAATATATGCTGCTTAACAGAATGTACTCGACACCGGATAGACTTTTCAAACTCCACCTGAGAGACAGCCCTACTTGCTGGAATTGTAATTCAACTACTGGAGATCTGGCTCATATTCTTTTTAACTGTCCATCTTTGAAGCTATACTGAGGGAAAATTTTTGATTGTATAGAACACATTTATTTTTAATGTCAAACCTACAAGGGAATTCACATTAGTCATACTGGGTGTTCTTGATCCGAAACTAGTTAACGAGTATGACCACCAACTGCTTGACCTATTGCTCACTCTGGCCTGTAAAGTTGTGTTATGCAAGTGGAAGAACGTCTCGGAAGTATCCTTTAAAATCTGGCAAGAGTGGTTATCCTTTTTAAGAGGAGCTGGCAACCCTGCGTTGCATTCCTCCCCTGGCGCATATCTCATAAGAAACTTTGGAAATCCCTAGATACATCATCGTTCTCATTTGATCCCCCGTGACCCCCTACCCTCTTAATGTAATACATGTCGCCACAATGTGCTTATATCACGTACAATATTTTGTGATGGAATACTCTGTACTAGTTTGTAAGATGTGGCTCCACTCATCCCCATACACTGCCATTTTCGCATTTGTGTCACATGATGCTGACATGATGCTGACCCTCGGACTCAAGCAACTGGTGAACACCCCCACCCACTACGCCGGCCACACACTTGACCCCGTCTTCTCCTCCAGCAAGCACATCTCCTTCAGCCACTCCACTGGACTTCACTGGACTGATCACAGCTGCGTCCACTTCAGCTTCAGAAGAACCACGACCCACCACCACCAGCTGCAGATTCCTCGCAGGAGCTGGAACAAGATCACCGCCGACCAACTCACCACCTCCCTCAGCCAGAACCCTCCCACCAGCACAACGAACCCCAACGAAGCAGCCGATACCCTCACACAGTGGATCACCAACTGCGCAGACAACCTCGCACCTCTGGAAACCCCCCCCCCCAGCAGACACAACAACAAGAGAGCCTCCTGGTTCACCGATGAACTCAAGAACTCCAAGAAGAACTGTCGTACCCTCGAGAAAGCCTAGAGCAACGACCAGACCTCAGACAACATGACTGCTCTCAAGCACACCACCCGCAAACACCACCAGCTGATCCGCACCACCAAGAAGACAGCATTCAAGGATCGACTAGACAACAACGCCCACAACAGCAAGGAACTCTTCAGCATCGTCAAAGAGCTCTCCAACCCCAGCGCCGGAAACAACGACATCACCCCCTCTCAAGACCTCTACGACTCTCTCGCCTCGTACTTCCACAGCAAGATCGCCGACATTCACAACAGCTTCGGCGCACAGACCACGCACCCATCCACCGAACCTACGACCCCCACCACCAGCCGCCGCGCCTGGACCCCAGTCAGCACCTAGGACACCACCCGCGTGATGAATACCATTCACTCCGGATCACCAACCGACCCCTGCCCACACCACGTGTTCAACAAAGCCAACGTCATCATCGCACCCCATCTACGGGACATCATCAACACCTCCTTCCTCACCGCCACCTTCCCGGAGGGCTGGAAGCACGCCAAACTCAACGCCCTCCTGAAGAAACCAACAGCGGACCCCACCGGCCTCAAGAACTACCGTCCCATCTCACTCCTCCCATTTCCTGCCAAGGTCATCGAGAAGACCGTCAACAGCCAGCTGACCGCCTTCCTCGAGACGAACGGATCCCTCGACTACTCACAGTCTGGCTTCCGCGCCAACCACAGCACCGAGACCGCCCTCATCGCAGCCACAGACGACATCAGATCCCTGCTCGACAACGGGGAAACAGCGGCCCTCATCCTCCTGGACCTCTCCGCAGCGTTCGACACGGTCTGCCACCGCACCCTAGTACAACGCCTCAACAACCTCGGAATCCAAGAGAAGGCCTTGGAATGGATCATCTCGTTCCTCGCCGGAAGGACCCAGAGAGTCCGCCTCCCACCGTTCAGATCCGAGGCCACAGAAGTCATCTGCGGCATACCACAAGGATCATCACTCAGCCCCACCCTCTTCAATGTCTACATGAGCGCCATCGCACGCCAACACAACCTCAACATCATCTCCTACGCCGACGACACCCAGCTGATCCTCTCCCTCACCAACGACCCCGCCACCGCCAGAACCAGCCTACACGAAGGGATGAAAGACGTAGCCGAGTGGATGAAGAACAGCCGCCTGAAACTGAACTCAGACAAGACGTAAGTCCTCATCCTGGGATCATCACCCTCCGCCTGGGACGACTCCTGGTGGCCCCCTGCCATAGGCAACGCGCCCAAGCCAACGGATCACGCACGTAACCTGGGCTTCATCCTGGACTCCTCCCTCTCGATGACCAGACAAGTCAACGCCGTCTCATCATCGTGCTTCAACACCCTGCGCATGCTCCGAAAGATCTTCCGGTGGATCCCCACCGACACCAGGAAGACGGTCACCCGGGCACTCATCACCAGCCGACTGGACTACGGGAACACCCTCTACGCCGGAACCACAGCCAAACTACAGAAAAGACTCCAACGCATCCAGAACGCCTACGCACGACTCATCATGGACATCCCCCGACACAGCCACATCTCCGGACACCTGAGAAGCCTGCACTGGCTCCCCGTCAGCAAAAGGATCACGTTCAGACTCCTCACCCACGCACACAAGGCTCTCCACGACCTGGGCCCGAGATACCTCAACAACCGCCTGTCATTCTACACCCCCACTCGTCAGCTCCGATCCGCCAGCCTCGCCCTCGCCACCGTTCCACGCATCCGAAGAACCACCACCGGAGGAAGATCCTTCTCCTACCTGGCGGCCAAGACATGGAACTCCCTCCCTACCCACCTCCGTCTGACTCAGGACCACCTTTCGTTCAGGAAGCAACTCAAGACCTGGCTCTTCGAACAGTAGCAGACCCCCCCACCCCAGCGCCTTGAGACCCCTCCGGGTGAGTAGCGCGCTATATAAATGCCATGATTGATTGATTACCCTAATTGGAGTCCCAGGGGCCTGGGCCTGGCCTGTACATGGTCATCTTGAACGTAACAATCATTCCATATGTAACAACTGATTGATCTGTTTCCTCATTAAGCCGGACCTATTTGTTTGTTTGTTTGTTTCATTTATATCACATGTATACCTGCTTATACTACGGGATTATGTATTATCCTGCCTTCGTTTATTTTCCTTTAAGACAGGGTATGTGAGCTCATTTCATGTATATGTTACTTTTGTGTCTGTTCCTTTGCTTTATTCTTTCAATAAAAACGATTTGAATTTAAAAAAAAGACTCATCTAAGTCTTGCATTTTTAACATTTCTGGTATCCAGTTGAGGTCTTGCCTATTTCCCTTCAGACATAGCTTCTGGTTATCTGTGGCATCTGTCTTCTCCCCAAAATGTTCTTCCTGCTGTTGGCGAGCCTGTACTCAAGTGAGAGGAATGGAGGGAATATTTCACGAATAACATCTCAACTTTTGATGATGATGAGGAGTTAACTACTGACAAGAAATTAAAAATACTTTTATATTGCTTAAATGCTGGTGGTATAAAAGTGTACAATGGCATTAATAAACAAGCATTTGCAATGCAATAGGTCTCGCATTAGTAAAGTTTGAGCTATTGGTATGGTAAATGACAAATTTTTTATGTATGTGTTTTTTTTAAAAATAACGTAATTAATAGCTTTGTCATTTACAATGCCAATAGTTATAACTTTCACAAATGTGACACCTATAGCATTGGTAATGCAACATGTTTTGTATTTACGTGACTTACATGTGTTGGTATTACAAATAACAATGGCTTTTATTTCTTTTTAATAATTAATACTTAAAAGTGATTCTAATTTATAATGGCAATAGCTTAAACTTTTGTAAATAACTTTTGTGAACATTATGTTCAGTGTATTTTATTGTGACGAAAATCCAAGAACAGAAGTGAAATATTAACATCTTTTTGTGACATTTGTAATAAAGCTTGAAACATTGAGAGAACATATTTGAACCAGTGATGCAGTGGTGGCGCTGAGTGATGCTGTGGTTGCGCTGAGTAATGCAGTGGTTGCGTGGAAAGTAAAGTGTGCCATACTGCGATTTCTACAATAGTTAATTGTGGATGCGTTAACAATTGATGTGTGCACTGATGACTGGTGGTGTGTGTGCCTGTAGAAATGGTGCACTGATGGCTGGAGGTGTGTGTGCCTGGTGGAAGTGTGCACTGACGGTTGGTGGTGTGTGTGCCTGGTGGAAGTGTGCACTGACGGCTGGTATTGTGTGTGTTTGGTGAAAGTGTGCACTGACAGCTGGTGGTATGTGCCTGGCTAAAGCGTGCACTGACGGCTGGTGGTGTGTGTGCCTGGTGCTCGCTTCAAGTGTGTGATTTTAACGAGCCCCAAAGAACACTCCGGGGGGAGGGTGGATTACAGGGCCTCAGCAAAATGTAATTCAAATGTACTTTATTAGTCATAGCAAGTCAACTGGGACAATTCCAAGAACACGCACTAGTCAATATTACAGATTTATGTATGCGATTTTATATAGCGCCTGCACTACCAGAGGCGTCAGAGCGCTCTACATTGGAGCGAGGAGTGCTACATGAGAAGGTTTAAAGTAACAAGGTAGTAAGGAACCACATTTATGGCTACCACGGTTATTCGAGGTGAGAGTTACATATTTACAGATTACAAATTTAGGTGGCACGTAGCCTGCCCCAAGGGGAGAACCACCATGACTGACAGACGCCCCTGCTAGGATGCTATTCAGCAACGGAAACCGAGCTTAGTAGAGTTTGGGGTCAATTTGCGGCTAGGCGTAGAGTTAAGTGTGAACTTGACTTAATTTCAGCAAGGCTCGTCAGACTTCAGCGTAAGTGCTCCCAGCCCTCACGTTGATAAGGAAGCGTGGAACTGGAAATTACAGAGATTTGCCCAGTGTCAGACACTTTAGGTGAAGGGAGGGGAGCGCCAGGATTCGGCGGCTGGTGCCCTGGCTCCAAACTTTGAAACTGCAGGGCACCGCACCATCTCTGGAAAGAGATGCGTTTGGAGCGAATCGCGCCCCCCCCGTTCTTCTTTAATGTTTACTGACGATCCCCCGCTGAGGAGACTGGCAGAAGGCCTGTCCCACCCAGTCGACCCGCCATGGGAAGTATGTTTATCAGGCAGTGTCTGCTCAGCGACCGGCACTGGAAGTTCACAGGAGGTGCGGAGGGCGCGGGCGAGCTTTGCCAAGATTCCCTGGAGACTGCCCGAGAAGGAGTGACTATCAGTGGGCTTGGAGCAGATTTGACATTAGGTTTGGGTGTGCTCCTGTTCCAGTATTTGAAATGAAAATACAGAAGTTTAGGTACTCACTGTCCCAGAATACCCGCGGGATACTGCGAAGTGACGGTAATATTCCCCTGCATCTCTGCTAAGAAGGGCAGGTGCTCCCCCTTCATAAGTAAAGTGCAGAAACTCTTTATCCAACTGTACCTGCCCATTTAAAGTGCACATCGGCTCCGAGCAGGAGCCGCTGCTTGGGGTGCACCCCGTGCGAACCATGCAGACTTTGGTGCCCCCACCCCCTGACCGCAAAAATACACAGATCCTAAGCTATGAAGAGGAGCAGAGAATAGGACAACTGAAAGGGCAGATCTCGGGTAAATACACCGCAGATATGCCCACAGGAGACAGACCTGAGGTCAGATGCACAGGACAGGGCAACTGCGGCGAGCCGACAGAGAAGGAAGGAGGGCAGCCACATTGGGCATGAGGGCACATACAACGGGAGTGATACAGCATGGTGGCGAGGGCACCCTCATGGTATAGGGAAGAGGGTAGCATCAGGAGTTGCAACAAAAGCTGAAAGGGCACAGGAATGGAAGCATAGAAATCCTATGACAGACCAGGGGGCAGTTTCGGGCGAGGAAAGGGGCAGCCTTGGGCGCCACCCTGAAGTTGCTGCTGATACCATGTGCCGTGCCAGGGCGCCTGCTGCCAGAGAGCTCCCGAGTCACAGGTGAGGAGTTTGCCAAGTACGCACACTGTTGCATGCACTGATAGGGAAGGGCTCACCCACGCCACGGGCCTCTACATAAACACTTTCACCCTTAAACTACAGATGCATCCTGTGCCCGTGCACCCCTTAGCTTGGCAGAGGCACAGTTAGCACTGCAGGGGCACTGTTGGCAGTACAGGGGTAGACGACGTCCCATGTCACCGGTTCTCTGCTGCAACAGAGCATCAAGCAAAATCACAACAAGGGGGCTGCCCGCCCCCCAGCACCCAGATCTGTCCCATCCGCAGCTCTCCTTACTTGTGTAAGTCTCGCCTTCCCGCACCGCAGTCACAAGTCCAAGCAAAGTCCCGAGGATGGCAGCGAGCGCCCGCGCCATGGCTGCCGCCGGACTGGCGGCGGCGGGAGTCGCCCCTGCACCCCGTTGTTCCAGCCGCGCGTCCTCCCGATGCTCCGGCTCCCTTCCGGCTGCCCGCGTGCCCCCCGCACAACTCCTTGCTCCGCCAGCAACTCTTTCCCCGCGCGCTCGTCTCGCGCTCCAGCAGCCTCCAAGCTCAGGCGGCCGCGCCGCTGACGTCAGCCGCGCGCGAGCTCTTCTACCACACCGGGCCACTAGAGGGCGCGTGACTGCAAGAACTGCTGAAGGCTGGGCGGGCTCCCGCTGGATGCAGAGCGCGCGCAGCTCTAACTGTACAGGAGGCGCAGGTGCAGCGTTAGGGGAGCCCGGGAGCTTCGTCAGTGTTACAGGGGTGTCGGAACAATGCTCGATTTCCTGCAGTTCTGCAAACCTTCAGAACAGTATTCAAGCACAATTTAAAACGAGGCAGAAAGGGCACGGTGAGTGGGGGAGAGGGGGGGTTGTATCTGTGTAGAGGGCGCGTGACTGCAAGAACTGCTGAAGGCTGGGCGGGCTCCCGCTGGATGCAGAGCGCACGCAGCTCTAACTGTACAGGAGGCGCAGCGTTAGGGGAGCCCGGGGGCTTCGTCAGTGTTACAGGGGTGTCGGAACAATGCTCGATTTCCTGCAGTTCTGCAAACCTTCAGAACAGTATTCAAGCACAATTTAAAACGAGGCAGAAAGAGCACGGTGAGTGGGAGGGGGGGTTGTATCTGTGTGTGTGCGCGCCCGTGAGTGGTAGGTGTGCGTGCGTGGCTGTGTGTGGGGGGGGGGCATGTGCGTGTGTGATTGTATGTGCCTGCGTCTGTGTGGGTGCCTGCCTGCCTGCGTGTGTGCCTGACTGCGTGTTTAGGTGAGAATCAGAGGCAGGGGATGTGCACGGCGCCGGCTGGGCGTGCGCGCACACAAAGTCCAATCTCCGGCAGGAGAAGCTCGTGACAGTCTGCTGTCCACATTCCCCCAAAAGTGATTACATTAGTTGTCTCGCATAGACAGCAAAAGCTTTGCTTTTGCTTTCGTCTAGCGAGACCTAAAAAACCTAGGGACAAGTGGTGGGTGATGTGTACATCAATGCTATTGAGGATTTGAACAGTAACTATAAACCCTCAGTTTGTGTTTCTGTGGACAAGTATGCATTTTTCCACAGAAAGCAAGGTAAAAAAGAACATATTGATGACTGTCAGCCTTAAAAAATCTGGCTCTCACTTGTCGTTTCGGTGGTCTTCATCATGATCTTATTAGGGAAGTAGTTCTAGTATCCAGGAGAATTTGTGGGCCACGGGTGAGAACCCCTTACAAAATGTAATTGACATTGTTAGACGAGCCGAGCTTAATGGTAGGTGTGCAAAAGCGGTTCTTGCTGAAAACAAAGAAAATAAAGAAGAAGGTATTGCGCAAAGATTGGGGACACAAAACCGTTTACTAAACAGATGAAGAAAGGTTATAATAACAAGCCTGTTAGTGATAAAATGTATGTTAGTGACAGGAAACGTTTTTGCAGGTGTGGTAGTTCCAGCCATTTGGCGAACAATACGAAATGCCTGGACAGGAAACAGAAATGTTCATTTTGTCGGGTTATTGGGCATTTCCAAAAGGTTTGCCAGAAAAAACGTTCTTGTTTTGTTAAGTTGATTGAGGGAGATCGCAAAGCTGCCACTAGTACTTCAGACGAAAATGAAGTGAACATGTATGTTCCCAATATCAAAGATGGCCTTGTGATGCAAGTTGATATCATGCAAGAAGCCAGGGTGAAGAAAACAGTTTGTGATATGTTGATAGGTGGGATCAACATCTCCATTGCGGCGGACTCTCCCTATACAATTGTTAACGAAATGGTATCGGAAGAGAAGTTTGTACCATTCCTAAGTAAACAGTTAGAGAGGTCTGACATCACCATCAAGACATTTACAGGCAATCCTATAGATCTTTGTGGCTACAGGAAGCTTAAGTTATCCTTCGAAGGCAGGGAATCTTTGGCCAAAATGTATGTGTCCATGACGGGGCAGTCCATTTTAGGGTGTATAGATCAGTGAAGTCTAGGCGTTATTCTGGATGCCAACAGTTCTGATCCAGTCCTCATAGTCTGATGAAAAGTTCAGCAAGGGTGTGCTACAAATGTTTCCGAAGGTATTTTCAAGGGCAATCAGCCTTTTGAGTGCGTTCGAACACAGAATTTGTGTCACAAATGGGGTTAAACCTAAAATTCACACGTTTAGGAGCATTTCTTTTGCTATTAAGAATGAAGTAAAGGTACAACTGGAAAAGTTACTTGAAGAAGGAATTATAGAACAGGTGGAGTCTTCAGAGTGGGTGGCTCCTTTGGTGGTGGCAAAGAGACCTAATAGAACATTGAGGTTGCATATTGATTTACACAACCTCAGCGACAACATCATAGTTGACCAGTTCCCTCTGCCACGCATCAGTGAAATGTTAGCCCTCATGAAGGGTGCCAAGTGGCTTTCCACCATAGTTCTGAAAGCGGCCTACCACCAAGTTCCTTTGCACCCTGACTACTTACTCAGCCACCTACCAGTGGTACAGAATGCGGTGGCCAGAGCCATTTTTTCGGCAGGGGCCAGGACACCAATGACTCCTCTCTTGGCTTTACTGCACTTGCTGCCAGTATTTAAAAGGATTCCGTTTAAAGCGTTAGTCTTGGTTTTTAAGGCCTTCTATAAGATAGGGGCCCAACATCTTGGAGAAAGGTTCCAGAACTATGTTCCACAATGGACCTTGAGGTCCTCCACACAGCTGTTGACGTCTAGGCCTACGTTTTTGCATTCCTGGGTGGGCAGCAGATCCTTTTAAGTGGTGGCCTCGCGGCTATGGAATAGCCTGTTCCTCTCTCTAAGACTGGTACAGGATCTCCTCTCCTTCAGAAAGAAACTAAAAACATGGCTTTTTCAACTTTAGCCTGGCCTGTCGTAGTTTCTGGTGTTCTCTGGTTCTGTGTTACGTGTTTTTTTCGCAGCGCCGGGACATTCCACGGAGTAGCCGCGCGCTTCACAAATACCTAGATAACTTAACATAACAGTAAGAGCCATACCAAATTTGTTATGCCTTTTGGATGTTACAGATTCAAGAGGTAACCTTTTGGTCTAGCCTCTGCCGCAGCAATGTTCCAAAGGTTGATGCACGAAATTTTCAAAGGTGTCAAGAACATACTTATGTTTCAGGGCGATATCTTAGTCATGGGCAAAACCAGTGAAGACCACATCATGAAGTTGTCACAGGTTCCTAGCATCCTTGAATCTAAGGGGTTAACCCCAGAGCACAGTCAGTGCAAATTTGCCTGTACAGAAGTAACATATCTTGGACATGTAATTACTGGGGATGGTACCATACCTAAGAAAGAGAAACTGGATGCCATACGGTATGCCCCTGAACCCAAGAACTGGGATGAACTGGGTATTGTCGAATTCTACTCAAAATTAATGTAAAAAGTTTCATGCAAAATATACGACATGAGGCAATTACTTCAAATTTAGAACAAGTTTGTGTGGTCGGAGGCATGTCAGAAGTCATTTTGTTCTATGAATGAGGAAATGTGCTTGGTAACCCCATTACAAGGTTTTGATCTCAATATATGTAACATTATCCCCACTAATGCTAGTGGCAAAGGCCTGGGCGCTGTCCTCACCCAGAAAGATGCACATGGTATGGAATGTACAATTGCCTTTGCTTCCTGCTCTCTGACACCTACTGTAGAAAAGTATTCCGTCATAGAACGGGAAGCTTTAGCCTGTGTGTGGGGCTTTGAACATTTCCGTCAATTAGTTTGGGGAAACAAGGTAATTTTGTGCAGTGACCACAAGCTCTTAACGACAGTCCTAACCACTAAAGTTCTCTATGCTAAATCCCCTAGGCTTGACTGGATGTCTGTTCGATTGTTTGATTTTAATTATGAGGTTCAATATGTACCTGGCGTGAAAAATGTGGTTGCTGATTTCTTGAGTAGCATGCCTGTCCTTCTTCATGATTTCCACAACAACGCAGAGGGAGATTTCTGTGTGGCTAACATTCATGAGGAGGTGCATAGAACATCTATGGATGAGTAGAGATTGGAGCAGAAAAATTATGTTTTACTGAGTAAGGTTCTCAGTATGCTTTTTAGAGGTTGAACAGAAAAAAGTCTATCCCCAAGGACTTGTCTCTTTTTGGGAGGTTAAATATGAATTAATAGAGAAAAATGAGTTGTTATTAAGGAGCAGTAAAGTCATTGCTCCGTCCAAGCTGAGGAGCAGAATACTGCAAATTTGTCACAAGGGACATTTGGGAAGATTGGGAAGACCCAAAGAATTGGTGGCCTGGAGTGAAAATTGCAATAGAAAGGTCAGTTAGGGACTGTTGTTGTGTCATAATTCGGCAAGACACAGGTCACATTCAGGCCTCCCCTGCACCCTTTCGATTGTATGACTATGCAGTGGGAGAAAGTTGGCGTGGACATTACGGACCTATTATGGGACGGGGTGAGCAAGTATTTGCGATTGTCCTAATCGATAATTTTTCAAAGTAGCCAGAAAGTGGGTTTGGGCACAAAGCAGATGCCAGCAGTATAATCAAGTTTTTGGATGATTTCTTCATCAGGGAAGGTTTACCCAAGTGCACAGTTAGGGACAACGGTTCCCAATTCACTTTGGAAACCTTTGTAGCCTACCTTAACAGAAACAAGGTCGTTCACAAAACCACGTCTGTGTATCATGCCTCAGGTAACGGTGCAGAAGAATGTTTCAACTGTGTTATCAAGGGCATTCAACAGCTGGCTTGTAACAACAATTTAGCTTGGAAAGCTGAAATTCTGAAGAACCTTGTGGGCGTATCACATTTCGTTGTGCAAACGCACGGGTCTCAGTCCTTTTGCTCTTATAAGGGGCAGAACTCCAATGTCCAAGGATGGGTTGTTTGGCAGCAGCTAGAAGGGTAGATTGTTCTGCAGACAAAGTAAGAAGTAAACTGGAAGAAGCTCAGTTAGAGTGTAAGGAGCGCTTTGACATGAAACACAGCAGCAGGCCTGTTCACTTGAAAATTGTTGATGTTGTAAGAGTCAAGAAAGGTGACCATAAGGTAAGGGCCAGAACAGGTTTACTCAACCCCTTATTGTTAGCAAAGTGTTTTGTAATTCCGCCTTGTTGAGTGATGGCAGGGTTTGGCCTTGTGTAAACGTGTGGATGTTGCGATGCCTAAGCCGGACCATGGACCCACTGTTCGTGATTGCAACACTGCTCACATAGGTTTGTGTTTGTGCCTCTGTTTGCGAAGGGTAGTGGGACAAAGAAGATGAGCATGAGTGCATGCATACCCCTGTGAATCAGCAAGAATCTCATTTTGATTCGGAGTACTCTCCTGTCGTTGAAGGAGAGCCGCCCTGGAACAAAACCCGGAGGGTCAGACGTCCAGTAGTCTGTCTGACCCAGGAAACTGACAGATTATGTATATGAATAACTTTGTGCTTGTCTCCGCAGTTTCCGCTTTAGTGCTCTTCTTCTGCTTTTTTGGGTAACTTGTTTCTTTTCACCCACCGGAGTTCCTTCCATCTCCCACTTTGGGATATTCGCTCACTTTTCTGCAAAGGTTACTCATGCCATGGACTACTTCTTCCGTAGTGCATCTTCTTGTATATCGTCATTGTTATTTTTATTTTATTTTACTTTCCGGAAGGAGGAATATGTGCAGTGATTATTTATGCCTTTATGCAAATGTCCGCTCAGGGACACCATACCCCAGCTCCCTGTCGGGTCATCAGCTGTACTTTCTGGAATGTTGCCAGATGACAGCTGATGACTGAGCTGACCGGACTCACCTCTTGTTTCTCCCCTTGACCTGCGCAACTTCAGTGTGTTGGAACTTATGCTTAAATAACTACTTTATCCTTGGTCAACCGTGTGAAAACTTGTCTTTACATATGCGCTATCCCGAGTGTCTGTTTTCTTTTACACTTACACTATTTTCCCCACAGTACATCCTAATAGGATGAAGCATGAGACATATTAGCAATAGAGACAGTTGTACTCTAGATCCATACACACAGTACTGAAATGCAAAACTTACCAGATTCTCAATGAGAGCAAGAGCCAAACAGCACCGGAATATCTACTACTACTCAGAGAGGCTCAAGATTGAATCATATGATATTACGGTGTGTGGGCGTTAGGGAGCCACACAAATGCAAAGTCTGAAGAATGCCAGATGAAGATGCTGGCAAGCCTGTACCGCACCCGATCAGGATTGCTATACTCAGTAAGCACTGGAATGCAGGAAGTCATAAGTCTAGGGGGAGGGGAACAAAGAGGGATCAGGGATAAACAACAAAGGGGTCTACACAAGGAATAATGGTGAGCGAACTACAAGTGAGTAGTCACACACTAAACAGTCGCAAGGTTACTGTTGGTTCTTAAATTCATCTGAAGGTTCCAAGTTCTCTGGGGACTCAACACTTATTGGTTCCTTAGCACTTCTGACCCAGTATCAAATCTGACACCCCTGTGCCCCAACTACCACTGACTAGCCATCTAAATTCTCCAATCACACTTCTTCCTCGTCCTGCTCTGTTGTGCCTTTCTTGCCACTGATCCCATCACATCAAAATATCGACAAATCTTACATTCTTGGGCTACCCATGGCTCAACAGAAACATTCCCAATGGCTTCTTGCAAGGCTTCATAAAACGGAAGCTCAGCTATTGTAGCCACTAAAATATACAGAGCTACTGAAGTATCATTTTATGGTTTTGTAAGGTGTGAAAGAGCGACAGCCTTCAAGTGCTTGCTCCCTGGTCTGCATGGATTTACAAAATCAACTGGGAGAAGACATCATCCAAAGGGCATGCCTGTGATTTGAACATCTCATTGATTTCCAGAAGCCTAGATTCTTATAATCTGTCTATATTACAACTTGCTGTCTAGTTCCTCTGAATAATGTATTCAAGGCGAAAACTCTAATGACCAGTAATTCTCTATCATAGATATAATCATGATATCATAGATAGAGTAGTGTTGTTCTGTTTTAGTTAAAGTATGTGTATAGAATCCTAAAAGATGAAGTGGCAAATGTTTGCACTTGTCCTGTAGTCCTGCACCCCAATGTAATGATGTTCCCTTCTTGGCCAACTGGAGAGTAAGTGCTACAACAGTGGAGAAACAGTGAAGGAACTGTCAATAAAAAACAGCATACCCAAGAAATCTTTGACTGATTTAGGAACAGGTGACTGGAATAATGCCGCAACCTTTTAATTGCCCATGCATGAAGGATTCTAAAAAGGGTACTGAGAAGGCTTCAATAATGTACTTTTCAACTTTGGCATATAAATTATGTTTACACAGTGGCCTAATCTTACATTACATCTATGTTCCATAAATTCTTGGAACTAATTAACATATCATCCAAGTGAACAAAAAGATAAACATCCAGGGGATCTCTGAAGATTTTGTTAATGGTATGTTGAAAGGTGACTGGGGTATTGCAAAGCCCGAATGGCATCACCAAGGTTTCAAAATCCTATCTTTTGTGTTGAAGGCAGTCTTCCCTTTATCTCCAGCTCTTATTTGGACCAGATTATATACACCCCACAAATCAGGCTTGGTAAAGATTGAGGCATCTCAGAGCTGGTCAACACAAGTGAAATTAACGGTAGTAGATATATGTTTTTAAAAGTGACTGTATTTTACTGTCAATAATCAAGACAGGTCCTTAATTCGCCATTGGTCTTTGGAAAAAATCGATGAGTGATCCTGCGGGTGAAATGAAGTTCCTAATAAATCCATTAGATAAATTGTATTTCTTTAATTCCATTTATGATAGGGCATACAATCGGCCTAGGTGAATTTTAGCTCCTGGCACTTCAGCAGCTTTGTCAATGAAGACATCACAGAAAACATTATATGGTGCTGGTAATTTCTGACGTATATCTTTGGGTTAGACAAGTTACATTCTGAGTAATGATTCTTGACTCACAAGAAAAACATGTTTCTTTAGACAAAGCAGATGTAAAGGAGATAGAATTATTTTTCCAGTCAGTAAAGAGTTATGTTTCCTCAACCAGGTTGAACCACGAATAGAGTAAAGGATGGTGCATTAATAATATTGAAACTTATAGGCTCTAGGTGACCAAAGGTAAATAATAACTTTCTTGGTGACATGCTTGATATCTCTAGAGGTTAAAGGCTTATCACCCACCAAGCAGATAATTTCAAGTTTCTGCTTCATTTTCAGGATCATGCCATTTTGTGCTGCATAATTGTGGTCAATAAAATGTCTGAGGCTCAACTTCCAATAAAGCCATAGTATTAATAGGTTGACTGAGCAAAGAAAGCTTAACTATCATACAAATAAGCAGAATGGTCAGCAGGAATAGGTAATGGACAAACACTTGGACCTTGTCTGCTGTTCATGGTTGGGCATTGAGGTTTCCTGGTAAATGGGGAGTCACATTACATTCAAAGATTCAGTTTGCAATGTTGATCTTTTTGTGCTTTTTCCCAATATGCATAGGTTTTTCTTAGGGCAAAAAAGGAGCAGCAACATCTGAAACAGGCTTAAAACTAAAGGGAGTGCATAGGGGAGGAAGAGGAGTCAAGAACTAATTGTTTTGCCAACCCGCATGGATACCCACCAGCCAATACTGACCGCAAGTAATGTCATTAGAGACAACCTCCTCAACACCGCTAAACACACAGGGATCCTATCACGACTCAAGCTATACGAGTGAGAGACAAAGGGAGAAAACTTCAGGTATGGGTGGCTACAAAAGACCCAGAAGTTAGGATCATACCTATGATTCTGAATGTCCAGGGGCAACAAGTATCCTAGGCAGCGGAGTTCACAAACATTCGCAAAACAGTATGAAGAACTCTATGCAGCTAAAGATCTACCCTTTATGGTGAGGGAGAGACCCATCATCCCTGACCTCCCTACCCCTACACTCTCCGCAACTGATTCAGAGGAACTTTATATGCCTCTTACTTTAAAAGGAATACAACAGACAATCATAGAGATGCCTTCAGGTAAGACATATGGCTCAAATGGAATCCTTATCAAATTCTTTTAAAAGTACTCTACACTCATACTACTGTATTCCCTAGAAATGTACCAAGAAACATGAGACAAAGTGTAGCTCTCTCACGACCTAAGTGGGACCACCATACCAGTCATACTTAAACCTGGGACACACTCCCAACTTTGTGAATCATACTGCCCTATATCCCTCGTGAATACAGAAACCATATTCATTGCTAAAACTCAAGTGTACAGGTTAGTGGGAAAAATTCTCATTCTTGTCATCACTGATCCAAATGGCGTCATGGAAAGAATTCCAAATTAAGTCAAGATTGAGCCTCTGCACTTTGTGAATTACTCTTGTTTTCCAGCTCAAATGGTGAAATGCGTGCGAACAGCAACCGTGAAACGCCTCATCACGGTTCAGTTAGAAACAAATCCAATGGGGCACATCTCTCCTGCACCCGACTGTCGCACTGCGATTAAGGAAATCATTCCTTTGTGAAACTCTTGCTCCATAGTTACGTCATTGTTATCTGTTTATCAATATTAATCCAACATCTTAACTCGTACATCTTCCTTAATTACGCCACTACGGAGACAGCATGTTTGCATTTTGAATTCTTTATTCATCATTTTCAAATACCAAACGTTGCCAATCCAGGCTTTAACGGAGGCATGTGAGGACAAACATGTTTCAACAGTGGTTTTATGACATCAGTGTGCTCCCAATGCATTTCGAATTATTGAAATTCTTCGTCAGGGGTTTAACTGAAAATATAATAAAAACCCAATTAAGCTGGCTGCTCGACCATTATTTGTATACTCGAACTGATTACTCTAACTCTACCCTCAACCAAACAGACAAAACCGATATTAACACTGACACATGACACTCCCTCCGTGTTCAAACCCTACCCTCTCCCACAGTGTCAATCACCATTGTACTCGATATGTGCAACAAATCACAACTCCCTCCCAGCTACAGTTCCCACAGAGCTACGCAACACCCTTCTCCCTAAGTTACCTTCACTGCGCCACAACCGGCAGCATAACCTCACTTCACTTCCTCATGACAAGTACTCTTGATGTTTTTCCATCGCGCTCGTGCCGTTTTAAAAAAAAGAAAATCGCATACCTGTGAGCAATCAACCTGTGAACCACTCCGCCCCTCCTTTTTGTGAACCATACCAATAAACTTCATCACCCATGGTACCCCACATCACAATCAAAGAAAACATGCTCCCTCCAAATTAAATCCACCCTTTTAAGTCAAGCAAAATGTAAAGACAGAAGTCAGAATTCCAGGCACTGTCCCCGTAGACTGCAGGTGGCTTTAATGCAGCTGCTAAGGTTAGAAGGTGATGCCGCCCCTATTTCAATTGTCTTTCGGAAAGCGTTTGATAGGGTACACTGGCCTTTGATGATTGTAGCTCTGGGAAGAATGGGATTTGGCCGACAGTTTCTTGCATTTGTGAAGTAACTATATGCTTCCCCTTGGGCCCAGGTCAGTGTCAACAGTGCCCCTTTCAAGATTCATTGTTGCACATGACAGGAATGCCCTCTGTCTCTGCTCCTGTTCATGTTAGCGATGGACACTTGAGGAGTGGATCAAAATAGATGCCAAGGTCTTGGAGTTTCGGTAGCCAGTTGTTTTTGAGGACTGAACTGCCTTTTATGCTGGTGATATACTACTCTCTTTACAGCTACCCGCATGTTCTGTGCCAAGAATATTCCACATACTCCAGATCTACGACAACGCCTCAGGCCTTCGTATTAACTGGGGGAAAATCAACATATATGTCCCAAGTGGGTGACCTCCTCCAAAAAACTTCACATCTTGAATTTATAGCTAGCCCCCATCCACCTTAAATACTTGGGCATCTTAATTACTCCTGACCCGGCTCATAGCAGGAACCTTAATATTGTCCCAATACAGAGTGCGGTCTTGTGAAATATGAGGGGGTGCGGTCTTGCGAAATATGAGGAACTGGCCTAGACTCCCTCTCAACATTATGGACAGTTGCGACCTTTTTAAAATGAAGACCCTGCACTGTATTCCCTATTTCACACAAAACTACAATTAGCCACTTTAACAACAATTCTTCCCTTCATTGCTACATGCACTCACATGATTCTTATGGGTGGTAGTCACTCCGTGCGTTGCACTAGCTAAATATACACTTGCCACACTCAACAGGGTCAGGGAGTCCCCAAACTCCAGCTTTATTATTGGGCATTCAAGCTTGCAACCCAGAATATTTGGTTATTTAGGAGCAGCATCGCTGTACACCTGGGGCTTCAGTTGTTGGTACCATACAAGCCCCATCGGCCGCCTGAGAAGCTTTAGAAGCACATCCTTGCATATTGTATAGAGTTGCCCTCTTATTGCCCAGTATTGGGTTAATGTTCACTTACAGCTTAAAAGAGTCTTGGGATAGAACTTTCCACTAGACCCTAAGATAGTCCTTCTGGGTATTATGGACAGACGGGAGGGTGGCCGCAGTGCCCATCTGTTGGCTGGCCCGGACTTCTTAATTGCAATGGCCCGGAGAAGCCTCCTGGCTGTTCTACACCGCTGCACTTTGGAGCTGCCACCTGTCTCTCCCGTCTCCGCCACTCACCCTAAAAAAAGACTTCGCTCAGTCGTCCTGGAGGGGGTCCGCTTCACCTGGACCTCTGTGTTCCGGCTTTTCTTCCCGTTTGGCGGAGTCGGCTCGTGTTAGGTTTCTGCTTCCCCTGACTTGCGGCCGCTCTGGCCCCTTGTTCCCTAGCCGACCTGTAACCCCGGATTCCAACTGGGCTAGATCGTCTAGGATGGGTGGTGGTAGGGGGTTCCTTCTGTTCCCTCAATCAGCGGCGTTGTCTGGAGGTTCCGCAGGCACTCGATTACTCTCCTTCTCCTTCCTGAGATCGGGGGAGTCTCAAGCATGGGGGGCTGCCATTTTGAGTCACGGCTGGCGATGTTTTCACCCGCACTTTCTCACAATTATGTCGAGCCTGGACAGCTTTCTCTTTTTCTGATGTGTTGCAGTGTGGTTCTTCTACTTTTGGGGATCCTTCAAGCCTTATTTTTGTTTTGGGATTCCGTAGGATTATACCCGGATTAATAGCTCTGGCGGGAGTTCTCTAAGCCAGCGTCTTACTCGGCCATTGGCCAGGCCACGCCTCCTGATTAAAAAAGATTTAACCGTCATTGAGCCAGAAAAGTATATAAACATGTGGGATTCCCTAAATATTTTTCTTGAGATGCACTACTATTGCCAGTTAGGGAAGGGATGTGGGGTGAGTAGATAGCTACAGGAGCAGACACAGACCCATGTGATTGGGAAGGCAAAGAACCAAATGAAGTGGTGGGAGTCTGAGTGGCAGGCAAGAGCATCATTTTTAACTAATTAACCCTATCCAGCACAGTAGTTCTTAGATCTGGCTATTCAAAGCTCTTTGTTAAAAATGTCCACTGCCTGAGCTAAGGCAGTGTGGAGTCAGGAAGAGCCCTAAATATTGAAATCCCTTCTGGGCAGTACTCAGTTCGCCGGGTGTCGGCCAACTTATCTTAGTGGCATTGGGACAATAAAGGGTAGATTTGTTCCAGTTTATTTTATACCCGGAGTGACTGCCATATTCCACTATGGTGCCAAATAGTTTTGGAATTGTTGTGTCAGGGCTTGAGACATACAGGAGGATGTCATCAGCGTAGAGAGAAATCTTTTCTTCTTCTTCATTGGTGGTGCTGATTTGGAAACCCCTGATTTCAGATAAGATCATAATTTTTAACTAATTAACCCTATCCAGCACTGTAGTTCTTTGATTTGGCTAGTCAAAGCTCTTTGTTAAAACATTTTGACTGCCTGAGCTAACGCATTAAAGGGGTGCTGCAACTGATTGATATATTTTTTACCAAGTTTATCTTAAAAAACACCAGAACTAAAGGGAAACAGGAAAAAATAAGAAAGGAGGAGAATGGAACTTGGAGCCCCCTTCAAGTGCCAGTGGCCTACTGCACGGGGGAAAAAACAGAAAGATCTTCGATAAAGTATTAGAACTAGTCTGTAGTAACTGTAGACAAGCACTGGCGTTGCCAATAGGTTTCGCATTTGGAAAGTTGGAGCTATTGGTTTTGTAAATGACATTTTATATTTATATATCGTTATTGGCATTGTCAATTACAATATATAAATATAAAATGTCATTTACAAAACCAATAGCTCCAACTTTCCAAATGCGAAACCTATTGGCAACGCCAGTGCTTGTTTTAAAATGTTTAGGAAGAAAGGCTGGCTGCGAGGGGTGCTGTCCCACTTAGGACTGAGATGCGGCGAGTCCGGCTTTGTCTGTCTTGTTGTCCGTCTGCACTTCTACCTAGTGTAGGCGTTTGTCTGTGGGCCTGCAGTCTGACCTCTTAGGGTGAGTGTTCCGAGTGAGCATGCTTCATCATCCAGCTTGCTAGTAGTATCAGTGAGGGACCCCGGCGCCCACTCTGATAACATGAGAACTCCCCTCTGAAGCGAAAGAGTAGGGACAGTACACACTGGACCCGCAATTCTTATCCACAGTGTTGTGTTTTAATGACTTTTCAGCCTTTGTCTGTTTTTTCAAAATTAACTCATTTTAACTCATGTAAATGTGTAATTGCTTCACCCATTTAACTACAAAAGTGTATGATGTATTTTATGTGCTATCGACAACAATAATTTGAATCTTGATGCCCGTGCTGGTGGAAACTCCAAGTTGTATTGTTATTTGTATCCCTCTTTCCTTACCCCGTTGCGAGGCGTGAAGCCTTTATACATGTTCTGAGCAGCTAGGATTTATTCAAAAGTCGAACTAAGTAACTAGTTCCTGGTACTTCTAAAACACATGTATCTTTGTATCCATTTATGTAAAAAATGTCTGGAAGTTGCTTGTAAATGTTATTGCTAGCAGGAGTGCTATGTTATCGGCCCCTGTATAGCGCTTTCTATTGGTATTCTGGTGCTGTGGCGCTTTCTTTATCTGGGCTCACTTTCATACAGTCTCAGAACGCCATCAGTCGGTTGTATATGTTTGGCAGTGTGCGCGTAGAGGACAGATGTAGAACGTCTATTTCAAAGGAGATTCGTGTCTGTTAATATGAAAGTAAAATGCTTCATGTAGAGCCTCGTGGGAATTCATGAGTGTGGCGAAGCATTTTGCCCCTTTTCTGCTTACCGCGCATGTAACTGTGTCATTGCATATGGCGAATGGTATGTCACTGTGATCTATGCGCCCCATGTCTGGACTTCATTTAGGGCTCTGCATTTATGTACTTTAGTTCATGTACAGCGCGATGTTGACCTTATTCAAGGGTGCCAGTGCCCCCGACATAGCTGCGAAGACAGACTACAGCAGAAGAACTCTTCAGCTAGGTGAAAAGTGCAGCATTAGTTACAGTTACTCGGGTGCCTCTTGCTGTTCCCCCCTTGTATTTTGGGTAGATTCGGTTTCTGTCGTCACATATTCATGAGATCACTGTGTTAAATGGAACATGCCGAGAGTAGCAAGTTGAAGTGAGCAGGAACTGCATAGATGACGTGCATTTTGTAATTTTTGAATATTCTCAGTGCCTTTCTTTTTGCTGTTTTAGCACACCTCTTATGCATTACACAATGCCGGCTGAGCAATGCTCGCATACTGGGTGACAGCTGGAGCTGTGCCTCGCTGGTGAGTCTGCAGAGCTCGCCTATGCTATGGTGTGCTGTGTGCCTCAGACCTCTCCTCCCTACACAACCTTCAGACAGCGCAGGTCACAGGGTGAGCACTGTGTGTCTTAGTGTCCACATTCCGCCACAGCCGTCCTTGTGAGGCTGCCGCCACTGCGATTGCCCCTTGTTTTCTTTCGGTGTCTGCAGAAACGGAGTGGGCCGTCCCACCAAGACAAGGCTCTGCCTTTGTAAACCAGAAATTGGAGGTTTAGTTATACATTTAGGAATTAACAGCGACACAGAAATATAGCAAGGCAGATCAAATCTAACCACTGAGAGACTAAAATCTGTTGTGTTTTATACAGCAGTCTTTCTTTGTGGTACATGCGTCATTCTAAATATAATGCGCAGACGCCTTTTTATAACAACCCCGTATACAAGAGCAGGACAAAGAAAATATAAATGTCACGCATTTGGTATGAATGCACCCAACAATCCACTCTGACGTCAGGGGTTCACATTGTCATAAAGATAAATAGCTACAGGCGATCATGTAATATATAATCAGTCAGTACTGGGTTTGTGTTTTCTCGGCATTGCGGAGGCGGGTGACAAGATGCATGGGGAGCAGCAGCCTTTGATGTGCCGGCCGGTAATTAGGCGGGTGACAAGACGCATGGGGAGCAGCAGCCTTTGATGTGCCGGCCGGTAATTAGGGGAGGAGAAATGCCGGCCTGAGGTGCGCGTGCTTGTGTGGTCACGTGACCCGCCGTGACTCACATGCACTGTGAGAAAACTGCAGTGGTTTCACAAGTCGATTGAGCACTTGAATTTTCGCCTATTACATTCGCAAGCGAATGATAATAGGCGAAACCTAAAAAACATGTAGGTGAGTAATGCACCCTGCTTGGTCTGCAAGAAAACCAGGTCCAGAATGAGATTCTGAATGTTCATATGGGGCCCTGCAGGAATAAGCAGAAGGAAAAAAGGGTAAGAGGAAGAGGAGCAACAACAAACAAAAGAGCAAAAATGGGTACCAAGAGTACAATGAAAACAACAGCGGTGCTCAAAGCAGGGCAGCTGGTTGAGAACTGAGCACAAGAGACAACCAACTAGCAAGATTGCCAAACAAGGTTTCAAATAAAGTTCTGCCCTAAATATTCGTATTACCTAAAATGCTCAGAAAGTGAAAGAGCATAGCAGGAAGTACTTTTAAGCTTGGAACATCATGAGTTTGAGTTTAAAAGTTTTTATATAGCGCTCTTTCACCAGCGGTTTCATGGCGCTGTAACTAGCAAATCTCCACAGGGGAAAATGGGGGGCGGACAGGTGACCGGAAACTAGATAAAGGTTTTGCTGAGAAAATAAGTTTTAAGTTTCTTTCGAAACTGGGAATATGAAGTTAGGGATCTGAGCTCTAAGGGTAATGAATTCCAGAGAGCTGGGGCAAGGGTCGCAAATTTTGAACCCCCCCACTTTTTCCGGCGAAACCGGGGGACTGTCAACAAAAATTGAGACGAGGATCGAAGCTCCCTAGCTGGAAAGTAAGGGATAATCGCCGAGGAAATGAAAGCAGGGGACGTGCCCAGTCGAGCCTGGTAGGTGATAGTCGCAAGCTTGAATTGGACACGTTCCCGGACCGGAAGCCAATGTAAGGTTTTCAGGAGGGGAGTGACATGTGAGGATTTAGGAAGGTTAAAGACCAACCAAGCCGCCTGGTTTTGAATCATCTGCAACCGCCTAAGACTATATGCAGGTATACCTGCATATAGGGCGTTGCCGTAATCCAGGCGGGAAATGATCATCGCGAGGACAATCAGCTTCAAAGCCTCGAAGGTGAAAAATCGAGAGACTTTGCGGATGGTACGGAGGGAAAGAAAGGAAGAGGAAACCACAGAACTAACCTGGGAGTGAAGGGTAAGGTGAGGGTTAAGTTTAATGCCTAGAGTCTTGACAGAGGTAGAGGGGACCGGAGGGAGACCAAGGGAAGGGGGCCAAAAAAGTGAAGACCAGGGACTGGAGCAACCACCCGTCAACACCAACTCGGTCTTATCGGGGTTGAGTTTCAGGTGGTTGAAATCCATCCAGTCCCGGATAAAAATCATAGTAGACTGGAAATTAGAAATAGAAGCAGAAGAAGAAGATAGGTTGAACACAAGATGGAGGTCATCCGCATAGTTATATACGGAGACCTCCATGTGTTCTAAAGAAAAAATGAGGGGAGAAATGTAAAGGTTGAATAGAAGAGGGGAGAGGGAGGAACCTTGGGGGACCCCGCACTGAACTTTCCGGAAGTCCGCAGAGAAGTCACCCAGGCGAACTGCCTGGGTGCGGTCCCTCAGGAAGGAGGATAACCATACCAGGGCCGAGCCCCCGATCCCCGCCGCCGCGACACAGGAGAGTAAGATGGTGTGGTCCACCGTGTCAAAGGCGGCAGAGAGATCGAGGAGGACCAATGCCTGGGATTGATTGGTATCCCTCCCCTCCCTGAGGTTGTCAAGGACCGAAAGGACTACGGACTCCGTAGAGTGTGCGGGGCGGAAACCAGCCTGACGGGAAGCCAATACCCCATTCTCTTCCACAAAGGTGCTCAGAGACCTGGTGTTCATAAGAGACATAGATAAATACTGATGTATTCTCAAAACAAGATGGCCACCACTAGGAGAGAATAGAAATGGAGGGAAAAAAATCATCTTTAACATGGATCCCCATGTGTAATGCAGGTTACTTTCAGATCTTTCCAAGAGGCGTGAAGTGCACTTCCACCAGGCTGCAAGTGATGCCAACTCCCCACAGCCCTGTTTGGTGAGGAAACCAGGCTAGGCCTCATGAACTGGGTGGCACGATCTCAAAGCTGAGATCCCATCTTGACTTCCATCGCTCTGCTCTGCCCCAGATTCTTCACAGGGTGACCCTGTCTTACAGTACTGAAACTCAAAATGTGGGGCATTGTATTTTCTTGTAGACATAAATACGTGTTGCTTTGGATGAATTCATGGGTGCCTGCTGCTGGAAGGATGAGCTACCTTTTACCCAACCAAATTAATTTTCTTTCTCAGATATTGCCATGTTCCCAATTCAAGATCATGTTCCATTGTTTCTGGTGTAATTTATCTGAGCTATTAAAAAATGGCAGTATGAATTCTCATTCCTTGCATCTCTCAGTGATACTTCATTTTGTTTGTGGTATATGGCCTTTGCACTTAATTCCCTTGTCTCCTCTATCGTGCCTTAGTTCTTTTTTCCTGGTTGCTTTAATGAGTTGCCTTATTGTGACTCTTTGTTTGCTCCTTGTCTTAGTGTGTTGTTTTGGATAGGTTTTTATCTGCTTATCTCATCAAGGTGCTTGGCGCTTTATTAGATCTTCTTCTGTGCTCAGCATTTAATGGCACTTGATCTGCTTCCAGCCTCTACTTTTTGTGTCGATGTCAGGAAGAGCAGAATGGCCTCAGGGGTGGGTCACACTTACCATCCTTTGTGTGCCACCAAAGACAGGTAAAAGTAACACAGAGGCCCTTTATCCTGGTTATAAACGTACTTGTTTTGTTTCCCAACCCCATTATGTGATCTAACTCCTGGGATTCTTTATTTAATAACAGTGTCAATACAAATATATGGCTGTCATTTCATCTTCTTCCCACCACAACACAAAGCCTCATTCTTGCAGACTAACACCACTGCAAGTGTTGGCAAACACATTTTCTCTTTTACTTAAACATGAGGTGCACATCATCTCGGCTTCTGGATTTTATGCTTTTATGCTAACTGCCATACAGTTTACACAGTGGTTCAGACAGTTTATCCACCTGATTTTTTCTGCAACCAACGCTAAGAGTCTGACCTACATGTTTAACACTTTAGGCTCAGGGCTCATTCAAACTTTCATATTTAAACTCGATGGTATCTAATTTGGTTGGCTTCTTCATTTCCCCACACCTCTGTTAATCAGCCAGGGCTCGACAAATCCGAAAAATGGTACTAGTCCTGCAGGTCTGGTACCATGGAAAATCCCCTCGACCTGACTGCAACCCACTTGACCTCGTCTCTGAAAACGGAGCAAAAGTGACAAGATAACAAGATTTAAAGGCATCTTTATTGCTCATTCCCTTTGTGAGCAATAAAAATGCCTTTAAATCGTGTTATCTTGTCACTTTTGCTCCGTTTTCAAAGACATAGGACAAAAGTTAGTTTGACTTCCTACTCGCCAGAAAGGGCGAGTAGGACCTAAAAATAGCTCGTCCTCATCCGTTCTCACTCGCAAATGCGAGCGGGCGAGTGGATTTGTCGAGCCCTGTCAGCGGAGCAGTTATTTTGTTGTTATTCTTGCTTTACAAATGACAACATCATCAATTCCTTCTGTGTACCAATGCCGGCAAGTAATAGTCTTCTCATGTGGCTGGGTACTCTGGCTTCCCATTTCTTCAAATTTTAAAGCTTAGCATTCTGTAAACAACCACCTGCATGGACAAAATGTCTCTTTTGTGCATTTCATGTGCCCTCTCCTTTATTATTTGTCTGCCACTTGAATGCATCTTATCAAAAGGGAGGGAGAAAGAAGCAGAGATCCATCCAGCTTCCAAACATATGGAACATTTACATCCAAAGGGAATGGATCACTAGTGTCAATAAACCAGAGTCTCACACAGGCGATATTGGAGACCCTCAAGCACAATACCTTGTGGGCAGTATATCTTGATTCTCCGCCTCTCTGGTTATGTGGATTGAATCATCAAAACTGAGTTAAACTCAGTGAGTTATTGATCCACAACACCTAGTAAGCAGTTGACAAGTTTCGGTCAGAGATGCCCAAGCGGTTCAGGTGACCTTCATCAGGACCAAAGAAGAGAGGGGGGAGGACTGAGGTAGTGCTGGCAAAGACGTGTCAAATAAAGCAATGTCTTTCTCCTTCCATCACCTTATGGAGGACTAATTGCCTTTTTTTTAAGTTATGGGTCAACAGTATGCACCTACACGACGAAGAGTGGTAAGTGAAATCACTTACCTCATTTACACTAAGGGAGTCTCCAGAAATTTCGACCGCTCACTAGGTGTTGTGGATCAATAACTCGCCCACTTTAACATCATCATTCCTTTTTAGCCTTATCATTTTCCAGTCCAATAAATCTTCCTTAAAGGAAGATTTTACGGGAAAATAGAAATTTGTAATCACTCATCACGACTCTCGAAATCCAGCCAATCTCCCTACTGATCGAGGAAAGAAGGTCACTTGAAGAAGGGGACACTCAAGTGACGGGCCCTATGATAATTTAATTCACATAACCATAAAGGCAGAGAATCAATATATACTGCCCACAAGGTATTGAAGTTGAGTGTCTCCAATATCATCTACATCAGACTCTGGTTTATTGATACAAGTGATCCATTCTCTTTTGATGCAAATATGCCACTTGAATGCATTCATCACTCAACAATTCAGTCATCACAGCTGGTCGACAGGGACAAATGCATTACCTTCTTGTTAATGTCCTAGTTGCAGACAGCCTATGAGTCATTCAGCTCGCCTCACTCACTACTGTTCAGCTCTACTTTGAAAAACTGCACTGTCCCTATTCATCTTGTTGCCTTAGGCATTTACTTTACTCAGTTTGTCCTTTACATACTTCAACAGTAAAATTGATTAGAAATCGGAAGCTGTCAGACTCCATTTGGGAGACCATATGGCAAACAGGGGCACCTTGGCCCTAACCATGTTGTTGAGATCATTGGTCAATGGTGTTTGTTCTACCATGACTCTACAAACTGGGCCAAGTACACTCTTGCTGCACTAGACTCTCATGGTAGAAATGTTGTGCAGTAAAGGCACAGTGCTTATCTTTTATTTAAAGGTAAGTACTTTAGTCATGCAGCAAAATTAAATATTACACACGCCAAAAGTAGTTCAGGTAAAGAGTTACAATCTACCTACAAGGGCAATGGAAATGCCGATACCCTCTGTGGTGCCTCCTCTCTCTTAGAGAGTTTCCCACCCATGGTAACTTGGTCAAAGATATGGGTAGATTAGGCAAAAGTACAGATTACTATCAATTACCCCAACTGTTTGCTCGCTGATCAGTTCAATAGTCTTTATGTCCAAAAAATCTATACTGGTTAAGATTAGCGTTCTAACAGAAAAGATTCTGTTTGCACATATTAGGGACAATTTTTCAGTTTGTGTGGGTATAGCCCCACTTTACTTCCTTAAACAACATGGTGAATCAACAAAGATGGCCGGAACAGTCAGCCATTCTGCATCCCTGAGCTTCAGCGTCAGTTAAGTCAGATTGTGGACAGTGGTCTATGCTTCAAAGGGTCACTGGGTTGAACAGTGTGCTTGGCTGACTTCTCAGCACCCATTACCTCCAGTCCAATAAAGGAATATTTATTCAAAAGATGAGGCATCTGGAGGCCAATGCATACAAACTCTTGTCTTTGGCATTTGTAGCATTTGGGACCGATGCAGACGGACACCTTTATTGTGCAGTTACGGCCTTCAGGCGAATGCAGGCGCTCCTAATGCATGGGAACCTTTTGTTGCAGCGGTAGCAGCAGGTGTTTGGTTTCGGTGGTGGAAAAGCCAGGCAGCAAGATAATTATTTGGTGAACAAATTCTTACACAGCTCACAACAGGAACTGCACCAGATGACCAGGTGTAACTCTTACACTGTGGATTAATACCATTTGTTCCATGTCAGTAGAACAGGACTTATGGGTATTCCACACACCAAGAACAAGCTGAGCTTCTCGGTCTGGACAGTCTCTCCTCCTGCAGGGTCAGGCACTATCTTTTCAAGCAAGTTTCCATGTGCTTAGGCACATTTTTAGTTTCTCCAGCAAGCTGTAGACTTCAGGTCATGCCCTATCATTTCTGGGAGACTGGCTGTCATGCAGACACTAGCCTGGTCAAACTACTGTCCTTCAAGGGTGCTGCAAAGCACTTCCTTCTGTAGTCGATTGGAACATAGAACTGGAATAATGTTGGGTTAACTAGATGCAATTTTATATACATTTTCCAGGCACAGGATGGAGATTCACTGTCTAAGGCTTCAGAACAGGTTTGGGTTGGTTCTAATTTTAATGCCATTTGTACTGTTATTCAGACACAACCTTTAGGCAAGGTAATGGCTCTTACAGCAGGGAGCAAGGGTGCTGGGTCCAAGCAGAAGTATTTCAAACAAGGACGTAGCAAAGTGTGTCCTGCCTTCACTGTGTATCATCAAGAGCCAAAAGGGTAGACCCTGCTTAGTAATATTCCCACCGTAAACAACAGAAAATGAAGTCTCACCCTTTACAGCTATTATTTACCAAAAAAGCATTGCTCAGTAAGAACTAATAGCAGTACCTTGCTATTATTTTATTTTTATTTTATTTTCTGCCGTTTTATATAACACAAACTTGGCTCGAGGGTGTTAGAGCACTTTCCAAGAGCACTGACTTACACCACATGAGATCAGTTTCATTTTTTTTTAGGCCTAGAGAGAATAAGAGATTTGCCCAGAATCCAAGGATATTTAGCCAATTCCAGGAGTTGAACCTGGTTCCTCTGTTCCAGAGTCAGCAGCTCTGGCTGTTAGGACACACCTTCACCCCAATAGAGACCTCATTACATTTTTTAAGGCAAACCGGTCTCTATCCTCACTCACTTCAGTGTCTGGATCTTCACCGTCCAACCACCGGAAGGCTGGCAATATACTTCCACTATCTGGGCAAGCAGAATCCAACCTCTTCTTGTGCCATGCTGAACCTGGGGCAATGGACCTCACTTATTTAAGTATTTAGACTCTCACCACACACACAGATTAACTACCACACATTTATTATACACTATTACACATACAAGCACTTGACATGCACAAGGAATGTCACTGGAAGGTCTGGGGGTCAGACCTTTACACTAGAGGGATCAGTAGACGGTGTTCTCTCCTGACACGGAGAAAAGGGTCAATTCATACTAAACATCCGTAATAACTCAGTATGCTGTCATCACCAATGTATGCGACTTATCCAGGTCACAAACAGGAGTCCATTGTCTACTATGAAGGTACACTTTGATACCGCTCCAGCTAGCAGAACAAATTCTGGACCTTGCACAAATAATCGTGATGCCAGGGCCAAACAAAATGGCAGGATACCAGTTTCACGTGCAGTCAGGCACTCAGGGCCGGACTACATGCCCGTTCACCATGCAGGAGATAGTCCCATCCCAACAAAAGTGTGGGCGCGGAACCCCAAATCCCAAAATTAAGGACACACCTAAATTTAAAAAACTCTCTAAATTCTTACCTCTGGCGGTTCCACTCCGGTTGCATTAAAAGCCCCTCCTCAACATCAGACCCAACATTAACTTATCAGAGTAATAAGTAACTGGGACAACTCAATAACTTAGTTCTAGATCAGGGAAAAGTTTAAAAAAAATTATTTGTGAAATCTCAAAATCAAGCATTATAGAGTAAATGTTAAATTCCATGATGCGTAAATGCAAATTACATAGTTAGAATTTGGAAATATTCCAAGCTTAAATTAACAGCAAATCATAAGAGAAACAGACAAAGTTACTAGTTGAACGGGAAGGTCTTCTCAAATCTAACTGTCAAAATCATAGAGAGAAGGCAGCACATATAGTAAAAAATGAAAAATCTCTGGCTCACTCCCAAAACTAAGCGGTTTTTAAACACATTTTCAGCATTCAAAATGAAAAAAGACTGCAGTTTCAGCATTGCATGATTAGAGATAACACTTTTTAAGGAAATCGGATTTCGACACGTCCTACATAATTTTATACTAATAACCCATTTCTAAGCAATTGTCCATTACCTTCTGCACTGTTGCTGTCCGGAGATGTGCTAAACATTATGACCTATTATTAACTATTGCCCATACACACGTGAATTCTGCCAATATGTACAATATTTTTAAAAGCCCACTGGACCCCAATATTACCAGCTGTAGAGATCTATAATGCTCAAACAAGCAGAGCGGCACTTTATGGTTCGGAACTATGGGACCCACACCTAGGAAAGACTCCCAGGATTTGCTGCAGCGGAGAAGAAAGTAGCAAGAGCTACTACGAATCAGGCCGACCAGCAAAACACCTTGGGCAGATCGGTTGGCACGTAGGTCCTGTTCTTCTGACAGTTCTGGCGTTTTTAGGTGAAAAATTCCAACTTTTATGGTTAGGGAGGAATAGCAACTCTAACACCACTTCCAATGGTCCAGGACCTGGTGAGCACCACTTTGCGGTTTAAGACTAACTCCAGCAGAGACCAGGTGCAGGGATCAAGGCCTCTGGAGCTTGTTGTGTCTCTGTAGCTCAAACAGGAGACCAGCCAACAAGCCTAGCCTTTGAGTCGCCCTGGTTGTCCTGGGTTTAAGGAGAGGGCCTTTTCCCCTTGAAGCAGCAAAGCTGTTCTCAAGCAGCAGGGTAGTCTTCTGAATAAAAAGGCAGGCCTTAAGCAGCAGGGCAGTCCTCTAAAGAACAAGGTAGGCTGTGAGCAGCAGGGCAGTCTTCTGTGGTACACGGCAGGCCTTCTGAAGTCTTTAGCGGGTCCAGGGGTCTACTGAAGTGTTCTGAGGGTCCAATATTTATACCTGCTGCCAGCATTTGAAGTTGGGGGAACTTCTAGACTACCCTCAGATCTGGTTCTGGAAAGCTCTTCCCTTCCCCTGCCAAAGCTCCAAGAAGTCTGGGGTGACAAAAGACTAGTGCAAGGTTCCTTTATATGTGCTCTGGAGGCAGGTAATCGCAGCCCTGCCAAGTGGTCCGCATCACTACACTGAAATGCGAAGTCACGCATATAAGGACCTGTGCCTATCAAGCGCTGTTATTATAAAACACTAGTGACATTGGTATAGGAAGGCAGCCTGTGCTCCATGGGAGACTTCGTGGGGGCTGGGTTGTGAGTTGGCTGCTTGCTACAATGTAACAACTGTAGTGAATCGCTGCACGCTAGCGCGGCATACTTTCACTTTTGTGAGTTCATGGGCAGCAGCTGATATCAGAAATGGCTCCAGTCAGGCTGGTCTTGATAAGGTCACAGCTGGCACGGTAATGAATCCCGCCGCATCACATGTGCCTGACCCAGTCTGTCCCACCCCGGCCCGGACAGCGGCAGTCACTTAGAACACCTGAGAAGACTGCGGCAGCCGGAGTGGTTCGTTCGCGGCTCCAGAGCACCGGGGCTCCAGAGCACCGGGACTGTCTAGCTGAGTCAGCCGGTCGGGCGAGCCTGATTCAGGCGGCCGGTCACAACAGGGAGAGGCGAGCTAGGCGGCTGGCATCGCGTGAAATGAAGCTGCTCTCGAGTAAGTGTGTGCATAGACCTAAAATTAGAGAGGGGTGTAAAATAAGAGTACTCACTGGCAATAAATGTCTAAATTATCTGTGCCCCTGGCTTTTCATTCCGACCAACTCCAAGTTCAAGGCAAATACGCGCCACCCACTGCACTCGAAGCCACACACAGACGTGCACAAAAATGCCAGTCAGTGACACGCGTGCGCGTGCATACACAACATATACAGCATGACACCTTTCTCATGGCCGGCTCAGCTAATGTAAAATGATTTCTCGATGCCGCATAAACACTCACTTGACTTATACTAATGTCACTCAATACACTTGATGTTCCATATAATTGCGCACTGGCTTGAGGCTGCCTTGCCCCAAATACCCGCCGTGCATGCTACAGTCTGCAACAATTAGTTTTCCCTTCACTGTGGGCCAGCCAACAACTACAACTGCTTTACTTTAGTCACGATAGGCAATTAAATCCGGCGCTCTGGAGAGGCTGGTGGGTGTCTCTTGAAGGTGGTGCCCGTGTTTGTGAGGCGTTTGGTAGCCGGACGTATACGTGTCATACATGAATGGCTAACTAAACTGAAGTTGATGCGCATCAAAAATACATTATTGTATTGTATAGTTACTGGAGCATGTGGATGGAACGTGGAGCAGAACGTTTATTCTGTATATTAACTAATTCATGCTGGGCGGCCTCAGGTTGAACCGGCCATTCCTTGAAGAACTTCAAAACAACTGTGTAAGTGTTGAGAGAGACTCGTTTATAAAATTATACAACTACAGTGCCCTAGTTGCTGACTCTGCCTGAGGCTTCTCTGTCCCTCAGCCTGAGGCCTAATGCATTTCTGGTGATGTGCAGCAATTTTACGATTTTCTTGTTGCTCTAATTTAATTTATTATATGTTTCCCTCGTCTTCATTGCTGGATTTTGCTCGTGCAAAGGTGTCACTCCTAGTTGTTGAAATGTCACTCATATTTACACTGACATTCTGAAAATGTCACACATAGCCATCAGCCATGGCCCGTGGGGAGGGGCAGGGTGGGGGGTTGTAAAATGCGGGAAACGGGCGATTTCAGGTAAGTACCAGAAAAGAAAACAAATTTTGTTGCGTACGCTGCATCACATCTGGCGGTGCAGCGCGCGCCACAATTTTTTTTCCCGGTACTTACCTGAAATCATCAGTTTCCCGCATTTTACAACCATCCACCCTGCCCCTCCCCCGCCCCACGTCACCGCCTGGTGGCACGCCCTACACGGGCCGTGGCTGATAGCCATCTGAAACCTTGGCAGCTATGTAAGCGGGGCAGAAAAAAGCTCCGCCCCCAAGAAATCCAGGCAGGATGATCATCCTGCCTACACTCAGTACCTCTTGCGTTACAGTCTGGCAGGAATACACAAACCCCAACAGCAGAACCCTACAAAGTCATGTGACCCAGGACACTGTTTTAAATACACTAGTCTAAATAGTACAATGGAAGCAGAGCAATACTACAACACCCAAAGTGCATTAGCTGTGGGAGAGGTGTGGCGCCGCGGCCAGGGCGACTGACGCTGGAATCTGGGGACCACGGTTCGATCCCCGGCTCCGGCGGCAGGTTAGCCCAGCACCATGTGACTCTGGGCAATAGCTCGCTTAATCTTCCCGACGGCCCCCAGCGCCTAGAGACCCTTACGGGTGATTGTGCGCTTTACAAATGTGGACTTTATTAGCTGATCACATAAAGGTTCATGGCATGTAACTGCTTTTATTAAATGACAGGGAAAGAGGTGGTCCTCCCCAGGCGCGCAACACCCATTGAACTCACCGGGCTTCAGCCCCCCCCTCCCTCCCCCCCGTCGTGTGTGGCAGCCCGGGATGAGACAGATCCCCGGCACACAGAGAGCCGCACCCGAACGTTTCACAGGTCTTTAAAAGACCATTTGAATGCAAATTAGGCCTTGCTGTTGTTTCACCCAGTGTTGGAGGCCCTGCAGCTCCAATCTGCCTACTGATTAAAGGTTCAGCCCCCCCCCCCCGAAATTTTTTCTTAGCCCCCCCCCCCCCGAAATGTGGCTCTAGTTGCGCCTCTGGTCCTCCCACCACGTAGATATCCCGCATTGGTCTTGAAAAGTTGAGTGTTCCTAAAAGTTCTGAAATGATATTGCTGTTGGAGCTACATATGTTTTAACTTGGACATTTCGTTAAATTCTGTTGTTTCTTATACATTTTAGTAACTGAATATTAAAATATAAAACAGGCTCCCCAGATACTAAGTAATTTATAAGTGCCAGTCGGGGACGGTGACGTGTTGTCGCTACACGTCACAGCCCTGGCCGTTCTAAAGTATGTAATATATATTTGTCCAACCATACTCTCTTCAAATTTTCTTAAAATGTAATCTTGAGTGAATTTGCAACTTGTGTGTATGTAACTCTAACTTCTAGTATCTGCAGCAGACAATACCATTCTTATGTGAGTTTAGAGTTTTAAGAGTTTCCTACCTTTTATGTAATGCGTGTACTCTGAAGTCCTTATGTATGTAACTGGTTCTATTGTAAAGCGCACTGAGACCGTGGGGTAAAGATCGAGCTATATAAAAACCCATATATAAATAGAACTTGGAGTAGAACACCCCAACCTCCGCACGCACCATAATGAATATATTATTGCAGCAAACCGGTAGCTCCCATTAGACCTTTATGCCTTTAAATATTGGAAATGTGTTTGTTTACCTGTTCCAAAATGGCCGCGACCTAGACGTTATACGTCTATGGTTAGACTATCTAGTGCCGCTATCTGTTTCCATGGATTCTTGAGCGTCGACCTAGCGTTCATTAGAACGGCACTAGACTCCATATTGGAGTGGGGAGTTACTATAGATGCCCCATTCCGTTGGGTGAGGCAGCACCAGTGAAGTCGTCGAGGCTCCGAGGACGAAGATGGCGGAGGTGGAGGATGGCGAGATCTCCGACTCAGATTCGGATATGAAGGTTGGCGTTCCCGCCGTGGTGGTGAAGGATCCGCAAGAACAGGTATTGAATGCTTGAACGGTGGGGTAAGAGAATATCCCACCCGCCGCTTCAGCACAAAGCAGTATTCAATCTCCGTGACGGTTTCCCGCGTCTCGCAAGCTCCCAAAATGCCTTAGGGCAGGTGGCACGGAGATCCGCTTACTCGTGTGTGTGTTTAGAAGGATAGCGTCCCGTCCCTTGGAAGACGTCTTTACGTTAGCACTTTGATAGGTGTTTGTGTCTCCGTTAGTTTCTACCTATTGCCAGGGCTTCGGTAGACGCACGCCAGGTTGCCACCTGCTGCTTCCTCTGCAGAGGCTTGCGGCCGCAGCTTCTTATCGCAGCGCCAGTTACTACTGCAGTGGGTCAGAGAGCAGAGATCCCTGTCATTCTGTCAGCGCCGAGACGTGCACGTGAACCTTAGTGTCTACGGCAATACGCATTTGTACTATTTAGTACTCAGCGTCGACCTGGCAAAATCTTGAAGGAAGAAAGACCTTGTAGTTGACGAGTGGCAGGGTCGGATTGGGATCACAATTTGGCCCGGGCACTGACGAAAAAAGTGGCCCATATTCAAGGGACGTGGCCCACAATTAAGGGACGTGGCCCACAATTAAGGGGCGTGGTCCACACATTCAAGGGGCGCGCCTTTTCATGAAACACCATTTGGTTACTCTTTGAGGTCTAATTTGTAGAGAAATATTTAGTAAATTAAGCCTTTTAAAGCTTACAGAGCAAGTACCATTGTCTTCTTCCTAAGCCTTAGGAGTTGGACTGGGTCACTGAAGGTCTACACATGTAGGAAAAGGTTGTCAACTAAGGAGATGATGTAGGCTGAAGGAGCAGCCTGTTGAAGCAGGTTTTCTGGGCACCTGAGTGCTGGGCAGGTCTTTGATCTCCTGCTGCGACTTCTGGATACGATCCTCCTGGTGGTGGGTACTGTGGAGTCCAACCTGAAGTTGTCTGATGAAAGCTGTTGGCAAGCTGCTTTTATGTCCCTCACCTGGCTGGCGTGGTAATCAGGAGGTGGGAAGGAAATCTATGAATTATTACCCCCACTTCAATCCAGAAACTGTGTCTTACTGGCTGACTGAGAAAGGGGGTGTGGTCAGAGCAGTGAGACAGAAACCTATTGGCCTGCTGTTTTCCCACTCATGCAGGCAGTGAGTAAGGGGTGTGTCCATATGGAGGTGAGGCAGGAGCTGGGGAGGGAAAGGAAGGCCACAAACATCACCCAACAAGATCCCCCATTGAGGAGGGAGTCACTGGAAATTATGAATACTATGAAATGTTATCTTAGTGCAAGCTTAGACTCTCCCGGAATAACAAAAAGAACATAGAAGTAGAATGGTGCCCCCAATAAGAGGTACAGAATGACTTAAGGGTCAGAGCGCAGCCTCCACAACATAAGACAACCAGACAGGGAGGCACTTAGGGGAATTACATCAAAATAAACATTTTGCATCAGAAAAGCTGTGTTAAAAAATATGGACATGTTTTTATAAAGTGTCCTCTTTAATTATCATGGTACCTTTGCAGAATCATTAAGCATGAACAAATGGTTATTTTTTATAGTTGTTTTTTAGTTGTTTTTCCATTTGACAGTTTCATATAGTGCGAATTCAGCCCAAGACAAAGGCTATTTGAGTTCTATTTATGAGTACCAATTACAGTACACATGATCCGATTTTTTGTTTAAGGGCCTGGGCTATGAAGTGATCTGCCCAGAATCACAGGTTGTTGAGCAGACGCTAGGACTCAAACATGAATCCCGATCTCTGCAACTCTGGCGTCAGGCCACATATGCCTATGCACAGACCAGAGACGTTTTAAAGCATGGTCAATGTGGGCTCTGGAAACAAGAAAGGAACTCCCTCTTGACCTATATCCACTTTATCATTGGGGAAAGCCTCCAATAACACGGGCATACATAAACCACATCTTCAACTTTTATAAGTTATTTATTCATTTTTATTTTTAGAGTTTTTTTGTCATTCAAAAATTCATATTTTCTTTTTTCTTATTTGAAAACAGGTAGTTATTCGCTATATTTCAATGTGATTTTCTTTAAACATATATACAAAAATTCATATTGTAATTACAAAGTCAGAATAGATAAACATATCTTTTTTTTAAAATAACGAGACAATAATTATAACCCAGGATGAGAACCACAAACACAACACATGCACTCTATCACACACCCTAGTCATACATCACTCTACTACACCAGAAAAAACACCCCGTTGTTTTACACCAGTTTGTCCACTGTACAACCAAAGGTTGGATCTAATTAGAAGAGAGGGCCAACGCGTTTCGGTGGAAGAACTGCAATGGAAACCACCTTCATCAGGGCCAGCCAGGGGCAATTGCAACAGAGGGTCTCGCAACCTGGAGTAAGTGTCTGAAAAAAATATAAGTGCATAGAAGAAGTTTTTACTAGTATGCCCAACAATGTTTAATTTGCACAGCCTATTTTGAGACAACAATGACAAGGACCATACATGCTAAGCTCACATGCTATGCAACCAGTGTTACCTTATATCCCAAAGGACGTGAACATGTACACTGAGTGTAATAGAAATAAGAAAAATCATGACAAAAGGAGGGTTCAGGGGCGGTGATATGGAATTTTTGGCCAGAAAATCTAGCAAGCAGCCTAGTTGTAGTTGAAATAACTTGGTATCTACCTCTTTATTAAAATGTAATGTTCCAACGTGCCAATATGCTGCACCTTAACTCCTTGACTACAAGCCAAGGATTTTTTAGCTGCCCAAGGACAGAGGCTTCACAACTGTCTTAAGGAGAAGTGCAGACAAAGCGCACTATTTAATGTAATTGGTGATTTACAAAAAGTACCTGACTACAGAATAATAGGTCTCTTAATTACCTTCCCATTCAAAAGACTGTAATGGAGCCAGTCAGAGCAGTGCTATAGGCTCCTGTAGAGTATCGGCTTAAGAAGATTTCAACAGAATGCACGGCAAAGGTAAAAATCAATGCTTATATTTAAACTCTCAAGAGATTACACTATACAGACCGGTGCTAGTCAACATCCAAAGAGTGCTACTTGACATCATAGTACCTTTCTCTTACGAGCAGAACACCTTTCATATATGTTTCAAGGGAAATCCCGATATACTTCTTATTTCCGCTGCCCAAATCTGTAGTGAGAAAAAGACAAACTATTCTAGTACTCATCCTCCTGATACTAAATGGAAAAGGACCTAATCCCATAGTAACAGCAGAGCACTTACGTAATGTTTTGCTGTACGAATCCTGCAGTTGTCTGATGCTTCTCTACAGACACTGTAGCTCTGGTAGGAGTTTTTGTAGGGTGCATTCATCCAATGGAATGCCTAACAAATTAAAGGCATACACAATATTATAACTACTATCGAGCCCCTAAACATCAAACATAATGATGTGTCTAAATACTAAAGCGAATGGGCGGTATTATTTATACTTTGTTCTCATTATTAATGCACAAAAAAAACGGCAGAGTATCCTATACGAGAACCGGGTATGGAAAGCTGCCACAGAATAAGTTGTAAACTGAGGGAGAAAGATGTTATTTCCAAATACCATGAAAACCCGTCAGTGACCTCCGTATATGCCAGCCCAGAGTAGTTATATAAATACACATAACAGATCTCATACGTCCCTGCATTGTGTCTCCGCCGATCGAAGTTGAGCATTTCTAGCGAGCATTGTACCGACAAACACTCCTACCTCGAAAGTATTTCTTGTAGCAAAAAACATTCAATTACAAAACGAAAAAGAGAACCAGCACGATGCCCAGCGTAAACAGTGCGGTGTTCTCTTTAAACTTTAAATCGCCGTTACTAAAGTAACCTAGCTCTACTGCACAGCTTACCTGTTTTGAAAGTGTTCACATACGTCCCAGAGCTACACCAGCATACCGGCTGCACTTTGTTACCGCAAATAACGACTGCAGATACACGTCGTTTTAAATACTGGAGGCTCATTATTCTAAAGCCTAACACCTGTGTAATCATTGCCGCACAACCTTGCTAGTATATCCGGTTGTAAGTGTATCCGGATACAGGCATCAACATAAACGATGGACTGAACGAGTCGACGCCATATTGGGGGTGAATATTCTGTGTCGTGGCAGATGTGATGTGTTTGTCGGTACAATGCTCGCTAGAAATGCTCAACTTCGATCGGCGGAGACACAATGCAGGGACGTATGAGATTTGTTATGTGTATTTATATAACTACTCTGGGCTGGCATATACGGAGGTCACTGACGGGTTTTCATGGTATTTGGAAATAACATCTTTCTCCCTCCGTTTACAACTTATTCTGGGGCAGCTTTCCATACCCGGTTCTCGTATAGGATACTCTGCCATTTTTGCGCATTAATAATGAGAACAAAGTATAAATAATACCGCCCATTCGCTTTAGTATTTAGCCACATCAATATGTTTGATGTTTAGGGGCTCAATAGTAGTTATAATAGTGTATATGCCTTTAATTTGTTAGGCATTCCATTTGATGAATACACCCTACAAAAACTCCTACCAGAGCTACAGTGTCTGTAGAGAAGCATCAGACAACTGCAGGATTCATACAGCAATACATTACGTAAGTGCTCTGCTGTTACTATGGGATTAGGTCCTTTTCCATTTAGTATCAGGAGGAGGACGAGTACTAGAATAGTTTGTCTTTTTCTCACTACAGATTTGGGCAGCGGAAATAAGAAGTATATCGGGATTTCCCTTGAAACATATATGAAAGGTGTTCTGCTCGTAAGAGAAAGGTACTATGATGTCAAGTTGCAGTCTTTGCATGTTGACTAGCACCGGTCTGTATAGTGTAATCTCTTGTGAGTTTAAATATAAGCATTGATTTTTACCTTTGCAGTGCATTCTGTTGAAACCTTCTTAAGCCGATACTCTACAGGAGCCTATAGCACTGCTCTGACTGGCTCCATTACAGTCTTTTGAATGGGAAGGTAATTAAGAGACCTATTATTCTGTAGTCAGGTACTTTTTGTAATCACCAATTACATTAAATAGTGCGCTTTTTCTGCACTTCTCCTTAGGACAGTTGTGAAGCCTCTGTCCTTGGGCAGCTAATGAAAATGGCCTAAAATCCTTGGCTTGTAGTCAAGGAGTTAAGGTGCAGCATATTGGCAGGTTGGAACATTACATTTTAATAAAGAGGTAGATACCAAGTTATTTCAACTACAACTAGGCTGCTTGCTAGATTTTCTGGCCAAAAATTCCATATCACCGCCCCTGAACCCTCCTTTTGTCATGATTTTTCTTATTTCTATTACACTCAGTGTACATGTTCACGTCCTTTGGGATATAAGGTAACACTGGTTGCATAGCATGTGAGCGTAGCATGTATGGTCCTTGTCATTGTTGTCTCAAAATAGGCTGTGCAAATTAAACATTGTTGGGCATACTAGTAAAAACCTCTTCTTTGCACTTATATTTTTTTCAGACACTTGCTCCAGGTTGCGAGACCCTCTGTTGCAATTGCCCCTGGCTGGCCCTGATGAAGGTGGTTTCCATTGCAGTTCTTCCACCGAAACGCGTTGGCCCTCTCTTCTAATTAGATCCAACCTTTGGTTGTACAGTGGACAAACTGGTGTAAAACAACGGGGTGTTTTTTCTGGTGTAGTAGAGTGATGTATGACTAGGGTGTGTGATAGAGTGGATGTGTTGTGTTTGTGGTTCTCGTCCTGGGTTATAATTATTGTCTCGTTATTTAAAAAAAAAAAGATATGTTTATCTATTGTGACTTTGTAATTACAATATGAATTTTTGAATATATGTTTAAAGAAAATCACATGAAATATAGCAAATAACTACCTGTTTTCAAATAAGAAAAAAGAAAATATGAATTTTTGAATGACAAAAAAACTCTAAAAATAAAAATGAATAAATAACTTATAAAAGTTGAAGATGTGGTTTATGTATGCCCGTGTTATTGGAGGCTTTCCCCAATGATAAAGTGGATATAGGTCAAGATGGAGTTCCTTTCTTGTTTCTGGTTATTTTACCCCTCAACTCTCTGACCTTAAAGGACATTTGGGAGGGGGGCCCTACTCTTGTTCATGCAATGTGGGCTCTGGCCCAGGGCCCCAGCCGTTCAGGGAGCCCCCTGATAGAGCCAGCTCTGTTCTGCAGAGAATCTTGCCCCAATGACCATGCATGCTCCTTAAACAGATTGTTTTAAATACCATTTTTTCAAATTTATTTTTAATATGCGCGTTGAGTAAGAACCTATCACAGAGATTTTGCAGGAAAATGTGTTTGTTTCATGCAACATCCATAAAAAAATGTCTTTGATATCAAACAGGCCATCACATATGAGAAATGGGAGGATGTCACTGTGATTATTTTCAGTAATTTTAGTGAGCTGCTACTGTGTTGTAATATTGAAAACACACGTCAATGCCCTTGAATATTAGATGTAAATACATTAAGAATTTGGACAAGTATGGTAGTGCACTGTCCAGTGACTAGCTGAAATAAGGCATCAAAGAGCAGAAATTGGATTATAAATTCAAATCTGTTCCAAAAAGGGGCCCAAAAATATGTTTGGCCCAGGGCCCTCAAAATCCTTAAGATGTTTGGCACAGACAAGGAATGAAAGTGAGAGGATACTGTTCTTGCACAGGACACAGGGCCAAGGTGACAATGGCCTACATGCTGAGCAACAAAAAAAACAGCAAGGCCCCTTTCAGTCACAAAATTATTCGAGCCCTCCAGGGAATGAGCACCTAATAAGCAGGGAAGCCCCAGCTATTGCTAACCCTCAGCCCTCCCCAGACCTTCAGCTCAGGAGCACATGAACAGCAGTAAGGCCCCTGCAATTAGTAAATTAATCAGCCCTCCAGGCCTCCGGGCAATGTCCTGGCAGGGGAGCACAACACACAGCTGCTGGGTCCTCCATGGTAGCCAGGGGGAGGCTGAGGTGAAGTTGGTGCAAGTTGCAAAGATCACCTGGCCCCCACAGCGAGACCCTTTCTTCCACGCCCACTATGCCCCGAATGTGAAGGGCTGTGAGCGAGGTGTTAAAACGAACACTGTATTTGTGCTGCGTGGGCCCCAGGGGGGCCGAGGTGAAAATCGCTCAAAGGCCTGAGCAACACCTGGCCCCCAGGGAGGCCGATTTTTGCAAACAATCACCCCCTCCCCAGCCACCCTCAGCGTGATTGCTTGGCAGGGCAGGGGGTGAAGGAGAGGCCAAAGCTGCATTCATTTCTCTGTCTCTGTCTCCGTGCCCTCTGTGGGCCGTTTTTTTTCTCCCCTTTCCTAGTCCACAGAGAGCATGGAGACAGACAGAGAAATGAATGCAGCTTCACTGTACGGCCGGGAAAGGGGAGAAAAAAAACGGCCCACAGAGGGCACAGAGACACCGGCCCTTCAGCCCATGCCCGAATGCCCGCATTGCCAATCCGCCCCTGACGAGTGGCATCCCTTGAGGCTGCTAGTTAAGGTTAAAAGCCATGTTCACGTGTAGTCCTGGTGTTAGCCAATTATATATAAAAATCGTAACAAAATTACTGCTGGATCCCATCAAATGGGGACCAGGGTGTGACAGCTGAAAGGGTCTGGTGTCACGAGGGGCTGAGTCATGAAAAAAAGGGCCTGGCAGTACACTTATGCATAACACAGGGGTAGTGAGTATGCCTGCTCTAAAGCACAATCGTAACATATCACAGATGTTGGACAGGCCACATGAAGGGCTCGCTCCCTCCCCGCAGGACAGGGCCCGGGCCACCGTCAGCACCATTGCCCGGCCCAGCCGCCATCTTGGACACGGCACCACGCGGCCGCGCGGCCTCAGCCCGACCCCAACCCTGGGCCTGGCCAGGCCCCGACATCCCGGCACCACCCTCCACCCAGGAGGTGAACGGCCCACTTGGCAGGTCAATGGGAGTACGAAGTGTCGATGGCTCTCCCCCGCCAGGTGCCGAGCACCCCCAGCCTCCTCGGGCGCTGGCTCCACCCCCCTGCTGGGTGTCTGGACTCCCTCATCCCAGACCTCCCGACCTCCAAGAGCGAGGGTCCGGACATCAAAGGGCGCCAGACCTATAACTGAGGCAGCCCCAGGACAGGAAGGCAGTTGTATCCTGGAGTCGAGAGACACCGCGACGAACTCATCCTTGACGGACTGTTGGCGCTGCCACAGCCCTGCCTTGTGAACTATTATCCTGCCTGCTGGCGCTGCCGCGGCCCTCTGCAACCTTCATCCTCGTGGGACCTGCTGGCGCTGCCGCGGCCCTCTGCAACCTTCATCCTCGTGGGACCTGCTGGCGCTGCCGCGGCCCTCTGCAACCTTCATCCTCGTGGGACCTGCTGGCGCTGCCGCGGCCCTCTGCAACCTGCATTCTCGTGGGACCTGCTGGCGCTGCCGCGGCCCGTTGTAACCTTCATCCTCGTGGGACCTGCTGGCGCTGCCGCGGCCCGTTGCAACCTGCATTCTCGTGGGACCTGCTGGCGCTGCCGCGGCCCGTTGTAACCTTCATCCTCGTTGGGACCTGCTGGCGCTGCCGCGGCCCGTGCCACCTACGACCTCTTCGGGACCTGCCGGCGCTGCCGCGGTCTGGCCCCTCCGAACACCGAGCTCGAGGATTGTGAGCTATCACCGTTACGCACCCGTACCCGTGGGTACCAAGACTGTCCCGCTACCCCCTTCCCTTACTAGAGACTAGAATTGAGAGGATCATCGTGTCCTGATCGCCCTGTATCGTACCACTCTACTACCCGAAGTGCCTATAAAAGGTGTTACCATAAGCTTTGTGTGGTGTCCATCTGTGGGGGGGAAGTTACCTGTCTGTGCGAACACTGTGCTCGGCCGACCCTCCAGGTCCCCGTCTAACAACAGATATGTGTTTTTTGTACCTAGTTTAGTTGATAACTGCTTTTTGTTTCAGGGGTCTGTTTTTTCGTGCAGTTAATAAGTTCCAATCCTGGTATAGCACCATGATCTATAAACCAACTTTAAGGAGCTGCATGCAAACTGCAGGAAGCAGGTGTAGGACCATATTACATGTTCCTCACTCTTTTGTCCTTCAGAGGTTGCTAAAAAGAGTTCATATGGGTACTAATAAATCCTTAACTTTACAGACTACCCATAACAACTTTGTTACTCCCTGTCTGTTGCCCCCCGCTCCCTGTCTGTTGCCCCCCGCTCCCTGTCTGTTGCCCCCGCTCCCTGTCTGTTGCCCCCGCTCCCTGTCTGTTGCCCCCCGCTCCCTGTCTGTTGCCCCCCGCTCCCTGTCTGTTGCCCCCCGCTCCCTGTCTGTTGCCCCCCGCTCCCTGTCTGGTGCCCCCCGCTCCCTGTCTGGTGCCCCCCGCTCCCTGTCTGGTGCCCCCCGCTCCCTGTCTGGTGCCCCCCGCTCCCTGTCTGGTGCCCCCCGCTCCCTGTCTGTTGCCCCCGCTCCCTGTCTGTTGCCCCCGCTCCCTGTCTGTTGCCCCCCGCTCCCTGTCTGTTGCCCCCCGCTCCCTGTCTGTTGCCCCCCGCTCCCTGTCTGTTGCCCCCCGCTCCCTGTCTGTCGCTCCCTGTCTGTCGCCCCCCGCTCCCTGTCTGTCGCCCCCCGCTCCCTGTCTGTCGCCCCCCGCTCCCTGTCTGTCGCCCCCTGTCTGTCGCTCCCTGTCTGTCGCTCCCTGTCTGTCGCTCCCTGTCTGTCGCCCCCCGCTCCCTGTCTGTCGCCCCCCGCTCCCTGTCTGTCGCCCCCCCGCTCCCTGTCTGTCGCCCCCCCGCTCCCTGTCTGTCGCCCCCCCGCTCCCTGTCTGTCGCCCCCGCTCCCTGTCTGTCGCCCCCGCTCCCTGTCTGTCGCCCCCCGCTCCCTGTCTGTCGCCCCCCGCTCCCTGTCTGTCGCCCCCCGCTCCCTGTCTGTCGCCCCCCGCTCCCTGTCTGTCGCCCCCCGCTCCCTGTCTGTCGCCCCCCGCTCCCTGTCTGTCGCCCCCCGCTCCCTGTCTGTCGCCCCCCGCTCCCTGTCTGTCGCCCCCCGCTCCCTGTCTGTCGCCCCCCGCTCCCTGTCTGTCGCTCCCTGTCTGTCGCTCCCTGCTCCCTGTCTGTCGCCCCCCGCTCCCTGTCTGTCGCCCCCCGCTCCCTGTCTGTCGCCCCCCGCTCCCTGTCTGTCGCCCCCCGCTCCCTGTCTGTCGCCCCCCCGCTCCCTGTCTGTCGCCCCCCCGCTCCCTGTCTGTCGCCCCCCCGCTCCCTGTCTGTCGCCCCCCCGCTCCCTGTCTGTCGCCCCCCGCTCCCTGTCTGTCGCCCCCTGTCTGTCGCCCCCTGTCTGTCGCCCCCTGTCTGTCGCCCCCTGTCTGTCGCTCCCTGTCTGTCGCTCCCTGTCTGTCGCTCCCTGTCTGTCGCTCCCTGTCTGTCGCTCCCTGTCTGTCGCTCCCTGTCTGTCGCTCCCTGTCTGTCGCTCCCTGTCTGTCGCTCCCTGTCTGTCGCTCCCTGTCTGTCGCTCCCTGTCTGTCGCTCCCTGTCTGTCGCTCCCTGTCTGTCGCCCCCCGCTCCCTGTCTGTCGCCCCCCCCCCGCTCCCTGTCTGTCGCCCCCCCCGCTCCCTGTCTGTCGCCCCCCCCGCTCCCTGTCTGTCGCCCCCCCCGCTCCCTGTCTGTCGCCCCCCCCGCTCCCTGTCTGTCGCCCCCCCCGCTCCCTGTCTCGCCCCCCCGCTCCCTGTCTGTCGCCCCCCCGCTCCCTGTCTGTCGCCCCCCCGCTCCCTGTCTGTCGCCCCCCCGCTCCCTGTCTGTCGCCCCCCCGCTCCCCCCGCTCCCTGTCTGTCGCCCCCCCGCTCCCTGTCTGTCGCCCCCCCGCTCCCTGTCTGTCGCCCCCCCGCTCCCTGTCTGTCCCCCCCCCCGCTCCCTGTCTGTCGCCCCCCCCGCTCCCTGTCTGTCGCCCCCCCCGCTCCCTGTCTGTCGCCCCCCCCGCTCCCTGTCTGTCGCCCCCCCCGCTCCCTGTCTGTCGCCCCCCCGCTCCCTGTCTGTCGCCCCCCCCGCTCCCTGTCTGTCGCCCCCCCCGCTCCCTGTCTGTCGCCCCCCCCGCTCCCTGTCTGTCGCCCCCCCCGCTCCCTGTCTGTCGCCCCCCCCGCTCCCTGTCTGTCGCCCCCCCGCTCCCTGTCTGTCGCCCCCCCCGCTCCCTGTCTGTCGCCCCCCCGCTCCCTGTCTGTCGCCCCCCGCTCCCTGTCTGTCGCCCCCCGCTCCCTGTCTGTCGCCCCCCGCTCCCTGTCTGTCGCCCCCCCCGCTCCCTGTCTGTCGCCCCCCCCGCTCCCTGTCTGTCGCCCCCCCCGCTCCCTGTCTGTCGCCCCCCCGCTCCCTGTCTGTCGCCCCCCCCGCTCCCTGTCTCGCCCCCCCGCTCCCTGTCTGTCGCCCCCCCTCTCCCTGTCTGTCGCCCCCCCTGTCTGTCGCCCCCCCGCTCCCTGTCTGTCGCCCCCCGCTCCCTGTCTGTTGCCCCCCGCTCCCTGTCTGTTGCCCCCCGCTCCCTGTCTGTTGCCCCCCGCTCCCTGTCTGTCGCCCCCTCCCCCTCTGTCGCCCCTCCCTCCCCCTCTGTCGCCCCTCCCTCCCCCTCTGTCGCCCCCCTCCCTCTCTGACGCCCTCCCTCTATTTCTCCTTCCCTCTATTTCTCCCTCTGTCTGTCATCTCACCCCAGCTTCCCGGGCGCACACACAGCCGCACCCGAGTACTTCACAGGTCTTTAAAAGACCCTTTACTTGTTAATGTGACTTTGTTGTGAATCGTCCGGCCCCCATAGAGCCGTGTCTCGGAGTCCGCGCTGCTGCGAGGATGTTTGCTGACACTCTTTAATTTTTTATTTTTTTTAAACACCGGTACAATGCCTGCAAGGTCCGCGGGCCGCCAAGGAAGGCTTGCCGGGCCGCTGGCGGCCCTCGGGCCGTACTATGAGTACCGGTGGCTTAGAGGGTAGATTAAACTTTTGAGGAAATGTGTTCAATTAAAATACATCTTATGCTGTTATCTCAAGAATGTTGTGATTAGGAGACAAAGGGACCAAAACTCCCCTCTGGTCTCACATGTACTAGGAGATCTAATGATACATTAATATATATGTTGTGCAAAAATAAAAAATAAACATTATTATCTTTTTGAAAACACTGTACACTTATTAAAATGCCTATTCACACACTATCCAAGATTATACAAAACCCGCTCTTTTATTTGGTTTTATAACTATTTCTCATTCTTCATCGTTCCTTGGATGAATGTCGCCAGTCCTTATTTCAGTCTATTGGTGTAAGAATAGAAATGAGTGCACAGTATTCATCAACGTGTTTCGGTGGTAAGGAGTAATAGCAACCTTCTTCTTTAAGACCCAGAGTTAGAAAGCTTTCACTCTAAGTTCCCATGTGGCTAATATTATAAAATCATCCTATTAAGTTAGGCACATGCCTAAAACCAACATTCACATACAAGCATGATAAAAACAATTTCACAAAGCTGAAAACTAAATTTCCACAGAAAGCACAGCAGTAATGACATCTATCCTATACATTTGACCATAAAGTACAGCCCACTTTGTCATAAAGACCACAACTGTAGCGGTTGTCATAAATGGATGGTATATCAATTATATACACTGTCAAAGGTTATGTAATCTGCACCTAGAGATTGGAAGTTACTATGTTTAAATAATGACATTGATTTTTCTCCCAATTTTGGAAGTTCCTTACTAATTGTACAAAAAAATATTATTTAATATACTGCTGACTTAAAACCTACCATAATCTAAAAGATCCTAAAGAGGACACCGCTGTTAGCACACAAAAAAAATCGGGGAGTACAGCTTTCTTTTGTGAGCAAAGAGCTTGATTTTCTCTTTTTTACCAATCTATACAATCTTGTGTTTAAACATAAAATAGTAATGTACTCTATTTTTTTTCTTTTTACCAATATATACATTCTTTTTTTTTTTTTTAAAACATTTATATTTGATGGTACTCTATTTTCAGAGCCAGAAGAATTATGTGCTGCCTACTTTGGAAAATATCACATCGGACAAATACATTTTCCCTTATCAAAATAATTCTACCGCAAAGTTTAAAGTAGAGCTTCCCAGGGAGAAATACCATCCAATATGCAGTACTAGGATTTTTTAGACTATTCTAGGATTTTAAGTTTATAGTGTAACAATCGGTCAGACTGTTTCAAGGTCCATCTATTGTTTACATAAGGGCCTTTCTTTAGTGATTTAGCATGCTGTCAGTCTTTTTTTGTACAACTAGTCATGAGCCTCCAAGATTGGTTGAGAAATTAATATCTTTATTTATTCATGGTAACTGCCATAGACTAGGTTCAGATCACTGTTAGTTCTTTCTTTGCAGAGCATATTAAAGACTGAATATAATTGATATATCATCTATTTATGACGGTGCCATAGTTATGGTCTACATGACCAAGTGGGTTGTATTGTAAGGTTAAATGGACAGGATATAAATAAGCTTTCCTGTTTTCATTTCGTATTTTTGGTAAATGCTGGTGCAGTTTTTTTCAGTGATTTCCAGTTATTTCAATACCTTAAACCGTGGTTACACATTTTCATGCCATTAAAAACAACAGAAACAGTGTTTTTCAGGTGTTTATGGAACGTTTTACTTCTGTTACTGCATGCTTTCTGCACTGATAGTGCATGATATATATAGACAGTGTTTATGAGGTCCAAACATATTTTTACAAACCAAACTTATTGTAGTACAAAATACAATACTTCCTCAGTGATTCTTTGGTCATGGTCACTAGCTCTTTCCTTCCCATGTAAACTTTTATCTATGAAAAGGACCTCTCAGCATTGACACTTGAGACAGGCAACGCTAAAACAGCCAGTACACAATTTGCTAACTCTGGCCACAGAGAGAGCTTTCCATGGCAATACTGGTGCACCATGAAGACTGCGATTGGGTTCTGCAACATATGCGTTAAACTGGATGCATATGCCCTCAGAGTTATTGAATTGGTCACAAATGAAGCAGTACCTTTGAAAGTCCAGCAAAAATTCCCCTTTACGGAAGGGATCTAAAACTTGTGCAGAGTACCACCGAAAGGTTTCATTGACCTCAAATGCCATGATTGGTGAAGGGACATTTCTATGCATCATTGCACACCATTTCTTGTTGATTGTAAAATAAAATTTCCTGTGTTGCTCTTCAACATTTCTTTGCATACCAAGTAGCAAGCATTCTAACGTGGAACATGTTGCAGTGCCAATGTCACTAAAGGTGTCTCCCAGCCTACTCTCAAGGAGATGTTTCACATCTATAGCAATTGTTAGAAATGTTGGTCTCTAATTTGCAGAGGTTGGCACCTTTGTCCAAATAGATACCGTTGCTTCTAGTCAGGGTAAGGGGGATACACTTCTAAAATAACCCCCTTGGTAGCTTGGCATGAGCAGACAGGTCCCAGAGGCAGTGTGTAAAGCATTTGTGAACACATACAGTGAAAACACTAAATGGACAGCATACCAGTTTAGAAAAATAAGTAATCTTCATTTAAACCAAAACAAGACCAAATGACAAAAATCCACAATACAGTAATAACAAGCATTGAAAATGTAACCGGTCTCGCCTTTTGATTAAGTTAAAGCTATTTGCATTGCTATTGGTATTGTAAGCAAAGCAAATGACTTTAACCTAATGAAAGGCGAGACCTATTGCATTTTTAATGTTTGTTTTTATTTCATTTACCTCTCCGTCTCAGATGAGTGAATAAAAAAGGGGGGGAAAGCGCATAAAGCACCAACATATGCGAATATTCAGGGTGCAATTTAGTCACTGGATGCACACCGCAAGTATTTCTCTCTTCGTTCGCTCAAAATGTTTTAATTCGGTCGCTGGCTTTCATGTCAGTGATGTAGCTAGCTGCGGGTGACGCTGTCATTGGTATGAAGCTTGATCTCTGCCAGTTGCCTGTGATAGTGGTGTAGTACTGATACGGACGGATGGCGAGAGGCACTTTTTAAAAGCAATAAAAAAAGACGGTGTACTGCCGCCAGTAAAAGATCCAGTCCCGGTGGATGTGGCCAAAAGTGGACAGGGCGGCAATACTGAGAGACTAAAAAGCCCCCTTAACAATAGAATGCCAGCGTTTAGCCTATGCTATGACACGAGCCAATGGGAAGAGGGGGCGGGGTTTCAAGTCCCCTTCCTCAACCGTATTGATTTCAAGAAGCTCTCGAATGCCGAGAGCAGCGCATGCGCGCTGCTATTGCCAGCCGAGACTTAAAAATATGACTTTCAGATGGTAGAAATAGTTCAGTTCAAAGCAAATTGCAGATGCAACAATTTTCACACGAAGTACCTTGGGTGCGTCACGCAAACAAACAAAACGGGCCTCTGGGAAGGCGATGCATCAGTTCCTTATACTCAGGGAAGATGATGCATCGGTTCCTTACACTTGGGGAAGGTGATGTGTCTTACTGCTTTACAGGGGAGGTGATGCGTTGGTTCCTTACCGGAGAAAGGAGGTGATGCGTCGGTTTCTTACTGCGTGGGGAGGTTATGTGTTGGTTTCTTACTGTGTTCCCCCAACAATGCGACAGACTTGGCACTGTGATGCGACGATGCTTAGATTCTTGCAGCCACACAGCAGGGCTTACTTTGGAATCGGTGCGGTGATCTCGGACTTCGGAGAACGTTGCACTCAATGTGGCGTGCAGCGATTTCTCGAGCCGCGGCAGGCGCTGCAACAGTTTTTTCGGCGATGCGTCGGAAACAGGTACGGATATGTCACGCTTCTTGGTGTTGCGTTGATTTTCCAGCTCAAAACAGACTCTAGTGGTCCAAAACAACAGCAGCCACCTCTTTGCAGGTCAGGACTCCCAGCAAGTCTGTTCAGTGGAGCTGGTGGGCAATTCTTTGTGTCCCTGAGACTTCAGAACAGGAGGCAAGCTCTGTTTCAAGCCCTTAGAGATCTTCTTCAAGCAGGGGACACAGCAAGCAGACACGTCCTATTCTTCTTTCCGTGACAGCAAGTAGCCACTGCAGGCCAGCCCCAGACAGCAAACAGCACAGAGGCAGTATTCCTCCTCAGCTTCTCCGGCTCTTCTCCTTGGCAAAGTTTCCTCTTAAATCCCAGAAATTATCTAACGTTCTGTGGTCTGGGCCCCAATATTTATACCGTAAAATCGTTTGTTCTCTGGTGGCAGAGAAGCCCTGTGCTCAGTCAAAACCAGTTCTGTCCTCTGGTGCAGCTTCCTGGTAGGAGGTGGAGACCGCATTGTCCTCGGCAGACCTGGCCCATTCAGGTGAAGGGAAATCTTTCCCCCCTACTACAAATGCAGCCTAGGTCTATTCAGCCCAGCCCTGACTCATCAGGCCCTTGTCATCCAACAGCCAGACATGCAATACCCAAACCTAGCAGAGGCACGCTGGATGGCGAAGCAAGAAAATACCTACTTTCTAAAAGTGGTATTTTCAGAGGCAGAATGTAAAAATCACCATCACTGAAAGATGTATTTTAACATTCTGAGTTCAGGCATATCAAACTTTATTTCCCTACCTTGTTCCCAGGGGTAGTTATGTTTATTAGATGTTGTAAACAAACTCCCCATTCTTTCCTACGGAAACAGGTAGCCTTGCAATCGTGAAAAATGAAATTGGCAGTAATTCATTATCAGGACATGCCACCCACATCAGGGCATGTTCTACCTTTCTCATACATTGCACTCTGCCCACAGGGGTACCTTGGGCCTACCTTAGGGGTAACTAACATGTAAGAAAAGGGAAGGTTAGGAGCCTGGTAAGTGGGTGCCCGTGCCTAGTTGACCTGGCAATACCAGACTGTACACAGGCTCTGTAATGGCAGGCCAGAGTTACCTTTACAGGCTGCTTATGTGGGTGGCACAATCAGTGCTGCAGCCCACTAGTGGCATTTGATTTACAGGCCCTGGACACACACAGTGCACTGTACTAAGGACAGGTAAATTGAGGGTATACCACGTGGAGAGAGACGTATTCTTTCCCTCCCCAGTATTATGAAGCTGAATCTGATGGGTATACGAATGGCAGAAATATGCTTTTCAAAGAGGCAGAGGAGTTGGAAAGAGATTCATATATTTCGAGCACCACCTGAAGATGTTAAATATGTAGTAAATCCACCTTTTATGCGTGGGTAACCTTACTTTTTTGCCTTTTGCTGGACCATATTTTTTCTTTTTTGACATTAAACATAACCTGCGTATTTGTACTGTGCACGTTCACCCAGAAGGTTATCTTGGCACCATATAACAGATGTTTATTCTTCTCCAACGCAATGGTACTCATTATCGACCCATGAAAGACTGAGTGTACCTGCCGGGATTTGAACCTGTGACCATGAGGTCGGACACAAATCCCTATAGTGGATGCATTAGTCCACTAACCCACCAGACACATTAGAGTCTAAACCTGCTTGACAGGTCTGCTGGGTTTACGTAACACTCTGGGTCACACTTGAAAGAAGGGAAACAGGATTCCAAAACAGTTCTTGTGTGTTTGCCGTCTTGTTTGTTGTGCCAGACGTGTGTTTTTTTTTTTATTTGTTGGAGGTACAGTGACTGCTCCAAACTGGATTTTAGTGCTAGATGTGGGAGGACACTAGAAATACCATAGTGTGTGCGCGCACACACTGACACTCTTCACCCCTCGGAGCCCAAGTTAAGTGTGGCTGAATACATGCCAAAGTTTGTCCCTGGTAACCTTTACTCCATTAGTCCTAGTGTGCCAGAAGGCATTCCTACCTATAAGCTTGTGCCAGCCATATGTGGCATCGCTAGACACGCACTGCAGAGCAGTCCTGGACCTGAGGAAGTACAAAAGTAGACTGGACCTACTGTCTGTGACCTGAAAGGAGCCCTAAAGGTCTGGACCTGCTCCCTCTGGTACCCAGGACAAAGAGGCGGCTTCCAAGGGTCAAAAAGCTAACCTGCTCAAGCTACAGGGACACAATAAGCCACAAGAGGCCTCTTCTTGCATGTACCCAACTGATCAGTGGCAACTAGACCTGGACTGGACTCTGCTGTCAGCCTCTGCCGGGCACCATGCAATCTATTAGGTGTCTCATCTGAGGTCTTGGAAGGCTTTAAAAGTGTGTCGGATTGGAACTTGAAGGAATTAGTCAGAAGGTTGTATCTTTGACCAAGTTGAACATGGTTAGTGTATCCGACCTGCACTTGGTTGCGGTTCGCCTCAAGCTGCACCTTGATCCCAGTCTACAGCGGCCATTGACTATTATTGGCACTTTGTGCTTCTTGTTGGTGTTGATACTTAAAACTTTAAAAAGTCGGGTGAGTGGCGTGCAGCCGACTGGCATGGCTGCACACTAGCGCGGCTCCGTAGCCCTCGCCTAGAATCCAGCTAAATATCCTGCTGTAAATCAAGCAATTATGGCCCTGGGTAGCAGAGACCCTGTCCCCCACGTGCAGGGTTGTCTGAGACGCTGAAAATCCTGCCTGGAGCTTGTCCAGAGCCCAGGAAGTAATAAATGCTGAAGAGCGGAGACGGGCAAAATGGCGGCGTGCGGTACGCAGTTACTTGGTCGTAGATCTCGGCTGCCACGGGAGACTCCCAGTGCAAGGCGCAGCGGGGAAAATTGAACAGATGCACAGACCCCTGCGACCCAGCGTATCCTGTTCCCTGTCTGTCCGGGATGGCGAGATGTATGTGACACTAGGGCGCGGCCGTGAGGCGCAGAGGGAGCCGACTCGGAAAAGGCTGTATCCGTGCGCTGCACAGTGCTGACCTGTGTGTTGGTGGATGGGTGAGTGAGACCAGGCCCCCATGTGCAGGTGTGTTTGAAGCGCTAAAACTCCAGACCGGAGCTCAATCGAAGCCCGGAAAACAACTAACGTCAGGAAGCGGAGACAGAGAATGAATGCAGGCGTGACTAATGTGGCTTTCAAGCTGTGCTGGATCGCAGCTGCTGCAGAAGAATCCGATGCAGGGCACAGTGTGAATAACTTAATAGGCACCCGGATCCTGGCGATCCGGCATGTCCTGCTCCCTGACTGCCTGGGGCGGTGCATTATATGTTGTGCCTGGGCGCGGCCATGAAACCCCGAGCCCGGGCAGTATAAGGTGTTCAGCAATAGTGTGCTTTATAGAGGCTGATTGCGGACAGTGCAGGCCTTAGAGACCTCAGACGGATGAGTGTGGGTCGCCGCAATTACTGACCCAGGGTGGGGGTGACGTTAGCTTGTCCAGTTGTGTGAGGCCTGCGAGACATCTGTGGCCGAAAAGTTTTGGCACGCTTGAGGAGCGGCTCCGGTGAGCCTACAGGCCCTGCAACCTAACTCTCCGGGGGCTGTGGTGTGCGTCACACCCGCGAAGGATAGCAGCGCATCTACTGGCGCAGCTTTAGATGAACCAGTTCAAAGTACCCTGAGTAGCATATCTACCGGCACCGGAGTGGAACCAGCATGCAGCGGCATAACGGCCGACTGAAGCCCACCGGCATGTGGCATTAAGGCCCCAGAAGGAGCCAGAGTTGGAGCAAACCGTGGCGGTGGGCCCAGGTACAGCTGAAGGCCTATACAGTGCGGCAAACCCTGAGACTTGCTGATAGGCGCGGAGCAGTGAAGATCAGCCATAACCAGCCGGGCTTGTCACCTTCAATAAGTGCAGCCCTCTCCCTGAGCAAACAAATACACTCTTTACATCAGAGCTTGCCAACTTAGCTTGTAGCGTTCCGGAACTTACGAGCTGGGCGGGAGATCCTCCCTACCAGCCACACAGCGTCACAAAGGTGAGGAGCTCAACTCTCTGCAAGGCTGCTTTATTTTGAGCTGTGCTGCTGCGCCTGCACTCCTACGTGAAGGAGAGCCATTGTGCCAGAACAAGCGGAAGGCCCTGCAACAGATCTGTTTGTAGAGGAGTTAATACTGAAACATTTACAACCAAATAGACTCTTAAACTATTTCTCTGTGGAGCGAGCTCATCGTGTCCCAGGGAGAAGGCCTAAACTGGGTGCTCCCCCTCAACCGCTAATAGCCAGAATCTTCAACTTCAGAGATCGGGACGTTGTACTTCAAGTGGCGTGAGCCAACCCGCCACACTGGAAGACCGTTTGTTTTTCTTTCTTCCTGACTTTACAACGAAAGTCCAAGAGCAACGCTGCAGTTTTATAGCGGTTAAAAAAGCGTTGCGGGACAAAGAGGTGAAATATGCTATGATGTTCCCAGCACGGCTCTGCGCAGAAGCTGACGGAAAGACCTTGTTCTTCTCCACACCGGAGGAAACCTTGCACTGGATAGACAGCTGGAGGCGTGTAGGAAAACCCCATAAGGAACAACAAGGCGGACCATGGAATAACATCCCGGAACACCTTTGGGGGCCACAAAGTAACTCATTCAACAGAGACATGGACTCAACAACTCACAGCTAAATGCGGAAAGGCTCTGGTCCCATCAGTGAATTTTGCAGCTCACCGATAAGTGACTCTGGGGGAGTTGGGTATTCTCAGCAGACATAGGTGGGGCCTGCTGACTGCTGTAGTTGGTCCTAACGGATCCAAGTATATACTCTCAGCGGCAAGAAGACTGCTAATGTTTGTCCGATGGACAACTGCCAGAGGCAGGAACGCGGGTCACCCCACATAATACATGTTTTAAATAGAAATAGATAGATCAAGGTGGGGGAGGGCTAAGCGCTGTAGACCAGGCACGTTCAACTGGAGGGTGGGACGACAGGCACTCTGCCTAGTTTGGAAGTGGGTAGTTCTGAATCCACAGGCATGGGGGGAGTTGGGAATTGGGTGGAGGGGGGTATATGAAGTATTTCAGTCACAAGGTTTGAAAGATTTGAACTAACCACATGTGTCTCTATGCGGTCATTAGGAAGTCATTGGCTTGACAGGCACTTTCAGCTTGAAGAAATGGGGGAGCCAGTAGGTATGGAAGTCTGCGTCCCATATGGATGGCCCTCTGGCTCCCTGGCATTTGTGTTGGGGGGGAATATTGTGGGTAGATTGGTATTCACATCACTCTGTCTTAACTTAGAACGTCCATGGGCTGGGGGATAAAATAAAAAGAGGAGTTGTATTACAATACATTAAAAGGTAGGCCCCTGATTTGGTCCTACAAGAAACGCACTTAGTGGGAAATAAGTGTAGAGCCCTGTCACGTTGGGGTTATAAGCTTCTGGTCCACGTGAGATTCACATCCGGGTCAAGGGGAACAGGTAATCTCTTAAAAATAAAAAAAAATCTTGCACTGACTCCGCTGCGGACATGGGCAGATTTGCTGTGCTGGAGGCAAGCTGGAAGGGTAGATATACAGAAATGACATTAAGTAATTTCTGTATATCTTCCACCAGCGTTGGGTAAAGAGGCACTTGCAGACCGTAGTAAACTTATGGTAGATCTCCCGAGTGGAACCCAAATTCTAGGTGGGGATTTTAATATTATCTTTAATGATCACTAAGACAGACAGCCGATTCGCCCTCAGGCACGCCCCAGCACACTCCTGTCAGACTTCACCACAGCCATGGGACTCACAGAGGTATGGCAATACTTTCATCCGGACCTTACCCATTTCACATACTACTCAAACGCTCACAAAAGTCTGTCACAAATAGACTATTTTCTGACTCTCATGGCAGACGTCGGTCATCTGCATAACCAACACTTCCTACCAAGAGGCATTTGGGTGGAATTCACCTATCCTAATCAGAGGCAGCACAACACGATAGTGATCTACCCCTGGCTACTTAAAATCTCACATATAAAGGAGTTTAGTTACGCATGCAGAAAACTATTTTACTGAAAACATGGGTTCAGTTGACTCTGCACAAGTAGTGTGGGAGGCTTTTAAGGCAGTTTTAAAGGGGCAGGCATTGGCGCTCAAGGTGGGCTTTCGAACAAAACAGCAGCATCAACTAATACTGTTGGAGACTGATCTCCAACAGCTAGAAATAGACCACACACAGTCTTCTAGTGAAAATACGTCCCATTGCTTGGACCTTAAACAAACTGAATATAAAACTTTGACTGGTGAGCGGGAACAAGCCCGAATGCTAGCCACACGACATAGGCTCTATGAAATGGGTGATAGAGCTGGCAAATTGCTGGTGTGGTTGGAGAAAAGGGAGCAGGATGTGCGTTGGGCGCCTAGATTGACACTCCGCGATCAGCACCATATCTCAGATCTGCAAGAGGTTGCTGATGCATTTGCAGATCATTTAGAAGTCTAAACCTCCTCCACTGTCGCCACAGCGGACGACTCCCAACAATTGTTAGCCAACATTCAGCTGCCTACCTTGTCCCTAGAGGATAGAGAGGCATTAGAAAAGGATCCAACCCGCCACACTGGAAGACCGTTTGTTTTTCTTTCTTCCTGACTTTACAACGAAAGTCCAAGAGCAACGCTGCAGTTTTATAGCGGTTAAAAAAGCGTTGCGGGACAAAGAGGTGAAATATGCTATGATGTTCCCAGCACGGCTCTGCGCAGAAGCTGACGGAAAGACCTTGTTCTTCTCCACACCGGAGGAAACCTTGCACTGGATAGACAGCTGGAGGCGTGTAGGAAAACCCCATAAGGAACAACAAGGCGGACCATGGAATAACATCCCGGAACACCTTTGGGGGCCACAAAGTAACTCATTCAACAGAGACATGGACTCAACAACTCACAGCTAAATGCGGAAAGGCTCTGGTCCCATCAGTGAATTTTGCAGCTCACCGATAAGTGACTCTGGGGGAGTTGGGTATTCTCAGCAGACATAGGTGGGGCCTGCTGACTGCTGTAGTTGGTCCTAACGGATCCAAGTATATACTCTCAGCGGCAAGAAGACTGCTAATGTTTGTCCGATGGACAACTGCCAGAGGCAGGAACGCGGGTCACCCCACATAATACATGTTTTAAATAGAAATAGATAGATCAAGGTGGGGGAGGGCTAAGCGCTGTAGACCAGGCACGTTCAACTGGAGGGTGGGACGACAGGCACTCTGCCTAGTTTGGAAGTGGGTAGTTCTGAATCCACAGGCATGGGGGGAGTTGGGAATTGGGTGGAGGGGGGTATATGAAGTATTTCAGTCACAAGGTTTGAAAGATTTGAACTAACCACATGTGTCTCTATGCGGTCATTAGGAAGTCATTGGCTTGACAGGCACTTTCAGCTTGAAGAAATGGGGGAGCCAGTAGGTATGGAAGTCTGCGTCCCATATGGATGGCCCTCTGGCTCCCTGGCATTTGTGTTGGGGGGGAATATTGTGGGTAGATTGGTATTCACATCACTCTGTCTTAACTTAGAACGTCCATGGGCTGGGGGATAAAATAAAAAGAGGAGTTGTATTACAATACATTAAAAGGTAGGCCCCTGATTTGGTCCTACAAGAAACGCACTTAGTGGGAAATAAGTGTAGAGCCCTGTCACGTTGGGGTTATAAGCTTCTGGTCCACGTGAGATTCACATCCGGGTCAAGGGGAACAGGTAATCTCTTAAAAATAAAAAAAAATCTTGCACTGACTCCGCTGCGGACATGGGCAGATTTGCTGTGCTGGAGGCAAGCTGGAAGGGTAGATATACAGAAATGACATTAAGTAATTTCTGTATATCTTCCACCAGCGTTGGGTAAAGAGGCACTTGCAGACCGTAGTAAACTTATGGTAGATCTCCCGAGTGGAACCCAAATTCTAGGTGGGGATTTTAATATTATCTTTAATGATCACTAAGACAGACAGCCGATTCGCCCTCAGGCACGCCCCAGCACACTCCTGTCAGACTTCACCACAGCCATGGGACTCACAGAGGTATGGCAATACTTTCATCCGGACCTTACCCATTTCACATACTACTCAAACGCTCACAAAAGTCTGTCACAAATAGACTATTTTCTGACTCTCATGGCAGACGTCGGTCATCTGCATAACCAACACTTCCTACCAAGAGGCATTTGGGTGGAATTCACCTATCCTAATCAGAGGCAGCACAACACGATAGTGATCTACCCCTGGCTACTTAAAATCTCACATATAAAGGAGTTTAGTTACGCATGCAGAAAACTATTTTACTGAAAACATGGGTTCAGTTGACTCTGCACAAGTAGTGTGGGAGGCTTTTAAGGCAGTTTTAAAGGGGCAGGCATTGGCGCTCAAGGTGGGCTTTCGAACAAAACAGCAGCATCAACTAATACTGTTGGAGACTGATCTCCAACAGCTAGAAATAGACCACACACAGTCTTCTAGTGAAAATACGTCCCATTGCTTGGACCTTAAACAAACTGAATATAAAACTTTGACTGGTGAGCGGGAACAAGCCCGAATGCTAGCCACACGACATAGGCTCTATGAAATGGGTGATAGAGCTGGCAAATTGCTGGTGTGGTTGGAGAAAAGGGAGCAGGATGTGCGTTGGGCGCCTAGATTGACACTCCGCGATCAGCACCATATCTCAGATCTGCAAGAGGTTGCTGATGCATTTGCAGATCATTTAGAAGTCTAAACCTCCTCCACTGTCGCCACAGCGGACGACTCCCAACAATTGTTAGCCAACATTCAGCTGCCTACCTTGTCCCTAGAGGATAGAGAGGCATTAGAAAAGGATCTCTCGGACGATGAAATCCGCCTGGCAATAAACAGTATCCAATCAGAAAAGGTGATGGGACCCAACGGAAATCCCATTGAATTCCTTAAAATGACGACTCTACATTTCGCGCTTCATCTGCGAGAAATGTATAATGAAAGCTATCAAAAAGGGGTTCTACCGAAGACCAACGGCTGGCCTCCATTGTGGTTATACGTAAACCAGGGAAGCCGGCAGACCGCTGCAGTTCCTACAGGCCGATATCGCTTATAAACATGGAGGTGAACATTTTAGCGAAAGTCCTAGCGACTCGCCTGATCTCGAAGCTTCTGTCATTAGTTCATGGAGATCAGTCGGGCTTCGTGCCCGGACGAAACATGGCATTAAATATCCGACTCTATAATGTCCTTGTTCGTAAACATGTCATAGCAGAAGACGCAGTGGTATTGTCACTGGACGCCAAAACGGCGTTTAATTCTATAGAATGGCCATATCTTTTCGCGGTGTTCAGCGCCTGGGGTTTGGCCCGAAATTTAGGAACTGGGTCAAAATGCTCTATACTGACCTAAAGGGGCAGGTTAGGTTCAACAACCGTGTCTCTCGAACTTTCTCCTTGAAAAGAGGCACCAGACAGGGATGCCCTCTGTCTCCCCTGATTTTCTCACTAATTCTTAAACCTCTGGCCTCGTGGGTGTGGAGGGATCCACTCGTCAGAGAGCTGAAATAGGCAGAAGGACAAGAAGACATAATATCTCTGTACGCAGATGATATACTGTTATATTTAGCATCCCCCTATACATCGATGCATAGAATCCTCAATATATTTACACATTTTGGGAAATACTCAGGCAATTCAATAAACTGGAGTAAGCTGGCGATCTTTGGAATTCAGGATCCAATACCCAAACTACCTTTGGGGTGTGAGGTGGAGATGGCTACAATAGGATTCAGATACCTGGGAGTTTTTATAACTCTAAACCCTCAGACCTTTTATGATAAAAACCTGGCTGTTCCACTGGAGAGACTTCGTAACGATGTCAAGAATTAGAGGTCGCTTCCCCTCTCTACTGGGTCGAGCTGCCCTTTTAAAGATGCTGGTGCTCCCCTGGTTTTTGTATATTCTTCAAAACTGTCCACATAAGGTCCCTGACTCTTACTTTAGGAATATTGACAGGGAGGTTAGAACTTTGATCTGGGATGGGAGGGCGCCTCGCATAGCTCTACAAAAAGTGACCAAGGGTTGGTATGATGGTGGTATCGCCTTCCCTGATATGCGACTATATTATTGGGCCTCTCAATTGATAGGGGTGTACCATTGGATGCACCGTTCACCGGTGGACCCAGCGTATCTGCTAGATAAATATCAAATGGGCAGGGAAGGCTACCTAGGAACCCTCTACTCAAAAGTTTGAAAAACTCGATACCCAGGTCCGACAGCCCACACAGTAGAGATATGGCACCAAGCTAACCGAGGTTTAGGGTGGTCGGGCCGACTGACTCAAGCCACTCTGCTTTGGTCCACCCAACAACTGGGTATGCTATGTCACCAACCGGGATTTGATAAGTGGGATACCATAGGCATCTCGCCCGTAGGCCACCTAGTGTAAAAAGGTAAAATGTTAACATTCACGGAACTACAGAACTAATATGTAGTAGCTCGGGTAAATTTGTCGTTTTTTACAGATCCCTCATGCCCTTACTGGAGCTATTTCCGACTTTACAAATCTACCAGAGTCCTCCCCTCCAGAGGATCGGTTGCTGTCAGAACCTACGTCCGAGAAAGTCGTATCGTTGACATACAAGAAATTATGCAATAACCTACCTGATCCGTTTTACACTCTTCGGGAGAGGTGGCAAGCTGATGTTTGACAGATTGCAGATGAGGACTGGCAAGCAGCATTAATGTCCCCGAAAGAGACATCCATTTCTCCAAGGCTCCACTTGATCCAATTAAAAGCCCTTCATAGAACATACCTCTCTGGGGTCACACTAGCAAAAATTGGGCGCAGACCAGACTCGCTGTGTGTTCGTCGTTGCAGCTCAGAGGCAACTTTTTACCACATTATTTGGGAGTGTCCCTGCATACAAATTATGTGGGAAAGAGCTACAAGACACATGCAAAGGGCGCTAGGTAAAGAAATTCGACTTGCGCCATGCTTAGGGCTTCTTAATATTTGGGAGGCAACGGACCTAACAGGTGGAACAACAAATTACCACACTGGGATACACACTAGTCGAGCGGGCCATTGCAATGAAATGGGGGTGGGGCAGGAACCATCACCAAAAAGTTGGGTGCAGGAATTAGACAAATGTATGATCACAGAGAAAGATGTGTTTAAATCCCAGGGTTTTCCTAAGAAATGGGATAGAAAATGGGGTAAATGGAACGAGTATTGAGGAGAGTTGTGTACTTCGCCAACTGTAGATATGGAAAGGAGTCAAAGTGGCAGATGTGAGATAGGAGTATAGAGCCAAGTCATTATTGATTCCTTTGACCCTGCGAATGTTATAAATGTGGTGCACTATATAAAATTATTTGACATGTGATGTACGACTTTTGTTTTAAATCAATACAAATATATATCTTTTTTTAAACTTTAAAAAGTCATATTACTGGTTCGCCATATTAGATTTTTTGCCGTTTTATTTATTAATATTTACTATATTTTCTTCATTGTTTGCGATTCTTCTATTTTTCTTGTGTTGCATTTTGACTTTATTACAGTTTTGGTACTGCATAAATACTGAATAGACATGAAGTTAAGCCTATCAGCTTGGTACTGTAGATACTAGGGGATTGAGTTTAAGTTAATTTGGTGTCTTCAGTCGTTCAGCCCGAATGATTATGACTGTTATTTGAGGTGGGTAGTTATCTCCCTCAACTTACTCCAATTTCTTACAAAATAGATGAAGGTGAGACAAATGGGGAGAATGCTGAGAAGAAAAGGGTCGCAGCCTTAGAGTTGAAGGCTTTAATAAAACTTAGTTTTTACCTGGCCATCCCGCCACCGCTTTAAGACATTCAGACAAGCTAGCAAAAGGTGTCCATGAAAGAACGAAAAGCAAAAACATTTTAATTATGATCTTAATCAACATATGCATTAAACTCAGAAGATGAACTGATTGATGCTTAATGAATAGTATAAATAAAGTATCTGTCTCTATAACATTACTGTGTGGATGACCATACGATAAGTAGAAGCTGCAAGAGAATCCTTTTGAGATTGAAAATACAAGCTGCAAGATGATTGGCAAGGGGGTGATAAGTGCTAAGTGACTCCTGATTACTTTACTCTGGTCTCGGATAGCCTTGTCCTACTTGTTACTAAGTGCTGACATTAATGCCTGCAGACACGGCCTGTTGTTTAGCTTAGAGTAGCTCGACAATTTAAGTCTCTTTGGTTTCATTTGAAGTGAAATTAAATGTTCTTCATACAGACCGGCATTTTAATGCTTGCAAAATTCAACAATGTATGGCATATTAAATAATGCTTCCAGAATGCTGTTCCATTAAATGTAAATAGATGCAGAAGACTGAAAGCATGCTTGGTGATAGTTTCAAAATAAAATACACCCAAATAATGTTTGCAATTTGAAAAAGAAAAAAAAATGGCCACAGAATCCGTACGTATAGTAATTCCATTTTCACATGAGTGAATATGCATGTGTATGTTTGCAAATCTGCTGAGCAAATGCAAAATCACCTGTTCAAAGTGTGAATTATTTTTTCTCTTTAGGGTCTGTAATTCTTCCAACCCCAATTTTGAAGTTCTCCCCTACACACTTTATTTATTTCTGCAGGTGTAATCCCTGCCCATCCTACCGGGGAAAGGTTTTTTTAAGCGTGGCGTTGACAGAAATTTGTCTCAACCTTTTCCCGAGCAGGAAGTGGCTGGAGAGGAGTTGGTGAATACCTTAAATAGCTAAGTTTATGAGTGTTTACAAACATATGGCATTCCAGCACTGGAGCTACCACTTCCTACCTACTTCCAGCACCCATGAGTAAATCTCCTCTGACAAACGTCTGTGAGTAAATACTTTTATGAGTGCAAAACTAATGTTTGCACTTAGTTCACTGTTCGCTGAAAAGTGGCAAGATAATTTTTCAACCCTAAGGGCATTACTTTAAATTGGAATAACCCTGCTGAAGTAGAACATGCAGTCTTCTGTAGCATTCAATGCTAAAACAGTCCACCAGTAAGCACTGCCCATATGAATGGTGCTCAAGTACTTTGCAGTACCCAGCCAAGTGTACGAGCTCCTTACTCTGGGGACCGGATGTGCATCTGTTGTGGTGACTTCATGATAGTCCCTATAGTCTATACAAAAGCAGTAGTCTGTGGAACTTTGCTTGAGCAGCAACACTTGTGACCTGGCCCAAGGACTAAGATCTCTTAATTCCTCCCAAATACAACATGTTAGCCACTTCTGCTGTAATGCATTCTTGACTTTGTCATACTAGCAATTAGTTATGCTTTTGACAGGCAGACTATCTCCTGTGTCGTGTACACAGACAAGTGTCAGTAATGGTGTCAAGAAGAAAAGGTGTGTGAACCATCCCAGCACACTTCTACAGTCTCTTTGCTCCTCGGGTGTCTACTCAGGAGCAAGCTTCCACAGCTCTATCTCTCACATCCCTATTCAGCAAATCAGAAAGTAGACTCAGCCTCTTCCGGGTGTGCAGTATTTTGGACATTTATCTAGGGGTCTTCCTTCATATTGCACACCAACTGGAAGCCCTAAGTAGCTCAGTTTCATTCACTGGTGGAAGTGCAACATCCAGAATTACAAAGAGCATCCGGCCCATGAAATGCAGAATTGGGGATGATTTTTTAGTTGCTGTGAATCGCCAAAGCTGTTCAAAGCTCTGTGTGCTGGCTGGACTTCTAATTGAAGAGTGTTATGGAATGCTGGCTATAAATTTGTATTTTGCAGTTTCTGTCTTGAAAGTACAGAGTTGTTCATTAGTTATTGAATATACTCCCACCATGTCCTACCCTGTCTCATCTGTTTCATGAGTGGCTATGTGAAACCAGGCAAGTATATTAGAAATAGTTAAGGTTTGGCAGCATACTTTGGGAATAACCCTTCAGATTAGGCTTGCCGAATAAGAATCAACAAGTAGGACGTAGTAGTGGAGGTGGGCCGTCCATATTGTTTCTCTGTGGTCATCAGCTGTCAGCTGCCTTACATTCAGATTTCTAACAAAATTTGTTGATCGTTATACAAGAGTCACCCTAATGACAGGTGCACCAAAGGTGATCACAATAACACTCTGCACTAGTTTTGATGTTTGTGATCACTATTGCAATCACAACTCGGAAATTGTGAACTTTATCCTTCGTTAAAACATTCAACCGAAGAGGCAATTACTGTAACTTACAGTAGACTTCTCTCTGGATGCAGCAACTACACCCACAAAACTGTTGCGCCCACCACCCAGAACCATGTTAAAAGGAGGCACCAACCCACCGATCAAGATTGTAGGGAGGCAAGAGACTACATTTGGGACTCCCCCATGGATATACTGAGGTATCCCCGAGTAGCGCCAGATTTCAGTACTGGGGTCTTTTGGGATTAGATGTTTGAGATAAAATGCTAAAACGCAAGACGAACTTTAGGAACAAAGCAACATGATGGAAATGGCATAGCTAGTACAAGCTTTCAAGGACAGATACTTCCAGTTGTGATAATCACCCCTCTGTACATATAAACGTTTAAGTGACTAGCCTTTTGCTAAGGAACCTTGATAATACTTTTGCATTCTTGCAGTTGTGCATGGGCTCTGTAGTGTATGCGAAAGTACAACGCAATGCCAATGTATGAAGTAAAAATAGTTTTAAATAACGCACACTGCTGTTTAGTTGGTGCAGTGTGCTTTGATAAGGGGGGGAGGATTTATTTCTCTTCTTAAGCACTTAGCATGTAGGAGTATTGCGTGTAAGAGCTCAGTTTTTACCCTCTTATTTTATTTTGGCAACAAAACCATGCTTAAAAGTTTTGAATTTCCAGAATAAACTACAGAGGAAAGAATACATGATGTTATTAGGTTAAGCACCAGTACTGCAAAATTACTCTGGAATGAGTGAACTTTATATAGTGAAGCAAAACACCATATAGATAAGACTACTTTTTCTGTCTGAATTGAATCTTTATATATATATACTTTTTTTTTCTCAAAAAATTACATTTTTCATTTTTTAACACATTGACACGGTGTGCAGTCTTAATATCGAGTTTTTTATTTCGACTGGACATAATATCGACTCCAGAATATCGAGATGGCATTAATATCGAGGTAAGTAATATCGATGTATTTTTTATCGATTTTTATGTTTTTGAAAAAATATCGATTGATAAAATATCGAGTAAGTAATATCGTTAGTAAAAAATATCGATTTTTCTAGTAGTTTAAAAATATCGAAAGTTGTGTTATCGACAGTCATGATATCGACTATTAATATGGATATAAATAATATCTAATAGTTAAATGTACATTGTTTAAATGTTTTATTACTACATTTATTGTTAAAATATATGTAATTTTTTTATTTGTTTATATAGAAATAATTTAAAAAATAATTAATAATTTAAAAATATATTTCAAATACTATAATTTCTAGGAGCGGGTAGTGGGTTTTTAGGGGGATAGGGTGGGAAGTGTTTTAAATATAATTAATTAAATATGTAAATGTATTAATTGGTATTAATATTTAATTAATTGTTAATTAATTTTTTTTAATTTATAATATTTAATTGGTAATTAATTTAATTTTATACATTAATTGCTAATTATGTTTATTTAAATAATTTATGTCATGTAGCGGGTTGTGAGTTTATAGGGGAATAGGATGGGAAGTAATTTAATTATAAATAAATATGTTAATTAATTAATTTGCATTAATATTTAATTAATTGTTAAATATTATATTTTAAATATTTATAATTTAATTGTTTAATTGAATTGAATAATTGGTAATAATGTAAATTTATATATTTTATGTTATGTTGTGGGTTTATAGGGGAATAGGGTGGGAAGTAATTTAAATTTAAATAATTAAATATGTATTTTTATTGATTGGTAGTAATATTTAAATAATTGATAATTAAATCATATTTTTTAATTAAATAAAATTTAATTGGTAATTAATTTAATTTAATTGAATAATAGGTAATTATGTAAATTTATCAAATTTATGTCCTGTAGCGGGTTGTGGGTTTATAGGGGAATAGGGTGGGAAGTAATTTTATTATAATTATTTCAAAAGGTAAATGTATTCATTGGTAGTAATATTTTAATATTTGTTAATTAAATAATGTATTTAAATTATATAAAAATTAATTGGTAAATAATTTAATTTAATTGATTAATTGCTAATTATGTTATGTTAAATAATTTATGTCATGTAGGGGGTTGTGAGTTTATAGGGGAATAGGGTGGGAAGTAATTTAATTTTAATGTATTAAATATGTTAATTAATTAATTTGTAGTAATATTTAAATAATTGTTAATGTAAACATTAATGTTCATAATTTAAAATATAAATTCTAAATAAGTTTATCTAATTAATTAATTGCTAATTATGTTACATTAAATTTATAATTTTCTGTAGTGGGTTGTCTGTTTATAGGGGAATAGACTGGGAAGTAATATAATAATAAATAAGGAAATATTAATATTTACTTAAGGTATATAATGTTTTGCACACAGCGTTTAAAATGCACTACCTTTACAATGAACATTTTACAATGTAAAAACCATAGCAATGCATGTATGTAGATAAAAAGTTTATACTATGCAGGTATTTTTACAACGCATACCATTACAACGTAAGTGTTGGTAAGTATATAATTATATTTAAAATGTTATAGGTTTTGATTGTTGGGTAAAGGGGTATTTGTAGGGTTCAGGGTCAGTTTTCAGTATTTGGATAAAGGAGAATTTTTAGGGTTCAGGGTCAGTTTTCAGTTTTTGGGTAAAGGTGTATTTTTAGTGCTCTAGGTCAGTTTTCAGTTTTTGGGTAAAGGTGTATTTTTAGGGTTCAGGGTCAGTTTTCAGTTTTTGGGTAAATGTGTATTTTTAGTGTTCTAGGTCAGTTTTCAGTATTTGGGTAAAGGGGTAGTTTTAGGGTTCAGGGTCAGTTTTCTGTTTGTGGATTAAGGGGTATATTTAGTGTGCAGGGTCAGTTTTCAGTGTTTGGGTAAAGGGGTATTTTTAGGGTTCAGGGTTAGTTGTCAGTTTTTGGGTAAAGGGGTATTTTTAGGGTTCAGGGTCAGTTTTTAGTTTGTGGGTAAAGGGGTATTTTTAGGGTTCAGGGTCAGTTTTCAGTTTGTGTGCTAAGGGGTATTTTTAGGGGTCTGGGTCAGTTTTCAGTTTGTCGGTAAAGGGGTATTTTTAGGGTTCAGGGTCAGTTTTCAGTTTGTGGGTAAAGGGGTATTTTTAGGGTTCAGGGTTAGTTTTCAGTTTTTGGGTAAAGGGGTATTTTTAGGGTTCAGGGTCAGTTTTTAGTTTGTGGGTAAAGGGGTGTTTTTAGGGTTCAGGGTCAGTTTGGGGTTTTAGGGTAGAGGGGTACAGGGTACAAATAAGGTAAATTTACATTTTCATTAATTTAATTACATTTAAATACATTTAATTAAATTATTTTCTATTAATTTACATTAAATACAATATTATATAATTATAAATACTTAAGTTGTAATGCTAGGCGTTGTAAAGGTCTTTGCTTTGTAAAAACATTCGTTGTAAATAAATGTGGTGTAATGGTATTTGCGTTGTTAAAGTTTTGTTGTAAAGGTATGCGTTGTAAAAGTATGTGTTCAAACGTCATACATATTTTATTTTATTGTATTTAATAGAAAAAAATTGAAACTTAATTTTTAATTAACAAATAAATTATTGGTAATTAGTTGTAATTTAGTAATAATAGGTAAGTTATAGAAATAATGATAGTTAATTAGTATTTTTAATATACTAATTATTATGTTGAATTAAATAGTTAATCATTTGTTAAAAAAATTAAATTTATATTATTTTTTAATTTATTTATTAATATATGAAGTATTTACTTTCCCTACTGTTGCACCCACTGGAGTGGGAATAGTAATTAGTATGGGTTCAGTGTCCAGCACCTTCCATGAGTTTACAATTGGTGAAATGGGAATTGTAATTTGTATGGTTTTAATGTGTAGTATGGTTTTGTGAGTTTATAATTTGTGCAGTGGAAATAAGAAGACATTTTTTATATAAATAATTATTATTGGTAGGATACTATAATAAAGTTTTAACATAACATAGAATTTTTTTTAATAATTATAATTATTGTTATTGTAGTACTTAAAAGATTAATCAATTTTTTAAATTATTAAACTTTTAAATGCGTTTTTATATAGAATATTTCATATGTAATTAATATTTATATACTATAATAAAGAAGGAAACATACACAGGGTTTAATGTAATAAATGAAAAACAGTTTATTAACATATAAAAAATATATTGTAAGTAGAGATTTATTTTTAATTTCAATTGAAATTTTTTATTAAACAGTTTTTATTATCCAAAACAATATATGAAATGCATATATATATGTTTTTAACACATAAATGATATTAACATAATTTTATGTTTATTAACATATATTGTAAATTTAATAGTCAAAGAAAAATAATGGTAATATGTACTTTTCATTTAATAACAATTATGTTATTCACATAGACATTGAATATATTGTCATAGATAAATATGTACATTTCTTTTGTAACAGTAACATTTTTGTTTCTTACAAAGTATTCATATTTCTTTTTAATTAATATTATGAATATTGAACATATTTATAATATTATTTTTACATAGATAAACACAAAAATAAATTTTTATATACATACATAATGTTTTAACTAATATTTGCTATTTTTATAAACAAATTATTTGTAACAAAGTAATAGATGTAAATTTGTTTAACATATACATTATTTTTAAAATGTATATATAAATCATCAAATATTATTTAAAGTATCACATAACAGTTGAATAATTATTTGAAAGTAATGAATATTTTGGAAATAATTTTCTACAATTTAAATAATTATTTACACTTAATATAATACTCAGTGTATTTTTTTAAGTGTTGGAATATAGAAATTAACGAGGATTTTGCTGTATACAGGGACTACTTTTTAACCGCGTAATGTTACTTAGGCGTATTTGGTGCTTCAACAGATCGCGGTTGGATGCTGCTTCGCGTTAGAGAGGGTAAGTTTGTTTTAATTGTATTTTACAAGTTAATGAAGTTATTGTTAGTGTATGTGTGGTGTGTTTAGGTTTATGTAGATAGGGTTATTAAGAGAAGATTGTGTGTTAGGTGTTAGGTAGAGTGTACGATATTAGATTTTTACCGCGTTTTAGTTGTAGGTGTGTGGGGTGAGGTAATATGTTGAAATGTTACAAAGATAATGTTTGGTGTATAATTATGTGTTTTTATATATGTATGGGTGTTTTTGTGTGGGTGGGTATGTATTTTATTTTTTGCAGGTTATCGTCGCGTTTTACTGTTTTTGAGGAGTTTCTTATTTTTCGATCAGAGTTGTGTGACGAGTATTATATACTCTTATTTTTGCACACAATTATTTTGGATTTCAAGTTTTCCAGGAGCGTATTTTTTTCAACATTACTATTTTCGGGTTTTCTATTGTATATCGTGTCTATTACATTGGAAAGGAGTCGCTATGGATTTCTTTGTATTTTTGCATTTTTATTTGGGCTTCCATGGATTGTATGGGTTTTTGCAATGGTGTCGTATGGATTGCTTGGAATTGGATTACGTTTGAAGCTGCAACAGAACTTTAAGTATTTACCAAATTTTTTATGGGTGGGGAAACTGTTTTAATTTTTGCTTTACTTGCGTTGTATGTAACATTTTGTAAATACATTATCTAAATACATTTTATATATGTTAATATTATGTATTTGATCATTTAATTGCAAATTGTTACATGTTAAAATCAAGGAATTTAGAAAAAAAAATGCTTAATTTAACGTGTATAGTTATGTAATGTTTTAAAGAATAGTTTTTGCAATCATTGATAGATATTCTAGTCCTTTGCTAGTTGGATAGAGGGTAACTTGACTTTGGAGTGTGTTATACATTTTTTTTGTTTCTTTGGTGAGTTTAGGTCCGATCAAAGTTACTGATTGCTCCATTCGGAGCTCCTGGTAACTCTGTTCTTTTTGTAAGGATTGTATTAATTTGTGAAGGGTAGGCGTTCCTCTGCCTGTAGTTGCTTGGAAGGCATTGTGCCATCCTTCAACTGCATTGTTTGTTTTTGCTTCCTTATTAATATTGTTTATGTATTATAAAATGTATGTTTGTATTTATTTTGTGTTATAAATGTTAGGAAATTATATAATATATTTTATCGATTTATATAAACAATATATGATTAATTATGATTAGTATGACTAAATTTTAAGATAATAAAGTGATGTATTCAAGGATGTAGTAATGTCGATATTTTAAAAAAACGATCAATTTGCTATCTATATTTTTGTATTCGATATTTTGACTGTTTTTCATTTAAATATGTGATAATCGATGTTTTAGAAATCGATAATGTTGTTAGTCGATATTGTTGTAGTCGTTGTTTTTTGTAGTCGATATTGTGGTTTCGATATTTTTGTGGTTTGTTGTTTAAGTATAGGCAATCGATAATTATGTAGTCGATAATTTGTCATCGATATTTTGTCCAGTCGATATTCGGTCTGTCGAGGTTATGTCTGTGATCCCATTGACACATAGGATACAGAACACAATTCAATTTGTTGTATATCACATATATATTACAAAAGATTACAAATATACAATCGTCATCTCCAATCACACCATCCAAACCCACATTCACCCAGACTCACTAGAGCCACTCATACTATTTATTTACACATTATACATTTTATACAACTAATATAACAATGTCAATAACTTGAAATCAAGAAGCAACCTTGGAGTCAATTTCACTTCATTATATACATTTGATATTTCAAATTTCCTATGGTCGCACAAAGGCTGGTCCTTAGGAAATTTGAAATATCAAATGTATATAATGAAGTGAAATTGACTCCAAGGTTGCTTCTTGATTTCAAGTTATTGACATTGTTATATTAGTTGTAATGTGTAAATAAATAGTATGAGTGGCTCTAGTGAGTCTGGGTGAATGTGGGTTCCAGAGTAATTTTGCAGTACTGGTGTTTATATTTTGCTATTCAGCTAAGTGAGGCTTGACCTTACTGCATGGAGCCCAAACCCTCTTTTTGGTTTCACGTTATTAGGTTAAGGGCATATAGTGGCCGGCCTGGATAACCTTCCAACTCCCATCTACATTAGTAATCCAAAATTGTTGTATGAAGTCACTTATCCTCTCAAGGCAGAACTTTGGTTAGAACAATTTTTAAGAAATGCAACCCAAAGAACCCTGGTACCTGTACATTAATCTCCCTCCAAGATGTATCTGCAAAAATCTTTGCCCACTTAAACCTGAGACATTTGCAGTCCTCGGCTGATTAATTTTATGGCTTTCCCCCTAAGTGGGTGGGTTTCAGTGCATAGTTTTCTACAGTCGACTCAGGGTTTGCCTCTTGTATCTAACCCAAAGGTCAGTGGCTACTGGGGTAGACTCTGATGTTTTGTTGGCTTCTGTGTTGTCTGGCGAGATTGATTAGGCAGCTCACTGGGCATCTTCCAGAATTTTTGTGTATCACAATGGCGTTTCACAGTGGAAACTGGCTACTGGTTATTTTGGGTACATTGGGGCTGGCATCGAAGTGCATCCATCAGAAGAATCGTTGAATCTGGTTGTGACAAGTGGCGTCAATTCTCTCTATTTCTTGCAGGTCTGCCAGAATCCATGTGTAAGTCTTAAGTAGTTATGCCCCCTCACCGCCCAAAAAAAGCTGAATTATAATCTGACTACTGCACTTTGGTACACAGATGACTTGGAAGTAATTGATTATACTGCCAGGATCTCCAAAGACACATTACTGAACTTGAGACCCACTGTGCAAATAATAAGTTGAAAATGAATGCGGGATAATCTCAGCTTAAAACATTTAAGGGTAATTGTTTAAATCACCTCCTTGGCTTGTCACAGGGGAGTTAGGTTTAAAGGCTGTCTCATTCCTTGCCCATACTTCCTTCTGAACTGGCTCTGGAGTCTAGAGCACTCCAAAGACAGAAATATTCTAAAGGCTTATTTGGAGGAATAAAGTAGCAGTAATAAAGTGCGTTAAGTGGTAGTCTAGGAGATGTGCAGTTAGCTGAATATAAAAGAATGTTCCAAGATGATGTCACGTTGGCCCACTAGAGGCTTTCTCAACTGCAGCACAGGTGAATTAATTTGCCACAGTGCATATCAAACATTCTAACATCGAACCCTTTATTGAACGTTCCCCAAAAAAAGAAAAATACAAGAAAACAAACCTATGACCCAGATCTGCAAAAAACTCAAATTATGACAGATCATGTGACTAACTAAAAAGCTGTGAATGTAAAACCAAACGTAATACAATGCTATAGATTTCCTAGAAATGAATTCACCTTCTCTATATTTAATTGCAGATAGAATCTTGCAGAAACGTTGGTGTCCTGCACACTGACTTCTCATGTTCACTAGAATTTGCCCAAATCTTGCTTCTTCACGCAAACATTCCCTCTGGATTCCGTGTCTTTCTGTTGACTCCTCCAAAAGCATCCTACGTTATTCTGCACACATTCTAATCCTCCTGCCATCTGTTTTAACAGCATTGTAAAATAGTTACAAACTTCAGTGGTTGTTAAACCTGGACCACTCTACAGTTCTTGTAGTTGCTTTCACCTGCACCCACTTTCACTTCCACATCCCTTTTCCTTTATTGCTTTTCAATCTTTCTCTCCTTCATGTTCCCAAAACTACTTTTCATCTCCCAATCTTTATCAGGGCATGAACATTGTTACCAGACCTCCAGGTCTAGTAATGTGAAAAATCATCTCAACTTAACTGTTACGTGCTTGACCCATAAACGCGTCTTTAATTGGGTGATCCTAGACAAATATTTTATTTCACTGAGTAGACTTTTTCAATAAAACGCATATGAGAGCAACTTCAATTATGTGCATTCAGAATGTCTGTTTTACAAAAAAGCTTTTGTTTCATTTAATAGATTAAACGTTTGCTCCAAGTATAATAACAATATAGCCCACCCATAGGGCTGCACATGACCCCTGACTAGTCTCTTATTTCAGTAATAGCATTGTCATCAAGTCACGAATAGGAATGTTTCTCAGTTCATGTTTAAAAACTTGTATTTTTAATAAATATAGTTCTAAAGCATATTATGATAGTGCACTGCCATTTACAGGCAGACATTTTCCATTGAAATTGCCATAACCATTCCCACTCAATGTAGTTTTACTGATAAAACTATGTCTCGTACAAACAATAATGTGACCAAATTGGGTTTCACCAAATAGTTATTATTTGTACATCCGAGTTAAGTATTCTGAGTTGTGTTGATCCTATTAAAAGCTCTGTTCCCATTTCACTTCAGAATTACCAAAAAATGCTTACATAACTGCTGCAGTATATTTTGATATCATTGTTTGGTTCATTTACAAGCTATTTACATGTTGTGTGCCCATCACCTTTGTCAGACAGTTCACTTTACAAAATCCTCTAACTGCAGTCTGAGAAAGAAAAGGAAACCTCAACCTCCAGGATGAAATAAGCAGCAATATGTTAGACATAAGCTGACATTTGACCTCTGTCTTTCAACACAGCAAATGTGACAAGTTAAAATCAAGATTTAAAGGCATCTGCATTGCTCCTTCACTTTCTGAATGAATAGAACACCTGCTCTCTGCCAAATTAGCGCTCTCGCCAGACGAGGCCAGTAGGCCCTAAATATTACGCTGCCTGATCAAATCTGACTTGTCGTAGTGAGTGTGCGAGTAGATTTATTAAGGCCTGTCTATTACAATTTATCCAGCCAGGGACCACCTTCTTGTCTGGTTTCCTCCCGTTGAACATCTCAAATGAATGTTTTTCTGTGGAGCAGAGAAATTCTGTAAGCAACCAACCTCGTCAACAACTTCTTTTGCTAATCCAACCATTCACTGGTTCCAGTTGAATACTATCTATTAAAGTTTTGTTGAAATGCTGAACTACTCAATTCATTTATGGAAGATGGAAAACACATTGTGTATATTTGATCCCACATTCATCAGAATATTCTTCGGTTTCTTGAACAAAAATTAACACCATTGTCATATAAAATGTTGCTAGGTAATACATCTCTTAGAAAAATGTTCTCCAAGAATCAAATGACATTCTTTGAGGTGATTTAGAATACCAGTTAAACCTCTGCCCTCCTCAAGTAATCTCACCACTCAACAGCCCCATGGTGTCCACAGTGACTTATTCTGAAGGATGCTCTGTAACCTGCGATGACACTTGGTAGGCACTCCTTTTAAAGAACTTCTCATTTCTACCTCATTCCCAACACTGTCAAATAGCCATCCTAACGCAAAATCTAGTTGTGTCCACCAAAAATCGATCCCCAAATGTTCTTTTGTCTTCACTGTGCTCAAATGGCCTCCATGAGCCAACTCAATCAATCTTTTCCTCATACACAGAAGTGATCAATCTAGTATCCCTGAAAAGATGGCTAGCTTTCACAGATGGGTCATCCCACACATTCCAAAAAGCTTGTAATCTCTTCCACCTTATGACATTTTACTTGTACAATTCTTTCCACCTCCATAGAGAATATCTTTCTCTACTTCAGTTCTCCTTTATTCCTCTTGTATCAAACCATTAGTGATAACACAGAGACTCTGCTACATACATTCATCGTCATCAATTTTCTCTTCACATTCTTCTTTGACCAATCTGGACAAATAGTATACCGCATTGTTCACCACCATAGCTATGTACTTGACACAGAACATTTATTCATGCTAATGCAATTCCTATTTTCTTATTCTGTAAGAGATTACATTGAGTTACTTTTTTGGCAATGATATTATCCTATATTCCATTTTCCCCTTAAAAACTGTTTCCCAGAGAAACGTCCTAAACTTAATGACTAATTTCACAGCCAGTTCTTCTGTTAATACTATATAGTTCAACTCAGCACCTCTCAATGCCGCGTTAAACAAGTGGCATCATTTTTTTTCCTTTACAATCATCAATTTGTGTCAGAACAGCTAATCTTTTGAAACTTGTACTTGTGATTAACACAGTTTGTACTTGGTTTGAACCTTATAACAAAGAGTCATGTTCTATCTCTTTTTATTTTTTTAACCGAGCAATCTTTTTTTCCACACACAATTCTCCTTAAATTTCATTTTCTTTATCAACAATAGTCGTGTGTTACTAGTTCTGTCTGATAAATTAAGAGCAGGTCTTCCCTAGTGGTCCACCATTTAAAAAAAACAAGAATCCTTCTTTGCAAGTAGGCACCTCCATCTCCTTACTTGCCTCAACTAACTTTGTTTTTTGGTTTCACCCCACTAGCACTAATTATATGTCCTAAATGTGTTTGCCAGCTTCCTTAAACTACACTTCTTTGCCCATAAAGTTAAACAAACTATTTCTCCAAGATCATTCTAGCTCTCCTAGTGTGCCGTGAATCAAAATATCTTCCTGGTAAGACCCTTGTAGTGTCCATGTTGCCTAACATAAGGCATAAAACTCTGAAAAACAGAATCTGCAGATATGAGTTGTAGGAAGCTGGCCTGTATATGGTATGCCACTAGGTGGTTATACCGTGGACAGAGTCCAGAGATTTCCCAGAAGTGTACAGGGCTCAATGTAAACCCAAAGTGCTCTATTAGTGTATTATAGTGGTAGTGTGGACGATCAGCCCTAGGCCTACAGAGGAGTGTAAGACATATATTGCACAACATTGACCAATAAGGGACACATGACTGAAACAAGCATTTGCAATGCAATAGGTCTTGCATTAGGAAATTTTGAGCTATTGGTATTGTAAATTACAATTTTTTTATTTCTGTGTTGGCTTTGAAAATAGCTAAATTAATAGCTTTGTCATTTACAGTGCCAATAGTTATAACTTTCGCAAATGTGACACCTATAGCATTTGTAATGCAATATGTGTTGTATTTACGTGACTTAGATGTATTGCTATTACAAATAACAATGGCTTTTAATTCTTTTCAATAATTAATACTTAAATAAAAGTTATCGTAATTTATAATAGCAATAGCTTAAACTTTTGTAAATAACTTTTGTTTAGATTGTGTCAGGTGTATTTTATTGTGACGAAAATCCAAGAACAGAAGTGAAATATTAACACCTTTTTGTGACATTTGTAATAAAGTTTGAGACATTGAGAGAACATATTTGAACCAGTTGTTGTTGAATGGTTGCACAGATTGATGCTGTGGTGCCCTTGAGTGGTGGTGCTGAGTGAGGGCGATAGATAGATCGAGTGAGGGCGATAGATAGATCGAGTGAGGGCGATAGATAGATCGAGTGAGGGCGATAGATAGATCGAGTGAGGGCGATAGATAGATCGAGTGAGGGCGATAGATAGATCGAGTGAGGGTGATAGATAGATCGAGTGAGGGTGATAGATAGATCGAGTGAGGGTGATAGATAGATCGAGTGAGGGCGATAGATAGATCGAGTGAGGGCGATAGATAGATCGAGTGAGGGCGATCGATAGAGTGAGGGCGATCGATAGAGTGAGGGCGATCGATAGAGTGAGGGCGATCGATAGAGTGAGGGCGATCGATAGAGTGAGGGCGATCGATAGAGTGAGGGCGATCGATAGAGTGAGGGCGATCGATAGAGTGAGGGCGATCGATAGAGTGAGGGCGATCGATAGAGTGAGGGCGATCGATAGAGTGAGGGCGATCGATAGAGTGAGGGCTATAGATAGAAAGTGCCTATAAATAAACCCATCAAAAACATAAAACACCTAATAAACAAAAATGCCTGATTATTGAAAAGGAATAGACCAAAATATTAGATTTGTGCAAATACAATAAACAGAAGCTAGACAGTGAAGGGGCAGGAGAGAGTGAAACAGAAATAGAGGAAGAGTGGAGAGGCCAAGACAGTGAAGGGGCAGGAGAGAGTGAGACAGAAATAGAGGAAGAGTGGATAGGCCAAGACAGTGAAGGGGCAGGAGAGAGTGAGACAGAAACAAAGGAAGAGTGGGCAAACAAAGGAAGAGTGGAGAGGCCAAGACAGTGAAGGGGCAGGAGAGAGAGACAGAAATAGAGGAAGAGTGGAGAGGCCAAAACAGTGAAGGGGCAGGAGAGAGTGAGACAGAAACGAAAGGCACATGGCGAATTGCGAACAAATGTGAACATTAACAATGCAAAAATACAACAAAGCAAGGCGAAGTTGTGGTGTGCATAGACCTACACTGCATGCAGCTCTGCCACACCCAGGAATACCCTCGCCCAAAGAACAAACTGCAGGAAGAAGCTGCTTCAGCCATGTATGGAGGATGTAAGAAGGGGTCGACAGAAGGCCATTCCTGGCGAGGCAGCCATTGTTCCAGTGTCGTCCCCTTTACATGGTCAGTAGGAGCAAGTGGGAGGAGAGAGTGGGAGAGGGGTGGGAGATAGATCAAAGCCTTTACTGTGATCAGTGGCCGCAGGCTGCCAGTGGGAGGGAACGAGCATATGGCGAGCGGCGGGGGAGTCTGGTGCGAGGCGTGGTGGGGCGGGGGAGGGGGAGCAGGCATTTGGGGTGTGAGTGAGGCCAAGCGCGCGACTAAGGAAGCTTTTACACTCCAGTACACAATATGCATTGTAGGAAATCCGGCTTGTTCAAGAGAGTTTGGTCACATGTAATAGGTTTCGAGCAATAAATTGCTCGACCTAAAAACAGCCCCCCAAAGAACAGATAAACAACCAAAGCATATAGATACAGTCTGGGTCCCTGCTCTGTGGGAAAAACAAAAGAGAAAAAATGTGACACCTATAGCATTTGTAATGCAATATGTGTTGTATTTACGTGACTTAGATGTATTGATATTACAAATAACAATGGCTTTTAATTTTTTTTAATAATGAATACTTAAAAGTTATGGTAATTTATAACTGCAATAGCTTTAACTTTTGTGAAGATTATTTTCATTGTATTTTATTGTGACAAAAATCCAAGAACAAAAGTGAAATATTAACATCTTTTTGTGACATTTGTAATAAAGCTTGAAACATTGAGAGAACATATTTGAACCAGTTGTTGTTGAATGGTTGCACACATTGATGAGGTGGTGGCGCTGAGTGATGCTGTGGTGGTCCTGAGTGATGCTGTGGTGGTCCTGAGTGATGCTGTGGTGATGCGATAGTGAGTGAGATGGATAGAGTGAGTGCGAGAGATAGATAGAGGGAGGGCGAGAGATGGAGTGAGGGCGATAGATAGATGGATAGAGTGAGGGGTATCGAAAGATAGACAGTGTGGCCGATCGATAGTGATGGCGATAGTGAGTGTGATGGACAGAGAGTGAGGGCAATAGATAGACCGAGTGAGGGGGATAGAATGAGACGAAGGGATAAAGAAGAAAATGCAATGACACGGTGAACGAAGGAGAGAGGGGACCATGTAAACGGGTCTAAAGGGACGTTAGTAAGAGACAGAACAGAAGTGAGTGGAAGGCAGAATGTTTAGTGGAGGAGAGAAAATAGAGAAATATGAGGTGTTAGTGGGAGAAGAAGGGAGGGGACAGCAAGGCAGAAAGAAGGAAAGAGGAATAAAAATGGAGCACGAGGAGGCTGGAGTGAAATTGTAAAAGGGAATGAAAACAGTTTATGTTTATTTATGATTAGTTTTTTAGTTTATTTGATTATTATGATTAGTTTATTAGTTTAGATTATTTATGTTTAGTTTATGATTAACATTGTTACTTGAAATGTGTGGTGTTGCCATTATAGTCCTTGGCAGTTACACCGCATATTCACTATGTGCTTTGTATGCTTTCTGCTATGCAGGGAACATAATGCAGGTAGAATGTACAAAATTACTCTATCAGGCTCTCCGTGAATGAGAATAGAAAACTGGTCTCTTTTGTGTATCTGTGCTGACTGAAGTGTCCATTTCTATAGTTGACATTCAGGGAAGAGATTTTGGTTCCCCACAGTACCCCCTTTGTGTTTCTAAGCTAAACAGTTGAAAATCATTAGTGGCAGCTTGTGGTTTTCATCAGTGGCACAGACCGATGCACTGGTTCCATATTAGCGTGGCCTTCTGTGCTCGGGACGAGATTGAATGTGTTGGTTTTAGCCTAAGTTGCCTGGTCACAAGCGGTATCATTAAAGTCATGTTAAAATGATTGAAGAAAGAAAATAGTCGAGCTCTGCCCGCGTGTAAGTGCACATTGTACAAAGGCAATGACGAATGATGATCGCGGAGGCGCTCCGCTGGCAGCCATGTTAAATTGAGATCCTGGAATGAAAAGGCTCACTCTCTCGTGGGTAACTGATGGAACCTACTTTGTATTTTGAGGCTTGCTAATCCAGCCAACATCAACAGTCTCGGTAGAGCATTGACCAGAGTGCTGGCGGTGGATGCTGGGTGTCAAAAGATAAGGTGGCAAACACCCTCCCTCACAATGTGCGTTTGTTGGCTGGAAAGAAGGCTTCCCAGTCTCTGTGTTCTGCTTCTGACCCTTTGTGTAGGCCTTGTTCTTCCCCGAATACAGAAGTACGTCTACATGACGCCATTCGATGAAACTACTGACATTGCATCACAGTGGTCAAACCAAGCTTTCTGAAAAGCCACCAAGCTCCAAAATGGTCGAAAGCCATCTGTCAGAGATATTTTGTAAACTAATTTACTGTTTAATACAGAAACATCAAGCTGTGAAAAAAGGACTCGCGAGAGGAAGCGCTTGGCCACCAGTGCTGCTGCCGCATGTTTCTCAGAGCCAACCTGGCCTTTCCTCTGTCTCCCCTTTTTTTGCTCATCTCCTTTTATTCTTTCCATAATAACATAAAATGTAATTAGGCTTACACATGGCATCTCATCCTTACATCCTGAAGGATCAAGAAACAGAATATTATTACACGTTCCCGTACTCACCCCCAGATGCAAAAAAGTGCTCAATTATAAATAATGGACTCCCGCATCATACACATTAATAGCATCATAATTAATTAACTATGTACACCAACGTAAATGTTCTATTTTTCGTCATACAAGCAAGGGTGTGTGAAGTTCTTATTCTGGTGGTAACCTTTTCCTAAAGGTATAGTACAACAGAACCATGGATCATACATCTTCTGGCCAAAATATTGTGCTCTAAATATTGTTAAAAAAAATACTGCCCCAGTGGAATTATAGCAGATTAACTGCCCCATTTGGAGCGATATTTTTGTAAACAATACATTTAAGCAAATCTTTTTTTGTTATCAATGTTCTCACATATTGCTGACTTGCAAACATTTCCAACTTCACAGCTACTTTCTTTTCAAAAAACGTTTCTAAAATGTCCTGCAAAAAAAGTTTTATGGAAGACTGCCTGCAAAATCTATTTTGGGGGACTTTTCACCTGAAACGTATAGTTTAACTTGCCCAATGTGAAGTGAAAAAAATTGGCAAAGTTTCACAAAGAAGTTTACAAAATTCAACTTTTCAAATGTTGCACACTTTCATACACAACGTAGAACACAACAAATGAATAGTGATCAGAAAATCTAACATTAAAATTACCAATTGTTCAAGGTGAGTTTGTAATAGCTTGAACGCACAGGAGAAAAGTTGTATTATATTCGCATAACTTTTTAGAGTTGGACAGGAATTAATTACCCAAGCACGTTCCAGTCACTGTGCAGCACCTAGTTAAAAAATATGTGAACAAGTCCCCGCCGGGCCGCCGCGCTGCCTGCGACGACCCGGAAGCGGTTGGGCAGCCGGCGAATCCCATCGCGGCCCCAACCGGAAGTCCCGCCCCATTGCGGAGAGAGCGAGAGAGAGCCACGAAGTCTCCGGATTCAGTCCCGGTCCCGAGATGGGGGACCGGGTGAAGAGCGGCCGGGCGCATGGGGAAGGCGGGGCTCTCATGTGGTGAGAGAGCCCCGCAAAGCGCTACCGCCGCCCGAGAGGCAGAACCGCCGCCGAGCACCGCCAGAACAGGTGAGTGTGTTGAGGGAGAGGAGGGGTGAGTGGGGGTGGGGTGTACGCGTGTGTGTCTGAGTGTGTCTGTGCGTGCGTCTGTCTGTCTGTGTGCGCGTCTGTCTGTTTAAGGGAGGGTGCGTGTGTGTATGCAGTGTGTGTATGTGCGCATGCGTGAGTTCAGAGTGTTTGCGCAAGGGAATGAGGCAGGAGAGGGGCACAGCGCCGTGCGCGCTCACGAGGTCAAAACTGAGCAGATCTGCGCTCGTGCACCCTCTCCTGTCCACATTCCCAAAAACGGGTAGCAATAGTTGTCGAAGCACACTGCAATCAATGCTTACGCATTGAATGCAGGTCGTGCTTCGACCTAAAAAGGGGGGTCCACGCCAATTTTATAAAATAAGCTTTGTTTAAGTTTTATTTCAAGTTCAAGAACTTTACAATAAGGTAAGTACGTTTTGCAAGAAAAATACTTAAAACTTTTAAATGTCTTCACTTAGTGCAGTTTCTGAACAGTTCATTGTTATCCTAAGGAGGAAAACAATAATGCGACTATCAAGGTAAGTAGACGACTTACAGCTCCAGTCTTTGGGACCAAAGGTCAGCAAGGGCCAGGTGAGTACTACAACCGCACCACAAGCGCACAAGGAAGGCCTAGTGCAGAGTTCCAAATCATAGTTTGGCCCAATGCGTTTCAATAAAGACTTAGAGTGCTCATAGCCACACTGCTTGCAGGTAGGATGCCAGATGCTTCTTAATGAAGAACTTGCTTCAGACAATCAGGGTGAAGGCGTCGCACCGGAGGTTGCATGAGGGAGACCAGCGACACAGAGGTAAGTAGAGTTGGGAGGGGGGGTTATAGGGGCACAGTCTGTACAGCTCATCAAGGCCCAAGGGCTACTGGTGCAGGGGGGCTTTAGACGTCTGATTCTTAATAGAACTGGCTGCTGTCAGAATGAGCCTCTAGATTCAGGCTGCAGGTGTTGCATGGAGTCTAGGAGGGGTCAGACAGTGCTGGACTAGAGGCCCTGATCGCCGGGGAATCTGTTCTGTATCGTTGGTTCAACTGGACATGGGCCGGAGGTGTCTGGTGCAGAGTGAGCAGAACTTGCTGATCTGGAGGGCTCAGGAGTCCTCTATGTAGGTTTCTTGGGGACAGAGCCTCTGTAGTCTGTGGTCTTTGTCGAAGGGCAGGCAGTCTTCCTCATGTGCAGGGCAGGCAGTCTTCCTCATGTGCTGGACAGGCGTCCCTGTCTTTGCAGGATCTTTGAAGCTGGAGACAGGCCAGTGGGGCTGGGGCCAAGTCAGTAGTCCTCTTCAGGCTTCACTGTCCGACGTCGTCTCCGGTCTTCTTAGGTCGGCAGGAACTAATTTCCAGGTCTGGGGGAGCCGCCTAAATACAAAATTGAGGGGAGTAGCATGTAGGGTCAATGGGCTCCTTACCTGGGGTGACTACACCCTCAGTTATGCCACCCTCCCGTGGGAGGGGACATAGACCTAGCCCTAATTTGAGGGGTCTCCCCATCTTCAAGATGGCGGGGACTGAAAGATGTGCCTCATCTCTCCTCCCCCACCTTTCACGCCCAGAGTGGGGGTGTAAACAGCGGGCTGCCATTTGCTGTTACCAGCAGGTGCTGGGGGTTGCATACAAAGGTGGCCGGCCTTTGATGCTTCCTTCTCGAGCACTGTGCCCATCCTGGGGGAGGAGTTGTGACACCTCCACCCAGGATGTGCATTGTTTCTGGTCCCAGAGAGCAGAGGCTCATCACCCAGGGGGTCCAAAAACATGTCTGGTGGTGGCAGGCCGCCTACAGCCAGTCTGTGACCACACCGGGGTTGGTAGGTTTTCAAGGGACACCTCTGAGGTGCCCTCTGGGTAAATGGTTCAATAAATCCTACACTGTCATCAGTGTGGGTTTATTGAAAGTAGGAGTTTGGTACCATACACTCCTGGCTTCAAAAAAGCCATCATGGTGCTGGGGAACTCGAGTTGTAGAGTTTCCAGCCATGTATTCACAATGGCTTCCGTGACACTTACAATATCTAAGAATGGCCTTAAATATTGTTGGGGCATAACTGCTCATGCAGATATGTATGCCCACACCTGTGGTATAGTGCACCCTGCCTTAAGGCTCGAAGGCTAGGTGGATTGGCACACAGGCAGTGTGCCAAGTCAACTTTGTAATTTTTGTCTGCACCAGGCCATGCATGCTGCAGTGGCAGTCTCCATGGCTTAGGTGAGGGGTCCCTAGGGGACCCCCTTCAGTCCCACTTCCCTTGGTACCCAGGCACCATTTCGGGACATACAAGGGGCCTGAAGGGCCAATTGTGGCATCATTTTCAGAAAAAAAGCACTGGCAATGAGGACCTGGTTGGCAGGCACCCTGTACACTAAATTGAAACCACATCAATAGCGGGCAAAAAGTGGGGTCTAACAATGTCAAAAGAGGCCCTTTCTCATGAGTCCAAAAGGCATTTGTACAAATTTGAAAGTAATCATCGGTGTAATAGACTGTTACAGGTGTCAGATCCAGCGAGTCTTTGTGTAGCCGTAATATACTGAAGCCAAATTTAATTTGGCAAACAACCTGGCCCTAGACAACATTTCTATTACATTTGAACTGAAATGTATCCCCAACAATTTCTTCATTCAGTGATATGAAATCCACACTTGAGCACATTTTCCAGTTGACATTCTTTGTCACCACTTCTGGAGCCCACCACTCAGTTGCCATAACAGGTTCAAAAGCCCTAGCTTACACAGCTTTTCCATTTTGACCTACTCATGCACAGCCACACACACTACTTTCTGACTTTCACAGATACAGGCTTGTTATTTTTAACCTGATCTTCTATAGGTAGGTTTTTAAGCACCCCAGTTTTCCACAGAAAACCCTTGGAAAGTTTTGTTTAAAGCCTTTACAGCCTACCTCAAATTGTCGCACTTGTACTTTAGGACATGTACTGGATCCTAATGAACCTCCAGCTCTTTTTGGTGTAGCCACCATAAAATCTCATCCTCTTTGACTGATAGACATTCCTTAGCTAACACACACCTGCAATTACATAGCTTCAAAATAATCCCTCATTTTTTTTTCTAATCAACATACCTCCATATCCTCCTGGCTTTGCATCCATTCACACACCACATTTCTTTCTGCAAAACGTTTCCTATACTGGTTTTCTAAAATGATGTAGCATTTAGAGCAAGAATCAATCTCTTTACCTTCTCTTCATTCAGCACCACCCATTCTGCAGGACTGTCTTCTCCTTTCTCTCCCAGCTTCAAAACAATCTCCTCACATATTTCTTTCAGTTATTGCTTCCTCTTAGAAAAGTTGGGGGGTGCGACACCTGTTCCAGATATCTTTATTCGCTGGGCATTCTCTACTACTGGCCATGTGGCCCACCACACAGGTAACACTTGTAGCCTGATTCACATCAGTCTTTTCTTTTTATTTTGACAACCAACTTTATTGAGTTTGAAAGTTGACAACAAACCGCACCAGTCAGAGCTACATTGTACATTGGCAGAATAGGGGGGGAACAACACACATCGTGATGACATCAAGATTACATAAGGAAAGCAAGAATAACGTACCCACGTGCACCTGAAAAGCACACCACACCATCTCAGTCGTCGAGTACCCCGACCCATTTCCTCCACATGCGTTGAAACGTCCGGGAACACCCCCTGGCTACGTATAAAGGCCTCTCCTGCGCAGCACACCAATCCACCCCTCGGCGCTGGTGACCTAGAGTGGGAGGAGCAGTGTCTAGCCAGTGAGCAGCGATGTCCCTATTGGCAACCACCAACGCGGTGTTGAGGAAGAGCTTCTCAGCCCTGGAGCCATCCAATCCGTCTGTGATGCCTAGCAGAACACGTATGGGGTCCAGGGGTACCTCCCAGCCCAGGACCCCTGTCAGGTCTTGTGTTAATGATTCCCAGTACCCCTGAATCGCAGTACATTGCCACACTATATGATAAAAGTCAGCGTGAGGGTGGGAGCAGTGGGGGCAGTTGGCATCAGGCCGAAGCCCAGTGTGGTGGAGACGCAAGGTTGTAAGATAGGCGGCGTGCAGAAAATAGACTTGGACCAGGCGCAGTCTTGCTGATACCGTGATAATACTAGGGGCCATCAGTGCATCCCTCCAATCCTCATCCTCCAGGGTCCCAAGCCAGCCCTCCCACTTCTCCCGGAGCAGGGAAAGGGAGTTAGGGGTATTGTTAGTAAGTGAGCGGTAGATCCGAGAGACTCCACCCTTCCCCAAATCCCCGGTCAGGACTTGCGCCTCGGGTGGGCTATATTCGGGCAGGGACGTGCCGTCTGGAATGTGGGAGTGAAGGGCGTGGCGCAATTGTAAGTAGCGAAAGAATTGAGAGGGATGGAGGGAGTGTCTAGCCTGTAAATCTCGAAAGGATCAGATATGGGTACCGCTCCAGACGTCACCCAATAAGTTTACCCCGACGAGATCCCATTGCCGGAACCCTGACAGGGAGGCAAGTTTGCGAAGCCTGGTGCCACACCACAAGAGAGTGTAGCGAGTCAACCTACCTGCGCATTGGGTATGACTGATTCCTGCCAAGCCATGAATACTCCGCGCGTGACCTCAGGAAGAGCTCGAGGAACCGCAGTCCCAGAAACCATCCCCTGGATAGAGGATAACCCCAAGATGTGAAGCTCCAAGCGATACGCCGGATCAGACCAGCCGCCATTAAACCAGTCGTGGATCGTGAGAAGTCGAGTATCAGTCTTTTCTTACCTTACTTCCATTGCTGCGCTCCATGTTTTCTCTTCTCTCCATGTTTCCTTATCCTATTTGCACACCTATTGATGTGTTGTATTCTCCCCACTTTTCTTCTTTCCCATACATGAGCCGTGTAAAATATATTTCAGGTATTTCAGAAAACCTCAATACATAATGAACATCTATTTTTTTAATACAGTAATCCAATTTATGCGCCACATGCATAATTTCTGTCCAAATGTGGCAAATTATTCAAGAATTCTTGACCTGTTTCAATGCTTTGCAATGAGAGGGCCATTATTCACTCCACTGGCATATTTGGCCCATACACTCTGCATAATTCTTGTCCTTTATTTTCTTATTTTTTTCGTTTACTCCAATGTATCAGTGGTTCCCCAGGATGACTTTAAAAAATCGCTGATGGCATGATATTCTGTATCTGCACTTCCAAATGTGCTTCTCATGCACTTAACCAAACACCCAAACTACAAACGCACCAAATAAAAAACACAACACGAGGGCTGACAGTGATTAAAATTAACACAAGACTCCACTTAAAGTGCCCAATTTCTCTTAGACTTGTTTTCCCCTTTTCCACAAACCAGCATGAATGTTCCGTTTAATGCAGAGCTCAAGCGGAGGTCACAGTTTCTAAATATTTAAATCTTATTTAATATCTGTTGATAACACCTTTCCCTATATTGCAACTCTGTACCAAGGCTTAGTGCATTTGTCATCGACAACCAAGCATGTGTTTTTCAGTTTCAACATATTTTCTTTATTATTCAGTCTACAAGATGGTATGCCTGTCACCAACAAGCATTTTTCAGTTAGTCTCTACAGCGGTGTGGCTGTTACCAGCCAGCATGATTTTACTTCTGGGTTCGATCCTCTTGCTCCTTACCAATTAGCGCCGGGAAACCTTCGGGTAGCTGTGCGCTCAATAAATATAATAATAATAATAATAATAATAATGTGCTCTTTAAAGTTGTCTCCACTGTAGCTTGCATAGATAAAGTCTTCGTGCCCAGACCACTATCCCCCGGCCAGGACCTCGGCTTGGCTTCCGACATCACAGTGGCAGCCTGGGGCAGCTTTTCTAGCTTTGGTGTTACTTTGATGCTTCTATCCCTCAGACCCTGTATCAGTGCGCCCTTTTTTGGTTGTTGAGTGTCTTTGTTGGAACGGATGCGCACACTTAACTTCCATTGCATTTCACTCTTCCCCTGGTGGTACTACTTTTCAATGCCAATGGTCATCGCAACGATCGTTGCATATTTCTCTGTGTATCTTTTTCAATGATGAATGTTACTTTTTTTTTTTTTTTTTTTTTAAGACCTTTATTGCGTCAATAGGAGTGGTACACAGCTTGTGTGCCTACAACCTGTAGTATACAGGCCGGCAGCGCTTTCAAAGAGTGTCGAGGCAAACAATACAATTCTATCAGGGGAAAAACTCAGGGAACACAGCATGTCGCCTACAACCCAACAGGGCCGGCCGCGTGAAAATGTATCACAAGCAGGTAGGACTATCGGTCACTGCTATTTCAATAGTGTAGAGAAAGTAAACAGGCAACCTATGAGGTCTCATTTTACAATAACTCATAAATCTGAACAACAACTTGGGGATCAGTGTAGCCCTCCCACTCATCAACATTCCCACCATACGCAGTATAAGGTGAAAAGTATCGATCAGCACTTAGTGTCCCCACGCTGCAAGGCTTGCATGTGTTCGAGCCTACGTGGGTGAGTGCCTGCTGGTGGTGGGCGAGGAATGGAGAGTAACGGAGGAGGGAGGTTCTAACGTGGATTGCGTTATGATGTAGGAAAACATCTAATACGTAGTGTCGCATATCAGGTAGATGGCTACTGGGAAGTGGTTAATGAGCGGGGAGTGATAGGCGAAAAGTGAGGGAACACGTAGACTAGAGTCCTCGTTGGTCAGTAGAATGTGGCTATCCTACATTGTGGACGGTAGGCTTGTAAGGGCAAAGCGGCGGTATGAGGGCGCGTCTAGAGTATCGGGTTACAGATAGAGGCGCGTCTTGTATATGAACCCGCATCAGGCTATTTGTGTTGTGTTGCATTGTTTGTCGTGTGTTCAGGCATTACGCGTGGGTCTGAATCTGGGTCAGCCTCGGTCTGGTGTTTGTGTAGGTACGCTGTGAACGGGCCCCAGAGGTCCTTAGGACGTGATGTGTGTGGTAACAGTGCTGCATAATTATGTAATTGATCTTGCCAGGTGGACATAGAGGTCAGCCAGACTTTAAACTTGGGGGCGCGGCCGCGGCCCCATCTGCAGGCAAGTTGTCGTTTCGCTAAGAGAAGCCCCAGAGCAAACAATTTACGGTTGGTCTTCAGCTCGGGGGGAGTGAGTCCTAGCAAGGCGATTCTCGGACATGGTGGGATTGTAGTATCCACGATTTCCGACAAGGCTTCAAACACCTCCACCCAGTAGGAAGCGACTGGGGAGCAGGTCCACGCCAGGTGCATGAAGTGGGCACCCGAGCGGTTGCAGCGGAGGCACCTGTCATCTTTGCGTAGGCCAAAGCGATGTAATTTAGCAGGAGTGTGATAGAGGCGGTGGAGGAATTTAAAGTGCAGTATTCTGAGGCGGGCATTACCTGTCACTGAGTTGGTATGGGAGCAGCTCAATTCCCACTGGTCATCCGTGAGTGGTACGTCGAGATCACCATCCCATTCAGCGCGCGCTCGAAGGGTAGGAGGCGTTGCGGCCGAGTACGCATACTTGTATAACATAGAGACGACATGTTTCGGGGCAGTAGTCTGGAGTAGTGCATGCAACGGCGCTATAATTTCGGGCTCGCTCGGGAAGTCGGGAGTGACTGCCTTAACGCCGTGCCGCAATCGTGCATAAAGGAAAGTGTCCATGGTCGTGGGGGCCTGATCCCCGAATAGGTGGGCAGCAGAGCGGAATTTCCCTGCCACATACAGATCGCCCCACTTATGAAGTGCTAGCCTGGTAAGCATTTTGCGACCTAGTTCCTCGCAGGCGATGCTCAGTCTGGGGTCATGGGCGATAGGCATAAGCGGGGAGTAGAGGAAGGCAATGTCCGCCCGGGTCGCAATCCTATGCCAGGCCAAAACAGTACAATCCACAGTGGTGGGATCACGCTCAGTCACCCGGGGTTCCGTGTAGAGATATCCTGAAGGCATAGCAGGCCTCATATACCCATCCTCCACGGCTAGATGTGCCATGAAGGGCGGAGGTCGGAGCCAGTAGGCCGCGAAGTGAGCCTGTGCACAATCATAGTAGAGGCTGAAGTTGGGAACTTCGAACCCGCCCTGATGGTAGGGCAGTTTCAGCGTTGAAAGTGCTAACCTGGCCTGTTTACCGCCCCAGATCAATCTGGACAGTTGGGAATCAAGTGCGCGGAAGAAGTGCGACCCAGGGCTGTAAGGGATGTTCGTGAATAGGTACAATAGTTTGGGGAGTATAATCATTTTGATCAGGGAGACACGCCCCGCCATGGAGAGTGGGAGATGAATCCACTTAGTGATAGTGTCCGTTAATTTGTCCAGGACGGTGCCATAATTCGCCCTAATGAGGGTTTCGCGGCTTCTGGTGATAGTTATGCCCAGGTACCTTATCTCGTCTCCCTCCCACACCAGGGGGTAATCGAGAGCGAACTGCGTGGTTCTATCCGTAAGGGGGAATAAAGCTGATTTTGACCAGTTGATTTGGACCCCAGCGATAGCTCCGTATTTAGTGATCTCCCGCAGGAGAGGGTTCAGATTGTCTTTCGGCTTATGGACATATAGGGTCATGTCGTCAGCATAGAGTGAGACGAGTATCTGCCTTTCAGGGTAAATCAAAGAGCGCTGGTTGTGGTGTTGTCGGAGTTTGGCGGCTAGGGGTTCGATAGCAATCGCAAAGAGGACCGGGGATAAAGGGCATCCTTGCCGGGTGCCTCTTTGTATTTCGAAGATGTCGGATCTAGCACCATTCAGCAGGACCGCCGCATGAGGTTTATTATAAAGAAGCTTAATCCAGGCAATAAAACTGTAGGGGATGCCCATACGTTCCAGCAATGCAAATAAGTAATCCCATTCCAGGGAGTCAAAAGCTTTGGTAGCGTCTAGGAACACTACCGCGGCTTCACATCTGGGAGTGATGTCTTGTAAGATTGTCTGTAGCGTGCGTAAGTTATGAGATGTAGCACGATTCGGGACAAAGCCTGCTTGATCCGGGAGGACCAATCGCTCCATAAGGAGGTTGAGGCGAGTGGCCAATACTTTAGCCAATATCTTAACGTCTGTATTTAGTAGGGAGAGGGGTCTATACGAATCGCAGCGCTCAGGGGGTTTGCCTGGCTTCAAAAGGGAGGTGATGAGGGCTTCTCTCATGCTGAATGGCAGCGAACCCTCCTCAAAGGCGGTATAGTACACTTGTAGCAGAATAGGAGCTAAAACGTGGATGTAGGCTTTGTAAAAATCTATAGGAAGGCCGTCCGAGCCAGGGGCCTTGCCGGATTTCATACTCATTATAGCGTCCTTGATTTCATCGAGTTCTAACGCGTGGTGGAGGAATGTTTGTTGGGTCGGGCCCAGCCAGGCTATGGCCGTGTCTGCGAGATAGGAGCCCAGATTGAGTTCCTCTCGCCGATGTGAGGAATAGAGTGTCTTGTAGTGGTTGGTCAGGACATCGAGTTGGCTGGGGAGGTCTCTATGTGGGGTGTCCCCCTCGTCCATCAGGGTAGTAATATAATTGTGATGTCTCAGTGGCCGAACGGTCGAGGCGAGCGCCCTACCTGGCCTGTCGCCCTCTCCGTACACACGCGCAATGTATGGTTTCCCCAGAAAGTTACATTCCTTCTCAGCCTCAGTGGCGTATTCGTCAATTTTGCGACGAAGTCGCACCCTAGCCGCATTATCATGCCTGCTGTGGACCAACTCACGTTCCAGTTCCTTGATCTCAAGTTCAAGGCGTCGCAATGAGCCTCTAAGTGCTTTAAGGACCCCTCCACCTTTTGATAGGCACCACCCCCGGACAGTGACTTTAAATGCTTCCCAGACCGTGGCCATGCTAGCAACAGAGTTGATATTGCGGTCAAAAAAGTCAGTGATGTCCTGTTCCAATTCCGCTTTAAAAGCGGTGTCAGTGAGGTGTGCAGGGTTCAACCGCCAGGATAGATATGGGGAGATTAAAAGGGGGACACGCAGGGAAAGGAGGACCGGAGAATGATCCGACAGAGTGCGTGCAAGGTGTAGGGATTTCACAATCCAGGGGGCCATGCCAGGGGTTAGAAAAATGTAGTCCAACCTGGCCCATGTGGAGTGCACTGCTGAGAAGTGTGTGCCCTGTTTTAGGGAGGGATGTAGGTGCCGCCAGGAGTCAATTAAGTGATGGTCGTCTACTATACCCTGTAGGGTGCGCTGGGTGTGGGTGTAGTGCGTTGGTTGCGGATGCGACCTATCCAGCCCTGGCAGTAGAGCGGTGTTAAAATCCCCTCCCAACACTACGCGGGCAATGTCTAGCGACTGGATCTTACCCCACATATTGAGAAGCGGCTCCGGGTCATCAATATTGGGGCCATAGTAACAGGCAAAAAGTATCCGATGGGTATGTAATGTGCCCCAGACCATACAGTACCTCCCTCCCGAATCCACCTCAGTCCCCTCTGGAGTGAAGCCCAATCCTTTCTTCACCAGTATAGCCACGCCTCTGGAGTAGGTAGAGTAGGATGCAAATACCCTGTGAGTAGCCCATCTCGAGGCAAAGAGGGGGAGCCCAGCGGGGGGGAGGTGCGTTTCTTGCAGCAATGCGATGGAGATACTGTGTCTGTCTAGATAGCCCAGTATCTGTCTTTTCTTTCTAGGGTCGTTCAGCCCCCTTACATTCCACGACACCAGATGAAAGTCAAGTGCGGGGGGTCCAGCAGTCATTTCTTCCATCTAACCCATGAAAATAAATCATAGCAAGTATATGCGACAAACGCGATTAGACACTTAGAATTAAAATCACCAACCATTGAAATTCGTAAATTCGTCCCCCTCACTCCTCCCCGTTCTCGGGACATTGCAATATCAGTAGCATTAGAACCTAGGTAAGATATAACCAATCCCAACAAATACAACCCCTTGTCACGCCAAGTCCCAGTGTATTTTGTCATGTACGTTATTCCAGATAGCATGCAGGTGGTTGGGGCAATAGACACTGCGGCATGACATTCCCACCCACCCCTACCCACTACGGCAACCCAAACCTGCCGAGAAGAAGAATCCCACCCCCTCCCAAAACAACCCCCGAAATTAAAAACAAGAATCATTAACAACCCACCTCCCAACCTTAGAAAGGCAGAGGTTCGCAGGGGAATGCCCATTGGGGGTTTGAACTAGGGGCACCAGACCAGCCCCCCCACCTCCCTACTTACACCCGCCCAAAGGAGCGGGACGGAGGTGGGTGATCGAGCACACAGGTTAACATTTGACCAAAGAAATATAAGCATCATAACGAGCATCTCACCGGCACATGGAGCAAGTGCGTCGCCACAGACCCATCTCTAGCCTATCAAGGGATTGGCAGTCCAAAATGCAATGGAGGGAGTAGCTCAACAAATGCGGAGGCCTCCGGCCATCTCGCGTGCCCTCCGGCCATAAAGAGTCAAGGAGTCAGAGGTGGCAGGAGTTGTAGGCGAAGTAACCAGGAGAAGATTCAGTCTTGTTGTGACAATGGGGAATGAGACCTGGAGCGCTGTCGTTCTTCATCTGCGTGGGGTCGTCCCTTCCGTTGCTGCTTCAAAAAATCCTCCACTTGTTGCGGGTTTTGGAAAAAGTGCTGTTTTCCATGTAGGGACACTCAGTTTTGCAGGATACAGCATGGCGTAGGGGAGTTCCATTGTTTGAAGCTTCTTCTTAACTCCTGCAAATTTGCGCCTGGCTTCTTGGACCGATGGGGTAAAGTCGGGGAAGAAGGACAGGGTAGTGTTGCCGTATTTTACCGGGCCCTGCTCTCTGGCACATCGTAACACGGCATCACGGTCTCTGTAATTGAGGAATCTTGCTATAACAGGTCTCGGTTGGGCCCCAGGGGGAGGCCGTGCGGCCAGTGACCTGTGTGCGCGCTCAACAATTAAATGCGGAGAGAAGGCCTCCCTCCCGAACAGTTCGATCACCAGATTTTCCATGAAGACCTCCATCTTCCCCACGTTCGTGGATTCCGCAAGGCCCACGACGCGGACGTTGTTGCGCCGGGACCTTGCTTCCAAATCCTCGTTTTTGTCGGCGATTATTTTGAGGAGTCTGTCCATTTGGGTAGCCTGTTTGGAACTAGTAGCGGCGCCGTCCTCCAAAGAAGATATTCTTTCCTCTGCCTCCTGGAGACGCGTGTCGTGGCGCTCTAGTTTAGAGACCACGCTATCAATGCGGGAGTTAATAGCGTCCATTTTAGAGTCGATGGATGTAAGGCTCTGCTTCATGCCCAATAGAATGGTTTTCCAGTCCTCGTCCTGCGGCTCCGGCGGAGGGGGACTCCTCTCCGCACCAGCAGCCGAGCCGGGTACGGGCGTTTTCCTGGCCTCAAAGGGAATCTTCGACTGCCTAGTGTCGGTACGGCCCATCGTGAACTTCGGTGGCGGCAGCGCTGTAGGGGATGCAGGGCGGAGAGTCCTGGGGGGGTTGTTAGGTTCAGAGAGTCACAGAGCGCAGCAGTGGCAGTGGTACCCACCCACGGTAGCCTCAGTGTCCGGCCACCTCCCGCGTCGGCACTGGCCGGTTCAGGCACATCACCTCGGTTCAGATATGTGTGTGCGGCCCCCCCGGGCTTGGGGGAGGAGGCAGAGACCAGCCTGGCGCGTAGGTATAAGTTCCTGTAGTGAATTTGAGCCGAATCGGTGAACCAGGCTGTAGGCTGCTGGATGTGAGTCGGCGGGGCAGGCCACAGCAGGCAAAATGGCGGTTTGGCGCCCAGCAGGGCCAAGGTCCGGTGGGGCCCGGCGTCACAGAGGAGGCGGTCGCAGCAGCAGGTCCTCACCCAGCGGTGAATGTAGGTCGCTCCCTGGGCCTCTTAAGTAGTGGAGTCTTAGCAGGGGATGTGAGAGGCCGGACAGGCATGCAGCGCTAAGGAGCAGAGTGGGGACAGAGATCAGCAGGGCTCAACAGTCCTCGGCCGGAAGGGCAGCCCCCGTGCCGTCCCCCAGGCTCCGGAATCTGAAAAGCGTTATCCAGGCAGGTATTCAGGCAAGAGTAGTCCGGTAGTCGGGGGGGGGGGGGAGGGGCCTCACCCTCCTCCGGGGCGCCGCCGGTGCAAAGCAGGTACAGGCCCAGGGAGCTCGGCAGGCAGGGGGTAACCCAGTGCCGGACCGGGAGGGGGGAGGGGGCCGGGCCGCCACCGCACCACAGCCGGGCCCAATCTCCCGCCTAATCGTGTCCCGGAGCGGGCGGCAAGGGCAGCGGCCACGGTCCCAGTCAGGCCGCGTGGACTGCGGCAGCTCAGCGAGGACTGCCGACCTGTTTGACGTGCCGGTGGGCTTGGAGCCAGCAGGGTCTCTACTCACGTGGCAGCGGGGGGGGTCCGCAATCGCAGCGGGGGCTCCAACAATCCCGGATTTCCAGTGTGGGGGGGGGGGGCTACTCCGCTTAGGCCCCAGAGCCGCGGTCTTTCCTGGCTGCGCGATCCAGCAGGGCAGCGAGCGCGAAGCGGCCCGGCAGTCCGCCCCCGGGTGTCAGCAGATAACTCGGCCGGTGGTTGGGCCACCGCGACGCTCCCGGCACCGCTGTGTGCTGGGGAATGTCGCGGATGAGATGGTGTGCTTTTCCGACGATATTCACAGGTCCGGATGGTCTTTTGGATGGTGAGGGTGCTCAATCAGGCGAGAGCCTCACGGTAGTGCGGCCATCTTGGTTCGGCGCCACCTAGCGCCCTCAATGATGAATGTTACTTTGTGCACAAAACGTTCCATGGCGCCTGGGAGTGGGTGACCTGGATATCTATGCTCCGCTGTATGCCCATTTCTAGATGAAATTGTGCCCTTTCTTCCATGGTAGTGCATATTTGGGTGCCTTTATTCTCCTCGTTCTTCACCAGTGTCACATTAGCCCACGGAAGTATTGCTAAGGAACAACAAAGCAGGTGTTTTGCAGCACAGGTGAGTTTATTTATGGCATCCCACCACCCCACCCCCCCCTTCACCCCTCACGCTGCGTGCCCGGCTGCAAGATCACAGAACGTCCGTAACGGTTACATATAAAGTATTTTAAGGTGGAAATCTGTGGTCACCACAGAAGTTGCAGGAGAAATGGTAGTATGGATGACTTCGAAGTAGTAGCTAAAGCAGGAACGAGGTATACCAGCATGGGATACCAGGGCTAGCAAAACTCACGCAGCTTGTTCCATATGACGATTTCCATTAGACCAGGAGTTCTTCTGAAATATAAAAAATAATTGCAGCACTGCGAATACATTTGGAGAGGATGAATGAGAATGGTTTGTGCATGTTTGTACTATCACCGCTAACAATATGACTTTATTTTCTCCTTTGCTGTCTTAGTTGTGTCCATTACCTCTGGCATTGTATGGGAGGAACTAGCTTGTGAGCAGTTAAGTTATTTCTTGTACGGTAATTTCCTCTAGCCTTGTGTTCATTGTTTTTTATTTTTTTATTTCTTCAGAAATCTTTCTTGAATTGCACAGATCAAAGTGTTCAAAACATCGCCTTAACCCTTCCTTCTGGTTCCAGTTATCGCACAACCAAGGGTGCAGTTTCAAGTGATGAAAGTGCTTCGGACTCTGATGATGAAGTCCGTTCCTTGTGGAAACGACAAAAGCAGGTTAATCTGCCTCCTAAACCAGAACCCTTACCCTTTGTTTTAGGGTATTCAAGGCCAGCTGCACCCCCCATGAAAAAAATGAACAATATCTGGGGCTCTGTTCTACAGGATCAGAGTCAAGATTTAGTAGCAACGGAACTTGGAATATTGGGCATGGATGGGCAGCTTGATATGAGCCGGCAGTCTGAGGCCTACAATTATATTCTGGCTAAGAAATTAATGGAGAAAGAAAAAAAGCTAGGAGGGGAGGAGATGGCAATCTTGGATAAAGAGCTGGATGAGTATATGAACGAGGAAAAAAATGAGGATAAGAAACCAGCCAACAAAGGGGAGGAAAATGGACATGCCCATCTCAAACGAAAGCGCCCTGTGAAAGAGAGGCTGGGGGAACGATTGGAAATGGACTTTAAAGGACGATTTGAGATCACAGAGGAAGATACAGAAGACAAAGTTGCTGATGAGATTGCTTTCCGGTGAGGTTTTGGCCACTTTCTATCATTTTTAAGTTGTTGTTGGGTACTTTTCAGTGTTGCTTGTTGTTCACAACATGTATGCAGAACGGTTTGAAAATATTTTACGTGGTGAAAGTTTATAGATATTTTGCTTATCTTATCACTCAAAAGGCACAATTCCACATGTAACACCAATCTGTGCACTGTTTAAGTCATGCTAAATTCCTCAGAGCACCTTTGAGTTTTTGTACTCCCTTGTCCCAGAGGGACGCCCGGAGTACCGACTGGACGAGCGTTGCTCTATTTACCTGCGCCGCGGCCAGGGGAGGTGGAGCTTTTCTCTCCTGCAAATATAGGAGAATGAATACACCTAGGAAATCCAGGTGAAATTCGCCATTTATTATTTCTCATCACTTTTTGTAAGCAGTAGCGACAATCGGTCCTGAAGAATGCAGCTGACTCCTACTGGGGTCAATTAGACTGCAGAAACATGTTGACCTATTCATATTTATAGTAGCTATTTGTTTAAACTACTATTGGCACTGACTAGTTGTCACCACACGTCCATATCCTTCCAGGATACACCGATTTACAAACATTGTACAACCTATCGTAAAATCATTTTTGTCATGGTTGTAACATCTTCTTTCGGTGTGAAGGATCCCAAATGATGACAAGGGCGGTACTGGTCGACAATTGATGGGTATTTTTTCACCATCAGAAGAGATTCTCCTTCACATTTGGCATATTGTATTCTACATATACTTTTCACTCGGATTGTTGGTCAGGTACTTAGTTAGCTTTAATTTCCCATGTCTTTTGACCCACAGCTATTTTGCGTTTTTGTAGACTGTCCCTGCAATACACCAAGTCTTTGATCCAGCTCTCACCCTTTGGGGCCGTATTGCTTTCCCAGTGTATAGTGACTCGACGTTTGGCCCTTAACGGTGCAATGCGCACAAATCTACCTGTTGTACCTTTTTAAAGGGCGACCTAGCATAGCAAACAAATTGATGGTATACATTGCAAAAGAGTGCCAGTCATTTCCTGTATATGCTCCAATACCCCCCTCCAAAACAGTTGCACCCATCTACATTCCCACGCAAGATGCAGGAAATCAGCATCCGGCTGATAACAACGTTTACAATTGCTTGTTTCCCTGAGACCACACCTGTTTAGTTTGATAGGGGTGTGGTAAGTCTGATGCATGTACTTAAAGTGCATAATGCACAAGTTACCGTTGGGCGTGAGGGCGCTGGTCAGTTTACAAATGTGTTCCCATTCCGTGTCTAGTAGTGGTGGGGTTAGACTGTCGTTCCAGCAGGCCAGGCTTTTATCCGGTTTAGGAACTTTCTCATCCCGTATCCCTCTATGCAGTTTTGTTACTAACTTACGCCTTGACGGTGCCACCAGTAGCATTTGTAGTGTGTGCAGTGTTGGGGCTCAGCCTTGTACGTGTGGTAGTGGGCTTTAGCAGCCGGCCGCAATATGTTTATCTTAAAGTTAAACAGTAGTGAAGTGTTAATAATGTAGTTTAGGTTTTTTGTGGTGAGGAAGTGCCCCTCAGGGTATATGTCTTGCAAGGCTACTATGCCCACCTCCCTCAGCGCCTTGAGTGGACCCTCTTCTTGTGTCGCGGATAGTGCTGAGTGATGCGCGATGGGAAGTGCTGGCACATACACAGGGAACTTGTTGGTGATAGCACCTATAGCCTGCCATGCGGCGATGGTTGTGTCCAACGTGGTTGTGTCCAACGTATTAATTTCAGTGTTGGGCGTGCCTCTGGGGGTGTGTGTGAGAATGCCAGCCAGAGGGACTGGATGAGCGTCACCATGTTCTACTGCAACATGTGGGGTAAATGCATGTGGTCTGAACCAATAGTACGCATGTTGCGATTGAGCGCTTAGGTAATATATTTACGGGTCAGGAGCGCTGAATGCGCCCTTGCTATAATCTAGCGTTAGTGTGGCCCAGCTCACCCTGGCCTGCCGCCCTCCCCATATCGGGACAATCTTATCTCGCTGAAGTAGTGTTGTTAGCTTGATTGGGATGTTGCAGCAGAGGTATAAAAAGCGTGGAAGTATTACCATTTTAATGATCGCAATTCGGTCCGCCAGGGAGAGGGGTAGCATATTCTATCTACCTGTTGTTCTAGGGAGGCGGGTGCTCTGCCATAGTTCCCTTATTACAATGTCAGGGTCACAATGCACCCAGACACCCAGGTATTTTACTGTTTCTGTTGTCCACACCAGGGGATATTCCATGTGCGGGGTAGTTGTTTTAGGTGTTAGCGGAATCATTAATGACTTGTCCCAGTTAATTTGTAGGCCTGAGAAGAGCCCAAATCTAATATATGCCCTTAATACGATCACCAGGTGCAGTGTCGGTTCTCTAAGAAATAACACCATGTCATCTGCCTATAATGAGATGCCGACCGGACGGTGAAGAAAATTAAGGACCGTCTCTCTGTGGCGCTGCCGAATAATACAGGCCAGCGGCTCAAGTACCAGAGCGAACAATAATGGCAAGAGTGGGCCCCCCTGACGGGTGCTTCTCTGTATCTGAATAGGTTGTGAAGTCAGGCCCCCGACACGCACCAGTGCGGACGGGTCATTATATAATAGTCGCACCCAGCCGAGAAACAGCGGTAGAAATGCCATTTGTCATAAAACATGAAACATGTAGCTCCACGCTATGGAGTCAAACGCCTTTGCCGAGCCTGGCATGACCGCGGCGGCTTGCAACTCTGGATCCAGGACATGAAACATGGCAAATATTGTCCTAAGACTGTGAGATGTTGAGCGCTCCAGTATAAAACCAGAATGGTCCGGCAGGACCAGGTTAGGCATCAGGGGCTGCAGTCTGGTGCCAATATTTTTGCCAGAATCTTGGTGTCCAGATTGATAAGCGATAGGGGTCGGTATGATTCGCACAGATCCGGGGCTATGTCTTTTTTCAATATTCCAATAATTAGTGCTTGGCGAAGGGATGGTGGCAATATGCTGGACTCATGCGCTTCAGCATACATCTCGAGCAGGTGAGGCGCAAGTAAATAGATATATTCCTTGTAAAATTCGACAGAAGCCCATCTGAGCCTGGTGAGTTCTGGTTGGGTAGTTCGCGGATTGCTGCTTTTTTGTCCGTTTCGTTTGTCGGCTGGTCTAAATATTTGCTGTAGTTATCAGCGAGCCATGCACATACAGATAGGCTTTTAGCTTCTGTTCATCTGCAGATCCACGCGACGTGTAAAAGTCTGCGTAGAATCCACAGAATTGTTCCACTATTTCCATGGGGGTATAATGTTCCGTCCCATGGTTATCTGTGATTTTAGTGGTAAGGTGAAAGTCAGCTCAGGATTTAATTTTTGCTGCTAGGTTACGGCCCGGACGTCTCCCTTCCATATATGCCCGTGCTGCATGTCTGTGAGATCTATACCGAATCTCGGATTATGCCAGTTCGTCATATTGCAAAAGTGCTTCATGAATCTGATGTAGTGTCTCGGGACAGGGTGCGGTAGTGTATTGGCGTTCTAATGCTGTTCGCTCTGATTCGGTCCTTACAAGTTGATCCTGTTTGTCTTTTAAAATACCAGCCGTTGTGCTGATGCAAACCCCTCTTATGGTCACTTGGAAAGCCTTCCATAAAATAGACGCACTCTCTACAGTGCCTGTATAGGACAAATTCGAGCTTGGCATCGTTAATACTGTGTGCGACTTTAGGTGTGCGTAGGCCTTTCGGGCTGGATTTGTCCAATTGAGGGTCTAAATACGTGTTACGATCACCCCCCCCCCCCACATGATAGCTGCTTCCGGCCATTCACGCACAACACTATAGTCCCGTAAAGGTTTCAGGTTCATCTACTATAGGCCCATAAACATTGCTAAATGTGACCAGGGTTGCTCTCAGTTTGCCATGCACCATTGCACACCGTCCTTTGTCTGTGTATGTTTTTATAGGTGTGAAGTAAAGCCCTCTTCTAAAAAGGATGATCACCCCCCCTAGCATAGGAGGAATACGATGAGGCCAACTTGTACCCAGCCCATTTAAGAGCGATTTTAGTCTCTGAGATCATCGTCAAATGCGTCTCCTTTAGGAGAGCAACCTGAATATTATGGCAATCTAAATAAACGAGCACTTGCCTAATTTTTTTCGGGGTGTTGAGCACCCGAACGTTCCATGTTACGCAGTTATATTTCTCACCCATATTCAGATTGAAACACAAATTCTGTTGAGTTCCATATCTCACCGCAGTAGTCTAATAGTGCAATCAACATAAGCCGCATCTTATACGTCGGTACAATCACAGTAACACACCCCAATACAGAACTAACCCATCCCCCCGCCCCCAACCACTTCAACATACGCCAATTGCTAAAACCATCCCGTGTTGAAACTAAGAATCCCTCCATGAACAACAACCAACCCAAACATGAGGAACCAATAACCTGGTGTGGTGCACACAGTAATAGGCAACTTGAGTATTATACCTCCACGTTGTGAAAATACAAAGCAGCGCCAGAGACACCGAAGACTCCTGCTCTCACTGTGGAATTACAAGTGTTCCATATTCATCTCTTCTTTTGTGTTGCTTCCCCGTACTGTATTTTCTTGGACTCGCATACTGTGACTGTTCCTGCTGTGCAGTAATATCTACGACCCCTCTCGGGTAAGCCCTTTGTGGTGCACATAGGGTAGCGGGAGTCGTCAGCCGGAATCCCCAGTTTCAAAGTCACATGGGGGGTCACCTATCCGATCCCCTGTAGAGGAGCATAATTAAAATTATTGGCATAATCTGCTATGTTCGAAGAACCATGCGTTTAGAATGTTTAGAATACATGCCCCAGTTGTGCTGATATACCTGTATTGCAGTCATGTATGTTTTACCCATTGGTCTACACTCCCGCCATTTAACCACCCAGCCATGTTCTCCAATTATCTGTGTCCAAAGTAAGCGTCGCCCAGAAAGCCAGTGTGTGCCGTCCCGGGACCACAGTTAGGCAAGGGAGGGCAGTTCTTCATTCTATGTTCAAAGCACCCCCGTGTTCCTCCTGCTCGCCTCTGGGTGATCGTCTGCGCTGTGTTTGTGTGCCTTTTTGTTGCAGAAATTTGAGCACTTCTTTGGGCTCATTGTAGACTGCCCTTGCCGCCGTCTCTTACCCTCAGCCTGGCCAGAAAAATAATTGCATATGGAATGTTGAGGTCCCACAGCTACTTTTTCACCGCCAAAAACTTTTTTCAGGCTTCTTGGACTTCTTGGACTTTTCAAGTTTCAAGGAGACACAATAACAGGTCGGGACAGCCTGTTTCATTATAATAGTTTTCATCAGAAATAGTTGAAGAATCATTTACCATACTCCGAACTCTTAAGCGTGAAAAGTATCGTATCTAACCCTGAAACATCCTTTGATCAAATGGAGAAAATGCTTGATAAATTCAGAAACTGTGGGTATCCCAACAAGGTGTTGGATCAAGCTAAAGAACGATGCACCTAGAAAACAAGACCGGAATTGTTAAAAACCACTCTGGAGAAAAAATAAAGTAAAAGGATGGTTTTAATCTCTACATTTTCCACTATGAGCTTTCAGTTGAGAAAATCTATTCTACAGCATTGGCCAATGCTCACAACTAAACCTGATTTCAAAGGCATTTTCTCAGGGAATCTGATATTTGCATATCAAAGAGGGAAGAAAATCAAAGAAATATTAACACAAGTCAATATCAACACGGATAAAGTCACTCATAAAGGGAAAATTTCCTGTTATAATTGTAATAACTGTAACAGTATCATAAAAGGAACATGGATCTCTTACCCTATGAAAGGGACCAAAATGTACCTTAGAGTTACTCTAAGAACATCATATATCTGCTGAAGTTCCCATGCGAGCTGGTATATGTTGGCAAAACTGAAAGGAAGATGAAAACCAGGTTCAATGAACACTAGAGTAACATTTATACCAAAAGCATGAAGTTTGTTATAGCCATATAATCAAAAATGGGGGAAGATGGAGGTAAAGGTTAGGTGCGCCCTCCAAGCTACATATAGTTCATAAGAAATCTGTAATTGTCAGATCAAAAACATAACCAAATGGACGGGGATTCCGCTGAATGTGCCCCTATCTTAAGAAAAGTGTAATTATTTTCTTGAGTCCCCTCACTCACCTAGGGTTGCCCCTAGGTGACCTGCTTCATCATTGTGGCCGTCCCAAACAGCTGTTGTTTGGGGCGTGCTGCAAGTTGCGAAACTAAGAGGGAGCACTTTTGTGAAAAAATGTGTAGTGCAGTGTTGTGGAGTAAGAAAGTGATGCTAAAAATACCTAGCTAGTGAACTAATATTGAATTCTTGCTCCTAGTTGGTATGAATACAAAGGGGTTAATAATAGGGAGAAATATAACTACTATGTGTATAGAGTCCCTAGTATTTGGTCGACATGTTTCGAAGTATCCCCTAAACCTCTTCTTCAGAACCACACACTGGCCAGCCCCGCGTGTGCCACTTCTAGTGAAAACCTGTAATAAGGAAACAAGATGCACACCTAATGTGTGAGCACCTATCTAAAATACATATGGTTAAACCCTTGACTCTTAGTATCTGTTAGGGAATAAAACAGAATTGGAAGTTAACACAATTTGCCTGCCTACCTGTCACGTAGGCAGGCCCAGACCAAATTGTGGTAAATCCGATCAATGTGCTCCTCTATAGTTGGTGTTCAGTGTCCTTAGAGATAATAGTTAATTAGTGTTTATATCCAATATGGTGAAATAAAACCCATTCGATGTCTCCTTTTGTGGGAAAGCGTGGTTAAATGCAAAGTTAAAAAACACTTGTGAATAAACACCACATGAACTACAATATATATATACATATAGTTCGCAGACATCCTAAAACATACTTATGTTTACGCAGAACTATGCCTCATGGTCTGCATGGGTAGAGGGGCTTGTAGTCATACCCTAAAGAGATATTAAGCGTTTAGTTCAGAGCAAAAAGAAAACAAGAAGAAACTGCCTAAACAAGCACTTTACTGTGCCTACCCATATCATGGATGGGAGATGTTTTTAAGAACAAAAACGTTCTTCAGACTGTCCGTAAATGCTGTTGAGGAAAAACGGGGTTAGAGACCTTACTTCATCAAAGCATACCTCTGTCTGATAACACCTAATGGCACCCGGGCGGACCGCATCTTCCAAGGCCGTCTCCCGGGGCACATTAAATCGGGATTCAAAATCAGCCCAGTCACGCTTCTGGTTTGAGGTGCAACTAGACCGTTGATGGAAAACGGAAAGAAAATGGCAGTTGCTGGTGGCAAGACCACGGGCCATTTTGGGAGAAATTATCCAAGTGACAGTATTGGTTCCCCTAGTCCAGGCAAAATGAAGAAAATAAAACTCTTGAGTACCCTTAAACGGGGGTCCTCGAATGAAGGCAGTACTCATCAAGGGCGCATAACAAGGGGGGAAGAGGAGGATAGGTCAGATTTCAAAAAGGGGTCCTAATCAGCCCATGCAGTTCACAGAAAAGGCCCCCGTATGTGACAAATGGTGGGACCATAAGGGTCCTAAGGCAACTAAACTAGTTGACCCCTCATGGTGGTATATAATAATAAAGAACAAAAATAATAATAATAAAGGAAAAGGGATAGAGAGTGAGCTATTAAAAGATAGGTAGATATAAGAGAGAGGATTGTCCTTCCGGGGGTATTTTAAGATGTTATTAGTTGTGTTACCACAACGTAGGGTTCTACCCAGAGTGGTATTTAGGATAGAGTACCCATATTTATACAGGCGTGGGTGGTGATGTAAATCATTTTGTGAACTGACCCCATGGGATATTGTCATTCATGCCTTCTGTGTCTGTGTGCAATTTATACACCCATCTCTGTTCTTTTTCTAGTAACCTCCGTTCTAGATTGTCGCAGTGTTTGATATGCTCTAACACTACCGAACGCATATCATTTGGGGTGTGTTTCATTGCGTTGGAATGTGATGTCATTTTTGTGCTGGCTCTGTGGCATCTGATGTTGCTGCGATGCTCACATAACCTAGTGCTGACCTTCCTAGTGGTCATACCCACATAGTGCAGATCGCAGATGCACGTGATCATGTACACCACCCCTGTGGTGTTGCAGGTGGTACATTTTCGCAATTCCCAAGTTGTTCCTGTGTTAAAGGTCACTTTCTTAGAGATAGTGGTTAGGTGGTTAGGTGAAGGTGAAGCACTCTACAATTACCACATGGGTGGTGGCACGTTGGTAGAGTGCTAATCACCTGTTGGTGGTTTTCTTTTCTGAGTAGAGGTTTTGGACGGGTGTGTACCAGGATCTCCCTGAGGCTTTTCCCTTTCCAATGTGAGAACATGGGGTTTGGGATGTTTAGCTGGCCACTGTTAAGGATACACCAATGTTTGTTGACTATTTTGGTGACTGTCTGATGCGATGTTAAATGTTGTAATACATATGGGTCTTTTGTCTTTCTCCCTGTCTTCCTTCTATGTTTCAAGCATTGCATCACTATGATTGTTCGCCGCACCTTTCTAGGCTTTAATGATCCTAGTCTGTGGATACATTCTCTTCCGAAGTTTTTGCAATGGGTCATTTGCCTGTGTTTTGTAGTCCTTCATTTCCAAACAGTTCCTTCTAAGCCTGAGGAACTGTCCAAAAGGGAGGTTCTCCTTCAGGTGTCTTGGGTGGAAACTGTCGTATAAGAGCAGACAGTTCTTTGAAGTTGGTTTGAAATGCGTTGCTGTCTTAAGGACACCTTCTGCAGCGTAGATATTTAGGTCTAAAAAAATCAGTTCCGATCTGCTCATGGTATGAGTGAATTTTAGATAGTGGTCCTGTAGATTTAGCCACTCGATGAAATCGTTGGCTTCGGATTTGTCGCCTTTCCAAATCAAGAGGACATTATCGATGTACCTTTTCCATTGTAGAATTTGTGGGTAATGTGGGTTGTTGTCGGACAGGATTATGTGCTCTTCAAAGTGGTAAACCTATAATCCCGCCACGCTTGGATCTAAAGTACTGTCCATGCTGGTCCCGCGCTGTTGTTGGAACAAGGTTTCCTCAAAACAAAAGTAATTTTTCGTCAAGGCCCACTTCCAGGACTCTAGGACCAGGTGTCTTGGTGTGTGGTAGGTCAATTCTGCTTCATAGAGGACCTCTTCTATAATGTCCAGGGTTTCTTTATGGGGTAAGCTCCTAAACAGGCTCTCCACATCTAAGCAGATGAGGACGCTGGATGTCGGGTCGTACTGCAGGTCTTGAAGGAGGCAGAGTACTACTTTCGTATCTTTCAAGTAGGTGTTAGTTTTTTGGATCAGGTGCGCAGGTAGGCAACCGCGAACTTGGAGAATGGCTCCAAAATGCATCCGATCCCAGAAACGATTGGATGTGGATTTTCTAGTGATTAATGAATTCCCCAGCCATTATGGATGGCCATTTTTAGTTTGTTGTTGGTCTAGCTGCAACCGGGAGCACGGCCGATTTCGTAGCCTTTTTGCTTTTAGTTATTTGATTTTCTTTATTTATTTTCTATATTTTCTATTATATTAATTCCAACCGCACTATTGCTTTTCGCTGGTCACTGGCATTATTTTGCCACGACTAGGGGAACCGATACGGTCACTTGGATAATTTCTCCCACGGTGGCCTGTGGTCCTGCCACCAGCAACGGCCCTTTTCCTTCCTTCGGTCTAGTTGCACCTCAGACCATGAGCGTGACTGGGCTGATTTTGAATCCCTATTTAATGTGTCCTGGGAGACGAACCCGATAAGATGCGGTCAGCCCTTCTGCCATTGAGTGTTATCAGACATAGGTGTGCTTTGATGAAGTAAGTTCACTAACACCGTTTTTTAGGTCTCGCACCTGCGAACCGATCGCGAAGCGATCGTCGCTGCGAGACTCTATTGTAATCATTTCTGCTTACAAGGAGTCAAGGGAGACAGGAGACTAGTGATGTGCACGCGCAACCTTGCGGAATCGGATCAGGTCCCTTGGCTCCTTGTAAACAGACAGACACGCACGCACACACACACACATCGAGAACCTCCCTCCACCCCCCCCCCCCCTCCCCCCCCTCCCGGGGGACTCAATATCTTCAGAATGCCCCCCGGAGCCCTCGCAGCTCAGCAAAGGAAGAAGGCCCCCACTCACTGGTACTGGTCTCCGGCTCTCCAGGCGGGGCTCTTTGCAGGCCGCGGTCTCTTCCTTCGGTGCGGGGCTCTCTCACCTCACGGGAGCCCCGCTAGCGCCGGCCGCCCTTCTCCTCCTGCCCACACGTCCCAGTGCGGGGTAGGCTCCTGTCTGGGCTTCCGGTTTGTCTTGTCGTCCCGCCCCCGGCCTGCCTGACTTCCGGCCGGGCGGCGGCGGCGATTCTTTCTTTTTTTTAAATCTTGTTTTAAATAGATTGCATGGTTTTAGGTTGCTGAAGGTTTATGTATTGGCTGGTCAGGTCAGTTAGTGGCGGAAGAGGTGTAATTGCTTTTGTGCTCATTAATTGTGCAGGACCTGTTTGAGGAATCTCGACAGTGACCTAGAAAACACTTGGGTTGAAAACGATGAAGACCTGTCACTGGACTTTTAAATAACAGCAGTAAATGCCAGCTTCTACCATGCATTTGTGTTTTATAATTTCTCGAATGTATGCCTCTTTCACAACTCGTTCCAGCAGTCGATGCATTGGTCCTGCCCATTTTTTATTAAGTCATTAAGAACTTCCCTGAATGTTTATTTCCATAATAAAATATTCTAGAAAGTTTTATAACACGTGTGCAAATTTAAAAGAAACAGCAATCCTCAAGATGCAGATCAGTAGAAATTACATCATTATCCATTTAAGAGCATTTAAGAGTAAAAGTTTGTTTAGGACTTGTGCCCTGTCTGGCTGAGTCGAGAGACAGGGCATCGAGAGGGGGAGCAGGGAACCCGAGGCGTCTGCTGCAATGTATCGACCTGGGGAGTGTACTTCCGGTGCACAACATTGGCGCTACGGTAAGGGCCCTGCACTGAAATGTACTCCAGGGACACACACACATACATCACGTGTCACCCTTGTTGGTGCTACAAAGCGCCTCATAGTCTCGCTAGGAGGATTTCACCCGCACATCTCATCCAGGAAGAAACCTTCGAACAAGAACAGGGAGACAGGACGGGACAGGTCCACTCCTTGGGCGTCCCGGGCCACAGACCCTGGGGTGCCTTAAACCCATCCCTGCCGCTTCCTTCCAAAACAGTGCCGCAGACTCCCACAGCGTGCTGTGAATATTCACTGCTACCTTCACCATTGCAGAGGATCACACGTGTGATCAGAGGCAAGGCTAATTTCTGATAGATACATCTGCCGTGTGGATTCCTCACCTTGTGAATATCCCCTTGCGTCAGCAACATTCGGAAATTCTTTTTGTAGCCTCGTGCCGACGTGGACTCGGACGTCACAGAGACATGACATCGCTTGCGACTCCGCTGACGTCACCAACGCCTACAATAGGCCCACGCCGGCGTGATGACATCCGTTCCCTTTTTTCCGCGTCGTCGACACCAACGGTTTCGGGATACTCTGTAGCTTCTAGTAACTCTGTTACTGTTTTTCTTCGTTTCTCTGTTATCTTGACTCTTTGTCTTTTTATTATGTCGACAAAGAAGACGGGTTTTAAACCCTGCAGAGAATGTGGAAAGATGATGTCCGTTACGGACCCACACTAAGACTGTATTTGGTGTTTGAGCTCCGACCACGATGTGGATGGGTGTTCGTCGTGCCAAAAGATGAATCCGAAGGCCCTGCGAGAAAGGGAGTCTAAGCTTCTTGTGGCAAAATTGAAAGCTGATCAGAATAGGAAATCTTCGAAATCCCACTCGAAGAAGTCTAGATCGAAGTCTAGAGAGGCGTCGGCTTCGAGGTCTTCGTCGGATCATGCTTCGAGGTCATGTAAGAAGCATAAGAAAAGGAGACCTGAATCTCGACGTCGTTCTGGTGATAAGTCTGACTCGAGGTCGAGATCACCCAAGAAAATTAAAATCGAAAGTGATTCCTCCACAAGAGATTTCGGATCAAGAAGGTGAGGCCTCGCCTTCGGAGTCGCAAGTTCATTCTCCGACTCCGATTCCCGATCCGACTCCGGCACCATCTCCAACTCAAGAGGTCGATGAAGTTCCTGTTGAGGAAGAGGTATCGACTCCTGTTGTTGAAACAGATTCGAATCTACCTCGAGGTCGACCAGAGCATCCACCTTTTCCAACTCCAGGTCAGGATCCTTTGGCGTTTCTCAACGCTATGTATGGTGTTTTCTCGAGGTCATGGTACCCCTCTGGAGCGCCTTCGGGTCCCATGGGTCCGATGGCATTTAATTTGGGTGTGCCTCACTCTTATGCCCCGGCCCTTTTCATGCCGTATATGCCAGCCCCGACCCCGTTGTGGCAGTACCAAGCTCCACCGAGGTCTATGCCGACGCCGGCTCGACCGAAGTCGACGACTCCGGCACCGGCGTTGCCCACTCCAAGCAAATCTCTGGAGCACCCTTCTAAACCTTCGGATTCGATACCGACGTCGGCTCCGGCGCCGTCGGAGTCGACAGTGGATCCGGCTGCACTCCGTGTTAAGCAGAGATCTAGGAGAGAGGCTCAACGTCTCCTGGAAGAGCAGAGGTATTGTGAGTCTCATTCTGACTTGGAAGAAGGTGAGCTGGATGAAAATTATTTCGAAGATCTAGCAGAGGCTAGTGGTCTTGATTTTTCCCCAGAGTGGGTATTACCATCAGGTCCTGATACACCGTCTAAGGATGTTCAGCCATATCATATGGTAATGAAAAAAGCAGCGGGACTTTTAGGTTTAACATTGCCTACTGTTGAATTTAAATCAAATCTGCTGACTGAGGTTCTTCATTCTCCGAGCTCTGCTGTGGAGCCATTGCTCCCATTTAATGATGCTTTGACTGAACCCATTATGGAGGTGTGGAAGAAGCCTCTTTCTGCTCCTGCTGTCTCGAAAGGTGTGGCTAGGAGGTATAGAGTGGCTCCTGAGGACCCTGCCTTTTTGTCATCTCACCCTTCTCCTGAAAGTTTGGTGATTCAAGCTGCATGTTCAAAGAAGTCAGTTGGTGCTTTTCCACAAGTACTTAGTGACAAGGAAGCTAAAAAGCAGGATCAAGTGGCCAAGAAAACTTTCTCTTCCGCGAGTATGGCATTAAAGTCAACAAATGCCACTTGCCTTATGGGAAGATATGTGCACGCACTTATGAACTCTATGCGTACATTGATCCCTAAGGTTCCAGAAGACTGCAGAAGTGACTTTGAGGAAGTTTTATCTGACACTCAAGCGGCAGCTCGTCAAGTGATCCAGAGCAGCCTTGATACTGCAGATTCTGCGGCAAGGATCATGGGCACTGCTGTTGCCACAAGGCGTTCATCTTGGTTAAAATCCTCAGATTTTTCTGCTGATGTACAATCTGCTTTGTTAGATCTGCCTTTTGATGGTGAAGGACTCTTTGGCAAAAAGGCAGATACAGCCTTGGAGAGATTTAAGGATAGCAGGGCTACTAGATCTCTTGGTCTTCAAGTTAGAGGTTCAACGACCAGGAAGTTGAGGTTTTGGACGCTCTTCTTTTCGTACATATAGACAAGGTCAGCAGCAGCAACAATAGCAGCAGCAGCAAAATACCTTTTATAAGTCGTACAGGGGAAAGCAAAGGGCACGTCCTCGAGAGCGTCAAGCCTCTTCCTCCTCCACCTCTTCCAATCCCCCAGCCACCGAAAAGCAGCCCTAGATCCGCCATTCAGGATCATGTGGGTCCGGTGGGGGTCCGGCTTACCCACTTTCTACGGGATTGGGAATCGGTTACATCAGATCTCTGGGTTCTCAATCTCGTAGAAAATAGGTATGCCCTTCCCTTTCGGGAATTCCCTCCCAATTACCCTCCTTGTCAGGGATATTGCTCAGAGGAACATCTGTTACTCCTACAGGAGGAAGTTCAAACTCTATTAAGAAAGGGTGCGATAGAGGTGGTCCCAGAGCAGGAAAGGGGTCAGGGATGCTACTCCCGGTATTTCCTGATTCCCAAAAAGGATGGCAGACTTCGTCCAATCCTGGATCTCAGGATCTTGAATTTTTATCTGAAACAGGAGAAATTCAAGATGCTCACCCTTGCTCAGGTTCTTCAGGCACTGCTGGAAGAAGACTGGATGGTGTCGCTCGACTTGCAGGGTGCGTACTTTCACATCCCAATCCTGAAGTCGCATAGGAAGTATCTCCGTTTTACAGTGGGTTCGCAGCACTATCAGTTTGCGGTCCTTCCGTTTGGACTTACTACTGCGCCTCGAGTCTTCACCAAGGTGATGGCAGTGGTGGCGGCGCATCTCAGAAGATCAGGAATTCCTGTATTCCCTTATTTGGACGACTGGCTGATCAAAGCAGAGTCGTCAGAGAAAGTGCTCCATCATCTGCGAGAGACAACCCAGTTGTTGTACAGGTTGGGTTTTTCGATAAATGTACCCAAGTCTCACCTGGTGCCCTCCCAGCGCAACCTGTTCATAGGTGCTGTACTGGACACAACTGTATGTCGTGCATTCCCTCCTCCTCCTCAAAGGATTCACGACATACAGGAAATGATTCCTTTATTTTACAATGGAGCGGTCGTTCCAGTCCTGAAGGTCCTTCGCCTGCTCGGTCTGATGGCTTCATGCATTCTGTTGGTCAACCATGCACGCTGGCACATGAGGGCACTCCAGTGGTTATGTTATGTTATGTTAGGTGCCATTTGTAAAGCGCACTAACGCCAAAGCTTCCTGGCGCTGCTAGACAGGGTAGGAGAAAACGGAAAACAGAGCAACCTAACATAGGGGTGGGAAGAGATGGGTCTTTAAGAGTTTTCTGAATGAGAGAAGAGAGAGGGAAGATTTGATAGACAGAGGGAGGGAGTTCCAAAGAGTGGGGGCCAAGTGAGAGAAGCGGCGACCACCAAATTTCTTGGTTTTGTTTTTAGGGGTAATTAGTAAGTCATTGCGGGCAGAACGAAGATTGCGTGTGGGGCGGTAGGGTCGGATGAGGGAGTTGAGAAACCCTGGACTGGGGCAGTGAAGACATTTGAAGGTGAGACATGCCACCTTAAAGGCGACCCTTTGATTCATTGGGAGCCAATGGAGGCTGTGAAGCAGGGGTTTAGCGGATTGCCATCTAGGTAATCCGTGGATCAAGCGGGCTGCCTGATTTTGTACGACCTGAAGGCGGTTAAGCAGATAGAGTGGGAGACCGTGGTAAATGGAGTTGGAGAAATCAAGACGAGAGAGTACAAGTGAGGTGACAGATTGAGTGAGTGCCGCAGGGAGAAGGTGACGGACTTTATGAATCCTCCGAAGTTGGAACATGCATGATGAAATTACCGCTCCAACTTGGGCTTTGAGGGAAAGTTCAACGTAGATAATTACGCCCAGACTTTTTATTGTTTTAGCTGGGGTAGGAGGGGAACCAAGCTCCGGCGGCCAGAACTGAGGGCCCCAATGGGTGTGGCTTAGGCCGGGGAGAAGGAACTCAGTTTTTCCTGGGTTCAGTTTTAATTGGTTCTGGTCCATCCAGAGTTGTATGTGGATCATTACTGCGTGGAACGTATTGATAGCTAGTGGGGAATTAAGTGAAAAAACGAGCTGCAAATCATCAGCATAATTGAAGATTGTGATGTCCCATTTGAGGAGGGATTGGATCAGTGGCCGGAGATACAAATTAAATAGAAGCGGAGAGAGGGAGGAGCCCTGGGGGACTCCACAGGGCGTAGGAGATTTTTTGGCCGTATAAGGGCCCAGGCGAACTGCCTGTGTTCTTCCAGTAAGGAAGGATCTGACCCATTCGAGAGCAGGGCCTCGGATGCCAGCCTGCTCGACGCGGTGGAGAAGGATGTTATGGTCCACCGTGTCGAACGCGGCGGACAGATCCAGAAGGACGAGGGCTTGGGGATTCCCGACGTCAGCGTTGCTCCTGAGAGTATCAAGAACCGCCAGAATGACCGCCTCGGTCGAGTGGGCAGGTCGGAAGCCCGCCTGGTTAGGCTCGAGGTACTGGGAAGATTCAACAAAGTTTGATAGGCAGCGGGTGACATGGGCCTCCTAGATTTTAGAGAAATAGGGAAGGAGGGAGATGGGACGATAGTTCGATGGCTCGGCAGGGTCAGCACCCGGCTTCTTAAGAAGGGGCAAGTGGTGCCTCCGCAGGCAGTGGTATCAGCACAACGGAGATCTCAGGGAGTCTGTGAGGATCTCCAGAGAAGCTGCGGCGGATCTATCTTGGTGGGGCGTGGAAGGCAACCTGTCTCAGGGGAAGCCTTTTCAGTTGCCTCCTCCGGTGGCCACAGTGATAACGGATGCATCCACTCTAGGGTGGGGTGCTCATCTGGGGGATCTGGAGGTCAAATGTCTTTGGTCTCCAGAGGAAAGGTTGCTTCACATCAACCTTCTAGAATTGCGGGCGATACGTTTGGCGCTCAAGGCCTTCCTCCCCTCCCTTCGCGGTCGTTCGGTTCAGGTCCTGACGGACAACACGACCGCGATGTGGTACATCAACAAACAGGGAGGAGTGGGGTCGCGGTGTCTCTGCAGAGAAGCCCTCCGTCTCTGTTCTTGGATTCAGGACCATCAGATTTGTCTGATGGCAAATCATCTGGCCGGGGTTCTGAACGTTCGTGCGGACAGTCTCAGTCGGCAGTTCTCTGCCGACCACGAGTGGAGGCTTCACCCCGAGGTGGTTCACGACATCTTTCAGATGTGGAGGACTCCTCGGGTGGACCTGTTCACTACTCGCGAGAATGCGCACCGCCTGTCGTTCTGCAGTCTCCAGTATCCGATGCAAGGAGCCTTGGGGGACGCGTTTCAGTTGAGTTGGGGAAATCAACTCCTTTCCGCGTTTCCTCCCATACCTTTGATTCCTCGGGTTCTGAGGAAGATTCGCCAAGACCGGACGCAAGTCATATTGGTTGCCCCGGACTGGCCAAGAAGGGTGTGGTATTCAGATCTTCTCCACCTCTCCTCTCACCCGCCGCTCCGTCTCCCTCTCAGGGCAGACCTCCTCTCTCAGATGGGGGGTGCAGGTTCTACACCCCCACCTCCAGACATTACACCTTCATGCCTGGAGATTGAACGGGGCAACCTGATTTCCTTTTCCCTCCCGCCTGACGTGGTGGATGTCATCTTGTCAGCCAGGCGTGACTCCACTAAGTCTATCTATTCTTATAGATGGTAAAAATTTGTCACGTGGTGTGGGGAAAAGTCTATTGACCCTTTGAGAGCCCATTTGTCTAGTGTTCTCCAGTTTGCCCTTTCTCTGGCGCAACAGGGGCTTGCTGGTGCCACGGTGAAGGGCTATCTTTCAGCGCTGTCGGCATTTCTCTGCTTGCCTGACCAGCCATCTCTTTTTAAATCTCCTGTAGTTTTAAGGTTTTTGAAGGGCCTCACAAATAGGTTCCCTCCTACTCCTTTTATTGTGCCTCAGTGGGATTTAAATCTTGTATTGACCTTTTTGATGGGTGCTCCCTTTGAGCCTCTTCACAAATGTCCTATGAGGCTTCTGACTCTTAAAACAGTCTTCCTCGTTGCAATAACCTCGGCAAGGAGGGTAAGTGAGCTTCAAGCTCTTAGTTACAAGCCCCCTTTCTTGTCCATTCATGCTGATCATATGGTTCTTAGGACCAGGGCTGCTTTTCTGCCTAAGGTGGTAACTCCCTTTCATCTAGGACAGTCCATTACCCTTCCTACCTTCTATCCTCCCCCTCACCCTTCTAAGGAGGAAGAGAGACTGCACCGTCTGGACCTCAAAAGGGCGGTGTCCTTTTACTTGGACAGATCTAAGGACTTTCGTTTGGATGACCAGCTCTTCATTGGGTTTGCTGGCTGCAAGAAAGGAAGAGCGGTCCATAAAAGAACCTTGTCGAGATGGATCGTCCTCTGTATAAAGATCTGCTACTCTTTGGCCGGTAAGGAACCACCGGAGGGTATAAGGGCTCATTCTACAAGAGCTAAGTCTTCAACCTCAGCATTGGCTAGAGGTGTTCCTGTAGAGGATATTTGTAGAGCGGCAACTTGGTCTTCCCTCCACACTTTCGCGAAGCATTACTGCTTGGATTCCGAAGTGATGAGGGACGGTCACTTTGCGCGCTCTGTCCTCCAGGATTTCCTGGTTTAGAAGAGTGGAGACCCTCCTCCGGGAGTGGGGACTGCTGTGGGACTCTATTCACAAGGTGAGGAATCCACACGGCAGATGTATCTATCAGAAGAACAAGTTACTTACCTTCGGTAACGCTTTTTCTGGTAGATACAATATCTGCCTGTGGATTCCTCACTGACCCACCCGCCTCCCCGTTGTCCACTCTTCTATACCAGAGTTTCTGTATGTATTTATTTTATTGTCAAGGATTTGTTTATGTCAAATGTTTTATTGCATTTGCTTCACACTATGTGTGTTACCTTGATATTTTTATGATATTTGTACTGCGTATACTGTGTATATGTCTACTGTCATTGGTCCGTCCGTGTGCCTCGAGGGCACGGAAAAAAGGGCGGAACTGATGTCATCACGCCGGCATGGGCCTATTGTAGGCGTCGGTGACGTCAGCGGAGCCGCGAGCGATGCCATGTCTCTGTGACGTCAGAGTCCACGTCGGCGCGAGGCTACAAAAAGAATTTCCGAATGTTGCTGACGCAAGGGGATATTCACAAGGTGAGGAATCCACAGGCAGATATTGTATCTACCAGAAAAAGCGTTATCGAAGGTAAGTAACTTGTTCTTTAAGCAAATAATATGCAGCAGGAAAGAGCAGGTACATCGGGCCGAAGGGACGGTGTTTACTCCAGTGTGTGCATAGGAGACCAGCTCGGCCTCTCCCTCGAGCACGGAGAGTGTCTTATGTAGGTCACGTCAAGGTGAGTGAACACGGGATCTGGCATGTACACACCGGTGTCACGGTGATGTTTACACGTGTCACAACTGCTTGGCAGTTCCATATGACGCGAGTGGTGACTTGTCAAAAGCAATTTCAAAAACCACGTTATTTGAATGTGCGGCTGTCAACAAGATATGCTGTCGAGCAACACAAACATTTATTATTCAACAGCAACCTTCGGGTAGCCCTCATGCGCGTGAACGGCAGCGGGTGTGCGGGAAACATTGTTAATCACAGAGGAGAAACGGGAGCTCTCATTGGTCAGCCGCAAGATGGCCGAGAAACTGCACAATAACTTTTTGAAGTGACTACGTAGGGGAAAGCATGAAATGCGTCGAATGCACATGAAAAGAGAGGAGTGGGTGTTTGTGCAATGCCAGCAATGAGCAGAGGGTTGAAATTAGAAATTAGTGGACCTAATCAAATGCAAGCAGCGTGATATAAAGTACAAACATGCTTAAAGTGCTGAATTGTGGCCAGTCGCAAGGTGCTTAAATGGGGAAAGTGCTGTGTGTGTTGGACTCACAGTTGTAGCTTCACAGCTTATTGTCACACAATCCCACTTCACCAGCTGGACAGGGCCCAAACATCACAAGAATAACACGCATTTACAATGCAATAGATCTCGCATTATTAAAGTTTGAGCTATTGGCATTGTAAATGACAATGCCTTTTATTCATTTGCATCGGTGCGTAAACAAGCACTTTGTACTTATAGTCCATGCTTATGAAAAGCAAGGATGGCAGTCTCTTTTACTGCCAGCCTTGCTCATTGTAAGCAAGGACTATACGTTCAAAGTGCATGTTTATGCACCGATTGCAGGTTTTAAAAACAAATGAATAAAAGGCATTGTCATTTACAATGCCAATAGCTCAAACTTTAATAATGCGAGACCTATTGCATTGTAAATGCTTGTCCTCAATAGCATTTACGGACAGTTTGAAGAACGTTTTTGTTCTTAAAAACATCTCCCATCCATGATATGGGTAGACACCGTAAAGTGCTTGTTTAGGCAGTTTCTTCTTGTTTTCTTTCTGCTCCAAGCTAACTAAATGCTCTATATCTCTATAGGGTATGACTACAAGCCCCTCTACCCCTGCAGACCATGAGGCATAGTTCTGCCTAGACAGAAGTATGTTTTAGGATGGTGTTGGCTATGTGGTGGTGGATATGGAGATGCTGATGATAGTGGTGAGCGTGGGGGAGATGATGGTTCTTCCAAGATTGTATATGACGTGGGGCTCTCTCAGCTCCTGAGTGGATGGTATTCTTCAGGGCGGTAGTTTGTTCAAGAGGTTCTGCCAGTTGCTTAGCTCTTGTTTGGTGATGAGGGAGGTGGCCGGTCGGCGGAGTTCGTATTGATATTCTGTGGGTCGAGATTGTTGTAGATCTTGGCAATCTTCTGTACGAAGAAGTTTGAGTGGGTCATTGCAGAATGCTTGGGATGGAATGATGTCGTTGGCAGCTGCAGGATTGGAGAACTCAATACTAAAAAGTTATTTGCCGTTGTTTTCGCTGGCTGAGAGTCTGAGAATTGGGGCCTTTTTCTTTGCGTCTTGTAGTTGGTGGTAGAGGTTGAGTGCAGCTTTCTATGTGGATCCTGTGGTGATGTTTTTGGCGAGTCCTGTATGATAATACAAGACATTTTGCGAAACTTCACCTGTTGTCTGTTTTTTTCTGAGCTCAAACTGAGTTGTACAACAGTGCATGGATGTTCTTTCTTCAACAGCCAGGATAGAGTTTTGCTGGATATCTCACTCTCAACATATACATGAGCCTGTACTTTTTTTTATCTAGAAAAGTTATTTTCCTCTTAGCAGCCTCTTTAATTTGCAAATATAAATCTTTAAGCTTTCTAAGGGCGAGCATGCTAGAGGTAGCTTCATATCTGCGGGTTCTGCAGGGGGTTGAGCTCCCAAACGGCATTTAATAACCTATGCCTTAGAAGCCTCTTGTTATATTCGACAACCTCAGACAATCCTGTCTTTTTAGCCAGCATGTGCTGTGCATAGTTAGGTTTGTTTTTTTAGCCCATAGTTCAAATGTACTTTCGAAAACTAAACATCACAGATTGCAATATGGTGTTGGCTTCCCCCTAAACGGCTACCACTTAGTAGCCATTAATACATACAATTGGAATGACTTAAGAGATTGATAGTGCAACTTTATTGGGGGTTAATCGAAAGCGATAAAAGGTAACTGAAAAGCAGTGAATTCATGGATAGGATTGAGACAAATAAGTCTAAAAGCATCCTAAATCACAAATGAAAACATATGGCAATAGAATATACCTCCTGTTTTTATTTATTTACTTATCTTCTTTAAAGTGTTTAGAGAATGCTTTGTCGGGTAAAGCAGAGTCATTTGCTCCTTGTCTTTAATGCTCCAGTAACATGGCATTTATTTTCTTCCTTAGCCTTAGAGAACCAAAGAAGGATTTAATATCCAAGGTTGTTCAGACCATTGGAAAGAAAAAAGCAATCGAGCTAATGATGGAAACTGCGGAAGTGGAGGAAAACGGAGGCTTGTTTGTAATGGTAAGGACATTTTGTGGTAATGTTTTCTGATGAAGTCTGTGGTACTTGGAGTTCAGGTACCTTTGGGAAATTGGTGCTACCATATATGTTTAAGGTAAATTTACTCTCTGGTTCATTTAATCTGTGTCCTGTGCACATTGATTTGACCAGAATTCTCAAACGTCGGGAATGCAACAAAAGCCCTTTAAAGTCCTTCAGTCCGACAGCACCCTCTACACCAGCTAACTCAAAAGTTTGGTTTAAGAAGAGAAAGCACATGAAAAAGCAGTGTTGGGCTCTTCTCCCAAGTCAACCGAGCACTAGCAGTGCGTAATGTGTTCCACTAACACAGGACAGTAGGTTGTTTGTCTGCAATGGAAAATTGGCCTCCCAAGTCCCTTGGGTCACCTGCCTCGATCCTTGGTAAAGTGTAACCAAATTACAACAAAAATGTGACTGACTACCCAAAGTAAATTTTTGTAAAGCACAACAGTTTATTAATATGTCAAAATGAATAAATAAATATATTGACAGTAAAAAATTTTTTTTAAATAACAATGTAAACAATAAAGATGGACGGTATGTTTGATTGTCATAGTATCCACTACTCATATAGAATATACAGGCTATTCGTGGCTCCCAAACACTAAAAGGAAACTTCTAAAAATGAGAAATCCCAAACCACTATTTTACGATAAAATTCTTATATGGCTTATGCAGTATTTGCCAACATACCTCGTTTGCACTTGTTACCCGATCACAAACGGGACTACAGGGAAATGCAGGATGGTAATCCTCTTCCCAAATTCTAGTTACCTTGTTATGATTCTAATAATTAAGTATTTCAAAAATGATGTACAACAAAAACTGGTTGAAATAAACCGTGCAAAACTAACCTTGCAGATGGCCAAGTAGTATTTCAGAGCTCAGTCGAGTCGATTAATGTGTCTACGAAAACAAAACCATTTTCCGGGTTAAGTGGTGTTTTTTCCTATAGATGTGGAGATATTGCAAACTAGGGTTGTCCTAGCTACACCTAGAGCCCTTCTTTTAGATAAGACCTCCAAGTCCTGACTGTCTCCAGGAAGGTTTGCACAGTCTAAGATAACTTGGAGAAAAAAGGTGGCAACATGGTGCCCTTAAACAATGTCTAGAAAGCTTAAGGTGATGCAGGCAGTTAAGGAAAATGCAATTTTACATGCCTTTCATTTACCAAAGCAACTGTCTACAGGTCATGCAAATTGAGGCAGTAGAGTAGATTCTGTCAAATTGTACTGGTTACAGAGACCTTGCAGGTTCAAAAAGTAGACAGATTACATTGACCTGATATAAATAATTTTGTCCCTAAAAGTTCGCTTGTCCTTTTTGTACATTTTGCTGTCAAATGTAGGCTTATATTTGTGAAAAATTTACATTTTGCTATGGGTAAGAAGAGGGGAAGCAATCCTCCTGCCATGGATACTCCATTATGGCATGAATTGCCACCTGTACTGAAGCACACTCTAGCGAACACACGTTGATGAACTGACACACTCCCATTCTGCTTTGAGATGTGGTACTTTTTTGTTCTGGCTGGCTACCTACACGAGTACATGTACAGTGTTATTAAAACCAGAAAGCACACATTGGGTTCTGTGCTGCCAGTCTTACTTAATGTGATGCTGGTCTTACCATTGCTGATTGATCAATGATATGAAATCCTATAGTATATAGTGATTTGTTCAGTTCTCAGATGCCTATTGTAAAAAGATGACTACTCCTCCTTGCTCGAAACACCAGAATTGTGCATGTCTCTGGCTAACGCACACCAGTGGCAAAGTGGTCACTCCAAGGGCTGAACGCAATCTAATCATCAGAACAGTGAAGAAATATGAAGAGGAACAGCTCTTGAATACCCGGATTGGCAAGAATCCACTATTGTAGAAATGGAAACCCAAGCAAACGGAACAATGGTTAAAGGAGGAAGGGAGAAGGAAAAACAAAAAGAGTTGAAGGGAAGGCTAAAAAACAAAGAAGGACATAGCGAAGGCCATTTCACCAAACATTTGTACCTCCATGGCCAGTACCGTCAACTTGCGTCAACCTATACATTTGGAGATGTTTATTACCTTAAGCTAGATCATTTCAAGAGCACAACAGAAAGACAGGTCCACCGAAATTGACAAGATTTTCTGTTGTGATGAGGAGGATATGGACATGTTAGAAAATATGGTACGGAAAGAAATTTGAGTACAACTGTCCCTCTAGGTAGTCTCTGTCTGAGGAGCCTATTGTTCAAGGCATTGTGGTTCACCTGTCTATGGAAAGGGATGTATAGGGCTCTTTAATTTTCTATTAAAAAGTCCCAGAAAAAGAAAACATTTTTGCAGGCCAGAAGTGAATCATGTATGGATGAAGGACTTGTATTTTTCAAAAGCTCTACTCAATTGCTTTTGTCAGTTAGGGCTAGAGGTCCTGAATTCTGGACCTTTCCAGAGCTCTGTACCTATGTTAGAGGTTATTTTATGCATTTATTAGCATTAATGCTTGAATGAAAGCACATTTTTGTAACTTCAGCATTGTCCATGTTGCAAAACCCCACCAGAGCCATGTTGTTTCAACTCATCCCTTTCAAAGAGGGATCCGTTGGATACCGATCTTCTCCTGTTTAAAGGGTGTGGTTTAACTTTTTGTTTTGACCTAATAAGACCGGGTTTACAGAAAGAATTCCCACGGACTGATAGCTGACTCGTCCCCTTCACAGGTCTAGTCTCTGCCGGTTCTTGTTTGGAAGCACATGTGGCACACTTCTGGCATGTTGTCTCCCTCCAACCCCTTGCTTAGTTTCTGGTACTATAGGATAGTTAAAAGAAACATTTGTTTAGAAGATAGGGTTTTTCATTTATGTGACAGGTTAAGTGGAGTCTTTGAGGCGACTAGTCCCTCTGAAAATTTCTTTTTGAACTGGGAGAATCTAATTTAAAGTTTTCCATCAATTATCCAGTTTGATCTTTCAATAATACCCTTGCTTTTCTTGATACTTTTCATGAATGATCTCTGCCCCCTATGTTTACCATACATAATTGCCAGTGTGTGTTCTTTTCCCCCATAAAGCTCCCCCTTTTTTAAATACCAACATAGGACAATAAGATGTTTATATTCCCCAACCTAATTAAAGAGGTATTGGGTTTGCTGTTTGAAGGAAGTGAACAGTATTGACTTCTAAAGCCGAATTTACTGTATTCTTCAAGTGATGCACTTGTTTTACTTATTGCTTTTAATGTCAGTTTGTCTAGCTTGTTGTGTATTTACTAAAACCAAAGATCCAAGCATGCGCTCAAAGGTTTTCTGCATCAGAGCCAAAAAATATAAGTAGGGTAACTGGGTTACTCTCTCCTGTTTAGTGTGTCTATTACCACTTGAACTAGAGGTCTGGTACTTCTTCCCCCTCACCCTCCTTAATAATATAAAACTTTTGTTGCAAAATCGGGTGTTATAGAATTTTTTGTGAGAATAGTAACATTGCCGCTCAGGGAAAACTTGTAAATGCAGAGTTCTAAATCGGGAGGAAAAAGCGAGCCTTGCTGCAGCTTTTGATGCAACAATAGCTGCTGAATAAAAACTGGAGCAGACCATTATAGAGGCAGCCGATTACCCACCACATCTAATCATTGAGACAAATTCCATAAGCAGGGCATCTTCGCATACGTTTAGTACGGATTTAGACCTATTTAGTATGTTTGGAGCCGAAATGAGTGTTGTAATAACATTATTAATCCCAGACGCTAGAGTTGCACAAGGAGGAAAATCTTCCTTAGAATAATCTACATCTTTGAGTTTAAAACAAAGTTTTGTATAGATGTAGTCCAGTTTGGATGGAGCTTTTCTTTGTTGATCGATGAGGTAGTCAACCATGGTTTGGGGAGGGCGGGGGCAGGGAAGATTGGACACAATAGGGTCTTCAGCGTCTATATTGATGCATTCGAAAGATAGTAGGGTAGGTTATAAAGCAGACTGAGGCAAATATAATTGCACTTTTTGTTTTTTGATACTCACTCGAACTCACTCTACCAGGAGATCTGCCCTATGATTAATCAATTTTTTATAAATCAGGGAAATAGTCTTCTCGGGCAGGTGGCCATCCAAAAATTCTATCTTCAAGAGGAGACGCCTCGGGGAGGTCTGCCTCCGCCGGCACTACTGCCAGCAACGCATGCTTGACCTGCGCATAACGAAAGTACTCCGTTTTCCCCAAACTATATTCAATTTGCAATTCCTCAAACGTCTTAATCCGCCCCTTAACCAAAACCGCACCGATAGTGGAGATCCCAATCAGATCCCACTTATCAAAGCCCTTCGTATTCCAAAGCTTGCCAACTTTTCGGTGTCGAAAAGCGGGGTAGCCTGCGTCAAGCGGTCCCTCCATCCCAGAGAGCTAGTGGCATCACGCCAAATCCGCACCGCGTGCCTAGTCGGCCCTGTCAGACCACTCACCACCGACCTGGCATACAGCGCACGACCATAGGAGCCCCCAGGAAGAAGCCATCTATCCATTGCATATCCGGGGTCAGTAGGGGATCCATAAGTACAAAGGTTAATGGCTGCCAATTGTGAGGCCCAATAATATCGCCTGATATCAGGGAGTGCGATCCTGCCGTCATACCACGGAAGCGTCAGTTTAGCCAATGCGATCCGGGGTCTACCATCCCATAATAGACTTCGCTGTAATCCCGCGACCTCTCGAAAGTAGCTCGCTGGCACAACGTCGAACGTATTTTGTAGGGCGTAAAGAAAACAGGGCAAAGACCTCATTTTAAAAAGAGTCGCCCGCCCGAGCAGGGATAGAGGAAGTTTCTTCCAGCCTGCCACATCAGTGCGCAGTCGGACCAAGGGGGAAGGAGATTCCTAGCATAACGGATCGCAGGGTCCAAAGAAATATATATCCCCAAATACTTAACCCCCCGTAGCTATTTGAATCGGGTAGTTTTGGGGGGGGAAGCGGGGCGTCCCCACTAAGAACGAATAACAACGATTTGCCCCAATTTATAGAGATCCCCGAGTTCCTCCCGAAGTAGGACAACACGTCGCAAACCGCATCCAGGGATCTCCTAGGTGAGGCTAAATAAAGTAAAATATCATCTGCATACAAGGAGAGCCTATCCTCCCACTGTGGCGACCACCTGAGACCCCGAACCGAGGGCTCCCAGCGGATCCAGGCGGCCAACTGTTCCATCGCCAATGAGAACAGAAGGGGAGAGAGGGGGCAGCCTTGCCGGGTGCCCCGTCCAAGACTAAATGGCAACGAGACCCGGTTATTTATGATTTCTTGGGTAAGGGGTTCAGTATGTAACAAGCAGACCCAGCGGATGAAACCAGAGCCGAAGCCGAATTTACCAAGGACAGCCCACAAATAAGGCCATTCTATCGTATCAAAAGCCATTGTTGCATCGAGCGATGCTATTACAGTGGGTTCCACCAGGGTGTGAGCCCTGGCGAGCACCCCATGCAACCGACGCAAATTAAGGGCCGTATTCCTATGGGGAATAAAACCCGACTGATCAGGGTGTATCAGTCCACTGATCACCTTAATCAATCTGGTAGATAGGATCTTAGCGAGGATCTTGGGTTCCGCATTTAATAACGAAATAGGCGTATAGGAAGCACAGCAGGATTTTGGTTTACCCTCCTTATGGATAACCACTATAGAGGCCACCCAATGATCATACGGTAATATCCCCTTCTCCTGGGCTTCAATGAACATGCGCCGCAGGTAGGGAGCAATCCTATCAGGTCGAAGCTTGTAAAGCTCAATTGGGATCCCATTAGGCCCCAACCCCTTACCCGAGTTTAAAGAGTGCACCGCCTAGGCCACCTCTTCCGTAGTGAGGTTACGGTCTATAAATTCCCGGTCCTCCCTAGACAGACACAGGAGCTGCAAGTCACGCAACATCATTTGGGAGTAATGTTAATAGGATCATTAAGTGACCAACATATCTGCAGAATGTTAGCCCGCGTTTTCTGAAAAGAATGCTGAGCTTAGCAGTCAAATGTCAGAAATCCAGTCTATTATTAACCTCCCTATGGGTTATTGGGTGTCCATATAGATGCCTCTTTGTCCAAGAAGAAAATACATGCAGATCATACCATATACATATTAATAAGCTTTCATTTAATTTTTAAATCTTTTTATTGAATTTTCAGATAGAATAGAAATAAAAAAACAGATTTAAACAGTGCGGGCTCACGACGCAGGTGACGATAACTGACGAACCATGCATGTGCTCTGAATCGGTTGATGGTAGAGAGAGAATTTTTGGTGCAGCAATTGTATCAACATTCGAGAACCCAAAGCCACCCTGCCGGACAATCTCAAGTCTCGCCCACCAGACCCCTCATGGCACTATTGCACAGAGCGTTCAGCCAACATCCGCCGTCTCCAAAGGCACTATGCCAGACGGGGCACAGCCATCAGTCTCTATTTCCTCCGCCATGTACTCTCTGAAAGGTTGAGATCTAGGAACAAGTAAGATAGCATATGCCTGCTAATTAAAGAACACTTCTTACCACTTTGTGGTACGGGTGTAAGCCAGGAGGTGCAGTTCTTTGGTTAATAGACCCTGTTCAGTGTTAAAGTGGCTGAGTCTATATCTTTGGTTAATGGAAACCAATCTAGTTTGCTTGCAACAGTAGCACCATTTTTTATGGAAACCACACACCTAAGTCGCCCTCCCATCTTTCTCGCAGGTCCACGTTGACCACCGGAAGAGCATCTTCAGTCATATGATAGTCTGGTCGCCCATCCCTTCGTGTTAGTTATAAGACAAATTTGCATAAGCGGTGGATACTGGTTGGCTCAGCAGGCAGAGGCTGCATGTCACTGCCCATCATATGCAAATAAATCCAACTTGCTGACATCCCCAAAAGAGTGGAACTCCACAGGTGACTTCAATTTGCCTGCAGCAAACAGCTACCCAGTTTTGTGAGAGTCAGTCTGGTTCGTTTGTCCTGCACTATTCCATCCATGGTGGGGCTTAGAGCTAGATTATTGAATAACTGCATCTCATAGGAGTACTTCACCTCATAGCCGATGCTCTTCGCGAGGGTCCTAAATTCCCAGTGCGTGCAGTGAATTGTCACAATGCTGGCATGCGGTCTAGGAGGTGCCCTAGTGGGATTGTGTTGGGGAGGTGAGGTATTGCACGGCGCATGATAACTGCATATTGTGAAATGTGTTTGGGCTGTTAAAGTAATGTTTCTGATCGGGTACCATTAATCCTTTTTGCCTATATGCCTGTGGCATTCTGCCTCAGCTAACATGTGAAGTAATAAACTAGCCAGATAAGCTAGGAGCAAACTGCGGTAAAGAAGAGCTTTCCTGGTGGTATGGGATGTTGATAAAGAGGTATACTAATTTTCGTAGAACCAGCATTTTGATTAATACAATGTGGCCCGCCGTAGATAGTGGAAGAGCGATCCACCTGGGATGCCAGTCTTTCAAGCAGTGGGCCGTAGTTATTGCGCAGTAACAACTCCTTGTCTCTGTTAATAAGGATGTCCAGATACAGCACCGACTCCTCGTGCCAAATCAGCAGGTAGTCCTACACGACAGAATAATCTCCGGTTAAAGGATAGCATTTAGGTTTTCGTCTGGGTTCTTAGTATAAAGCAGCATGTCATCAACATACATGGAGAACAAGCACCTGCGTTTAGAGAACATAATACCTTTTTAGATGTGTCTTTCTCACAGTAGTGTATTTAAAGGCTCCACTGTGAGTGCAAACAGGAGCGGCAACGAGACAACTATTTTGCATACCCCGAAAGGGTCCGATATATACGTTTACCTGCACCTTAGGAGTGGGGTCTGTATACAATAGCCTGGTCATATTTAGAAACTAGTGTCCCAGGCCCATTCTGCAGAAGACTGGATAGAGAAATGGCCACTCTAGGGAGTCAAATGCCTTTTTAGTGTCCATAAACACTGATATTGCCAATATCTATAGCCTGATTTGATGGATCAATGCCAGCAATATCCAGAGGTTGATGAGTGTACCCCTGAAGTGGGTGAAACCTGACTAATCAAGCAGCAGCAACCCCAGCATTAGTAGGTTCAACCTATTAACCAAAACTGTGGCCAGGATTCTTTCCTGACTTCAAAATGACCGATATAAGAGCTTCCATCGCCACCCTAGTAGCAGCCCGCCTGGTAGAGCTCCAGTAGTCTCGGGTCCAGTGCCTCTTGAATCCTTTAAATAATTCAAGCATTAGTCTGTTCGAGCAACTGCCTTTCCCCCATCAGGCTGCCTACGGCCCCATTATCTCCTGTGATGTAATGGGGGTGAGCACTAGCTCCTGGCTACTTCCGTCCCCCAGGCCTGGGCTATCTCTTCCAGAAAGTTGTGGAGTTCTTCCTGTGGAAGAGACACCCCAGGTCTTTACAAAGTTTATTTTGATCCCTGTAAAGTCTGTTATCTGCCCATTTCCAGTGATTTCACCATCCCCCGCTCTCTAGGATCCAGGCTGCATCCTTTTTCAAAAGCCAGAGAGCATCTGTTGTATTCCCCCCCCCTCCTCCTCCCCTCCCTTTCCTGTATATCCTTGATGGGGGATATTTAACCATATTTAAAGTTTGACCAGGTCGTTACATTCAATCAGTAGGGTGTCTAATAACACCATTGTGGGTGTGGTAGGAATTGTCAAGTCAAGTCAAGTCAAGAGATTTGTATAGCGCGCTACATACCCATAGGGTCTCAAGGCGCTTGAGGAAGGGTGGGGAATTATTTGTCGAATATCCAAGTTTTAAGTTGCTTTCTAAATGCTAGGTGGTTCTGAGTAAGGCGAAGGTGAGTGGGAAGTGAGTTCCAGGTTTTAGCTGCTAGGTAGGAGAAGGATCTACCTCCCATGGTGGTTTTGTTGATGCGAGGTACAGTGGCAAGGGCTTGGTTGGAGGATCGTAGCTGACGGGAGGGGGTGTAGAAGGATAGTCGTGTGTTGAGGCATTCGGGTCCAAGTTCGTAAAGTGCTTTGTGTGCGTGGGTTAGGAGGCGGAAAGTAATCCTCTTATTTACGGGGAGCCAGTGGAGGTTTTTCAGGTGACCAGAGATGTGTTCTTTACGCGGGATGTCTAGTATGAGCCTGGCTGAAGCGTTCTGGATGCGTTGGAGTTTTTTCTGGAGTTTTGCGGTGGTACCGGCGTATAGGGTGTTTCCGTAGTCCAGGCGGTTCGTGACCAGTGCGTGGGTGACCGTTTTTCTAGTTTCGGTGGGGATCCAGCGAAAAGTTTTTTTGAGCATGCGAAGAATGTTGAAGCAAGATGATGAAACGGCGTTGACTTGTCTGGTCATCGAGAGTGAGGAGTCCAGGATGACGCCCAGGTTCCGTGCGTGGTCCGTCGGGATGGGTGCTTTTCCGAGAGCCTCTGGCCACCAAGAGTCATCCCAGGCGGAGGGGGAGGTGCCTAAGATGAGGACTTCTGTTTTGTCTGAGTTCAGTTTCAGACGGCTGTGCTTCATCCATTCGGCTACTTCTTTCATTCCTTCGTGTAAGTTGGTTTTGGCGGTGTTAGGGTCTTTGGTGAGTGAGAGGATCAGTTGAGTGTCGTCAGCGTAGGAGATGATGTTGAGATTGTGTTGGCGAGCGATGGCCGCAAGGGGGCTCATGTATACGTTGAAGAGGGTGGGGCTGAGTGACGATCCTTGTGGCACGCCGCAGATGACTTCAGAGGCCTCTGACTTGAATGGTGGGAGACGGACTCTCTGGGTTCTTCCGGTGAGGAACGAGGTGATCCATTCCAGTGCTTTTCCTTGGATTCCGACGTTTCTGAGGCGCTGTAGAAGGGTGCTATGACAGACTGTGTCGAAGGCTGCGGAGAGGTCAAGGAGGATGAGGGCGACTGTGTCTCCATTGTCCAGTAGAGTTCGAATGTCGTCTGTTGCTGCGATAAGTGCGGTCTCAGTGCTGTGTTTGGCTCGGAAGCCGGACTGTGAGGAGTCGAGGGATTTGTTGGTTTCGAGAAAGGTGGCGAGCTGGTTGTTGACAGCTTTCTCGATGACTTTAGCCGGGAATGGAAGAAGCGAGATGGGGCGGTAGTTTTTGAGTTCGGTGGGGTCAGCTGTGGGTTTTTTCAGAAGGGCGCTGAGTTCTGCGTGTTTCCAGCTTTCCGGGAAGGTGGCGGAGTTGAGGGAGCAGTTGATGACGTCTCGGAGGTGTGGTGCTATGATGGAGTCTGCTTTGTTGAAGATGTGGTGAGGGCATGGGTCAGTTGGGGATCCTGAGTGGATGGAGTTCATCAGGCGGATGGTGTCCTCAGTGGAGATTGGGTTCCAGTCGTTAAGGATGTTCAAGGGGGGTGAAGGTCCTGCAGAAGGTTGGGTGGGTTGGTCTCCGGGTCGGTTGTCGAAGCTGTTGTGGATGTCTGCGATTTTGTTGTGGAAGAAGGAAGCTAGGGAGTCGCAGAGGGCTTGGGAGGGGGTGATGTCATTGGAGTTGGCTGATGGGTTGGTAAATTCTTTGACGATGTTGAATAGTTCCTTGCTGTTGTGGGCGTTGTTATCTAGTCGGTCTTTGAATGCGGCTTTCTTGGCTGACCGGATTAGTTGGTGGTGTATGCGGGTGGCGTATTTGAAGGCGTCCCTGGTGCTGGTGTTTGGGTCTTTTTTCCAGGCCTTCTCGAGGGAGCGACAGAGTTTCTTCGATTTCTTAAGATCATCGTTGAACCAGGAGGCGTTTTTGCTGCCTAGTTTGATTTGACGTTTTTTCAACGGTGCTAGGATGTCGGCGCTGTTGGATAGCCATTGGGTGAGGTTAATGGCTGCTTGGTCGATGTTTGAGGAGTGGGCGGGGGGGTTTAGAAGAAGCGATGAGGAGATCTGGTCGATGGTGATTTTGTTCCAGTTTCTTCGCAGGGTGGGTTGAGGGTGGTTGTGGATTGTGGTCTTATTGTAGATGAAGTGAACGCAGCTGTGGTCCGTCCAATGAAGGGCTGTGGTGTGACTGAATGAGATATGTTTGCTGGAGGTGAAGATGGGGTAGAGTGTGTGACCTGCAATGTGGGTGGGGGTAGTGACAAGTTGTTTGAGTCCGAGGTTGGCGAGATTGTCCAGAAGGGTGGTGGTGCTGCTGTCATTGCTCTTTTCCAGGTGAAAATTGAGGTCTCCCAATAGAATGTAGTCCTCGGAGGGGAGAACGTGTGGGGTGATAAAGTCAGTGATGTCGTCACTGAATTGTGCACGGGGTCCTGGAGGACGGTAGAGGAGGGTGCCTCTGAGTGTGGTCTTGGGGTCGGTGTGGATCTGGAAGTGAAGGTGTTCGGCGCTAGCGAGGTTGGCGTCTGAGCTGGTTGAGATGCGGATGGAGTTCTTATGGACGATAGCGATGCCTCCTCCTGTATGCTTGATGCGGTCTTTTCGGATGATCTTGTATCCTTCCGGAATGGAAATGGTGATGTCTGGGGCTGAAGAGGCATTCATCCATGTTTCTGTTAGGAAGGCGACGTCCGGTGAAATGGTGTCTAGTAGATTCCAGAGGTCGATGGCGTGCCTGTGGACCGAGCGGGTGTTGAGCAGGATGCATTTTAGGTGGTTGGTGTCAGGTCTCTGTTTGGTGTTGGTAGATGAGGAGTTGGTTTTGGTGCCGTCGAACTTGCAGGAGTTGCAAGAGAAGGGTCCATGGGTGTGTCCGGGAGCGGCTTGGACGCAGTTGGGGGAGCGGCCGGGGTTAAGGGCTAGGAGGGTGGTGGCGTCGTAAGTGATGCGAGTGGGCTGGGCATTACGGGGACTAGGGGGTCTGGCGCTGGGCGCGGGCCAGGCGCGGACGGGCGTAGACGGGCTTACCTTTGGCGCACCTTCGGCGCGGCCGTAGCGCGTGGACACTGCGCGTGTGGACATCCGACATAAATGGAGAGTGGAGGGGGCGGAGCGTGGGAGGGGCAGCAGGGAGGCGGTAGTGTGGATGAGGGGCGGACCAGGGGATAACAACAACAAAATGGAGGGTCAAAGGGGAAAGGCAGACAGGGGCAGCAGAAACCCAAATGCGTCGACAGAGAAATGCTATTCTACCAAAAGCACAGACCCAAACAACAATGATCGAGTGATCAGTAGAGACAAATGCACACACACAGGCAAATATTATCCCAATAGCCTGAGCGAGGTCGCGCTGAAATATGCAAATCGTTCCAGTGGCGCTATGCGTCTAAAGCGCTATAATGCAGGTTACTACAGTGCTGTTTAAAACGTGCAGAAAACGATACCAGGGCGCGTAGCAGTAGATAGTGAGGAGGAGCGTGGTGGAGCGACCGTGCTGAAGCTGGTCCAGGTGAATAGAAGTATAGCGCCTCTGTACTTCATCCACTCCGCCGTAAAGTACTCAAGCGAGTGCTTATATATTACAGCACTCCAGTGTGTTTTGAAAAGTTCTATCCCCGAATATAAACTTTGAACGCTGCCGAGATGTCTAATAGGATGCTCCTGAGCCCACATTTGTGTCAAAATATTCTATTGTCTCAGTGAGCTCTGCCCTGAACACCGCATTTTGCTGGGCGCTTCTCCCCGCTGTTTATACCATACAAGCTATCATACTCCAAGCTATTTTCAGGTGGGTGCTGACCGCATTGGGGGCACTATCCCTGAGCTTATTTGTGTTGACGAGTTCTGAGTACAGAACTAGGTTAAAGTCACCCTCCCAGAGTAGGTTTAAGTCACCCTGTCTACAGGTAAGCTGTATTATATCCTCAAAAACTCCAGAGAATCATGATTAGGGGCAAAAGAAATTGACAGTAAAATGGGTATGTCACACAGAAGGCCTATTAGGTAGATATGTCTACCTAGACCCCAAGGTACAATATATCTTCCCTTGGGTCTATGTAGAAAATAGCAGTGTTTTACAGATCAACATCTCCACCCCTGCAATGTACGAGATATTGGGAGCAAAGTAATTAGAAGTTCCCCATTGGTGCACAAGAACTTGGGTCAAATGCATCTCCTGAAGGAAGGCCACGTGCACCTTGTGCCGGTCTAGATATTCAATGATTAATTTATGCTTTTTAAGGTTTCCAAGCCCCTGAACATTGCAGGTCATGCACCTAGTCTCCTGCATTGCATAGAGAGCATGAGCATGTTGTACAGGGGGAGGATGCAGTCACTACCTATGTTCAGAGTGACAGACGAGGTCAGTCAAGCAAAGCTCATCCGGATAGTGGTAACCACCTGTAACAAAAAACCTAAAAAAGTTCCCTTACAGCACACACACTCTAACCATCAATGGAAGAAAGCCAATAAGACTCCCTCAGAAAAACTGAAAACTAGTGTTTAACGCAGCGGGTGAGTGTGCCTGTGCTAGCTAGCGCTGCCCACTCATAGGAGGTAGAAGCAACCATAGCTAGAGCAGTATTTGAGTATCAAATCTAGACCCAAACATCAGGTTATGATTTTCAAAGATATGCATTATGCACCCGGTAGCGCAGTTGTCTTGGGTTTCCCCGCTGGGTCAGTACTTCAGCAGGGTCACTGACGCACCCCATGTAAGAATGGCCGCGGGGCCACAACAGACGAGCATCCCCAAGTGTACATTACAAACGCGACTAAGTACTGTAACAGATTCTGTCAGCTTCTCCAAACTAGGCTCCCGAAGCCACCTCCCTCCAACAAGGAGGCAGGGGAGCCTCTGGGGATTACCATGTTCCCTGAAGTAGGTCTTAAGGCGTTTAATTCCCTCCGTCGCTGACAGGACTATTCCTCAGCTGGCCGCATAGTTTTGCCGGAAACAGCATGGCTTAGGGTATGTTATGGTCTCTGTGCAATTTCTTTACCTTTGCATACAACCTCTTGTCCTTCTACACCACCAAGATAAAGTCTGGTGTTGTAAGGGCCCTTTCGCCCTAGTTAATCGTAGGTCTGTGTCCCTGTCCTGGTAATTCAAAAGTGTAGCTATTAGGGGTTGTTGCAGCGCACCTGGAGGAGGCCTCCAGGATCAATGAATGCGCTTGACAATGAAACATTGAGAAATTCTTTCTGCCCAGTAACTCTCCCAGCAGGGATTCCACATAAGTCTCCAGTTTGCCAATATTTGTGCATTCTGCAGTTCCCACAATGCTGATTTTGTTGCGATGCTGGCATAATATAGGGTCCTCATTCTTGGCGGATACCTTGAAGGTATGAATCATCTTTGCCAGCTTGCCAGTCCTATCATTAATCGTATCCGCCAGCATATTAATCCTATGTTCTACTTATACTTCTTTCATCCTGTCACCCTGCTTGTCCATTCTGGTTTTCATGAGATCCAGTTGTGCTCTCAAGCTTGCCATATATCTCTTGCAAATTGGAGCGCATTTGAAATAGGAGGGAGCGTGCGTCATCCTCCGCCTCACCAAGTTGCATGTTACCTTTGTTCCCTTCCACCCCACAGTTGTGGTCTGCTACCATACCGAAACTGCTTTAGATTACCATTTCTCACCAGCATGTAGTAGGATCCTCTGGGATGAAATTGCCAGATAGCGATCAAACTCTCCTGCAGATTAAGAGTGATGCACAGAGGCAGCAGTTGGCCAAGGGTTGTAGTCACTGCAGTGGAGGGCAAGACCCACTCGCATCTCACTGTAAAGACTCTACCCACAGTCACTGACCTCAATCTCCAGCAGGCAGTTCATTTGATCAGGCCTGAAGTGAGGAGTTGCTCTGGCCCACAGGGCCCCAGCTATATAGAGGCAGTAGCAGCCAAGGCGCTGCAAAGCGCTGGGTAAATGGCAGTATTACACCTTTTTCTTCTGAAAATAAGTTTGCTTCTCATAGATTTAGTAATTGCCCTTCTCAGACAAATTCTTAGTTATCAAGTTACTTACGATGATGTACAATGCCTAACCCTCACTACTGTTATTGCTAACTGCTTTTTATAGTTCTTCATGCTTGTGTATGGGTTTCAGTTTCTCCAGTCTCTATCAGTTCCGGGTACCCTGGCAGTGCGTCTTTCTCCTGTGTTATAGATTATTCAGATTATGTCCTGCAAGAGTAGGAGTTAGGCAATAAAATATTGGCATTTTCAAAAAGCCTTAAGACCAGCGAAAATGGGTGTCTGACATCAAATTCCTGATTGTGCAGAAGCAAAATGAAATGAAAAAGGAGACCTGCTCCATGTCACAAGAGAAAGCTGATAAGAGTGGGAATTACACCAATACACAGTTGTTTTACATCTTCCAGCTGTGAGCCACAACATTAACCATTGAACAGCAAACAAACAAAGCTTTACTTCTAAATATCCCTGGAACGGGAGATGGCTTTTCGATCAGCTGAAATGGAATTTCACTGCACCTGTATACCCCTTCCCCTCCTACAATGACAAATAGCTGTGCAGAAAACCTTCTCATTGGCTAATGGACCACTGAATGGACAAGACCGAACTGTACCGAGATGTATTACTTATATCATATCGAACTATCGATGCTTCAGAGGGATATGTTGAAGTTTGTATGTGCAATATAGCTTATATTATTCAAATTCTACTTAAGAGAGCCAGTTCGACCTCTGGGAATACTGTAATACACATGTGAGCCTATAAAATGTACCACTGCTGGAGAACTATAGTTCTATTTATACTCTGTGTACTAACTATTTAGTTTCTACTCTGTAAGCCTACCCCATGTCTTTAGACGGATCTGCCCATCATTCATCTGTGTTAAGAGATGTGTAAAAGAAGTAAATAGAACTGGGGAAAGAGCGCAGTGATTGCCATGCTCTTGTCCCTGACTCACAATTTCTTTTTATGTTCGAGGCATATGAGCTGTAGATTGTATACATGTGCATAGATTGCCATCTGGTGTTGGACTCGGATGTTTGCACTTTGTTTTTGTCTTGGGAAAAGTCTTTTGTAGTCACGATGTAGTTGACTCCTCCTTAAGATGATAGTGCGCATGGGCATCGACTCCATCTCCAGATTAGGTTTTTTCCGCCATTGGGTTCGGATGTGATTTGCTGCGCTCCGGGTCGGTGTCTTTCAAACCCCCCTTCGGCGCGCAATCCCTCTACACTCGACGGTATTGTCTCGATCGTGTTTCCCTTTTGACGCGCATCTTTAAAAACAAACTCCTTGATCTTCGACGTGGGCTGTTGGGCCTATCCGCGCCGATTACGCCTGCAGTCAATGGAAAGGACTCATTTAAAAAAAATGCCCCGGGTGTGGTGCTAAGTTCTCCCACACGACTTGCACGGGGTTTGGAACCTCTGCCTCTCCCCGGAGCATGAAGACCAGAACTGCGAGGCCTATTCATCTTTCAAGTCGAAGAAAAGCATCCGTGATCGTCGGGCTTGATGTCGCGAAATGTCTCGCGGAAGCAGCTTGATTCCGGACATCTTTGGAGCAGATCCCAATGTCCTGCCAGAGCAACAAGGTGATAATGAAGACTTCTCGGTCTCCGAGGCCGACGACTCCGATGTCGAAGAGGAGACACTCACCTCAGCTCAGCGGTCCGTGAGTACCGAAACCCCTCTCCCAAAAAACAAACCTAAGGGTCAGGTAACACCCTCTGGCTCGGGTCGACAGCAGCAACATGGCACAGAAGCCCTGCCCTCGGGCCCGGCTATGAAACTGAAGAGAAGCCCTTGGGCTCGAGCCAACCCCGTTCCGGTGCCGAAAAGTCACGTTCGGCACCGAAGCACAAGACCAAAGATGTTCTACGCCTTTCTTCGTCGGCACCGAAGACAGCCTCTGCGTCGAAACATACTGAAGACAAACATTTGGAACCGAAAAAATCTAAGGAGCTGAAAAAATCGTCGGAGCTGGAAAAAGTCTCGGAATCACAAACTCCTATAAAAAAAACTTAAGGAGACCAAAACACTACAGAAAGCCTCAAACTCTGTCCTAAGAACATTCTGATTCAAAATCTGCTGCACCTAAAAAAGACACTTTACCCACACAACAGGTACCGGATTTTTCAGATCCAAAACAAAAGACTCTCTTTTTATTGACCCAGAGACTAGCAAAGTCATAGCCAAGCCTCCAAAAAAGAGTAAACTGGACACTTTAGAGGAGTCTGAAATACCCTTGAAGCAAAAGGAGATGAGTACTAACACCTCCCCACCTCCTTCTCCTCCTCCTCCAGTTGATCCAAATCTTCTGATTTCTCCACCTCACTCCCCACAACATACTTTTTCACCTCACATATCAGATACGGAGGATGATCGTACTGACGGGAGGGAATATAGATCCACATGGGGATGATGATGCACATACCATCCCACATGACTTAGACCCTTGGGATGACTACAACACAGATCCCGACCCACACAATGACCAAGACCTCTATCCATCTAGGCCATCACCACCAGATGACAATATAGGGTTACAATTACATTCTGATCCCTTGGAGGAAGACTTTTTACTTGAAACCTTTGCACCCTCGCAAACGCCCACACACACCCTGCCAATGTTAAAAGGCATGCTCAAACATGCCCCAGAAGTTCTTAAAGACCTTGTCAGAGCCAGGATTCTCAACACCAAGAGAGATAAAAAATATAAGGCAGCTCCCAATGACCCAATTTACATTAAAGGTCAGATTCTCTTGTGGTGTCTAATGCACGCAAAAGGGCAAACTCACAGAGTACAGGCGACAACCCCCCTCCTGATAAGGAGTCAAAATTAATAGACACATCTGGTAAACGGATTGCGTCTCGGGCTGCAAATCATTGGCGGCTGGCCAATTCCCAAGCTTTATTGGCCAGATACAACATGGTCCCAAAGGGGAAATTTATAACAAACATCTCAATGAAATGTGCGCTCGGCGCAGCTGATACCGCATCCAGCACCATTAACACTAGTATTTTGTTGTTCAGAAACGCTTGGCTCCGGGTCTCCGGATTTAAACAGGAGGTGGAATCTGTTATCCTGAATCAGCCCTTTGATCAAGAGCATCTTTTCAGGCCTTCAGTTGACACATCTTTAGAAAAGATGAAAAAAGATACAGAAACTGCTAAGTCCATGGGGGCCTTACAAGTCCCTTCCCCTAGAGGCTCTTTTCATCGCTGCTCGTACAGAGCTGGCTCCAAAACCATTGGTTCAGAACATCCCTCTTCCTCCTACAAGAGCCCCACTCAAACGTCCTCCAAAGGATACTTTCGTGGAGGCTACAGAAGCAACAATGGTAAAGGAAGAGGTCGCTGCAACAATAACGGTACCTCCCCTACCTCGAAACAGTGACTTCCCTGCACTGTCTCCCTCCCCCCCCCCCCCCCACCCCCCGATCATCCCACTCCTGTCGGGGGGCGTCTCTCACAGTTCCTACCTGTCTTGAATTCAATCACAACAGACAGGTAGACAGGTGGGTAAGACAAATTATCCAGTATGGTTACTGCCTGGAACTCCCCTCTACCCCCCCTCCCCCCTCAAACATTCCTCCCCGACATCTTCCAATGTCTTCGGAACATTGAACACTTCTCAAAGAAGAGGTTCTCTCTCTCTATTACAAAAACATGCAATAGAACCAGCCCCCTTGCCTCACCAAGGCACAGGGGTTTACTACCTCTATTTCCCAATTCCAAAAAAGGAATGATCTCTCAGGCCCATATTGGACCTCAGACCGCTAAACCTCTACATTCAGTTGGATCACTTCCACATGGCCACTCTCCAACAGGTACTCCCACTACTTCAACAAGGCGAGTTTCTCTCCACTCTCGATTTTAAAGGACGCCTACTTTCATATTCCCATTCACCCCGCTCACAGAAAATATCTCTGGTTCGTGGTACATGGGACATCCTTTTCTATTTCTTACTAACTCCATCACAACCCTCCATGGCAAAACAATCTGGAGATGGAGTCGAAGCCCATGCGCACTATCGTCCTAAGGAGGAGTCACCTACCTCGTGACTACAAAAGACTTCTTCCAAGACCAAAACAAATTGCAAACATCCGAGCCCAACCCCAGATGGCTTGCTATGCACAAGTATATGAATCTACAGCTCTACATGCCAAGAACAGATGCATACTGGTAGGTAGCATTTTCCTTTTACCTTACTCCACCTGAACGTTTCTGTGGATCAGGCATCCAGTGAGTAAACGGTGATGTGTATTAATCAATGCCCTAGATCATTCGGCCCTTAATTCCTTCCGTGCTCATGACGAGCTGAGCTCGTCATGAGCCGTGGAACTCTCACACGCGGGGATAATTCCCCTGCTGTGCTGAACGTTCCACGAAAACGGGTGTGGCGAGCACAGCTCGTCATGAGCACACGAGCACTGTGCCTCATGACGAGCTGAGCTCGTCATGCGCACCGGGGCGCTATGCGCGCCCCACAGCCCAGCAGGGGAATTACCCCCGCTGCGAAGGGGTTAAGCCTAATGGAGTGACCCTCTCATATAGAATGTTGCTGGTGTAGAAACATTTGTTTACATTAAACATAATAATTCTGGGATTAGAAGAAATGGTTATAATGACTGATTTTTACCTTACTTTTTAATGTTGCACAGAACGGCAGTAGAAGAAGAACTCCAGGTGGCGTTTACCTCAACTTGTTAAAAAACACCCCCAGTATCACAGTAGAACAAATCAAGGTAACTATTAAACGTTACGTTTCATTAAAGAACAAAATAATTCAGTTAAGTGGAATCTTGCTGTTTTGTCTTACAGATCTAGCAAGCGATGTTGCGTTAATTTATGGTAGCGTTTTATCGCACTCTTAAAAAAAGAGAAACCAGGAGCTCGAAAAGGTCCAGCACACTTGCTCCTTGCAATAGTCATCTTAAGATCGAGGTGTGCAGTTCCTCTAGAAAAAAAAAGGAGGGGAGAGCATTATTCTTAAAATCTTATTTTGAGCATCACTTCACCTAATTTAATCCACTTTTGGTCACCACACTACACACACATCATACCCACACCTCATCATACATCAACTTAAAAGGTCTCTGGCAAAGAGCCCCCTAGGAGGTGCCGGTTTGGAATTGTAGCGCCGGCCGGACGAGGAGTATTCCCAGTGATGAAGCATGACACCCCTCGTGGCGTGTGAGGGCATTTGCTTCTATTTGATTCTACTCCTTTGACCCGGAACACTACACATTCTCTCTCCCCTTTTTAGGTCTCGTGGCGATTACAGCGTGAAGCGCTGTCTCGCTAGAGACCTATAGTCACCGGCTCTGCTTCACAGGAGACAGGAGACGGGCACGCGCAGGCCGGAATTGGATCAGGTCGAGCGCTCACCACGTACAGGCACGCGCTGTGTCCATCTCCTGTCACCCTTGCAAGCCTCCAGCACAATGGCATTTTCCTCGCGCCACTAAGACCCCCTCCCCCCCCCCCACCAAGCCAGCCCGCCTGCCTCCGACCAAGCCACCCCCCCCCCCAGCCCCCCCAGGAAACGTGCAAAATCACCCGGTGCTGCGGCGCGGTACTCCAGCTCCTCCAACGCAGCCCGACGCGGGGCTCTCCCATTAGGCATGGGAGCACGGCTTGTTTTGCAAAGCTGGCGCCATGCCACGTCCCTTCTTTTGGAGTCACTATTCACTGCAAGTGTTAAAAGTTTCATGGAGAAACTTTGCAAGTAGGTTTTAAACAGCATGTTCTTTTGGGAGCGGTTATTCTTTTCGTGCTTTGTTATTCAGTGTGACTGTTAAAAGCCTCAACAAAGGACTTCCTAGGCTGCTTTTAAACAACGTGTTTTTGGCGCAACATGGCGCCATGCACGTTTATTTATTTCATGCTTTTAAGCTACAGTGCGAATGTTAAAATCTTCACAAAACAGCTCCTTCACGAAAGGCCTTCTGAAGCAGTCTAACTGCCACTATATCTGCTTTTATATAAAACGTGCACCTTATGATGTATACAACAGCCTTTCCCCCCACCCCAACCACCCCACTTACAAGCTCACGCGCACACACTCAGCCACGCACGCACACCATCCCCCCACCCACCCCACTCACAGCCTCACGCGCACACACAGCCATGCACACACCCCCCTCCACCCCACTCGCGCGCACACACAGCCGCCCGCGCGCACACACAGCCGCGCACACACAGCCGCGCACACACAGCCGCGCACACACAGCCGCGCACACACAGCCGCGCACACACAGCCACGCACACACAGCCACGCACACACAGCCACGCACACACAGCCACGCACACACAGCCACGCACACACAGCCATGCACACACACCCCGCTCACGCACCCCTTCCCCCCACGCACCCCTTCCCCCCACGCACCCCTTCCCCCCACGCACCCCTTCCCCCCTCCACCCCACTCACGCGCACACACACAGCCACGCACCCACCACCCACCCAGCTCACTCACCAGTTCACGTGCACACACACAGCCATGCATGCACACCCCCCTTCCCCCGCACCATTCCCGCTCACGCGCGCACACACACAACAAGGAGCTGCAACAAGAGGCAGAGCAGCGGTGAGGGCGTGCATATTGGGCACACTGGGCTCGCATATATACCCATACGACAAGCGTGAGATCATATGCATAAGACAAAGAGCTAACGCGAGAGACAGAGCACAGGTGACGGAAGCACACTGTCACACATATATGCACATATAACAAATTTAAAGTAAAATGCACAGGGCAAGGAGGTGCAGCGATAGGCACAGCAGGGGTGAGGGCGCGCACATTGAGAACAGTGGGCTTGCATGTATGCCCATAAGACAAAGGTGAAGTCAAATGCACGGGACAAGAATCTGCAGCAAGACGCAAAGCAGGGTTGAGGGCAAGCACAGTAGGCTTATGCCCATAGAACAAACGTAAAGTGAAATGCACAGGACAGGGAGCTGCTGCGAGAGGCAGAGCAGAGGTGAAGGCGAACACACTGGGCCTGCATATATGCCTATAGCACAAACTCAACGTCACATGCACGAACAGCCACGCACGCACACCCCCTTACCCCACGATGTCTTCATCGGCATACTGCAGCATCGCGAGGGGCTCCGTCTTGATTACAGGAGCCCCCTAAAGTCTGCCTTGCCGCCACTGTGCACGAGCCGCAGATCCAGGAATGCGCATGCGCGAGCAGCCCTCGCGCTCCTATCCCCCCTCTGTCTCCTCCCCGGCCCGGATGTGGAGCACAGGTGCCCCGATGCTTGTTTCCAAATGTTTCCCGAAGGAGCTGTAAAACAACAACTTTGCTGCAGAAGAAAAAGCCATAAGGGAATTCAAGCAAAATAAAAGAAATATAGGAAAAAATAAGATTCACATGACGTCAGACACGTTTCTGTTCTTATTCATTTTTTTTTTCTAATACAATGAGGGCGAGTATGGGTGAGGAGGAAAGCTTAACCCCTTAAGGAGGCTGTCCCCAAAAAACACGGAATGTCAGTCAGACTCATCCACAACAAGCTATAGGAGCACGTGAGCAGGAAGGAAAGGAACATCTATTCTACAAGTAACACACATTGGTAAAATGCACCTAAGCGTGCAGTGTAAATTCATGAAATCCAGACAACCAACAAAAGGAAGAGTGAATTGAAGGCTCCTTTGCCTTCTTTACAGAATACTTTTTTTGTTATTTCAAGTGAAGAGGTCTTTAGATGCAAAGTTGTCCCTCGTGCAGGTTACAGCAAACACTTGAGTGGAGGTGGAAGGATACATCCCAAATAGCTTCAGGTGTAAGATGATGATCAGCTGATTGAGCTGCCCCAAATTAATACTAGCTCTGTTTGACAACTACGGTATCAAAACTAGGGTCTAAAAAAATGGCGAGCAGAAATGTTTTACAAATATGTGAGCCTCTTTTCATGTTTTGTGACAGGAATAACTGGCCAGACCTAAAGGCAGCTAGGCCAGTGTGCATGTGAGGTACTAGACTCTACCCCAGCCCTTCCGGTCTTTCAGAGACACTGACTCGGCAGAGGTTCTTGGGCCCTTTTGCAGACTATGCCGCAATCTTAGCGGACTTTCAGAGGCACATACATGTAAATAAATCCCCTTTAAACATCAATGACTGCCTTTTTCCCAGCCCCACCAGCCTTTCAGAAGGCGTTTGGGAAGTACATATGGCCAGGCAGTCCCTTGTGATACAGATGCCCTCTCTCACTGCATGTCAAAGCATCCAAAACATGAATACCGTCTGACCCATGGAAGATATTTATAGGGGGACATGACAATGTAGTCTCTGCCAGCGACATGTCACTCACCCAGAAGGAGACGCTCTTACCCACGGCCCCTAATTAAATTATGATAATGTCACCTGCTCCCCCTGTAAATGGCTGTAATTGGTTCAGCCCCTGCTGGTTCTTTTAATCTCATTGGACCGCAGGGAGTAACCCCTAATGGTCTAAAATACACACTAAATGAATTACACGCAGATTTCAGAAATCTACAGGGGAGTGGCGAGATTGGGAGGCCTCACTCTCGGGTGCTTAATTCTTACTGCGTGGGTGCTCTTTCTGAAACGGGAGAAATAAATACAGAGTTGGTGTAGTGTCAACGAAAAGTTGTAACAAAACTGAAGGGTGAAACACATGTCTTCGAGCGATTTAATGGAGCAAAGTCTCCTCACTCCAAAAGCAGAGCGACGATTCCACTTATAAATATATTTCTCAGTCGCAACACACACGCCTACACCCCCCTCTCTGCTGACATCTGCACGTAATCTGCAGGTCATGTGGTTGATAGGTGGCAGGGCCAGTTTAGTCTTTTCTTCCCAGGTTCCATGAGGTCGATAAAATAAGTGCAATTAAATTAGGGAATTGAAACACCATTTATTTTATAATCCAAGTACAGTGGCATACAGTCACTTATAAACATGCATCAATGGTTTTATTAAAAACACTTGCCCACACCCACTCACCCTCACATCCCCTCACCCTCACATCTCACCCTCACATCCCCTCCCCCTCACACCCCCTCACACCCTCACCCTCACACACCCTCACCCTCACACACCCTGACTCACCCTCACCCCCCTCTATGCTATGTTATGCCATAGGATAGCAAAACATAGCATAGTATAACAAAACATAGGATAACAAAACATAGCATAGCATACAGCATCACTCGGCACCACCACAGCATCACTCAGGGGCACCACAACATCACTATGTGCTACCACAGCATCACTGAACGCCACAGCATCACTCGTTTGCCATCACATCACCCAGCGCCACCACAGCATCAATCTGTGCAACCATTCAACAACACCTGGTTCAAATATGTTCTCTCAATGTTTCAAGCTTTATTACAAATGTAACAAATATGTTAATATTTCACTTCTGTTCTTGGATTTTCGTCACAATAAAATACACTGAACATAACCTTCACAAAAAGTTATTTACAAATGTTTAAGCTATTGCCATTAAAATTACAATAACTTTTATTTAAGTATTAATTATTTAAAAAAATTAAAAGCCATTTTCATTTGTAATATCAATACATGTAAGTCACGTAAATACAACACATATTGCATTACAAATGCTATAGGTGTCACATTTGCGAAAGTTATAACTATTGGCATTGTAAATGACAAAGCTATTAATTTCGCTATTTTCAAAAACAAAACATGAATAAAAAATGTGTCATTTACAAGACCAATGGCTCAAACTTTTCCTAATGCGAGACCTATTGCATTGCAAATGCTTGTTTTCTAGAGGAACTGCACATCCCTATATTTAGTCGCATACAGAGAAATACAAAGCTGCTTATAGATTAACAAAAGTATTTAGAACATAAACAATACAAATGTATACTGTTCAGAGGGGCATATAGAAAATGAGGTGCAAACATCCATTCAAATGCATTGTACAAAAGACCAGTTTGTCTTAATTCTCTTCTCTGCATCTTCTCTCTGAAGCTGTCCAACAACGTTTTGTCAACTCAAGCTCTAGCTAAAAGCGAAATGTAAGAATATGTGCAAGTTCAGATTTATTGCATCATTCTGAGCTATTGTTTGGAATCATTGAAACTGAAATGTGAGTGTTCCCCTGTGAAAATTTGATTGATCACTTTCTGATCCTTGATTCTGTGGTAAATCCACATTATGAATAAACACTGACAAAACCAAGGGCTCTGGGATGTAACTTGAAGACTCTGGATGCTTCTAGCCATGCACTCACTCATCCAACTGTACACTCTATCACTATTAATCCTCTGTGCAGTCGATCATCGTTGTCTGATGTATAACTTAAAGTGCCTGGAATCTTCCATCCAAGCAGGCACTAATCCATGTGTTCACTCACTCTTCCATGCAGCTGATCATTCTACTTTCAGGAAAGCAACTATTCATCCTATCATTGTCTCATATTTGCATTTACCTACTCGTCCACTGATAACAGAAACTCAGCCCTAATTGAAAAGGTACTTTTAGCTAGACCTGTTGGCTTAGCAGCTAGTCTGTGGCTGGTGGGAGAGGCTCTGGCAGAGTAAAGTGAGGGAGGGAGTGCAGTCGGTATTATTAGACTGCTAGTTTTTGGGATGTGTCAGAGTACTGTTGGTTGGATGGAATTACTTCTCAATGGTATGAGTTTTTTCTTTTATGTTTTGATTATGTTTTGGACAAATAGAATTATCTTGTGACAGCACATTTGTAGTGAGTAGACGTCTATATTTTTTTCTTTGCAAGGCAACATGAGGTGCAGTCTAGAACTAGGCGAAGCAGAACCATACCAATGTGATGATAATCTGACAGTAGCTTGATAGGCAAGTCGCACACCCCGTTGTATATTTAGTTTCCTCTCCCCCACCCCTCATTAACTCCATTAATTATATTGTTCACATCTATTTATGTGATATCAAGTGTAGCATGTTAGCCTATTTCTACATGAATGTCCATACCGGTTGTCCGTAGACTGCACGGTCCAACCAATCAAACTGGTATGATATCCGGTTCTACATTAATCTAACTCCTTACCTAATCATGCATCCACTCTCATCCAGGGACCTCTCCCTTTTTTAGTTCCTTTTGCTGCTTGAACTAAGACGTATTCCCCAGCATTATCTCTAATTATCCGTAAGTATGATGGCATTTCCCCTTTATTCTTGAAGATCTGGTTCTCAGTGGGTCAGATGGATGGTGGATCATCCAGCTCATTCCATTAGACCTCCAATAAGTTTATCATCCGTCCTCCATTTCTGTATTAGGGTTTCCTGTGCTGCAGCCATTCCATTGTATACCGAACCCAGCTATCAAGAGTAGGTGGAGCCCAAAGCTCAACAAATGTATGGCACTTCTCTTTGCCAGTGCTGTTCTGAATATATAGAATTTCAAAATGTTGTGCACATGCGACCCTTAATCTTTTTTTGGCTTTTTTTTTGTTGGGGGTGGTATTCTCAGCAATCACGGTTTCATTTTGGGAGTTTGCGTGCCTCCTGTGCAGCCTCTGAGACTGCTGGTAACCTCAACCCAGAGCCCCTGTAACTTTGAGCATTCCTAGGTGACATGTACAAAATCCAATCTCTCCATATTATATCGGTGGGGGGGCGGGGGGAGATGGCCGTCAGGTGAGGAGCTTCTGCCGGGAGTTCCCGGCTAGAGCTTGCCTTTTTGACGTAAATCCCCTGAAATCCTCCCTCCATCGACCCTCCCTGCTTACCTGGGATCTTGTGCTGCGGTTCTCACCTCCCTGGTCTTCCTCTCTTAGACTTGAGACCTCCCATGGAATCGTGATCGATGCTACTGGCGGCGGATCCTGAACAACATGCCCGATGGAGCTTCCCCGACAGCTATTGAGGAGATCGGCTCCGGTTCACTGCCTCGGCCGTCACCTACCCAGCCAGACATCGGGCACAGTGCTAGTCTTCACTCCACTGGCTCTCCTTTCTTCCTTCACCTCCTAGCGAGCTCTTGCGTGTCTGACGGTCGCTAGTTTGCTGCATCTCTGCGGAGGCCTGGCTTTGCCGCAATGGTGGCCCTGCCGATCGACGCTTCCTTTCCGGACCTTGCTAGGATCTATTGCCTGCGGCGCCTCTGGTAACTGCAGCTGCGACGCGTGGCTGCCCGCCTTCCTCTTTGGTCCCGAGACACGGTGCCTGCCATCCCGCTGCTCATCAGTAATCAAAACAGCGAAAATGCGCCGAGGAGGTCTTGCCTACACCTCTGCGCTGCTCCGCTACGTGGCAGCCTGGAGTCCTGCTGGCACCTTGTCTGGGGTTTTCGACGGGGAGACGCGTGGGTCCTGTCTTCCCCTAGTCAGAACTGCCTCGAGTGCCACACACGGCTATTCCTGATCACCGAGATGGCTGATGCGCCCGCCGGACCCATGGCTGCTTTCCCCCTATGAGGCTGCTGCGTTGCTCCTGTTCTTCCCCGGATTTGCGATGTGTCGTAGGCGATCTCCCACCTTTTGACTTCCTTCATTATGCGTCTGGTATGTGCCCCATCTCAACCCTGCTCGTCGGGTAGGTTTTTCCTTTTTGGGAACTTTTCACCTGAATTGTATTTGCCTGCAATGCTGCCATTTTTGATTGCGAGGTACTTGGGATCCGGGTGACTGAAACTATCATCTTACGGTCTCGTCATTCCCCTGAACTGACTTTCTCCTGATCAACACCTTGTTCCACCTATGGTCCTGTTCTAATCTACATTTGCTTCCCCTTTACCTTTTCACCCTCTGCCCGCCCTTATTCTCCCTTTCTACTCTATATAACGTCCTTGCAACTGATGTAACTTGTTTCTGATGTATCTGATGTAACTATAACAATATGTAACTCATGTAAAGCGCTCTGATGTATGTATGTATTTATTTATTTATGTATTTATTTATTTGATGAGTTTTATATAGCGCTGGCTAGACCCGGAGGTATTAGAACGCTTTACATGACAGTTTACATATTGTTACACAGAATACATCTTTTACAAGTTAACATCAGTTAACACACTTAATCCTGCTTCATATTCTATACAAGAAACATGACACAGAGATGCCCAGTGTTCTTATCAGCTCTTTATTACAAGCATAGGTCCTTAAAAAACATTTTATAATAATAATGAATTTAGACTAGGATCAGTGCTCCGGGTCTAGCCAGTGCTATATAAAACTCACAAAATAAAATGAAGAAATAAATATCTGGTGCATATAAAGGACCTGCCCAGGAAAACAGCAGTCGGGTTGGCTGAGCACAGGTACGTCATATGAACGTACATATACTGAAATAATTTGATGTGTGCATTACCTGATGTGTTCTCATCCAGGGGATACTCATCAATAGTCATAATCTATGAATAATCCTCGCCCATGTGCGGGATCCCGGAGCATATAGAAAATACATCTATTTATATATATATGTATACATATGTGAAAACATATATTTGCAGCCTAGAACATTTCCAAACTGGCAAAGCTGCTGAAAATTTCATAAATTAGCATACACACAGTTGTACTCTCCCAACCCCTAAGGAAGAAAGAGAGCAGTAAACATTTGCATACAACAATGCTTTATTGCCATAGAAAAACCTGTAATTGCAGGCATTTGCCAGTAGGCTGCAGTAGAGTATAAAGAAACAAAGAAAGACTGACACCTTGCCTTTAAGGCATTAGAGTAGGGGTACCGTGCCTTTAAGACCTGAAGGTGACCCCCTGCTCCCAGGATGCACCACAGGTGGCAGTTGGGTCAGTTCTTTTTTTCCGGCACCTCTTAGAGGATCCTGGAGCTTGAGCTCTTCAGTTTTGACTGAAATTGTGTAGTTTAAGTGAATTTTTCAGAAAATTCGACATCTTCTGGTTCATTAAGGCTTCTGCTTTTGTTTTTTGTGGAATTCCACTAACATTTTCTGTCAGAATGCCTGCTTTATTCCGAAAGTGTCCTTCTTGTGACAAGAAAATGACACTGGCTGACCCACACTCTGTGTGTATTGTGTGCCTTCCATCTGCACACAATCCTGAACAGTGCCACCATTTTCAGAAGTTCTCCAGATGGACCCTTCGTGACAGAGAACGTATCAGACTCCATGCCATGTTGGAGAAAGACAGAAGTCATCAGGTGGGTGACTATGGAGGCCCCAGGATGTCGTCTTCAAGCAAGCATGGCCAAAAATGGCGAGGTTCCGCCTCTCCTGCCTCCAGGAAGAGGAAGGGAGGACGAGAATCTCCATCGCCGTCGAAGAGGCCCAGACACTCTTCTGGAACTCCATCGCGACGTCGAGTCTCCGCCGCATCCAAGTAAGTCGGCGTCAAGACGCCACACTTCGGGCTCGAAGTCTGTGGCTGCTGGCATGTCCAAGTCTCCGTCGACCTCGAGGCTTCCGTCGACGTCGAGACACTCTCCGCCACCCTCGAGGGGGTCAGCGTCGAGAGTTATGGCGGCTTCTAGATCGCCGCCAGCTGGCATGCCGCCGTCAAGAGGGTCGTCGAGATCCCACCATTCGGCGTTGAGGAGGTCGACGTCGAGGCGACGCCAGGAAGGGTCACCGTCAACACGACGACGAAGAAGGGGTCGTCGACACGACGGCATGAAGATTCGCCGTCGAGGAAGAGCGGCGTCGAGGTCACCAACTCTACGCTGAAGATAGCAGTCGAGGTCATCACGACGTGGACGTTCGACGTCGAGAACATCGAGGCCTCGCTCGACGCCAATGGTCACACAAACGTCATCGACGTCTAAGCTCTCGACGTCGAGAGAAGAGGTCGCGGTTATCGTGGAGTCACCTGGGTCCAGAGCATCATCAGGAGACAGATCTTCATCTCCTGGGTTGAACATTGTGTAGATCTCTCCAGAATTTCCCCCAGAACTGCGGACAAATCACGCAGTGTATCGGGCGGTCACAGTCTGGGTTTGGATTACTCCCGCACATTCTCACCATCTGGTCCAAGGACAAGCACTCAGTTCAGACCATCAAAGTCTCCGCCTCGGAGGCCACGATCCTCAACCAGGCCAAGATCTCCTGCCAGATCACGATCTCCTGCAAGGTCAAGAACACCTACCAGGCCAAGATCTCCTCCCAGGCCAAGATCTCCTTCTAGACATCGGTCTAGATCCAGGGGTCGGCACAGCCGTCATCACGACCGGCCCCATAAAAGAGGATGCACAAGATCTCCGACTTGGTCCTCTTCTACGAAATCTATGGTCCGGGACTATTCTCCGACCTTCTCCTCTACGCCTTCACGAGTCTCACCTATAAACTTTACGGACGTGCTTGGTAGGGGGGCAAAGAAGCTTAACATCTCTGCATTCCCCTGTGGTGCCCACATCAATAATCTTTGATACCCTACATCACCGGACAGCTCCCAGACCTCTGCTGCCTCTGGTGCCTGGCTTCATAGAACCGGCGATGTCTCCCTTCCTCATGCCTGCGACGGTGGGTTCTGTACCATCCAGAATCGCCAAGAAGTATAAGGCTCCTGCAGAGGACCCCTTGTTCCTCAGGTCGGACCCACCAGCTGACTCGGTTATCGTGGCGGCTGCCATGAAATCCCATTCTGCTTCCACCTCATCCTCGGTACCCCCGGAAAGGATAGTAAACTCATGGATTCGTTTGGGAGAAAAGTATGCAACACTTCAGCTTCATATATGAAGGTGGCCAGTGCCTCTGCTCTACTCGGAAGGTACGACAGGTCGATCTGGGACTCCCTCACTCGCTTCACGGAGATGCTTCCTAAGGAAGACCGGCAGGACTTGGCCGAGATCCTACAGGAGGGAGGGATCGTAGCCAACCAAGTCATCAGTGCCGCGGCGGATGCTTCCGACGTCGCGGCCCATGGCTACTCCTATGGAATCTGCTCACGACGTTCGTCTTGGCTCCGCCTCACAGGCCTCAAGCCGGAGGCTCAAAAGAAGATATTGAACCTTCCTTTTAATGGTACATCTCTATTTGGGACTCACGCTGACGACGAGATGATTAAGATGAAATCGGAAATGGACTGTCATGCCTCAAGCCCCTTCCCCGTGCGCTGTCCCTTTAATTGGTGCACTACTTAAGATTTCTTGACCCAGGGAGCGACGCTTCACGTTCTTGCGTCTAGCTCCGTCGGGTCCGTTTGTTGCCTGACTTCCTGTGCCTGACTTCCGTTCCTGAGTACTAGTGTACTAATTGTTCGTTGAGAGTCCGCGGCTCTGTGGGTTCATTCCGAGCCTCCGTGGTCTCTCTCTTTGTTTGTGAGCAAGCGCCTTGCCTCTGCGCTTGTTCCTTGTGACACGGACCGTGTCTCTTTTCATTGCCTTATTTCCTCCCCATTCTTTTGGTGTCCCGCCCGGCGGCCGGGTTTTACTCCGCCATCCGGCGGGATTCCTCTTCGTTCTGCAAGCCCTCCTTGTTGCTCCGCTTGTCAGCCGGGCTTGGTCTCCGCTGACGGGCCGGGCTAGCTTTCTCCCTTCATTTACCCTCACCGGGGAGCTCCGCTGGTCAGCCGGGTTTTCTCTCCGCTGGCGGCCGGGTTTTCCTCGGTGAATTAGTATTAGTTAGTTAGGGTTCTCCTCTTCATTATTTTTCTTATGCCCTGCCTGTCCCTACTCCCGGCATTCCTTGGGGTACTTACACTTGTGGAGTATCAAGTATTTGGACTTGGTATCTTGCGTGGACCAGTGTGGATCGGGCTACAGCTGCACGTCCCAGAATCACGGTAACAGCGCATTATTGCGCTGCACATATATATTGTTATCAAAAGACTGTGTTGTAGTGTGTAAAATCCTGTTTTGTTTATTGTAGATGTTTCTCCAGCTAATACGAATATTGGCAACAGAGTTATTGAATCCTCACAAACCTTTGGGGTGTGTTTCTTGGATGTTCAGACAGAAATCAGAGTGAGCAGCATATTTTCGTAGCTTGTATTACCAGCAACATAGAGACACTAGACTTATGCATATATTGCCTCCTTCACTGCAGCTCCAGATAAATCCCTTACCAGAGGTTCTTCCATTCAGGGACGTTAACACACATCAATCTAGGTATGAAAGGATATTTAATATAATTGTGAATGTGATTGTCCTATTCAGTCTCAAGAATATCACTCCTTTGCATTGCAGTCTACCTCGTTGCCAAGCCCCCAAGAAGGCTGAAACATCCAGTCGGAAGACCATCATCACACAATTGTTACCCCCACCTTTCCTTGTTTTGTCTCCCTGTTTTCCCCTGTTCCGCCTCTTGTGCTCTAGTGTTCGATAGAGTCGGAAGGCTGCAGGGGAAGGCTGTGGATTATACTTCGGATTCCTGACGCTCCTGCGGAAACGACTTGTATCCTTTACAGAACGTGAAGCCCAAGGGGTGAGTTCTGCCTGAGCGTCATGGATCTCGAAGCGGTCACACTGGCTGATGTGGCAGGTATGTTGGGGAATCTACAGGTAGAAACTCAGACATTGATGGCCAGAATGGATACCCTGCAAAGACAGCATACTCCTGGCGCTACAGGAGGAGGGACATCGGTTGTGCAGGTGACCACTCCGCCTTCAATACCTCTGGCACCCCCTGAGCGTTTTGCAGGGGAAACAGCGCGATGCGCGGCTTTCCTCAGTCAATGTCAACTACACTTCTCTTGTAAGGCTCCATGTTTTCCCTCTGACCAGGCTAAGGTAGCCTTTGTAATTTCTTACCTCAGTGGTTCTGCAGCAGATTGGGCTATACCCTTAGTAGACAGAGATGACCCCCTGTTACATAACTATGCAGCTTTTCGACGAGAATTCCGTAAACTCTTTGATCGACACATGTATACACATTCTGCCGATACGGAATTATTAGAACTAAAACAGGGTACTCGGGATCTAGTAGCCTATATTACTAAGTTCCGCCGGTTGGTGATTGAGTCCAATTGGCCGGAGGAAAAACGCAGTACCATGTTCTACCGGGGGTTGCGGGAGGAACTGAAAGATGCCTTGTCTCAGATAGTTGATCTTCCTACCTCCTGTAACGCTCTCATTGACTTGGTGGTAAAGATTGACCATCGGTTGCATGAAAGGAAGAAAGAAAGAGGGAAGCCTGAGTATCGGTATGTGGCCCTGAAGGAAAAAAAGAGTGCCCCAGAAAAAGCCGCTGATGACAGCGAACCCATGCAGATAGGCATAGTCCGAGGTCCTCTGACTTCCGAGGAAAGACAGAGGAGAAGAACGCTTCGGCTCTGTTTATATTGTGGGAAAGCGGGACATTTCCTAAGAGAATGCCCAGTTAAACCCGCTCAGTCCAAGGTGTCGGGAAACTAGTCAGCCTGGGTTCTTGTGAGACGAGGAACTCAGGTAGGTCCGGATTAACAGTCTCTTCTTCCGATTATACCTACACTCCTACTAATCATTTATACGTATCAGCATACCTAACACAAGGCACTCTTGGTTTACACGTTTTGATAATGGTGGATTCAGGGGCTTCTGGAAACTACATGGACATGGAATGGGCTAGGGAGAACATGATAACCAGCACTGAAAAGGAGACTGCCAGTAATGTCACCACCATCGATGGCAGCCCCATTCTTTCTGGTCCAGTTACACATCACACCAATACAATGCACATGGTTATAGCACCTGATCACCATGAAGACTTAATGTTTGATTTGATTAGTTCTCCACAATTCCCGGTGCTCCTGGGTATTCCATGGTTAAGAACGCAAAACCCTGACATCAATTGGGAGACATCCACTATATCCTTTCCTCCTGTGGCTCCAGTGCCCATGGTAGGGGCTACTAAAGGAGAGACACACGCAGCCATGGAGAGTCTTGAGGCATGTCCTGTTCTCCCACTCTGCTACCAAGATCTGCAGGAGGTCTTTGATGTACGGGAAGCAGAGGTTCTTCCACCACACCGAGTCTACGACTGCCGTATTGATCTCGAGGCAGGAGCCAGAATACCCTGTAGCAGAGTGTATGCACTCACTGAAAAAGAGAATGTATACTTACGTGATTATCTCGACTCCATGCTCGAGAAGGGATTCATCAGACCCTCGCGATCCCCAGCCTCTTCCTCGTTGTTCTTCATCCCTAAACGGGAAGGGGGCCTGCGATGTTGTATCGATTACAGGAAGCTCAATGAAGTGACAATCAAGAACCGTTATCCTCTTCCTCTTATAGCCTCCCTCCTTGACAGAATCCGCAATGCCCAGTACTTCACTAAGTTGGACTTGCGGGGCGCTTATCATCTGGTACGAGTCAAGGAGGGAGACGAGTGGAAGACGGCGTTCTGCACCAAATACGGTCTCTTCGAGTACCTTGTAATGCCCTTCGGGCTATGTAATGCCCCAGCGGCATTTCAATTCTTCATAAATGAAGTGCTGAAAGACATTCTTGATGAGTATGTAATTGCCTACATTGATGATTTGCTGATATTTTCCGCTACTTTGGCGATACACCAACAGCATGTACGCAACGTGTTGGAACGGTTACTAGACAATCGCTTATACTGTAAGTTGGAAAAATGTACCTTTCATACTCAGGAGGTCCCCTTTTTGGGTTATATCGTTTCCCCTAGGGGCCTTCGTATGGATCCCTCCAAGGTGGAGGCTGTTCTGGCATGGCCGGCTCCGCGTACAATCAAGGAAGTCCAAAGTTTTGTAGGGCTGGCCAATTTCTATAGGAGGTTCATCCGCAATTTCTCAGACTTAGTGACACCTATTACATCATTGTTGAAAAAGGCGGTTCCTTTTGTGTGGTCCTGTGAGGCAGAGCGATCGTTCCAGTTGCTAAAGGAAGCTTTCACCAGTGCCCCGGTGCTACATCATCCTGACCCCGCTCTGCCCTTTGTGGTGGAGGTAGACGCTTCTCAAGTGGCAGTGGGAGGTGTTCTGTCTCAGGTAGATGCCGTGTCCGGTGAATGTCATCCGGTGGCCTATTATTCCCACAAACTCTCCCCGGCTGAATACAATTATGCGGTAGGGGATAAGGAACTCCTAGCAATTAAGAAGGCATTTGAAGAATGGCGGCAGTATCTCCTAGGTGCCAGACATCCCGCAGTGGTATATACTGACCATCGCAACCTCCAATATCTCAAGTCGGCAAAGGCACTTTCCATGAGACAGCTGCGTTGGTCTCAGTTCTTTAGTGAGTTCGATTTCACTGTCCAGTACAGACCTGGCAAACGTAACGGGAAGGCAGATGCTCTATCACGTTTGGGATTCGAGACCCCTACAGATCCCATTGAACCTACACACATCATCCCCAGAACGAGTATTGTAGGAGGCACACAGACAGAGGATGAATTTCTGGCACATGTGAGGTGTAGTCAAGCGTTAGCAGACATGCAGACTATAGTGGGTTCACAGGACACGTCTAGGAAGGGTAACCTTGTGTGTGTACAAGGGGGAGTGGTTTTACCGACGAGGGAATTACAGGAACAAGTCATGCAGTGGTATCACACACATCCAGTGGCTGGTCATCCAGGAATAAAGAAAACCATTAGCACTGTGCGTGAACGTTTCTGGTGGCCTAATATGCTAGCAGACATAGAACGCTTTGTTAAGACATGCTATGTGTGTGCTCAAACCAAGGTTTCTCGCCTCAACCCTGTGGGCCTTCTCATGCCCTTACCTTCCCCTCCCGGTCCCTGGCATACGGTGTCCCTTGATTTTATAGTGGAACTACCGCTCACTAAAGCAAAGAACAATACGTTGCTGGTGGTGGTGGATATGTTCACCAAAATGGCCCATTTTGTACCATTACAGCGTTTACCCACAGCAGTTGAGTTAGCCTCCATATACATGCAACACATAGTGCGACTTCATGGTTTCCCTTCTGCCTTGGTCTCCGACAGAGGAGCCCAATTTGTGTCACGGTTCTGGAGGAGTTTGTGTTCTTTGCTCCAGATAGACGTCCGTCTGTCCTCAAGTCATCACCCACAGTCAGATGGGCAGACGGAGAGAGTCAATCAGTGTTTTGAGCAATACATAAGGAATCAGGTATTGCAGTCTCCAGTGGACTGGGATGAGTTGGTTTGAGTAGCAGAAATCTCATATAACAACAGCACACACTCCTCTATCGAGGTTTCTCCATTCTTTTGCATGTATGGTTATCACCCTAAGTTGCTGCCCTCAGGTTGTTCCACAGATTGTCCAACCCCTGCTGCTGCAGACAGAGTAGAGATGTTACTCGAGATACATAAGAAGGCATTAGAGAGTCTTGAGATGGCTAAGGTGAGATACACAGAAGGGGCAAATCTACACAGAAGATTGGAACCCATATACACACCAGGGGACGATGTTTGGCTCTCCACTAAATACATTGCTCTTGGGGGTCCACGCAAGTTCAATCCCAAATACATAGGTCCCTATAAGGTGGAAAAGATCATCAATCCTGTTGCCATAAGATTACAACTTCCACCTTCATTTAGGATTCATCCGGTATTCCATGTTTCCCTACTAAAACCGGTTGAACCAGGGACTAAATTGCCGGTGAAACCTACTCCGTTAACTCTGCAGGACTCGGATGAATATGAGGTTGAGACTATCCTTGATTCCCGTAGAGTGAGGGGTACGGTCCAGTATTTAGTTCATTGGAAGGGATACGGTGTGGAAGAGCGCACATGGGAACCCTTCTCTAATATCCATGCACCTCGACTGTTAAGGGTGTTTCATCAAAGATATCCTGACAAGCCCAAACCGGTTGGGGGTTGTTGTGGGGGGAGTGTACTGTCATGCCTCAAGCCCCTTCCCCGTGCGCTGTCCCTTTAATTGGTGCACTACTTAAGATTTCTTGACCCAGGGAGCGACGCTTCACGTTCTTGCGTCTAGCTCCGTCGGGTCCGTTTGTTGCCTGACTTCCTGTGCCTGACTTCCGTTCCTGAGTACTAGTGTACTAATTGTTCGTTGAGAGTCCGCGGCTCTGTGGGTTCATTCCGAGCCTCCGTGGTCTCTCTCTTTGTTTGTGAGCAAGCGCCTTGCCTCTGCGCTTGTTCCTTGTGACACGGACCGTGTCACTTTTCATTGCCTTATTTCCTCCCCATTCTTTTGGTGTCCCGCCCGGCGGCCGGGTTTTACTCCGCCATCCGGCGGGATTCCTCTTCGTTCTGCAAGCCCTCCTTGTTGCTCCGCTTGTCAGCCGGGCTTGGTCTCCGCTGACGGGCCGGGCTAGCTTTCTCCCTTCATTTACCCTCACCGGGGAGCTCCGCTGGTCAGCCGGGTTTTCTCTCCGCTGGCGGCCGGGTTTTCCTCGGTGAATTAGTATTAGTTAGTTAGGGTTCTCCTCTTCATTATTTTTCTTATGCCCTGCCCGTCCCTACTCCCGGCATTCCTTGGGGTACTTACACTTGTGGAGTATCAAGTATTTGGACTTGGTATCTTGCGTGGACCAGTGTGGATCGGGCTACAGCTGCACGTCCCAGAATCACGGTAACAGCGCATTATTGCGCTGCACATATATATTGTTATCAAAAGACTGTGTTGTAGTGTGTAAAATCCTGTTTTGTTTATTGTAGATGTTTCTCCAGCTAATACGAATATTGGCAACAGAGTTATTGAATCCTCACAAACCTTTGGGGTGTGTTTCTTGGATGTTCAGACAGAAATCAGAGTGAGCAGCATATTTTCGTAGCTTGTATTACCAGCAACATAGAGACACTAGACTTATGCATATATTGCCTCCTTCACTGCAGCTCCAGATAAATCCCTTACCAGAGGTTCTTCCATTCAGGGACGTTAACACACATCAATCTAGGTATGAAAGGATATTTAATATAATTGTGAATGTGATTGTCCTATTCAGTCTCAAGAATATCACTCCTTTGCATTGCAGTCTACCTCGTTGCCAAGCCCCCAAGAAGGCTGAAACATCCAGTCGGAAGACCATCATCACACAATTGTTACCCCCACCTTTCCTTGTTTTGTCTCCCTGTTTTCCCCTGTTCCGCCTCTTGTGCTCTAGTGTTCGATAGAGTCGGAAGGCTGCAGGGGAAGGCTGTGGATTATACTTCGGATTCCTGACGCTCCTGCGGAAACGACTTGTATCCTTTACATGGACACTGCTAAAGCTGTGGGTTTGGAGAAGCGTAAAGAAGTTAGGAAGCGCTTTTGTCAGGGGGACAAACGTTCTTACCAGCAGAGGGTTCAAACCCCTCAGTGATCATCCCAAACACAGCAAAAATCCCAGTTCCAGCAGAGACGCCCTGACAGAGGCAGAGGGAACAACAACAAACTGCAGTCCTCCTCCAAGCAGCCTCCCAAGCCCTGAGCTGTTGCTTCCTCCTCAACTATTCACTATTCACCACTCCGGTGGGAGGGAGTGTATCTCATCATCTGGAAGAGTGGAGATCCATAACAAAGGAAAGATGGGTGCCGAGTATTGTGCAGCATGGTTACTTGCTGAGGTTCAAGTCCCCTCCTCCGCAAGTTTTTCCTCAACTAAAACACCTTCCCCGATTCCACAGTCAACTGCTGCAGGACAAAGTTTCTGTCCTTCTCAGAAAGAAGGCCATAGAGGAGATCCCTCCCATGCGAAGAAATCAAGGATGATACTCCCGCTACTTTCTCGTCCAAAAACGAGGAGTAGCCAAAGAATACAAGCCTATTCTCGACCTACGCCTACTGAACAGGTTTATCAAAAAAGAATAATTCCGTATGCTAGCCCTGCACCAGATCTTTCCGCATCTTCATCAGGGAGACTGGATGTCTGCCATCGACCTGCAGGACGCTTACTTTCACATACCTGTCTCAGTGAAGCATCAAAAGTTTCTCAGGTTTCAGATCTGACGTCATCACTACCAGTATCGAGTGCTTCCGTTTGGCCTCAAATCCGCCCCACTGACATTCTCCAAGTGCATGGCGGTGGTGGCTGCTTTTCTCCGCAGGTGGAAGATCTTCGTCTATCCCTATCTAGATGATTGGCTTCTAAAAAGCTCCACTCCTGGCGCTGCTTCAGAACCATCTATCGCTCTGTCTCAACCAGATGAATTCATTGAGGTTGCAGGTCAAAAACTCAGTACTCAATCCTTCCCAACGGATTCACTACCTGGGCGCTTCCCTAGAATCTGCGCAGGCAAGCGTGTGTCCTTCGGAGGAGAGGTTATCATCCATGCTCCTGAAGTGTTGTCTCCTGCTGGACACTCACTGTCCCACAGCCAGGCAAGTGTCGTCTCTCCTGGGATCGATGGCCTTGTGCATCTACATTGTACCCAATGCACGCCTTCACATGAGGCCTCTGCAGCAAGCTCTCGAGGATCAATGGTCTCAGAGATCAGGTCACTGGGAAGACCGTGTTTCTCTACAACAAGGTGCCAGAGACTCAATCAGATGGTGGATGAAACGTTCCCACCTTCTGCAGGGAGTTCCATTTCATCGACCTCCCCCCATCTCAGTCAGTGGTCACGGAGGCCTCTCTGCAAGGCTGGGGTGCTCATATGGACCAGCTTCAGGTCCAAGGTCTCTGGTCCGAAGTAGAGCGAGGCTACCACATCAACTTCTTGGAACTTCGAGCCGTCTATCTGGCGCTCAAATGCCTCTATCCTTCTCTGCGCACCAACTACATTCAAGTTCAGACGGACAACACAACAACCATGTTCTATCTGAACAAGCAGGGTTCTATCCCTGGAAGCTCAAGCCATTTGGCACTGGCTCCTGGCAAGAGGCCTATCCATCGTGACAGTTCACCTACCAGGGATCCAGAATGTCCAGGCGGTCTGCCTAAGCAGAGACTTCGTAGAAGCTCACGATTGGGTGCTCAACGAAGAGGTCGCACAGGAGGTGTTTCAACAATGGGGCGTACCAGATATAGACCTGTTCGCAGATGCGGCAAAGGCAAAATGCCCCGTCTTCGTGTCCAGGTTCCCGCAAAGGGGCTCACGGGGGAAACGCACTTTTGATCAGCTGGTTTCAGACATTGCTGTACGCCTTTCCTGCCCTGCCTCTGATCCCGGCGGTGATTCAGAAATTCTACAGGACCATCACCAGGATGATACTGATACGCCTGTGTGGCCACGCCAGTGGTGGTACCCGGATCTCCTCCAGCTGTCGGAAGTCCCTCACTGGCGACTTCCTTGCCGTCCAGACTTGTTGACCAGGGGAAGGTGTTTCACCCCAACCTTCCTTCCCTTCGCTTGACGACATGGCTCCTGAGGTCATCCAATATGGCCACCTAGACCTTTCAGCAGACTGCATGAACATTCTTAAGGAAGCCAAGAGACCCTCCACTAGGAAGTCATATGCTTTCAAGTGGAAGAGATTTTTCATGTGGTGTCTTAAAAACTCTCTTGGCCCTATCCATGGTCAGGAGTAGGTGATTCTACCCTACCTATTGCACTTGGCAAAGTCAGGCCTGAAGTACCCCTCCATCAGGGTTCACTTAGCGGCAATCCAGGCTTCCCGCCCAAGCTAGTCTCAGACTTTCTTATCCATCAATCTATCATTCTGCCTACCTTTTTTCCTCAACTTACCACTCTCCAGAGAGGTCTTTACACTCTCTAGATCTCCGGAGGGTTCTGAAGTTTTACCTGGCAAAAACCCTTCCGCTTAGGAAGTCTGACCAGCTCTTTGTGAATTATGGGTCAACTAATACCGGTCTGTCAGCCTCAAAAAGATCCATTTCTTGCTAGATCGTCTCCTGTATAGCTCTGTCTGATCAGTTAGCTAACAAGGCTTTACAGTGTAGACCTCATGCACACTCTACTAGAATGAAAGCTTCTACTACGGCTCTCTTCCTAATATTCCAATCTCTGAGATTAGCAAAGCGGCTAAATGGCGTTCAGTACATACCTTTACCCGCCATTATTGCCTAGATTCAGATACACAGGCCGTGCCCAAGTGGGACAGGCCTCGTTGATGAATTTATTTGCATAACTGCATTTTAATTGTGATGTTGATTAATGTCTAAATGTATACTTATTTGCTAGTCCGCAAGACTTTGGGTATGATCTTGCTAATCTATTCATAGATTATGACTATTGATGAGTATCCCCTGGATGAGAAGGATTAGTTACTTACCTGTAATCCTAGTTCTCATCCAGGGGTATACTCATCAAAGTCATAAGCTCCCGCCCACCTCCCCAGACGAGCATTATCATAAAGTTATGAGATGTTACTATGGATCTACTCCGGTGTTATGCACCTCCAAAAAGAACTGACCCAACTGCTACCTGTGGTGCATCATGGGAGCAGGGGGTCGCCTTCAGGTCTTAAAGGCACGGTACCCCTACTCTAATGCCTTAAAGGCAAGGTGTCAGTCTTTCTTTGTTTCTTTATACTCTACTGCAGCCTACTGGCAAATGCCTGCAATTACAGGTTTTTCTATGGCAATAATGCATTGTTGTATGCAAATGTTTACTGCTCTCTTTCTTCCTTAGGGGTTGAGAGAGTATAACTGTGTGTATGCTAATTCATGTAATTTTCAGCAGCTTTGCCAGTTTGGAAATGTTCTAGGCTGCAAATATATCGTTTCACATTGTGTGTGTGTGTGTGTGTGTGTATATATATATGTATGTTCTATATGCTCCGGGATCCCGCACATCGGTGGTGATTATTCATAGATTATGACTATGATTATGATGAGTATACCCCTGGATGTGAACTAGGATTAGAGGTAAGTAACTAATCCTTCTTCACAACCTGACACACTGCCACCCATTCATTCCCTGTCAGTGGGCTCTTCATCTAAGTGCATCTGGCATTTCTCCCTCACTTGTAGGGTTTACAATGCGTAACACCCTAAACATATTTGAAACCAGTTTTCTGCAACTGGGCAGAGCAATGCAGCATTACCATAGTTTGTGTTAGCTTAGGCGGTCTTTGGGAATGTGGTCCATATCCTTTGCAGTACGAGCTATACCGGCATACTAGATCAACTGACCCCTATCAACAATAAAACTATCTTTTTTCCCCCTCAAATGTCTGAAATCTGTTCTCTGGGTACAAATAAGCCAGCATTAAGCAGCCTCTTAGTTTCCAGCTCTTCACTGCTGTAGTATGAGTGATAAGCTAAAAGGATGAACACACCATGCTGATATATCTGGTGCAAACGGCGGGAGCTGCAAGACTATTTTAATCTCTCTAGCTGAGATGATCGAGAGCTATATGATTGTATGGGACGAATAAACCGGTGCTCTGCGGCCCCTCATTAGCCAGTATGGCAGAGGTGCACCTCCATATTCTCCTGTTCTCACTTTATCTAGTCAGTGCATTGCATGCTGAAGTTGAGCCGCCATGTCTGGCACATCCAAACCAGCCTTCTCCCATTCTCGTTTCAGGATAGCGAGTTTAATCCTGCTCCTCTTACCTGCCTGTATCAATTCCACCTCTAGTTTGTTCATGTTAAACACCATTTGCCGGATCACAGGCATAGCTCCTTGCAGCACATACAAGCACTGCAGCAGAAACACAATTTTGGTTAAATCTCCACTTCCCATGACAGACGTGCACTGTTTTTCAGAAATGAATCTGGGATTTAAGGTTCTTTGTCCGTCTTCCTGTATTAAACCTGTAACTGTCATCTTCATTCATTGCGATCCGAATACCCAGGTATCTGAAGTCCATGGTCACACATGGAACATCAACCCTCAGTAGGTAGTCAAACGTTAAGTGTAAGCCCATCTATCGGATAGAGTCTGGATTTATTTTGGTTATTGTGCAGCCACGATACTTCCCCAGCAATGTGACCCATCTAATTTACACATGCCCCAGCCGCATATCTTGTAATACCTCCACATGTAAGACCAGCAAATGCTTATTTAATATCTAGCAAGACTTGCACAAATTAGTCTTCCTCTTAACCACCAGATGGGTACTGTATGATAGATTATGCAGTATATAAATCCACATTGATCGTCGTGAATCAGGCTTGAAGTCGCGTAGGTTAACATCATGGCCAGTACTTTGCTAAGTACTTTGGCATTAGCACTCAACATTGATAGTGGTTGATATGCCGACAAATCCTTTGGGTACCTATCTGCCTTAGGAATAAGGATTATCTGGGCATCCCATATGGACTCTGGTAGCACTCCTGTGTCATATGCTTGATTATAGACATCAAGTCATTTCTCTGCTCTTTGCCCCATATAGTTCTGATAGAATTCTTTCCAAAGGCCTCCTGGAGGCCTTGGGACAGGACTTGAGAGGGTTGTGTTCAGTCTATGATTGCTAGTGTGAGAGGGCCGTTATCACAGTGATTCTGCTTGCCTGAGGGTCTGGAGAACATGTGACTGCTAGTATGTGAAAGATTAGAAAGTTTTGCCTGTAAAGTGAGGGTGCTACTCTGTGGGGGTGTGAGTGCTTCTAGTAGTGTATGAAGGGATATACAGTACTGCCAGTAGTGGGAGACTGCTAGCCTGTGAGCGTTGTCAGAAGTGTGCGACTGGTAGCTTGCTTGCGTGATGGGAAGCAAGAATGGTGTTGGTTGTGTGACTGCTACTCTCCTAAGAGTTGCAGGCTGCTGTTGATAGTGTGACTACTTGTCTTTGGGTAGAGTAAGAATGGTTCTGGTAGTATGCGACTCCTAGCCTGTGATAGTTGTGAGGGTGATGTTGGTAATGAGAGGCATGTGAGTTCTGTCGGTAATTCTAGACTGCTACTCCAACAGGGTTGCCCTGGGGACAAGGTATCCAATACATTAATGATAAGTCAAGACTGTGGAGAATGCTGAGCTCCAAAGCACTATGGATACAAGCAGATCACAGAGAGGATATCTCAACACAGTAGAAATTCCAATAGTAGGAGCTTCATGACCACTGAGAATGCTCTGATCGTCCTATAGATATAGTAAAAAACATAAGTCCCGATTAGCCTTGCATGGTAGTAAATACAAGCACATAAATCCTGATATTTACTGTCGAAATAAGAAATACATCCCATGGGTGTGCTCGTATACAGAGCAACCACAAAATGGAAATATGATTGCCTTCTAAATGAGAATGAGTGCTAACTTTGTGAAAAGAGAGAATGCTAATCTCTGTTTAGAGCTATTGATTTGCTTTACATTGCAGACATTAACTTTTAGTTCCAAGTAACAATATATCAGAAATATAAGTCTTCCTAACCAAGAAGAATTATCTGATAGTTCTGCTGAGGTCAATTAAGAGGCCTCCATTATAGCTGGTAGAAAGGGTGGCACGGCAACACTTCCCAACATCTGCAGGGTTGAAGAAACTAATGAGCAGTGCTTCATGAAAGCTTAAGCTCAGTGATCAAAACAAATTCAGTCCCTGCTTGCAGCCCTAGTAGCACGTTTACCGTGGCACAAGCAACCTGTCAATAGCACAGTCTGCCTCACAGAAGTGCTGATAAAAAAGATTGACTGAGCTTCAAAACAACTTTCAGAAGATGTTTTGGAGCTCCATCATTCTTTTTTATCAGCAAGGAACAATGCGCTCTGTCGGAGTGGCAGCTATCATGATGAAAGTGCAGGACAGATGGCTTTCAACAGCAGAGTGAGTAGTGGCCAGGACCGCTTTCAGCGCTGGTGGCGCTCTGTGAAACAATCTTTCCTATCCGCCCCCGACCTCCTCCTCTGATTCTCTCACTACCACCCTTCAAAAGTGCCCCTCCTCTCACCATAGCTTCTCTCTCACATATATTTAACTTGTTTTAAGGACGCTGGTAAAGGCTAACTTTACTAATCCACACAGCTATCTGCATAAAATACAGATCTGTTCTTTGCAGCAGGCATATTAATCCTCTGCGCTACTTTATGGCAAGTCAAAACAGTCACTAGACAACATTTTGATATCTCTCTCTAGCAGAACCTTAGTAATAGTTATCTTGATATTTGAAATGCTACCTGAAAGCTGGGTGCACAAGGAACTCTGCGGCAGGTGCTTTTAAATAGAAGGTTTTTGCTAAACACACCGCACCACTTGTGGTCAGTGCTCCCCATTCAGATCTGTTCGGAGTGCGGCTGCACCAGTCGCACTGCCCTAAAGCCAGCCTTGAGCTGAACCGTACAGCTCCATTGCAGAGACCAACCAACAGCAATAAAACGCATTTTTTAAAAAAGGACAAATATTTTTTGCTGTATGAGAAAGCACATGTGGTAGCCCCTTTCACTCAAGGGAACAGCTTTTTACCCTATGTAGTGTGCGGTGGGTTGGGCGATAAAAATCTGAACAGGACAACAAGAGACCAATGAATTAAGAGGACTGGCTGAAAACATCTAGAAAAAATAAATTATATATAAAACTTTGTCCCTTTCTATCTCGGTGTGCATGACACTGTGCTAATCCTACGCTTAAAGACCGATAGAAAATAACTTCTAATATATAATAAACTTTACATGCTTTGCCAATGTATAGGGGGCAATAGTTCTGTGGAGATTCGTCAAATGGATGCAATGTTAAGGGTCAAAAATCTGAATTATTCCTATCTATGGTTGTCCGAACTGTAACAGTGTGTCTACGCTTCTGTTGTGTGTGTGTGTGTGTGTGTGTGTGTGTGTGTGTATATGTGTGTGTATATATATATATATATATATATATATATATATATATATATAATATGTTCGAGGCATATGAGCTTCAGATCGTACACTTTTGCAATAGATCGCAACCTGGTGTTGGGATCGGATGATTGCAGGTTGTTGTCTTCTTGGAAGAAGTCTTTGTAGTCCCGAGATAGGTGACTCCTCCCTTGGACAATACTGCGCATTGTCATCGACTCCATCCTCCGATTGTTTTTTTCCGCCACTGGGTTCGGATGAAAGTTTTCAGCTCCGGCTAGAAAAGACTTTTCAGCAACTTCGAAGCGTTAAAACTTTATAAAAACATTATCGACATCGAATAGACTACTTTCCACATCCGCTACATTCCGGTGCGTCGGCGCCGTACGGCCTACGCCTCATGGACAGCACTCCATTCGAGAGATGCCCGGTATGTCGAGCAGAATTCCCTCATAGCGGCCATCACGAGGTCTGCAACCTCTGTCTATCACCGGAACACGACAAGTCGACCTGTACAGCTTGTGCTTCCTTCCGATCGAAGAAGACCATTCGGGATCGGAGGGCACGTCGACACGAAATGAGGAGATCAGCACCAGCACCAGAGGCCATCTTCGAGGGAAGAGATCGTCGAAGAAGACGTCTCCGAGGACGAAGATCCACCCGAAGACATCTCCGAGGATGAGGCTCCACTCGTCGCCGAGGAAGACTCGCCTGATCTCCAGATCATATCGGAGGCAGAGGACTCAGACGACTCGATTCCATCTCGTTAACCCGTGAGTACTCTTGCCCCTGCACAACAGACACTACCCAAGCCAAAGATAACGGTCAGCACTCCGCCCATGGGGCCCAGTCGAGACTGAAATATCCCCTCCAACGCCCCGTCTTCGGGCTCGGCTACGAGGAAAACGACTACGCCTTCCGGTGCCTTGGCACCGACAAAACCACATGTGCCAATTCCACCTCCTCCATTGGCACCGAAGAACACACATCCTTCGACACCGAAGGATTCTTCGACACCGAAGCCAAAACGCCCTTCGGTGCCCAAAGACCAAGATCCTTCGGCACCCAAACCAAAAGATACATCGGTGCCAAAGCCAAAGACTGTACCAAATCCGAAAAAAGCTCTCACTCCGAAACCTTCTGGTTCCAAAAATAAAGATAGAAAGCCAGAGTCCGGCGCCGCAAGGCCAATCAGACCTGTCTCCACTCCAAAAACTCCAAGGCCTGATACAGAGAAACCCTCTAACAAGCCTACCAAGCCGAAAACACCTTCGGCACCGAGAAATTTGCCACGGGACTCAATAACGCCTCCTACAGCAAAAAACACAAAACGACCCCTATCGGCACCGAATAAATCGACGCCGAAGAAGATTGTAGAGGAGGAAGAACTGTTTAGACCAGATCCTAAACAAAGAACAGTCCATATCAATCCTAAAACTGGACATGTGGAAGCTATTCCTTACAAGAAGAGACCAGCAGAAACACCATTTCGACCTGTGATTCCTGCCAAAAAGTACTGTGCAACCATATGACTCTGCTTCAACAGGAAGTTCTAGCACTTCTAGAAAAGGATGCTATTCAAATAGTTCCTTAAGAAGAACAGAGAACAGGAGTTTACTCCTTGTACTTCCTAATCCCCAAAAAGGACGGGACATTACAACCAATTCTCGACCTCCGACCCCTCAACTATTACATATAATCAGATCATTTTCACATGATCACTCTTCAACAAGTACTCCCACTACTACAACAAGGTGATCTCCTTTCAACACTAGACCTAAAGGACGCCTACTTTCACATTCCTATACATCCTGCTCACAGGAAGTATCTAAGGTTTTGCAGCGTGAATCTTTCTGGATTCACTATGCTGTGCATTATTCCGCGGTCTTGTGGTTGGGTCCGGATTCGTAGTCTTTTCTTTGTTTTTTATTTTTTTTTTTTAGCCCAGGTGGGCGTCGGCGTCACACCCCCTTGGGTGTATTTCCGGTGACGTCGGCATGCTTCCTGCGGAAGCTCCCACTCTTGGGCGCCATCTTCAGATTCTTTTTTTCCGCGGTCGGGTCTGGATCGTTCCCGTTTGGGCTCCAGACATTTTTGGAGAAAGAAGAAAGAAAATACAGAAAAGACGAGGAGAAGTCATCTGAAGACTCCAGGGGACTTCATCGACGAGAAACAAGCAAGGATAAGGCGTTTTCCATCGAGATCTTCGACGACCGTCGACGAACACGCGACCAGAGAGGCCCTGGACGCTCGAGGATGGACAACACGCCGTTCAAGTTCTGCCGTAACTGCCACCACAAGTACGCGCAGAAGGACCAGCACCCGGTATGCAACCTTTGCCTACCGGTGGACCACGAAAGCGGAGACTGCAACGCCTGTTCCGCCTTCACCCCGAAGACCCTTCGTGTGAGAGAGAGGCAGAGGGTAGCACACGCCGCCCTGCAGGGGAAGGCCCCGACTCCGTCACTCTACGAGCTGGGGATGTCCTCCGAGGAAGAAGACAACGCTGCCGCCGAAGACGACAGCTACACGGTCGTAGAGACCGATTACACGAAGACTTCTGACAAGGTAGGAGACTCTTCGGCCCCCAAGAACCCGAGAGACTCTGAGTCTAGAAAGATCGAGGGCAAGACCCCGAAAGCGCCGACGCCAAAAAAGGCGGCGTCTGCGACTACTCCCAGGCCCAGCGGATCCTCCGAGAAGGAGTCCCCGGCGCCGAGAGCTGCTGATCAGCACAAAACGTCGAAAATCGTCCCCGAAAAGGATCGATCGACGCCGAGGGAGAAAGACCCAAAACTGACGACGACCAGAGAACCGAAATCCGGTTCGACGTCGAAAACTTCGACTCCGAGAGGCACGGCGACGAGCCTTCCGCCGAAGAGAGCGGCCGACCCATCCGACGCGGAACACGCGGCCGAGATGGAAAAGAAGAGAAGGCGCCTCGAGGCAGAAATGGAGAACATCATGCAGCGGAAGAAAGATTTCGACGCAAAGATGAAAGCCTTCACGATCCCTCACAAGACCAAGCCACCGGTGATGGAGCCGGTCGAGGAGGAAGAGGAGATCGCCGAAGTCACCGAGGAACAAGACCAGGACGTCAAGGTGATCGACGACCAGGAGGAGTTCGAGAACCCCTACGATAGTTACAACTATGGGGAGGAGGAGGAGGGCAGGACAGACACAGAGTCGGCACCCTCGGACCTTCAGGAGGTAGATTACATCGATGTCGACACCGACAGCCCGGAGGAGGTGGTCGACACCTACCCCTCGAGGCCCTCGCCGCCGGACGACATCGGGGCCTACAACTCGGTGATACAATCTGCCGCAGCAGCTTTCAAGCTCAAGCTCGACGAAGAGAAGCAGAAAGCAGACTTCCTTCTAGAAACATTGCTCCCAACACAAACGAGGAGCCAGTTCCTTCCAATGCTCGAGAGCGTCTTGGCTCAGGGGAAGGAAGCTTTCGGGGAGCCCGCAACATGCAAGGCAGTAACTCCCAGAACTGAGAAGAAGTACAAGCATGCCACAAAGGACCCGGCCTACATTCAGGGCACGGTCTCCGCAGACTCCATTATCACGGCCACAGCAAGGAGGAGGGCTAACGTACCCACTACCTCGGGGCCACCACCGGATAAGGAGAGCAAAAGGATGGATCTGGTGGGCAGAAGGATCGAACGGAATGCCGCGACCCACTGGCGCATGGCTAATTCCAACGCCCTGATAAACAGGCACATGTACCAAATCATGGAGGGACTAGGGCAGTTGGTGAAGGACTTGCCCCAGGATGCCAGGCAGAAAGCCGAAAAGCTGGTTGAAGAGGGAAAGAATGCGGCAAATTCTTGCCTTAAGACGGCCCTGGATGGGGCAGACACCGCCAGCAGGCTCATGATGATGGGCGTCACGGAAAGGAGGCACGCCTGGCTCAGAATATCCGGTTTCAAACCGGAAGTGCAACACAGTATCCTGAACACACCGTTCAACGGCAGCACGCTTTTCGGACCAACAGTGGATGAACAGCACAGCCAACTGAAGAAGGATAACGAAACAGCAAGATCCATGGGAGCATTGCAGTTCAGAGGGAACAAGAGGGGCACCCCGTCACGGAGGCCCGGCGGGAGAGGCGGAAACCAGCCAGGTACATCACACCAGGCTTTCCAGCAAACGCACCAGGCAGACTCGCAGAGTCAGCAGGGTCATCAGAAGCAGCCCTGGCAGTACCAACAAAGAGGCCAGTCCTTTCGAGGGAGAAATGGACGGGGACAAAATAGAAGAGGGGGCCAGCAGCCCACCTCCAAGTGACTTCAAAAAACTCCGTGTGCCCGCCCGCAAGAAAGACCCCAGGGGGCAGCACGTACAGATGGGTCAAGACAAACTAGACACCTACGACCACAGGACACCAGTGGGAGGAAGATTAAGATTCCACCTCCAAGAGTGGAGAGAAATCACATCAGACAAATGGATCCTCAACATTATCCAATTCGGATACTGCATAGAGTTGGAGGCGAGGCCAACAAGCAGAAAACCAAAAAGAAAGCCACTAGCAAGCAAGCAGCTGCAGTGCCTTCAGGAAGAAGCAAAAGAACTCCTGCAGAAGCAGGCCATAGAACGGGTACCCTTCAAGGAAAGAAACACAGGAGTATACTCAACGTACTTCCTGGTACCAAAAGTAGACGAGACAATGAGACCCATTCTCGATTTACGGTTCGTGAACAAATTCATAAGAACGCAAAAATTCAAAATGACCTCCCTGCAAGAGGTGCTCCCACAGTTGCAGATCGGGGACTTCATGTCCACTATAGACCTCAAGGACGCATACCTGCACATCCCAATGAACAGAAAGCACAAGCACATGCTCAGGTTCACCGTCGGAGAAAGCCACTACCAGTTCACGACACTGGCCTTCGGTCTAAAATCGGCACCAAGAGTTTTCACAAAGTGCCTCGCAGCAGTCGCAGCGCACGTAAGAAGGCAGGGAATACACGTATACCCTTACCTGGACGACTGGCTGGTGAAAGCAAACTCATACCAGAAATGCAAGCTGCACGCACATACAGTGACCAGCACGCTCATAAACCTGGGGTTCTCCATCCATTGGAAGAAATCATCAATGGAGCCGGAACAAGTGAAGATCTTCCTGGGAGCACAAATCAACACCTTACAGGGCAAGGTGTTCCCCAGCGAGAAGAGGGCGAGGGCGCTGGTGAAGGAAACTCGCCTCTACCGGAAGGGACAAGCTCGGACAGTGAGGACTGCGAGCAAGATCATGGGGATGATGGCATCATGCATCCACCTGGTACCGAATGTACGACTCCACATGAGACCCATTCAAGAATGGCTACAGGAGCAATGGTCACAAGCTACAGGCAGTTGGGAGGATCTAGTGGTTGTAACGCACGCAGTGCAGAAGGAGATGACATGGTGGATCATGGAGAACATAGCAAGGGGAAAGCCTCTAACGCCCCCAACGCCAACAGTGACCATCACCACAGACGCATCCCTGAAGGGATGGGGCGCTCACATGGAGGAGCTCAAGGTGAGGGGACTGTGGACACCGACGGATGCCACAAAGCACATCAATTACTTAGAATTGAAGACGATCTTCCTTGCACTGAAAGCCTTCCAAACAAGACTGTACAAGCACAAGGTGTTGATACAAACAGACAACACCACTGCGATGTTCTACATCAACAAGCAGGGGGGCACCCAGTCGGCCCCGCTTTCAACGCTAGCGCAGGAGATATGGAGATGGGCCATCCCTCTCAAGATAGACCTACTGGCCATACACCTGCCAGGGAAGGACAACATACAAGCAGATTGGCTCAGCAGGCAGACATCGGCATCCCACGAGTGGGAGCTCAATGCTCAGGAGACAAGGCGCCTATTCGACAGATGGGGAACTCCATCGGTGGACCTGTTTGCCACACGCCAGAATGCAAAATGCCGAAACTTCGCATCCAGGCAGCCCGAGGAAGGGTCACTAGGGAATGCCCTATGGATAGATTGGTCAAGGACATTTGCCTACGCCTTTCCCCCGATACCACTGATGCACAGAGTACTGAGCAAGTGCAGAGCGAGCAACATGACACTGATACTGGTCGCACCACAGTGGGCGAGGCAGACATGGTACTCGCAGATCATGGAGATGACACAGTGTGCACACCACAGATTCAGCAGGCGAAAAGACTTACTCTCCATGCAGAACGGAGAGGTGCTACACCCAGAGCCAGAGAGCATGAGCCTAGTAGCGTGGCTCCTGAGGACATAGAGTTCGCACATTTAAGATTGCCAGAAAGTACACTGAAGGTCCTGCGGGAGGCAAGAAGGCCTAGCACTCGGAAGTGCTATGTGGCAAAATGGAAGAGGTTCACAATATGGTGTAGACAAGAAAGACTTCACAATAAAATGAAGAAGAATTCCACAGTGCTAAAGTACCTGACGCACTTGCTAGAGAAGAACCTTAGCTCATCCTCCCTGAGGGTTCACTTAGCAGCGATAGTCGCCTACACAAGGGGTGAAACTTGCAGGAGTTTCTTCACGTCACAGGTGGTGAAGAGATTCCTAGAAGGGGCGAAAAGGATCGCACCGCCCAAGCGGGTGCCGCCACCGGCATGGAACTTGAACATAGTCCTAACGGAACTCATGAAAGAGCCCTTTGAACCGCTCCACAAGGCGTCCTTAAAGATGCTAACTATGAAAACAGCTTTCCTGGTTGCAATAACGTCCCTACGCAGAGTAAGCGAGCTTCAGGCCCTGACGCTACAAGAACCCTACATACAAATACACAATGACAGGGTTGTGATGAGGACTGACCCAAACTTCATGCCGAAGGTGGTATCTAAATTTCACATGAACCAGTCTATACAGATACCGAGTTTTTTCCAAAAACCAACAACTGCGGCAGAGCGAGCTCTGCACACCCTGGACGCCAGAAGGGCAGTCATGCACTACATCGAAAGGACGAAGGGACACAGGAAGACAAAACAGTTCTTTGTGTCATTCGCCAACAGTTACATGGGAAAAGCAGTAACCAAAAAGACCATTGCACGATGGATCGCACAGACAATCCAACTCTGCCACAAGCGGGCAGGACAAGAGCTAGCAGAGGGGACACGTGCCCACTCCACTAGGAAAAAGGGCGCTACAATAGCCTTCCTGGCTAACACACCCATACAAGACATATGCCTGGCGGCAACATGGGCTTCGGTGCACACGTTCACGAAGCACTACTGTGTGGACATACAGATGAACAAGGAAGCTCAAGTTGGACAGAAGGTGCTACAGCACATATTCAATACCCAACGCTCATCTTCCACCCAACCGCCACAGAAATGAGAAACCGCTACAAAATCTATGCACAGCATAGTGAATCCAGAAAGATTCACGCTGCAAAACGAATAGTTTTCTTACCTGTCGGTGTAGTTTTGCAGCTTGAAGATCTTTCTGGATTCACTAGCGAACCCACCCACCTCCGCCAGAAAGATGAGGCTGGAGAGAGAAGAGGTGGTTAACAAAAGAAAGGATATTTAAAAAGTACAAAGCGGTAAAATACCAACTAATTAGAACATTGCCATTACTTCGGAAACGAAAGAAACACGGAAAAAAAGAACCCGAAGATGGCGCCCAAGAGTGGGAGCTTCCGCAGGAAGCATGCCGACGTCACCGGAAATACACCCAAGGGGGTGTGACGCCGACGCCCACCTGGGCTAAGAAAAAAAAAAAAAAAAAAAAGAAAAGACTACGAATCCGGACCCAACCACAAGACCGCGGAATAATGCACAGCATAGTGAATCCAGAAAGATCTTCAAGCTGCAAAACTACACCGACAGGTAAGAAAACTATTCGTTTGTCATACAAGGACAGCACTATTAGTTCAAAGTTCTTCCATTCGGGGTCACAACAGCACCACGAGTGTTCACAAAGTGCTTAGCAGTAGTAGCGACACATCTCCGAAGACAACAAATACATGTCTGCCCTTATCTCGACGACTGGCTCATAAAAGCAAAATCATTCAGTCAACGTGTCCAACACACAAAGCAAACAATTCAGACACTGCACGACTTAGGGTTTACCATAAACTACACCAAGTTGTACCTAGAGCCTTCGCACGTTCATCAGTATCTAGGAGCTACCATGGACACATCTACAGCTCTAGCGTATCCCAGTCCAGCCAGGATACAGAGCATTCAGACCTTAGTCTCCGTTTTTCAACACCAGCAGTCTCTCCAAGCCAGAGTGTTCATGAGCCTAATAGGCATGATGGCGTCCTGCATCTTCATAGTTCCACATGCAAGACTGCAAATGCGCCCGTTACAAGAATGTCTAGCACAACAGTGAAATCGGGCTCAGGGTCAGCTCACAGACCTGGTGTTGGTAGACAGCCGTACATATCGCTCTCTGCAATGGTGGAACACCAAAAACGTAACAAGAGGACGGCCGTTCCTAGAGCCTGTTACACAGATAGTGCTCACAACAGACGCATCCCTCACAGGATGGGGAGCCCATCTCTTACACTATACCACACAAGGCCAATGAAACAAACAACCAACAAAAAATATGTTCCATATCAACCACCTAGAGCTGCTAGCAATTTTTCTAGCACTCAAAACATTTCAATTGCAAGTACAGAACAAAGCTGTCTTAATCCGGACGGACAATATGCCAGCCATGTACTATATACAAAAACAGGGGGGGACACACTCTCTGCAACTGTCCCAGCTTGCGCAGAACATTTGTAGATGGGCCATTCCTCAAAACATACACCTGACTGTAGAACACCTCCCAGGAATTCACAATCGGATAGCAGATCTGTTAAGTCGACAGTCACAACAGACTCATGAATGGGAGATACATCCACAAGTTCTTCTGCCATTCTTCCAAAGGTGGGGGCATCCTCAGATAGATCTCTTTGCCACCCACGAGAATACAAAATGCCCAACCTTCGCCGCCAGGTTTCCACACCCACGCTCGGAGGAGAATGCAATATGGATGAACTGGTCAGGCAGATTTCTGTGCGCTTTTCCGCCTCTCCCACTCATTCCACTAGTAGTGCGCAAACTCAGACAACAGTCTCTCAAACTAACACTAGTAGCTCCCACATGGGCACGCCAGCCGTGGTTCACCACACTACTAGATCTCTCACTGGTTCCACATCAAAAATTACGGCTCACGCCCTCCCCGTTAACACAGAACCATGGAGAAATAAGACACCCAGAACCAAGCCAACTGAATTTGGCGATCTGGCTCCTGAAGTCCTAGAGTTCGGTTACTTAAACCTGCCACCAGACTGTATGAACATAATTAAAGAAGCTAGAAAACCCACTACCAGAGCGTGCTATGCCGCTAAGTGGAAAAGGTTTGCAATATATTGTAACAACAATCACATTGACCCACTGGATGCTTCCATCCAAAATATCATTTGCTACCTTCTACACCTACAAAGGTCCAATTTAGCTTATTCTTCCATATGCCTGCATCTGGCAGCAATTGCAGCCTATTTACAGAATAGACAAAATCTATCTCTCTTCAGAGTACCTGCAATCAAAGCATTTATGGAAGGATTAAAACGAATAATCCCACCTAGGTTACCACCTGCTCCAGGGTGGAACCTGAACGTGGTACTTACAAGACTTATGGGACCCTCTTTCGAGCCTTTACACAAGTGTGAATTGCAATTCCTAACATGGAAAACGGCTTTCCTTGTTGCCATCACCTCTCTCAGAAGAGTTAGTGAAATACAAGCATTCACAATACAAGAACCATTTTTTCAAATACATCCTAACAAAGTGGTTCTCAGGCCTAATCCAAAATTCCTGCCAAAGGTTATCACTCCTTTTCACCTTAACCAATCAGTAGAGCTACTTGTGTTTTTCCAAAACCCAGACTCTGTTGCAGAAAGGGCTTTACACACTTTAGATGTTAGGAGAGCCCTATTATACTACACAGATAGGACTAAATCATTCAGAAAGACAAAACAATTATTTGTATCTTTCTCTCCCCCACACAAAGGCAACCCCATCTCTAAGGGGGGAATTGCCAGGTGGATTGTAAAGTGTATACAAATATGCTATCAAAAAGCTAAACGTACACTAACAGTTCCTCCTAGAGCACACTCCACTCGCAAACTAGGAGCCTCTATGGCTTTCTTAGGAAATATACCACTAGAGGACATATGCAAGGCAACAACATGGTCTACAATACACACCTTCACTAAACACCATTGTGTTGATGTGCAGGCCAAGCAGCAAGCTGCAGTAGGCCAGGCTGTCCTTAGAACACTATTTCAGAATACTGCAACGGATACAAGCGACCACCGCTAAGGGAGACACAGCTGCACAATCGTTGCAAAAGTGTACGATCTGCAGCTCCTATGCCTCGAACGGAAAATGCTACTTACCAGTATGCATCTGTTCTTGGCATGTAGAGCTGCAGAATCGTGCACGCCCTCCCACCTCCCCGGGACTTGTATCCGTTCCAGGACTCATCTTACTTAGATGCACAAGCATGGACATCCTTTTTCTCTTTACTCCTACTAACTCCATCATTTCCCATCATGGCGAAAAACAATCTGAGGATGGAGTCGATGACCATGCGCAGTATTGTCTAAGGGAGGAGTCACCTATCTCGTGACTACAAAGACTTCTTCCAAGAAGACAACAACCTGCAATCATCCGAGCCCAACACCTGGTGGCTATCTATTGCAAAAGTGTACGATTCTGCAGCTCTACATGCCAAGAACAGATGCATACCGGTAAGTAGCATTTTCCATATATTCAAACAACAAAGGATTGCCCATGTGGAGAAAGCCACACTGCTAAGTTGCAGTCCCAGCGTGAGGGTGAAGCAAATGTGACACACATCCAGCAACATCTGATGCCAAACGCGTTTCGGGCTCCCGCCCTTGGTCCCTGACAATTCAGACTCGTGCACATGAAATTAGCAGTCAACTACTTTATTCAAAATAACCCCCCTGCCCCTGGCTTCCGGGCATCATGGTCATTGTAGTCCTGCGATTACACCTCAATGGGTTTTCATGTGGCGCCCCTTAATAAAATCAAACCACCCCTGTGGGTTTGCTGCATTGTCCATTTTCTAACAACCTGCCAATACTTCTCCCACCACCCAACCCCTCGCCCCCCCCCCACGGGGAACACCGACCTGCCGTGAACACCGGGGGATCCAGTGTTCATGATCCACCATTAAGCGGCGGGCAGTCTCCATGACCGAGCCAGGCCACATTCAATTCAAACAACGAAGGATTGCCCATGTGGAGAAAGCCTAACAGGTAAGTTGCAGTTCCAGCGTAAGGGTGCAACGAATGGGACAGACACACCCAGTAACCTCAGATGCCAAACGCGTTTCGGGCGACTGCCCTCGGTCACTGGCAATTCAGGCTCGTGCACATGAAATTAGCAGTCAGCTACTGTATTCAAAATAAGCCCAGCCCCCTGGGGCACCCCATGAAAACCCACTGAGGCGTATTCGAGCACTACAATGACCATGCTGCCCGTAAGCCAGAGGGCGGGGCTTATTTTGAATACGAGACAAGGAGGGAGAGGGAGAACACCACAGGGTCACGCCAAAGAAGATGGCGAACAAGAAGGGGAAAAAGGAAAAGGACGAGGAATGAACAGGAATTGCAAGTAAAATTGGGGACCCCAACCAAAGCGAAAAATCCTTTGGTTGTGAACGTATCGTCAGTACCATAGAATGCAAACCATCTGAGATTACTTAACCTGGGTTTCACATTTTGCTCATTAACACATCTGGACTTTGTGGATGCTCGAATTGAATTTTACGAATACATTAGAAAACTAAAACTACATAAATACCAGCAGATGAGAAGCAAACAACAAGGAAGTTAAATGACTGAATACTGTATACTCTCCTCTTTTAAAATTGCTGACATACCAGACCTAGTCAGAATCCATGATCTAACTGAACAGTCAATACAAGTTTGGGATCATGTAGAAAACCGGCAAGGCAGTCAGGAAATTGATCTGGTGGGTACTGGATCCTACCAATGATACATTCGTGAGCACTTTATGGAGCATGGGCTTTGTGACGGATCAACGGTTTGGAGGTGGCTTTAAACCACCAAGTAATTTCTGTCCACAACTCCCATCAGGGAATCGTATTGATCTCTTCCAAGAATTGGTAGTGGATGAGTTAGATACTTTCAGACGGAAATGGTGGAATATTTCTAAAAAAAGATTTTTTTTTAAGTCAGATTGGAAAGACATTAACGTGCTAAGGAACAATCTATCTTTGATCATAAAGCTGTCCGATAAAGGAGGGAATAAAATCCTGATGAATCAAGGGACCTATGTAGCAGGAGCACTGAGGCAATTAAACAACTCTCTACCTTACACCCTCCTCACAACAAACCCATTAGGTCATCTGGAAAAGAAATACCATTTAAAATTGAAGGCATGGTTTTAAACTAAGCCTACTGGGTTAGGAAGAATTGCAGTACCTCCATAAGGAGAAAACCAGAATGGCCAAGTTTTACCTTCTACCGAAAATTCCCACCAGGAAGACCAATAGTGAGCTCAGTAGGATCACTGTTGGAGAACAGCTCCAGATTCCTAGATCTATTCCTGCAAGAATATGTAACGGCCCTCCCATCATAGTTCAAGGATAGTACAGAATTCTAAAAGAAACTGGATAACTTTCCCTGGAAGTCAGAATATATAATAACCATGGACGTGGTGTCGTTATACACCTCCGTTGAGCATGGGAAAGGAATACATGCTTGTGAGAGCTTTTTAAGGGACTGGCCTGGCCATGCACTACTGTCTTACACATAACATTTTTACGTTTGATGGCACATTTTACCAGCAAATGCAAGGGACAGCCAAGGGCACCTCCTTCGCCCCACCTATGCAAAAATATTAATGGGGTGGTGGGAGAAGGTGGTGGCCTGGGCTGATGAGAAAAACCAATACACTGAGAAATTGGCACTATAGACCCTATTCATTGGCAACCTATTTATTCTGTGGGAAGGCAGCAAAAGTGAACTAGAACTCTTCTTGACTAAAATAAACTATAATGATTGTAATTTACAATTCACATATACATATAGTCGTCAATCATGCAATTTCTTGGATGTAGATTTGGAGGTCTGGGAAAACATATTGACAACCAGGATCCACAGGAAAAAGACGGCAACCAACTCTATCCTAAATGCGAATAGCGGCCACCCAGATGCTCTCAAGTGGAGTATTCCCTATAGCCAGACGTTGAGAGCAAGGAGGGTTTGCTCAACAGAAGAGTTGTACGATGAGGAGGGGTGTATGATGGTTAGGAACTTCAGAGAATGTGAATACTCAATGACAGTATTGGAGAACGCCAGGAAAGAGCTAAAGAAAAAACTAGATTACAGTCTTTGTACCCAAAAAACATTCTGGAAGAGAACAGCAAAACAGTAAAGAGACTGTTCCTGGAATATAATATGGTGCAGCTCAGTTTCAAGAAAATCCTTATAAAGAATTGCTTTGTCTTAAAAAATGACGAACATCTTGGGGAGATTTTTGAGAAAGGACCACAAGTAACTTCTAAAAAAGTTAGGTCCCTGGGAGACATTCTGACCCTAAGTCACTGTTTGCCAGCAAGAACAAGGACTAGGAAATTGGTTTGTTAGAAATATGGAGGATTTTGCGAAGTGCAATTCCTGCAAGGCTTGCAAACATGGACTTAATTGCAAGAGTTATCAGTCGCACAGTTGAAGGCCATGAGGTACCCATTAAGGAAAGAATAACATGCAACACAAGTATGCCATCTATGCTTTGAAATTTGGTTGCAAAAAGTTATATGTTGGTAGCACGAAGAGCAAAGTGAAACTAAGAATCCTTCAACATATGAGAGTGAAAACAAATGGTGATGAGAACTACCCAATGGCCTGTCACTTTGATTAAGTTCATAACCGGTTCCTATCCGCATTCAATTATTAGGGTGCCAAACATGTGCGGTCTCCCCAAGAGGAGGTGACCGTGAAAAGGAACTGAGTAGGCAAGAATCACGTTTGATACTCTATTGGGACAGAAATACCCTGGTGCCACATCATGGATGCAGAACTATTTGTTTGCCTGTGATGTTGGAGTTAGGGTAGTTGCACTTCGATGAAATGGATATAAGATTATTTTTAGAACTTATATAACACTTGAAGATTGTAAAAATCTACCCCCTTCCTTTTTTCCTTCCTTACTCCCTCCCTCCTTCCCTCACCCTTCCTTTCTCTTAATCATTTTTCTTAATCCTGTTTCTCAATTTATACTGTATATAATACCTTTTTTTTTATTGTGTTGAAGTAACTTAAGATACGTTCTCACCTCAGAAATGTCCTAAGAGTAATTGCCCCGAGGTAGAATATTTAACACAGTGGGTATTTCAAGACTGGATTGACCACCCCCCCCCCCCCCCCCAAAAAGGGGAACAAAGAAAAAGCTATAAGTAGATATTGTATGGTACTGTGCACTTTAAGTAGAATTTAATGCACTTTACCTTAGTGAAATTACACTATTATGAGGGAACTAGATCATCCACAAAGTACTTTGAGCTTTAAATCCAGTTAACTGACATCGATTTCCACAAAAAGTATGACCAAGTTCCCCATGTAAAAAAGTCAAAAATACGCTTTAAATTGAAAAAATGAAAAAGATTTGTATAGTATTTTATATTCTTATGCAATATATACACAGCATTATGCACCTCAAATATGTGTAACGGACAGTCCTCAATAGAAACTATGATCAAGCACCTTAGGTACTTCAGTATTAAACTATAAATATAGGGTTTTGCTTGACTAACATAATGGAGGTTACGGTACTCATATTGCATTCTGCACTTAAATATTATGCTGCTCTCACTCGATCATAAATCTCCAAAAAGAAGAAAGCATTTTATGAAGTCTTCTAAGAGAAAATAAAATTTTCGCAAGATCATTTTGACAAGATGTCCTTTTAAATATTTTAAAACTGGGCAATAAGTGAGGTATTGGAAGATGACACAGTAACAAGAAAATTATGCATGTGTACCTAGTTCAGTTGAGTAAAAAGGAAGGGGGGAAGCTCTTTGATAGTATTCTTATTTGCACTGAGTGGATGAGAACAATGAAAGATTCAAATTAAATAGAATTTGAACCCTTAAGTATTTATTACGGTGTCAAAAAAACGTAGAAAATAAATACAAAATCTATGATAATATAACAAAAATATGTGGGACAGTGAACAACAACATGGTTTAAGGATAACTCTGTTACTGTGTTTGGGACGCTCTAGCTGGACATAAAATAAAATTGTTCACACTTACCATGTCAAATTTAGGGAGGGAGCACAGTGACTGGGGTCCTAGTTAGCAGGATCCCAGTCAGACTAGTTCAATAAACACTGAAACCATCAAAAAATGGGGATAACCATGAAAGCATATCCTACTTTCCTACACACTGCAACATTTGCTATCAAAATATTGATGCGAAAACTGCATGACAGAGATATGGGTATAATATTAGATCTATGAAAGTAAGTGTAAAATGGCTCGGAAAAATATGAAGCATCATTGCTGCTATCATGCGTACAACCCCCATAGATAAAGCAATCTTGTGTTATGTGCAACATCGACCCTACACTATACACTTAATGGGTAGCTGAGTTCATGTGGACTAATGACTACAGGTAAAAAGGTAACCTATCCTGCACACAGTGTTTAATCTGCATACAACTATTCAGGAAAAATCATTTTCCTCCAGCTATTGAAGCCCTGTTACATAACTAATGCCCTACTTCAGAGTCTTTACTAGTATCAAACCCCTGACAGTTACTGAACCTACATTGAGAAAAGAAGTGGATATAAGTAGAAAGGTGGGTACTGTTAACACTGCATGGGGAGAGTTTACTCTATACCGCACTGTTTGTAGACAGTGAAACTCTCATGAGAAATATGCCACAGAGTATTAGAAATTATCTGCTAAGAAAAGTGTACACTTTATGCACAACTTGTCCAAACAGCACAGATTCACTTAAAATAACCAAGGTATGAAGATGAAAAATATCATACTACTTGCAGCGTTCATTCTGTGTTGAAACTTTACAGAAAGCCCATCTTCTGAAGCAAAACAGAAAGGAAAGACAAGGCTTGGCAGTTCGGGCTGGACTGTTCCCATGAGGCACAGGGTCAAGGCTGATTTGCATATGGCCATGTCTGACCTGGGGTGGCTTGGAGTGCAAAAAAACGATGGATTTAGGACCAGATCTCTGTACTGGGGTGAATGTATGACATTGTTCTGCATTCTGTCCATCAATTGTTGTTTTTGCATTTGTCACCCCTAGTGGTATGGGTATGCTCAGACGTGAGTCCCATGCTCTCCACACCACTGGAGTCAAGCTATCCAGGCTGATGAAGGCTGATAGCCAGAAACCAGTACTTGGATGCTTGATTCCGGTCCAGGAAAGACCAGGCTTGGCAGTTCGGGCTGGACTGTTCCCATGAGGCACAGGGTCAAGGCTGATTTGCATATGGCCATGTCTGACCTGGGGTGGTGTGGAGTGCAAAAAAACGATGGATTTAGGCCCAGATCTCTGTACTGGGGTGAATGTATGACATTGTTCTGCATTCTGTCCATCAATTTTTGTTTTTGCACATAGGTTAGTACAGTCTTCTACGTTAAGTAGAAATTGTCTTGCTGAGAAGATTTGATTTAATAACTCATGGCTGCTTACAATACTTGGTATGTAATTTATAAATTTATACTCTAATGAAATTTTCAAGTGTTAAAGATTTTGAACTTGAACTACTCAGTATGTAGAATCTTATCTGTGCACTGCAGGAATCTTTTTCTGCATTACCACAGAGTTACTCTTAAAATACAAAGATTTATAACGTGTTCCATACCTCTACACACTTATAGTGCATTATGAGCACATGTGTTTTGCAAACACTAATGTGGATTAGCTGGACACAGACTGTACACAATTAGGTAGAAAAGTAACAAGGTAGTTACCGGCCACTATGTAACTATTGACCCCTTGAGTGCTTGTGACGGAACCACTCCGTCACGAGCCACGGACGCGCTGTGCTTGTGACGGAGTGGTTCCGTCACGGCGCGGTCGCCCCGCCTACGCGGCGTCAATTCCGCACCTGCGCGGCCGTTTTATTGAGCGGGCGGGGCCGTGACGGAAACACTCCGCACAGCGCGCCCGTGGCGGAGTGGTTCCGTCACGAGCATGGCGGTGCTGCGCAGACCCCCCTCCTCCCCAGTGCCGTGGCGGAATTACCGCCGCGGCCAAGGGGTTAAACAAACTAACACATTCATTGGATAATGTCATCGATCTCAATTGACTTGGCATCAGATGTCATAGAACATGGTGGTTTAATATGTGAGGTCATACGCAGTACATGGTGTGGGTGCACATCATAGTTCACTCTGCTAAGTGAAACTGGCAAATGTCTGGGTCCCCCCACGTTAATGTTGTCACTGACCGATTCACCTAATTATATAACTATAACATTACTTTAACCTCCTGTTTTTTTCTGTGAATTTCTAGAGTTGTTTTAGCGTTGAGTAAGATGTCCATCGTAATGCATGGCGGAGGGACAATTGACGCAGGGTCTGGCCTTGCATTTTCCATTGTGCTGGTCCTTTCCAAGCATTCTCTCCCTAACCTTCCTCCTATTCCTTGCCCAAGTCCATACCCCTTCCCCCTCTCGTCTAGCCCTGTGTGGCCATTGTAGCTGGCCTTCCAGCCTACCCTGCACTGTTAGCTTGCAGCACCTACCACTTCCTTCCTGCCCTCTTTTGCCAGAATCCATGCATCTGCCCCGTCCCTCCTGCCCTGCATGGTCCGATCTGCCCACCAGTGTCCCTGCTCACTCCTCCTGCTCTCCATTGCCTGAGACTATGCCCCTATAATTGCTCTCCTGTTTAGCCTCCATGCTTAGCTTGCTGCCCCTGCCCTCCGATGTCTCTATGCATGCCCTTGAGCCCTCATTTTTGTCCTGCATGTTCCACGGACCTGCCCGTCCTGTCTGCTCTGAGTGCTCTGTTGTGCTGCCACTGTCCCTCATGCCTGCCCAGCATGGGCAGATGGCTGCCGCTTGTGTCCCCGCTCCCTCCACCCTACCTTACATGGCCCAAGTTCCATGCCCCTATCCCCTCCCTCCTGTCCAACATGGGCCATTTTTCTGCCACTCCCTTCTGCCCTACATGCTCTGTTGTGCATCAACTGCTCCTCCTGCCCACCATGTGTGGTCTGTTGTGAAGCCCCTGCCCGCTCTTGTCTGTGTCCAGCCACTACGTCTCCCTTCTGCCTTCCATGGTCCTTTGTGCATGGTCCTGCCCTCTCCCTCTTGACCACCATGGCCTTTGTGCTGTCACTAACCCTCCTGCTTTCAGTGCAGGGTCTTTTGTGCTGCCACTGCCCGCCTGCCCAGTGTGGTCATCTTGCTGCCCGACCCCTCCCACCTTCCCTCCGTTGTCTGTGTGTATGCCATTATAATCTCCCTGTTGCCTTCCATGGTGTGTTGTGCTTCCAGTGGCAATCCGCCTGCCGTGTATGGTCAGCTCCTGGCCTGTCCCTTTGCCGCCTCCCCTCTGTTTTCCATGAGGGGGTCCCCATTCCCCTCCCTCCTGCCTTCCACAGTCTGTTGGCGTGCCCCTGCCCCCTACCTCCTGCCCTTCATGGTCTGTTGTGCTGTTACTGCTCCTTCTGTCTGTCTGGTATTGTCACCTTGCTGCTCTTGCCTCTTTCCCGTCTGCTCTCTATTTTCCATGTGCATGGTCCAGTCCCTCCCTATTGCTTTCCTTAGTCTGCTGTGCTGTGCTGTGCTGCACTGCCCTCCCCCTTGTTGCTAGCATGTCTTACTAGAATGTCAGACCTTATTATCACATGGTGGAGAAAGATAGTCTGAATTTACAGATAATATGCTCTCATTTTAGCTTTTGGAGCACCCTCAATAACCTCTTTGGGAAAATTATGAGCAAATATTTTTCTCAAACATGATTCACAAAACCTTAGCAGATCAGCATTTTTATAGGGTAAACTCCCCTTAGAACACACCACAATTCCTAAAATCAGTATGGTGCCACCACCAAATGATTTATATTGTAACTGAAATCTGTTATCGCCCGTTATACATTATCCTTTTGTGACCCTCAAAACCTGCTATTCAATACAAAGCATATCAATGGGGCCATGTCCCAGAGTCCTGTAACTGCTGCCACAGCATGTTGTCAATGTTGTGGCCAGCCAATAAAGGAAGGATCCCATTGGGACCCTACCCAATATGCCCTTTGGTGTCTGGGTGTGCTCACTCTGCCCCCTAACATATTTTGTCTTCATTTACAGAACACCAGGATGAATATCCGGAGTCTTGCAATGGTGGCCAAAATAATATTCAGTTTGAAACAAACCAATCAATCAGGATGGAACAATCTCCATTAAATTGGCCATTCAAAGCATACCTGGACACTAAGTTCTTAAATGTACAATTATTTTTGATCCTTAATTTCTCAAAAACTATTAAACTGATTTACACCAAATCACAAAACGCACAATCTGTGGAGCAGGAACTAGCTTCCTGCTAAATTTGGTGTAATTCCGAACAGCAGTTTTTGCTGTAGCCCATCTTAAAGAAGTCTATGGAAAATAAATGAGCCTTTTACGTTTTGGGACCCCACCCTTTTTTTTGTAAGCCTCCGCTTGTGACCGGTCACCCCAAAACTTTCCAAGAAGGATCTGAGGTGGATTAACTTTTTTTATAAAGATTCGTCAAACCGGGCCTAAGTTATTAGCAAACCAAAAAATGCATTTTCTATAAAAAAAACAAATCTAACTGTAACTACCTAGTATAGATACCGGACACCAAAAACGGACATGGACCCAAGATAAGTTCAAAAATTTGGTTTTTACTCCATGGTCGTCAAAACGCGTTTTGGCTTTCTTGAAGTACCTCAGGCTCTCCAAACCTCCTTCCGGCAAAAGAGAGTCACGAACTCCAGTGGGTAAATGGCATAAGATCTTTTATTTCTCACAAGCCTCCGTTCTGACGCGTTTCGGACAACATGTGTCCTTGATCACATACGGAATCGCAGTCCGCAATATTTTTTTATATGTTCTGCTCACCACCCCCGTGTCATAAAGAAACAAACAAAATACTGACACTCTGTCTGAGCACTATCGTCAGTCTGTTTTCTCTTTGTATAAGCAAATCTTGCGGCAACATCAATAATGTGAATACATAGTACTTCATGGCGATTTACATGGTCATAAATATACTTGAATAACCATCCATAAATATAAATAAATAAATAGTTAAATATTTAAATATAAAAATAACTGATTTGATACATGGATTTTCATTAATACCGTACTGCATGCCTGCTTATGATCCCATAAGATCATGTAGAAAGGATATATCTGCAACTACAGCGTGACGGAACTGTCATATTGCCAAGTATAAGCATAAATGCTGGAATAAGGATCCCTCGCTATAGCTAAAAACATCGCTCATCTGTTTTAAAAAAAAAAAGTATGTTGCGCTTTGGAGTTGGTTAACTCTATACAAAATGTTATTGTCATTTTTGTACTGTTTTTTTCATTAATTAACTCCATAATGTATTACACATCTATTTGAAAAGTGCTACAGTGCTTGGCAGCTCCAATCGTGTGTGCAATATTGCAAAATGGAAGTGCTACGTGCCAAAGAAGTGCTACACATAATAAATGAATTGGAAGGTGCTAGTGGCAAAATTAAAATCGGATTTCCTTAAACTACACGAATGGGATTTGAAAAATATAACATATTCGCTTTGTCTCGCAGCGGTGATAGCTCAGTCTCTTATTGATAGGCTCCTGCGGTCTCATCATATATGGAACTGAATGGTGGGATTATTGGGGCCTCACTTAGACCAACAATATCCCAGGGTGCCAACCATATTGTATTACTGATATTTATAGAAAGTTGTAGAGGTCATCCCGAGTTGTTGAGCCCATTAGGTGTTTTGCTATCAAACTCAAGGATCATTCGGGACTCCAATTGTCGCAACAACCTTTCCCTATTGCCTCCTCTACGGAGCTGGGGGATAGCATCAACGACAACGTATTTTAAGCACTTCAGGTCGTTGTTGTGCTCCAACTTGAAACTTCTTGCGGTATCGTTATTAACAATTGCAGTCAAGTGCTGCAATATCCTAACATACACCTGTAGCTTCGTACTTCCCACATACCGCAGGCCACAGGTGCATGTTAGTACGTATATCGCATATTCTTTCCTACAATTGTAGCTGCCCTTGATAGACATACCAGGGCTAAATGGGGCAGAGTAATGCGTGATATTCTCTCCAAATTTGCATACTCTACATGTTGAGCATTTGAAAAATCTGTGTCTTGGTTGTAGCCATCTATTTTTTGTGATCAATTTCGGGCTACCCTTAACTATCTGAGATCTCATAGATAATCCTTTCCTGTAGGTAATGGTTGGTTCTGCTGGAAGTATATGTGCCAGTACTCCATCTGTGAGTACGATAGGCCAATTAAGTTTGATGATTGACCTGATCTTCCTGCTGATTATAGGTAGTTATAAGTCTGGGGCATTATCATCTAGCTTAGGTTTCCTTCCCTCCTCTCCTGTTGGCATCAAAGATTCACTAGGTCTGTCTCCCACTTTCTTTACAGAACAAAGTTATTCAAAAACTGCAATCTGTTCAGAATGCAGCAGCTAGAATGCTGTCGGGAACCCCTAAATTTAAGCCTATCTCACATGTCATCAAGAGATATCATTGGCTCCCGGTGAGAAACCGAATTAAATTCAAGGCATTATCCATCACCTATAAAGCCTCCCGTTATCTAGGTCCCCAGTTCCTTATAAAATGCCTAGCCATCCATATTCCCAACAGGCCACTTCGATCCTCCAATGCATTTCTTCTGTCAGTACCTCGCACTAAAACAGTCCCTTGGGGTGATCAGCGTTTTGTTGTCACAGTCGCAAAACTCTGGAACTCTCTCCTGCTGGAGATCAGATCCTGTCAATCTTTGTTAGCCTTCAGAAGAAAAATAAAGACTTGGCTGTTTAATCAAATACCTGCTTATCACTCTGCCACTGTCCGCAGCGACGAGACGCCATTGGGCATTTGCGTGCTTTATAAGTTTAAAAAAATATATAAAATACTGCCTCCCTGAGAATAGAATCACTGTATCCTTTCCTCTTGAATCTGGTGAGTGCTTCCTGTGTGTATTCATCTAGGTCTTTTTGTGTACTGCAAATTCTTCTAAGCCGTAGGAGTTCCCCAAATGGGATTCTTGAAACTAAATGTTTTGGGTGCGCATGGTGGCATGGAACGTGGAATACCTGCCGTGGCTTTCCTATGTAGAGTGGTTGATACCTTCCCATCTTTAATGTACACCATCACATCTAGGAACTCAGTACTTTCTTTACTCACATGTGATGTAAACTTGAGATTGGCAGTGTTCATGTTGATACTTTGAATAAAATTGATGGCACTTTCATCATCGCCTTTCCACACAATAAAAATGTCATCAGTATAGCATAACCAATACTTTACATGCTGTGAATACATACCAGAGTGTGTTATTTTAAGAACCTGTTCCTCCCACCAGCCAACGTGCAAGCAGGCATAGCTGGGGGAAAAACAGGCTCCCATTGCCACACCCCTCAATTGTTTATACAGATCTTTGCCAAACACGAAGTAGTTGTTGTGTAGGCACCATGAAATAAGGTCTAGCAACATCTTGTGATTGTAGCAGTTCAGGGGTCTTCTATCCAAGAAATGCTCGACTGCATTCAGACCTGTGTGATGTTCAATGCTAGTGTAAAGTGATTCGATGTCCAATGTTAAAATATTAGATCATCTGCCCATTAAATACCGTTCACCTTTTTTTATTTTAGAAAGTTTTATATATATATATATATATATATATATATATATATATATATATATATATATATATATATATATATATATATATATATATATATATATACACATATATATATATATATATATATATATATACATATATATATATATATATATATATACATATCCATATCCACTCCTCGTCCAGGATAAACGAAGGCATACGGCACTCCAAGCAGTGTTTCACTTCAACTTTTTAATCCAATAAGGCAAAAGTAAAGCATCGGCGTGTTTAGGCTTTAGAAGTCGTGACAAAGGCTTATGAAGCCGAAGCATGTCTGACGCTTTACTTTTGCCATATTGAAATAAACAGTTGAAGTGGAACACCGCTTGAAGTGCCCTATTCCTTTATTTATCCTGGACGAGGAGTCGTTGATAGATATATATGTATAAAACCACACCTTAAATCCCCCCTCGCCCCTATTTTGTTTGAGCTGCATTAAAAATGTCCTCTGATTAAAAAAAGGACTTGCCTGTATAGTAAAGTACTGTCTGGTAAATAGGCCAACAATAGCCTGTATGGCAGTTACCTATGTTGTGACAGCTCACGTAGTAAAAAAAAAGTGCATTGTAATGTTACATACTTGTTCAAGGAGCAAATTCAGCTTTACTAATTGCCTCGCTCCCACAATCTTTAGGTTAAGGAACATTTTCTTTGAATAGTGCTTAATGGAGATCATATTGAAGGCGTAGTCTAAAAGGAGGCAAGATGGCTACATACCCAGTAAGCGCCTAATCTGTCCAGTCGTTCTGGTTAACATTCTGCTGAGCATGAGCTCTGGGACCCGATAAGAGGGGATCCACTAGTAGATTTGCCAATCCAAAGTCCTCCTGCACTGGGCTCCTAGGGGGTGAATTAGAGATGTGCCAAAGATGTGATGAGAGTCGGTCCTCGCTCACACCAATAGACATTCTAGAAGGGTTGGAAGTTTACCTATAATCTAGTGTTACTTCAGTAGTGTATGCTTCCACCCCTCCTTTCCAACCTTTCAAACGGCTACTAAGACTATGAAAAGCCTTTCCCAACACGATACACAATCGTTTCTGGTTATCGCTCATATCAAGCACAATACAAAGTTGTATCCCCGGGTCTCGAGGCTCTTCCTCACATCAAACGAGTTCCTCCTCACAGGAGACTCAACCTTCTCGCTTGGGGGTGCCCTTTCCCCTCTTCAAATAATGTCACTGCGACAGCCACTACATGAAAGCCCTGTGCACAAGCCCCTCAAACATCAAAGCCACTGCTTGGACAGCATCATCAAATTCAAAAAATAAGTCAGCAATACAATTCCCCACCCTGTCAATTGGCATTATCCCAAACCACTTTCCTTCACCATAGTAGCCCCAGCCATATCAAACAAAACAGTGCTGTTCTGCTGAACCGCAGCCAAAAAATGACCTTCTTCAAATCTCTCGGAAAGACCCCCTCCATACCAAATTAGCCTCTCAACCCTTCTTGGAGGTTGTCACAAATGGATAGCTAAATGGTGGACGAATGCGCACACCCTACAAAATAGATTAACACTTTAAATCCAGCAACCGCTGGTTGCGGATTCATCACAGCGTTCCAGAAACAGAAGGCTAAAAAATATTAACAATATACAGATTCCTCTTACCCACTTTCATAGCTAAGTTCAGTTACTCTTGTGCCGTTATGCCACCACAAAACCAAACGACGTTTAACAACAGGACATAGATTAAAACAATCTATCTCCCTTCACGAATATAATGTTTAAAAATATACACGTTTCCATTCTTTTAGTTTCCTTACATGCTGTCGTTCCGATCAGAAGACCAATACCGGTATGTATTGATAGCCCACAGTAAAACGAAAAAAGATTCCTGATAAAGTGTAATGCACCTGTGCTAAACTTAAAGTGCTAAACTTAAATACTAATGTGTTGAATGTTGTTTTATTGTACGCGAGTACTGAACACCTACAGAAGCCAAAGAATACATTTTATCAGGAAAAGCAAATATTCTAGTTGCAACTTAATTTAAAAATTATCAAAAAATAAATATGTAGAGACGGAAATGTGTTTAAAAAAAGTATTACCTCTGGATCCCTTCATGTAATAAGTTACTGTGACAATTTTCGTAAGTTTATTTAGTATAACTTTTCATTTTAATTTGCTCCCTAAAGGTTATCTTCCATTCGGAAAACCAAAAGGAATGTGAGAGCAAGAAAGCTGCCAAGAAAAGAAGGCGACACATTTTTGCACTGAAGATGAAGCAGGCCATTAAAGGCATCAACCTTCAAGAACACGATGATGCATCACGAGAAACGTTTGCGAGTGACACGAATGAGGCCTTGGCATCCCTTGATGATATTCATGATGGACATGTTGAAATGAGGGTGGACCCAGAGGATGCCATTGAAATTGATCATTGTCAGGATCTGGAGACTTTTTGATCTGAAATATGTCTATTGAGGCAAAAAAATTAGCTGGGAGAAAACTGTTAAAATTGGCATTTTTTTAAATCTGCAATTTTATAGCTGTGTTTTCATCCCAGAATGAAGTAATGTGGAAAAAGAGAGAGCTTTGTCTGTATGTACGAAGAAATAGCTGAATTTTATTTCGAAGCAATGTGATGCATCGGCAAGGAAAAATGTAGGATGTTGCCTGCCCAAGTGTTTTCCCATCTTGTAAGCCGTAATCAACTAAAACGTATCGGCAGTTCCAAATTCAGGCAACGCTTTCAGAAAAAAACTATATCCTGCATTTCATAGTTTCTTATACTAGTCTGCATAAAACATTTGAAACGCGATTAACTTCATACCAGGATCAATTATCCGAACTCTGATTCACTGCAAATGTAATGAAATGTTTTTTTCATTTAGTTGGTTATAATTTAATGACTGTTTATTAATGAACAGAAAGGAAGCAAAAATGCTAACTTTTTTGTATCTGCAGTGTGTCATTCGCCTTTGGTTTTTGTGGCTCCTGCTGTCTTAAATTAAAACCCCTCCGTCCTGTAAATGAAGAGTTAGATATTTAAATAACCATTGATAAAGCCAGTAGTTCTTGCCACGCGAGGTATTGACTTTTTCAATGTTTTTAGTCCTGTTGTACAGCAGCATGGCTGGAAGATTAAAATAAAAAAGGCTTCATTATGCGGTCGACTGTGACTATGGCATAGTTTTTTTTTGTTTATTTTTTTAATTGCGTGATGCAACATGTAGTGAGGGCATGGCTATGAACAAGTGAGTGTAGGGAGAAGCACTGACACGCCCACCGCTGGCCGCGTCAAATTGCTTATTTTTCTTTTAAATTGTTTATTTTTATTATGAGGGGTCGAGGGCCTACACAGACAACCGAAGGAGAGCGGGTGACGGGGCAACAGGTAGAGGGCGGGTGAAATGTGACAACATGGACAACGGAGGAAGGGTTGGTGGCAAGTGCAACACTGACAACAGATAGAAGGATGGCAGGGTATCACAGACAATAGAGGGAGGGCAGGTGGTGGGGGCAACATGGGCAATGGATGCTTATACGGACAACAGAGGGATGGAAGTTGGGGCATCTGAAAGAGACACGTTAGTGATAGATTCCTTACCTTAGAATATCCCCAGGCGTCAGGCTGGATCCAGAAATTTTTGCGTAGCAATACCCCTGCGCGTCGGTAGGCATCGTCTGCGGCTCTGCGTCCGTCGTCGGCGTCGTTAGCGCCGGAATGACGTCGTTGGAGTACTTAGACGCCGTCCATGCGCGCTGACGTCAGTTCTTTTTTCCGCGCCAGCTAGCGCAGATCCGGAGAAGCTCTACCCCTAGTCATTTTTTGACTAAAACTTTTGATCTTTTTGATCATTTTTATACTCGAGTCTTCGACTCGAACGGTGCCGGTAGGGATGCCCGGGTTCAAGCCCTGTTCGAAGTGCGACCAACTGATGTCAGTCACGGACCCCCATCGCCGTTGCCTGAAGTGCTTAGGCCTCGACCACGACGACCGCACCTGCTCCGACTGCCGGGCCCTGACGTCGAAGGCTAGGCGGGAGCGGTCCCGCAAGCGGCTCGAGCTCCGGCAGTCGGCCCCGCGCCGTTCCAGGTCCCGGTCCCACGGGAGGTCGAGGGACCGGTCACGGGGTCGGAGTCCTCGCAGCTCCGGGAGTGGACATCGGTCGTCGGGATCCAAGTCCTCAGGTAAGAGGCATGAGAGGTCGGAGCGGCATCATCGCTCCTCCGACCCACCCCGACGCTCGCATGATGCGGCCGGGGGTTCGGGCGACACCGCCCACGCGGCTCCGAGAGAGTCGCAAGCGTCGCCGCCTGCCCCACACCTTCGGGTCCCTGGGCACGGCGCGACGCCGGAGGAGGTCGAGCGGTACCTCATGGCCATGAAGTCCCTCCCTCCTCGGCCGGGCACCGCGGCGCCTTCGGGCCCAGCGGTCCCGACCGGAGGCCCTAGCGGGTCGGGCGCTTCGGCCCCGACGCCGCCGGGTGCTTCGTCCTCGGCGCCGCCGGCGACTTCGGTCCCGGCGCCGCAGGACCTCACCGGACCCGCTTCCGGATCCGGGTCGTCGCCGGTCGACCTCACGACCTCACCGGCGCCGGCCCCGAGGGTGTCGTCCCCGCAACGGGCGCCGTCCCCGATCTTCCCTCTGTTCCGACTCTGGCGCCGGACCGGCGCCGTTTGGCGCCGCTTCCGACGGCCTTTGGAGATTTTTATTTCCATGAGGAGGCCCAGTCTGTTGACCCTGAGTTACAGGAGACTGGTGACGGAGGTGATTGGGAGGGGTCTGAGGACCCTCTGGCACAGGAGTGCCAGTCTCAAGAGGACTGGACATATGAGCTTGGGGAGGCCAGTGGTATTGACACTTCGCCAGACACTGGATTTGTCTCCCCTCCCACCGTGGCTACGGAGGAGGGGGCTGCTTATAGTGTAGTGTTAACGAGGGTGGCCAAGGCCTTGGGCCTTAAGCTCCCCGTTGCGGCCGTGAGGACTAACCTCCTCACTGAGGTTCTTAAACCGCAGGCAAGCTCCAGTGAGCCTCTGCTGCCGTTTAATGAAGCCTTATGTGACGTTCTTGTGGGCGCCTGGTCCAAGCCCGCCACGGGTCCGCCTGTGGATAGGAACGTGGCCAGACGCTACCGCCCGGCTCCGGGCGACCCTTGCTTTTTGTCCACCCATCCCACCCCCGAGAGCCTGGTTATCCAGGCCTCCACTTCCCAGACCGCATTCCCGACGGCCCCGCCCGATCGGGAATCCAAGAGATACGAACAGTTCGGGAAGAAAGTGTTCTCGTCCCTGAGTTTGGGACTGCGGTCTGTCAATACCGCCTGTCTCTTGGGCCGCTACACCCACACCCTGTGGGACACGGTCGCGGACGTGCTGCCACAATGCCCGGAGGAGGTCCGGGCTAAACTCGCCCAAGCCCTTGTGGAGGGTCGAGATGCGGCGCGCTACTCTATCCGGTGTGGGCTGGATACCACGGACTCACTGGGCAGGGCGATGGGAACGACGGTGGCGGTTCGCCGCCACGCCTGGTTGAGGTCCGCCAATTTCTCGGCCGATGTCCAGGCCACCCTCCTGGATATGCCGTTCGATGGCCGTCGCATTTTTGGCGACAAGGCAGACCATGCGCTGGAGCGCTTTAAGGACTCCAGGGCTACGGCCAAGTCCTTAGGCCTCTCAGCCACGCGCCAGCAATCGGGTGCCTTTCGCTACTTTCGTGGCCACGGGAGGGGCGTCCCCACACGTGCTGCCAGCCACGCACCGCAGAATACCCAGCGCGGTGGCGGCGGCGGTTGGGGTCAGCGGCGAGGCCAGTCCACACCTCCCTCCGCAGCACCTGCCTCCAAGCCTTCCTAGTCCGAGTTTTCAGGCCCATGTGACGCCTGTGGGAGGCAGGGTTCGCCATCACCACTTCCACTGGCGCACTGTCACATCGGACAGGTGGGTGCTGCAAATCGTCCGAAGGGGCTACTCCCTCCCCTTCGAGGCGACCCCCCAGCCATGCCACCGCAATTCCACCGCGTGTCGGGGGATCACTTGCAACTTCTGCAAGAGGAAGTCACGGCCCTCTTGGCCAAGGGGGCCATCGAGCGCGTTCCTGGGCCAGAAGTAGGGTGTGGATGTTACTCCCACTACTTTCTGGTGCCCAAGAAGGGCAAGGGGGACCTGCGCCCGATCTTGGACCTACGGAACGTCAACGGCTTCCTCCGTCAAGAGAAGTTCAAGATGCTGACTTTGGCTCAGGTCTTAGCTGCCCTGGACCCCGAGACTGGATGGTAGCGTTGGACTTGCAGGACGCTTAATTTCACATCCCCGTCCTGCCGGCCCACCGGCGTTACCTGCGGTTCACGGTTGGCCACGAGCACTTTCAGTTTACCGTGCTCCCCTTTGGCCTTACCAGCGCCCCACGGGTGTTCACGAAGGTGATGGCGGTGGTCGCAGCTCATCTGCGCAGGTTAGGGGTGTCAGTCTTCCCCTACCTCGACGACTGGTTGTTGAAGGCGGGCTCGCCCCAGACAGCCCTCAGCCACCTCCAGACTACGGCCGACCTCCTGCATTTGCTGGGGTTCTCCATCAATGTGCCGAAGTCGCACCTGTGTCCCTCTCAGAAGCTCCTCTTCATCGGAGCGGTTCTAGACTTGTCGCAGTTTCGGGTTTACCCTCCCGAACAGCGGGTTCGGGATATTCAGGCTCGGATTCCCATTTTTCGGCCTTTATCCCGAGTCTCGGTCAGGTTGACGCTGCGGCTTCTGGGGCTGATGGCCTCCTGCATCCTCCTGGTGGGTCACGCCCGGTGGCGGATGCGGGCTCTGCAGTGGGACCTGAAGTTTCAGTGGGCACAGCATCAGGGCAACCTGTCCGATCACGTCTTGATCTCGGAGGGCACTGCAAGACAGTTGCAGTGGTGGCTCACGGACCGCGATTGGGTCAGTGGCCGATCCCTCTCCCTACCCCACCCGGAGCACGTAGTTGTGACGAACGCGTCCCTCCAGGGCTGGGGTGGCCACATGGGAGAGGCGGAGATCAGAGGACTCTGGTCTCCGGCGGAGGCCCGGCTCCACATCAACCTGTTGGAGTTACAGGCGATTCGTCTAGCGCTGAAGGCATTCCTCCCCTCTGTCCGGGGGAGTGTAGTGCAGGTGTTCACGGACAACACCACCGCCATGTGGTACTGCAACAAACGGGGCGGGGTGGGGTCGTGGACCCTATGCCAGGAGGCTCTGCGCCTCTGGCAGTGGCTGGAACATCATGGCGTGACCCTGGTGGTTCAACACCTGGCAGGTTCTCTGAATGCCAGGGCGGACGAACTCAGCCGTCGGTGCTTGATGGATCACGAATGGCGTCTGAACTCGGACGTGGCGCAAGGCCTCTTTCAGCAATGGGGAGAGCCTTGGTTAGATCTATTCGCCACCGAAGAGAACGCGCAATGTCATCAGTTCTGCGCGTTGGAATTTCCAAGGCGGCACTCGCTCGGAGACGCTTTTCGTTGCGAGTGGAGTTGCGGTCTATTGTACGCCTTTCCGCCTATACCACTTCTGCCCAGAGTGCTGAAGAAGATCAAGCGCGACCGGGCCCAAGTCATCCTTGTGGCTCCGGACTGGGCACGAAGATACTGGTATCCCGAGCTACTCAGCATGTCAGTAGATCCCCCGATTCGTCTGCCCCTTCGGGAGGACCTTCTGTCGCAGCAGCAGGGGACGGTCCTCCACCCGAACCTGTCCAGTCTCCACCTACAAGCTTGGAGATTTGAGCGGCGACAGTTGAGGCCATTTGACTTGCCTCCCGAAGTCTGTAATGTCATTCTGGCGGCCAGGCGGCCCTCCACAAAGTCGGTATACGCCTGCAGGTGGAACAGATTTGTGGCATGGTGCACAGCAAAGGCTGTGGATCCACTCTCTGCCCCCCTTTCTGAGGTTCTCCTCTTCCTTCTTTCTCTTGCCCAGCAGGGCTCTGCTCTGGGCACTGTCAAGGGCTACCTTTCTGCTCTTTCTGTTTTCTTAAGGCTCCCTGATCAGCCTTCTTTGTTCAAGTCCCCTATTGTAAATTGATTTCTTAAGGGCATCACGCACATGTTCCCTCCTGTTCCCTTCGTGATGCCCCAGTGGGACTTGAACCTTGTTCTTACCTTCCTGATGTGCGCTCCCTTTGAGCCGCTTCACAACTGTCCTCTTCGTCTTCTGACTCTAAAGACTGCTTTCCTGGTTGCCATCACCTCTGCCAGGAGAGTGAGTGAGCTCCAGGCCCTTTCCTGTACTCCACCTTTCCTTTCTGTCCATCCGGACAAGGTTGTGTTGCGTACCAATCCATCTTTCCTGCCCAAGGTTGTCTCAGCCTTCCACATCGGGCAGTCCATCACCATGCCAACCTTCTTTCCGCCTCCGCATCCCTCTAAAGAGGAAGAGCGGCTCCACCGTCTGGACCCAAAACGTGCGCTCTCCTTCTATTTGGATCGCACACGCCAGTTCCGGGTGGATGACCAACTCTTTGTTGGCTACGTGGGTGCTAAGAAGGGTAAGGCAGTGCACAAGAGGACCATATCCCGGTGGATCATCTTGTGTATCCAGGCATGTTACTCCATGGCTAAGAAGGAGCCCCCTGTTGGGTTGAGGGCTCATTCCACTCGGGCCACGGCGACTACAACTGCCCTGGGTCGGGGAGTGCCCTTACAGGACATTTGCTAGGCAGCTACGTGGGCCTCGCTGCACACGTTCGCACGACACTACTGCCTGGACAGTCAAGTCCGGAGGGATAGCTTCTTTGGCCGTTCCGTCCTCCAGGACTTTCTGGTGTGATTATTCGTTCGCAGACCCACCACCGGGGTTGGTATTGCTGGGGTATCTATTCTAAGGTAAGGAATCTCACTAACGTGTCTCTTTCAGATGCACAAGTTACTACTTGTGTAACGATATATCTGTAAGAGACATTAGTTAGTGATAGATTCCTTACCGACCCACCCATCCTCCCCGTTCTGCGAACCGATATCTAGGGTTAAGGTCATCCCCTTTCAGGGCCCTAGTTTCTTGGCACCAGTGTTAGTTCTATCATGGCTCTGCGTATCTGGCGCGGAAAATCTGTGTATCAGAACTGACGTCAGCGTGCATGGGCGGCGTCTAAGTACTCCGATGACGTCATTCCGGCGCTAACGACGCCGACGACGGACGCGGAGCCGCAGACGACGCCTACCGACGCGCAGGGGTATTGCTACGCACAAATTTCCGGATCCAGTCTGACGCCTGGGGATATTCTAAGGTAAGGAATCTATCACTAACTAATGTCTCTTACAGATATATCGTTACACAAGTAGTAACTTGTGCAACATGAACAACGGAGGGATGATTGGTGGAAGGGTTTCTCTTACAGCGGAAGGAGGCATATGGGGGAGCAGAATAGACTGACTGCGAAGGGTTGGCGGACATGAGAAACACTTAGGGGGAGAAGTACCTGAGGGAAACAGCTGAAAAAGATTAACTCTGGTAGAGTGCTTAAACACAGAAAAAAGTATTGTCTTAAATGAGCAGTGGAAGCACACAAGTTATGAGTCCATGCTCCATTGGAGGGACAAACACACAAAGAGGTTGGAAGCACATGAGTAACGTTGAGGTCAACTATTGGTAGGTAATGGACGGCTTCTGTGCTCACTATTAAAAAACAGCATGTCTAACAAAAGACAGCGCATGCACTGTCTTAGGCGAAACCTAAAATGGAGCGGGTAGCCTTTGTTCTGCTGAGCTTTATTTCAACACTAGTTCGCAGTAAAACAAGCAGCCCAATCTGTTTGTTGTAAAGCACACTGTCTTCATTGGAAACATGTTAGATGCCCCACTTCCCACTCCATAGCGTGTACTGAAGGATTGAGTAAGGAATGAGCTCTTGCATAGCTTGGCCCCCTGTGGCCTAACCCGGTCTTTTTTTTATTGCCCTAATTGGTTGGAAGACACTTGCAATGCACCTACTCTGTACCACTCCACTCTGCGCCAGTGAAATCTATGCCAATCCTGTCTTCGCCACTCTAATCTGCCACTGTACTCTACCATGCACCAATCCACTCTAATCTGAAACAATGTACTCTACACCACTCCATGCTGCACCACTCTTCTCTGCACTCTACTCCTTGCCACTACACTCTACTTCTTGCCACTGCGCTCTGCTCCTTGCCACTGTACTCTACACCACTTTATTCAAAATCAATGCACTCCATGCCACTACATTCTACGCCGATCTGCTCTGCACCACTGCACTCTGCCACTATACTCGACTCCTTAACAGTTTTTGTCACTGCACTCTATGCCACTACTCTGTACCAATCTACACCACTGTAGTCAACATCAATGCAGTGTATACCACTACTATACACTACTGCATTCTACGACCGTCTACTCTCCAACACTGCACTCTCTGCCACTGAACGCTATGCCACTGCACTCTACTCTGGACCACTCCACGCCACTTCATTCCTATGCCACTCTACACTGTCCTCTCCACCGCTGAACTCTGAGACTCTTCTCAGCAAAGTATGCCTTTGCACCCTACTCCACTCCACTCTACTGCAATCTGCATCACATGGACTATTGTGACTGGTTGGGTGGGAATAGGCAATAGACGAGTCTTTTTAGGGTTCAAACTCGGTTTTATTGATTGAAACAGTCTGTCTGTACAGGTTGGCCGAAAGCGTACAGGTCGCGGTGAACGGCTTCTATCCTTCCTTGTCTTTCTGCTGACTTCCTCCTCTCGGTGCCGTATCGGGCTCCTCCTTCCTGTTACTTCGGGCTCCGTCTTGTCCCAGGTTCCGCCGAAAGGGGAGACAAGAAAAGCAGAGGGGGTATCAGTACAGGGTTTGACCCTACAGTTGCTTCTGGGTAAGGGGGTGAGGGAACACTCAGTGCTTCAATCCTGGCCCGGTCAGTGAGGGGAGTGCATGGGGAATTTTACTCTAAGGGATATCAAGTCCTCCCTTCTTAAACCTCAACCACCCCGTGACCCGACCCCGTACCTCTGTTAGCCACGCCCCTCCGGGGGAGTGGCTGGGTGAAGCGTGGGTCCGTTGCCCTCCTGGGTCCGTCTCTCCCGAGGTTCTCCGTAATACTCCTCGTCGTCTGCTTCCCGGCTTTTCCTCCTCTCCCCAGGAGACTCCCGCTCCAGACGTGCCGTCGCCCGTCGTCTCTCCCGACTCCTCCGGTGCGCTCCCGATCCCTGCTCTGTCCGAGGGTCCTTCGGTTCCGCCTCTCCGCTCCTCTCCACCTCTCCACGATACTCCTCGGTTCCAATCTTCTCCGCTCCACGCCTCGTCTCCCTTCCACGCCGCTCCTCTCTTCTTATCTACTCCGCTGCTCCACGCCTCGCCTCCACTCTTCTCCTCTCTGACCGCTCCTCCAGTGTATAGACACCCCTGTTCCGGCATCTGGGCGTCTCTTATAGTGATGTCCAGCCCCTCCTCCTCTTCACCTGGTCGGGGCCAGTTAAAGGGGCCGTGCTCTAAGTCTTCCTCGTCGCAGCTATACTGGTCCATCCCGTGGTTCCAGCTCGTGGTCTCAAACACCTGTTGAGAGAAGAGGGGGGGTCACAGTTTATAGGCGCTTTCCAGGGTACAGAGGGGGCGCACCCCTCCTCCCGGTTACACTCCTCCCCCCCAGGACGCTTCCGTTCGGGAAGGGGATTACGGGACAGGTAGTCCGCCCCTGTGTTGTCCGCTCCTTTTTTGTGACACACGGTGAAAGCAAACGGCTGCAGTGCCAAAAACCACTGCAACACCCGCGGATTATTGGATCGGTTGCGGGCCATCCATAGGAGAGGGGCGTGGTCCGTATACAGGGTGAAGGGCAGTCCTTCAAGGTAGTATGCCAGCTTGTCCACGGCCCAACGGATGGCTAAGCACTCCTTTTCCACCGTCGGATATTTCAACTCCCTCGGGAACAGTTTCCGGCTTACATACAGTATCGGATGGTCTACTCCGTCCTCCCCGGTCTGGGACAAAACCGCCCCTATTCCATAGTCCGAGGCGTCGGTATGCAGGGCAAAGGGTTTGTTGAAATCGGGCGAGGTCAGGATAGGGGTCGTTGTGATCATTCGTTTTAGCTCGGAAAAGGCACTCAACATATCCGCTGTGGGGGATAACAGCCCTGACGATTTAAAGTTATTCTGGAGAGTATTCGTGAGGGGGGCAGCGAGCTGGGCAAACCGGGGGATGAACCGCCTGTAATATCCGATAAGACCCAGGAAGGCACGCATCTCCTTTTTGGTACACGGAAAAGGGGTTTCGGCGATGGCTCTGACCTTCTCAATCTGTGGCTCTATCATGCCGTGCCCAAGCACGTATCCAAGATACTTCACTTTCTGGAAGGCTAATCGGGTTTTCTTAGCATTAATCTTCAACCCAGCTTTTGCGAGTGTCTCCAACACCCTATCCAGATGGGCTAGGTGGGTTGGCCAATCTGGACTAAACACGACTATGTCGTCCAGATATGTGGATGTAAACATCGTTAGATACTTCAAGACATTGTTCATCAATCATTGGAAGGTGGCAGGGGCTCCATGCAACCCGAAGGGTAGGACGTTGAACTCGTAGTGTCCTGAGTCCGTGGAAAAAGCCGTTTTGTGCCGGTCTTCTTCCCGCAGGGGCACCTGCCAATATCCTTTAGTCAAATCAATGGTACTGATGTACTTGGCCTCTCCAAGTTTCTCTATTAATTCGTCTATCCTGGGAATCGGATAGGCGTCACAGGAGGATATTTCGTTGAGGGCTCGGAAGTCCATACAGAACCGGCGACTTCCATCCGGTTTGGGTATCATCACTATCGGACTGGACCATTGACTACTGGAGGGACGAATTACACCCAGTCGCAGCATATCATCGATTTCTTGAATACCTCTTCGTCTGGCTTCGGGGACGCGATACGGTCTGATTTTTACCACTTGACCTGGTTGTGTTCGTATTTGATGTTCTGCCATGGAAGTCCGACCTGGCTGGTCTGAGAAGACAGAGGAATGTTGCTTTAGGGTTGTCATCAATTCTTTTCTCTCCTGTGCCACCAATTCTTCGTTTATCACGAGATGTCTTAGGGTGCTCCCTTCTGTTGGGGGAGGGTGATCAACCACGTTTACTCCAGAAGGTGGAGGACCCAACCATTTTTTTAGTATGTTTATATGGTAGACCTGGGTCTTCTTTGGGTGTACCTGTAGTTTGTAGCTAGTGTTTCCGATGGTTGATACGACCTGGTAAGGCCCACCCCACTCGGCCTTAAATTTCTGATGGGAGGAGGGTAATAACACCAAAGCCCAGTCCCCTTTTTGCAGCCTCCTCCACCTTTTCCCTTTATCGTAGCACGTTTTCTGCTTCCTCTGACTTTGTTCTAGGTGGGTATAGGCCAGATCCCTCATTTTGCCCAGTTTCAATCGGAGATTCCTGGCATACTCCAAGGTATTCATAGCCTCTTCGGGGGTTTCATTCTCCCATGCCTCCTTAGTCATGTCCAGGAGGGATCTTGGTTGTCTTCCGTAAAGTAGTTCAAACGACGAGAAGCCGGTGCTGCTTTGTTTTTGTCCCCTAATCACATACAAAGCCAGAGGCAATACTTGATCCCAATCAGCACCGTTCACCTCCAACATTTTTCTTAGGGTGGTCTTTAATGTTCGGTTGTACCTCTCCACGAGACCGTCTGTCTGTGGATGGTAGACGGCGGTACGTATTTGTTGAATGTTAAGCATACGACACACCTCCTTCATCAGCTTGGACACGAATGGGGTCCCCTGATCTGTCAAGATTTCTTTCGGAAACCCCACTCGGGAAAACAACTCAAGCATTTTATCCGCTACGTGTCGAGTGGTGGTGGAGGATAGTGAAAACGCCTCGGGAAACCTGGTGGCGTAGTCCACCATTACCAACAAGTATTGGTGCCCTTTTTTTGTCTTTGGAAGAGGTCCGATCATGTCCATACCCACACGTTCGAAAGGTACTCCTATAATGGGGAGTGGCTGTAGGGGTACCGCTGGTGGGCGAGTCATGTTCTTTTTTTGACACGTTTCACACCTCTGGCAGTATTCCATGGCGTCTTTATAAATGCCTGGCCAGTAGAAATGGCGGAGTATGTTCTGGGTCGTTTTCTCGGCCCCAGTGTGGCCGGCGACGAGGTGGGCATGCGAATAGAACAGGACTTGGTCCCGGAACACCAGGGGGTCTAGCAGCTGCTCTGGCTCATCTTTCTTTCCTTGTCTGTATAGGAGGTCGCTTTTGATGAAGAAGCGGGGATAAGTAATGGGGTTCTGTCCTTGGGTCCTCTGTGCGTTGTCCCAGGCGTTGAAGAGCGTGTTATCGTTTGCCTGTGCGAACCGGAAACTGCGGTCCAATACCCACGGTTCTTGGGACACCAGAGCCGGGTTAGGACGATTCCCCCTCGGGTTGTCCCAGGCTGTCGTGGAACATCTCCAGGAATGCAGGGTTATCCGTCCCTATAATGAGGTCCTCAGGGAGAGAGTCCAATACGCCTACCTTGATGCTCTGAGGTCTACCCCCCCCCGGGGGTATATGGGGAGGAGGGCTACCGGATAGGGGCGGACGTCCCCATGAACACATCGAATATATACCCGGTCGTCAGGGAGCAGATGGGAGGCTTTCACATGTTGGGTCTGTACCACGGACTGACGACACCCCGAGTCTAGTAACGCTTGTATGTGCGACCCATTCACCCTCACACTTACTCTGAAGGCGGGGCCCATCTCTGCCGAGTATAGCACTGTTCAGGGAGGTACCCGACCTCCATAGGCTCTTCGTTGGTCTTTCTCCTAGGGCACATCCTTGCTATGTGTCCCCAATTGCCACAGTCAAAGCACTGCGGACCACTGTGCGACTGGGGTTCTGGCCTCCAAGGTTTGGGTTTCAAGGCCTCCGGCAAACGTACTGGTTTCCTCTCTTGTTTCAGGGGGGGCCTTGTTTTCTCCGGCTCCCACGCAGAGGATCCTCTGGGCTGTGCCCTCGTAAAGGTGGTGGCCATCTCGACGGCTTGAGCTGTAGTGAGGTCATGGTGTTGTCGTAACCACCTTTGAGTGGCATATGGCAGGGCCTCCAGGAATTGTTCCAGATACACCCTGTCCATTATCTGTTCTTTGGTGCACAGCTGGGGAGTCAACCATTTGTCTGCCGCCATCTTTAACCGCACAAACAATGTTTTGGGGGTTTCCCCAGGGACACCCCTCTCCTTCCTAAACTTGATCCGATAGGCCTCTGTGTCCAAACCCAGATGGTCAAGTATTCTTTTAATGTTGGCATAAGGGGTGTCTCCTGTGGGATTGGCCACCTGATAGGCGGCCTGTGCTTCTCCCACCAACAGGGAGGCCAGAAAGAACGGCCACTTGGCCACAGGCCATCCACATGCCCGTGCCGCCCGTTCGAAGTTCAGCAAGAACGCATCGGGGTCCTCTCCAGGTATGTACTTCTGTAGGGACACGCCCCCTATGCTGTGGGGTACCGTGCCGGCCGTTGGGGCTACCGAGGCAATAACAGGATCCAGGGCATGGGCTGTCACAGCTGCCTTCATTATTTCCCTATCGGCGTCGGCCGACTGAATCTGCTTCTCTACCACCCATTCCAGCCTTTCCTGTCCTTTGGCCAGTCTCTCCAGGATCGCTTCCATCGTTGCTACACTGATGGGTTGAATGCCCGCATTCTCCACCACTGTGACTGGTTGGGTGGGAATAGGCAATAGACGAGTCTTTTTAGGGTTCAAACTCGGTTTTATTGATTGAAACAGTCTGTCTGTACAGGTTGGCCGAAAGCGTACAGGTCGTGGTGAACGGCTTCTATCCTTCCTTGTCTTTCTGCTGACTTCCTCCTCTCGGTGCCGTATCGGGCTCCTCCTTCCTGTTACTTCGGGCTCCGTCTTGTCCCAGGTTCCGCCGAAAGGGGAGACAAGAAAAGCAGAGGGGGTATCAGTACAGGGTTTGACCCTACAGTTGCTTCTGGGTAAGGGGGTGAGGGAACACTCAGTGCTTCAATCCTGGCCCGGTCAGTGAGGGGAGTGCACGGGGAATTTTACTCTAAGGGATATCAAGTCCTCCCTTCTTAAACCTCAACCACCCCGTGACCCGACCCCGTACCTCTGTTAGCCACGCCCCTCCGGGGGAGTGGCTGGGCGAAGCGTGGGTCCGTTGCCCTCCTGGGTCCGTCTCTCCCGAGGTTCTCCGTAATACTCCTCGTCGTCTGCTTCCCGGCTTTTCCTCCTCTCCCCAGGAGACTCCCGCTCCAGACGTGCCGCCGCCCGTCGTCTCTCCCGACTCCTCCGGTGCGCTCCCGATCCCTGCTCTGTCCGAGGGCCCTTCGGTTCCGCCTCTCCGCTCCTCTCCACCTCTCCACGATACTCCTCGGTTCCAATCTTCTCCGCTCCACGCCTCGTCTCCCTTCCACGCCGCTCCTCTATTCTTATCTACTCCGCTGCTCCACGCCTCGCCTCCACTCTTCTCCTCTCTGACCGCTCCTCCGGTGTATAGACACCCCTGTTCCGGCATCTGGGCGTCTCTTATAGTGATGTCCAGCCCCTCCTCCTCTTCACCTGGTCGGGCCAGTTAAAGGGGCCGTGCTCTAAGTCTTCCTCGTCGCAGCTATACTGGTCCATCCCGTGGTTCCAGCTCGTGGTCTCAGACACCTGTTGAGAGAAGAGGGGGGGGTCACAGTTTATAGGCGCTTTCCGGGGTACAGGGGGGGCGCACCCCTCCTCCCGGTTACAACTATATAGCACTACACTCTACATCATTATTCTGTACGCCACTGCACTCTGTGCCAATCCACTCTAATCTATTCTGCGCCACTGCACTCTTTGCCGGTGCACTCGATTCCACTCTACTCTGCAACACTACGCTCTACACCATTACTCTGCCACAGCACACACTACCTTGCCCAACTCCACTCCACTCTACCCTACACACTCCACATCACTTCAATCTACTCGGAAACAATATACTCACTGCACTCTATGCCACTTTACTCCACTCCACACCTCTCTATGCCACTCCATTCTACCCTGCACCACTCCACTTCACTCTACTCTGAAATAATCTACTCTTTGCCACTGCACTTCACTCTGTGCTGCTGACTCTACGTCACTCTGCTCTGCACCACTGTACACAGCTCTACTCTAAACCACTGCACTCTACGCCAATATACTCAACACCACTTTACTCAAAACACTCAAAACAGATGCACTCTGCCAACTACACCACTGCAGTATTTGCCAGTATACTCCACAACACACTAAGCCACTGCAGGCTAAGCCACTGTATTGTGCTCTGCGCCTCTCTACTCTGCGCCACTGCACTCTGCGCCACTGCACTCTGCCACTGAACTCAACACCTCTACTCTTTTGCACTCTATGCCAGTGCACAGTACGCCACTCTACACCATTGCGCTCTATCACTGCACTGTATGCCACTACACTCTACCCTGCACTACTTCACTCTAAACCACTTCACTTTACTATGAAACAATCTAGTCTACGCCACTACATACTGCTTCACTCCGCACTGTTCTTTTCTGTACCACCGAACTCCGTGCACCTGCACTCTCCACTGTGCCACTGCCCTCTACCCTGCGCTACTCCACCCTGAACAATGCGGACACAAGCTCTAAAAGGTGCAAATTAAACTGCCAGATCACCTTCCTATACTGAAGAACCTTCGATGCTTTGATTGTATTGGCACCATTAAGTAAGCACTTTAAGATCTAGTAAAGAACTCTTAAGATATTCCCCCCCATTTTAAAGTGAGGATAAACGGTCCGCTTTTACCTCCATTAACTTTTTCTTAATCCGAAAATGTGTTTGGGGCATATGAGCTGTAGATCATATGCTATGCATAGATCGCCATCTTGTTTTGGGTCCGGATGTTTGCACTTTGTTTTTTCCGAAGAAGTCTTTCCAGTCACGAGGTAGGTGACTCCTCCTTTTGGTGATAGTGCGGATGAGCATCGACTCCATTGTTAGATTGTTTGGTGTTTTCCGCCATTGGGTTCAGATGTGTATTGCTGCGCTCTAGTTCTGCACTATTTCTCAGTTCCCTATGACGCGCAATCAACTACCCTCAACAATATTGTTATCGATCGCGGTTCTCCATTAGTCGCTTATCGTCTCACCTTGAAAGGAAAACCTTTGATCAGAAAACTCGTTGCGGGCCCTCTGGTTTAACTGCACCGGCCACACTAGCAGTCGATGGAACGAACTCCCTTCAAGTTATGTCTCGGTTGTTATGCTAAATTGCCACGCACTGACTTGAACGAAGTTTGCAACCTCTGCCTGTCCCCGGAACACAACGAGAAAGACTGCGACGCGTGTCGATCGAAAAAGACACTTTGTTACCATCGGGTTTGACGCCCCGAGATGCAACGCCAGGGCTCCTCCGCACCGGACATCTTCAGTGAAGACTCCGACACAGAACAGCAAGCTCAATGAGCCGAAGATGAAGAACATTTCTCTGTGTCCGAAGTCTACTCCGACATGGAAGAAGAGGAGCAAGTTACTCCGGGTCAACGTCCCCCTTTGCCCCCCTCAACCAAAAACAAAGGCTCCGGTCCCTCCTCTGCCTTCAGGGCAAGGTCAGCACCGACCAAAGGTTTCCGATGCCCCGCCCTCTGGCCCTGCTCCGAAACAAAGTGAAGCCTTCCGGCTCTGGCTCGAGCTGGCCCCACTCCGGTGCCAAAAAACACCTTTGGTACCAAAACCCAAATCTAAACCTGTGTCGTCACAATTCCACCGTTGCCAAAGACTCTACCTTCAACAGTGAACGGCTCGGAGCCCGAAGCCTTCAACGACGAAACAAACCACTAAAGATACTCTGTCTGAAGAGCCTCAACCTGATGCCCTGCCTTCGGATCTGAAGCTAAAAAGCTTGTGATCAACCCTGATACAGGACATATCCATGCCACTCTTCCAAAAAAAACAGAAGATAGACCAGCCAGTGGAGCAGCCAGAGGACTACCACATTCCTCGCAAAAATGTGTGCACTAACTGACTGAAGAGCTTATAAAGCTCACTTTTGCCGAGGCGTCTTGACGGTGGGTGAATACGATGCAGACAACAATGGATCTTTTAGACCTTAAAAACAGCCAGGTCTTTATAATTTTCCTGAAATAGGCCCTGTTGGATAACCCTTCTCCACATTACATTCCACCTGCTTTCCCCACTGATCCCAATTTACTTATTACACCATCAAATTCACCACCACTACCATTTACACCCGACCCACAGGATGACGGGGATGAGGATGACGATCAGGATAGGCCACAGGACCTTGACCCTTGGGAGGATTATCATACTGACCCAAGCTCAGATAATGACCCTCATTTGCATCCGTCTAGACCCTCCCCGCCTGACAATAACATTGGGTACATTGACCTCCTTAACAGGGCTGCTCAATATCACGGGGTGGAGTTACATAAAGAGCCTTTAGAAGAGGATTTCCACTTTGAGACACTTAGTTCCTCTCAGAGAGCCACTCATACCTTACCAATGCTAAAAGGTATTTTGAAACACACAGACCAGATATTTAAAGATCCTTTGAGGGCACGAATCATTACACCTAGAGTGGAGAAAAAATATAAAATTTCACCCACCGACCCTGTTTACATCAGAGGTTAGTTGCCTTTAGACGCTCTTGTGGTATCCTACGCTTGCAAGAGATCTAACTCACAAACGACAGGTAAGGCTCCTCCTCCTGATAAGTAGTCTAAGCTTATTGATGCCTCAGGCAAAAGAGTGGCTTCACAAGCGGCAAATCACTGGCGCATTGCCAACGCTCAAGCTCTGTTGGCTCGCTATGATAGGGCTCATTATGAGAAGTTAGAAAAACTCATGCAATTTTTACCTGGCTAACACAAAACTAAGGCTAATGACCTTATCCAAGAAGGTAAACTTATCACTAATACCTCAATCAGGTGTGCCCTGGACGCAGTAGCTCGTGCAGTGAACACCAGTGTACTCCTAGGCAGACATGCTTGGTTGAGAGTCTCAGGATTCAAGCTTGAGGTGCAAACCTCCATCCTCAACCAAACATTCGACAAAGAACATCTCGATGGCCCAATGGTTGATACCTCGCTGGAGATGATGAAAAAAGACACGGAGGTCACAGTGTCCATGGGGGCTTTGCAATTGCCTGCCACTAGGGGTTCCTCTCGCCGCTCCTTTTATAGGGGTGGTTCCAAAGTGTATCCACCGAAAATCACTCCTCCTCTTACAAGGACAACAATCAACCCCCCTCTTCAAGAGGTTATTTTAGAGGTCGTTTCAGAGGAAATCAGGGAAGAGGCAGAGGCAACTCCACACACACTTCCCCCGCAAACAAACTGCCTTTCTTCCGTTACACCGATCATTCCACTCCTGTCGTGGCACGTCTCACTCAATTCCTACCTGTCTGGAATTCAATCACCTCAGACAAGTGGGTACTACAAATTATCCAATATGGTTACTGCCTGAAACTTAAACACACACACATAGATATTTTTCCAAGATCACATGCAATGTCACCAGAGCATCTTACCCTTCTAAAGCAAGAGGTTCTCTCTCTCTCTCTTGGAAAAACACGCTATAGAGCCAGTCCCATTACAATATCAGGGGACGGGGGTATACTCCCTGTACTTTTTAATTCCCAAAAAAGACTGCTCTCTCAGGCCCATTCTAGACCTCAGAACTAAATCTATACGTTCAGTCGGACCACTTTCACATGATCACCCTCCAACAAGTGCTCCCACTCCTTCAGCAAGACTACTTTCTGCCCACTCTGGACTTAAAGGATGCCTATTTCTATATTCCCATTGACCATGCTCACCGGAAATACCTCATGTTTCTGATGGACGGCCAACATTATCAATTCAAGGTCCTCCCATTTGGAGTAACTAGCACGCCCAGGGTTTCTACCAAATGCCGGGCAGTAGTCGCGGCTCATCTAAGAAGACAACACATTCACGTTTTCCCTTACCTACACTACTGGCTCATAAAAGCCACTGCTTCACAACCTTGGGTTTACTGTGAACCTCACCAAGTCTCATCTCCAACCATCCATTACACAACTGTATCTAGAAGCCACAATAGACACTCAAAAAGCTCTAATGTTCCCAACCCAGTCAGAATGCGCAACATGCAGACTCTAATCTCTCAGTTTCAGTCACAACACTCGTTACCAGCTTGAGTGTTCATGCGATTGATCGGAATAATGGCGTCTTGCATTTTAATCTTTCCTTATGCAAGACTCCAAATGCGTCCCCTCCAGGAATGCTTGGCACGTTAGTGGAAGCAGGCTCAAGGTCAGTTTTCAGATCTAGTGTTGGTAGATTGCAGCAACCATCACTGGTGAATACAAAAAACCTTTCTAAGGGGCGGCCATTGGTCGAACAGGTTTCACAGATAGCACTAACAGCAGACCCTTCGCTCACTGGTTAGGGAGCTCATCTACAAAAACCTACCATTCAGGGCATGTGGATTCTTCAACAAAAGCAACTCCACATAAACCACCTAGAACTTCTAGCAATTTTTCTAGCGTTGAAAGCTTTTCAACTTCATTTAGTAGGCAAAACTGTATTAATTCGCACAGACAACATGACAGCAATGTACTACATACAAAAATGGGGACACACACTCTCCAGCTCTCACAGTTAGCTCAGAGCAACTGGAGATGGGCCATACCTCACAAAATGTATCTCCTTGCGGTAAGTGAGTAAACAACCACATTGCAGAACTGCTCAGTCGTCAATGACAACAGATCCACGAATTGGAACTCGACCATCAGATTCTCATCCCGTTCTTTGAAATGTGGGGCTTCCCAGACATAGATGTGTTCGCCACCCACCTAAACACAAAATGCCCAAACTTCGCATGCATGGATCCACACCCGTTGTCCAAAGGCAATGCACTATGGATGAACCTGTCAGGGATATTTGCTCACGCTTTTCCGCCTCTCCCACTGGTTCCATTAGTGGTTCGGAAACTCAGACAGCACTCCCTGACTCTAATCCTAGTTGCTCCCACATGGGCCCTTCAACCCTGGTTCACAACCCTCTTGGAGTTGTCAGTAGTTCCCCATCAAAAACTCCATCTCACTCCCAATCTCCTCATTCAGAACCATGGCGAGAGAAGGCATCCCGATCCCAGTTATCTCAACCTTGTGATCTGGCACCTGAAATCTTATAGTTTGGCTACCTCAATCTTCCCCAGATTTCATGAATATCACCAAAGAGGCTAGACGTCCTACCACAAGGGAATGCTGTGCAGAAAAAAGGAAGCGGTTTGTGATTTACTGTAATAACAATCAAGTCAATCCGCTCGACGCTTCAATCCAAAACCTCATTTGTTATCTATTACATCTACAACGTTCCAATTTAGCGTATACATCCATACGTTTACATCTTGTTGCGATAGCTCCATATCTGCAGAACAGACATTTGTCTTTTTAGAGTGCCTGCTTTCATGGAAGGACTCAAAAGTCATTCCTCCTAGACTTCCACCTGCTCCAGTGTGGAATCTCAACATCGTTCTTACAGGACTCATGGGTCTGTCTTTTGAGCCATTGTATAGATGTGAACTGCAATTTCTCACTTGGAAGGTAGCTTTGCTCATAGCTATCACATCTCTAAGAAGAGTGGGTGAGCTTCAGACACTAGCAGTAGATGAACCATTTTTACAATTACATCAAAACCAAGTAGTTCCTAGAACTAAGCCCACATTTCTACCTAAAGTCATTTCTACCTTTCATATCAACCAATCTGTTGAGTTGCCCGTGTTCTTCCCTCAACCAGATTCTGTGGCAGAACGTGCTCTTCACACCTTAGTAAAAAGCATTTACAATGCAATGGTCTCGTCTTTGTTAAAGCTAGAGCTATTGGCATTGCAAATGTTATTGTTTTCATTTATTTTAAACCCATAAATATATGGTATTGTGTTTTACAATGGCAATAGGTAAGCAGTAGAGAGTAGTAGAGAGTATTAGCAGTTATTAATAGTTACTAGAGAGTGACTAGTTGATGAATAGAGAGTGTACTTGTGTAGAGTAGGAGTGAGTTGTAGTCAATAGTAGTTAGTGACTAGTGTCGATTAGCGGAGGGTAGTATAGAGTGAGTAGTAGATAGGGTGTAGAGAGTGTAGTATTTAGTGAGTAGTAGAGACAGTAGTAGTGAGTTCTGAAAATTACTATATAGAAGTAGATGTAGTGTAGTGAGTAATAGTATATGGAGTAGTATATGTATTTAGAGTAAGTAGAAAATGACTTTAGAGTATATATTAGATAGCAGTAGTTAGTAGTTTTTAGAATTAGAGTGTAGTATACAGTAGTATTGTAGTAGAGAGTTAGTATATTTGTGTGGATAGTTTAATTTAGTGTGTCTTGAGGAGTGTGACTTTTATGTAGTAGAGAGTAGTTATAGGGTCTATTAGTGTTAGTTGAGTTAGTAGAGTGTGAATTGAGAGTATTAGACATTGACTAAAGTGTTAGCTTACAGTAGTAGTAGTTAATTGAGTAGTTAAAGTGTAGTAGAGCATTATAGAGAGTAATAATGAGTGAGTATGACTGTGTAGACATGCATATTAGAATAGTTTTAGCAGTGCATTGTAAATTTTATAGGAAATTATTAGTATTTTCATTTAGAGTAGTAGAGACTGCGTAGTAGAGATTTATTATTAGTATAGTAGTAGAGAGTATTATGATGAGGGTATTATAGAGTATTTTAGTGAGTAGTATAGAGTATTTGATGTGCGGTAAGTTAGTAGTATTTTGTAGATATACTAATTAGTATAGTGTGAGTAGGGTCTTATAAAACGAGTATTAGAGAGTTAGTAGTATAGAGTGAGTTGTAGAGTTCTTAATAGTGACTATTAGAAAGTTTCATTTCAGAGGAGTATAGAGTGTGTAGTAGAGTGGTAGTGAGTACTATAGAGTAGTTGTCATTATTAGCGAGTATTATTCAGTAATAATTATTTTTTGAGTAATTGTGTAAGTAGTAGTTAGTTGAGTCATAGAGGCATATATATAGAGGCACACATAGACATTAGTAGAGAGTACTTCTAGTGTGTATTAGAGAGTGAGTAGCAGAGATGTAATAGAGAGGAGTAGTATTATTAGTAGAGTTGATGTCAAGAGTGAGCATGAAAGTTAGTTAGTAAGAATGAGTAAGAAGTTGACAGTTAGTAGTAGATTGAGTAATGTTGAGTATTAGTGAGTGTTTAGTTGATTATCAGAATGTTTATCATAGAGTAATATGTAAGTAGAGTTACGGTGTATTATATAGTTGTAAGTTGTATTTTAGTGAGTAGTATTCATTATTGATAGTAGTTAGTGAGAAGAGAGTAGTAGAGTGTGGATAGTATAGTCATTTGTAAGTACTATACAGTTGTATAGAAGTGGAGTTAGTTGTTTTGTATTAGAGAGGTAATATTAAAGAGTGAGTAGTAAAGTGTTATTTTTATGGAGTTATTAGCATAGGCATTTGTAAAGACTGAGTAGTGGAGTAGTAGAGTGTTAGTAGTGTTAATAGTGTTAGTAGAGTGAGTTTTAGAGTGAGTAGTAGAGAGCGTGTTGAACATTAGTGTTATTAGTAGAGTAGTAGATAGTGTTTCCCTATAGAGTTGTAGCCTAAGTAGTATAGTAGTAAGGTTATAATTAGAGGGAGTATCTTAGTATTAGATATTGTGTAGTAGCATGTGAGTAATAGTTGTTAATAAAGAGCGAAAGAGTGAGTATTAAATAGTGTGTTGAAAACTCTAAATTTTAGAGTGAGTAGTAGAGTACATTGAGTAGTACTCTTTATAAAGTATAGTGATACATATTTATAAATATGTATTTATATTTGTACATATATATGCTGTATATGGTTATGGATATTAATGCATATACATGTGCATACATATTAATATCTTTGCAGAGTGCTGCATATATATGCATGCAAGTACATACTAATATTTATTGATTTCATGTCAATAATCAATAGGCAAAATGTTTTAACATCTTTTATTAACTATCAGGTTTAAATATTTTGTATAATTTTTTTTATTTTGCACTTTTATGATGCTTGCGTATGTATACTTTAAGATTCTTCAATAATTTCAATTATGCATCCATTTTGAAAGATGACATTCAATGTTTTTGGTAGGTATGGCATGAGAGCGTCTCCAAAGTCCTCAATGTCCCCTGCTATATTTAGGTAGTCCATTGGAATTGAATTTGTTATTTCTACAGATTTAAAATGTTCGGCATCTTCAATTTGTACTGTTATTGTGCTTTTCTCCTGAGTTGTATTCTCCAGTCCATAGATTGTAATTGTGAGTTTTTCTTGAGGTGGTTCTATTCTCTGTGAAGAAAAAAAAATGTGTTCATTGAGGCATTTAGAGTGTATTTACATTTTGTTATTGGCATCTTGGTAATGTTTTTCTGTGATAAAGAGAAAAGTCAGTGTGATAGGGACAGAAATAGAAAAAGATGTGAAAGCTGAATGCAGATAATATAGAGAGATAGTTAGATGGATGTGTATAGATAGATAATGATAAAGACAGAAAGAGAGTCAGATAGTGAGGGCTTTTTTTGGGGGGGTGGAGTGCAGTAGAAGTAGTGAGTTGTAGGGAGGGATGCATAGAGAGTGATTGAGAGCTAGAAATTGAAAGACCTTGAGAGAGATGGATGTAGGGAGAGTGAGTGTAAGAGATATAAACTAGTGTTATAGAATTAGAAAGGCAGAGAGAGGGAGTTATATAGCGTGAGTAAAGTAGAGGAGACGTATTGAGTTAAGCAGAGAGGCAATGTCATGTAGAGGCATTTTTTTATTGTTGTGAGATATGAACATATATAGTTAGGTGGAGATAGAGATATGTATGTTGGGAGGTAGAAGAAATGGTTATTTGAAAGTTTGAGGGAGTTAGAGTGAAAAAGAGTGATAGAGGAATTTGGCTATAGGGAGTTTTGCATGTGGTAGCATGTAAAGGGATATATACTGAGTGAGACAGGTAGTATGGGTCGAGTTAGCTAGCAATATATTAAAAGGTATCTAAAAGTGAGAGAGTGAGAGATGTAGTTTGTTAGGAGAGTACATAGATGGATGTCGTGTATTTTTTTTATTATATGTAGGGGTAAGTGTTTTTTGAGAGTATGCATGTAATGTAGCTATACATATTTTATTGCATTTTACTCAGTGTGTTGGAGTGAGGGAAGAAGAGAGATATTGAGAGTTAGAAGAAGTTAAAGTGTGGTAGAGAGTGATAGGTGTTAGTAGAGAGCGAGTTAGGGAGAGTTATTGGCGGAGCGATAAATTGATTGATATAGAGGGAACAAAGTACAATGAGTGAAGTATTTAAAGTGAGGAATGTAGAAGAGTGTTACTAAGTTTAGTAGATAGTGGTAATGTTATGTTTTGGGAATTGTTGAGTATTGTGATATAGTGAGATATAAAGTTAGGTGGAGATAGTGATAAAGATGTTTGTATGTAGATGGTAACAAAGAGAAAGATAGAAGTATAGGTATTAATGAACATTTTATGGAGCTAGAGATATAAAGGGAGACAGGTTTAGGGAGTTATGCATATGTAAGTAGTTAAAGTGATATATAGTAAGGTATCCAATTTGTGTGAGTTAATTCTATTATTGTAAAATGCGTGTAGATGAGTGAGTGAGAGATGTAGTTATTTATTAGAGTAAACAGTTGCATGTAATATGTGTTTGTTATTGGTTGTATAAGTATGTCTTTTTGAGAGTATGTATGTATTGTAGCTATAAATATTGTATTGCAATTTGTACTTACTTGAAATTGTGTATTCAGAGTTGTATTTAATATTTTTGGGCTATTAAACTCATGCACAGTTAAGTGAGTTATTTTAATGTACGTTCCAACTTCTTTTGGGAAGTCTGTAGCGTCTCTCCATAGTGTTATTTTAAGTCAGTTGCATCATTAACTGTTATAGATTTGAGTTTTGTTTCTTGTCCCGCAATAAATATTGTTTTTGTTGCTTCCTCCTTGTTAGAAAGGCCGGGGGACGCAGAAGATGTCTGACTGACCACCCCTAGGTCCACCTCTCCGTCGAGAAGTAGCCGAGCGTTATCGAGAGGCCTCCTGGTTGAGGGTCCTCTCCTAGGATGGCACAGCAGAGTAACCACACCACTACAAACGGACACCACACAGGAAGTTAAGTCCGTAGGCTTTATCAAGAATAAAGGGTTGCTTGTTCTCAGCAATATGTACAGGCAGATCGAGGGATATGTAAAGTCTCGTAAATAAGGGACAGGGTAGCGGGACAGTCTCAGTACGGGTGCAGGAAGGGATACCCTGCGCACAGCTCTCAATCCTCGAGCCGGGGGTTCCGAGAGGTCGAGCCGCGGCAGCGCCAGCAGGACTCGACAGATGGTCTTTAACGGAGAGGGGGCCGTGGCAGTGCCAGCAGGCCTCAAGGAGGTTTCGGCGAAGATGGGCAGCGGCAGCGCCAGCAGGCTCTCAGGATGGTTCAGCGAAGGTGGGCCGCGGCAGCGCCAGCAGGCTCTCAAGAGAGTTCAGCGAAGGTGGGCCGCGGCAGCGCCAGCAGGCTCCCAGGGTAGCTTTAGGTTACAGGATAATGAGTTCTTCTGGTGTCGGCCGCGACAGCGTCAGCAGGGCTCTCCAGTCCAGGATACAACTGGCGTCCTACTCCGGGGCTGGCCCAGATATAGGACTGGAGTCCTGTGATGTCTGGACCCTCGCGCCTGGGGGTCAGAGGGGCCGGGAGGAGGGTGCCCAGACACCCAGCAGGGGGGTGGAGCCTGCACCCAGGGAGGCCAGAGGGCGATCGATACCAGGCGTCCGGGGATGGCTGGAGGCCCATCGAAACTTCCCTCCTCTTGGATCTGTTGAGTGGCCACTCGACCACCTGGGTGGATCTTGGTGCCTCGATGTCGGGGCTTCGCTGGGGCCTTGGCCGAGGCCGAGGCCACGTGTTCTTGACGTGGTGGGCCCAAGATGGAGTCAGGCCGGTAGTGGTGGTCCGGGGTGGTAACCGGACCAGCAGTGTTGGGGCGTGCAGGGTCGGGCAAAAGGGGCCGCCCGAGGCTCGGCGGAGGGCCGATGTCATTCTGGGCCCGCCATGCGGGAGGGGTAGGACCACGCCATGAGGCCGGGTCCAACACGCGTCCCCCCCAGCTGAAGGCAGGGGAGAGTCACCCATTTTCTTGGGGGTTCTCCTCGCCGAGGCGGAAGAATCGGGACAGGCCGTCAGCATTGGCGTGGTCGTTGCCGGGGCGGTGCTCCACAGTGAAGTCCATCCCTTGGAGGGAGATGGACCATCGCAATAGTTTCGGGTTTTCTCCCCGCATCTGAATCAACCACCGCAGGGGCCGGTGGTCGGTCTGGACTCGGAAGTGGGTGCCGAAGAGGTAGGGCCGGAGCTTCTTTAGGGCCCACACGACGGCGAAGGCTTCCCTCTTGATGGTGCTCCATCGTTGTTCTCTGGCCAGCAGCCGCCGGCTGATGAAGGCAACGGGAAGGTCGACTCCCTCAGGGTTTACTTGGGATAGGACCGCCCCAATGCCGTGCTCCGAGGCGTCAGTTTGGACCACGAACTCTCGGCTGTAGTCGGGGGCCTGGAGCACAGGGGCGGTGCACATAGCGGTCTTTAGTGTCTCGAAGGCTGCATGGCACTCGGGGGTCCAGCGCACCTTTTGTGGTAGTCTCTTGGAGGTCAGTTCTGTGAGGGGCCCCACAATGCTTCCATAGTCTTTTATGAAGCGCCGATAATATCCGGTGAGCCCCAGGAAGGCTCGGACTGCTGTTTGGGTGACCGGGGCCTCCAGGCCCGGATGGCGTCAATCTTTGGCTGGAGGGGAGCCACCTGGCCGCTCCCTACTTGGTGTCCCAGATAGGTCACGGACCCTTGGCCTATCTGGCACTTGCTGGCTTTTATTGTCAGTCCGGCCCGTCGGAGGGCCGTCAGGACCTCCCAGAGGTGGGTCAGGTGCTCATTCCAGTGGAGGCTGTACACCGCAATGTCTTCCAGATAGGCGGCACTGAACTCTTCCAGCCCGGCCAGCACCCTATTCACGAGTCTCTGGAAGGTGGCCGGGGCGTTTTTCATGCCGAAGGGCATCACTTTGAAATGGTAGTGGCCATCGGGGGTCGAGAAGGCCGATCGATCTTGCGCTCCAGGGGTGAGGCCGATCTGCCAATATCCGGCCGTGAGGTCGAAGGTGCTGAGATACTTTGCGGCTCCCAGGCGATCGATCAGTTCATCCGCCCGGGGAATGGGATGGGCGTCGGTCCTGGTGACTGCATTCAGCCCCCGGTAGTCAACACAGAACCGGAGCTCCGTGGGCGTGCCGAGGGCGGCGGCCTTAGGGACCAGGTCAACGGGACTGGCCCAGGGACTGTCGGAGGGTTCGACTACCCCCAGAGCTAGCATCTTGGCCACTTCGGATTGAATACAGGCCCGAACTCGGTCGGGCACTCGGAAAGCTCGGTGTCTTACAGGCGGGCTGTCTCCGGTGTCTACATCGTGGACACACCACCGGGTGACCCCAGGAGTGAGGGAAAATAGATCTGCAAATTGCCCCAGCAGCTTCCGGCAGTCTTGGTGCTGTTCTGGGGTCAGGGTAGAGGAGAGCGTGACCCCTTCGACGGAGCCGTCTTTCTCGGTGGTGCTCAGGAGATCTGGTAGAGGTTCGGAGTCGTCTTCAGCTCCGTCATCGGTCGCTAGCAGCAGACTTAGTTCAGTGCGGGCAAAGTGCGGCTTGAGCCGGTTAGCGTGTAGAACCCGGAGGGGGTTCCTGGGGGACTCCATGTCCACCAGATAGGTGACGGGGCTCTTGCGCTCTACCACTTTGAAGGGCCCCGTCCATTTGTCCTGGAGGGCACACGGTTCAACCGGGGATATGACCCAGACCTGCTGGCCCGGCTCGAATTCGATGGATGAGGCGTTCTGGTCATACCAGCGTTTCATCTCCTCCTGACTGGTCTCCAGGTTGGCCTCGGCAAGTTCCCGGAACTTCCGAGTCTGGTTGCGGAGGGTCAGGAGGTACTGGTAGACATCTGGTGGGGCACCTCGGACAGCCGTCTCCCAGCCCTCTTTGACCAGGCTGAGGGGGCCTCGGACCGGGTGCCCATACAATAGTTCGAAGGGGCTGAACCCCAGGGACTTCTGGGGTACCTCGCGATAGGCAAACAGGAGGCATGGCAGTAGGACATCCCATTTGCGTCGCAGCGGCTCTTCTAAGCCCTTGATCATCCCCTTCAGTGTTCGGTTAAACCGCACTACAAGCCCATTTCCTTGGGGGTGATACGGGGTGGTGAACTTATATGTGACCCCGCACTGTTGCCACAGGGACCGCATATATTTAGATATAAAGTTTGTGACCCGATCACTCACGACTTCTCGGGGGAAGCCGACTCTGGAGAAGATCCCCATTAGGGCTCGGCCTACTACTGGGGCCGTGATGGTTCGGAGGGGGATGGCTTCAGGATAGCGGGTGGCATGGTCCACCAGAACGAGGATGAAGCGGTGCCCCTGAGAGGTGCGGGGGTCCAAGGGTCCCACTATGTCGATCCCCACTCGCTCGAAGGGGGTGGTGACCACGGGAAAAGGCTGGAGTGGAGCTTTGACTCTTCCCCCGCTCTTCCCGCTGGCTTGACAGGTCGGACAGGATCGGCAGTGATTACTCACATCGTTGCGCATTTTCGGCCAGTAAAAGTGGGTCACCAGGCGGCTGTAAGTTTTGTCCTGCCCCAGGTGCCCGGCGAGGGGCACGTCATGTGCCAAGTTCAAGAGGAAGTCTCTGAATCGGAGGGGAACGACCAGCACCCGGCTGGCCCCTAGTTCGGCAATCTTCTGCTCGCTGTAGAGAAGGTTGTGGTCCAGATAGACCCAGTGGGACCCCGAGGGGTCTCCAGCGGCTTGAGCGGCGGCTTGTTGTCGGATCCCCTCGAGGGAGGGACATGTTTTCTGTTCGTGCCGGAATTGTTCGCGGGTGGGGCCACCTTCTTGGCGCCATTGAGCTAGTTCTGGAAGGTGGCCGAGCTCGGTGAGGTCTTCGTGGCTGGGCCCCTGAGGGCCGGGTTCAGGGTCGGCGTCCTCGGGGACGGCGGCCGGTGGAGGTGCGGGCCACTCCGGTTCTTCCGGTAGGGCATCTTCGATCGGGGCGGAGGCCCGGGCGGTCATGGATCGAGTGGTCGCACAGACCCACTCAGGAAGGCCTAGCATCCCCAGATGCTCTCTCTGCTCGACGTGGGCCCAGGCGGAACTTTCCAGGTCGTTCCCGAGGAGGCAGTCCAAGGGGGCATCGTCCCGGACAGTCACCTTCAGCATACCCGACACCCCTCCCCATTCGAAGGGGATACGGGCCATCTGGCACAAACTCTCGGAGTTGTCCGCCGACCGTACCGGGCATCGGACATTGGGTAGAATTTGTTCTGGGGTCACCAAGTGGCAGCGGACCGCCGTCACGCTGGCTCCCGTGTCACGGAGGGCTTCGGCCCGGCATCCATTGATGGTGACCCATTGGCGGTATTTCTGTGTGTTGCCTGGGATCGGGTCTCGGGGGATCATGTCTCGTCCACCCAGGCACGCCAGGATCATAGTGGCGTGCTCCCATTTGGCCTGCTCGGGGTCGTTGTCCTCTTCCTCGCCTCCTTCTGTACCCAGGGCGGCGGCCGCGATCTGGCGGTTCGGAGGGCCGGTGGTGCCGGGTCGCTGGTTCATCGGGCAGAGGGGGTCATTCGCATAATGACCCTGTCGCTGGCATCTGTGGCAAGTAACGTTCAGGCGGGGCCCCGGTCGTGCTGGAGGGGCCCCCCTTCGGCCTAGGGATGGCGAAGTGGAGGTAGGGGAGAACCCCGTGGGGGGATCTCGGCCCCTGCTCTGGCCTCCTCCTCCGCCTCGTGGTCGGTGGTTTCCGGGGGATCCCCAGCCGTAGTCTCCCATCGGGCTCCGGGGGACTCGGGTGCTCACCCATCTATCAGCCTCGACAGCGAGTTTTCGTGGCTCTGTCAATTTGCTGTCGAGGAGATGTTGCCGGGGTTCGATGAAGAAGTTGTTGGAAAGATGTTCCCATATAATGAGGTCGACCAACTGCTGGTAGGTGGTGACCTGGCTGCCTTTGATTCACCCCTCGAAGGCTCTGCTGTAAAAGTTCACGTACTCCACCCATGTGGTACCGGGGATTTATTTACAGTCTCGGAATCGCTGCCGGTACATTTCGGGGTTGAGTCCGTAGCGAGTGAGGAGAGCGGTTTTCATGTGCTCGTACGAGGTCATCTCGACATTGGGAAGCTCTAGCAGGGCGTCTCTCCCCTCGTTGATGAACTTCCCCCACAGGCCGGCGCCCCAGTCCTTGAGGGGTACTCGATGGGCGGTCATGGCTACTTCGTAGGCTTTGAACCATTGTTGGATGTCGTTGTTCTTGTAGTACTCTTTGACGACGTCCTTTGGTATGTGCACCTTCGTGTCCACAGGGGGGGGGCGAGGTCTTGCCCCCGGATGCGCTGGCATCGTTCGCTTTGGCCTTGAATTCTAGTTCCTTTAAGCCACGCTCATGCCCGAGCATGAGTCTCTTTTCCTCGAGGTCTCTTTGTCTTCGTTTCTCCTCCAGGTCTCCTTCTAGCCGTAGTTGCTCGAGGGCTATCTTTTTTGTCGTCAGTTGTAGTTCTCCGTCTAGCCGGAGTCGGGCGAGCTCCAATTCGTGGAGCCGGTTCCTCTCTCGTTCTCGGGTGTCTTCGTGGGGGAGGCCCGTGCCTAGATTTGCGGGTCTCTCCCCCGCTGGGGTCGTGTCGGTCTCCGGGCGTCCGTTCGGGCCCGGGTTATCTTCGTTCTGGGGTGGCATGTCACCGGCTTCTACCCATGCTTGTAGGGCCGATTTAAAGTCCTCCTTGGTGCTTAGGCCAGTGGTAGTGATGCCCAGGTCTTTGCAGAATTGTTTTAATTCCTTATGACTGTAATATTCCATTTTCTCTTTCTGGAATTCCGTAGTCGGTCTGGTTTCTTGAGTAGTCATGGTCGTAGTGTGTTTTTCTCGGTAGTGGGTGAATCACTCTCTGTGCGATCTGCGTCGGCTCGGATCCCGTCGCTTGCCACCAATGTTAGAAAGGCGATCCCGGGGGAGGCAGAAGATGTCTGACTGACCACCCCTAGGTCCACCTCTCCGTCGAGAAGTAGCCGAGCGTTATCGAGAGGCCTCCTGGTTGAGGGTCCTCTCCTAGGATCGCACAGCAGAGTAACCACACCACTACAAACGGACACCATACAGGAAGTTAAGTCCGTAGGCTTTATCAAGAATAACGGTTGCTTGTTCTCAGCAATATGTACAGGCAGATCGAGGGATCTGTAAAGTCTCGTAAATAAAGGACAGGGTATCGGTACAGTCTCAGTACGGGTGCAGGAAGGGATACCCTGCGCACAGCTCTCAATCCTCGAGCCGGGGGTTCCGAGAGGTCGAGCTGCGGCAGCGCCAGCAGGACTCGACAGATGGTCTTTAACGGAGAGGGGGCCGCGGCAGTGCCAGCAGGCCTCAAGGAGGTTTCGCCAAAGATGGGCCGCGGCAGCGCCAGCAGGCTCTCAGGATGGTTCAGCGAAGGTGGGCCGCGGCAGCGCCAGCAGGCTCTCAAGAGAGTTCAGCGAAGGTGGGCCGCGGCACGCCAGCAGGCTCCCAGGGTAGCTTTATGGTAACAGGATAATGAGTTCTTCTGGTGTTGGCCGCGACAGCGTCAGCAGGGCTCTCCAGTCCAGGATACAACTGGCGTCCTACTCCGGGGTTGGCCCAGATATAGGACTGGAGTCCTGTGATGTCCGGACCCTCGCGCCTGGGGGTCAGAGGGGCCGGGAGGAGGGTGCCCAGACACCCAGCAGGGGGGTGGAGCCTGCGCCCAGGGAGGCCGGAGGGCGATCGATACCAGGTGTCCGGGGATGGCTGGAGGCCCATCGAAACTTCCCTCCTCTTGGATCTGTTGAGTGGCCACTCGACCACCTGGGTGGATCTTGGTGCCTCGATGTCGGGGCTTCGCTGGGGCCTTGGCCGAGGCCACGTGTTCGTGACGTGGTGGGCCCAAGACGGAGTCAGGCCGGTAGTGGTGGTCCGGGGTGGTAACCGGACCGGCAGTGTTGGGGCGTGCAGGGTCGGGCAAAAGGGGCCGCCCGAGGCTCGGCGGAGGGCCGATGTCATTCTGGGCCCGCCATGCGGGAGGGGTAGGACCACGCCATGAGACCGGGTCCAACACTCCTGTAAAAAACAAAAAAAAGTTATTTGTATTTCTTTTTAATACATTGTGTATAGTGGAGCAGTATTGCTTACTATTTTGTTGAGGAACTTTAAATAAAAATTTTAGTAGAGTATAGCAGGGTTGTTAGATTGTAATAGTAAGTGTGGAATAGTGAGTGTGTGGTAGAGAGTGTGTGGTAGAGCGTGTGTAGTAGAGCGTGTGTAAGATAGTATGTGTAGTAGAGGAGGCATAGTAGATATTTTGTAGCTAGTGTATATTAGCGAGTAGTAGAATGTGTTTAGTATAGTAATAGTGTGTATTAGTGCTTTGAAGAAAGAGTAATAGTAAGTAAAAAGTGGTGGAATAAGTTGACAGTGCCTCACGAAAGTAACACCATGGGAGTTTGCAGATTGGTTCTCACCTGCATACTCACTTTTTCATCATCAGCTATTGCCAACTTATAATTGAAAAGTGTGAAAAAGTAAATGAAAAAGGAGTAAGTAGAGTTTATAGTACATAGTGTGTAGTATAAAGTAAGTAGTAGTGAGAGTAGCAGTAGCAGGGTTTGTGTAGTTTAGAGGAAGTAGTAAAGTATAGTATTGAGTAATATAGGCATTTGAGAGAATAGTAGAGTTGTCAGTTTTTACTTCAATGCATGTAGTATATTTTAATAGAGACTGCAGTAGAGGGTGTGTAGTAGAGAGTGAGTATTAGAGAGTGTGTATTTGAGAGTGTAGTTAAATGTATGTTTTAGAGTATTTATATTTTAAAGTGGGTTATAGAGTGACTACTAGAAATTAGTAAATATTCGTAATGTGTGTAAATGATAAGGAGGATTAGTAAGTAATAGACAGAGTGTGGTTGAGAGTGTGGTTGAGAGTGTGGTTGAGAGTGTGGTTGAGAGTGTGCATTAAAGAGTGTGCATTAAAGAGTGTGCATTAAAGAGTGTGCATTAAAGAGTGTGCGTGTTAGAGAGTGTGCGTGTTAGAGAGTGTGCGTGTTAGAGGGTGTGCGTGTTAGAGGGTGTGCGTGTTAGAGGGTGTGCGTGTTAGAGGGTGTGCGTGTTAGAGGGTGTGCGTGTTAGAGGGTGTGCGTGTTAGAGGGTGTGCGTGTTAGAGGGTGTGCGTGTTAGAGGGTGTGCGTGTTAGAGGGTGTGCGTGTTAGAGGGTGTGCGTGTTAGAGGGTGTGTGTGTTAGAGGGTGTGTGTGTTAGAGGGTGTGTGTGTTAGAGGGTGTGTTAGATAGTGTGTGTGTGTTAGAGAGAGTGTGTGTGTTAGAGAGTGTATGTGTTAGATATTGTGTTATAGAGTGTGTGTTATAGAGTGTTTTATATAGATTGTGGAACAGAGTGTATATTTGAGAGTAGTAGAATGTGTTTAGTAGAGTAATAGAGTGTAGTAGTGGTGTGAACAAAGAGAGACTGCAGTAGAGGGTGTGTCGTAGAGAGTGTCTATTAGAGAGTGTGTATTTGAAAGTGTGTACTTAAATGTATGTTGTAGAGAGTGTATATTTTAAAGTGTGTTATAGAGTGAGTACAAGTAATTAATAAATATTAGTAATGTGTGTAATAGAGAAGCAGGAATAGTGAGCAGTAGAGAGTGTGTGGTAGAGAGTGTGTGGTAGAGAGTGTGTGGTAGAGAGTGTGTGGTAGAGAGCGTGTGGCAGAGAGCGTGTGGCAGAGAGCGTGTGGCAGAGAGCGTGTGGCAGAGAGCGTGTGGCAGAGAGCGTGTGGCAGAGAGCGTGTGGCAGAGAGCGTGCGACAGAGTGCGTGCGGCAAAGAGTGTGCGGCAGAGAGTGTGCGGCAGAGAGTGTGCGGCAGAGAGTGTGCGGCAGAGAGTGTGCGGCAGGGAGTGTGCGGCAGGGAGTGTGCGGCAGGGAGTGTGCGGCAGAGAGTGTGCGGCAGAGAGCGTGCAGCAGAGAGTGTGTGTTATAGACTGTGTGTGTTATAGACTGTGCGTTAGAAAGAGTGTGCGTTAGAAAGAGTGTGTTTTAGAGTGTGTTTTAGAGTGTGTGACAGTGTGTGACAGTGTGTGACAGTGTGTGACAGATTAATTGTGTTAGAGAATGTGTATAATAGACTGTGTGTTAGAGAGTGTGTTAGAGACTGCGTGTGTTAGAAAGAGTGTGCGTTAGAAAGAGTGCGTTTTAGAGTGTGTTTTAGTGTGTTTTAGAGTGTGTTTTAGTGTGTTTTAGAGTGTTGTTCAAATAGTGTGTGACAGATTAATTGTGTTAGAGAATGTGTATAATAGACTGTGTGTCTGTTAGAGAGTGTGTGTGTGTTAGAGAGTGTGTGTGTTAGAGTGTGTGTGTGTTAGAGAGTGTGTGTGTTAGACAGTGTGTGTGTTAGACAGTGTGTGTGTTAGAGAGTGTGTCTGTTAGAGAATGTGTGATAGTGTGTGGTTGATAGTGTGTTAGAGAGTGTGTGTTAAAGAGTGTTTTGTAGAAAGTGTGTAGTTGAAAATGTGTAGTATAGTGTGTATTAGTTAGGGTGGGGTAGTGACTGTGGATCTATAGTGTGTTACACAGTGTGTGTTACAGAGTGTGTTAGATATGGTGTTAGAGAGTGTGTGTGTTAGAGAGTGTGTGTGTTAGAGAGTGTGCGTGTTAGAGAGTGTGTGTGTTAGAGTGTGTGTGTTAGAGTGTGTGTGTTAGAGTGTGTGTGTTAGAGACTGTGTGTGTTAGAGAGTGTGTGTGTTAGAGTGTGTGTGTGTTAGAGAGTGTGTGTGTTAGAGAGTGTGTGTGTTAGATAGTGTGTGTTAGTGAGAGTGTGTGTAAGAGAGTCTGTGTAAGAGAGTCTGTGTTTAAGGGTGTGTTTATAGTGTGTTTGTTGCTGGTGTGTGTTAGAGGGTGTGTGTTAGAGGGTGTGTGTTAGAGGGTGTGTGTTAGAGGGTGTGTGTTAGATGGTGTGTGTTAGATGGTGTATGTTAGAGGGTGTGTGTTTTATAATGTGTGTTAGAATGTGTGTTAGACAGTGTGTGTTAGAGAGTGTTTGTTGTAGAGTGTGTTATAGTAAGTGTGTAGTAGTGATTGTGCAGTAGAGTGTGTTGAATAGAGTGTTTGGTAGAGAGTTTGTTAAATAGAGTGTGTTGTAGAGAGTGTGTAGTACAGTGTGTGTGGTAGTGAGTTAGTAGTACAGAGTTTGTGTTAGAGAGTATGGTCTAGAGAGTTTATGAAAGAGTATGTGTTAGAGAGTGTGTAATAAGTGTGTCCTAGTGATTGTGTTGTAGAGAGTGTGTGTTTGAGAGTGTTGTAGAGAGTGTGTGGTATATAAGTACTTCCTAAGGGGAGATAATTATGCAAATATTAAACATTTACAAGCTGAACATCCTAGACTAGTTAATATCTGTATCTTTTTTACATGAATATATATATGTATTAATATATATGCATGCATAGTTACATATATAGTAAAATATGCCTTTAAAGTTATTGTGTTTACCTTTGTAAACTGATTAGAATTACTTGTATAACAGTGAATATGTTTAAAAGCATATTTACTTTTTAAGCAACGTACCTCAAATATTGTCCCTGATATGCTCATCAAGGATCGTAAGTTGGCTTCTCTTATTGTTTTTATTGGTGAAAGTGGTGGAGCAGGTGGCTGCAGTATGTATTCTGCTTCTTGGATAATTTCCTGTGGAATTGTTAAAGGTGGCATTATCGAATATCTTTGTCTTCTTGGTTAATATTATTACATTGTTCTTTGTAAGAAAATTTCTAATTATAATTCCATTTCCTTCTTTTGTCTGTTTGTAAAAATCATCGCTGTAGCAAGTTCCTTTAACTGAACCACTTTCATCTGCTAGAGCCAGATGATATAATATTTTATTTTCTTGCTTTACGTTTTTGTCGTTGGTTTTTGTTGAACATTTTACTATGTTAGCTCTTATAGCTTTTTATCTGTTTTTCTTTCTTCTTGTTTTGTCTGCTTAATTTCTTGTATGGAAATCATCTGAAATGAGAGAAAAATGTTAGTATACATTCTTGACATACTTTTTCTAAACATTGGTAAAGTCTGAAAGAAAAGACCATATTAAATGATACATTATGCATATTAAACTGCTACCCATAAGGCTTTGTGATCACTATAATATGACTAATATACCATAGTGTGTTAAATTTACATTAGTGTAGATATGATCTACTGTAGAATTGTAGTCAGTTGTGAATTCTTGTATTTTTTGGTTACATGTGTTAAAGTCACCCATGATTATATATTTATACGTCTAATAAAAGTTTAATATGGTAGTTAATACTTCTAATAATTTTTGTATATGTACATGTGGTGGTTTGTATAGTATAACAATTAAGTAGTCGCAATTATTAAGATGCATAGTAAAATGTATAATGTGAATTCCATGTTGCACTTCATATTTTGGGAATCAGAAAATATTTTTCTTGTAATAAATTGCTATTCCGTGCTTAGTTTGCTGATTGTGGAATTTATCAAATATTAATAGATGGTATTGTTCTAGCAACAAATTATTGCTATCTGTGTTCCTATTTGTGTTTATTTCAGTGAGGCATAGAATATCTGTATTCATGATGTTTGTGTCAGCTTTCATCGCTTTGTAATTTTTCTGTAGTGAACGTATGTTATGTACAATAATATTACACTGTTGGCTATAGTTACATAATTGGGGTACTGATATTTGCAATTGCATATCTGTCCTTAACCTTGCCATTTCTTCATGTACTTTTGGATGTACAACTATTTTGTCTTGATGAAAGTTTTTAATATATATGTTGGCTAATGATTTAGCTCTGATCAATGCAAATGATGTATTTTGCTATTGTTAAAGTGGATGTGAAGTGGTTCAATAGTTTCTCCTTGTGTTCTATGTATAGTACGCGCAGATGATTGTTGTAGGGGAAATTGTTTGCGTATAATTGTTATACATTTTTGTGTAAATTGAAAATGTTGTGATATTGCATGAATTGGGGTCCAATTAGGCAAAATGTTAGTGTGATATGTGTTTATTTTCTTGCCTTGTCAATTTACCAATGATTTCTTTATCAAAATTAATCCAAATTACATTAGGGGTGTTATTGATATTTTGATATTTTCTACAAATTCAACTATACCTGTAGCCCCATTTGTTAAGCTATCATTTACATTTATATTGCAAGTTAAATTGTATCTTAATTTTAATGCAATATGTAATATGTATGGCAAGCCCATTATTTTAGTTGGGTCTGTGGGTAATTGTGATAGTATTTTTTTTTTTTTTTACTACTTCAGTTAAGTCAGATGAATGTCTTGAATTTTCAAATATGTATGTGTTAAAAACTGGTTTTAATCGATAAACATCTCCAATTGCTAATCTAGTTATTCCACCAAAAGGGAGATTAGACATTTATATTTCCTGTAATCTATTATGTATGACATTTAACAGATTTGCCCCTACCATTGATATTTCATCAATTATGAGCAATTTAAGATGCATTAATTTGTTTTGTAATGTACTTCTGTTTTCATGAGTTAGTGGTTTATGAGTTAGTATTTGAGAAACTGGTATTTTAAATGTACTATGTAGTGTTTTACCATGAATGTTATGTGCTGCTTTGCCTGTTGGAACTGTAAGCAATACATATATGTTATCTGGATTTTCACCTACTTTTGTATTGTAATAACATACTAATGTTTGGTAAAGTGCTGTAATAAGGAAGCTTTTGCCTACTCCTGCACCACCTGTACAAAATGTATAGCGGGGTTTCTTTTGTTTTCATCCAATGTAAGGGATGGTATATAAAGTTGAGTTGTTCTGTAGTAAGATTTTGCATTATACTATCATATTGCTCACTTGCATTATATTATTAGTTAGTGCTTCTTCTATACTTGTACTTCTAATGCCTAAATCAAATGACAAGTCATATAATAGTGGTTCATTAACTTCAACTTCATGACACATGCTGTCATTTGTTTCAATATCTATTGGAGGTATAAGTATGTATCTGATGTACGGTTGTTATTGCTATTAGTTGTTAGTGTTTTATTATGCTTCTTATACTTATTATGATTTAAGTCAACTGTGTCTTTAAATTGTAGATATTGTTCATAATATGTATCCTTATTATTAATTATTTTATCCTCTACTCTCCAGGGGTAATAAAGCATTAACAATTCTCTATAATAATTTTCTGTGTCATTTTTTTGGTTAAATCTGCAATACCGAATTATTTTTAGTTATTTGCGTTTTGTATATTCTGTTCCTATTGTTTCATCTTGTAAATTAATCTCAAGTTCTTCTTCATCTGAGCTATAAAAGTTATTTTCAGCGAGAAAATTGTCATGGTCTGTTTCTTTTTTTTTCTTTTGACTTTGTTTATTTTCATTATACATGGATGCATAGTCAGTTAATGTACATTTTTCTAATTTTTTAGGACGTTTGCTATACTTTACTATAATATTATCATATTGTATTCTACTGGATGTATCTGGTAATAAATTAATAGTATCTATTTCTTTTAATAAGTATGTATGCTTTTCTGGTGGGCTTGCATTAATGAATACAAAAGATCTTGAACTTTTACGTAAAGGAATTTGAAGTATAAGATAGGCTGCTTCTTGTGCACTTATTTCTGTAAAGTTTAAGAACTTGTTACCTATGTGCTTAAGTTGATCTTTTGTATTTGGATTATGAGATTCTTCTTTTGCAGCTTGTGCAATTGTTCTGCTCATTCCACGTTGTGATTTGCTAATATATGAAACAATATATACGGCACATGCATATGCATCTAAGATGTATTGTATAGCTATGTTTGCCTGCCATGCTTGTAAAATAGTAGTATTGTAGTTATTAATAAAGCATTCAGCTGGTGTTCTTTTTTAGAAAAATAGTATTTTTTTCTATAATAGACTGTATACATAAAACATACTGGTTTTATATTTAATTGCATGGAATCTAAAAACTGACTAAAAGTATAACTTTGGAAGTCTTGTGTGTTCATAGTTAGATGTATTAGTTCAATTGGCTGTAGGCGCTGTTCATTTGTTTTGTTTAGTGCTAATGGTTCTAGTATAAAAGTCTCAGGCATTGGGTATTTCGGGTATTGATATTTGCATGTTCTGTTTTGTTTGATACAGCAATTTGTTGTATGTCCGTGTGTTTGGAGAGCTAGTAAAGACTCTATATTTGGATCTTGTGTTTTTGCACATGTGATATACTTATCTATAAAAGTAATAACTTCACTGAGTTCTGATGTTTCATATAGTGGAGTATTTTCTATCCATATTATAGCATGTATATTTGGTGATCCTCGTTGTTGGAATTCAACTCTATAAAAGTAATCTATAATCTTGCCAATTGGATTACTTTCATGTAATAAAATACAATTAAATAATTTCCTAACTTGGAAGTCAAAATGTATTGCACGTGTAATAGGATTTTGTTGTATTAACGTACGTTTTGTTTCCCATGACATATTTTCAAAATCTTCTTTTGTACATTCTTTCCTGTTTTCAGTACGCAATATTATCTTAATTAGATGATACCATTTTGTTTCTGCAGCTGATAATGTTAAAAAAAATGTTGGTATTCCTAATTGTCTAATCATAGCAGATCAGTCTTTTTTGCATTGCTCCCAATATGGTGGCGAACTACGTATAGTTTTAAGTATCTTGTACCCTTCATAAAATTGCAAAATGCGGTCTAGTCTTTGTTTAATATCTTTTGCAGTTATAATGTTGCCATTAGTAAAGTATTTTCTAAGTGAAGTGTATATTTTGCTTTGTATTTGTTTTATGTGTAATTTTTTTACTTTAAAGAAAACATTTGTTATAGACTTTGCTACTCTTTGATCATAACTTCTTAGTTCCCATTGACATATTGTGCTGTAATGTATTGGTACATTCCTCTCTTCATTAGTTGGCCTTTGCTTTCCACAAAATATTGTAGGGAAAGCTAAATATTCTGAATCTTTGTCTTCATATAGACCTTTTGGTGTGTTATGTTCTGCAAGTGCTAAACTTAAAATATTAATGTTTTCTGTAGTAATAGTTTCATTAGTTAACATAGCATCTAAGTTTCCTGCTGCAATGTTGTCTGAAGAAGCAGATGTATTGTTTGTATCAGAAGTGTCATTACAAGGTAGTATATTTGCTGGAGTATATTCCCAATCTGGATTAACAGTGACTCCATATTCTTGGAACATACTGCTAGTAGTTGCTAAATATAGAGCAGCACGTTTTACTTTATCTGGTCTAACATTCTCAAAATGAGTATATGATTTATAACTTAATTTTATTTTTATTTTTATGGGAATTGTCATGTTATCATTAATTTGCCTTGGTAAAACAGTAACAGTTTTCATAACATTTGCAGGTACATTAACAACTGCGCCGGACAGAGATTTTTAGAATCCACGTGGTAGTGCTCTAATTTGTAAGAAAGGTATTCTTGGTGATACTAATCTTTCTTCTACATTATGCAAGTGTAAAGTTTCTGGAATTTCAGGAAATGTCATCCCATTATAGAAAGAACAGAGTGGTATTTTATCTTTACAAATATATGTGTAACATGTTTTGCATATATCATCTGTTTGACATGTGCTAATGTTATATTCTATGAATTTTGCCTGTTTATTAATATTGTGTGTTTTTTGCAAACTTTGTTTATGCCATAATTGATTGCAAATAGTGCGTGCGTATTCTGGCCCATATGCTATTTGCTCATGTAAGTTAGTAATTATGTCAGTAGTTGTTTGTAAAGTTATATCTGTATCACTGTTATCTGTATTTTCTCTGTGTTCTGTATGTTTTCTTTTTCTGTTATTGTGATTTTGTATCCTAGCTACTGTTTGAGTTTGTAATTCATCATTATGTGTTAATGTGTTTGTTAGTACATTAATATTGCTAGTAGTTATGTTAGAAATATGTGTTAATGCATTTAGAGCTATTTTTGTAGTATGGACATATATGTCCTTTATAGCTTTCTCATTTTTTTTGCTGTGGTTTCTTTGTGTTTCTTTAAGTGGCACTTTGCGAATTGTGTTTATTTTCACTGGAGTTAACTGTAAAGTAATACTATCAGAATTTGTTATGTTTTCTTTATAAGATAGATTTATGATGTATTCTATAACTTCATTAATACAGTTTCTTTCACGAGCAATACATGTTCCATTAGCATGAGGTATTGCTTTTTCATCTTGGCTATGTGAATCAAATATAAAGTATGCATGGATATTTTTTTTTGTAAATCTTTTTATTAAAACATAAATCACACATACAAACCAATAATAAGATCTCAGGGAAACCAAAACATTACAATACATTGGTACGAATGAGAAATCAGAATTACATGTTCCACTTTAAAATCTCAGGGGTCAATGGTTTCGGGCACATCTTCATCAGGGCTGGGTTCAGGGGGGGCACAGATGTCGCCCCTGTAGCTGTTCCAGGCTCCCCAGATCTTCCCCCACTTGCGAGGGCAACCTCTGGCCACATATACCGACTTTTCCCGTACCATACACCAGTCCAGGTCCTCCGCCCACTTGGTGACCCCTGGCGTCTGACTGGCGCCCCAGAGCTGAGCAATATTGCGTTTGGCAACCATATTCACCAATGTCACCCATTGTTTCTGGGGCTCATTCAAATCAGACGGTTCCCAAACATTCAATAGACAACGCCGAGCCTCGGGTCTCATCTCAATGCCCAACACCCGGCTCAGCTCTACATGCATGGTCGACCAGAATTCCTGCACTCTCTCACAATGCCACAATATATGCATTAGGGTACCATCCTCCGCACATCCCCTCCGACACACACCACTCTCAGCACGTCCCATACGAACCAGGCGCTGTCCCGTGATATAGGATCTATGCAGGATTTTCAACTGAACCAGCCTCAGCCGCATCTGAATCGCTACCTCCTTGGGAGAAGCCACCGCAGCTGTCCAGTCCTCATCATCCAATCCCAATCCATCTTCAAACCACTGGGCCCTAATCTTCCGCAGTGGATCCTCTGAATGATTCACCAGCTTGCGATATATCAGGGAAATCGTCTTTTCACGGATATGTCCATCCAATACTCGGTCCTCCAGAGGCAAAGCCTCTGGAAGAACCATTCCTTTAGGGACATGTGTGACTAATGCGTGTCTTACCTGTAGATATCGAAAATATTCGTTCTGGTGTAATTGGTACTGGGCCACTAAGGACCCAAACGTGTGGACCGCGCCCTTCTTCCAAACATCCCCAATCCTCACAATGCCAATCAGGTCCCACTTGTCAAAGCCCTTCGACTTCCACATACTGCCCAACTTTTCCAAATTCAGTAAAGGGGTGGCTAGCGTAAGTCTGCCCTCCCACCCCAAACATTTTTTAGCAATATGCCAAACGCGCACCGCATGATCAGTGGGAATCTACTCGGCTGCATGGATATTTTTAAAAATGGAAATTACATTTGTATCCACACAGATTAATACACCAGTTTGTAAATCAATTGTAGAAGTTAAAGTTGTTATAAATTTGGCATTTAAAGATGGTGCTTTTATTATTTCGCTAAAGCTTTTTTGGAGTTTAATCGAATATATAATGTTATTGTGTTCTATGTAATTTGGCAAATCTTGTTGTTGCATAATTTTTTCTTTATTAATAGAGTGCATTTCTGTATATAAAGCATCTCCTAGATCCATAATATTATGTAAATCTTGTCTATCCCAAGTATTTGCTGTTTTACAGTAGTTATATAGAATAGCAAATATACTATTTGTGAGATTGTGTGCAGACTTTGATGTCCTTCCAATATTTGTCTCTTCTTGATGTTTATGTGTGTGATTTAAAAAACTATTTCTTGTTGTGCTTGTGCTAAAAAATGTGCGTCTATATTGGTATTGTTTGTTATATGTTGCCTTTTGGGCAGTATGCTATTGGTGTTACTTTGTGGAACAATTATTGTATTCCTTTCACTGATCGGTATGTATGTTAGTTGGCAACTATCTATATATGTGTTGGTATGTAAATTATCTGTTGATGTAGTTGGTTGTTGTATATTTATGTTTATGCTGCTATTATTTTGTGTTATTGTGTTCTATGTTTCTGTGTTGTGCTTAAGTGTTTTCTTAACTATACTTGCATATGTGTTAATAGTTGTAGTATGTTGTGGTGTACTTATGCTGTTGCTGTTTCTTGTAGACAGTTGTTTAGGTGTAGTTATTGGAGTTAAAGGTGATTTTTGATATGTTTCAGTATTATGAATATTATATAATGATGTTGATGGCTGTTCTGCATTTAAAAAACTGCTGGTATTTGATATCCGAATTATATTTTTTGCTGTTTCTATCCGAGTTTTGAATTTGTTTGTAAAGAAGTCTATACATGCTTCAGTAGAATGCACATAAATAGTTTTTATTGGTACTGAAGTTGTATTTTGTTTAGTAATGAGCATTGCCCTATGCAATGATTCTTTTTTAATTGTATTTATATCTATAGGAGTTAATTCATATGCTACGCAGTTTGTATTTGGTCGCTTTAGACTATGTGTAAGATTTGTAATGTACTCTATAAGTTGTTCAAAAGTTATCTGTATAGTAATACATGTCCCATTTGGATGAGGCATTCCTGTGGTATCACGGCTATGTGAGTCAAATACAGAGTATGAATTGTTATTGTTTATAATGGATATAACCTACATATCCATGCAAAGCAAAGCACCTGAATTTAAATTTAGTGCAGCTTTTAATACTGTTTGTATATTTGGGTAAGATGGATCAAAATGTTTTAATATGTCTCCATAAGAAGGTTGTTTAAGCTTAATAGAATAGATGGTATTATTGTGTTGTATAAAATTTGGCAAATCGTCTGGATGCATAAGTTGTTCATTATTAATAGAATGCATATCTGTATACAAAGCATCACCGAAGTCCATAATGTAATGTAAACTCTTCTTTAGTCCATATATTTGCAGATTTGTAATAGTTGTGTATAATTGCAAATGTGCTATTTGGCAAACATTGTTTACCTCGTGAAATATCTGTACATTTTCCATTACCTTGATGATAATCTGCTTGCAGTATTTTTATCATATTTATAGTAATTCAGAAAATCAGTTTTTATCTAATGATATTAAATTAATTATATAGGTATGTTATAGCTTTATTTTATTGCATTTATTTATACTGTATATATTCTATATATGTATATGTACTTAAATATCTGACTATAGAGATTTACATATATATATATATATATATATACTAGCTTACCCGTCGCGCGTTGCTGCGATCTTCGAATAAAGGAAATTCAAGGAAACTCGTTATGATAACATTCAATTTACATTGTGTCATTTTTATTGAAACTTATTCATTTTAATATGGAAAACATTTCAAAGTGTCGTTTTAATTCTACTTATTTATTCGAGTGCTTGTGGATACACGATTTTTAGTTTTTCCGTTTTGTGCGTACATCAGTATTCGAAAGATTATGAGTGCCCTGGGGGGCCGATATTTAAAAGAAATTATGCCAGAAACCTTCGTGGGAGTGTACTCAACAACTTCCCAAAGTTTCCTGGTGATTGGATGAATGCGGTTTTAATTCTATTTATTTATTCGAGTGCTTGTGGATACAAGATTTTTTGTTTTTCCGTCTTGTGCGTACATCAGTATTCGAAAGATTATGAGAGCCCTGGGGGCTGATATTTTAAAAACATTTATGCCAGAAACCTTTGCGGGTGTGTACTCAACAACTTCCCAAAGTTTCATGGCGATCGGATGAATGGTGTTTTAATTCTATTTATTTATTCGAGTGCTTGTGGATACATGATTTGTTGTTTTTCCGTCTGGTGCCTACATCAGTATTCGAAAGATTATGAGGGCCCTGGGAGGCCGATATTTAAAACAAATTTATGCCAGAAACCTTAGTGGGAGTGTACTCAACAACTTCCCAAAGTTTCATGGCGATCGGATGAATGGTATAGTAATGCATAAAGGACAAACCGACAGACAGACATACATTCGTTTTTATATATATATATATATATTCACTGAAAAAACCATAGGTTTCACACCAGTTATAGTTAGCTGAACAATTTACTCATACAAAACCATTGAAATTCCCACGTTATAGTTAGTTGGACTCACTATAACTCGCGCGCCCGCAATCCACTGCTGATGATGTCACATATTACATCATTCATGACATGGTCAGTGACATCACTGATGACATCACTGATGACATCTCAAAGGACATCACTGATGACATCCCTGATGACATCTCAAATGACATCACTGATGACATCATCCAGTGAATGTGTGTTTCTGAAAAATAAAAATATGTTTTCTATATTGAAGAATGAGTGGATTTATGAGTGTCTGGATGAAGGATTTAGTAGGTGCGTGACTGACTGTATGAGTGAGTGATTAAATGTGTCTTACTGAATGCATTGGTTAGTGACTAAACTGTCTGAATGTCTGCATTAGTATGTCTGTTGTTGTGTAAGCTGCTGCATGTGTTGATCAGTAGCTATATGAGTGGTTATATGGGTTATTGATTGGTTGCCCAAATATTTGTATTTGAGGGTGAGTGTGTGTGTGGGTGGCTGGGAGGTGTGTGACTCTGTGCATATATGTGTGAGCAGTTGATTCACTTGGTATATGTGTTCGAGAGTGCATGTTGAAAGAGCTGTATGGGTGGTTGACTGTGTGCATGGGTGTGTTGGTGAGTGAATGGCTATCTCAGTGCTCAATGTCCAAGTAAGTACATATGTAAAACACAGTGCATGTGAGAGTTGGCATATATAAATGACTATACATGAGAGCCTGTGATTGCGTAAGTGACTGTATGGATCAATGTGTACTTGTATCAGTGATTGTAAAAGAGAGTAAGTATGTGTTAGTATATGTTTGATTAAGTAAGGTTTAGTGAGTAAAACTGTGTAGTTGAGGAGGAAATGGGAGTGTGATTGATTCTTTGCATAACTGACTAGGTGTGTGAGTAACTCTGTGGATGAGTGTCAGCGTGTGAGTGTCTGTATAAGTGTATGAGTGGATATGATAGTGTTCTATTGATGAGTGACTGTATGTATGAGTGATTGTATGGGTGAATGAGTGGATGTGTGTGTAGACCTAGAAATCAGTGAGTGCGTATGTAGTTACTGGTATTGGTGTGTCAATAATTTCAGGAATGGTAGTTTGTATTTAACATTGGGTGTATCAAAGGTTAGATTAGAGTGTGAGGATGTGTATCGTATTATCACATGGATGATGTCTTCAGTGATGTCATTTGAGATGTCATCAGTGATGTCATTTTTAGATGTCATCAGTGATGTCACTGACCATGTCATGAATGATGTAATATGTGACATCATCAGCAGTGGATTGCGGGCGCGCGAGTTATAGTGAGTCCAACTAACTATAACGTGGGAATTTCAATGGTTTTGTATGAGTAAAATGTTCGGCTAACTATAACTGGTGTGAAACCTATGGTTTTTTCAGTGAATTTCAAAGGTTTTTTAAATGCTAATTCCTAACTATAACGAGTGTTAAACCTATGTTTTTTTCAGTGAATTTCAAAGGTTTTTTCAATGCTAATTCCTAACTATAACGTTTGTGAAACCTATGGTTTTTTCAGTGAATTTCATAGTTTTTTTAAAAGCTAATTCCTTTGTATATCGACTTTGTAATCTACGTTTCTTTTTTTTTATTAGCTGTTTTTTACAAATAATAATTATATATTTTTTTAAAATGATTTGTTCAATGTATACATTTTTTTTTAATCATTTTTTCCTGGTGCGCTCAGGGTGCGCGCACCGGTAAGCTTACCCGTATCATTTTGACTTGGAGCGCTCAGGGTGCGCGCACCGGTAAGCTCTCCCGAGAGCGCAGCGAGAGCGCTATTTCTGCGTCTGTAAAAAAAAATATGTATGAAAACTAAATAATAATGCAAGACATTCTGTACCATACTTATAAAGCAGTATTTTTGATTTTCCGAATGAAAATGATTTTGCATATCCGTAAAGCTACCAAAACGTCACTCAGGCGCGCCGCGTAAGCGCCCCCGGTAGCGCCTACATTCGTGCCGCGTAAGCGCCCCCGGAAGCGCCTACGTTCACGCCGCGTGAGCGCCCCCGGAAGCGCTCCGGTGCGCTTAGCGTAAGCGCGTCAAGTCATGTGAACTTAAAATACCAATTTTTATTGGTTGCTAACAGATTTTTTCCCAAAGAATGGAAACCCCACCCTTTTCCTTCACTTCTTCTTTCACTTTGGTGAGAGCAAGACCTCTTTTTTTCTCTGCTTATAATCTGTGGATACAATGGCTGCCAGAGCATCCAGCAGCAGTGAGGAGTCTGATGGATTCATAGATGAAGAGCCTCCTCAGCCAAAGGTGAAAGAACATTTCATCTGGAATTTTTTTTATATTCCTGAGGGATTTAAAAAAGTAAATGCTCCAAAGGTGGAATGTAAGATCTGCCATACTGTACTTTCCCGAGGAGACCCCCGATAGAAGTACAGTTTTGGTAATTCTACCATGATTCGCCATGTACAGAGAAGGCATCCCCAGAACTATGCCCGGGAGGGTGTCAGGGCTCTGGCAAGAGAGGCTCCAAGAGATGGTGCCTCTACTTCAACTGGAGGATCAACTGCATCGGTGAGGGGGCGACCACAGGAGCAGATCCCAAACATTCAGCCTATTTTTAATGAGGCATCCATTAAATGCAAGCATTGTGATGCCCTAATTTGTTACGGGAAACAAAGTATTTTGATCATTGCTCGAGCATTGGAGAACCACCGCTGCCGTCACCAGCCCCAATTTGGATTATTTTTTTTGCTCCTGTTGAGCAGTTTGCATTCCCTATTTTTGTTTTTGTTGAAAAAAAAGAAAAAAGAAGAAAAAAAAAGTTCTTTTTAGAACTACCTCCAATTCTCAAAAAAAAGCTGTGTTCTTAAAAAAAAATGAAAAAGAGTAACTGAAGTGGAGTGCAGTGAGAGAGGAGAGGAAAATGAGTGAGAAAGCAAAGAAAGGGACGAGAGGGGAAGGGAAGTGAAGTAGGGGGACTGAAAGAAGGTGAGTGTGGGAGGTGAGTGAGAAGAAGGAGAGTGAACATGGGGAATGAGGATAAGTGAAGAAAATGTAGTAAAGGAACGGGGGTGTGGAAGGGTAAGAAAAGAGCAGTGATGTTTAGGAAAGAGTGGAGATACAGACTGGATAAAGGCAAGTGAGTGTGAGACAAGGTGAGTAAGGGAGTAAAGAGACAGAGAAAGTGAAAGAAAAAGTGAGAGTAGAAGACTGAGGGCCTCATTTATGAGGCCATGCGTCACTTTTACGCCGCCGGTGCGTCACTTTTTGTGACGCACCAGTGGTGTAAAAAAAGGGCCTTGTTGAGTCATATTTACAAAGTGAGGCATCTAGGTAGATGCGTCACTTTGTAAACCCCTGTGCCACATTATACCTGCGCCAGGTATAATGTATGCAAAGGGGGCATATTGACGCAAAGAAAGGTCGTACAAGTGACGCAGTGAAATCTATCAGATTTCACTGCGTCACTTTTAGGACGCCGTTGTGTCAAAATCTTGCACCTGCCTCACAGCAGGCATAAGACTGACGCAGGCCCTTTCACATGGCGCTTACCCCGCGAAAATAAAAAAAAATAAAAACGTTTTTTTGCCCTTAAGAATCCTTCTAGGCCCCCCTCAGAAAACCTAGGGGGTCAGGGGGTGTCTACTCTGCCCCCTTTTAATTATTTCCCCTTTCTTTTTCACCTCTTGTGTCTCGATTCTACCGAGGCACAAGATGGCGGACTCTCCGGACTGTTTAGAATGTTGACAGCCAATAAGCTTTCCGCTCGCACACTCCCGTAGCGAGCCGGGTGCGCTCCCCTGTACGCGTACCGGAGAGCGCTCGGAGCGCGCCTATAGATATATATGTGTTTTTGAAGTTAATTTTCAAAAAAACCACTGGAGCAATTTTCAGCAAATATACCAAAGGCACATCTGCGTACCAGTCCCTACAATTTTGCCAAGTTTGGCGTAATTCCGTTCAGCGGTTCGGGCTGTAGACTTGTCAGACCGTCCTATGGAAATTAACATGGGCGAAACACATTTTGGGACCCCCCTTTTTTCTCAGCCCCCACTTCACGAATCCCCCCGAAACTTTCAGGGAAGGAGCGCAGCGGAGCTGGCCAAAATTTTGAAAAATTACACACAAATTCCTCAATCGGCACCAGAGTTATTCCCAATAGAATGTTGTGGATTTCCTATGATAGCCAATCCTAACTATAACTACCTACTGGCGACCGCCAGTAGGTAATATATATATATAGGTAAATGCCCCACTGTGTGTGTGTGTGTGTGTGTGTATGTGTATATATATATATTTATATATATATATATATATATATATATATATATGTGTGTTATGATACTGATATTTATGACACTAGTTATTCAGTTGTTTTGTAGAGAAACTTATTAGTAAGTGATTTTTGTTATGATGAAGTTTTAATGGGTTTTAGCAATTTATGGAGCTTTGTTTAAATAATTTTATTAGTTTAGTTATAGCTATATCTTAGTATATTTTGTTTCTACTGTATACATTATATATATATATATATATATATATATATATATATATATAGTTAAATGTCTCTGTGTGTGTGTAACTGAATGTCTATTTATATATATATTTATTTGCTATTGGTATTGCTATTGCTATTTGCTATTTACTGTGTATTGCAAATGTTACCCTGTTGTTTTATCAGACAAATATTAACTTTTGGTGTTCTGTCCATTTAAATCTATCAGGTATGTTATAGCTATTTGTATTGCATCTATTTATGTAATATGCATGAGATCTTTTTATTTATATCTATATATATGTATATTCACTGAAAAAACCATAGGTTATAGACCATATATAGTTAGGGATAAGCATTTAAAAAACCTTATTTTACTCACACAAAACCATTGAAATTCCATATATAGTTAGTTGCACTAACTATATATCGCGCACCCGCAATCCACTGCTGATGATGTCACATATTACATCATTCATGACATGGTCAGTGACATCACTGATGACATCACTGATGACATCTCAAATGACATCACTGATGACATCATCCAGTGACTGTGTGTTTCTGTAAAGTTTAAATATGTTTTACATATTGAAGAATGAGTAGATGTAGAAGTGTCTGGATGAAGGATTTAGTAGGTGCGTGACTGACTGTATGAGTGAGTGATTAAATGTGTCTCACTGAGTGCATGGGTTAGTGACTAAACTGTCTTAATTTGTGCATCATTATGTCTGTTGTTCTGTAAACTGCTGCATGTGTTGGTCAGTAGCTATATGAGTACCTATATGGGTTATTGATTGATTGCCCAAGTATTTGTATGGGAGACTGAGTGTGTGTGGCTGGCTGGGAGGTGTGTGACTCTGTGCAGATCAATGTGTACTTGTATCAATCATTGTATAAGAGAGTAAGTATGTGTTAGTATATGTTTCAAAATGTAAGGTGCTCTATGTTTAACTGTATAGATTAGAAAATGCAAGTGTGATTGATTATTTACAGGACTGACTAGGTGTGTGAGTAACTCCATGGATGAGTGACAGAGTGTGAGAGTCTGTATAGGTGTATGAGTGCATATGATAGTGTTGTAAAGATGAATGATTGTATGTATGAATGATTGTATGGGTAAATGAGTGAATGTGTGTGTAAACATAGGAATCACTGAGTGCGTATGTAGTAACTAGTATTGGTGTGTCAATGGTTTCAAAAATTATACTCTGTATTTAACACTGGGTGTAACAGAGATTATATTAAAGTGTGAGGAGATGCATTGTATTGTCACATGAATGATATCATCAGTGATGTGGTCATTGATGTCAAATGAGATGTCATCAGTGATGTCATCAGTGATGTCATTTGAGATGTCATCAGTGATGTCATTTGAGATGTTATCAGTGATGTCATTTGAGATGTCATCAGTGATGTCATTTGAGATGTCATCAGTGATGTCATCAGTGATGTCACTGACCATGTCATGAATGATGTAATATGTGACATCATCAGCAGTGGATTGCGGGTGCGCGATATATAGTTAGTGCAACTAACTATATATTGAATTTCAATGGTTTTGTGTGAGTAAAATAAGGTTTTTTAAATGCTAATCCCTAACTATATATGGTCTATAACCTATGGTTTTTTCAGTGAATTTTCAAGGTTTTTTAATAGCAAATATCATAAGCTGTCGAATGTCAAGTACGTGGTAAGTAAAAACATTTTCGTGTTTATGCACACTGATCTGCTTTGAATGCTGCCCCCCCCTCCCCCTCATTTCTATTAGGAGTACTCTCTCTTTGCAGATAGTGAAGGGCAGGTAACGCAGGCCTTTGCCCCCGTTGTAATCCGTCGTGCCTGCTTCTCTCTCCATTTGATTGATTGTTATCCAAGCATTTACTGTTTTAGAATTGGTTCTCTTTGGTTCATTCTCTATTTACAAACAAGCACAGAGTCGCAATACTCTGTTTAGTCTTTGCAGATAGCGAAAAATCGTGTAAAAAAACAAAAGGAATCGAGCAAAATCAGTAGGCCACTAATGGGATCTCTTTTTGACCTCGCTAAAATAGAAACATTAGGAACAACCCCTCATGACAAACACGAAACTATTGAGATGAACTGAACTCCACACCATGATGGCTGCAATACAGCTCGGCTCCGCCACCCACCCCGCCCAAAATAACGATAAACTCTATGCAAATATTACAAATATATACAACACACCAGCAAAGTAACAGGGTAAAACATTTTATTAAACAACTATTTACATAACTATTTTATACTTTTTGTTGCCCGATCCGGCTAGCTCAATCGATCGAGCATGAAACTCATGCACTCTGATGGTTCAAAGTTTTGAGGAGTGCTTGTAACACTGTCTGAAGCCTATTTGCACTTGCTTCAGCTTCACTATTCTCAAAGTAAAGTGGGGGCTGTTTGAGGACGTGACTGCATTTGTGAACAATGTAATGTGGTGCCACCCTGAACCGCTTGGCGGAGGCCCCCGAGGGACGGTGTGATGGCGCGGACTCGGAGGGGGCGCTTGGCTCCGGCTCCTTCCCCAAGTAGTGTTCTCCTGGTGTAGCCTGAGATCGCCCCCGACATAGGTGGCCGGCTCCCGGGATCAAGCGGAACTTTTTGCCTTTTGGTAACTCTTCCATTCTTGACCTTGTCCCACAATCCGTTTCACCTAAAGACACGCTGTAGTGGGGCGCCCCTTTACCATTTCAGTTGCCATTCTGCCCGCTTTTGCTACACTGTGCCTCTTCCGCTATTCAGCTGTTTACCGCCCGCTCTTTCGACTACAGCGTCTCGCTCACCATGTAGTTGAGTTGCTCCCGCTCTTGCGGTGCAGCGATAGCCGGCTGCCACAGTACTCTCAAAATGGCGGCCGGCTCTTCAGATTTGGGCGTGGTCCACTAAAATTGCCCTGCGACACCTTGGAACTCGGACGCTTGTCTGCTAGAGATTGGGCTCCATTCTCGAAAGCGTCCCCTCAGCCTTGAAGATTCTACAAAAGTCTTGGGGGCCCCCGACTCCCGCAGGCTTCTGGTGGAGAGCGGCTAGCATTATTGCTCGTCGAATGGCCACGACGGAGCTACGAAATGGTGGTGCTCTCATGCTAACGCCAGCTTCAGTCTGAAACATCCAGAAACACTGTAGACTACCAATTCGATCAGTTCCGGTAGCGCCCCAACGTGACCCGGTAGAGAAGAACTAGCCCTCCCCTCTTTCACTGATGGTTCTTGTTGCCTGTCCCTTCTGTTGTCATTTAACAGAACTATTTAGCCTGCTGAAAGGGGTTGTGTTCCGACCGCTGGTTGGTGGAGACATTTTGACTATATTCTAGACCTGCGCTGTCGCGTAATGCGTCATATGACGCGCCGCGTTAGCGCATCCGGAAGTGATCCGGGGCGCGACGCGCAGCGCGTAACGTAAGCATAACAGGTCATGTGACTTGTTAATAAAACTTTTCATTGGTTCATTTTACTTTTCTTATTCTAATGATGCTTTCGAACATTATTTTTTCTTAAATATATGTTATAATGTTCCAGGCTAATGTACTTTCCCGGAAAATTTACAACTGTCCTGCAAGTAAAATATATTCCTTTTTTCGAGAAAAAGGGCGTTTCTTTGTCCCATGACGGAGCCGTTGAGCAAAAGAGGGTCGGCCTGCTGTCTTAGTCGCCGATACGCCTGAATATGAGATTCTTATTGATCACTTTATGTTGCAGGAGTAGAAAACACAACAGCCCTTGACCATTTATCTTTACTGCGTTCCTGCGTATTATACCTTTTACCCTTCATGTAATTGGTCTGCTTTATTTCACTTGCCTTTTACTGATTCTAAAACAGTGACTATTATTAAAAACTTTACCAATGTATATACTACTACCATGTTTTCTTTTAAAAACCTTTATTGTGAAAATGTCATTATACAAATACGGGCCTATAACCACGTGGGCCGGCCACGGAGCAAACTGTAATCGTATATGATGAGTAGACATTTACACTGTAGAGGAACGTAACGGGCGGGCCATTAGGTTGCAAGAACTAAAGTGTCTAACAGTTGCGGAATCGGTGGACGTACATTTTATAATTAAAATACGACAGGGCCAGTTACAATAAAATTATCTAGATATACATTTGCGGGCAAGTACCATGGGTGACGTTAATTCAAACTTTCAATAGTACAGTAATCAATAACACATCAGAACTTAATATCAATAGGGATATCGAAATATTCAATCTATTCTCGTCCCCGCCCGCCATGTGCTTCAAAACTGCATACGTATCTCGTGATATCAAGGTTGTGCAACCAGTACACAACAAGGAGTTACGAGTCCCATTTATTCCGGCGCCATTTTGGGCGAGGACGGGCAGGTCCAGGATATAGTCAAAATGTCTCTACCAACCATCGACTATGATGATGTTCATATGCTGTATTTATTAGAGTAACACTCATCTGTCCACATGAAATTAATTTGCCACAATCTAAACATGTCATTTTAATCTTTCCAAAGTTCTTCTAAATATTTGGGACCGTTTCCCTTGCCTCTGATGCTGTCAGTGCCACTTCTTTGATGAATGTACTGGCAGGTCGGGGGTTCTCCTCCAAATCTCTCTTTTATGCAGCACTATAATTAATCGGTGCCACCTCTCCATATGACGATGCATGGTATAGTTACCATAACTATATATTTTTTCGGTTCCTCTGGAGAGTACATCGTGGCAGATGAAGCGTGTAACGTACCGGGCATTTACCTTTTTTTGCATGTAGAGGAAAGGAAAAAAAATTCGAGCGTCCGAGTTCTAAGGTGTCCCAGGGCCATTTTAGTGGACCAGGCCCAAATCCAAAGAACAGGCCGCCATTTTGAGAGTCCTCTTGCAGCCGCCTGTCGCTGTAGCATCAAGAGCGGCCGAAACTCAGCTGAATGGCAACTGAAACGGTAAAGGGGCGCCCCACTACAGCAGACGAGCCTCCACCTAGGAAGGCCCGTTCACGCCGCCTCCCCCCCCCCCCTTCGGGCACCCCACGCCGTTATTCGGAGCAGGATTGTAGGATGGCCACACCAGTACGGCAACTTGCTAGACACCACCTCGGTGCCTACCGAATCTCAGCGCCTTGTGGTGTCTTCTATTCAGAAAACATTGTTGTGCTGCCTTCGACCTATTCGCCGCAAGTGCGCACGCAACTCAGCTGCATAGCTTGCTAGACACCACCTCGGTGCTAACCGAATCTCAGCGCCTTGTGGTGTCTTCTATTCCGAAAATATTGTTGCGCTGCCTTTGGCCCCATTCGCACATCGGTCCGCTACTGACGCCATCTCACAGGCCAACGGGGCGCCCCACGCCGACTTTCAGCATTGTAGGATGGCCACACCAGTGCGGCAACTTACTAGACACCACCTCGGTGCCATCCGGATCTTGGCATCTCAGCGCCTTGTGGTGTCTTCTATTCAGAAAATATTGTTGCGCTGCCTTTGGCCCCATTCGCACATCGGTCCGCTACTGCCGCCATCTCACAGGCCAACGGGGCGCCCCACGCCGACTTTCAGCATTGTAGGATGGCCACACCAGTGCGGCAACTTACTAGACACCACCTCGGTGCCATCCGGATCTTGGCATCTCAGCGCCTTGTGGTGTCTTCTATTCAGAAAATATTGTTGCGCTGCCTTTGGCCCCATTCGCACATCGGTCCGCTACTGCCGCCATCTCACAGGCCAACGGGGCGCCCCACGCCGACTTTCAGCATTGTAGGATGGCCACACCAGTGCGATAACTTGCTGGACACCACCTCGGTGCCATCCGGATCTTGGCATCTCAGCGCCTTGTGGTGTCTTCTATTCAGAAAATATTGTTGCGCTGCCTTTGGCCCCATTCGCACATCGGTAGGCTACTGCCGCCATCTCACAGGCCAACGGGGTGCCCCACGCCGACTTTCAGCATTGTAGGATGGCCACACCAGTGCGACAACTTGCTGGACACCACCTCGGTGCCATCCGGATCTTGGCGCGTTGTGCTGCCTTCGGCCTATTCGCACATCGGTCCGCTACTGACGCCGCCTCACGTGCCAACGGATTTTCTACGCTTTTTATACCCTATGCCGCATAACAGGTCATGTGACTTGTTTATAAAACTTTTCATTGGTTCATTTTACTTTTGGTTTCCTAATGATGGAAGGCTTGATCATATGACCTAAAAATAACACTTTTCATTGGATGAAAACTATTTTTTTTTCCCAAACGATGAAAGCCCCACCTTGTTTCTGGATGTTTCAGACTGAAGCTGGCGTCAGCATGAAAGCACCACCATCTCGTGGCTCCGTCGTGGTCATTCCGCGAGCAATCATGGCAGCCGCTCCCCACCGGAAGCCTGCAGGAGTCGGGGGCCCCCAAGACTTTTGTAGAATCCTCAAGGCGGAGGGGACGCTTTCGAGAATGGGGTCCAAGACCTAGCAGACAAGCGTCCGATTTCCAAGGTGTCCCAGGGCCATTTCAGTGGACCAGGCCCAAAAAGGAAAGAGCCTGCCGCCATTTTGAGAGTCCTGTGACAGCCGCCTATCGCTGCACCGCAAGAGTGGGTGCAACTCAGCTGAATTGCGGATTTTGACACAGTGGACCAAAAGCGGACGGAATGGCAACTGAAACGGTAAAGGGGCGCCCCACTACAGCAGACGAGGCTCCACCTGGGGAGGCCCGTTCACGCCACCTCCCCCCCCCGGGGCGCCCCACGCCGTTATTCGGAGGGCGGCAACTCAGCTGAATTGCGGATTTTGACACAGTGGACCAAAAGCGGACGGAATGGCAACTGAAACGGTAAAGGGGCGCCCCACTACAGCAGATGAGGCTCCACCTGGGGAGGCCCGTTCACGCCGCCTCCCCCCCCCCCGGGGCGCCCCACGCCGTTATTCGGAGGGCGGAAACTTACTGGACATCACCTTGGTGCCATCGTTCTGCTGCCTTGGAACTATTCGCACAACAGACCGCTACTGATGACCCACCCCCCGCGACACCCCACCCCGGATACCGAAATCAGTGCGGCACCCAGGCAACATCACCTGGGTGCCGTCCAGAAATCTGGACGTTGTGCTGCCTTGGGACTATTCGCACAACCGACCGCTACTTCCTTCTTTTTCCCTAAAAATGTTTAAATGTTTTTACTGTTTTTGTTTTGTTGTATATATTTATAAGTTATTAAAGTTTTATAATCCTACTACCTTGTTGGAGTGCTATATATTTTTAATGTGACACATAATTTTAAAAATTTTGATGTACAAAGAGTCATCCCTGGAATCTTCCGCTTCAGGCTCGGTCCCCTCCCCAATCACAATACAGGATGGTTTTCAGATAGTAGGAACGCGTGTGGTGTGACGGATCTCATCGGGTGTGGGCCTTGATCTACTATAACTCCTTTGAAGAGGGGTAATTCTTTACAGCTGGGGCCATAAACTACATCTGCAGGGCTAGCTGATAGCCTGGGACCGGCCTGGACAATCGAACACAGAGGAAGAGGAGTGTCAGAGGGTGCGGTAGTGAATAGGGCGAAAGGGAGGTGTCGGGCGGGCACAGGGTGTGATTCTCAGGGAAGAGCAGCGCAGATGGGGGGAGGTTTATTGCCCATGCATAAGACAGAGAGCGGGGGTGACCAGTGCCTGGGGGAGATGCTTGCGAGGGTGGGGAGCCATGCTAAGGATCGACAGCGTGCAGAGAGTGGGTCTGGTCAAGTCATCTAAAATGGCTGCCGTGCCCGACAAAAGTGTGGCATTTGAAAAAAGGCAAGATGGCGCAGGCAATGTTTTTCAACACTTCCTGATTTCCTTCGAATCGAACGTTAACAGACGTTGGGGCATATTACCAAAGTTAAGCGATATTTATCCCTAACGATGCTTAGCAACAAATTTTTTACCGCTAAGCATCGTCAGAAATTATCGCAGATAAACCTTGCTATTATCAAGGTTTATCGCAAATGCGATAAAAAACGGCCGCAATGCATTAATATCGCTGAAAAGTCAGCGATATTCATGCATTACCAAGCTAATGCTCTTAGCCATGTTATCCACCTCCCATTGGATAACATGGCTAAGAACTGCTCAGGGCAGGTGTTACTTTTTGGAGATATTCGCGCTTAGCGCGAATATCTCCAAAAGTTGGTAATAGGAGATAGCGATGTTAGCGACTGTTTCCAGTCGCTAACATCTTGGCATGCCCACTTTGCATGTCATTAGTGATAAATATCACTGACATGCAAAGTGGGGCCCAAGATGGTCGCTATCTCCTATTACCGGTCGCTAACTGGTGTTAGCGACAGCTAGGTAATACGGAAATAATTTTATCTCCGCTTTCTTGGCTTTTAAAGCCAAAAAAGCGGAGATAAACCCCCTTGATAATATGCCCCGTTATCTCTCCCACACTACTGGTCCCCCTGGGCTTAAACGCCGAGATGGTAGGGACTGCATCCCGTGAAGATAGGCCGAGACGTCACTCAGCAGAAAAAAAAGTTAAAAAAAAGTCTATAAACATACAATAAGTTAAAAGTCAATCATTCTTCATTCCTTGTAGTACGCTCCCCAGTCCGCTTCCCGTTACGCTAACCGGGCGCACCCCACCAAAAAAACGATTTTAAAGCCTCCACATCAAACCTATGGGGTCAGGGAGGATCTACTATGCACCCTTATGGTCATTTGCCCCTTCGCTTTGGCCTCCTCTTGTCTCTCGATCCTACCGAGAGACAAGATGGCGGCCGCTACGGACTGTTTGGAATGTTTACAGACGCCGGAGAATCAATCAGCTTCGCTTCACAAAGCTCCATAACGCGAAAAGTACGCGAACTGGAGCACTGCCCAGTCCGCTGTTACAGATATATATCTTTTTTTGAACGTTAATTTCTCAAAATCCACTGGAGCACATATATTGAGACCTAGCAAAGGCACATCGGGCTACCAGTCCCTACAATTTTGCCAAGTTTCGTGCAAATCCATTCAGCCGTTCGGGCTAAAAGTGAGGCCAACCGCCCTATGGAAAACTCAATGTTAAAAACACGTTTTGGGACCCCCCTTTTTTCTCGGCCCCCCCTTGACGAAACCCCCCCAAATTTTCAGGGGCTGCTCAGAAACAAAATGTTCCATTTTCCTGAAAATTTCAGCCAATTCCGTCCACAAACGCCAAAGTTATTAGACATAGAATTTTCAAAAATCCCATAGAGAAAAAATCCTAACTATATATACCTACTGGCGACCGCCAGTAGGTAATATATATAGAGAGAGAGTTATGTTTTCTCAATCCATATATATTACCTACTGGCGGTCGCCAGTAGGTATATATAGTTAGGATTTTTTCTCTGTGGGATTTTTGAAAATTCTATGTCTAATAACTTTGGCGTTTGTGGACGGAATTGGCTGAAATTTTCAGGAAAATGGCACATTTTGTTTCTGAGCAGCCCCTGAAAATTTTGGGGGGGTTCGTCAAGGGGGGGCCGAGAAAAAAGGGGGGTCCCAAAACGCGTTTTTCCCATGTTAATTTCCATAGGGCGGTTGGCCTCACTTTTAGCCCGAACGGCTGAATGGATTTGCACGAAACTTGGCAAAATTGTAGGGACTGGTAGCCCGATGTGCCTTTTGTAGGTCTCAATATATGTGCTCCAGTGGATTTTGAGAAATTAACGTTTAAAAAAAGATATATATCTGTAACAGCGGACTGGGCAGCGGCCCAGGACGCGTACTTGTCGCGCAACGGAGCTTTGTGAAGCGAAGCTGATTGGTTCTCCGGCGTCTGTCAACATTCCAAACAGTCCGTAGCGGCCGCCATCTTGTCTCTCGGTAGGATCGAGAGACAAGAGGAGGTCAAAACAAAGGGGGAAATAACTATAAGGGGGCATAGTAGATCCTCGCTGACCCCCTAGGTTTGATGTGGAGGTTTTAAAAGGGCCCTGCGGGGCAAAAAATAATAATAATAATAATAATCGAACGGCTGAATGGATTTGCACGAAACTTGGCAAAATATTAGGGACTGGTAGCCCGATGTGCCTTTGCTAGGTCTCAATATATGTGCTCCAGTGGATTTTAAGAAATTAACGTTCAAAAAAAGATATATATCTGTAACAGCGCTCCGCTTCGCGTAACGGAGGTTTGCGAAGCTGATTGGTCATTCTGTCACTGGGCTATAGTTGGGCTACATCTGGCTGATATTTGGGCTACATTTGTTTTTTTGTGTGTCTGGCGGCCATCTTTGGGCTACATTTGGGCTCCAACATATATATAGGCCAATGTAGCCCAATATATATTTTTCAAAGTTAATTTTCGTAAAAACCACTGGAGCATATATCTTGAGACATAGCAAAGGCACATCGGGCTACCAGTCCCTACAATTTTGCCAAGTTTCGTGGAAATCCATTCAGCCGTTCGAGCTAAAAGTGAGTCCAACCGCCCTATGGAAATGAAGGAAATGAATGGGTAATTTGTAATTAGCAAATAGCTCATCGCAAACTAGGAATGGTAAAGAATCGCTATTTATTCCTTAAAGTTCGCTATTTAGGAAATGCAAAAAACTTTGATGATACATATGGCGGTTCATCTCTAACAAGATAAGAAGCATAGGGATACATTTATGATGACTGGCGCATCACCAGGGATGTGTTAGTCATTCTGTGCCGCTGTTCCGTCACCTATGGTGTGCTGCATTTACAATGCGGCGCATCATGGGGCAAAAACAGCACAGATGCGTGATGTATCTGTGCCGTAAAGGTGGCGCATTGCTGGAGTTGTATCGCAAGTGTGATGAAGCTCCAGCAAGGGTCGGGGGTGCCCCTGTCGCAGGGTTTCTGTTCTCACACAGAACTGTGGACAGAGGATTGGAACCTCGGCGAATTAGGGTGTCCCAAAACTCACGTTAGTAATCAAAAACTCCTTAGCAAGCTAGGTACAGTGTCACATTGGATATAACAAACTCTCAATGTTTAGACAATCCAGAATATGAACTTATAGTACCTCAGGATACGTGGAACTCATGAACAGTCGGTCGTTATGTATTTCTTAGAAACCAGAACATGGAGTTAAGAAGAACACATGTGTATTTGAAATGTTTATTTACTAATGCCGTCTTCACAGGCGTAGTATCTTAGATAATACAAGTACACATATTATCAGTAGCAAAATTACCAGCATAGTTACTAGTACATAAAAAGCGAATGGTGATAGTATGTTAACATGCTGTAAATGAATAAGAGTTAGCAACACTTATAAGCAGCCGCGGGCCGTGGAGGGAGTTACGGTGGGGCAGGGAGGCGGGGAGGGGGAGGGGCAAGGTAGAGAGGGCTCCACCCTGCTTCTCCCCCTCCCCGCCTCCCTGCCTCACCGTAACTCCCTCCACGGCCCGCGGCTGCTTATATCTCACCCTCCCTAATACACATATTATATTATTTGCTAAGAAGGTCTCTTTGTGTTGGTTTAGGGCGTGCCCATACTTTAGTGTCTTAGATTTGAAGGAATCACATCAGCATACACCAGCTCTCTCTTCATGTGAGCCGCATCAACTGTTGTGTATGTGTGTTCGGCAAAGCAATATAAAACCCGCCTCATGCCCAGAATTGGCAGAAGTTGCACTTATGTTATGAGTATGAAGTCGTGGAGATCAGACCTCATAACAATTCTGTATCGTGTTGTTCTTGAAACTTTAGCACTCGCTGTACAGATATAGTTTAACAAGCAAAGCAGATAGTAGAGCAATAACATATTATTCTCATGTAAACCACGATGAACTACTAGGTGGAAAGCTAAAGCAACAACTAAGTGTCGTGTGCAGAAGTTGCAAAAAAGGAAAAATGGCGTTTAAACCGGTAATGAGCCCATGCTAACTTAACACGGTGTAAAGATATCCAGGACCTAGATGACACCTCCCCATGATCCGGAAACGAACTGAATAAGATAATAGAAGTGCCATCTCATGAGAGCAGATTGCAAGTTTATATGTGGACGGTCCGCAAGGTAAAGCATTAAAAACTAGGAAAATTTAATGCTAAAGAAAAATAAAACAGCCAAGTACTTTATCGAGTCTTAAGCCAATAGGCAAGGTAAATAATAAAAACTTGACAAATAAGTCAATGAATTGTCAATGAAATGCTAGTACTCAGCATATCAAACATGAAAAAGGTCTATGACATAACTGTGTATGCAAAATAAGCTGCAACAGCCTCCAATAGGAAGTCACCGTCTTCATCCGAAAACAGTTCAGCCATCCAATTTAAAAGCGGAAAAGAACATACGTGCTCTCCCAGCACCGGATCCTCTATCACCATCAGAGGACAGCTCGGTGGGTTTTCAAGAAAGCTCTGTTCCAAGAAAGACTGTGCTGCCGCCAGTAAATTCCAGGGACCAAGTAGTCCATGCATCAATGCCACAGCCATAATCCTTTCGCCAGGACAAACCAACCAGTGAGTAATGATAGGAGTCATCAGCTGATTAAAGTCGACGTCAGGAGAAACCGGTCCGCAGAGACACAAATCAATGGCCCAATCGAAATCACAGGTCAGGCAGTGAAATACAGGCTGGACACAGGTGAAGTAGGAGAATCGAAAAGATAATCCATATGCCGTGCTTAATATCGCCAACGGCATTGTGCCATAATATTCTAGCATGCGATTGCGGAACAGTGTCAGCAGCTGCAGGGTGGGAGGTTGCATAGGAGGGACATCCATATTTAAAAATGTAAAAAAGCACAAGAGCGTCCGCTGGTAATGCAAGTAAAAATGCCAATCCACGAACCAGAGTGGAGAAAATAGAATGAAAGGAAGCAGGGATGAGTCCAAAGATTTTCTCAAATGAAGTCACGAGACCACTGGTAACAACTTTAAAAAAGTGCGCCAGGGACTTTGCGGAGGATGCGTTAAAGATAGTCGGAACCATCTTGCTGAATTTGAAAGGCAAATCTGAATTGAAAAGTGTGTGCACCTCTGTACGGGTGTTCGCTATGTGAAGCACGAAAGTTTCACGGGCCGAACTCAAGGCCACCTCTCTCTGAGACAAAAGAGCTCTTATTCTTGCCATGCCGTTGAAATCTGTCCCAAGGTTGGTATTTGTGGCCAGATTGAAAACTCCCTATGTTCATGTGTGGGAGGAAATAGAACATTTCTGCAGCAAATAACCCGTTCACTTACTGTTACGATAAAAGGAATACTTTTAATTAACTCAGAACAATCTTCATTATTGAGCATCAAATAACTACCATTTTCCAACAACTTGAACGTGGGGATGATAGCAGGAACTGGCGTGCCTTGCAACACGCAAGCCATATTTGGTCGGTGTTTGTTGCATGAACCGTGTAACTGTATGTGCCTACACATTAGTGAATGATCTGGCGTCTCAGTGCATTCCTCTCCATTCAGATAAACTTCTTGATCATCTTTGAAACATCTGTATGTGTATGGAAGCGACCAGACCTCATGAAGAAAAGCACTACCTAAAGGTTCATAACGACCTATTGGTATATATTTCATACAATTTGAAAACTTATATAAAGCAAAAGGCAGCGTTATTAAACCGTGGATAAGGCACGTTGCCAAAAAACCCGCAATCCTCTGCTGATGATGTCACTGAGCATGTCATGAATGATGTAATATGTGACATCATCAGCAGTGGATTACGGGTAATAGTATCTCTAGTTTACTCCCCTATAGCTGTCTTTCTTTTAACATAAGTGTCTGTTTCCTTCCCTTATACTTACTGTTTTTGGTTCGCTTCCGGTTCGCGTACCGGGGAGCGAACTGGGAAGCGAACTAAGAGAAATAGAGGTTGGCACAGTTCCAAATATTGTACCAATTTTTTAATAACGGGGAGGTAGTTCTGAAAAGAACTTTTTTTTTTATTTTTCAGAACATTTTTTTACTTTTTTTGAATTTTTCTGAACAGTTTTATATTTTTTTGGGTTTTTCTTGGAGGGGGCAATGAAAACGATTCATTGTAAAGGGCTCAACAGGAGCAACAAAACAAAAAAAAGAAGTATTTATTATTTTGGGCGTTTCGTACAAACTTGCATATGATAGTCAATAGCTCTGTTGATCAGAGTGATGCTTTTTTCTCCGTAGGAAATGAATCCATCGCAAAATACGCAGATGTGTTTTACATCACCAAATCTCATTTGTATATTTGGCACCATCTCCCTGCCCTCTGGTCCCGTTACTTCCGGTACAACAGATCTTCTGGCCATAATAGGGAGATTATCTAGGTCGTTCCGAAACTGTGCAGCACTGTAGTTGTTAGGATGCCACCTAGTCATATGGCGATGCATTGTGTAGTTTCCGAAACTGTATTTTTTGTCGGTCCCTCTGGACAGTCTATCTTGACATATAAGGCAAGTTACGTATCTTGCATTTACTTTTTTCTGACCTTTGGGAATTTTAAAAAATTGCCAAATGAAGTTTTCTTTCCGGTGAGACGTCCTGGGCTGCTCAGGCAAAAACTGCCTCTCTTCGTGCTCGTCCTCCTGTTCCTCTTCTTCCTCTCCTTGTTGAATTATAACTTGAGCAGGTGGTCCACTCTTCCTTGGATGTGGTGGAGGTGGTGGGGAAGCACCAGCTGAAGCTACTAAAGAAGCCATTGCTCAGTGATCACAAAGGGTCTTTCTCTCACAATGATGAAAGTCAGAGTGAGGAAAGAAGGAGGGATTTTCATCATTTGGGAAAAACAAGAGTTCTCAACCAATCAAAAGTGTTCATTTTAGATTATATGACCTAGTCTTACATCATTAGGAAACCAAAAGTGAAATGAACCAATGAAAAGTGTTATTACCAAGTCACATGACTTGCTGTGTTTACGTTAAGCGCTTTGCAGGGCCTCCCGGTTTGCTTCCAGAAACCTGCGCTTTGCGACTCGCTTCGCGTACCAGTTCGCTAACGTTGTACGTCATATGACGTATCACGCGACAACGTGAAACGTCATGCGGACGGGAGGCGTCACGATGTTGTTTTCTAACGCGGCACTTGCGGTAAAGAAACGTTTACCGGCTCGCGGTCTATTTCGCGGCATCAAGGTCAGCTAACGGGAAGCTTCCCGATTCGCGAAGCGGGAACGAAGAAAAAAAAATATTTAAAAAAAAAATTATTCATAAACATATAAAATATATTTTTGGATTTAAAGAAGAATACATTTTACAGCTACAGATATTAGCTGTTAAAAAACCAATGAAATTCACAGAAAAAACCATAGGTTATAGACCATATATAGTTAGGAATTAGCATTTACAAAACCTTGAAAATTCACTGAAAAAACCATAGGTTATAGACCATATATAGTTAGGAATTAGCATTTAGAAAACCTTATTTTACTCACACAAAACCATTGAAATTCCATATATAGTTAGTTGCACTAACTATATATCGCGCACCCGCAATCCACTGCTGATGATGTCACATATTACATCATTCATGACATGGTCAGTGACATCACTGATGACATCACTGATGACATCTCAAATGACATCACTGATGACATCACTGATGACATCTCAAATGACATCACTGATGACATCATGACACACCAATACCAGTTACTACATAAGCACTCACTGATTCCTACGTCTACACACACATTCACTCATTCACCCATACAATCACTCATACATACAGTCACTTATTATTACAACACTATCATATGCACTCATACACCTATGCAGACAGTCACACACTGCCACTCATCCATGGAGTTACTCACACACCAAGCCAGTCCTGTAAAGAATCAATCACACTTCCATTTCTTCATCTATACAGTTAAACACAGAACACCATACTTCAGTGACATCACTGATGACATCACTAATGACATCTGAAATGACATCACTGATGACATCTCAAATGACATCACTGATGACATCATGACACACCAATACCAGTTACTACATACACACTCACTGATTCGTACGTCTACACACACATTCACTCATTCACCCATACAATTACTCATACATACAGTCACTTATTATTAGAACACTATCATATGCACTCATACACCTAGTCAGTCCTGTGAAGAATCAATCACACTTCGATTTCCTCATCTATAGTTAAACACAGAACACCATACTTTTCACACATATACTAACACATACTTACTCTCTTATACAATCACTGATACAAGTACACATTGATATGCACAGAGTCACACACCTCCCAGCCAGCCACACACACACTCAGTCTTCCATACATCCAGTCATTCTTCAATATGTAAAACGTATTTAAACTTTACAAAAACACACAGACACTAGATGATGTCATCAGTGATGTCATTTGAGATGTCATCAGTGATGTCATCAGTGATGTCACTGACCATGTCATGAATGATGTAATATGTGACATCATCAGCAGTGGATTGCGGGTGCGCGATATATAGTTAGTGCAACTAACTATATATGGAATTTCAATGGTTTTGTGTGAGTAAAATAAGGTTTTCTAAATGCTAATTCCTAACTATATATGGTCTATAACCTATGGTTTTTTCAGTGAATTTTCAAGGTTTTGTAAATGCTAATTCCTAACTATATATGGTCTATAACCTATGGTTTTTTCTGTGAATATATATATATATATATGTAATTTATTTTTTTGAAATGCTCCCTATTGGTATAGGTGGATAGACAAACAAAATCTTAAGCTACCTTTACCTTCAGGATGTTTTGATAGGGAATTATCAGCCTGTGATGTTTTGAGAGGTATTTAGCAACCTAGAAAAGAATGTAAACCAGCATTAATGAACAATTTCTATATTGTTATAAATACATTTGTTGCATGTCAAGAAAGCATGAAAGTTGATGTTAGTGTTTAGTAAAGACTGGTTATACTATACAGTGAGTAGTATGTAGTAGATATTGTGTAGTGAATTGTGTGTATTAAAGTGTTTATTATAACGTGTTTAGTATAGAGTAGTAAAGTGAGTCTTTTAGAGTGTAGTAATGTTTAAAATGTTGACAGAGTATTACGTGTGTAACAATATGTTTGTAAGCAGATTACTTTGTAGTTGTACTTTTATGTTTTTATTAAGTAATTGTTAACTTGTCAATAAAGAGGCTAGGAAATGTAAGTAAATGTAAAAGTGTGTGTGTTAGTGTGTGTGTTACAGTGTGTGTTACAGTGTGTGTGTTACAGTGTGTGTGTTACAGTGTGTGTGTTATAGTGTGTGTGTGTGTTAATGAGTATGTGTTAGAGTGTGTGTGTGTGTTAGAGAGTGTGTGTGTTGTAATGAGTGTGTGTTTGAGAGTGTGTTAGAGAGTGTGTGTGTTAAGAGAGTGTGTGTGTTAAGAGGGTGTGTGTGTTAAGAGGGTGTGTGTGTTAAGAGGGTGTGCGTGTTAAGAGGGTGTGTGTGTGTTAAGAGTGTGTGTGTGGCAGAGTGTGTGTTAAGAGTGTGTGGTAGAGAATGTGTTGTAGAGAGTGTGTGGTAGAGCATGTGTGATAGAGAGTGTGTTGAAGAGTGTGTGTAGTAGATGGTGCATAATAGAGAGTGTATAGCAGAATGTTTATGAAAGAGTAATAGAGTGTGTTTAGTAGAGTAATACAGTGTAATAGTGGTATCAACAAAGAGAAATGGCAAGTTATGAAAGTGCTGTTAAATGTTGACAATGCCTCACGTAAGTTACACCATGGGATTATGCATATTTGTTTTTCCGTGCATGCTCACTTTTTCATTATCAGCTATTGCCAACTTCTAACAGAAAAGTGGAAATAAGTAGGGAAAAAGAGAGAGGAGAGTAACAATACACATTTTGTTTTATATAGGAAGTAGTAAAGAGAGTAATAGGAGAGTGTGCCATAGAAAGTATGTAGTAGAGTGTGGTAGAGAGTGTGTTCTAGAAATTGTGTGGTAGAGAGTATGGTAGAGAGTGTGTGTTAGAGGGTGTGTTAGAGAGTGTAGTAGAAATTATGTAGAAAGTGTGTGGTAGAGAGTGTTTGGTAGAGAGTATGGTAGAGAGTGTGTGTTAGAGAGTGTGTTAGAGAGTGTAGTCGATATTGTGTAGAGTGTGTGTAGTAGAGAGTGTGGTAGAGAGTGTGTGTTACCAAATGTGTTGTAGAGAGTGTATAGTAGAGAGTGTGTGATAGAGAGTGTGTGATAGAGAGTGTGTGATAGAGAGTGTGTGATAGAGAGTGTGTGATAGAGAGTGTGTGATAGAGAGTGTGTGATAGAGAGCGTGTGATAGAGAGCGTGTGATAGAGAGCGTGTGATAGAGAGCGTGTGATAGAGTGTGTGTGATAGAGAGCATGTGATAGAGAGTGTGTGATAGAGAGTGTGTGATAGAGAGTGTGTTGAAGAGTGTGTGTAGTACAGGGTGCATAGTAGAGAGTGTATATAGCAGGATGTTTATTAAAGAGTAGTAGAGTGTGTTTAGAAGAGTAACACAGTGTAATAGTGTGAACAAAGAGAAATAGCAAGCTATGAAAGTGCTGAGAAATGTTGACAATGCCTCGCGTAAGTAACACCATGGGAGTATGCATATTTGTTTTCACCTGCATGCTCACTTTTTCATCATCAGCTATTGCCAACTTATAACAGAAAAGTGGAAACAATTAAGGAAAAAATAGATAGAGTGAACAATAGACATTTTGTAGTAGATAGTAAGTAGTAGAGATAGTAACAGGAGAGTGTTCTGTAGTCAGTGTGTAGTACAGTGTTTGGTAGAAAGTGTGTTGTAGATAGTGTGTGGTAGAGAGTGTGTGAGAGTATATTGTAGAGAGTGGGTCGTAAAGAGTATGTAGTTAAAACAGTATGGTAAAGAGTATGTGTTGTAGAGAGTGTGTGTTAGAGAGAGTGTGTGTTAGAGAGAGTGTGTGTCTGGTAGAGTGTGTCTGGTAGAGTGTGTCTGGTAGAGTGTGTCTGGTAGAGTGTGTCTGGTAGAGTGTGTCTGGTAGAGTGTGTCTGGTAGAGTGTGTATTGTAGAGTGTGTAGTAGAGAGTATATGGTAAAGAGTGTGTAGTATAGAGTGTGTGGTAGAGTGTGTGGTAGGGAGTGTGTGTTATAGTGTGTAGAAGGGTGTGTGTGTAGTAGTGGGTGCATAATAGAGAGTGTGTAGCAGAAAGTGTTTTAAAGAGTAGTAGAGTGTGTTTAGTAGAGCATGTTGTACAGAGCGTGTGGTAGAGAGCGTGTGGTAGAGAGCGTGTGGTAGAGAGCGTGTGGGAAAGATCATGTGATAGAGAGTGTGTTGTAGAGAGCGTGTGGTAGAGAGTGTGTGGTCCAGTGTGTTTGTTAGAGAGTGCCTGTGTGTTAGAGTGCATATGTTAGCGAGTGTGTTAGAGAGTGTGTGTGTTAGAGAGTTTGTGTGTTAGAGAGTGTGTGTGTTAGAGAGAGTGTGTGTTAGAGAGTGTGTGTTAGAGAGAGTGTGTGTTAGAGAGAGTGTGTGTTAGAGAGTGGGTGTGTTAGAGAGTGGGTGTGTTAGAGAGTGGGTGTGTTAGAGAGTGGGTGTGTTAGAGAGTGGGTGTGTTAGAGAGTGGGTGTGTTAGAGATTGCGTGTGTTAGAGATTGCGCGTGTTAGAGACTGCACGTGTTAGAGACTGCGTGTGTTAGAGACTGCACGTGTTAGAGACTGCGCGTGTTAGAGACTGTGTGTTAGAGACTATGTGTGTTAGAGACTGCGTGTGTTAGAGACTGCGTGTGTTAGAGACTGCGTGTGTTAGAGACTGCGTGTGTTAGAGACTGCGTGTGTTAGAGATTGCATCTGTTAGAGACTGCGTGTGTTAGAGATTGCGCGTGTTAGAGATTGTGCGTGTTAGAGACTGCACGTGTTAGAGACTGCACGTGTTAGAGACTGCACGTGTTAGAGACTGCACGTGTTAGAGTCTGCGCGTGTTAGAGTCTGCGCGTGTTAGAGACTGCACGTGTTAGAGACTGCACGTGTTAGAGACTGCACGTGTTAGAGACTGCACGTGTTAGAGACTGCACGTGTTAGAGACTGCGCGTGTTAGAGACTGTGTGTTAGAGACTGTGTGTTAGAGACTGTGTGTTAGAGACTGCGTGTGTTAGAGACTGCGTGTGTTAGAGACTGCGTGTGTTAGAGACTGCGTGTGTTAGAGACTGCGTGTGTTAGAGACTGCGTGTGTTAGAGACTGCGTGTGTTAGAGATTGCATCTGTTAGAGACTGCGTGTGTTAGAGATTGCGCGTGTTAGAGATTGTGCGTGTTAGAGACTGCACGTGTTAGAGACTGCACGTGTTAGAGACTGCACGTGTTAGAGTCTGCGCGTGTTAGAGTCTGCGGGTGTTAGAGACTGCACGTTTTAGAGACTGCACGTGTTAGAGACTGCACGTGTTAGAGACTGCGCGTGTTAGAGACTGTGTGTTAGAGACTGTGTGTTAGAGACTGTGTGTTAGAGACTGTGTGTTAGAGACTGCGTGTGTTAGAGACTGCGTGTGTTAGAGACTGCATGTGTTAGAGACTGCGTGTGTTAGAGACTACGTGTGTTAGAGATTGCGCGTGTTAGAGACTGCACATGTTAGAGACTGCACGTGTTAGAGACTATGTGTGCTAGAGTCTGCATGTGTTAGAGACTGCGTGTGTTAGCGACTGCGTGTGTTAGAGACTGCGTGTGTTAGAGACTGCGTGTGTTAGAGACTGCACTTGTTAGAGACTGCACTTGTTAGAGACTGCACTTGTTAGAGACTGCGCGTGTTAGAGACTGTTTGTGTTAGAGACTGTTTGTGTTAAATAGTGTGTGTGTGTTAGAGAGTATGTGTGTTAGAGAGTGTGTGTATTAGATATTGTGTGTGTTAGAGAGTGTGTGTGTTAAATAGTGTGTGTGTTAGAGAGTATGTGTGTTAGAGAGTGCGTGTGTTAGAGAGTGCGTATGTTAGAGAGTGTGTGTGTTAGAGAGTGTGTGTGTTAGAGAGTGTGTGTGTTAGAGAGTGCGTGTGTTAGAGAGTGTGTATGTTAGAGAGTGTGTGTGTTAGGGTGTGTGTGTGTTAGGGTGTGTGTTAGGGTGTGTGTGTGTGTGTTAGAAAGTGTGTGTGTTAGAGAGTGTGTGTGTTAGAGTGTGTATTAAAGTGTGTATGTTAGAGTGTGCTGTATAGAGTAGTACAATTGTTTCTGATTAAATTTGCTGCAATAAATCTCCATAAGAATATTGCTCTTGTGTACTTTATTTGCTTTTGTAACACTGGCTTATGCAGTATAATCTTGTTTTCATTAATGTTATTCATCTCTCTTTTTTAACATAGGCCCCAGTCAGACATACACACTGCCTCTCTTGGTGAGCAATGCGAGAGCTCCATTGAAACTTTCTCTTTAATCCAGTTCTGAAAATGCAATAATGCGTTCATTTACTGTGCAGAGCCATGCATAGATTACTTTTCCTGGTATGTTTGCTGCTGTTTGTGGGTCTCAAGTAAGCTATTTTGTCTTACTTCTTTATTTAAAGCATTTTTGTGTTTCTTTTCTAGGTCTATTCTGAGTCTTGTCGTCTCCGTGCAGTGATGTGCACCGAGTGCTTTGCTCGGTACGTATGTTACTGTTTGCGTGTCTCAGGTAAGCCATCTTGTCTTTCTTGCTCATCTAATGCATTTTTATGTTTGTTTTCTAGGTCTTCTCCGGCCCTTGTCGTCTTTGTGCAGTGACATACATGGAGTGTTTTTCTTGTTAGGTATGCTGTTGTGTGTAATAGAGAGTGTGCGATAGAGTGTGTGCAGTAGAGAGTGTGCCATACTGAGTGTGCGGTACTCAGTGTGCAATAGAGAGTATGCGGTAGAGAGTGTGTGGTAGAGAGTGTGTGTTAGAAACTGCATTACAGAGTGTGGGTTACAGAGTATGCGTTACAGAGTGTGTGTTAAAAAGTGTATCTTAGACAGTGTGTAAAAGAGTGTGTGTTAGAGAGTGTATGTGTTAGAGCGTATGTGTTAGAGCATATGTGTTAGAGCGTATGTGTTAGAGCGTATGTGTTAGGGCATATGTTAGAGAGTGTGTGTTAGAGAGTATGTGTTAGAGAGTATGTGTTAGAGAGTGTGTTGTATCTGGGAGTGCTTTAGGATAAATATGGCTCTTGGATACCAGCAGTTAAGGCCAGGTCCCTACTTTTCATGAAATCCATTGCAGCACTTTTTAATTTCTCAAAGAAACTAGGGAAAAGGCCACCGGTGATACTACTAAAAATATATCAAGCACGGTGTGTGAGTACTGCAATCTATGGGGCAGGTATCTGGGGCTTTCAAGACTGCAGTATTATCCAACGCATTGAAAACACATTTCTGAGATCTTTGCTAAGCCTCCCAAATAGCTCCCCTGTTTTCAATTACCATTCAGAAATGGGGGTCACACATATTTCTGATTTGATTAAAGCACAACCATTATTGTTATGGCACAGAATTTGGACCACCGAGAATGCAAGACTAAACAGAGAAATTATTCAGGACTCGATGAGGTTGGATAAGTCTTGTAAAATACCATGGCTAAAATACGTGGGAGATTTCATGCAGGATATTGGCCACCCAGAATACTATTTTAAGCCTGACCGCATGAACGATATAAAACATAAAGATTTTAAAAAATGGTTATGCAGCATCTAGAATAAATCAGATTAGCATCTGAGCTAAACAAGCCAATGGTGATTAGCCACCAACTGACCCTGACAACTGTTTTTATACAACCTTATTTGCTGTGTGTACAGGGCGGATATGATAGATATCTTTCGACAAGATTCAGGTGTGGGATTTTCCACCATTTAATTTCATATCCTACCACAAACGTCTGGTCAAGAGTATTATGCAAATGCCCATGTGACGATGTATCCGGACAAAGCACTATGCATGTAGATTTATTCTGTAAATTGCCTAACAAAGAGAGAAGAAGATGGCTAACACCTTTATTAAAGCGGGGCAGATGGAGACAATGCCGCCCTGCCTTTATTTATTTACAGATGCTTGAAAATTACTACTGCATAGGGTCAATGGTGGGATTCCTAAAGAATGTTGTGAGGACTAGAAAAGCAGTTAACTACTGAATCACGGGACACCTGCTCAGAGCTATAAGACAATTGGAAGAATGAAATCATCTTGATTTTAAGTCTGATTTGTTAAATATGAGTGTTGCTTATATCTTTCTATGTATAGAATGTAAATGTATTATTGGATCATGTGTATGCTTTTATGATTTTTAATAATACTGAAATTGAATAAAGCTTATTTTGATTTGATTTGAGTGTGTGGTAGCGAGTGTGTGGTAGTAGGTGTGTGGTAGAGAGTATGTATATATTTGAATGTGTGTATTATACTGTATAGTAAAGATTGTGTGGGAGAGTGTAGTAGACTGTGCGATAGAGAGTGTGTGGTAGAGAGTATGTTATACAGAGTGTGTGTTAGAGAGTGTGTGGTACAGAGTGTGCGATAGAGAGCGTGTTCTAAAGAGCATGTGCTTGAGAGCGTGTGGTAGAGAACAAGTGGTAAACAGAGTGTGTAGTAGAGTGTGTGTAGTAGAGTGTGTGGTAGAGAGTGTGTGGTAGGGAGTGTGTGGTAGAGAGTGTGTGAGATAGACTGTATTGTAGCGAGTGGGGGTTAAAGAGTGTAGTTAAGAGTGTGTGTTGTAGAGAGTGCATGTTGTAGAGAGTGCGTGTTGTAGAGAGTGCGTGTTGTAGAGAGTGCGTGTTGTAGAGAGTGCGTGTTGTAGAGAGTGCGTGTTGTAGAGAGTGTGTGTTGTAGAGAGTGCGTGTTGTAGAGAGAGTGTGTTGTAGAGAGATTTTTTAATAGAGAGAGTGTAATAGAGAGAGAGTGTAATAGAGAGAGTGTAATAGAGGGAGTGTTGTAGAGAGTATAATAAAGAGTGTGTGTTGTAGAGAGAGTGTAATAGAGAGAGTGTAGTAGAGAGAGTGTAGTAGAGAGAGTGTAGTAGAGAGTGTGTTGTAGGGAGAGTGTTGTGGAGAGAGTGTTGTGGAGAGAATGTTGTAGAGAGAGTGTTGTAGAGAGTTTGTAGTAGAAATTGTGTTGTAGATGGTGTGTGTTAAAGTGTGTGTGGTAGAGAGTATGATAGAAAGTGTGCGGTAGAGAGTGTGTAGTAGAGAGTGTGTTGTAGAGAGTGGGTGGTAAAGAGTAGGTACTTAAAAGTGTATAGTAAATAATGTGTGTTGTAGAGATAGTGTTATAGAAAGAGTGTGGTAGAGAGTGTGTTGTAGAAATTGTGTTGTAGAGAGTATGTTAAAGAGTGTGTGTTAGAGAGTGTAGTAGTAATTGGGTAGTAAGTGTGTTGTAGAGAGTGTGTGGTAGAGAGAGTGTAGTAAAGAGTGTGTGGTAGAAAGTGTGTGTTAGAGAGTGTAGTAGAGTGTGTCTGGTACAGTGTGTCTGGTACAGTGTGTCTGGTACAGTGTGTCTGGTACAGTGTGTCCGGTACAGTGTGTCCAGTAGAGAGTGTGTTGTAAAGAGTGTGTAGTACAGAGTGTGGTAGGGAGTATAATAAAGTGAGTAGAGATGTTAGTTGAGTTGTAAGTGTTGAGTAGGGTGCATGTAATAGATGTTTTATGAACTAGTAGGTGGTGTGTGTTACAGACTGTGTTACAGACTGTGTGTTACAGACTGTGTGTCACAGACTGTGTGTCACAGAGTGTATATTACAGAGTGTGTGTTACAGAGTGTGTGTATATTTGATTGTGTGTATTATACTGTATAGTAAAGATTGTGTGGGAGAGTGTGTGGTAGTGTGTGTGTGGTAGAGAGCGAGTGTGTGGTAGAGAGCAAGTGTGTGGTAGAGAGCGTGTGTCAGAGTGTGTGTTAAAGTGTGTGGTAGAGGGTGTGCTGTAGAGAGTGTGATAGAAAGTATGCGTTAAAGAGTGTGTGTTAGAGAGTATGCGTTAGAGAATGTGTGTTAGAGAGTGTGTATGAAAGTGTGTGGTAGAGAGTGTGTGGTAGAGAGTGTGTGGTAGAGAGTGTGCACTAATAATGTGCACTGATAGTGTGCGGTAGAGAGTGTGTTGTAGAGAGTGGTAGAAAGTGTGGTAGAGAGTTAGTAGTAGACAGTGTGTTGTAGAGAGTGTATGGCAGAGAGTGTGCAGTAGAAAGTGTGTGGTAGAAAGTGTTTGGTAGATATTGTTTGGTAGATATTGTGTAATAGAGAGTGTGTTGTAGAGAGTTTGTTGTAGAGAGTGTGTGGTAGAGAGTGCATAGTCGATAGTGTGTGGTAGAGAGTGTATAGTCGATAGTGTGTGGTAGAGAGTGTATAGTAGGAGTGTGTTGAGAGTGTGTAGTACACAGTGTGTAATAGAGAGGGTTTTAGAGTGTGTGGCACAGAGTGTGTGGCACAGAGTGTGTGGCAGACTGTGTGTGGTAAAGAGTGTGTGCTAGAGAGTATGTTGTTAAGAGTGTATGGCAGAGAGTGTGTATGGTATAAAGTGTGTAAGACAATGTGTGTAGTAGAGGATGTATAGTAGAGAATTTATTGCAGAGTGTATATTAGAGATTAGTAGAGTAAGATGTGTTAACATAAAAAATAAAGTTTTGGTGCATTGTGATAAGCGAAATAACTTACCGAGTTCTTCGAACGATATATAGTAGAAGATCTTACTTTAAGAAATAGCCGGACTGCTTTCATTTCCTGTTTAAATAAATGACAGTGTAAAAAAAAAGATAGTCAGTTTAAAGGTTAAGTTGAAAAAAACAATACACTTTTTATGTAGACTGCTTGTAAAACTAATGGCTGGAAAGTGAACATAAAACCTATAAGCTGATGTGTATTTTATTAGCATTTGATGCATCCGTGGCCCGTGGAGGGAGTTACGGTGGGGCAGGAAGGCGAAGAGTGTGTGGTAGAGTTTGGTAGTGCAGATGTAGATACAGTGCGAGCTACGAAATTCATTGTATTAATTAAATAGTTTACTTATCTGCAATTATCCATAAGCCGGTGTTTAGCACCCCTCACCCTGCCTTTTCCCGATTTCCTGGCCCACTGTAACTTCCTCCACAGGCCGCGGCTGAAGGGGTGCACAAATTACCGTACTAGTAAAAGATGACATGCAACATTTTTCTAGATAGAAAGACTAAAGCACCTTGCAGTTATTTTGGTGTTGTGCTGGGAAAAGCAAAGATGAGACATGTTATTGAGCACACACTATACCACACAAGTATTTTAAAGTGTTTTACATACTTTTTGCTAGCTAATGAAACTTGAATGTTTGAATTGTTTTTAATAACGTGTGGGTGTGACTAAGTTCAGATGTAAAACTAGATACAATGCAGCAGTGGCCCGTGAAGGGAGTTGCGGTGGGGCTGAAAAGGCGGTGCGGGAGAGGGGCAGAGTCTGGTGTTCTAAAAACGTAATTTGGATAATTGGAAGTAAGTAATTAATGTTATTAATGTAACTAATTTAGTAGCGCTCACTGTATTGCAAAATGCGATGCAGCGCGTGCTACGAAATTTGTGTTATTAATTAAATTGTTTACTCCCCTCCAATTTTCCATATTTCGTTTTTGAGAATGCCCCTACCCTGGGTCTTTCCCGCCCTGCCTTTCAGACTCACCACAATTCTTTTCCATGTGCTGCAGCAAGTATAAGGTGCAAAGAAATGTTTTATGAAGATGCACGATAAGGAGTTCATATATGTAATGTGTTACAAAGCACTATGTTAATGTCAATTTTGTAAAAAATGAAAAAGTCGCACGTTTAAATTTGAAGGCTAGAAGCATATGTCTATAATGTAAAAATGGAACAATAGCAAAGTAAACTACAAGTAAAAATTTTCTAACAAATAAAAAATTGTTAAAGCTATGCTTTAAAGCAATTTTAAAAATATAGTAAAGCTTGGCGCTAACGTAATAGAATACCTTTGAATGCTGTGTTTGAACGTAATAATTACAGAATTGACATATCATTAACTTGCTCCCCCCTTCCACCTCACCTTTAAAGACTGCAAGTAAGTGATTACCTGTAAATGGCGTGTACACAACTGTAAAGTTGTGTAAAACTCAAAATGTATCAAGAAAAGCTTACTAACAAGGTGGTAAAAGGATTTGCTAAATGTATTGTGCTGCAAAGCGTGATGAAAAAACTAATGTCCTAAAAAACTTCTAAAGTTGCATAGCAAAATACTGAAAGTAAACTCAAAGACTAAAACTATATAATAATTAGATAATAAATAGACATTTTTTTAAAGCAATGTTTTGTAATTAATTTTGAAAATATTTTAAAGGCTAGCGCAAATATTAACATAATACATTGAAATGCCAGAAATAGTATAAGAATAACTACCCCCAGTCCCACAGTTGTCCTCCTATAAAAATACAGCTAAGTGCCTAAATGTAAATGATGTGTTCACAACTGTAAAGTGCAATGCAAAAAAAGAACGTAATGTAGCAAGAAAAGCTCTGTAAGTAAGCGAGCAAAGGAGTTGGTAAATAGATTTGACTACAAAGCATGACTAAAAGCAATGTATAAAAAACATTAAAAGATGCGCATCCAAAAAGCAATTGTAGAAGGTAAAGTCTCTTGTTTGTAAAAGCACACGATATGAAAGTACACATAAGAATCCTACATGCTATGTAATTTCTGCTGTAAACATTAGCAAATGGAAGACAGTAACATGTTCAACATTTTAAAACATACTTTGTTACTGCAATGGAAATTGTTTCTAAATTGTAAAATAACAGTGGCAAGACAATAAGCGTTATAAGTGTTACATTGTATCAGTAAAATACTCTGCAACAGATAGAGGATAATTGTTAGAGCTATAGAAACAGTTGCAAGTGTTGAAAGCAAGTGAACCAAAAGTATACGCATGCAGAGGTAGCTTTAGTCAGTATCAAATCTAAAGCAAATGAAAGTATGAAAAGAAAGGCCAACAAGATGATAAACGCACTTCTATAACTAAGAAGCAAAACGGCATTTTAAAGTATTAAGTTTAAGGCCAACTATACGATAAATCTGTTAATTAAAGTGAAATTATAAAAAGTTGCAATTATGAAAAGCAAAGCCCAAAAAACACTCATTCTAAAACGTGAACACGAAAGCGTATTTCTATTGCAATGTAATAAGTTGCTTACTGTGTTTTTGCAACAGAGATAGGTCAGCTCTCGATGTATACCGGATGGCGTTCTTCCAGGAAATGTTTAGAATGGTTGCTCTTCCACTTTAAGTACTGTAAATGAGAAAAAAAGGGCAGTTACTTAAAATGAATAGCAAAAGAGGGAGCTACACTTGGTGTTTAGGAACAGCATGTAGGTAAGATGTCGTTGTCTAGCCGTATGTAAATGTTTTGGTGCGTGGCTACTTTGTAAAGATGAAAGGGATGCCTAGGCAGAAGTGTATGTAATTGTTAGTGAGGATGTGCAAATTACGTGTGAAGTGAATGTAAAAGCGTGTATGTAACACATGGTGGTGCAGTGAAAAGCAATGTGGCTCCATGTTGTCTGCCTTTGCTACAAAGTCGTGTCTTAATCAAAATGAAAAGGAAGTATGGTATAAAGTTTTTAAAAAGCATGCACTTTAAATACAAGCACGCCTATTAAATACATAATTATTCTTACCTTTAGGTGGTGTTTAACGGCGTACTAACCTATATTGGTATCACAGTTTTCAGTATATTAACACGGCTGACATACCATCTGAAAAAGAAACAAACCAAATTAACAGCATCAAATTTAGCAAACATTGCTTGACTTAAATTGTGTGATATAAGTACATACAAAAAAAGCTAAAGCACTTAGTGTATGCTACTCTGCCTAACACAAGCTACAGTGCGACTGTTTACGTAAAAGTAAAAAATAAATAATAAAGGCAGGCAATATTTTTTACCTTAAATCTACAAGCAGAGCTGCATGCATCTAGGAGGAAGCATTCACTCGATGTTGCAGTGTGTTTGTAACATAAGCTACACTGCCTGCAAACGTTAAAAAAATGTTTTTATTGAAAAATGCAATTTAATCCGTACGTTTCACTTACTTTAAATCTGCAAGCATAGCAGCATGCATACAATCCGAAACATTCACTCTAAGATGCTGTGTGTTTGTAACATGAGCTACGCTGTGCCTGCAAACGAAAAAAAAGATTTAATTTCAAAGTGCAATTTAATAAGTAGATATCACTTATCTTCATTCTGCAACTATCCGAAGCATTCATTTGACGATGCTGTGTGTTTTTCTGAAACGAGCTACACTCTGCCTGAAACAAAAAAAATGTAGCAATTAAAAACTGCCATTTAATAAGTACGTATCATTTACCTTAAATCTGCTGCAATCCGTAGCATTCACTTGACGAAATGAGCTACACTCTGCCTGGAATAGAAAAGAAATAAAGTTATTCAAACTGCATTTTAATAAGTATGTATCACTTACCTTTAATGTGCAACAATCCGAAGCATTCACTCAACAATGCTGTGTGTTGTACATGAGCTACATTCTGTGTACAAACGAAAACAAATGCATTAGATGAGCAAGAAAGACAAGATGGCTTATCTGATACACACAAACAGCAGCATACATACAGGGCACAGAGAGACGTCACGGGCCGGGGTAGACCTAGAAAAGAAATAAAAGAAATGCATAAGATGAGCAAAAAGACAAGATGGCTTACCTGAGACACCTAAGCAGCAGTATACGTACAGGGCAAAGCAGTCTGTGCATGCCACTGCACGGAGACGACAGAGGCTGGGGTAGACCTAGAAAAGAAATAAGGGAAATGCATCAGATGAGCAAGAAAGACAAGATGGCTTACCTGAGGCACGCAAACAGCAGCATACGTACTGGGCTAAGCACTCCATACACGCCGCTGCACGAAGACGACACGAGCCGGGGTAGACCTGTAAAAGAAACACAAAATGGGGTAGACCTGTAAAAGAAACACAAAAATGCATTAGATGAGCAAGAAAGACAAGATGGCTTAACTGGGGCACGCAAACAGCAGCATACTTACCGGGCCAAGCACTCTATGCACGACGCTGCACGGAGATGACATGGGCCTGGGGTAGACCTGTAAAATAAACACAAAAATGCATTAGATGAGCAAGAAAGACAAGATGGCTTACCTGAGGCATGCAAACAGCAGCATACGTACCAGGCCAAGCACTCTGTGCACGACGCTGCACGGAGACGAGACAGGCCGGGGTAGACCTGTAAAATAAACACATAAATGCATTAGATGAGCAAGAAAGACAAGATGGCTTACCTGAGGCACGCAAACAGCAGCATACGTACCTGGCTAAGCATTCTGTGCAGGGCGCTGCACGAAGACGACACGACCCGGTGTAGACCTGTAAAAGAAACACAAAAATGGATTAGATGAGCAAGAAAGACAAGATGGCTTACCTAAGGCACTCAAACAGCAACATACGGACCGGGCCAAGCACTCTGTGCACGACGCTGCACGGAGACGACACGGGCCGGTGTAGACTTGTAAAAGAAACACAAAAATGCATTAGATGAGCAAGAAAGAGAAGATGGCTTACCTGAAGCACACAAACAGCAGCATACGTACCGGGCCAAGCACTCTGTGTACGACGCTGCATGGAGACGACACGGGCCAGGGTAGACCTGTAAAAGAAACACAAAAATGGATTAGATAAATATTATGCAAATCAAAAAATATATCGCTTACCTTAAGGAACAAAGAACACAGTCAAAGAACAGGCGAAAGTTAAAAAACAAACGTAAACAATACGCCCACCGCCCACAAAGGGACAGGCCAAAGCAAGCGCCCGTCATTTTCAGACTGGCGGGTGTGTTTCTTTACACTTTCTTTCTGTTGATTGACTGAAGACGTCTCAGAGAGAAAGAACATGTAAAAACACGCCCCTCAATCCGAAACGGACGGGGCTTAAAGTAACTGACAAATCTCTTCTCCAATGGCTGGCCGCCGCTTAGAAAGCCAGCCAATGGAGAAGAGCTAGCTCGTTTACCTCCGTACTAGAAAACATATAATCTCACCAGCGAAACTGCGCAAGCGCAGCCTACGCTAGCCGAGACCTAAAGAGAGCGTTACTATATTACATTGAAAGACCAAAACCTTTTAGAAAGACTTAGCAACTTTTTGTTGCTTTTGCTCCACCACCTAAAGACAATCTAATATCAAAATCAGGCATTGCAAGGTGGCTAGTTAAGTGCATTCATGTATGCTATTCAAAAGCAAAACAAACGTTAACAGTTCCCCCTAGAGCACATTCTACACTCAAACTAGCTGCTTCTATGGCATTCTTAGGAAGTATAACCATAGATAACATATGCAAAGCTGCGTGCTACGCAAATAAATGAAGGATGGAATGCTGAATAAATCATACATTCACCCCCAGTCAAAAGATCTGGGTTAAATCCATTGTTCTTTTGCTCACCATTCCATCCCAGTTTAGACCCAGCCATGTGCAACTCCGTCTTGACCCTGGGCCTCATGGGAACAGTCCAGACCAAACTGCCAAGTCAGGTCCTCATTGTACCGGAAACAAGCATCCCGGGACCAGTTTCTGGGTATTACCCTTCATCAGCCAGGCTAGCTTGAATCCAGTGGCACAGTGAGCAAGGGACCCACGTCTAGGTATACCCATCGCACTTAGGGTGAAAAGTGCTGCACAAACAAATGATGGTCTGGGGTGAATGTTTGATTTATTCAGCATTCCATCCATCATTTGTTTGCGTAGCACAATATGCAAAGCTGCAACATGGTCTACACATTCACAAAACACATTTGTGTAGATGTGTTAGCAAGACAACAAGCTAGAGTGTGCCAGGCAGTTTTACGTACACTATTTCATACCACTGCAACAGATACAGGTTAGCCACCGTATTTGGGAGATAACTGCTATATAGTCTATGCATAGCATATGATTAGGGCTCCCGTTTTTTTTTTTTAACATTTCCGTCTGTATCCATATTTATTCTTTGTCCATTTTATCTGTATTCATATCTATTTTGTGTTTTGTGTATAAATTAAGTTGTAAAACTGTACATTTCCATATTTATTTAACTGATAGAGGCACACTCATTCTTTAATCTGTCGTGCTTTCGCTATTTAAGCTGGCAAATATTACATAACGATACATCCACTGGTAAATACTAGCATTGTACCATAAATGTATGTCGACATGTAGAGCGATCGAGTCATATGCACCCACCCACCTCCCCGGGTACCTATACATGTTGCAGTAATATCTTACTTAAATACATGCATTCAGCATTCATGGATATCTCCTTTTACTACTCTTACTAACTCCATTATCACCCTCTGCGGGAAAACATTAGAACAATGGAGTCAATGCCCATGCGCACGATAACCGAAAGGAGGAGTCACTTACCTCGTGACTGGAAAGATTTCTTCGAAGAAAAACAAAGTGCAAACATCCAGATGGTGATCTATGCATAGTATATGACTCGACAGCTCTACATGCCAAGAACAGATGCATACTGGGTAAGTAGCATTTTCCTAATTAAGGATATTGGTGGTACAGGAGCTTAGTCTATATTTCCTTTTTGTTCTGACTCACCGACTAGTTGAGAGGCACAAATTTGAGGCACATTTCCTCTCTGAGTAAAAACTGAGGTGGTCTTTGAGTGCCGTTGACCCTCTGTGAAGTCCTGAAACTCGAGAAGATGCAATAGGATTCTGAGTGGCCAGTGCAGCAAGATATTAATGTTTTCAGTATCAATTCTCTATTAGTACTAATATTCCTTTTCCTAGCCTGAAAGAGTATAATTTTCAAGAGTTAAAAAAAATGATCGTTGACCGCTGTTTTTCGTCTACACTTGGGTTGGGGTTTTCGTTCTATTTACTGTGTACTATGATTTTTGATTTAATTGCAGTGATGTTCATTTCGCTGCTGCAGGACTTTAACTTAGTCTTTAGATTTTTGCGGCACTCTCAGTCGAGTTTCTGTATTTGTATGGTCTATGTTTGATTCTGAGGCAGTGTTTCTGAGTGGTCCATCACCTCGGTTCCAAAGGGTTAGTCTTTAGTGCTGGTGGTGTGTTAATGTAACTCCTCCGTGACTTGGGTCTGGTGTGTAATGGATCAGTGGCTGTTGCTGCCACAGTGCCACCTAATACTGGCTGAGTGACTTGCATCAGAAGAAATTCCAATCTGTTGCTAGGAAATGCTTCTAACTGATGAATCTTGGGACAGTGACTTGCTGTTCAAGCAGGAAGTGTAGTAGTATTGCTGAGGTCAAAGGGCATAGTATCCCAGAAGTCGAAAAGTAACAAATTACAAAAACTTATGTGTATATGCATCAAAAATCGGTAAAACGAGTCCTTGTTAGCGAAAAAGAAGGAATCGCTAATAAGGAGTCGCATACCGCGATGCATCAACAGATTCGGTATTTAATACCGAATCGGAAAAAATCGTTAAATATCCGTTAAACACGTTTGCGAGACACCTTTTCAAAGAAGAGCAAATACCGAAGTAGCAAATACCGAATCGGTATTTGCGATTTCGGTAATAGCGATTCCGGAAAAAAGAAAAAGTCGCATCGGCAGCAGGCTGATGACATCACAACCAGGAAGCAACACGGCCCATGCTTCATTCAGTGCCCTGAGGAGCTCAGAGGAGGATGCAGAGTACAGGAGCTGAGAATTGCTAGAGTCAGAACACAATCAAACTCAGAGCAGACTACCAGGATGGAGAAGGATGCACCCCAGAACAAGGAGGCACCCAGGAAGAGAAAATGAAAGTTTTCAGATAAGGAACTCGAATTGCTCATCGAGGGGGTGAGCAGCAAACACGACAAGGTTTTTGGGAGGCTTTCCCAAAAAGTTCCTGAGGCAGAAAAGTGCAAATTGTGGCTGCGCATTAAAGACAGAGTCAATGCTGTAGGAGTCACCCACCGCAGCATAGACGATTTAAAGAAGAGGTGGTATGTCCTCAGGAAGAGGGCAAAGGAGAGGATTGCCGAAAGGGTGAGGGATGCTGCTGGCACAGGAGGGGGAACATCCAACGTGACTGCAAACACTCCCCTTGAGGACCTCGTCGAGGCAACAATTGAGCCAGAAGCTTTTGTGGGGGTCACTCAATTGGATACATCCGGCGCAGCAGGAGGAGGAGAAGGTAAGATGCATGCCAGCTCAGATATGCAGCGTGTTGTCCACCCATGCCCATCCCCCCAGGCCAATCACAGTGTATATGTAGCAGCGCCTAATGCATATCCCCACACCAGAGTAGTGCATCATGGGAGTTGTAGTCATATCATGAATGAGTGCATGTCTGACCCCTGATGTAATAGATATGAAACCAGCTGCACATGGCCATATGTCAGTGAAAAATCTCCTTTATGTAGGGTAAATCATGCAACACTGATACATCATGGCAAAATAATAACTATGCACTGTTTCACATACAGATGCATCACCCCTCGACTCGGATGACAGCGGGCGCCTCGTCATCTCAGAGACACCAGTGGTGACAGATGTCGAGACCCCGCAGGAACCTGAACCCACAACACCATCATCACCACCACCACCACGGCGGACATCACCACCACCACGGCGGACATCACCACCACCACCACCACCACCACGGCAGACATCACCACCACCACCACGGCCAACTCCACAGAGCCGCAGGGCAAATGTCCCCTCCCTGCAGGTGATGGAGTCAGAGCAGAGGCCAGCTGACACAATTGTCCCATGACAGACAGTCGTTGCTCCAATCACCCAAGCAGCAGCACGTGTCCGAGTCAGGCAGCGGGCCAGGCCCCTAGGTAGAGCTGTTGAGAGAGCAGATGATCCAGCTCACGGATACGGAGTGGTGGAGACACGGATGCTGCCCAGCGCCTGCAGGGGAGACACATGGGTGCTATGAACATCAACATTGTGAAACTGACAAACAAAATAGGCACCATGATAGACGCAATGCGTGAGATGACCACAGCCGTTGCTGAGGGCAACAGAGACATCAAACTGTGCCAGCAGGAACTCACACGTGCTGTAATTGCAGGCCTACAGAGCGAGCGCCGTAGGCATCGCCAGACCATGGTCCGCACCATTGCCACCAATAGAGCCATCACTAAGCTGTGAAACAGCACAGCTGTGCTGTCGCGCAGATCTGTGTCCCTGCAGGTCGATTTGGGCCATTATTGCGGTGATGTCGCAAAGTCCCTGGAGAGAGTGACTACTGCAGTGGTGCATCTGAAGTCTGGGACTTTCAGTGCCAGCAGTTTGGGAGGGGAGGGGAGGAGGGGAGTAAGGCTGCCTCAAGCGTGAACAGCACCTCTGTTCCGGAGGCCAGCGAAAGGAGGCGCAGTGCACGCAGCACCACAGCCACAGAATCACATCACGGAGATGTGGCCGAGTCACGGGACAGGAGGCTGGGGGTACGGGGCAGGCGCAAATAGCCTTGATCCATTGGCTCCCTGGCCATGGTGACGTAACCATGGGCCACCAGTACAGCAACATGTTACACCCGTGATGACAACGGACATGTTTTGATTTGTTTATTTGATTCTGCGTCATGTTGGCATCCCATTCATATGCACCTGACAGGTACTCATGTGCATTAAACAATAGCAAACATAAACATGTTTTGTTGGCTCTTTCATACCTGTCTCAGAAGTGATGTCTTGTGATGTATGTCCGCCTCCTTTGTCCCTCAGCTGTATTTGGCATGTGTGCCCGTTGGTGTTGGGGGGGGGGGGGGTTGCTGTGCCCGTAAGTCGTCCTCTCCATCCACCTCTATTGGTATCCCCCTTCGTGTGGCAATGTTGTGCTGCATGGCGCAGACTGCTATTATCCGGCAGCAGGTAACTGGGTCATACTGCAAGGCACCTCCTGTCTTATGTAGTATCCGGTAGCGACTCTTGAGGATGCCAAAGGTTCACTCTATCACATTCCTGGTGCTGATATGTGCTGCGTTGTAGCGCTGCTCCTGAGGTGTTGCAGGGTTGAGGTAGGGAGGGAGTAGATAATCACGCAAGGCGTAGGCGCTGTCACCTGCAGGGAGGGGAGCAAATGGTTAGTTGCATGGGTACATTTACATATGTGAGGATGGTGTTCATTTGGAGGCATTTGTATGTACCGAGTAGGTGACCCTCTCCAAATTCCCCGTTGATCAGGTGCCTGTTGATGCCACTGTGCCTGAATATGTATGCGTCGTGGGTGCTTCCTGGGAATTGTGATACAATGTCCGTAATGATGTGCTTGGCATTGCACACAACCTGGACGTTGATGGAATGGTATGACTTCCGGTTGCGGTAGATGTATTCGTTGGCTGACTGGGGACATGGGTGCAGTCCACGCACCCTATCACATGGGGGAATTGTGCCACCTGGTAGAACTCCTGTTTGGTGCGGTTCAACTGCTGTGGGGTTGTGGGGAAGGTGATATGGTGATGTATCAATGTCAGCATGGCATCTAGGAAATTGTGGAAGAAGCGTGATAGTTCCCTTTGAGACACGCCTCCAGCTTCTGCTATGACCCCCTGGAAGCTTCCTGACACCAGCATGTGCAGGCTGCATAGGACCTGGACATGGGCTGGAATGGCATTGGTCCTACGGGTCTGGTGCTGCAGCAGTGGTTCAAGGTCGGCAATGAGGCACATGATCATGGCCCTGTTGAGCCTGTACTTGTCATAGATCTGTTCCTCTGTTTGGCCCAGCAATGTGTGCAAGGGCGTTGATTCTCCTCCTCCTAACAAGCACTTAGGGGGCAGCCATTTTGGAAGACCTACAGGGTCTCCAGGGGCATATTTGAAGGGTTTCTGAGTGGCTGCACCTGTTTTGGAAATTTCTTTTTTTTTCTTCTACCTTCCACTAACTTTACTTCCAGTTTGTGATTCCCCTTATTTTGCTCATGCAAAATAGCGATTTTGACCATTTTCGGTATTTGCGAATTTTGATGCATTTCGTAGCGATTCTTTATTAGCGATTCGGTATTTCCGGAGGCTGGTTTCTTTCTCGGTATTACCGATTCACTATTATGCGATTCGGTATTTTACCGTGGGAGGTATTTACCGATTCTTTATTTTTTAAGGGTTTTGGGTTGATGCATTGCATTTCCAGGTTTTGCGTTCGGAATCGGCCTGTTTTACCGATTCGCAATTTTACCGGGAGGTATTTTGCTTGACGCATCTGCCAGTTAATCCATGGCATGAAATTAGGGTTGAACAATACCAGAGGGCCATGGATAACATTGACATGCATGAAAGATGATGTTCATGAACCCAATAGCTAGTCATGTTACTGAGCTCCAAGGAAATGGTGTGGTACTGCGGTATCTTATTCACAAATCCCCTCCTCTTGTATCTAGGTCAGTGGTTCTTAACTTTTTGACTTTTGTCTAACCCCATGTTATCATTACTGGAACCAGATGAAACCGACTAACTAATTTTTACTGTAAGCCCCCCTAGACATTTTCGATAATTTGAAATTTAAAACAATACATTAAGAATATGGGAAGAAGCATTCATCAAACACACACATTTTGAAATATTTGATTTAATTCACAAACCAATATAAAATAATCTAAATGTTTTAATTTTAATGGGAATGTTGGAGCTTTTCTAAATTCAGCTAAGGCCACTCATCCATGCAATATGTTTTATGCGCTTTGCACTGCTACCACAAACTAATCGAAGATTAGCCTCCAATTTCAAATTCCTTCACATTTACCGAATAATTTAAAATTCAATTGTACTTATTTATTCATGTGCACCTTATTAACTTGTTAAAATCATTAAATTTTCTAAGCCATTGCGGACTCCCTGAGTAGGCTTTGCATGCCGGCAAGGGTCCACAGACCAAAGTTTAAGAACCACTGACCTAGGTTACTCACTGGGGTCATAAGCTTCTCCATTTTCAGGCCAAGTTGCAATCCCTTTTAAATGCGGTGATCCAAGATACCTACTGCTTCCGGAGTTCGAGCAGGTTTCTTTACGGCTTTTTGCATTATAAGGTATAAAGCTGTTCAATAAAACACGTTGGTTTCAGTGTGGCCTTGTAGTTTACACGCTGCCAGTCACAATGTTGGCCTTCTTGCCACTTCCTTAGAAGCACACTAGTCTTTTCTGACCTTCTTCTACTTGTCCATCGCCCTTGAGATCCTTACGATCTGTAGTTTATTGTGAACTAGCCTAAATTATCTGGGGTTTTCCAAAAGTATACACTTCATATGCCCCTACAAGACTCCATATTTGTATTTTCTTACTCGCAGATGATGTTGGCCATTAAGGAGTCACTAAATACTTTCCATCACACTGACAGCCTAGTGGTTCCAGAGGATATTGTCAGTTTGGTGCTGTAGAGCTGCCTTTCAAGTCTAAATATAGGTTCTGTATTGTTTTATCTGGTTGAGCAATGGGATCAGTTGTTGAACTGTCTTCAAGCCACATCTTGTAAAATCCTTTCCGTGGTGAACCATGCTCACAAGCTGTCAGGGGGACTGCTGTTTCAGCCTTTCTGGGCCATTTGAGTACCTATTCGAGTTTTCCAGTTGCTCTACAGTAACGAAAAGCGCTCTGCCATTCTAATGGCTCTGGCTTGGATTAGAAATTCCTGCAATTCTCATCCAAGGAAAACCAACCAGTTTTCTATGAGGATAGTCTCCTGAAAGGGCCATCTAACCATGTCATCCTGCAATTATTTAACATAGCCCCCTGTCGGAAATTAGGTTACTGGCTGAGGAAATACTACTCCAGCAGCAACCACATTTTTTGTCTTGTGAAACACAAGCAAAACCCAAATTAAATTGTGCTTATCCGCCTGGTAACTTGGCACAAAGCAGTTAGGCTTAACATAAAGGGAATGTGTAAAGTATTTATGCAGCGCACAAACAGAAAGAAAGTAAAAGCACAATGCAAGAAAAATCCCACAACAATTTAGAACTGTGTAGTAAAATGTTATGAATTATTTGACAGCAAAATGAAAAAATCTAATCCCTGGAACTGAAAATATTCTGTTCTAAATTTTTTTTTGTAAAAATAGTGCTTAAACATACAAAGCGCCAACTGTGGTTATCTACTCCCACCAGAATGTATTGTATTGTAATTTCATTTATATAGCGCTTACTACCGTCAAAGCGCTTTTTCGTCGGGTAGCACGCTACTCCGGGACCCATAGAGGATTAGTGTTCAATTAGTATAGTGAAACATGCAAGTACATTTTAAGTGGTGGATAGGTTAGTCAGTTATTTGGAATGATAGCAGAAGGATAGAGGAGGACAAAGGTTTGTATTTATTTATCGCTCGCTTGTTGGCGCATGCTATTCAGGAAGCCTATAAAGGATTAGTGGTGAATTAATATGGTGCAATATGAGGTAATTTCAGTGGTAGATATTAGTCTGTAACTTGGAGTGAGAAGGATAGCGGATGGATAAAAGGGGAAGAAAGATTTGCATTCATATAGCACTTGTTACCCCTGATGGGTGTTGAAGCGCTTTTCTGGCGAGTAGCACGCCACTCCGGAACCCATAAAGGATTAGTGTTGAAAATTAGTATAGTATAAATATGAAGTAATTTGAGTAGTAGATATGATATTCAGTTATTTGGGCAGTATATTAGTATAGTTGAATATGGAATATGGAATTTGAGAATTAAACATATTAGTCTATTAATTTTGATTGAAAAAGGATAGTGGAGGGATAAAAGAGAGAAGGATTTAAAAAAAAAGTTTTTTTAGGTCTTAGCTGTAGGAAGAGGCTTTTGGATGAGTAAAACGGAGTTTTGGAGGGAAGGAGTCAGAGGGGAGAGTTTAGAAAGGTTTGTTTTAGGAGATCGGTGTAGTAAAAAGGTGTCAGATGGTGCAAGGAGGGGTAGAGCAGGAGAGAGTCTAGAAAGGGTTATATTGGCGATCATAGTAGTGGTATGGGGTTTGGGATAAAGGAGAGAGTGGATGTAGAGGATATATTGATAGATGTATAAGATGAGAGATAGGGTAGTGCATTAGAAGGAGTAGTAGAAAGAAGTTTGAGATGAGTCAGAAGGTTGGGCTAGAAGATATATTGAGCGAAGTATAGGCTGAGAAATAGGCTAGTGCATTGGAAATGCTAAATTAGAAGAAAGTGATAAATATATAGATCCATAAGTACATTGAAAGTATATAGATAAATAAAGGAAGTGAGTATATTTAGATTAAATATACTGATAGAGGCATAGGATGAGAAATAGGGTAGTGCATTGGATATGCTTTTTCGGGAGAAAAGTAACAGACAAACAGATCCAAGTACATGGAAGGTATATAGATGCACAATGGAAGTATGTACATGTAAACCAAAGATGATTTTTATGTATTGATGAATATTATTATTATTATTATTTTTTTCTCTTAACAACAAAATTATTTTATATGTTTTATAAAGTAATACACAAAGATAGGTACATATCTATAGTGAAAACAAATGCTTATATACAGAGGGATATGCTGTAAATTTCTGTTTCCATATGGTACTTATGTGGGGAAGAGCCAGATCTTGAGTAGTTTTCTGAAGATAAGGTGGGTCCATAGTTTGGCTGCTTGAGCAGAGAAGGATGTGCCACCCATGTTTTTTTTCTTGTATGGTGGGATTTTGAGGCGATATGCTCCTTTAGAGCAGAGGTTCCTTTGTTGAATGTGTTTGGTGATTTTATTCCTGATGAAGAGCGGTCCTATTCCATGTATTGCTTTGTGGGTAATACAAAGCAGCTTGAACGTGGATCTTCTGGCAACCGTAACCAATGCAAGGCTTTCAAGGCAGGGGAGATGTTGTCTCGTGGTTTGATATGCAAGAGTAGTCTGGCAGCCGAGTTCTGAATCCGTTGTAGTCTTTTCATGGTTGTTAAAGGTGATCCGTGGTAGAGGCTATTGGCGTAATCGAGTTTGCATAGAACAAGGGAGATGGTAGCTTGGACCTTGTGTGGAAATCCCAAGTGAGGGAAAATTCGTTGCAGCGTTTTTACAGTAGCAAAGCTTGATCCTGCTAGTTTATCCACTTGGACATTCATCGACAGCTTGGAGTTCATGGTCATTCTGAGGTTTCTTACTTCTTTCGATACTTTAGGCAGTGATCCCAGTTCATCAGGCCATGCGGCAAGCGGGTTGTAATTTTTCCCATTGCCACACGTATTTCAGTTTTTGAAGCATTCAATTTGAGATGGCTCCAAGTCATCCACTGATCCACGGCTCTGAGAAAGCTGAAAATTGGTGATTTTCCAATGTCTTTGGGGCATTCCAGTGAAGGAGTATTTGCGTGTCATCTGCATAGTTGTAGCACGTGAGGTGAAATCTATTGACCAGTACTGGTAAAGACTTCATGTAGATGTTGAAAAGCATGGGCGAGATGATAGAACCTTGAGGGACCCCTGCTTTTGTGGAGTACGGTTTGGACGAGAAAGGTGGGGTGTGGATGACATTAGTTCTGTTTTGAAGGTAGGACGCGATCCAGTCTAGAGCAGTTCCCTCTATGCTGGCTTCATAAAGTCTTTGTTTGAGAGTGTCATGGTCAATAGAATCTAATCAAAGTCAAACACCACCATTAATTCCTTCCACGCAATGGGTCTACTTTAATTGAATCATATATTTTAATAAATCAATACATACAATGGAAAACAAATCCTAAATGGATATATTCTTTAAAAACAGGTGCACAGAGGAGTGAAGTGATAAGTGTATAGGAAGGATTGTGAAAAAGGACACTGTTGTATACCTATATACATCAATCAAATAATAGTAAATTATCCCGACAGTGTTACTGTCCAATCATTAAATGTCAAGTCATAACATATTTACAGATAAACATTCTCTGTCATATATGTCTGACATATAAATACAGAAGTGTCGACGTTTTGACCCCTAAACGGAACAGCCAATTTCACGCATTGTGAGCGGGGTCTTCATCAGGACAAAGGTGAGGGTGGGGAGGGGTTTTGGCACCTACGGACAATGACATAAGATTATTTGGGTGGTGTGTGCATAAAAGAGAAAAGATTTTTTATATATACAAATGTCATGGTGATTTACCGGTAGAGACAGCTCTATTGCTTCGGGCTGTATTTGAGAATGGCTGGGCTTGTAGGCTCCTGTGAAAAGAGAGAGGAGACAGGATACTAGGACCTGTGTTCCTAGAGCTACTGAGAGGTAACAAATATAAATTATATAAAGATTCCAAGACAACGAACGTACTCAGACTTCTTAAAGATGATCGAGGTATTCAAAAAGTAAGGGCCCCGGTTGATGAGTAACCTGTGGATGAAAAAGGTAACACCTTGTAGTGACTGTGCCATTTATATGGTTGAACGGCCCGATTATGACCGTTGCCCACCACCATCTCAGTATATTTTGATATAATATAGTGATGTGTAGGCCTGCACAGTATGAATAAGCTACAAAGTAGGGCGTGATTTTGCTTTTTCTGTTTCTGACTTTATCTTGCTTCATGGTAGTGCTTGCCTGTTGGCTTTGGCATACTCTTATGCCATCTTGCATACTAATTTCGCTCATTTACGGGAGTAGTGGCCTATGCTTAAGCGACTCCATTTTCTAAGCTGTCGCCATCTTCTGAACCTTTCTAGGTGAGAAGCCATGTTATGCTTTTCACTTGTTTTCTGCACCTGAAACTGGTTCTTATCAGAGGAATGTACAGGCTCTGGCCCGAAGCCATAGCAAAGGCCTGATCAACCGATGCTGTGGCCTTGGAGCAGGCTGGTGCCGGCTCTTATGAGAACGAGGGGGCTAGGAGCTTCGTCTTACATTTCCACTTGTACTAAAGGGGGCATCTGGGTCTTGATCACTGATAGTTCATCACAGTACAGACGTGTAGCTGTGACGGTGGAGCAGAAACCTGATTCGGCTGAAGAAACGGACTCCCCTCTGGCAAAGTGGAAACGGGATGCGTAGACACTTGGTGAGGTGTTCCACTAATTCTTATATTCCTACTATTCTTGCCTAACTACCCTCTTCTATTTTCAGGTTCCATACTTTTATATACCTATGAGTTCTATATATATATATGTTTTACTGATTGCGTTTAGCAATTGCTTAGGTGCTAATATATGAAGAAAGCCTATCATGACATAGTAGTGATTCTTTTTCATTCTATCATTGTGTAATAAAAGAAACCCCAGAGTATATGATTATTTGTCTGTATTCTTTGTGAAGGGAGAACAGGCTCCTTTTTGACCAAATGCTTCTGGAAGGATGGGCGAATTCCCTTCCAATGGGTAGTTGTAGTTCCTAGAGGTTGCCTGGCCCTTAGCGAGGAGCAAAATTCTAATTCTTGCACCCCCCAGTCTTGCTGGAGAAGCGTGCGTTGTAGTCCTACCTGGGTGAGTATACTGTGGTCAGAGACGAGTGGTTAATTGCCTCTTGCACAGTGCCTGTCACCAGGAGGTTATGGTTGTAATTGTTGCGAGCCTCTCAGCAAGGACTATAAAAGCTTTCTTAGTGTTAGTGTTCCTTTCTTGGGTAAGTATTGTGAAGTATTGTGTCCTTTTGGGTCCCAAGAGGGGATAAGGTTGTATGTCCTGATTATTATTATTATTATTTTTTTTTAAAACCTTTATTAGCATCAACAGGATAGACAAGCGTGGGCCCACAACCAATCCGGCCGGCCACAATTAAAATTAGCAAAAGTCAAAATAAGCAACACAAGGCCAGCTGGCAGGCAGGCAAACATATTTAAAACAATGCTAAGGAAAGGACAAGCGACATTAACGGCCCAATATCAGGATCAATGACGTCCATTTTATAATAGGGGACAAGGCTCATGGCAGATTCATAAAATACGGAAAAAACAATAAACAAAAATACACCCTCGCCAAAATGGGAAGAGGAGGGGGAAGGGAGGGGGGACGTGAAGACACGAGTCGGTCGTAGCACAAAACAAACGCAAAATATAGTAGATAAGCATACAAGTACTACCAGCATCTCACGCCCCCCACCCAATAACACGCTAACGAAGGCAAGGGGAGCAGATAAACTGCACGATCGAAACCTACTCGCCATACGAGCCTGGGGAAAAAAAGGGGGGGGAGGGAAGGGGAGGGGGGAGGGAAAGGGGAAAAATAGGGGGGAAACAGAGGGGAGGAAACCAGTAAGGGCAAGAACAGGGAAAGGGGAAGAAGGAGGAACAGAGAAAAAGAAATATAAAAGGAGAAACACAATCGTGCAAGATGGGCGCCACCCCGGGCCAGGCATCCCGCGGCTAATAATACAGAAGAAAGTAGAAAGCTGGCGAGAAGAAGGGTATGGCGGTCGCGATGGAGCATCGAAACAGATAAAAGTGGCATAGCGACAGACCCCAACCCACTCATGCCAGAGAAGCGAGGACAGAAGCGGCACCGTTATAAAGGGATAGAAAAGGGCCATAGAACCGAAAAAAAAAAAAACATCTGAAAGACCCCGCCCACCCGTCCCACCCCGCACCCCTGCAGAAGGCTACGGCCTACCCTCCAAACAGCGTGCCTGTCGCCCTAATCCGAAACCCGAAATATAGTAAAGAAAGAAAGTAGAATGAGGAGACAAAAAAAGGGGAGGAAAGGGAATATGAAACAAAAATAAGATGTGAGGGAGGAGCCAGAGAATATGAACAAACACACTCGGCTACGACCCTCCCCCGACCAGCAAATGAATAATTATCAAATCAGTGCTACACCTTCACATACAGCAAAAACCCGCAGGGGGGGGGAAATTTTAACGTTTCACAATGTCGAGAGTACAAGCATCAGTGCAACAGACAGGTAAACCAGCAGTCTATCAGTGTCTTGCAACTTACCCCCAGCCCTTCCTAATCACGAAACCAACCCAATAAAGGATAACATGAAGCGGACCACCCAGCACAGAATAATCGTAATGTTGACCAGGGTTACGGCAGTGATGTAGAGTAGGGAGAGCCACCATACTAATGGAATACAAAAAGTCAATGAAGCAAGTCAATTGTAGCAGCAACGACAGGGCAAGCAAAAGCAAGCCGGAGTCCAGTTTCGCAGTTCGACAATGCAAAGGTACCCCACCAGGACAAAAGCTCGAATCCATCGACGCGGGAGCAAACAGCGGTCCACCGTAGTTCCCAATTGTCCGGGAAGGAGCAGATCTCCGCGTCGTGTGCAAGTCCCCGAAGTCCGGGCGGTGAGAAAGCGGAGGTTCAAAAGCCACCGGCCCATCAAGCGGCCGAAGAACAGCGACAGCAACTCCTGGCGCAGCCGAAGGGAGCAAGGCAATGGAGGCATCAGGACGACAGGGGTGCATGAAAGAGCGACGACCCAAAATGGCGGCGGGCCGCATGGGGTCGGGAGAAGCACCGGGGGCCAAAACAGCGTACAAGGACATCAAGGCGTCCAGGACATCTCCGAGCGTGGGCGCTCGGGCACACGCCCAGGCCTCCGCGCAATCCGGCCAGCAAGGTTCGTCGGTGCAGAGCGGATCACCCCCCACGTTGTTGGTAGCCATTTTGTGAGTTTCGCCGCCCCGCACTCCACCGTGGGCCCCCAAACAGTTCCCAAATGTAGGACTTTACAGACTTCCGGAGGTTCCCAACAATGGCCTCACCGGCACAGAACGGGCAGGCGCTCAATGGGGGGGGCCCCCTCCGAACAGTGGCGGGCCCCACAAGCGAGAGCCAGGCGCGGGGTCCAGTGCTGCCGGACAGAACAAAGGCGAAGGGACCCCTTCACACAGTCAGCCCCCGACACATCTCGTCCCCCTCCAGCCGCACGGTCCACAAATCGGGGCCGGTTCAGGATCGCCGGGGCATACACACAACGGCTCCCACCAGTGGCTCACTCTCGCGTCCGGGGCCGGCAATCTCAGCACCGCCGGTCGGGTCCCACAGGCGAGGTCCCGGTCTCGAGCGCCCGGAGGCCCCAATCCCACCGAGGGCACAGCTGCGGACCCACAGCACGCAGGAGCCTCCGGACCAGACGGTGAGTAAGAGTGGGTCGTTAAATTCCAAAATCTGTAGTGAAGTATCGTCGCAGTACAGGATATATTGCAGGATATTCGAGGTTGGCCGGAGGGCCGACGGAGCCGAGCTAAAAGGCGGCCATTACGCTCTCGAGCTAGGCTCCTCCTCCGTATGTCCTGATTATTGGCAGAATTTTCAGGCCATTACATGCCTATTGCAAAAAACACAGTTGATGGACAGAATGTAGAACAATGTCATACATTCACCCCAGTACAAGGATCTGGGCCTAAATCCATCGTTTTTTTGCACACCACCCTGGGTTAGACACTGGCTATATGCAAATCAGCTCTGACCCTGTGCCTCATGGGAACAGTCCAGTCCGAACTACCAAGCCATGTCTTTCCCAGACCGGAATCAAGCATCCAAGGACCGGTTTCTGGCTATCAGCCTTCATCAGCCTGGATAGCTTGACTCCAGTGGTGTGGAGAGCCTGGGACTCACGTCTGAGCATACCCAGCCCACTCGGGGTGAAAATTGCAAAAAACACAGTTGATGGATAGAATGTAGAACAATGTCATACATTCACCCCAGTACAAGCATCTGGGCCTAAATCCATCGTTTTTTTGCACTCCGCACCACCCTGGGTTAGACACTGGCTATATGCAAATCAGCTCTGACCCTGTGCCTCATGGGAACAGTCCAGTCCGAACTACCAAGCCATGTCTTTCCCAGACCGGAATCAAGCATCCAAGGACCGGTTTCTGGCTATCAGCCTTCATCAGCCTGGATAGCTTGACTCCAGTGGTGTGGAGAGCCTGGTACTCACGTCTGAGCATACCCAGCCCACTCGGGGTGAAAATTGCAAAAAACACAGTTGATTGACAGAATGTAGAACAATGTCATACATTCACCCCAGTACAAGGATCTGGGCCTAAATCCATCGGTTCTTTTTGCACTCCACACCACCCTGAGTTAGACAGAGCTGATTTGCATATAGCCAGTGTCTAACCCAGGGTGGTGTGGAGTGCAAAAAAACGATGGATATAGTCCCAGATCCTTATACTGGGGTGAATGTATGACATTGTTCTACATTCTGTCCATCAACTGTGTTTTTTGCAATTTTCACCCCGAGTGGGCTGGGTATGCTCAGACGTGAGTCCCAGGCTCTCCACACCACTGGAGTCAAGCTATCCAGGCTGATGAAGGCTGATAGCCAGAAACCGGTCCTTGGATGCTTGATTCCGGTCTGGGAAAGACATGGCTTGGTAGTTCGGACTGGACTGTTCCCCTGAGGCACAGGGTCAGAGCTGATTTGCATATAGCCAGTGTCTAACCCAGGGTGGTGTGGAGTACAAAAAAACAATGGATTTAGGCCCAGATCCTTGAACTGGGGTGAATGTATGACATTGTTCTACATTCTGTCCATCAACTGTGTTTTTTGCAATTTCACCCCGTGTGTGCTGGGGATGCTCAGACGTGAGTCCCAGGCTCTCCACACCACTGGAGTCAAGCTATCCAGGCTGATGAAGGCTGATAGCCAGAAACCGGTCCTTGGATGCTTGATTCCGGTCTGGGAAAGACATGGCTTGGTAGTTCGGACTGGACTGTTCCCATGAGGCACAGGGTCAGAGCTGATTTGCATATAGCCAGTGTCTAACCCAGGGTGGTGTGGAGTGCAAAAAAACGATGGATTTAGGCCCAGATCCTTGTACTGGGGTGAATGTATGACATTGTTCTACATTCTGTCCATCAACTGTGTTTTTTGCAATTTCACCCCGAGTGTGCTGGGGATGCTCAGACGTGAGTCCCAGGCTCTCCACACCACTGGAGTCAAGCTATCCAGGCTGATGAAGGCTGATAGCCAGAAACCGGTCCTTGGATGCTTGATTCCGGTCTGGGAAAGACATGGCTTGGTAGTTCGGACTGGACTGTTCCCATGAGGCACAGGGTCAGAGCTGATTTGCATATAGCCAGTGTCTAACCCAGGGTGGTGTGGAGTGCAAAAAAATGATGGATGTAGGCCCAGATCCTTGTACTGGGGTGAATGTATGACATTGTTCTACATTCTGTCCATCAACTGTGTTTTTTGCAATTTCACCCCGAGTGTGCTGGGGATGCTCAGACGTGAGTCCCAGGCTCTCCACACCACTGGAGTCAAGCTATCCAGGCTGATGAAGGCTGATAGCCAGAAACCGGTCCTTGGATGCTTGATTCCGGTCTGGGAAAGACATGGCTTGGTAGTTCGGACTGGACTGTTCCCCTGAGGCACAGGGTCAGAGCTGATTTGCATATAGCCAGTGTCTAACCCAGGGTGGTGTGGAGTCCAAAAAAACAATGGATTTAGGCCCAGATCCTTGTACTGGGGTGAATGTATGACATTGTTCTACATTCTGTCCATCAACTGTGTTTTTTGCAATTTCACCCCGTGTGTGCTGGGGATGCTTAGACGTGAGTCCCAGGCTCTCCACACCACTGGAGTCAAGCTATCCAGGCTGATGAAGGCTGATAGCCAGAAACCGGTCCTTGGATGCTTGATTCCGGTCTGGGAAAGACATGGCTTGGTAGTTTGGACTGGACTGTTCCCATGAGGCACAGGGTCAGAGCTGATTTGCATATAGCCAGTGTCTAACCCAGGGTGGTGTGGAGTGCAAAAAAACGATGGATTTAGGCCCAGATCCTTGTACTGGGGTGAATGTATGACATTGTTCTACATTCTGTCCATCAACTGTGTTTTTTGCAATTTCACCCCGAGTGTGCTGGGGATGCTCAGACGTGAGTCCCAGGCTCTCCACACCACTGGAGTCAAGCTATCCAGGCTGATGAAGGCTGATAGCCAGAAACCGGTCCTTGGATGCTTGATTCCGGTCTGGGAAAGACATGGCTTGGTAGTTCGGACTGGACTGTTCCCATGAGGCACAGGGTCAGAGCTGATTTGCATATAGCCAGTGTCTAACCCAGGGTGGTGTGGAGTGCAAAAAAATGATGGATGTAGGCCCAGATCCTTGTACTGGGGTGAATGTATGACATTGTTCTACATTCTGTCCATCAACTGTGTTTTTTTGCAATTTCACCCCGAGTGTGCTGGGGATGCTCAGACGTGAGTGCCAGGCTCTCCACACCACTGGAGTCAAGCTATCCAGGCTGATGAAGGCTGATAGCCAGAAACCGGTCCTTGGATGCTTGATTCCGGTCTGGGAAAGACATGGCTTGGTAGTTCGGACTGGACTGTTCCCATGAGGCACAGGGTCAGAGCTGATTTGCATATAGCCAGTGTCTAACCCTGGGTGGTGTGGAGTGCAAAAAAACGATGGATTTAGGCCCAGATCCTTGTACTGGGGTGAATGTATGACATTGTTCTACATTCTGTCCATCAACTGTGTTTTTTGCAATTTCACCCCGAGTGTGCTGGGTATGCTCAGACGTGAGTCCCAGGCTCTCCACACCACTGGAGTCAAGCTATCCAGGCTGATAGCGAGAAACCGGTCGTTGGATGCTTGATTCCCGTCTGGGAAAGACATGGCTTGGTAGTTCGGACTGGACTGTTCCCATGAGGCACAGGGTCAGAGCTGATTTGCATATAGCCAGTGTCTAACCCAGGGTGGTGTGGAGTGCAAAAAAACGATGGATTTAGGCCCAGATCCTTGTACTGGGGTGAATGTATGACATTGTTCTACATTCTGTCCATCAACTGTTTTTTGCAATTACATGCCTATGTCACAAAATAGCCCTCTAAAATAGGTTGAGTTTTAAAGCGACATATTACATGCCAGAGCAAGGTGGCACATTTACAAAAAACAGAACCAGTGATGAGTGTAATAGCGTATAATACCTGCCGTGCCAACATTATTATGCAATGTGCTTATAACCACTGTTATCATCTTAAGGAAAACAAACTGTCAGCTTAAGAAGACATACCCCGGGCATCTGTGTGTGATTCCGACTGTGTTACTTGTGTGAAAGGGAAAGCACCAACTGGTTCTCAATGCATGAACACATGGGTGAGTGCGAGTTCATCTTTAGAAGGCATATCGCGCCTAATGGGGACGGTATAAGCAAGATATTTGCACTAGACTCCTGCTTAGGTTAAATAACCTTGTGACGCTTGAGCATAAACATTGCTGGTTCTAAATTTGTTTTGTAAAAATAGTGCTTAAACATACAAAGCGCCAACTGTGTATATCTACTCCCACTAGAATGTGACAAAGTAAGAAGTTCAGGCTGACCACGATGGAGCGTGGGCCAGCTACAGGGATCACGTAAGGTCTGCTGAACAAAGGACCTTAAACCAATGTTGCGGAACAGTGTGAATTTCCACATCGAGAATGAGCCATGCTGCGATGTGAGGTCCTTTGTCGAGGCTGTGCCACGCAGCAGCAGATCCGGAGTGCTGCAGGCTGTGATGTGAGGTCCATCATGGAGGATGCATCACACAGCGGTTGTTCCAAGGAGCTGTGAGGTCCTGTGTTGGGATGAGGCGTGTAGCAGCAGTTCCGATGCAAGGTGATGTGTCTGTTCTGTTTGGACCAAAGCTGGGCTGGAAGACAACCTTCAGCCCCAATTCCAAGGGTCCAGGACTGGGTTGTACCACTTGGGGGCGGTGGGTGCAATACTCACAGCAGATGTAGTCCAGGTGCTGCGTTCAAGGTAGTTTAAGGCTTCTCTGTCCCTGAGGCTCTGATCAGGAGGCCAAACAATTTGCCTGTGGAGTCATTCTACTGGTCCTGGGTTGAAGATGCTGGTCCAGTCCTTCTCACTCAATCAGCTGGGCAGCAGAGTAGCTGTCCTTGCAGCAGAGCGGCACAGCAGTCCTTCTCAGTCTTCCAAAGGTTCAGAGGTGTACTGAAGAATTGGGTCTGAGGGTCCAATATTTATTTGTGGTGCAGGCTTTGAAGTGGGAGAAACTTCTAGAGTCTTCTCCCTACGGAGGTGTCTGTAATTTCCTATCTCTCCGCCCTGGTCACCGCTTGTCATGGGGACACACAAGCCTAGTGTGAAGTCCTTTGTGAGTATGCTGAGACTTTGTTGTGTGCAAGTATTACATGCACCCAAAAGTATATTTTGCCTTCCAAGGAGAATAACCTGAAGCTTGCCATAGAGTTTCATAACCAGACCTTCCTAGTCTATAAGAACACTTATAAGGTTTGAACCTGAGTATCAATACTTTGCCAAGCTAAAAATCGAAAAACGGCTCCTGTTTGGAATCTTGCAGGCCTCAGGAGAAATCTTGGACAACGATTCAGCAGGGTTGAAAATATAAAGCACAAGGAAAAGAGACTGACTGATTAAGTTCAAACCTTGTAAAAGCATATCCAGTGCATCAAGAGTGTACAATGTACGGTGTACCATTACCTTTTGTGCACAATTAAAATTAATAATGGAGGGCCTGAAAAATGTGCAAGCACCATTAAGGTAAGGGTGCAAGGTTTCCTGTGTGCAGGTGACATTTAAAAAAAAAAATCTTTTTATTAAATTCAAATACCAAGAAACATAGAAATAAAAAAAAAGCAAGGCAAAATAATACAAATGTGTCACTTCGTTGCTGAGGGGGTACATATGCAAATCAAATGTCAGAAGAATACGATGAGATTGAGGGGGGGGGGAGGAGACAAGAAGCAAACAAGATATCTAAACTCCTGCGGAGGAAACATCAGGTTGGGAGGATGACAGGTCAGTATCCAGTTCCGGACGGGGGAGAGTACATATATCACCATGGTATGAGTTCCATTGAGTCCAAATTTTCCCCCATTTGCGGGGCGTGCCACGGGAAACATAAACAGTCTTTTCTCTAAACATGCACCAGTCCATGTTTTGTTGCCACACCAGAACTGTCGGTGGCCTCTGGGCGCCCCATTACTGGGCAATGTCTCTCTTGGCAATCATATTACCCAAGGTCACCCATCGAAGCTGCGCCTGGTCATAATCATTCGGCTCCCAGACATTCAACAGACATCTCCGCGCTTCAGGCAATGATTGCACACCCGTGACCTCACTCATAACTTCATGCACGCGAGTCCAATAGCGTAGCACAGCAGGACATTCCCAAATAATATGGAGAAACGTGCCCACCATACCACAGCCACGCCTGCACAATCCATCCGCCGAGAATCCCATGCGTACCAGACGGGGACCAGTCACATATACCCTATGAAGAATTTTGAGCTGGACAAACCGGAGGCGTGCCGGGATAGCCACCTCCTTCGGGGAAGAGATCGCAGCCTGCCAGTCTTCATCATCGAGTTCCAGACCATCACGAGTCCATAACTCTCGAAGGCTATCCAGTAGGTCAATTCTGGTATTAATTAACTTTTTATATATGAGTGAGATCGTGCTATCAGGGACGTGTCCATCCAGTATCCGATCTTCAAGCGGGGACGCCTCCGGAATATCCGAACCCAGTGGAAATACGGACAGGACCCCATGTCGGACTTGTGCATACCGAAAGGATTCTCTATCATTCAGGTCATACTCAACTTTCAGCTCCTCAAACGTCTTAACTCTACCCTTGATCCATACATCATTAACCCTGCTGATACCGATCACATCCCACCTATCAAAACCCTTCGACTTCCAGAGGGAGCCAAGTTTTTCCGACGCAAAAAGCGGAGTAGCACGGGTCGGCTTGTCAGCCCATCCCATAGCCGCTGTAGCACGATACCACACCTGCACCGCTGTCTTAGTGGGCCCCGTGAGAGATCTGCCAGCAGATTTCGCGTACAGAGCCCTGTTATAATCTCCACCGGGCAGTAGCCATTTATCCATCTCAAAAGCCGGGTTCGGCAAAGGAGCGTAAGTGCCGTGGTTGATGGCCCCCAGCTGAGAGGCCCAATAGTAGCGACGAATGTCCGGGAGCGCAATGCCCCCATCGTACCAAGGGAGCGTCAGCTTTGAAAGGGCAATACGAGAACGGCCCCCCCATATCAATTGTCTTTGTAGACTGTCAATCTTCCGAAAGTAACTGGCTGGTACAATGTCAAGTGTGTTTTGAAGCGCATAAAGAAAACGTGGGAGCGACATCATCTTAAATAGCGCCGCTCGTCCCAGAGGAGAAAGAGGGAGCCTACCCCATGCAGTCAAATCAGCACGGAGGCGCTGAAGAGGGTGCAGCAAATTGCGTTCATAACGAAGCACAGGGTCCAAGGTGATAAAGATACCCAGGTACTTGAATCCCTCCAGCTCCACCGAGATAGGACAGCCACGAGGCAGGAGAGGAGCCCCGCCGGAGAGGACATAGACGCAAGACTTCGACCAGTTGATGACAAGACCGGAGTTTTTAAGGAAAGAAGTCAAAACGTCGAAAAGGACAATCAATGACTTTCGAGGCGACGTAAGATACAAGAGTATGTCGTCTGCGTATAGGGATATACGATCCTCAAACTCCGGAGTCCATCTAATGCCCCTCAGAGACGGCTCCCATCTCAGCCAGGCCGCCAGCGGCTCCAAAGCTAGGGCAAACAAAAGAGGGGACAAGGGGCAGCCCTGGCGCATTCCCCTGCCGAGAGCAAAGGGGGTCGAGACACGCCCGTTCGCCACCACTTGGGCTAAGGGGTCAGCCTAAGGCAATTTCACCCAGTCAATAAATGTGGGGCCGAAACCGAATTTAGAGAGAACCGCCCAAAGATATGGCCACTCCAGCGTATCAAACGCCATGGTGGCGTCCAAAGACGCCAAGATGGCCCGTTCACGCAGGGTCTCCGCCCGCGCAAGGACGCCATGCAGGCGCCGGAGGTTCAATGCCGTGTTGCGGTGTGGTATAAATCCGGATTGGTCCGGGTGAACCAGATCGCCTATGACAGAAACCAAACGATTGGCAAGCACTTTGGCCAGGATCTTCGGTTCTGCATTAATCAGAGATATGGGCCTGAAGGAGTCGCAGCGGTCACGTGGCTTACCATCCTTATGAATAACCACTATGGAAGCCAATCTTTGGTCAGGAGGGAGAGAGCACGTCCCCAATGATTCTAAAAACATCGACCGTAGATACGGTGCTATCACATCCGGACGGAGCTTGTAAAGCTCAATGGGGAGCCCATTAGGGCCCGAGGCCTTCCCCGAGCGAACCGAGCGTATGGCAGTCGCGATCTCCTCAACCGTAGGCGGAGCCTCCAGGAGATCCCTTTCAGGGTCGGACAAGCATGGCAGCGAGATATCGCGCAGAAGCAAGTGGGAGTCATGTTCAGGTATATCGGACACAGGGGAGTACACTTCCCGAAAATAATCAGCGAGACATTCAACAATATCAGCAGGGTCAGTGATACTCACGTCATTCAAATCAACAATCACGGGGACAACCCGACTCGCACATTCCCTCCTATCCAGCCAAGCAATCAATTTACCTGCCTTATCTCCCACATCATACAAACGTCCCTGGTGTTCCCTGCTCATCTCTTTCGCCGCGTCAGTCACCAACGCTCTATAGTCAAGTTGTTTCAGACCCAAAAGGTGCAGCCTCTCCGGGGTGACCTCGGACTCCAACTCCCCCTCAAGAACAGTGATTTCATGTTCAAGTCGGACAACCTCCTCCCGCCTACATCTCTTAACATTGCCAATCAAGGAAAGGGCCTGGCCCCGAATAACAGTTTTGTATGCTTCCCACAACGAGACAGAGGAGGACACAGAACCCACATTTTCGGCAAAATATTGGTCAATCGTTTTAATTAGTTCCGTTCTGACCTTGGGATCACGGAGATACCACGGGTTTATCGGGGCCACTCTACCCTCCGACCCCGCATGCGCGTCCACGACCAACCATAGTGGGGAATGATCCGAGATACCCCTAGCAAGATGTTTCACCTCCCTTATGGAGGAGGCCTGGGAGGAGGGCATCAACACGTAATCCAGTCTCGAAAGACTGCCGTGGGCCCCAGAGTGGAAGGTATATTGCAAGTGCCCAGGGTGAAGCAGGCGCCAGCAGTCAGTAAGCCCCAGAGCCTCCAGGAAGTCCCCCAACCAGGAATGAGACTTTGCGAGTACACGGGGAGGGTAACGATCACACATCCCAGACAATACAGAGTTGAAATCCCCACCCACCACAAGCAAACCCTCGGGGAATCCCAAGATCACCCTTCCCAGGTCGGCATAGGTAGTAGTCTGGAGACCCGGCGGTACGTAGACGGAGAGCAGGGTGATAACCCTCCCCTCCCAGCGCCCCACAATGGCGGCGTATCGTTCCCTATCATCCAGGATAATATCATCAACAGCAAGAGGGAGGGAGTTTCGAATCAGAATGCCTACCCCCCTGGAGCCAGAAGTGTAACCTGAGTGCGCAATGAGACGATAGCCACGCCTATTCATTGCAAGGCACGTATTGCCAAGCAAGTGCGTCTCCTGGAGCAAAGCCACATCAGGGGACAAACGTCGCAGCAGCTGCAAAACTATACCCCGCTTGATCCTATCTCCCAACCCATTAACGTTCCAACACAGTAACCTTAGTCCCCTACCCCCATCCCAGAGACCACCCCCATCCCCCCCACACCAGACGCGACACTGTAAAACAGAAGATCATCGATACTATGCCTTGATAACAACAAAGAAACGTAAACTGCCCCCCCAACCCCCCAAGAAACCTCATACATCACACCCCCCACCCCGCACCCCTGCGTAAGACTCAAAAGCCACCCCAACTTGCAGTGTGCCTGTCGCCCCAACATACAACTATTCTACGAAAAGAACCCCAGAGGAGGAAGACTCACCCAACCCCCGCCCACACCCCAATCAGACAACACGTTGCAAATAATAGTGGCATATCCTCAAACCACTCAATACGTTGGTCCGGGAGCCGATTTCGCCCCCTATTCCTGCTCCACCGGGCCACCCTCTGCTCCACCGGAGTGTCCCGAAAGATCAGATAGATCTCGTCCCGGGGGCAGCGTGTCCAGCCAGTCACTTGCCGCTCCACGATGATCAAAGAAAAACGTTTGGTCATTGTAAACCACACGTAGCCGGGCCGGGAAAAGCATAGCATATTTCATATCTCTGTTCCTCAGTCTCTTTTTCACCCCCTCGAATCCAAGTCTCTGTTTCTGAACCTGCTGGGTGAAGTCCGGGTAGAAACTAACTGCTGTGTTTTCATAAGCCGTAGGACCAGATAGGTGGGAAGCTTGCAGGATCGCATCCCTGTCCCGAAAGTTAAAGATCCGGGCAATGATGGGACGCGGAGTGGCTCCCAGCTGAGGCGGGCCACCCGGGATCCTATGTGCACGTTCCACTGCAAAAAACTTGCTGAGGCCCTTGGGCGCTAGCTGATTCAAGACTAAGTCCTCCACCAGCAGGTCCACCGATGATGCCTCCAACGTCTCCGGGACCCCAACCAGACGGATGTTGTTCCTTGGTGCACGGCCCTCAAAATCGTCCAAGCGGCGAGAGAGGTAGTCACGGGCGGATCGCAGGTTACCGACCTCTGCCTGTAAGTCGGAGACGTCAGTAACAAGACTAGATGTCTTGAGATCGAGGGATTTGACCTTCTCATTAGTCTTCGCAAGATCAGCCCTGATCAGGGTAACATCGATTGCTACCGTGTCCAACTTGTGGGTCAGGGCTTCATACTGTTGACCCAGTGTGGCCTTCATCCCGGCAATGGCGCCCATGACGTCTCTCAACGAAAGATCTTCACCCATCAGGGAGTCTTCTCCAACAGTAGCCTGAGGTTTAGTCGATCCGCCCGGAGAGCCCCTAGCGAGGGTATATCTGTCCATAACATTAGACTGCACGGGACCCCCTCGTAGTGCCGGTTTGGTCTTGCGTTTTTCTCCCTCAGGCTTGGTGGCCATTTTAGGTCGTGCGCCCCGGAGGGTATTCTGAGACCTAGTGAAAATGGCTACACTCGATGCGCCCGCAGCAATTTGGAGAATAAGATGAGGACCTACCACCAGGCAAGGAGTAGTGGACGGCCGGAACGCCAGACGGTGTTTCTTGGTTAGGCGGAGAGCAATAAACCAGGGCGGTCGAGGCAAAGACAAAGGGGCCTAAGCACGAGAAACGAAACTGAAAGTAGAAGACCGGGCAAGGGAGAATCACAAGATCCGTTGTTGTTCAATTACTGTCTGGCTGGCAGCGAAACCAAGCCCGGGGCAGTACCATGGAGCAGACCGGAAATGTTCAAAAGTCCATATCTCCGGCTCCCGGGGTCCAAATCGAAGTCTGAAAACGGAGAAACGATCAGCAGGGCCGCACCAATAAGAACCCGTCCTCTAAGTCAGGATAGGGTACAGGATAATCGGTGGAGGTGGCGAAGGTCCGGGAGCTCTAAGCTCACGCGACCATCTTGGGTGCGCGCTAAGCTCCTCCTTTCCAGGTGACATTTTAAGGAATCTTCTGCTTGGATTATTTGTCAGTTGAATTTGGATACACTTCCCTCTCTAAACTTTCCATTCCCACTTACTAGAGATGCTAGAATCCCAGGGAATACCTCCAGCAGAATGGTTTGGATTGGGCTCTGCAAGACAGGGAAGAACTGATGTGGGCTGCAGCAAGAGAAAAAGTGCTGTCCCTGAGAAACAACAGGATTTATATCGCCAAATATTGCTGTGTCACACTACACAGCAGAGGAAATCAGCTGCATTGTATTTTACAAGCATTGAATAAGCCAATAGGTTTGTGTTTATTGTGGTAACGTTTGCAAACAAATTTGTGCAAAAACTATGCTTCCATGCAACAGGATATTGTAGACAAACCTACTAACTTTACTGATTTGCCAATGCTTGATAGTGGTGGTATTAGTGGTGGTTTATTGGTGGTATTAGTTAGGGTACAGGTAGTGGAACTGGTGTTATTGTTAGAGGTACTGGTGTTGGTTTTGCGGTGGTGTGGTGTTAGAAATATTGATGGCGAGTAGTGACGGTGGTAGTATTATTGTGGTATTTGTGTGATGTCGCCAAATGGGGGTTGGAACCAGTTGTGGGGTGATTTTGGCAGCAGTGGGATTGACTGTTCGTATTAATGGTAATGGTGATGTGGTATAGGAAGTTATGATCAAGTGCCACGATGTGAACATGTACATCTGTACACGTACCTATTTGCTTTTTCTTTTATTACATCGAAAGGGCCTGATCCAAAGGTAGTCCTTTTAATTTGCTATACAAAAAAACAATTCAGAGGCTCGCACTTGAGCCATGACAAAAGCATACACAAATTCCTGCTGCAGTAAAGAAGAAAGGATTTCTTTCTGTATACTATACATGCAAAAAACAAAGAATTGGATGTGACAAAAGATGTGATGGTAAAAGCGTGAGTCTCGTGAATTGCACTGCCAGCGCTCCATAGTTGATCTCAATGGAAATAGAGGCCTTGATCTGACACCAGTGATCTCTAAAGTTGTATGTTTAAATTACTTAATATACACTAAATGTTAGGAAAACTAAATTGTAGTTAATGGCATATCTATTATAATCAATATTCTCACTACATATAAGTGATCAAAGTGCTTGGTGCTCACATGTGCTACATACTGTGGTAAGAGTTTATTCAAGTGCATAGCACATGGTGTACATCCACATGGCCAATAAAGTAGAATAAATGGGGGGGCGTGACTTGGACATCGATGAGGATGGCTGCCTTTGTGGGAAGCACTGCGGCATACCGGGGGGCCGGGACTCTTCCAGACAGATACTTCTTCTCTGCACTGTCGGTATCCGAGTCCTTGAAGCTATGAAGGGGTCTGGACCACATATCGAACAACACATGTGCCTGTGGTGAGCAGTTTGCCGAGCTTTTCTCTCAATCCTGAAACTACAACATTAAATATCCAAAAAGCACATTGTTTGGGGCATAACCCACATTCTGCATCTTCGTCAAGCAAACCAAGGGGTGTCATTCTTTTTGGGGGGAGGAATATACTGATCTACTAAAGGTGTTACAGGCAGAAAAATTGAAAGGCAAGATCTCATGGCAGGGATCTACTCTTCTCCAGTATTGAATCTTTCATAGATTCACATGCTTGTATCTTCCCCGTCGTCATAGTGGAAGTCTCATGGGGTAAATGAAATTCATAGCAGTAAAAGAAAAAACTACCTAGATACTGAAGATATGCATAGATTTTGGTAGCCTGCTATCATCATTATGTGATCCAAATGCCAACCAATGAAACGCCAGCCCTGAGATCACACTCCCCAGCAGAGCCATCATACCTCAGATTTCCAACCGCCTTCGTGTGAGATGGAGTCTCCCTGAGCTTTGCTCAGTTTGTTTTCTTGGTTGAACTTTTGACCTGTACTTGCAGCTTTACCTCTGGATTTGAGGTATTGTTTTCTTCTTCAACTTAACATCAAGATGTCTGAAGGCTCTAAAAAGAGGCTGTTCAGACCATGTAGGGTCTGTGTGAAGGCTCAGATTGTTTTCTGAGGACCCCAGCAAGGATTATCTATACTGCCTCTATCCAATGCACGTCCCTAAGGAGTGCAAACATTGCAGTACCTTTTCGGCTAAGACTCTTAAGGACAGAGAGGCAAGGCTACTATTGTGGCTTCAAAAGAAAAACGCCACGTCAGATTCAGAATCTGAGGGTGATTCTAAGGTTCAGACCTCTTCTAAACACAAAGGGGGAGAATCTGAGGCAAAAACTAATCTAAAAAAGCAGATCGGAAAATCTAGAGAAAAAGCGTCATTTTTGTCTTCCTTGCCTCATACGCCTGTGAATAAGGCCTCGGAGATGACAGCTCTGTTGTCGGATCCATCGACGAAGAAAAGGGTTTCAGCTTCAAGTTCGTCGACTAAGGCGTCAACGACATCAACGACGACAGCTACTACGATGACATCGTCGATGGATAGCATGCAGACGACTCTGTCAACAGTTGTCTCGATGTGTGGCGACGGCCCCGTCAACGAATGTTTCACCACCACCGTCGACGATCTCGTAGACGACAACTTTTAAATCTCCAATGAGGAAATCGATGACGACAATTTCTATAAGAAGATTACCACCGTCGACGAGCTCGTCGACGGAGAGATCAAGCAATGTTAAGTGTACGTCTTGGACAAAATTTCACCGCTGCCTCCTTCAAACCTTCTTGAGATGCAGGAGTCTGAGGAGGAAAGTCCATATGGTGTCGCCTCCAGCCCTTCTCAGTTAAAAATCCAAAGCCAGGATATGGATGAGGAGGAATTCCAAGAAGTACAGGAGGCTTTCTCCTATAAAGATCATCCCCTGACTAGTTCAAAATGTTATGAGTCTTTTCAACACACTTATGATTGGAGGAGGAAGATAATACTCCTGGTGTCAGAGAGGAATCTGTCTTCAATGCTCTTTCGTTAGTACTGGATCTACGGAGCATGATTAATGACTACTATCGTCGTTTCCCTGATTTAACACCTCTTCAAAGGAAGTTGCAAATAAACAACAACCTGTTGCGCAGGCTCCATTTAAACACCTCCATCGCCGGTGCAGAAGGTGCTCACGCCAAAATTCATTACCATTAGGGATGACTTGGTTGACAGCGAGGTTGAAGACCAACCGGAGGAAGGTGAGCTAAGTCAGGATGATCCAGTGGGTGATGAATGGGACCATTACGTGGGTCCTTCCCCTCCATTGCCGCCACCATCCCCGGCGACATCGCCACCGGAGGACATTCTGGGTTTTCATGATCTCATGGAAAAGGCTTCTAAAAGGTTTGAACTTCCTCTACCAGTTAAGGAAACGGAATGTTCCCTTTATAATTTTAAAGAGTCATCTAGAAAATCTGTAAGAAAAATCCCCATGGTAAAATATATATGGAATGAGGGATTAAAAATTATGAAACAACCCGCTTCTGTCACAGCCTTGGTTCCCAGAATTGAGAAAAAATACCGGGCTACGGAATCTGCTCCAGCATGTCTTATTAGACATCCCTGTCCAGAGTCCGTAGTGATGCAAGCTGCGTAAAGACGTTTGAGGAATCCAACATCTACGCTCCTCCTGACAAGGAAGGAAGGAAGGAAACGTGATGCTTCTTGTAAATGTTTCGCACTTATGGTGGCAACGTCCATTAGAGCTTCAAAGGCGTTGGCAATAATTAGTCATTTCAACAGGCAGATGTGGTCGGACATAGCTCCTCTTTTATCGCATCTGCCAGAGGACACAATTAAAGAAGCTACTCTAATATTACAGGATGGAGCTAGAGCATCCTCGGAATCCATAGACATAGCTACGGATATATCAGCTGTGGCATTCAGGCAAATGGCAGGAGCCGTAGCACTTTGCAGACAGGGGTGGCTTAAGGCTACTTCATTCAGACCGGAAGTGCAGACTAAAATAGTGGACATGCCATTTGACCGTGAAAATCTATTTGGCAGTCAGGTGGATGATGCTCTGCAAGATATTAAGAAGGATACGGATACGGCAAGAGCATTGGGTTCATTGCAGCAAGGCAGATTCCATTCCTTTTGGCGCAGAGGATCAAGAGGACATTTTCAGCAAAGATCTTCCTACCAATCCAATAGATATCAACCCTACCATCAGCAAGGGTATCATCAATATTCAAATTCACAACAATTTTGATCATCGAATTCGTCTTACCAACAGCAGTCCAGGCTTAAACCTTCAACAAGAGGAAAATTCCAGGATACTACTCGAACACAGTGACAGTCCCAAGTCGCCAACCACCTTGTCCTTCCACAGCCTGCATCAGACCCATTATCTTTCGTCCTATCTTCATCAATGGTTGTCAGTAACATCAGACAGATGGGTGTTAGACATCATTCGTCAGGGCACACCCTAGAGTTCTTTTGCAAACCTCCAGATTGTCCTCCCGTTCGCAGAAAAAAACAACACCTCTCGGCCCTCAGGGCAGACGTTCCAACCCTCTTGGTGAAAGGGGCAATAGAGGAGGTTCCTTTTCAACGGCATGGGAAAGGATTCTACTCGCATTTTTTCCCTATTCAAAAAAAGCAATCAAACAAATGGAGACAGGTAATGCATCTCAGAGGCTTAAACAAATTCATCAAGAAGCAGTTTTTCCATATGCCATCCCTTCAGGAAATTCTGATGATGCTTAGAAAAGGAGATTATATGACATCATTAGATCTATTAGATGCATACTTCCATATTCCAACACACGCACGTCACAGATGGTATCGCATTTTCGAGGTGGAGGGTGCCACCACCAGTTCAAAGTGTTACCCATCGGTCCGCGCCAAGAGAGTTCACAAAATGCATGGCGCCAGTGGCAGCGTATCTGAGACAGCAGGGTCATCAGGTTTATCCATATCTGGGCGATTGGTTGATAAAGGGCGCAACTTTCGGAGACACTCAGCAATCCCTGGAATGTTGCATGAATCTCTTCTGGTTTCTAGCTTTGCGAATAAATATAGAAAAATCTCATCTAACTCCATTCCAGTCAATTCAATTTCTAGGAGCGTCATTGAACACCAAAGAAACAAAAGCGTATCCTTCGCAGGAACAGATCCCAAAAATTCTGAAACTTATCTCACACCTAATGAAAAGAAGGTTCATTTCAGTAAGAACATTCAAATCCTTGTTGGGGAGGATGTCATCCTGCAGTCCCAAATTGTCGTCTTCCCATGCAGCCTCTACAAGAACTTCTGGATTTTCAATGGGTGCAACATCAAGGTTCCTTCGAGGATCGGATTCTCATAAATCCTCGAATAAAAAAGGCGCTGTCATGGTGGAGAGTAAGAATAAACTTATCAGAAGGGCTAATCTTCGAACCACAATCACCCAGTTATAATGACAACAGATGTATCATTACAAGGATGGGAGCGCATCTTCAAGACCTAGAAATCCAGGGTCATTGGAACGAACAAGAGGCTCAATTACACATCAACTTATTAGGCAGTGTTCTTGGGCCTTCAAGCCTTTCTCCCCAGATTACACAATTCTCCAGTTCTTGATAGAACGGACAGTTCAACAACGATGTTTTATTTAATAAAACGGAGGAACAAAATCAGAGCCACTTTCAAAGCAAGCACAAGAAATTTGGAATTGGCTTCTCCTACACAATGTCTCTCTCCAAGTTCAACATGTTCCAGGAATACACAACATAAGAGCGGATTCGCTAAACAGATCATTCAGTGGTTTGTCACAAATGGGAACTGAATCAGAATCAGCTCCTTTGAATTTTCTGCTTATGGGGCACTCCAGGTCTGGATCTGTTTGCTAATCGCAACAAAAAGTGCAAACTGTTTGCCTGCAGATTCCCTCAGCCAGGGTCTTAGAGGAATGCTGTTCAGCTCCGCTGGACAGGATTGTTCACTTATGCATTTCCCCCATTTCTGCTGATTCCGAAGGTGCTATGAAAAATGAGATGGGAGCAGTGTCATTTGATTCTAATAGCCCCGGCATGGCTGAGACAATTCTGGTTCTCGGAGCTTCTCCACTTATCAGTAGCTCCCAGGGTTCAGTTTCCTCTGTTTCAAGATGTAATCTCCATGAACAGGGGACAAGTTCTTCATCCCCAGTTGGCCTCGCTGAACTTGTCGGCATGGAACCTCATGAGCTTGAATTTCAGTCCTTAGAGATTGATGATGAATGCCGGGATATCCTCTCCCACTCTTGTGCAATTTCTACAAATAAACCTATGTAGCAAAGTGGAAGAGGTTTTGCCAATGGTGTGTGACACTGTCTCTTCACCCCTTACACGCTTCTCCGGAGCAGATTCTCCCTTATTTGTTGCATCTAGCCAAGACAGGTCTTTCTCATGCATCAGTCAAAGTACATTTGGCTTCCATTTCAAGGTATCGCAGGAAGCCAGGTCATCCATCTCTTTGGTCAGACAGAGTGATAAAGGAGTTCTTAAAGGGATTATTCAGAGTTTTCCCTCCGATTAGACGTTCACCAATCCCATGGCAATTGAACACAGTCTTGGCACAGCTAATGAAAACCACCATTCGTACTGATTCACAAAGCTGAGTTTGTATCTTGGAAAGTAGCTCTGACGTCAGCTAGAAGAGTCAGTGAGATTCAGGCTTTTTCCATCACAGAGCCTTTCCTTCAGTTCAAGACAGACAAGATAATCTTCCGAAAAAACCCTAAATTAATTTCGAGGGAGGAGCTTCGCGTGCATCCGAGATGGCCGCGTGAGCACAGGGCTCCCGGGACCCTCGCCACCTCCCGCATCTATCCTGAATTTTATCCTGATTACGAAGACGGGTTATTGAAGACGCAACCCAGCTGATATAATAGCTGCTTTAAGAAATCGATTTGGACTCCGGGAACCGCAACTACGATACTTTGAACTTTTGTGGCCCGCTCCATGGAGCTACCCCGGGCTCGAGTCACTATGGTGCCCAGGCAGTAGTTGAACAACAACGGCCTGCGGGGCTCTGTTCACCACCTTGGAGTTGACTTTCGGTTTAGTTTTTGGTCCCTCAGCCTCCTCCTATCTCAGGACCGCTCTAGCCCCGGGGTGCAGCCGGGCCCGCAACTTTATCGTATGCCAATGGCAGAGTGTTTATGGTCGTGGTTTTATCCTGCTGAAATTCGCTTTTGGAGATCTCGTTGGGTGAATCGTGTGGAGCCCTTTTTACTAGGTCTCAAAGGCCCCTCCGGGGTGCAACACCCACTATGGCGGGCAAACCCGATAGTGAGAGGCGAAAGACCAAGACCATTCACCGGGGGGGTACTATTCAATCGAATGTTATGGATCGCTATACCCATCCTAAAGGGTCACCCGGTGGTGCGAGTAGGACTCTGGTGGAGGCAGGTGACGGCTCAGCCGAGTCGGATGATTTGACGCTACAGGATGTCATGGGCGCCATTGCCAGTATGAAGACCTCCATTGGCCAGCAGTACGTGGCTCTGGCCCTCAAGCTTGACACTGTGGCAATCGACGTCAATTTGATCAGGGTGGACTTATCAAAGACTAACGAAAAGGTCAAATCCCTAGATCTGAAGACCTCCAGCCTCACGACTGATGTGTCAGATTTACAGACGGAGGTTCGCAATCTACGATCCTCCAATGATCTCTTTGCTCGTCAGCTGAAGGATTTTGAAAGTTGGGCCAGACGCAATAATATACGTATTATTGGGGTCCCTGAAAAATCGGAAGAACCAACTGCAGACCTCATTGTGGAGGACCTCATCCTAAATCATCTCGCCCCCAAAGGCCTGAGCAACTTCTTTGCGGTGGAACGTGCACATCGAGTGCCGGGTGGGAAGCCGAAGCAGGGTGCCCCTCCGCGGCCTGTTATCGCCAGAATTTTCAACTTTAGGGACAGAGACGCTATCCTGCAGGCATCGCGGGTGGGCGGCCCCACGAAGTTCGAAAACACTACTGTGAGCTTCTACCCAGACTTCACCCAGTTCGTTCAGAAGCAAAGAATGGAATTTCAGGGGGGAAGCGACGACTGAGGGACATGGGTATGAAATACGCGATGCTCTTCCCAACTCGGCTACGTGTTGAATACGAGGATCGGACGTTTTTCTTTGACCGCCCTGAGAGAGTGAGTGACTGGCTTGACACATTGCCTACGCAACGTGATCGCTCGGAACATTCTGGAGGAGCTGAAGGGGGCCCGTTGGAGCAAGAATGAGCAGTGGTTCCTGGTTTCCGGACATTGTACATAACTTGTAGCTGTGGTTCGATGACTTATACATTTACGTTACTTATGGTGGGTGACCCAGGGGTGGCGGGGGGAATGGGACTCTTTCCTCCTCCGGGTTTCTTTTTGTAGACTAGTTAATGTTAGGGTGACAGGCACACTGCAAGTTGGGGTGGCTTTTGAGTCTAACGCAGAGGTGCAGGGTGGAGGGGTTGCATCGGGTGTTTATCGGGGGGGTTGGGTGTGTTTTATTTTTATTCACAAGGCAACGTATTGTTTTACTTATGGATCTGGGTTTTGTGTTCGCTGTGGGGTGGGTTCTGCATTCTCTTCTGGGATGGGGGTAGGGGGTTGAAGATACTGTGTTGGAATGTTAACGGGTTGGGTTATAGGATGAAACGTGGGGTAGTGTTGCAACTACTGAGATGCCTCTCCCCTGATGTAGTGTTACTGCAAGAGACACATCTGATCGGAAACACATGCCATGCTATGAATTGGCGAGGATATCGTCTTGCTGCACACTCCGGATTCACTACTGGTTCTAGAGGGGTGGGTATTCTAGTTAAGAACTCCCTCCCCCTGGAGGTAGATGACATAATCCTCGATGACAGGGGACGCTATGCTGCTCTCACTGGCAGGTGGGAGGGGAAGACTGTTTCACTGCTTTCTGTATATGTCCCTCCTGGTCTGCAGACTACGACTTTTGCTGATTTGGGGGGAGTAGTTCTGGGAATTCCAGATGGCGTTCTGGTGATGAGTGGAGATTTCAATTCTGTCATCTCTGGCAGGGAGGACCGCCACCCCCCAGGGACCTTACGGGATCACAGTCTTGGCTGAGTTGGTTTCTGGAGACGCTGGGACTGGTAGATTGCTGGAGGCTACTGCATCGGGGACAGGCGCAATATACCTTCCACTCTGGTGCTCACGGTAGTCTCTCTACACTCGACTATGTCTTGATGCCAGAAGCACAGGCCTCGTCAGTTAGGGAAGTTAGACACCTGGCTCGGGGTATTTCAGATCACTCCCCACTGTGGCTTTAAGATAGACACGAGGATGGGGGCTGAGGGTCGAGTGGCCCCGATTAATCCTTGGTATCTCCGCAATCCCAAAACCCGGGCAGAATTGGTCAAGTCTCTGGATCTGTATTTTGCTGAGAATGAGGGATCTGTGTCCTCTTCTGTTTCACTGCGGGAGGCTTTTAAGACGGTCATCCGTGGGCAGGCGCCATCGCTCATCGCTGGTGCCAAGAAAAGCAAAAATGAGGGAGTGGTCTGCCTCGAGACTGAAGTAACTGAGTTGGAATGGGATTTGGAATCGGGTATTACCCATGATAGGGTTCATGTCCTCAATCTCAAACAACTTGATTATAGGGCCTTGGTGGCGAACGCTGCTAGAGTCATGAGTAGAGAGCAGCAGGGACGGCTATATGATGTGGGAGACAAGGCTGGGAAACTGATTGCTTGGTTAGACAGAAAGGAGAGGGCGAGTCGTGTGGTTCCTGTGATTGAGAGAGCTGATGGAGTGCGAGTGACTGACCCTGTTGAGATTGTTGAATGTTTTGCTGAACATTTATGAAATGTGTATTCCCCAGTCTCCGATAGACTAGAGGAAGATTCTCATCTGCTGTTACGAGATATTGCGTTGCCTTGCTTGTCATATTCAGATAGGGACCTGATGGACGCAGCACTTTCGGTTGACGAGGTGGCACTCGCTATTCGTTCTGTCCGTTCGGAAAGGCTATGGTCCCTAATGGTCTCCCCATCGAGCTTTACAAGCTGCGTCCTGACAAAATGGCGCCGTATGTTCGTGATATGTTCCTGGAATCGCGAGACATCGGCTCCCTCCCCCGTGATCAGCGACTTGCGACCATTGTGGTGATTCACAAGGAAGGGAAGCCGCGGGATCGCTGTGCATCTTATAGGCCTATTTCGCTTCAAAATGCGGAGCCCAAGATCCTTGCAAAATTGCTGGCAAACCGCTTGATAACAGTTATCAGTGACCTGATCCATCCGGATTAATCTGGTTTCATTCCACATCGTAATACAGCATTGAACTTGCGGCGCTTACATGGCGTTCTTGCGAGAGCAGTGTCACTGCGTGAACCGGCCATCTTGGCTTCCTTGGAAGCTACGATGGCCTTTGATACAGTGGAATGGCCGTATCTCTGGGCCGCCCTTGCAAAGTTTGGTTTTGGTCCCGGTTTCATAGGATGGGTGAAACTTCTGTATGTGGAACCGTTGGCTCAGATTGTGGTGAATGGTTGGGTTTCTCCGTCCTTTGTTCACGGGAGGGGCACGCGGCAGGGGTGTCCGTTGTCCCTGCTTCTTTTTGCCCTTGCCTTGGAACCCCTGGCTGCATGGCTGCGGTGGGAGCCATCAATGAGGGGTATTCAGTGGACCCCAGAATTTGAGGATGGAATATCACTCTATGCAGACGACATCTTGTTGTATCTCACGTCGCCTCGAAAGTCGTTGATTGAATTGTTTGATGTGTTGAACTCGTTCGGAAGGAACTCAGGCCTCGTGAATAATTGGGCTAAGTCTTGTGTCTACGTACTTTCGGGCGACACTCCCTCTTTGCCGCGCGGTTGCCCTATACAGGTGATGCAGGTGGGATTCAAATATTTGGGGTCTTTATTACGTTAGACCCCGAGGTCCGTTACGATCGTAATCTGCTTCCTCCGCTCCAACGGTTAAAATCTGACGTTGTGGCCTGGCGTAGACTGCCATTGTCCCCCCTTGGGCGCGCAGCTCTTTTTAAAATGATGTCCTTGCCGCGGATTTTATACGTGCCACAGAACACGTTTGATGTCCTCCCGGTGAGCTATTTCCGAGAGGTGGAGTGTTTGCAGAGGCGGTTGATATGGGATGGGCGTTCGCGGAGTGCCCTCGCCAAACTGACGCTTCCCTGGTATGAGGGCGGTATCGCACTTCCGGATATTAGGCGATACTATTGGGCGTCTCAGCTGGGAGCGATCAACCATAGAATGTATGGTCCTGCGTTAAATCCTGCGTTTGAGATGGATAAGTGGCTGCTACAGGGTGGAGACTATAAGAGGGCCTTGTATTCCAAATCGGATGGAGGGAAACTTTCGGGACCCACTAGGATAGCGGTGCGGGTGTGGCATTGTGCGACTGCGGCCAGGGGATGGAAGGATCGACTGACCCGGGCGACTCCGCTCTATGAGTCTGAAAGACTGGGCAGCCTATGGACGACAAAAGGTTTTGAGAAGTGGGATATGATCGGCATTTCTAGGGTAAGTGATCTCTGGGCCAAGGGTAGGATTAAGACTTTTGAGGAGTTGAAGGTAGAATATGAGCTGAGTAACAAGGAATTCTTCCATTATGTGCAGATTCGCCACGCCTTGAGTTCGGTTTTTCCTGAAGGTACTGTTATCCCGGAATCGTCCCCGCTCGAAGATCGTGTGCTTGACGGATATGTTCCCGACAGCACTATTTCTCTGATATATAAGAAATTGATTAACGATCGGGTTGACCTGTTGGCGCGACTCAGGGAGGTCTGGACCAGTGACGGTCTAGAGTTAGATGACGAGGACTGGCAATCGGCGATATCGTCACCTAAGGAGGTCGCGATTCCGGCCCGTCTCCGACTCGTACAACTTAAGATCCTGCATCGGGTTTATGTGACCGGCCCCAGCCTGATTCGTATGGGTTACTCTGAGGATGGGTTGTGTAAGCGCGGCTGCGGTTCAGTTGGTACTTTCCTCCATGTCATTTGGGAATGCCCGGAAGTGGTAGTGTTTTGGAATCGAGTGCATGCTGTGATGGAGGAGGTCACGGGTGTTGCGCTGTTGCCTGAAGCCAGGCATTGTCTGTTGAATGTTTGGGAACCGACTGATTATGATGTGGCGCAGACTCAGTGGCTGACCCTTGGGAATATGGTGGCCAAGAGAGACATAGCACAGTTGTGGGGCTCCCAGAGACCGCCTACGGTCCTGGCATGGAAGGAGAACATGGACTGGTGTATGTTTAGAGAGAAGACGGTGTATGTGGCACGCGGCAGACCAAAGAAGTGGGGCAAACTCTGGGGCCAATGGAATTCCTACCGGGGGGATATATGTACACCACCCCTCGCTGATATACCAGATGTTCCTCTTTCCCCCTGAACCGACATTCCTAATGTTGTTTAGGCAGCAATGTACTATAACTCTGATTTCCCCCTGCTCCTCCCCCCTTGCACTGATGATCTGTATTAACTGTAGCATACGTTCCCTCCTCCCAGAGCACAAATCCAGATGTACTGCTTTTATTGCCTTGTTTGTTTATGTTTTATTCATAATAAAAATAATTAAAAAAAAAAAAAAAATTCGAAAGTCCCTTCAGATTTTCACCTCAATTAACCTATTGTTCTGCCAACATATATATTTTTTATGAATTCTTTTTATTAAAGAGAAAACATAAAAGCCAATAACAGGTACCTTACATCACGGAACAAACAACAATTATACCATCATAGAATAGAATCGGCGGTGTTCCCCGGGGCAAAAACAAAGTTATGAATTGTAGCTATCGTGCGGTCGCAAAATATACAGGAGATATGTTATTTCAGTTCAGCCAGCATCGATCACAGACCCCACCACCCCTAGGGACCAAAGTGTAGTAAACAGGATAATTTCAAGTGGCAGGAGTGCGTAGGACAGTAAAACAAAAAATGAAACAACGACCGCAACTAGCATGCAAGAATAATACACAATACATTCTAAAGGTCAATGTGAACAATTTCACCCCCGGGACCCGTCCACCCATTGAGCAGGATTACCCCTCAGGAAGGCACCTAATAACAGGATATTAATAGGATATTGGACATATAAACAAACAGGGACAATACAAAACACCCCTTCCCCCCACCCTGCACCCCTGCATATGGCTTTCGCCTAACCCCAACTAGCAGTGTGCCTGTCGCCCCATCTAACTAGGTTCTAAAAGTAGAAAAAAGGTTGAGGAGGATATCTTCATATAGGCTCCCAGTCTCCCCTCCCCCCCGCCAGGAACAAGTAACCCCCATAGAATAGCTAAAAGGTTTAGAGAACGTTGGCAAAACAGACAGGGGAAGCCGTAAACACCGCCCAACTTCTTAATCATAATGGTGACAAATCCCACATCTATTGGAGCCATAATAGTAAACCCAGTCCGTCAATCTCATCCTTGGCCCTTCCGATCTTTCATGCGAACCCTTTCCATTCGAACCACCACATTAACAGGAGAGTCAAAGAGTGTCAAGATTTTAAAAAAGTTCAGTCTGGAACGAGTCAAAAGTGTTAAATCCCTGTGGGCTCCTTCAGCACTGAAGATCTCCTTCACCCAGTTTAGTTCCCAATGTCGTTTCCTTCTCGACCGTGATAAAGCTGCCAGGGAGGGGGAAGATGGTATTGTAATCCGGGATCAAGCACCAACAGTATCCAGGAACGGAGAACCGATAGGTCCTCCCTCGGTCGGCAGCGATGTTAAGGGTAGCAATCTTTCCGAGGCCACGGGCTCATTATTATTTATCGGCACACTAACCAAGGGCTTCAATATTACTTTCTGCAAGGGGCCCTTATCCGTTGTTAAGATGTTCACCGCGGGAATCATGGCTCGCTGTAGATCTCGCAATGGAGCAGGGTCCAGTCTCACACATCTCGTCACTAGTGCACTGGCGATCGTTTTGTGGACTATGATTTCCACATGTTGGCGTAGTGCCCCGATGGCGGCCTAGACGGTCTTCAGCAACGGCTCACACTCTGTCCGAACCTTACCCTCTCGATCAATTTCGAACATAGTCACTTTCCCCAGAGAGCCGGGTCTCTCCGGGGGAACAGGCAAGAGCGGAACGGACGGCCACGGAGAGTGACTTATCGATTACCACGGCAGCACTCCGTAATCCGCTACCGCGAGCGAAGATCCCAACCCAGCGAACCCGGCGGTGACAAACCGGGTCTCCGGGACAGAGACCTCCGCCCACAGCGTTAGACGTGCTTTGTCACCACTCCTGCAAAGTTATACCGACCAAGTGACCGCCATCAGAATCGGGCAAGAACAACCTCCACAGCGAGAGACCGGACCCCACCAGGGTCCCACGGCCGATGTTGTTCAACTGAAACCCAGCTGGGTCAGTACTCGAGGCCCCGGCTCACAATCTGGGTTGGCCGCAAATTAAAACACAACGTATCTCCGTCAGTCAAGCCGGTAAAATTCTCGGGACTTCACCATCAGACTCTGCACCGGTTCATACACACGAAGGTTGGGCGTAAACTCAGGATATTCAACAGGATCATCTGGCTGGAGAAGGAGGTCGGTGGAGCCGGGAGCCTAAGCGGCCATCTTGGTTGATAGCATAGCTCCTCCCCCCTGCCAACATATTTTAAAGATCCCTCATTTGCAGCAGAAAAATCTTTACATACAATGGATGCCAACAGGTGTTTAAAATGTTATATTGATAAGACAAAGTCCTTTCGAAAGACAAGTCAGTTGTTAATAGCTTTTGCTGGTCCCAGAAAAGGTCTGGCTTTGTCAAGAACTAGCATATCCAGGTGGATAACTTCAGCCATTACTTTGTGTCACAAGAAAGCCGGACATCCTTTGTGCTCCAAGGTGCGAGCTCACTCAACCAGAAAAATAGCGACTTCGACTGCATTGTTTGTGGTAGTATCACTTCCGGACATTTGCAGAACGGCAATGTGGAAGAATGCACTACTGTCTGGACACTGCTTGGAAAGCGAATTCTATTTACAACAAGGGGTGGTGATGGACAGAGTCTCTGAATTAATCAGAATACTCTCACTCAGTCAAGAGATCAGGGCTAGATCCAACACCGTTTTTTAGCTCATTGCACCATCCCAGTTTCAGAACCTGGCTGTATGCAAATTAGTCTGTCCCTGGCCCAGTGCATCATGGGAACAGGGCAGACCAGACTACAAAAGCCAATTCTAACACAGGGAAGGAAACAAGCTTCCGGGGACCGGTTTCTGGCATTACAGCCGTCTTCGGCCCAGCTTGCTTGAATCCTGATGGTGCAATGAGCAAGGGACTCACATCTGAGTATACCCTTCCACGCTTAGGGTGGACAAAAATATTTACAACAAGGGGTGGTGATGGACAGAGTCTCTGAATTAATCAGAATACTCTCACTCAGTCAAGAGATCAGGGCTAGATCCAACACCGTTTTTTAGCTCATTGCACCATCCCAGTTTCAGAACCTGGCTGTATGCAAATTAGTCTGTCCCTGGCCCAGTGCATCATGGGAACAGGGCAGACCAGACTACAAAAGCCAATTCTTACACTGGGAAGGAAACAAGCTTCCGGGGACCGGTTTCTGGCATTACAGCCGTCTTCGGCCCAGCTTGCTTGAATCCTGATGGTGCAATGAGCAAGGGACTCACATCTGAGTATACCCTTCCACGCTTAGGGTGGACAAAAATATTTACAACAAGGGGTGGAAAGCGAATTCAGCAGTGGGACAAGCAGTGCTGCATCATCTGTTTCATTAAGGTATTTACCTAACAAGGTTTTTGTCTAAAGAAAATGTCTCTTTGTTGATATGAATATCTTTTCTTAGAAATATTCTTTTTTTAATATTGTTATTACTATATGCCTTGAGTTTTTTGTATTATTTGACGTTACAGGTTGGAATGCACAACCTATTCTATTTTCTAGAGGATATTAATTAGCCTTACAAATAGGAAGCAGAGCCTGTGTAAGAGATAAGTGCTCTCCTGGAAATGCTTCCTTGTAGGTGTAATGCTTTCTATTCTGATACAAGCATGTGAATCAATGAAAGATTCAACACTGGGGAAGAATCAAGTTACTTACCTATACACTATGGTTCTCCAGTATTGATATCTTTCATAGATTCACATGTGACCCGCCCGCCTCCCCGTTTCACAGGCAGACCACTTATATCTCTGATTACTTCCTTGGTTCACTCTCGGGGCTGGAAATCTGAGGTATGATGGCTCTGCTGGGGAGTGTGATGTCAGGGCTGGCGTCTCATTGGTTGGCATTTTGACCACATAATGATGATAGTATGCTACCAAAATCTATGCATATCTATGGTATCTAGGCAGTTTTTTCTTTTACTGCTATGTATTTCATTTACCGAGAGACTTCCAGCATGACGACGGGGAAGATACAAGCATGTGTATCTATGAAAGATATCAATACTGGAGAACCATAGTGTACAGGTAAGTAACTTGTTTCTTTTCTTTTCTCAGGACTATGCTAATGCAACGGCAGACAGAAGGAAGGAGTTTGTGGACATGAGACCTGCGCTTCGGAATCTGAATGCCAGATATGGGCTTCTCCATCCTTACCTTTTTAAGGTGGCTTATAGAAACAAAATCAAAAACTATGAGGATCCTGATCTATTGCAGCACTTCTTGGATAATTGTGAAGAAGAAATGGAAGTTGCCCGACTATCTAATGCTTGATTATTCGTTAAAATTTATTTGTGAGTATAACTTCTGTTTTTTGTCATGTTTATCACTTTGTTACTAAGTTTTTGTATAACATGTTTTCTTTCTCTCATGTTTGGTGCAGTTTTCATGGTTGCTCAGTGTACCTCCTAATCCATCCAGGATTTTCCCGTTCTTCGTCATAGGATTCCCAGTCGGTTGTGTCGTCTTTCTTCTGTGGCTTCACCACCCTCGTTTTCTGTGTATTTTCTTGGTATGTCCTTTGTTTATTCTTTAGATGGTTTCCGTCTCTATTTTTTCTATCTTCTCTCGCAGCTTTTATTTTATTTTATTCATATGGCATTTCTCATGGACTTTTCACATTTCTACTATATATTTTTCTTTTTTCTTTCTCTTTCCTTTTCTCTCTTCACTTAATATTTCTTGCTTCATGATTATGTCCTTTTCTCTCAAATATCCATTTCTATTAGTATATCAATGTTTTTTCTTTGTTGATTTTCATTACATATCTGATATTATTGCTTTTTGCTGATTTATTGGTTTAAATCTTTACATCTATTATCCATAGTATAGATGACTTTGAGAATTATATCTTAGAATGTTAAGGGTTTAGTATCACCTATAAAACGCCAAAGGGTTTTGTCACATGTCTTTAATCTAAAAGGTGATATTGTTTTATTCCAAGAAACTCACGTAATTCAGAACGAAGTATCTAAACTTAAACGTCAATGGCTTGAACATATTTTCACATCTCCAGGTTCAGGGAAGCGTAATGGTGTAGTTATTCTATGCCACAAACTTTTGGACATACAAGTTAAAAGTCAAGATGCTGATACTGAGGGCAGATGGGTCTCTGCCTCCTTATTAGTAAATACAATTCCTATGACTATTTTTAATGTATGTACTACCACCAGTCCAGAGAAGTCTTTCTGGCCACAGATATTGTCTAAATAATGTATTACAATGATGATTATTAGTAGGTAGAGACTGTAACATGGTTTTTGACCCAATTATTGATAGACGTTCCAAAACTAAATTCTTTCATATGTACATTCTCAATTTACATCAACTGTACATCAAAGGTCCCTTGTTGATGTCTGGAGATTATGTAATACTACACTCCAAGAGTATACTTTTTTCTCACTTGTACATTTTACCCCCGAGTTGACTATTTGTTCATTTCTAAATCACTTGTACAATATGTCTCATTCTGATATAGGCTTCATATTAATTTCAGACCATGCTCCTGTCGCGCTAAATGTAGATCTACTTCCACCCATTTTAGGAGATGGAGATTTAATAATTCTTCTTTTAGATCCCAATTTTACTCAAGATTTTCAAGAATTTGTTAACTCATTTTTTTTCTAGAAAATGAAACTCCAGAAAGTTCTCCTCAGATTGTTTGGGATGCCTTTAAAGCTGCTTCTAGAGACTTCATTATTTCTTTGTTGCTTATAAAAAGACATCTTCATTGAAAAATTTGCAGTCACTTAATTTGCATATTAAACAATTAGAACATCCTTTTATTCTACAAATTCTAACTCTAATATTAAGGAATTAATTAATGCAAAATTTACTTTTAATACACTTTCCACAAAAATTGCTAATTCATATTTACATAAATCTAGTGCTAAATATTATGGTGGTCAGAATAGGGAAGGTAAGCTTCTTGCTAATTACTTTAAAATTAAAAAAGAACGTACCAGGATTGATTCCCTTTTAACTTCTTCTAATCACATTGTTCATAAAAATGAGGATACACTCTCAGAATTTACTAAATTCTTTCAGACTCTATATACTTTGGACTCTCTTTCTCTTTCAATATTCGTCAATATTTATCCTCTATCACTCCTCCCTCTTCTCTTAATATAGATTTTTCCTCTCTTGATGCAGAAATCCCTATTCATGATATTCTTACCGCTATAAATGGCATTGAAAGAGGGAAAGCTCCTGGTACTGATGGTTTCACTGAAGAGTTTTATGCCCACTGCTCCCAAATTCGTATTCCTCAATTACATCAATTGTTTCTTTATTTTATATCTTCCCAGAAATCTGGTGAGTCTTTTCAAGATGCTTTAATGTCTACTTCCTAAAAATAACAAATACCATACATTGTGCAAAAACTATAGGCCTATTTCTTTAATTAATTCAGATTATAAGATATTTGCAAAAATACTTGCCCTCCGTTTAGATATGTTATTGAACCAATTGATTGGGAAGGAACAATGTAGTTTTGTCAAAGGTAGGCATAGTTCAGATAATACTATATTATTGTTTAATGTACTAAAGCATATAAACATTTGTTAGCGGCTGTTTCCTTAGATGCTAAAAAGGCTTTTGACGTTGTTAATTAGTCTTTTTTCCCCTACCCTTTCTTGGTTTGTTTCAAATGTATTAATTATGTTTCTTTGCTATATTCTGCTCCTAAATCTTCTATTTTAGCTAATGGACTAATTTCTCCATCGTTGTCCCTTTATAGGGGTGTCAGAAAAGGCAGCCCTCTATCCCTTATTATTTATTCTTGCCCTAGAACCTATTTTTTAATAGAAATTCATATGAACTCACATATTAAAGGTTTTATCTATGGGGACACACAGTGAGAACTCTCAGTTTATGATGATGACATTTTGCTCTTTATTTCACAGCCACAGACTTCTTTACCAGCTTTTTTAACAGATGTATAGAAATTTGCTTTCATTTCCGGCTATAAATTAAAGATAAATGTGAAATTCTCTCCCTAAATAAATTATGTTTTCATGCAGATTTTACAGCTTCTTCTTTCCACTGGAATTCAGATAAAATTGAATATCTTGTGGCTTAACTCTTCTGTTAGTGAGACTGTCACTTTAATCTGAAAGAATTACAATCCGTATTACTTTCATCTACATCTTGTTGGCATCCCTTATTTTTATCTTGATTGGGTTGTTTAGATACTATAAAAAGGGTGTTAGTTCCTATAATCTTGTTTTATATATCTAATATTCCTACAAATATTTCTAATTCTCATTATAATTCTTTAAATAATATTTTATCCAAGTTTTTATGAAAGAACAAGAAAGCTAGAATGCTAGAATTTCTGTTCTTAAACTCAAAAGAACTAAGCACATGGAAGGGGTTAACTTTCCCGATTTTTATTCTTATCATACATCTTCTTTTCTTAAACAATCTTCTTTTTTGTTATCTGACAATGATTTTGCGATTTATCCTTTGTGGGTTGATCTTGAAAAATCCTTTTTTCATCCACTCTCTTTTGAGGAGTATCTCTTCTTTACTCATACACCTTCATCATTATCTCTTCCTAGTTTTAAAAATGCTGGTAAGGTCCTACATCCAGCCTATCTTCTTTTTTGATCAAAATATTAAAACTCAATTTTTAACTTCATCGATTTGGTACAATAAACACATTAAAATACATAATAAACCCTTTTATTTTTTGGAAAGACTGGTTTGCTAAAGGACTTTGAAGGACTTCTCAACTTTTTCAAGATGAGGTTTGCATTCTTTTTGCGATAGCCCGATCATGTTTTCCCCTTCCTTCATCTTATCAAAATAAGTTTTTATCTTTAATCAATGCAGTTCAGTCCTCATATAATCAGGTTCCTTCTAATCATATACTTAACTCTCCTGCTTCTAGTATAAAATTGATTTTATGTACCTCTCCTTCTGCGTCTCGTATCTATAAACACTTAGGGCACGATTCTGATGCAGTTTGGAAAGCTTCCCGACCAAATGGGTTTGGGAATGGTTTTTGACTGAAACGTTATCGGGAGAGTCCACCGACCAAGTACGATGCATCCGGATGCTTCCAGATGCGATTTGGTTGGACTCCCATTGACTTCAATTGACTTCAATGGGAGCCATTGACTTCAATGGGAGCCTTTCTTCCGACCGAATGCATAGGCTCCCATTGAAGAAAGGGGTGGCTAAGGAAAATCGGGCACCCCCTTATGCCTGCCACACTGTGCATGGCTGGTAAGGAACGGGACGTGTGGGTACACCCATGGGCCTGTTTGGTCAAGCTCTGGATGCAGAGGGGCCCACTACAGGTCCCCAAAGTCAGATTCCAACTGCCAATTTGAGTCGGAGGGCACAATTCAGAAAGGCTGTCCAAATCCAACATCGTACTTGGTCGTTCGGAAATGCGGCCCATAGAGACGTACGATTCTGCTCCGGCCGGCTCGGTCATTCCATATGCCGTCGGTTTGGGATTGGGAAATTATTAACGGCTAGCTCGCATCATACTCAGTCGAAAACCTTTCCGAGCGGGTCAGAAATACACGTTCCTGATGCGATTTGGACGGAGCACATACCATTAGGAGTCCTTCCTAACCGCATCAGAATCAGGCCCTAAACTTCATTTCCAGATACTCGAGATAATATAGAGGTCGAATGTTCTTGGGAGTCCGATTTACAAACCTCTTTTTCACCTTTAATATGGAATATAATTTGGACTAAAATAAGGAAGTCTTCTAGCGCAGCAAATGCAACTCAAACTTTATTTTTTATTTACAATAGACTCTTGGTTATATCTAATACATTACATAGATTTGATCCTGATATTCCCTCTACATGTTGGTCCTGCACCATTACTCTAGCAGATCTTAAACTTATGTTATTTGAATGTCCTTCTATTCATAATGTTTGGATAAGAGTTAGGCAACAGATAAATACTATTTTTCACACACAAGTCCCATTTTCCTTAACTAATATTTTCCTAGGTAGCGTTGCAGAGGTTTGGCCAATTCAATCTAGAATTTTTCACATAATTGATTTACTTCTTTTTGTTGCTTTTCAACAGATTACCAAGTCATGGAAGGACTCTTCTTCTATACCTTTTCAGGTATGGTGATACAGAGTCTGTTATTATCATAGATTAGATAGAGCATATGTACACCCAGTGCTCTCACTATTAAAAGAGATTATCTCTGTTTACCCAGAGCAATTTAGTTTAATTTGTCTGCAAGCAGGACATGTTCACATAATCCTCGAATTGAAGAATTATCGAAATCTCCGTAAACTTTTTTCATGTTTGTTATTTATAATTGTATTATATCTGCCAGTTTTTATGTTTCTTCCATTAGTAATATTTTTATATAGTTGTTCAGTTTGATTTATGATATATGATTGCTATCTTTCTTCCCCTGCCTCTTTTTTCTTTCTTAATCTTGCTTTTCCTTTTCACTATTTTTGATACTTTAATCATTATCATTATATGTTTATTGACAATCTCTTGAATTATTCTATTGTACATGCAAGTTTACCAAATACCATTTTATTTCTTAAATCTTAAAGTACAAAAAATGAATTCATTTATAAGCTTGCCAGTTATAGTCATAAACATCTTGTACTCATTGTACTTTTGCATGATCTAACTTTGGGGACACTGGTATTCCTCTTTACATACTCTCCCACTTGGCTTCTGGGTATCCATGTGTGATTATTGCCTATTAAGAACATTTGGCATTTGCATTTTTTTCCCTGGCCTATCCATGTCCTCAGCTCTGTTTTAGTGCTTTTTACTGGGTAAGTCATATGCCACTTTTGGGATCCATTTTTTTGTTTATTGTATCGGCCCAGCTTCAATTACTGGATCTGCTTTCTTCCCCCAATAGACTATCCATTGACTAACGTAAATGCTGCTTGTTTCGCAGCCAAATAGGATGACTTGTATTCCTTCCCTTTACTCCTTTATCTCCTTCATGTCTTTGAAGCCAACCGTTCTTGGGCTCTTTCGTCGCATTGCTGTGTGGTGATGATGATCCCGTAATTGTAAGGGATTGAAACACAGTTGGCCAAACCCAAAGAACTCATGAATGAATTTATTTAACTTTTCTTGCCTGTATGGGATTTACACCATGTGTTTTGCATGGAATGCACTCTATTCACTTGTGAGCACCGAGCACTTTGGTCACATATATGTAATCAGAGTCTTCATTGTTTGATGGATTATTATAAATATTTTTTTAACTTTTTCATAACTGACGTTTAATGAAATAATGTAAGTATTTACACAATTTGGGACCACTGTTTTCTTTAACAATTATATACCCTGGTCCCTTTTTAGGTTTCGCCTGCACAACGCTTTTGCTGTGCTTGTGTAATCTCTTGTGTTTAATTTATCTTAAAATGGGGCTCTTCTCAGTTCCCCTTCCAAATCTCGGTATTCATTCACCTTTGGGTGGAACTTTTTTTTTGTTAACTTTCTTGGCTGCATGCATTCATGTTACTTCTACTAAAGCTGTTCACACTGTTTAAGCCCAATTCACTGTCAAGATATGATCTGTTCCCATGGAAAAGGCAGACTGCTTCTAAGAGTATGCTGTAATGCTTGATTTACATTACTTAGATGTGTAAAGCAGATGCTTTAGTCCTAGAATGTTTGTTGTATTTTCTATTCATGCCTCAGTACCTTTCTTTGCACTTTGTAGGCATTATCGGATTGATTTTTTTCAATGTAATCTATTTGGTCATTATGCTCAAATTCTAAATGTTATCAGGGACTGGCCATAGCGGGCATCGGGCGGTTCCCTGGTTGGCTGCTAGGGTGGGGGCCGTTTTTGTTACCCCAGCTTGGCAATATCGGCCCCCTGTAACAAAAACGTCTGAAACCGTCCCGCACAAACTGCTCGGCTGCACTAACCCCGGCGGCAGGGGGGGTCGGGGGGGGGGGGGGGGGGATTGGGCCAGCGGTGGCTGAGGAGTTTGGCAGGGCCGGTTTCTGTTCCCAGTCCGGCCCTGAATGTTATAATAAACATTGCACGTTACAAATAAGGTTAATATACAAGAGCTATGCTATATTTTACTACTGAACAGGCAGCCATAAGTGCAGTTACCTTGAAGACAACAGGGTCATGATTTGAATGGTGCAGAAGGTGCAGGTGCAGTAGCACCAGGCCCAAAAGTTGTCCGAACTCCTAAAGACATAATATTTCCACATTTGACTACTAATCCATAAGTAACAATTGCAGTGACCTTGCAGTTATAAGGGACTTGATTTGAATGGTGCAGCAGGTGCAGTGATACTGAGTTGAAACTACCAGGAGCTAAGAGGGTAAAGCTAGTCATAGGTCGCCCTCCACTCAAAAAACAAACACACCATCAATGACCTAGACTTTTTTTGGCACTTATCAACTCTTGTAATTCTTTTTAGGAGTACTGTATATTGCATCAATATTACAAAATTCCTCCCCTTTCATTAATTGTTGGGGTAGTCGGTATCTCCTAAAAGAGTGCCTTCTTTAATAGTCGCCCATTCCCTTATGGTAACCATAAAATTCCAATTTCGAAACGTATAACAAACACACACCTTAGTGTTAAGACTGTAACCAAGGCAACATACAAAAAAGTGTGTAAGAGCGAGCTGGCACCTCACGGGCGCACCACCAACGGGAACCTGGCAGGTACTCACCAGGATTGCCCTGTTCTCATCATTGGCACCATCAAGCTCAGGAGAAAGAAAAGTGTCCAGAAAACACAAACAGAAATACGTGTATTGTGTAAGTATGCAGTGGAGGTAGACCACAGAATAACCAATAATGTGTCAAAAAACAACATATAAAATACACACGATAACACAGATATGCAATTTTATTCTGTCTCTTGTGTTGGGTGTATAGCCTAAAAAAAGTGAGTGTGGTTGCTAACTATCCAACCAACTCCACTTTACTTGCCATGGGCGACTATTAAAGAAGGCACTCTTTTAGGAGATACCGACTACCCCAACAATTAATGAAAGGGGAGGAATTTTGTAATATTGATGCAATATACAGTACTCCTAAAAAGAATTACAAGAGTTGATAAGTGCCAAAAAAGTCTAGGTCGTTGATGGTGTGTTTGCAGTGATACTGAGGCCAAAAGTCCTATTGACCCCACTAAACCCAGATTATTGCAAAAATGTAAAACTAAACAGGCAGCCACAAGTGTAGTTTCCTTGCAGACAACAGGATCATGATTTCAATGTGCAGCAGGTGCAGTAATACCTAATTAACAAAAATGAGGAGTATCACCAGAAAAGATGCTCAAAGAGCGATTCCGGCGGGATGATTCACTATCATAGAGAAGAAAAGTCCTTCTTTTGGTTATTAGTAACCCCTCACTCACCGACCTGGTCGGTGACATGCTTCATCATCGGGGACACCTTGATGGCCGAGTGCCATCATGGTGTGCTTCAACACCTGAACTACAGTGGAGCAGGTATGTGAGTGATGAATGTGAAAAAGAAGTAAGTGAGTTAAAAATTGTCCTGGTATGACTTATTTGAAAAAACTTTATTCTTAAGACTACTGGACAATAATAAAATGTAAGTGTCGATACAGTTATAGGTATAGTTATGAACAATGTATCTGGAGAATATGTGGTGGGTCTACATGTTTCAAACCGTTATAGGAATTACCGGTTTTTCTTCAGGACCAAATCAAAGAAATGGGTGGTCAGGGTACACTAACACCCTGCCGTGCCAGCATTTCCTTGTGCCTAGGTAACAAAATTCGTGGTACCAGGCAAAACAAAATAAATGGAGGTATAACCCGGTGGTGGTTATCCTGAAAAAGACCTGTGGAGAGAAAAGTAATAATCACAAAAAACTCGTTACAAGCCTGCAACGTAGTGAAGTGACGGAGTCTCCTGTCTTCGTGTCTCATGAATCATCCCATACTGAGTTTATATGGTTTCAATTATAGTGCATTATTTCAGGGGTGCACAGTGCCGCTCAAAGTGTATCGTAATTAATTATTGGTGCAGAAAACCTCAATGTCTACCTCACACACCTATCAATCTTAGTGTGCTCCAGATACATTGGTCATAACTATACCTATAACTGTATCGACACTTACATATTATTATTGTCCAGTAGTCTTAAGAATAAAGTTTTTTCAAATAAGTCATACCAGGACAATTTTTAACTCACTTACTTCTTTTTCACATTCATCACTCACATACCTGCTCCACTGTAGTTCAGGTGTTGAAGCACACCTTGATGGCACTCGGCCATCAAGGTGGCCCCGATGATGAAGCATGTCACCGACCAGGTCGGTGAGTGAGGGGTTACTAATAACCAAAAGAAGGACTTTTCTTCTCTATGATAGTGAATCATCCCGCCGGAATCGCTCTTTGAGCATCTTTTCTGGTGATACTCCTCATTTTTGTTAATTAAGATACCTAACCCAGGGGACCAGGAGTATTATTCCGTCCACTTCGGTGGATAAAATCCCTTCACTCTCTCTCATTGTTTATATCACGCAGTAATACCTAAGCCAAAAATTCTAGGCACCCCACTAAGCACATACAATTGCTATATTTTACTTCTAAACTGGCAGCCACAAGTACAGTTACCTTGGATACAACAGGGTCATGATTTGAATGGTGCAGTGCCACCGGGATCAAAAGTTGTCAGAACATCTCTAAACACCTAATACTGCTATATTTTACTACTAAACAGCCAGTCACAAGTGCAGTTATCTTGCAGGTGAAAGGGGCTTGATTTAAATGGTGCAGCATGTGCAGTGACACCAGAGCTACAAGTTGGTATAACTCTACTAAACACCAAATATTGCTATATTTTACTACTAAATAGGCAGTTACAAGAGCAGTTATGTAGCAGGCGCTTGGGTCATGATTTCAATAGTGCAGCAGGTGCAGCGGCACTGGGACCAAATGCCCCAGGCACCCCACTAAACACCAGTTCAGATCCAGCCATATGCAAATCAGTCTTGACTCTTTTCCTCATGGGGACAGGCCAGCCTGAACTTCCAAGCCAGGTCTTCCCTGTACCGAAAACAAGCATTATGGATCCGGTTTTGGGGTAACACCCCTCATTAGCCAGTTTACCTTGAATCCAGTGGCAAAGTGAGCAAGGGACCCATATCTGGGCATACCCTGCCAACCTAGGGTCAACAAAGCAAACACAAGGAGACGATGGACAGAACACTGAAACTTTTCACTCACCCCCAGTCACAAATCACAGCAGGTATAATGTAGCGTAGGGCTTTACAAAAAAATGCATCTGCTTAGATGCATCACTTTGTAAACATGGCGCAACGTGGTGCATTTCTTATGCCACTGCAGCATAAGAAGTGATGCACCACGTTATGTATGGGTGGCCCCTGTGCATTGCAGGAGTTGTGTTGCGCTTGCGACGCGACTCCAGCAATGCGCCACCTGTACGCCACAAGATGCGTCACGCATCTGTCCTTCCTTGCACCATGGTGCACTGCATTGTAAATACTGCGCATCTGTTGTGGCGCAAGGAGGGAATTGCGTGACGTATCAGTTCTGGCGCATCGCTGCTGATTTGCAGAGATGCGCCAGAACTTCTAAAAATGCCCCCTAATATTGCTATATTTTATTCCTAAACAGGCAACTACAAGGGTGGTTATCTTGCAGAAAATTGGGGGTCATGATCTGAATGGTGCAGCAGGTGCAATAGCACCGGACCCAAAAATTGTTGGAACTCCTCTAAATACATAATATTGCTATATTTGACTACTAAACAGGCAGTCACAATTGCTTTTAAAAGGGACTTGATTTGAATGGTGCAGCAGGTGCAGTGGTGCTAGGGCCAAAAGCTCTAGGTACCCCACTAAACCCAGATTATTGCTGAATTTTACAACTAAACAAGACAGTCACAAGTGCATTTATCTAGCAGGCAATAGGGTCATGATGGGAATGGTGCAGCAGGTAAAGTGACACCGGGGCAAAAACCTCTGGGGGGCCAACCTAAACACAGAATATTGCTATATAAACAAGCAGTCACAAGTGCAGTTATCTAGCAGGCACTAGGGCCAATATTTTATTTTAATGGTGCTACAGGTGCAGAGGGGCCAGGGCCAAAAGTTGTCAGAACTCCTCTAAACACCAAATATTGCTATATTTAACTACTAAATATGCAATCACAAGTGCAGTTACCTTGCAGGCACTAGGGTCATGATTTTATTAGTGCAGCAGGTGCAGTGACACCAAGGCCCAAAGCTCTAGAAACCCCTCTAAACACCAAGTATTGCAATGTTTTACTACTAGGCAGGCAGTCACAAGTGCAGTTACCTTACAGGCAATAGGATCATGATTTGAATAGTACAGGATGTGCAGTGGCATGGGGCCAAAAGTTGTCATAACTCATCTAAACACATATTATTACTATGTCATTAATTAATTCTACTATTTTCCTGTTTCGTTTCATTTTTTTAAATGTTGCTATTACCTACTAGCACTATACCACTAGTAACAGAACAATATCTTGCTTTTGTGTACATCAAGTCATAACACTTTAACATACTTTCTGTAACTCATATTGTACAGCTACTCAGCAAGCTACAACTTACAACAAAAACCAGCTTATTATTAATCACAGAGGCAAAACCTTATGCATTTACCAATGATTGTTATCCTAAGGTTTCCCTTGTTTTCTTTACATTGATTTGAAATCAGTGAAAACTTCAAGTAGTAATCAATGGAACTGTTGGTCTGGCTGGGGAAGCTTGAGGACTTGCCGAAACTATTAAGAACAAGAAAAGTTTGGATAAGCGCATTTGTGACAAGTTGATCCTTTCCCTGTTTTGGGTATATGTTGGTCAGTGTGATCCCTTATTCCCCCTGAGCGGTGCTTCAGATTTTAATGTGGGTTGAAGAAAGTCTGTTGCCATGCCGAGCAATTGAATCCCTATTATTCTGAGTATCCACTCACCCTCACTCATTCCCGTCACCCTTACACGCCCGGCGACCCAATATGTCCCAAGGTTGGGGGAGGATGGGGTGGGGGGGGGGGGTTGCAGTTGTGCTTTATAAAATACTCTGCTTTGAAAGTACAACTTATCTCTAATAATGAGAGCTGTTCAACAATGGGGCCCTATTCCCAGCTTCCATATTTTTATAACCATAGAGAATGAAATGGAATTGACTTACACAAATTTGCACAACTATGGCAAAACATGTCCCCTACAAAAAGAAAGAGGGCATCATTATTGGATTTGCCAGTGCTTCTTTATATTGAGGTTTACCCCGTCCCGCCAGTGTTAGGATTTGCATTCAGCATCATGCTGGTGTTCTTTAAAACCCAAAAATTAAAGGTATCGATTATCTTTATTACCACTCAAAAACTGATGGACGGAAAGCACAAGGGTCTCTGAATCCCACTGCTGTCACCTAATGAAGTAAGGAGTGCTACGAAATTTTAAGGGTCCCCAATATCTGCAGAGATCAAATGTTTACCATTTAATACCAAACATTTCTCAGTCTATAATTATTTTAAAGGGGTCTGACACAACAGAAGCCTTTTGGCCCAAGTTCAGTTTTAAGAGGCCATCTAGCAATTCAAGGCTTCAGGCTTCAGTTAATAGGCATAGTACAGTTATCTACTACCTACTATTCATCAGCCACTTCCACTGTACCCACACAGTTGTGGAACTGTGATACCTTTTGTTTCAGACCCAGGTTGCTGTTCCACCTACCTTGCTGTAAAACCCTGGATAGTGTGGTGTTTTAAGAGTTGACCTACTATTCTTTCCAGCCTGATGGAGAGATTGCTTCTGTTCTATTGCTCAACAACCTTGCATTTGAGCTACAGCCTCTATTTGACGGGCACATCTTTCTCCTTTGTGCATGTGTATGTCTATGCAAATCTGTTAGCACCTCAAGCTACACCTGAATGCCACCACCTATGTTTCTTCTGCCCTTCACCTCTTCCTCCCTCTTGCCTGGTGATGAAGGAATCTGAACTTGAAGTGGATGATAAAAATTCTGGGGAGGTAGTAGACCATGTTTTGTACTTCACTAGTACATTTCTCTATCTTGATGACTTAGGCACCATTAGTAAATGTACTCACGTTTTAATCTATTTCTCCTCCGAGGTGAAAATCTACACTTTTGTGATATTCACCATTTCCGAATGTAAATTTACACCTACACTTGCACGTCTCCACCCTCTTCAGATCAGGTATCTAAAACTGAATTTACAAGTATAAAGGTATTACTAGTAACTTTTCACATAAAGGTGGAGATCTCCCCACGAGGCAGAGATTCACCTAATGGAAAAATGAATAAAGTTCAGTAATTTAAAAACATCTTAAAATATTTGAATGTAAAAGCATAATCCAGAATAAATTTAAAAAAATGCTACATCACAGTAACTCTTCAAACTAAAAATGTATTAAATAATGTACATATATTATTTTATAAACAACTCCTTCCAAATAAATAACTGCACTCATCAAGGCTTAGTGGGAATTTATTTTCAAGCCATCTAACAAACCCAACGCGTTTCGGCTGGTAAACCCCCTTGCTCACGGGTAAATTCATCATTTCAGAGTTGCACATATAAACACAAACACAGTTACGTGAAAACGTGAAAAACAGTGACATAGAAAATGGACTGAAGAGTGAGGCCTCGCTTGTGATAAGTATCGGCCATCTTTCAGAGGTCAAAGTGTATTGCGATAATCATATGAAAACACACTGTGTTTATAAGCTTGAAAACATCATGTACCATACATAGAAAAAAATATATGTACAGACATAATTCATTGTATGCATATATCAATCAGTATTCATAATTGGCCCATTGCTGCTCTTTTTTTGTACAAATGATTTTCACATTAAGCACTCAATAAATCGAGTGCCAATAGAATGCAATACAGTTCCAACCGGAAATTATGTAATTAACGCTGAAGAGCAAACATAAAGGGGAACATTATTAGTCGTTTTCCATGAACAATACTATCTATCGGCAATATATATCTCCTTGTTATAAATACAAACAAGAATGTGAATCGTGGTAATGCATCTATTCGCCTATCAACAATACTGGGTGAATTAGGCGTCCATATTTCTATTTCCAAACTGGCCAACATAATACATATTGATAGACCCCAGAGATGAAACCATACACACGACTTATACCAAAATGCATATATGAGAAAACAATTCTCCCCAAGTGGGTAACACAAACATGATTCTGGATTTTGTCAATCTAGCCAAAATCATATTTTCAGAAAAACTTGATAATCAAATTAAATGCACACTTGTAATCCATCCGTTAAACCCAAGTGGGTAAATCACTATATTGAATGGAAATGATTTCTTACTAGCCCCACCGGGCATACAGTGGACATAGACTAGTTCTAACAGCAATAACAACTTTGCAGTCCTTCAACGGTATTTGTTATTCTCCATACGTTGCACACCATCTGAAAAGAAAACAAATCAAAGCTCATACCGAGCAAACTCCTCAGTCTAAATCGACAAAACAATATGGAAGTGAATGTGAAAGTGAATTAAAATACTTTAAAATCATGCACAGAAGTAGTACTTTTAGTGACGAGAGTCAAATTTAACAGTTGGCGAATTCAGAGTATTACCTTAGATTCAAAGCAAGATTATTCAAGAAAGCCTAATTCATTGAATCACCTAGAAACCAAGACAGCTCTTCTTCAGAATTTAATCCCCCAGGGATTTTGGAGTCTAACTCCATAATATAGGTAGACTCTAACTGACGTAGTCTTCGAATTCTGTCCTCACCCCTTACACTATTGGGGACCCGATCGATTACAAAAAATCACAGTAGGTTGCGGTTGCTCTTGTGAAATTCGTCAAAATGACGTGCCACCGGGGACAGCTTATCCTTGTTTTGAATTGCTCGCATGTGCTCTAATATACGTTTTTTTTCAGCGAACATCGTGCTGCCCAAATACTTCTTTGCACATGGGCATATCAAAACGTAGACACAAAAATCTGATAGACCAGTTTCTTAATAGGTCTCTCTTCATCAATCACCGGGTAATATACATTCTTTACATTAGAGCTAAATTTGCAGGCTTTGCATGACATGCAGGTATAGAAGCCTAGAATAATACTTTTTGATGATTCTACACTAGTAACTTCATTCCTGCATTATTTGTCTTTCAGAGAATTGGCCTTCCTAAATGTCATGTTAGGAGAATCATTCATAATTCCTTCTAGAGTTGGTTCAGTTTTTAAAATTCTCCAATGCCTTTGAAGACATTTCCTCACCTCATGTGAGTTTGAGTTATATGTTGTTATGTATCTGATGATACTATCCTCCTCTTTCTCTTCATTTTCTTTGAGGCCAATAGCTCTGCCTGATCAAATTTCGCAGCCTTGATCCGTGCATTTTCAATAGAATTCAAATTGCATCCTCTATTTCAAAAACTCTCTTTCATACATTTACATTCCTCTTCAAAATCAATGTTCGAACTACAATTTCTCCGAGCCCGGAGAAATTCCCCATAAGGAATACTTTGTATTAAGACCCTGGAATGACCACTCTCTGCATGTAGCAGGGTATTTCCTGCCGTTTTCTTGCGATAGAGTCTAGATGTCAGATGATCATTGACTATCTCAACTTGAATATCCAAAAATTCAAGGCAGGAGTTACTTATTTTGCCCTCGAATTTCAGGTTCACTTCATTGTCATTAAGTTCAGAAATGAATTAGGTAGCCGGTTTCTGACTGCCTTCCCAAATGATGAAAAGATCGTCAATATACCGTAGCCAGACCTTGATCTGGTCACGGTATTGACTGTATGCCATGGGCACCTGCTGCTCCCACCACCCCATAAAGAGGTTGGCATAACTGGGAGCAAAACAGGTGCCCATCGCAGTTCCCTGTTTCTGCATGAAGAAGGTATCATTAAAGATGAAAAAATTATTTTCTAGGCAGAATACAATCATCTTTACAACCATATCATTATGCTGCAAGAAAGAGATAGACCGAGATTTAAGAAAATGTTTGCACGCCCGAACACCATCATCATGCTTGATGGCAGTGTATAGGCTGCATACATCAATGTGATTAATAGAAAGTTCTTCTGCCAGACCACACCTCTTATTTTATTTTAAAAAAATCTCTGCTATCTTTTAAATAAGAAGATAAACTTTCCACAAAAGGTCTTAAAAGAAGTCAATGTATTTGGATGTTTTTTCCAATAAGGCACCCATAGAGGAGACAATAGGCCTCCCTGGTGGTTTTAATAGGTCCTTATGAAGCTAAGGTAGTAGATACAAAATTGCAATTTTAGGTGTACGATTCAGCAAAAAGGAATATTCATTCCATTCTAAAATGCCCTGTGTATGCCAATTTTTTAGCATGTTGTGATATGTAACATTTGATTCCTCAATCATGGTTCTATCTACAATCTCATAACATTCTATGTCTCCAAGCTGGCGCATTCCTTCGTGTAGATAATCCTTAACATTTTACACAACAACATTACCCCCTTTGTCCGATTGACTTATAACTATATTCTGATCTAATTGTAGGGATTTGACAGCCATTCTTTGTTTTTCTGTCAAATTGTCATTATGCAATTTTCTTTTTCTTTTATCTAATGTTTTAAAATCAGCTATTACCAAGGTTGAATGTAAAAGCATAATCCATAATAAATTTAAAAAAATGCTACATCACAGTAACTCTTCAAAATAAAAATGTATTAAACAATGTACATATATTATTTTAGAAATATGATTTTTAAGTACAATTACCCTCACTAGGATGTGTAATTAATATTTAATACATTTAAATTGTGTTTAAAGAAACGTACTTTTTAATTTTGAATAAAATGTTAACTATATAATGTAATGCCTTCTTTAAATGAGTTAACTATTACATTTTAAAATAATAAACTATTTTGAAACTGGGTTACTGGTTGGCAGAGGTATGCATCCGAGTCAGGGTAAGTTAGATACACACTAAAACAACTTGTGCTCACACTCGGTAGCTTGGCACAGAGCAGTCAGGCTTATCCAAAGAGGAAGTGGATAAAGTATTTGTGCAACACACACACACACACACACACACATGCACATGCACAGTAACAAAATGAAAACACCACAAAAAGACTCCACATCAAGTTACAAACGTAGGCAATCATTTTCTAAATAATTTAAAACCACAACGACAAAAATCCAATAATTAGAAGTTGAGATATGGATTTTTAAAGATTAAAATGAGTTCCAGTGCTTAGCAATAAGCCCCAATGAGGGTTATCTGGTCGCGCTGGACAGGGCAAAGTCAACAGCCCAGTGAACCGAGTACTCTGAGAAAGGTTGCAACTAAGCCTGGGCAGAGTTTGCGGAGTACCGCTATGCGGAACTCCGCAAAGTGCAAAGAAACTCCAACGCACTACTCCGCAAGCGGTGGAGAGCATTAGATGAATGCTGTTTGAGATAATTTTTAGTGCCCGTCCGCACTGTGCAATCATCGCGTATGGCACCATGCACAGCGCAAGTGGGTGCTGCTTCTTTTCTGCCACTCAAGCAGATTTTTACTTGAGCTGCAGCTTTCTCAACGCGAACGGACAGTTTCTCAACACGAGCGGTCGCCAGCATACGTGACCACTCGCAATCGCAATAAGGAATCTGCCTGCCCGAGTTGAGAAATCTTGCCGGGAGGTTGATGTTCCACGCTTGCGCTCACCAACTTGAAGTTGATGATCGTGAACGAGGAAAAATCTTGCTGGGCGGAGTTTTTGGGAACTCTGCGAGCTCCGTGTAATGTGGAGTGTGGAAAACTCCGTGAACGGAGCGGAGTTCACCACCTAGACTTAGTAGCAACAGCAAAATGCAGGGTTCAGACGAGTGATGAGTCAATTTCGAGACCGCAGTAGAGGTAATGTGTTGATTTTCTCCACGCAGTGGTGGCAATGCATTGTTTCCGTAGACGAAGCACCGAGCTGAGATGCATTTGTTCTGAAGTGCGGTGTGCTGGGTTTCTCCATGCAGTCGAGGGGATATGTTGATATCTCCACACTGCTGCGGCAGTGATACGCGGTTTCAATGTGTCAGGCTCCGGAGGCCATGTGTTGGGTCCAACAATGATGCGCCAATTTTACTCCTGTAACAGGGTCGATGCGCAGGTTCTGATTCACGCAGACAGGAAATGCTTTGATTTCTCTGCTGCAAGTTATCTGGGTCCACTTCCAATGGACCAGGCACAGGAGCAGGGGTAAATACTTTGATAGCCCTGAGTCTCAAGCAACAGGAGGCAAGCGAACAAGCCCTTGGACATCACTTTAGTTGAAAGGCAGAGTCCAGCTCTCCCTCAACATTTAGCATTACCATTCCAAAAATATAAAACATGAAACAGCTGCTCCTTTCTAATCAGGAATTACAGCTTAAAAGTGTAAAGGATTCCCAATGTTAACCTATGAGAGGAGTAGGCTTCACAGTAGTGAAAATGAGTTTAGGTATTTTTCACGACCAGGACATGCAAAACTTGTCCTACCTTTTACTTGCATGCCACCCTGCCCTATGGGCTACACAGGGCCTACCTTTGGGGTGACCTAAGTGTAATAAAAGGGGATTTTAGGCTTGGCAAAGTGTTTTTAAACAGCACGTCAAAGTGGCAGTAAAACTGTACACACACAGGCTGTGCAATGGTAGGACTGAGACCTGTTTAAAAGACTTATTTTGTGGGTGGCACAACCAGTGTAGCCGTAGCATTTAATTTACAGTACCTGTGTATATGGTATACCACGTGACAGGGGACTTACAAGCACAATAAATATGCTAATTGTGCATACACCAGTGTTACCATGTTTAAGGAGGAATCACATGCACTTCAGCACTGGTCAGCACCGGTAAAGTGCTCAGAGACCTGAAGCTCAAAAAAAGATGCAGGAAAAAGAGGAGATAAGCAGGCAAAAGGTTTGGGGGAAGACCGCACTTAGGATGACAGGTCTGACCGTGTTGTATACAGTTTTAGTACTAAAAGAATAATTTATATATTTACTGAAAAGTCAATTTAATTAACTTACATTATTTCCTATAGGGGGCTATTTTGATTCTCCACCTCCATTATTTTCCATTGGAGTGTGTTGCAGTAACAGCAAGTGGCCATGTGCGGTGCTATGCTTACAGCAAGTTTGAGCTGGAGGGCAATTCCACCGTTTTTGTTGCCTTCTGGCCAGTAGTAATGTTAGATTTGTTTTTTGTGAATAGCAACGGTCTTACTCTTTTGTAGGAGAATGTTTGTATGAGGACGTCCCTCCCTAAACCCCTTCTCAGATTTACAAAACCCTCTTTTTTGAGTAATTATTCCCCATTTCCATATCTACCTCTTCCCTTAATCCCTCACACATTTACACCTATATCATGTACCTGCTTATGCAGAGATGTCCGCCATGTTGGTGGAGATCTCTACAAAGACAAGATAAAAGAAGCAGAGGTATATGCCTATAAATTAGTGAATTGCATTTTATAGTACCTGAGTAGTACTAGTGTAGTACTACTTCACTGACTGCAAAATGCAGTTTGTGAATAAGCTCCTTAATCGTCTACCAGCCAGTCAAAAAGTAAGAAATCATGAAGTGGCAGCATTTTCACATTTTACCACGAAAGGACCAAACCTTTGAGGCGCTTTGAAAATCTTTTTGCCAACCATGGTTAACATCCATCTAGTAAAAAGATCTCTGAGGCACCAATTTCCTCCATGGAGGCTTGTCACTCTTACTGCTACAAAATCTGAGGCATACCTGTTGCGGCAGGTTCCAATGGAATTTCATTCACTCAGACAATCTTACCTTGACTCTATTCACATTGCTTGGTCTTGGATAATTATTGGTACAATTTGTACTACGAGAATTTCCATCTTTCCTTTCAAAGCCACTGTGTATAATAAGTGCATTCTTCTCTCGGAAAGGTAGTGTTCCATCCATTACTTCCAGATTTTGTGATATTTTTGTGCACACCCTTTGGTCTCATACATTGGCTTTATAAGGAGGAAGCAATCTTTTTCTAGATGACACAGAGTATCCACGTTTATGCAGGTTTCCAGAAAAAGTAAGGTCATGTATTGGATATGTTGATGATGTATCCATTAGCTCTCTGTCTCTATAGTCTGTTTATCCTTTTGTCACAGGCATTAGCGGGCAGTCGTTAATAATTAATTCAAAGACCAATATTGAATGTTCAGCACACTTAGGGCCAGATGTAGGTAATTCTATTTTACCGATTCATAAATACCATATTTTACCGATTCGGTATTTATGAATCGGTAAAATAGAAGGGGGGAGATGTAGGTGAAATCGGTAATTGAATTACCGATTCTGTAAAAATCGGTATTTACCGAATCGGTAAATACCGATTCGGTAATGCCCATTGATTCCTATGGGCATTGAAGCCCATAGGAATCAATGGGCATTACCGAATCGGTATTTACCGATTCGGTAAATACCGATTCCAGCAAGGGTGCAGGGGGTGTCACTTTGACACCCTCTAGCACCCCAAATACTGTCATGTGTGCCATGTGGCAGACAGACATGCCCTAAGGGCATGTCTGTCTGTCACATGACACAGGTGTGCATGCACACATGTGCATGCACACCTGGATTCGGTATTTTACCACCCAATTAGATTGGGTGGTAAAATACCGAATCTGTAAGGCCATAGGGACTCTGAAGAGTCCCACCTGCATCCCGAATTTACCGAATCGGTAAAATTACCGATTCGGTATTTTACTGATTCTGTAAATTTACCGATTCGGTAAATTTACCGAATCGGTAAATGTATCCCCCTACATACCAAAAACCCATTCACCGGTCGGTAACGGCCGAAATCGGCCGTTACCAGTCGGTAAATGGCCTCCTACATCTGGCCCATAGTCCTCTATCTCATGAGCGTTTGTAAAGTTTATCCAGTGCTATTGTGGGTTGTATGTTCTTTCAATGGACTCCATTGTAACGCATGCCTTTACCATGCATGCGTTACTACGGAATACTATTTTCACGCGTATCCTTCTCCACGTATTTTTCCGTGGTGACGTCATACGTAAAACAAACAAACGGCCGTTTCCTTCCTCTGCGACGCCGATTGCCTGCACATCTCGTCTAAAGGTTAGTGTTTATTTTTGGGAGGGAAGCCCCCCCCAATCCCCCTTTTTTTATTTGTACCCTTTACCACACATGCCTTTACTACGTACCTCGTAGTAAACGTATGCGTGATAAAGGCTGTCGTTGTAACCACGCATGCGTTGTAATGCATGCGTGGTTAAGGTTTTCATTGAAACGGCCTCGTTGTAGAGGCCGTTTCCCGCTATTGTGGGGTCCTGCCACTACAACGAAATATGCATAACTTTCTTCCACATTTCAAAAGAACTATACTTGAGCCCCACCGAGGTTAATTTGGTATATAGAGCACACCGAACTGTGTTTTCTGGTTCTGAAGACATAATAAACCACGAGGCCTCAGAGCCTGAGTCTTTGTAAAGATCACCAGGGCCCGAGATGGTTTTGTGGTTCATTTATGCATGTTGCCCGAACGTACTATTAATATTCCATGTTTCCTTGGTGTAGTCAGTCAGTGAAACGCTTGTTGTTTCTTCGAACAGCGAAATGTGTTATGGAAAGAGTAACCGAAATGTTAAACTATATTGTTGTTTTTCTTCTGGAATAGAAAGAGGCAAATGTTTCATTGTGTAATTCAGATGTTGGTGTAAAACATACTGGTACTTGTTAAAAACACGTTCTATCTTTAGATGGAAGAGTTTTTCAAACTGCTGTGTGCAGTGGTTCAGCTAATAATGGGCACTGATTTCCATTAGAACATTCAGGTGGTTTTGTTCACCTCCCAGGAAGAGATGCTGGTTAAACATATGGCACTGATAAAGGGGAGCATAGTGGTTTGACGCAGTCATTAACTAAATGCTCTATTATGTTTGGAGACTACTTAGCTGGTGCAAAGAAATCAGACTACAAAAAGCTCTTTCATGGTACAAAGTCCATAATTCATAAGTATGACATCTCTGTGAAATATAGAAAGCGCTGCCTTTTGAGTAATAGACGTAGCCAAACAAGTAGCCTTTATACACATGTATATGCACAAATATAGTCTCTGAAAAAAAACAGCTGTGGGTGTTTGGTTCCAATGCAAAACCTAAAAACCTCTAAAATGTGCCAAACACCATAACACATGCCCCCACCATGAACTCCTTATGGCCTCCAACAATATCGCCTCTCAAATGCCATTACTGATGATATGGATGATGTCACTTGTGGGCATTTATGTAATAAATATATCGATGATGATATCAAAACATATGTCAAAGAATTTCTTTGACAGTTTGAGAGCTTTTATCGTCTCAGAGCTCGCACTAATACTACCATATGAGGGAACCAAGTTATAGGAAAACAATATGGTTGACATTGATTGCACATACCAGTCGTAAATCACTCCCTTTGAAAGGCACTTAAAATATATTAATTCAACATCCAGATACTCAATCAAAAAACATTCATAATCTCAATCCCGAGTGAGTTAGAGGTTGCATAAACAAACCAATCTAAATATTTCAAAAACATTTTTTTAATAAAAATTAAATCAATGTATCAAAGGTTCATTTACAATTATATCAGAGATAAAATTCATGACAAGTTAAAAACCAGACAATACGAAAAACAACATAAACACAATAATTAAAAGTGTGAAAACAAACAAGACAATCACATTTGTCATTGATTCTAACTAATTTTTAGGAATCAATAAAAAACAACACATAGAGGAAACCAATTCCTTTTCTAATGTGATTCAGTTCCCCCAAATTTAGTGCAATAATTGCCTCGATGCATTTCAGTGGAAATAGCATATAAGACCTCCTTCTTCAGTACAACAACCTTTTTACCCTTTTGAGGAAATCAATATAAAATTCCTATGTAGAAAACATAAATAAATACATAACGCCACATAAATACATCCTTTTACTGAGCTCTGTCCCTTTGGATTGTGGGGCCCCTCGCATTGCATTTACTGACATTGATTGCATACATTGCTTCAACTTTGGCATATACCCACCCTTCCAGCTGTGCGATCAGCTAAGACCACAGCCATTGATAATATATTGCCCTGTTCCAAGGACTCTGAACACGTAGGAGGCGTGACCTAAAGCCACACTTGGGGGCATATTTACAAGGGCTGTATCTCCGCTTTTTTGGACTACAAAGCCAAAAAAGCGGTGATAAAACCATCTCCCTATTTACAAGAGGGTGCTAACATGCATATTCGCAGGTTAGCATCCTTTTTCCCAACGCCTCCCTTTGCATCTCCAATGAGATGCAAAGTGGGCGTTACTGGGCTTACCTCAGATGGACTACCTTGCAAATATCGCTGATGTTTACATCATAATATTTACAAGGCAGACCACATGATTTAAGCACACATTAGATTTTGCCGATAACTGCCGTTTTCGCCAAAATCTAACGTCTGCTAAAATCCTAACTTAGCCATCCCTAACATAGGGGGTGGCTTATGCTGATACAACCCTGTGGGTCGTATCAGCAAGCTTATCGCCCTTTTGCAGGGAACATCTCTGGAAAACCAGCGATGTTCCCTGCAAAAGGGAGATAACCTCGCTATCTCTGGAATTTTTATATCGCCCCGGAGTAACGCTTTGTTAATTATGCGCTACCAGGGCGGTAAATACCAGAGATAGCCTGCGATAATATAATTTTCACTAAGCACGGCCAGCGATAATTATCGCTGGCCATTGTTAATATGCCCCTTGGTTCTCTCATCTTTCAATAGTGAATTGAGGTTCACAATAACTGCAGACATTATTAGCCCCCCGTGGATGCCATACTCTGGGTTTTCTGAGAAACCTTATGCTTAGTTTATCACCACCATGAAAAACTGCCCATGACTTAACAGGTGCAATGTAAGTTTAGCACTTGAACTCTGCCTAATAATAATACATCTGAATTTCAATCACACATAATCATGTTGACCATGTCCCCATATTTTGTGCACAGAATACATATGTGTGGGGAGTATATTATGCACATAATACATCCTGCAACCACCCTGGCTTCTGATTGATGCTCTCCTTTATTAGGAATGCACAGAATAGTGTTACATTGATCATCTCTCAGTTTTTCTTACACGTTATGCAAGCGCTATAGCCTTGAAGCACACTCTAAGATCTCAACCCTGGGTTATTTAGCCTTTCTTAGAGGTAATAGCATGGCTTTAAAATAATTATTGTGCTTGCTTGATGTAGTTACGCCATGCACCATGCAAGATTGTTGTTCTTAGGGTAAGGTCATATGTGATGTATCAGTGATGGCATCAATTAAGTTATCAGTGATATCATGTGTGATTTTGCAGGTAACACACTGATTGCATCTGTATTTCGAAATGGACAGATTTCTCGAGGTTGCAGGAGGGTTGGGATTGCCGCCTCCTCTTATTGGCCCGCCTTAGGTCAGCCAATGAGAGGAGGAGGCGGTCCCTACCTCATCACAGAGTGGGATGAGGTCAGTGAGAGTTGCTGAGGAGGTGTCAGTGATAGACACTTGGCCCTGGGCACCTCGGGGCTTAAAACTGAAGCACTCCAGTCCAACGCTATCAATGAGACTCCCCTTTTCAAATCAAACTTGTCATAGTGAGGAGAAAAGGAATTATTATCGGTCTGATGAGGTATTTGAGCTCTTTTGTGTTGAAAAGAAAAGTAAGAGACTGCTGGAACATACGTGGCCTCCTACCCATACGGTGAATTGTCGCTGGCAACAATGAATGGATTTGTCTTTGTGTGCACACACTCCACCAGGATGATTCGGTGTGGCCGACCTGAAGCTCGTTTCTGACTCAAGGCTAGCTGCTGGAACAAGAATCTGACTGCTGCTCAGCCTATTTCAGTACTACCCCAGGGAAATAACATACTACCACAGCCTCTGGCAATGTGAATAGAGGAAGATGTATTTACCTATCTGTCTGCCAACTGTGAGGATGGACAAAGAACCCTTCCACATTTAAGAAAAGCGGAGGTGCAGAAAAAGGAGTCCCACGTGCCATTTCTCCTTCACCTTAAAAAAAAGGGGGTGACGGAGTAAACACACAATGAAGTTCAAGGAAAAAACAAAAATAAAACAGGATTTAAGGATGAATTGGGGTGTAATTGTGAATTTAGAATAAAATCACAAAATTCAAACGATAAGGTACCACCTTAATCTGTGCCGATCCTCATTCTGCTCAATGTTAGCTTCCACCTTTAACTTCCACCCTGCAGGCCTAACTCTAGGTTGGGGGCGCCCAATGCGACAATCTCTGTTGGTGCCCCCATCACCATCACCCCACATACACACACATATCAAACAACAAACGATGAGAGGCTGACTGATCTGGTTTATGGGTTCTTAAGGGCTGAAGACAAATTACTCTAAATCCTATGTTATGGTGGCTAGGCCGAGATCAATAAAGTTTAGATAATTTAGTGTATTAGCCAAAACATTTTCTTGGGTGGAAGCCTTTTCTTATTTAGGTATATTATTTGATGTGTTGAGTACATGGGCACCTTTGATAGCTGCCATGAGGAATTCACTCTAGAGATCTATTAAGGGGTCTTTTAGCTTTGCCGAGAAATTCGGGGACAGGCCTTGATTCTAATTTATCAGGCAATGTGCATGTCCACTTTGGCTTATAGTAGCTATATCTGGGAGTAGAAGGGTCTTACTTCCATACAAGTGGTAGAAAATCATTTTACTAGGTACCTGTCTCAGCTGACATCACACATTTGGAGCTAGTTTAACCATATTTCTCTGATGTTTTGGCCCTGCGCTCCTTGAGTAGGTGAATTTCCACGTGGACTAAAACAGAGTCTGATCTTAACAGGTCAAATATTCATGACTATTTAAATTTAGACAGGGTCATAGACATTCCTTGATTGAAGCATTTTAAGCTTTTGTTTGCATGATAAGGTCCTTCAGAGATTTTTAAACTCCCTTGGCTTCCTCACAAAGAAATTCATTGAGTGGACCATAAAGGCTTTTTTCCCTCTTATGGATATGTAAAATGAAGGTAGGGAATTATCAAAACTTTTGTTCTACAGTTTATTTTGCTAAAATGGTACCTTCTACCGAGCCTTATCTTACTTTTGTCACAAATAGGGTTCAGTACTATTTGCTAACAAGGGGGCTGATTAATATGTCCTATCTGAAATGGGACCGCCCGACTGGCTGTCGGCGGTCCCGACAGAGGCGTTATGAAGTGCCTGCCACCATGGCGGTCGCAATGCCTATCCTTTGCATTGCGGCGAGTGCTGCGAGGTGCAGCACACTCCGCAATGCAGAAAGGGGACACCTGACATATCCCTGCACTACGTGGCAGCCACCATATGGTGCCTGCCACATGGTGCAGTGATATGTGCCCCCTAAAACCAACAGCTTAGGGCTAGAGGGGAAAGGGGCCCGCTTTGGGCCCCCAAAGTCCCTTTCTGCCTGCTTTTCATGGTGGTTTACCCGCCATGAAGAGGCAGGTGCAAAGGGACATCATAATCCCCACGGCAGTGCCTGGTAGGCACTGCCACCGTTGTTTGGATATGATTCTCCTCTAGTGCGCCGACTGGCTCAAGGAGCCCATCAGATGCATGGTGGTTGATCTTTCCGACCCCCAGCTATCCGCCCGCCATGGTAATGTGGCGGGCGAAAAACATAGTCCCAATGTCGGTGGGACCGCCACTGACAGGCTGTCAGTGGCGGTCCCACCGTCATCATATTCAGCCCCTAGTTTCCAGTTGAGTTTGCTACACTGTTTTTGGGTGGTACCTAAAGGGTGGAATCTTGCCTAGAACCTTGGTCCTTGTGGATGTGACTCTGTGTCTCCCCAGGATACTCTTCATTTTTTAATGTTTTGTAAGTTTTATAGGCTGTCTTGTTTAGTTTTTATCAAACCTCTTCTGAAAAACATAGATTTTAGGTATGTACGCCCACCTCGCATTGCTCTTTTTACAATGTTAAATAATGAGTATATATTTTGTCAATAGTACATTTTAAAAAAAGAGGCATATAAGATTTGGTATACGATATGGAATCTGTAAAAAATTTATGATGCTTTGAATATTTTTTCTTAAATATGATGTGACTTCGATATTCTATGGACTTAATTGTTGTAATGAGATACTTCTTATGAATTTTATTGGATTCTGAAATAAAGTTTATTAAGATGATTATGACTGGCCCATATGTGAACTTCATGCCACTTCCAGAGTTCTCAGTTGTGCTTTCTAGCATGCTTCCACCCCTCACCATTCACTTTAAAAAAAAAAAAACAGATTGGGATGTTTTTTTCCTTTTTATTTACCAACCCAACCCAACACGGATCGGTATATAAAAAGAAAATCGTCATTTTGTGGGTGCTTGCATGCCTGGTGCCATGTGTACAAAAGGATGCAGGCGGTGAAACATACGGTTTTTTTCAGGTCTTGCCTAGGCAGAGCCAGTACTGTCTTTTCAAGTTTGCATTTGAAATGGGGGCTTTGAGCACCACCCATCTTTTTAATTGGCTCCTTTTACAGTCCTTCATAAATGGCTGCCTTTCTTTGGGTAATATGCTCAGTAGTCCCTCCTTTTCTACTTTTGAAACCTCGCATGAGAACTGGCTCACTTACATGTGCTGTTACTCATCATATCATGTATTACTTTACAAGCACTTTTTCTTTATTGTTGCTTGTTCAGACTCAGGAACTCGCTCGCACCCACACTGGCTCCCACTTTTCGGGCGGCGGCTGCCTTCTCCTCCCCCCTTCTGCTTGTTACTTATTTCCTGCTCGCTCTTTCGTGTGGTTTGTCTTTGGCTCTCAGATCCGCCCCCCCCCCACCCCCACCTCCCACCCATCAGGTATTTCGGACATTTTTGGGAAATAAATATCACGAGCAAGGGCTGCTTTCATGAAGTTTGTTTATTTAAATTCTGTTCTGCCGTCGTGCATAATATAAAAAAAAGTCCTGAAACATGTATTCCAGCCCCTCCCACTCCCCATGTGCTGCATTACTCTACAGCAGCTTCAGAATGCCAACGCTTTTAGTGCATGTCATAAAAATTGCAAGGGCCCTGTGCCTCAGTTTTCAGCACGGCGCCTGCTTTCAACAAAAGGGGTGGCCCCCTCCTGCCTTCCCGTTCTCCATCTTCCACTGCCTGTATTTCCTTTCCCTTTCCCTCCCTTGTCCCACCATCCCTGTTTTGTCTCTTTGCCCTCACCCATCCGTTGCCAAGCCTCCATCCATAATCACCATAGACAGTACTATGATGATTGCTATAGAGCTTTTTACTTCTTTTGGTCAACAACAAGCGCCCTGTGGAAAACCACCTACAGGACTTGCTTGTAAAATCTCTACATATGCGTGAAAATCTCTTTTTGTATCTGTTTGTCTCTGCCCCTCCCTCTGTGTCACTCCCTCCTTCCTTGTGCCCCCTCTTTCCTCACTTTCTCCTGCTGTCCTTCCCTCACGTTTCTCTTCCCTCTAACTATCTGCTCTCCCTTTACTATGGATCTCTCACTTTCCCACAAACTCACTCCTATCTTTCCCATGCACTTCCTCTTCCTTCCTGTCTGCCCAAATCTCTCGTCACATAATCAGTTACACAACTTCTCTCTTCAATATCTCTCTTCATCTTACCTTCTCCTATTTTCTACCTTCTCATGCCCACCCCTCTTTCTGCATCTCTTTCTCTCCCTGCCCACTCTCCTCACTCTTAGCTAATTTTACCATCCTTGGCTCCGTCCATTACCTGTTCTCTCTCTCTCATATCACACTCTTTCCATTTCCAGTGGAACCTACAAAGGAGACATCCACTGGGAAGGTTTGGAGACAGAGGGGAAGACAAGACACACCCCCTTCTCTGGGGGAGGCAGGGAGCTTGGAGACACAATTGACTTCAAATTGTGTTGTGCACATGTTTTACGGCACAAGCGATGCTTTGCTAGGTCACACAGTGTGATCCTGAGCATCTTTACGCTGGTGCTGTTTTGTAATGCTATGCTGCTATTTGTTATAATGCTATGCCACACAGCGCTGTATAACTTGATGCCATCTTATATTTTTTCAGATCTGCTATGCTATGCTGGTGTGGTACTATATATTATACAGTACATTGAGGAATAAAAGGCAAGGGAGGTTGGAGTCCAACAGGATGGGTGTCACCAGTGCTAGATTTGGAAATACTTTACACAGGGAACCCATAAATTGGGTGTCAAGGTGTTGCACAAAGGGGAAGGAGTCTCAAGAGAGAGTCATGTAAAGCAGTCTGACAGAAAACATATACATCTTTTTTGTAAAACTCTGCCACCAAAAAAATTGCAACAAGGGGAAGCGTGCCAGTAGACTTGCTTTGATTTAATTGGTTGCAAAGGTCACTCTCCTGCGTCATCATCCCTTTTGTTAATGCTTTGCTCTCACTCAATCATGCAGTGCTAGACTCACTTTAACAGAAAGCCGGTGTCTCTCTCCTATAGTGTTATTTTATTTTCATATAGTGCTTTCTTTAGCTCCCCCCACTGAACTTGGAACAGAGTTCAAATAAAGTCGGGCTGTGGCTTGTAAACTTACAGGACGGGTCCTCCCCCAGGAAGCGATGGGCATGTCACTTCCCCTCCTCTCTCTTTACTCTGGTTCTCTCTCCTCTTGTATCTCCCCACCCTCTTTCTTCACCCCGCCCATCTCTCACTCACATAAATACACCCCACATAAAACCAATCTATACCACATAGCAAAATCCACATAAACACACACCACGCCACATAATTCTAATTAGCATAATTTCACTCAACGCCACATAGTTCGACACAAATCGACTCAACACGTTTCGATTCTACACCACATAATGCAACAATAAACCACATAATACAAATCAACAACCCTATTACATAACACATCACATATATAAAATCCACACCATATAATTTCACATAACACCACAAAATTCATCAGCATGCAACATAATTGAACTCCACTACATAACACTCCACAACACAAAATACCATACCACATAATTGCTCTCCATAACACACAATCCCCCTCCACATAATTCCAATACACATATCACTATTCACATAATTCCACTGCATACCACATACATCCACTCCCAAAAACATAAGTAAAACATATTTACATTTACAATGCCAATAGCTCTAACTCTCGTTTTCTAAATAATCACTCCACTACAGACAACAAAAATGCGTGAAAAACACTCTCATTTACAACCCAGTAGCTCTATCTTTCACAAATGCGAAACCAATTGCATTGCCAATGCTTGTTTCTTCATCCCATGCTATACACCATCAGGGATGCTGTACAGCATGGCTAAAACCATTGGCAAAGTTAATACAGCCCAAATGCGAGTGCAATCTATTGGATTTGCCAGTGCTTATTGAATATGTATGTATGCGTATGTCTGCGTTGTGTAGAATATGCCCTCCAGCATCATGAGCACTTGCTAGACAGCTAGTCTGTAGACGCGACCTAAAAAGGTTGGGCTATTCCTCAAAATCCGTACTGCATCTCTAGATCCGCAGTATGCCCTTATTTCACAATTTTTAAGTCATGTGGAAAACATAGCACTCAAGAAAGACAGGTAGATCAATGTTTGTGTTTTGACAATGAATAAATAGAATTGACGGACACTACTATCAGCAGCATACACCGAAATTCACACATGTTCGGGAATTACCTTCAATGTCCATAAGATGGCAGTAAACACCAGCTGAAGTACATGGTAGTACTTTTTGAAGGGACAATACCCAAATCCTTTTAGAAGGGACATTACCCAAATACTCTCACTCATGACAAATAATTGAATGGCAGAAGGTCAACGAATGGGTGGGTGGATCATCAATCACTTTGAATCCCTCACTTACGTTTTAGTAAACCTATTTATACTTTACAATGTTTATGTTCTTCATAGTGAAATGAGACCGAGAAAGCACACGCACTTTTCCACTTTTTAAATTATTCCTCTGCTAAATGGAGGTTCATGTTTTAAAGTTTGACTTTAGTTCCATCACTGTTCAGCCGGGGAATGAGAACTTGCTTCTCCTCTCGCTCTCAATCTAGTCAATACTGCAGCATATTAAAAGTACTGTTTAACATGAGATTTATCTTAGTGGAGCCGTTCCCCACCATATGTGTATAGCAGTGATGGGAACTTACAGCTAAATCACTAAATGTTACTGAGAGTTCAAATGTTTTCTGTTCTTATGATTATCCTTAGTACACTCACAACGTGCAATTCGCTGCCCCCCCCCCCCCATTACAACAACTCCCAAGGAGATAGACAACAGCAATTAGTGTGGTTCAACACAGAATGTAGCCTTTTATTCACATAGTCACATAGTATTACAAAATGATAACCATAGTTATGCAGTCATTGTTATTTGAGTACCGGACATGAGATCAGCAAAATACATGCATTATTGTTATGAGAATGCAGGACGTAAGGTCAGCAAACAGCTCAAAGATTGTGCAAACAATACAACCGTTGTCTCCATCTTCCATTAGAGCAGAACATTTCAGGATGCAAAGTGCCATGAGGCCCCTTTACCTTATCCATTGCCCATGTCCTTAACAGCAGGCATCCAGGGCATACGTTAGTAGGAACTTTCCTGCCATCACTCAGGGCGATAGGCAATATCCACAGTTCCATAGCAACATATACACCAGGGCACCACATAGTGCTCTGTCCATGCCGGGGTACCTGCCACCAGGCAAATCCCCCAAAATGTCCAACTCCAGGCAACCAGTGGTAGGGTTGAAAGGTCCAGGACCACCAGCAGGTCAGTCCACCTCCTGCTGGCCCAGTGCCGACACAAATCAACACCACTCCAAGGGGAACGTTCAGTATATCAGTCCACATTTGGTGTAGCCCCCTTTTCTGCTGCAAGAAATACCGCCAATTCCGCCTTTCTCCAGGAGATTGTGAGAGTGTGGTATGATGGATACCGGTGAGTGGTGGAGAGAAAAGAGGCAGATCCTTCGCCTCGCGAAACCTTAAATGCTGCAGTCCTGGGTGCCACCCGATGATGTCAAGGGACATCTTCCCTCATGGTGACACCGACGAGGGACTCTCGGATGTATGACATTACAACGCACACTTTTACAATGCATACCTTTACAACGCATTTTTTACAACGCAACATCCATTACAACGCATTCCATTACAACGCATGCCATTACAACGAAATTTTAAAAAATACATCTACAACGCATTCCATTACAACGCATAATACCTTTACAACGCATACCATTACAACGCATTACATTACATTGCATGTTTGGTAAGTATTGGATAGTGTAGGGGTTAAATTTACTATTCTAACTCCAGGGGGTGCAACAGTAGGGTAAGTATTGGATAGTGTAGGGGTAAAAATTACTATTCTAACTCCAGGGGGTGCAACAGTAGGGTAAGTGTTGGATAGAGTAGGGGTAAAAATTACTATTCTAACTCCAGGTGGTGCAACAGTAGGGTAAGTGTTGGATGCTAATGTTATGCGTTGTAATGGTATGCGTTGTAATGACTTAGTTGTAATGACATGCGTTGTAGTGGTGTGCGTTGTAGTGTCATGCGTTGTAATGGTTGCATTGTAAATGCATGCGTTGTAATGGATGTTGCGTTGTAAAAGTTTCGTTGTAATGGTAGTGCGTTGTAAAAGTTGCGTTGTAAAGGTTGTTTCCCGGGACTCTCTACCTTGGCTCCTTGCCATGGAGTGACTAATGGTACCTCTCTGCTATTTGCAGGTGGCACCCAGAGAAATTCGCTGCCCCCCACTGTAACAACTTCCAAGGAGATAGACAACAGCGATTAGTGTGGTTTAACAAAGGGGACAGCCTTTTATTCACATAGCCACATAGGGGCAAATTTACAATCCCCTATCGCCACCACAACATCACTTTTCAGGACCTTGCAGTGGTGATAGTGGCTTCTCCTTATTTACAAGGCAGCGTTAAGCCACTTAGATGGCTTAACGCTGCCTTGTAAATAAGGCACCCTTTCTTGCTACACTTAGCGTGAAAGGGGAGGGCGATGGGTGTTGCTGTGGGTGTTCTACCACAACACCCATTGCTTTTGAATCTGCCCCATATTTACAAGGGCAGCGTAAATATGGGGCAGCGCCAAACTTAAGACCAGGGAAAACCTGGTTTTACCCTGGTGAAATGAGGAGAAATGTTTATTTCCTCCTCATTTATGCTGTTTCCATGTGTGCTGCGTTGTGCAACACACAGCAAAACGCCATTGTTTGTTTATGTGCAGGAAGGTGTCCCTTCCTGCACATACACAATCTGCCCCTTGCAAAGCAGACACCCTTGCGCCATAGTGCAAGGGTGGCTTTGTTGACGCTCACAGCTAAATTTAGAGCCAGCGCAGGGAGAAACGCAGGACTGCACCATATTCTTGTAAATATGGTGCAGCCCTGCATTTCTAAAGTGACAAAGCGTGTTGTTACCCTTCTTGGCTTAACGACAAGCTTCGCCACTTAACTTGTAAATATGTCCCTCAGTATCATTGCGAAATGATAACCATAACTAAGCAGATATTGTTATGAGAATACAGGATGTAAGATCAGCGAAAGACATACATTATTGTTATGTGGATGCAGGACATAAGGTCAGCAAAACAGCTCAAAGATTGTGCAGGCAACACAACTGTTATCTCCACCTTCCATTAGAGTGGAACATTTCAGGATGCAAAGTGCCAGAAAGTGCAAAATATCAACGCCAATATATCGAAGTACAAAATATCATCTCCCTATCTACAAACAGGTAAGTACAAAAATATCGAAGACAAAATATCGTTTGTTAAAATATAGAATGTAAAAATATTGAATTTGTAAAATATGTTAAAAGTAACATTAACTTAATTAAATAATCAATATAATTAAGTAAAACATACTTAAAATTATTATATTTTTAAAATTTAATAATGAATATATGTAATCTCTTTAAAAAAATTACATCACTGTTGGATAGCGGGAGGGTAAAATTTACTATTGGAAAAAATAGAGTAACGCACTCCTGAACTGTAGAGTTACGGTGATGAATATGGTAATAAGGTTGGTGGTGCAATCGGGTAAGTCCTCCTGAGTATGAGGATAATATAGACGTGGTCGCACTCTCTTAGACTAAGAGAGTGTCTCCCTCATGCACTCGGTATCAAATTAAATACTTAATTCTTAGGTAAAGAACACTCAATTCATAGTGGTTTGAATGTCGTTAGTTCTTTATTTTCATCGTGGGTTGTTCGATAATCAATTTCATTAGTTTCAACTTTATAGATGCTTTGAATTGTCAATTCATTCAAAGTGCCCAATGCATTTCAGGCATGCAAGCCCTTCGTCAGGGGATAATGTACTATGGATGATAGGAAACAGGGTATCAGCGTAAGGTACTTAATATAAACATGATAAAGAATAGTACAATGGTGCAAGGTGAATACGATACGGTTGTCGAGGTGCTAACGGGAAAGGTGCAAAAATGCCAATGATGGAGGAGCATCATATATCCAGTGATTCATGCAAAAACCACGGATTCGATGCGAGAAGTGGCAAACAGGTGGGGGCTACAAGTGACCAGCAGGTGCATCAGTGTTTTATGTGTGCGTTAGTGAGCATTTAAAGATGCATTGGGCACCGTGCCATACTCTACGGTAATCAAGTGGTTTGGAGAGGTTGACAATGGGAAGAAACAGCCGTGGTGAAAACCGTGCTGAGCCGGTCAATGATAAAGTGGCGTGGTGAAAAATAAACGACCAAGTGAGATGAAAGTTGGTGAATTGACACTCAAATATACTTTATGGTTTAAATGTCTTTATTGATTTTCACCACACAAACATATCCATGTACATTTAGCTGTCTTTAGGCAGCGGCCAATATCATGTACACGGAATAAACAGTGCAGGAAAGATGGAAAAAGAAAAATACCCCCCCATCCCCAGGATCCCCCTCCCCTCCCCCGTTCAGTGCCTCGGTGTCCCTCCCCAACACCACATGTCTAGAGAGGGCTATACTAAGCCCTCCATGACCCTCCTAACAATCCGTCTTCCTTGGTTCTGTGAGGCGCAGTAGTCTAAGATATCGGGGCATGTGATTTCTCGAAATTCAGTAGCCAAGAGCGATAAGAATGGGTGCCACAGGTCGTCGTACGTAGATCCCTCCCCCGCCATAGTAAGTGCCAACTTCTCCATCCCGAGCACATGCCACAATCGGTGGAGCCATCCAGTAAAAGAGGGTGTGTTGGAAGTGCGCCAGTGTGTAAGTATAATTTGTACCGCTGAACCCAGTTCGATGGCCATCTGCCTGCCTCTACGAGATCTTAGTGGATAGGTCAGGGGATTGGGAAGACCTAGTAGCATGTAGGCCGGGAAGCGCGGGATCTCCGTCTCAAAGTGCTTATCTACCTTGTCCAACACCTAAGTCCAGTAGGGTTGAATATGTACACATTCCCACAGCAAATGCACTAGGTTGCCCAACTGGTCACAGCCCCGCCAGCAGGTCACCTCTCGGTCCTTGTCTATCGCATGTAATCGCTCCGGGGTATAATACCAGTATGTCACCACTTTCGTGAGTGTCTCTGTGAATCCCATGTGGTACACAGAGTGCCGGGCCAAATCATATATATCCCCTCCCACTCTTTGTGGTTGAGCGTCCTGCCTAGTTCTCTCTCCCACCGCTCCCTGCCAGGATTATGTGTGTGCGCTTGCGTGACCTGTAACATCTTGTAGAGATCCGAGATGAACTTGGCATCGGACGTGCAGGTTATAAGCCACCTTTCGTATGCAGAAAGGCGTCTATCTGCACTTGCGCGACAATGTGGTTGGAGTGCCCAATGCCGTACCTGTAGGTACCTCAGTCTTTCTGTCTCCGGGAGACCATACTCCTGTCGAAATTGAGAGAATGGGACGACCCCCTCTGCTCCATACATATGGTACAAAACCCGGCAACCAGCAGGTCTCCAGTGTGTGAAGCCCGCCGCTTCTGTGCCAGGGGTGAAATCAGGGTTATCAACCAACGGAGTGAGTGGAGATGGGAAGGTCGTGAGCTTGTGTTTTATGTTGTTGGCATCCCACACCTCAAGGGGAACCCGCGTTATGTGCGAGGCATACAAATTAGGGGGCCTATGAGGCTTACGTAGGTAAGGGATTTCCTGCAGCGGTAAAGCCGCCACCGCCTGGTCTTGAAACAACCAATGTTTCTCCGATTCCCATCTACCCCACTCGACCAAATATCGCAATTGAGCCGCCTGTAAGTACAACTGGAGATCTGGAATTCCCAACCCTCCTGCCTCTGGGGAGAGTGTCACCAGCGTCTTTCGCATTCACGTTTCTGACCATTCCAGATGAACTGGGCTAAGTCGGACTGTGTCTGCCTAATCCATCCAGCAGGGGGTCGGAGAGGAAGGGTACGGAAGAGGTAGAGGATCTGTGAAAAAATAGTCATTTGGACCGCCGCTATTTTGCCCAACCAGGAAAGAGAATAGTGTTTCCACCGTCCCAGCTCGCGTCGAATTTTCACGCGTAGTATAGCATAGTTAGTAGTAACCATAACGGGGAGGGAGGAGGCCAGCTGAATCCCCAAATATGGGATTGTATCCGCCGTCCACTGGATAGGGAAAAAACTTTGTAAGTACTCTCGGGTGGTATGGGACAACGAGGGATCCAGAGCCAGGGACTTGTCTGCGTTCATCTTAAATCCGGCAACCCGGGCGAAAGCATCTAAATCCGCCATGCACACTGGAAGGGCTCTGCTCGGGTTGGTTAGTAAGATTAAGACATCGTCCGCGTATACACTAATTTTGTGGATATAGCCGCCAAACTTGATCCCTTCAATCTCTAAGTTCTGTCGCATTCTCTGAGCCAGAGGCTCCATGTACAGGGCTAAAAGAAGGGGCGACAGCAGACACCCCTGTCTCGTACCCCTCTCGATAGAAAACCTAGAGGAGGTGTATCCGATCACTCTAACCGTGGCCGTAGGGAATTTATAACAATTAAAGATAAAGGTGCGGAACTTCTCCCCTATTCCCGCCCTTTCCAGCACCAGCTCTAAATAGGGCCATAGGACCTGGTCGAATGCCTTTCCGGCGTCTATGGCCAACATCATGTACTCCCCGGGCACCCGAGTAGCCTTCTCTATGAGGTGGAGAATCTGCTTGGTATTATCTGACGTCTGGCGTTCAGGGATGAAGCTTCCTTGATCTGGATCAATAAGGCCGGGCAGATCTGAATCAATAAGGCCGGGCATTTGAGGGGCAGGATGAGCGGCAAGAATCCCAGTGTACAGTTCAAGGTCAACATTAAGAAGGGATATTGGGCAATAGGCCCCACATTTAGTTCTATCTTTCCTGGGTTTAGGGATTACCGCTATTGAGGCTCCTAAAAGGTCACTCGGTATCGCTCCCAGTTCTACAAAGGAATTAAACAGTTGAGTAAGGAGCGGGGCAAGCACAGTACAAAACTTTTTGTAAAAAATAGCGGAGAAGCCGCCCGTCCCCGGGGCTTTCGCCAACTTAAGACGAGATATAGCGGCGATAACCTCTTCTGTTTGGATGTTCCTATCAAGGTGTTCGGCCTGAGCCGCTGTCAAAGATGGCAGGGAAACAGAATCCAAAAAGGCAACCCCTTCAGAGCTAACTGACTGGCCCCCGGTATGGAGTGTAGCATAAAAGTCGCGAAATGTTTCCGCTATGGCGGCGTCCTCCGATACGCTAGTGCCATCCCAGCGGACAATCTTCCTGACCCCTTGTTGTTGACGGGCCTCCCTCAGCCTATTGGCCAAGAGGCGCCCACATCTATCCCCTCCGTGTAGTGAGCGTGTCTTAGTCTCAGGGCCGCGAATTCTGCCCTGTCCTGGTCAAGTGCCGCTAGCTGGTGGCGTACCGTCTTGAGCTGTCGCCACACCCTCGGGGCTCCCGTCCTTTGGTGCATCTGCTCCAGTTCACGGACCTGCTGCGTGAGTTCCTCCCTCTTGCGCTGGCGCTCCCTATTGTCAGCAGCCGAGACAGCAATAAATTCCGCCCTAACCACGGCTTTCAGCTCCTCCTATTGGATTGCGAGGGTTGTGTCCGAGTTTGCATTATGAGAAAGGTAGTCGGTGATGGAGCGTTGTATGTGTTTTACTACTTCAGTCCTGTAAGAGAGTGTCCCTGAGACGCCATACCCTGGAGGGCTGTGATGTGGGTGGGAGGGTGAGAGTGGCAAACACCAGAGAATGGTCCGACAGTGAGGCCACCCCTTTCTCGACTGTAGTCGTGAGCGTGCGCTTTGGGGCGGAGACCAGCAGATGGTCCAGTCTGGCGTAGGTCTTATGTGCGTTGGAGTAGTAAGAGTATTCCCTATCTAGGGGGTGGAAGCTGCATCAAAGATCGTGAAGTCCCAAGTCATTTAAGGGTTCACGCCCCTCCGCCGAGAGTGCAGCTACCTGGTGAGAGCGCTGACAGGATCTGTCCAAAAGGTTGTCAAATACTCGGTTTAAGTCACCCCCTAAAATGATATTACGGTCTGTTGTGGCTGTGACTTCAGTGAGAGCAGAGTGTAGGAACCTCTCCTGGCCGTCATTCGGGGCATACAGAGAGCCAATAGTAAACGTCAGGCCCCCCAAGGCGAAGCGGTAGTTCAAAAGTCTCCCCTTAATCTCAGCCCCTTTATGTAATACCTCCCCTTTAAACCACTGTGCTACCAAAATCGCCACCCCAGCCGTTTTAGTGGAGCATGAGGAGAAGAACTGAGTGGAAAACCTATGAGACCACAGCCTATAACAGTCTCGTGCCAGCTGATGTGTCTCCTGAAGTAAGCATAAATCTGCTTGCGTGTTCTCCAAACATGACAGTACTGCTCTGCGTTTCACCAGATTGTTACGCCCCCTCACATTGAGAGTTAAAATTCTAAGGGTGGCTTCAGGCATTACTAATATCTAGCGGGGTCAGGCTTGTTTGTAGGGGACCATGTGTGGCGCCGCCCGCGCTCCTGACCGCTAGGCGGGGACTGTCTTCACGGACATGTGGAGCTCTGTTGGCACTATAAGAAAGTCAGACGTGGAGCACTGGACCTCCCTCTCAACCACTCCAACAATTCCAAAACTGTACTACATTCTAGGGAAATAAAAAGAAGCAAAAACACATAGTCCATCAACCATGGTTGATCAGAGAAAGGATATCGGGGTAGATTACCAATAGGAAAGGCATCCCCCTCCCGCCAACGACCAGAATCTTAGGAAATCAGACAGTCTGCGAAGGATAATGTCCAAAGTCAGCATGGCTGGGTGCTAGGGAGGTCCGTGGAGACGGCCTCCAGAGCTGACCTCCTGTCCTCCATGACCTCTGCAGCTCGGGGTTTCCTGAGGCGGCGCCTGCGGCCCTGTAGTCGCCATCTAGGTCTGGAATCGTCCACTTCTTCCTTGGAATCCTCATCGCCACCCTCCGACTCCGGTAGTTCCACCCCCAGCAGTTGGCAGGCCTCGGACAGAGAACGCAGTTGGCACAATTTGTTATTCATCCGAAAGACCAGTCTGAATGGATGGCCCCAGCTGTAAGTGATATTGCGCTGCTGGAGGTGCATAGTGATGGGTTTGAAGATTCTCCTCTTCTGTAAGGTCAGGGCGGACAAGTCCTGATAAAGCACTGGAGTGTGATCTCGGAACTGCAGGGGATGCAGTTGACGCGCTATCTGAAGAATAGCTTCTTTGGTGCGAAAGTCTTGGACGCAGACTAATATGTCTGGTGGCGGGGCCGATGGAGCCCTCGGGGGACCCACCCTGTGCGCCCGGTCCACTCTCAGCTCCGTCTCCAGTGGCCTACCTAGTATGTGATTGAAGAGCTCTCTGGAGAAGGCGAATAGGTCTTTCGAGTCCTCGTCCATCTTCACTCCTCTATTGCGTATATTGTGGCGTTGGGAGCTGGTTTCCAGATCCTCAACATGCACTGGAAGGTCTACTTGTTGGTCATGGATCCTGAGAATCTCTTGTTGTAGAGCCGCTATCTCTGTGTCCTTCCCGTCGCTTTTACCTTCTAGATCAGCGACTCTCTCTCCAATGCTGTCCATATCCCGTCTGACCTCCCGAATCTCTGACGTGAACTCTTGCTTGAGGGTATGAATGTCATCTCTTAGAGCGGCAAACATAGATTCGAGGAACGCCTTGTTGATGGGTTCAGTTCCGTTGTCCTTCCATGATTTGGGGCCCGAGGACCCAGCCGCTGCGTTGAAGGCCATTTGATCGTTTGGCGCCTTACCGGACAAGTCTTTGATGGTCTTATCCTTCCGAGTTCTGGAGGAGGACATAGCACTGCCTGGTGGGGCTCAAGAGAGTCGCGTAGGGCCCCCCTATCGGTCGCTGCGATCAGCACTCCTTTAACAGCTGGCGCCAAGCAATGTCCCCCCCGACCGGCAAAGGAGGAAGGACTCCCGGGCGCTCCTGGAAGTGCTGCCTGAGACGGTGCTCCCGCCACTCTCCCCACGTGCAGGGCTCGTTGCTTGGCCGGGGTTCAGATTGGGCCCCGCGGGCCAAAATCCAGCCGCTCTTCCTCGTGGCACCCTGTCACTCCCAACGTGCCCGGTCTCTGGCCCTCTCGCCTGCTTCCATCCAATATTACCACCTCAAGTCGCCCTGGCCTCTCTTGGCCGCCAGCCTCCGCTTCCAAAGCTCAGGCCCGGTGGCCTCGAGAGCAGGGCCGGGGAGCCGGTGGCGCTCAAACCACCTCGCCCTCTCCTTCCGCTGACTCCATATCGCTGCCAGTCCGCTCAGCACTATGGGTGCCCGGCTCTGCAGCCCCCGGCATTCCTCTAGCCCCGGAGGATCCCTCAGTCACAATCAGAGCTGTCTCCGCCACCACAGTCACCGGCAGCCTCTGCACACCCCCGAGGAGAGGCTCACGGGCCGGCACCCCAACGAAGCAGCACCGCCATCCAGCAGACGGCCTCCTGCAATTTAGTTAAAAGCTGATAGGGTCCCATGCATCCACTCCGCTCATATCTGTAGCACGCAGTCCAGCAAGCGCCGGCTCCCCGAACCCTGCCGCTGCCCTATGTCACTCAGCTATCCGCCGCTCCACTCACCGGTATCCGCACTGAGCCTCCGCGATCGGACTCCACTGCGATCTTCAGCCACCACCAAGCAGTTCACGCGGTAGGCCCGGTCGCGGGCCGCCGCAAACCAGCGCTCTGGGCCTCCCCCACGCCCGGCTTTCAACCGGTCAGTCTCTGTCTTGCGATTGTATCCGGCCTGTCCCCAGGTGTTGCGGGCCCAAGTCCTCCACTCACCGGCAACTCCACCGGGGTCTGTGCTTGGGTCTGCGTCTATCCGGGCTCGGCAGGCCTATCTCAAGATGGTGGCCCGTCTCTCCCCCACAGCGTCACCTCAGCGCCCCGGCACCAGAGAAACCTCAAATCTTCACCGGCTGGACCTCTACAGGGGGAACCGAGGCTCCGGCGCCAATTCCCTCACACCACCGCGTACCGGCGGCGGCAACCTGTCCTGCAGGCCCTTCCAGTCTCCGGACAAATCGCTCCGGGCTCTGCACAAGATGGTGGCCGGACTCGACCCCGCCGCAGGGCTCCAGTCCCCGGTCGTGTGGGGGGGCACCAGCTCGTCCTCGCTGGGGTCGCCACAGCCCAGTCCGCCGCTCCGTCTGTAGGTCTCGGGCTCGCCGGCCCGGGAAGGCGCGGGACAGTGCGGCAGGTCTCACATCCGCCCGCTGCGGTTCCAGGATGCACCGGTCCTCCGCCGGCCGCTGCGATGCTCAGCCCGTCGCTCAGAGTGAAAACAGCCCCCCAGGAGCCGCTCACTGACTCTCAGCTGCACCTGCCGGGCCCCAGTCAGATTCCTCACAGAGACTGTAGCAATTACGGCCAGAAAGCCAGTGCTGATGTAGGCCTTCGGCGGGAGCTCCGGAGCAGTACGTCTGCTCACGCCGCCATCTTCTAACATATACTTTAATTCAAAATCTCGAGAGCCTGTGAAAGAAATGGTAAAATATGATATCACGTGCTGCTCTAATTTAGTACTGATGTGAAATGGTCAAGAATAAAGAGTACTTGCTCAGAAGCTTCATCAGTGAATTAAGCGTGTTCTCGGGACACAGTGGACTACAAGTTGGGAGAAGTATGCACCTGGGCAGAGGTGTATGCCAACAGAAGACAACAGCGAGCAAACACCCGTCGCTTTTCTGATACAGATGCATCATCTTCTGATGACTCACAAACCAGGAACAGACCACCCCGCAGACAAGATGGCCCTCAACCAACAAACACATTACAATTTACACGCGACTCCAGATCCAGCAAAGGAAGGTCCATCCACATCCCACACCAATGGCAGGCAACCTTTTTTAAACGCAGGCCAAAAGCCACAAGAAGAAGCAGGAGGAAAATCATTATCAACAAAACCTGTGGCGGAGTGAACACACAGCCAGAATATTTAGAGATTAACATCTCCAGGCACAAACTTACGGAGTTCCAAATGAGAACCTTACAAAAAGGATCATCGTTCGTTTTAACGTACCATTCCAACCCTCTTGATACAGAGGTTTGCTTCTTTAAATTTATGCGAACATTAAGATTGAAACATTTCTTTCATAACATCAGGGAACCCACACAAAGACCACAAGATAACACTTTGATGGGATTACGCAATAAAAGCACATTTATGGCCCCAGTAAGCCATAAAGTGCTATACACATTTGAAACCATCGCACTTAAAGAATTGAGGAAAATATCTAGGCAGAAAAATCCAAAAACACCAACATCACCCAAAAGGAACGACATGCACTCATACAAGTAGCAGCTAAAACAGAAATTACCATCTGCCAGTCTGACAAAGGAGGGGCAATGGTAATCATGGATTCTGCTTTCTATGAGAAAAATGTCAATGATCCCATTCAATTGTTAAATAACAAAGATCTTCCTCCACAGGGGTATACTATAGTGGGTGAATTATCCACACTATATATTTTTTGAGTTGTCCCACAGAATATGGAGCATCACAACATTTTATGATTTCACATTTTATTAGTATCAAAAATAGACAAGAAGGCTAAATATACAACACTACATCTACAACACTGACATTAAGGGGCCGATTCCAATTCGGTTAAATCCCCTACGATTCGCCGTACGGAGCGTTTTTCCCGTACGATTCGTACACCTTCAACGTCCCCGTATGTACGATCACGTACGATCCTTACCCAAAGCAGATCTACGTACGATTCGTACCAAACACCGTATGACACAAAAATACATACGATTTGCATCCAGTTCACGCAGTACGCTACGTCCGTACGTAAACAAGCAGCAGTTTCTGGCCCAGCAAGTACGATTCGTCTCTGCAACACTCCGTATGACCCTTTTTCTACGGGACCCGAAAACAGCCGTAAAAGCAGAGTACGGCTCGAACCGCACCCCGGTTCGCGACATACACGCCATGAACTCCATTGTTCGTGTCATCCCAGTCCTGTACGCCTACAACCTGGTGCATAGAAACCGACGACGGCGCAGACGGTGAGTATAACGTACCTCAACAACGAAAGTGTACCTGTACGGTGCGTTGTGATACAACCAGCACACACGCCATGAATGTTGGGATATGGTGCATCACACACGCTCGCATATACCACCATTGCAATAGTGATACAACCCACAAACACGCTGTGAATGTTGGGGTACGGTGCGTCTCTAACGCTTGTGTATACCACCATTGCAATAGTGATACGAGCCGCACACACGCCATGAATGTTGGTGTACGGTGAGTCACATATTAGGGGAAGGTGGATATGACTCCCAGCAGTGCTCAGACATAAGAGGGGTGGGTGGATATGACTCCCAGCAGTGCCCAGACATAAGAGGGGTGGGTGGACATGACTCCCAGCAGTGCCCAGACATAAGAGGGGTGGGTGCAGAGGACTCCCAGCAGTGCCCAACAGTATGGGGGTGGGTGGATATGACTCCCAGCAGTGCCCAGACATAAGAGGGGTGGGTGGACATGACTCCCAGCAGTGCCCAGACATAAGAGGGGTGGGTGGACATGACTCCCAGCAGTGCTCAGACATAAGAGGGGTGGGTGGATTTGACTCCCAGCAGTGCCCAGACAAAAGAGGGGTGGGTGCAGAGGACTCCCAGGCAGTATGGGGGTGGGTGGATATGACTCCCAGCAGTGCCCAGACATAAGAGGGGTGGGTGGATATGACTCCCAGAAGTGCCCAGACATAACAGGGGTGGGTGGATATGACTCCCAACAGTGCCCAGACATAGGAGGGGTGGGTCGATATGACTCCTAGCAGTTCCCAGACATAAGAGGGGTGGGTGGACATGACTCCCAGCAGTACCCAGACATAAGAGGGGCGGGTGGACATGACTCCCAGCAGTGCCCAGATAGAGGGGGGCATCATCATCATTATACCACAACTGCATGGAGGTATGTGCACATCCCTAATTTGTGACTTTCATGACAGTGCCATAGCAACACATCACTTACAGCAGTGTCCCACTCCACCGAGGATGGATTTCTGTCTCACACTGCGTGACACACCACATGTGGGTGTGATGTCAAATCCCACATGCATACCCACCCATGGAGGTTGCTGCCAAGATACACACCCTAACATCATGACGCAATAGTGTATATTCATGTAACAGCCCACCAAACAAAGAGAGCGAAAGGGAACACACACTGTCATGTAAATCCTTGTGCTGATATGAATGTCCAGGTGGTGGTCAGACCAACAAGATGTGATATCTCATGGAAGGAATAAGGTTGAAACCCCTTAGATACAATGCACAAAATTGTGAGTCATGTGCCCAAATACCCTGCATAACAATTTCCAACATAGGGGTAGGCTGTGGTGACACACCTGCATAGTGGGAAAAAGGGTGAATGTGTCCATGATGGCATTTGTACATACTCAAAACACAAGTACAGTGAGTAGCATGGATGGCACAGACTAATGTGCAGTAGACATCTGTGAGCAGGCATGGCCATTGCTGAAGGGAACCGTCACCAAAAAAGGAAATGTGCATACATGTCAGCACAACAATTGTGCAACTGTCTGTAGTGAAGATCTCAGGTGTAACAGAGGAAGGAACACTCCTTGGGACAATGTCTCTAGCCAAACTGAACACACACAACCAATGATACTTTGCAGAGGCATTGTGATGGCGCATAGATACCATGATCCACCTCATTACCATCATAAAAAAACATCTTTCAGAACCTCAAAACATTACCATGACATCAAATCCTGGGCGCTCAGCACCTAAAGCAAGTGCCTGAAATGCAATAGTGTAGAATGAAAAATAAAATGCTTTATTCAGCTCCAAATGAAAATAAGTGAAAAAATGAGTCCCAGCTCTAACAAGGCCAATGACCAGTCCACATTAAAGTCTCTTAGGGGGACGTTGGGGAGGTCGTTGACCCCAAACTTGCCTGCACATGAAGGACCTAAAGGGTTGTTGACCCGTGGGGGGCGTCATCTGTGTCAGGACCAGGCACCGCAGGGACAGTAGTGGGAAGGGTAGGTGTTGTGGGTGCAGGGGAGGAGGTATCCTCCTCAGTGGCTTGTGCAGCGCCAAAGGTGGAAAGAAACTCAGTGCTGCACACTGCTGCCAAGTTCAGTCAGACCACCACCTTCACCCGGGGACACAATGGGAGTGGAGGTAGAGGCTGTGAGTCTTGCGGACTTTGTCTTTGGCTGCGTGCCTGCCATCTGACCCCAGTCCCTGTGGGTGTGCCTGCATCCCTCTTAGATTGCGTGCCAGGAGATGTGCGCTTACACTTCTGTGGTGGTGTGCTGGTTGTGTCCGTTGGTGTGTGTGATCGTGTTGGTCTGCGTATGCTCTGGACAGGTATGGGAGAGGGGGGTGTGGATGGGTCCGAAGGAGGGGGGTGGTGGACCGCTGCAGGAGGGAAACTGCTGCCATCAGTGAGGAGTCCATGGATGATAGAATCCGACGTTGGTCAGACATCGTAGCTGACATGCCCTCCATGAATGACAACAACTGTGTCCAGTATCCGAGTATGGCCATGGAGGACAGTCAGCATTGATGTCTGAGCAACCTAAATCTGGCAGAGTAGGTCCACAGACTCCGCACTGAGGGCAGCAGGGGAAACAGGGGCAGGGGCTGCGGTGCCGGGGCCGAAGGAGACATGGGAGGCTGCACGGACAGAAGGGACCCTAGCTACTGGGAGGGTGGATATGGGTCTGGAGGAGGCGGGGACAGACACAGTGATGTTAGATGCTGTCGCGGCGTAGTCCCTCTCCACCTGGGAGTCAGAAGCGGATCCGTCAGCATGGTAAGAAGTTTCGCCTTCCAACAGTTCCGCCGCCTGACTCCCCTCACCCTCCGTGCCACTGGCTCCCTCCGACTCCTCAGCTGTGATGGCACTGTGCCTGGGTCCCTCCTCTTGGTCCGTGCTCATGTCTCCTCCTGTCTCTGTTGATGATGCTGTGGGCAAGGAGAAGAAACAAAAATGCATCAGTCACCTGTACACATCTGACACATGAGCACAAAATCAGTAGGTCACACTGCAAATCATGGCATGTATCATGAGTAACAGCCACTTAGCTCTGCACATATTTGAGACTTGTACTGCCAAGTTGGTATAGACACAATGCTACTTGGACACAAAGATCCACAGAACATACCAGGCCACAACTTGAATGAGAATTACACTGAGAAGCTTCTGTTTGTTTACAGGACAACAGATCTATACAATGAAGTTATGCCACCTCAAGTTCACATAGAAATAAACAGTAGTGATGCTCCTCAGGGCAAACTAACCCTTCTCACTCCCCAAGGTGATACCACACTCAGAGCCCTGTAAGTACATTTGGCTTAAAAATAATGTTATGAATTGTTGGCATCTTGGGACTCACCATACTTCACGCATTCGACATGTATTGAATGTGTTAATTCTCCATCTTGTGAAGAGAACACGTATGTGCCTGCATGACAGATGTCTCACAATGAAATGCACATAAAAAACATTTACACATTCATTGAAACAGCTGGCACCCTTTAAGATGAAACACTGTTAGAAACAAATGGCGTTGCAGATGTGCCAAATACATGGTCCAACAGTGGTCTTGATGGCTTGACACACATTAGTCTGTACAATTGACAACAAAGGAGTTTCAAGACCTCAAGACCACTGGGGGGACATGTATATGGAGATCAAGGCACAACATTAATCACTAACACTGGCCTCCTTCAAAAGCTGCCTGCTACTTCCAAAAAATTGCAAATGTTGTTTTGTGTGCACTACCTTGTGAGACAACTATCATGCAGGCACATAAGTGTAACTTACAAAATTCGTCATATTAACATATTCAAAACATGAACAACTTTTAACAAGTGTTGGGAGTGCCAAGGTACAATCATCAATGTGAGACAACTTGAAATATGTCAGTTCTCACAGGGGCATCCATTACCTGATCATACAGTTGCTAGCATATAAGACCTACTGGCTGTTCAAGTTCAAGTTCAGGATTTATATAGCGCACTACTCACCCAGAGGGTCTCAAGGCGCTTGGGGAGGGGGTTCATTATTTATCGAATAGCCAGGTTTTAAGTTCTTTTCTGAAGGAGATGTGGTTCTGTGTAAGGCGGAGGTGAGTGGGGAGTGAGTTCCAGGTTTTGGCCGCCAAGTAGGAGAAGGATCTACCTCCCATGGTGGATCTATGGATACGTGGAACTGCGGCGAGGCCTTGATTGGAGGATCTTAGTTGGCGGGGGTTGTGTAGAAGGAAAGTCAAGTGTTGAGGCAATCGGGCCCTAGTTCGTAGAGGGCCTTGTGCGTGTGGGTGAGGAGACGGAATGTTATTCTCTTGTTGACGGGAAGCCAGTGGAGGTCTTTCAGGTGGCTGGTAATGTGGTCTTGGCGAGGGACGTCCAAAATGAGTCTCGCCGATGCGTTTTGGATGCTTTGGAGTTTTTTTTGTAATTTGGCTGTGATTCCGGCGTAGAGGGTGTTTCCGTAGTCTAGTTGACTCGTAACCAGTGCGTGGGTGACGGTCTTTCTTGTCTCGGTGGGGATCCAATGGAAGATTTTTTTGAGCATACGAAGTACGTTGAAGCAGGAGGATGAGACGGCGTTGACTTGTCTTGTCATCGAGAGGGAGGAGTCTAGGATGAAGCCTAGGTTACGTGCGTGGTCTGTGGGTATGGGTGCAGAACCCAGATCCGAAGGCCACCATGAGTCGTCCCAGGCAGAGGGGGATGATCCTAGGATGAGCACTTCCGTTTTGTCGGAGTTAAGTTTTAGGCGGCTGTTTTTCATCCATGTGGCTACTTCTTTCATGCCTTTGTGAAGGTTGGTTTTGGCGGTGTTGGGGTCTTTGGTGAGGGAAAGGATCAGCTGGGTGTCGTCAGCGTAGGAGATGATGTTAAGGTTGTGTTGACGCGCGATGGAAGCGAGTGGACTCATGTAAACGTTGAAGAGGGTGGGACTGAGTGATGATCCTTGTGGTACTCCGCAGATGACTTCGGTGGCCTCTGATTTGAATGGGGGAAGTCGGACTCTCTGGGTTCTCCTAGCAAGGAACGAGATAATCCAGTCCAAGGCTTTTCCTTTTATGCCGATGTTGTTGAGGCGTTGTATGAGGGTGCTGTGACAGACAGTGTCGAAGGCGGCGGAGAGGTCGAGTAGTATGAGGGCCACTGTTTCTCCGTTGTCCAGTAGTGTTCGGATGTCGTCTGTTGCTGCGATGAGGGCGGTTTCGGTGCTGTGTTTGGCTCGAAAGCCGGACTGTGATGGATCGAGGGAGTTGTTGGATTCGAGGAAGGCGGCGAATTGGCTATTGACGGCTTTCTCGATGACTTTGGCCGGGAATGGGAGGAGGGAGATGGGGCAGTAGTTTTTAAGTTCAGAGGGGTCTGCTGTGGGTTTCTTCAGGAGGGCGCTGACTTCGGCATGTTTCCAGCTTTCTGGGAAGGTAGCAGAGTTGATGGAGCAGTTGATGACATCACGGAGATGGGGTGCGATGATGGAGTCTGCTTTGTTGAAGATGTGGTGGGGACATGGGTCGGTTGGCGAGCCAGAGTGGATGGAATTCATTATTCGGATGGTGTCTTCAGTGGTGATTGGGTTCCAGGCACTGAGGTAGTTGGAGGGCGGTTTAGGATCTGAGGGGGGTGGAGAGGATTGTTCGTTGGAACTGTTTTTGAAGCTGTTATGTATGTCGCCAATTTTGTTGTAGAAGAAGGAGGATAACGAATCGCAGAGGTCTTGGGAGGGAGTGATGTCGTTTGAAGCTGCGGTGGGGTTGGTGAATTCTTTGACGATGTTGAATAGTTCCTTGCTGTTGTGGGCGTTGTTGTCGAGTCGATTCTTGAGTGCTGATTTCTTGGTGGATCGAATCAGCTGGTGGTGTTTGCGGGTGGCTGCCTTGAAGGTGGTCATGTAGTCGGTGGTTGGGTTTTTTTCTCCATGTTTTCTCGAGAGTGCGGCATAGCTTCTTGGATTTCTTAAGGTCATCGTTGAACCAGGGGGCCTTTTTGCTGTCTTGTGTGGAGTGATGGTTTTTCAAGGGTGCTAATTCGTCAGCGCTGTGAGTGATCCATTGTTTGAATTTGATGGCAGCTTGGTTTGGGTCCGATGGGGGGGCGGGTGGGTTAAGGTTGAGCGATGTGAGGAGTTGTTCGGTGGTAATTTTGTTCCATTTTCTTCGGGGAATAGGTTGTGGGGGATGTGGGTTGAGGTGGTTTTGTAGCTGAAGTGAACGCAACTGTGGTCCGTCCAGTGGAGAGCTGTGGTGTGATCGAAGGAGATGTGCTTACTGGAGGTGAAGATTGGGTCGAGCGTATGTCCGGCTGTATGGGTGGGGGTGTCAACAAGTTGTTTGTGTTGTCGTTGTCATGTGAAGTGACCCACATGTTCCAAATCAGGCCAATCCTTACGCTAATGGGCCTGCACTTGTGATGAACAAAATCATTGCTGCATTGTGGACATACCCTTATCCCCATGCAAAATGTCAACACAGTAGTGTGCACACTAAGACAAAACAGCGTTGCACCTGAACTACATACATGTGGCAATAATGAATGAGGCACAATCATGTCTGGAAACAAATGACATAGGCTGTCAAGCCCCAAATGAAAGCACTGGCCACCATCACAGGAAGTGAATGGTGAAAAATCGACCCGCCAATTCTCCCCCACAGGTCACATTTGCCAAGGCCAGATCAGGCAGGCCCATTAGACCTCTCCTGCACAACACCCCCATCCCTCAGTCAATGTGATTGATACAGCTCAAGAAGTGAGAACTCAGAATCTGGGTAACAAAAACTGTGCAGCAACAATTCCAAAAGTAACCCAAGCTCACCTCGTGTGGCTGGCAATACATATTAGTCACAAACAACCAACAACAGATTGTTGTGAATAGGCACACAGGCACTGCCCAGTGTGAGTATGCACAAGCCAGATCTTGTATCCATGTCCAGTGGGCACATGTAGCAGACACAAGATGAATACAAACTATGCCAGGGACCAATGCCACAGAGGCAGGCCCATGCTAAACACACATAGAATGGGCACAGTGTTGGATGACACACATGATTAGGAGGCCAGTGTATCTCAGGGGACTGTAGTGGGCACACTGATCCGTGGGTCTAGAATGAGCTGACTGTTCCATGATTAACCGTGATGGCACTATGCATATCTCCCAACTGATGTACATCATGTCTGAGAACACAACATGGGTCATGCATGCTGCAAGGGAGTGCAGTTGAAACCTCACACCCCTATGTTGAGACTCATCATCAGTGCAAACAAATATGAAACCCAAACACAGTGCACAGGTCATGGCACAAGTAAGGTCCCAACACATGTCACAGACCACCCTCCCACATGATGCGCTACTCAATGTGCAGTCTAATTAGCTTGCACCCTAGATGAACATGTGCAAATGTGAATACACTCAGACCAGGGGACACATGTGAAGGAGAGGAAGGGATGAAAAAGAGCACCAGCTGAATATGGGGAATTGAAACTACACTGCACATATAGCCTGTCTGACCAGACACCCCAACTGTGGGAGTGTTTCCAGGCTTCAGAGCACCTCAAGAAGCAGGTGACACACAACACAACAAACAGCCATGTACCTACCCCCTCCTTGTTGCTGTCTCTCCTGCAACTGCCTTTCGAGGACTGGAAAGACCACTGCCAGGACCCGGAGCATGTGGGGGGTGAGGTGACGGCTTCCACCATGCTGGCATGGAGGCTCCATCTTCAGCTGGACCCTGGTGATACGCCAGGTCCAGCACCGGATGTCCTGCCACCTTTTCTGAATGTTGCGCAGCCACCGGCGATGTACCCCCACATACCTGACAGCCCTGACAATATCCAACCATATCTCCCCCTTCTCGTATGCAGTAACATGTCAGGAAGACAAAGTTAAACAACATCACTACACCTGCTCCATGTCCCAGAGACGCACACTTGCACTACATTGATAATGTGAACAGGGCATAGGATAATGACAGGACTTGCATCATTGTCCATGTGAATTAGGCCTGTGGGCAAACCCCAATGCACTACATGGCATTGAAAGGCAACAGATGGCGTAATGGGTGCAACACACTCACTGATCATGGCACACACTGGACAACACATGCAACTGCAGGGTGTGGAACAGCATGTGGCAAGCAGTCACATATCTTACTCCACTTAAGAACCCTCGGCAGACCAGACAGGCACACCCTGGCACAGATCACTCGCCTGTCACTGACAACAATGGATACAACCCTCACTTTGCACATGTGCCACTTGACAAAGAGGTGTCACAGATGTTGTGCTAACTTTGCAAGTCAGGCCCACAGCACTGCTTACTTGTCACATCAGATGGCCAGCTGCTGTACACGCCATGCAGCTGTGGTGCAACACATCACATACACACTCACCCAGATGACAAGGAACATTCACACACTTCAATGTCCATGAGGTTAAACACATCATTTGTACAATATCACCAAAGGTCCCCACAAGTCATAAACATCTGTTAGTACATTCAGCTGTCATTTTGCTCTGCCTGCATCTCATGAACCACTTATTTACATGATGTATATTTGCAGGTGACTCAGGATATCCCAACATGCCATGGCTGATGACACCTCTCCGGAACCCAAGAACAGCTGCAGATCAGCGGTACAATAATGCACATGGGCAGACCATGCGAGTGATAGAGCGGATGTTTGGCCTCCTGAAGAGCCGATTCCGGTGTCTTGATAAGACCGGTGGATACCTCCCATATGCCCCGCCCAAGGTCTGTAATATCTTCATTGTGTGCTGCACCCTGCAAAACATGGCAGTTGAGAAGGCAGTGCCACTCATCCTGGATCCTGAGGAGCAGGAACAGCCACCCGTTGAGGATGAAGGGCTTGGTCATGATGCAAGTGATGAGGAGGAAGAGGATGATATCCGGAGTCAGCTCATACGCAAATACTTCTCATAATGGTGAGTCACTGCGAATTAGTATGCAAGCTTGTAGCATTGAGTGGCAAGTGTTGCAATGTGTGTGACCAGCTGACTGCATGCAAAGTCACTTTGATGTGTGTTCTGATGTGTCACGCAAGTGCTGATGTCATGCCACACTGAAATGCACAATGACTTAGCTTAATATTTACATGTGTACTACATTGTTCATGTTTTGTACCTGCCCATGTCTTTAGCAAAGATTTTTAACCATGAGCCCTTGTGTGTCTGTCATTCCCAGGTTGCTGTGCCTGTTGTCTGTTTGTGTCATCTCAGTCCTCCTGCTATTCCTCATGATGTGTAAATGTCAGTTCAGGTAAGATATCCAAACAGGCTTTTTTGGGTTGGTATGGTTTGGGAATATGTGGGAACTGTCTCTGTGCATGTTGAAGAACCATCCATACACGTCTCCTCACCATGGATCAAATTACATGTTGCACCACTCACATGACAGGACAGTTACCCTTCTTGACAGTCATCTGTTGTGGAGTATTGACTCTGGTGAAGGCATCAATGTGTGTCAACCTTGACCCTGACACATTGCGGATTCCACGTGTTGACATTGTGTGGGACATCACAACCACAGGCTCCATGGTGAATTGCAGCCTCACTGTGTGCAGCAGGATGTGCTTGGCTCATCCACTTAATCGTGTGTGCCAGTACAGTTTGATTTGCAATCAACCATGTTGTGAAGGTGTGGGCCAGTGTATGCCCCACATGTTCTGTCAAGTGTCCTTTGAGTCTGTTCGTATGGATGCATTGCCCCTTGTGCCAGTATGTCAAGTCACTGTCACGTTGGTTCCTCAGGGCCGGTGGAGAACACTGCTTTGCAAGCCTTCTCGTCAGTTGATGTTAACTTTCGATTCCCATGATGCCAGGAACGTTGCGCTGATGATGTCACAACTTTGTGCTGTAGCAAATGTAAACGCTTCCGTTGCACCAGTCGGGTGACGTCAATCCCAGGATTCTCTTGTGGCGTGCTGCATATCCTGGTCACGGTAGGGTTGGTTTTGTGGCATTGCTCCTCATTACTCTCTGTTGATTTCCGGACCAGCAACTTGTTATGTTAGGCATTTCAAAGCCCAGTTGGATGAAACAATGACTGTCTCTTGTGGGGCTTCCTTGTGTTTACATAATTCCCTCCCTCATCGGATGAGCTTCTTAAGGCTCTTGCGGTTGATGTATAATTTCCCTTCTTGACCCTCACTGATTGCCAGGGGTAACTACGGATTGTTGCCTTTGTGTGAGTAGCACTGCAGCGCATTAGTATTTTTGAACATTGGAGCATTATTCATACACTGTGAGTACCTTCATTACTGATGGCTCTAATTGCATTGAAGCAGCCTGCACAGCGTTATACACCCTTCATTTTTGCAGAAAATCCCTGCTACCTTTTATGTGTCCGTGTTCAAACATCAGATCTAGTATAATTTGTATTACTGTGATGCCAAGTATGATACAGTGGCTGTTGTTTTCCTTTACAGGTGTAACGGTTACAGTATAGGTCCTGAGGTATTCTGTGATTCAGTGGCAAGATGTGTTGAATGCTTATGCTTGTTTACCTTTGTTTCAGATCTCCCTCCAAGCGGTTCCCTTCCTTTCCTACCCTCGCCTGATCACCCTTTTGAGTCAGTAATTTATACTCAGACCAAGGGGCTATCGGGAGCTGGACCATTATGAGCATCGCACCTTTATGAGGATTCAAGGAACCAACAGTCCCAGGCAGTCGTGTGCACATTGTCTCACCAGCATTACAGGTAAACTCCTTGCATGAATGTTATTTTCTTCTGAGCAATGGTACTGGACATGGACATTGGCTAAAGCAGCATGGCTTCCACACAAACTTAATCCAGTTGTATAGCAAATGTGTCCCACACAGTACAATGTGCATCATTACTGTCACCGCAGATCTCTTGCCAGTTTGCATGCGTCATCTATGGCACAATTGACAAAGATTGTGCATATGGGAGTATGGGTACTGTGGCAACATGCATAGTGTTCATCATAGCTAATGATTCATATTGTGCATGAAGTACATGGTTGTGTATGTATTGTTGCAGCTTGCTACACACAACGGGCAGCCCAAACCTGCTGACGCTATGTGTCCTGTGCACAGCTTGGCCTTTTGGTGCCTGATCCTGTCCCCGTCATTTATGGTGATTGTTCTTCCATTTTAGTTCTGTGACCCATGAGTAACCAGAAACTCCTTCCTTTCCATACACCGGTTACATTGTGCCTTTCAAACCTCCTTCTCTTTCTGTGCTAGTTTTTGCATGGTGTCTCACCCCTTCCACCATCATGTGTTCACTCATTCCTGCTGCTGCCTCCCCTGCGACCCCGCCCGACCGAGTGCTCTGATTCTGCAACATACACACCTCCCAGATGCTCCTCCCTCCCTCCCTCCCTCCATCCATTGTTAATGCAGGCATCAGCGTGTCAGTGCCACTGTTGCGCCACCTCCGTGCCAAAGGCAGGACCGTCTGCACCTGCAACATACACAGTGCAAGACCCCCTGGTCCTTCCATGACGCAGGAAACACAACAGACTCATGCTCTAGCCACCCTCCGAACAGGGAACACCAGACATTCATCCACCTGCTATCAGGCAACCCCTAAGCGCAACCATTACAGCTTTGCTGGCTGTGTGTGCAACTCCTACTGCCAACAATGCGCTGCCCCGCATGACAGACCATGTCCGTACAACCAGGTCATGTGCCTCCTACTTCACACCCGCTACATTCACCAGCACGCCATTGGACTCTGTCACCTCAGCGAACACAACAGCCCCACACATCACCTTCATTGCAGTGACCTGGTTGAACGCAACCTCAGCACACTACATCAACATTACCATCACAGACGGATACGAGATCACACACAGGGACCACACCAACACTCCAGGACGATGACTAGCAATTTTATTAGAAGTACCCCCTCAGAGTCACATACATCACCAAGGACACACTCAGCATTGCCAAACATCTGCACTTCAGGTTTCACTCCAACCCCCAGACTACCCTCAGTCTATCTATCATCTACAGATCTCCAGGCCTACACCCACAATTCTGCTAAGCCATCTACAATTATTATAATAGTCATGTATTGAGCGCACATCTAAGCCAACTGGGTTGTCCCAGCGCTGTAGTGTGCCAAAAATGAGCCAGCATACGGAAGAGCAACTAATCTAGCAGGCTAAATATCCAGGTCTTAAGGGCTTAGCGAGAATTACATTCATACAGAATCAGACGCAGAGGAAGAGGTAGCTTAGTCCAACATTGGGTAGTTCCTACCTGAGAGGTTTCACCTCCTGATCTAGGTTTAGCTAAGCAAGGACTAATGAGCAAGTGCTTGTCATTGGAACATAGAGATCGTGATTGACGATAGGGACGCAGTCTCCTCCTAAGGTAGACCGGACTACGGCCTTGTCCTGCCCAGAAGGCGAGTATAAGCGCCTTGAATTCTATTTGTGTAGCCATGGCCTCCAATGGAGTAGTCTAAGACATGGGGAGATATGTTGTCAAAGTGAGACTCCACATACCAGGCAGGCAGCAGCGTTTTTGCCCGTCTGCAGTATATGGAGCAAGCCTAATGTGAGACCTTCGTATGAGACTTTCGCGTAGTATAAATGGGAGGTAATCAGTGCGTGAAGCACCGTTTTCCGGGCTACAATGTGCAGATAGTGTATAATTCTCTTGATGAGGTTAATCTTGCCAAAACAAGCGGCACCCGCTTCTTGTACCTGTGTGGCAAGGGATATCTGATTGTCCCATCTAACTCCCAGATTCCTGACCAAGTCCTTGTGTGCCGGAACAATGGCCAGTTCCTCTGGCCACCACAGAATGGAAGAGAGGGGAGAAGGTTGGTTAAATAAATAGGAACTTGGTGTTAACTGTATTAAGTTCTCAGAAATTGTGGTACATCCAGGCCACAGTAATCTAGAGACTATTTTCTAGTGTGTCAAAATTAGCGGCACACACAACATTCAAGGTGAATAGCAGCTGAGGCTCATCAGCATATGATATGATTTTGACTTCAGACATGGCAATCGATGCAGCCAGCGGGGTTAAATTATTATTACAAAACAGAGGGCTCAGAGCAGAGACCAGCGGCACTCCCCACTTCAGTGATTTGACTGGGGAGATGGATGGATAGGTCTGGACCTGCTGTGTGCAGTCCGATAGTAAGGACGATATCCAGTTCACCATGAAGCCCCCCACGCCTATGGTCTTAAGGAGGTACAGAAGAATGGGATGGGCAACAGTGTCAAATGCTGTAGACAAGTATAACAGCACCAACACCGCCTTGGAACCTCCGTCAACCTGCCCAGCGTATAGAGTCTGCCATTTCAATGAGGGCCGTACTATATCCGGGGTTGTAGCTGGATTGAGAGTTGTGAAGGAGGCTATTATCTTCAACAAAGGCCATCAGTTGCTGCAAGGAATTGTTCACTTAAAGCTTGGCCGGAGCAGGTACGTGAGATACAGGATCTGGGTTGGCTTTCCTTAAGATGGGCAGGAGGAACACGTGTCTCCACACATCCAGATTAGAGCCCAATTTGAGGGAAAGGTTCCAGATGGAGTTTAAATGGTGATTGGGACTCTTAGCAAGAATGTTGTATAACTTGGCAGGCAAGGAGTCAGTAGGGGAACCGGATTTACACATCTGCAATTATTGCAGAGAGGCTTCATATGAAAATTTTAAAAATATACTGAGACCACAGAGATGGGAACCGGCTTTACAGATTGGTACTCAGACATTGGACAACTACATCAGCACGTATGCCCTCACCTACACAGACTACATGGGTCTGGGAGACAGCAACTCCTGCCTGGAGGACAACCACAGCCCCATCCTGCATTGGTACATCAACATTTGCATCCAGTTGCCCAAAAAACAACACACTGCACCACACTCCGTTACAGATGCACCAAGAACGATTGACCAAAGTCAACACAAACGAGCTGTGTGGCACCCTCACACAGGACACTCCAACCAACGACACCGCCACACCCTGCAACAGCACACACTGGATCAGCGACTGACCCAACACTCTTCCCACATTGGCGGAATTTCCTGTGAAGCACAACAACAGTTAAGCCACCCGGGACAAGGCAGACCTACTGGACTCATACAGGTCTACCCAGACTCATGTGCAAACCTTATAAAACAAACAACCATCAGTTACCTTTCAGCCCTGAAATCCACAACACACAGACATCACCATATCATCAGCACGGACACGAGGACAACCTTCAGGTATGGCCTAGGCACCAACACACACAACATGAATGACCTCATCGGCATTGTGAGAGAACTATCTGACCCCAGCTCTCCATCCAAGAGAATCCCACTCTTGCAAGGCCAAGGGGATCCCTTGCAACTTACTACCACTGCAAGCTCATGGACGTACACAACAGCCTCACCACACAGAGGCAGTCAGCTCTATTTTCAACACGACATACACCCCCCCTCAGGTCCAGGACTCCCGTCAGCAGCAAAGACACCACCCGGCTCATGCACACCATCTACTCCGGCTCTCCATCTGGACCCTTCCCACACAACATCTCAATCACAGCGTACACCATCCTTCAGGCCCACCTCCGGGACGTCATGAATGTCTCCTTTGAGCATGCCACTTTCCATGGGAGCTGTAGGCATGCAGGAACCCAGGCCCTTCTTTGACGACATACGGCAGTACCGCAGGATCTCCTGGAATGTCACCCTGCTTCCCTACCCGGCAAATGTCATCAAGAAGACAGTCAACAAGCAACTGACCATCTCACTCCAAGCAAACATCTCCAGGCAACTCACACCAGACCATCTTCCACAGTAATCACCCCACTGCAACAGCCCTCATTGCCACCACCAACATCTTGGACCGTGCTCAACAATGGTGAGTATACCACCCTCACACCATTGACCTCTTATCCAGCATTCTACACCATGCGGTACCACGGTGTCAGATCACACATCTCCAACACTGGGATCCAGAGGAAGGCCCAGGATGAAAGCCCCAAGTACCTCACCAGCAAGGCCCAGGGAGTCCCAGGGAGTCCGCCACCCCCCTTCGGCACGTAGCACACTGGAGTCATCGGGCCCAGGCCTCATCTCTCAGTGTGAATATCTACATTGTCTCCATGACCCCCCTCGCCAACATCACATGCGCACACGATCTCATCATCATGTCCTCTGCCATTGACATTGCTCCTCACCCTCACCAAAGACCCAGCCACTCCCAGATCCAACCTTCAAGAAGGCATGAGGTGCATTGACATATGGAGGAACATCAGCCACATGAGGCTGGACTTGGACAAGACTGGGCTCATCATCTGAGGAATGTCCCCTTACGGCTCGGACAACTCCTTGTGTCACAGCGGCCTCGGCAGTGCACATACACACATTGGCCACACACGCAAGCAGGTGCTCATCGTACACTCCTTGCTCACAATAACCATGCAAATAAACACCATCTCTACCTCATGCTGCAAGTCCCTCCGCATGCAGCAAATGTTCATCAGATAGATCCACTCCTAGTCAAGACAGACAGTCACCCAGGTACACAACACCAGCCGGCTCTACTACAGCAACGTCCTCTACGCAGGAACAACAGCCAGACTCCAGGAGGACATGTGCACATACAGGGTGCATGAGCACACATGTTATGTTATGTTATGTTATAGTATGCTTATATAGCGCATGGCTACCCCAGCAACGAGGCGTCCCAGCGCTTGCGGACATAACTAATTACAAAACGACCGGAGTGGGGCGGCAGATTATCAGCTCGCAGGGGAACCCTAAATAGAGGAAAACAACCAGGTTTTAATGTGTTTTCGAAAGCGTAGATGGTTGGTAATAGTACGCACACTTAAAGGGATAGAGTTCCAGAGTTTTGGGGCCAGATACCTAAATGATCGGCCTCCAGCTCTGCACCTCAGGATCTTGATGGTACGGGCAAGAGAAAGGTCCGCAGAGCGGAGAGCACGCAACGGAACATAGAAGGAACAGATTCCTTGCAAGATTTGGGGGCCCAGGCAATGCAGCATTCTATGAATAACACACAGAGTTTTAAATTGAATGCGTTGTTTAACGGGCAGCCAGTGTAGCCTACGCAAAACCTGAGAGGTGTGACAACGTTTCGGCAAACCGAACAGAATGCGGGCTGCAGCGTTCTGAGCCCTTTGCAGTCTATTAACGACTGACAAGTTGGAACCAAGCATAAGAACATTGCAATAGTCTAGATGGGATAAGACCATGGCTTGAACAATTGTCTGTCGGATGGAGGGTTCGAAGAAACCGAGAATGGGTTTTAGAGAGCGTAGGCGTCCATAACAGGTACCAGCTACTCTTTTCGCGTGAGAATCTAGGGTGAGTGAGTTGTCTATAATCACACCCAGATTTTTAACTTCCCTCTTAGGCATGGGAGGTGGGCCCAATGTAGGGGGCCACCACCGCTCATCCCACTTCTGAGTGTCATTGCCAATAAGGAGGACTTCAGTTTTGGATGAATTCAACTGAAGGCAGTTCTCTGTTAGCCAGCTGGAAATGGCCAAGATGTCTTCTTGAAATTTGGCTTGATCCCCCACGGTGTTATTGGAAAAGGTGAAAATTAGTTGCGTATCGTCTGCATAGGAAATTAATCCTCATCCTCAACATCCCCTGCTACAGCCACATGACCGTCCACATGAGGTACCTACAATAGGCTCACTCTCAACAGCAGGATCACCTTCATACTCCTCAGCCACATTCAGGAGGCACTCCACAACCCCAGCCACGAAGACGAACATGGACGTCTCCCATCCAACACCCCATTGCACCAACTCCGTCCAGCCAACCTTGCCCTGTGCACCATTCTTCACATCTCCCACATCAACATATAGACCTAGTACTCCCTCCCTGGGCACCTACACATGATCCATGACCTCTACACCTTCATTACACTCTTCCAAAACTGTCTGACTGAGCAGTATGGCAACCCCCCGCCCCTCAGCAGATTGAAAGCATCACAGGTGAATATAGCTCTCCATGTATGTATTTGATGAAAGATTGTGACCTATGTGTGTCCTCGACCGGACTCAGATCCCAGTGTGTGGATGGGTTGAGTTTGTTCCACACTGTGTCATACTTTGACATATCTATAGTCTGTGTGGTTCCTGACACTCAAGAAACACCCCTGCCTCGCACTCCTTTTAATTTTCCTTGAAAAAGTACTCAACGTAATATTGTAGCTTTCATGAATTTTTATTTTCAAATGTTTTCATTGTTTTTAGTAGATATGCTCTTTATTTTCTGTATTGTTTTCATACAATTTTCCATGCATTCTTAGTTCCCGATGCATTTCAAGCATAAAGCCCTTCTTCAGGGGATTCCTTGTCTGAAACAATCAATATGTGGTGGTTCAATAAACCAGTTTACATTCAATCATGTTACAATTTTATATGCATTGTTTTCATCACATTTGTTTTCAGTGATTTTGACCCCACATGCCATGTGTCACTGTGTGTTTGGTAAAAGCGACATTTGCCCTAGGTGAACATGGTGTTAAAAACCTTATATCCCTGTTGATTAGACAGCGTGATTATTGGGAAATAATGAGACTGACCTTTTCTAGCAATCGTCGTGAGTATTCAAAACGCTAACAAATCTGAAATCACGATCTAAACAAATAATAATAAACGAGCGTTTAGGATTTGTACTCATTTTCTTTGTAGGTTATACAGTCTGTATAACAAGGTCAAATGACGCTGAAACAGCGTCTTACCTGTGATAGTAAATGTTGCTGATTCCGTCTATTCTACGACCCGCACCCGCGGTTAGGTTTGAGTTTGTTTCCAAAATCCGATCATGTGACCGGAACCCGCCTCGTTTTAATGTCAAAAAAAGAAGAAAAGAACGAAGGACTAATATCATGTTTACAATCGAGTGCACTGAAAATAAACGAGGGACTCGGTACTCCGTATACATTCTGTCTAAAGAATGTTTTCGAATTGCAGTAAAGTGAACTGAAAATAAACGAGAGTCTCGGTACTTCGTTAGCATTCTGAGGAATGTTTTAGAATTGCAGTGAAGTGAAATGAGAAATGTAAGTGTAAATGGCTGTGGGGTATCTCAAGTGAATATTTTGACAATGCTGTAACTTATATCCAACTTATAATCAATCAAAGACAATTTGTAATCAATCAAAGACAATGATTAAATAATGTTAAGAGAGGAAGAGAAGAACATATGGCACATTAAATTTCAGAATGGTTGATAATTATGCACAATTGTGTCTAACATCAAAAACCAGATTTATAAAAAACAATTGAAATCTAATTTTTCATTCAGTCCCAGTGGATTCATCGTGTTGAGGAAATTCATCCAAAAAATTTCTCTCCTTAAGAGGTGACTATTATTGTCTCTACCAGGCAAGGTTGGCACAATTTCCAGGATACAAAATCGAAGTTGACTCACGTTGTGATTTGCTTCGTTAAAATGCGTAGCAATAGGTGATTTTTGATTGTTTAATCGAATGTTACTTTTGTGTTCGATTATTCTAGTTTTTAGAGTACGCTGGGTTTTGCCCACATAAGACTTCCCACATGGGCATCTTAACATGTAGATTAAATTGCTTGAATCGCATGTGCCTGTTACTTTCAACTTGATAGGTGTTCCTTTTGTGGGATGATTGATGATGTTACTTTTTATGATTGCGGAGGCCCTAAAAGAGTTGAACCAGGTTAACGAAAGAATTCAGTTCACTTTCACTATCAGCAAAAAAGAATTATCATTCTTAGATGTACTGATAAAAAACAACGAGGGAGTGATTACCACTAGTGTATTTTCTAAATCAACTGATAGAAACAACTTACTACACTACAACAGCTTCCATCAAAATTCACTCAAACATCATCTACCATTTTCTCAACTGCTGAGAATAAAAAGAATAGCATCAACCGAGGAACTTTACCAAAAACATAAAAGAGAAACATTGGATAAATTCAAAAAACGAGGATATCCCAAGACCATCCTGGAATCAGCTGCGGAAAGAGCGGACAAACTCCAAAGAAGACACTTACTCACACAAAAAACAAGAGAAGAGGAACAGAGAATGGTATTTGTGTCAAAGTTTTCCACAAGAAGTGGAGAAATCAAAAGGAGTATTAAAAAACATTGGCCACTCCTATCCCTTGAGGACGACTTTAAAGGAATTTTCAAAAAAACTCCCCATCTTTGCTTATGAAAGAACGAAAAACGTAAAAGAACTAATTAGACACACCTCCAACCAACCGGCAATGACCTACAAAGGCACTTTACCCTGCCACAATTGCGGCAATTGCTCCGCAGTCATAAAAAGTAACATCATCAATCATCCCACAAAGGAACACCTATCAAGTTGAAAGTAACAGGCACATGCGATTCAAGCAATTTAATCTACATGTTAAGATGCCCATGTGGGAAGTCTTATGTGGGCAAAACCCAGCGTAAACTAAAAACTAGAATAATCGAACACAAAAGTAACATTCGATTAAACAATCAAAAATCACCTATTGCTACGCATTTTAACGAAGCAAATCACAACGTGAGTCAACTTCGATTTTGTATCCTGGAAATTGTGCCAACCTTGCCTGGTAGAGACAATAATAGTCACCTCTTAAGGAGAGAAATTTTTTGGATGAATTTCCTCAACACGATGAATCCACTGGGACTGAATGAAAAATTAGATTTCAATTGTTTTTTATAAATCTGGTTTTTGATGTTAGACACAATTGTGCATAATTATTGACCATTCTGAAATTTAATGTGCCGTATGTTCTTCTCTTCCTCTCTTAACATTATTTAATCATTGTCTTTGATTGATTACAAATTGTCTTTGATTGATTATAAGTTGGATATAAGTTACAGCATTGTCAAAATATTCACTTGAGATACCCCACAGCCATTTACACTTACAACATTTCTCATTTCACTTCAGTGCAATTCTAAAACATTCCTCAGAATGCTAACGAAGTACCGAGACTCTCGTTTATTTTCAGTTCACTTTACTGCAATTCGAAAACATTCTTTAGACAGAATGTATACGGAGTACCGAGTCCCTCGTTTATTTTCAGTGCACTCGATTGTAAACATGATATTAGTCCTTCGTTCTTTTCTTCTTTTTTTGACATTAAAACGAGGCGGGTTCCGGTCACATGATCAGATTTTGGACACAAACTCAAACCTAACCGCGGGTGCGGGTCGTAGAATAGACGGAATCAGCAACTTTTACTATCACAGGTAAGACGCTGTTTCAGCGTCATTTGACCTTGTTATACAGACTGTATAACCTACAAAGAAAATGAGTACAAATCCTAAACGCTCGTTTATTATTATTTGTTTAGATCGTGATTTCAGATTTTTTAGCGTTTTGAATACTCACGACGATTGCTAGAAAAGGTCAGTCTCATTATTTCCCCATAATCACGCTGTCTAATCAACAGGGATATAAGGTTTTTAACACCATGTTCACCTAGGGCAAATGTCGCTTTTATCAAACACACAGTGACACATGGCATGTGGGGTCAAAATCACTGAAAACAAATGTGATGAAAACAATGCATATAAAATTGTAACATGATTGAATGTAAACTGGTTTATTGAACCACCACATATTGATTGTTTCAGACAAGGAATCCCCTGAAGAAGGGCTTTATGCTTGAAATGCATCGGGAACTAAGAATGCATGGAAAATTGTATGAAAACAATACAGAAAATAAAGAGCATATCTACTAAAAACAATGAAAACATTTGAAAATAAAAATTCATGAAAGCTACAATATTACGTTGAGTACTTTTTCAAGGAAAATTAAAAGGATTGCGAGGCAGGGGTGTTTCTTGAGTGTCAGGAACCACACAGACTATAGATATTGGATGTACCCTAATCGCTAAGTAGGGCTACCTACCTACGCACCACCGACCTACAGAAAAATTCTTACATACACTATTTCACTCAACAAACCAGAAAAGGAGTGCGGAATCATATTCCAATTGGATAATTGCAATTATACTTTGACATATCCCCACACGTATGTTTTAGAATGAAGGTAAATGACTGCAACATCAATTTCACTAGTGTTGGTTTTGTTTATTTATTGTTCTTGTGCGGGAAATGTGAGTTAGTGATGGGTGTTGTACAAAAAGGGTGGGAATCCAAAGTTCACAAAGGGAGATGTGATGCCTTGCAGTTTGAGTCACCAGAGTCCAGACTACAGTGCTTGCCATGACTGGTCGGACTGCAACCAGCAAGTCCATGTGAGAGAGTAGGACAGTCACTGAGGTGACGCTGTTGCACACAAACACCAGGTGCCAGACCAGGTGTCCTGGGAGATGCGCATGGCCCGCTGCCTCTCAGTGTGTCTTCCGTGGACGACCCACCTTCCTTGGGGACCCTCATATGCAGGCCTTGACGATGCACGGGACGCTCCGTCGGACAATTCCTCCTCCTCCTCCCTCCCTGTGCCTGGTGGCCGTCTTTGCCTTGAAGTGTCTTGCCTGGTGACACAGGGAGGGTGCTGCATGTTGTCAGCAATCCAACGGAGTGAATGGCTAATGTCCCTTTGCACCGCCAGGAGCTCAACCAGTCTTGCCTCCATCGTTCCTTGGTGTTGTTGTTGACTGGCATTTTGCTCGGCCTGCAGGTTTTTTATCTCGGTGAGGGCCCCCACTACCTGGCTGAACTCCCTGGTGTCCCGGGAACTGCAGCTGTCTGGCCAGGTTCTCGCCTCCGCCTGCTGCCACCCCGCCACCCCTGCCCACACAAGCCTAGCCTGCCGTTGTGGGCACATCGGCTCGACTGGACCCCTGAGTGATGGCAGTGGTGGTGTTGTCTGCCCCCCTCCTGGGTGCCCGTCAAACCTTGTCCCTCATTGTCAGACTGGCTCAGTTCTTGAGTGTGGGCAGGGCTCCGAGCTGTCTGTTGGGATGTGGCAGGAATGGTGGTGGCGATTGGCCAGGTGTGCCTGATCCAGATGCTGCATGGTTTGGGGCACCAGAGGGGCCGGGTAGGTCGGGGTCATCCATGGAGTGGTGAGAGGCGTCGCTGTCGGTGGGATGAGGGTCCTGCAGAGCCTCGGACTGTGAATCATCTTCCCCATCGTTGGGGTTCGATTCCGCACGTTGCCCTGTGGGTGTGAGAGACAGACAATGTTAATGCCATGTAATGCAACATCCATTTCTCATAGACATTGTAGTTGGCACTGTTCCACCTGGTAGTTGTCCATGCTTTGGATTGTCCTCAATGTTCACTTGTGGATGGGTATGTTGTGGCGTCCGATTGATATGTGCTCCTGAGTCATTGACATGGGGGCATATTTACTATGACTGGCACAGCCCTGCATATCAGCAGGGATTCACCAGTCATTGTGCACTACACCTATGCCAGCACAGATGCAATGCATTCACATTGTGGAGCACCATGGTGGAAAAAATGGGTCAGCAGCGTCACACATCTGTGCTGTATCAGTAGGCGCATTGCTGGAGTAGCGTCACCAGTGCAAGACAGCTCCAGCAATGGTCTGTGGGGTCCTATCTGCACAATGTTGCTTCATTCCTTATGCCTGCATCAGCCATGCACAGGGTTTTGACGTAGCATGTGCTTAAAAGTGACAGAATGAAATCTTGTAGATTTCACATAGCCACTTTTGGGAGGCGTGCCTGTGCCATAACGCCCACCCCCACCCCTCCCCCTGAGCCAGTACACCTACTTGTGGCGCAGGGCTTTAGAACATGACACATCTCCCAGATGCGTCACCTTGTATATTCCCAGCACCATGGCGCCTCTTTTGTACCACAGCTGGGTCACAGAGGTGACACAACAGCGGCGTGTAAGAAGCGCAAGTGGCTTGTGAATGTGCACCATGCATTTGTTGCTTGGATGCTTCATCAGATCTGAATTGGTTTAGTTGTGTTACATGACCATTGTGACAGTGGGGAACTCCATTGCCTGTCCCAGGTGGGTATGTTTGTGTAAGGGGTGTGTGTGACAGCCTGTGGTGGTAGTTGGAGTCTGAGTTGGCACTGCGCCTCCCTCGTGGTGTGGCTGTCCCCCCATGGAGCATGCTGCCATGACAGTGGCTGTGAGTTCCTGCCCAAGATATCTGACCTTGTTGTCCTGGTGTTCGTGTTTGCACTGGTCACAGGAGGGCCTTGTGCTGCCTACACCAGGGCCCAGTGTCAGCTAACTTGTCAGTACATTCACACTCCATGTGCATTGAGCATGGTGCATGGTTGTGTACCTGCGCCATATGGGATGAGTACAATTGGACATGGGCATCCACAGAGATGTTTATAGGGGTGGGCAGATTTTTAGCTTCATCACCATCCCCATTACACCCTTCTCATCCTACCCCTTGCACCCTCCTCCCCTCCGCCTTGCACCCTTCTCACCCTACCCCTTGCACCCTTCTTACCCTCCCCCTTGCACCCTCCTTCCCTCTGTCTTTCACCCATCTGGCCCTCTGCCTTGCACCCTTCTCACCCTCTGCCTTGCACCCTTCTCACCCTACCCCTTGCACCCTCCTCCCCTCCGCCTTGCACCCTTCTCAGCCTCCGCCTTGCACCCTTTTCACCCTACCCCTTGCACCCTTCTCACCCTACCCCTTGCACCATCCTCCCCTCCGCCTTGCACTCTTCTCACCCTACCCCTTGCACCATCCTCCCCTCTGCCTTGCACCCTTCTCACCCTCCCCCTTGCACCCTTCTCACCCTCTGCCTTGCACCCTTCTCACCCTACCCCTTGTACCATCCTACCCTCTGCCTTGCACCCTTCTCACCCTCCGCCTTGCACCCTTCTCACCTTCCACCTTGCACCCTTCTGGCCCTCTGCCTTCCACTCTTCTCACCCCCGCCTTGCACCCTTCTCACCCTACCCCTTGCACCCTCCTCCCCTCCGCCTTGCACCCTTCTCACCCTCCGCCTTGAAGCCTTCTGGCCCTCTGCCTTGCATCCTTCTCTCCCTCCACCGTGCACCCTTCTCACCCTACCCCTTGCACCATCCTCCCCTCTGCCTTGCACCCTTCTCACCCTCCCCCTTGCATCCTTCTCACCCTCCGCCTTGCACCCTTCTGGCCCACTGCCTTGCACCCTTCTCACCCTCCACCTTGCACCCTTCTCACCCTACCCCTTGCACCCTCCTCCCCTCCACCTTATACCCTTCTCATCCTCCCCTTGCACCCTTCTCACCCTCCACCTTGCACCCTCCTCCACTCAGTCTTGCGCCCTTCTCACCCTCCGCCTTGCACCCTTCTCACCCTACTCCTTACACCCTCCTCCCCTCCGCCTTGCACCCTTCTCACCCTCCGCCTTGCACCCTTCTCACCCTACCCCTTGCACCCTCCTCCCCTCTGCCTTGCACAATTCTCAGCAACCCTCTTGCACCCTTCACACCCTATGGAGGGTGCTGCCACCTGGGACAATGGGACCATTTGTAAAGCATGATGGACTAGGGCAGGCCCTGATTGGGCCCACACCAGAAACACTGGCGATCCAGGGGGGCCAGAGCCCCCCTTGTCCCCCCTGCGGACGCACAGGGAATTAGGCCTGATTTGAGGTCACACAATGCATTTAGTGACACCCACCCTCACAGAATACTGGACGTCTATTCTTGGGTCTGTGCTTCCTGTAGCATGGGACATGGCATGGCCTTGGTTTGTCAATGGGGCATACACATGTTAGTGGCATTTGCGTTGTTTTTGCCTGTAGTTATGGGTAGCTGGAGCTTGGCGCTTGTTGCAGCCATTGTCTGTACTTGGAGTGTAGATGCCATTACCCCCATGTTACATGAGTTGTTTGTATACTCACCAGGCTCTACGACTCCTTCAATGCCATGTACTTCCACCGGTGGTAGCAGAGCCCTGTTGGGTCTGTTGGTAGTTGGCGTCCATCTTCCTCTTCACCATCCTCCGCAGATCATACCACCTGGCCTGGCATTCAGTCCTGGTGCGTCTGATGGGTACAACAGCATTCACCTTATTGACGATCCTCTCCCACAGTTGTGTTTTCTCAGCTATGTTGGTCCGTCTGACCAATGCACCAAACAGCTGTGGCTCAACTCTGAGGACTTCATCTACAAGGATCTCCATCTCCTCCTTTGTGAACTTTGGATTCTTGTGTGCGGACATGGTGTGGGGTAAATGTGATTGGGGTGAGGGTGTGTATGGATGTGGTGTGTGGGTATGAATGTGAATGGGGGTGTGGGTCTGAATGTGATTGGGGGTATGTGTGAAGGTGGATGTGTGCAGTTGTTTGTGTGTTATCTTTCTCTGTGGCTAAATGGGCGTGTTGCAAAGGATCATGGTTTGTGTGTGTGGGCCCTTTTTATTGGTCCATTTGTGGGTGGGGCTTAGTTTGAAATTTTGGTGGGTATGTTATAAGGGGTGGGTCAGAGTTAGGCCCTCTATTTGCCTGTTTAGATCTGGCCAGGACATTCATTTCCAATGGTTTGTATACAGGAGATATGTTTTGTGGTGTTGTGCGAGTCGTTTGCACCCTCCTTGTGCTGTTTTAATGGATTTGCGTGCGCTTTGTTCAGGGGGGGGTTCGAATCGTATTTGATTTTGTGGCTCGCTCATACGCGAAGTTTATCTGAGGTTCGTGTGCGCGTCGTTATGGGGGGGTTCGATTTCGTATTTGCTTTTGTGGCTCGCTCATATGCGACGTTTATATGGGGTTCGCGTGCGCTTTGTTAAGGGGGTTCGATTCGTATTTGCTTTTGTGGCACGCTCATACGCAAAGTTTATACGGGGTTCGTGTGCGCTTCTTTCAGGGGGGGTTCGAATCGTATTTGATTGTGTGGCTCGCTCATACGCGATGTTTTCCGTACAAATCGCAGTTCATAAGCAAAGATGTTTTCCCGTACGAATCGTGTTCTCGGTCCCCCGTCTGGATCGTACTTGTCGGGTCGTACAGCATGTTTACGAATTGTACGGTTTATTTCCCGAGTCTGTATTGTACGGATTCTTGCTTGATTTTCATACGGTTCGCAAGGATTCGGTCGTATTTTTGTGAAACGGATCGTACTACGCGATTTGGACAGATTTGTATGATTCGTACGGAAACGGCTACGAATACGAATCGTCGGACAGTTTTCTTTCCCGAATCGGAATTGACCCCTAAATAATTAACAAAGGTTCAAACATACATAAGAAAAAATACACAATACAATAATACAGTGAAGTGACAATATATCGACAGAGACTAAACTATAAAACGTTTTATAGAGTAGTCTGTCGATATGTTGTCGCTCCACTGTATTATTGTATTGTGTATTTTTCTTATGTACGTTTGAACTTTTGTTAATTATTTAATGTCAGTGTTGTAGATGTAGTGTTGTATATTTAGCCTTCTTGTTACTACCATGGGCCTCTGTTTATGTACTGTCTGCATTGTTTGAGAAAGGAAAACTATTTTTAAATGTATATTTATGTGATTATCTTATCTATTTTTGATATTAATAAAATGTGAAATCATAAAATGTTGTGATGCTCCATATTCTGCGGGACAACTCAAAAAATATATAGTGTGGATAATTCATCCACTATAGTATACCCCTGTGGAGGAAGATCTTTGCTATTTAACGTGTGTCTTCCCCTGCTCTCTTCCTCCCCATTAGAGATTTCAGGGCCCCTCTTAAGTTTATTGGAATGATCACATTCAAGACACCAATACCTACATGCCGTTATCATTTGACCCGACTAATGAGTTCATGAAAATTCAGCAAAACATCTTAAACGACGCCATTGAAAAGGGTAACATTACTGCAGAAGACAAAAGATATCTCATCAAAACCAACCCTGCAATACCTTACATTTACATGATTCCCAAGATTCATAAACACACAACCATACCCCTGTTTAGACCAATCGTTTCAACCATCAACTCATTGCATGAACCAATCGGCAGATACCTAGACAAACACCTACAACCTTTTGTTCAATTTATGAGTACATATATAACAGATACTACTGATTTCCTCACCATCTTAGAAGCCATCCAAGACAAAGTCACTCCTGAAACCATCCTTTGCACAATAGATGTGAAAGCATTATGTACATCGATACCACACGACAAAGGAATGGAGGCCGTTGAATCTTTTTTCCTGACCAGCGATAAACCTGATGATCTTAAAATCCTTTTAATGGAACTGATCCACATCATGCTCTACCACAGTTACTTTAAATGGTCTGAGAACTACTACATACAATGCTCCGGAACATCAATGGGCAATTGTGCCGCTCCCACATATGCTAATTTGTACATGTACAGATTTGAGTTAGACCATATCTTGAAAAAAAGCGAGTGGAAACAACACCTGGTTCTATACAGGAGGTACATAGATGATATATTCATATTGTGGCAAGGATCCATTACGGACTTACAAGCACTTATTGAGGATTTGAACAATGTTGATCAACGCATTGAGTTCACATCAACCATTAGCAAGGATCAAATTACCTTCCTGGACACCAGAGTAACCAATAACAACGGAACCATCATCACTCAAGTACTCACTAAACCCACAGACCGCAAAAACTTACTGCATTTTCATAGCTTTCATCAGCCTTCTCTCAAAGAGCATCCACCATACTCCCAGCTACTCAGACTCAAAAGAATATCTAGCACTGAGTAGTTATACAAAGACAATCGAGATACATGCATAGAGAAATTTAGGTAACAAAAATATCCAGAACACATCCTGGAAAATGCAAGTAAAAAAGCCGATAAAATCTCACGATCAACTTTATTGAGTAACAAACCCAAAAGCACCGCAGAATCCAGAAGTGTGTTCAAATCAAAATATTCCACCAAAAGTTATTGAGTTAAGAAGACCATTTTAAGATATTGGCCTATGCTTGGTCCGAAACTGATTTCAAACACATCTTTGATACACCTCCCAGATTCACATATCAACGGTCAAGAAACCGCAAACAAATTCTCACCACCACCAAAAATCCCAATTTTCAAAGGCACTACACCATGTTTCAACTGTGGCAACTGTAACCCCATCGTAAAGGGCAACACCGTTCGACATCCCCACAAAGGAACAAATATTAAATTAAGGGTAACTGCTACCTGCAATAGCCAGAACATTATCTACTTTTTAAAATGCCCTTGTGGTTTGGCTTACATTGGCAAGACAGAACACAAGATGCGCATAAGACTCAATGAACACAACAGCAACATCCAAACACACAATGTCAAATCTCCTATTGCCAACCACTTTCATCTCTTGAACCACAATATCAGCCAACTACGCTTTTTGATTCTCGAACAAGTACTGATTTTGAAAGGAAGTAACAACACACAATTCATGTTACAAAGAGAAGTGTACTGGATAGAAAAAATGGATTCTATTAGTCCAAAGGGACTCAATGAACATTGTGACCAATGTTGCTTTTTGTAGACTCATTCTTTTTTCACAGAGATACCATGATCTACGTGTGTCTTAGCCCCCGGCATCCCTTGTTTATGATGATTTCTTCACCCAATCCAGACATTTACAATATGCATTGTACATTGTGTGTCACTTGTCCTGTTACCAGAAATGTTCATTCATTGTTGTTCACCTCACTGTATCTATCTTGCAATTTTAACTTAATTCATTTCCATCTTTTGGTTTGTATTCTCCACTTTTCTATGTCACACACAGGCGATCACCGTTAGACATATCGTACCCACGAATCACTTGATTCACCACCACTAGAGACCGGTATGAGCACACACATCACAGAACTACAAGTCTCTCTTCTTTGTAGTTCATCTCACTCTGACACACCGCAATTCCATTCAGGGTACGTTCGTCACTTCCGGTTTAAAGGGGCAATCAAATTTTGTTCTTGGAACACGACCCGGCCATAACTTCTTTACGGCGCTTTTGCGAGAACACGCTGAATTCACTGTCTGAAGTTTCAGAGTAAGCACTCTTTATTCTTGACAGTTTCACACCAGTACTTCTTTTAAAATAGAGCTGCACGTGATATCCTATTCTACCGTTTCTTTCACAGGCTCTCGAGATTTTGAATTAACGTATACGTGAGTATTTATTCACCAACTTTCATCTCACTTGGTCGATTATTTTTCACCACGCCACTTTATCATTGACCGGCTCAGCACGGTTTTCACCACGGCTGTTTCTTCCCATTGTCAACCTCTCCAAACCACTTGATTACTGTAGAGTACGGCATGGTTCCCAATGCATCTTTAAATGCTCACTAACGTACACAAACAACACTGATGCACCAGCTGTACACTTGTAGCGCCCACCTGTTTGCCACTTCTCGCATTGAATGGTTTTTGCATGAAACACTGGATATATAATGCTCCTCCACCATTGGCATTTTTGCACCTACCTGTTAGCACCACGACAACCGTACCATATTCACCTTGCACCATTGTACTATTCTTTATCATGTTTATATTAAGTACCTTACGCTGCTTCCCTGTTTCCTTTCATCCATAGTACATTAGCCCCTGACAAAAGTCTTGCATGCCCGAAATGCATTGGACACTTTGAATGAATTGAGAATTCAAAGCATCTATAAAGTTCAAAGGAATGAAATTGATTTTCGAACAACCCAAGATGAAAATAAAGAACTAACGACATTCACACCACTATGAATTGAGTGATCTTTACCTAAGAATTAAGTATTTAATTTGATACTGAGTGCATGAGGGAGACACTCTCTTAGTCTAAGAGAGTGCGACCACGTCTAAAATGTACTATTCCCACTCCAGCGAGTGGAGCAGTAGGGAGAGCGTTGGATAGCGGGAGGGTAAAAATTACTATTCGCACTCCAGTGAGTGCAACAGTAGGGAAAGCGTTGGATAGCATAGGGGTAAAACTTACTGTTCCCACTCCAGTGAGTGCAACAGTAGGGTAAGCGTTGGATAGGGGGAGGGTAAAAATTACTAGTCCCACTCCAGAGAGTGCAACAGTAGGGAAAATGTTGGATAGTGTAGGGGTAAAAAAATGTATTCCCACTCCAGACAGTGCAACAGTAAGGAAAGCGTTGGATAGCGTAGGGGTAAAAATTACTATTCCCACTCCAGTGAGTGCAACAGTAGGAAAGCGTTGGACAGCATAGGGGTGAAAATTACTATTCCCACTCCAGTAAGTGCAACAGTAGGGAAAGCGTTGGATAGACGGAGGGTAAAAATTACTATTCCCACTCCAGTGAGTGCAATAATAGGGAAAGCGTTGGATAGCGTAGGGGTAAAAATTACTATTCCGTCTCCAGAGTGTGCAACAGTAGGGAAAGCGCTGGATAGCGTAGGGGTAAAAATTACTATTCCCACTCCTGTCCATGCAACAGTAGGGAAAGCGTTGGATAGCGGGAGGGTAAAAATGACTATTCCCACTCTAGAGAAAGCAACAGTAGGGAAAGCGTTGGATAACGCAGGGGTAAAAGTTACTATTCCCACTCCAGGGAGTGCAACAGTGGGGAAAACGTTGGATAGCGTAGGGGTAAAAATTACTATTCCCACTCCAGTGAGTGCAATAGTAGGAAAAGTAACGATTTAATATTTAAATAAAAATAAATTAATTATAAATACCAATAAAAAAATATTTAAAATTAATTACCAATTACAAATTATTTACTTATTAATTAATTATAAATAACTAAAATATAATTTATTACAAATTAATTACCTATTAATAATTCATTAACAACCAATTAATTTTCAATACCAAAAATGTAATAAGTAATAAAAAAATTACCAATTAATAATTAATGAACAATAAACTAATTATCAATACGTAAAAATAATTTCAAAAATTATTTAATTACAATTAAATTACTTCCCACCCTATTCCCCTATAAACCCACAAACCACTCCATATAATAAATTAATGTAATTAACATAATTATCAATTAAACAATCAATAAAAATGAATTACCAATTAATAACAATTAATTACCACTTAATTCTTAATTAACAATAAATTAATTATCAATACCAATAAATAAAAATAAATATTTACCTAATTACAATTAAATTACTTCCCACCGTATTCCCCCATAAACCCACAACCCGCTCTGAATAATACATTAATACAATTAACATAATTATCAATTAATCAATTAATAACAATTAATTGCCAATTATAAAAAAAATAATTCCCAATTAATAATTAATTGGCAATACATTAATTATCAATACCAATAACTAAAAATCAATATTTACTTAATTACAATTAAATTACTTCCCACCCTATTCCCCTATAAACCCACAACCCGCTACAGAACTAAAACACAAAATTTAATAAAAAATAATTAATAATTCCTAAAAATGTATATTTAATTTACTACAATTAAATTACTTCCCACCCTAATCCCCTATAAACCCACAACCCGCTACGCAAGTAAAATACACCAAAATGATATTACAGACATCTTTTAACTTTAAAAAATAATAAAACATACATTACAAAAATAATATACACTTTAACACATATACTAACATACAAAACACTTAAAAAAATTCTATATTATTAAAAATTTATATATTTTAATGCCTATATTATGTACTTCAATATTTTGACTGTCGATATTACTTACTAGGATGCTTGATTCCGTTCCTGGAAAGACATGGCTTGCCAGTTCGGGAATTACTATTCCCACTCCAGTGATTGCAATAATAGGGAAAGCGTTGGATAGCGTAGGGGTAAAAATTACTATTCCGTCTCCAGAGAGTGCAACAGTAGGTAAAAGACTGATTTGCATATGGCCATGTCTGAACTGGGGTGGCTTGGTGAGCAAAATAACGATGGATTAAACCCAGATCTGTGACTGGGGGTGAATGTTTTGCCATTGTGCAACATTCCGTCCATCATCTTGTGTGTTTTGCTTTTCACCCTATGTGGGAAGGGTATGCCCAGACGTGGGTCCCGTGCTCACTAAGCCACTGGAGTCAAGCTATCCTGGCTGAAAACGGCTGATAGCCAGAAACCGGTCCTAGGATGCTTGATTCCGTTCCAGGGAAGACATGACTTGGCAGTTCGGGCTGGACTGTTCCCATGAGGCACAGGGTCAAGACTGATTTGCATATCGCCATGTCTGAACTGGGGTGGCTTGGTGAGCAAAATAACGATGGATTAAACCCAGATCTGTGACTGGAGGTGAATGTTTTGCCATTGTGCAACATTCCGTCCATCATCTTGTGTGTTTTGATATTACTTACCTGCATTTCGATATTATTAACCACTATATTATGTCCATTCTATATTTTGGACTAGATAGCCTGTCCATTCTATATTTTTTTTCGATATTGTGTTTCGTTACCAATCAGATTCACAGAAATAAAAGCAAGAATACTGGAGTGAGTGATTGGGTCCTTATAAGGAAATAGGCTTGAGTTTGAAAAGACAAGTTCAGCTTTTCCCCAGCTGTACAGATTCTGAAGGCGATCAATAGTGCTTTACTTTTGAGAGATAAGGGATGGTGGAACAAAAGCTTAGTTGTGCAACTTAAACCTATATAAGAAGTCATTTTGAATAAGATTAAGGGCAATGATAGAAGACTTTCCTGGGCTGGTTTCAGTAATACTGGTGGGCTCAGTGGATAGTGTAAGGGAATTCTATGGATGTACATTTGTGGGCATCATTAAATATGTGCACTATGCATTTACACAATTGATTTCTCATCTGCAAATATATTTAACACAATTGTTTTTAAACATATTTTCTGTGATGAGCGTTGTAGGAGAGTAGGTTCTGCTTACTATGTTACCCCCACTTTTTGCTGGTGTTTCACTGTTTCTCTACTTTAGTCTGGCTGGGGCCTTGCTATCCAGGACCCCAGCCTAGCTGCTTCCTCTCTAAAATAATTGCATGTACTTTAGGTACACTCCAGATTGGTTCCTGGGTTACCCTTGTGAGTCCCTAGTATATGGTACCTTAGGTACTAAGGGCATAGGTACCCCAGAGGCCTACCAGGGGCTTCAGAATTTATTATGCCACCCCTGGGAAGCCTTCTAAAATGGCACCACAGTTCTGCTACTGCAGCCTGGGTAAGGTGGTGCATGCACCCCATACTAAGATATAGGTTACCTATATCTACCTTTAATCACTGACACATATAAACCTATCAGTCACTCCTATGGCAGGCCTTATCAATCCTGAAGGCAGAGTGCTTGTATATGTGTGAGAGGGTGTCCATGCATGAGCAGGACCCCTCTGCAGCTTTCGGAATCTATTCCCTGAAGCTGTTCTGTGATGCAGCCAGACCATATACTCTTAAGTGCTTTATAACCTCGCGGTAAATGCTAACTTTGGAATGGCTGCATGGAAACATGTCATGTTTGGCATCCAACATTTTGGAATCCTACCCCCCCCCCCGCCAGTCCTGGTGGCGGGGGTAGAATTCCACCCTTCTAGAGGGAGAAGACATGTACATACTGGTCTGACCGGTAATAGTTTAAAAGAACTCTAGCATTACAAAATGGATGCCACAGACACAGGTCTGACCTCCTGCTGCTGGACGAAACTCCGGCAGGGGAGGCCTGGACAATAGGTTTCCTGTCACAGGAAGGTGTAACCACCTCCTAGACAGGCTTTAGTGTAATGGGGCTGGGTGGGTGCATTCAGAGAATGCTTTTCAGGCAGTGCTGGGGGCACCCTTGGTGTCCCTGTGCATACCCCAGTTCAAACCGGTTGCAGGGGCACTCAGCCCCTGCTCTGGCACAAAACGGGACGAAGGGAAAGGGGTGTAACCACCCCTCTTCCAGACCCTCCCATAGGTGGGTCCCCAGAGTATGTCCAACCCCTTTCTTTAGTATAAGGAAGGGACCCCTGGCAACAGGACTTTAGATTATACCTGGTTGAAACTCTGAAGCTTAATACTGGAACTTTGACACACTATATCGACTAGAGGACTGAAGAATCTCCCTTGGGGTCAAGGAGTGACTTCCTGCTCAAGCAGGCACCAAAGAAGCATCTTGCTGGTCTGCATTTCCGAAGCTCCCGCTGGACTCTGAAGTACTTGCGACTCAGGACACAGACTTCCAGACTTCTCAGAGGCTGACACGGGATCCCAGCAAAGCTGAGACCCGCAGCCCTCACGAGTGATGTGGAACCAGAACTCCTGGACACTGTGCATATTTGCTAGTGCATCAACTTCCTGAGCTTTCCTGAAGTTGTGCATTAGGCTACTTGTAGTCCAAGCCCCGAGCACCATCTGCTCCAAAGATTGTAGGCCTACACTCCATGAGTGTTCCGTGAGCCCGCCTCTAGCATTTCTGCTTGAGGCCCCTTTGTGATCCCTGGCCCGTCAACTGGTGGGTCCCCACGAAGGTAACTCTTCTTTTCCTTTGGCTTCTCTGATTGCTCCAGACGTGCCCTGACTCCCCGCCGAGTGGTGAGTCCCTCACATCTTGCTGGTCTGCACCAAAGCCAATCTCTGCTTTCTGTGTGGGTTGCTGTTGCCAAGGCTTGCTGGGTCTAATCTGGAAACCGACATGGCAGCACTCGACATCCTTTGTGAGACAGCTCAAATCCAGCACCTGGTTGTCATCGATACATCCTGGTCCTCGTGGCTGAAGAGTTAAGCTTCACCTTCTGCACCTGAAATCACCCGACATCGGTGGGCATCCGTTCATCGCCTTCCCGGTCACTGGCAAGTGACATAGACTCTGTCCCCTCTGCTTTCAGGTTCTTCACATCTCTGATCCAGCCTTGGATCCACCCGGACACTTTCCACTTGGACGCCAGCAGCACTTTGCAGCAGATCGCCATTGAAATCGACGACGAAACCCAACACGAAAAGACACCTATGCACCCGGCTTCCCTGGGTGAGGTAACTTGAGTACTCCGGTGCTCCCCTGGGTGTTGACTCTAGATCCTCCTAGTTCTAAATAGGTTTGCTCCAAGTCCTCTTCTAAGTGTCCTTAAGCTTTAAAATTCCAACGCGACTTTCCCCATAGAAGTTAATTGTGATTCGCAGCTGTGTATAGACACTGCACGCATCCTCCATGGGTACCCTGTGTCACTACCTTGGGTGGTTCCTGGTGGCCCCAGCGGTTCTACAGGCTCTAGGCCTTGCCTCTATGTCAGTCGTGGTTCTTATACCACTTTCTTAATATATGGTTTGGTACGCCCCTAGGGCTCAACATATATTGTGCTAATTTACTGTGTGCTAATTACGTTTACTGAATGTACTTTTGCCTCTAGCCTCATAAAGAGACTAGAGGGATGTGTTTAGAATAAATAAATTTATTTTATATATATATATATACCTGGTGTGGTTCTCCTTTCATTTGGTCATTCACGAGATTATCGACTGGTAAAACAAGCTGCTTTACATTCCTTCATGACTTAGCCTGAAGGCTGCTCTCCACAGCTACCACTAGGATAACTTTCTATAAAGGTTGTCTTAAACCTACCACCAATAAGGGTCATTTGGACTGGTGCAAGGTGCCCACTAGAATAGTGGACAGCATATGCCAGGCCAACTTCTCACAAGCATAAATGTATTTTCTAATATGTTTTATTTAGTTAGGCCAGGTATCTGTGTAAAACGTCATTTCAACTAAGATGGCAGTAATTACTGTCAAGGTAGAAGCTCCTAATTTATTTATTTATTTTTATTTATTTATTTAGTGTTTTATAGAGCGCAAATCAGACCCGTGAGGGTCTCAGAGCGCTTTACAGTAGAATCAGGGGAATATAAAACAAGGGGGAAGGAGAGTCAAGGGATAAAGGAACAAATAGAAACAGTATATGGTAAAACAAAACAATCATAAAAATCGACTACTATACGGGGTAGGAGCAAAAGCGATGCAATGAACTAGAAAAGCAGTCTCATCACCCAGAGGGTAGTTCGAAGTGCAGGGTGGGTAACATAAGGAAGGCTGCCACGGAAAAGTTCAATGATGATAGGTAAAGGTAGGTTGAGGGGGTGATTGTAGTGTGAGCTTTAGGAGAAGAATGTGCCCATTAGGAACGATTTGGTCTCTTTTTGAAGTGGGCAACAGACGGTATCCTTCTAATGGCGGGTGGGAGTGAGTTCCATATTCTTGGAGCGGCCCCAGAGAAAGCCCGGATGTATGTTCTTTTTTTCTTGAAGCGTGCGGGTTGGAGCAAAAGGGCACTGGCGGACCGGGAGTTTCTGCTTCCTCCAGATAATACAAGTTTCTGTGCGAGAAAAGCAGGGGACTTGGAATAGAGGGCCTTGTGGGTGATGCAAGCCAGTTTGAATTGGATTCTGGCCTCGAGAGGCAGCCAGTTTAGAGCTTTAAGGTGAGGCGAGATGTGATCAAACTTCTTGGAGCCAGTTAGAAGTTTGGGGGCGGCTTTGAGGCATGCTTTCAAGGATGCCAGAGAGGTCTTGGGTAGGCCTGCGAGAGTGGAGCAACCATTTTCTAGTCGAGAGATGATTAAGGCCTGGATAGCTGATTTTAGATCAGGAGGGTCGAGGAAGGTTTCAAGTTTCGTAGGTAGTTCAGGTGAAATCAGGCGGTTTTGGCCATCAGGTTAATATGGCCCCGCATGTTCAGGTTGCCGTCTAAGGTAATTCCCAGGGATTTAGCAGTCAACGATGGCAGGAGAGCAGTTTATCGCTGTGATAGCCTTGGTCCAAGCTTGAATGTCTGGATTGGCGTTAGGTGGTGAGATTAAGAGAAACTCTCTTTTTTTGGCGTTGCGTTTGAGCTGATTGGATGTGAGCCAGTGAACAGTTAGATTTAAGGCCACGTTCAGGGAACGGATATCCTCAGGAGAAGAGATATTGATGTAGAGCTGTGTGTCATCGGCATACATGTGGTAGGAGATATTGTCAGTTCGCAGCACCTCTGAGAGCGGTTCGAGGTACAGATTGAAAAGGGTAGAGGATAAGGTTGATCCTTGGGGGACTCCAACTGTGATCGGAGAGGGGGCGGATAGGTTGCTGTTGATCAGGATTCTCTGCGAGCGGTTCTGGAGGAAGGATCGGAACCAGGCCAGCACCATGCCATCAAGGCCCATCCTAAGACTGAGGCGATTCAGGAGAATTTTGTGGTTAACCGTGTCAAAAGCCGAGGCTAGGTCGAGGAGGATCAAGAGACAGGTTTTGCCTTGGTCAAGGGCTTGAAGGGCATCATCGACAATGTGGAGGAGTGTGGTTTCCGTGCTGTTCCCAGGTCTGAAACCAGATTGTAAGTCGTCTAGAAGGTGGAAGTTAGCGATGTGTTGGCTTAACTGTTGCTGAACATATTTTTCCAGCACTTTAGCTAGGAGAGGGATGTTAGAGATAGGTCTGTAATTGTCAGGAGAGGCAGGGTCTAAAGTGGGTTTTTTAAGAATGGGGACCACCTGGCCGGCTTTGAGAGAGTCAGGAATTGATCCCTGTAGGAGAGAGGAGTTGATTATGGTAGTCCAGGATGGGATGATAGCCTGAGAAACAGCGGCAAGGCAATTTGAAGGGAGAGGGTCGTTGAAGTGATTGTTGGGGCCTAGGGAGGAAAGAGTTTTAGACATCGAGTGTTCATCATAGACTTTGAAGTTGGACCATGAAGCTTGGTTTTTGGGGGGAGACTGCGGGGGCAGCGCTGAGTGGGGATGTGGAACAGGCGGGGTTTGGGAATTGGTAGCAGATATGAGTTCCTTTCCTAGGGTAGAGATTTTATCACAGAAGAAGGAGAATTGTTCGCATGTGATTGTAGAAATAGGGGTTTCTTTGGATGATTCGGCAAGTTTATTTGATTGGTGTTTGACCAGCTCGAATTATTTGCGAGGTCTATTCTTCGTGTTATCCAGTTCAGCTCTGAAGAATTCTTTTTTAGAATTAATGATTTTTTTGTTGTAGGCGTTTCTGGCCTGTCGGAGAAGTTTAAGATGGTCGGCGGTAGGGTGCTTTTTCCAGCTCCGTTCTGTTTGTCGGAGAGACCTCCTCTCATTGTTAAGGGATCCGTTGAACCAAGGGTTCCTGTCTTTGATCTGTGTTCGTTTCAGTTTTAGCGGGGCAAGGTCATCAATTATATTGGATATCGTTGAGAAATAGTGTTCAGTGAGGTTGTCGACCGAGGTAATATGGGGGAGGAGGGAGGTCAGTTGCAAAGCAAGCAGCCAATTTCTCGTGATCCAGGTTCTTGGTGTCCCTGATCCATCTTTTGGGGATCACCGGTTGCGGTGTCCATGACTTGTGGGTGCCAGGAAGACAGAAGGTGATAGCGTGGTGGTCAGACCAGTCGCAGGGATCAAAGGAAATGAGTTTGACCGCAGATTCCTTGGCGATGATCCAGTCTAAAGTGGCCCCTTTTGAGTGAGTTGGGAGGGAGCAGGCTTGGGTAAGGGCTTGGTCGGCCAAGAAGTCTCTGATGGCGTTGACCTGCGGGTCCTTGGGGTCGCTCCTTGGGGTGTTTGCCAGTGGCCCGGTGGCAGTGGGCAGACTGGTGAACGCTAGGAGAGCTTTGCCTTTATTTCACGCATCTCGCCCCGCTGAATGCGAGCGGAGGCGCTACTTCGCTGCTCACTGTATTTTTAAAACTGTCACTAACCGTTTTAAAGTTATGCAGGTTCTGACTTGATTTGATTTCTGTTCTTAGAGGTGAGCTGCCGGCTGGGGCTGATTGCACTTGCGGGCTCCCAGCGGCAGCGGGCGCCATCTTAGGTTGGGCTGACTTCACTATCACAGCCCTGCCACTCCCCCGCCGCTCCGCCCCTATTTAGGTGCGCGATCTCACCTCCTTTCGTGTTTGCCAGTGGCCCGGTGGCAGTGGGCAGACTGGTGAACGCTAGGAGAGCTTTGCCTTTATTTCACGCATCTCGCCCCGCTGAATGCGAGCGGAGGCGCTACTTCGCTGCTCACTGTATTTTTAAAACTGTCACTAACCTTTTTAAAGTTATGCAGGTTCTGACTTGATTTGATTTCTGTTCTTAGAGGTGAGCTGCCGGCTGGGGCTGATTGTACTTGCGGGCTCCCAGCGGCAGCGGGCGCCATCTTAGGTTGGGCTGACTTCACTATCCCAGCCCTGCCACTCCCCCGCCGCTCCGCCCCTATTTACACGGGCAGCATGAGTCAGCGCAGCGGACGAGTGCAGCGGGCGCGACGAAGGCGCGCCAGAATTGCGCCTGAGTCAAGCCCGTCTGCGCCCGTCCGCGGCCGACCGGGGCTAGGGTCACGAGATGCCGTCCGTTTAATTACGTACTCGCCATCTCAGCTCTGCTCGTATTGGGCCCCTGGCACCATTGACCCTTTAACAACTATTCACCTGATGCATCTTGGTCTGTTTATTTCCCCTTCTCACCTCCCCCCCGGAATTGTATCACATCTAGCCTCGTCGCCCACTATGCCTCCCCTTGCTTCCCTATCACTACCTGTCCCCTCTCGTCCGGTATTTAACACTTCGGCCGCACTCCTAAACACTCGGTCTGCGGTCAATCATCAGTACGAGCTATTCGATTACATCGATTCTCATGAACCAGATCTCCTATTTCTAACAGAGACCTGGTTCAAGGCTGACTCCCTGCCCAATGTGCTAGCCGCTCTGCCTTCTACATATTCCGCCATTCGGGCGGATCGTTTAGAAGGCAAGCGGGGCGGAGGAGTGGCCCTAATAGCCCGTTCTGACTTCAGTTTTCAGATTCTCCCTTCCCCTCCTATTCCTGACGTAGACTACCTCGTAGCCCGTTCGACCTCTCACCAGGCACCCCTCACTTTTGTTCTAATTTACCGTCCTCCCCAACCCACCCCCTCTTTCCTCCCAAGCATCCAGACCCTCTTGGCTACCCTGGTGATTAATAACTCATCAGTACTAGTCCTAGGGGACTTCAATTTTTGGCCCAATGACCCTGCCGAGAGCCCCCAATCCAAAGAGTTCACCAACCTCATGATTAGTTTGAACTTCTCACCGCTTGTTTATAGCCCCACCCACATACATGGCCACACGCTAGACCAAATCTGGGCATTGAATGTCCCGTCCACATCCCCCACAATATCCCCGTGTTCCTGGTCAGATCACTCCACTATTACTTTTTCCCTTGCTTTAGCCCCTATGACTAAAATCCAGCTCCTCAAGAATACTTGGGTCAGGAAATGGGGAAAAACCGACATGCCTTCCCTTTGCTCGACCTTGGCCAAAACCAGCCCTGATCTTTCAGGCCTTGCAGCTACCTCCCAGCTGGCCGCTATTAACAACTGGCTGACCCTAGCGGGTGACGAATTTGCCCCCCTAAGGCGGCTTACAGTCAAGCGGGCCCATGCAGCCAATCGGTGGTTTACCCCAGGCCTGAAGGAAAAGAAATTAGCGGCAAGGAGGGCCGAGCGAGCTTGGAGAAGAACCTACTGCCCCGCGCAAAAGACAACCTACCTGTCCGTTCTACAAATCTACAAAAAGGGCATTCTTGAGGCTAAAACTGAGTTTTTTACAAACAGAATAATGGCAGCAGAGTCCCACTCGAAGGAAATCTTCTCTACTGTCCATGAATTGGCATCATCTAGCAGAACTACGGCCACTATTCCCCCTTCCCAGTCCTTCTGCAACTCGCTTAACGAGTTTTTCATTGACAAAGTTGCCAAAATTAAACTCAACATTTCCCCACCCCCTTCTACATTTGTTAATCCTTCCCCACCCCCCACGGCCCCTAAACTAACCACTTTTCCGTTGTTAACCAACTACACACTTCTCTCGTTGTTCTGTCGGGTTAAATCAGGTTCCCCCCTAGATTTTGCCCCAGCCTACATCCTTAGGGAAATTTACTCAGCTTTCCCCATTCCGCCCTTGACCCTTCTTAACGACTCGCTTATACACGGCACTGTTCCCAGCCCACATAAGTCAGCGGTTGTCATTCCAATCATAAAAAAACCTGACGCCGACTCATCTTCCCCTTCCAATTACCGCCCTATCTCCCTCCTGCCCTACTTAGCAAAAGTCCTCGAAAGCCATGTCACGACCACTCTGAGCACTCATGTAGAGGCAAATCACTGCCTCTCCCCCCGTCAAGCTGGATTCCGTCCCCTGCACTCTACGGAGAAGGTGGTGATCTCAGTAATGGACAAGTTGCGTGAAGATATCGACATCAACCTTCCGCAAGCTCAGATACTCCTGGATCTGTCCGCCGCTTTTGACACGGTGGACCACTCCATCCTCCTCAACCGTGTCAAGGCGGCGGGCATAGAGGGCTTGGCCTTCTCATGGCTCGAGTCCTTCCTGACCGGGAGAGCTCAAGCGGTCCATCTGGCTGGCTTTGCCGCGCCCTCCTGCAAGGTAGAGTGCGGGGTCCCTCAGGGCTCATCACTTTCCCCTCTTTTGTTTAATTGATACATTTACCCTCTTATTTTTATGTTACAGCAGCTGGAGGTCACGGTGTTTAATTACGCCGATGACCTCCAGCTAATCTTTAACCTTTCCCATTCATCTCCATCCGCCCAGAATGTCCAGACAGTCATGACGTTCATTCAGGATTGGATGAACTGCAACCACCTCAAACTCAACCCGGACAAGACCGAGCTGGTCTTGACCGGAGGTGGTTGCAGTCCGTGGTCCCCCTCTTTTTGGCCCCCGTCACTTGGTGTTCCTCCACTCCCTGTACCCAAAGTTAAAACTCTTGGGATCTTCTTAAACCCACAGCTTTCTGTCCATTCTCAAGTTGGTTCAGTGGTCTCCTCCTGTTTTTTCTCCCTCAGAATAATTAGGAAAGTTTCCCGTTTTTTTTCCCCCTCTGCCCTAAAAGTTATTGTGTTGGCCATGGTACTATCTCGTATCGACTATGGCAACATAATCTATAATGGGGCTCCCGCCTATGCGATCCACCGCCTGCAGTTGGTGCAGAACCAGGCTGCCCGCCTGATTCACGGCCTACCTAAATACCATTGGGCCACCCCACTGCTCAAAGCACTACATTGGCTCCCGGTGAGAGAGCGTGCCCTCTTTAAACTTGGCTGCCTCACTTTCCAGGCCAGGTCGGGCACTGCTCCCGAGTTCATATGCTCCGCTATCAAGCCCTACCTTCCTGGCAGAGAGCTTCGCTCCACCTATATGGCCCTCCTAGCTACCCCCCGTTTTAAAAAACAGAGGGCTGGCGGAACGAAGTTCGCTGTCCTTGCTCCAGTTTTTTGGAACTCCCTTCCTGCTACCCTCCGCACATCGCCTTCCTACTTACAATTTCGGAAGGATCTCAAAACCTTTCTATTTGCGCAAGCGTACACTGCCTAACCTCTTCCAGCTGCTGCCGTCCACTGCATTACACATAGCGCCATGAAACCGCTGGGTAAAAGCGCGCTGAATAAATGTTTTTAAATTCAAATTCAAATTCAAATTCAGTGCAAGTTGAAGTTACCAAGAAAAATGTCATTGGCATTCTGGGAGGCCTTGGCTGTGATGATTTCCATGAGGTAGTCAATGAAGGTGTCATTCTTGCCAGGATGGTGGTAAAAGATGTGCAGTCTGCACTGAAGGGAGGTGTTGTTGCAGACAGATAGAGCAAGATATTCTCAGGAGTCAGTCGTTTCGGCCAGAAGTTCAGTGATAAGGAGGTTGGAGCGGTAGATGCAGGCAATGTCGCCCCCTTTTTTTTTTAGATTGCCTGTCCAACCTTATGATGAGATAGTTGGGCGGGACTAGAAGGTCTAGGCAGGACGAGGAGGATTCGTTGAGACAGGATTCCGTCAGGATTGCTACATCTGTATTTAGGTTCAGGATGAGATTGGCGACATCAGCGGCATGCTTTACCGCAGAGCGGCAGTTGATAAGGAGACCAGATAGAGAGGGGACGGTATGAGAAACGGGATTAGGGCCGGAAGTTGGGACTGGTGCTAGGTTTCTGTTGACTATTCCTCTGTTGCGGAGGGTGGCTGTTCTGCGAGGATTGATTGCAACCGTGCGTATGGGTTGATCTGTCTTTAGGACAGAGGGGCATGGATGATAGTAGCTAATGGGGATGTCAGCAATTTTATCCTCTGAGGGTTCCATAGTGCTAGTCATAGCAGGGGTAGGTTTGTAGGATAGGAGGAGGGCCTGTATTTCTTCCTCTGAGAGGTAGCAGGGCTGCCTTTGAGAGCGCAGGTGTCTCAGGGGTAACGGGAAAGGGTGTAGAAGGGGCTTGGAGTAGGATGTGGAGGCGTAGAGTTCTGTGAGAGCCTGATTTTAGAGAGAGTGAGTTCGGAGAGGTGCAGGAGGTTTTTGAGGTCCATGGCGGACTTGTGTATGCACAGGGTTAATTCAGTGGCTTTGCGGTGGAGAGTGTCCAAATCCCTGAAAGAAGGGTGCTTTTGCGGGCAAGGGGTCGGCGGTGATGGAACTGACTTGGTGGAGAGTGCAGTGGGCTTAGTGGTGTGGTTGAGACGACCAGAGTCATAGGTTCCAAGAACCCCGCGGTAGGGAGGTTTTAGGGTAGAGTGTTTAGGGAGGCTACTGATGGCTGGTGAGGGGGCCCTGGAGGACGAGCTATGAGGTCTAGAGGGTTTGGCCTGGGGGGGTGTTTCAGTAGGCGTAGTAGTTTGGGTAAGTCGATCAGCGTCATGAGTTCCAGTATCCTCACGGTTTGGTGGATTAGAGGTAGCGGGATTAGGCATAGGCGTGTGACTAAGACAACCAGAGATGGGAGTTCCTGTACCCCCCCGGCAAGGTGGATTAGAGGTTTGGGGAGGTTACTGATGGCTTGTGTGGGTAGGCATGTAGACGGGCAAGGCTGTCTAGAGGGTAGGACCATGGGGGTGGTGTCCGGATCTGTAAGAGGGGGAAGGGAATGTGGAGTGGAGGTTGTGGGTATAGGCTCGCTGGCATTGATAGGCGCTGAATGCGTAGTAAGGGTGCTCTGTCGGTCTGCGTTTGGAGCCCTGTCGTGGGTGGCTGGAGAGAGGGCAAGTTCCCTTAGAGGTTTAGGAGGGGGAAGGCACAGGGGGAGCGGGGATGCAGGGGGGTCGTGTACATGTTTTTTAAGGAGAGGGAAGAGGTCCACAAATTTGTTAAGGTTTTTTGTTGAAGCTTGGATCAGGATGATGCCATTTTTGTATAAGGTGATGGTGAGGTCAGCACGCAGGATTGCGGAAGGTGCGATCGTGAGCTTGCTGCCGTGTGGAATGTTCCTGGTATTATGTACGTAGAGAAGGTTAAAAAGTGTGTTGCGCCAGATGGCCGTTCTCCTGGAGTAAAAGATAAGGTAATTGATGATTGGGCCCTTGTCCACGGTGGTACGATGGTCAGAGACTAGGGTCTCAGTGTGCCTTTTCAGGATGGAGTGTTTAAAGGATTTAGCTGCAGATTTTGTGAGGTAGGCAGGGTAGGAAAAGCATTTTGAAAAAACATTTGTTTTTTATGAAAACCCTCACCCACCAACCTAGTTAGTGGCATGCTTCATCATCATTAAAATAGTCTTTTGAGTCCAGGGACCCTTTGGACAGTTTTTAAATCCACACACTATTCACCTTCACTGCACACTCACGCACAATACCCGCTCCGCTGTAATCAGGCGTTGAAGCACACCCCAGGTACACTCGGTGCTTTGGGGGGGACCCGATGATGAAGCATGCCACCAACTAGGTTGGTGAGTGAGTCTTCATAAAAAACAAATATTTTTTCAAAATGCTTTTCCATCTGCAAACGCACATTAGGAGCTTCTACCCTGTAGCTAGTTCCCGTTGATTTTCATACAGTACTGGGGGAGTGAACTAGCTCTAGCCTCTCCTCACTCTATCCGCTTGATATTGATTAGTAATTACTGTCACTCATTTGTGCTTCCCCCTTCACCCACTTTCTTCCTGCAAGCTCCGCAGTACAGTCAAGCTGCAATATTCTAGGACATTTTAACTGTTGTTTTACTTCTGTTCACTTTGAACTTTCTCTAGCTCAGATGTAACTGGAAACATGTTGCCATGTCTTCCGCTACTTCAGTGAGATCTATTTATCCACACAGAGAGCCAGTGTAAATGTAATTTGTTTTCTCAACATCTTCGGATGATGCTAGCGTAGAAGATGCAGAATAATTATTCCAATAATGGGATAGTGTTTAGATGTTAAGATAATTAAATTTATTTTTTCTTGTGCTTTGATTTGCTGAAGAAATGATGCATTCACTCGATGTCAGTAATAATCTTTATTCAAAAGTCAAAGACAACCATAACATCATAAATTTAAGAAAAACAATAAAACAATGTACACATAGCAGCTATAAATCCGTACGTTTCTGATATAATAATGTGGATTTTAAAAAAATACTCTGAAACTCGAATTCTCGCTAGGTAACAACTGCAGGAAGCCTAAGGCAACTCTACATTGCTTACATTTCAGTTCCCTTAACTGTGGCAATAAAAAAACTTGATCTGAAAGTTCAATAAAATTTACAGAAAAACATAAAATGCTAAATTGATTAAACTGAGATAACATCACAAGGACATACCCATTCTTTTATATTGCTGAATTGCCTTAGGGGAAAACGTAATAGATAGCAAATCAAACCTGCTCTGAAGTAGCAAAGCCCTCTCCCAGCTGCTACACGCTAGAGTCAAATAGGGCTCCATTCCAACATTAGTTTTAAAAACAACATGTTTCACAATACATTCAGTCATACCAAGATGATTCTGGGAACGTTCTTATTTTCTATGTAAGAATTGTGTAAAAAAAAACTCGATTTTGGAGACGAGCCAGAAGAATTTTCTGTTCTACTAGGAACGCTGTCCGATTGTTTCTTATTTTGCTGCCCTCTGAGATGTAGAATATGTTCTGATTCTTATCCACTCTGTAGAACTCTGCACTCAAGAGACTTCATGCAATTCATTCTGGACCACTTGTTTTTGATTGTTGTAATAAAACCTTTTAACTTTTCATTGATATAGAACTTAATTTTTGAGTCTGCCCAAATTAATCAATGAACTGTATTTTGATTGATTTTGATGTTTGTGACGTGCCTTAGCATTGGGGCACATTCCCTAATGAAATTGAGATTTTCACCGACTCTGATCTAATAAATTATGAAATGACTGATTGAGATGAATGTTGTTGTGTCCGAACTTAGGAGGAGCCGTTTGCTCCCTCAATAGTGATGTGAATGAATTAATGTCAGATGAGGACTCTGTGGATAACTGGGATGAAGGCTCTGGTGACACAATTTCATCTTCGCATTCTTCATTTCCTCATACTGGTGAAGATGTCAATGGTTCTCTTCCCTCATAAAAGTGAGGAGTTCAATGACGAGAATGATTACGAATGTATTAATATATTTGTTATGTTTTCTTTCCATTATGAAGTCTGCTTTTAAATTTTTTTGTTGTTTTATGTTTCATTAAAAGGAGGGGAATGTTGTAGATTGTTTTGAAACTAAGCTTCGTCATACACAGAAAAATCGTAATCTGTATATAAGGCAACTGCCTGGAATGTTATAGGCATTTGCATCTGTACCTCCTGGCTTCCTGTTGTTCCTTCCTAATTTGGGCCTTAATATTCACCTTTAATAAAGTTCTTATTTTGCACTATTGCTGTGACATGCCTGTTTTGCCTACACCTTCACTGCAGATGTATTTAAATGACTGATCTGGATGTTTGCCATTGTAGGAAAGTGCCTCTTTTGACAGGGTTTCCCCACACTTTTTACCTAGTATCTGGTGCAACTTTGACTGAGAGTGTTCTGGGTTAATGCTAACCAGGTCCCCAGCACCAGAGTTCTTTCCCTAAACTGTACTAATATTCCACAATTAGCACCCCATAGGATCCCTTGTAAGTCCTTAGTAAGTGGTACCCCATGTACAGTGGCAGCCACGACTAACAACGGGTGGTGAGGCGGGTGGGGCGAGCGCGAGGGGGGCTGTGTTAATATTAATAATTCACAAAATGTAACTGAAGCTGCCGGCCACCTCCTGCGTTGCATCGTCCCTGTCCCCGCAGCCCCTGGGACAGAAGCCCATCCAAACCCCGTGCTGCAGAGCAGCGTGGGATTGGCCTGAGTGGGCTGGAAAGACGGTCTGCTCTGGTCATGGAGTCTGTAGGGTTTCTTGAGCTTGGCTGCTGAATGCAGATAGGCTGGATAAACCTAAGTGCGCATGTGTATTTTGGTCGGCCTGAGACCGCTGGGCAAACACATATGTGCATGTAGGGAGCACAAGCATTCCTCATCCCCCTCCCATGCCCCGCGCCTCTCTACACAAGCTGGCTCAGAGCCGGCAAATCAAAACTAAAACCATGCCAGAACATCATTTTATTTTTCATTTATTGCCTCTACGCCAGGCAGTGAGGCAACGCTCCTCCGCCATTGCACAGGAGCCGCCTGGCCCAGGCATCTTCATACCTCGCAAGAATATGCTGGACCTAAAGAGGGTCCCTAAGGGCTGCAGCATGAATTGTGCCACTTTAAGGGACCCTTCACCAAGCTCATGCTAACTGCCTTTGCAGCCTGCGTGGCTTGGTGCAGCGAAACCCGAAGAGTCGACATGACACACATATCTGTGTGCCATGACAGCAAAACACTGCATGTGGTATAGGTAAGTCACACCTATGGCAGGCCTTATAGCCCGAAGGCAGAGTGCACTATACACATGTGTGGGTATATCTCCCTGAGCGGATGTGTCCTGTGATATCTAAGTTCACCCGTAGATATTACCAGTGCAAAGGGAAGCCATGACAAGTACATGGGCTGGACACTCGTGATTACGAGTTCCCCAGCTACATGATAGCTTCACTGTACGCCAAGGTGTGTGCTACCAAACACCTCATCTTAATAAATCCACACCAATGCCAGTGGTGGATTTATTAATAAATGCACACAGAGGGCACCTTAGAGGTGCCCCCGGAAAACACACTAACGACTAGTCAGTTCACTGACTGGTCTCAACCAGCCAGCCACCATAGACAGGTTTCTGATTTCCTGAGGTGAGAGCCTTCGCTCTCGGAGGTCAGGAACAAAGCCTGCTCTGGGCGGAGGTGTTTACACCTACTCCAAGCAGGATGGACATTCCAGAGCGGGAAGCTTCAAAGGCCCTGGCGCCTTTGTTATGTACCCCCGAGCCTCGATAGATAATGGAGGTGCCCACCCCCTGTCCTGACCTCACTTTTTGGCAGCAAGACAGGTGGGAAAATTAGTAAGATTAGGAGGTGAGCCCACATTCAGCCAGCATCACCCCTAGGGTGGGACAGCTGAAGTGGACCCCACTTTTCAGATAACTCCATGTTGTTTTGGAAGGAATTCGCTTTCTAGGGTCAGGGTTATGCTCACTGTTAGACCTGTCAGCTTTTTGGATGGTCTCCCCTTATTTTTGTCCCTTTCTGCCTCCCATTATTTTTTCCACCAATCCTTTTTGTGTGGCCGTAGGTCTCCGGGTGCCCCACCACTGCTAACCAGTGCTGAGGTACAGGTGCGCCTTCCTAAAATGGTGGGTATAGTGGGTTTCTAAGATGGACGCCTGCTAGAAATTACCTCAGAGCTCTGGCCCATTGGATTACATTAGAGGGTTCCAGAACCTTCCAGTCCACTCTAGTGACCTAGGCCTAGGCTATATAAGGGAGGACACTGGACGGCCATTTTGTCACTGCTGGGCTGGCTGGAGTGTAGACACCTGCATCAGGGGGATGGTGTCTGAGGCTACTCTGACTGTTCCTAGGGGCTGTGAGCTAGTTGTGAGTGCTGCCTCCTCCCTGTTGATCTGGCCCAGCTTATGAGAGAAGATCTATGAACATCCTGTCCCAGAGTGGCCATTCATCAAGAAAGCTAATTCCCTTGAACTACTGGTGAAAGTGATCTTACCCCAACCCCAGAAAACATTGACGGGTGGCACCGTGGGCTCATAGGGCAATGCAGAACAAGGGGCCTGAGTCACAACCCCTGAAGTGAAGCGGGCTTCCCACCTTAGCCTTTGCCCTGTTGACATTACTGAGGTGAGCAGATGGTAATTGTGCTGTGTGCCGCTGAAATCTACCAGCGCGATATTAGTCGGAGCCCCCCACCCCTTCTCTGCTCTTCCGCCCTTCCTGAGGCGCTACTGCACCGCTGGCCTGGGTGCTGAATTGGGCCAAGTGATCCCGGTGACAGGTGTGTGGAAGGGGAAGCAGCACAAAGCCCCGTGAGAGATGCTGGGCGGGGTCGCTGGGTAATCGGACTCCCGCCCAGCCCGTCACCTCGCTCGTCAGTCTGAAGCTCCTCTTCAGAGCGGAAGCTGCAGCGGTCCTCAGAAGGCCGGATCCACTCACCGATTTTTGTCAAGCGGACGGGAGTGGGTGCCGGAGACCCGTCTGCATTGGGGCCTCAGGATTCCTCACGTCGCGGCTCGGCTGCGGTCCCGCCCCGCTTCAGGTGAATCGGCAAAGACTTGAGCGGGGGTACGGGGGGAAGTGCGGCCTCAATAACTGCCTCAGAGAAGACATCCCAAAGGCGCCGATCAGGCGCGCAGGTATCTGGGGGAAACACAAAAGGGAGGGAGGGACTGAAGGAAGAGAGACAGACAAGGAGGGGGCGGACTATGGTGTTTGAGGGTGCCACGAGGCTGCCCTAAGAAACCCCCCTCCCCCCCAGCTGCTGGTGACATTGTGACTGACTCTTATTTTGAGAGTAGGTCCCAGACTTTAATTTCTCTCCTCAGGAGTAAAGCCTCTGTGTATACTATTACACACAGGAGTGAGGAAGGAACAGCGCGCTCAGTATAAGAAATTGTTATGACTCTTGTCTTAGGATATTGTCCAGCTTAACTTGAATTGATTCAGCGCCTGCTAAAATTAAAATTCATGTATTAAAGTGCCTGCTCAAGTGGAAATTTGTGCCTAATATAGTAGAAATTGATATCCAGATCCAACTAGGGAAACCTGTCCCATGTTTCTATTGATTTTTAGGTGATATTCTACCTGACTAATTGTCACACTGAATGTAAACAGAAACTTGTGGCTTGACAACTGTGAGGAAATATGAAATGCTGTTTGATTAATATGATTAATTCCCGAAAGTGAAATGACTAAGTTCTAGTTGAATACACATTGGAATCTTTATACCCCTTTTTCTTTTAAAATATAGAGATAAAGCCTCACTATTTTCTACGTAACCAAGACGGTGTGGTGTCATTTTTGGTGGGTTTGCACAGGGGTGTTGTAGTGAGTGTTGCGCAAATACATCACAATTGCCTTCTGGATTGAGTGTCTCCACTCTGTGCCTTGCTACCTTAAGTGGGATGGTAGTCCCGGGTCCAACACTCACTTCCCACAGAAAGTGGTCATATAGAGGGTGTAGACACCCTAAGGTAGGTTGCCCATTGTCTACTACCTGTCACTCCCCGTAAACTACCCTAAATTTAGTATTTAAGTCATAATCCCGCAACCAATGAACTTAGATTTGACGGATCAACAGAATAAGGACAAAGAACAGTCACTGCCAGGCGAGAATTGCAGAAGATCTTTGGACTTTGGGGCAAAAACCTTCTGTCCTCAGCCATATCTCAACAATCACGACAGAGTGACTCATCCTGCAGGCTGGAGAACTACCAAAGCCATGGGTAGGCTGCCAGCACTTTGAAAAACACTGAAAGTCTCCCTTGGAGTAGAGGAGCTTTTCCCCTGCAGTCTGTAGACACCGACAAGCAGAGTCCGGTCCAAAGCCTAGCAGGTCCCCAGCCTGACCGATGCTGCAGAGGACCAGGAGAAGGTATTTGTGCTCTGGAAGGTCAGGTCTGTCTCCCAGCTGAGTGTGAAGACACCAGGGCCGACCGGAGCTTTGCAGCACCAACCCCCAGGGTACTGGACACCGAACACAAAATGCCAACAGCAAGAGTCCAGTACAGATTTTCACTGCATCAGGACCAAACAGGCATCGAAGGATATCAGCATCACTGAAATCCATTCGAGAGTGACCCAGCTGCCTTGATTTATGGCAAGGCACAGAGGCCTCTATTATGCATATTTCTTTAAATGCCAGCTCACAGCAGCAATACCAAACAATGTAAAGAATTTAGAACATATGTTTAACATTCCAATCTGAATTAAATCCTGTGAGAGGCAGCCATATTCCTTCTTTGTTGCTGCTCACAGCCAAGATAAATTCATTTACTCTCTGTGTATCTTTATTTACCATTGAACTGCATGGTTAAGGGTATTACGTGCTATATTTAGAATTTTGAATATGTTGAATGTGTTTTAGGAATGTTTGAGTTATTGTTGTCATGTTTTTGGCATATTAAAACGTTTATTATGTTTGGATGTTTCATGTAAGAGCGTTTGTTATGTTTGTGGGCGCTACCTAATGCTTGATTCCGCTGGCGCGCACGGGGTGTTTCTTCTGACATTTAGACTCCGCTCGCACCGGCTGCGCGTCCCTCTAGCTTGCTTCCTGGCCGAGCTTTCACCCCTCACGCGCTGCGGCTGCGGCCGTTGCTTATGCTCGTAACGGGCTCGTAAGGTCTCTCTCTCTCTCTCTCTCTTGCGCTATGCGTTGCCAGGATTAGCCACGGGCTCTCTCTCTTTCGCTATACGCTAACAGAATTGGCTCAAGTTCACCTCTAACGGGTCCTGCCCGAGGGTTTGTTTGGTTTTGTCTCACGCGCAGGCGCGAACGCTCTGAGCCCACCCGAGTTCAAAACATACGCTCTTCGACTCATGCACACTGTATATTGTTAGCACACTGCATTAACAAAATATACTGTTGGCTGCTTGCCTTCAAATGAGGTTCTTTCACTCACTATTCACTCCGGGACGATTTTGATGATTTCAAACGCTTCTTGGCCCCTTGAGGCCGCCATACTCATGTCAGGTGACCCGGCGGCCATCTTAAATTGGTCTTTCTTGCTCCGTGTGAAGGGATTTCTGGCGGCCATCTTTTGGACACGCAAAAGAGCCGGTTGACAGTTTTTCCTATGCGGTAACAGACATCTGTCATTGGGATTTCGGTGAGGTGATCTGTGTTTGACGATTTTTAGTGGTGTTTTCTCTGTTGCTTGAGGTTAACTGCCCTTTATTGGTGTTTCCTCTCTTGCTCGAGGTTAACTATTAAGGGTGTAAGCCACTATATAGGTGGTTTAGAATTGGGTTGTTAAGCTCACTGTTAAAGACTCCTTGGTAGACTCAATTGCCTTACGATGTTAGACTCAATTATCACTTGAAAGTCGGGAAATGGACCAAATCACTTTGAGTGGGGATTCTGTTGATGACAGAATTAAAGAGTCTGTTGATAAGGCGGTTTCAGCACTGGCTTCTCAACTTGGTAAAAAGCTGGATGAGTGCATTGATAGGATGGAGGAAAGGTTTTCAAGGGATAGGAATGCAGAGGGACAGTTTTCCTCCGTGGAGGGAAACGCAGTTGGTACCGTAGCTTCTGGTAGTGGTGTGAAAGCCAGTCAAAAGAGCAGACATCTGAGTACAGAAAGAGAAGGTCAAGGTAATGAGGCCTTTATAATGAAAGGCATAGAGAAATCTTCTTGAAAAGAGAATAATGGACAGGCTATGAGGGCTAAAAAGGGTGATCGCAAAGTGATTATTTGCGATGAATCATCAAGCACTGGCGACATTTCCATTTCATGCTCCTCTGACTTTGAATCCTCGGAGGAGGAAGAGGAGGTTTAGGGCAAAAGGTTTAAGAGAGAGATGGATGATACCTCAGATCACGTTTTGGACCCTTTAGGGGAATAGATGTTTGACCCAAATTCCATCCAACACCCTCTTTCCCCTCAGTGGGAATCCATAGAACATGTTGCACAATATGTTGAGTTTTGGATAAGGAGGGAAATGCCTAAGGAGGTGAGGACCAAAATGAGGTCTGAGTGTCCGAGGCCCTCTTTGGCTAACAAATTTGGGCTTACCCCTGAACTCGACTCGAAAATGTTGACCTTCCTTAACAAGATGGGGAGAGACCCTAGAAGGGGGCTCAATAAAGGGCTCAAGGGGTGCCAAGACCGCCTCTTGGATGTATTTGGTTCCTTAACTAAGATTTTCGATCTTTGCGAGGAGGCATACTTCCAGAATGGTGTCATTAATTCTGGGGATCTACGACAGTGGATCCAAAGGGCCATCTGCTTATTAGGCAATGCCAATGCCTCGTTGTGCATCGAGAGGAGGAAAAGTTTATTAATGAAAATAGACCCAAGTCCAAGCTAGCCGAGTTAGCTTCTAAGAAATCGGGTCAAAAAGCTAATGGTATGCTCTTCGGGGAAGAGTTTGTAAAGGAGATGGCCAAATACGCAGGGTCCTTCAATTCGATTCAGAAGGTCCAAAAGGACATCACAAGGGTTTTTGGCGCAGCCAGAAGGATGCGGGCCGATTCTCCGGCCATGGTATTGGCATTTCCAGAGCCTCCTTCTCCAGAGGTGGATTCAAATCAGGATTTCAATCAGGATCCTACCCTCCAAGCTTCTTCCCTTGGATACAGAGAGGTGGAAGAGGACGCTATAGAGGCGAAAGAAGAGGTAGATTCCAAGTTATGTTTGATAAAAGACCCTTTATCTACCAATCCAAAGGTGGGTGGCAGACTTGCTTTGTTTCTGGACAGGTGGAAGGAATTCACGTTAGACCCTTGGGTCTAACAGACAGTCTCTGGTTATGTAAAAGATTTGGTTGCAAGCCCAATACAGGTAAGGAGGCTCCCTCTGCTAAGATTTGCAAAGGATCAGGAGGTCTTGGTAACTCAAGAGGTAGAAGAGTTAGAATAAAAGGGTGCCATAGAGAAAGCAAAAGATTCTTGCACTGGTTTCGTAAGCAATCTTTTCTTAGTGGAAAAGAAGGACAAGACTATGAAGCCTGTGATAAATCTGAAAGATGTGAACGGATGGGTGGAATACAACCATTTCAAGATGGAAGGTATTCACATGTTGAGAGACATTTTGAGGGAAGGAGATTGGCTGACTCGCCTGGACCTGAAAGATGCTTATTTAACTATTCCTGTTTGTGTAGAACAAAGAGATCTTTTGAAGTTCCTATGGAAAGGTACGATGTGGAGGTTCAGGAGCCTCCCCTTCGGGCTGACATCTGCCCCTTGGTGCTTTACAAAAGTAATGCGTCCAATAGCGGCCTGGTTACGGTCAAGGGGGATAAGATTGATCATTTATCTGGACGACATTCTTATAATGTCAGAAACCGAAGTTCAGGCTCAGGAACATACCGCCTTAGCAGTCAGGGTGATAGAAGACTTGGGTTTCATAGTGAACAGGAAGATATCTGGTCTGGTTCCCAGTCAGGAGACCGGTTTTCTTGGTTTTCAGATCTCGACCTTGAACTGTGTTTTTAAGTTACCTATGGAGAAGGTCAGGAGGATTAGCAGGGAGGTGCACAAATTGCTAACGAGAGACTGGGTCGTCTTGAGACAGGTCGCAAGAGTTATAGGACTTCTTACGGCCTCTATTCAAGTGGTTTTTCCAGCACCTCTCCATTACCGCGCAATGCAGAGGTTGAGAACCTTGTATCTGAACAAAGGGGTGAGCTATTCCCACAGGGTGCAGTTAGATTCAGAGGCCAAGGAGGAGCTAGCTTGGTGGTTGGAAAATCTCGAGGCTTGGAATGGGCAAGTAATATTTGGCCCGACCCCAGACATGATTATAGAATCAGACGCCAGCCTTCAGGGTCGGGGTGCCAGATGTAGCTCCTTGACTATCGGAGGAAGATGGACAACTCAGGAGAGGGAAATGCATATCAACTACCTAGAGTTGTTGGCAGGTTCATTTGCGGTGAAGAGTTTCGCAAAGGACCGAGTCAAATGTTGTGTGCTCCTGAAAATGGACAACATCTCAGCAGTCAAATATGTGAACAAACTAGGGGGCCCTCGTTCAAAGGCCCTAGAAGATCTGGCGAGAGAATTTGGGCATTTTAGTCTGAGAAGAAATATTATGCTTCTGGCTCAGTATTTACCGGGGGTGAACAACTCCGTCGCGGACTCGAACTCCTGTCAGCTGAAGGATTTCAGCGATTGGAGACTGAACAGACAAATGTTTCTTTCTTTGAACAAGAAATGGGGTACTTTCGTGCTGGATCTCTTTGCCAACTATGTAAATGCACAGGTTGCAGATTTTTCAGTTGGAGAACAGACCCAGCTGCAGAGGCAGTGGATGCATTAATGCATCCTTGGAACGAGCCTCGTTGTTACGCGTTTCCCCCTTTTGCTCTGATTCAGAGGGTCCTGTTGAAGGTCAAGAGGGACAAGGCAGAAATAGTTCTAGTTACCCCATTCTGGACATCTCAAGTTTGGTATCCAGATGTTATGGAGATGTTGATTGCCGACCCAGTACTTCTGCCGAATGTGCCGGACTTGCTAATCAATGCCTCGGGAGATTTTCACGAGATGGTCCTTCAGGGTCATTTAAGGCTAATGGCTTGGTTGATTTCGTGTGAGCCTGGCAAATGTCGGGCTTATCTTTGGAAGCTTCAAAGCTCATTAAGGACTCATGGGCAACTGGGACCTCAAAGGCCTACAGGCTGGCCTGGGGAAAGTGGATTCGTTAGTGTGCTTCGAGGAGTCTGGCTCACGTATCAGTTACCTTAGTTGAGGTAGTTAACTACCTTTCTGAGGTTTTCCATGACTGTAAATCTTCTAATACCGTTAATATTGCTATATCAGCTATTTCTTTAGGTCATGATGTGGTGTATAGCGTCCCTGTCGGGCAACATAACGTGGTAAGGAGTCTTTTGAGGAGCGTAAGAATTAAAGCTCCTCCTGGAGCGAAGTACTCTTCCCTTTGGGATGTGGATATTGTTTTGAAGGAACTTTTGACTTGGAAGGAAAATGAGTTTTTAGGTCTGAGGGATCTATCTTTCAAATTAGTTATGTTGTTGTGCTTGATTTCCTCCCGGAGAGTGTCAGATGTGAAAGCTTTGGAGATTACAGGACGTAGATTCGTTCCTGAGGGTGTTTGTTTCACTATTTCTAGGAGAATCAAGAATAGTCTATGACGATTTTCTACCCTAATTTTGATGATTGTAGAAAGTTGTGTGTGATGAGATGCATACGTGAGTATGAAAGGAGGACTGAATGTCTACGAAATGGCTCTGAAACACAGCTGATTATTTCATTCAGACACCCTCATAAGGCAGTCTCCCCTCCTACCTTGGCTCGTTGGGTCAAAGAGGTCATGTCTAAAGCAGGGATTGATTTAACTAAGTTTGGTGCTCAGTCTGCGAGAGGGGCTATGGCTTCTAAAGCCTTCTTTACGGGAGGTGGTTTATCAGCCATTGTATCTGCGGCTGATTGGTCTTCTGAATCTGTGTTTAAGAAATTTTATTTTAAACCTGTGGACTGTCCAGTATCGAATATTATGGCAAGATTTTGAACATGCATAATATTGGCCTCTGTGCCTTGCCATAAAATTCAGATTTTCCACAGTCCGGTGGGTAGAAAATCATGATTTTATTAAAGACAAGGAGGCTGATATTATCCCTCCCTGTTATTTTCCCACCCATTAATATTGTCTTTGACTCTTTTCAGGTGGTGACAACAAGAAGTAATCTACAATGGAGATAACTCTTGGTTTCTTTTAAGTTTATTGCTGTTTTACACCTTGACATGGATTGAACTTTTGGACTTGTTCGCAGCTTTAAGAAGGAATATGGCTGCTTCTCACAGGATTTTATTCAGATTAGAATGTTAAACATATGTTCTAAATTCTTTACATTGTTTGGTGTTGCTGCTGTGAGCTGGCAATTAAAGAAATATGCATAATATCAGCCTCTGTGTCTTTAATAAAATCATGATTTTCTACCCACCGGACTGTGGAAAATCTGAATTGTTCCCTGCCATATGTTTTTCCCTGATAGCGAGGTCTATCTTTGAGCACCAGCCCAGCTGACCTAACTACTCTGCATCTAACCCCTCCGTCAGCTCAGGTCCTGATGAACTGACTATGCCCCTGTGCTCCGAAACCCCTAGCGACCTGAGCCCCCATTTAGGAGCCCTCAGACTTGCCCACAAGTCCCCTTGTGCAACCTCTTTTCAGGTGGCCCTCTTTCTCCGTAGCTCGACCAACCTGCCTCACCAGCACCCTGCTCCTGTTAGAACTGTAGTAACTTCCTCACACAGGATTAAGTTAAGGATCTTCTTTATTAAAATAAGTTGTAGATGGTATGAAATAAGGGTTTTTCCAGGTTGAGATACAACTCAGGTCTGACCAGCATTCTACAGTACACTCAATACATTCCAAAAAACTCTAACATTCTACATACTACTAACCTTACTGCTACGTTACCACACATCTCCCTTCTTAATAAAAAAATAAAAGAAGAGGACAACATGGTGAACTACTAAAATTAAACTAAAGAGCTTTACTTACAAACATAGTCTTCTAAAAATGTAGGTGCAATTACCTTCCTTCCACTCTTGGTGTAAATCTGTTGTTCCATACTGGCGTCATTGGAAGAACTCACAGGAACATATTCATGTGGAACTGGATCTGAATTAACCTCAAGACCCAAATCAACATTACCTGCCACCTCTGGAACATTATCATCAAAAACAACATTATCATGGGAATGAACAACAGTAGGTTGAACAGAAATCGACTCAGAAGAAGTAACAGGACTCAACCACCAGTAGTCAGCATAATCACCAGCACAATCACCCCCATCTCCCTCCTTGAAACTGTTTCCTGACTCAAAACATCTGGCCAAGGCAATCTTACTCAAATGATGAATGCTACCGTTATCTAACATAACTCTATTGCGCATTACTTTGGTGATTGTTCTGGGATCTGAAAATCGTGGTTGAAGTTTTCCAACCTTCTTTGAGGTCTTGACTCTAACTAACTGACCAACCTCAACCTGTGTCTCCTTGGTTCCATGTTCTTTGTCATAATACATTTTGTTTTTACCTTGAGATATGCTAATGTTTTCTCTGACCTTCCTTGAATCCCAAAAATATTTCCTACTTCTGCCCATCCAAACAGGATTCATTTTGCAATAAGGAAATCTACCTCTCATTAAGCCAAAAGGACTTTCTCCAGATGTATCATGTACAGTTATTCTATACGACCACAACATTTTATCACTACGCCAATCCTTTCTTCCCTTGTTGGCTAACTGTAACGTACGTTTAATCACCCTGTTAACTCTCTCCACAACAGAGTTACCTTGAGGATGATACAAAGCAGAAAACCTCTGCTTGACACCAGTAGACTCCATGAACACTTTCATAGCATCAGATTTAAACTGCACTCCATTGTCAGTTAGGATAGAAGCAAGCAGACCTTCTCTAATGAAACACTCATCCAAAAATGTGATAACTATATCCGTGTTAACTTTGTCCACAACTTTCAACTCTATCCATCTTGAAAACAAATCAACTAAAACTAATATATATTTCAAAGAATCATCTTGCCATACTATGGGTCCCAAAATGTCCAACGCCAATTCTTCCCACGGTAATTTGGGACAACCCAATGAAGACATTGGCGGATTGAGTGTTTTCTGACTTTTGTCTGAACACTCACAACTGATACATTCTCTTACAGACCTTTCAATTTCTAAATTAATCCCAGGCCACCAGTACAAAGCTTTAATATTCTTCTTGGTTCTAGAAACACCTGGATGTCCTTCATGTCCCAAAGTAATGATTCTTGAACGAACACCTTTTGGTGGAACTAGCTTATCACCACGGCAAACAAATGTGCCATCAACACTTAGGGGCCGATTATGATAGCGGATAATCCGCATCCTCAGGGCCGGCGGAAGCCACCGCCGGGCCGGAGGATGCGGATTATCCGCTGCGGACTGAAGAAATACCCCGTAGGATTAGGATGGCGGGGGGGATATTTTTACTGTCCGCAGCTTTTCCGCCGCGGTCGCCTTCCGACCGCGGCGGGAAAGCTCTAACATGGCTGGCGGTGTCCATCAGACACCGCCAGGCATATTAGGATGGCTGCGGTCCCATGCCTTTCCACGGCGGCATTTCCGCCGTGGAAAGGCATACGGTCTTTTGTTTGGGGGCCCGTTGCGGGCCCCCAGGGGTGAAAGGGGGGTGAGGGTTGCACATGGGGGGTACCTATGGAACCCCCCTACCTTTGCGTGCACGAAGCGGCAGGCACCACACGGTGCCTACCGCTTCGTGCATGCAAAGGTCAACATGCACTTTTTAACCTTGCGGCGGGTGCTGCTTGAAGCAGCATCCGCCGCAATGTTAAAAATACAGGATGTGACCGCCAGGGTGGCGGTCACATCCTAATTGCCATGGAGGGACCGCCCCTGCCCATGCGGACGGTCCCTCTTCCTCGGGGATGGCGGACGGACGCAGGTCGGTCCGCCATCCTAATAGGGCCCTTAGTTTGTCTCTAACCTCCCAGAATGGTTTGAACTGAGGTTCAGCTTTCGAATGAGTGTGCCAACCATTAGGGATCCTATCTTTGACCCCATCAAGAACCACATCTTTTGTACGTTCACTTTCCCACTCATCCTTTGACAAACCCTGAGAATCCGAAAACACTCCAGCCACACAGCAATCATTCCATGAGTTATGATCAACTTCTCTCAAGGGCAAGGACAGTCTGCTTAAGAAATCTGAAACAACATTCTTAACCCCTGGAACATACTCAATAGTATACACAAAATCCTGAATCCTCATGGATAATCTCGCAATCCTGGCTGATGCTCTGGATAAACCCTCAGTAGTTAATAACTTGGTCAAAGGTTTATGATCAGAATGGAGAGTGAACTGTTTGCCCCAAATGAACTTGCGAAAATGTTCCATTGCCCACACACAGTCTAAAGTTTCCCGTTCAATAACGGAATACTTCTCCTCACACGGTGACAAGGAGCGTGATGCAAATGCTATTAGTACTTCCACACCTTGTTCGGACAATTGTGAGAGGACACTTCCTAAACCAGTTCCATTGGCATCAGTGGTAAGGAAAGTTTTAGCAGCAGGATCAAACCCTTGTAACATAAGCACATTGGCTATTGCTAACTTTATCTCATGAAAAGCTTTCCTGCAACTTTCACTCCACACAAATGGTGATTTGGTTTTCATTAAAACACGCATTTCATATATCTTAAGCGAAAATTGATTGACAAATTTGGAGTAAAATTGCGCCAAACCTAAAAACAATCTGAGATCATCCTTTCATTTAGGTCCAGGAGAATTAACAATCGCTTCAACTAGTTTTACTTTGGGTTTGATACCACCATCACAAATTTCATGCCCTAGGTACGTAACTGATTTTTCTGAAAATTTGCATTTACTCAACTCAGCAACCAAACCATTATCTGCAAGGATTTTGAGTACTTCTCTAAGTAAAGTGTCATGATGAGACTTGCTTTTCACCATTATTAAAATGTCGTCTTGGAAGAAAATTACCTCCCACATGTGGCCAAATAACCTCAACATTAATCTTTGAAAAATTGTGGCCGCTGAGGCTAGGCCAAACGGCATACGCTTAAACCTAAAGCAACCAAATGGGGTACAAAATGATGTCAAATGTCTGCTGTCAGGATCTAGGACTATTTGGTGATATGCCGCTGATAGGTCCAAAGTGGAAAACCACTTAGCCTCTCCGGTCAAAGACAGCATTTCGTCTATTCAGGGAAGTGGATACTGATCAATAAGAATTTGAATATTTAAATACCTCAAATCCACACACAAGCGGGCCTTTCCGTTGGCCTTGCGTGCAACGACCAACGGAGAAACCCACTCTGCTGCCTCCACTGTCTCAATTACATTAGAATTTAACAATTTTTCCAGTTCAGATGTGACTTTGTCCCTAATGATCATTGGAATATTCCTTGCTTTGTGTATTCTGGGAACTGCATCATCCTTTAATCGGATATGGTGGGTAAACCCTTTCAACTTGCCCATACCATTTGAAAAGACAGAAGGGAATTCATTAAGAACCCATTTTTTTGTGTCTTCGCCATCACAAGAAACCAACACCTGTTCCTTGCTATTCGGATCCAGGATGATATTCAAGCTTTTCTGGTCTTTCCATCCTAACACAGACGGTCTATCTTTAGAGATGTACAACTTGCAAGTGGCATGTCTTCCCTTAAATCTAAAGACCAAGAATGTCAATTCTTTCTCCAGTGTAACTTTCAGGAGCAATGTCAGGAGGTTCTAACCATCCTCCAATATGGGAAACAGACTGTTCTTCCCAAATGTATTGAGCTATGATTGTGAAAGGGGACCCCAAGTCAGCAGCTAACTGGGTAAGGACTCCTCCTAAAGAAACCTGGCACAAAGGTTTATTGGATGACCTATCAGAAATACTTAAGACAACTTTTTTTCTCGTAGCCACTTGCAATTGAACACTCTCATCACTGGAAAATGAGCTGCAATCTGGTTCTGTTTCTTGAATACATGCTACTTTACCTTTGTAATTTTTGTGCAATTTTTTCTGCATACCGTTGTAAAATGTCCTACTATCCCACATACTAAACATTTTGTTGTTTTAGCAGGACATTTTGGATACTGAGCCGAATGTGAACGACTGCCACATCTAAAGCAAACTAACTCAGAATAGTTTTTTGTCTCTACATTATCTTTCTTAACAGATCCTGCCTTGACATCTCTGTTATTCTTATAATTGCTTCTGCTATCTGAAATGTTATTAACAACTTCCACTTCTTTTTTTTTTCATTGGTTAATGATGCTTTAGCACATCGTTCTGAAAGCTCGGCTTTTTTAACCATGGCAATCATTTCTTTCAAAGAACCATCACCCTCCACCCACAACTTATGTTGGATAGTTTTGTTTTTTGTATACATCACAATTTGATCACGTAAAAACTCATCATGAAGTTGAGCAAATCTACATTTGACAGCCAGTTTCCTCAATGCAGATATGTAATCTTCAATAGTTTCGATTTTCTCCTGTTTCCGTTGAAAAAATGCATGCCTAGTGGCAGCAATACAAACACTAGGGGAAAAATGGTCATCTAAGTCATGTAATGCTGCTTTAAAAATATCAATGTCTCCACCGTCTCTATCTTGCTTGCGTAGTTGATTATAAATCCGTAATCCTTCAGGACCCAAACCTAATAAAAGAATCCTTTTTTTCCTTTCTGGAGAAAACTACCCATTAACATCTTCCAAATTAGCGATGTAATTGAGGAAATATTCTTTCCAATCCAACCAAGCAACCGGTGGATCACCAGAAACTGCCAAAAATTCCCTTGGAGAATTTAAGTGCATGCCATGTAAAGATGTTTCTCTAGAAGAGGCACTGTCACTGATAGAAGGCATGGTGAACTACAATCAAAGAACTTGAAAAATTACACAAAAAATAGAATAAAAACAAATGCCAAGATATGATAATTGAAAGTCAAGAAATAGTACTTGAACACGTTGCTAGAAGTATGTCAATACAGATGAGTGCTGAGAAATACACCTCAAACATCCATAGTAATGACAGTTGATGCTAGAAATAAATTACTCAATTTTATCCAGAGTAACCGCTCCTCGAATGTCTCACCGGCAGCACCCTTGAATGCTTAAACACATGACCCAGTACTTAAAATAAATAAATAAATACCGTTTGTAAAAAGGGGTATTTAAACGATGTTCTCCTTCACTCTGCTCGATGTGACTGCAATCTGCCAAACAAACAATGATGATTTCCAAGATGGCCGCTAAACGTGACCTTACGTTGGGTCACATAGAGCGTACCCACAATGCACTCTGATAGGTGATGCTGTAAGAGGCTCTGCCGGGAAGTGATGATATCAATGGCTATGCGTCATACAAGGAGAGAGAAGAGTAAGAACGGTGCAGCGTTTTTTAAAGGTAAGCTGCTGCAAACACTGTTAGTTCGTTAGGTAGTGGCACGGGACTATCTTCGTAAGATGCAAACAGCGGACGTTAAGGACAGTCAGTAGAAAGTAGACGATGACGGAGAGGGACAACACGCAAATAAATATAGTGCGCTCACGCTCGTAACTTTGTCGAATGAAACTCCGTGGCTACCTTTCGCTGAATTAAATATGAAGAATTTCCCTTCGCTCACTGTAGAATTGTATAAGAGAAGAACAATTTCAGGAATCTTAAATCTTAAATCCTCAGACGATCCCATTCCATCCGATTCACGACGTTGCCAAATCTGTAGTAACTTCCTCACACAGGATTAAGTTCAGGATATTCTTTATTAAAATAAGTTGTAGCTGGTATGAAATAAGGGTGCTGCCAGCTTGAGATACAACTCAGGTCTGACCAGCATTCTACCGTACACTCAATACATTCCAAGAAACTCTAACATTCTACATTCTACCCATACTACTAACCTTACTGCTACGTTACCACAAGAACTGAGGTGGTTCCTGAAGAACTGCTGATAGTACTTTGTACTGATGGAGCGAGCTTCAGAAATATATTTTGTTTTGACTCGCAAAGTTAAACTTCCATAATAAAATAATTATATTAATCAGCATGAAGTGAAATGTATTAACCAACCTAGATTAAAATGCATACACGACATGAGGGACTAATACATGTGCTCTTTGTTGCAAATGCATGTTTGTAAAAATAATAAACTAACCTTGTCTATTGTCTTTGTCAGTATTAAATGCGGCTGTTTTATTAATGGCAAGTGCTTATTTGTGTGTGCTTATGTTTTGTCTATTCGTCTTTATGTGGCACAAGAATCATGTTTGATACTAAAATGCTTTGGCTAGGTAACATTTATGAATGGGTTAATAATTAGCAAAGGGGTGTGGGTAACAGAATGAATTCTAATTCTTTCATTAATTATTCTTTTGTGTTTGTTTGAATAATAGTCATCAAGAGAGAGGTCTGAGGCCTAACGTTTTAAAGATGGTATTGTCGAGTCCTGTCCAGAAAGAGCAAGAGCCCTGCGTGGAAAGTTTTATCACGTTGAAAATATTTGCAAGCTCAATTGAAGATTGTAGTATACGTGACTTGTGAATAAGAGACAATAGACTCTAAGAAAAGTTTGAACTAGGCTTCGAAAAGATGATGACACCATGTGGACTGATGTCTGTCAGCCAATGAAAACTTTGGATGGCAGAAGAAAAGAATACTTTTTAGTGAGATTAGCTAGGGAAAAAGGTATAAAAATTGCCCCCTTGAGTAGGAGGGCGCTTCTCGCTTTCCGATTCCTGTTGGGCGTGTCGTGCTGAAGAACTTTTGGAGCACGTAAGGATAATAGGGTTAAATGACTGTTTTCTTTAGGTGAAACGAGTTTTAGACAGGGAAGTCAGAGTTTAGGTAATGGAAACTGTTTATTCTTCTTTAATCATGCTAATTGATTTTGCTTGAAAATGCAAGTCTAATTTGCTGTTCCTCAAATAAAACTACTAATTTTATGCTAATAGAGAGAAACTTTAAAATGCACTTTCTTTGAATAAATAGTTAATAAATAAGATTTTTGAAACGACAAGCTGGTCTTGTTTATTCATGGTCTAGTTACCATCAGCAGATCCATTTGCCTAAGTGACTTAATTAAATGATAAGGAATTCTAATAACCATGGTAGAATCATTTTATACTGCAGATGTATATAAATGTGTATATATTTTGAGAATAGATTTTATTAATTAGGTCACATGATTCAGTTGCCCAAAAATATGTCCTGTTAGTTTATGGGCCTTGTGAGGAGTTTATTGATTTATGGTGAGTTTTATGGAGTTAGGTAGTGTTGTTGAGACATATTTTCTATAGGGGCGCTGGATCAGTACCTTAACCCACTACTATTCCAATCCCAGATGAACCCCTGAAACAGTCTATACCTACCTTTATGCATCTTTGACTTCTCCTCCCATAGGATTGACTTGTGCGTAGAAGCGCACAGGTTTGAAAGTTTTACTTATCTCTACATATCTCTATCAAAAACTGTACATATCTTTTAACAAAGTTCTTGAGTTTGAGATGTATATAAAAAGAAGTGTTACTTTTCTACTTTGGTCTTGGATTTCTTCTTTGAGTGTGTGTCTCATTTTTTGCCTCTGCGTGTACAACAAATGCTTAGCACTGCCCTCTTATAAGCGTAACTGCTTGTCCACACTCCCACAAAAGACAGTGTCAGTATTATCTACTTTAGCCTCTGTAACCCAATCGGGGACCCACTGGACTCTCTGCATAGTATACTTCATTTTAGTCCACTATATAGATAGCCAGCTTCCTACAGCCACTATTTTAATTGCCATAAGTAATAATCCGGTGTAAATATAATCCATACGTCAATGCCTATTGCCTATTCTTCTTAGGTTGTCAGGGCTTAAAGAATGTACTATAAAGTTAACACTGCTTGGGTTAAAACCTATTCTTCTAACAATATAATTCCTCTATCTTTGTAAAATAAAAATGAAACAGATAAAGACAAGTGTGAAAAGCTCACTTTTGGGTAAATCGACTAATACTATAATCCATTCTGCCTCGTCTATAATACCAATTGTCTGATCTCGATATACAGCTGTCCTGCTCGTTTCTGGACGGCCGCGCGCCTGCATAGTGGCAACGGAACGCCACAATGGCCCGCCGTTACCACACGTGCGAGTCATAAACAGACGTATTCGTGTCTCGAGCGCTCTCAGAAGCGCCCCGCCCACAGCGTTCGGTCTATGGTTTCAGTTGCTGTGTTCTCGTCTCCATAGAGACAGCAGCGCTGCAGGCCAGCCCACACTGTTGATGATGGGGTGAATCTGACTTAAACTTGCGGTATGTGCGAGGTGGGTCCGAAGTCCGGTGTGCGCAAGGAAGAAGGTCCAACATGCGAGGTGCCCATCGAGGGTCCAGACAGTAAATCGCGCAAGGAAGGTCTGACATGCCCTGTGCGCAAAGAAGGTCAAACAAGCGAAGTGCTCAAGGAGGGCCCACCGTGTGAAGTGCGCAAGGAGGATCCAACGCGTAAATTGCTCAATGAGGGCCCGGTGTGCGAAGTGCAAAAGGCGCATTCGGAGCACAGTGTACGAAAAGAAAGTAAAACCTGCGAAGTATACAAGGAAGGACAGAGGTCCTCTGTGCGCCAAGAAGGTCCAACGAGCAATGTGTCTCACAAAGGTGTACGTTTTGATGTAAACAAGGTGAGTTTAGCAGACATTTCCAAAGAAGGTCAGTCTCGTGAAGTGCACAAGGAAGGTTCAGCGTGTGAAGAGCGCAAGGAGGGTCCAACTTACAAAGTGGGCAAAATGGGTCCAACCAGTGACGTGAGCATGAAGGGTCCAATATGTGAAGTGAACAAGGAGCAACCAACTAGTAAAGTGGGCCAGAACGGTCCAACATCTAAAGTGCGCGAGAAGCATTCGACGTGTGGGGTGCAGAAAGTGGGAGCAGTATGTGACGTGCGCAGGGAGGATCCAACGTCAGGTGTGCGCAAAGAAGATCCAACGTGCGCAGTGCGCAAGGGCACTCCACCACGCTCAGGCCCAAGAGAGGGCGAGTGCATCCGAGTACCACCGTGCGCCATGGTGTCCATAGGAACCAACACCGACTGGAAAGGGTAAGTGGTAGGGAAGAATACTCGACCTAAGGCATGACTCAGAAGTAAGTCAGGAAAACCCCCCTTGTCAGGGTTCAAAGAAAAGGAGTGGCAGGATACAAGTCCACTTAAAGTGACCACGCATGACCAGTCCCTCTTTTTCATTCACTTTTTGTATTATGGTTTAAACCCTATGCATCTCTTAGATATATATGCTATCTGTAAAATGGTATCCCCTGTCCGCTCAGGAGATAATTGCTTAATTTAGATACCAAAGGTGAAATACACCAGAAAGAGTGACATATCTTTTTCCTTTATGACACCCTCTCTCTTGAAATTACTGCCGTTCGCTGTTAGTGAAAATATTAATCATAACTCCTTCTGGAAATATCGTAAGACATGCCTTTTTAGGTCTCGCCTGAGCCAGCGCATGCACTACTCTGGCGAGACTCTTAGTAAGTGGGCTTTTAAAAATACGACCACACGCAAGCTTGCAGTTACGCACACATCCGCCATCTGGCTATCTGTCATGGCTCATTAAGCCTTGACAGCGCGCAAATCACTTTTATTTCCATGCAGCTCCACCCCCCTGCTCTCTGCTCTCACTACACCCTCCCTTCTCCCCCTCTCTCCTCATCTGTCACTGGGCGGGCTACAGCTTGTGTTAATTCCCTCCCCCTCCCCACCACACTTTCCTCTCACACTCGGCGCCTGCACTTTGCCCTTCCCCCTGCCCCACCACAGAGCGCGTCTTGTATGTTGGTCCCTTCGATTCCACTCTGCTGGCCGCCATGCCCGACCTTCCTCCCTCTACGAAACCACCTTTATCCCTCATTCTGTTATCTCGTTAAAGTTAAGGAGTGGAAATTAATCCTGGAAGAGAAAGGAGATAAGCGTAAAGATGACGCTGACCACCGCCACGACATTTATCATCCATTTTACAGAACGGTCCTCTTTCATCTGATGGGCTGTGACGTTCTCTTCCAGAAGTATTTCGGGTTGATGCACCATTTCTGCACTGCTCATGCGAGGCTGTTTACAAAGTGTACTCCCTTATTTCACATGCTGCGTCGCAATCCAGGGGCTTGTTTGTGATTACAGGGGATGGATTCAGACTGTCATCGTCACGTGCAGCATCAGCCGTGTTTTCACTCACAAAAGGCAAAGTGAAAACCGTCATTTATTACGGGAAGAGCAATCCAAGATATTTTGCTTCTACGCGGGACCTGCAGCCGGTTGCCAGGCATTCCTGGCTGATTTGCTTCATTGGCTACTTGATTTTTACCCTCGATTTCATTCTCTTAATCTGGGCTTAAAAACAATATACTATCACTTTGATTTTGTTTCAAAGAGCGGTCACGTGAACCCTCTACTAAAGTACTGCAAATTCTGCAAGCCAGCTTTAAAAAGCAATTAAGCTGTCCGAGATAAAAACAGAATCTTTGCTTTATAGCCACAATCATTTTTCATCTGCTAAATTGTTGCCACAGCTGACATTAGGCTGGGACTAGTCCAGTTTCACGCCTACACCACATTATCACTCAGGGCCAACACTGCATCACTCAGCACCACCACACCATCACTTAGGGACCCAACCATATCACTCAGCGCCACCACAGCATCAGTCAGCACCACCACAGCATCACTCAGCATCACCACAGTATCACTCAGGGCCACCACACTATCGCCCAGCATCACCACAGCATTAGTCAGCACCTCCACATCATTACTCTGCACTACCGCAGCATCACTCAGGGACACCACAGCATCACTCACCTTCACCACAACATCACTCAGCACCACCACAGTATCACTCAGTAACACTGCAGCATCACTCCGTACCACCACATCATCACTCTGCAGTGCCACAGCGTCACCACAGCATCAGGCAGCACCACAACAGCATCACTCAGGGCCAGCACAACTTTACTCAATGCCACCACAGCATCACTCAGCACACCACCGCATTGCTCAGGAACACAACAGCATCACTCAGTACCCCCACAGCATCACTATATGCTACCCCAGCATCACTCTGCAGCGCCACAGCATCAATCATCATCACCACAGCATCAGTCAGCACCACCACAGCATCACACAGGACCACCGCAGCATAACTCAAGGCCAGCACACCATCACTCAACTACACCACAGCTTCACTCAGTGCTTCTTACACTTTTTAATTACAACTTCTCAGCATGCTGCACAGCAGCCACACTTTTCTACTGCACAGCTTGCACACATTGGCAAAGTCAATAGCTCTATTGCACAGCTTACAAACATTGGCCCCCTCAATGCATAGCCTATAGGTCTCGCCTTTAGGACATTATAAGTGTTTAGTTATCCAGCACATTATCCTTAATTAAATAACATCAAGTGTTGCATAGCTAAACACTTATAAGGTCCCAAAAGCGAGAACTATTGGCTATGCCAATGCTTGCTAAAAATAACTAATTGTCTCTGTTGGTTATATACCTTGTTACTGAAAGGTCTTAGCTCCTGAACACTTGGTAGCTGTTGTGCCTAAAAGTTTCATTTCAAGTAATTCATTCATTCACATACTTTACTCAGGCCAACCAGTATTAAGTGGTATATATTGCAAAACGATGCTTCCCCCCTTGTGATGAAAGGATTCGGTAGACTTTTATAGGTTTAAAGATAAAGTTTATTCATATAGAAACTCCACCCGATCACGGAGCGTCCGATCAGCGGTAAGCCAACGGTGACAATGGCCAACCGAAGATCAAGCGTCCATGCACGGGTAACATTACATTTAAAAGGCAACATGTTTATCCACGAGCTGTGGCTCGCGTAACAGTACGGTCATACACCGCGTGAAACACCACGTGGTGTATGACACACAATTCATACATTACACCACCTTCCCCCTTACAACAGCGAACAATAAATAAATTAAAAACAATATTCAGAATCTAATAAATTCATTATACCTCTCCGGTACTCTGATACGCCTGCCAAAAGAAGAAAAAGTTTGATTAATGGTAACATTCTGTGGACTTGCAACATCCCTGATAGAAAGCTGGTTACCAGTTTGGCCTTAAGGAATAACGGGGGAACCACTTGATATATTAGGAACACTTAACCAAAAACTCCAATCCAGATTATCATAACTACCCTCACTAAGTTTATCTTTGATGATTTCAGCTTGGTGATTTGTCACTTTAACTAACTGGCGTTTATTCCACCAACCCTTTTTACCAAGGAAAGCAGCTCCCTTGCTAACTTTCACAACTTGAACAGGTGCAAAAAATTTCGAACGACCTTTAACTACTCTCCCGGGATTCTTAATCAACACCCAGTCACCTGTCATGACATCCACAAGTTTACCATCCGAACCACCATTAAAATGTAACTTCATCTGATTTTGTTTCTCTTGAACTGCCTTCCTAACTGAATGTAAATCAGTAGTTTTCTTTACAGCACTTTGGTATAACCATGAAGGAAACAACACAGAACGATTCTCTCTCCCTCTTAAAAGAGAAAAAGGAGATACTCCTGTAACACAATGAGGAGATGTGTTATAGTGCCAGACTTTTTGCTTGATAAACTCTCCTACCTTGTAGCCACAAAACACTGCAGTCTGTATACCCTCTTTAATTATCTTATTCCCCCTCTCCACAAGACCGTTTGAGGATGGGGAATATAATGCCACCTTCAGTTGCTTAATATCCAACTCCTTCAAAAATTTGCACATTTTATCTGAAACAAAATGTGTTCCATTGTCCGTGACGATAGACTTAGGAGACCCTTCTAAATCAAAAATCTTTTTGAGAAAGGCTATGGTAGAATCCGAATCTGGCGATTTAACAAAATCAAAATACATCCATTTTGAAAAATAATCGACTAATAAAATTACATATTTATTCTCTTGTTGTAAAATGGAATACGGACCTGAGAAATCTACCCCAACTTTCTCCCAGGGAGAGTCAGGAAACTCAGTAGGATGTAAAGGTACTTTTAAAGTACGCCAATGTTTGTCAGACAACAAACACTCAGGGCAAGAATCAATCAAACTCTTGACCTGAGCATCCATTGACGGCCACCAATAATGTTGTTTGATGCGCATAGACGTTTTAGTCACTCCTAAATGGCCTTGATGTGCCTTATTGATAATGGATTCCCTAAGTCTAAAAGGAGGGACACATTTCTCCCCTCTCCGAACTATACCATTCTCCACAGAGAGTTCCTCTGCAATTTGAGCAAAACTACGTAGATCTCCTTTCAAACCCCTAGGCTCAGGCCAACAATGAGTAGCAAAATCCATAACTTTCAACAAAACATTGTCAACTGCGGTAGCCTCCTTCCAATCACTCTCAGAAATAACGTCACTTATCTCATTTACAGCGTCCACTAGAGTAACACACTCTACATCTTCCACCAGAAAGTCTTCTTCATCATCTCTAACCATTGCCATCCTGGATAAACAATCAGCACGAAAATTCATGCCTCCCACAATATGTTTAACTGTAAAGTTAAACTCCTGTAACTTCGAAACTAATCTCATGAGCCTCGCTGACATGGAAGCAGAGTTAGACTTATTGACGATATAAATTAAAGGTTTGTGGTCGGTAACCAACTCGAATTTCCTCCCCCAAATATACATCTTAAATTTGTGGACCGCCCAGGTGCAAGCTAGAGCTTCTCTCTCAATCGTACTGTATCTTTGTTCAAAATCTTTAAGGGCTCTAGAAGCAAATGCGACAGTCTGTTCCTGACCGTTAACTTTCTGAGTGAGGACCGCACCTAGTCCGGAAATACTTGCGTCTACTGTGATAATAGAAACAGCATCCTCCCTAAAAGCGTGTATGGCCTTTGCTGAAACAATCATTTTCTTAACTTCACAAAAAACTCTGTTCAACTCATCAGTCCAAATGAAACTGGAACCTTTCCTTAAAAGATGCCTTAAAGGTTCAACTAATTGAGAATATGATTGTACAAACCTAGCATAATATTCCGCTAAGCCGAGGAAAGATCGCAAAGCATCTTTATCTGAAGGGGGTTTTGCATCCTCAATGGCCCTGATAACTGAGAATTTGGGAGTAATGCCTTGGTCAGAAACAGTATGACCCAAGTAATCAATTTTGTTCACAGCAAATTTGCATTTATCGCTGCGAACTGTCATATTTCTGGACATCAAAATTGACAGAACATGTTTTAGAATTTTATTATGCTCATCTAAAGTTTTGGCAAAAATCAAAATATCATCAAGATATGCCTGCACACCTGCCACATCTTGAAATAACACATCCATGAGCTTCTGAAAAACACTACCTGCAGACGCTAAACCAAAAGGAAGACGTAGGAATTTAAAGGCCCCAAAGGGGGTGATAAAGGATGTAAGCTCTTGAGACTCCTTAGACAATGAAACTTGATGGTACGCTGACCTAAGATCGATCAGCGAAAACCATCTGGCCTCCCCAATGTTTGCCAGAAGCTCGTGAATCCTAGGAAGCGGATGACAGTCCACGATAATATTCTTATTAAAGGAGCGCAAATCCGCACATAGCCTAATTTCTCCTGGTTTTTTTCGAGTGACTACAATCGGGGCGACCCATTGTGAAGAATTAATAGGTGTAATAATGCCTTGGTCACATAAATCATTTAACATTTTCTTCAATTCTGATCTCACACTCAATGGAACCGTTCTAACTTTATGTGCTACAGGCTGTGCCCCAGGTATTAACCTTATTTTGTGTTCAAATCCTTTCACGCTCCCAACCATTTCTTGAAAAACAGGTTTAAATTCAGAAATAATGTCTTGAACATTTACATTAGAACTCTCCACAATGGAAATAGGAAAATCATTGGAAACAGTTTTTGGTTTAGGTAATTCCCCCACCTTGATAGGGTTATCATCTCCAGGGACTAAATAAAGTCCCATCTTAGCAAGATCTTTCCAGCCTACAATGTTCTTGCCTTTTTCGGCAACATAAATCTTAGTAACTGTTTCTCTCCCAAGACACTGGACTAACCCTTCAAAATAACCTATCATGTTAATATCCTTCTCACCAAATGCTTTGGGGTTGACATCAGACTCAATTAGCTCAACTCTTCTGTCCCATTTTTCATAAAAAGTTGAGTCTCTGAGAATTGTAAATGGCGAACCCGAATCCGCCATGACCTGTAAATGGACATTATCAATGATAGCGGAACATAAAGGACCCTTAATAGAGTCCACATCGCCATTGTAATCCAAAGTTACAACAATGTTCTTTAAAGAATTAGAACAAGAGTCTACATCAATGAAATTTATATTAGAAGTTTTCTTGGCAAACCTACAAACTCCTTGGAAATGGCCAATTTTCTTACAAATAGAACAACGTTTCTTGAGTGCTGGAAAGTTTGGAGCATTTCCTATGTGGTCTTTTGAACCACATCTATAACAGAAAAAAGTCTTTTTTTTCTGAAAAGGTTTATAGTTGGACTGGACTTTGCTTTTAGTATTGATTGAACAAACAGCTCCTTCTTGGTCAGAATCAGAATAATCCAGAGCATTAATTCCTTGTTTGGCCGGTTCCATAACTACCTTACTAGTCAAAGTAGAGCGTTCAATACTTAGAGCAAGGTCAATGACCTCACTTAATGATGGGTTTTTACATCCAAGGATCCTTTGTTTTATTTTTCTAGAAACGCAATTGAACACAAATTGATCTCTTATAAAATTATCTGGTGAAGGTTCAAAATTACATGTGATAGCGAGGACTCTAAGTGCAGAAATGTACTCCTCTACTTTCTCTTCTTCTTCTTGTTTCCTGGAATAAAAATTGTGGCGCTCGAGCATGATAATAGGTTCATCGCAAAACTGTTTTTTAAGTCTAGCAATAGCTTCGATATAAACGTTCCAAGGATTATCTCCACTTTCATCTTGAGAAATAGGAGGAGCTATAGGAACAATACTTTTAAAAATCCGCTGACCTGCTTGACCTAAACAACCAAAAAGAATTGCAAATTTTCGTTGGGAAGAATACTCAGAAGCGTCTATAGCAATCAAATGATTTTCAAATAAACCAAACCATTCCGACCATATAATGTCATGAGCGCCTGGTTTACTTAAAAATGGTGGTGGTTGAGTAATTTGATGCCATTGATTGTTAGACATATTTAATAATAAAACCAGAAATAAATAAAGTTTAGGAATAACACCAGATGAATAAAGATCAATAAAAAATGCACAAGAACATAATGTTAAACATTATAGTACAAATTGCATTAAAATTGTCATAAAATAAGGAATAACGTTATATCAATACGTTTGAAATTGAATATTAATTGAAAAATATATATGTATATATATCAAGGTACTGTAATCACAATAAGTGTGTGTATTGTTGATATAAAAACGTGTGTATTTGACACCAAACGTTTCAAAATTAAAAGAACTGTATTAACATTCGCAATAAGTGTATATTTTGATGACACAGAATGTTTTATAATTAGAATGGCCTGAAAGAGCGTGCGTATCGCTGGAGCAATACGCAATAATAATTGCACAAGTTTGGAAAAAAACGTGCGTGTCATTGAAGTAATACGCGATAATTATAGTACAAGTCTGAAAGAGCGTGCGTATCGCTGAAGCAATACGCGGTAATAAATGTACAATTCAGAACCACAAATCAGAAAAAGTGTGCGTATCACTGGGAAGATGCGTTTTCACAATCTTTGAAACTACGTAGTCAAATAAACGTGCGTATCGTTGAAGATACGCTTTGAAAATACAAATACATTCACACAACGATACCTTGAATTTCACTGGAGAAACGTCTGTCACTTGAAAGTTTCCTTTAGCTTCACGCCGAAGACATCGTTGAAAGCGTGTGAAAATCAGGAAAACCAATGGCGAGAATTATTTCAGCCAGTAGATTGACACCGACCAATAGGGGAGGCTCATTCAGTGATGAACGAATGATCATCCAGAAGATATGAAGAAACGCCTCAAAATCTTAGATAGCCTATTGGGAATCGTGTCTTACCAAAGAGGTCTTGCTCCGAGACAAACAGGAAATACTTTGCCAAAAATGACAATACCGGAATGAGGTGTAGATTCAAATCCAGAATTCCTGAAGAAAGTTGAAATAAAATTCCTGCGTGGGTAAGGGTGGAGTTTTGTTCCCCAATCGTCGCCAAAATGTGATGAAAGGATTCGGTAGACTTTTATAGGTTTAAAGATAAAGTTTATTCCTATAGAAACTCCACCCGATCACGGAGCGTCCGATCAGCGGTAAGCCAACGGTGACAATGGCCAACCGAAGATCAAGCGTCCATGCACGGGTAACATTACATTTAAAAGGCAACATGTTTATCCACGAGCTGTGGCTCGTGTAACAGTACGGTCATACGCGCGTGAAACACCATGCGGTGTATGACACACAATTCATACATTACACCCCTTCACCCCCACCAACCTAGCAAAATGTGGTAAAGAACCCCAGAGGTACTACTATTTCACAGACACATATTTAAGGCCATTTAAATAAACATGCATAGTTTGCTGCACACATATTTTATTGGCAATCTCTCCCCATTTCGTAGCAAGCCCTGTTTAATTCCTGCTTTCCTCATTTTCACCCTATGTTCATTACTCCCGCCAATGACAACGCATCTGAATGACATTCAGGTCCAGATTTACTACTGTTTAGCACTAGCGTTGCATCACTTTTGTGGTGCAGCCCGACGCAAAATCGATTTCGAGATCTACAAGGCTACGCAAAGCCCGATTTGCGCGATTTTGTAAAAAAATAACGCAATGCTGTGCAAATTCATATGGGTTTGTGCCAAAATGGTGCCCCTACCCGAGGCTGACCTAGCAAGGAAAGATAACTCCTTGCTGCTTCCTCTTTGCATCTAAGTTTTCTGCAGCACACATACAAATAGGAATTTGCCTTTACAACAAAAACGATTTTGACCACAATGTAAACACCCTTGCGCAGATATGGTGCATTTCTGCTCGCTCCTTCTGACGCAATGTAGAGCAGCAACTTCCCTTGCTGCGTTACATTGTGTCAAAGTTTAGTCAATCTGGGCCCTAATATTTTCCCTCCACATCATATAATTGGTATTGCTGACTATTGTAATGCTATTGGTCTGTTCACTTTATAATGAAAAAAGGGAAGAGGAGTAAGACTTTTTTGTGTGTGTGCAGAGGAGTGATAACTATTAAAATTGGGACCAGGTAAAAACTTTTATGATGTATTGCTGCATAAATCCAAGTAATTTTGTTTAGCGCATGTGGAATGGACCCATGATGTAAAAAGTCCAAAAGACGAATTCTTTTTCAAAGTAAGATTTATTCCACTGATAGGACTCACGACCACTTGCAACAGCAGCAGGATAGTCAATGAGTCACAAACCCACATTCCAGAATACCCCAGCAACATGACATGATTCTATTTTACTATATCCATGACAGCATTAAAGACACATGCCTGAACCAAAGATTAACGATAATACACCCATACTACACATCCTCCTTTTTAAATAAAACAAAACAATGTTCTAGCGACTCAATAATACACATAATCTCTAGCTCAAACAGGAGCAGTTCTATCTCTACCACTACTCCTATGCAAACCACGCCCATCACCACGATGCATTTTGATGTAATCCAAAGAAGAAGTCCAAAGGGAGCCATTAGGTAGGTAATAAGTCAGAGGTTTATTTAAGCTTAGTTACAGATCAGGTTTAGATAGTAAGTAGAAGATGTAATGTTGAGCCCCACCGGGAGCAGCATCCTTGCTGCGCAGCCCACACACCCCAACTGTTTCTCTCTCCACTCCACCACTCACTCTAGCATTCCACTCCCTCATCAAGCATTCTAAAATTCCACATAGACATCACATTCATACTGGCTGAGCAGTAGGGAATGGGTAACCGGGGAAAGGATGCATTATAAGAAATCAAGGTATAACACACCCCCTTCCCTTGGGAAAACAATAAATAATGATTTCTACAACAATGCACAATAAAAGTACATTACGAAAGAGAAATATACAATATTCTTATAATATCTGCAAATTTAAAAGAACTAAGAATAGAAGGATTATCCACTTTCCAACAATACTGAATACAAATAGAAATTGCGCAGTGGGAGAAAGGAGGACACCAAAGATGTGGTGTAATTCCCTCATGATTCACTCCCTCCTGCACACCACAAATAGCACACCTGACATAACAAGACGTTTCAGGTAAGACATAGTACAGGGTACACAACCCCTCAACGCACACCTAGGTAAAAAGTACGCAGTGGTAATATTGTGCAGGACTGAGAGAATCGATAAAACCAAAGACGTGGTGTAATTCCCTCATTATTCACCCCCTTCTGCACACCACATATAGCACACCTGACATAACAAGAAGTTTCAGGTAAGACACAGTACAGAGTATACAACCCCACAATGCACAGCTAGGCAAAAAACAGTACAGGGTTCACAACTCCTCAATGCATACCTAGGCAAAACAAATATTATAGAGTACACAACCCCACAACGCCCAGCTAGTCAAAAAACAGTAGAGAGTACACAACTCCTCAACGCACACCTAGGTAAAACAAACAGTACAGAGTACACAACCCCACAACGCACAGTATGGCAAAAAAAAAGTACAGAGTACACGACTCCTCAACGCACAGCTAGGCAAAATACAGCACAGGGTACATGACCCCTGATCTCACCTCTAAGTAAACAAATGAACAGTGTACACAACCCCTAAACTCACCACTAGGTAAAACAAATGTATAGGGGACACGACCCGTAAACTCACCCCTAGGTAAAACAAAGTACAGGGTACACGACTCTTCAACGATGCCTGACTAAATTTGCCAAGTATAACAACACCACCCCCAATAGAAACATGGCAGCACATTCAACATAGCAATAATAGAACACAATGGCAGAACCACAAATACATCTCACCCATTTTACTTCAGCCACTGGATTATTAACTCACCTCATTCACATCAACAGGACATCAGATCATATAAATCGGCATACATATAAATCTCATTTTGCAATAACAGGCATAGTAGTACAACTGCATGTAGAATTAACTAAGAAAATAGGCACAAAACACAGTTAGCTAAAAAACAGCAGCACCAGTGAGCGACCTCTCACCCAAATAAAATGTTAATGAGAAGCAAACATTTTCACAGTTCATTTGTGCCAGGCTGGCTCAAGTAGAAACATTTTTTTTTTTAAGAGTACCGCACTGTCCTTAGAAGTTGCGCACACACCTCCCTTATTACTGAAAGTTGCCGCAATCAAACGTTTTACAGTTCTCCTCTTGCTTATCCAATGCAGATCACTGTAAACAGGGCCAGAAGCACATCACCTCGAAGGAGGATGGCAATTAAATGATGATGCCAACATTGAGCTTGAATGTGCTTGAGTGCAACCAATAGGCGAACAAACTACACTGGACTCACTCGTGCCAACGAACTCCACAGGCTGGAGACATGTCTTGGTCCGCAGTCTCCTCCACTCACAAGTACATTTAAGGAACAGTGCTGGCCAAACATGCCTCATGCTTTGTGCAGCTTCAAAAGCCTCACCACCAGTCATGCTTGTGCACACAAGCTAGACCTGCGTGCTGCCTTCAACAAAGATGGCTGCACGCTGAAGTGAGCAGCTTTGGGTGGCTCACTGCAAGGACGTGCTCTCCTAGCGCCACTGAGCAGCGCAACGTCGTGGAACAGCTCGCACGCTACAAGGTCTTCACGTGGCTTAATGCCATTCTCTCAGCTTGCTGCTCCACAGCAACAGACATCATAGATGCCTCTTTTGAAAATCAGGGCGCGCATCGCTACAGCAGGTAAAATTTAAATAATAATAACTGGCTGTGTGCAGACTTCACGGTTCACAGGCTGTTGTAAAAATAAGTTTTTCGTAGCACACTCACCATTTTGAATGTATAGGCCACAGTACTCCTCAGTTCATTTCACACCTCGGTGCACAGCAACAGCAGCTCCACAAGAAGCTAGGCAGAAGTTTTAATAAAGTGTCCACACTGTGTCTCTAGTTGCTCTAGCAGGTTCACATAACTGAAAAGTAGCAGGACATAATGCTCCAATCCTGTGTAGCAATCCCTAGCAGCCTCTGTATTTTGCAAAATGACTCCACCAAAGTGCCACCACATACATCAATATCGTAGTACTTGCCAGGTCCCCATTATGGTGAAGATTTGCCAGCCTTCAAAGCACACTGGTTAGCACCAAATTGATGTTCAAATCTGTAGATGAATAGAAAGGTCAAATTCCCTAGGCAGGCTTTTAAGGTGGTAAAGGACACTGGTAGGGCTAGGGATGGCGTTATTTTCCTTAAAGTTTCAAGCTTTACCTCAAGTTTCCATAGTAGTTTCCAGTACAGTTCATCTTGTTTCAAATTTAAAGTATCTTCACCTAAGTACACTTGATCTTTAAGAACACACAGATTTTGTCTCCAAATCGTGCAATTTATGTAATCCGAAGAAGTCCAGAGGTAGCCATGAGGTAGGTAATAAGTAAGAGGTTTATTTAAGCTAAGTTACAGATCAGGCTGAGATAATAAGTAGAATATGTAATGTTGAGCCCCACCAGGAGCAGCATCCTTGCAGCTCAGCTCAGCCCACACACTCCAACTGTCTCCCTCTCCACTCCACCAGGCACACCGGCATTCCACTCCCTCATCAAGCCTTCTAACACTCCACATACCCATCACATTCATACTGCCTGAGCAGCAGGCAATGGGTAATCAGGGAAAGGATGCATTGTAAGAAATTAAGGTATAACACATTTCTATTCCACCCCTCTCTGTCTTGCAACAAAACAGCCACCCTAGATTCTTTAAGTACCTTTAGTGGTTATGAAAATTTAGGCTGTCCTTTCACCACCTTAACAGGTTTTTGTATTAAAACCCAGTCACCCTGCATCATGTTTCTCTCTTTCACATGCCTACGTCTGTCATCATCTCTTTTGTAAACAGTGTCTCTTTCACATACTCACAATTTTTCTGTAAATCTTGTGGGATTGCCCCACTCTATTTAGCAACCATGTGGGATTCCACATGGAAATAAGTTTAGGTTTTCTACCCCTTAAAAGTACATGCAGAGAAATATTGGTAGTGCTATGGGGAGTGGTAATATAAAGAAAAACCAAAGGTGGTAAGGGACGGAGCGTTGACAATACAAACACTCACCCCCAGTCAACTGGTCTGGGTTTAATCCATCACCGTTCTTTAGCTCACTCCACCACCCCAGTTCAGACATGGCCATATGCAAATCAGTCTGACCCTGTGCCTCATGGGAACAGTGCAGCCCGAACTGCCAAGCCATGTCTTCCCTGGACAGGAATCAAGCTTCCCAGGACCGGTTTCTGGCATTACAGCCGTCTTCAGCCGGGCTTGCTTGACTCCAGTGGCAAAGTGAGCAAGGGACTCACATCTGAGCATACCCTGCCAACTTAGGGCGAACAAAGAAAAACCAAAGGTGGTAATGGACGGAGCGTTGACAATACAAACACTCACCCCCAGTCAACTGATCTGGGTTTAATCCATCACCGTTCTTTAGCTCACTCCGCCACCCCAGTTCAGACATGGCCATATGCAAATCAGTCTGACCCTGTGCCTCATGGGAACAGTGCAGCCCGAACTGCCAAGCCATGTCTTCCCTGGACCGGAATCAAGCTTCCCAGGACCGGTTTCTGGCATTACAGCCGTGTTCAGCCGGGCTTGCTTGACTCCAGTGGCAAAGTGAGCAAGGGACTCACGTCTGAGCATACCCTGCCAACTTAGGGCGAACAAAGAAAAACCAAAGGTGGTAATGGACGGAGCATTGACAATACAAACACTCACCCCCAGTCAACTGATCTGGGTTTAATCCATCACCGTTCTTTAGCTCACTCCGCCACCCCAGTTCAGACATGGCCATATGCAAATCAGTCTGACCCTGTGCCTCATGGGAACAGTGTAGCCCGAACTGCCAAGCCCGGCTGAAGACGGCTGTAATGCCAGAAACCGGTCCTGGGAAGCTTGATTCCGGTCCAGGGAAGACATGGCTTGGCAGTTTGGGCTGGACTGTTCCCATGAGGCACAGGGTCAGACTGATTTGCATATGGCCATGTCTGAACTGGGGTGGCGGAGTGAGCTAAAGAACGGTGATGGATTAAACCCAGATCAGTTGACTGGGGGTGAGTGTTTGCATTGTCAACGCTCCGTCCATCATCACCTTTGGTTTTTCTGAGTGGTAATATAATCCAGACTTTGTGATTGAAATAATCTACCACATCCAATTTATTAGCAATAGCCGTTTGTACAACCGCTTTCAACAAACGATTTGCCCTCTCAACAAGTCCATTGGGAGCGGGACTATACAGTGGTACAAGAATATGCTTGATATCATTCTTCTTAAGGAACTTGCTAATTTCTTCCGAGACAAAATGCATCCCATTGTCTGTCACAATTTCTTTAGTAATACCTTCAATAAAAAAAAGCGTTACAAAAAGGAAATAACATAACTGGTATCAGCATTTTTAACAAAAGCAAAATATAACCATTTAGAAAAATCATCTATGGCAACAATAAGAAATCTCTTATCACCGCAAAAAACATTAAATGGACCGCAAAGTTCAAGCCTACCTTTTCACATGCATCTTTAGACCATTCAACAGGACAAAGGGGTGCCGTAGAAGTTTTCCAATGTTTATCGGAACACAAACACTACGCACACCTCTCAACAAAAAGTTTGACCTGACCGTCAATACCTGGCCAGAAACAAGGCTGTTTAGTCCTCCTGACTGTAGCAGTAATGCCCAAATGCCCTTCATGAGCCAGCAAAATAATCTTTCCTCTCAAACCTACCGGTGGTACAAACATGTCCTGTTTCACCAAAATATTGTTAACCAACAACAATTCAGATGCTACATCCGAGAAAAACTTTACTTTTAAAGATCACAAGGCCAACCTTCGATCAAAAATGTCTTAACTTTATTTAAATAATCGTCCTTCTCGCAACTTTCAAACAACTTCTTCTCTGTGATTTTACACTCTTCCATAACCTCACCCACAGTTAAAACAAACTCATCATCATTCCTACCAGCATCATGGTTATCTTCACTGTCCACAGGTAAATGCGACAGGCAATCAACCCTAACATTCTTTCCTCCCAGCAAATACTTAATGTCAAAATTAAATGCTTGCAAACTTGCCCGTAACCTAATAAGTCTTTGTGGACGTGGGTACAGGGACGACCTTGACACCAACCGTAGGGTTTAAGGATGGTTTTATTTTTAAAGCTCTTAAGGGTTTGGTGACAAACGTCTTTCGTGTCCTGAAGGTTAGTCTTTCCCGCGCGAAGGTACTGGGGTCCGTGGCGCTGCTCGTCTAGGGTTCCTCCCAGGAAGTCACTTCTTCACTCCGGGCACCAGGGACTCGCCACATGCAATAAAGAAGACCAACAAGACGGAAGGCCGTTAGGACACACTCCTCTAATGGGTTTGCACCAGGGAGCCCGGGGAGTGATAGGTATACACCCAGTGTACCTAACTATCAATTGCCGTGCTCAGTGTGGGAGGTGTTGGGAGGGAAGGTAAAGGAGGGTACGGGGAAGGATAGGTAGGACAAAAGGGATAGGTGCATCGGGGCGGAACACACAGTGGCGCTCTAAGCACTAGCGTTACGCTTGCCTATCCAAGCCGCCAAACGCCGCCGTACCTGTGTCAGCCACACTCCTCCCTCGGGAGTGTGGCACGGCGGTCCGCAGGGTCGTTGGCCTCCTGGCTCGCCTCGTGGCTCAGCTTCACTTTCGGCTCCTCTGTAGTCTTCTGCTTCGGTACTTCGGGTCCCGTCTTCTGTAGAGTTCCTATTCTCCGTCTCCGCCGGTTCCGCCTCCTTCCTTGCGGTGTCTCCACACCCGGCATACAAGACTTCCTCTCTTTTACCCAATGCGGTCTCAGTGACGTCACGGAGGGCCGGGGCTTCCCCCGCGTATGTTGACGTCCACTTAAAGGGCCCGTCTTCCTCGAACTCGCTGTCAGTCTCGTTTCCGTGCTCCCACTCGGGATTCTGTGGAGAAGCCGGAAACGATAAATCAGTATGGGTCGGGCTCCACCATTCCCGATGGGTAAGGATGCGTCTGTGGATTGGGGCTTGGGGCTGGAAAATCGCTTTTCTGCATTCTCTAATTTAGATGACTGCGACTGACAACCACCTATCGGTAACCCCATCCCCTTGCCCTGCGCTGACAAAAGAACTCCTGACGCAATCAGTAATTTAACAACAGGCTGTACCCAGGGGTATCCGCTCAATGATCCTCCGGGTCCATCAAATGCAATTACCACTAACCAGGCCAATGGGGGCAGGGCGTCACATAAGCCCACTACACACCCCTGTTCTCCTATGACACCTATCTCGAAGGAAGAAACAGGCTGTAAAATTATTAGCTGGAACATCGCCGGAATTAGTACAAAAAGGAGCGACAACGAGTGGGTCACTTTCGTCGCAAGTCACGACGTCATCGCCCTACAAGAAACTTGGGACCTGTCTTCCAATCAATGGTTGGACGGCTTTGCAGGTTTTTCAGTCGCGGCCCGCCCCAGTGCTGCAGGTAGAGCGAGGGGAGGTCTCTCGACCTTTTTTTCTTTAGACCTCTCTGGCACGCTGAAAAAAATTGATTATGATTCCCCAAATTGTCTAATTGTGGAAAGGCAAATCTGCCCATTAAAAAGCATTCTGTTCATCAATGTCTACAACTCTGTCAATAAGGAATTTGGGGGCAATAACATCACCCAACTGGATGCATTTTTAACCGCTTTTATCCAAAATTCCCCCTCCAGCCATGAACTGGTGTTAATGGGTGATTTTAATATTCACCCCTGTAATCTGGGTTGCTCCGCCCTAGGAGTTACGGAGGCTTGGGAACAGGAGGGTCCACACTTCGAACATACCAGGCGTGGAGAGGATCTGGAGGATTTTCTGGCCAAATTTAACCTCCTTGAATTCACAGCAGGAGAGGGGGTTCCTAGAGCATCAACGTTCAAGGGCTCCCCCATGGGTTCTGTTATTGACTATATTTTCGTGACCTCTGCCATTTTTAAATGTATTATTACCTATTGTACTGTGTTTTCGCCTTTTAGCGACCATAATCCTGTTTCCCTGTCCATCCGCTGGGGGGGTGCTTTGGGACCCATGCCAGGGCATTCTAAACAGGGCTTCACCCTTCGCACAACAGACCAAGGCAGGCGTTTGAAATGGGGGAATGTGGTGGCAGATGAGTTTTACACTAATATCGGTCAACAGATTGAAGAGCACATCAAAATCTGCCAAGACCCGACCGTGCCAGGTAATGACACCATGTCCGCCTTTCAATCAATATGTCATGTAGTGGCTGAGAATCTTACGGTATCAAGGGGTAGGGGTGAACAAAAGCCGCATAAATGGTTTGATTCTGCTTGCACCAGGGCCCTTAGAGCCTTAAAAATGGCCCTTAAAGCACAACCTAGGGACAGGGTTTTGGTTTCAGTATTGAGAAAAGAGTATAGGGCCGCCACAAAGTCCAGAAGGGATAGCATCAAGCAGGAGGCATGGGACCAACTAAACGACATTAACATCTTGAGAGACAGCAGGCAATTTTGGGCTGTAGTAAATCACCCTTATTTTTCAGATTCTCCAAATCTAGATACCGATTGTGTAATACCCGATGAGAAGTGGCTGGCCCACTTCAGCTCTGTTTATGGTGAGTCTGGTGCCTGTTCGCTGCCACAAAACTGTGCAGGTTTTGTGGCCACACCTATACAATTTAACAGTGGGGAAGTGGAAAAAGCAATCTGTGCCACAACAAAGAATAAAGCCCCCGGCCCAGACGGGGTACCAGCTGACTTTTATTTACACTCCCCCAAATTCTGGGCTGGTATCCTGGCTAATGTGTTCACAGCCGCAAACACCTCGCCCCCCCCAAATACATGGGCTACGTCCACCATCGTGCCAATATTTAAAAAGGGCAGAAGGGATGACCCAGGGTGCTACCGGCCCATTTCTCTCCTGGACTCTGCTATTAAGATCCTGGGCAGAGTCCTTTTAGTGAGATTAAGAGATAGCCTGGAGGATTGCGGTGGCCTGGCTGATATACAGTATGGCTTTAGGGAAAAAAGGGGCACGCTAGAACAGTGCTCAAACCTGCACCTTCTGATTTCTAAGTATACGGTGGCCAAGGAGGGGACCTTGTATTTAGCATTTATGGACCTCTCCTCGGCCTTCGACTTGGTCAACAGATCGAAACTTTGGGAAACCCTAACTAATATGGGAATTGACGCCGACTTGGTGGCTTTTATAGCTTCTATGCATCAGGATTTATTCGCTGCTGTAAGAGTAACCAAAGAGGGAAGATGCACGTCAAGTTTTAGATCTCTACGGGGCGTTAGGCAGGGATGCATATTGGCCCCCCTGTTGTTTACTATCTATATAAATGACCTAGGCAAGCATTTACTCGAGGCAGCATGTGACGTACCGCGTGTAGGAGAAGCTAAGATCCCTGCTCTCCTATACGCGGACGATGCTGTACTCATTGCACGCACAGGGGTATGTCTCCAAAAATTGTTGGATGCTTTTGGGACTTTTATGGACCGGTTGGACCTGAAGGTTAATGCCTCCAAATCGCACACCATGGTTGTAGGGACACAAGGGAAAAGTGGCAAGAGAGGAACTAAAACCTTCTTTTGCAAAGGGGAGATTGTGTCGGGAGTTCCCGTGTTTCCATACCTGGGAGTCCTTTTTGATTGCAGGGGTACCTGGGGCCCACAGATACGTGCAAAAAGCCTAGCGGTTACAAGAACATCTAGGGCCATCTTAAGTTTTGCTAAAAGGCTGGGACATAGACCCATGAAGGCCATCATCCAGGTTTATAACAGCAAATCCCTTCCCGTGGCCTTGTATGGTGCCTCCTTATGGGGTTACGCACGACTAGAAGAAATCCAGGTAGCCGAAAATAGTTTTTTACGTTCAGTCCTGTCCCTCCCCCAATCCTCCCCGGTTTTCTCCATCCATACAGAACTTGGTTTGGATTACATCCAGGACAAACTGAGACTGGCCCCATTAATATACTGGCTTAAGACCTGGTTAAATCCTGAACTACTGTTAAATCACACGATCATGAGGGATGTGATGAGTTTAGAGTATAGTCACAAGATACCATGGATGGCGTATTTGCACAAATCTTTTAATGAACTAGGTCGTCCAGATTTATTCACCTCCCCTTCGTGTATCACAAAGCAGGATGTGAGTCTTATAAAAAAACAGTTTATGTCTAGGGTATACATGTTGCGAGAAGAAGTCGAATTGTCAAAACCATCTGTTCGAATGCATTATTTGTCACTCCAGTCACCTGCAATTGAACCCTATTTATGTTTTGTCACTAATCCGTTCCATAGATTTTTGTTAACAACATTCAGATTTAATACTATTCATTTTTATTTGGGCCATTTTAATACCTGGATGAAACCTGAGTTAGCTCCCCCCTGCACTTGTGACAATTTTTCTGTTCAGGACAGTTTACATTTTGTTATGTTTTGCGATTTCTTCTCCGACCAAAGGAAAAAATACCTGCTACCAGTCTTAAGAGAAGCGGGCTTCTCCCAGGTGAGACCAGCCATGTTATATTTAAAATCACTGGGTAACATCTGTATCACTTTCGCCATGGCCAATTTTCTTGTGGCAGCAACCAGAGCCAGAAGGGGTATGAATTTGGAAATCTGATGTACATAATGTGTTTTTTAAATATTTTAACGTACTGATTTTCGTCTAATTAACTTGCTCATAAATGATATTGTTTAATTCCTTTTTAAATTGTAAATAATACTGTTTTTATGTACTTTGTATGATTTTAACAAATCGAATAAAGTTAATTTGACTGACTGACTGACTGGGTAAGGATGCCGACTTTACATTCCTCCCCCCCTGGATTCTCCCGATCGGGGAGAATAGGCATCCTGGAGAGGAAATCGGCATTCCCATTGTCCAGCCCCTTCCGATGCACAACTTCGAAGGCAAACGGTTGCAGGAAGAGAAACCAACGCAAAATCCTAGCATTCTGGGACCAATTCCTTTGCATCCACTGAAGGGGTGCGTGGTCTGTGTATAGGATGAAAGCTTTCCCTTCTAGGTAATACCTTAGCTTGTCAATAGCCCACCGGATGGCGAGGCACTCTTTTTCCACCGTGGGGTATTTCTGTTCCCTGGGGTGGAGCTTTCTGCTGACATAGAGGACGGGATGTTCCACTCCGTCATCCCCCTCCTGTGACAGCACAGCCCCGATGCCGGTGTCTGAGGCATCAGTGGCTAGGGAAAAGGGTTTCTCAAAGTTTGGAGGTATGAGGACCGGGCTCGTGGTGAGGGCTGTCTTTAGAGTCTGGAAGGCATTAAGGGCTCCTTCAGATGGAGGATTCGGCAGAGTGTTCTTTACGTGTTTCTGCAGTAGGTCTGTCAGGGGACTTGAAAGGTCTGCAAAGTTCTTGATGAATCTCCTATAGTACCCTATAAGACCTAGGAATGCACGTAATTCCCTTTTTGTGGCTGGAAAAGGAGTACTGGTTATAGCTTTGATCTTTTCCTCCTGAGGGGCTATGACCCCCTCGCCTAGCATGAATCCCAGGTATTTTACTTTTGGAAAGGCGGCCCTTGATTTCTTTGCATTCACATGGAGTCTGGCTGCCTGTAATGCGGATAAGACATTGGATACGTGTACTAGATGTTCTTTCCAGGATGTACTAAAGATGACTATATCATCCAGATACACCGAACTGTATGAGGTGTGGTTGGCCAGTACCTTGTTCATTAACCGCTGAAAGGTAGCGGGGGCTCCATGGAGTCCAAAAGCTAAGACAGTAAATTCAAAGAGCCCATCTTCAGTAGCAAACGCTGTTTTGTGGCGATCCTCCTCCCTAAGAGGCACCTGCCAATACCCCTTGGTCAGGTCAAGGGTGGTAATGTAGCGGGCATCCCCTATCCGCTCTATAAGTTCATCCACCCGGGGTATTGGAAATGCGTCAAATGACGACACAGCATTCAGGGCTCTAAAGTCCATGCAAAAACGGGTAGACCCGTCGGGTTTAGGGACCATGACTATGGGTGAGGACCAATTGCTCTTAGATGGTCTTATCACCCCGAGACGGAGCATGTCCTGCACCTCTTTCCTTACATCTGCCCTTTTTGCAGCTGGGATGCGATAAGGTCTTTGTTTTACTATCTGCCCGTCTTTTGTGTGTATTTGATGATCGGCCAGATGGGTACACCCAGGAATGTCTGAAAAGATAGGGGAGAAGGGGAGTAGAGTAGACATCAACTCTCCTCGTTCTACTTCAGACAATTCTGTGTTCATTGGCAGTTGTTTCAGGGTGGACCCGCTCCTATCTTCTGGTAAGGTCAAGTTAGCCTGACGGGGATATGGACCAATCCATTTCTTGAGGAGATTAATGTGGAAAGTTTGTCTCCTCTTCTGGGTCATTTGTAAGCTGTATGTGGTACGCCCGTAGGTATCTACAACTTTATAGGGACCTTTCCACTCACTCCGAAACTTTTGGGTGGATGAAGGGAGAAGCACCAGAGCCCAGTCTCCCTTTTCCAGGGTCCTCCATTTTTTTCCTTTATCATAGTATCGTTTTTGAGCGGCTTGTGCTTTTTCTAAGTTTGAATATGCCAAGTCCCTCACTTTGCCCAATCTAGATCTTAATTGCTGTGTATACTCCAACAGGTTTCTCTGTTCGGCAGCTCCTTCCTTTTCCCATGCTTCCCTGGTAATCTCTAACAGGGACCGTGGTTGACGGCCATAGAGCAATTCGAATGGTGAAAACCCCAAACTACTTTGTACTTGTGCTCTTATCACATACAACGCTAGGGGTAGCACTCTGTCCCAGTCCTTATTCTCAGTATGTAGCAACTTTTTAAGGGTGGTTTTTAGGGTCCTATTATACCTCTCAACGAGGCCATCTGTCTGAGGATGATAGGCGGACGTTCGGATGTGGTGTAGATCAAGTGTTTTGCACACCTCTTTCATCATCCGGGAAACGAATGGTGTTCCCTGGTCCGTGAGAATCTCGCGAGGGAAACCTACCCTTGCAAACAACTCCACCAACTTGTCCGCTACGTTCTTGGTAGTCGGAGTACTGAGTGCAAAGGCTTCCGGGAATCTAGTGTTGTAATCAACCACAACCAGAGCGTAGGTATGGCCACGTGATGTACGTGGTAGGGGCCCAATCAGGTCCATACCTACCCTATCCCAGGGATTTCCAATGATTGGCAGGGGTTGCAGGGGTACTGCGGGTGGGCGAGTTAGATTCTTTTTTTGGCACACCTCGCACTGTTTACAGTATGTGTCTGCCTCTTTGTATATCCCAGGCCAATAAAAGAGACGTTAGATGTTCTGTGTTGTTTTCTCACTACCACTATGCCCAGCTGTTATGTGAGTATGGGCATAGAAAAGAATCTGTTCTCTGAATTCCTTGGGCACCACTAGTTGGGTGGGTTCTCCCTCTTTATTTTCCCTATAGAGCAGATCGTTTTCTATCCTGAACCTTGGGTAGCTCTGTGATGGAGAGGTTTGAGAGTGATGTGCTGCTTCCCAGGCATTCAATAGAGAAGGATCATTGGCCTGTGCGAACTTAAACCCTCTGTCTAGCACCCATGGGTCTACTGACAGGTAAGCTTCCGCAGTGTTGTCTTTTAACTCCCTCTTGAACAATGACAGGAAGTCTGGGTTGTCTACCCCTAGTATCAACTCTTCGGGTAAAGACCTTACTACTCCCACCTTCACTGAGCAAGGCTCTCTACCTGTCGGGTGAATGGTTATTCGGGCCATAGGATAGGGTTTGACATCGCCATGGACGCACCTGATAAGAACAGTACCTTCCTGGCCTATCTGGTCAGGGTGCAAAAGGCGTTCCTGAACAACTGATTGACGACACCCCGAATCAAGTAAGGCTTTCACTACTTTCTGGTTAACTCGTACCCTTACGTAAAAGGATGGGCCCATTTCGGAAGTGTACATGACTGTCCGCGGGATGTAGCCAACCTCCATGGGTTCTTCCGGGGTTCTTCGTTGGGGGCACATTCGGGCTATGTGGCCCCATTCTCCACACTCGAAGCACTGTGGCCCCTTCACATGGGGATAGTCCGGTTTGAACGGGCGTGGTTTGATTGGGTCAGGTACCGTTGGTTTTTTTTTCTCGGGTTTGGATGTAGAAGGTATGGACTTGGTGTGTTTTTCACTGTCCCAAGGAAATGACCGGGGTGCTGCTCTATTATAGTTGGCCGCCATCTCTATGGCTTGGGCCGCCGTTAAGCCGGGGTGTTGTCTTAACCACCTCTGTGTGCCGTATGGTAATACTTCCATGAACTGTTCTAGTATGATACTGGTCATGACCTCTTCTTTGCTCCGGATATCCGGCCTGAGCCATTTTTCGGCAGCCATCTTTACCCTCAGATACATGGTCTTTGGATTCTCGCCCGGTATTCCTTTCTCTTTTCTAAAACGTAGACGGTATGCCTCTGCATCCATCCCTAGGTGGTCTAATATCACTGCTTTTATGTCGGCATATGAGGATGTTCCTGTATGATTTGCCACCTGGTAGGCAGTTTGCGCCTCTCCTGAGAGTAAGGGAGCCAAAAAGAAAGGCCGCTTCTCTTCAGGCCATCCACAAGCTCTCGCTGCGCGTTCAAAATTCAGTAGGAACGCGTCGGGATCTTCCCCGTTCACGTATTTTTGTAAGGCGACCCCTGATGGGTGTGGGCCTACGGGCCTTCTGTCCAGTGTGGATGATGAGATGGGAGGTTGTACTACTTTTTGGATAGTGTCCAATTGTTGGGTCAGAGACGTTCTGAATAAGTCCCGGTCAGCATCAGCTGTGCTTATTTGTTGGCCTATAGCCCACTCTAGTTTTTGTTGTCCATCAATGAGCGTTTGAATCACTTGTTCCATTGCCATGGTCGTTTTGGGAGGGGAGGATCCGACTTCTGACACCAGTGTGGACGTGGGTACAGGGACGACCTTGACACCAACCGTAGGGTTTAAGGATGGTTTTATTTTTAAAGCTCTTAAGGGTTTGGTGACAAACGTCTTTCGTGTCCTGAAGGTTAGTCTTTCCCGCGCGAAGGTACTGGGGTCCGTGGCGCTGCTCGTCTAGGGTTCCTCCCAGGAAGTCACTTCTTCACTCCGGGCACCAGGGACTCGCCACATGCAATAAAGAAGACCAACAAGACGGAAGGCCGTTAGGACACACTCCTCCAATGGGTTTGCACCAGGGGGCCCGGGGAGTGATAGGTATACACCCAGTGTACCTAACTATCAATTGCCGTGCTCAGTGTGGGAGGTGTTGGGAGGGAAGGTAAAGGAGGGTACGGGGAAGGATAGGTAGGACAAAAGGGATAGGTGCATCGGGGCGGAACACACAGTGGCGCTCTAAGCACTAGCGTTACGCTTGCCTATCCAAGCCGCCAAACGCCGCCGTACCTGTGTCAGCCACACTCCTCCCTCGGGAGTGTGGCACGGCGGTCCGCAGGGTCGTTGGCCTCCTGGCTCGCCTCGTGGCTCAGCTTCACTTTCGGCTCCTCTGTAGTCTTCTGCTTCGGTACTTCGGGTCCCGTCTTCTGTAGAGTTCCGATTCTCCGTCTCCGCCGGTTCCGCCTCCTTCCTTGCGGTGTCTCCACACCCGGCATACAAGACTTCCTCTCTTTTACCCAATGCGGTCTCAGTGACGTCACGGAGGGCCGGGGCTTCCCCCGCGTATGTTGACGCCCACTTAAAGGGCCCGTCTTCCTCGAACTCGCTGTCAGTCTCGTTTCCGTGCTCCCACTCGGGATTCTGTGGGGAAGCCGGAAACGATAAATCAGTATGGGTCGGGCTCCACCATTCCCGATGGGTAAGGACGCCGACTTTACAGTCTTGTAGATGCTTTGTTGGAGCAACTATCACCCAACATGTAAATCAAAGGCTTGTGGTCAGTAAATAATTGAAATGTTGTCCCCCAAATATATATTTAAAATTTTTCTGCAGCCCATGAGCACGTCAATGGCTCCAGTGCTGTAATTCCTTTCAGCTGCACTGAGTGGTCTTGAGGCAAAAGCTACTGTGGGTCCTTGTCATGAAAGTACGCAAAAGTAAAGAGCACAACCAAGTAGAAACGTGTGCCTGTCATGGATACAGGTAGAAAAGAAGTGCACAGAACAGCGTGTTTCCTGAGGAATCAATGAAGAAATGCCCAAACAATTAAAATGGCCGCCGAAGAACGTGTAGTACTGCAGCACTGAGCAAGCGCGATGAAGTCAAGAACTCCGGAAGAGCTTCGTTAAGAAAGCAGCAGGCACTGAAGAATGTCTGACTTGAGCAGTTAGTTTGAAAAAAAACGGCAGGCACAGGAAGTGCTCAAGACTTAAAGAGATAAGGAGATTTTCAGAGGGTGCAGCGGCGCACCGATCATTAAACAGATTGGGACAAACACAAATAGGCTCCCAAAGTCAAGGCACGCATCGACACACAAAATGAGTCTCAACATAGTTCAGCACACAAAACTTTATAGGTTACTAACTTGTTGCCATAGAAATGTGGAATGGTCCCATGAAGTAAAATGTCCAAAAGAAAATTATTTTCCAAAATAAGATTTATTCCATGGATAGGACCTACGACCTCTTGCCACAGCAACAGGACAATCAATGAGTCACAAACCCCACATTCCAAAATTCCCTAACAACATGATATGAATCCATTCTAGTATATCCATGACAACATCAAAAACACATATGCCTGAACCAAAGAATAACAATAATACTCCCATAATAGAGTGCATTATGCATCTTTTTTTATTTCTTCCACTTAGGCTTTTTTGCATAATTTTCAAAGTTACACGACTAGTTTGATCAAAAAATGTCTCAAGTGAAATGTGAAACTGGAGATACTGTATAGCAGCATGCGTTGCATGACAAAAGTATTACTTTACAAATAAGGAAAATACATTGAACAGGTGTCTTGCAAGACGTCGTGTACTCCTCATTTATAACTTTCAGACGAACTACTGCCAAAATTAATTTAGTATATAACACATAATTTGCAGGATAATTACGCATATTTTATGAGCCAACAATGTTTACAATTTTAATGAAACCTCTGTTCCAATTCCTCTCTTAAAAACAACATTATTAATTTTTCTATGCTCATCATTATACTTGCTTAATGACAAAAACATTTGTTAAACACAAAAAAACTCTCAGAAGCATGATGTATATTTGTACTTTTTTTTTAGAAAAAGTAACACCTCCTCTTATAACCTACTGTGTTCTCTGAACACCAGTCAATGGAGACTTTTTTAATAGGAAGAGAGGGATCTGCTATTTCACAGAGACACAAACCAATTAGTGTTAACAAGTGTGCCTAGTTGATAAGAGTGTTTTTGTGTTGGGGTGTGTACTTTTATCGAAACAGGCCCGCCTAGTGGAAGAGGCAACTTTTGGTTTGGGGAGGGTGACATGGTCCTCAAAGGTGGCAGCTTTTGTACTGTCCTACGTGGTAGAACATAAGTGCTACTATGAACAGCGGTGCCTGATGAAATGTGAACATATTGTGGCATAAAATCCAGCCCCAGCTTCCGCTGAGTGACTGTAGCACCCTTTTGTTTTTCCATAACAAATTTGGAGGGCATTCCTTCTTGTAAACAATTGCACATATGGCCAAATCCTGCATTTTAGCGTAGCGCTTTACTGGTGTGCCATTCAAGTATGACCTCCCTGAGGGGTACTGGGTCGACGCAATGTCCAAAAACCTTTAAAAAATGGTGTCAAAAGTATGCATTTTTAGCACAATTTAAATTTGACTAAAAGCCATATGTGTTAATAGTATTATTAGAAGAAATTGATACATTTAATATGGTGTGTCATTTTCTGGAAATGCTTAAAGCAAGTTTCTTTACTTTTACATTGTACTTCTTTTATTTTTTTCATCCTGCTACTTCCAAGAAGAACCTACAGCTTGCTTAATTGCTGAAAATCTACTTGGAAGGGGTCTGGTGGAAAATGTGAAAGTTACACAAAACTCACAATCTCAAGCTTTAGTCAGTAGAGGTAGCCAGGCCTTACAGACTCATACAGCAGCGGTACCACTTCAGTTACTGAGATCTCAAGATAACAGACAGAATATGTACATTTTTGCTGGCGCAGCCCTAAGACAGCAGTAGTCACAATTGTATAATAATTATTATCAGTGTAAATGGAAACATGTCTCTACGTGATTCATGAAATACCAGAAATAATAGAAAATGGTTTTCTGAAACCATCTGCAGTGAGACGCCTAAACTGAACACAAATTATTACTCAAATATGAGCATTAAATATGCCCTCCTTTTCTTGAACAAATTAAAGACACATCTTATAGAAACACCTCATCACAGCTTAAATCCCCTTTGACCGAACCACATTTAAGATTCTCCTTGTTTCTGCCACCAAGTCGCCCAGTGGATCCTGCTCTTCAAATGTATTTCTTAGCCACGTAACCACTTGGTTTCCAGTGCCTTCAGAAGAGAGACCTATCTCCCACTGCTTCCTTATGCCTCTTACATCATTTATTTCCATGATAACTGTTGGACTTGGCCCTTTCTGCAGGGTTATCCCCAAACCTTTTGTATTTCTCCTCATACTTTTTCTGTATTTGTTTTTGTTGACCTTAGGACTCTGCACATTTTACCACTGCTAACCAGTGCTAAACTGCTTGTGCCCACTCCCAAAACATGTGAGTGTGGCTTAAACCCAATTTAATTTATTTGTAAATCCCTAGTAAAGTGGCACTATATGTGCCCAGGGCCTGTACATTAAATGCTACTAGTGGGCTTGCAGCACTAATTCTGCTGCCTACATAAGTAGCACTTTAAACATGTCTCAGGCCTACCATTGCAGCCTGTGTGTGCAGTTGTAAACTGCCATTTTGACCTGGCAAAAAAACCTTTTGCCAGGCCCAAACCATTCTTTTTAATACATATAAGTTACCCCTAGGGCAGGCCCTGGACAGCCTACAGGGCTGGGTGCAATGTATTTAAAAAGTAGGACATGTACTTTATACATTTTAGATGTCCTGGTTGTAAAAAAGTCTTAAATTAGTTTTTCACCACAGCAAGGCTTCCCTCTTCCATAGGATAACATTGTAGTTGCCTTACTACATTTTATAAGTGTAATTTTCAAATGGGACTAGATACCTGTAGTGTTTCTTTAGATATTAAACTACACTGTGGCTTGTGGGAAATATTTCCTTAATTACCAACCTCTCCTTGTTATGGTGATGGCAGCAGCTCACAGCAACATCTGCCCACATTTATACGTAGAACTACAGAACACAGATTACTTCTAAGTTCTACCATCAAATACAGTCTACTCAAAGATAAAAGTAACATTGTACATTACATATACTATATATCCTCCCGTTAAAGAAAAATGAAACTGGGAGAAAAGAAAAAAAAATATTCAATAACATATACGTTCAGTGTATCTATTGGGTGTCTTAACAACTCTACCATAAGAATTCTTCACTTCTGAAGAACAACTTGGGTAAGCTTGACCAACTTGAAAGGTTTCATTACTCAATTTTTTTCCAGAATCATTAGAATCTGTACTTAAGTTTAAACATTCTGTGTTAACACAATCCATTTCTTTCTCTGCATCACTCAAAGAATTGTGAACCACATCATTAAGCCACCAATAATTATGGTTAACTTTTTTTTCCCATCATCTTTAGTACTATTGCATCCTGCCAAAGCCAAACAACTCATGTGCCAAACTCCTCCATTTTCCAAAACTACGGAATTGTACTTAATGTGTGATATTTTCTTGGGCTCGCTAAATTTGCTTTCACCTTTGGGAACTTTCTTGGCACTTTTGACACATACCCACTGACCAACTCGTAAACTCACAGGTTTGGTTCCATGTTTAAAATCGTAATACAATTTGTTCTTTTATTGTGAATTAGTTAAATTCAGTTTAGCTTCATCCAAGTTGCATTTTACCATGCCATTGCATTTTATTCATCCTGGATTTGTTTAGGAAAAAGGAATTTATTACACAATTGTAAAACACCTTTTCTAACTGTATTAAATCTTTCAACAATACCATTACTGCAAGGATGGTAAGAGCAGTGCATTTTTGTTTAATACTAGCTGAAGTGAGATAACTCAACATTTCATTAGATTTGAACTGTACACCATTATCGGTCAGGATGGATGCAGGTAAACCTTCTTGTAAATAAATATTATCAAGGAACTCAATTACAGTTCTGGTGTCCACTCTGTCAACGACTCTTAATTCAACCCATCTTGAGAACATGTCAATTAAGACAACAATCTACTGAACGCTACCATCCTTCTAATTAAATGGTCCCATAATGTCCAAGTCTAATTCTCCCCAAGGTAAATTTGGGAAATTTACTACACCTAACAGTGGGTTAAACGTTTTCATGGACTTGTCAGCAACTTCACAGTTAATGCAAGATCTAATTACTTTCTCAATAGCACTATCAACACCAGGCCACCAATACTGATCTTTGACCCTACTTTTAGTATGTGAAATGCCAGAATAACCCTCATTGCATAAATGTATAATTTGGTTTCTTAACAATATAGGAGAAATAACTCTCTCACCTCTCATAAGTAAATTGTCAGACATGGTGAGTTCATCTCTGACCTCCCAAAATCCTCTTAAATCATCACAAACACCTATCTTATTAGAATTGTGCCAACCTTCAAGAACTCTTGATGTGACTTCAGTCAAAACAATATCCTCCTCTTCAGCTTTTAACCATTCCTCCACAGTGATGCTATTAAGATATTAATTTATTTGCAGAATATTGGCAACAGAGAACTCATTCCAAGAGTTACTGTAAATTTCCGTTAAAGGCAAAGCTAATCTACTAAGTCTGCGATTACATTCTTGGCACCAGGTACATATTGAATATTAAAAAAATTATCTTGCAAACGCATGGAAAATCTGGCTATTCTAGCAGTAGCTCTAGTGAGACCCTCGGTGGTTAGTAATTTGGTGGGGGGCTTATGATCACTCTAAATATAAAAATGTTTCCCACAAAAATGTTCGAAAATGTTCTAAAGACCACACTACTGCCAAAGTCTCTCTCTCAGGGATGTATGACATTACAACGCATGCTTTTACATCGCATGCTTTTACATCGCAGTTTTACAACGCATACCATTACAACGCATAGCGCTTTGGGGTGCTGGATAGTGAATAGTTTAATTTACTATTCCAACTCCAGTCCCCGTGGATAGTAGGGAAGGTGTTGGATAGTAAATTAAATCTATTCCCTATCCTAGAGCGCCCCCCAGCGCAATGCGTTGTAATGGTTTGCGTTGTAAAAGTTGCGATGTAAAAGTACTGCGTGGTAAAAGTTGCGTTGTAAAGGATGTTTCCCCTCTCTCAGTAACCAAATATTTTTCCTCATTAGGAGTGAGAGACCTTGAAGCGAAAGCAATTACAACTTATTGCTTGTTGGCATGACATTGAATAGGGACGGCACCTAAACCTTTACAACTGGCGTCGGTGGTAACTGTAGTATGACCATATGAAGCAAACCCTTGTATTTTAGGTGCTTTGCTTATCACATTTTTTATAGATACAAATGCTTGTTGACACTCATCTGAGCAGCAGAAATTAACTTTGTTTTTGAGAAATTCCTCATAGCATGAGTTTTTTCTGAAAAGGTACTTACACATTTGGAATAAAATTCTGCTAAACCCAAGAATTACCTCAAATCATCCTTGGATTTAGGTACTGGAGCATCGATAATGGCATTAACCAGTTTGGTTTTGGGTCTGATACCTGACACTAATTTCATGACCTAAATAGGTCACACTTTTTTCAGAAAATCTGCATTTAGAGATTTCAGGAGTGAGACCTTTACAATTAGGCACTTTTCTTAATCTTCCATCGTGCTCTTGGGTATCGCATCCCATAAAAAGAATATCATATTGGAAGAATATAATTCCTGGCATATCATCAAATAACTGTGACATGAGTCTTTGAAAAACAGTAGCCACAGAACCCAAACCAAAGGGCATGCGGTGAAATCGAAAACACTCAAAAAGGGCTGCAGAAGGCTGTTATGTCTCTACTAGAATGGTGCAATGGAATTTGGTGATATGCCGAGGATAGGTCAATTGTGGAAAACAACTTAGCACCTCGAGTTAAAGCTGACATTTGATCTATTCTCGGTAGTGGAAATTAATCTACAACAATATTATCATTGAAACTTCTGAGGTCCACACACATACAAATGTTTCCATTGACACGTCTTGCGATGGCCAAAGGAGAAATCCATTCTGAAGCCTCAACAGGCTCAATGATGCCACTCTCTTGTAATTTGTTGAGTTACTTCATCCTTGACAATCATAGGAATGTTCTGGGCTTTAGGGATGTTGGGTATTGCATTAATTGGAACTCTAATGCGATGTGAGAAACCTTTTAGTTTACAAATCTTTCCATTTAAGACTTCGGGAAACTCATTTAGAACCCAATTTTTGATGCTTTCCCTTTTGCAAGCAAATAAAACTTGTTCTGGGCTGTTGGGATCAAGTATGATATGTAATACTCTCTGGTCCTTCAAACCTAAAACAGATGGACCATCAGTGGCTACATAAAGTTTGCAAGTGGCCCTACGATTCTTGAATTCAAACATTAAACCATGATAACCCAACTTCTCAATTTTATCACCAGTAAAGCTCTCTGGAAGTACATATGTAGGTTCTAAATTTGAACCAATAGCTCCAACAAACTTGGTTTCCCATACGTTTTGTGCAATAATAGCAAAGGGGAACCAGAATCTGCCGCAACCTGTAAAGGTTGCATATTTTATTCTCCTTGAGAGGCTGCTGTTGAATGGAATTATCATAATAGTAGTCTAAAGAATTGGAATCAGTTTCAGTGAGGCATGTTACTTTCAAATTTTTCTTGGACTTTTTTCTGCAAACTTTCGTAAACTTTCCAATAATGCTGCACTCTAAACAATTTGCAGATTTGGCAGGGCACCTCTCAAATCTAGCATTATGCGCTATACTGCCACAATGATAACAGGAAAAAGTTGCAGTATTAGATTGCTTGTCTTTCATTTTAATCATTACGTTGTGGTTACTTTTGTTTTTAGCAGAAATATCTTTTCCTTTTATATTAGATGAAATATTATTGACAGTTGAAGGTTCATTCTGCTCAGAGATTGCTTTAGAGCTTCTTTCGGATAACTCCGTTTTTTTACTAATCCTATAATATCTGTTAGACTGCAATCACCTTCAAAGCCTATCTTGAATGCCCCTGTTCTTTGTACAAACAACAACTTGATCATACATTAAATCGTCATGCAAAATTCCAAATTTAGAAGTGGCAGCTAGATTTTTTATAGCAGAAACGCATTCTTCAATAGACTTGTGTTGTTTTTTCCTTTTAAAGAAAGCACGTCTTGTTACAGCAATGCACACTGTTGGAGAATAATACTCAGATAAATCTAAAATTGCAGCTTTAAGAACATCAATGTCACCAGCTCTATCCGGTTTTTGCATCTGATTGTATACTCTAAGGCCTTCAGGACCAAAACATTGTAATAAAATTCTTTTTTTTCCTTTCAGGAGATAAACTTCCGCCATTATCTTCTAAAGTGGCAATATAATTAAGAAAGTACTCTTTCCACTCCACCCATTTTATAATGGGTTCTCCAGGTGCTGTGAGAAACTCTTTGGGAGTGTTTAGTGTGATACTAATGCTGGTGTTAGCTGATTTGGAAGTGGTTGCCCTGCTGCTTACATCCATGGCAGTATCAAAAAGAATTATTAAAGTAGTGAATAAATGTATATATACCAGTAAATGTAAATATCTTACTTGCCAGGAGTTGGAAATCCCTGTGGAAAGGATAGTTCTTTCAATGAAGGAGTTTAACTTTATTGTCCTTTTTTTTTTACAAAACAGGCCGACAGCAAAGTTGATTTGAAGTTGAAGTAGATAGAAATCAAAATGGCGGTACGTACAGTACGTAGGGGTCATGTTGCTTGACCTCGCTGCTAAAGACTCACCCCAGAATGCAATGCGAATATAATGATGGCTTCACGAGGGAGCGCTGCTGCTCGTAGAACGATGTAGCTTGGACACACGCTGGAACAGATGGACCATGTAAGCTTATTTTTAAATGTAGACACCGCTGTTGATGATGACCAGAAACGGACGATGAAGTACAACCTGCAGGGAATGAATAAGCAAACACTGACCTCGCAATGCTCACTCGGCACCGTGTGACGAATATCCAGGAAGCACAGCTGCTTGTTAAGTCGGCTGCCTATTCCGACTCGTAGGCTTTAAGGAACGCAGGCTGGTGATCACACTCAATGAATCTCTGAAATTGTAGATAACGTTGAATTGTGCCTAATACAGGAACAAATGCTTCCTCCACGCAGGTGCAGGCACAGTCGCAGGCGCAAATTGTCTGCCAGATTCAGTTGGCTTAAACTACTAAAATACACGAAGGTTCTGTAGAAGTAGTTTTTGTCAATGCAGTAAACGAGATAACATAGGGCTAGATGTAGGTAAATAGTATTTACCGATTTGTAAAAACCGAATTTTACCGATTTGGTATTTACGAATCGGTAAATAACTTGTAGTTGGTGGTAAATAACGAATCCTTAACTGAGGAATGCACTAACTTGAGTGCTCTCTGCATCCTGGATTCTGTAATTTTCCCAATCGGTATGTTAAGAATTTGGTATTTTACCGAATCCTTAAATTACCGATTCAGTAAAATACCGAATCGTTAAAAAATGCCACCTACATCTAAAAAGCCCAATACCGGTCTGTAACGGCCGAAATTCTGTAATTTCGGCCATTACCGACTGGTATTGGGCGACCTACATCTGGCCCTTAGTTTTCAAAGCGGGTTCGAGGGGTTGGTAGCTCGCTTGTCACCAAATCAAAGTAGTGTATCCTTAGATATTACACTACACTGTGGTTTGTGGTAAATATCTCCTTTATTACCAACTCCTCCTTGGTATGGTGATGGTAGCAGCTCACAGCAACATCTGCCTAACATTCCATACCCACACATTTATACTTAGAACTACAGAACACAGAACACTACTAAGTTCTACCATCAAATATATTCTACTCAAAGATAAAGGTAACATTGTACATTACACATACTACAATACCCTTTTATGTTTGTTATCTCTGTAATAATCACAATTTAAAATCCTAACTCATGGTGAAGTTGGATTTTAAACTCCTATTCTGAAAATGCCACTTTTAAAAAGTTGTCATTTTCTTGTCTTAGCTATTTGGTGCCTGCAGCCTGGGCGTGGGTGACAGTAGGGCTTTGTGTATTCATCCTAGATAGCCACACACAATGAGGAGCTTAGGTGTGACTGGATGGGCCATCACTGATAGGATGGGAGGGAGGAGCTGGACCCGGCCCTATTTACACTTGAATAGGCTGTGTCCTGTCTCCATGCAAATGTCAGCATACACCTGTAGTTATTCTGGAGCCAGTAAGGCAGGGCACCTGTACACTTCAAAGACATGCCTCTAGAAGCTTCTCCCCACTTTAAAGGCACAACTGGGTATACATATTAGACCTCCGACACCACCACCTCAGTACACCTTTGGACCTGTGGATATCTTGCCAGGAAGAAGGACTGCCACTCTGCTGGACTGCTGCTCTGAAGGAACTGCTGCCCTGCTGGGCTGGCCTTCCTCCTGCTGCCCTCTTGCCAAGGTGAGAAGGGCTGGGCCTGCATCTCATGAACCCAGAACCCAGAGTGACTCCAAGAGCTATTGGTTGGCCTCCTGATCTGAAGCCTCAGGAACATAACAGGCTTCCAACAACAACCTTGCTCCTGCACCCAGACTCTGCCATCTATGAGTCTACCCTGCCAAGAGGTACCACATTAGCCCTGGACCCAGGAAGTTGGCCTAAGGTGCTCTCTCAGCCTCTGTGGATCCAGTGGAACCGACGTATCTCCAATGCTGTGCGGCGCAAACCTCAAGCAGAACCGACGCATCTCCTCTGCTCTTTTGATTGGACCCGTCACAAAGACCTGCATCACCTCTGTAGCCCACAAAGCTTTTGGAACCGCTACTGTGCAACTCATCCTTGGTGCAGGCCCTCACATCCCTCATGGTCGTCAGCCTTGTAAATTATGCCGGACTCCGCATTGCAGCTGTGCATGTATTTCGAACAGACGCATATCCCCGACTGCGCGCTGAATCCCTCAATGCCGGACTTCGCATTGCAAACCCTGTTGACCGGATCATCGATGATGTTACATCCCTTTGCATGCCAGCCTTGCCTTATCTTGGAACTGATGACTTGCTTTGGCAAACCAGTATTTAAGGTAAATTTTTCGGCAGACTGAGCTGGGTTCCTGTAGCTGCCCTGTACTCCTCCCCAGTTGGCCTGAGTTTTTAACTTTGTCCCGGTCCGGCTCGACCAGCTATCCACAGTTGGTGCTTCATGCTTTTTGGTGCTATTTTCCCTGAATCCTTTAAAACTACATATCTCCAGTTCTACTAATTTAATTTTTGTAGTTTTGGTTTTGTTTTACATAATGAAGAAAGTATTAATATTCTAATCTAGTGTGGGAATCATTTTGTGTGGTACTTTTACGTTATTACTGATTGTAGTGTTGTACAAACAATTTACACATTGCCTCTAAGTTAAGCCTGACTGCTCTGTGGCAAGCTACTAGAGGGGTGAGCACAGGTTAATTTAGGGTTGGCTTGTTCCTCATCCTGAGGATTGTGGTTGCTATTTGACCAGGACTCACACCTCAGTCAACCAACAACCCAATTTCTCACAATACCCCACCTTCCCCTCAACCTTACTCAGGCAATTACTGCAGCCAAGCTTCTAACATCCATTGGCCTCTCACTCTAATTCCTCTCTCACACTACTGCAAAATTCCTCCTATCTTTCCGCCCACTTAGAAAATAGCCCCTATGAACCCTATTTCTCCTCCCACCCAGTCTTGTCTTAATGCTCTGTCAATTTATTGTATGTATAAATCATTCCGTTGTTTTGTAGATAGGTGTGTCCCAAACATCAGCTGGCCTGTTTCTCAAATATAAACATCAGGCTATCAAATATAAGCTTTTCATTTTGGAGTCAAACAAACTTAAATTCCTTCAAATAAAAGCATGCAATTTTTTATTAACCCCTTGGGCGTGGCCGCGATTCTGCGCCTGTGCGGCACTTCTAAAGAGTGGGCGGGATCATGATGGCCCCCAGCCGTCATCAGCACACGCCCACCGTGTTGCATGACGGACGGGGCCGTCATCAGCATGGAAGGGGTTAAAAAAACATTGTTTTTGTTTTGAAATATGAGCTTGGCATTATTAGTAAATACACATATGGGGCCATATTTATCAAAGAGTTGCATTGCTTTTGCACCACGCATTGGAGTGCAAAAGCAAAGCAACCTTTAGGATGCAATTTATCAAGCCACACCAGGCCCCCTTGTGTGTCCCTGTGTGGCTTGATAAATCCCGAGTAATGCAACGTAGTGCAAATCACTACACTGGGTTACTCTGCTCCAGGGAAGCATTCCATAGGTGACGGGTGGGTGTTCCAGTCAAAACCCATAGATTTTGATGCATTCCCAGATCTCTGCTCCAGGGAAGCATACCATGAGTGGTACGTGGGTGTACCCTGGCAAAACCCGTAAATTTTGATGCATTCCCAGAATCACCATGAGTGGTAGACCTGACCTGGAAATGTTCCAACGCTTCTATGCTTCCCCAGGAGAGGTGTAACAAGGAGAAAGTTCTCCTTGTTATTTCCTTTTCTATGTGTGCTGCATTGTGCAGCACACATAGAAAGAGGTAACTTGCTGCGCCACGTGACTTCTTAATAAATATGCCCTATGGTCTCCAGACATCAATGTATTACTTTAAAAACATACATGTTCTACTGCCACTGAGTTCCCCGAACCGCTGTTCACCTGCAAGCTATCGAGGAATACTGACAGTCAGGCACTGATGCGTGGGACTACTAGGAGTCTGGAAACGCGTTTTTTACCATTTCGCCGTATATGTTGACATTGTCATTTTAATACTATTTTAGCTGCCTAAATTGTCATACTTACTGGTAGAAGTATCCCTGTACTGCCTGGGCTCGATACTGCAGCCTGCCCGCCCCGGTCCGACTCGGCAATTAGAGCCGTAGAGCGGAGGGCGGACAGGTAAGAGCCAGGCACTTCCGCTGAGAGCAGAGGTTAGCGCTCTAGTGGTTAATGTCTTAGGGCTATTTAGCCATACACGCGCCCCTAGCGCGCAGCGGTTGCGCGCAGGGAGTGCGCCTTCAACAGCGCCTAAGACAAGCCGAAGAGAAGCCCGTCTGCGCCCGTCCGCGACTGGACGGGACCAGGGGCCATGGGCTCTGTATCTAAGGTTCCAGTTTCTGCAAATGTTACTAAATTCACCTATTCTGCTCAGGTATTACGAAGCTTGAAACCAGATGTATCCGTAGTTTGTAATTGTAATAATTGGCCGTGTCTTGAGGGCCCTGTCTCTTGTATCAACTGCCGCTTTCAGGGATCCATTATTTATCCAACTGTCAGCACATGTACCATTCCTTCTACCTCTGCTTTTGCTGAGCTACATTGCTTGACATCCTCCGTGAACCCCCCTACCAGTAGTAATACCAAAGAAAACTCTCCTTATACGGGGTTAAATGGGCTAAAAAGTTTTCTATTAAATATACGCTCCCTGCCCAAACATTCCCAGGAACTATGGGATCTTATTCATACAGCCACACCAGATTTATGTTTTCTTACGGAGACCTGGTTAAAACCCCACACAGTGCCGGCCATTATGTTGGGGATTCCGGCTGGATATAAGATTCTCAATTTAGATCGCCCTACTAAAATAGGTGGAGGTATTGCAGTGATACATAAAGAAGGCTTGAAAGTTTCCCTGCTTGACCAAAGGTGCTGTACTCAAATGGAAGTCATGATTTTTAAGATCTGCTCCTTGTCTAGAACACACTGGAAGGGAGCATTGGTCTATCGACCTCCGGGACCCTGCTCAGGCTTCTCACTCACACTCCTGGAGCTTTTAGCCCCCTATTTTAAAGCCAAAGAGGATTTTATTCTCCTTGGAGATTTTAACATCCACACCGACCTACCTAATCACCCTGATACAATCTCTCTGTTCTCCGATCTCTCATTACTGGGACTGAAAATCCAGAATAGTGGCCCAACGCATTTGGGTGGACATACTCTGGACCTCATTCTTACAAACTGTCCTAAAATAAAATGCTACGTGCCAACCCCTGTTACCTGGTCCGACCACTATATGGTAGGATTCACTTTACTAGGTCTTCATTTACCACATCAAAAGCCACTACCTGCAATATGGCGCAGGAAATGGCGTAATATAACCTTTGAAGGGCTTCAGAAGGCCTGGAAAGAACCATCTATCTCTGAGAACGACAATGTCGAAATAGGCCTTACAAAGTTTGATAAAGCTCTTTTAGAAGCAGTATATTCGCTTGCTCCTCAGAAACTGTATAAACAGTATCCCAAAGACAAGCAGGAGACATGGTATTCAGAAGAATTGAGGGTAGAGAAACAGAGATGTTGAAAGTTAGAGAAAGTTTGGAGGATGACGCATACACCCAGTAAAAAAAGTTGTATGTCGAGGCCCTAGCTAAATACCATAAAAATATAAAATTGGCTAGGAAAAATAGTCTTGCCTTACAACTAACAGAAGCAGGGAACTCATCCAGAGAACTCCACAAAATTCTCCAATCATTTGTAAAAACCTGTGGCCTGCGAAAGCCCTGATGAGTTTACGCAAACTTTATGCGATGATATCTCCGCATTCTTTGAAAACAAAATTGAATCTATCTACCAGAAAATAATACAATCCTCAAATTGTATAGACAATGTTGACCCCTCTTCTCCCAGGAAACCAGAGCGTGAAAGCAGTGGATTTACTACTATTCCCAGTGCTTAATTTGTAAAAAAATAAGTGCCGGGGCTCCAGTTGGGAGACCACTGCAGCTTGCACCACGCAGTGCCTCTCCCACCTGCCAATGACAGTAGAAACACAGCTACTAACCATCACACTCTTAGAAGTGTGAAAATTCATAGTATTACAGGCCCCCAAAGCTATCAAAATGTCTTGGGAGGCAGGGATTAGTCACAGTCATTTCAAAGTGTTCATATTTGTCTACAAAGAATTCAAATTGCTCATTATACAAAATCATGTTTTATCGTGTGGGACCCACAGCTGCAGTTCTTCTGCCACTGCTGCTGCTGGCTTCTAAATAAAAAAAAAAAGATTTCACTGCAAACGTTAAAAGACAGCAGCAGTACAGGAAGAGCTGCAGCCACGGGCCCCACGCTATAAAACATTATTTAGCAGGATTGTACATTTCAGCGCTTGGATTGTAGACAAATATAATGCTAGTCAAAGGCATTAATTTCTTACCTGGACTTCGGGAGAGCCTTCTTAGTTTAAATTAATCAGCGGCAGAGGAGGCTAGCTTCATGTTGACCCGCGGATTGCTTCTGTCCTGTGATAATGGGGTGTGACGTGACCTACGTCGAGACCCAGCCGAGGCCCCAGTCAGTTGCAGTTTCGGTTTCTCGCTGTAATGTGAGGTGTGTAGCTCACATCAGCCGGCCAGCAGATTTGAAATACTTTACGCGCGCTCCACCGTTCCAGTCTCTTCCCCATCCCTGTGAAGAGCTGATATCAAACATCAATGCATGCGCGCCACACGCATGCATTGATGTTTGATATCAGCTCTTCACAGGGATGGGGAGAGACTGGAACGGTAGAATGCGCAATTATTGCTCATTTGCATGTGGGCTCGTCTAGTGTGTAGACCCGGCCCTGAGATATAAGTGCCGGTGCTAAGCACCGGGAAGCACCGGCACAAATTAAGGAGGTCAGCTTGCCTGAGATCACTGCTTTGTATAGTAATATCAAATCAGGATCCCCTAACGATCTTCTGCCCGCGAAGATGATAGTCTCTCTAGAGAGCCTGCTTACCCAAAGCTTCTGTACATTAATTAATCTTTCTCTTAAGGAAGGACAAGTGCCCAGTGTCTGGAAAAAGGCGATTGTGAACCCTATTCGTAAAAATGCTGCGCTGCCATGGTCAGACCTGAACAACCTCCGCCCGATCTCCCTCTTACCCCATCTGAGTAAGATGACTGAGAAACATGTCAATACACACCTGTCTAAATACATCGAGGCAGCAGACAGTCTGGACCCTTCTCAATCTGGGTTCAGACCAAATCACAGCACCGAATCAGCTCTCCTCTTCGTGACCGATACCATCCGGATGACACAGGATAGAGGAGGATCTTTGATTCTGGTGCTGTTGGATTTATCTGCTGCCTTCGACACAGTGTCTCATGCTATTCTTATCAGTCGTCTGAAGAGGGTAGGGATAGGCGGAACTGCGCTAGCATGGCTAGAAAGTTTCATCACTGGCCGCTCACAAAGTGTTCGTTTGGGCTCCCATTTTTCCATCTCTAGGGAGCTCACCAAGGGGGTTCCACAGGGCTCATGCCTAAGCCCCACATTGTCTAATGTGTATGTGGCCCCCTTGGCTGAAATTGTGAGAGAATATGGGTTCACACCCATATCATATGCAGATGATACTCAGCTGCTGTTTCCCTTTCAGACAATGACGCCAGCAGTCAAAAACTCCTTTGCTGCTGGGAGGAGAGCTGCATCCCGCTGGATGACCTCTAATTGCCTGCAATGCAACGTAGGCAAGACGGAGGTCATGCTCTTTGGAGAGGCCCCGCTCCTTTGGTCACCTGAGTGGTGGCCTCCCGAACTAGGCCCTGTCCCTACTCCCAAAGAGGTAGTAAAAAACTTGGGGGTTCGACTTGATCAATCCTTGACACTTAAAGATCAGGTCAATCAGGTGACTGGATCCTGTTTTAGAGTCATTGGACTTCTGAGAAGGGTTTTCCCTTATCTAGCAGACTGCCATAGGAAAACTTTAGTACAGACATTGGTAATCAGTAGACTGGACTACTGTAATGGGCTGCTCATCTCTGCCAATGAGGAACAACTTGGTAGACTACAGGTAGCCCAAAATACAGCGGCCAGACTGATCCTGAATGTTCCATCCAGATCCCCCTCACGCCCTCTATTGAACAAATTACACTGGCTGCCTATTAGCCAGAGGGTGAAGTTCAAGATATGTTGCACAATTCATAAATGCCTGTCTGGCGCAGGTCCTAAGTACCTATCAGAAATTTTCAGACCCTATGAGCCTGGTCGCTCTCTGCGTTCTCAGACCCAATCTCTGCTCCAAGTACCACGGATTAAAAAGGAAAGACAGGGAGGCCGAGCCCTCTCCTACCGAGGCCCTACCCTCTGGAACTCCCTGCCTCTTACCCTTAGGCAAAATCCTAATTTGGCCACCTTTAGGAAATGCTTAAAAACTCACCTGTTCCTGACCATGTAGACACCTTTCACTGCCTGATGGTTTCTCTTTCTGGATATAGTTTTAGTAAGAACGCAAGCGCGGAGATACCCCTTCGGGGGTCGAATTCCTGCGCTATATAAGTAAATAAAATAAAATAAATAAAATAAAATGCCTCAGGGGATTGCTTTTTGTGTGAACGCTGGGAAAAGGCAGAAATGTGCTGTAGTATGTTAAATGCAGCTCATTCCTGCTCTTTCCAAGTCATGCAGTGCAGCTCAGGAAGGTAACTTGCTGCGCCACGTGACTTCTTAATAAATATGCCCTATGGTCTCCAGACATCAATGTATTACTTTAAAAACATACATGTTCTACTGCCACATGAGCACCTTCTACCATAGATGTTCCCATTACAGCACCATACCAGGGATTCTTGTCAAATGGCAAGGATTTCCACCAACATCATGTCAAGTTTGAGCACTATCACGCTATTGAAGCCCACAATGTGCAATATGCCAATAATTACCACCATTGTATCAGGGTTAGCATTATGCCAGTGGTGCTTACCATATTGCCATTGGTGCCAAAATTATGCAAAAAGATTACTGTTCTATCAGTCAGCATTATGCTAGGGGTTAGCACTATCTTGCCATATACCCATAGTATGCCAGTGATTACCATGGTTAATTCAGGGCCAGCACCATGCCAAAAGGGGGACCTTTGTATAGTGGATGCCCACAGTATGCCAAGAATGATCACTATTGTGTCACAACTAACATAACAAAGATGAGCACCAAAGTACAGAGGATGCTCTAGTATGCCAAGACTTACCACAAATCTACTAGGGGTGTCATGATTCATTGTGTGGCCTCTGATGTGCCATAGATACTCACAATATGCCAAAATGTTTCACTATTATAAAGGAACCCGATTATGGGCCATATGTATCAAGACTTTTTCCCGTTTGAAAACGGGCAGGTTCTCAGAATCAGCCCGTTTGCGAATTGGAAAAAGCCTTTTGGGATGCATCATCCGTAAAGGCCATTGTGGGAGAGGTGTGGCGCCACGGCCAGGGCGACTGACGCTGGAATCTGGGGATCAGGGTTCGATCCCCGGCTCCGGCGGCAGGTTAGCCCAGCACCATGTGACTCTGGGCAATAGCTTGCTTAATCTTCCCGACGGCCCCCAGCGCCTAGAGACCCTTACGGGTGATTGTGCGCTTTACAAATGTGGATTATTATTATTATTATTATTATTATTATTATTATTGCAAAATAGAGAATTGCAAAATTTGCGATTCTCTATTTTGCGAATGCAATTAAGGAATTGCAAATTGCGATTCCTGAAATGCAATTCTGGAAGCACCAGAAATTTGCTATTAGCCCTTAAAGAATTGCAAATTACCACCAACGTCAAGTTGGTGGTAATTTGCAATTTTCTTTAAAAAAAGCACTTTTTTAATTTTTTTAAAGTGGCATATGTCGCACATACATGCCCTTAGGGCATGTATATGCACAAAATGTGCACACATGCATATTTCACGGGTGCAACAGGGTGTCCTTTTGGCACCCTTGCAACCTTGAAATTGCATTCTCAATTTGCGCTTCTCTAATTGGTAATTGCAAATTGAGAATGTCTTCCCATTCATTCCTATGGGCCTCCTATCACATAGGAATGAATGGGAAGGTGTTCCTTTTTTGCAAATCTCAATTAGCAATTCACAAATAAGGAATATGTAGGATTCGCAGCATTTTTAGCTAATCCTACATATATTGCATATTGCAATTCTCTAATTGAGATTCGCTAAAAATCGCAATTTGAGAATTGCAAAACTCTTTTTTTATACATATGGCCCTATGTCTCGGGAGGGCTCTATCATGCCATAGATACTCACAAAATGTCAAGAATTGCCACCATGCTACCAGTGCTAGACATCTTTGTGCCATGGACGCCCATAATATGCCTACAATCACAACTATTGTACCATGACCAACATTATGCCATTTATTAACAAAGTATCCAAAGAGTCAGCACTGTTCTGCTAAGACCAACATCATACTGGAGACGGTCACCTATATGTGTTGAATACTCACAGTATGACAGAAATATTACCAAACTGTAAGGACTGGCTATCAGAGGAAGACAAAGGGGTATGCGTCAAATTGGCCTCCCTCTCCAAGATCTGTAACTGGGCACGAGATGCCCCCCGGGAGAATACTAACATTGATTAACTCAATTATCCGCTAAGTGAGAATATGATGTGTGGGACATCTTCAGTTTGCATTTTATCTAAAGGCATGTTGAAATCTGGGACTCATAGTCTAGGTTTCCGTATTGCAAGTATAGGCTAAGAAGACTCAGCAAGCAAACTGCGAATAACTGATGATGTTACACATTGCATTGGACCACTTGACAGCTCTGAATTCATCTATTTACAAGGCCAATCACAGGTGGCAGTTGGGATTGAATCTTTTTACCCAGAGATGGCAGATTTTTTTAACAGTAATGTGTGTTGATAGAACCACCACGACTAGTCATTTCTCTTAAATTATGAGAAATGTTTAGAAAATATTAGCTTTGTCTACTTAAATGTCGAACTGGCATGGATTTGTCATTGGTTGTGTTAAAATGTAAAGCTCTCAAAGTGTAAGCGTTTTATTGAGGATCTTCAGACACTGACATGCTTATTTATCTTGAAATTCTTGATCTGGCTGGATCTATTTAGTGGGTCATACTAGAATCCTGTATTTCTCTAGAAATGAGCTCTAGAACCTCCAAATGAAATCACTTCAGTGGTGTTAAATTGTACTTGTCTACTCGCTCTGAATACAATCTTTTTACCCAAGTCTCAACAAACTCTCATCATTACCAGATCCCATTTAGTGCTAATTTAATGCCAGGCAGTCTGGGCTGTGACAATCTTATTATTATTTAAATACAAATTATGTTAGTGAAAACTCATTTTTATTATCCATCTCAAACACATTTCAAACAAATAAATACATTCACGTACCTCCTGTAGGTCACCATATTGTTAAATTCATATTATTTTATCAAAATAATCATAGGCAGATAATGCGCATAACATAGTCGCTGCAAAAAAACAAAGTTTAAAGAAACGTCTTTGTTAGTTGTCAAAATGAGATAGGTTCTAACTTTCGTAAACAGAAAATCCCTGACATTTGCCAGTTATAGTCTAATGAACTACCTATACCTTGTGCTCCCATTATGCAATGCTTATGACCCCACATATTACATCACTCATGACATGTTAAATTGCATCATTGGTGACAGCACTGATGACATCTGAAATGACATCACTGATGACACCATTCAGCCATTGGGAACGGGTCCTATAAAGTTTGTGGACTTGAAGAAATTCAACACTCTACACCTGTGCCCAGTGTTCTATCACTAATCAAGTGATAATGGATATAGTGTTGGAACACGTGCTACACATGTTAGGTCATCCACATTTGGTGGAATTTTCCCTCTTTTAACTGGTATTGACCCACCTATTAGACAAAATGCCTCGACAGAAGTTTATGGGGTCACCCTCCAAAAATAATTTATAATCTATTCACCTTAGCAGGATCACCCTGTTAAGGACTCTACATGACCTGTAAATTTAAGGCAAGAGATTGACAGGTATGCATGTGCCATTCATAATGGACATTTTGCCAGGCCCTGTGGATAACCCTCTTTAGTTTGCTAAGATACACTGCACTCCTTCCTGAGATGAGCGCAATGGTATACAACCTTGGAGCCATTCTTACATCCTCAGTGTGAGATAAAACACATCTAAGTGGGGTTACTCCTATATTCTTTATTATTCAACAATATGCAGTTTTGCAGTGCCTCAACGTCTTTAGCAAATGTCTGTAAATAAACATCAACAACTTGTAAGCCTGTTCGAATTTGTCTATAGCACTGTATTACAACTATTTAATATGGACATGTGTCCAGACATCCACTAGTGGATAATCGTTTGCCAATAGAAGCTTTGGCTTTTCTCAAAGATGTTTTGCAACAGGCTTTGACATGAAACCACAACTTATTTCGAAACACGCTTCTACAACCAACATTTGGTGCACTCAGCATTTACTTTGTTTAACATGGAGTACTACTTGCACCCTAGCCTTTACAGTTTTGACCTGCAAATGTTCTTTTGATACTGTGGTACCGGTACCACAGTAACACAGGGTGTACCGAGCTGGGTACCACTGTACCAGGCTTTTAACCCAATGCCCCAGGGCGAGCACAGCCTCTGCAGTGCATGACCTTCAGCTGCGCGCTTCTGGGTTTGGCCACAGGGCCTAGCCTGCAACAGTCCTTTCAATCAACCCACTGCAGACCAGCAAGTTATGTTATGTTATGTTATCCGTATTTATAGAGCGCACAGATGCCCCAGCAAAGGGGCGTCCTGGCGCTGATAGAACAGAAATCCGGAACACGGGTAATACCAAAAAAAACAACACAACAACCTTAGAAATCCAGTGGGAAAAGAAAGGTTTTTACAGCTCTCCTGAAAGCCAAAAGACTATCAATAGCGCGGATATACACAGGGAGGGAGTTCCACAGCTTAGCAGCAAGCACACGAAAGGAGCGGCCGCCGGTTCTAGTCCTCTTAAAGCGTGGAACTGTAGCCAAATGAAGACTAGAAGACCTCAGAGAGCGAGTGGGAACGTAAGGGGAAATGAGGTGCTCCAAAATCTGAGGAGACGAGTGTTTAAGAATATTAAACGAGAGGCAGAGGGATTTAAACTTAATTCGCTGGGCTACCGGCAGCCAGTGGAGCTTCTGAATAGTTTTTTTGGCTAAACAAAATCTCGGTAGGCCAACCAGAGCCCTGGCGGCAGCATTCTGCACGCGTTGGAGTCTTAAGAGTTCAGCCTGATTAGCTCCAAGCAAAAGGGAGCTTGCATAATCCAATCTAGACAGGATCATAGCTTGTACAATAAGTTGTCTAGTAGGAGCATCAAAGAATCGGAAGGTAGATCGCAGTCTGCGGAGAGTGCCAAAACAAGTGGCAGCCACTTTTTTTGTATGGATCACAAAATTAAGTTGGGGATCAAGCCAGACCCCTAGGTTTTTAACCTTGGTGACAGGAATAGGGGTCGGGCCGAGCGCAGATGGCCACCATTTATCACCCCAAAGATGGCTCTGCTTACCGACAATGAGCACCTCAGTTTTTTTGGCGTTCAATTGAAGGTAGTTGTCCGTCATCCAATGTGCCACTAGGAGGAATCCCTCACGAAACCTGGCAAGTTCTAGGTCAGAGGCCCCACTTATTGCGTGTCGTCAGCGTAGGACACCATGGTAAGGTTACAGCGCTTAGCGACAGCAGCCAGCGGCTGCACATAAAGGTTGAATAAAGTGGGACTGAGGGCCGAGCCTTGCGGCACTCCCTGGTCAATGGAGTAGGGTCTAGATTCAAATGGTGGAGTGATAACCTTGAAGGTACGACCAGATAGAAAAGATCGAAACCATTCAAGTGCCACATTATCGTCACCTGCCTCAACCAACCGCTGTAATAAAACAGCGTGGGAGACCGTGTCGAACGCGGCACTGAGATCAAGGAGCACCAGTGCCGCAGTCTGACCAGAATCTACCACAGTCCGAAGATGTTCGACCATAGAGAGCAGCGCTGTCTCGGTACTGTGACCGGGCCGGAATCCGTTCTGTGAAGGATCTAATATATTCGCAGAATGAAGATGGGTAGATAAGATGGTATTGACATGGACCTCGGTCAATTTAGCAGCCCAGGGAAGGAGGGAAATGGGGCAGTAGTTCTCCAGTTTCAGAGGATCCAGAGCCGTTTTTTTAAAGATGGGAATAACCTGAGCCTGTTTCCAAATAGCCGGGACCATACCTGAAGATAGAGATAGATTAACAAGATCTCGCAGTGGAGGAAGACAAAAAGGAGCGGACTCTCTAAATTAAGTTGGTCGTAAAGGATCAATAGGGGAGCCAGTTTTAACTTTCACCACAAATTTGCTAATCTCCTCCATCGTAAGTTCTGGAAAATGTGTCAGGCGCATAGTAGTTTTGGGGACCAATTCTTGATTCTTCGTTAACATAGTGGTGGTAGGAAAAGAGCAATAGATGTCCTTCACCTTTTTAACAAAAAAAGCGGCCAAATCCTCACAGTGTGAGAGGGAGCAGATCTCAGCAGCTGGGGCTCTACTAGCTGTAAGATCCTTGAGCACCTTAAATATAAGTCTGGTAGGATTAGAACTGGTACTGAATTCAAGGGAAAAGTAGGCAGCACGGGCCTTACAGATCGCTTTGTGGTATTGCTTAATCCTAGTAAGATATAAAATTTTCTTCTCAAGCTGATAAGACTTGCGCCAAACCCTTTCAGCTTGTTTACAGGATTTCTTTAGAAGACAAAGTGAATCATCATACCAAGGGCTAGAATCGGTACGACGATGTTTACTCTCCGAAATAGGAATCAATCTATCTAAAGCTTTAGTAAGCCAATTACAAAGGAGAGCGTAGCCAGATTCCACATCTGTAAAGGGGCCCAGAGGGTGAAGACCAAGCAGCGGATGGAAATCGGCCCGTTTCAACTTTTTCCAGGGACGTCTAAGAGTGGCAGGAGACGGGATTCTTAGAGGGGAGGTGTTAATAGCAAGATGTACCTCAATTAAGTGGTGGTCAGTCCAGGCCATAGGCCTAGGAGGCAGTACTTTGGCCGAAATTAGATTGGTGAAAAAAGGGTCAAGAATATGACCACCCACATGGGTATGGCAATTGACCAATTGAGATAGCTGGAGAGCCTCCAAGTCTGCAAGAATAGCACTGACCGCAGGAGAGCAGGGAGAGTCAAAATGAAGATTTAAATCACCCACCACACTAAAATTGGCAGATTTTAAAGCCAGTGAACCTACTATATCAGGGAGAGCAGACCTAAATGCGGCATCCGGGCCCGGAGGCCGGTAAATGAGTATGCCGGAAAAAGTAAAATGATGGCTAATGGTGATAGAAAAATGGGCACATTCACTACCAGCCAAATCTATTGCCTTCCAAATACATGAATAGCAGGTCTTAACAGCAGCCGCAATGCTCCCACCTCTCGAATTACGGTTGAGAGAAAAAAACGTATACTCGGAGGGAAGTGCCAGATTGACTGCAACCAAAGCCTCTTCATGAAGCCATGTTTCTGACATGAACAAAATGTCAGGAATCTCTTCCATAAGATAGTTATAAATATCCAGATGGTGCTTGACTAGAGATCTTACATTGAGATGGCATATCTTAAGGTCAAGAGATCCCTGAGATATCACCTGAGGGGGCTCCGTGGTGTTAGGAGATTCGAAGGAGACTGTCTTGTGAGTAAAAATAGGGGCCGGGGGAGTAAGATGGAAAGCACAGCCAGGGCATTGAAAGGGGCCACAAAGAGGGTGTAGGGGAGCCTGGGAGCAGGGCAAAGTGATGTAGCGAAAGTGAAGTAGCTCGGCGCTAGAATACATTCTTGCCTGAAATAAAGATGGAGTAGAGAGCACGAAGCCAAGCTATAGGGCCCTGCCCTTGCGCCTCCTTAGCGCTCAGGCGCAGTGAAGGCGAGACCGCTGCGCGTCACCGCTGCGCGCTAGAGGGCAGGTTTAAGTAGGGCGGCCGTGAGATAGCCGCACCACTAGAGCGCTCGACAGGCGCCTCCAGAACGGCGCAAGCACACCCAAGATGGCGGCGCTAGTAATGAAAAGGAGATCCCACAGACCCGGACCCGCTAAGCAGCGGTGTAATTGCTTTTAAGGTGCAGGTAAGGGGCGGAAAGACCCTAGTAAAATCAGGGTTAAGAAAAAATAAAATAAACACAAATACCAAAACGGGCAATTAAAAAGCGCGTGGCGCTGGCTGAAGAGAAGCGTTGCAGCGTGTAGGTCCTTCAGCACACAAGTGCTCGAAATTCGTATCCTTTAGTCCCCACTAAACACTGCCTACAGCCTGCGCAGCAGAAGTAGGCCAAAGGGCATGGCCAAAGACACTACTCCTATGGAGTTGCATCCAGCTCCCTGGAAGTGTCCAATCTCCCAATAGTGGCCAGCCCCTGAGGACCAGCCAACCCTGCTTCACATGGTCTTTGGCAGGCCCAGTCATGCGACCAGGCCTTGCGTCTAGCCCATGGCGGGCATCCAGCTCCTCCCTCAATGTGCACAGCCTTCAGCAATGTGCAGTGATGTGTTTACCCTGCTCCTATCCCACAGCAGGCATCCAATCCGACTGCTCACAGTCAAGGGCCAACACAATGGCGATTGACCTCAGACCAGAACCTTACAAATGTTTTCAATGGTGTTTTCAGTGAATTTACATCTTTGCTCTCACATTACCGCCTCAACTTTTTTTAACCTTACCTAATGTACCCACTAATAAAGGCAAATAGCGGGATGCATTAAGGTATTTTTAATTCACTGGCCTGGATCCCTTCACTGTCCAGTATCCATCTGCGCTGAGTCCAACACGAGGTTGAGGTTACCCTGGAGGTACTGTCCTTCCAGGATGGTGAGAAGTTGCAGATGAGGAAGCATGACCCAATTTTGTGTGTGAGGGTTTCTCTTCCATAAGGATGACCTTCCCTCCCTTCAGCACTCGGACATGGTTTCTATGACGCTCCAAGTGTGACTATTTGGATGTTTATTCTCAGGCATGGACACTAAGGGGGTCATTAGGATGGCGGGCGGACTTTGCCCGCCCGCCATCCTCGGGGTAATAGGGACCGCCCGCCATAAGGGCGGGGGTCCAGTGGGGGGTATTAGGATGTGCCCACCACAGTGGCGGGCACATCTTGCATGTTAAGCATTGTGGCGGGCGGTGCTCTCAGCAACGCCCGCCACAATGCTTAAAAAGCACTTTTGCATTTGCATGATCAAAGCGGCAGGCACCGCGCGGTGCCTGCCACTTTGATCATGCAAATGCAGGGGGGTACCCCCCCGTGTGCACCCCCCTACTCTCCTTCACTCTGGGGGCCCACAGGGGGCCCCCAGAGTGAAGTCCGCATGCCTTTCCGTGGCGGCATTGCCGCCACGTAAAGGCATTGAAAATGCCTATCATAATATGGCTGGCGGTGTCTGATAGACACCGCCACCATATTATTCCTTTTCTGCCCCGGCCAAAAGGCGACGAGGGCGGAAAAGCGGCGGACGGTCTTTCTGTCCGCCGAGGTCCCCCCGCCATACTAATATGGTGGGGGGGGGAATCAAGTGTGGATGTCGGGCGGACCCTGGCGGGGGCAATCCGCCCGACATCATAATGGGCCCCTAATTGTGCTTTCTACCTGTAGCTGCCATATGTCTTGTGGTAACAGTTTCTTTCTAGGAGGGCGTACAGCTGCCTACTTCCTCCTCTCTTCGATGTGTTGGGTGCACACCATAGTATTTACATTTTGCTGGACACTATATTTCTGCTGGCTTTAGAACTCTGTGCATTTTAATCCTGCTAATCAGTGGTAAACTGCTTGTGTGGCTCCTTTAAACATAGTCAAATTCGCATATTCCTAATTGGTATATTTAGCTTATCTATAAGGCCTAATATATGGCACTAGGTCTACACATGGTCTGGGAGTTAAATGGTACTAGTGGACTGCAGCACCTATTGTTCCAGCCAGTACAGTTGTTGTGCAAAAATGGTGTCAGGCCTACACTATGTAGCCTGACTGTAGCAGTGAAAATCTGCAAGTCATCCTGCCACAATAAACCCTGTTAACAGATCAAAACCTCCCTTTTAGATATTATTAAGTCACCTCCCATGGGTTTCCTTCCACAGGATATAGTTGTGGTCTTGTGCACGCACCATGCTGGAAATCGCAGTGGTGGCGCAGCCAGGACCTTGGGGAGGTGTGCTCTACTGAGGAGGCCGGTGTTGTGTCTTCTTTAGTGGTGGTTAACTGCCCTGCAGGTTTTGTCTTCTCTTGAGGTCCTTATTACAGATTCAAGTCTGCTTCCCAGACCAATGAGTGCTATCATGAGCAGCAGTGTGCTGCGCACACCCACTACTGTGTGGTGATTGCCTGTGTGAAATGCTGCAAAATATTCCAGAGATGCACGTATTAGATAGCGCTCCTGCGCTGCATGGGGGGGCCACCTGCGTTGACTACAGTGCTGCCCTGGAAAACTCTAATCACTGTGGAGGGGGAAAGAGTCTGAACGGGACCAGGAGCATAGCAAGCCCGTATTGTAATGGGTCTTGCCACGCCGCTTGGATCACTCTGTCTCAGGGCTGCCGTCCTCAAAGTGAAGCAGAGTGTCCGCACTCTGTGCCAGCGTGCCACACCTAAGTCGATCTCGCTGCGCATTGCATAGGCTGGGATTTGCCAGTTCGCAGGGGAAGATCGTCAGCACGAGCAGGCAGACTTACCCTCCTCTTGTCCTGGTATCACCCCTGAGATGGCAGATGTAAGGGTGGAAGGAGGGTGTTTGCAACCAGAAGCTGTAGCATCCCACTCATAGAAAACATAGAGGCCAAAGGGACTTCACAAGCAAGCAGGGGACTCCTTGTCATCCCCATGGCTGGAAGTGAGACCTATCCAAGGGCCCAAATTGGAGCCTTCGCCTGGCAGTGGATGACCAAGGGCTTCGTGACTGACACTGACAGCTGTCATTAGCCCCTAATGGTTGTTAATCTTTTGGACAGAAGTTGCCCTGGATTGGGGGCAGAAGTCCGACCCACAGGGCAGAAAGTGTCACATAACATTATTGGCCCTGGTGGTATGGTTTACCTACTTTAATGCATCTGTGAGCAAGCTAAGTTTATTTGTCACCCTGGTGGAGTCTGCAGGTGTGGAGAAGGATTCCCCATGAACAAGGTTAATGAATGAGACTCAAGTTGACAGAGGTGTACAGGTAGATTCATAGGGCCATGGAACAGACAAGTGCCTCTGGAGAGGTGGAATCACGTGCGCAAGGAAGCTCATCTAGGAATTGATTAGTGTATCGCAGCTTTTGGCTGGAGTCGGTCTGTGTAGCCCATCTGCCTTTTCTGTGTGGTCACATCATATTTTTCTCCTTTTGCTGGACCCTATATTTTTGCTAGCTTTAGACTCGTGTGCGCTACAATCCTGCTAACCAGTGGTAAAGTGATTGTGCTATTTTCAAAGCATACAGGTGGGGCCACCTTAGCTGTTTGTAGAATGAGGTCATGATCACGGAAATAAAAAATGTGGGCCAGGATTGGCCTAGGAGGTGCACCCGGTATGGGTTTACCACATGGTTACGGTGCACTCTTTCCACTGCGAAGTGGTGGGATAGGCCCCTAGGCTGTAGGTGTTGCTTGAGAAGTTCTTCTACAAATAGGTCCATTGCTGGTCCCCCCAACACTACTGGTACCCCCAACAATTCTGACGTTGTTGCGTCACGATCGGCCTTCGTAATCATCCAGTTTAGCAGCCATCATTTTACTTTCAGTTTCAACATGGCGCACTTGACGTTTGAGTTAATTGGTATAGTCGCATAGAGTCCCTGTTGCGGTTTCCACTTCTGTAACTCGTGGGCTCATGTTTCTAAAGTCAGCCCGGATCAGTGAGAGTTCTGCCGATATTGTGCCAATCTGAGAGCCAAGGGCTGTATGCACTTTATTCAAGGTAGATAGTATATCCTGCAACGTGACTTCTAACCCTTCCAACGAGGCCTCATCTGGTGCTTGCGCTGTCAGTAGGTTCATTGTTTCCTGCTCGGTTTTGGTGCATGTGTATTAATCCAATTTGGTCTGTTGTGTGGCACGTTGTCCCCGACCCCCCATCGCTATGTGTTTTGGGTTGTGTCATGCAGTGGCAAAAACTGGGGTGGCAGTACTCACCCCTGCCTGCCTGGGTAATGTACTGTCACCCGCAGCCTTTCGGGTTTCCTTCCACAGGATATAGTTGTGGTCTTGTGCACGCCCAATGCTGGAAATCGCAGTGGTGGCGCAGCCAGGACCTTGGGGAGGTGTGCTCTACTGAGGAGGCCGGTGTTGTGTCTTCTTTAGTGGTGGTTAACTGCCCTGCAGGTTTTGTCTTCTCTTGAGGTCCTTATTGCAGATTCAAGTCTGCTTCCCAGACCAATGAGTGCTATCATGAGCAGCAGTGTGCTGCGCACACCCACTACTGTGTGGTGATTGCCTGTGTGAAATGCTGCAAAATATTCCAAAGATGCACGTATTAGATAGCGCTCCTGCGCTGCATGGGGGGGCCACCTGCGTTGACTACAGTGCTGCCCTGGAAAACTCTAATCACTGTGGAGGGGGAAAGAGTCTGAACGGGACCAGGAGCGTAGCAAGCCCGTATTGTAATGGGTCTTGCCACGCCGCTTGGATCACTCTGTCTCAGGGCTGCCGTCCTCAAAGGGAAGCAGAGTGTCCGCACTCTGTGCCAGCGTGCCACACCTAAGTCGATCTCGCTGCGCATTGCATAGGCTGGGATTTGCCAGTTCGCAGGGGAAGATCGTCAGCACGAGCAGGCAGACTTACCCTCCTCTTGTCCTGGTATCACCCCTGAGATGGCAGATGTAAGGGTGGAAGGAGGGTGTTTGCAACCAGAAGCTGTAGCATCCCACTCATAGAAAACATAGAGGCCAAAGGGACTTCACAAGCAAGCAGGGGACTCCTTGTCATCCCCATGGCTGGAAGTGAGACCTATCCAAGGGCCCAAATTGGAGCCTTCGCCTGGCAGTGGGTGACCAGGGGCTTCGTGACTGACACTGACAGCTGTCATTAGCCCCTGATGGCTGTTAATCTTTTGGGCAGAAGTTGCCCTGGATTGGGGGCAGAAGTCCGACCCACAGGGCAGAAAGTGTCACATAACATTATTGGCCCTGGTGGTATGGTTTACCTACTTTGTTGCATCTGTGAGCAAGCTAAGTTTATTTGTCACCCTGGTGGAGTCTGCAGGTGTGGAGAAGGATTCCCCATGAACAAGGTTAATGAATGAGACTCAAGTTGACAGAGGTGTACAGGTAGATTCATAGGGCCATGGAATAGACAAGTGCCTCTGGAGAGGTGGAATCACGTGCGCAAGGAAGCTCATCTAGGAATTGATTAGTGTATCGCAGCTTTTGGCTGGAGTCGGACTGTGTAGCCCATCTGCCTTTTCTGTGTGGTCACTTCATATTTTTCTCCTTTTGCCGGACCCTATATTTTTGCTAGCTTTAGACTCTTGTGCGCTACAATCCTGCTAACCAGTGGTAAAGTGCATATGATTCCTAGTACATGGTTCAAAGTGTACCCAGAGTCTGGATTTTAAATGCCATTAGTGTACTGCAGCACCTGTTGTGCCATCCACTACAGTTGCAGTGCAGTCATGGCTTCAAACCAACCCTGTATAGTCTGATTGAAGTAGTGTAAAATCTGCGGTATGACCAGTCACATTAAACCATTTTGACAGCTCAAAAACTCCCTTTTAAATATTAATAATTAATTCCTAAGTAGGCCTTGCAGTCTACAATGCTACAAGACAGACTGCATGGCATTTGTAAGTAGGATATGTAAAAATGTAATGTGAACATGCCCCTTCGGCGAGTCTCATTCAAAAGCTATTTTCACTGTAGCAGGCCTTGCTGCCCTAATTAGAACACCAGAGTACAGATTAAAAATGTTATTATTGTATCTTGCGAATGGGACTAGCTAGAAAAATAATTGAACAACTACTTTTTTAATAGTGATTAAAAATCAAATTCAATGGGGAAGTCTGATTTTTTATAAATATTAGGGAAAAGTAATTATTAGAAAGTTACATTTTCCCTGCCTGAGACTCCTGGATTCTAAACTTGAATGTGCTCTGCCACCTCTGTCAGCCAGTAATTAGCATTTGAGTAGGTATGAAAAAGGTGTTAAGTGCCTTTCAGGAGCAAACAGTATGCTGCCATGAATGTTTAAGGATTACTCCTCTCAACCTGACAAAATATGCAGGAAGGAGCTGCGAGGATCCTTTTTGATATTACAGTGCCAAACCCAGCTTGAATATCAGTTCCTGCTGCTGGGTTTACAGATAACACTGGGGGCACATTCAAAAGGAAAGAAAACAGGATGCCAAAACAATTCTCTGCTGTTTGGCCTCTGCCTGACACCCACTAAGTCACTAACTGCCTCCCCTAACATCCTGTGGTAAATGGGTAAATGTGTACTCCTGTGGTGAATTGGGACTTAAAGGACAAAAGTCAGAAGGTAAATTCTTTGACCAGGACAAAACTCGTTGGTGTATCCGACTTGTGGTCCATCTCAGTCAGCATGAAATTGTGCTACGGTCCTGGAAATATGTAATTTATTTAGCAAAGTTATGGAAACATTGTGCAATAAAATGTGGGCCCATTTTGTAAAAATTTGTGTTCAAACATCCTGGCACACGTCATACTTGTTTGATCACTGCACATTAGGATGGGTATTCACCCCATCTCCACAAACGCACAAAAAAAGAAATAAAACGAACAACACTCAAAGTTTCATGTTGGAGGGTGCCCACCATGTTAGATTTTTTTTTTGAAAATCTTTTTATTTGAACCATCAATAATAAACAAACATCAGGTGACAATTTAAACTGTTGCAGGCTTCATCATTTCTTTCCATACATCAGAAGATATAATACAGAATAGTGTAAGTGGATCAAGGGGGCTCGTGCACCTCATCTTCTTCTTGGCGCGTCGGGGGGTCACAGATGCCTCCACGGTAGTGGTTCCAAGCCTCCCAAACCTTCCCCCACTTTGCAGGATACCCCCCCGCCCCATATACTGCGCGTTCTCGAAACATGCACCAATCCAAGTCTTCCGCCCATTTCTCTACTTGAGGCGACTGGCTTGCCCCCGACAGCTGGGCAATATTACGGTATACACTCAAAATATCGAGTTTTTAATATCGATTTGCATTAATATCGAATTAAAAACATAGAATGGACACAATATCGAATGGACAGAATGTAGACTGCAAAAATATCGAATAGAATAGCAGTAATATCGAATTCAAAATATAGAATGGACAAAATATCGAATGGACAGAATATAGAAAACCAAAATATAGAATGGACAGCATATAGACAACAAAAATATAGAATGGACAGAATATAGACAGCAAAAATATCGGATTTGAGGTAAGTAAGTTAATATCAATTTTATAATAATATCCAATTTTTTAAAGTGATTTTTTATGTTAGTATATGTCTGAAAAGTGTATATTTATTTTATAATTTATTTTAATTAATTAATTTTATGGTATTTAATTTTTGCGTAATATAATTCTGTAGCAGGTTGTGGGTTTATAGGGGAATAGGGTGGGAAGTAATTTAATTATAATTAATTAAATATGTTAATTTATTTATTGGTATTTATTTCGAATTAATTGTTAATTAATTGTTAATTGTTAATTAATTAAAATATAACCGGTAATACATTTTAATGAATTGATTAATTGATAATTATGTTAATTGTATTAATTTATTTTCTGTTGCGGGTTTATAGGGGAATAGGGTGGGAAGTAATTTAATTATAATTAATTACATTTTTGAATTTATTTATTGGTATTTATTTTGAATTAATTGTTAATTAATTGTTAATTGGTAATTAATTAAAATATAATTGGTAATTGATTTTAATTAATTGATAATTATGTTAATTATATTAATTTATTTTTTGCTGCGGGATGTGTGTTTATAGGGGAATAGGGTGGGAAGTAATTTAATTGTAATTAATGAAATATTTTAATTTCTTTTTGGTTTTTGTTGTAATTTTTAATTATTTTTAAATTGTTAATTAATTAATTGTTAATTTGTAAATAATTTGTAATAATAGGTAATAATTTTTAATAATGCATTTTTATTTGTATTTTTAATTGATTAATTATTATATTATATAACATTGTTAATTACTTTTAATTAATTTGTAATTGGTATTAATATTTAATTTATTTTGATACATTTATGAAGTATTTACTTTCCCTACTGTTGCACTCTCTGGAGTGGGAATAGTATTTTTTACCCCTACGCTATCCAACGCTTTCCCTACTGTTGCACTCACTGGAGTGGGAATAGTAATTTTTACCCTCCCGCTATCCAATGCTTTCCCTACTGTTGCACTCACTGGAGTGGGAATAGTACATTTTATGCCTGCGCTATCCAACGCTTTCTCTACTGTTGCACTCTCTGGAGTGGGAATAGTAATTTTTACCTCTACGCTATCCAACGTTTTCCCTACTGTTGCACTCTCTGGAGTGGGAATAGTAATTTTTACCTTCCCGCTATCCAATGCTTTCCCTACTGTTGCACTCTCTGGAGTGGCAATAGTAATTTTTACCCCTACGCATCCAACACTTCCCCTACTGTTGCACTCACTGGAGTGGGAATAGTTGTTTTTACCTCTACGCTATCCAACGCTTTCCCTACTGTTGCAATCTCTGGAGTGGGAATAGTAATTTTTAGCCTGCGGCTATCCAATGCTTTCCCTACTGTTGCACTCACTGGAGTGGGAATAGTAAATGTTATGCCTACGCTAGCCAACGCTTTCCGTACTGTTGCACTCTCTGGAGTGGGAATAGTAATTTTTACCCCTACGCTATCCAACGCTTTCCCTACTGTTGCACTCACTGGAGTGGGAATAGTCATTTTTACCCCTACGCTATCCAACGCTTTCCCTACTGTTGCACTCAGTGGAGTGGGAATAGTAATTTTTACCCTCCCGCTATCCAACGCTTTCCCTACTGTTGCACTCACTGGAGTGGGAATAGTAATTTTTACTGCTACGCTATCCAATGTTTTCTATACTGTTGCACTCACTGGAGTGGTAATAGTAAATTTAACCCTCCCGCTATCCTACAGTAAAAATATTGTATATTTTTTATTAATATTATGTTTAGATATATATGTTTCAAAAAATATTTTTTTTAAATTTAAGTTACATTAATTATTTATTAATTTTAAGGTTGGGAACATGTGTGCGCATTGCATGACTAATCTGAAGGTAGCGAAAGGGTTCCTGGTAGTGAAGGTGGTACTGCTGCTGGAGAGATTGAAACATGTGGACCATGCCCCCAACCCAGAAGTCCTTGATCTGTGTGATCCCAATGAGGTCCCATTTATCAAAGCCCCTAGACTGCCACAGACTGCCCAATTTCTCCGAGCTCCACAGCGGGGTGACGAGTGTCAGCTTCCCCTCCTACTTCAGATATCTGTTAGTCGCGTGCCACACCTGAACAGCGTGTGCCGTGGGTCCCGCGAGGGGGAACCGATCGGGCCTGGCATAGAGCACTCTTGTGAAATCGCCCCCTGGCACTTGCAAACGGTCCATGGCGTATCCCGGGTCCCCAGGGGGACCATAAATAGCGTGGTTCACCGCGGCTAGCTGCGAGGCCCAGTAATATTTACGAAGGTCTGGGAGACTTATCCCCCCGTCGTACCATGAAAGAGTAAGTTTAGTGAACGCGATACGGGGCTTTCCTTCCCACAATAGCTGTCTCTGTAGGGACTCTATATCTTTAAAATAAGAGGCCGGGACTGGGTCCATAGCATTTTGGAGCGCATACCAAAAACGGGGAAGGGCCATCATTTTAAAAAGCACTGCTCTACCCAGAAGGGAGAGCGGCAGCGCCTTCCAGCGCCACATCCCCCCATAACCGAGACAGGGGGGACCCCAAATTATTGGCAAATCATAGCTTCGGGTCAAGTGTTACGTAAATGCTGAGGTATTTAAACCCAACCGGCTCAATCCGTATTGGACAGATATGAGGAACTATCGGCCGACTCCCCCTGAGTACATAAAGGACCAATTTTGACCAATCAATTGCGAAGCCTGATTATCTCCCAAAAATCGCAAGCATATCTAGGAAACATATCAGCGATCCCTTCGGATTAGTGAGATAAAGCAAGATATCGTCCGCGTATAAAGAGATCTTGTCCTCCCAATCCAGCATCCAGCGCAGGCCACAAATTGAACGGTCCCACCGAACCCAGGCCGCGAGTGGCTCCAAGGCCAGGGCAAAAAGAAGCGGGGACAGGGGACAACCCTGCCTCGTACCCCTATGTTAGATTTGGGGGTCTCTGGTTGGCACAGGTAAGTACTTGTGACAAGCAGGGGCCCTCTCCTCTAGGCAGGGCAAGGGACTTACTCTTTAAAATAACCCCTGCTCACCCTCTAGGTTGCGTGGCGCAAGCAGACAAGGCTAATCCTCAGAGTGTTATTGGTTAAGCATTTATGACCATATACAGTAACTCAAGAATACACCACAAATGGACACCAGTCTAGTCTTTATATAAAAAAAGAGGTATTTATATATATAGTTAAGCTGACTTAATACAAGACCACAATAACGTTTCAATGACCACAATACTGTTCAGGGATAATAGTTCTTGTAAATATGCTTAGTTTTAGGTCTGTGCGGTTCGTACCTCTTGGTGCGACTCTTCGGTGGTGAAAAGTGAACAAACAGATTCTAACAACAGAGCGGACACTCTGGTCCGAGACGTGCACTTTTTGGGGCGATACGCACTCTGTACCTCTTAAGAGCGTAGAGTTCGACATGGAAATGCGGGGGCAGGCGAAGACGTACTCGGGACGTTGGTCTCTGATGCAGGTCCGGCTCGTGGCAGGCGTCGCGATGCGAAGCGTAGAAGCGGGACCTCAGGGGCGCTGCGGATGGCCGGGTCATTGCTGAGTCTGTGGCGTAGGGCGGCGTTCGAGCCGTACCTTTGTTGTGAAGCTGTTTCCCTGAGGCGGGCTGTGCGGCACTCAGCAGCCAGTACGCAACATACCGGGCGGCTCTGTCAGTTCGGCGCAGCCTCAGAGGATGTTAGCACGGTGCGGTTTGGTACGCCTAGAACGTACGAACCGTACCTCGCTGGATGAAGTGCTGTTTTAGTCCGTGGCGGCCGAAGGCGGTGGCGGTGCGGCTCAGATAGGGGGGAAGTGAAGCCGGGTGCGGGGCGGCCCAGAGGCGATACGGTGCGAACTCGGCTTAGGGATGAGCGGAGACACATGGTGCAGGGCGGACACAGCACGGGCTTCACGGCGGTAGGGTTGGCGAGGCGCACTCAGCGATGGCTTCAGCGGGGGCACGGACACAGGCAGTCCAGCAGCTCGTGTTAAAGGCAGGAGAAGAGCCCAATGGTCCTGGGGCTCAGTTCAGGGGGCAAGCTTTTCCAGGTCCTTCTCTTCGGGTAGAGGTTCTTCTTGACGTAAACAGGATCTGATTTCTTAGGAGCAGGGCTCCTATACAGCTAATCTTTTGTTCTTTCAGACCAGGGGGTCCTTTGCCTAATCCAGTCCAGTTCCTGAGCACTTTTTTTGGAGACTCTGTCTTTTCTTTCAGTGTGCAGGGCAGGGCCATCAGACGCTCCGCAGGAGGTGGAGCCAGCATTGTGGTGACAAGTACAGTCCAGGAGTACTCTGTTGACAGTCTTCCCTCTCCCTCTACAAGGTGCAAGGCAGAGACATCAGACTCTCCCCAGGGGGTGGAGCCAGCATTGAGCTGGCAGAGCACAGCCCTATTCAGAGTCAAGGGGCACTCCCCCCACCCATCCTGGTGTAATCTCTCTATTCACCACCTGGCAACCCCAGCCTGTCTCCTGGAATTCCCCAGCCCTGTCACACACAGAAACCAGACAGCAGATACACATCAGAGCAGAGGTGGGCTGAAATGGTTATGCAAGTAAATACCAACTTTCTAAACATGGTATTTTCAAACACAGAACATTAAATTAAACTTTGCTAAAAGATGTATTTTATTATTCTGAGTTCAGGCATACCAAACTCGAATTTCTACCATGTTCCCTGAGTCTGCTAGGATTATAGAGTGTAATAATTCTAGCAGCCCATTCTGGCCTAGGAGAACAGGTAGCCTTACAATAGTGAAAAACGAAAATGGCTGTAATTCACTATTAGGACATGCCACACACATCAGGGCTTGTCCTACCTTATTCTTACAATGCACCCTGCCCTTGGGCCTACCTTAGGGGTGACTAATATGAAGTTAAGGGAATGTTTAGGGACTGGCAAGTGTGTACACTTGCGCAGTCAGCATGAGAGTACCAGACTGCACGCAGGTTCTGCAATGGCAGACCCTAGACATATTTTACCAGGCCGCTTCTGTGGGTGGCACAACCAGTGCTGGAAGCCCACCAGCAGCATCTGTATTTACAAGCCCTGGCACTGTACTAGGGACTGACAGTAAACCAAATTAGCCAATCATGGAAACCAATCAATGTATATATTTGTATGTAGGGAGCACTTGCACTGTGGCACTGACTGGCAGTGGCACAGTGCTCTGAGCAGCTAACACCAGCAAAACATATGAGGCAAAAGCAACAAAAATGGAAGGGAGACCCACGCCAATGGGGCCAGGTCTAACACCCTACCGAGGGGGAAGTCAGAGGATTTTCGATTATTGACAACAATCCTGGTCAGAGGGGCCTCATATAGGAGACGCACCCAATTAATAAACTCAGACCCAAAACCCATCTGTACCAACACCGCAAATAGGTATTGCCATTCGACCCTATCAAAGGCCATAGTGTCATCCAAGGATACCAGTACCGCTGGCTCCTGGATCGTGGGTGACCTGCCCAGCACCCCATGTAGGGGGCGCAAATTAAGGGCAGTATTGCGACACGGCATGAACCCGGATTGGTCCGCATGTATCAGGGAAGTGATAACTTTGATCAGCCTTGTCGCCAACAGCTTCGCCAAGACCTTAGGCTCTGCATTCAATAACGAGATGGGCCTGTAAGATGAACAACTAGTTTTGGATTTGCCCAGCTTGTGTATGACTACAATATTGGCCACTCGCTGGTTGTATAGGAGCAGTCCCTCTTCTCTGCCCTCCTCGGAGGAACGGAGCGAGACGGTTGGCGCTCAACTTGTACAGCTCTATAGGGATTCCGTTTCGACCCGTGGCCTTCCCTGATTGCACACCCCTTATGGCCTGCGCCACCTCGTCATCTGTAAGTGGCGAGTCTAGATATTTCCTATCATCCTCCAAGAGTTCGGGTAATTGGATGTCTCTCATCATTGCTCTATTCACGGCCTCCGTATACATCTCCTCAGAGGTGTATATCCCTCTATAGTACTCTGCAAAACTATCTGCCACTGTCTGTGGGTCCGTAATTTTACAGGCATTCTCCATTAACAACTCCGGTACCAGCAGAGACGCCCACTCACCCTTCTCAAGCCAGGCTATTAGCTTCCCTGCCTTATCTCCGTGCTCATACACTCTACTCTGTGTTTCCTCATTCTGTGCTTTGGCCTTGTCCCTGGCGAGGCCCCTGAACTAATTCTGCCGCAGTTTTAACTGGAGCAGGCCCTCTGGTGTGGCTGCCCGGACCACCTCTCTTTCCAATCTCAACACTTCCTCTTCCGCCTTTTCCAAATCTGCCAATCGCTCCTTTCTCTTCTTAGCCATCAAGGACAAGGCCTCCCCCGGACTACCATTTTATATGCTTCCCACAGAGTCTGGGCAGAGTCCACTGTTTCCCTGTTTTTCCTGAAAATACCGGTCTGTGACCCTAATCAATTCCTTCTTAGTGGCGGGGTCTTTCAGTTGCCAAGCACTAATGGGGGCAATTCTGTCTACATGAAAACAGTCTATCTCCGACCGGAGCCAAACCGGCGCGTGGTCCGATATGCCTCTCCCCAGATGCCGCGCCTCTTGAATATTGTGAGCCTGAGCCGCTGGCTCTAGCAGGTAATCTATCCTGGACAGGCTTTGGTGTGCAGCGGAAACTTGCGTGAAGTGTGCCCCACTCAGATTGCATACCCGCCAACCATCCACCAGCCCCGTCGTCTCAAGAAAATCTGGGTGCCACCTCTGTGCCGGCCGCAGCACCCGGGTGGGTTGTCGATCCACCTCACCGTCCATGACTGCATTAAAGTCACCTCTCATCGCTAGGAGGCCTAAGGGTAGAGTCAGGAAGATAGAACCCAAATCGCGAAATGTATCAGATTGCAGAGCTGGCGGGACATAAACAGATACTAGGGTAATCGTCCTCTCACTGCCCTGATATTCTAATGTATTTGCCTCTCTTGTCAACCCAAGTAGCCTGGACAGTCAGGGAAAGGAGTTTTTAATCAAGATACAAACTCCCCTAGACCCTGAAGTGAACCCCGCATGCGCTACCAACTTATAGCCCCCCATGCAAGGCCATACAACGGTTCCCAATAAGATGCGTCTCCTGCAGCAGCGCCACATCTGGGGAGTGCCTCCGGATATATTGACTAACCATCCCTTTCTTAATCTTGTCCCCTAGGCTATTGACATTCCAGCGAAGCACACTGATCCCCGATCCTTGTCTAACTTTCGACATTGTGGTGGTATGGAAAGAATACACTCACAGTCTTGTCCCCAGAGAACAGCAAAGCCAAACAAAACACAAACAATCCCTTGAGCCCCTCGTCACCTGACATTAACGAAACCAAAGCAATCACCAACAATCCCTTGAACATCAGATTCGCAAAGACCCTCAACCCCAACCCCCCTCCCTGCACTCCTGCTCATGGCTTCCGCCCATCCCCAACTGGCAGTGTGCCTGTCGCCCCATAAACTAAGCTACTATTTTTTTTTTTATAAAAACAATTTTTATTGGCATGTCAGATTAGAACATTTCAGTGCAATAATTAAATTATACATTAATATCTGATTGTACAGGATAACAGTCCTCTTCTGATCATATGCCTTTTATGAGAACAATCCCGCAAATAAACTAAGCTACTAACTAACTAAAAGTAGAAAGGAGGAGGAAACCAGGACCCCGCACCCCATCACCCCATCAAATCCGCCTCATTATGTGTCCTTGACAGTACGCTGCTCGGGGAGCAATACAAACAAAATACACGTGGGTCAAGCCCACTACCTGACAAATGTCAAAAGTCCCAAAACAGTCTGTGTCCGCCATCATTCCTGCTCCTCCAGCCCACCGCCTCCATCACAGTCTTGCCACTCCGATCTACTTGGGGGACGATTTTCCAACCAGTCTGAAGCCACCTCTGGGTTATTGAAGAACCAAACCCTCCCTTTGGCCTCCACTCTCAAGCGGACAGGGAACATCATTGCATACTTCAGACCACCATCTCTGAGCTTCTTCTTAACTCCGAGGAAACTTTGACGCTGTTTCTGGACTGCCTGGGTGAAGTCCGGGAAAAAGGAGATAGTAGAGTTTTCATATTTAAGGGGGCCTCCCGACCGAGAGGCCTGCAGGATAGCGTCCCTATCTCTGAAGTTTAACACTCTAGCTATCATTGGGCGAGGAGGGGCCCCAGGCCTGGATCTCCCCCCAGCACTCTATGCGTTCGTTCAATCATAAAGAAGTTACCCAGTCCCTTGGGCTTGAGATGATTGAGGATTATGTCTTCGACAAACAGATCTGAGGCCGGGCCCTCGGCCTTCTCGGGAAAGCCAATAATACGGACATTATTGCGGCGAGTCCATCCCTCATAATCGTCCAGCTTCAGATTAGTCAGTACGCTGAAGGCCTTAAGGTCCTGCGCTGCCTGTTGGAGCTGTGCCACGTCATCTGTTAAACTGGTGGTCTTGATGTCTAGAGACTTGACTTTCTCACTTGTTTTGGTAAGGTCCACCCGTATGAGATTGACTTCGATGGTGACAGTGTCCAGTTTGTGGTCCACCATCTCCATCTTTTGTGGTCCATATCTAGACCCCGTCTATCGCCGCCATCACATCAAGTAGCGTCGGTTCAGCAGGTTGGCCAGAAGGATCTCCACCGCTCGACTGAATCCGCCTCGACTCCGGCGGCGACCCCCGAGGCATCGTATACCGATCCAGTTTGTTAGACTGAACTTGTCGTGCCCCCTTAGAGGTTCTTGACTGCTGCTTGTCAGTCTCGGGCTTAGATGCCATCGTAGATGTCGCCTCGATGGACCCCTGGCCACACCACTCCACCCAGGCACAACAATGGCGCTCAGCTTCTTCCGGCTGAATAGCAACGAGCAACCAGACAGCACCACCAAATGTCCCAGCCCCCAGGACGGGCCACCAGACAGGCCCAGTCGCGAGGCCACCGTCTACAAGGAGTACCTGGACCTCCGGAAATCCAATCTCAGGCCACAGGGGACCCAACTGCGCAAACAGGCACAGCCGCACCCACACAGGACAGCTGCTTCAGTGGCCAGACCCAGCAAGCCGATCACAATGCCTAACGAAGGATGGCAAGGGGCTCCCGCGATGTCTCACCCCTGGGAGGGGTCAGCTCCACAATCCAGATGCCCAAAAGAAATAGCCCAAGGGGAGGGAGCGCTCCTCCACCCAGTCAGCATCCCGATGGGGCCACTGTGCCACTCCCTCCGTCCACGTTGGTGTTTGACACTCAAGAAACCAGGAGTTGAGGTGCCCGCCGGGTCAGGGACTAGAGGTATGCGCAGGTCTCACCCGGGGGCCCCAAGCCGCCAATAGTCAGCATACAGGCAGGGCCGAGCACTCAGGCAGCAGCCCCCACCCCGAGGACCAGCAAGCCGCCACACTGCCCCCCACAAGCACCCTGCATCAAAAGGGGCACCACGAGCGATCCCCGGGCCAAGGCAGAAAAACAGGCCCCTGCCGTAGGCCACACCAGCTGGGGGCACCAGACACTTCCTCGCGTTGCTCCTGGGCCTTCAGCCTCACCACTGCGTCGCCCCAGCTCCTCCGGGAGCCAGCTGTTCTTGCTGCCGAAGGCAGGGAGGGGTCACTCACGGTCACCAACAATGCCACTTCGTCATCAGTCTTGGGCGGGGGGGCCATCCGCCGCCCATGAGTCTGCCGCTGCTCCGCTGACGTCACGGGCAGCAGCCAAGCTGTACTGGGGCCCGACCGACGACTTCCGGTCTGCGGCCCCGGTGTTGTTTTACTGGCGGCCGGCCCCCTCGCCGACTCGAGTCCCCGGCTCCCGCCAGCAGTCAGGCCTCAATCTGCAGGAGGCGTAGCTCTTGTCCCCGATGCCGCAGCGGGGCCAGAGTCGCGGGAAAGCGCACCGCATACCCTCCGCTGACGAGCGGCAGGGTCTACAGCCAGGATTAGCCTCAGGATATTAGGGTAGGGGGACGGGTCCGGCAGAGCTGGACTTTCACGCGGCCATCTTGGTCCAACATGAAGCTCCACCCACCATGTTAGATTTAACAACCTTGCAAATGCCACTCCTACCGCAAAATATTTTGGGAAAATTAGATTTGTCAGAACTGCTTTTTTCAATGCAGGTTTTTTGTGATGCGTTTTAATAGTGGTGTAGCCTTTACCTTCTCTGCTTCACCATTTTTAGTTCCTGGAAACCCAAGTGGATAACCTTGCTTGTGATTGAAATTTTGCTTTATTTGTGCAGAGGTATAGGTTCTATGTTTTAAGTATTCTATTCGTTATTCCCTCCATAAAAAAAGTACTTTTATTCTTGCAGCCACAGTAGAATAATGTTTCCTAGCTATAGTTTGAGGGCTGGTGCTATCCCTCTTTGTATTCCTTTGATGACATGCCATTGCAGAATGGCCTATTTATGGCAACACATTCACTCCTAAAAATTGGTTTGCGATTACTGCCCTATTCTGATTTTTTAGGCTTGTGGTTGATTTCAGATACGACGGCTCCGTCGCCGGCTCCGTCGTATCTGATATCAGATATCAGATACGACGGAGCCGGCGTAAGGGGCAGCGAAGAGGGATTCTCCTCATAGACCCGCAGCAAGGAAGCCCGGGTAACCCCTGCGTTAGACACGGTCTCATGGAGCATTGAACTCCCATTTTTACAGTCTGCAAAATAGCGGCTAAAGTTTAGGTACAATAATAGACCTTCACTAATAAATATCACTTTTTTGTATATACACAAATTAGAAAAACGTGAGTAAGGTGGGGATTTTGTGTAACCCTGTCCTGAAGAAGATGTTTTTACATCGAAACATGTTGACACACACCCAGAGGCAGCGCACATAATACTACGCTCATCCTCTTACAACCTTTTTTTAATAGTACCAACTCGGGGAACCATTAAAGTTTTTGAGTCCACCCACGAGTCAGGTCCTTTTTAAATCTCCACTCACTATCCCGACCCCACCACCACACTCACTCACTATATGATTAAATAACCCTCACTATACACCACACATAGACATAAGAGTGCTCCCGCGTATTCGCTGGTCGCAGCACGCCGTATCCCGTAGAGGGATACGATGACCCCGATGATGAAGCATGACACCAAGGGGCCTGTTGGTGTGTGAGGGGTACCTAAAAACACCAGACGTGCTCCCAACCACAGTAGGGACATCGTCAACCCTTAATTTTATGGATTCCTCTTGTTTTGTAAACGTTACCCAGGGAGAACGAATCCATATAGTCTCTCTCTCTCCTTCCTTTGTTAAAATTTTGCATTTCATTCTCATCATGTTTATTTGTGTGTAATAACATGAACATATATCTTACTAATATGTATGTAATTGAACTGTCTTCTCAATCTCATAAAGTAATAAAATGTGACTCACAATGATCTCAGGTGGGGGACTGATTACTCATACCTTTGACCTTTGATTTATGAAGTATGTGTAACAGAAAACCTTGACCTGTTCTTTCTCTCACTCTTTAGGTTAGTACACGCTCATTTCCCAGTGATGTCTAAAAGCCACCCTTTGATGCCCAAGCGTTATGTGATGCCCTGGAAACAAGATATGGTGAACAGAAAGCTGATTTCAAAGGTGAATTTTAACCGTTTAGGACAAAACAAGAACATTTTATTTTTTTGTATTAATTTAACAGGCTAAGAATTTACCCTTTGTTTACGTTACAATGCTTATTGATGTGTGAGTGTGTGTGTGAGTGAGTGATTGATGTTTAGGAGTCTATATCAACGATAACGTGTACGATACAACAGTCTTGTAAAATGAGCTCTGAGCCTGACATGTTTTCACTGTGGCCCACACACTGAACTACAGGCACTTTGAATCTATGCTCTTCTCCCTTACACAAAATACTTTTTTTAGTCTGCAGACCTGCTTAGAAGAGCATGAGTTTTAAGTCTGTGGATCTTGTTTATCGAGTATTCTACTAAGCTGCACTGTCTTTCTAGCAAGTAAATTTCCCTATTTCCACTGCCACCGCAGATAATTTTTAGATCAACAATTGCATATTCCAGACATCAGGAAGGTTATGTTTGAAGACACAATTTTCAGAGTCCCTGCTGAAAATCTGTGTAATGCTTTCAATTCTCAAATAACATCACCTGAAGTTCTGCAATTTATTGAGAACGTGGTGATTCATTTAGTACCATAGGGATCTGGTCATAGCATTCAGTCCTCCGTTTTGCTACTTTAAGACATTTAATTGATAAAGCACTAAAGAAATAGAAGTGACATAACATAAAACCCACAGATATAGACTCCATCTCCAAGTCACACTTTGCACATGCTCTACAGATGCTCAGGTGCACTCCGAACACCATCAACTGGGCTCTGCACACTCGCCCAAAACCTGACGCAGGTTTAATGTGGTGCAGGGATTTACAACGTGACGCATCTCCTTAGATGCATCACATTGTAAATAAGGCGCAACATGGCACATGGTTTACGCCGCCGCTGCATCACAGAAGTGACGCAACGGCGGCCTAAAACTGTTTCGCAAGGGGCTTGTAAATCTACCCCTATATTTTTATTTAACCAAAAACATAGCATGAAGTCAATTACATCTCTTAAAATTTCAAGATATTCTCACAGTATTCTAAGAAAGAGAAATCTGATTGTTAACATCGATAAACAATAGTCTTCCATTTCTCTATGCACTTCCTATTCAGCATCTTCTTTCAATGGCGTATTGGGTGTTTTTCTCTCACATTATTGTAACACATGTGACTTCCCTGTAGAAATTCTGAAAGGCCTGTTCACAAACTGCATTTTGTAGTACAGTTGGTAGTCCGTCCGTACAGAGTTTCTGCCTCACCTATCTTTTTCTCTGCAGAGATCTCTGCCCGACTGTGGATTCTCCGCTCACATAAGTATTCGTTTTAGTGGTAACTTTGGGATGGGCAAGGGAGAATGGCTGGAAGATGGGGAAATTCTTACTGCTAAAAAAGAAGGGTTAGGGAAGGAGTGAAGAGGGGTTAGTGGAGTGTTATGAAGAGTTTTCAAGCGGGACATGCACCCACCCACGAAACCCCTAAGGGCCACATGTACAACTGTTTTTAGCAGTCGGCCGTTTGTGACCGCTAAAATGGTCTGCAGCAGGTGCCACTCCTATTTTGCGAGTCTGTAACCTATTACCGGCTCGCAAAATAGGGTTTGTGACTCGTCATTGGGACGGGGGCGACCGAAATGCAGACGCAAATGGAAAGTTTGTGGTAGACAATTCGCAAATGGTAAGGGGTCCCCAAGGCACACCTTACCCTTTGTGAATGTGGGCGCAAATATTTTTTAAGAGCAAGCAGTGGCCCCAGGGACTCTGCTTTTAAAAAATGACAGTGAATTGATTAATTGTTCTTCTTGAAATGCAATTCGTTTTCCTTTAGGGAAAATGGGCTGCATTTTTTAAAAACTGCTTTATTTAAAAAACAGTCACAGACATTTCGGTCTTCTTACCCCAGCAGGCCACCATCCCTGTGAGTGCCGGCCATTCCCAATTGGTTGCAAATTGCAACCTGCCTCGTGAATATTAATGAGGCAGATCACTTGTGAACCATTTGGGAATTGCAAACATATTCTCAGGCACTGCTGTATATTCTATTTTATGAGTCGCAAATTGCGAGTTGCAAAATTGAATGGTCGTACATCTGGGCGTAAGCCTGTTGCTAATTACAAACTACACTTCTGAAGTTACTACAGCCAAAAGAACCCACAACATAAGTAAATGTACTCCAGTTCACAGCTGGAGTATGTCCAGCACCAGGCAGGGCCAAACCCTGTCACTGCAACACCCTTCCTTAGGAATCAGTGGAGACAAAAGATAACTATAGATATATATTATGTCGGTGATGGGTTTAGATTTATACACAGGAAGTGATGGCGCTCTTGCTTGTGCGTGTATAAGATGCGCTTGTGATTGATGAGTATACAGTGCAAACAGGTCAAGGGAGAACAAACCCGAATGAAACAACCTCTGCACTTGTGTGGATGTGAGTCCACACGAACAATTGAACAAAAGTCCTGAGAATTTTATTTGCTCTCTATTTTAATTTTGCGCCATTCACTATATTTACTTAATTTAGCCCATTCACATCCTGACCCTGGATTTTGAACGATCCCGTACTCACTTCCGGGTTTTCCATTGAACAATGGAACTTTCTCGTTCTAGTGTTCTGAGATATGTACTCCATATAGACTTCTGGTTCTGTTGTTCCGCAGCCGGATACAACAGAACGAGCCACGAGACGTGCTGCAACCAGCACAGGTAAGCCGTGCCACAAACTTTCCCTTTTTGGTGCCCCGAGCATATGATAGAATTTTAACCCCCCCCCCCCCCGCTCCCACCCCTGTTTTACAGCTCCAGTATCGTGAGGGACGGACCCGTCCTGCACTTTCTTTCTAACCAGAAACATTGTGATGTTTATGCTTACATCACCCGATATATAATAAGACCGCCACTTATCTTGCAATTGAATACGAGGTCTCAACCGGTACGTAGATATGCTTTTTAGCATATTTAGTATTTGACATAATTTTCCACCCGCAGCACCCATTGTGATATTATTTTTCTTCTTTACAGAAACCTTTGACCATTAACTACATACAGGTAAATCCTTGCACCTGCATGCTTGTTAGTACCATGTTAGATCTGACGTGAGGCAATTTTAGCTAAACCGCTCTCCCTGCTTTATTTTACTTTATTTTTCCATCCTCCAGTAACAGTGATCAGGTCACCGATTATTGCCCTTCCTGTCTATTCTTGATAAACACGCTCCTAAATGTACTAATTTATGGCAGTCTTTTTTTACCGTCACCCTTCTTCACGCACGCTACTCACGGCAGGTTTGAGGCTAGCAGTAAGATTGAGGCTACCATTATGATTCCTCACTCATTATTTATAGATACACGTGCAGCATGATTGATTTCGCAAGCTTAGCAACGTGATTTCAAATTTCCGATTGTGTACGTGTTGTGGTGTTTTCTTTATGTTCATTTCAGCCATTACATGTTATCTCACGCGCATTTCGTGCAAATTAGATTTTCTCCTCTTGGAGTTGGCATTACGGTATTATGAACAGTGTATTACTTTATCCCGCGTATTTTTCATATTGTTACTGCTTTATTATGATCACTTTAAGATACATGATGTTTTGTGAAGAACATACAAATACTCTGGAATTCATTCAGTCATTATCTTGTCGATACCATTTACTTGTGGATATCATCAAACTTTGGATACTTTGTTTTACTTGGTCTTTTCTTAGACGCTGATATTATACATCTTTGCATATTATGCAACCAACCGATCGCAATATGTTACTATACCACTGTGCAAATGTTTTTTCTTCTCTTAGATGGTCACTCCCATTGCGCTTCCAAAAGAGTTTATTCATTCATTATGAATCACATGATCTACACACATTTGGTTCTCTATGTATTAGACAGTCACCATTACTATGCATTCTTTCACTATAGGGTTTCCACTGTCAACAACCCTTGTGACGCCATTTTCTCCCTTTCTAATTTTGTTATTGTTTCATTTTAGTTTTTATTAATTTGAGGTTTCACACAAATAATTCGGAAATCTTCTTCACTTCTTTTATTTATTTTGTTTTATTTTGTGCCTTTCCCAGCCCTGAAGAGTCGCGTGTCGGCTGGTAGAATGTACTATGTACTGATCTGGATTGACTTATAAATCCATTTGCTGAAACTTCCAAGGTCTCAACCTTCATTATTTGCACTAGTTCATGTGTTGAAAATTGGTTTTGACACCAAAACCCATTACATAGAAACGTGTGCACAGGACTTTTGTTCAACTATAGATATATATCGGCAAATAAAGCCACATTTTTTCCTTTGCTTAGTATCCAAATTAATGATTTTTTTGAACTATGTAAACATATTGTTTGCTTTGTTATCCAGTATCTTTGTCATTTATTTTGTAAACTCTGTATAGTTGTGTATTTTTATATAAAGTGTTGTTGAACCAGGCTAATTGTGTTTTTAATTTTCAGTGTTTACTTATAAGCAAATGCTGAAGATTTAAATAACAAGGATTAAAAAACTTGCAACATACTTTGTCATGAAAAAAGGGATTGTTCTCAATTCATTATTATTATTATTATATTATTATTATTATATTTATTTTTATAGAGCGCAACAGCTACCCTAAGGTTTCCCGGCGCTAGGAAAGAAACTGAAACAAAGTAACAAGGGGAGAGAAAATATTGAGCAGATGAAATCTAATTATTGGTTAAACAACCATGTCTTCAGGTTCTTACGGAATTGCAAATAACATTCATTTGTGCGGAGTTGAATTGGGAGGGAGTTCCATAATGAGGGGGCCAGATAGGAAAAAGAGCGACCTCCTTGTCTAACTCGATTGATCCTAGGTACCTGGAACTTATGTTGAGTCGAGGAACGTAGGATTCTGGGGGGTAGTATTGCTTAACCAAGGAGGTCAGATAGGCAGGGGCCTTACCAGCCTTGATTCTATGCATGAAACATAGAGCTTTAAATTTTGCTCATTGTTCAATCCGGAGCCAATGGAGACTCCGGAGACCAGATGACGTAGAGGATCTTTTTGGTAACATGCATATCAGTCTCACAGCTTCATTTTGCACTGTTTGTAATTTCTTAGTAACATCCTTGCATGCTCCCAGGTATAAGATGTTGCCGTAGTCCAGCCTGGATGTAATTAGAGCTTGGACTACGGTTTTTAGTGTGTTCTGGGGGAGCATCCACCTGATTTTCTTAAGCCACTTGAGTATGTTAAAACACGTGGCTGCCACTCTAACCGTTTGTTGTTTCATGGACAGGTTTTCATCAAAAATTATGCCCAGGTTGTGAGCGGTGCTAGAGGGGGTGGGTGTGGGCCCCATCTGAGAGGGCCAGTGTTGTGGGCCCCACAAGGAGGTTTGTTTTCCAAACAGAAGTAGTTCCGTCTTTCCTCCACTGAGTTTTAGCTTATTCTCAAACATCCAATTGGCAATGTTGGTAAGGCCCAAATGGAGGGAAGACGGGTTAGAATGTGCATTTGCCGAGAGAGAATACACAATCTGGGTATCGTCAGCATATGAGTAGATTGTCAACCCAGATTGTTCGGCTAAGAGGGCAAGGGGACTGATGTATAAATTAAATAACAGAGGGCAAAAGTATTGAACCCTGAGGAACCCCATAAGGTTGATTATGGGGTTTAGAAGAGGATGTGGCGGAGAAGACTTGAAAAGTTCTATCAGAGAGAAAACTTTTAAGCCATGCCAGTGCCGGTCCTGTGATGCCACAGGCTTGCAAGGTGTTAAGGAGGATGGTGTGGGAGACCGTGTCAAATGCGGCACTTAGGTCGAGTAATATAAGTGCCACGGTCTCCCCATCATCAACTTGCCGGCGTATGGTTTCAGAAACCCCAAGTAGGGTGGATTCCGTTGAAAATCCTGTCCTAAAACCAGATTGGGATGTGTGAAGGAGGTGGTTGGATTCTGTGAAGTGAGTGAGTTGGGAGACAATATGTTTCTCCAAAATTTTGGAGAATAGGGGTAGCAATGAAATTGGACGGAAGTTAGAGGGGTCGTGTGGATCTGCAGTGGATTTCTTTAGAAGAGGTGAGACCATGGCATGTTTCCATGCTTTGGGGACTTCAGCCTCTCTTAAAGAAGTATTCAGAAGCTCTAAAATGAGCGTTAGTGCGGGAGTGTCGAGTGAAGGGAGGATTTGGGGGGAAAAGGGGTCGAGGGAGAGCCAGATTTGATACTTGTTATAGTTTCGTGTAATGAAAGCAGGTTGAGGGGGACCCAGTTGGTTAGAAGCTGGGGATGGGTACCTAAGACGGGGTGTGTAATAACTATTCCAGATTTGGACAGGCTTACCGGGGAGTTAGAAGCTGATGGAAAAATAGTTGGATCTTTGAACTCCTCATAGATTTTGTCAATTTTATTCCTAAAGAATTCAGCCAGAACATTGCACTGTGCAGAGTCCTGGGAGGGTGCTTTTGGTTACCAGGATGAACCAGAGAGTTCCTGGACTATTTTGAAAAGTGCTTTAGGCCGATTTTGAGCATTTCAATAGTTGTTTTAGCAAATTCAGCTCTAGCTAATGCACAGTTTGCATGATAGTTCAGAAGGGCTGCTTTATATAATGATTTTTGTGCGGGATCATAGTGGGCACGCCATCTGCGCTCTAAATTTTTACAGGCCGTTTTTTCCAGTCTAAGGGCATCTGTAAACCAAGGAGCAGGAGGATGAAGTGGAATTTGTTTTTTTATTTTTCTGTGGAAGGCATGTGTTGATGGCAGAACTAAGCCAGTTTTGAATAACTGTAGCTTCTCCTATATTTGTAATATTAGTGAAGGGCCTGGTGTCCCTAAGACAAGTATTGAACTTGGTAGAATCCAACTTTTTCCAATTCCTTAAAACCCTGGGACCAGATGGGGCTTTACAAGAAATGCTCAGTTGCGGCATTGCTATTGTAAATTCCACTAAATAGTGGTCAGACCAAGGGATAGGTTTCGATGGTTTGCAAGTAATGTTGTCTTGGTTGAAAAAGATTGGATCAAGGAGATTTCCTGCCTTGTGGGTTGGACCTTCATTGTGAAGGGTGAGATTTAAGGCCAATAGATCTGCTATAAAATTGGTGCTGGTGTGACTAGAGATGTCATTTAGATGGATGTTTAAGTCACCGACTATCAGAAAGTTAGTTGCCTCTAGTAAAAATGGTGCAATGAGCTCGGGAAAAGAGGCTGCCCACGTGCTGGCCGTGCCAGGGGCTCGATATATTAAAGCACCGGATAATGTGAAATTTGGAGATAACTTAAGCTTAAAGGATCCAGCTTCACAATTAGGGATGTCAAGATCTATCCATTGACATGTATAGGAGTTTTGAAAAATAATGGCGATGCCACCCCCCTCTTTATGTGTTCTGTTTTTGCTAATATGCTGTAGTTAATGGGTAGCGCAGCTGCTATATCTGGACCTGCGCTATTAGTCATCCAGGTCTCAGTGAGGAAAAGTTCAGTTGGTTGTGATTCTGTAAGTAGATCATAAATTCATCCACGCATCACCATCACAAACACATTTCCACAACAATCAATCACAGCCATACTGAGTACATAAGAAATTAACTCCAACATCGAACATCTTTTGTTGCATTCACTACTTAGGGCGAACCTCTTTGTAGGTTTGCCCCTAGTTTTTTGGAGAAAATATATTGAGGATGAGGAGAGAGAGGGTTTACAGGCAAAGGGTCAGCATCTTTCCAATATCCAGGGATGCAGTCATTGCCAGATACCGCTTCTTACCTGGTGTGATCCTGACAATGTATCTATGGAATAGGAGCCTAATTCACCAACAGCCCGCTCCCAGGCTTTTCCAGCCTAAGTCAAAATATTGGCTGCACTCAATCTCACAGGCAAGGCAGTCTCAATGCTTGCTTAAGATTCTGAGATTCATCAACAGAAGAGTGCATCCATTTATCGCTATTTCACAGTCACTGGCAGAAAGGCAATGGGTGGCATGTGAAGTATATGCCTTTGGCCACTTCCCTCATTTGCTAGGCACCATTGACTGTGCCCACATGTCACCTGGGCCACCTCACCATATAGTACACCTTTTTGGCAACAAACAGGTTGCCTGCAATGCCATGTGCTTCTCTAGTGATGTGAATGCTTCCCGGAAGCTCACTGATAAGCAACAACACCTCACAATGAGACTACATGTGCATTTGGGGGTGGTATCTCAAACATAATTAATAATCACAACAGACAATACAAACACTTCACCCTGACAGACACCGCGTGCATGCAGACATGATTTATTACATTTAGAATAGAGGCTCTTTGACCAAAAAAACACTTTTCTATTTTATATGTGATGCCCTGTGTGCTCTCTCTCTTTCTCGCCTATGCCTTTACAGCCTACAAACATCCAACCACAGAATCTCAACAGTAGTACAAAAAGGCACACATACACAAGCCGTTTTTTAGCTTAGTTTTGGATCCTCATGTCGCAATTCAGATGTCTTGACCATACAGGAGTGATACTGTTGTCCTCCCCAGAACATGTGAGCAAGATTGTTGTTGCCTGTTTTGTGCTGCAGAAAATTGCCATGAAATGGGGCTTGCATAAAGATGTTGATCCTGATCTATGCTCAGGCCCGGTACCCATAGTGGAACAGAATAGAGGTCATAGTGTGCAGGAATGGGATTGCCTAGTTACCTATTTTTTTTCTTGAGCTGCTAGTTTGGTTGCTGCATTTATATGGTTAGACAGTCTCTTATCAATGATGAATGGTGAATGGCTAATACACTGTTCATGTGTGCCATTCTGAGGCAATTCTCTTTACTGAATAAAAAGCCATTGCCTAACATACTACATTCAAGTTTAAAAATATTTGACGCTCTTTCAAGTCAAGTCAGACAAGCTTTATTCGACGATTGTCATAAAGGCAGACAGTACAAATAAATATAAATTTTAAAATATAACAAAGTTAAAATTTGTATGTACATTACATATAAAAGTTATATATCCATTTCATTATTGCACACTGAATTAAAATTTCAGTTTGGCACCATGAATACATGTTAATCATTTGACATTCTACTTCTAATGGTCCAGGCCCAGCCCAAGAATTTGACGCTCTTTATTTTTGCAAACATTATAAAACATCATTCACAATACAAAATCACAAATTCTCAAATGCTAAACTCCTTTTGTTTGGTTAACATACTAAAAGCCTTACTTAAAACACATATATTCATTACAAACAATCCCTTTATTTTAAATATATAAATGTTTTATTACTTTAGGTACATGCAGCATGTGTCTCTCTCACATGTGGAGACTTCCCTTCCTCATGCAGAGCCTCTACTGCGAGTGTGGAGTCTCCCCTGTGCACGTGGTGCAGAGACTGCACTTGGGTGGAGATCTCGACCTACAGCATCAAACAGGAAGAGGAAGGCGGCCATTTGGTCGACATTTCGAGCCATCATCTCTTTCCCCCATCCACCTTCATCCTGCTGTTCCTTGCAATATTCTTGCCCTCTTCACAGCTAGAGACATGACCAGAAGTCGTCCCATTGCCTAAGGAAAAAAATAAACAACAATTGCCAGGGGGTTGTTGAGAAGTACCCTCAGCTTTATGGCGTTCCGGAGACCCAGCTGAGCAATGCAACTCAGGCACAAATCTGGAAACAAATCATGCCACGCTGGAGTACAGTTGGTCTCCACACACGGTGGGAGAAGCTGTGCCGCAAGCTCTGGTATTACCTTAGTCTTTGGGCCTGAATTCAGACAAAGAACATTATGGGCTTGTCTTCTCAACCACTTTCTCAGCACCCTGCAAGGCACCGCTTTACCTGAGGGTCCTGAAGGCTGCCTGGCCAACCCCTCATGGTCAGTTTGAAGAGTTTAAGCAGAAAGATAGGGTTTGTATTGTTCACGCTTGTGCACATATCATTTGAGAGTGGTGTTCTGTCATGTGTTAACGGTGAACTGTGTTATGTCCTTCCATGTTATATTTAACATATTTTTTTGTGATATGAAAGTTTGAAAATTAAACTTTCCTAAAATGCATTTTTAGTGTTTTTTTAGTTTGGAATGACTAATCATCTGATCTTGACATTATGGAAATGTTTTTAATATATTCAAATATTCTTTCAAGTTAAACTTAAGACACACATTATATATTTGAAATTTGTAACATTTCCATTTGCAAATTTTTGTTTATATGATACTAATATTGTGTACTTTTCTCTTTATTCCTAACCACCATATCATTGTTGTATTTACCCCAAATAATTAATAAAGTGTGGGACAACCAATGTTAACAAATGTAGAGTAGATCAACAGCCTCTACAATGTTGTATAGCCACTCTCTCCTCTTAGATAACCAATTTGTGGAACCTGTTAAAAAAACTCAATTTTCTACAGTTTAAACCTCATTCTTTACAGACATAAGCTCTTAGTATCCCTTTCTCTTCCTTTGGATGGCTGATCTCAGATATGTTTCAGAATATGCCATTTTAACTATTTGTTATCAGCAGTATTGAGTATGAAAGCAGAGCACAGTGTCAAGTTATTAAATACTACACAATGTATGCACTTGTACAATATGAAACATTTTCCCTTTTAACTAAAGTTATGTCGATATGTGTGTGAGAAAGTGCCATCTTTCTTGCATTGGTATGTCCCCACTTTTTTCTGACTGCTGATGTGCTTTGACTGTGTGCCCTGGGCTCCTGCCAACCAGGTACCCAGGGCCTGTGTTCCTTCCCTAAAACTGTGTTGAAACTAAAACCCAATTGGCATCTCTGGCCACCTGTCAGCCCCTAGTAAATGGTACCCTAGGTACCCAGGGCATGGTGACCAGAGAAGGGCTGCAGCACTTATTTATTTATTTATTTATTTTTTATCCTCATTGACCTTCTCGCCGCCCATTACACAACGAAACCGCCCTTGGGCTTTTTACCTCATACACTGGCTATGCAGGAAAAAGGCTTTCGCAGCGCTGTTTAGAGATAAGACCCTCCTCCGGGCACGGCCCAGTATGTGAGTGGGACAGAGAGTTTTCCTCCAGGGCGTGTCCACCCTATCCTCAAATCTACACTTTACCTGGGAAGACTTCAACCAGCCAAGATAGGCGAAGGCTTAATCATTGGATTTATATTTTAACCAAAAACCATAGCAAAACCTTCTCCCTCACCCGGAACCTAACGAAAATGGGGTCCAAAACCTGTACCTTCTTTTAGTCTGATCCGAAATGTCTAACTCTTACCCCTCTAGCTGGGTGCCCTATGCCAGTGGTGTGGGCACAGGTGCATGAGCCCTGTGCCCCTACAGTACCCAGGTCCATTCCTGGGCACTGTAAGTGCAGTGATGTCATTAAGAGTATATGGTGCGGGGAGGTCGACATTAGGAACTCCACAACACCATAATGGCTACACTGAAGGCTGACAAGTTTGGTATCAAACTTCTCAGCACATTAAATCCACACTGATGCCAGTGTGGGATTTAATGAAAAATACACCACAGAGTGCATCTTAGAGATGCCCCCTAAAACTTAACCACAATCCATGTCTGGACTGAGAGGCTGCCTAGGCTGCCACACAGCATACATGTTGCTGGACCCCTGGGGGGAGAGCCCCCCGCTCTCCTGGGCCTGCAACAATTCACATCCTGGGCTAGGTGCTATGTCTCCTCCCCCAGGATGGGCAGGGGAAGCTTCAAAGGCCTGCCACCTCTGTGAGCTTCTTCAGACCTTTTGCTGTATCCAGCAACTGGCCCCCACCCGTCCTGACCCCCACTCTGGCAGGAAGACTGGCGGGAAAAACTACGTCAGGAAGGGAGGTGTGCCAGCCTGTGCCAATCCCACCCCTCAGGTGGGGGAGATGAGGTGAAGCACGACCCCGGGCTCCAGTCATCTTGAAGATGGGGAGCCCTGCCCAATCACAGCTAGGCTCCTGCCCCCCTCCCACAGGAGAGGAGCAGGCTAGGGGGTATACCCACCCCAGGACAGGGACCTATTGGTCCCTGCCCTTGCCCTACCTTTAACACCCCTAAATTCAGTATTTAGGGGCTCCCTGAACCTTCCTTCCTCAGATCCTGATAAGAAAAGAAGATCAGGAAGAAGACCCGCCGTGCAGTTGCTAATAACAGGATGACCCCAACTGACTTGGCCCCAGCCCTACCGGTACCGGCCTGTCGATCCTGGAACCGGCTCCTGCTTATACCGGCGACTCCTGCGGACAGCAACCTTGGGACACCCAGAGGACCTGCCTGCCTTGACCTTCTCGAAGATTGGGACTCTCATCAGCAGAGGCTGTGCTGCAACAACACCCCTGGTGTCAGCCAGGAAGCTCCGGACCAGCCCACTCTGCACCCACCAAGCCCGGCCGTGCCGAGTCATCCAAGACCACGAGGCGGTCCCCCCGCAACTGGGACTCGAAGTCCAGTGCCCAAAGACCCTCCTCGACGCACCAGACGACGCCTGCAGACTCAGAACCAGGGGCCCTCCAACCAGGGGCCCCCAACCGCGACCTGGAAACCGGTAACTCGCTTACCTGCCATTGGATAACATTGACTGGCTTGACACAAAAAATCTTCTAAGTGTGAAGTTTTGGAAACTTAAAATATTCATATAAAATCACCCGAATTCCGAAGTACTCACCTATGATCAGAAGAGAAGCCAGTCCTGTACCTTGTAGCTCAGTACTGAACCGCAAAAGTAATCCTTACCGGGTTTACTAGTAACCTGTATTTTCTCCATAGGAATCCATTGTCTGATTTTTTATGAAATGTCTTCTGTCTACTTTTGAAAACTTGAAATATTCTTTAGAAATCATATGAAATATTGAAACATAATTACTTACCTGTTTTAGGTTGAGACCCCAGTGCTGGCCCTGGGAGCCCGGTACTGGATTACAAAAGTAACGAGATGTACTTTACCTGCAACCTGAATTTTCTTCCATTGGATAACATTGCCAGATTTTCATTGAAAAGTTTCTAAGTGTGAACTTTTAAAACAGCTTTATATTCCTGAAAAATCACTACAATAACTAAAACGTTTATACTAAATTGCTGTCAGCTTAGACCCCAGGACTGAATCTAGGATCCAGTCCTGGAACTACCAAAGTAATCTACAAAGTAATCAACTGTACTTATATGATGAAAACCCATTGAGCTCAAGGCTAAAGTGTGTTTAGAATTGTGTTGCCTACTGCAACCCCTGTATCTATCGTGTTCACAACGTTTATTGCCTTTCTGCAAAGTACTCATCTGAGACCTCTCATATTGAGAACAGTATATTTTGATACCAGTTGGTTCTAAAAATAAAACATCTATATCTTTGATATAAAAACAATTGGCCTAGAGTTCAGTCTTTGAGTGTGTGAACCCTTTTGCTGACTGAGTGTGTACAACAAATGCTTTACACTGTCCTCTGGTACTGCCTTACTGCTCGACCAAGCTATCACTTTAGAGAGTAAGGTCACACCTGACTTTAACCTCTCTTATACCTCTGGGGTTTGTGGACTCTATACACACTGTACCTTATTCTGGTCCAGTATATATAGAGCCACTTTCTCACAATGCATTATTGACCTAATAAATTAAAAACGTCTCTCTTTTTTCTCGTATGTTTTCTGTGAATCTGGCTGGCCAAGGAAGATCACAGCAAAATTAGTGTCAACTCTCAGGGGTGGGCACAACCACTAGACTCCACCAGCGAGGAGGAAATAGAATCCACCACCAGTGAGCCCGCTCAGAGACTAATGCAATTATTCGTCAACAGAAGGAGACTGAACAGTCAGCTGTGGGGTAGTGGAGCTGAACCATTGCCATGAAGAGGAAGATCTTAGGTCTCCTCCTGGCTTTAAACAAGACCATTCAGTGGTGTCCCAAGATTAGCCCCAACACCATGTTGGCCAGCACACAGCCCCTCCTTAAATCCTGAGGCCCCCATTCCATCCGGCTCTCTTGCTGCAACACCTGCCCATACATTACCTCCTCCTCTCAGTACTCGCCCAGAAGAATTAGTCAAGGGACCCTTCTGCCCCCAATACTCTACAACCCTCTAATTTGTGTCTTTGGATGCCCTGCAGCAAGCCATGATGCCAATTGGAGAGCTTTCTGTAACTGTCTCATGTGTGGCGAGTTTAGAATACTCCCAGACACAGTCACTGAGCAGTTACAAATTGTATGTGACCTCATGACCTTCTTGATTTCAGGTCTTAAGTCTTGCCGACCTCTCCAACCCACCTCACCTCCTTTTGGCCCATCTCCCAGTTTGCCTGTGGTCCTTATTTCACCTCTCACCCCTTCTTTTGTTCTTCTAGTGGGGTGTCAAGCAGTGGCCAGCCATTTAACATCTTTGTGTTGAGGAGGCGTTCAACATTGTGGTGAATACCAAGAGAGGGGATAGCCAGAACATTTTGCCCCAAGCCCGAAACATGTTTGGTGTACTCTGTGGCTTGAGAGTGTGATTTCATCATATGTGGGACAGTAAACCTTTATTTTTAGACTCTTTATGTACCTTTTATTTTCCCTTGTGTATATAGACTGGTTCCTTTGACGTTTCCTAACGTGTTTTTATTATTTGCCCAATCCCCTTCAAGTTAGCATTCTCCCTCTGAATAAAGACTCTAATTTACATTAATTGTATGCGCTTCCCAATTACAGATAGATTTGTATTCTTCTAAAATATATTTGTGAATAAATTGATGTGTGTGTGTTTGTATGAAAATAACGTACAACTCTCTTTCTTACCTTTACAAATGTTATTTTATAATGGATTGTATGTCAGCCAAAGAAAATTCTTAGTTAGATTATTTTTAGATCAGAATGCAGGTAGTTTACCTGATGCAGACAGAGGACGCAGAGGTTTGAGGCTGCAAGGTGTTGTGTCCCTCCTACTTTGAGATGCCTCTGTAAAGTCTCCTGCATGCGTTGGCCGTGAAGATTGACATTGCCATTATTTGCCTATTGGCTCTAATATTTCATGGCAAAGGTTTGCTGCCTTACATTCACACCCTTAAGAAATTGAAGATGTTATTCTTGGTTCATCTTTGCCATGTCTCGGTAACATTTAGCGATATTATCCTAGGCATGAGTCTGTCTGTCAATCATCTCAGGAAGTCCTTTAAGTTTGGCAGCTGTATTACTGAGAGTACGCCTTAGCATGAATCTCCTCCCATACATTAGATTTCTGTTCAAAATAGATCTTCCAAGTAACAAGCATTTGCCCATGCAAAACTCCTCCACCTATGTGGCCGTCTGATATGGCCAGTGTTAAATTGTTTTAAAGGCATCTATTTTGTGCATCAATAATAATAGTTAATATTACTTTTACACATGAATTTACATATATAGACTGAACTAACATAATTGCAATTGTAACACATGTCCTTAGATATGTAGAAATGTGTCACTAACTTTATTAACTATCTAAATAACAAAGTTTATTAAAATACGGTGATGAAATTCAGACACTAAATTGGATATAATGTAATTCATATGTTGAAATGTACTCATGAATGTATTTTAGTTATGCCACATTTCCCATGTAAAACTCCATTTTAGATGAGATGACTCACCATCTCTGCTACTCACTCCTGCTTCCACTCTTCATAAATATTTGCCCCACGGGCTTCACAGAGTACACATTTGAGCTGATGACATAATGGCATATTCCATTGTAGTAGTTGCCTTGTTGGTGTTGCCATAGTGTGAACGTAAGATTGCAACAAATATTCTAACCTGTTAGTTTTTACACTCTATCCATTCATTGAGAGAAGGTTCTATTGTTAATGTCGCATATTAGTTAGAACATCTCAGGATGACTCTAGTATGGAGGGTTTAAATACATTTTTCTGAACACTGGGATAGTGCTTATGTGTTAAGGTAATGAAGTGTATTTTCCTCGAGTTCTGATTTGCTAAAGAAATTATACTTTTGCTCACACCACAATGATTTTGCAGTTCCTCAAATTTGTTATTCAAGAATTGTATTTAACACCCCCTTGATTTTGAGGGTGAGCCAGAATACTTTCCTGTTTTACTAAGGATGCTGCCCGAGTTCTTTCTGATTTTGCTTCTCATTTGGGACTTAGATTAATGCCTGATTTTGCATTCTCTGTATAACTTTTCTTTGAGAGCCTTTATAGAATTGATTCTGTACCACTTATTTTGGAGATTTTTGTAACAAACCCCTTTAACTTTTCATTGATCTAGAACTCAATCATTGAGTGAGTTCCATTATTTAACTATTTACTCAGCTAATATAGTTTGGGAAGGTGCCATAAAGAAGGAACATTTTGACTCATGGAATTGAGGTTTAACACCATCTCCGATCCTGGAAATCGTGGGTGAACTAAAAGAGGTCAATTTTTTGGGTGTTCAAAGTTTGGGCTTGGTTTTGCACCCACACCAGCAGGCTGCCTAGCATAGACAGGGATAGCATATTTGAGTTTGTGGGGGGTTGTGTCTCCTTAGCTAATGGCCGGGGACAGGCAAATTCTCAAAAGAAGCTTCCGCCATGCTGCCCAGCCATGAAGTGGCCTTCTTCATGATGTTCTGTGTAGGGGCTACAAAGTCCTCTACTTGATCCAGGTCCCCCTCATCCTCGACTATCTTCTGCTCGTCATTGTCATCCACCTCCTCGTCTTGTTCAGCAGGTCTTATTATAACTTGGAAGAGTACAGTATTCTCTCCTCAGATTGCCTGCCATATTCTGCTTGTAGATGGTTCAGCATTATCATCCGGCATAATGTCCCCAGTACCTAGCAGAAGAAGATTTCAACATATGAATTACATGAAATCTAGTTTTGTGTCTGAATTTCATCACTTTATTTTAATAAACGCTGTTCTTAATAGTTATTAAAGTTAGTACCATGTAAACATATGTAGATCCATGGATGAAAGTATTATATCTCAACAATGTGAACTCACCTCCTCCAGTCACAGAAATTATTTTTTAGACGATCCCCCTTAGGGTCAACTGCTGGACCTGAGTCCTTATATTAGGTATTTCAAAAATATCTCCAGGTCCAGCAGCCATAGAGATAAGATTTAGGTTCAATAAATATTTTAAATCTATAAAAGTTTTCTTGATCACAAATGCATGCATATTGGAGTGGAGATAAATACAGGGAAATATACAGCGGCAGGAAATAAACTTTTTGTGAGGAAAATATTTTTATTTTGCTTTTGATACAAAACCAAAACTTCAAACCAAGCATGAATACACATTGCACAATACATATCCATCCATATAAACACGGCAAGGCACACAATAGGGTACATTATCCTCATCCAGCCAGTCAGTAGCCAAGTTCGGGTGGAAATAGACTTTTAACATATGATAAACGTATAAAGTAGAGGGAAACGAGTTAGTGAAAGGGCTAGTGATGAGATGCAAAACATATAATCCTAGGTTCCGAGGCTTACTTGATGGATGGATGGTAGAGGGCCTAATAGCAGCTGCCAGTATGTTCTCTGAAGTCATTGTTGTGAATGTTTTTAAGGTGGACATGGGGGGCTGTTGTATGACTAAAGCTGACTGGAGAGAGATACATGCATAGTGGATTAAGTCACTGCAAATCATACAAAAATATGCTCGGTATATGGTTTAAATACTCATTCTTAGAGTCACAAAGATTGTTACCCTGCAAGTTAAAACAGCAGCTAACAGATAGTTTACCTTATCTGCTCTTACATTTCTAAATTTAAAAAACATTTTTAAGGCAATATATATTATCAGAAAAAAAGGTTGACATACTGAGCCTAGTGCATTTTTTCATATCACTTTTTATTGTTTTGCGTTCTGTAAACAATCTGTCAGATACATTCGTTTTCAATATATGAGTCAAACATTTGATCACAATTTGATTTGTAGGAATAGGCCTTGGACAATTTACAGGATGACATTATACTTGGAGTCCCCACTCCCTACCCCGTCCCTTACAGACCCCAAAATGTTCGCCATGGTCCCCAGATTTCCCCCATTGCTTGGGACAGCCTCTACTTAAATAAATTGTATACTCTGTTTGTTGACATCGGCCTAGGTCAGTTTTCCAGTCTGACACCTTAGTGGGATAAGTTGCTCCTCGGTGCTGTGTGATATTACGCTTAGCAATTACTGCGGCCAGTCTCAACCTGAGTCTCTTATACTGTGGCTAGTCTTCCTCGCCTGAAAACATTATTAGGAACCATTTGGGCTCTATCGATCGTGACCCCAGTTCCCAGCACCTTTGCCATGATTTTCCCTATTTTGCGCCAATATATTTGTCTCATTGGGCGTTCCCACAGCAGGTGGAAAAAAAGTCCCTTTCTGTCCGCATCCTCTCTGGCATAGCCCACTCTCGGATTGTCCCAGGCCATTTAATAATGTCTTGGGATAGTAGACTCGGTGTAGGACCTTTTGCTGGATCAAACGAAATCTGGCTTGTGTCGCCACCTCTCACGGGCCCTGTAAGGCTTCTAACCATTCTTCATCCTCTAATTGGCCTAGGTTGCCCTCCCAGGAAGTCTTAAGTGTGCCTAATGGGTCGGGGGAGTTTCAGTCAGGAGGTCAGTCAGCAATCTTCCAAGACCCCCCTCACGTGTGTAATGTCTAAGGGTATGTCCTAGTTGAAGATATTTGAGCCACTCCCCTTGTCCTATTTCTTATTCCTGCTGAAGGGAATGTGAACGGGATATATGCCTCTCCAGATATCTCCCAAACTCTCCATGCACAATAGTTTCCTTTTCCCAAAATTACCTAGTTTTCCCACTTTTTGAAGATGGTCACAGTTCCAGAGTGGGTTCATCTTGGTTAGTTTCCCTTCCCACCCCAGGAACTTAGTTGCTGCGCGCCATGCGCTCACCAGTGTTTGCGTGTGTGGTGGTATGTCTTTGGACCTCACTTTGTCATATAGTCCGGAGGGAAATCCCTGGGGTCCCATTGCTACCCTATCCACTTGGTAGGCTGGTTCTGATCTGTCGCTGAAGGTCCAGTCATTAACATATACCAATTTGGAGGCCCAGTAGTAAGCTTTTTTGTCTGGCACGGCTAGTCCTTCTTCATAAACTCCTTTATGCTAGTTTATTTAGAGCTATACGTGCAGTGCTTCTGCTCTATAGTAGTGCCCGTAGTTTAATTGCTTAGGGATCTCGTAGGGCGTGTTTTGAATTGCATACACAACAACCTTGGGAGTGTCATCATCTTTATTTGTGCCGCACTGCCCATTAATGTAAGCAAGAGGGATCGCCAATGTTTGCCATCCGTGAAGAATCTTGCCAGCTGCTTCTCTGTATTTTCCCAGTAGAATTCCTGGGGGTTCCTGGTTATATATATCTCCAGGTATTTAAAGCCTGTTGTCTCAACTGGGACCTTGCATTGGGACGTCTGGACTGGTGTGCCCCCCTACTAATGGGAATAGTAGAAATTTGTCCCAGTTAATGCGATAACCTGAATAATTTTCATAGATTTGGAAAGATCTGCGGTATTTTGTCCATCGATTGTCTCGGTCTTCTGACATACAGCAGAACGTCATCAGCATAGAGGGAGATACGTTCCCTCCATTCTCCTCCCACTGGAATACCCCAAATCAGGGGGTCTTGTCGTACCCAAGAGGCTAGTGACTTGAGGGCCTAGGCCAACATTAGAGGGGACAGTGGGCAACCCTGTCTAGTCCCTTTCTGGAGCTCGAATTACTGTGACACCGCTGCATTGACTTGCACCCTAGCTAATGGTTGATGGTAAAGGAGCCTCACCCACTTAACAAAGCTAGGTCCAAAGCCCAGACGGTTCAGGACCGCATAGAGAGAATTTCATTCTAACATTATCAAAGCCCATTCTTGCTTCCAAAGACAACAGTGCAGCTGGGTCTGATATTCGTGCAGTTGTTGTATTGAGGACCCCAAACAACTGTTGAAGGTTAGCCTTGTGCTTCTATGTGGCATAAACATCACTTGATCTGCATGTATGAGGGGGTAATTCCTTTACTGACACAGATTGATAGGGCTTTGGCTAGTATTTTGGTCTAATAGTCTAGTAACGATATCGTTCGGTATTGCTCGAATTCCACAGGGGATTTGCCCTCTTTGGGTATTACTAAGATCACTGCCGTTCTTTGTTTGTGGGGGAGAGCGCCCTCCTCCTTGGCCCCATTGAACATATTAAGGAGGTGTTCTCCTGTTTTGTGGAACATACATTTGAATAGTTCTACCAGTAGGCCATTTGGCCCCCCTGCCTTTCCTTATTGCAATAAGTGGGTTGCCTTTATAATTTCCTCTCCTGAAAGGTCCTCTTCCAACATCGCACAATCCTCAATGGACAACGTTGGGAGATTTATGTTTTGAGGAACTCATCACAGTCTCCCTCTGTCTTCTCAGAGTAGGATGTGTATAGAGATTCGTAATGCGCAGCAAATGTGTCGGCTATCTCCCTACGTGTCCCGTGGTTTCGACCCCTATCATCTACTATTTTTGGCACCCACTTGTTTTCCCTTTTCTTTTTGTCTAACAATGCCAGAAGTCTATTTGCTTTGTCCCCTACTTCATCGAGTCTGTATTGTGTTGCAGTCGCCTGTGTTTTTGTGCTAATTTCCTCTAGGTCCTGAAGCTCTCTTTGGCGAAGTTTATGTCATAAGTCTGTATCCCCGGCCCTTTCCTCCAACACCTGGGTTTCTAATTTGGAAATTGCGGCCTGTAGCGTGAGGCCTTGAAGCTTTTTTCCCTTTTTTGATGCCCCGGTTTCAGCCTGAGCATGGCCCCTGATATCTACTTTAAATGCTTCCCAGAGTGTCACAGTCAAAGCTACTGAACCCTCCATGGTCTTCAAAGAAATGCCCGCTCCTTTTCAATGGCTAGTTTGATTTTTTTGGTCTTTGATATACCAGGGGGTCCCTTTTGGGAGGTAGGGTGTGGTCCGTCTGAGGGCCCCCCAACACTACCTCGACCGGGGAGTGGCCTGGAGAGGCTTCTATGTTTAGTTGCGCTATGTGTGTATTGATTAATCAGGGGGTGTTTGTGTCTCCATAGATCATAAAGGCCCATGGTTTGGAGGAATTCTTTTAATGGGCCTAGTCGTCCCCCCGTTGTTGTTCTTCCCAGGATGTCCAGGTCGACTGAGACAATGTCATTCATGTCACCCCCATTACCAGTCAGCCCTCAGGGAGTTCTAGTAGTAGAGGACTCACAACATCAAGTGTGGCGGATTGGAGACCAGGAGGGGCATATCTTGAACAGAGGCTCAGTGTCCTTCCCTCCCATTGGCCACTTATTGCTGCGTATCTCCCCAACGGGTCTGTCCAAGATTTATTTCGGATAAAGGGGAAGGACACCTTGCACAATATACTGACACAATTGGATCTGGACGTATATCCTGCGTGTGCTAGTAAGGTATTGTGTTTTTATCTAGGAACCTAAATCGATATTTCTATTTTATGCCTTTGTACGGTTATAATAAATAACATCCCTACACAGGCATAGGAATCATATCCATATTTTAGTCGTAGCCCATGCAGTCACATTAAGCAAGGCTACTTCCCCGGACCCCTAGAAAGCACAACGAGTTCTCTAAACAAACCAAACCTCCAGCAACCTGGGAAATCCCCATTGCTTTTGTTTTGATTTCGTCCTAGAACTCCTGTGAAGCCCTGTAAGAACGGCCAGTTCTTAGTGACCTTTTTATTGACGTCTCATGTCCAACCTTATGTCAAACCCGGCACCTTTCAGGTATAAATATACCAACGTTGCCCTAAGCAAACACACGGTGGTGGTTTTGGAGCAGAGCAGCTATCTACTTGCCCGAGAGCCCAGCTGATGCGAGAGCCCACGGACGCTGCCCCTCCTCTTTGACGCACTGAGAGAGACACTGTCTTTTCTCCTGCCGAGAAATCCAGCTCCGGTGTTTCCAGATACCCTCGCGGATTACTGGGATATCGAGTCCTGAGAGAGAGATACCAGACCTCCTGCTTTCTAATACCCAGGTACGGAGCTGACTAAACCCTTAAAGAGAATTCTTGAGTCAGATTCTTTGCAAAACCAACTTAACTTAAACTGCTACTTACTTACTTCTTCCCACGTATTAGGCTTAGGTCAGGTACACCGGGGTAGGCGTATTTAGAAGCACCAGTTGAGTACGTTAGTCAATGTATATATTTTATCTATTTTAAAGTATCCTATGGCTAAGAAACCATATCAATGCTTTTACAGTATTATTTCTTAATCCTCCTTTTACTGTACGCACTTTACTCTAAGTATTGCAATTGTGGCAATTCATTTCTCTTGTATGAGAAAGAAGACTGCTCAATAAATAACAACCTTTTTATTGAAAACGCCCGTCTCTCTTTTCTCTGCACTCTGGTGAAACTAAGTATGCACACTTGACTGAGTGGAATAGCTGTCTATTGTTTTCACACGACTCTAGAGATACACTCTTATTCTGAGGGAGCAAAGTTGTCATGTTATATGGTTGCCAGAAGCTAATCCCTTCTTGTCTATCCAGAGAGGTTCAACTCCTCCTCGTTTATTCGAGAAAGTTTCTAGTGACCTCTGAGCTAGCTGGCAAAACTTAAGTCTAATATAGTCAGTAGAGACCTAGTCGACCTCAGTCCTACGTCTACACTGCTGAATATATTATTCCAATGCGCAGAGCCTATTGGGAATATAGGAACTACACTACATGGCGCCCAACGTTTGGTGAGGAGATAAATCTAACGCAAGACGTTAGAGTAACTCAGTCGTGCTTTTTCACACAGACCCCCTTTTTCCCCGTAAATACTCCAAAAGACGTCTGGAGTGGGTAAAAGGTTAAAATCCGCCGGAACTTAGAAGGAAGAGATTCCTATGTATAGTTTTTAGTTTAGTCAACGTTGAAGGATACAGTGGTCCAAAATATTGTGCACCTAATCCTTTGTTTCCTTGAAACTTGATCTGCAACGAAAACCTTTCTGTCAGTAAAAATGTCAGAAAGTGAAGACGAAAGGGAGGCAGCTAGAATAGCAGCTCAACTCCTAGCGGATGACACAAGTCTCCGAGACAATGACCCGAATGTTATACTCATTCCGGTCAACATAAGGAAAACTATAACTCTTAAACTTATAGAAAACGGACTGACATCACGAGGTGGTATAGTCATATTCGTGATAGAGGCCCATGAATATCGGCAGACAGAGGTATTCTATTCATGGATAAACTTTCCAGCAGCAAACGCTGTCGCACACGAGTTCCACTATTACAAAATAGAGGAACCTCCGGAAGAGTACACCCCTTTCGAGGAGGTGGAAATCCCACTAAATTACCAAGAGCACCTGCTCTGGTTTAATGGTGCCCTAAAACATAACAATCACATCACCAGGCTCGGTCCACTAGGTAGACCAGGAGCAACGTGGCCGGTTCTAGCCACCTACACACCACATCCAGACATTGAAAAAATGTCAAGTGAAGAACTTTTAGTTAAAATAAAAGAATTAACAATGGCATATAGAGAATTAGTTCAATTGGCGACGGAGGACATAACATACCTCCAGAAATTGCGAGAGACAGATATAGCAGAACAACCATTTGAACTTGCCAGAATCATAGAAAAATCCTATGAAGAACTAGGTAGAGATAGTTTGGGTGGGAAACCAGTAAAACCCCAACTAACTGAAAATCCTGAAAAGATATTTATTAAAAATAATCTAAACACTCCAAAAAAGAGCTGGGATGGAAATAAACAATCAACTCCCAAAGAAAAAAGATTCCAGTCCAGAGGAAGGTCTCCTCGGCGGAGAGAAAGATCTCCGGACCAAGGACACAAGTCTCCCCAGAGGGAGCCCTCTGAGAAAAGATACAACCTTAGGAATAGGGATAATCTGAAGAAACCTGATAGATATCAAGATATTGATACACGTCCCTCTCGATCTTTTATTTATTTATTTATTTTATTTTATTTTATTTTTTGCAATTTTTAAAGCGCTGCAAATACCCGTGGGTGTCTCGGCGCTAAAGGCTAAAAACTAAATACCCAGTGATTAAACGTTGCGACAGTGAATGAATAATAAATAAAAAAGGTCCATGAGTAATGTCATTGAGAAAACAGCCAAGTCTTTAGCTGCTTTCTGAAGACAATCAGAGATGGGCTAATCTTTATATTGAGGGGAAGGGAGTTCCACAATTTCGCTGCTGCTATGGTGAAACATCTGTCTCCCCAGTTGACTTTCCTTGTTCTAGGAATCTGAAGCATGTGAGCGGTGTTAGAGCGCAACGTTCTAGGGGTTACCAAAGGTTTAAAGGAACTTCTCAGGAATTTAGGGCCTATATTGTTTATTGCCTTATAGACAATACAGAGGGTCTTAAACTTCGTACGACTTCTGACTGGAAGCCAATGCAGTTGGTCTAAATGTCCAGAGACAGAGCTGTATTTGGGAATACCCAATAAAACTCTGGTGGAGGCATTTTGTATAAGTTGAAGCTTGGAAATGACCTTTTTTTGAGCATTGAGGAAGAGGGCATTGCAGTAGTCAGTGCGAGAAAACACCAGTGTGGATATGAGTGTTTTTCCCGAAGCTATGGGAAGATACGGTAAGAGTTTCTTTATTTTCCTTAAGATGTTAAAGGAAGATGAAACTACCGCATTCGCATGATGATGGAAGAGGAGCTTGTTATCAAATATCACTCCCAGATTTCTGACTTTACTAACAGGTTGAGGTGGAGTTCCCAGTTCCTCAGGCCACCATAAAGGGGACCACAAAGGTTGAATGTTTCCAAACAGCATAACTTCCGTCTTAGATGAGTTGAGTTTTAAGCAGTTGGAAGCCATCCAACTGCTAATGGCCCTCATCCCGTTCTTGAAATTTGCTGCAACAGTAGGTCCGTCCTTGTGTATAGACAACACCAGCTGAGTGTCGTCAGCGTATGTTGTCAAATTGATGTTATACTCTTTTATTACCCTCGCTAAGTCCGAAACATAGATATTAAAAAGGGTCGGACTTAGCGAGGAACCCTGAGGGACTCCACAAGGAAGGCTGAAGGTAGGTGAAGTGAAAGTGCCCAACTTGACAGCTTGTCTACGATCAGCCAAGAATGATGTGATGAGGTCCCTAGCTCTATGTTTAATGCCGATGGCCTCGACACGGTCGATCAGAGTTACATGATCGACCGTGTCGAAAGCCGCCGACAGGTCCAACAAAATCAGGACAGCCTGTCCACCCTTGTCCATTGTGGCCCTGATTTCGTCAGCCGCCTTGATCAGGGCGGTCTCTGTTCCATGACCTTGCCGGAAACCAAACTGAGTTTCGTCCAACAGGTCATTAATGTGAATATAGTCAGATAGTTGTTTATTCATGACCGATTCAAAGATCTTAGCTGGGAACGGCAGAGAGGCAATGTGACGATAACTGGAAGATAGTGTAGGGTCCAGGGAAGGTTTTTTAAGAAGCGGCCTGATAATGGTGTTTTTCCAGATAGTAGGGTAGGAACCTGTGGCAAACATACTATTGCAGATATGTGTCAGTGGCGTGGAAATAATATCTGAAACATTATTGAGTATAGATGGATGACAAGGATCTAAAGGGGAGCCAGATTTGATTGACTGAATTAATTTGTGAATGTCTTGTGAGTTTGTGCTGGTAAATTCAGTAAAAACTGTCGGGGTCTCATAAAGCTGAAAGTCAGAGGAATCGGAGGTTTTCACTTTTGGGCTGAAATCCTTAAATATAGATGTGACCTTTTCGGAAAAAAAGTCAGCCAATGCGTTACAGAAATTTTGAGACGTTTCAGTCAAGGGATTAGATGGTTCGGCAAGATGATTGACAACTTCAAACAGTTTCTTCATGCTACATCGAGCCTGATCTATTTGGGCAGTATAATAGATGTTTTTCTCAAGTACTATGCTCTGCTTATAGCTAAGAAGTGCAGCTTTATAGATGGTCTTATCTGCTGAGTTGTAATTTTTACGCCAATGTCGTTCCTTGTTACGACAGTATTGTCGTTGGAGTCTGAGATTTTCGGTAAACCATGGGGCCGAAGGAGTCTTCCTGTTGCGTTTGTATGTTTTAGGAGGGACTAAAGTAAGAAAAGCTTCTTCCAGAATAGAGGTATAGATAGTAGCTGCAATATTGGGGTCAGATACATTGTCTATACTTGTAAAGGCATCAGTAAAAATATGTGCAAGTTGATTGAAGTCAAGATTTTTCCAGTCTCTAGAGGTTGAATCAGAATTTACAGGCGTGGTGTGGGGAGCTGTGGTTTTTATTCGAATATCGAATAAAATAGCGAAGTGGTCAGACCACGTTAAAGGAAGAATAGTGTTTTTAATGATATGGGGGTTATTAGTAAATATACCGTCAAGCGTATGACCTGCTTTATGAGTTGGTTCTGTGATCAGTTGTTCAAGACCTACAGCAAGCAGATCATTGATAAGCTGATCAGTATCTTTGTCTGACAATAAATCAAGATGAAAATTAAAATCTCCCAGGAGAGTGAAATGTTTATGGTCTACAGACAGCTCGCTCAACTGATTAAGTTGAGAAAGAAAGTTCGGACGAGAACCTGGGGGTCGATATAAAAGAGTGCCTGTGAATGTTTGGTTGGTGGTGAGGGTGATCGTAAAGGCCAACGCCTCACAACTTGTATGTTTGAGATCGATGGTCTTTACCCGGAGGCAATTGCGGTAAATTATTGCAATCCCCCCGCCTTTATGAGCAGAGATTCGATCCTGCCTATGAACGCAGTAATCTTCTGGCATCGCAGCCTTAAAATCCGGCCCTGATGCATTGTCTCCCCAAGTCTCAGTCAGGAATAGGAGATCGATAGCATAGGAATTAATCAGCTCCAGTATGTCGATTTTGTGACAGGGGAGCGAGCGGGCATTAACGAGTGCCGCATGTATAAATTTCTGGGGATTTGAGGGAATGTGGGTTTGGGTAGCCGTACTCTCATTAATGCAGAGAGTGCATAGGAAAGGCCCTCCAATGGGGTCAGCTGATAAACATGTCGGAGGCACATGTACAGTCTGAAATGTGTTATTAAGATAACGGAGGTCTTTAGCAGTGTAGACTATCCTTGTTAAGGGCGGCGATGTAAAGGGGGTGGCCCTGGGCTCGATCCAGGCTCGGACGGGCGCAGACGGGCTTGGCTTAGGCGCGGCTTCGGCGCGCGCCCGGCGAGCCCGCTGCGCCAGCCCGCTGCGCCGTCTGGAGATAACGCACATTATGTAGCTGGTTGAGGAGGGCGTGAGTCCTGCGCGACTAGAGCGCTGACCCCGCTATCCCCAAGATGGCGCCCACCGCTGCCAGACGCGTAATGAAATCGCCACAGACTTCCTCGCAGAAATCGGAAAGAAGAGGACGGTCAGAACACAGGGAAGAGCACGTCAAGTCCAAAGACAAAGAACCTGCTCATCAAAGTAAAAAATTAAATTTTCCAAGAAAGAAAATAGCCAGTATTAAAATAATTAAACATGCCGAGGATACTGAGGACACAACTGAAAAACGGAGAGTGGGCCCAGACAATGCTAGACAGCGCAGCAGAAGTGACCATAGCTCGCAAGATCTTGATGAATCTTCTGGAGACAGTGGACACGAATGAATACATTCAGGTGGAAACTGCAGATACCAGCGTTGGCAAACCTCATAAAATATACGAAATAACACTGCGTATAGAGGGAGATAAGACTAGGAAAGTAAGAGGTCTATTTTGGGATAACCTTTCAAAAGGCTATGACATCCTTTTAGCTGAGAAAGACTGGCCACCAGAGTTTGTCAGGGAGTGCCCTCATGGTGAAGAAATGATTATGCCTGCCTTCTCAAATCATATTCCAATTCATAGAAAATATACATATGCAAGAAAATGGGCAGTAGCCCAAGCTCCTGCATTATATAAAAATCATGTAGGATGGGATGAGGACTCTCCTCCTCACAAAATCCAGTTGAAATGTCAACCAACTGCACAAAGGCAGTACCCAATTAAGCAAGAAGCTAAAAAGCAAGTCAGAGGAGATCTTAGATCAACTTGAATACCAGAGGATGATTGAAACATGCACCTCACAAATGAACAATCCTTTGTTTCCTGTCTCCAAGCCAGACGATTCATATCGTCTAGTTTTGGACTACAGACATCTTAACTCATGTTGCAAGACATTTGCAGTACAAAACTCACACAGTGCAGCACTAATGTGTAGTGTAGCTCCTATTTTCCCAATAGGCTCTGCGCATTGGAATAGTACCTACAGCAGTAAAGGCCTAGGCCAGACGTTAACTAGGTCTACTACTGTCGATACTAGACTTAATTTTTGGGTTTGCCAGCTAAGCTCAGAGTTCGCTAGAAACTTTCTCGAATGTTCAAGGAAGGATTAACTTCCCTGATTAGACAAGAAGGGATTTAGTTTCTGACAACCATAGAACATGACAACTTTGCTCTCCCCTAATCAAGAGTCAATCTCGAGAGTCGTGTGAGCACAAGGCAATTATTTTACTCAGTCAGTACGTGCATTCTTAGTCTCATCAGAATGTAGAGAAAAGGAAGAGACGGGCGTGTTCAATAAAAAGGTGTTATTATTGATCAGTCTCTTTTCTCATACATTAGAAATGGATCGATATTATTGCAATACTTATAGTTAAGTAAAGTGCATACATTAGAAGCAATAGTATAAAATAATACTGTAAAAACATTGATATGGTTTCTGAGCCATATAATGTTTAAAATGATTAAAATATATTTACATACACATATACATTTGACTAAACGTACTCAACTGGTGTTTCTAAATACGCCTACCCCGTGTACCTGACCTAAGTCTAATGCGTGGGCGGGAATAGAAAGTTACAGTTTAAGTTAAGTTTGTTTTTGCCAAGTGAATAACTAAAGAATTCTCTGTGAGGGGTTATTCAGTTCTGTACCTGGAATTTTGGATGAATGAGGAATGGTATCTCTTTCTCTGCTCTCGATATTCCAGGCTGCCTGCGAGGGCTGCCCGAAAGCGCCGGTGCTGGGTCTCTCGGCTTGAGATAGCAGCGCGTCTCTCAGCGCGTCAGGAAGGCGGGGCTGCTGCCAGCGGGGTCTGCTCCTGCTCTCGGCTTCGGCAAGTGTGGCTGCTCCGTCTCGTCACCACGCGTGTGTTTGCATAGGGCAAGGTCGGCAATATTTATACCTTAAAGGTGCCGAGATTGACGTAAGGATGGACATAGGTACGTCAATAAAGATGTCATACGACTTGCTCGTTAGCACATTCTTTACTAAAGTTCTCTGTGAAATCAAAACAATGGCCGCACGGATTGTCCAGGTTGTCATAGGTTTGATTTGTTATGAGAACGTCGTATGCCTTATCAGGGTCTGGAGGAATGTCGCTTGTCTAATTAGATCTCAAGCGTTATGACCTAATCAGATAACACGTTCCTGTGCCGTAGTGTGACTGCGTCAGATAACGGTATCTGCATCATGGGGGTTTTCTTGCCTCATGGGCTGACTGTTAGTTAACTTGATAGTTAGTTTAACCAGAATAGGGTCAGGAATAGGGGGACTGATTCAGAACCTATAGAAATACATGACACCCACTCCACGCTAACTATGGTCATATCTACTAATCTATGCATAGTATAACATAGTACAACATACTATAGAGTATAGTGTATACCTTACCACCCCAAAATACATAAATGCATTTCGAAATTTTCAAATATACTGAAAAATTGCAGTCATATATATTGTATGCACTTAAGCTATGAATTAAATGCAAAAGTAAACACGCATTTTTATGCATTATTGCTAATTGGTATATGAGAAATACACATGAAATGGCTCTTAATATGGCTATACAGAAAGGAAGTTCGAGACCATTTCATCACATAATAAAATATTTGTGAACATACCAGCGGGCAGCTAAAGTCTATATAAAGTATCTAAAAATAGAAATCTTAGTTCTCTAGGAATAGTTTCTTACTTTAAGCAGAAGATCAGTGTCCCGGAAAAAATATAGGAAGAAAAATATTTTAGGGGCTTGCTGAAAAAATTGCTGTCCGTGAACTGGATTGTAATTGTTCATGTGACTTTATTTTTAAAGTTGAAGGCCGAATTCAGGGAACGCCGTGTGCGAGTTTACTCAAAAGTCTCTATTTCTGTTCTGGAGAGAACATCATATCATTCAGGCTTTCGAAAAAACTGTCAACAGCTTCATGGGAGTTCCACCAAGTCAGAAATAGGTGTAACCATGCATTCATGCGCATGATTGTCTCCATTGACATTCTGATTCGCATCACTGACAGAAGGTCGTACCTGTTCGATGCTGCTTTCATCTTGAACTTCACTACTCTTCAATCGCAGTGGTGAAGATTCCAGGAATGCCGTCATCAGGATTGGCAGCCTTTGAGGACAGCACAAAGCGTGAACCTTGGTAGGAACCAACAGTGTATCTGCATCCACTGGCGCATCCGATTGTAGCGTCAGACAGGTGTCTAACACGCATTCTTCTCCACATAGCAGACACCTTAGTACAGGTAAAACACACCTTTGCCACATTGGTCGAAATGATAGAAACCAAGTCATGTTCAGGTCTCTAAGCCGGGAGAGTCCCAGGATTTTTGATATCCGGTCCCGGTATCCAATGGCTAGGATCGTATCTTCCATTGTCGCGAGAGTTTGATCTGTGACATGGGTTGCCATAACGAAAAATAAGGACTAGGAATAGGATTCCTGCAATTAGTCCCAGGATCAGGGGAAGTCCGCCAAAAATCGAATGGACGAAATCTGGAAAAATACCCAGTATGGCTTTGAATGGTGTTAATGCCATCGAAAATACTTTCTTAAATACCCCTGAGATCCCATTGGTATCAGAAATATTTAAGATTTCGCTCAGGATTTCCGCGAAATGTACGGGGGAATTAGTTGATAATAATGTATGTATCTCTGCAGTCGTCCTTGCGACTTGTAGATCATACGTTTCTTTTGATGACGTGAGCCTTGTAGGCGTCTGAAGAAGCACTGTTTTCATTCTGCTTAAAGTATCTATTCGAATAGAAGTAATTTTCAAACTGGGCCATGCCCTTGCCTCCCTGTCTGGAAAGGAGCTGGGGAATAAAGAACGTCCACAGCACTTGACCTTCGCCGTTGTAGTTACTAGATAAGGAGTCCCGGGCATAAGACTGCAACATCTGCGGTCTACAATAAGAATGTAACTCCCATTATAGAGTCTTTGAAAGAATGGTTCTATTTCAGTTGCAGGTGCGCCTTGCTGGTGACATGAAAGGATCTCGACCGGACCATAAATTTCATAGTCAGTGTTGTCCCAGGCTACCCCACCAGGTATCGGATTGGCTGTGAAGTTGGCTGAAGAAAGTTGTCTTTTCTCGACGTGTGAAGATGTGTGTGGTTTGAGGACCAAGTTGATGTTCTGACTTGCTGTGTCCATTTTAGCATATTTTCCCTCAATGAAGCGTCCCAAAGTAAATACCATGATGAGCCAAAGTATGAGGATAAATGCGCCAAAACCCACCCAAAATTCAATCCAAGGAGAAATCAGATATGTTTCTTTCAGTTGTTTCAAAAGTTCCTTCGCTTTGTCTTTAAAGGATTTTGATGATGGCTGTGTCTTTGATTCACTCAGGCTTTCAGAGGAATCATCGAAGTTGATGAAGTAACCAGATGCAGTTCTGTCAATTGTTCCAATTGGTTCAGGATTTCTGTTTCTTGCATTTTCACTTGGTACTTCAGTATAGATTGGTGTGTCTCTGCTAAATGTCTTTATTTGGGTTTTCAGAGGTCTGAGTTCTATTGCATTGTTGCATAGTCCTTCTTGTTCTTCTGCAGGCGTTTCGAATGTGATGAGCCTTTTTGTTAGGACCTCTGTGCTGGTAGCAAACCTTGGTGTTCTGCTACTTATTGGGAGTCCACTTGGCCTACTGTTTGTTATCGGCCACATGTTGTGGTTTTACCAGGTCGATGGATACAACTCGGTTCTCCTTTTTTCCAGCAAGTGGCGGTAGTACAACTGATCTTGTCCCGTTGACAGACAAGACAGGAACTGCTTTTCTGTAAGAAGGCCCAAATTCCTTCTTTACCGCGATCTTCTCCCTGACTAGATCCCCGACTTTTGGAATCCAGACAGGTCTTGCTGGGACAGGTGGTGATTCTTCAGTGGTTGTTGGCTGTTGTTTCAACTGTATGTTGCTCAGGTCTTTTCTTGTTTTGTTTAAGTCCTGCAAAATAGCCAAACGGTCTTTGACATCAAAGGTTTTTTCTATTACCACTGAAGTCTGACTATCAAGGTCAGATATCAACATCCTAGTTCCGAATAATAATTCGTACGGACTGAATCCCTTCAGAGAATTTCTTGGCAAGTTATTTAGACTACGTTGGACACTTATTAGATGTTTGACCCACCCAGCTCCCGAACCTAATATCCTTTCCATTATAGATTGCTTTCTGCCTTGGTTTTTTCTTTACACCATCCCGTACCCTCAGGAAGGAAGTGAGAAGATTCCCGCTGGGCTGTGCTCATTTGGCCATGTTTCCCCCCCAGGCTGGATTGCCTGAGTGAAAACAATGGTCGAACGTAGCATGCTCTTAGCGTATATGCCATTTAGACTCGCAAATCTTGTATAATAGTCCGGACGTCAGCCGAGTGCTGGTGATCTACATTATAAGTGGAAACTAGCCTGTATATGTTAATCGCAAGCCATTCTTTTTGCTGGTAATATTATCTGCCTTGATACGACGAGGTATTAAACTGCTTCTCTCCCCACTGCGATCTCTGTTGCAGTTTGGGCAGTTTTTTACAAACATGGTGTAGTGCAGGCTCATGCCTGGCCACCAGTACCGTGATTGTAATTCTTCCAGAGAATCTTTTAATTTAAGGTGTCTGAGACCCTCGCTCATATGTGCGTCTGCGATTAACAAGCTTCTCCTGTCCATGTTTGGAATCACTCTATCCCCCACTCCAGGGATTCGAGCAAAAGGGACGGAGTTTGCATCGATTATGTATGTATAATTGAGTGGATAGTTGATCGGTAACGCTGAGCAGTCGCCTTTTGATGACGTTTTCACCGCCAGCATTGTTTCACCGTCAATGTATTTTAATGTACGCTTTTTTCGATCTACGGGAGCCGGTATAGTGGCTGCCGCTGCGGCTGTTTCAGCCAATGAATTCCCTACAACGTGAACGCCATCACGCTGATGACTCAGTGAGTGAGTCACGTGAGTCTTTGGTAGTTCTTTTTTCAAAAGAGCTACTTGTTCCCAGAGCAGTCTCTGCTTTATTGGTGCATCTGTGTCATCTTTGTAACCGTTCTGAATCCATGTCTGCAAATCCTTGTTATATGCTTTGACGCAGTAATATGAATCTGACACTATAAGTGTCGGGAATTCGCGATCCGCATTATCTAGCGCCATTTTCAAAGCTATTATTTCAGTTTGTAGTTCTGAATTAGTTTCTACTGAGTGTGATTTTGTTAATAGAGGTCTTAGTTTACCTCCGCGCCACACTTCTTTTGTAATCTCACATGTGGGGTTGTATGCTTGTTCTCCCCAAACGGAGGGTTGAGCATGTCCGTCTGTATAGATTACACAGGCGTAATGTCGTAGAGGCAGAATGTCGATTGGCAGAGGATACGTCTTTTCATATTTTAGATTTTTTAATTCTTCTAGTTCTGGATCAAAGAAGTAGTATACTTTGTCCATTGTGATTGAATTCACCCATTGTATCCATTCCGGATTCAATGTTGTTGTTGGTAAATTACACGGTGCTGTTAGTGCCTCAAAGGCTGATTCTGCTGTTCTGACTGTGATATGTCTACCGTCAGCTATGTCTTTTTCTCTAGCTATTGCGGTTTGAACTGCACGAATGATTTTTTCTGTATTACTGAATTTCTGTTCAGCTTCTGTGTACATGTGTGATTTGAATGCAATTGGTACCTTATCTCCCTCATTAGAGGTTAGGTATGTGAATCCGCATCTCCCTGGGATGACTCGGATCACAAGATTGCGTGTGTTATCACGTGTTTCTAATTTTGTTTTAATTAGCATGTCTGTTTGTAAGGATCTCAAAATTTCTGTGTGTGTTTGAGTCCAATTGGATCTTTTAAAGTCTGGTTTAATTAGATCATAAAGGGGTTTGACCCTTTCTGCGTAATTTGCAATGTATGTTCTTCCGAAATTTAGGAAGCCTAGAATTGACTGTAGGTTTTTTAGTGTTTTAGGAGCTTGGATTACGGCACATTTCTCTAGGAAATTGTCTGCCAGGCTTTTGCCTTCACTTGATAACTCATATCCTAAGAATAGGACCGTCAGATGGGCAATTCTGGATTTTTTAAAGTTGAATTTGTAACCCTCTGCAGCGAACCCAAGTATTATGGTGTTCACCCTTTTCAAGTGAGTCTCCAAGTCATCATCTGTTAAGTAAATGTCATCGACATAAGATAATGCTTCATCATCATATAGTTGTAGTAATTCTGTTACTCTCGCTGAGAATACCCCCGGGCTGTTCTTGTACCCCTGGGCTAACCGACAGAATTGTTTTTGAGTGCCATTTACTGAGAATGCAGTTAAATATCTGCTCTCTGGTGCTATGTTTTGACAAAAGAATCCATTGGAGATGTCCAAGGTTGTTTTGTATTTTTTGCGCACTATGTTATTCATTAGTGCAGCACTGTGTGAGTTTTGCACTGCAAAGGTTTTGCAACATGTGTTAAGGTGTCGGTAATCCAAAACTAGACAATATGAATTGTCTGGTTTGGAGACCGGAAACAAAGGATTGTTCATTTGTGAGGTGCAAGTTTCAATCACCCCCTGGTATTCTAGCTGATCTAGTATTTCATTTACCTGTTTTTTAGCTTCTTGCTTAATTGGGTACTGCCTTTGTGCAGTTGGTTGTGATTTTAACTGGATTTTGTGAGGAGGAGAATCCTCATCCCATCCTACATGATTTTTATATAAAGCAGGTGCTAAGGCCACTGCCCACTTTCTAGCAAGTGTATATTTTTTATGAATCGGTGTTTGATTCGAGAAGGCAGGCATAATTACTTCTTCGCCATGAGGGCACTCCCTGATAAACTCTGGTGGCCAGTCTTTTTCAGCTAGAAGGATGTCATAGCCTTTGGAGAGGTTATCCCAAAATAGTCCCCTTATTTTCCTAGTCTTATCTCCCTCTATACGTAATGTTATTTCGTATATCTTGTGGGGCTTGCTAACTCTGGTGTCTGCAGTTTCCACTTGAAGGTATTCATTCGTGTCCACTGTCTCCAGATGATTCATAAGGACTTTGCGAGCTATGCTCACCTCTGCTGCGCTGTCTAGCATTGTCTGAGCCCATTCTCCGTTTTTCAGTTGTGTCCTCAGTATTCTCGGCATTTTTAACTACCTTGATACTGGCTACCTTCTTTTTTGGAAATTGTAATTTCTTTTTTAGCTGAGCAGGTTCCTTGTCTTTGGACTTGGCGTGCTCTTCTGATCGTTCTCTTCTTTCCGATTTCTGCGAGGAATTCTGAAAAGATTGAGAGGGACGTGTATCAATGTCTTGATATCTATCAGGTTTTTTAATATTATCCCTATTTCTAAGGTTATATCTATTCCCAGAGGGGTCACTCTGTGGTGACCTCTGTCTTTGGTTTGGAGATTTCTCTCTTCGCCTCGGAGACCTTCCTCTGGACTGGAATTTCTTTTCTTTAGGATTGGATTGTTTATTTCCATCCCAGTTCTTTTTTGGTGAATTATTATTATAAAAAAATATTTTTTCTGGACTTGTAGTCAGTTGCGGTTTTACTGGTATTCCACCTAGACTATCTCTGCCTAGTTCTTCATAGGATTTTTCTATGATTCTGGCAATTTCAGCTGGTTGGTCTGCTATATCTGTCTCTTTTAACCTCTGGCGGATCGCCACGTTTGCTGCTTCACCTTTTATGTTGGCTAATAATATAGCCGAGACCTGCTTGAAGTCTTTTAGTAATTTCATACCAAGAGTTAAAGCAGGTTCTGGACCGTATTCATCTTGAATTTGTTTTAGCACATCTGGTATCACCGAAATGGAAGGAACACCGTGCGTTTTTGTGTAGATGGAAGCAAAGACTGTACCCCAAGTGTCACAGTCCTCTATGTGTGGTGCGATTCCCATTGGGAGACATATAGTCAGAATCCTGTGTTTTTCTAATGGGGTGGTGTCAGGAAACACCGCCTCTATTTGGGTAATTTTCTGTGCCAACCAGAATGGTATCTGTTCCCGTTTAGCTGGAACTTTGCCTAGGCAGGATTGGATGTTCTGTGGTGTAATTTTATTTGTGTTCCCCTGGTGAGGGGTCAGCTGTGGAAGTTTAATCGCTGGCTGAATTGTTGAAGTCCGCATTACATACTGAACTAATTGTCTATGAATTTTTAGTAGTTGTTTTAGCTGTATTAACAGCTCTGCTGCAGGCATTCTTTCGATGTCTGGATGTGGTGTGTATCCGGCTAAGACCGGCCACGTTGCTCCTGGTCTTCCTAAAGGACCGAGCCTTGTAATGTGATTGTTATGTTTTAGGGCGCCATCAAATAAGAGCAAATGCTCTTGGAATTTGAGTGGTACTTCCACCTCCTCGAAAGGAGTGTACGTTTCAATAATAGTGGAAGTACTTTGTTACAGCATTTGCTGCTGGAAAATGTATCCATGAATAGTATACCTCTGTCTGCCGATATTCGTGTGCCTCGATTACGAATATGACTGTGCCACATCTAGGTGTCAGTCCATTTTCTATAAGTTTTAAGGTTATAGATCTCCTTTTGGTGACCGGAATGAGTGTTATATTCGGGTCTGCTGCTTGCATGGTAGCATCAGCATCTGCGAGTTCAGTAGCTAATCTAACTGCCTCTCTTTCTTCATCACTGTCTCCCATTTTACAGACAGGATGGTATTATGTTTGTTTGCAGATCAGGTTTCTTTATGGAAACAGAGATTAGATGTACAATATTTTGGAACTGTTTATCCTTCAACGTTGACTATACCAAGAACCATACATAGGAGTTCCCTCCTGCGATGTTTTGGAGGATATAACCTTTCACCCACTCCAGACGTCTTTGGAGTATTTGGGAAAAGGGGTCTGAGTGAGAAAGCACGACTGAGTTACTCTAAATGTCTTACGTTAGTTTTATCGCCCTTTCCAAACGCGTTGGGCGCCATGTAGTGTAGCTCCTATTTTCCCAATAGGCTCTGCGCATTGGAATAGTACCTACAGCAGTAAAGGCCTAGGCCAGACGTTAACTAGGTCTACTACTGTCGATACTAGACTTAATTTTTGGGTTTGCCAGCTAAGCTCAGAGTTCGCTAGAAACTTTCTCGAATGTTCAAGGAAGGATTAACTTCCCTGATTAGACAAGAAGGGATTTAGTTTCTGACAACCATAGAACATGACAACTTTGCTCTCCCCTAATCAAGAGTCAATCTCGAGAGTCGTGTGAGCACAAGGCAATTATTTTACTCAGTCAGTACGTGCATTCTTAGTCTCATCAGAATGTAGAGAAAAGGAAGAGACGGGCGTGTTCAATAAAAAGGTGTTATTTATTGATCAGTCTCTTTTCTCATACATGAGAAATGGATCGATATTATTGCAATACTTATAGTTAAGTAAAGTGCATACATTAGAAGCAATAGTATAAAATAATACTGTAAAAACATTGATATGGTTTCTGAGCCATATAATGTTTAAAATGATTAAAATATATTTACATACACATATACATTTGACTAAACGTACTCAACTGGTGTTTCTAAATACGCCTACCCCGTGTACCTGACCTAAGTCTAATGCGTGGGCGGGAATAGAAAGTTACAGTTTAAGTTAAGTTTGTTTTTGCCAAGTGAATAACTAAAGAATTCTCTGTGAGGGGTTATTCAGTTCTGTACCTGGAATTTTGGATGAATGAGGAATGGTATCTCTTTCTCTGCTCTCGATATTCCAGGCTGCCTGCGAGGGCTGCCCGAAAGCGCCGGTGCTGGGTCTCTCGGCTTGAGATAGCAGCGCGTCTCTCAGCGCGTCAGGAAGGCGGGGCTGCTGCCAGCGGGGTCTGCTCCTGCTCTCGGCTTCGGCAAGTGTGGCTGCTCCGTCTCGTCACCACGCGTGTGTTTGCATAGGGCAAGGTCGGCAATATTTATACCTTAAAGGTGCCGAGATTGACGTAAGGATGGACATAGGTACGTCAATAAAGATGTCATACGACTTGCTCGTTAGCACATTCTTTACTAAAGTTCTCTGTGAAATCAAAACAATGGCCGCACGGATTGTCCAGGTTGTCATAGGTTTGATTTGTTATGAGAACGTCGTATGCCTTATCAGGGGCTGGAGGAATGTCGCTTGTCTAATTAGATCTCAAGCGTTATGACCTAATCAGATAACACGTTCCTGTGCCGTAGTGTGACTGCGTCAGATAACGGTATCTGCATCATGGGGGTTTTCTTGCCTCATGGGCTGACTGTTAGTTAACTTGATAGTTAGTTTAACCAGAATAGGGTCAGGAATAGGGGGACTGATTCAGAACCTATAGAAATACACGACAAATGAATAACTTTGTGCCCAAAAAATACAAAACGACATTAGACATCTCTAATGAATTCTTTTGTCAAAACATTGCACCTGAAAGCAGGTATTTGACCGCTTTCTCAATAATGGGGTCACAGAAAAATTTCTGTCGACTCCCACAGGGATTCAAGAATAGCCCAGGATTATTCTCAGCAAGAGTAACAGAGTTACTACAAATAGATGATGATGAGGCATTATCTTATGTCGATGACCTCTATCTCACAGATGATGACTTGGATACTCACTTGAAAAGGGTAAACACCATAATACTTGGGTTTGCTGCTGAGGGTTACAAATTCAACGTTAAAAAGTCACGAATTGCCCATCTAACAGTCCTGTTTTTAGGATATGAATTATCAAGTGAAGGCAAAAGCTTAGCGGACAATTTCTTAGAGAAATGCGCAGTCCTCCAAGCACCAAAAACGCTGAAGAACTTACAATCAATACCAGGTTTCCTGAATTTAGGAAGAACTTACATTCTAAATTATACAGAGAGGGTTAAACCTCTCTATGAATTAATAAAACCTGATTTCAAACCAATCAATTGGACTCAAAAACACACAGAAATTTTGAGATCATTGCAAACAGACATGTTAGCTAAAACAAAATTACAAACTCGCGAAAACACACGCAACCTTGTAATCCGAGTCATCCCAGGAAGATGCGGATTCACGTACCTAACTTCTAATGTAGGAGAAACAGTACCTATAGCATACAAATCACACTTGTACACACAGGCTGAAAAAACAGTCAGTCTTACAGAAAATATTGTAAATGCGGTTCAAACTGCTGTAGCAAAAGAAAGAGCCCAAGCACAAGGCAAAAGGATAACTGTTTTAACAGCAGAATCAGCCTTTGAGGCATTAACAAGCCCACGCAATATGACTAAGGTGGCATTAGATCCAAAATGGATACAATGGGAAAATTCTCTTGCTGCAACAGATGTGAAATACTATTTTGACCCGGAAATGAAAAAACTGAAAGATCTAACATATGAAAAAGAATATCCTCTGCCAATCGACATTCTGCCTCTCGAACAATATAAATGTGTAATCTACATGGACAGATTTGCACAACATTACGATGTAGAGAAAAAATCCTACAACGCAGCGTGCACGATTGTTAAAGGTCGCTGGCGCTTGGGTAAATTCAGACCATTAATTACCAAAACTGAATCACTCAGAAACTGCTCAACTCAGCGAGCTGAAATAAGATCTTTAAAGATGGCGCTTGAAAATGCTGATTGCAAATTCCCGACACTAATAGTGTGCGATTCGCATTACTGCGTCAAATCTTACAATAATGACTTGCAGAACTGGGTTCAAAACGATTACAAAGATGACACAGGTGCCACAATAAAGCATAAGAAGCTTTCCGAACAAGTAGTTCTTTTGCAGAAGGAACTACAAAAGACTCACATGATCCATACACTGAGTCATCAGCGTGATGGCGTTCGCGCTGCAGGGATTTCATTGGCTAACACAGCCACAGTGGAAGCAACTAATCCGGCTTCCGTAGCCACAAAAAAGAGTTCAGAAAAATACATAGACGAGGAAACCATGCTGGCGGTAAAAACGTCTTCAAAAGGCGACTGTGCAGCATTACCCGTGAACTATCCACTCAATTATACATACATAATTGATGCAAACTCCGTTCCTTTTGCTCGAATCCCTGGAGTGGGGGATAGAGTAATTCCAAACACGAACAGGAGAATCTTCTTGATTCAAGAAGCTCACATGGGTGAAGGTCTAGGGCACCGGGAGATCAAGGAATCCCTGAAAGAATTACAATCAGAATACTGGTGGCCGGGGATGAGCCTGCATAACTACAAATTTGCAATGGGCTGTCAAAACTGCAACAGAGATCGCAGTGGCGAACCGGCCAGAGTATTGCCAGGACCGTTCTTTTAGAAAGCATAAGGCTATCTATACGCAGAAATGCGTCCCATTAACATTCAAGACTAGATTCACTTAAAATTGCAGACACCAGCACTCGGCTGACGCCAGAACTGTTATAAAAGATTTACGAGTCTTTATCGGCACATACGCAATTGGCATGCTACATTCTGACCAGGGTCCTGCTTTTAGCTCTCGCGCTTATAAGGAGGCCATGACCAGCATGGGCATTGCATTGCGGTACTCTTGTCCCTTCCATCCTGAGGGAAATGGGATTGTGGAAAGAAAAAAACGGGACATAAAGCAAGCTATAACGGCGAGGGTATTAGGTTTGGGTGATGGGTGGGTCCAACATTTAACAAGTGTCCAACGTAGTCTCAATAATCTGCCAAGAAATTTTCTAAAAGGTTTCAGTCGGTACGAACTATTGTTTGGGACTAGAATGCATATTCAGGACTTAGATAGTCAGACTTCAGTGGTAGAAGAAAAATGCTTTGATATCAAAGATCGTTTAGCTATTTTACAGGACTTAAATGAAACAAGAAAAGACCTGAGCAACATAAAGTTAAAACAGCAGCCAACAGCCACTGAAGATAAACCACCTGTCCCAGCAAGGCCTGTCTGGATTCCAAAGATTGGGGATCTGGTCATAGAGAAGATCGCGGTGAAGAAGGAATTTGGGCCTTCTTACAGAAAAGCAGTACCTGTCTTAGCTGTCAGCGGAACGAGATCAGTTGTACTACCGCCCCTTGCTGGTAAAAAGGATAACCGAGTTGTATCCATCGACCTGGTAAAACCACAATCATGTGGCCAATAATAAGTAGTAGGCCCAGTGGACTCCCAAGAAGTAGCAGAGTACCAAAACTTGCTACAATACAAGAGGTTCAAACTGAGAGACTAATCACATTTGATAAACGTGAAGTGAATAAAAAAGGACTATGCAACAATGCCATGGAACTTGTGCCTCTTGAAACCCAAATTGCAACGGTTCGTCAAGAAACACCAGTCTACAACGATGTAGCCTCAGACTATACTAATGAATCAAAAGATGCAAAAGCAAATAAAAATCCGGAAGCAATTCCAACAATTGACAGAACTTCATCTGGCTACTTCATCAATTTCGACAACTTTTCTGAAGATCCAAGCGAGCCTGAAGAAATGCCAGCAATAAAAACTTTTCAAAACAAAGTAACATAACTCTTTCATCAACTCAAAGAAACCTATCTGATTTCTCCATGGATTGAATTTTGGATTGTGTTAGGTGTACTTTTCCTCCTACTTTGGCTCATCATGGTTCTTTGTTTGGGACAATTAATTGAAGGAAAATACAGTACAATGGACACAGCAAGTCAGAACATCAACTTGGTCCTAAAGCCACACAAGTCATCTCACATCGAGAAAAGAGAACTATCATCAGTGAATGTCACAGCCAATCCAATAACCAATGGGGTAGCATGGGACAAAACGGATTACGAAATCTATGGCCCGGTCGAGCTCTTGAAATATCCACACCAGTTCAAGGTTTCATTAAGTGACTTTGTAAAACCGAGTACATTCTCTGATGATTGGGACTTTGAAAGTATTAATGATATGATGTCAGATTTAGTAATATCAGTAAAATTTACAGAACATGATTACTTACAGGGTTCATCAAATTATGAAGAAATGTATTGTTATAATCACTTTGCACATCATTATTTGCATAAATCTGCTCAAACTAGAAATGTTTTTAATTATAATCAATGGGAACATTGTGCAACTCCACCTAAAAGCAGTTCGAAAACATTTGACGGGAAATTTCCATATTTTTCAAGGGTTTAACACAAGTGATGCAGAAACGTTTTATTTCAAAATGTTAAATAAGACAGGAATGAAAATGATGCTGACAAATACTAAATTGATCTATTCGGAAACATTTTATGAAAAAATGATCACATTTGGTTTTGATTTCTGGAAAAATAACATTGAAACAAAAACCATCTGGGGTACAAAAGAATGGCAGGTCCAAGGCCTAGAAGCATTATTTAGAGCCTGCATGATCCCAGAACAAATAATATTCTTGAATGACACCATTCAACAGACAACCTGTCTTGGCCTAGCCAAAATTAAAGACTTAAACAAACCGTCTATTCCAAAGCCAACACCTGACAGTACTAGCACTACAGATGTTGAGATAGACGTATCCCATATTTTAAACCACAACAGAACACATCCTGATTGGAAAAAATGGTTGATCTGGCCCACAGACACAAATAACTGTCAAGATAGATTCCTGAACAAAACACAGGGGTTAAAAATGACCAGGCCAGACCCAAGGTACTCCTAGAGACGACATCCAGGGATAGTTACAACATACACTGTAGGGAAACTCTGCCTCGAATGGCTACAAAAATCTACACTGGCTGAAATTAAGCAACACTTGACTTTACTTAAAGACGGTGCTGACTTACGTGATTTCATAGTGGGACCACGCAAACAGCGTCAAAAACGTTTCATAGCGGCCGGTATATACGCTGCATACAACGAAGCTTGGAAAGTGATACAAATTAAAACAGCTGAAAAAATACGAGAAATTGATCGTATTAATTTGGAAAAATCATTTTCTGTTGTAGACAATAGGTTAATGACTCTGTCCTCCAGAATATATTCACTGGACAGTATTGTATCCTCTGCTATTGATATAATAGAGCAGGACTTACTAATGTTACAACACGGTCAGTCCCAATTGCGTTCTATTGTACAGCTTGGCTGGACGTTGCAAAATCTGCGTTCAGGCTACGTGCCCTGGCATTTGATCAACACAACGTCATTATTCTCTATCTTTAACCTTACTGATACACAAATCAGTTTGGCACAAAAAGGAGCAGACTATACGATTCTGAGCATTGAAAAACTTGAGAGATTACCATTGACAATGTCAGAAAGACCTGTCATTGAATGGATAATACACGGAATAATCACAATTCCGATAACGACTTTCCATTTTAAATACTGCCAAGAGTATATACCAGCGGGCCAGTATGAAAGGTTGGGTAAAGGGTACATTAAGTCATCATGGAAATTACCTTATACACACACATGTTACAGTGAAAAGAAACAGAATGTATTTCTTAGTGGAAAAAATTGTAAACGATCACTAAGCGGTATACTTCTGTGTCAAGGTATTAACCTGCATGGGGCCTGTGAGGGGACTTCAAATAACCTTTCATGTCACCAGCACGGCACACCTGCAACACAAATAGAGCCATTCTTTAGACGACTTTCTAACGGGAGTTACATTCTAATAGTGGACCACAGCTGTTGTGGCATGGTGCCAGGGAAAGCCTATCTTGGGAGCGTGAGTTCCATGGTCACTTGCTGTATGCAAGTATTGTATCCAAACAGCACTAAGGCTCAAGGTCCAGGAGACCTTTGATGTAAGTGCAAACCGGCAGAGGCTCTTCTACTGGGGGAAGCAGATAAACAATGCCTGCTGAAGCACAAAAAAAATTCATGCAGGATCTTGGAAGAGTGCCATGGATTAAAGACAAAATGAGGGCACGTGCCCCCTCTTCCTGAGCCATATTAACGACTGCCCCAGCTTTGGTAGACAGAATTTCTTCTCTTATACTCCTGTTTTGTGTACAGTTAGCATTATGGGGACCCCTATGCAGATAGCGAAATCTAGTAGCTCACCTGGGGGCATATGTATCATCCGTTTTTTTAGTCGCAAACGCTGCGATTCGCAAAAAAGCAGCGTTTGCGACAAAAAATTAGCAAAATGCAATGTATGATTGAAATCGCATCGCAAAATTAAGGAATCGCAAAATTTGTGATTCCTTACTTTTGCGTCAGCATTTATGGAATCGCAAATTGCGATTCCTTAAATGCTATGTATGAAGCACCCAAGTTGTGTGATTTCTCATTAAGAAATTGCAAATTACCACCAACTTTTGCGATTTCTTTCACAAATGCACTGTTTGCCATTTGTGAAGGTGCCATGTGGCGCACATACATGCCCTTAGGACATGTATGTGCGCCATATGCGCACACATGTAAATTTCAGGGGTGCATCAGGGTGTCCTTATGACACCCTTGCACCCTTGAAATTATTCTCAATTTGCGATTCTCAAATTGCGAATCGCAAATTGAGAATAGCTTCCCATTCATTCCTATGGGAATGGGAAAGTATTCCGTAATTGCAAATTCGCAATTTGCTAATCGCAATTAAGGAATATTAAGAAATCGCTAAAAATGTTACATACATCCCTTTTTGCAATTCTCAAATAGCAATTTCTAATAAATCGCTATTTGAGAATCGCAAATGAGAGTGTTGATACATATGGCCCCTGGTGACACTGTTCATCGAACATTTGTCTCTTTTCAGTAAGTGGCAGGGCTACTCATAGCATTGCCGATAGTGTGAGTCTTGGTTACGAGTTTCTATGTATCAGCGTCTCCAAGTTCTTCCTGAGTCTTTTTGTCTTGGTGTTCCTATCCTTTTGTTTCTTTTTTTCTTTCTCTTTCTATTAGCAGCATGCAACAGTTATGCTTCAAAGAAGTAATATAAAAGGTCATCAAGAAGTGTAGCATCATATACATCAAAATAGAAATTAAAAAAAGACACTTGGAACATTGAAAAGAACTAGTTCAAATCTATAACAAAAATGTCAGAAACAACACTAAAATCATCAAAATAATGAAGTATTCGTGTATGGCTCGAGAGTGAAGTATATTAAGCATTGCAAGGAAATATTAAAAATAGCAATTAAAATGTTAAACAGATATATAAAGCCCAAAAAAGCTTCTCCTGGCGAAAAAAACAAGAGTTGACCCACAGAAAGCGCATTAAAGCCAAATAAGGACAATAGTTTGCCAGGCCAGATGGCAATTAAGGCAGCAAGTTATTAGTAATTCTCATCGTGCTACAACATGTACTAAGCAGCATTATGATGTTCAAATAAAAAAATATCTTATCCCAAAGGAAGGTTATGGGACACATAGAGTGGGTATTCTGTTCTATCGCAAGGAGTAGTATGCTTTCACTTTTGGCGCAAAGCTGTGCCATTTATCTACAGTGGCAGCAGAAAAGAGACACCTCTTAACTTGAAATAAAGCTAAATCAAGAAATCTATTTCCAGCCTTCTTTTGCTTCAACATCAGGTGTACAAACCAGACCACGAATTTACCAAAAACAAGAATATACCAACTAACTAGTGCACAACCCGACCTTACCAGTACACAATTGGACAGGGGCGTATGAGACAAAATAATTTCTGGGGGGATGGGGTGGATGTGGGTGGGGACAGCCTTGTAACCAGGGCCACTGGAATTATGCAATTGTGCGGTCATGGCAGTTTTCGCATAGTTATAGATTTGCCACATAATCCACCATCTGCAGCATAATCTGCAGATTATAACCCAAAAATGATTTGTTTTTAGCTCAAGCAGTTCAAACGTTAGTAAAAATGCAGTGACACGTGTTGCCGTGCAGTGGAAGGCTATTTGCAAAGCTGGACTGGACACCTTTTCTGTTGCTCAGTGCTATATTTGTGTATTGAGCAGATTGGTCAATGATAGTTCTAGGCAGGTCAGCAGGTCAAGTGCAGGGCCATAATAGGTAGTGCGTTTGTGCTCTAATGGCCCATTGAAACATGGAAGTGACAGGGAAATTTTGTTTGTCCACTAGTCCCCCTATCCTTGTTTCCTGTGTCCCCCACTCCAAAATCTGTGTTGGGGGTATATCCCCCACATCTCCCACACATCCTACGCCCATGCAATTGGAAGTACTTGAAAAGGGTCTCTCCTATTGCCCAACACCCCACTGGGACCTTACGACTACCTAAATGGATCTCTTCAAATTAACAGGTGACTTAAATTCAAAGTGTTCTTCTCTGACAAACCAAGAGCTAAATCCACTTTTCAAGTGGAACGTGTCACAAGCGAGCTTACAGCACAGGACTTACAGGATATCATTTTCTAACTAAATTATCAGACACCAGAATAACAGACTCTATTATGGATCTGACAGCATTAGCAGTGGAATTGGAAATCAATACATCACACACCAAGGAGAACAAAAGATCCTTCCCAAAGTCTACATTCACACCCATTCTACCTCCAAATATCCAAATAATACAATAGACCTCTTTAACAGGGCAGTTCTAGAAGATCTTGAGAAGGAGCGCAGGCAATATAAATCAAAAAACAAACACCTCCCATCTAGCATCACGCATGGACAAAAACAGGCACTAATGGATCTCAATGAAAATGCGGATCTAATAATAAAATAAGTTGACAAAGGAGGTAACATTGTTATTTTAAACACAGTAGAAAGAGTGAGGATTACACAACAAAAGCAATGGAAGTTACTGACCGTCTAAGGCAGTGGGGCTATAAAGAGAGACAGTTGCGTAATACAATGGAAGAAATTGGTCAGGTGGACAGAAACCAACTCCTTGTGGACACATACAAATCCAAACCTATACAACCAAGCACAATATTTATTACGCATTATAATAAGGGCCATCACCATATCGGATAGGTATTGAGGAAACACCGGAAACTACTCTTGCATAACATAGAATTACGGGAGGAGATCAAAACCTTTCCACAAACAAGTTTAAAAAAAGCATCAAACTCGAAACAAATATTGTGTCACTTTTTCGTTGAAGAGAAAATAAATTAGCCAGGCGCCTTTTTTTTCTCTACCTATAGGTTGCTATACTTGCAGTAATTGTACAATCTGCAAGTTAGGGCAGAACAAACCAAGATCTGTACCATAAACAACCAAAAACATCACCTGCGGTAGTGGATACATTGTGAAAGCACATATGTAATCTACAATATTCTCTGCCCTTGTGAAAAAAACTATATAGTCAGTGCTATCCTTAAACATTGGATCCAAGAACATTATCAAAACATACAGAAATCTAACCTGAAATTACCTCTTGTTGACCATTTTGAAAACTATCATCCCCACCATAGATCTTTTACATTTTATAGGACGGAAAGACTCAACAGAAACCCACAGGGTGGAGACCTGGAAACCCTCCTACGAAAACAAGAGAGCAGAATGATCCTGTAGTTTAACACAGTGAATGAGGGGCTGAATAATGATGCTGAACTTTACTATTGGTTATGAGAAACAATCTGCACTATACTTTGTTTTCCCTCCCCCCCCACCATTCTCCTCTCCCAATTGAAAATGATGCCTGCTCAATGAAGGACACATAGTTGCTTGCCATTTGTACTGTGCTTAAATACTGTCAAACAATTTGCACGCATTCTTACAATGTATTATGTTAGTTATCTAAATATTGACTACTAATTTGTATGGACAAATGTATCATTTTTATGACAATAATACTGTCATATGGGTTCTTGAACACATTGGGTATGTACAGCTAACTCAGGTGACTACATGGGGTGAACCCCTGCTTTTTTACTGTTATACTCTACTTCGCTAAAACATATCTTAGCTATATCAGTTTTAAGTCCCACCATTCAAAAATACGAATGTGCTTTCTTCTATACCGATACAAACCACTATAAACTGTCACAGGCCACATGATGCGGGGCATGGGACTTAGAACCTCTCAGCTTACAATGGATGGGTTTCTCCTAGTTATATTGATTATAAATCCTACGAATAATATATGATTGAGTATTGGCCACTGTCACCTTTCATATCGCTATAAAAACCACTCCAAGATGGTGCAGGACCATATGACGTTAGAGGTGAGAGCTAGACTTTACAACCAATAATGGAGCGAGGATTTGAAATTGCAACGTTTTTGAACAACGACTCTGGAGAAGGAACCGTGCACATGTCATCAGGACCACAGAGACTGAATTTATTGTCCCTTACAAGGATGCAAGGTATGTTCGCCTTTACAAGCGAGGCGCTGACTTGAGGAGAAGGTGTACACATCATCTGTAGTGACAGTGGACTTTTAAAATAGCTAGTTTTTTCCCTTCAACATGCTGAATTAAGCACTATGGGAAGCATTTGGCACCCCGTCTCTGCACAAACATAACCCCATTGTTTCTGTCCATTAAAACCATGATGTGAGGGGCTGCAAAAGGATACTCGTATTGTTTTTAATGTGTTTTGTTGATATTCTGAGGTGCGCTTACACTAGTGTGCTCTCATAGACATATTGTCCATCAAAATTACTGTGCGAATAGTCTGTTCATTTACACCTAGCTGTTTGTTCATGTTTTCTTTGACTTTTAAGCATTGCGCTAGAGTATGGGATGTGTACTGAAGGACTCAGTGTTTCATCAAATATGGCATTTAAAGTGTAGGCAAAAATCACAGAATGGTTGTTCATCATAATCAGCCCCCCCCCCTTTTTTGGTGAATTACACAATTCTTGTTAACTTACTTAGATACAAATCTTAAAGGTGCATCCCCTATCATATGCCGTTGTCTGCTAGTTTTTTTACAGCTTGAACAGATTTACCTAAGACACTACTTTTCTTTTCAAACCAGGACATATCGAGTCCTACAGAATTCCAAAGAGATAAAAATCCTCTCTTAAGTGCCAGTGCATGCATGCTTTTAGCTATACTTAGTATTAGACTTACTGCATGGTCCATTTATTATTTGCCCCAATAACCTTTTTTCCATTTTCTTCTCCTTTTCCCTTTTTCCTTTTTCATATCACTTGGTTTTGAGTCTGTTTTATTTGGTTTGGTATCTTGAATCCATAATTTCAAACTCTTTGGTGCCATGGGAAGAACTAACCCTTTGAGCACCATCATGATTGTTTAAAACACACCAACAGGCACAAGTTTGAATATCAGGGTTCACAAGAAGTGTGATTAAAGGAATACAAATTACATATTAAAGTAATATTTTTACACCCCCTTGGTGAAACATGTGTTGGCTGCAAGTACTCAGAATGAAAAAAATGCGGGACAGCCTGCAAATACCATATACAAAATAAAAGGACATACAACACAAGCATCTGCATGGAAGTGATTCTCTTTTCTATCTGGATACTCACAATTTCATTATTGAGACCCAGGAAAACTGTCACTCAGTATAATATATGTTTACTCATGAGGAGGAGTTAGCCCAACCCCTGAAGAGCTTCAAAGAGTTTTCCAAAAGTTCAGGAACAACCTTAAAAGCATTTTGAGTAAGGAGGGAGCAGGTAGGGCCTGCAACTCTTCACAAATCTCACACTTATCCAAAACAAGTGAATTGTGGGGCATAGCTAGACCATATAAAAAAAGTAAGCATCAGGATAACTGCATCCAGGGGAATTTATGTCCAAGGTACCTCTGATCAAATTCAACCATTTCAAGTTAATTTATGTTCTATGTAAGTAATTGAATTTGATATATTCAAAACTCATTTTTTGAGAAACCAAATGGGTATACATCAACACTCTTATCGATAAATAGTTTCTGAAAGTTTTGTTCCCATTTCTCCCTGAGATGTGTCAAAGGATGTTTAATTATCGTTATTAAAGATTTATACAACCAAGAAATGGTATATTGGATATTTCCAATTGTGAAAAATTGTTACAGGATTTTGTGAGTTTGGGGTTTGACTCACCCCATTCTCCAATGCTGCTGAATTGAATGTGTAAGGGAAGCTTTTAAAAAAAATCTTAGTTGAGGGGAGACTCTAATTGCCAATCTGAAGGGTCAAATTAATAATGCTACCATCCGCAAATGGGTGTCCCACTTCAAGATCGGTCCTGTTGGATAAAGTAGAAGTTGTATGGTTCCCAGGGCATTCAGTAAACCACTTAAGGATATCATAGGAGCCTATTAAGGATAATAGACCATCATGTGATTGACTCCCACCCATCTCCTGAGGACAGGACCACAGTCAGTAAAATATCATCCCCTCTAGATTTTTCTGTTTAGGTTCTAGGTGACAAGTAACCAATTCGCCCCTGTTCACTCAGTTATCCAGCTCCCCAGTTCATGCAAAAATTCCCTGCTGATCCACCTTGGGAGCCACTGCATCTGAGCTGCGAGCTAGTACATTTCAGAGTTAAGAACCTCTGCCAGGGAAAGCTGGAGGACCCTAATAGCATTTCTATGGCTAATGGAATCCATTTAAAATCTCGGATATGGAACTCCAATATAGATGCCTACCACTTAGCTGGCATCTATAAAATCAAATTTCTAAAGTAGTGTGAGAGTCTGGAAAGGGCAATCTTTTGAAGAATAGCAATTCTTCCCATAACAGAGCTGCAGATGTTTTTCAGAATTCTAAGGCTGATTTCAGATTCCTTACAGCTAAATTTAGGTTTCCCTCAAGAGGATCATTACCATCATGATACGTCCGCAACCCTAGATATGGCAACAGATCCACAACCCAAGCAATTCTTCTCTATAGAGCTTGAAATAAGGTCTCCAAATGCACACCCTTAGCCACAGAGAAAACCCAATTCTGAGACCAAGTTTTAAGCCAAATAGCCCGCTAACCTGAGAAGCTGTCGAACCTTTGCATGTGTGCAACCATGGCCAGATGTCTTCAAGTGCTTTCTTCTTAAGATACAGCAGAATTTCACCCACATAGAGCAAGTTTTCTCCGTCTTCTTATGAGCCTATTCTCAGCCATCCCAGCCCTGCATGAACTTGATCTGTTTCTACTTTGCTCTGCATTCTATGTGATCTGTGCCTTCATGTTTCTAAGCTGGACAGCATTGTCTGTGTCATCATATGGTTACTTTGTGTTGTAGTGTCTCAGTTCTCTGGTGTGTCCTACAAATAGATGCTTATTAGGCCCAAACTTTAGTGGTCCCTTCATACCATAGCAGGAGTGCCCACCTCATGAATTCTAACGCCTTGTGGTAGCCACCATGGCAATAAAATAAAAACATGTTTCTAACTTTAAAAGCAGGCATAGGGTTAGGTCTTATATTTAAGTGTGCACCAGCTAACATATATTGTCTATCGTCTGCCTACATCGAGAATAGTCATCACAAAAACACAAACTACTTCTCAGCCACAAGGATAGAGGAGAGCATGCCAGTGAACTTGAAGCTCCTTGAGCTTAGGACCAAAGTTGACCTGAGGAACATCAGAACTAGAGCCAAAGGCCCTATGAAGGCACTCTCTGTGTGGAGGTGCTGTACATGTAATGTACCAGTGATCTTTGAGGCTGAGGAAAAGAGCGGGCTGTGGAGTAGCAAAGAGAGGAAAGAATGGAGGGAGCTCTCTAGAAGAATAGGAAGGCAGAAGAGAGGTTATGGAGAGCAGTGGAGGGAATTAGGTAGTAAGAGTGAATCAATGAGGAAATAGAAGTGCAAAATGACTAATACATTATTGGTATTGGTATTGATAGGTTTACAGCACTTCAGCTCCCATAAGAGTGCTTCAGTGCACTGATCTGGCCCATGAGTGTTCAAAACATGATTGTTTCATTGCATAGCTACAAGTTACATTGTTACCAGATACACAGTTTCAGAGCATTGTTACCAGTTGCTGGAGCGCAGTTGCATGCGTTAAAAATGAATACTTAAGTGAAAAAGCAGGCAGGAGAGATTCAGGGGAGAGAGGATAGGAGCAGGAGAGGAAGACCAAGAATGAAAGGGGAAAGAGGTAGCGGAAGGAGAAGGAAACTTAACCGGTAGACAACAAAAAACAGTGTCCAACGTCTGGTGTGCTGTGATCCCAGTGGAAAAGGTGTCGTTCCCACACCTCCACTGTGTATGGCTCTCTATACGCTGTGGACTCTCTCAGATGGGTCACTAAGACTCCAGGGCAAAAATACTGGATCCCTCCCTAACAAGGGGACATTGAGTGCTTTGGCACGGGGCGCCATTCCCACACATCTGCTGTGTGTGACTCCCTTGAAGCTGTGGACTCTCTCAGAGGGGTCCCTGAGGCTCCAGGGAATAAATGCTGGATCCCTACCCAACAAGCGGAGAAGGAGTGCTTTGGTAAAGGGTACATGGATAACAATAGTTACAAGATACACTTTTTTAGAGCATAGTTATCCGGTGGCTGGGGCGCAGTTGCATGTTTTAAAAACGAGGCAAGGGGAGAGATTCAGTGGAGGGAGGATAGGAGCAGGAGAGGAAGACAAAGAATGAAAGAGGGAAAGAGGTGTGTGAAAGAAACATTAACCGGGAGACACTGAAAAACAGTGTCCAACGTCTGGTGTGCTGTGATCCCAGTGGAAATGGTGTTGTTCCTACACCTCCACTGTGTGTGGCTCCCTTTACGCTTTCGACTCTCTCAGAGGGGTCTCTGAGACTCCAGGGCATAGATACTGGATCCTTCCCCAACAAGGGGTAAGGGGTACTCTGGCAAGGAGCGCCATTCCCAGACCTCTGCTGTGTGTGACCCTTGACGCGGTGGACTCTCTCAAAGGGTTTTCTGAGACTCCAGGGAATAAATACTGGATCTCTCCCCAAGAAGGGGAGAAGGAGCGCTTTGGTAAAGGGCACATGGATTACATTACAGTTCCAAAATCCAATACAGAAGAAACAAGTCCCCAGGAGGGGTAAGCGGGGAAAAAGTGGGAGGGGAGCGAGGGACAGGGGGCTGGGAAGCGGATGAAATTAGGCAGATCAGCAGTGGCATTGGAAAACTTCATGGGGGCCCAAGAATGTAAAGAAAACGGGTCCAAAGCTTAGCTGGGGTCTCATAGACATTAAGCCCAGTGTCAAGTTAAGTAAAAACAATTTCCGGTTCATCGCCTGCACTGCCCGGCTTCACCCACTATACTTCGAGTCTCGCATATACCACTCGGCTGCAATGAGGACCGCCATGAGGATCTGGACAGCGGAATCCTCAGGGAAATAGACTGCAAGTCAGATGCGTGTCCCCCACAGTAACAAGGCAATCATGATAGCAACTCTTCGTGCATCTGTCTAAGCCCTCTCACCCTCAGCCAGCAGTTCTAAGATGGCCGCTGCAAAATACACAGATCCACTCTAAAAGGGAGGACTAGCACCAGTGTGGGGAGGCATAGTGATTGACACGTCTGGAGGGCCCAGAGGGGCAAATTAGGAGGAGGACTAAGGAAGAAAGGACCTGAGGTCGTGTACCTGGCCACTCCGATCAACATCTTATGGTGCGCGGAAGGGCACAAGCTCGGTTTTATGAGTGACAGCAGCAGTGGATCGGCTGGAGTCAATTGGTACAGCTTGTGGTCATATAGTACTTAACTTTGCATTTTCTACCTCTGGCCCAGACAGAAGCCCCTACCCAAAACAAAAGCTAGGTGCCCAGTGAGGTGGTGGCGCTGACCCTTGGCATAGGTTACCATGTTCATGGGATGCGGGCTCTAGCGCACAGGTTAGCTCATGGTGACCACTAGGCATGGATGGGCTGCACTCTTCTATTCACTTCTTCATCAGTGGGATCATCTCAGGGCACTTTGAGTACATTTCAAGGATGGGCACAGGACCCGTTTGCAGGGGACCGGCAAACCATTATAAAGTATAGTAGAGGTTGGTAGACTACTTTCCTTTGTAGGTGACAGATAACTTGGCAGGCACTCGCGGTTTGTTCTCCAGGTCCCCACTGCCGCTTTGTTGCGGCCGCGGCTCACTCACCGCTCCGCCTACAGCTGTTCTCACCCCCTAAGCCCCAGGGGCCCTTTATCACCTGGTCGGTCACTGACGGGGCCGGTCGCTTGGGGGGTGTCCCTGCCGCCTTCTCACTATGCCGAGGCCAGCATTATCTGCAGGGACCCCCGCGGTGTCAGTTTGCGCGAGTTCCCGGCGCTGCAGGCCATCTCCCGCCGGTGCTGCAGGCCATCTCCCGCCGGCGCCGCTCCCAATTACTCCACAGTATTGGCAGTGGTTGCTCCCCTTCTAAAGCAGGCACCCACCAGAGGTGTAGAGAAGGCAGGTCCAGGTCTCGCCGGTCCCTCGATGTCGTCTCCCGGGGCGGCCGCTCCTGATTTCGCAATCTCCGCCTCTGTTAAACAAAGAGCAAAGAGCCGCTTCCAGCGCCATTATGAGGCGCGATCGCCCATCGAGATTTCTGCCGATTTCACGGCAGCGAAGCGGTTTTGGAGAAAGGCTCCTACAGTGGCAGACGCTCACAAAGCTCCAATGTCGGGAGTGAGCTTTCCAGTCGGTTTTGTTGTGATTGAAGCACAGCGCCTGGCTGCCGTGCGTGGGGCTTCCATGGAGCTTCAGCTCCGAGCAGCCATGATGGTTAAGCTCCGCCCATTAGGAGGGAACCATTAGAAGATCTCCCTTAAGTAGAGCAAGAACCAGCGTGACATAAAAAGGAATCATCAGTGAGGTTAACTTTTGGAGGGAAATATAATTGTGGCATAGCAATAGTTTTGGCAAAGTAGAGAGAGATTACCTTGGAAAATATCATACCTTAAAATGCATTTTTAAAGCGCATGTTCACATAGAAGGGTATCTTTGTGTGTGTTTATTGTTACCCTACTTTATGATGCTCACTGTATTGGCTTCTAAAAGATGAAAGGCTGAGGTGGACCTGCCAGGTTTTGAACTTGCGACCATGGGGTCAAACACAGATGCCTGCAGTGAATTTATTAGTCCACCCAGTCACCATATCCGGTAAATAAATGGTTGTCATTTATTATGCCATATGAAGGGTGTTGGAACCTGAGATGACAGGTCACCTAGGGTAGCCTGTCCTAGGGTAAGACACAATCACTAAAGGCACATGTGTAAAGGTTGCAGAACCACCCAACAGTAAATCAATGCAATTTCACTCAAAAAGGACGCTACACCAATGTTTGGAAAAATACGAGCTTGTTTATAAAAATATACTTTGCTCTCTTGTCTTTTGAAATCTCAGTTTAACACAATACAGTTTGTCATGAAAATATTAACACTCTAAGAATTGCCAAATCTTGACATTAAACAGTTTTCCAATATACTACACATTACATTCAGTCATAGGTTTTGTAACTTCCTTAAAATTGTTAGAATAGTCACTCTACTTGGCTCTATAAGGTTACATCACATTACCGTAGCTCCAAAAGAAGCAGTTTCTATACTTCTCTGGAAACAGTTTACTCATTTACCCTTTTCCCACTATTCAACCAGAAGAATTGGTGAGCTTTTCTCACTTTAATTTCTCTGTATAGGCACCTCACCAGTTCTGACAATAGTAAGGGGGGGTTTTGGAAGAAGATAGTCTGATTACCGAGGGGAAACCTCCTGTATGGAAAATGGAATCTTAATAGTTCCTTAAAAGAGACTTGATAACATTCCCCAGCATTAGCCCATCTCTTATTTTGCCAATCGGAAGTCTTGTTCCCTTGTAGATGACTCACTGGCCTCCAACTTCCCACTCTCACAACCTCCTTACTTGGTCTCAGTGCGTGGGGCCCCTGAGGCCGGTATCTCTGTCTCACAGTGAGGGAGAGGAACCAATCTCCTCGGGCGCTCGATGCCACCCTCCGCCCCTCCTCCCCTGCTCAAGGCCGCTCCTCGTTGAGGCCTGAGTAGGGAAAAGAGACCCACGAACCAGGAAGCACCGATGCGCACTTCCCGCCACTTCCTCCAGGACCTTCTAATACCACAGAGAAGCGCTGAACTTCGACGTCTCCCCCACAGCGGTGCGACCGCGCATGTGCGGGAGACCAGCGTACCAAGTCCGGAGTCTGCCCCGGCCGCCTGCTGCTGGTAGAGGCTCACCTACGGGCCTGCTCGCTCCTAGGCCCCTCCTGTTAAGGGTTAATGACACTGTCTGGGGCATGCGCGAAGGCGCTTAACTTCGGCAATCAGCCCCCGCCTCTCCTCAAGTCAGTAACGCCGTCTCAACACTACAGTTGATGCCCCCGGGGTCCTGCTCACGGCGGAATCGGCGCTGTTCACCAGGAATCCGGCACCCCTCTCCTTTCTCTAGATCACGGGTGAAATAGGTGATTTGCCAGCTACACGTCCGGTAAGGGCCCTCAGGGTCACAAGGGCATTAGCCTTCTTTACCACCCAAGGGGATGGGAAATAGAGCTAGATCTCCTCACGCATAAGCTCCCATTTCCTTTCCCTATCAGGGACCTATTTCTCTCAATACTGGACAGAGGCTGGTGACGGGGGGTGAGGGACACTCTTCCAAAGTCTCTTCAACTGGGCAGAGGACTGCGCTCCACAGCGCTGCAGTCTCCTTCTCCTACACACACCCCTTACTTCTAGACTAGGAGATGGTCAGGCGCCCAAGGTCTCCAGTAATCCCATACAGCGGGGACAAGTCAAGTAACCCAAGGGAGGAAGGGTGGTGAATCAATAGGTCAACCCTTTGACTATCCTACCCCCACCTTCTGCTACAGCCTGTCCTCCAGCTGACTCTCTCTGGTAAGACAAAATGGCTGACCAGTATTCCGCCTTTTATAGGCTGACCCTCAGAGGTCCAGAAGGGACCAGAAGGTTCTGGAATGCCCTACTCTATCCTATGGGACAGATTCTAGGTTTGTCAGTTGGGACAGTTGGTAGCCACCATTTTGTGACTCCAACTATATTCCTGTCAGAAAAGGCCTCTAGGCCTGAGGTGAAAAACTATGAGGGTGAAAGAGCACCTATCCCCTTGACCAACACCTTGAAAAAGCTAGTGGACACAAAAATTAATAAAGGTATGAGGGGCAAAAAGGGGACAAAATAAATAATAATTTGGAGGGACTACGCAAAAAGTCAGACAGGTGAGGTAACGGGTTTTTAGGAACCCGTTTGGTGCCAGGGGATAACACCCGAAGACCTCTGAGTTCTCCCTGTTCCGGACCACAGACACACGGAGTCTTCTAGTCGCAGTCAGAGATCAAGTTTTATTGGCAGCTACCAAGTAACAGGTGTCCTAGAAGCACGACAAACACGGGTCATGTGTTCTCAGGAGACTGTTTGTTTTTACAGAACCAGCCTTCTCCTTATATACAAAAATAATAGCTGCAAGCAAGAATTCTTGAGTTTATGATATGGCTATACACATATTTCTACAATAATACAAAAGAGCGAAGTCATGTAGGCAAGCCCGTATTGTGTGTAGAAAACATGATCTGTGCGCGGTGAATGGTTTATGGTATGTTGTACATTGATGCTATCGTGTTTGGCCACTGGGCGAGGAGCTGCCTAAACAGGTTTGGCTGGAGGCAAGGGAGTCAGTTGGAACAGGTCAGGGGGAAGTCAGGGAAGGTGGACGTGTCCTTTTAGATCAAGCTCGACCTTTAATTGACTTATCATGAGGGCAAGACACAAGATGGATACCGTTTACAAAATGGAGTCTGGGGGTTGGGACGGAAACTACGATTCAGGGGTGTTAGCATGCCTCGATCATGACGCAAATGCATAGGAATGATGTCCGATTCATTATCGGTTCGTCAACACCAAATTCGTCATGGTACGTTGAGGTTTCGGGACACGGATATCGGACCTCGATACCGGGACAACAGTAGGGTCCAGAATTTCAGAACCACAGACCCTCCTTTTGCCCTCATATAAGGCAATGATTCATGTTAATCCGAGTCTAAATCTGTATGAAGGAACTCGTGGAGATGCTGCTGTAGCATCATTCTGTTGCTCAGTTTGTCCCTTAACACAGGCTTCCGTACACATGAGGTAGCACAGAGGCCACATAGTGCAGGAGCGCACTGTACACACAGGCAGAACATAAACAGAAATGCTAAGATCATTCCAATGAAGATCAATGTTTTCCATCCCCAGGTAGCGATCAGTCCCCAGAACCACCCTAGTAAGGACCAGTCCCCTTTTTCTATGTGAAGGGAACCAGATATCTCGTGTAACTTAGAGATGGCCTGGTACACCGTCGGTGCATTATCAGGGATGAAAATGCAACAACTGGATTGGATCACTCTACACACACCACCACGATCGGCGAGTATGATATCTAGGGCAACTCGGTTCTGAAGGGTCATAAGTCGATCCGACTGAAGTTCGGTCGTCAAATTTTCAAGGGCTCCGGCCGTTGTACTCACGGCGGATTCAACTATCCTCGATAACTGGCGAATATTCCTGCTGTTTACCATAGGCCCCCAAAATGTCAGAAAACCCTTTGCGAAGTCAGCGAATTCGTGACCCGCGGTGTCGTCTTTACTCACGACACCTCTAGCTGTCCTTGTCCGATGGTAATCTGCTCTGGCCGTGTAGGTGGGAGGCAGCAGAAAAGCATGTACCTGAGAAGTCAGGGGGCAACCAGGTGTAAGCTTGGTCATGGCAGACGAAATACGTGCCTTTGGCTGCTAATAATATAGGGGAAGTTCGGGAAGCGAACACATATGTTTCCGCGCATATACTCTTTCCTAATTGTGCTTTGGGATCCCTGCCGATACCTTGTAAGCATAAGTGACCTCGGTTGGGTACTATCCAAACTGGGCGGGATTTCTTTGCTGTCTGGCTCTTACTCAGGTAAACCCCATATTTAGTTACGTTCCAACGAGTGTACGGAGTGAGTTCATCTTTGGGAATCGTTAGATATGTGTCGAACTCTCTACTCATATTTCTTATCCCTGCTACTAGTGCCTTATTACCGGAATCACTCTCAGTAGAACGTGTCGGGTATGGTTCTAGGGCGAATAGGAACATTGTCTGGAAAGCCCACAGAGAACCATAATAACTGAATGGCAGGATGAAGTATGGGATACCCTTATCAGTCGTGTGTGGCATGAGTCCACATATCCAACAGTTCGATGTGTTCATTATGGACTGGTGTTGGTGTAGAAGTTGAATGAATGAGTTATTTACAAATTCGAGTCTTCTGGCAGACTCGTGTTCAGGTAGAGGGTGAAAGTAGTGTGGAGAGATAGTAGGAGGAGGCGGTGGCCGGGTGTCATTTGAAAAAGTAACTTGGAATACGAATAGAGTATAACCAGTCAAAAACATTGTTATGCTACACAACATTAAAATACATGTTATCAAAAACCTTCTTTTGGCCAGTATAGTGCATAGTTGTCTTTCAACGTTCGTGAGTCTGGTAGGTCTCTTTACCCTAGGAAACTCCATCCTCTAGTTGCTGCCCGCGGTGGTAGGTTGGTTCTGCCAGGGAGTGCGCTCTGTTCAGTCCGGGGTAACTCCCTTGGACCAACCAGAACCGTTGACCTAAACGTCCCCAGTTGCACTCCCCAGCCTTCAACCGCGACCCTAGCAGCAGAACCGGATGGCGGTTCGAAAATCAAAAATGAGCAAGTTTCCTGAGAGTGAGAGAGCTGAAAAATCAAAAATAGTTCTTGGGGGAAGGGAAATCACATTAGTTTGTTTTTATTAGTCTCTTCGTTTAGACCTTAAATTGTACCGTCGTTTTCCTGGCACGGTGTGGTCTTCAAACAATGTCTCAGGTTCGGTAGTGTCCAACTGCATAGACTGTGGCACAAATCCTTGTAAAATATGATCACTCTCTTTTTCGGTACCAGTTTCTTTTAAACGTGCATCGCTGAAAGGGATGAAGCGAGGTATGGATTCTGTCTCGGAGTCGGCAATTCCTTCGTTGACCCACCGGTCGTATGGAAGGGGCAGAGGGACCCGTTTACAATGGGTCCCGTGCACCCAGTTCTTTTGCCTTCCACCCGAACCGCTGATCTCGTGGAAAGAAGTACCAGGTGAGGTCCGGTCCACCTCGGCTGTCCGTTGTTTGTGCGCTGGAAATTCCGAACCAAGACCCATGTGCCGGGTGCGATGGAGTGACCTGGATAGTCAAGCAGTACGGGGTGCTCTATTTCGCTAAGTTTGTTTGGCCTTGGCACGCCCCAGACGTTGGCTGGGCGGCCAAACACTATCTCATGGGGGCTAAGTCCTAATCTGGAATGGACTGTCATTCTGGTTGATAAGAGTGCTAGGGGCAAGGCGTCAGGCCATTTAAGACCTGTGCAGGCTTGGATTTTGGCTGATTTGAGCTTTAAAGTGCCATTGTAGCACTCTACTAATCCAGCTGATTGGGGGTGATTCGCAGAGTGAAACTTTTGTTGTATGCCTAAACACTCACACACTCTCTTCATCACGTGTCCTACGAATTCACTTCCATTATCACTCCAGACGATTCTAGGCATGCCAAATCTCGGGAAGAACTCTTTGACAAGGGCTTTGGCAGTTGACAAGGCAGTATTGTCCTTAAGGGGGTACGCTTCCACCCACCTGGAGAAAGCGCAAACAACAACGAGCACATACTTCAGATTGTTGCATCTCTCCATGTGAATGAAATCGAGCTGCAAAACTTCGAACGGATACGTTGGAGGCGCAAAATGACCAGCTGGAGTTGGGGTTCCCCTACCGGGATTGTACTTCAAACACACCATACAGTTTCTGACCACATTCCCTGCATATTTCGGGATATTGCTATTTTGCCATACTGGGGCCAATACTTTACAGATTCCTCTCGAACTGATGTGTGCAAATCCGTGAGCCATTGTTACTACTGCAAGTACATAGGCGTTAGGTAATAGCCATCGCTGGTGTTCTGACAATTCGACCCAACAACCATTCGTATCTAATCTACCCTTACTTTCTCTCCATTCATTCACCTCTTTCTCAGTTGCCTCGGCTTGTATAGATTTCATGCTTTCAATGGTGTCCTCACACATTCCCACATCAGTAATCCATCTAGCGGGACCTACAACATACATCCGACTCATTGTGTTCCTTGCAGTCTCTTTCGCAACCTCGTCTGCAAATGCATTCCCGCGGCCACCATCATCCTGAATCTTTTTGTGTGCACTACATTTTATAATGGCAACTTGTAGTGGCAAGGTCAGTGACTGGAGGAGCTCATTAACTAGCTGACCATGTTGTATCTTTGCACCATGTGACGTAAGAAACCCACGTTCACGCCACAATCTCCCAAAACTGTGAGCCACACCAAAGGCGTATTGGCTGTCAGTGTACACATTCACTCGCTTTCCTTTCGCTAGCACACATGCTCTGGTAAGCGCAATCAGCTCTGCAGCTTGTGCAGAATTATGGGAAATGCGCGCAGTCTCTATAATGGTGTGTAATGTCGTTACGGCATATGCTGCAGTCGTATCACCATTCGGCAACTTGAAGCATGAACCATCAACCCATAAAGTATCGTTGCATTTATTTATTTATTTATTTATTTATAGTGTTTTATATAGCGCGGACAAGACCCGTGGGTATCAGAGCGCTTAACATACAAAGATTATAGATTACAAATTGACATTATAGTAGCAAATTATAACAACAAACATATATGAGGTCGTAGGCGATGTGCTATCGCTATCAGGGGTGATTGGATAAAATATATATTCCTAACGCCTGTGTCATTAGCATTAGGAGGTGCATAGGCTTGACCAGCAAACAACAACAAACATATATGAGGTAGTAGGCGATGTGCTATCAGGGGTGATTAGATAAATATATATATTTCTGACGCCTGTGTCATTAGCATTAGGAGGTGCATAGGCCTGGCTTCTGTCATAGTCATACCGTCAGGCTCGGTGAGGTAGGGTTACATAGTATTATCAGTGCAATTCCATGAGTAATTAGCGATAAAAGTTAACTCGGTTTAGCTGTGGCAAGGATTAAATAGATAAACCAAGTAGGGTAGAGAATTATGTCACACATGTGTGAGATACATTGTACAGATCACATATACATGAGGTAGCCTTAAAGTGTATAGCTGAGGTTAGATCAGGAATCAGTCATTTGTCTAATTGATCTACAAATTATTCATGATGAGTCCGATCTTCTTTGTCTTGAGTGTTCATACTAGTGGTCGGTAGGTATCTCTATGTCGGGTATTTACTCATCAAGTGGTTCTTCAGTTCCCGTTTGAATGTTACAATGTTTTGAATCACCCTGATGTTAGGAGGTAGTGAATTCCAGACTCTGGGGGCGGCTCCGGAGAATGCTCGGTCATAGGTCTTTTTCTTCCGGAAGAAGGCCGGTCGTAGTAGCAACTCATTAGCGCTTCTAGTTGGTCTGTTGCCTCCCGATATCTTAATTTTCTTGGCTAGATATATAGGCGTGTTGTAATGAACCGCTTTGTGGGTAATGCAGGCCATCTTCATTTTAATTCTAGCTTCGTAGGGTAGCCAGTTTAGTGCCTTTAGGTGGGGAGATATGTGATCGAATTTCCTTGTTCCCGTGATAAGTCTTGCAGCAGCGTTGAGACAGGCTTTTAGTGGTGCAGTGGATGTTTTCGGTAGGCCAGCTAACGTGGTGCAGCCATATTCAATTCTCGAGATCACTAGTGATTGGATAGCCAGTTTTAGATCTGCTTCTGAAATAAAGGGTTTCAGTTTTCTTAGATAGTTCAGGTGGAAACGGGCGCTCTTGGCCATTGTGTTGATGTGGTCTTTCATGTCGAGGTTCTCATCTAACGTAATTCCTAGTGATTTAGCTGAGTTAATTAGGGTCGGAGTACAGTTTAGCGCAGTCACCAATTTAGTCCATTCTTTTACCTCTGGTTGACTCCTTGCTGGTGATATTAGTAGGAATTCTGTTTTATCGGCATTAAGTTTCAGATGATTAGCTGTTAGCCATTGTAACGCTTGCTTTAATGTTTCGTTCATTAGGTCAATGTCATCCCGACAGGTGATCTTCATATATATTTGCGTGTCGTCTGCGTACATGTGATAGGAGATCTGTGATTTTCGAAGAATCTCCGTGAGAGGTTCTACATACAAGTTGAATAGATCTGGGGATAACGTTGAGCCTTGCGGGACCCCTATTGCGTTAGGGCATGGGGAGGAGATTGCTTGGTTGACCAGGAATAGTTGTGTCCTGTTCTGTAGGAAGGAGTTAAACCATTTCAGTACGTTTCCAGATAAGCCCATCCTGTCTCGTAGCCTGGTCATCAATAATTCGTGATTTACAGTGTCAAATGCTGATGACAAGTCTAATAGGATCAGTAAGCACGCATGATTTTGGTCTAGGGCTTGTAAGGCGTCATCCACAATATGCAGGATCGCCGTTTCAGTACTATGTCCAGTTCTGAAACCTGATTGGCAGTCATCAAGTAATGAGAACTTAGCGATGTGTTGACTCAGTTGGCCCTGCACGCATTTCTCGATAAGTTTGGCGAGTAAAGGGATGTTGGTCACTGGTCGATAGTTCTTCGGGTCTTTTGCATCCGCTGTCGGTTTTTTGATGATGGGAACTACCTGCCCAGTTTTTAGGCAGTCAGGGAGGGTCCCTTGTGTAAGTGAAGCATTTATTATCTCAGTCCAGATCGGAACTAGGGTGTGGCTGATTTCTCTTACACACTTTGCCGGTAAAGGGTCTTGATAGTGGTTGTTCGGTCTGAGTTCTGCTAGCGTTTTGGCGATCTTTCCCTGGTCATACTGTTCAAATGTGTCCCAATTTGCCTTATTTTTTGTTTGAGGACCTTCAGTTGTCGCATTGGCCTCATTTATAGGTGAGGGAAGTGTCATGAGGTTAGCTGCTGCACTTGTGAGCTCAACTTCTAGTAGTTTATTTTTTTCAGTGAAAAATGAAGAGAATTCCTCGCAGCTTATGGGAGTTTTTGAATTCTCATGAGTCGTTTTGGCTAGTTTATTTGATTGTTGCTTTAAGATCTCGAAGAGTTTTTTTGGTCTGTTTGTGGCATTGTCGAGTTCAGCCCTTATAAATTCTTTTTTGGTGTTGATTATCTTTTTGTTATATTGTTTTCTAGTTTTTCTGAGGGCTTTCAGCTCAGGGGAGAAGGGATGTTGTCTCCATTTCCTTTCAGCCATTCTCAGTTTTCGCCTGTCCTCGTTCAATGCCTCATTAAACCAAGGATTTTTTGGCTTTTCTGAGACACTTTTCAGTTTTTGAGGCAACGTGTCATTGACTATATTACCGATCGAGGTTATGTAGTGTTCCGTCAGCTCGTTGACATTGACATTCTGCCTGTTACGAGGTTTCAGGTCTTTCTCACATTTTCCAACAAGTAGTTCAATATTAGCTTCTTTTGTATCTCGAATCAGTTTTTTGCACTTGCGGGGTTGCACTGTCCTGCCCTTTTTCATTGTGGGTATCGTGAATGTTATGGCGTGATGATCAGACCAATCACACGGGTCTATAGCAAGGATTGAAGTCTCTTTGTTTCTTGAAATAATCCAGTCTAGGGTCGCTCCTTGTGAGTGAGTGGGCTGGGTGCATGCTTGCGTAAGGTTTAGCTCATTGAGGAAGTCTTTAATCAAGTTAACCATTTTGTCATTACCGTCGTCCCAGTGGAGGTTAAAGTCGCCTAGGAATATGTTGTTGGCATCCGAGTTAGAGTTGGCAGTTATGATCTCTATTAGTTGCTCTGTGAACTTTGTGTTATCTCCCGGTGGGTGGTAGAACGCATGTAGGTTATAGCTTTGATTATTTAGTGTTCTTATGTTAAGACCAAGGTATTCACAGGATTCTATGGGGTCAGATTGGAATTGGTTGACCTTAATCTCCGAACGGTGAATGCACGCTATACCTCCTCCCACTTTCATTCTCCCGCATTCAGGAAGGGGAGTGTCCTGTAAGTCTACTCTCCCTTTTGTCTCTTCTTCTGTCCTAAAACAGCAGTCATGGTTATCAATCTCGCCTGTCGGAATGGGTAATAACGTTGCGGGGTTCAGTGTATCACACCTCTTTATGTGGATGTGACTTGCTAGCAGTGTAAGTTCGTAACTGGATAGTCGAGCGCTAGTAAGGTGTTGTGTCTTCGTCCTGTTTAGTAAAATGTCTACTGCATGCGGAACCATAACGATCAGAGTATTATTCATGACTAATCCAGCGGATTGTCGGATGCAGACAGCTGCTACGGCGGTAGCCCTCAGACAACTTGGTAGGGCTTTAGCCACAGGGTCTAGAGTTGCCGAAAAATACGCGCATGGGCGCTGTCTGTCCCCAAAATGTTGTGTTAAAACTGATAATGCACAACCTTCCTTCTCATGGACGTATAATGTAAAAGGCTTAGTGTAGTTGGGGTTTCCCAACACAGGAGCCGAACACAATGCATCACGCAACTCGTGGAAACTCGTCTGGCAATCTTCAGACCAAGGCATAGGATTTGGCGTGTCTTTGCAGAGTAGTGCCAGCAAGGGTTTAGCTAGTAGTGGGAAATTCGGTATCCATTGTCTACAGTACGATGTAATGCCCAAGAAGGCTTGAACCTCTCTCTGTGTTCTTGGGGCACTCAGTTCTGCGATTGCCTGTATTCTTTCTGGTGTCAGTCTCCTTCCCTCCTTCGACAAGATGTGACCTAGGTAGGTTACCTCTTGTCGACAAAATTGTAGTTTGGAAAGGGAGACTTTGTGCTTCATGTTACATAAGTTATGCAACAATGATAACGTGGCTTTCTTGCAAATCTCTTCAGTGTCTGCGGCGATCAGCAGATCGTCTACATACTGAATCAGAGTTGAACCATTCGGTAGAATAATCGTGTCTAGTTGTGTTTTCAGGGCCTGACTGAATATTGATGGGCTCTCGCAGTAGCCTTGAGGAGCGCACTTGAAGCGGAAGCTTCGTCCTCCTAAATTGAATCCGAAAATATCTCTACTCTCCTCAGCAATCGGGATGCTGAAGAAAGCGTTCTTCAGGTCGATCACCGAGAACCAATTTGCTGAAGCTGGAACCATCGTCAATAAAGCAGTAATGTCGGGGACAACTGGAAACTGTGGGATAACTATCTTGTTCACTTCTCTGAGGTCGATCACGAACCTATACACAGGGGGCTGTGAAGGATCGGTACGCTTTAAGACCGGTAAGACTGGACTGTTACAAACATTTCCTGTTGTTTCTTCGATGACGTCTTTATCAATCAGGTCATAAACAATCGTCAATAACGCCTTTTCACATTCGCTAGATATTTTGTATTGGGGAATACGTGGCAACCTAACGTTGGCTTTCAACGTTATGACATACGGTGCTATCTCCAAACGACCTACATCATTAGAACCGTTTGCCCAGAGTACATCAGGAAGACACGACAATTCAGTTGCAATATTTTCTTTTGACACATACATTGGAGAAACGATTTTCTTACCTAAAGTAAGCTGTACTCCCAAAGGAGAACAGTACAAAGTTGCATACAACCTTTTTAGCAAATCCAAACCTAACAAATTTTCACCGCAACCTGTGGTAAGAATGAGGGGTGCCTCTAATTCGCATGGGCCAATAGAAAGAGATACAGGACTGGAGATCGGGTTTCTAACAGGGGCGCCAGAGAAACCTACTGAAACATTCATTTCGCCAGACAAAGGTGCGCCAGGAAGTTTTGAGTGCATGATAGAACTTTTTATAGACCAGTATCCAGCAGAAATGGCTCTGACACTCCTGAGGCAATCACCTCGACATAAGGTCCATTCTGATCTACTGGAACTGAAACAACTCCCTCTCTTTGTCCATGGCTGTCCTAGCAATCGTTACCCTCATATTCATGTTCGGTGTAATAGTCGTCAGCATAGTACTGAGCTGACCTGGTCGACGCATTATTCTGTTGGTCGAAGTTGTTCATCGAATTCTGAGGCGGAAAAGAAGTTGTATTCTGCGTGAAATTTCCACGGCCCCTACCTCTAGGGGCATGTTGAACACCTCTTCCCCTTACACCTGAAGCACCGCTCAAACGTCGCGCAAGAGCCGGACAATTACCTTTAAAGTGACCCTCTTCTTTGCAATACGCACATTGATTCGGGCCATAAGCAATACGCTGGTGGGAAAACTCGTTTCCTTGCGCGTTTCTCGAATACTGCTGTTGTGGTTGATAATTGGGCTGACTAGCCGTACGAGGCGGATAGGCTTGCTGGAGAAGAATTTTAGTTTTTAAATCTTTCGTCTTTTTGTCGACTTTATCTAGCTCGTCTTTGCGCCTATTTTCATAGTACTGGGCTGTAGCTAAAATTTGAGCTGAAGTAGAGACAGCCCAAGCACTCTCTGAATCTTTCAGTTTATTACACAGTTCAGGGATTAAATTATGTACGAACTTGTCTACAAACAATCTTTGGCCACCCTCGGTAGCCATATCCTGACCACTATGATCGGTGAAAGTCTCCTCAAATCTTGTGAAAAAGTCAGACACATTCTCATCTTTCTTCTGCTTGCACGCAGATAGCTTGTCCCAGTTTACGCGTACTTCAGGCATTATTGTTTTCATGTACGCGATAATTCTACCGGGAAGTTCAGCTATTAACGGCTCAGGTTTAGAACCACCAATTTGTCTAGCATCTATAGCGGCAATGTTCGCCCATGAGTCACCTAGTTCTTGGTCATGGTTCGTATGACGTATTTTGCTCCATAGAGGATGTGGAACAACGTTCCCAAACAACATGTCTATGTCCGCTAAATTCATTATACATGAGCTTGCAGTTTGCGATAACTCCTTATAATACCCAGTCGGGTTTTTACGAGGATCAGGCAGTGTCTGCTTGAGTGCTAAGACATCGGATCTTTTCCAGGGGACATGTACCCATACACGCTGGAAATGAGGCAGAATCTGTGGATTCGCATTCGCATCACCTTCCCTCCAAACCGGAGGAACCTCTCTCATGGGGTACTGTCTCGCTCTTTTCCCGTCTGGTGCATCGTCTTCATGACATGATCTAGAGACGTTTCCCTTACTCCTATAAGAGAGCAATAATTCTATCGCTTTCTCAATATCTGCACCTATAATCATACCTTCATAGAACTTAAAGCGTGTACGCCATAGTTCGTTCATTGTGTATTTGGGATCATTTGTCTTTACATCTTCGCCTAGATATACACACATTTCTTCGAATACGTATCTCTGAGTGGGTGCATTCCATTGACGGAAAACTTCCATAACAGACTGAACATCATATCTAACAGTATCCGTAATCCATTGGCGTGCTAATTCATTCAGCACTCGTCTTTCCTCGTAATCAAGCAGTTGACTACGTAACTGTCTATCTTCTGTTTTAGTGGTCGTTCTAGGCGACCCGAAGAAAGGTGAAAGCAGACCAGTGACGGTACCTGTCACTCTTTGTCTAATAGAAGGAGAAGCTTGCGGAGGAGCAAGTGCATCGGAAAAAACAGGCTGAGGCAAAGAAGAAGTAGAGGCAATAGTAGAGGAAGTTGAAGTAGTAGCAGACGTAGTATCATAGACAATAGCTGGAGCAGTAGGCAAAGTCGTAGACGTAGATGGAGTAGGTAGCAAAGATGGCGGCCCTTGAGAAGGCTGCGCCGGAGAAGTAGGAACCAGCTGAAGAGTAGCTGGCGTGTGTGCAAGAGCTGTGTTTCGTGCGCCGGGGCGTGGTATAGAAAAACGCTTTGGCGTTGTAGTAGCGTCTAACGCATATGGTGGAGGTGAGCTTAATAAGTGGGACATTAATGGATCTTTCTCGGATCTTTCCTCTTGACCTTGTCCCTTATTTGGTAACATCGGGTAGCATTTATCTACTGCTAGTTTCTTGCTCCTAAGTATTTGTTCGCTTTCTTGCTCTTCCTCGTTATCCCTGTATGCAACGGCAGCTTGCACCATTGACATACCTCTTTTATTCCTTTTTGCTAACTTTATTTCTTTCTGTTTGGCTTCTTTGCGCCATTAGCGGAAAGAGTCAAACATCGCCGGCCGGGCTTTTCTCTTAAATAATTTGACCTCTAGGTTATCTAATATTTCTGAGTCGAAACTACCATATTGGGGCCATTTTAAAACACCATCCTTGCGGGTGTATTTTATCCACACTTCATTATATGTGATAGGGCCTACGCCGTGCTTTACGTAGAGCTCATACGTTGGAGTTCCAATCGGAGGAACCGGACAGGAACCCTCTAATCAGGAGTCCTTACTATAACCAAGACAAAACAAGTTTCCAAGTCTGCTAAAACCAGGCATCTTTGCTCACTAGTCTAGCTTCAAACTTCAAAGGATTATCGATTACGATATTTCTCAACACAAGTTCTTCGGCTTTGGGGCTTGCAAGTACCAAATCAAGGCGTATCTCAAGGATACCAAAAACTAAGGACAAACTAAGGACTGGGAGACGCTCCACTTATACTTAACTGAAGTATTTGAAGATCGGTGACGTCGCTAGAAGACTCGTCTATCGTTTCGCTCTACCAAGGATCACTGGGTCCAAAACAAGGCGATAGTCAGGGCAGCAGTCCTTCGTAGCCGTCGGGACGCGGGGAACCTCGCAGCAAAGACCTTCGGAACCACGTCGACATACAGGGGTCGCTGAAGTGGCTGGCCGTCCTCCGGAATTTTCACACGAAGCTCCTCACGAACATCTGGCTTGGACCGTCGCCGCTTGATACCGCCCCGAGTTGGGCGCCAACTGAGGTAACGGGTTTTTAGGAACCCGTTTGGTGCCAGGGGATAACACCCGAAGAACTCTGAGTTCTCCCTGTTCCGGACCACAGAAACACGGAGTCTTCTAGTCGCAGTCAGAGATCAAGTTTTATTGGCAGCTACCAAGTAACAGGTGTCCTAGAAGCACGACAAACACGGGTCATGTGTTCTCAGGAGACTGTTCGTTTTTACAGAACCAGCCTTCTCCTTATATACAAAAATAATAGCTGCAAGCAAGAATTCTTGAGTTTATGATATGGCTATACACATATTTCTACAATAATACAAAAGAGCGAAGTCATGTAGGCATGCCCGTATTTTAGACGTCCAATTCGTGATAGATTACTCAGCCAAGCCCGGAACTCCCATCAGATATCGGTGAAGCCCCAATAAAAGAAGGCACCTCCTAGTCATAAAACTGGCCATAAACAGGGAGCGTGGACAGGTGTGTATGTGTGTAGAAAACATGATCTGTGCGCGGTGAATGGTTTATGGTATGTTGTACATTGATGCTATCGTGTTTGGCCACTGGGCGAGGAGCTGCCTAAACAGGTTTGGCTGGAGGCAAGGGAGTCAGTTGGGACAGGTCAGGGGGAAGTCAGGGAAGGTGGATGTGTCCTTTTAGATCAAGCTCGACCTTTAATTGACGTATCATGAGGGCAAGACACAAGATGGATACCGTTTACAAAATGGAGTCTGGGGGTTGGGACGGAAACTACGATTCAGGGGTGTTAGCATGCCTCGATCATGACGCAAATGCATAGGAATGATGTCCGATTCATTATCGGTTCGTCGACACCAAATTCGTCATGGTACGTTGAGGTTTCGGGACACGGATATCGGACCTCGATACCGGGACAACAGTAGGGTCCAGAATTTCAGAACCACACAGGTCTAACAAAGGGTCATTATTAGAGATGAAAGTGGAATGAGGATCCCATTGCCTCTTGTGCTTGTGGTCGAGGCTGCTATAAGGGAATATTGTAGCCACCACTACAAGCTTTTTGCATCGCACCTTTGGTTCCAGAGAGGGTAACCCAGCATCTTGTAGTTTATAGGGGTGGGAATCTTGGGATAATGTGAAAAACTCCAACTCTTTGCTGTGACCCTCATGTATTTGTTTTAAAGAATGAATTCCACTTGAAAGCCAATGCTACCTGGAAACTGGCACAGGCATTCTGACATTTGGTATTTGATCTCTGGAGCAGGTTCAGTTTATGATAGTGTTGTGTGGTGAGGGTGTTGAGGTGCTAATCAGACTCCAGCTTTATCTGCGCTTCCATGAAAATGCAAACATTTGTATTGAAAAGTTGTCAGTTTCATACAGTTACACACATTTCAAATGTGAGATTCAAGAGTGAAAGGGATTTTTTCCTACTTGCATCTAAAAAGGTCAAATGTGTTTCAAAAAGCCCATGTTTTTGCAGCAGGCTCCGCAGGCTTGTTTTCTCAAGTGTGTCATGGACAAACATAATTTAGATAACTAACTCCCATTAGGAAAGTGCTACACACTTCAAATGTGAAGCTCCTAGGTAATTCAGTGTGGCTGATTGAGCGAAAATAAATATAAGATCTTGATTAACTACACTATCTAGCCATGTTTTAGGGTTTGTCATATTGCCTGCCTGAATTTAGCAGGAGTTATCAACCTGCGCCAGAGGAGGAATACGTCACAAAAAGGGATGAGGTGTGAATCATAAGGAAATAAGCCACGGTGACTGAAGGAATAGCTTATTGCAAAAAGCTATTCCTTCACTCACCGTGGCTTATTTCCTTATGATTCACACCTCATCCCTTTTTGTGACGTATTCCTCCTCTGGCGCAGGTTGATAACTGGATGGCTTCAAATACGAATTCAGACAAAGGATCTAGGGACCAAGAGGCAAACAAACACACTCCCGGGTCACCTTTTTTGTGAAAGAAAAGCAACAACACTAGGTTCCTTTCTGTAAACAGCAGTACTCCGCAGACATGGAGTCTATTGCAGCAGTGAACAAATAGGGAGGGTGGTGATTTTCTTTAATCCTGGAGGAACTGGGCCAGTTTTGGGAAGAGTTTGGAGGGTGGACACAAAGGAATCATTTTTGTACCATGTTGTTTTCTGTGTTTTGCACGAAAGCATGCTCAAACAACAGGAACTGCATCACACCACTGAAATATTGGGTGGAGTGCAAGAATTATAGTTTGATTTGGCCAACTCTACTGCACTAATCACAAACTGTTTAGAGATTTTTTAAACCTGCAGCATGAGTCAGTCTTGGGAGGAAAGTACTTGGTACTTCTCTGCATGCTGCTCTAACGCATTTCAGCATGCGTGGCTGAGTTTTAGAGAGTGATATCTCCAGCTTTGGACTAGAATGCGTGAACTCGAGAAAGTTTGCCCATATCTAGTAGTGCTATTCTCTTGCTGTACCAAAAGTAAATAGTGGTCCAGGTCTAACCTATTGGGAAGCCTGCTTATCCTATGAAATATCTTTCATGGACCTCTAGAGTATAGAATGTCCTGGACACAGAGGTACTGCATCCTTCTGGAAGACAACCATTAGCTCAGTTGTATTAGGACACTTCTTTACCCTGAACATTTAACTGTTTCCCCTTTGTCTGGGAGTGATGAAAGCCCTGTAGACCTAGCTATTGAAGCAGCTATAAAGGAGTCCTTGAGTCATTTCTAACTGAACACTTCTCCAGAACTGAAGTGAAGTTATGGGCCATGTCCCACTATCTTGAACACACGTCCTGGTATCAAGAAATCTCTCTTGGAGTTTGAAGACATTAGGAGCTTCAGGAAGGACGTTTAAGAACATTTTGTAAAAGTTGGGGATTAAATATTTTTCATCTCTGGAGGATTGGCGCAATACACCAGTCCTCTCTGAAGAAGATGTAACACATTTGACTTTATATAGCTGTTTGTCATGCCCAGAGATTTTGACCGTTGGACTGCAAAAAAGGAATACCCTGCCTTGTGGAAACCTGTCTACTCCAAATTCTAGTCTTGCCCCACACAAGATGTTCAACCCCAAGGCATTTACAAGTCCAAAGGTAGAACTTGTGATTAGAACAGTCCAACTCCTCATCCCTGACTGTGCTCCATTATGGATAAATATTAAAAGTAGTAGATCCCGGTCACCTGCAACATTTGACTTGGGCAAACAGACAACTTTTACTTGAATGTGCACCAACATACACAAGTCACAAGTGACGCCTAGGACTCGGCCTATCCCACTCTATACACTAATATGGATTTTTAATTTCCTATCATTTGCTATGGAATGTATCTGTTTGCAATAACTCCTGTTCCCAAGTTCGAATTTTCATAATTTATGTGTTGTTATACCCATTATTTGTTTCTATTATGTACTAAATTGATATGAGCAGTTTAAGTCATTTATGTCTTATGCATTTTTTTTTTTTTTGTCCTCATCTCCACCATGGTTGTAATCTGCCGAGACTCTGAACAGGGAAGAATGGCATAGAGGGGTGTTGACATGCTGTCTCAGTCAAAGACTGGTAGGGGTATGAACAATGTACGGATCTGCCGAAACCCTACAGCTATGTCGTTCTCCCTGCCGATCCTTACACCTTGTTACTTGTAAGACAGATATTGACCATTAGCCAATTACCACCATTGCTTATATCACCAATTCGCAGAGAGGAAGGGCGAAGATGTTTAGCAGGGAGAGTATATCATGGCTTCGTAATCATCGGACCTTGGGGAAAAAAAACCAAAAAACCCAGCACAACTAATGGGGCCAATCGAGTAGCTGCCAAAAAGCTCTTTTATCTGGTTTCCCAGCCCTGGCGAGATCCATTTTTGATATTTGTAACATTGAGGAACACCAGTCATGTAATGACTGAGGAGAAGCCTCTTTCCACCGCTTGCAGATTTCTCTACGGGCCACCAGGATAGAATAGAACAAGAGGTTATTGGTAGGACTTCGCTTCTGATCGACTACACCAAAGATTACTAGCCGGAGATCTATAACCACTGTGGAACCTATTGAAGATGTTAGTTTGTTGCCAATTAAATCCCAATAAGACGTCAAGTGTGGACAGTCATAAACATGTGTGTATCCGAAGCCGCCACTAGACCACACCGGGCACATGCCACCGGTTCTCCTGTTGAAAATTTAGACAGTCTCTGGGGGGAGTAGTAGGCCCTATGAAGGGTAAAAAGGTGATTCCTGCAGAGCCAGGCTGGTTTGACTATTTCCCACAGAACATTACAGGACGTTAACCATAAATCGTTCAAATTCAGAGAAGGCAACAAGGAGCCCCACAGTAGGTCTGGGAGATGGAATTCCCCATCGATCTCTTCCAAGATTAAGTTGTACCAAAGGGAAACCTCCCTGGGTGCTGGTATTTTATCAAGCAATGAGGATTCCAGTTGGCTACCTCCCCCTAGAGGCATGTTGGATCGACTGGGAGCTCTAGCTGACTGTGCTAGTGACCAGCTTGAAATTTGCAAATACTTCAATCTAGAGAAGTTGGGGCCCACCTTGCTCGCTAGATGTTCCCAGGAAAGCATGGTCCCTTCCACGAACAAGTCACCCCATGTTGAAATTCCGGCGTCTATTAATGGAATTACCAGGACATCGTTTACCCAACCAGGGGCAGCAGGGAGATCCCATATAGGAGATCTGTTCAAATGGTATCCTAGTTTAGTAGCAACTCTAAGATTGAACCAAGTTCTTGCTAGGCCCTGCAACACCTTCAGTTTAACCTTCTTGAAGAATTTGGGGTCTCCAAACTTAAAAAGAAAACCCGACTGCCCCACTCCTTCACACTGTAGTGATGCTGTAAACATCATCCCTATGCCTTGGTCTGATGGGATTTTTAGCAACATTCGAGCGTGTGTCATCTGAAAAGCCCACGCGTATATCTGGAGGTCAGGACCAGCCAAACCACCTTTCTCCCTGCGACGCCTTAATTTCTTCCCAGCTATTCTTACACTTTTGTTCTTCCAGATAAATGAAGAGATGTCGCTCTGCATCTTCGCTATTAGTGATGTGTCGAAATATAGTGGTATGGTGTTAAAATAAAAGTCAACTTAGGTAAAATGGACATTTTCACTAAATTTGCACGACCCAGGACTGTCAGTGGGAGATGTCCCCAAGACCCCATTAACTTCCTACACTCTTTAGCAACTAAAGCAAAGTTAGTAGAGGCAATCAGGTTGATGTCTTTAACAATTCTTAAGCCAAGATACCTCATGTTGCTGCTTAGTTGCTCAGAAAGACCTGTTGTATCGCTGTTCCATGCCATAATTTCAGTTTTAGAGGTATTAACCTCATACCCTGAGATTTTACCGAATTCCAGTGCTACATTTATGGCTGCCGGAAATGCAGTACTAATTTCTGATGTCATGATCATAATGTCGTCTGCGTACAGGGACACCTTTTTTTCCCAATCTCTATATTTAAAAGGCATGATGTTATTGTCCTCCCGAATTTTTTGAGCAAACGGCTCAATATAGAGATTGAAGAGCAGGGGGGATAGAGGGCAACCCTGCCGTGTGCCCCTTGTAATAGTGAATGGTTCTGACAGACCGCCATTGACCAAGACTGAGCAGATGGATTGTGATATAGGAGTTCCACCGCTGTGCGGAAAGCCCGACCCACGCCGAATTTTTCCAAGGCCCCCGACAGGTACAACCAGTTGACCCTGTCGAAGGCCTTGGTGGCATCCAACGTGAGAAATGCCAGAGGCATAGAGGAGCTAGTCGCCATATCGATTGCTCCTATAAGGTCGTACATCAGCTCAAAGAGCTGGCGACCCCTAACATAGCCCTTTTGGTTTAAATGTAGGACTGAGGGGGCGACCTGGCCCAGCCTCTTGGCTAAGAGGGACGAAAAGATCTTATAATCAGCGTTAAGAATTGAAATGGGGCGGTATGAACCGCAGTCAGTAGAGACCTTGCCTGGTTTCAGGATGAGTGTGATGGATGCGTTATCCCACAAAATGGGCGGAAAGACTCCTTCCTGCAGGACCTGATTAAATATTACAGCAAGGAAAGGGGCTTTATCGCCCACAAGGTGCTTATAAATCTCGGCCGGCAAGCCATCAGGCCCCGCCGCCTTACCCCCTTTGCTATTTTGTATCGCAGTCACCACCTCTTCTTCCGTGACAGCCTTATCTAAAAAAGCACTTTGTTCTAGGGAGAGCGATGGCAATGAAATGCAATTCAGCCACTCCTTTATATTTTTGAGGGAGATGTTGTTGTCATCCTGGTAGATGGTCTGGAGAAAGTCTTTAAAGGCTGATCTTATTTCTAGATCCGAAGATACAGAACCGACACTAGTTGTTATAGACTCAATATTATTACGAGTCCGATCGGTTCTGGACTTCCAAGCCAGAAGTTTACCCGCCTCTTCTCCGAATTCAAAATGGGCTAGTTTACTAGCTTCCCACTTTTGGAGAATGCGCTGATTAAGTACTGAAGCCAGTTGCCCTTTAAGCTCCAGCAACTTCTCCTGTTTGGCCAGCGCAATGGGATTAGAAACATTACTGCAGGCCTCTAGTTCAGATTGCATTAATGACAGGTTGGCCTCTATAGATGCAACTTCTTGGGTGTACTGCCTCCTGCGGAAAGTAGTTTTATTCTTGATAGCCCCTCGCAAGGAACACTTGCAGGCGTCCCATACAGAAAAGAGCATGCAGAAACAATATTGATTGGAAAAAATTCTTGTGTTTCTGCGTCTAATACATTCCAGGTCATCTGAAGATGTAAGAAGGGACCTATCAATAGACCATGACCTGATCGGGGATTGAATCAAGCCTACAAGATCTAAAGAGACTGTGGAGTGGTCCGACAGGTGGGAGGGTAGATAAGTAATATTTTTTACTGAATTAAGGAAAGCTCTACTTATTAAAAAAAAGTCAATCCTGGATCGATGGTGGTATTTAAAATTTCGGAAAGAAAAAACAGTTTTCTGCCCCGACCTTACTCTCCAAATGTCTATAATTCCATATTGACACATAGCTTTAAGTAAAAAAGCTCTGGATTTAGACAAAGTATGTTGTCGACTAGAAGGGGTCTTGTCTAACAAAGGGTCGAGTACGATATTAAAATCTCCTGCTATTATGACAGGTTCTGGGAAGTGCAAAAGTTCGGAAAATAGTGGTTCCAAGGCAGAGGGGTCGTCTCGATTAGGCCCATAATATCCAGCTATCGTAAAGCGTGAGCCATCTATAACCACGGTAGCGATAGCCCACCTGCCTGCGGGGTCTACTTTCTGCGCTATGAGTCTTGTGGTGATAGTTTTTTTAACAGAATAGTGACTCCTCTAATAGTGGTTGTTTGGGAGGTAGAGACAGACAAATCTATCCATCTGTTTTTATTTACCAGATCAAGTAGCTCAGCCTCAACCAAATGTGTCTCCTGAAGTATAATGACCTGCGCATCAAAATCCCGTAAGTATTGTAAAATCCTGTTTGATCTAGGTTTGGTGCGCAGGTCATTAATATTCCAGGAGAGAATCCTAATAGTACTCATGGCTGGTATGACTAGTTAGACTAGACATTGAGAGCATACAACCCTTAACCTTTGTCTGAGAAACGAAATCTGTCCATATTTTAGAAATAAAAATAAGATTTTCAACAACCAATTCGGAAATGAGGAAAATTTTGTGCTTTTTTTCCCCTAACCCTCACCCAAGTGGTCCCCGCCCCCCCCCCCCCCTCCCTAGAGGAACCCTTGTATGTCTAACCGGAACACGTCCGGTTTGTGGTACCCCTGACCCATTCTGAGCCCCCACGAAGCGTTTTACTTATATTATTGAGGACTAGATGATGCTACCAATGTAGTTTAATATGTTGTAGCTCCACACGAAATCAAGTCCAATCCCTCAATGTGCGAGATGGGTAGGTTGTGATTTTCACATCTTTTACATCTTTTATTTATACGTTACATTCTTCTCTCTTTTTTTTTTTTGGTGTTTCTACCTTCCTTCCCCTCCTTTTTCTCCTTTTTTTTTTTTTAATACATATTCATCTTCACCTTGTTTTTTAAGTTATATATATATTCTTTTTTTTTTTCTTAGAAGGAGCTCCTTCCCACTTGTTAGTGTTAGTGTTAGTGTTATATTATAGCTCTACTTAAGATTCTTCTATATTTTTTATTTTTTTATTTTGTTATATGTGCTTATTTATTACGAGGATTTCTTTTTTTTTCTCTTCTTTTCCTTTTTTCCTTTTTTTTCGGGACCAAAGAGAAAAGAAACAGAAAGCTGAAAAAAGATTGGGGAGAGACTAAGATCGTAAAAACTCGAATCCTCTTTGCCTTAAAGCAGAAAAAGTGACCATGCCCCCAATCTCTCAGCCCAAACCTGAACCACCCTCGGCCCCCTTGGGCGCACCACAGGTCATCAGAAGCTCGTCTGCAGCCTGAACTGAACGAATGTTGAACATTTTGTTATTAAACATGATCTTCAGAGCAGCAGGGAAGCTCAACTGTACTGTCGCACCCAGTTTCCTGAAGGCCTCCATCCTCCTGCCCAGCTCCCACTGCCTATCAAGGGTGGCCCTTGAAAGATCGGATCTCATTTGGAAAGTGAAGCCTACTCCTGATAGGGATTTTTGTTTGAGGGCTAAGTTGAGGATATGATCCTTCAGGGAAAAAGTGTGAAAGTTTACTAGTATCTTCCGGGGCTTAGTCCTCTGTAGATTGCGCCTGAAGGGGTCCCTATGTATCCGCTGAATGTCAACATTTAACTCCTCTTCAGAATGAACTAGATTAAGAGATTTTTTTAGAAGTTAAATGATGTAGGTCTTGATGTCTGATCCTTCACTACCTTCGGGCACATTCAAAATGTGGATGTTACTTCGCCTCGCGTTATTTTCCAGGACCTCCATTCTATCAGCCAGAGCAGTGTCCTCTCTTTTTATTTTAACAATATCCTCCTTAGCATTTTCCAATTCAAGAGACATCCCAGCAACTGTTTCTTCCAACACTCCAGCTCGTGAAAAAAGACCATCTATCTTACTGTCTAAAGACTCGCAGTATGATCTGATCGCTCTCTGAATTTTTGATGACTCTTCAAACCCCCGTTTGATGTCAGCTGACAAATTAGAAAACATTGGTAGTAGTGAAGAGAGTGAGAGATCTGGAGGTATAGTGGTGGCAAAAGCAGGGAGGCTAGAGGGGGTGTCACATATGGAAGAGGGATTGGGAGCAACTTGCAGTGGAATATTTTGGTTTCCATTTAAATGTCCCTCTAAATGTTGACATCCCGAAACGTCTGGCTCAAGGCATGTATCGACCTCTTGGCATATGTGTTCACCCGGAAGACTACAGACTTCTACTTCAACAAAACTACTTGGTGCCGCAGAAGTTGCGAGTGCCTCACCAAGCTCTGGAGAACCACCAAGACTGATATTGTTTTCAACGCCCAATTCTGCCGATGGTTTAGTGGACGAGAGAGTAAGGTTAACCACTGTCGAAGTAATGCCAGTGGATGTACCTCCCTCCCCAGGTTGAGCTTCATTACGAGCCACCTCCATATTTTGAAGTTTAGAGTCTAATGAAACCAAACAGCTAGACAGAGCTGTAATCGTGGATAGACCTGGAGGAGTACACACTGCTGGGGGATAGCTCTGTGCCAAATCTAGCACCTGGGGAATGGCCTTGAAATAGGATCGCAGGGATGGCGTTATCTTAGAGCTGGAATCTAAAACTGCTTTGGCTGACTTGGAATTTTTCTCACTTCATTTTGTTGTTTTCGACTTTGGATCACATTTATTTGCCCCTGAAGAATACCTTATTTTCTTGTGTGAGTTTACCAAGAGCAAGTTAGGGTGTGCTTAAGGATACCAGTTTACCTCACAGGAGTCAGAATGTTTTGGCCTTGTGAGAAGGCAGCCTTAATTAATGCCTGCTGTCTCTTTACCCATAGCAGAACATTCAGGTTTCTTATAGCTATGGAACAAAATGTGAGATTTAACCAAAAATTATAGTTTCCACGTGTGTCAGTATGCCATATATAGACTGTTGGGCATGGGCAGGAGTAAGACTTGTGTCTGGGAATGCATTGCTGCGTGTGCCAAGTAAGAAGGGCAAGCCAGTGATTGAGTAAGGATCCAGTTTATCAAATAGGAGGAAGATTTTTTTCGGCTTCGTGGGAACACAGCCCTGGCTCACATCAGGTCTGCAGACTCTGTCCTCATAGCAGAACATTCTGGCTTCCTACAGTGGGGATCACAATGTGACATTTAAGCAACAAATGATGGTTCCCAGTTGTGCAATGCCATAAAGATCCGTGGGGCATGAATACACTGTTGGGCATGGCCAAGAGTTACAGTGTCTTCCTAAGTGGGAGCCTAACCCACAGCAGAAGATGAGGGATTCTTTAATTCAGTGTGAGAAACCTGTTAAGTGTATGTGGGGAGAGGGAGACACTTGGAAAATATACACACATACATTGAGAAACAATATATACATTCAGAAACAGGCAAATACATATAGTCACCTTAAAGATTGGTGCATATATAGAAAGTGTCAGATGTCCAGACATTTGGAAATTAACCATATAAAAAGATAAATATTGACTTGTGCATATTGATTCAGTAAAATAGCTAGGTCACTATGTTAAAAAGCATTGTCAAAGCCGAAAGGTCTTGCATTGGCTGTCAGCATTTTGCATTTATCAATCCTTGTTTTGTCATAGTTTTTGTAAAACTTTATTATTGGAGAACTTTCTGCACCCATGCCAATATAAAATCAAAAATTGCCTAAAAGCGGGGCGTGGCCAAACAGCATGGCCGACAGGACGTAAGCTCCTTCGGCTCCCGGCAGGCCAGCACAGAACTCCTGAATAAATATCCTTCTCAGGGTCCTCGGGCAGAGTAAAAGGGGTCCACGAGTCCCGAGTATCTAGGGGCACATCCTGGTGGGAACGGTGACTGCCTGCTGGACGGAGAACGGAGGCGACGGACCGGGCCGATTGGAGGCGGGGCCGGAATCACGCAAGGCCGGGGTCTGTGGCCTACTTTCACGTGACGGAGGCGGCCCGCAATCGGAGCGCCCACAGACATCGGAGCCTCCGAGACGAGGGGAACATCGCCGCGGTAGAGGGGCCCACTGCCATCCGGGGCCCCAGCGTGGAGGGGATCGCCTGTGGCCCTGCCGGACCCCGTGGGGGGAACCCGACGTAATCACAGCGCCAGCCTGCACTGGAGTGGGGGGAGCGGCTCGTGCTGCTGGAGCCCCGCAGGCCTACCCCGCCGGAGTGGCGATACGGTTTGGGAGGCGCCCGCTGCCATCGTGGCCCTCCCATGTGAGCCGGAGCTCTGCAGCTATATCGGGGCCTGGCGGCGGACTCGAGCACCGTGGAAGGTGAGGCCTGCGTCGTGGCAGTGGGGGGCGCTCCCGGCCCGCCAGTGCTGACCCTGTGGAGCAGTTGACGGGCGGGGGAGGCATCCTCTGTCATCAGGGGCCCCTGGAGGACTGAGAAACCTGCGTGTGCTGCTGGGGCCTACTGGTGATCGTCTCTACAGACAGCCTGGGCTGAGGCTGTGACCTGCGCTGTCGGGCGGGGGTTGTCCCGAGACCCGGGTGCCCCGTGTAGATGGCCCGTGAGGGCTGGAGAGACGCGAGGGGGGCACCCGCTGCCATCTGTGGATCGCCGGGGGGTCCGCTAGGCCCCCGGCCAAACGACACACATAAGGACTGGGCCTGCCATGACCGGTGGAGCTGGACCTGAGGCCGTCCCTGGGGAGTCATAGGACTGGAGCCGGGTTGCGGAGTGTGAACACCGTAGACCATTGCGACGAGGGCCCTATGGAGGGGTGAGGGTCAGCTCCTCGTGGTCTGGATCCTTGGGGCACCCTTGGTCACACGATCGCCCTGTTGAGCTGCAGGGGAGAGACAGCGGCACCTGGCGGACGGACCTAGCCTGCCTGAAGCATTGACGCGGTCCCCATTCACCTGCGAGGTCCACCACAATTGTGCTGGGACTGGCCCCGGTTGAGATTTGGACATTGTGGCCCGGGACCGAGGGCATACCTTGCATAGACTGTGACGTATGGGAACGACACTGTGGTGAGTTGGTGCCAACATTGTGGGGGACTGCGATGGGGGAGTAGGTTGTGAATCACCTACATCCATGCAGGCCTATGAGTAAGACTGTTAGAGACTTCTTACCCATCTAGACGCCCAGGGGTGGCTCTATTTGAGGCCTGCAATGCGTATGGATAGGATACCCCGTGCCTCGCAGCCAAACACCATAACGCAATACACCACTCAGCGACACCCCTCACAGCGGATCACGCACCAGTCTGAGCAGGACGAGGGAGGTGAGGCTCCCAACGAACGCTACCGGGCGGAGTTGCTGAAGGCGATCCAGGGGTCCCATTCTGCCCTGGAGCGACAAATTGAAACGGTGTCCATAGATGTGAACTTACTACAGACAGATCTGCGAAAGGTGGCAGATAAGGTTTCCGATGCAGAGGGGAATATCGTCCAGTTGCAAGGAGAGGTGGCGTCCCTCAAAAAAACAGTCTCACAACTTACTGCCACAGCGGGGGCACTGGAGCGGAGAGCAGAAGACGCGGAAGGGAGAGCACGCCGCAGTAACATTAGGGTTCTCGGTATTCCAGAACGGGCGGAGGCGGGCAAAGCGGAGCGCTTTCTGGCGCACTGGATTTGTACAACACTATGCCCCACGGGTCTGTCTGAGGTCTTTGTGATTGAGAGAGCCCATAGAGCGTTGGTTCCACCGCCGAGACCGGGAGCTCCTCCGCGAGCCCTCATTGCCAAGATCCTCAATTATCGGGATAGGGACTGCATCCTGAGAGTGGCGAGGGAGACTGCGGATCTCACCTTTGAAAATGCCAAGGTCTCCATCTATCCGGATTACACCCAACAGGTGCAGGAGCAGCGGAAGTCCTTCTTGGCAGTTAAACAGAAGCGCCGGGAGTTACACCTACAGTATATGCTGTCATACCCGGCAAAGCTTAAGGTTCTATCCCAGGGCAAGGCGCATTTCTTTGAAGCCCTGGAAGAAGTGTGGGAGTGGCTAGAGATCAGAGGGGATACCCTCCCCCCAGGGAACGGGGGGAACCCGAAGTACTTGGGGGACACGACCGCCGAGGAGGCGCACTAGCAGACGAAGACGTCGCTCAGACACGGTTGAGCGAGAGGAGAGGCGGCGTGTCATGGTGGGGGATGATGGGGCCCTCTGCCTAGAACCGACAGAGTCTGCAGGTTTGCCAGTGACATCGAGGACTCCCCCTCCGGGAGAGGTACTGGTCCCAGACACCCTGAAGCCCACCACAGATACTATTTCGCATACCACTACCACGATTCCTGAGACAGCGGGGGGTCCAGTTGCTTGCCTCGGCGGTCCCGTCTTGAGGGGCGGGTATGGTCCTGTATTGCTTGTTTGATGCTGTGACTGGTGGCCGGCCTAACTGGGCCCTCTCCCAGGAGGGAGAATATACTCAGGTTATTGCATTGGGGGACGTAACTCATCGTCGAGCAGCGGAGGGTTGGACAAATTGTGTAATTTTTAACTGTGACGGTCCGAGCCATGTATTAATGCTGTGAGAGCTGGCCTTCCCGGGAGCTGGATGGGGGGGGGGGTAGTTTTCCTTTTTTATCTTTTGGGTGGTTTAGCCCTGTTGGGCGAATGGGGGGGGCTGTGCACGTCTGGCACCAGCAGGGGAAGGGCATACTGGCAAGTTTTGTTGTTGCAAGTATATTGCTTGTGGGTGGGGGGTGGGTGGTTTTGGAAAGGATTGTTGAAGGGGAATGTTTCAGGCATCGTATGTATTACATTTCGGGCACAGGGTTGGAGTGACACCATGGGTAGGGTACTATGGCTGGGTTGGCCACATCGTCAGACATGAGGTATAAGTTTATGAGCTGGAACATGAGCGGGCTGGGCACATGCACTAAAAGATATAGGGTCCTTTCTTTCCTTCGTAGACATGGGGTCTCCATTGCGTGTCTCCAGTAGACCCACCTTGCAGATGAGGGAGCACAGAAATTGAGAAAAAAGTGGCGGGGTCAAATATTCCACTCATCATTTTCCACGTATGCTGGAGGAAAATACTGATTTGGGTGGCACCCGGTGTCCCGTTCGCTATCCAATATGTGGAGGCGGACATCCACGGCAGATACCCGCTTCTTCGGGCGAAACTGGATGGGAGGGAAGTTGTTATACTAAACACATATGCACCCAACACGGATGACCCGGTCTTTTTCCAAACCCTCCAAGGGGTCCTGATCCATGATCTAGGGGCGCCAGTCCTTTGGTTCAGGGATTTTAATTGTGTTCTTGATCCTGTCTTGGATAGGTTTCGTCCCCAAGAGGGCACAAAGCCCCGTATGACTGTACAGCTTAGGGAGGTCATGGAGAATATAGGAGCTGTGGATGTTTGGCGCCAGGGAAACCCGACACAGAAAGTGTATACCTGTTTTTCCCCTACCCATAACACGCGCAGTCGCATCGATAGGCTCTTAGTTGCGAACGCAGAGCCCAATATGTCCCTTGAGGTTACCCACCAGGCTCGTTTCTTATCTGATCATTCCCCGGTAGCATGCATGGTGCAGTGGGGAGCCCCGGGTTTCCCGTCCTCTGACTTGGAGGTTCCCGGTAGATATCCTTCAGGACCAGGTGGGGAAAGCCCATGTGGAAACAGCTCTCGGGGACTACGTGGACCTTAACTGGGAGGAGGGGGGACTTTCCCTGGCCACCAGGTGGGAGGCCCTGAAGGCAGTGGTGAGGGGAGCCTGCATTGGTCTCACCTATGGGTTCCGGAGACAGCTCCACCAGGACCTCCGGAAGGCGGAAGATATTCTTTTAAATGTCCAAACCTCGACTGCCCCTGATGCCCTGCAGCGGGGGAGGAGCAGACTGCCCGGGCTCGTGTGCATGACATTCTTGACTGGCTCGACAAATATACCCTTGGCCAATATAGGCAGCACCTTCACAGGGAGGGTGACCATTCAGGGTGGCTTTTGGCTTGGATCCTTCGGAAGGAGCAGGCCCCGGAGTGTATTGTGGCCATGGTTCATTCGGAACAGGGCATCCTCGGGGTTCTCCAGTCCCATTTACAGCGGGTATATACCGCAGACCCCGCTATCACCGAGGCCTCTTATCTCCCTTACCTCCAAGGGCTGACCCTGCAGACCCTTCCTGAGGCGGCTCGAGAGGAGCTGGATGAGGCCCTAACGCTGGGGAAGGTGCGTACAGCTCTGGGCCGCCTGCCGTGCGCCAAGTCACCCGGGAGCTATAGGTTCCCTCCGGAATTCTATCAGGAGGTATGGGGTACACTTTCTCGCCTCCTCTTACAGGTATTTCTCGAAGCGTTTGAGAGCAGATCTGTCCCACAGAGTATGACACGGGGGAAATTTGTATGATCCTCAAACCGGGGGGTGACAAGCATGACCCTTCTTCGTATGGCACAATCACTATGATTAATACTGACGTGAAGATCTTGAATAAGCTACTGGCTACCCGCCTGGCACCGTACATGGCCCATCTTGTTCATCCGGACCAATGTGGGTTTATTCCTGGGCGTAATACAGCCATGAACCTATGGCGATTGAATCACATTAAACACAAGTTACAGGGCAGTGAGGAACAGATGGTGCTGGTATCCATCGACCTCGCTAAAACGTTTGATACGGTTGATTGGGGCTACCTGCAGGAGGTCCTCTGAGGGATGGGTTTGGGCCCCAATTTTTGCCAATGGATTCGCACTCTATAGAAGTCCCCTCGTGCCAGGGTACGACTTGGAGCTGCGCGATCGGAGGAGTGGCAGCTGGGACTGGGTACACGACAGGGGTGTCCCCTCTCGCCACTCCTCTTTGCCCTGGCCATAGAGCCCTTTGCTGTTCGGGTCCGCACAGAGATGTCACAATGGGGCATTCCGGTGGGAGACACATGCAATGTTATCTCTCTCTATATGCAGACGACCCCTTATTTTATTTGAAAACCCCGAGGGAGGCACTCCCGATATTGTTGTACCACCTGGATCGGTTCGGTGAGGCGTCGGGACTAAGGCTCAACCGCAACAAGTCTCTGATCTTCCCGCTGTCGGGACTTGACTCAGTGCCCCTGGAGGACTTGCCGAAGCTTGGGCTGCGCTGGGAATGGGAGGGCTTCCGTTATCTCTGTATTCAAGTGGCCTCAACTGAGGCACAATTGCTGGCCCGGAATATTGATCCGGTAATTCAGTCCCTGCAGAAATCAGTGTCATTTTGGAATACCCTGCCGCTATATTTAATGGGTCGGCTGGCCGTCGCCAAGATGGTAATGCTGCCCAGGACGCTATACGTCCTCCAAAATACCCTGTGTCCTCTCCCCCTAGGGTCTTTCGTACCCTAAACATGCTACTCACATCCCTGCTTTGGGCGGGCCGGCGCAGCAGAGTAGCTCTTCACACTGTTGTGGGCTCCTACGAGGAGGGAGGCCTAGAGGCCCCGCGCTTTGACTTATATTATTACGAGGTGCAGTTGCAACCTGCTGCCAGATGGTTCGCAGACGCGAATGTTGGGAGACGCGAATCTTGGCGGGCAGAGCGTCGGTGCAGGAGCTACAGGTTGCATTGATGCAGGGAAGGGGGAATAACAAAAATTTGCCCTAGATTGTGCGTCACACGGCGGGCGTTTGGCAACGATTTGTAGAGAGGGTCCTGCGAAGAGCGCTCTTCCATAGAGAACTCCCGGTCTGGATACTGGCCCCCCTGGTAGCAATGGAACAACAAATGTCCTTTCGTAACTGGCGGGAGGGGGCTGTGAGGTTCTGGCCGATCTATACCCCAACGAGACCTTCTTGACGTATGAGCAGGCGGAGGAGACCTTCGGCCTTGGCAGAGGACAGTATCTGCACTATCAGGGTCTGCACGATGTGGTGCGGACGATCTGGCCTCAATGTCCGGATGCACCCCCAATGACTCACACCTTACATATTCTTCTGTCCTGCGGCAGGGGGCGCAGACTAATCTCCCTGCTATATTCTAGCTGTGAAACAAGACTCCGCCCCACCGGTGCCAACGGCTTAAAGGGCCTGGGAGGCGGTTCTGGGTGCGCCGCTGGAACAGGGGCAGCGCAAGCAAATAGGGGCTCTCACGCATAAGGTCTCATGCAATGCACGATTTAAACTGATACACTTTAACTTCCTACACCGTACTTACCTCACCCCGATCTAGTTGAGGCGTTTATCTGAAGACAGGGGGGACAGCTGCCCCAGATGTAGTGCAGAGGGGGCGGGCTTCCTACACTTAGCTTAGGACTGTCCGTTAATTTATTTATTTATCTATACAATTTCTAAAGCGCACTACCACCTAACAGGCATCTTGGCGCTAGTAACTCAGAGACCATGTCAAAACAAAAAGGGGGCTAAAGCACAGGCCTAGTTCTTAGGGAATAACCAAGTTTTAAGGTTCTTTCTGAACGCAAGAAGATCCTTGTGTTGTCTCAGTTCAAAAGGTAAAGTGTTCCACAGCCTGGCAGCAGCCACCCCAAATGATCTGCCACCAGCTCTAACTTTTTTAAAACGTGGGACTTTTATTAACATGCTTCTTGAGGAGCGGAGCGCTCTGCCCGGAACGTAGCATTCACATTTTTGCTGGAAAGAAACGGGTCCTTTTCCATGCAGGGCTTTAAATACTAGACACAGAGATTTGAAATTAATTCTCTGTGTCATGGGGAGCCAGTGCAGCTCCGCCAGTGCTCCAGAGGCGTAGGACCTCCTTGACCATCCTAGTACCAATTTTGCAGCGGCAGATTGCATCCGCTGTAGCCTGTCTAGCAGGAATTTGGGGGACTCAAGGAGCAGAGCAATACAATAGTCCACCCGACTAAGTATCGTGCTCCGTGCTATCAGGGCGCGGGCTTAATGCGGTAACTGAGGAAAAATCCTCCTCAGAGAGCGAATAATCTCCAGGCAGCAGCTCACCACCTTCCCCACGTGCACCTCCAGGGTCTCAAATAGACATTAAAAAGAATGGGGCTGATGGCCGAGCCCTGAGGCTCCCCATGTGAGACATGAGTGAAGGCAGATTGGTAAGGAGGAAGGGACACCGCTTGCTGTCTCCCTGAGAGAAAGGAGTGAAACCATCTAAGGGCCACTCCAGTGACTCCCACCTCACTCAACCGGTTCAGAAGGATGTTGTGGTTGACCATATCGTAGGCGGCAGACAGGTCCAGCAGAATCAACACTGCTGCCTGGCCCCTGTCTGCCCGCCTCCGAAGCTCGTCCATTACGGTCACCAGTGCCGTCTCAGTACCATGAGCCGGTCGAAACCCGAACTGCTCCTCCTCCAGATGTTTAGCCTGTTCTAAGTGCGCGGACAGTGTGCCACTCGCTACCCGTTCCACTACCTTGGCCGGGAAAGGGAGAAGAGATATTGGTCTAAAATTCTTTAGACATTCTGGATCAAGGGAGGCTATTTTAAGCATTGGCGTTACCAGCGCCTGCTTCCACTGACTAGGAACCACCCCTTCTGCAAGAGACTGATTACAGATCTTACACAACAGTGGGAAGAGTTCTGCCCCGAATTCCTTCCAGGTTTTACAAGGCAATGGGTCCAAGGGGGAGCCTGACACAATGCTGTCCGTTAACTTGTAAAAGTCCTCAATCTGAAGAAGGGGAAATTCAGAGAGAGCCCCCAAGGCAGCCTCCGTCATACTGCCATTCCCTGTCAGTTCACCCTTGTCCTTGATGAGGACCAACTGTTCATTTCTTACTATCGACGGCTCTGATGCCTTCCCCAACTCCTCAATGATAGAGGCAACTTTATCATGAAAAAAGTTGACAAGATTATCACAGAGCCTCTGCGATGGCAGGATGTCATTTTTTACAACACTCAGGTTTGGTCAGGCTATTGAGAATTTTAAAAATACAGCGAGAACTATTTGAGGCCCTGAGTATCGCGAAGTAAGTCAGCCTTCGTTCTTTTAATGACCTTCCTATATTCCAATATTTTTGCTCTCCAGGCCTTTTTGTCCTCAATTAAATATTTCTGTCTCCAGATTCTCTCGGCCCGATTACAATCAAGCTTCAGTTTTTTCAATTCCTCCCCAAACCAGGGGGTAGATAGCCTCCCCTTACTCTGAAAGGATTTACGAGGCACCAGTGAGTCCAGGGTCAGAGTGATCTCTTTACAGAGAGTGAGGTAGTTCTCATCGACCTGAGCCTCCGGCGAAAAGCAGTCTTCCACCGAGAACACTTCACCATGATTTTTCCTCTGTGCCAAGGCCCTCCAATCCATCCCCACAAAATGTATCCTCCGATTGCCTTCACTTTTATCCCAATTGGCCATATTCAGATAGAATTTGACCAAAAAGTGGTCAGTCCAGTCCATCGGGAGAACCTCCCCCATGTATAGCTGCTCATCTAAGGCGAAGATGAGGTCCAACATGTGACCCCCCCAAATGGGTGGCTACCGAGACTTGTTGACGCAGTCCCAGCCCCTCACAAGATTGGAATATATTGGCCAGGCCTGTATCAAAGGAGCCATTCGGCCAAAGATTAAAATCGCCCAAAATTAAAACTCCCCGGTGTGTGGCCGCCATATTAGTAAACATTTCCAGGAGAAGTTGCTGCTGCAGCACACTAAAAAACCCCGGTGTACGATAGCAAATAATCCCTGTCAGAGATTGGCCCATCTCACTCTTGATAGTGAACCCCAGCAGTTCAACCCCTGCAACCAGATCAATGTCAATGGTCTTCAAGTTCAGGGAATCTCTATAAACTAGCCCCACCCCTCCCCCTTTCCCTCCAACCTAGGCACGTGCAATAGTTTGAAGCCTGGCGGGCAGGCTAATCCAGAGTCAACCTCGCAGTCCTGCCGCGTCCAAGTCTCAGTCATACACAATATCTCCAAACCATGAGCTTCTACCAGTAGCTGAATTTCTGTCCTATGTTTAGGTAAGGACCGATCATTCAGCAGTCCACATGGGAGAAGATCCCTGGTCAAGAAATCGGACAGCGGAGCTGCGGATTCTACCAGGCCCAAACTACCCCTGCTGCTAGCACCTCTATTTAGGGCATACAACGTGGCCGACGAGTACCTTATAGCATTGCCGTGGCCGTGGGTCCCAATTAACAAGGGAGAGGCAGCATGCCCGGCGCTGAGCGTGTCCTTAGCGCCGACGGGCGCAGACGGGCTCGCCTTTGGCGCGCCATCAGCCGCCCACTGCGCGCTTGCGTCTCCATGCAGCTATATCCTGTGCCCCCTCCAACTGGAACGCTAGCTACCGGAAGGCAGGACCAAATCACACGGACGGTCCCAACCAATAGGAGCAGCGTCAGGATTCACACCGGGAAGAGGCGAAGTCTCCACCGACCCTCCCGTAGCAGTGCTCCTCCCCACTGTGTGCCGACTGCGCTAGGGCAGTCAAAAAGAGAAGAAAGCAGATGCCGCCCGTAGTGAGCAATTTAAAAGGCACAGACACTGCGCCGAACGAAAAACACAACAACTTTAAAAAGTGTCCTCTCACGACACCACACCACCTTACAAAGCAGCAATGGAAGATTTAAAACTCGCTAGGACAGCACATAAGCTCCCAACAGCATAATGGCCTCAGGTTACTTACAAATGTAATTAAGAGCTTTTGGGTGAGTGTGGTAGATCACATAGTTGCCACTACAAGCCTCCAGATTGCACTGAAACCCTTGCATTGCTTACTGGCATTGGTCCCTAGGCCCAAGAAACTGAAACTTTCCTATAGATTACTGCAACTGATGTTGGTGCTGGCCAGGCGCAGGGTGGCGATTACTTGGATGGGACAGAGGGCCCCAGAGATACCCACATGGCTTAGTGATGTGAAAGAATGGTCCCTAGCTGAAGAAACGCATATGCGGCTCACCAGGAGAGATGAGAAACTACAGGAGGACTTACTTGCCTGGCGATCCATGTGTATTTCGGGATTGGTAGAGAGGGGGCAGTCTTCCCAAAGCGACTCTGAAGGGAAAAGTGGCTAATTATTTTCGCCGCAGGGATCGGGATCTGATGGAGAAGCTGGGGGGGTTTCCTAAGTTCTATTTATTACAGGGCGCGGTGCGAGGCCTGGTTGTTTCCTCACGATGTCACCTATTTATTTGTGTGCTATTCTGTTATTCCTCCTGGGTCCAAGTATATCCAGGTGAAGCCTATATCCAAAAGTGCCATAATGAGAATGTCGATTTGTATACATGTGTTGTTATGATGCCAATTGGGGGGGATCTTCCTTTTGTAACTGTTGAAACTAAAAATATGAAAAATAAAGTTTAAAAAAGGAATGCCTAAAAGCAAAACATGTTTTGGTTTCAATAAGCACACATGGTCCTTTCTTCGGAGATCCCCCTAGATCCCAAACTGATTGTTCCTCATGGCACAGAGGGTCTTGGATAAAGCGACACCTGTTGTTCTTGGGGCTCACACTGGCCAAGAGAGACATTTTGCAAGATGTGGAAAGTGAACTCCCCACCGCCCATAGACGCATGGAAGAGAGGTATGGACCATTGTATGGGTCTAAAAATATTGGTCTTTCAAGCCAGGGGCTTTACTCAAAAACACCCAAAGATATGGGAGTGCTGGGCCAATTATAAAGGTATAGTTCTATCCTCATTGAGCACTGTTGATGCCCACTTGGACACTGAGATTCGAACATATAGAGGTACCGCATGAGAGAACCTGCCACAAACTACAAGTGTACTTGCCTCAGGGATCCGTGGGAGGCACTCCAGTTTTCTATGTTCAAGGGTATGTACCCTATTATTTGCTGCCTAATTATGTAGGCCGTAAAAGCCTTGTCTTATTGCAAAAACCCAATACAATTTGTTGGGAAAAAAGCACACATTGCCTTAGTAGTCCCTGGTGCTGAAGGGAGCTTACTCTGTGTGCGGATGTACTCTTTGTGAAAGAACAAACAGACATCATTTACAATGAAGTTAGCCAAAGGCTATAGTGGGCTGACCCACTGCCCCATAGTTTATGCTGCAGTGAGCGGAAGAAAAGTGTGAATGACACAACAACAAACCATTGGATAAAGAAGCCTGGCTAAAAACACCTGTAGGTAAGTACATTATGCTTGTAATTGTAGTAAAACCAAAAGGTATTGGCTAACACTAGACCAACGAATGAGTGCAGAACTGAAAAGCAAGTCTGTAAGTACAACTTCGGTATTTTCAGAAAATGGCAAGCTGATGTTTTAAGTAAAACTAAGTCCATTGCCCAAATATATTTAAAAATGATGTTTGAATGATAATTCAGTTTGAGCTGGGGACATTTCTTACCTGCATTCGGTCAGAGTGCACTCGCTGCTACAGAACATATTTGCTGGTACCTAATCACTCATATGAATGTGTTTTAGCTCCCATAATGGCTTGTACAGCTTTATCATTAATACTGCTGTTTGAGCCTGGAATCTTTGGATAACTTACTCATATCTCATTTATTTGAAACTGTCTAACCAGGAGGATTGATCTATCTAAGACCTGAGGTTGTGAGATTGGTATATATTAATTTTCTTGCACCAAGTTTAAAGTCGGTGTTTGTTCCTATTATATGACTCTTAGTGTACGTGGGAGGATTGGAAAATGAAAGGAAATATGAGGTAATGGTGAAAGTACGAAATGTCACGGGTAGCTATGTAAAATTGCCTACCCAGCATATAAGAACTGGCTGCAATATCTCCAATATTATCACCATTTTTTTGGGAAAACCGAGTGATAATGTGTACATTTTGGCCCAGCTTTATTTACATTTTTGCTGGAGACAAGACTTCAGACACTCCTGCAAAGGGTAATGACAAACCTTTGAAGTATTGGAATATTTCATAATTTGGTACCCATTATAACTGCCTGTAAAACCTAATTATTTCATGAAATGTCTTTAGAAAACTGTGCTGTAAAACACCTACTACCTCCAAGGGTAGCCATGGTCCTAGTGTATTAGTGTGTTGTGTTATTTCCTGCTTAAGTTGATTATTGTGTGGGGTGATACAGTGAGATGTTAGATGCTATGTTATAGTGTGAAGCAATGTGGGGATTGTGTGTTGTAGTGTGTGATATGGTGTGATATGTGCGTTGTGGTAGCATATGTTGCATGGTGAGTGTAATTTGGAAATGTGTGCTTTTTAGGTCGAGCGACCTATCTCAATGCGCATGCGCATTGAGCGGGAGCTCGATATATTGTGGCTTAAACAGAGCTTACCGAGATCAGGCGATTCCCAGGCGATTTCTTCCAGTGCACGTGAAAGCGCGTGTACAATGCCACCAGCCGCTTGCCTCGCATTTCCACATCAAAGGCAAGGCGGCCTCGTCTCAGGCCCCTGCTGCTTCACACCCTCATGCCGCTCTCCCCGCTCCGCCCCCTCCCCTGCCCGCCGTGTCGCATTTCTCCTCCGCCGGCCGTACTTTCACTTTGACGGCCGCAGGCCGTCTCTCGTGTTTCTCCAACTTTCAGCGTGCCGTCTCTCGTGTTTCTCCAACTTTCAGCGTGCGTGCTTGTCTTTCTCTTTACCCATCTCCCTCTTGTTTACCTCATTTTTAGTACTCTTGTTCTCTTCTGTTGCATGTTTACCTTTTTTTTTTAATTTGTCATTCTCTGCCCATTTCTCCTTCTGTCTGTTTTCACTGCTAACCCGTCGGATGGACTTCACTTTGACGGCCGCAGGCCGTCTCTCGTGTTTCTCCAACTTTCAGCGTGCGTGCTTGTCTTTCTCTTTACCCATCTCCCTCTTGTTTACCTCATTTTTAGTACTCTTGTTCTCTTCTGTTGCATGTTTACCTTTTTTTTTTAATTTGTCATTCTCTGCCCATTTCTCCTTCTGTCTGTTTTCACTGCTAACCCGTCGGATGGACCTGAGACTGACTTTACGGCATGCACCCCCCCCCCAGGGAGCCCAGGAGGAGGGGTCTGCCGCTCACGCCAGGAGTCAGCCTTTCTCTGCTGTACTCAGCCACCGCCTCTACAGCATCACAGAGAAGGAGCTACTCCCTTCCACTCCCCAAGCTGACTTACCTGCTCCTCTGATTTCCGCAAAACTGCGTCAGACCGCTGCTTTTCCTGCATCTCTGTGTAAGAGCTTCCGAGGGAGGAATTCCTTCCCCGGGTTGCATCTGTCCTTTCTGCGGCTCTCCTAATGCAGCCGAAAAGAATGTGGCAAAAGTTCTCGGTTTTGACGTAGGCTTGTTTTCATGGTGCCTGAAAAAAACACGAGCTTGCAGCCGTGCAGATGGGCAGGCCCCGGAGGAAATAGAAAATTCTCAGCATTATTTAATGTACCTGTTTGTGTGTGTGTGTGTGTGTGTGTGTGTGTGTGTGTGTGCGTGCGTGTTTGTGTGTTTTCATGCAAGTCCATATTAAAATATAGACGAGGGTGCATCTCTGGGCCCTGCTGCCACAAAAAGCTGTGCTCCTTCTTAAGGGTCTGAAAGTTCATCATTTACTTTTCCCTATTATCAACCTTGTCTCCTGTCCTATTACTCCACTTCTCCCTCTTTATTCCCTCCCTTCTTCCTCTCTGACATCCTCTTCCCTTGCCTCATTTGTTCGTCCTTATATTCTTTCTCTCATCATTATCCCTTTCTCCACTATTATCATTTTTTTCTCTGCATTTCTTTAATCCCTTTCCTCTCCTCCTTCACTCATTTTCATTTATCTCCCACAGTACTCTACTCAAACTTCCCGAAGAGTAAACCGACAGGCTCTGGGCTTACCAGTTTCTGAATGGGTTCTAAAATTACTGCACTAGGTATAGGGCAGGCTCCCACCTCTAGGCCTGGTGTTACCAGGCAGCTGCACAATTGATCAACAGGCTACTATTCACAAAATATTGTGTAAAGCTTTGAAACTTTACAGATTTAGGGACTGGTACAAATTAATTAGATTATTCAGTGAAAGTTACTAAATATACATTTGCATGCTAGGCTAAACCATCACTAGAAATATACAAGCATTGGCATAGCCAATAGGTCACGCCCTTGGGACCTTATAAGTGTTTAGCCATGCAACAGTTGATGTTGCACCAAGGATATTGTGTTGCATAACTAAATACTTATAGTGTCCCAAAGGCGAGACCTATTGGCTATGCCAATGCTTGTTATAGTATGGTGTAATTTGGGGGATGAAGAGGGAACTGTGTTGCGGAGTGGTTTAGCATAGTGTCATATTGTGAAATACTGTGCTACTGTGCTAGGGGATATAATGGTGCATCATATACTATGTAGACCAATTAGTGATATGTTGTGCAAAGGGTGTTGTGTGAAGTGGACCATGTTGTATGGTGTAATAACGTGGTGATTTGTGTACCGCAATGACGTTTGGTTGCTGTATTGGTGATTGTATTGCATTGTGAGGTATTTACTTATTTAAGATGGTATTTTGTTGTAGTATGTTCAGTTCTGCACAGCATGTGTAGTGTGGGGCTAGATGGCGTGATGCAGAATGCTGCAAGATTTAATGTAGGTTTTTTGTAGTTTCTTGGAGTATGGAAGGCTGTAATAAGTGAGATACTCGTACTTACAGATTTGGTCCGATCTACTAAAAGACTGGGTGCAAATTAGGTTCCTACTTTCTTGCAATCAGTATATAGGTCGCATTGCAAAGTCTCCAGGCGCAGGGGGTTCCAGAACGACCTGCCTAATAAATATGAATTAAGGACGTCATTGTATGCCGTCCCCTACAAACACATGAATGGCGGCCTGTAGGGAGAAGCAGACCACCAGCCAGCCTGTTTTTGCATTTTCCATACTACCATTCCATTCTGAATTAGAATACATTTTACCCTTACAGCAGCGTTCGATGTTTCTAGTGGCTTACAAATAATGTCACTTTCTTTTAGCATTTTGTCCTTTGCATTCATGCACTTAGCCATGCTCAAAACAGACACATTTTCACACAGAGAAATGTTTCCTACACTTAGCACTTTTGTTGGGCCTCTTTTGTTTTTAGGCTTTGTTTCGGTTGTTTTTACAGTCCGTGTGGCATTTTTACAGCAGTGTACCTCCAGGAATGTGCTTTGACAGTGTTCGTCAATCTCCATACATAGAGCATTATCGGACTGAACCGTTTAGTATATTTCTGTCCTTTTTGTTACAGAAAGTTTATAGAAAAATACAACAATATTATGCTATATTGTATCCATTTTCGCGATCACCTCCGAATGTATGTATTTATTTTAGCAAGAAGAAAGTAACACCCCAGCAACGTGAACATTTAACTGATTTTTCGTTAAAAAAAAAAGTCTACAAACCATTGAAGATGGCTCTCAGCAAATATTGTCTTCGGGTAGTAGGAAGCATGTGGAGAGGGCAACATCTTTATACTTCATAGCCTAGCAACCTTTAAATGTCAACAAACCGAATCAGGCCATAAGAAGAACATACTTCAGAAATACATATCCCTAAAAGTCACTCGTCATTTTAGGTTTTACTGTTTTTATTAGGCGAATGCAGTGTACAGACTGAAAACATAGACTATCCCACTTTGATGAAAATATCTACGTACTATTTTCACTTATTTGAAATAAACAGGTCCTCGTGTAACAAAACCACTGAAAGCAGCCCCTATGAGTCATTGAACCCTAGACGGGAAAGGGAAAGCAGAGAAACCCCAGAAGAACTTTGCATCTACAAACACAGGACTGATGACACTTTTCCTTCACAGATTATCCTCAGCCGTTATCCAGACCACAGAGAAACGCCTTCGCAGGTTGAACATTAGAAAACACATCATTTCCACTTTTGGTTTCAGTGGGTAGTTAATTACGGCCACAAGTCAATTTCTCTGTTGATATCCAGCATCTATTTCTTATAAGTCAAGGTCAAGGCCAGAAAATAAATAAATATGTTCTTGTCAACCAATTTCAACTCTTCACGTCTAATGGCCTTTCAACAAATCACATCCCTTTCTTGAGCCATAGACAGCAGTATCATCACTTTCTACGTAGCCCTCCCTTTGATTTCTTAACAGCAGGTGAGAGAGCCTATGCCATCAATCAGTCAATCAATCAAGACATTTGTAGAGAGCAACTCCTACTCCAAGGAGTGTCCTGACGCTAAGAAGACTGCAGCCACTCCATTCCCACTGCATTGAAACTACCATGTTCAAAAGCCATGTCAAATAACCAGCTTTTCAAAGATGTTCTTAATAGGCCTTCAGACCTAATCTGCAACAATGTGGCGGAAGGTGTTTCCAAGCCTGGGCTTTGAGATAGGAGATTAATGCCCCTCCCCATTTCTTGCTTTCGATCCATGGGACTTGGAGCAGATTAGCATCACATAAACTGAGGCTTCTAGTTGGCTGATACTGTCTCACTCAGTCTATCAGGGAGGTAACAAGGACATGTACCTTAGAAAACTTTGTGTGTGAAGACTAAGGTTTTAAAAAGGATCCTCTCCTTAACCGGCAGCCAATGTCGCTCTTCCAGATGGGGAGAATGTGGTTATTGTTTAGGGATCTTCAAGAGTAGCCTGGCTGCTCCATTTTGTACTACCTGCAGTCTCTTTATCAGGTCAGAGTATTAGCATAATCAATCGGAGAAGTGATCAATGCATGAATCACTGTTCTCTGCACCTTGGAAAGGGAGCAAGCCCAAATTTGCTTTCAGAGATCTCAACATAGTGAAGCATGAGCCGACTATTGTTTGTAGCAATCTGAATTTGCATGGCCAGGTGTAGATCTATCTTAACACCTAAATTACGGTCCAGAGACATCAGGGGGTAGAGATATGGCCCACTCCAGCCAACAATCAGGTTTCCAGCAAGGGTAGGGAGACCCGAACATTACAATTTCCGTTTTCCTAGTGGCGCATTGAAAGTTGCTAGCTCACATCCATTAAAAGACCGCTTAGAAACAGTTCTTAAATGTGATTCAGATGTGTCCTCCATAGAAAAAGAGCTGTGTATCTTCCACATAAGAAACAATTCAGACCACAAAAAGATTCTAATGATGGCCAGAGGTGGCATATAAACATTAAATAGGGTTGAGCTCAGGGCAGAACCCTGGGGTATGCCAAACTTGAGCTTTATAAAATCAGAAGAGTGTGTGGCCATACAAATTGTCTGGCTGATTTTCTCCAAAAAAGGAGCAAATCCATGTCAAGGCAAGGCAATCCACACCATTGTCTTTCAGACGCTAGAGAAGAATATTGTGTGACACAGTATTGAAGGCCTCTGATAAATCTAATAAGACCATGGCAGTCAGTTTTCCCTAATCAAGCTTCAGTTTGATGGAATCCATCACCACTACCAATACTGTCTCAGTGCTGTGACGCAGTTTGAAGCTAGATTACGAAGTGTGAAGTAGATAACCAAGCTCTAAATAGGTGGATAACTGCCCATTAATACATTTTTCAAGCATCTTCGAAGTTAAGAGATTGGCCTAAAATTGGCCAGTTGGGTACATGCTTCACAAGCCAGTCCACCTTACTAGGCTAAGGGCCAGGTGTAGGACCCTTTCATTTAGCGCTTTGCATTTTGCGACACATTGCGAGTGGCTAAATGAAATGTACGACAGTGTGTTTACACTGCATTGTGATTCCCAATTTGGTCGCAAATTGCGAGGCTCATTAATATTAATGAGCCTCTCGCAATTTGCTAGCCCATTGTGAATGCCAGCACTCCCAGGGATGGTGGCCTGCTGGGCTCAGCAGACCACAAAATTTGGGACTGCTTTTTAATAAAGCAGCTTTTTTTTTATGCAGCCTGTGTTCCGTAAAGGAAAACCGGCTGTATTTAAATAAAAAATGAAACGTTTTTGTTTCATTTTTTAAGGGCATGCAGTGGTCCCTAGGACCACTGTCTGCCCTTAAAATATTATTTTGCAAAGGGGAAGGGGTCTCCTTCCCATTTGCAAACTCATTACCACCTATTTGAAGTAGGTGGTAATTGTGGATGTTTTGGGACCGCAATTGCGGTCGCAAAACAATAGTACATTGTTTTGAGACTCGCTATTTTGAAGGCAACGCCCCTTCCAAATAGCGAATCGCAAAACCTATTTAGCGAGTCGCAAACAATTGGGGCTCGCTAAATAGGCTATGTACATGGCCCAATAGGTTTTTGTATGCAAAAACGGGTTCCCAAACCCATTTGCGCATGCAAAAACGGGTCATACATCTGGCCCTAAAAAACTAGCAAATCCTCTTCCACAGCACTCGTTCTGACATGCAGCTTCTCAGATAGAACATCTGCCAAAATGCCAAGCACCACCTACTGGGGTGCTCCTCCTCCGATTTTCAAGGACTTACAGTTTCAGCTTAGCATCCACTGAATTGCTCACAAAGATCTGCACCTTTTATATTTCCACAGCAAACTCAGCAGTGCAAGTCTCCCTTACCCTGCCCTTTGTCGATTCCAATGCCTGTACAGCCCTTCACATCCAGCGAGATAAAGACTCCAACTTGTCCTCCACATTTTTCACCACTGATGCTGATGAAGAAATCTTTTGAACCAAATCCGGAAGCAGGGCCTTAAGGGAACTCCGTCCTGAGGGTCCCAAAACAAGTCTTTTTTTTTACACTTTAGGAAGTTGACTTCTTTGGAGTACAAATAAAATTGTCTCTACTATTTTTGCCTCTCTGCCATGCCTGAACTGGATGAGCACCAGGAGAAGGTCAATGAAGCAGCAGCTACACAATCTGCAACAGTCATATCACCTACCCATTCACAATGTGGAAGTGAATTGCAGATTGAAAGACGGTAATCAGCGCCTGTGTTTTTTTGCTGGGATCTCCATCTTCAATGATCATTATGGGGGTGGGTCAGCCCCTGCCAGCCCATACCTAATCTCTGCTCTTCCAGCTCCTTCCTGTCCACCAAAGACCACCTCTAGTGCTGCTCTGTTGGTTTTAAATTCCAGTTACACTGAGGTCAGCATTACGCTGTCTCAGCCCTTGAAACGTTTGGCAACACCATTCCAACCTTGCTCTGATCAGCCTCCACAACTCACTCAAGAGAGCAGGTGCAAGAAGAATACCACCATAGGCTCAGTTGCCTGAGCCAGCGTTGGCAACAGGTAAGCATCTCTGGTTGTTGGCTTCGGGCTCGCCCTGCACAGTTGCTGCCAGTCTTTGGCAGGTAAGCACCCCATCATCGGGTCATTGTAAGAAGGCCTCAGCAGTCAATCAGCACAGGTTGTTGCTTGGATTAAAATCACAACCCTGTCTCTAGATCCACGGATATGTGGCCACCTTGGAACTCACCCACCTCCACCCTGGCCACTCATTATTTTAATCTTGCTGGGCCTTTGCTTTAGATTTTTAAACTGGATCTACCTGGCTAAATAAGTAATCTTTTCCCTCTTTTTTGACATGCTGTTTGCCAGAGTATTAATAGCTGAACACAACAGTTGCACGTTCTTCTCTTGTCAAAGCTGCCAGAAGTAAGGGTGATACCTTCCTGTAACAACTATGGTGCTTAATGCTTATGGAATCACATGGAAGCAACAGGTGTTTCCTTGAGGTTCATTGAGTGTTTAAAAAAGCGATAAAAACAAAACATAAGCAGACAGGACAGCCAACAGAGAGAATCTGGGCAGTCACAAAACCCAGAAACGGAGGACAAGGACTGAATCCCACACAAGAAAAATTAAAGGAGATGTAGCAGGGTTCCAAAAGATGAAGAAATTATTCCAGACGATCAAGCAGGATTGCAGGAGAGGAAGCAGGAAAACACAGGAAACCTGGCACAAGTAAGCAGGATAGAAAATTCCGCTGAGGACTGCATCCCGCACAAGCAGAATTCCAGGAGATCTAGCAGGGTTTGAGTTAATGAAGCTAGGATTCCAGGAGACGGAGCATATTCCAGGAGATGAAGGAGGATTACAGCAAATTGAGCAAGAAACCAGGACAAAAACCCACCTCTATAATTACTGGAGAATTTGCAACTCGTGGTTCTAAGAGTTCCATCTCCTTTTTGGGGGTGAATCAGAAACTAATGAAAGAGGAAGCAGGAAGTAACATACAGGCATTAGTACCTCCATGATAAATTGGGGGTTTGACAACATTACTGACTGCAGAAATGATCGTCATGGGTTAGGAGGGCAAAATATGTAATTTCTTGTTTCTTCATGGAAAGTTTGAATACAAGTCATCGTGTAAAAGAAAGCTTTTAGAAACATGGACTGAGAAGGAATTTCTCAGCAAGCGTTAAAAAGTGGATTCGAGGTAAGGGAACAGCTAATGTGGTGTTTATCACCCTTGAAGGTGGTAGAATGTACAGAGAATTACAAGAGAGGCTTCAAGAGAGAGTGGGGTGGACCGCTGGCGTGCAGACTGGGCTGCAAGAAGGTGTCTTTTTTGCATCCCTACTACAATTGCATGTGGTGTCTGGGGTTGAGACATGAGGGTTTGGCCAGTGACAGTTGCGCTGCTATACCTTTTTTTGTATAATGAATGGATTATTAATCAAATTATGCTTTCAAGGAATATCAATTGAATCATGTATTTGATATTTTGGATTGATTTAAGAATATTTGTTAATAAACATAATAATTATTTGTAATAATTTAAATATTTGAAATCCCTTTAATTAAATTGTGGACTTGCAATAGTTGTTTGTTATTATCTGAATTGTCACATATAGCATGTTTTCTAAAAGGTTTGCTTTACTTCTTCTCCCTCATTCAATTTATTGTATCTCAGCGGGATTCTAACCTTGCTTTGACTTTCTTTATGGATTCACTGTTCAAGTCAATGCACAGTTTACAAGTTCATTTTCTTACTCTAAACACATTTCTGTTAGGGTGATTACTTCTGTTTTTAGTTTCATAGAAATTCTAGCCCTTTCAGTTCATCCCTCCTTTACTGTTTTCTGTCCAGGTAACATTATTCTCCACATCTGCCCATCGTTTCTTATGGCCCAGTCTATCACTCTTTGAACGTTCTTCCCTTTTCTACATCCAACCAAGGCGGAGGAATGCTGTATAGACTGGACCCTAGACGTGCACTACACTGAACAAGACAGAGTGGATAATCCGCTCTTTTATTGACTTTGCTGGAGCAAAGAAGGACAAGATGGTGACCAAATGCACAATTTTGTGTTGATTCATCCTCTGTATCAAAATCATCTGGAAGGCATTTGTGCTAATTTCACCAGACTGTGGCTTCTTCCATGGCTCTTTGCAGAGCTGCCTTGGTTGCTTATCTCCACCAGATATCCATGTGGTTGTCCTTCCATATATTTGTAAAAGCACTACTGCCTCATACCTCAAGTATGCAGTAACGGCCACTTTGTCTGAGATGCATTACATGATTTCCTTGGTTAGCCGGTGCACCCCTCATTGAGGTCTGATTTAGTACTCATTCAAAAGGTTCGAAATCAGTGAAAAAGTTTGTTATATTCAATAAAGACATCTCTGGTGGAAATATAATCGTCTTGCAGATTCCTCTGCCCTTTCTTCTCCTCGATGAGCTAGTGCTGTGATTAATAAGATCTTAGGCATGCAAACATGTGTATTGTATTTGTCTCTGTCCTGACTCTCTTGGTTCTGCTCCACACACCTTGATGAGGAGCACAAAAATGGTCAGCAACTGACATCAACAGATTTCTGTCCAGAACACCGTTGCAAGGGGAACAGCCAGAGGAAATGTTAGACAGTCCCATATTGGCTATAATGGATCCTGTATTAACAGAAGAGGAATGGGAAAAAGGCATGAAAGAAGATAAGAGTTTAAGCAGGTTAAAGGAAAACATGGTGGAAGGGTGGCCCAGCAAGTGCAGTGAGGTCGGGGAGGAGATCAGAGACTTCTGGATGATCAGGTTTGAACTGGGCACCATTAGAGGCAAAGTGTATCGCAAGAATAGAATTGTACCTCCGGAAGGTCTTAGGAAGAGAATCGTGGAATTGGCACACAAGGGTCACCTAGGTAGGACCATGACAAAAAACAGAATTAGAGATAAGTTCTGGTTCCCCATGATGGACACTATGGTTGAACAATTGGTGAAGGTCTGTCACAATTGTGCCAAAAGTGTCAAATTGAAGTCTACCTGCAAAGCTTCATTATCCCCTGTCGAGGTACCTCTTAAACCATGGAATAAACTTGCCATGGATATAATTGGAACCATGGACAACTTAGGGATGTACAAAAAATTAATGCTTGTGTTCGTGGACTATACATCTTACTAGGTCACGCACAAATGTATTCATTGCACTAACACAAAAACAGTCCTAGACTTTCTCAAGGATGTCTTTTCAAGGGAAGAAATACCATGTACCCTGGTCACCAACAATGGGGTACAGTTCACATCGCAACAGATGAAGAGGTATTTTGCTAAATCTGAACGTCAAACATGAAAGAACTGCACTATATTGCCCTAAGGCAAATGGACTGGTAGAATGGGCCAATAGGCTATTAAAAGAGCACATGCAGTCAGCTGTAGTAAATGGTCATGATGTTGACTCATCCTTGCTTGACTTTATTTATGGGCATACCACACCTGTCCCAATCTTGTATCAGGGGTGTCTCCATTTGTTGCTCTCAGAAGAGAACCCTGCACAAAGTTTAACCCCATGTGGTTGGGTGGTGGTAGGGCGGTTGGGTCTAATTCCAAGGAAGTTGGTAAGAAGGTGGAACAACACCTGAGCAGGTACAAGAAGTGGTACGATGGGAAGAATGGGGTCAAAGCTCCTAAGTGGAGGGAAGGTGATTGGGTTACAAGTCAAAAGGAGCATAAAAGACCGCATAGCAAAAGCAAATTCTACCCTCCATGTCAGATGTCCAGGGTCTACAACAATGTGGTACTACAGGAGAATGGGCTGTTGTGAAGTTGTGATAGGATTGTCAAATTTAGCAATGTTTAACATAATGTAAGAAAGTGAGGTGTGTTATGATCTCCTCTTTTCTCTCTCTACCCAAACTTGGTATAACCATTTCCTACCCCTCCCAGTTTCCCTGGTGGACTCTCCCTTGGGAGCATGCTTTAGAATGTTTGTGATGTTCACTGTGAGGCTGAGTCGGAGTGTGGATGGGCAATAAAGAAGTTACTTAGTTCTTACCTCATCTTCTCATTACTACTTTCAACAGGTACCTCAAGAAAGTAGAGTATATTGTGAAAAAGGGGAAGTTTAAAAAAATGTATTACTGTAGAACAAGAATCAGGAAATCTATAGAAACAGGAGTCAGCCAAAGAGGAACACCACCGCGATGGCCATACCTGAAACGAAGCAAATTGAGACTTTAAAAATGGTCACTAGAGATCATGTGGCTCAGTTGTAACTATGCTATCACCTCCCACTTACATGTGTGGTAATTCCCCCACCCATCCTTAGCCTACAAAGATGGTAATAAACTACTGAGCATTCTAGAAAATTCATATGGGCTGCCACAAATCCCAGCATGAATCCGTAATGTAAATCAAGTCCTGAATGTTTTCTAGAAAGCTGCAAATGAGTGTTAGGGTATGCCTCAAGGTCAAGGTGTCCGTGAAATGTAGTCTTTGGAAAGATGAGCATCATGACTGCTTTAAAAGGGTGCGTTATAAATAGTTTTCAAAAGACTGGAAGCTAATGTCAGGGAGCTTAGTTCCTAGTCTCCCAGTTTTGACGCTGGTGGTGGGTAGGAAAAAACAAGGAGCAATTCTTTTAGACTTATCAGGTCCCTGTTCATGCCATCGCATAGACGTTTTAAGGAATGGCCTTGGAGGGCAATAGCGTACAACCCTATCCTTAAGGGGGCCCTCTTATAAAATTATTCTTCTTAGTTTCTCCCACATTATGTCACTGTTAATGATTTCTCTGCTACAACATCTCCCCCTCTCTCTTCCTGCCTCTTGCTGTGACTCTATCTCTGACTATCTATCTAGTATCATTTTAAGGATTTTGGAGCCAGGGCATATTTCAGCCGTTTTCTGTGAAAATCGAAATATAATTCAATATTGTTTGGCTTTTATTATGAGAAAATAGGTCATACAAATCAAAGTTGTTCTAAACAGGGGGATCCAAAATATGTTTGCCCGGGCCCCAAAAACCTTAAGATGACACAGTGCCAACACATTGTAAACAGTAAGTTCATGAGACTTGGCCTTGCTGAATGTTTCAAACAGGAGATTGCTGAGGAGAGCGGGCTCTTGGAGAGCAGGGCCGAACAGGATCGGGACCAACTGCAGTGATAAAATAAGCAAGCAGTCGTGAGCGATTTGTTTATCTGATCACCGCACAGCCTTCTCTTTTCCACAAAGGAGCTTTTTCTCCTACTGCAGGGCATGTGAATCCATACTCCTAACCTCATGAGAGCCCAGTAAAGTGCTCTTTTTGCCATGCCAGGTGTTCTTGTTTCTTACAGTAAATGTGAGATGCTGGTTGCTACACGCTGTCACCTCACCATAGCTTGGTGGTTGCTGTATACATCTATTATAAGTCGTCCACGGATAAGCAGCTGTGTTACTCAGCCACCTGGAGAGATAAACCTGGGAAGGAATGTTTAAGAGCACTTGGTACCCCAGATGTGCTGCATCACTATGCCTATAGGGGCTCATTCGAGTCCATTGTTTTTTACCTACTCTGTCTCTTCAGTTAGAGACCAGCCATATGTAAATCAGTTTGGGTCTTGTCCCAATAGAAAAGGTCCAATTTGAACTGCCCGGTCTAGGTCCGCCCTATACGGAACACAAGCAGCACCAGACTCTTTTGGCCGTTTTGGGTCTCACCAATGGCAAGGTTAGCTATCCTCATCCAGTTGTGCCACTGTCCCTGATTTGCTGCCACTCAAGGATACAAGCCATCTCCAGGCTTTTAAGATCTTGGAGATAGATAATATTTATTACAACTTAGCCACCTAACTGAGCTAGTATTTTGTTTCAGAAGTTCGAAATCGTCATGTGTTTTTTGCTTGGGCAGTCTGCTAATAATGATATTTTGCCTCTATTTTTAGACAGGTGTTTTCATGTTTTCCTCTTTTCGTTGGACTTTTAGGTTGAAGGATTTCTTTAGTGCTTGTGTGAACTAAGGTGCCTACACCCTCACTGAAATTCTAATGATTCTTTTTAAGTCGAGCCTGGGCAGCGCATGCGCTGCTCTGCTAGGCATGCTGTATTTGAGTATGGACTTGAAGCTCCACCCATATTTTTTATTAGTTTGTATAAATGTCCTTTGTAAATGCTTGCTTCTGATTCATTATTAGGCTTCTAAGTCCCTCTTTAGTACCACCTTGTCTTCGTTTGTAACCTCACATGAGGACTTGCCCTTTCACTTCTGGTGTTACACAGTATTTCTTATTTAGTCTGTAAGCACTATTTTCTTTAATAAGCGTCTCCTACAGCAGGCATGACATGCTTTCCTGCTACATTCACACAACATGCGCGCTTTCGCTTTCCAAGAAGCCCGGGACAGTGGCGGACGCTTCTTTGAAGTGTAATGTGTCTCGCATTTACAAGTGTTTGCAATATTGGAGCTATTGGCATTGTAAATGACAATGACTTTTATTTATGTGTTCATTATCAAAACAGATCAATAAAAAATAGCTTAAACTCTTGCAAATGCGAGACGCATTGCAAATGCTTGTTTAAATTGCTCCCGGGGATGAGGAGATGCAGTCTGTGTCTCCCGATGGTTTGAAAGCTAATCATGGATTCGCCATCTTGCAACCAACCTCGGTAGCATGGGGCTTAAGGATATGACTGATGAGGAAGCTTTGCCTGACAATGTTTTCCTGTTGCTGGAGTTTTAGCAATGCTTTTTTAGATCCAATACGTTTATACGACGTTTTCTGTTGAATTAGAATCTCAAAAGTCTAGGCTTTTACGAGATTTATCAGCTTCTCTTATGATTTCTCATACCCAGGGCCACTGGAATTATGCAGCAGGGAAGCACCGAGTTATGTAGGAGGGTTAACTAAATTATGCAGCAAGAATAGGCAAAATATGCGGCATAATACAGCACATTTTTGATAGTATTACTTTATTATTTTGCTATTTTACACATGGTAATACTGTCTGGGCAAAGATTCTATTTTAACATCCAAATACTGAAATAAGCAACTGAAAGATGACCAGTTAGCCTTTGGGAGGAGCCTTCTAAGGTGTGCCAACACATTACACAACATTTTTATTACATTTTGATTAGTTTCAGCCAAAAACAAAACTTTTTTGTTAAAATCTGCAGATTATGCAGCAGATGACTATGTAGCAAATTCGGCAAATCCATAGTTATGCAAAAAAGCTGCTGCCTCAAAATCACATAATTCCAGTTCCCCTGCTCATACCTTAGCTATTGGAACAAAGCTTCCTGGTGCCTTTTCATCTGCTTGTCCTTTGGTAGGGCGGGTTTTGTTTGGACTAAGTAGTCTTACATCGTGCCTACTGACTATGTGCTGACAGTTCTCTCATGATTCCCATTTAAATTCTGAATACTACTCTTGGGGAGAGGAGTTGGCCTAACAGCTAGGGCGGTCAACCTCGAATCTGGGAAACTGGGTTTGAGTCTCGGCAATGACGCTGAATATCCTGTGATTCTGGGCAAATCACTTACTCTACCCGTGTCTAAAAAAACACAAAAAACAAATGTGTCCTCATGTAATGCAACTGGTGCTATGTAAAGTGCTCTGATACCCAATTCGGGTCACGTTTTCTCTATATAAAACTTTGTAAAATAAAAATAAAAATACTTTTTTCCACTGCAATAAGCAAAATATGCATAGTGAACCTTATGTTCCAAGCTTTCCACTTATCCATATGCTTTCTTTGCTACTCCAAAAAAGGTCACAAAGAAGCCCAGAATATTTTCTGGGCCTATTCCTGTAACCCTTCATCATTTTCCTTCCCAGTCCCTCTTCCTTATTCTCAAACTGCCATTTTGACCCATGTATGTTAATTGCTCTAGATCACTCAGGCTGGTCGATCCACAAAGTGATTTAACATACTTGCACTGGTGTGTCGGTATTGCCTTAGAGTAAGTGATGGCATCAGGGTCAGTGTTCAGAATTTCAAGAACTGTGGCTACTTGAGGTTTTGGGGAAAACAGGGTACTTGAAATACCTTCTCATAGCATGAAGATCCCCAGCTCTCAAGTTGCCATAATATAAATCTGGCTTCATGCTTGTCAGCATCTCATTAATTTCAGTTTGCCCTAATGTCCACAGAACGGATGCCAAATGCTTACCGGCTAGATTTAGACTGGAGTTTCCTGGAGGGTCTACCATGGATTCACCCCTTCCCCATATATGTATACACACACAATATACATACACCTACATGCACAAACACACGTGTGAACTCGCATGCAAAGCACTTGGAGCGTCAGTGCCATCTATTGCATACACACATTGCACATGCAGAACCAAAGCCTGTGCCTGTCTCAAGTTTCAAACGTGATTCCCTAGAGTAAATCACTTGATTATACATCAATATCAATTTTTTTAAAGACTTTATTTTGACATTTTTCATAACTTACAGTGAACTACATATATCTTAATCATGCTTAATCCAGCTTTACTTATAATATCATTATTAGCTTTGTTCTGAGGAAGGCACATCACATAGTTTCATTGTCCTGAATAAACATCCATATCTTTAAAATCCTCCTGGGCTCCAAAGCCTCAACCCGTTTAGTCCCATATCTCCCCAATGTCCAGATTGGGCTCTTCTGTACCCTATTCTCTATGAGCTATTCCCACTCTCAGGGATTAGTAACTTTGCTTATTCATCATGCTTCTGTTTCAGTTGTCCCTCATATCATTTGTTGTGTCTTGCAGCAATCACTTCCCCCAGTAATCCCAGTCTTCTGTCCAGCTGGTGGCATGTTGTAACTGGGATGCAATATAATATGACCCTGGATCGGTTAGTCCAAGACCGAGCTTTGCGGGGTCCATTTTTGAAGTTACCAAACTTGCTCCGCTCCTCATTCTGCCCATGTTAGAGATATTAGGAGTTTGTCTAATCTTTAAAGTCTGTTCTGTTCATAGCACACAAAGAGTTCTGCAAGACAAACAGATTTAAGGGGAGGAAGACCATCTTCTTCACTGCTATCCTTCCCATGCTAGAGAGCGGAAAAGAGTTCTAGAATCAACCTGATTCAGCAGTCCATCTTGTACTCTGTGCATATTGTACTTATAGTGCCCTGTGACTTTAAGGGACACCTAGATGCCAGTTACCTACATTTCTCTGTCTCTCAGGGTAAACCTTGCTCCAGTAGGCCCGTGGTCTATCCCAATGTGTGCCATGCATCGTAAGGTAAACAATATTGTCTTTTCTCTACTTATTCACAGTCCGGATATTTTCCTAAATTCTCCTAACTTTCAAAACAAAATTGGTATTGAGTCTCTGGGAGTCTGATATACATTAATCTGTCATCTGAAAACATGGATATGGAATACCACCCGATACGCCAATCATGTTGAACTTTCCTCAGTCCAATCACCAAATGCTCTATGGCTAAGGTGAAGAGTAGAGGCAACAGTGGGCCTCAGCTGCCGTAACCCCAAGGGTCTTTCCCAATATATTAACCAGGCTAGTAATTTCCCTGGTTTATCTCTTCCCCTATGAAGCTTCACCCTATACTCTTCATGGTTGATCTTGTCTAACATATCCGATATTTTCTCTTTCTGATAGATACATCTGCCGTGTGGATTCCTCACCTTGTGAATATCCCCTTGCGTCAGCAACATTCGGAAATTATTTTTGTAGCTTCGCGCCGACGTGGACTCGGACGTCACAGAGGCACGGCATCGCTCGCGACTCCGCTGACGTCACCGACGCCTACAATAGGCCCACGCCGGCGTGATGACATCAGTTCCCTTTTTTCCGCGTCGTCGACGCTAACGGTTTTCTGGGATCGTCTGTAGCCTTTACTGTAACTTTGTTACTATCTAAATTTCTAGTGTCTTTGTCTTCTCGTTTTCATCATGACTTCGAAGAAGCCTGGATTTAAAGCTTGCGGAGAATGTAACAGAATAATGTCCATTACAGATCCGCATGAATGCTGTTTGTGGTGTCTGAGCTCCGACCACGACGTCGAGGACTGCCAATCCTGCAAGAAGATGACACCAAAGGCCCTCCGGGAGAGAGAAGCAAAACTTCTAGTTGCTAAGTTTAAAGGAGGAAAAGAAAAGAAAAAATCAAGATCGCGAACTCGTCGTTCGAAGTCAAGATCTCGATCGAGGTCGCGATCGGATTCGTCATCAGCACATGCTTCGAGGTCTTCTAGAAAGAAGCATAAGAAGAGAACCCATGAATCCCGACATCGGTCGAGGAAGGAGTCGGGTTCCAAGCCGAAGTCACAAGTGAAACTGATTGAAAAGGTAGTTTCGTCGGCTTCGGAGGATCACAATGTCGAGGTTGAAGCATCGCATGCGAACTCTCCGAGTTCACCGAAGCGGGTGTGTGTTTCATCTCCGGACCCATCCCATCCTTCAGGTCGGGAGGATGAAGGTGAGGAGGAGGTTGGTGAGGGTGGAGCTCGGATGCCCGAAGGTAGTACGACTCCGGTACACCAACCTGAAGAAGAGGTCGACGTCGTTTCGACTCCACGCCCTCAAGAGCAACCTGGGGGTTCATACCCAGCCTTCCCGGCTCCAGGTCAAGACCCTTCGCATTTCCTGAATGCGATGTTCGGAATTTATTCAAGGGCTATGTATCCCTCTGGGGCTCCTACTGGTCCTATGGGTCCTATGGCATATGGTTTGGGCGTTCCTCATTCCTATGCACCTGCGCCCTTTATGCCTCTCATGCCGGCTCCGGCGCCGCATTGGCATTATCCGACTCCGGCGAGGCCTTCGACACCGAAGCCATCGACGCCGAGATCGATGACTCCGATTCCTTCGACTCCAGTTCCATCAACTATGATGCCGAACCCTGAGCGACGTCGTGAATCTCTTCCTCGTCCGACGTCGAGTTCGACGCCGGCTCCGGCTCCCTCTGAGTCGATTGCGGATCCGACAGCTTCGAATGTGAAGATGAGATCTAGGCGTGAAGCCCAAAGATTGATGGATGAGGAGAGATATAGAGAGGAAAATCTAGAGGAAGGCGAGCTTCATGATTCTGAGGACCCTTTTGAGGACCTATCTGTAGCTAGTGGCCTTGAACTGTCACCTGAATGGGACCTTGTTTCGGTTTCTAATGAACCCTCAAAAGATGTGACACCTTATCATGTGGTGATAAAGAAAGCTGCAAGTTTATTGAACATTTCTCTACCATCTGCAGAGTTTAAATCTAATCTGCTCACAGAGGTCCTTCACTCTCCTTCTTCAGTGACTGAACCTTTACTACCTTTTAATGATGCCTTAAAGGAACCAATTTTAGAAATTTGGAAAAATCCTGTATCAGCTCCTGCTGTATCTAGAGCTGTGGCTAGAAGGTATAGAGCAGCTCCTGAGGACCCAGAATTTTTAACATCTCATCCTCTACCGGAGAGTTTGGTGGTGCAGGCTGCCTGTTCCAAGAGATCTACAGGTGCGTTTCCGCAGGTTCCAGCGGAAAAGGAGTCTAGAAAGCAGGATCAGGCTGCTAAGAAGGTCTTTTCCTCTGCCAGTATGGCTTTCAAAATCCACAAATGCAACCTGCTTAATGGGACGTTATATCCATGCTCTTATGGACACTGTGAAGCAATTGGTGCCCAAGATACCTGAAGAGGATAGGAAAGACTTTCAGGAAGTTATTTCTGATACTCAAGCTGCAGCAAGACAGGTTATCCAAAGTGGATTGGACACGACTGATACTGTGGCAAGGATCATGGGTTCTTCTGTTGCGACAAGGAGAGCCGCATGGCTTAAATCTAGTGAGTTTTCCACTGATGTCCAAGCTGCACTGATGGATCTTCCTTTTGACGGGTCTGGATTGTTTGGGAAGAAGGCAGACACTGCATTGGAACGCTTTAAGGATAGCAGAGCAACAGCAAAGTCGTTGGGCCTTCAGACCAGGGGCACTTTTGCAAGACGCTCAAGAGGATTTGGCAGATCTTCTTTTTGAAACTATAAATCAACCCAACAGCAGCCACAGCAGCAGCAGAACACTTTATACAGAGCTTATAGAGGCAAACAAAGGGCCCGAGCTCGGGCCGTAATGTTTCCTCCTCTTCCTCCTCTTCTCCATCCCAGCCCCCAGCCACAGCAGCAAAGCAGCCCTAGATCCACCATTCTGGATCATGTGGGCCCAGTGGGGGGCCGGCTTACCCATTTTCTACAAGATTGGGAATTGATTACATCGGATCTTTGGGTTCTCAATCTTGTAGAGAATGGGTATACGCTTCCTTTCCAGGAGTTCCCTCCCAATTACCCTCCTTGCCAAGGTTATTGTTCGGAGGACCATCTACTTCTCCTGCAGGAAGAAGTCCTGGCTTTGTTTCGAAAAGGTGCGATAGAGGTGGTTCCGGAGCAGGAGAGAGGTCAGGGATGCTACTCCCGGTACTTCCTGATCCCCAAAAAGGATGGCAGGCTCCGGCCAATTCTGGATCTCATGGTCCTTGAACCTTTACCTGAAACAGGAAAAGTTCAAGATGCTCACTCTTGCACAGGTTCTTCAAGCGCTGCTGGAAGAAGATTGGATGGTGTTGATTGACTTGCAAGATGCGTATTTTCATATTCCCATCTTGAAGTCGCACAGAAAGTATCTCCGTTTTACGGTTGGGTCGCAACATTACCAGTTTGCGGTCCTTCCGTTTGGTCTTACTACTGCGCCTCGAGTCTTCACCAAGGTGATGGCGGTGGTGGCAGCACATCTCAGGAGGTCGGGGATACATGTGTTCCCGTATCTGGACGACTGGTTGATCAAAGCGGAGTCGCCGGAGAAGGTGCTCCATCATCTGCAAGAGACAACTCAGTTGTTACACAGGTTGGGTTTTTTGATAAATGTACCCAAATCTCACCTGGTGCCCTCCCAGCGCAACCTGTTCATAGGTGCTGTACTGGACACAACTGTATGTCGTGCATTCCCTCCACATCAAAGGATTCACGACATACAGGGAATGATTCCTTTGTTCTACAATGGAGCGGTCGTTCCAGTCCTGAAGGTCTTACGTCTGCTCGGTCTGATGGCTTCTTGCATTCTGTTGGTCAACCATGCACGCTGGCACATGAGGGCACTCCAGTGGTGCCTCCGCAGGCAGTGGTATCAGCACAACGGAGATCTCAGGGAGTCAGTGAGGATCTCCAGAAAAACTGCAGTGTATCTGTCTTGGTGGAGCGTGGAAGGCAATCTGTCGCAAGGAAAGTCTTTTCAACTTCCTCCATCCGTGGCCACGGTAATAACGGATGCATCCACTCTAGGGTGGGGTGCTCATCTGGGGGACCTGGAGGTCAAGGGTCTTTGGTCTCCAGAGGAAAGGTTGCTTCACATCAACCTACTGGAATTACGGGCGATACGTCTGGCGCTCAAGGCCTTCCTCCCTTCCCTTCGCGGTCGGTCAGTTCCGGTCCTGACGGACAACACGACCGCGATGTGGTATGTCAACAAGCAGGGAGGAGTAGGGTCGCAGTGTCTCTGCAGAGAGGCTCTACGTCTCTGGTCCTGGGTTCAGGACCACCAGATTTGTCTGATGGCAAATCATCTGGCCGGAGTTCTGAACGTTCGTGCAGACAGTCTCAGTCGGCAGTTCTCTGCCGACCACGAGTGGAGGCTTCATCCAGAGGTAGTTCGTCACGTCTTTCGGACATGGGGAACTCCTCGGGTGGACCTGTTCGCCACTCGCGAGAATGCTCACTGCCCGTCATTCTGCAGCCTCCAGTTTCCGATGCAGGGAGCCTTGGGGGACGCGTTTCAGTTGAGTTGGGACTCGCAACTCCTTTACGCGTTTCCTCTCATACCCTTGATTCCTCGGGTTCTGAGGAAAATTCGCCAAGACCGGGCCCAAGTTATATTGATTGCCCCGGATTGGCCAAGAAGGGTGTGGTACTCAGACCTTCTCCACCTCTCCTCTCACCCGCCGCTCCGTCTCCCTCACAGGGCAGACCTCCTCTCTCAGATGGAGGGGCAGGTTCTACACCCCCACCTCCAGACCTTACACCTTCATGCCTGGAGATTGAACGGGGCATCCTGAGTTCTTTTTCTCTCCCGCCTGACGTGGTGGATGTCATCTTGTCAGCCAGGCGTGACTCCACTAAGTCCATCTATTCTTATAGGTGGTCAAAATTTGTCACTTGGTGTGGGGAGAAATCTATAGACCCTTTGAGAGCCCATTTGTCTGATGTTCTCCAGTTTGCCCTTTCTCTGGCGCAACAGGGTCTTGCCGTTGCTACAGTGAAGGGCTATCTTTCAGCGCTGTCGGCATTTCTCTGTTTGCCTGATCAGCCTTCTCTTTTCAAATCTCCTGTGGTTTTGAGATTTTTGAAGGGCCTCACAAATAAGTTCCCTCCTACTCCTTTTATTGTTCCTCATTGGGATTTGAATCTTGTGTTGACCTATTTGATGGGTTCTCCCTTCGAACCCTTGCATAAGTGTCCCTTGAGACTTCTTTCTTTTAAAACGGTCTTCTTGGTTGCAATCACCTCAGCAAGGAGGGTGAGTGAGCTTCAAGCTCTTAGTTTCAAGCCCCCATTCTTGTCCATTCATGCTGAAAGAATGGTTCTCAGGACCAGGGCTGCTTTTCTGCCTAAGGTGGTAACTACCTTCCATCTAGGACAGTCCATTACCCTTCCTACCTTCTATCCTCCCCCACACCCTTCCAAGGAGGAGGAGAGGCTTCATCGCTTGGACCCAAAGAGAGCTGTTAGTTTCTATCTTGATAGGACTAAAGACTTTCGTATTGACGATCAGCTCTTCGTGGGTTTTGCTGGCTGCAAGAAGGGCAGAGCGGTGCATAAGCGCACACTTTCCAGATGGATAATCTTGTGCATCAAGATTTGCTACTCTTTGGCGGGTAAGGACCCTCCTGAGGGTATTAGAGCACATTCAACTAGAGCAAAGTCTGCAACTTCTGCTTTGTCTAGAGGTGTTCCAGTTGAGGACATTTGCAGAGCGGCGACTTGGGCCTCCCTCCACACTTTTGCGAAGCATTACTGCTTGGATACCGAGGTGAGGAGGGACGATCATTTCGCGCGTTCTGTCCTCCAAGATTTCCTGGTATAGCGGAGTGGACACCCTCCTCCAGGAGTGGGGATTGCTGTGGCACTCTATTCACAAGGTGAGGAATCCACACGGCAGATGTATCTATCAGAAGAACAAGTTACTTACCTTCGGTAATGCTTTTTCTGGTAGATACTATATCTGCCTGTGGATTCCTCACTGACCCACCCGCCTCCCCGTTGTCCACTCTTCTATACCAGAGTTTCTGTAATGTATTTATTTTATTGTCAAGGATTTGTTTATTTTAAATGTTTTATTGCATTTGCTTCACACTATGTGTGTTACCTTGATTTCTATACTGCGTATACTGTGTATATGTCTACTGTCATTGGTCCGTCCGTGTGCCTCGAAGGCACGGAAAAAAGGGCGGAACTGATGTCATCACGCCGGCGTGGGCCTATTGTAGGCGTCGGTGACGTCAGCGGAGTCGCGAGCGGTGCCGTGCCTCTGTGACGTCCGAGTCCACGTCGGCGCGAAGCTACAAAAAGAATTTCCGAATGTTGCTGACGCAAGGGGATATTCACAAAGTGAGGAATCCACAGGCAGATATAGTATCTACCAGAAAAAGCGTTACCGAAGGTAAGTAACTTGTTCATCTCCTTTCTTACCTCTAATGTTTCTCACTTTTTTTGGGGTAACGTCGTTTCATGTATGTGTAGGTTGTCAATCTCCTCTCATTTTCCCTAAGGGACTCACTCGGCTTGCGACTAGTCCTGCGTATTTTACGTATGCAGGCACTCCTTAGAACTACCTTGAGGACCTCTGATTCTGTGCACCTGTGACCTGCGGATTTCCAGTTTGTTTACATGTGTCAACTGCTTAAACTTTTACCTCAAAAGCACATATCCTCCAACAGCTGTGGTCTCAGCCTCCAAATTGGAACTCAACGATTGACTGTTCCCAAAACTATATCTTTGCTTAAAGAAGAGTGGTCCGAAAGGCAGCTCCCCAGGTATACCGCTCCATCTGTATTTCCAGCTAGATTCTGTGACTGTAGAATCTAATCCGGTTGACTATATGTATTATGGGAGCTCCAGTAACAGGACAGTTCCCTATGCAGAGAATGCAATATTTGCAAAATGTCGACAGACACAGTTTCAGTGAATATGTGTCCAAAGGCCATCATCATATTCAATTCTGTGTGTTCTTTGGCCGGCTGCCCGTCCATGTTGCCAGTCAAAACCCAATTAAACTCACCTGCCCACATTGTCGGGGTATCTCGAAAGGAGGTTCTGGCCTCTAATAGAGTCCATTAAAACAACTTCTTGTCCATATTAGGGGCATATACGTTTCTAAAGATCACGTTGTCCCCAGTCGACACTCTGTGAACTACTATGTACCTCCTATTGAATAGGTAAGTTTGAAAGAGACCCTGGGTGCCACCATATAGACACTCCTCTAGCATAACTGGAGTACGTGGGTAAATACAATTGTCCCCGACACTTCCTCTTGCCCAAATTCACCTCTTCATCTATGAGATGTGTCTCCTGAAGAAATTCTCCTCATGACGTCTTAGAAAAGAATCTACTCTGTACCTTTCAGTCTACCTTCTGAGACCGCTAACATATACTATGTCAGCAGTCTCAGTGTTTTCTTCTGTTCTGCCTTGGTCCTTTTTATGACTTATCTCACTTCCACCTCTGCCCTTTATTGATAGTCAAAACCATACCACTATTAACCTGTTTTTAGATGTATGCGTATCTCACCCAGTTTAATGTGCCCCACATCAGAACCATAGCATGCAAAACCTAATCCGTGTTCTCTAGCTACCATAACAATGATCCCTTACTAGGTAAACACTTTGATAACTCAACAGGTGGTGTTTCTCAGTGCCTATTGGACTGGACAAAATATAATTTGACCACTTCCTAACCCCCACTTTACAACTTTCCTCGACCAAAATAAATCTATAACATATATACTCTGTCTCTAGTTAACATCTGCATATCAAACTTGTACTTGCTCTAGTCAGCATTAGGTCACAGCAGCCACGCTAATGTGAATTATAAGAAAGCATGGTGGTGAGCCATTATTCGGTCAAACTAAAATTGTTAACAATAATGTCTCGATCCTTCCCACAGTTTCAAGTGTCAGTGTTCTCTCGTTCTGTATCACCACTATTCCCGTTGTTTCAGCAGCCGTTAATGTGCAGTTATCACTTCCCGTACTGTTGGAGCTTTTCACACTCATTACACGTGGGAGCCAAGTTGCCTGGGAGTCGTTGATCCAGAAATGCAGTATATGTGGTGGATCATCATGAGGACGCTGCTTCTCTGTCATGCATTCCCTTTAATTTCTGAAATGTGAGCACATATTCTGAAATATATAACACACAAAGTAATTAATCACCAAGCTCCTTAGAGTTACATAATACATTAACTTTTTTTTGCAGAGACGTACAGTTACATTGAACATTTCTGTATATTTATAAAACCCATTTCTAATCAAGTCCTTATCAAACTCACACCCTAACATTTACAGCATTTCTTTTATGTTACCTATTTCTCTCACTTGATGTTATAGTCATTTCAGCCTTTGATTTAGGACAGTACACAAGGTTATTTGTACAGTGCTGTCTCTTCAGTTGCTCTAACATGTTTAATTATTTCCATGTTCACAAGTCTTTTTACAGCCACATAGAGAGATGTTCGAATAAATCGTCATGCGTCCATATTGCAAAGTGTTATTTAAAACGCTTATAGGTCCTTGTGGGCACCCTTCAATGGATTATAAAGACATCTGTGAGCCTGCCATTAATTTGAAACACACTCTCACCTAAGAATTCTGAGAAGAAACTAAAGCAAGTTTTAAATCCTTGAACGGTTCTGTGGTTTTCTAATATGTCATAAAAGACCTAGAGAAAATCTAAGAAATACAATTTGCAATCAAGTGAGAGATGCATTTCCTATTTATCGCAGCACGTTTATCACAGTGCTGCATAAATGTTTACTCATCCAACTGTGGCAACATTACATAAACTTTCCTCTCACTTCACCTCACAGTAGGGGTGGTATTATTACTGAACATGCATTGCAAAAAATAATTAGTTTAAATTTCACAGAGTTGTGCAATATAGTAATTTTACTAGATGAAGGTCATACTTTACTTAATTTGTAATGCACTCTTTTAAGAGTATATCTTAACCTTAGCACATCTAATAATTCATACAAGCATTTAGAAAAAAGATTCCTCTTGAGTTTTCGATCTAGCTTAATCTACAACAGACAATTATACAAACAGCCCTAAATATATAACTGTGAACATCCTGCAATGATACTCACATTGACTGTGATAGAGAATTCTACTGCAAGGAAACCGCAGCATTGAACTTCTATCCAAATGCCCATCCTTAAATTCTCTGACAAGGGTGTACGCAGCGTGCAATTTGCATCCAAAACTAGATCACACACCGACATTACCTACATGCCAAAACAAAATGGCAGGAAAATTAGTGGTATTTCAAAATCTACATTAAACCTTTAGAGAGCTAACGACATATACTTTTGGTACAACAACTGAGTGTACCTATAGGTTCTGAGTTATTTTGAGCAATTGTTTCACATACATATAATTGCTTTATTAAAAAACAATCTGTTCAACATTTTCCAAGTGACTTAGTATATCCAGACTATTTATTCATAGATTTAAGATGCATCTATGTTTGAGCCTCTTTCCGTGTGAACCAAATGTGCCAACACTAGACATGTAATTTTTAAAGGTGATTGTTTCTCTTTCATACAACTGTTAATCAGTGTCCGCTTTGCATCTTATCCTTGAACGATTTTGTAAAATATGCCTTTTTATCGCTAAATTGTTTTTCCTATGTAGATATGTTGCCATGGACAGAGGCTACAGTTCATAACTTTGCTTTTGCTGCAATTAGTGTGCACTTTCAATTGCCTCTCAAAAATCACCGTGATTAAAATACTTTTCTACTCCACTGATCTTGGAAAAACTGCACAGCTGCCACATTTAAAATGACCAACAATTGTGAAAAATCCACAACTTTGTGTAATGGTTGATCACCTATTTATTCTCTGTTAGAGTTCACCAAATTATCATGTATATTCCTAGCTTTCCTGATAGTAAAGAGTTGACATTTAAATCACTTCTTGTCATTGGTCAAAATGTGCAAGTTGTGTAGGCTTAGTTTCTTCAAAGTATTACCAAGCGATCCAGATGTGGTCACACATACCATCCAAACTGATTTCTCTAGTTTTCTTTGACAGCCAGTAGGCTCTGTGGGTCCTAAAAGCGCGCTCTTTCCATTGAGAATCAAAAAACCACATCTGATTGCTTCCAGTTTTTTCATCAATACTTCTAAAAAATATTCGTCTTTTCTACATCCACAATTTTGCCTCACTTTCATAACTCTTCAAAGTAAAGATTTTCTTCAAATTCCATGGACTGAAACTGTCAAGGCACAAAAAAGAACTCCGCTCTGTTTGCTTTCAATACAATCTAGTATATAGGATGTCACCTTGCTGCAGAATGCTTAAATCCAAAATATTAATTGTAGATCAATCATATGCTATTAGGGACCTCAACTCATGGCTTTGTAGGTTCAGGCATGAATGAAATTCCGGCCAGAAGTGCCAGCACTGAAGGACTGGCCAAGAGGAATGTATTCTTGTAAAGCAGCTGGACAAGTGGTGTACCAAAGCTGTAGGAACCCCAGTTAATTCAAAGAGGTCCGTAGAAACAGGGAATAGGGGTTGTGTAGATAACCCAAACAGGAAAAGGAACATGTTTGTGACTTCACAATTGACAACAACTAATGTATACTATATACGACATGTGATACTACACTTGTTTAAAGTAGATATCTCAATTATATCCTGATGAATTGTTATGAGTGTATGGCCTAACTCACTTAGCAACTTTTGTGATGCAAATAAAACGAATACAACATTTAAAAAAAAGAGTGAAATCATGTAGGTTATTGCTCTGTGCCATGCCAATCCAATAATATATATAAACTATGTACCTCTTTAACTCTAGAACAAGCTTTATTGATCATACCTTAGCAGCCACATGCTAGCAGTGGGAGGACAATTAGGGGTACATCACGGTATAGACATCCACAGCTACCTGGGACAGGGACGTTAGAAAACGATACATGCAAGTTTGGTGTCCTACCAACTCCAAGATGGCAGAAACTCACTGTGTAGGAATAGAGAGTCACACCTATCCAATAGGGCAACCATGTTCCTCTTCCAGGTTACAGTGGGCAGAGCAGAATAAGAGGCTGCACATCTAGAGGGGGCTCGCTCACTCTTCGTTCTAGTTCGCACGTCTTTCCTTGAGTTTCACTTTTATTTTCTTACATTCCTGTGGGTAGTTTTCCTTAGGCATAATTGTTATCTGCTGTTTCTATTTACTGCTCATTTTTCGTCACTCTTTTTCAGTTATTCATACTGGAATACTTCAATTTACCCTGTTCTCGAAGCGGACTCATAGCTTCCTGGTGATGAATTGCAATAAGAATTCTGTATTTCTCATATTATAAATATATATAGATAGTTAATACCTATTGATTCTATTTAAATATGATTGTGTAAGGAATTCCGATTATAGGTGGTGAAAGAGTCACAAAACATGAAGTATCCCAGTATTTCTTCCTTCCCTTTTCCTTCTCTGTTTGACCAAGGCCCGATTGCAAATACATATGTGAATAACATAAGAACAAATAATCCTAGGTTTTAGTGAGACTTGAGTCTGTCTGCTTAGATTCCAATGCTACTGATCAAAGTTGCACCTAGAAAGGTTTTTTGAAGCATTAGAGATGACACAATACTCAAAATTTCAAAAATTTAACCACATATTCGCCCAGTCCAGCACAATAGTTTCGCTCATGGTATTCTCTTCTTTAGAACAACATTCTCTTTCTACCATAAAGTTTTTATTCATTTTAATACTTGCACAGTCCACAGTGAACAATGTTGATACTGAGGGTGGCTTTGCTCTCCTATCTAGTACCTGCCTAATTACTTAAAAATGCTTGATCCTGGGGAATATTAATATAAAGAGATCCATTTTCTAATGTAAAAAGGTACCTGACAAATGATTGATTTTTTTGGGCACACACTGTTAGATACATTGGTCCACATATTTATATAAAGTCTCAAGTAAAGATTGTCAGTTCACAACAATTGAATGTCCTGGTGATTTTACTAGCATCGTATGTATTTTTGGCAATACATAGATCGCCGGAATCTGTATATCAGGATTTGTAAGCTACACATATTTTGCATCTCACTCATCAATTTTTGAGAGCTGCTTTCCCGAGACCTATTGCATTGCAATAAAGGGCCTTCTTGACTGCATGTTAGATTGTAAATATCAGAGGAAGAGACCAGCCTGCGACGTCTTCAAAGAAGTGATAAATAGTGCAGTGAAGAAGATGTGTAAGTGTTGTAAATTATAAAGACACATAGTGTGAAGTGAAGTGAGAGTTACATATGATCCGAGTTATAAACACTAACAAAGCGCTGCAACACCTTTCACTCTGTGATTACACTGTTGTGGCTAACGTGGAAGAGCGGGAGGGGGGCTAGTTCCTGCCCTCTCCATGATTTGAGTGTGCAGTGTGGCATTACGTAATGTCATTGCTATCTTTGGCCTAATAAAAAACACTCCAGCAGTAGTAGGGCCCTGGCCTCACCTCCTGGTGCAAGGCGGACTGTGCTTTATGGCAGGCATGGAGGGAGGGAAGGATGGTCTCGGCTGTAGCACCGGCCTCGTACAGTGCCCCTGCTATTAATAGTGAGAGAGAGGCGCTGAGATGGTGGTATTGGTATTGGTGGTGTTGGTATTGGTATTAGTGGTCGTGATATTTGTGTTATTGGTGGTGGTGATATTGGTGGTGCTGGTATTGGTGGTGGTATTGGTGGTGGTGGCATATTGGTGGTGGTGGTATTGGTATTGGTGGTACTGGTATTGGTGGTGGTGGTGGCGTATTGGTGGTGATATTGATATTGGTGGTGGTGGTTCTGGTATTGGTGGTGGTGGTCTTGATGGTGGTATTGGTGGTGGATGTTTTGGTGGTGGTATTGGTATTAGTGGTGGTATTGCTACTGGTGATGGTATTGGTGGTGGTGATGGTAATGGTGGTGGTGGTGGTATTGGTGGTGGTGGTGGTTGTATTGGTGGTGGTGTTACTGCTAGAGATCGCGGGTCACCCGACCAAAAATTGCGCCACTTCTGGCTTCGGGCCCATATACTTTACTTTATCATATACATTGATAAGATGACCACGCAATCTACTACCAATAATTGTGAGTTCCCTTTCGATTTATTTCCAATGTACCCAACTTACCATCCACCGTTATGGGTACCTATGACCACGATGGGTCAGGGAGCTAGCTGTAAAAGGAAAGGCAGCAAAATACAAAACCCAACTTATTGTACTTTATTTCATGAAATGACCTCGGACAAACTAGAAGTTTTAAAAGATTTATCTAAAGTTCATTCTCAGAAATAAGTAGATTTACAAGAAGAAGACAATCAATAATCAAGAAAACGAAAAGTACATAGCTATAGAGAAATAATGTCAAAATAACCATTGAATTTCTGATAAGAGCTGCAACGGGAATATGCTATGCAGATTCAGAAGAAAGTTTAAGAATGGACATTTATTAAGGAACAATCTTATGCACGTACTAGAGAGTCCCTATTGGAAAAGTGTTATACTATGGTAAATTCAGAGATTCTATATATCTACAGGAGAGTCAAACCACGCTATGCCTTAAGGGAATTTACTTTAGTCAGTTTTATACGAGAAAATTATAGACCACATAAGCTAATTGTAAACAGATAATGGAAAAATGATTTCCAAAAAGGTAGGGTAACATAGGAACATGCTATGAAATGCAAACTGTAAATGACTTTAATGAGATGCAATGATTTGCAGAGAAAAGCATGGAAAATTAACATATGCAAAGGGTATGTCTTTATTGAAGCAAAAACAGAAAAATAGGAAGGGCAGTTTCAGAGATTTCAGCAAGATATTTACCTAGACTGGTGTGTAAACCAACCCTGGCCACGGGTCAGTTAAGAACAGGAAATACCCCAAGGAATAGCAGTCATCAATGGGACAGCAGGTGCAGAATGGACACCCCAGGACAGGACAGGAAACCCAGATTAGGATCAGGACAGGACCACCAGGATACGACCAGCACCCGCAGTTCGGAAGCAACGCCTGCGCTCCACCCTCTCTGCAGCTATCAGTCAGAACCCCGATTGGGTTAGCGAACTCCCAGCAAAAGTGCTCCGCTAGCACTTAAGGTTTAGTAAAACCTTAGTCTATGGTCAAATTCAGACAGAATGCTCCGCAGCGTTCTGTATATTCAGTCACCTATTGAGTGCGTTGGGTCAGTGACAGGTCAGCTATTCAGACAAGTCGGACAATTTCCCTAGGTGAACCTAGGCTAGATATACTGTTTTGGGACAGGGTACCACCCCCCAAATGTTGCAAAGTGTCAGAATCCCCAATTTGGATTGGTCCTAAGGTAGGATTTGGTTAACACACCAATCAGAACAGACTATTCTAAGGCCTATTTTGCATCCTAAGGTGCCGCCTAGCAGGATTGGGGTTCTCACGAGAAGTCGCAGGGAATACAATGGAAAGAAATACAATGTATTCAAATAGGGTACAAAATAGGCTTTCTCACTGGGTGAAGGTGCATCTTCCCATGCAGGCTCTGGCAGCAACCTTCTTTGGCTTGGTTTCAATGCCACCGCACCACGACTGATTCTGCGCAGTAGTGCCCTCCAAGATGGACTCCCCAGCCCCATCACCCCTCAGTGCCGAGGATACATGAAAAGTAAGCGAAAACAAATTAGTACATAGAAATAAATGAATGTATTACATGTCATGATTTCATATTTTAGTTTCATCATTGTAAAAATATACTATGCAATTACGGGTAAGTGCTACACATAACTACACGATTAGGCAATAGCACGAGCTTCAATTCATTATCACATTAAGCTGCCCTTTTATGGCGATTACGCATGCGCACCCTTTCCCTCCAAAACTATCTCTACGCAAAGTCACGTGAGTGTGACTGACGCATGCGCAGAAGAGGAAAGTCAAGCAGCGGCCATTTTAGGAACAAGAATTAATCGTATTAGTAGAACACATAGGCAAGCATCTCTATGATACCCACGCACATTCAAAATACATAAAATTAGTAAAACGAACAATTTAAGTTACGAGATTATAATAGATTTTCGAGGTTCTTGACTCGAGCAAGTCGCGATGCGAAATCTTGCTCTATCAATCCCCTCTTTGATGATATTTACTATCATCACAAAAAATGGAACCAGATGCCAACTTTCTTTCACACCTTGTACATTTCTATCTCTTCCAACAGTTGGTTCAGTTTTTCTTTCTCAGTTTTTGTAGGGTGAGAATTTTTCACCTTTTTATAAATCTGATTATTCATTTCTTCCAATTCAAGTTCATCCGCACTCCGTTTCACTCCTCTCGCATTCACTTGGTATTTCTTTGTGTGTTTGCGACATTTGCAACAGACGAATATGAGAAATATGATAAGACCTATCACTCCAATTGGCATCAGTACCTTAAGTAATAGGCCTTTACCTAAACTAGCAAACCAATGACCTACATTGGAGAGACCATCAACCAGTCTCTTCCAAGCACTGTCAACCTCGAGTAGTTTCAGTTCCCTTTCCAAATTAGTAATGTTCTTTACATATCTTTTGAGCTGTACGCTTTTGTCCGGAATGTAAGTGCAACAATGTTGCGCCTTCAGCATCCGGCAGACTCCGCCCTCTTTTGCTAATAAGGTGTCAAGAGCAAGTCTGTTCTGCAAAACCATTGATCTGATCGCAACCATTTCGGTATTGACCAGCAGAAATCCATGTGCTGTGTCAGTAGACAACACATCCACTATTGTGGACAATTTGCAAATTCTGTGAGTGTTCAGAACCACTCCCACTCCAGGTATCAGTGCACTAAAAATACTACCCATTATTTCACCTACGCTTTCTCTTTTGCTACGCACTAAGCCATTAGTGTTTTCACTGCTTCCAGCAATTTCATTCACATGGTATATTCTCGGGAAAACAATGCCAAAGTAGCAGCTTCCATACCAGTGATCCGGCAATTTGAAATAAGCCTTGTCTCCACATATATAATAAATTCCAGGAAACACAGGCTCTGACCCATTTTTGAATCCCCAACCTCCAATTACCTTGTAATTGTGCTCACATTGACTGGAACCAATGAAAATGTTATTATAATAATCAGTCTTCTCACGATGAAGACAGAGTTTCCCTTTCTTTTCGAAATCCAGCAACAGAGCAGGCCCTGCCCCGCCATTTGAGGTGCTTTCCATGTTCTCAGCCCATTTAGGTGTTTTCTGCCTTTTGTCATTTGCCTTTCTTTGGAAACTCTCCCTTCTTTTCTCTGCCATGTTTAAAAATACCTTTTCTTGTTCGTGTAATGAACAGGTCAAGTTGTCTCTGTGTGCTTCATTTAAATCTATAGTACCTATAGTCAGGAAATATTCTCCCATATAACGTGTAACGTCACTTCTAGTATGTACAGGATTCAGATTTCCACGTATAGGAAGTTCAGAAAAGATCACGTCATTGGTAGAGTAATAGTACTGTAACGGTCCTCTTTTATAAAACAAACTTGCTAAAATACTACAGGAGATTCCATAGGTCAGAGGTAGATGATGATATGTCACGCCTTCAGCCACAGAAGTAGGTAGCTTCATGCAGACATAGCAATCTTCTATTTCCATAGTTTCTACATAATGCACTAACAGGTTTGTGAAAACATTTAAATGAGTCTGGTTTCTAACTCCGTGGTAATGTAGTCCTTCTTCATCTGATGCTTCTAAGTCTCGTTTTGTCTGTCTGAGTGCTTTTTCACGTCTTTCTACACTTCGTGTTGTCAGTTCTTCAGTGTCAGTAGTCTGGGTAGGGTCAATATTAGCATTTTTGCTTACCATAAAAGGAATGAAAACTGTTAATCCTATCCAAATTAATATTACTATAACTATACTACATATACACACCTTGCAGCATGTTTTGCAACAACTGCGGCTAGGTCTACCACTCACATTTGAATCAGACATTTTGGCTCAGAAGAAGTTTTCAACCCCTCTTTGTGGCCTTGCCCAGGTATTTTTATGCTGAGCAATTTCACGGCGGTTCTTCCTCTTCCTCCGCAGAGTAATCAGTAATTTGTTCCCCGTCGCTTTCGTCAGTAATATCAAGGTCCTCAAAGTTTTCCAAGATTAAGTAGGTCCACTCAGGATCCTGGTATTTTTCGTTTTGCCTTTTTATTCGCTCACTCCTTCTCTTGGAGCTATCTTCAGGTATTTCTGCAATTCGGGGACTTCTTCTTATATCTGCAAGTTTCTCTTGCACTGTTTTTATTCTTAATTTTAGTCTCTTAATATACCTTGGCTCAATGTGCTTCTTTTTCTTGAGTCTTTTAGCTGGCACTGTTATTTGGCTTTCTTCTAATGTCCTTTTATTTTCACTTGTTTGTTGCACTTCAATTTCTGCCTTTTCCCTCTCTGTCTGACTAGTCCCAGGTCTTGTATCTATTTCTTCTGCCTGGTTACTAAGCTGGCCTTGTTCAGGTATATTTTGCGTTTTGCTTTCAAATGTCTCTGTTTCTAAGTCCTGAACATGTTCTCCTAGTTCTGCCTGATCCTGCTCGAGCACTTCGATCCCTTGATTTTCTTCTGCTCGAACTATTACACTATGTCTAGTCTGTCCCTTTTCGATATCAGGAGTCAGTGGAGGAGTATCGATCACTTGTTCTGTCCCTGTCTGACCTTCTTCTTCGTCCTCAGATTTGATGTGAATCTCAATGATCTGAGGGTCTTCGCCTGGGCCTTGCTCGACCTCTCTATTCCACTCTCTGTCTTCTCTTATTCGCTCTCTTGTTCTGAGTGGGTCTCCAGGAAGGTCGATTATGGGTATCCAATCCTCTGGCCAGATCCTCGGTAGCTCGTCATCAGCTAGTTGCGGGACAACATCCGTGGGATTCTCAGCAGTACTGGTGCTTGGCCATACGTCATCAGCTACCTCTGGACCAACGCCTACAGGACCCTCAACGGGACTGGTGCTCGGCCGTCTGATATCAGCTACTTCAGGACCAACGTCTGTAGACCCCTCAGCTGGACAACCTTCGGCTCCCTGTTCCTCGTCGGGTATCACCTTCTGGGTATGGCTGGCATGGATCCACTTGGGCACGCCTGCGCACTTTACAGCGGTCGTTGTTACCAGGATTACTTGGCGCTTTTTTCCCCACCTTGGCTCAAGGCAATTTGAACGAGTATGCTTCTTTATCTTAACCCAGTCACCAGGAACCAATTTGTGAACAGGTGTTGTCGGGTTGGCGACGGCGTCTGCCCCAATCTGGCGAGAGATAGAACGCACTTGGTCACCCAGTTGCTTGCAGTATTCAAGTACCAAATCATCAGAAATGCTTAACAGTTTGTATCCTGGTACCCACGCTTGTCTCATCACTCTTCCCATCAATATCTCATGTGGGCTCAGGCCTGTTCTCCGATCTGGAATGCTTCTGAGTCCCATCAGAACAAGAGGCAAGGCATTTATCCAGTTCATGCCAGTAGAATCACACATTTTTGCCAATCTATTCTTTATAGTGCCATTTATTTGTTCCACCACTCCAGAAGCCTCTGGATGATATGCACAGTGCAGCTTTTGTGTGATCCCGAATGCTTTGCAAAGCTGGGCCAAAATCTCATTCTGAAAATGTCCGCCTCTATCTGAGTCAATAAAGACTGGAACCCCGAATCTAGGTATCAATTCCTTTAGTAGGAGCTTAGCTACTGTTATGGCGTCATTCTGTGTGGCAGGGTAAGCTTCCACCCACTTTGAAAATAGGCAGACAATGACAAGGACATACCTTTTTCCCTCACAACGAGGCATGGTAATGAAATCAATTTGTATTCTCACAAAAGGACCCCCCGATCTCCCAATTTTCATCAGTTCAACTACTGTTCTTTTGCCAGCGTTGAACTGCTGACAGGTCAAGCACCTCTGGCAAAGGGACTCTGCTACCTTCCTGAACTTCTTGTTGTACCAAGTCTGTTGAAACACCAGAACCATGGCATCCCTCCCAATGTGTGATCCCTCATGTATCAATCGAGCCATTGGGGCAAGCAGGTGTCTGGGTAACACAGGCATACCATTTGGGCCCACAATGACACCATCGTCACGTCTCGGTTTACAACCTTGTTCTTTCCACTTCTCTTTCTCTTCCCAAGGCGTCACATGCTGCCATTCTCTCACTTCATCCCATGTAGGCACTTCTTCAAACATTCTAAGTTGGCAGCTGTTTCCAACCCCACCCCGCCTGGGATTTATTCTCATTTGATCCATAGCACTTTGTTTTGCCACCCGATCAGCAAAGTCATTTCCCAAAGATACAGGGTCAAGGCCCTTCTTATGAGCAACACATTTGACCACTGCCAATTCTTTTGGTAATTGGATTGCCTCTAAAAGGTCTTGGACAACTTTTCCATTCCGAATGGGGGTACCTGAGGAAGTCAGGAATTCTCTTTGTAGCCATAATTGGCCAAAGTCATGCACAACCCCGTAACAGTACTGACTATCAGTATACACTGTTACTCTTTTGTCTTTTCCCAATTTGCAAGCTCTTATCAGGGCGATCAATTCGGCTACTTGTGCAGACTTTACTCCAAATAGATAAGATGCTTCTTCAATTTTGTTTAACGTGACCACAGCATAGGCAGCACTTAGGCCTCCGAGTTCATGCCTCAGGCATGAACCATCCACGAACCATTCCTCATCATGTACAGGCAAAGGAGTTTCTTTAATGTCTGGGCGAGGTTTAGTACTGAACTCTGTCATGTCAATGCAGTCATGCTCATTATCTCCCTTATCTTCCATTACCATTGAGTCAGGGAGTAGAGTGGCAGGGTTTAAAATGTTACATCGGGTAATGACTATATTTGCAGCACCCATGAGAATCCTCTCATATTTAGTCAGCCGACTAGGGGTGAGATACTGAGTTTTTGTACGAGTCAATAGGATTACAACTGCATGTGGAACATACACAGTTACAGGATGTCCCATAATAATAGACTCACTTTGTTCTAAACTGGTGCAAGTTGCAGCTACTGCTTTTAGACATCCAGGTAGTCCAGCAGCCACTGGATCCAAAGTGGCAGAGAAATATGCCACAGGCCTTCTGGTCAAACCATGCTCCTGAGTCAGGACTGACAATGCACAATTGTCACGAGTGTCACAGAATAAGCCAAACTCCTTGGAGTAGTCAGGCATTCCCAGAGCAGGGGCTGTACACAGGCAATTTCGCAACTGTGTGAAAGCTGTTAAGCTCTCGTCATTCCATTCAACTGGGTCCTTTGCTCCTTTCTTTGTCATTTGTATCAAAGGCTTTGCAAGGACTGCGAATCCCACAATCCATTGCCTGCAATAACCTACAACTCCGAGGAACATTCTGATTTCTTTCTGAGTACGGGGTAACTGCATATTTTGAATTATTCTGACTCTCTCTGAGGTGACTTTTCTGATACCTTTTTCTATCTGGTGTCCCAGATATTTCACTGATTTCGAACAGAACTGTAATTTCTCAGGGGCCACTTTGTCCTTTTTCACTCAGGTGATTCAGTAGGGCAATGGTGTCAACCACGCAATCCTTATGGCTTTTAGACGCCACCAATAGGTCGTCAATGTACTGTACCAAAACAGATTTTCCAGGTAAGACTAAAGTTTCAAGGCATTTTTTCAAGATCTGATTAAAGATAGAGGGGCTTTCTGTGTACCCCTGGGGGACCCTGTTCCAGACATACACGTTACTGTTGAAAGCAAATGAGAAAAGAAATTTGCTGTCTGGATGCAAGGGGATCGAAAAGAAAGCATGACATAGGTCTATCACAGTGAACCATTCAGCATCCCAGGGGATCTGATACAGAATCACTGCTGGGTTCGGGACAATAGGGCAGCAAGGGACCACTATTTTGTTTACCTTTCTCAGGTCCTGCACTACTCTGTACTTGCCATTAGGCTTTTTGATGCCCATAATGGGTGAGTTGCACGGGCTACTCATTACTTCCTGTATGATGTTTGCTTCTAGCAATTTCTGTATTTCAATGGCAACACCTGCTTTCACTTCTGCACTCATTCTGTAAGGCTTGGTATTTGGGTATACTGCATTTTCCCTCATGGCTATTTGTATGGGGTCTATGTTTTTCATTAATCCCACATCCTTTCCTGTAAAGTCCCACACTTCTGACTTCACTGTCTGCTGGAGTTCTTCAGGTAAGTCCTGTATAGTCATTCATTTTATTTCTGAGTCAGGTCTAATTAGCATTAGCTTGTAGATACCGTCTTCATCTGTTCATCTGGGGTTTGAATTTCGACGCCCTTTGGTGTGCAAAAGATGGTACAATTCATTTTGCACAGCAAATCACGTCCCAGTAAATTTACCGGACTGGTATCACAGACAACAAATCTGTGCATTTGTTTAAAATTTCCAATTGAGATCTCCATGGGTTCGGTAACAGGTGTACTAATCAATTGATTAGATACTCCTACTACTTGGATTGCTTCTCCCGAGAGGGGTAGGTTTGGAACGTCCACTGTTCTCACAGTAGAACGGGTAGCACCAGTGTCCAATAGAAAGGTGACATCATTTCCATCAACCTTTCCTTCAATGTATGGCCCTGACTGGTCTACCGGCAAAGAGGCGCCAAGTACGCACTCCTCGTCCTCCCCTCTCAGGCCCCGTCAGTATTGGTCATCACAGAAAAAGGTGTCGTTCAACAAATACTGCGAAGTTGCTGTATTTCTATCCTCATTGCCTCCCCAGATTTCTACATCATCACCCTGTGGTGACTTCCCTTTAAAAATAGGTTTTGGCGCTCAGGGCACTTGAATCGTTTTTACCTGCTGCTGGGTCTTTCTTTGTTTTTCATTCAGCGTCTGTGGAATTAAATCAGGTGTTTGGGCATTATCAGACTGTAAATAGGGACACTCGTCTCTCCAATGTCCAATTTCTCCGCACTGGTGGCAGGGAAATTTCTTTTTCGCGTCCTCTCTGCTCATTTTAGCTCGGGGTTTTCCTCCACCCCCACCCCCAGGGCCTTGGTTCTGTGTTGCTTTATTTAGTTTATTCAATTGTTTTTCCTGCTGTTCTGCGAGCTTTACTTGAGCCCACATCACCTTCTCCTTCAGGGCCTTTTTCTTTTCTGCCATTTCGTCCTCGCAGTACTTTGCGTACCGTAGGACCTCATCCATCTTTTTGGTATGCCAACAGATTTTATTATCCTTTATCCACTGACAAATTTCGGGTCTTATACCGTTTACAAACCTGTAAATGAAGTGGGTCATGTCCTTCATCTCAATGTTATCTATACCACTGTATGTCTTAAATACCTGCAACAGCCTTTCATAAAAAGAGTGCACTGTCTCATCTCTTTCTTGCGTGGTTCTATATATCTTGGTCCAATCAGTTTCCTTTGCAGGCACTTTTAATTTCAAATGTTGAATTACTTGTTCATACTTCCTCATCACTTCCTTCGATGGTTCCCCTGTTTTTTCATCTCTCGGGTATTCCTCACTAGGCCGGGCTATGGCTATCTTACACTCAGTCCACAGATCTACAGGGACCACTATGTCGAAGAACCCATCCAGGTCTTTCCATAGGCATTTCTGCACTTTTACGAATCTTTCTACCTGCCGGTACCAATCGACTGGCTTTTCTCGTAATTTTGGGAAGTCATTGGTAAAGGACACAATATCCTGCCGGGACCATGGAACGTGTACATACTTTCCACCTGGCACTTAGCGCATAGGGCATAACTGTTCTGGTTTGTCTGCTTCTTTCAAAACGAATTCTGGGTTTACCTGCTTTGACCTGGCCTCATCTTTCTTTCGGGCCCACCTGGCTTTCCATCTTTCTACATCTCCCCATTTCTGCAACACTGTCAATAGTTCCTTGACCTGCGCCTTTTTCCCTGACACATTCAGGTTTTCCAAATCTCTGTCTGAAAATTCTGCTCGGTATGGTTTCTGCAAGGGTTTCGATTTTGAAATGTCTATTCCCATACTAGCAGCAGTATCTGTCAATTTTTCATGAAGTACTCGGACATTGCGGGTAAGACTTTTGCACATAAACAGCTCTTCTTCAGAGTAGGTATTTAATCTGTCTAATCCTACGTTTCCTGCCATTAATTCTTCTATTTCTACTCTCAGTTTGTAGAGGTCTAAAGGTTTCGTTTGTGAAGTTTGTTTCTCTAATTCTTGACTCCATCTTTCAATTTCCTCAGGTGTAACCAAAGTGACACTTCTAGTACCTGAAGTCGATTCCATTTGAATCTCCCTCGCATTGAAAGGATTATGTCTTTTCTGCATTCTTTTCCCTGTATTTCTAATGGGCAGATCCATTAGTGACACTTCAGATTCACACTCACTCGTCTGTTCATCTACAATTAAGGGTTCTGGTCTGGGCTGTGCTATGACGGGAGTAATGACAGGAGGTTTTGGACTTTCATGCCGATCCCCGTACAATGGAACCACGGGTCCGATTGTTACTGGGATTGTCAATGCTTCAGGACTGGTATTTAACTGGGAGATTTTCTGAATTATTTCAGCCCTTTGTTTTGCTAGAATTTCTCGCTCCTTTTCTTCCAGTAATCTCTCTACTGATTTGTCATGTAACACCTGCGGGGTCAGTGTGGGAGCATAACTTGGGGCAGTGGGATGAGTCTCACTAGGTCCTTCACCATAATTTGGTCTTGGGAACAAACTTCCTGTACCTAGGGATCTTCGTTCTTCCTCATACTGTGGCTGTAATAACGGCATTCCTGAACTTGAGGGTCTCATCTCACCTCCGTAGGGAGGTCGAGAAGAAAAATCTCCTTCACGGGAATATCCTGTCTCCCCACTAGCTGACATTCTGGGGTAAATGTTTCTGGTATCCACTGGTCCTAAATTCTCAGTATAGGGAGGAATTTGGTACCCCCCTCCTACACTTGCGGACCTGATCTCTTCTTGTGGTGGAGGTCTCCGGGAAATATCTCCCGCACTTGAAGGTCGGTGTCCTTCATTATAAGGAGGCGGACTTCTCATACATATGTCATCTAATAATTCATCATCCGACTCTCAGATGGGTACCCAATGTTTAGATTTTTCCAACCGTTTCTTTCCCCCAGAAGGATCATCTGCTGGCATCATGGGAAACAATCCTTCCACTATCATATTCTGTCTCCACTGTTTCATCTTTTTGGCTCGTGCTTCCTGCTTCAATTTTGGATAAAATTTTGTTAGCCCTTTATCCATCCGTGGCTTATCCCTTTCGAAAGCCTCGATTTCCCATTCCTCTAGTGCTTCATACTGCGTTAATTTAGGTCTGGGATGTAAATCATTCATTCGGGTTCTCAGATTGAATAGAATTCTGCTGTTAAATGTTCCATCTAACGGAAAAGCCAATACTCCGTCATCTTTCGTGTATTCTGCCCAATTTTCCAACCATACACATGTGTTATACCCTTTATCGAACATCATGAAAGATGCGGGAGTATTTGGTGGTGGAATTACAACACCTTCTCTAGTTTTAATCGGTTTGTCCTTTTTGAAAAAAATCTTTACTTTGTTTACAAGAGACACCTTTCTCTTATTTCCGTACATAATGTCGTTTTTAACGCCTTTCCACTGATCGTTCTCAAATACCATATGCCGTGGATCAGGTCTGGTATGCGGTCTATACGAATGCCACATACGATTTTTACGAGTGACTTTGTTTACAAAAATCACTTCCAATCCGAGTACGTGTATTATTTTCGTGCGACCAATGAAATGCACGAGTTCAAATATTCTCGACCAATGGGTGCGCGGCCCTTTTGCGAGACAGTTCTCACGCTTCGGTGCTCACCCCTCCTTTACAATTTCAGCTCTGCTACCAGCTCGCTACGCCTACCAATCCCAGCGCGGCATCGAGTGACGTCAGAGCAGCTTCGCGACTGACTCCCTCCTTCACAAGGTAACGGAAACTTTCTTTCTTTCTAAAGTGCTTAGTGCTTGGTTATTTAACAACAAATACACATTCGCCACTGTGCTCAAGTGTCTAGACAGGAAAGAATTAGTTTTGCTGCAAGTAAACTACTTCCATTTACTTTTCACTCACTACGAGTAGATCTCTTCTGCCTACCCTTCACACTAGCATTGGGGCACCTGCTACTTCCCTAGACTCATCCACCTTTCCGGGATATATCCGAGCCTAAAGTTTCCCTAGCGAACCCCTTTGCCTTCACCCGAGTTCCGATGAACCTGCTACTCTTCCGGTGTGACCCTCACTAGGTTATGCCACAATAGGAATTTTGCCAATGAACCTCGTTACTAACATTTATTCAATCATACATTCAGAAAAAACCCTAGTTAGTGCTTCCAGTTCTGCCTAACCTGCACCAACTTTCCTTAAAAGCCAGTGACCTCAAAGCAAGTGGATTCTATTCACCACTCGCTATTCATTTCCCCGGGGATTCCTAACAACATAAAAGACGTTTTACGTACGAATGGATTAATACATATAACAGTATAATAACAAGAATAACAATTTTAAAACATTTCATAATTTTTCAAAGTAAACAATTTTCAAGTGAGTGATCAATTCCCTTGAAGCGCCTACTCTTATAGCAGCATCCGACTTAGCTAGACTAACTAGTCCTACCTATCCTTTAACTATTCCCTAACCATCCTCGATGCTACCAGAAAATTACTGCTAGAGATCGCGGGTCACCTGACCAATAATTTCGCCACTTCTGGCTTCGGGCCCATATACTTTACTTTATCATATACATTCATCAGATGACCACGCAATCTACTACCAATAATTGTGAGTTCCCTTTCGATTTATTTCCAATGTACCCAACTTACCATCCACCGTTATGGGTACCTATGACCACGATGGGTCAGGGAGCTAGCTGTAAAAGGAAAGGCAGCAAAATACAAAACCCAACTTATTGTACTTTATTTCATGAAATGACCACGGACAAACTAGAAGTTTTAAAAGATTTATCTAAAGTTCATTCTCAGAAATAAGTAGATTTACAAGAAGAAGACAATCAATAATCAAGAAAACGAAAAGTACATAGCTATAGAGAAATAATGTCAAAATAACCATTGAATTTCTGATAAGAGCTGCAACGGGAATATGCTATGCAGATTCAGAAGAAAGTTTAAGAATGGACATTTATTAAGGAACAATCTTATGCACGTACTAGAGAGTCCCTATTGGAAAAGTTTTATACTATGGTAAATTCAGAGATTCTATATATCTACAGGAGAGTCAAACCACGCTATGCCTTAAGGGAATTTACTTTAGTCAGTTTTATACGAGAAAATTATAGACCACATAAGCAAATTGTAAACAGATAATGGAAAAATGATTTCCAAAAAGGTAGGGTAACATAGGAACATGCTATGAAATGCAAACTGTAAATGACTTTAATGAGATGCAATGATTTGCAGAGAAAAGCATGGAAAATTAACATATGCAAAGGGTATGTCTTTATTGAAGCAAAGACAGAAAAATAGGAAGGGCAGTTTCAGAGATTTCAGCAAGATATTTACCTAGACTGGTGTGTAAACCAACCCTGGCCACGGGTCAGTTAAGAACAGGAAATACCCCAAGGAATAGCAGTCATCAATGGGACAGCAGGTGCAGAATGGACACCCCAGGACAGGACAGGAAACCCAGATTAGGATCAGGACAGGACCACCAGGATACGACCAGCACCCGCAGTTCGGAAGCAACGCCTGCGCTCCACCCTCTCTGCAGCTATCAGTCAGAACCCCGATTGGGTTAGCGAACTCCCAGCAAAAGTGCTCCGCTAGCACTTAAGGTTTAGTAAAACCTTAGTCTATGGTCAAATTCAGACAGAATGCTCCGCAGCGTTCTGTATATTCAGTCACCTATTGAGTGCGTTGGGTCAGTGACAGGTCAGCTATTCAGACAAGTCGGACAATTTCCCTAGGTAAACCTAGGCTAGATATACTGTTTTGGGACAGGGTACCACCCCCCAAATGTTGCAAAGTGTCAGAATCCCCAATTTGGATTGGTCCTAAGGTAGGATTTGGTTAACACACCAATCAGAACAGACTATTCTAAGGCCTATTTTGCATCCTAAGGTGCCGCCTAGCAGGATTGGGGTTCCCACGAGAAGTCGCAGGGAATACAATGGAAAGAAATACAATGTATTCAAATAGGGTACAAATTAGGCTTTCTCGCTGGGTGAAGGTGCATCTTCCCATGCAGGCTCTGGCAGCAACCTTCTTTGGCTTGGTTTCAATGCCACCGCACCACGACTGATTCTGCGCAGTAGTGCCCTCCAAGATGGACTCCCCAGCCCCATCACCCCTCAGTGCCGAGGATACATGAAAAGTAAGCGAAAACAAATTAGTACATAGAAATAAATGAATGTATTACATGTCATGATTTCATATTTTAGTTTCATCATTGTAAAAATATACTATGCAATTACGGGTAAGTGCTACACATAACGACACGATTAGGCAATAGCACGAGCTTCAATTCATTATCACATTAAGCTGCCCTTTTATGGCGATTACGCATGCGCACCCTTTCCCTCCAAAACTATCTCTACGCAAAGTCACGTGAGTGTGACTGACGCATGCGCAGAAGAGGAAAGTCAAGCAGCGGCCATTTTAGGAAAAAGAAATAATCGTATTAGTAGAACACATAGGCAAGCATCTCTATGATACCCACGCACATTCAAAATACATAAAATTAGTAAAACGAACAATTTAAGTTACGAGATTATAATAGATTTTCGAGGTTCTTGACTCGAGCAAGTCGCGATGCGAAATCTTGCTCTATCAGTATTACTGGTGGTGGTGGTATTGGTGGTGGTGGTGTTATTGGTGGTAGCAGTGGTATTGGTGGTTGTGGTGGTGGTATTGGTATAGGTGGTGGTGGTGGTATTGGATTGGTGATGTATTGGTGGTGGTGAAGGTATTGGTATTGGTAGTGGTGATATTGATGGTGGTATTGGTGGTGGTATTAGCGGTGGTGGTATAGGTAGTGGTATTGGTGGTGGTTGTGTTGGTGGTGGTATTGGTGGTGTTATTGGTAGTGGCATTGGCAGTGGTGGTTGTGGAGGTATTGGTGGTAGTTGTATTGGGGGTGGTATTGGTGGTGATATTGGTGGTGGTATTGGTGGTGGTGGTGGAGTTGGTGGTATTGGTGGTGGTATTGGCGGTGGTGGTATTGGAGGTGGTGGTGGTGATGGTATTGGTGGAGGTGGTGGTGGTGGTATTGATGGTGGCGGTATTGATGGTGGTGTTGGTGGTAGCATGCTTTTGAAAACATACGGTCAGATGGCTTTAGTACAGATGACATGTAACACAGAGGAGCTGTTGTCAACTTCAGCCCATTAGCACAGGATTATATGCTACCTGGTATTCACATGACTTTCTCTAATCATTTCTAAATCCATTTTACTTGGGAGAGCGGGGGTGAAACAGACAAGAGATAATGCCAGTTTAAAATGAATAAAAGCTGGCACCTGTGTTACCAAGAAAGGTCACTATTTCAAAATTGCTTTTATCATTTACAGAATTAAACCAGTCAATCCAAGAGTCTCAACATCTGTCTGCATTCAGGCAAATCAGTGCTTTATGTTTGAACTCTAAGGTAATGTGGCGTGATGCACTTATTGAAAATATGGGTAAAATGTAAGGCCCTCAGCATATTGATTTGAAGGCCCTGAATATGGATTTACCACTATTCAAACATATAAATGTCATCCAAAATTAGGGCTGATTGACTGCCTACTAGGGATGGACTTTGACAGTGGCTGCCAGGTGCTGAATGCAGCCTTTGGAGCTGTGCAACACACGTTTCGCCCACCCTTATAATTTTATATATGATAGCACAGGGCAGGGGAATGCTACAACATTCAACCTTGGACAGCACTATCGATATTTTATTGGGTAACTTTGGACATGACCTGTGTCGCATAAGGATTGCTACTCCCTCATAGTTAGTTGCAGCAGTGGGATTGGCCATATAAAGTGGGCACCAGGCTACATTGGTTTGGGGCAGGAGACAGTCTTTTTAGGTCCACGTAGATGCCACGAATATACATCAGTTTGGCAGTAGGGGCTGCCCACCGCACCTGTGAGATGCATCAATGAATCTCTGAGCGTTTTTTTTTTTTGCTGACATGTGTGCTTTAGATTAGGATCGCAGTAGAACCCAAAATCATTCCCGGTAAAAATATTCATACCGTTCCCATGCTGCAGAAGGCTATTACTAGAACGGGTCCTCTGGAGCCTGGTTAGGTTATGGCAGTCCATCCTGCTCCGGCCTTATTTCAGATCTCTCCACACCTCATGTTTATATCACAACATGAATGCTCAGCAAGGCTGGTCTCTGGTAGTGGCAGCCAAGTTAGGAGAGGTGAGTGACTCCAGTGGGTGAGTTAGACCAGAGCGCACCGAGCCCGCTATTTAAAGAGAGTATGTGCGGCACAGCGCTTTAGACCTTAGCAGTGTGACCGGACACGTTTGCCCCCCTCAACGTCTCAACACACGTGGATGGGAGGTGATTGTTTATTATCTGGTGGAGGGGACTGTAGAACAACATCCGTCCAGAGCAAATTAAGTAGTCACTTGAAATAGCGCTCCTTGTTGCCAGCTGCTTTACTCTACTTTGGAACTTGGCATCCAGTCACGGAATATATTATTCGCCTTTGACTCCTTGTTTTCTTAAAAATTATAATGCTCATTAAAAACGGGAGGGTGTTGCAAAGAAGAGAAATCTTGGAAGGTTTGTGTTGAAAGTTGACTTGAATAGTTTAACCCATTTACTTTTCTGAGAATACAATTCCCTGGTTAGGGTGCCCATCATGTCTCCAGACCATTTGCTTCTAAATCACGCCGTTGTCCATTTCATGGCAGAGCCATTTTAATTTCAACCCTCTTGCAGTGGGTGAGGTGTGGTGCTTTGGTCAGAGCGGCTGACTGGAGCCTGGGGTTCACGATTCGATCCCCCGTGCCAGTGGCAGTTCAGCTCAGCATCATGTGACTCTGGGCAGTAGCTCACTTAATCTCCCCAACGGCCCCTAGCACGTTGAAACCTTAAGGGGTGATATGGCTGCGCTTTACAAATATGAATTGTCATTATATTTATTGCATTACACAAGAGAAACCTGAAGGACTTTTGATGAGGGGAACATTTAATGCTATTGCTGACACAGGCTGTTACAGAAAGTAAAAGACAAACACAGCCTTGATGGAAGACCGTATATGTATATTTTAATGAGCATTCCAGGATGCGCATAACGTCATTTATCTAACACACATTATTTTACTGCATTGACCCAGTCTCACGCAAGTCAGAAGTTGTTTAACGCCTTAACCGTGGCGGTTTTTCCGCCGCGGTGCGGGCGTTCTAAAGGGTGGGTGGGGCTCCGTCAGCCGTTGGCCGACGGAAGCACGCAAGGGGTTATAGGCCGAAACAATAAACTAAAGAGGGCTCTCCATAGGACTAGGACTTGGCACCATCTACTGGTATTAACCATGTTGGCTGTCTCGTCATTAACAAGTAGGGCAGATTTTCTGAAAATCTATACATAGGGCCAGATATATGTAGCCTGCATTTTGCTATTCCCTAATTGCAAATCACAAGAATTCGCAATTAAGAAATAGCAAAATGCAATGTATGAAGGTGTATAGTACACCTTTTGCGATTCCTAAGGGGTAGAAAATGACCTACCTACCTCATGAATATTAATGAGGTAGGTCGCAATTTGCGACCCCCTAGGAATCGCAAAAATCACGGGAATGGTGGCCTGCTGAGATCAGCAGACCACCATGTCTGTGATTGCTTTTCAATAAAGCAATTTTTTTTTTTGTAAAGCAGCCCGTTTTCCTTAAAGGAAAACAAGATGCTTTACAAAACAAAAAAAAAAGATTTTCTTTTCATTTTAAGGGCAGGCGGTGGTCCGTTGCACCACTGCCTGCTCTTAAAAATAGTTTTACAAACATTCACAAAGGGGAAATGATCCCTTAGGAACCCCTTCCCATTAGTGAATGGGTTACCACCTACTTGAAGTAGGTGGTAAAATGTGAAGGTTTTGCGACCGCAATTACGGTCACAAAACAATTCATACATATCGATGTGATTCGATATTGGAAAGGGATGCCCTAAACATGCCCCTTCCTAATACTAAATCGCAAACCGATTTTGCGATTCGGTAACAGGTAACCGAATCACAAAATTGGGTTTTCTGCATCGGAAAAACGCAAAAATACTTGCTACATCTGCCCCAAAATGTTTTAGCAGGAGTGGGGGACCTTCAGAAATCAAGGGGCTTTGGGAATAAGTACCCCTCTGCAACCCCTCTTCTGCAGGACTGCCAAGATTGCAGGGTTTCTTTTGTATGACATTAACATGTCTGCAGTAAGCTTAAGTGTATCTTTTCATGAACTAAGAGTGACAATTTTCATGACTTGTGTGATACTTCATCACAAACTGAGTAAAGGAATTGGGTTTAAGTTTCATTGTTACAGAAACTATATAATTTTCACAATGTTTGCGGATCTTCCACTTGTCATTTTTAGGTTCAAACCATATACCACTGTGTACTGGAACCCTGTACAGTCTCTATTGCTCTCCTCCGCAGACATGCCTTCTTTTCTATACTTCTCAGGTGTTATCTCTGTATCACACTACTCAGGTACTTTCTTTCAAGTCTGTCTCTTGGACACTCTTCCTCTATCCCTACTCAAGGACCCTGTAACCCATGCCAGGACCAGTAATCTGCCCCCCATCTGACAGCAGTCTCTCCTCTATTCTCTCAGATATTCCTGCATCAAGCTCTCATCAGGTGCTCTCCCCTCTCCATCCATATATAGGGAGGGACTCGGTCATCCCTGTAACCGATTCCCTCTCAGTGGTTTCAGTAAAGTGTCTCCTACACCCCTACATTAATCACAGTTATTCTCTGCAGCACCCAAATAACGTATGTCCCTGTTAGACACTCTACTTCATTTTCTTCCTAAAGACCACTCCCTATCTCTATAACTCTTCATATGATATATCTTTATTGATGTCATAACTACACTTTCACAGTTGCGTTATTAACCTTCTTCCTTTCTCAAATTAACTTGAAAATGCACTATTTGCCCACTATTCTTTCAAAAGAGTCGTGAGGAGAACCCTCCCGAACCCACCTTATAACGGTCAGACTCCATTGCTGTGCTCGTTCACCGCCGGTCGCTCATCATAAACTTTCACACCCCACCACTTTCAAATGTCACCAGCCTCCACTGATGCTACAAACCACATCACTCCATAAACCAAAATAGTCAGCATTTCATAATTAGATTATAATGAAAAGCAGAATTATTGGTTTGGCAACTGCAAAAGCATTTGTTTATTTGAGAAAGCAGTGTAATGTTTCATCTTCGCTCAACCATTTTCCCCTCAGTCTGATGATGATTATGTTCTAAGGGAAAATCGCCTTAGCGATTTGAAGAAAAGTGTTTCCCAGAACACTAGTGAATTTTCACTTTCTTCCAATAATTTGCTGCTGGTTTAGACACCAAGCGAAGAGGAGCTCTGGTGTTTAACTAGAGTGAAAGCCCCATACGGCGAGGGAGATCGCCCTGGGAAAAATCTGGCCAGGATCCTCCAGAAGCCTCACGCTTCAACTTATATCTCTGACCTCTTGGATGAAGAAGGCCAGAACCATTCCTCCACCCTGGATCTTTTGCAAATTATGGCCAACTTCTTTGAGCACCTTTTATTTATTTATTTTATTTTAGGTTTTTATAGAGCGCGTAGTCACCCTCGAGTATCCCAGCGCTGAAACCTCAGACTCCTAAAGGGGGGGCACAGGGAAGCTTCGAAGAAAAATCAAGGAAAAAGGAGGGTTTTGAGGGACTTCCTAAATCGTAGGAGGTTTGGTTCAGCTCTGAGGTTTGAGGGGAGAGCGTTCCATTTTCTGGCCGTGTTTACCGAAAATCTGCGGCCGCCAATGCGCGTTTTCTTCACCCTAGGGACAACGATAAGGTTTCCCTGTTCAGACCGGAGCGCTCTCGGCGGTCTGTATGGAGTGATCCAAGTGCTCAGAATGGGGGGACCCGCATTGTGCAGGGCCTTGTGTGCCAGGCAGAGGGCCTTGAAGGCGACTCTTTCCCTCACGGGGAGCCAGTGAAGTTTTCTCAGGGCAGGTTTGGCCGATGTTCTTGCTGGGGTGTTTGTGAGCAGGCGGGCTGCGGCATTTTGGGTTTTTTGTAGTATTTGCAAGGTGGCTTCCGGCGCCCCGAGGTAAATAGCGTTGCTATAATCCAACCTTGCTAGCACTAAGCCTTGAATTAGCAGAAGGCGGGACTGGAATGGTAGAAGGGGGAGCACCTTTCTGCATGATCTAAGGAGCCCATAGCAGATGCCGGCTGTTTTCCTAGCCTGTGTCCTGAAAGTGAGATCTGTCTCTAGCCACACTCCCAAACTCTTAACCTCTGTCTTAGGGGAGGGGGGGTCACCCATACAGGCGGGCCAGATGTTAGGGGGAAGACTCGAAGTTTTGTGACCGAGGAGCAGGATCTCTGTTTTTGACCCGTTAAGCTTTAGGTCAGAGTCGCCCATCCATTGATGGACGGTGGAGAGGCAGTCTCGCAGGTTGGAGGGCTTTAGCTTGGGGTGAGAGAGGGTCACCACCAGCTGAGTGTCGTCAGCGTAGCTGACGATCGTGACTCCAAATGGGGCGACCAGCTCCTCCAGTGGGGCCATATACACGTTGAAAAGCGTGGGGCTCAGTGAGGAGCCCTGGGGCACTCCACACCGGAGGGGGATTGAGGGAGAGCGGCTTTCTCCTTCCCAAACTTGGAAGGAGCGTCGGGAGAGAAAGGATGTGAGCCATCTCAGCGCACTGTCTTGTACGCCAGTGTTCTTTAGGCGCTGGGCTAGGACCTGGTGGCTGACAGTGTCGAATGCCGCGCTAAGGTCCAGGAGGACCACTGCCACTGATCCTCCTGTGTCCATGATTTCCCTCGCTTTTTCTACGGCCGCCAAAAGGGCGGTGTCTGTGCACCTATACTCTGCCACTCCAATAGCGGAACCAGCAGATCTGCAGGCCTATTTAGATGCCATCCATGCACATTGGGACTTCTTAAATGCTCCAGTCACAATTGAAGAAATAAACCAGGCAATTGCCAGCCTCCCTCCAGACAAAGCCCCTGGCCTAGACGGACTGACCGCTGCTTTGGATAAGGAATACTCCCAAATCTTGGCTCCCAAGCTCCTGGACGTCTACCAGGACTCCTTGGAGGTAGGCACACTCCCCCCATCTATGTGGGGGACGATAACATTCACACTTGACTCAACCAATGTGACTCCTATCACCCTATGTCCCTCATCAACACAGACAATAAGATATGTGCAAAGGTACTCACAAATAAGCTCCAACTACTGCTCCCAGTAATTATTACACCCAACCAATCTGGTTTTGTCCCAGGATGATCCACAGCTCACAAACTCAGAACGTTATTTGCAGTTACACAGTATTTACATCCACAAACCTCTGAGATGGCCACCTTAGGCCGCCTTGCTTGACGCCACAAAAGCCTATGACTCGCTGGATGGGGAGTACCTCTTCCCGATGCTGCGTACATTGGGACTGGGCTCCAATTTCATTGTGCAGGTCCGGATTATCTATTCCCAGCCCACTGCCCGAGTGCTCCTCAATGGGCAAATATCTGACCCTTTCCTGGTCACCAGGGGCACGCGACAAGTGTGCCCACTTTCTCCAATCCTATTTGCAATCGCGATGGAACTCCTGGAGGCGCATATTCGCGAACACCGTACTAATAGAGGGATAGGTTTCACAACCCACGGCCTAGTCATATCTTCATATGCTGATGACAGTACCCTCTATGCTACAGATACAGAGACTAACCTTGGCCCACTGATACCTGAAGTCATAAGATTTGGTGGCCCTTCCGGCATACAAATAATTTGGCTTCTTAAAAAAAAGAGGGTCCCTTTCAGACCCAAAGGACTAGGATTCAAACAGAAATTCTAGATTAAGCGTCCTCTGGGAGTACTAAATTCTAGTTTCACAGTATTCCTTCACAGACAGTGTTTCCATTCACCCAACAACCATTACACATTCAATCAAGAGTATCACTGTAAACACCAGTGGTCTATGTGTTGGCACAGAAACCTACAATTGATGCACTGATCTGCTGACTTTATTAAAATTGTAATACAAAGTCAAAAACATTTCTTCTGAGTAAAAAAGCATCAAGCACTAAAAACAACAATTTCACAAAACATTCCTTAAAAACACAACACAAGAGATAATAAAGACATTAAATTTTTGGCATTAGATACCACAACCACTACCAAAAAGCTGTACACAAACACCCCAATGTTTCAAAATTCATCAGCATTTGGGGTGAGTTGAGAGCGGTGAGTTTATGGTAAACAGGCATCGATGTGTTTCGAAGGTATAGTATAGTGGTGTATGGAGTGGGGAGCATGTGATCACAACATGTGCTAGGTCCTGATTGGCAAGGTGTTCCTAACTCATGTAGCATCTGACTTTATGGTGTTTTTCGAAGCACATGTACACCTCGGCAAATGTATGCTTTATTGAGGGCAATCTCATTTGACCATTGTGTTTTCGCTCCATCTTGCTGTGGGATCGATCAAGAATTTCCTGCCCAAGTGTTTGTCTGCTAGCTATGCACTCTCACACCTGAGAACTATCAATCGGTGACCCCGGGGATGGGTCTCAGAGCTTGCCTGACTATGTATTTGTGAGTCGGTGTTGATGTGGAGTTCACAACGGGTGATTTCATTACTATGGATGTTATTTGGTTTTCATAAATGAATATATTGTTTCCTATATTAATAACCCCATGTTTTCCATATTCCGTATTCCCATGTTCTAAGGAACTCTTTAGAATCCTGCTAAATTTTATAAAGCCAACTGCTTGTGAGAGCTCAGAGGACTTCTCGCAGGCCTTATGCGATGAAGTCTCACTATTCTTTGAGGACAAAATAAATACCATCTACGAAAGAATAGTAGCAGTTAAAAAAAACACAGACACAACTACTCAAGTTCCTTCTCAGACTCCTTTAATATGTAATAAACCCCTTTTGACATCCTTTCCCCCTATTGAGAATACAGAGCTTCTCTCCCTCTGTAGTCACATAAAATCAGGTTCACCTAATGACCTCATTCCCGCCAAAATGGTTGGCCCACTGATCTCTCTCCTGGGCCCCCCCATACTGGAGGTGATTAACACCTCCCTTATGAGAGGTCAGGTCCCAGCAGAGTGGAAAAAGGCGGTGGTGAACCCGATAAGAAAGAAGGCAGCTTCCCCCTGGACGGACCTATCCAACCTACGTCCTATCTCCCTTTTACCCTATTTGGGTAAGGTTGCGGAAAAGCATGTGAACACCTATCTCTCTCAACATCTTGAAGCGACGGAAGGCCTGGACTACTCACAATCTGGGTTCAGGCCAAACCACAGCACAGAATCTGCTCTTCAAACAGTGACCAATAACATCAGAATGGCACTGGATGATGGCACCTCTACGATTCTTGTGTTGTTGGATCTTTCCGCCGCTTTTGATACGGTGTCTCACGTGGTGCTTCTCAGCCGTCTAAGGGAGGTGGGCGTGGAGGGAGGGGCTCTGGCATGGATGGAGAGCTTTCTATCTGGTCGATCCCAAGAAGTGAGGCTGGGCTCCCACAAATCCACTCACAGGGAGCTCAATAGGGGAGTGCCACAAGGGTCCTGTTTGAGCCCCACACTGTTCAACGTGTATGTGGCCCCCCTAGCCAACTTAGCAAGATCCTTCGGTTTCACCCCAGTGTCGTACGCTGACGACACACAACTCCTTTTTCCCTTCAAGAAACTTACACCTGCAATAAAAAGATCTTTTGCAGATGGCATGAGAGCCATTGCAGAATGGATGTCATCAAACTATCTGCAGTGTAATGTTGGGAAAACCGAGGTCATGCTGTTTGGGCAAGCTGTAATACACTGGTCTTCGGACTGGTGGCCCCTGGAGTTAGGCCCTGTCCCTATCCCCAAGAGTACGGTCAGGAACCTGGGTGTGCTATTTGATCAGCAACTCACATTTAAAGATCATGTACATCAAGTTGCCGGCACCTGCTTTCGGGCTATCGGGATGCTCAGACGAGTCTTCCCCTACTTACCAGACCATCATAGGAAAACGCTTGTGCAGGCTCTTGTCATCAGCAGGGTGGATTACTGTAATGGTTTGCTCCTGGGAGCCAACGAGGAACAACTAAACAAATTACATGTGATTCAAAACACAGCAGCGAGGATTGTCCTCAATGCTCCACCGAGGACCCCTTCCTGCCCCCTGCTGACCAGACTCCACTGGCTTCCAGTGAGGAGACGAGTCCAGTTCAAAACCTTATGTACTATTCACAAGTGTATGATAGGGGAAGGCCCAAAATATCTGGCTGCAATCTTTCAGCCTTACATCCCTGAGCGTTCTCTACGCTCCAGTAACCAACTATTGTTGCAGACACCCAGGGTAAAGAAGACCAGACAGGGTGGCCGTGCGCTCGCCCATGCCGGACCAGTACTCTGGAACTCTTTGCCCCTCGAACTAAGATCACTCAACAGTCACCTGATTTTCCGGAAAACTTTAAAAACCCACCTATATCCTACTAATTAATGTCTGTCCTGCCTTCATATCATCACTGCAGCATAATATCTTCAGTACTCCCTCTTTGCAGCAATAGCGCGGAGAGACCCCTTCGGGGGTCTATTCTGGCGCTTTACAAGAGTATAAAATAAATAAATATTAACAGTGTTATTCTCTCATGGATCAAACCTTGCTTATTTGTCTTTGTTACATACAACTGTTTAAAGCTCAAAAGATCTATTTTAATATAGTTGAAGGCATCCTAGTTTCTGTGTTCATACTGATCTGGGTCTAATCCTTGCCTCCTGGTATTAAATGGGGCAGTGTGAGAAGGCCGTTGTGCACTTCTGTTAATGAACACTAGGCTCCATCCCTGGGGCAAGCACAGGCTGAGGTCAAAGCTGACCTACAGGTCAGGTAACAAGGTAGCAAGAGAGAGAGGTCAGGTAGCAAGAGAATGCAGCCGTTTTAGATCTAGATAATCTGTTTTAGATAGTCAATCCAGGATCAGCAATTTCACATTCATTAAACCTTTTTCCAGATTATGTTGTCTCAGAAGTGTGTGTTCAACTTCCTGCATTCCATCCTTGACAATGAATTATTGAGACACTTACTCAAATGCTGCTGTGGCAACCCCCTTGAAACTTTCCTTATTTTAAAAAACAGTCCCTATATTGAAACTTGTGCTTCCATTTAACAGTACAGTTTTTTTCCAGAATGACTAGCCAAAAATTGTATTTTCATAGTAAATGTTTCCATTAGTGTGAGCAAACCCCTATGTGTGCCATACCTCACCAACACTGCAGGATTCTATGGGTTTCACAGAGAAAATAAAAGTCATGCTTGAGACCCATATCGCATAATTAATACAAATGACCGAAAAGGTCACAGGACGGAAAAATCCTGTGGTGCCATTCTCCACTGTGGTATATGGACAGACTTACTTACTAGATGTGCTAGCGAAGGTCATTCAGGCTCCAAATTCCATTTTTGGTCTACTCAACCTGGCACTGCAAATAGACCACCGTTTCCAAGACAGTAGAAGTGAACAATGGTGAACAGAGATCTACCTTAATTGGGATCCTCTGTGGGTATACACCCCATCTACAGATCGAAGACTTACTGGGCTACTCACTCCTGATGAGAAAACAATGTTTATCTTGTGTGTTATAATCAAGATTCATCTTTATATTTTACTTAACAATAGGATGCTGGAACCTAAACAGTTAAGTCTTCAAACAGTTGTGTTCCATATAAATGGAAACATTTCATTTGTATTACTTTCTTAAATGTTTACTCTGAATTTTTAATGTTCTCGATCCTATTTTGTTGTTTATGTTTGCACATGCGTATGGTATACTACTGCAATATTAAGTGGACTGGTATAAAAGTTGTCTCATGTGTTCGACTGTGACAGGGAACAATTAAAGATAAATCCTGCACTCAATTAGCCCTGTATCACCTCAAGCCCCATATATACTACATTATATTTGTAAGTTCCATGTCGTTTTTCTACCCACGCTTGTCTAGTTTCCTAGTGGCACAGTGTTGACGGATAAACGTAATAAAAAGGTATGCCTTCAAATTCCGGTGACAGCTGGCAAATTAGTAACTACTCTTTTAAAATTCTACCACATCCAATGGAGTGATAAATTCAAATTTGTCCTTTCAGACCTCTGCCTGGAACTTACTATCATTCCACGTGTTACTGAAGTTTTGTAGCACAATGTGTGTTTGTTAGGGCACTCTGACTATTGTTGCAAGGCATAAGACAAGGGTCTCCTAACCTTTCTGTAATAAGAGCTACTTATGTTTGTTGGAACTCATCGAGATCTACTAATATTATGAGAGTGATAATGATAGTGATTACATCAGACAAGATTACATTAATGGCCACCCTATGCAATATTAGTACCAGGTATCACCTCGGTGTATTAGGCCTGGTTGGCAGACGTAATATAAAAAAGGCTTTGCCAATATGGAATGCCTCTACATGGGTAATCTATAACCTTCAGAATATCAGCTTATGTGTTTCGAAAGCAAAGATATTTTCGTCTCGAATATGCACTCTCAATTTTGGTATATGCATATGATTTCAACCAAGCAAAAGCTTCTGATTTTGTACACTGATCTGCACACAGGAGAGCTATTTACCAATAGCTCACGAGCTACTTGTTAGAGAAGCCTGGTATAAGACTTCAGTTCTCCATTCAGTTCCCACATTCTCAGAAAACATTTGTGAGGCTTTTCACTTTGCTCTTAAGCGTACCACACTTTTGGATGCTTTTGCCTTCAAAACCTATTTGACTGCTGATTTACATTAGAAAAGATATAACAGTCACATGTAGAAAGGACAGACCCCCTTCAAAAACACTGTGGTATGATCAATGAACAGTTAATTCAAACTTGCGTCTGCATTAATGGACTGCATACATCAAATGAAACAATTTATTGGCATAAAAGACAGTGAGAAAATGAAAGAGAGAATGTAATTAATGAATGAGAATTTGACATAAAATATTTCTCACACAGGTTTCAAGATTTGATTTACAAATTATATACACTGACATCACATAACTATTATATTCAAATCCAACAGCCGATGGATGCCTGATCAAAATTAAAGACAAGAGGTGAAAAAGGAGCTCGGTGAAAAAGTATAACTTTCACAACATTTGGCCAAGTACCCAGAGACAGAGTATGATCAAGGTTTAAATTAAATGTGCTAAGGAAGGTTTTGGAAAATGCAGAACTGTACAAGAAACAGAATAAGTAACAATGAAGTTCCGTTCAGGACAGAAAGAACAGGGAGAAATCAAACTAATTGCATAAACATACGATGAACAATACAGTGAGAGGACTATGGCCTGAAAGTGTGTTCAACATTATTGCACGCTTTGTGCCATGCCAAAATAGTGAATGTCCCCCAAGAAACCAAGCGAACTTTAATAGACAAAGAAATTATTTGGAATGTAAACGAGAAAGGTCAAAGGTGAAGTAAACCTTGACTCCTACAGAGTAGAAGAAAATAAAGCAGTTTTAGAAGATGTCTGAAATTATCTTACTAAGAATACGACCTCACTCATCTGTAAACTGGACTTTTCCAACTAGTCGAAACGGGAGTTAGATGCATCTTATCCCGAAAAGCAAGAGTTACATAACACGCTGTGTGGTCTACAGGTAAATGGGAGGCCTTGTTATTCAGTAAGAAGAAAGGTCACTGGAAAACATATTTTAGACAACAGTGAAGGGAATGTAGGCGTGACTACTTTCCCCACCCCTAAATGTGTTTCTTTCCAAGAAAATGCCTTCAATATGATCACAAAGAATTTGTTTCTGTAGACGATCAATCTGGAAATGGGATACATGCAAGAGAGGCACAAACATTTTCAGAAAGGTGCAATTGTCAGGCTTTAGAGAGGCAAGGAGGTCTAACTATATGTATTACTAATGATAATATGAGGTTCTCTTCCAGGGGATCCTCATCAATAGTCATAAGCACTGAATATTCCCGCCCATGTGCGGGACCCTGGAAACAATATAAAAATATATATGTAAAAACACATATATCTCGCTCCACATATATGTACGTACATATATTATTTTTCTCACACCAATGCAGCCCCAAAACTGAGGCTAACCAATGTAAACACATGTACATGTACTGCAATTAGTAAGGATACAAAAACACATTAGGTCAAAATACCGTAAACTTTGTGTTTTAATGAGTAAAACCACTCATAAATCCTGAAAATGGCTAATAAATAGACATTGTTAGCCCTCAGGCTGCATTGTAAAACAATAGCATAGAAAATGAAACCATTTTCAACAAAAACTGGCACCGTGCCTTTAAGGCAGCCATGACCCCAGGCTTCCCATCATGCCTCAGGGTTGACAGTTAGGTCAGTTGTTCTTTCCGGCTCCTTAAGTCAGGACCCTGGTGAAACAGCTCCTTTTCTTTTTGACTTTCTGTCAAAAAATATACTAGTTTATCTACATTTTTTGATTTCACTCGACGTCTTTTGGACTTAGGATGTTACTGCTACCTTTTTTAGGCTTAAAAAATGTAATTTTTTTGTCAAAATGCCTTCCCTCTTTGAAAAATGCCCTTCATGTGGAAGGAAAATGGCCAAGACTGACACTCATCCAGTGTGTATCCTGTGCCTACCAGACTCTCATTCTTCAAAATCCTGTGAACACTGCCAGGTTTTATCGACCAGAACTCTCAAAGACAGAGAGAGAATTCGTGTTTATGGACTTTCTTAGAGAGGAAGATCTCCCAAGAAGCAGAAAAGTCGCAGGACGCGGTCGACGTCGAGAGGAATCCCGACTTGTTCACCTTCGGCGTCGGGATCGGCATCGAAGAAGCAGTCGACGGCGAAGAAGAAGACGTCTTCAGCGTCGAAAGGCAAGGTACCTCCGCTACAGGCAGTGTTGAGGGGTAGGTTGCCGTTGAAGCAGAGGAGCTCGACGGCGAACCAACCGGGATCGAAGCAGCATCGGCATGCTGTGACGTCGAGGCATTCTCCGTCGACACCTGGCCACCGGCGTTCGGCGTCGAGACAACCTCCGTCGACAACTAGTCGTGGTCGTTCGACGTCGAGGGAGCCTCTGCCGACGATCAGACATCGTCGTTGGACGTCGAAGCAGCCTACGTCGACGCCCAGTCAATGGTGTTCGAGGTCGAGGCAGCCTCCGTCGCAATCAGCCCAGCAGCATTCGACATCGAGGCATCCTCCGTCGTCGCCAGATCATCGGCGTTCGACGTCGAAGAAGCCTCAGTCGTCATCTGGCAGACAACCTTCAACGTCGAGACGTTCTCCGTCGAGAGACAGTCATCGGCACTCGAGGTTGAGGGAACATTCGACGTCGGAGCAGCGGCACTCGATGTCGGAGCATCCTCCGCCGTCACACAGGAGATCGGCGTTGAGGAGATCACGGTCGACGTCGAGAGGGCGTTCATCTACTCTGAGTTCGGCGTCGAAGCAGCCACCGTCGACCGGTAAGCAGAGATCCAGGGAACGGGGTGACTCGAATTCAGGGAATGTCTCCCCTACAAGAACACAGGGAAGATCACCCTTGAAGGAGAGTCAATCATTGGACCAGCCTCAGGCCCTGATGTCTCAGCAGGGTACACCAAGATCAGCATCGGCTGCGGAGGTGGAACAGTCCCCGTTACAGGATCCTCCCAGCAAAAGGAGAAGGGTCTCGGATGAGAGAGGTCGGTCGAGGTCTTCCTCTAGACGGTCTCTGGTGAGCCTGTCCTCATCCTCCTAGGCATTTCGCAGTGACAGATCTTCGGATGGGGGAGTCAGCTCCTCGGACAGGGAGAGGTCCAAGTCTCCTACAAGGTTGCAGCAGGAACAAGCGGATCAACCTCCTCCGACACGTTCGCCAGTGAGAGATCGCACCTTGAAGTCTCCTTCTGTTAGTCTTTCCCCAAGGTGGTACAGACCTCTTCACCACTGGGCCAAGGACAAGGAGACAGCGGACCGTTTGAGGGCTTATCGAGAACAAGCCTCCCGCCACAAAGAGCGGTCTCGCTCTAGAGTGCGCTCAAGTAAGAGAAGATCTAGCCACAGGGAGCGGTCTCGTTCTAGAGTGCGCTCAAGTAGGAGAAGATCTAGGTCCAGGAGCGGAAGGCGGACTCATAGATCTTCAAGTTCTTCGAGGTCACGCTCTTACAGGGATTACTCTCCGACTCTGACAGACAGCCCACAATCGAGAATATCTCCAACTGAGGATATTTTCTCGTTCCAAGACATCTTGGGCAGGGGAGCCCTGAAGCTGGGAGTTCCTATGACAGCTCCGCAGGTCAAGACGACTATCATCTTTGAAACCCTGCAGCACAGATCGGCACCCAAACCTTTGCTGCCGTTGGTCCCAGGTATCATGGATCCAGTGAATGAGGTCTTCCTGACTCCGGCTACGGTGAAGTCAGTTCCAGCGAGGATTTTTAAGAAATATCGCTCTCCTGAAGAGGATCCCCTGTTCCTCAAGTCCGACCCAGATTCAGTAATCATTGCGGCGGCTAAAAAATCCAATGCGGTGCCGCCGGATAAGGACAGAAAGTTACAAGACTCATGGGGGAGAAGAGTGTGTAACACCTCAGCCTCTTTCCTCAAGGTCGCCAATGCGGAAGCTCTGCTGGGCAGATACGATAGATCTCTGTGGGACTCGCTTCAGAGGTTTTCTGCAAAATCTTCCTCAGGAAGATAGAAAGCACTTTGAGGAGATTCTGATGGAGGGCAGTCAAGTCTCCAATCAGATTATAGGGGCGGCGGTAGATGGAGCTACTCTGGCTGCGCATGGATATGCGCATGGAATCACAGCGAGGAGATCCTCATGGTTGCGCCTAACAGCATTAAAACCTGAGGCTCAAGCCAGAATCCTAAACCTTCCTTTTTCGGGCACATCTCTCTTTGGGGCGAGTGCTGATGAAGAGATGCAACGGATGAAGACGGAGTTAGACACCCTTAAAGCCGTGGGGCTTGAAAAGAAAAAGGAATTCCGGAAGAAGTTCCGTTCTGACAACAAGGGCTCTTGGAAGCATAGGGTTCAAACCCCTCACTGGCAGAAGGGCCAGAACCAGCAAGGCCAACAAAAATCGCAATATAAAGGCAAGCGCAATTCCAAAGGAAGTGGGAATAAGCGCCAAGGCAACAACTTCAATAAGCCTCAGCAGAAACAATGAGTCTTCACTTCCTCCAGCGCCGTTGTCCACTCCAGTGGGGGGAAGCATTGCACATCACAGGACAGAGTGGCAGGCCATTACAAAAGATCAATGGGTGTTGTCTATGCTGCAGAATGGGTACTGTCTTCGTTTTCATAGTCTACCTCCATCCGTTCCTCCGATGCCAACGTCAAGCCACCAGCTACAACTGCTAAAGAAAGAAGTAGCGACACTCCTCGAAAAATCAGCCATCGAGAGGGTGCCGGTGGCTCAAAGGGGGAAAGGAGTCTATTGGAGGTATTTTCTGGTCAGAAAAAAGGGCCAGAAGGCGGAATACAGGCCCATTCTGGACCTGAGAACACTCAATCTACATGTCAGAAAAGAAAAGTTTTGCATGTTGGCGCTTCATCAAATATATCCACATCTCAGGAAGGGGGATTGGATGTGTTCGCTGAACCTTCAAGATGCATACTTTCATGTCCCGATACGGCTCGATCACAGGAGATTCCTTCGGTTCCGGGTGGGGACCTCCCACTACCAGTTCAAAGTCCTACCGTTTGGGTTAAAGCCGGCCCCCAGGGTGTTCATGAAGTGTGTCGCAGTGGTGGCGGCAGCTCTACGCTGCAGGGGGTCTTCGTATACCCATACCTAGACGATTGGCTGTTGAAAGGTCCTTCCCCAGACAACGTAAGGAACCAATGCCAGACCTGCATAGAGCTCTGTCAGCGGCTAGGCCTACTTGTCAACTACAGCAAGTCTGTCTCCCAACCCACTCAGAAGATTCACTTCCTAGAAGCTCTGCTAGACTCCGAAGTAGGAAAAGTGTTTCCTTCGGAGGAGAGACAGTTTTCTATAACGCTCAAGTGCCAGCAAGTTCTTCGCAGCAGGACTCAGAAAGTGCGAAAAATAGCCTCCCTCTTAGGTTCGATGGCCTCATGCATCTTCTTAGTACCGAACGCCAGACTTCGGATGCGTCCTCTTCAGCAGGATCTGGAGGACAAATAGGACCAGCAATCAGCTCGCTGGAACGATCAGATCACTTTGTCAGAGGTAGCTCGAGCTTCCATCCCGTGGTGGACAAAGAAGCAGAACATGCAGGTGGGAGTTCTCTTCCATCAACCTCCTCCTGCACAAATGATAATCACAGACGCGTCTTTACAAGGCTGGGGAGCGCACATGGGGCCTCTCCAAGTGCACGGTCTGTGGTCTTTCAAAGAAAGCACCTACCACATCAACTTGCTGGAATTGAGAGCAGTCCACCTGGCCCTCAAAGCGTTCCTTCCCTCGCTTCAGGAGGCAGCGGTTCTAGTACAAACAGACAACACCACCACGATGTACTACTTGAACAAGCAGGGAGGAACTCGCTCAAGGACTCTATCACTGGAAGCTCAGCGCATCTGGCATTGGTTTCTGGCTCGCAAATTGTCTGTTCAAGCAGTCCACCTCCCAGGAGAGCAGAATGTGAGGGCGGACGCTCTAAGTCGACACTTCAAAGACAGAGAGGACTGGGTTCTCAACTACGAAGTGCTAGAAGGTATTTTCCAGTCTTGGGATCGTCCTTCCATAGACCTTTTCGCGGACGACGTAAACGGCAAATGCCCAAGCTTCGCCTCAAGGTTCTACCGACCAGGAACGAGAGGGACTGCTCTTTTGATCGACTGGTCAGGGGAATTTGTGTACGCCTTTCCACCCCTTCCGCTGATCCCGAAGGTGGTGAGCAAGCTGAACCAATCGTGCACAACAATGATCCTGATTGCCCCCGACTGGCCGAGACAATGGTGGTACACGGACCTGCTTCACCTGTCTGTGTCTCCTCACAAGAGGCTTCCATGCAGACCGGACCTGTTATCGAAGATGACGGGAGGATTCACCATCCCAACCTTCCGTCACTGAGCTTGGCAGCATGGCTCCTGAGGTCATTCAGTACGGCCATCTAGGACTGCCACAAGACTGCATGTTCATTCTGAGAGAAGCAAGACGTCCTTCCACAAAACACTCTTACGCATGCAAGTGGAAGCGGTTCTATATGTGGTGCATGCAGAATGGTCATAATCCGGTGAAGGGTCAGGAAGAAGCGGTTCTTCCCTACTTGTACTTGGCTAAAGCAGGGTTGAAGTTTTAGTTCCATTAAGGTGCCTTTAGCTGCTATAACAGCTTATAGGCAATCACCTTCACAAACCTCTTTTTTCCAGTTGCCAGTGGTAAAAGATTTCCTGCAGGGTCTGAAAAAGGTGTACCCTCCAGTACGTCCTCCTTCTCCTCCATGGGAGCTGAACCTAGTACTATCAAAGTTGATAGGCCCTCCTTTTTAGCCCATTCATAAAGCTACTTTACAGCATATTTCCTGTAAAGCGGCTTTTTTGGTAGTGATTACGTCAGCCCGTAGGTTGAGCGAGATTCAAGCTCTCTGTACCAAGGAACCATATACAGTGTTTCATTTGAATAGAGTGGTGCTGAGAACGCACCCTTCGTTCCTGCCGAAAGTGGTATCAGATTTTCATGTTAATCAATCGATTTCTCTGCCCACTTTCTTTCCCAATCCCTCTACTCCAGCTGAGAGGGCTTTACACTCTTTGGACCTGAAAAGGGTTTTAAAATTCTATCTAGACAGGTACAAGTCTATTTGACATTCTGATCAGTTATTTATTAACTATGGATCGATCAGAACTGGCCATGCAGCGTCGAAAAGTTCCATTTCCAGATGGATTGTTTCGTGTATCAAACTTGCTTACCAATTGGCACAAAAACCTCTGGGGGTTAACCCTAAGGCGCATTCCACTAGAGGTAGAGCTGCAACGGCGGCTTTCCTGCATAATGTGCCCATGTCTGAGATTTGTAAAGCGGCGACCTGGAGGTCTGTCCATACATTTACCAGACATTACTGTCTAGATTCTGACACGAAAGCAGATACCCAGGTGGGTCAGGCCTCCCTGAGGAATCTGTTTAGCAGCTGAGTTATTGGCTGTTATGATATGGTTGGGTCATGTACTTCTCATTTACCTGCAGGTGGTTGATGGGCTTGCTATTCTATTCAGTGCGTATGACTATTGATGAGGATCCCCTGGAAGAGAAGGATAAGTTACTTACCTGTAATCCTAGTTCTCTTCCAGGGGTATCCTCATCAAAGTCATAAGCAACCCACCCGCCTCCCCAGGTAAATGAGATTTGGTACTATTACAATCCTATGGTTGAACCCTGTCTTCAGGGTTATGCAAAGAACAACTGACCTAACTGTCAACCCTGAGGCATGATGGGAAGCCTGGGGTCATGGCTGCCCTAAAGGCACGGTGCCAGTTTTTGTTGAAAATGGTTTCATTTTCTATGCTATTGTTTTACAATGCAGCCTGAGGGCTAACAATGTCTATTTATTAGCAATTTTCAGGATTTATGAGTGGTTTTACTCATTAAAACACAAAGTTTACGGTATTTTGACCTAATGTGTTTTTTGTATCCTTACCAATTGAAGTACATGTGTTTACATTGGTTAGCCTCAGTTTTGGGGCTGCATTGGTGTGAGAAAAATAATATATGTACGTAGATATATGTGGAGTGAGATATATGTGTTTTTACATATATATTTTTATATTGTTTCCGGGGTCCCGCACATGGGCGGGAATATTCAGTGCTTATGACTTTGATGAGGATATCCCTAGAAGAGAACTAGGATTGCAGGTAAGTAACTTATCCTTTCAACCTCTAGTGACAACCCAACAGGTCTTGGAGCTTACCGGCTGTTTAGAACCATCACACAAGACACCTTTCAAGAAAGAAAAGACGAATTCATTGCTCATTATCAGGGCGTCAGAAGGTGGGGCAGAGTGAACGTTACCCATGCCCCCTGCTCTTGCAGGACCATATGCCCATGCTAAAAATGTATTGTAGTTTTTGAAGCCCCCAGTCCTGCTTATTCATTATGAGGCAGGTAAAAAGTCTAAACCAATATTTGGTGCCAGGTCATGGAACTGGTGTATTTTCTCTTTCCCTAGAGGATATGTTTTTTAAAACTTAGAAACATGTGCCCGTGTTGTGCTTTGTGAGGCCCTGCTTGAAATTTTTGACTTAAGCCCCCCAAAACTTCTGACATGCCGGTTTTGAATTAGTACCCTTTTCCTCCGAGCATTGCACTCATCTGCTTTCAGGTTGGTATTAATGTTGTCAATGAAGGACTTCAAAGCTCTCCCTTCTTCAAAAAGCATATCCAAAACTAGGTACAGCTGTTTTTGAATATGTGGATTATGTGATGTGAATTCTTCCACCCAAGTATAATGGCATTACAAACCTGCATGATTGTTTAAAGTTTTTCTCTTTCCTCGCTGCTATCAATATTGTTTTTTCTTCGCAGAATGCTGACCTTGCTAAGTTATTCAAAGGTCCTCAAGAAGAGAGTCTGTTTTTAGAGAGCAGAGAGAGACTTTGCCATGGAGAGGACAGGAAGCGCATCGAGGAGAAGTTGAGAAAACAACCACCATTACAGACCATAGATTTTACGCTGGACTCTCCTTTGTCAAGATATAAGTCTTCTGTCGTCAGCTACCAGACAAGAGTCTAGGACCATGTCAACGATAACGAAACAAACATTGTGTGAAATTACCATTCTAAGGATGTGTATTTGAAATTTAGGAGTCTAGTTTGTAGCAGAAAATCAGTTTAGTGCACATGGAAAAGTGCCACATATTTCTTTGCATAATGCGATGCTTTCATTCAATTAAACGACGGACATTTCACTGTTTTAACATCTTTTGATAGGCGTTCAGCATGTTACGAAAGTTAGGTGAATCTGTAGCTATTTATCTTCAGTCCCCTACTGGTTATTCGAATTTACCAATAATGTAACAGAAAATGAAGTGTCCTTAACAGTGGGTTCCAGAACATAAATTCTGATATCTGGTTGAAGGGATTTGCCCTAATAAATTACTATATCTCCCTCTGTCATATTTACTGTGAACTGTTGCAATATGAATGATTAGGCATAAACAGCTGTGCAGTGAGAGCAGCTTTGGTATGAGGTATTTTGCATTAGGTCCATAGCTCATGTTCTTCTCTTCTTTACGTTAGTGCAGACATTGATGATAATAAAAATAAAGAAATATACAGGATAAAGAGATTTGCTGTTTCATGTTCACCCTCTTTGGAACCATGATTAAAATTTATATTGGAATGTGACTATATACAGTTTCACAGGTTGTCGGGTCATATCCGCTCATTTTCAGTATGATCGGGGCATTTTCATTTAGTTCGCATAGACTAACAGAGAGAAGCTATTTCTATTGGATTTTTTTTTTAAACAATACAATAAGCTACAGTATGTTTAAGTGGACTAGGTATAGGAACATTTTATGTGTAGAAAAGTTAGGGGCATATTATCAAGAACTGCGTTAAACATTATCGCTGGTTTAGCTGCAAAAAACTGCCACTAAAGCGGCGATAATGGGCTTGATAATATGCCCTGGAGAATTCCAATAGAAGTCCATGTTCTGGTGTGAACATGGGCTTCTATTGGAATTCTACAGGGCATATTATCAAGCCCATTATCGCCGCTTTAGCTGCAGTTTTCTGCCACTAAACCAGCGATAATTTTAGCACCGTTCTTGATAATCTGCCCCTTGGTTAGAATGAAGAGTCAAAAGTAAAGATACAATCAACAAATGATTGAAATGATAGCTTGGCTCTGGGAGCAGAAGTGGACTGTCGCTGCGTCCCAATGTACTGTTCTCTGAAGAGGTGTGTAACCTGTTTCTTAATTTGGAGCAGCGCTGAGGGGATGCTGATGGACACAGGGATGGTGTTTCCAGATGCTGGGTGCATAGAGGCAGAATACTTGTGCAATGTTTTCTCTCTTTTTCAATTTCTTTGCCACCAGTCTAATGCTGTTCTGGCGCCACCGGAGAAGGAGAGCTTGTCAGTCTTACAGGCTAGGGTGCTGGTCAGGATAGCTTTGTTGATGGTAGGATAGGTGGTTTTGAAGATGGTGCTAGTCAACAAGGGGAGTCAATGGAGCTCCATCAAGTCGGAAGTGATGTCATCATATTTCTTCAGGAAATGCATGAGATGTTCTGCGACATGTAAGATGCTCTTAAAATGACCAATGTTTTCTTGGAAATGCCTTAATTGAGGGGGTTGTGTCCAGGGAGAATCCAAATAGCTTGACATTGGGTCAAAGTTGGGTTTCAAACTTGTCAAGGCACATTTCATTGATCCAGGTGTGAATAGATTTTCGCTTGTTGTTCAAATAACAGTAATTATGTCTGGTGGAGTTGAGATTCAGAGAAATCATGGACAGCCTATTCTGGATGTGGTGCAGACAGTGCTTTAGGCACTGAATAGCTGTGTGTGCCGACTTTCATGTAGAATTTTGTATCGTCAACATATTAGGGAGTTCTGATGCTATTATTGGTGATTAGAGCAAGTACCGCCTATACCACAGTAAATACATCCCATCAATGCAATACAGGTTATGAGGTGGTCAAATAATGTGCATATGGAGGCTTTAGATATGGTAATGTGCATATTTTTAGTAATGTTGCATATGTTTTTTCTGTAAATAGTGTCCATAATGCACCAAGATTTCACTAAAATAGCTGTTTCAATAAAATGGACATTACCACTTTCCATAATGCCTGCTATGCCAATGAAACTAGCGAGTTTCCATAGTGCTGCAGCGTGCTCACACTTTCAGCTTCCATAATTTTCCACCATCTTCACAGCATTTTCCATAATGCTCTGCCTTAACCACCACCCAGTCTGCTTTGGTGGGGAAATAACACAATGATGGTTCTCCATTTGGGGTGAATTGCGCTTGTGCTTGTGACAGAAGGGAACCACAATACCGCTGTACACATGCTGAGCAATCTATACATCACACAGTATACACATGTCTCAGTTGTCTACTTATGGGAACTGTAACATAGATTGAAATAAAGTAAATAAAGTATGTGTTGAATTTGCACTACCTGGGTACTTATGCAAAGTAACAAGTTTATTAGGACCCACAGGGCAAAATAACTCTTCCCTGCAAGCACCTATAAGCATTCTGATTCCCCTTGCTCCTCCCCCATGTCAGCCCTGATGTGGGGCATGGCATTGCACAATCTCATTTCTTTTGGCCTGGCAATATTCCTCTCTCCAATTCTCCGCGTCCTTATGTGGGTCCCTACGACAATCAGTGTCACCAGCAGCCTAATTAGACCCCAAGGTTCCCTTTAGCTTTGCGAGACACCTATTTGGTGGGCCTCCAACAAGGACCCTGATTTTCTTTTTTATCAGGCACCTATCAGGACACACACCCCACAAGGGCCCCTGAAGCCCATTTAAACAACCAACGGGGCTTGCTTACTTGTCGACATTGAAAGTATTTGTAAGACCATATCTATTTGCAAGATGCTTCAGCCTCCTTGAAATTAATTAATTTTAGTCCAAGCAGGTCTGATGTTTAGGGAAACTGTCAAGAAACGAAAGGTTAGAATAGTACTTCCTTCTTTCTCATAATAAACACACCCATTCCAAGGAGCAATTTTCGTTAGCATTGGCTTATAGGGCTTTTCTATGAGGCCAACATTCACTGATGTATTTTTCCAAATCATGGTACCTTACACACACAGAACCAAATTCACAAATATTAACAACTACAATGAGCCCAAACTTCACCAGAGACCTCTGATCTCCACCTATCCCATGTGACTGCCCTAACACAGAAGTGATGTATCTGTCAACTCTGGTTGAGGAAGGGAGAGGGGTCTACCACGGACTCAATCATGGTTAGTCAGCCAGCACTGCATACATTTTGCAGTTCCCTTTGACAACTGGACCAGGTTGGGGAGATTTCCCTGATGCTGTGCCCCCTGGAACTTCAAGTCCCACTGCCAGCCCACATTTTCAGGGTTTGCCAGGGTTTCTCACCAGGTGCCCTAGCATCTCATGCGGAGACACCCCACTGCAAGTATCTGCCCATACCACAGAAGTAATAATCCAGAGATCTCAGCCATAGGCACTCTCAGCCCTGAGCACTCGTGCAAGTAGTTCAGCACCCCCATTTCCCCACATGTCGTGATCACTGTTCCCTAACCTGTTTTCACTCTGTTGCTTCTGCTAGAGCTTTAATGTACATGCATACGTGGTTTCTGCAGAGTTTTGCCGAGATCTCATGAGATCTGGGCAACTCTTGGTGGCCATCTTGGGCATGGCAAGTTATTTAAACCACGTCTGGGAAAGAAGGTTCTGCTTTGCCTTGTGGGTCTAAGGAACAGAAGATGCTCCTCAGCTTAGAGGAAACTCACCTTCTCGGGAATCAGTGTCGCAGTCAGATTCCACCAGCATCCAGACCCAAATGCCCTACTCATTTTATCCAAACTCAGCTAGAGCAGGTTGATAATTATCGGTATCTCGGCGTGTTATTTAATGATAGTGGAAGTTTTCTCCCACAGAGGAAAGATATCACTAGGAAAGCAAACAGTTTGGTGACTGCATTTAGAACCATACAAAAGAAGTTAACTACACTATCATATGGTCCCTTATTAAAGATCATATCTGCTAAATTATTACCAACTTTGACATATGGCTCCGAAGTCTTAAATGGTAAAGATGCACAGATAATTAACAACACAGTGGCGAAAACCTACAAGATATTATTCCACCTACCGGGTAATGCCTCGCAAGCACAGGTGAGGTTGGAGTTTGGGATAAACAATCAGCATTATGGCCGGAAATGTCAAATTCTGAAAGTCTGGTATCGTATAAAAAATGACCTTGACAATCAATTATCTCGAACATTATGGCAAGAAGTAAAAGACAACCGGAAACTACGAGCTTGGGCATACTTAAATGAAGCAAAAGAAGAATTTGGAATAATACCAATTTGGAAAAACACAATTACCCAGTAAAGTTTTAAAAGAACAATTAATAAATTGACTATCCATCTCTCATTGATAAAAGACAAAAAATTATTGGTAAAAAGAAGGCACGCATGGCCAATTATAAATGGATACAAAAAAAAGAAAATCCAATATTATCTGGAAACTCCTTGGTCACAGCAAAGCAAACGAACTTTTATAAGAGTACGTTTTGGTGTTTGGCCTGGTTTGTGTCATCGGCCACTATGGAAGACTATTGAGGACAATACGATATGTAGGTTGTGTAAATGTGGTCAAGAAGAAATTTTACATCTGCTATGTCTGTGCCCTGCAATAGAGGTGGAAAGGAAAGTTATCCTTAAGAGATGATTTAATGCTTGAGGAGTAAGAACATGCAGACAAGCGTTAATGGCATGTCTAAACCCGAATGATGTATTAATGAATTCTGCATTTGTAAAAAATGTTATCTGTGATTGGCAAAAACATTAGGGAAAACATTATTTAGGTTTCTCCTTTTTAAATTATATAATACTAGAATAATTATGTGCATGGTGTTTTAAGCTTTTTACTGCCGATGATATATTTTTTTTTAAAATGTATTTTTGTAAGATTTTAATTAATCAAACAAATAAACTTGACTATGACTACTCATTGTAGCCGACTTCAGGTACCTGCAACGAAAAGAGGAATCATTGTCAGAACTCCAAAAGACCAAAGACAAAATGTTATATTTGCCTCATACCTGCAGAATTGCATAGGACAAAACCAGTAAAGGTACCATATGACTTTTCACCCATTTTGTTGATTTTATTTGAACTTTGAAGTGCCACTATGCATCTTAGAAAGACATTCTTTCAAAGACAAAGTTACCAAAACAATTAATGTACTGTAACATTTTTGAGAACACCCAAGAATTCAGGTATGACATTCAGATGTTTATAACTAATGTTGTACAACTTGTTTTTAGTGATTTATAAATATGATAATGACACGGTGTACCTTCTAGACTTATAGAGGCTTAGGTACTGCAAGTGCAAAAATACGAGTGCAAAGTAATCAACTTCCTTGAACCACTTCCCTCACCGTGGTGCTGAAAACAGAACAAGCTGACTTGTAGGTATTTCAGTGAACACATGGGAGTAGTGCTGGCATGACCACAAACAAGAGTTTAGCTTTGATGTGTGGAAGTATAGCTAATACACACTCCCTGTACCTTCCGCTCTCATATCTCAGGTCGACAGATTGATAGTTTACAAGAGGCACCTCCCCAAAAGTCAAGATCCTCTTCTTTAACCCTGAGACATCCTTCTTTCTGTATATTGTGCCTCCGAAGCTGGAGCAGAAAAAAGAGTTGGGTCTATATTGTCTCTGCAAGGCTATGCTGTGAACTACAAGCTGAGAGTTTGCGACATCTGTTCTGACACCCACATGCCAATGGGCGGATGTATGACGTTACAACGCATGCTTTTACATCGCATGCCTTTACAACGCGGTTTTTACATCGCATACCATTACAACGCATAGCGTTTTTGGGTGTTGGATAGTGAATAGTTTAATTTACTATTCCAACTCCAGTCCCCATGGACACTAGGGAAGGTTATTGGATAGTAAATTAACCTATTCCCTATCCTAGAGCGCCCCCCAGCGCAATGCGTTGTAATGGTTTGCATTGTAATGACCACGTTGTAATGGTAGTGCGTTGTAAAAGTTTCGTTGTAAGTGATGTTTCCCCAATGGGCATGTGCCACTAGCAGGAGTTAATGAGGTCCAACAGCCACAGAATCACTCTCCCGATATCCATGATAGAGGCTTAAACATCGGAATTATAGCCAGTACATCCTGGACTCACTGTTTAGGAGAATAGTCCCAAAACTGCACTTCTTCCAGAACAAGCCTGATGAAAGGGAGCATCTGAGAGGGGTTCAGGTGTGACTTTGGCACGTTAATAGTGAATTCCAATGACTGCAGGAGGTCTGCAGTAGTCTGAAGGTGGGAGGCACCTTCCTGGGGCGAGCCCGCCTTCAACAGTCAATCATCTAAGCAGAGCAAAACTGGAACTGTGACCTCCGCAGGTGTACTGCAACCCTCGCCATCACCTTGGGGAACACCCAAGAGCCACTGGTAAGGCCAAAGGGGAGCACAGCAAACTGCAAGGGCTCCGGGCCGACGGTGACCATAGGTAACATCTGTGGGCTGTCAGGACGGGGATGTGGAAATATGCGTCCAGTAAGCCCAATGCTACCATCCATGGTCCAGGGCAGACAGGACCCGAGCTAGGGTGAGCATTTTGAAATTCTTCTTCAAGACGAAGTTGAGAAGGCGCAGGCCAAAAATAGGACAGAAGCCTTTGTCCTTTTTGGGCACCAGATAGTATCAAGATTAGCAACCATGACCTACTTCTGATGCTGGCACCCTCCCTTTCCATGGCCTCTTTTGACGAAAGGGCTGACACTTCCTGACAAAGCAAGGAGAAGTAGTACTCTGTCAGCCAATTGTAAGTGGGTGACATTGGAGATTCCAGGAATGGGATGGAGTAGCCCCTCCGTATGATTTGTAAAACCTACTTGTCCCATGTTATGGACTTCAAGTGGGACAGATGATGGCAGGTCATGCCTTCCACTGGGTGCCCATGCTGGTATAAGGACAAATTAAAGGGACTTTGAGGCTGGGGATGCTAGAAGGGTGTTGGACTGTCCGGACCTCTGTCTGATTGCCCCACGTAGTCTCTGGGAACTGCATCTGCGGCCACTAAAAGGCTGTGAAGCCTTTTGGCCTTGGTGGCTGGGCAGGATAGAAAGCAGTTGATAGCCACAGAAGGGACAAAAAGCACACTGGGGCTGGTGGGGCTATGAATGGACCCAAAGACCTGGCCGTAGCTCTGCTGTCTTTGTACGCCACAGCAATGAGTCTGCCATTTTGCCAAAAAGGCGGGAGCCATCAAAGGGTATGTCCATAAGAAAAGCGTGGACGTCCCTTAAAAAGACAGTGGTTCTCAACCAGATGTCGCATCTAAGTGCCACAGATGACGCAATCACTCTGCCAAGAGACTCGGTTGTGTCCAGTCTACATCTGATGCTGAACTGTGCTGCATCTCACTTGTCAGCAATTGCCTGAGTGAGTTTGGCCCGGGTCTCCTCCAAGACCACCCCTTGCACAACCGAGTCCCACACTGTACCTGTTTACTGTCCCAAAAGGCATGTGGTGTTCACTGACTGCAGTGCTAGGCTGATGAGAGAGAACATCCTCTTACCGAAGGTATCCAGGTCCCTATCTGGTGGAAAGTTAGGGAATGCACCAGGGTTAACATGGGAGTAGGAGGTTTAGACCACCAAGCTCTTGGAGGTGTGATCCTGGGTGAGGAATCTGAGGTCCCCAGGAGTGGGACAGTGGCGACTGGCAAATGTCATGTGCAGAGCTTGGACCAGGCCCCAAGGAGGACATCTGTAAGGACTTCATTGAAAAGGAGTAAGGGTTCAGAGAAGGCAACTCCTGATTGAAGCAACTTCCTTCAAGGCGTTCCTCTTGACTGCTATCGAGGGCAGCGGAAGGTCTAGGACTTAAGCCACCCTCTGAATCACCATAGCAAAGAGGCTCCCAGGTTCTTAGCCACTGTAAGGAGAGGCCAAGTTAGTGAATGGTGAGGTGACCTAGCCACTGGCATTCACCAATTCCTCATACCAGCTGTCATCTGGTTCCACAAGGGGGTGATGGTATCCATGAGGGTTCTCAGACACCTCCCAATCTTCTCCCTCTCCAGGCTTGTCAAAGGAAAAAGGCACTGGTTCCGACTTTGAGGGCATGGTACTGGTCGGCACTGGAATTGGGGTCAGACGATGCCCATCCGGCTCTGTATCAGAATCAGGAAAGATGGTGGGGCCACTGCCGCTGTGAGGTGGCGGCAGCCGGAACAACAGCGCTAGAGCTGGCTCAGAAGAAGGTCATGGTCTCACAGGCAGAATTGCTAAGTGTCCTGAATAGGGCAGACCTGATGGCAGAAATCCAGTAAGGGCTCGTCCCCAACTCCATGGGGCCCAAAGGTGCTCCAGAGGAGTTGGGCCACCCAAATTTGAGGTGCATGGCCTCTCAGAACTCCAGACCAGACCGAGGCACAGGCTCCACTGTGGATATTCATCACGTTTGTGATGGAGTATTCCATCCACCGAGATCTAAATAAGGCCCTAAGTTTGAGGCAGTTGAAATTTATCCAGATGACTACTTCGGTCATGCATGTGTTGAAGATGTTCCTGGTGCTGGCTGTTTTGTCCGAGAGGAAGAATATCAGTCGTGTGTTTTCAGTGTAGGTGTGCCAATGTTGTATGTGTGGATGACATCTGCTAATGGCATCATGTAGATAAGAGGGTAGTGCTGGGGTAAGAATGCTGTGGGACTCCACAAATTAGTTTCAGGTCTTCTGAGGAGTATGGTGGCATGTTGACTGTCTGTGCCCTTCTAGTAAGAAAGGTGCAGATCCATTGGAAGATGGGTCCTTGAATGCCGGCCTCATGAAGTTGTCTCATCAGGATGAGACAAGGGACTGCGCTGAAGGCAGCAGAGTAGTCAAGTAAAATGAGGGCTGCGGTTCCTCTGTCGAGGATCATCTAGATGTCGTCTTTAGCAGCGATGAGGGCTGTCTCTATTTGGTGGTTTAGTCTAAAACCGGATTGTCTGTCAATGAGGAGCTGGTGGTTGGTGAGATGTCTTTTGATGCCTTTTTCTAGGACCGCATGGAATGGTGGGAGGAAGATCAGTCAATAGTTCGTGAGTTTGGCTGGGTCTGCTGAGAGTTTCTTCAGGAGGGCGGTGAAGGCTGCGTACTTCTGGGCTTATGGAAAAATGTCTGGTTTGATGGTTTGATGGAGGTGCTTGAGATAGGTATGAGGACTTTGCTGATGGGGGCTGAACCTTTGTCGAATGTGTGGTGGGGGCAAGGGTTAGATGGGACCCCGGACTGGATGGTCTGCATGATTGCTATAGTTTCCTCTGCAGTGATGGGGCACCATGTTGCAAGGGTGTTGCCTTTGTCCGATACGGTAGGGCCTATTGCAAAGGGTTTTGCAGCATCGAAGAGGATGTTTGAAACTCCCTTAAGTTCAGCATTTGATATCTCGATGTAGTAGCTGAGACAAAGGATTCAATTTCATAGAAGGCTGAAGAAGACCCCAAGATTTCTGACAGAGGAAGGAATTTTCAGGAATGATGTTGATTGAGTTTGTAAGAGAGCGGGGTGCAAAGGAAGAAGGAGAGTAGAGGACCTTAGTTTTTGAGTTTCTCCAGTATTGTGATACCTCTGTTCAAAGGGTCAAGTGTAGAACCTTGAAGGATGCCATTGGAAAGGTATGAAGAAAGCTGTTTATCCCTTTGTTTATACCTTAGACTTATGATGCCTAATAAGCTGAAAGAGGATGGTGGCATGGGATAACCAACAGTGACAAAGTTGTAGATAGGCTGAGGAGTATGAGATTGGATGAAGGCAGTTGTGCTGTGGTGATATAGTTGGATACATGTGAGATTGCAGCTTCTGTTGGGTGAAGGGTACATAAACCTTATTGGAGGGGATTAAGCAGGGTCTTAGAAGATATATATATATATATATATATATATTCACAGAAAAAACCATAGGTTATAGACCATATATAGTTAGGAATTAGCATTTACAAAACCTTGAAAATTCACTGAAAAAACCATAGGTTATAGACCATATATAGTTAGGAATTAGCATTTAGAAAACCTTATTTTACTCACACAAAACCATTGAAATTCCATATATAGTTAGTTGCACTAACTATATATCGCGCACCTGCAATCCACTGCTGATGATGTCACATATTACATCATTCATGACATGGTCAGTGACATCACTGATGACATCACTGATGACATCTCAAATGACATCACTGATGACAACATCCAGTGATTATGTGTTTCTGTAAAGTTTAAATATGTTTTACATATTGAAGAATGAGTGGATGTATAAGTGTCTGAATGAAGGTTTTAGTAGGTGCGTGATTGACTGTATGAGTGAGTGATTAAATGCGTCTTACTAAATGCACGGGTTAGTGACTAAACTGTCTGAAAGTGTGCATCAGCATGTCTGTTGTTGTGCAAGCTGCTGCATGTGTTGATCAGTAGCTATATAAGTAGCTATATGGGTTATTGATTGGTTGCACAAGTATTTGTATGGGAGACTGAGTGTGTGTATGGCTGGCTGGGAGGTGTGTGACTCTGTGCAGATCAATGTGTACTTGTATCAGTGATTCTATAAGAGAGTAAGTATGTGTTAGTATATGTTTGAAAATGTAAGGTACTCTATGTTTAACTGTGTAGATTAGAAAATGGAACTGTGATTGATTCTTTACAGGACTGACTAGGTGTGTGAGTAACTCCATGGATGAGTGGCAGAGTGTGAGTGTCTGTATAGGTGTATGAGTGCATATGATAGTGTTGTAAAGATGAGTGATTATATGTATGAATGATTGTATGGGTGAATGAGTGAATGTGTGTGTAGACGTAGGAATCAGTGAGTGCGTATGTAGTAACTAGTATTGGTGTGTCAATGGTTTCAAAAATTATACTCTGTATTTAACACTGGGTGTAACAGAGGTTATATTAAAGTGTGAGGAGATGCATTGTATTGTCACATTAATGATATCATCATTGATGTGACCATTGATGTCAAATGAGATATCATCAGTGATGTCATTTGAGATGTCATCAGTGATGTCATCAGTGATGTCACTGACCATGTCATGAATGATGTAATATGTGACATCATCAGCAGTGGATTGCGGGTGCGCGATATATAGTTAGTGCAACTAACTATATATGGAATTTCAATGGTTTTGTGTGAGTAAAATAAGGTTTTCTAAATGCTAATTCCTAACTATATATGGTCTATAACCTATGGTTTTTTCAGTGAATTTTCAAGGTTTTGTAAATGCTAATTCCTAACTATATATGGTCTATAACCTATGGTTTTTTCTGTGAATTTCATTGGTTTTTTAACAGCTAATATCTGTAGCTGTAAAATGTATTCTTCTTTAAATCCAAAAATATATTTTATATGTTTATGAATAATTTTTTTTTTAATATTTTTTTTTCTACGTTCCCGCTTCGCGAATCGGGAAGCTTCCCGTTAGCTGACCTTGATGCCGCGAAATAGACCGCGAGCCGGTAAACGTTTCTTTACCGCAAGTGCCGCGTTAGAAAACAACATCGTGACGCCTCCCGTCCGCATGACGTTCCACGTTGTCGCGTGATACGTCATATGACGTGCTACGTTAGCGAACTGGTACGCGAAGCGAGTCGCAAAGCGCAGGTTTCTGGAAGCAAACCGTGAGGCCCTGCAAAGCGCTTAACGTAAACACAGCAAGTCATGTGACTTGGTAATAACACTTTTCATTGGTTCATTTCACTTTTGGTTTCCTAATGATGTAAGACTAGGTCATATAATCTAAAATGAACACTTTTGATTGGTTGAGAACTCTTGTTTTTCCCAAATGATGAAAATCCCTCCTTCTTTCCTCACTCTGACTTTCATCATTGTGAGAGAAAGACCCTTTGTGATCACTGAGCAATGGCTTCTTTAGTAGCTTCAGCTGGTGCTTCCCCACCACCTCCACCACATCCAAGGAAGAGTGGACCACCTGCTCAAGTTATAATTCAACAAGAAGAGGAAGAAGAGGAACAGGACGACGAGCACGAAGAGAGGCAGTTTTTGCCTGAGCAGCCCAAGACGTCTCACCGGAAAGAAAACTTCATTTGGCAATTTTTTTAAATTCCCAAAGGTCAGAAAAAAGTAAATGCAAGATACGTAACTTGCCTTATATGTCAAGATAGACTGTCCAGAGGAACCGAGAAAAAATACAGTTTCGGAAACTACACAATGCATCGCCATATGACTAGGTGGCATCCTAACAACTACAGTGCTGCACAGTTTCGGAACGACCTAGATAATCTCCCTATTATGGCCAGAAGATCTGTTGTACCGGAAGTAACGGGACCAGAGGGCAGGGAGATGGTGCCAAATATACAAATGAAATTTGGTGAAGTAAAACACATCTGCGTATTTTGCGATGGATTCATTTCCTACGGAGAAAGAAGCATCACTCTGATCAACAGAGCTATTGACTATCATATGCAAGTTTGTACGAAACGCCCAAAATAATAAATACTTCTTTTTTTGTTTTGTTGCTCCTGTTGAGCCCTTTACAATGAATCGTTTTCATTGCCCCCTCCAAGAAAAACCCCAAAAAATATAAAACTGTTCAGAAAAATTCAAAAAAAGTAAAAAAATGTTCCGAAAAATAATAAAAAAAATATAAAACAACAAAAACAATAAAAAAAAAAGTTCTTTTCAGAACTACCTCCCCGGTATTAAAAAATTGGTACAATATTTGGAACTGTGCCAACCTCTATTTCTCTTAGTTCGCTTCCCAGTTCGCTCGCCGGTACGCGAACCGGAAGCGAACCAAAAACAGTAAGTATAAGGGAAGGAAACAGACACTTATGTTAAAAGAAAGACAGCTATAGGGGAGTAAACTAGAGATACTATTACCCGTAATCCACTGCTGATGATGTCACATATTACATCATTCATGACATGCTCAGTGACATCATCAGCAGAGGATTGCGGGTTTTTTGGCAACGTGCCTTATCCACGGTTTAATAACGCTGCCTTTTGCTTTATATAAGTTTTCAAATTGTATGAAATATATACCAATAGGTCGTTATGAACCTTTAGGTAGTGCTTTTCTTCATGAGGTCTGGTCGCTTCCATACACATACAGATGTTTCAAAGATGATCAAGAAGTTTATCTGAATGGAGAGGAATGCACTGAGACGCCAGATCATTCACTAATGTGTAGGCACATACAGTTACACGGTTCATGCAACAAACACCGACCAAATATGGCTTGCGTGTTGCAAGGCACGCCAGTTCCTGCTATCATCCCCACGTTCAAGTTGTTGGAAAATGGTAGTTATTTGATGCTCAATAATGAAGATTGTTCTGAGTTAATTAAAAGTATTCCTTTTATCGTAACAGTAAGTGAACGGGTTATTTGCTGCAGAAATGTTCTATTTCCTCCCACACATGAACATAGGGAGTTTTCAATCTGGCCACAAATACCAACCTTGGGACGGATTTCAACGGCATGGCAAGAATAAGAGCTCTTTTGTCTCAGAGAGAGGTGGCCTTGAGTTCGGCCCGTGAAACTTTCGTGCTTCACATAGCGAACACCCGTACAGAGGTGCAGACCCTTTTCAATTAAGATTTGCCTTTCAATTTCAGCAAGATCGTTCCGACTATCTTTAACGCATCCTCCACAAAGGCCCTGGCGCACTTTTTTAAAGTTGTTACCAGTGGTCTCGTGACTTCATTTGAGAAAATCTTTGGAGTCATCCCTGCTTCCTTTCATTATATTTTCTCCACTCTGCTTCGTGGATTGGCATTTTTACTTGCATTACCAGCGGACGCTCTTGTGCTTTTTTACATTTTTAAATATGGATGTCCCTCCTATGCAACCTCCCACCCTGCAGATGCTGACACTGTTCCGCAATCGCATGCTAGAATATTATGGCACAATGCCGTTGGCGATATTAAGCACGGCATATGGATTATCTTTTCGATTCTCCTACTTCACCTGTGTCCAGCCTGTATTTCACTGCCTGACCTGTGATTTCGATTGGGCCATTGATTTGTGTCTCTGCGGACCGGTTTCTCCTGACGTCGACTTTAATCAGCTGATGACTCCTATCATTACTCACGAGTTGGTTTGTCCTGGCGAAAGGATTATGGCTGTGGCATTGATGCATGGACTACTTGGTCCCTGGAATTTACTGGCGGCAGCACAGTCTTTCTTGGAACAGAGCTTTCTTGAAAACCCACCGAGCTGTCCTCTGATGGTGATAGAGGATCCGGTGCTGGGAGAGCACGTATGTTCTTTTCCGCTTTTAAATTGGATGGCTGAACTGTTTTCGGATGAAGACGGTGACTTCCTATTGGAGGCTGTTGCAGCTTATTTTGCATACACAGTTATGTCATAGACCTTTTTCATGTTTGATATGCTGAGTACTAGCATTTCATTGACAATTCATTGACTTATTTGTCAAGTTTTTATTATTTACCTTGCCTATTGGCTTAAGACTCGATAAAGTACTTGGCTGTTTTATTTTTCTTTAGCATTAAATTTTCCTAGTTTTTAATGCTTTACCTTGCGGACCGTCCACATATAAACTTGCAATCTACTCTCATGAGATGGCACTTCTATTATCTTATTCAGTTCGTTTCCGGATCATGGGGAGGTGTCATCTAGGTCCTGGATATCTTTACACCGTGTTAAGTTAGCATGGGCTCATTACCGGTTTAAACGCCATTTTTCCTTTTTTGCAACTTCTGCACACGACACTTAGTTGTTGCTTTAGCTTTCCACCTAGTAGTTCATCGTGGTTTACATGAGAATAATATGTTATTGCTCTACTATCTGCTTTGCTTGTTAAACTATATCTGTACAGCGAGTGCTAAAGTTTCAAGAACAACACGATACAGAATTGTTATGAGGTCTGATCTCCACGACTTCATACTCATAACATAAGTGCAACTTCTGCCAATTCTGGGCATGAGGCGGGTTTTATATTGCTTTGCCGAACACACATACACAACAGTTGATGCGGTTCACATGAAGAGAGAGCTGGTGTATGCTGATGTGATTCCTTCAAATCTAAGACACTAAAGTATGGGCACGCCCTAAACCAACACAAAGAGACCTTCTTAGCAAATAATATAATATGTGTATTAGGGAGGGTGAGATATAAGCAGCCGCGGGCCGTGGAGGGAGTTACGGTGAGGCAGGGAGGCGGGGAGGTGGAGAAGCAGGGTGGAGCCCTCTCTACCTTGCCCCTCGCCCTCCCCGCCTCCCTGCCCCACCGTAACTCCCTCCACGGCCCGCGGCTGCTTATAAGTGTTGCTAACTCTTATTCATTTACAGCATGTTAACATACTGTCACCATTCGCTTTTTATGTACTAGTAACTATGCTGGTAATTTTGCTACTGATAATATGTGTACTTGTATTCTCCACCCTGCTTCTCCCCCTCCCCGCCTCCCTGCCTCACCGTAACTCCCTCCACGGCCCGCGGCTGCTTATAAGTGTTGCTAACTCTTATTCATTTACAGCATGTTAACATACTGTCACCATTCGCTTTTTATGTACTACTGACTATGCTGGTAATTTTGCTACTGATAATATGTGTACTTGTATAATCTAAGATACTACGCCTCAGAAGACGGCATTAGTAAATAAACATTTCAAATACACATGTGTTCTTCTTAACTCCATGTTCTGGTTTCTAAGAAATATATAACGACCGACTGTTCATGAGTTCCACGTATCCTGAGGTACTATAAGTTCATATTCTGGATTGTCTAAACATTGAGAGTTTGTTATATCCAATGTGACACTGTACCTAGCTTGCTAAGGAGTTTTTGATTACTAACGTGAGTTTTGGGACACCCTAATTCGCCGAGGTTCCAATCCTCTGTCCACAGTTCTGTGTGAGAACAGAAACCCTGCGACAGGGGCACCCCCGACCCTTGCTGGAGCTTCATCACACTTGCGATACAACTCCAGCAATGCGCCACCTTTACGGCACAGATACATCACGCTTCTGTGCTGTTTTTGCCCCATGATGCGCCGCATTGTAAATGCAGCACACCATAGGTGACGGAACAGCGGCACAGAATGACTAACACATCCCTGGTGATGCGCCAGTCATCATAAATGTATCCCTATGCTTCTTATCTTGTTAGAGATGAACCGCCATATGTATCATCAAAGTTTTTTGCATTTCCTAAATAGCGAACTTTAAGGAATAAATAGCGATTCTTTACCATTCCTAGTTTGCGATGAGCTATTTGCTAATTACAAATTACCCATTCATTTCCTTCATTTCCATAGGGCGGTTGGACTCACTTTTAGCTCGAACGGCTGAATGGATTTGCACGAAACTTGGCAAAATTGTAGGGACTGGTAGCCCGATGTGCCTTTGCTATGTCTCAAGATATATGCTCCAGTGGTTTTTACGAAAATTAACTTTGAAAAATATATATTGGGCTACATTGGCCTATATATATGTTGGAGCCCAAATGTAGCCCAATGTAGCCCAATGAAGCCCAATGTAGCCCAATGTAGCCCAAAGATGGCCGCCAGACACACAAAAAAACAAATGTAGCCCAAATATCAGCCAGATGTAGCCCAACTATAGCCCAGTGACAGAATGACCAATCCGCTTCGCAAACCTCCGTTACGCGAAGCGGAGCGCTGTTACAGATATATATCTTTTTTTGAACGTTAATTTCTCAAAATCCACTGGAGCACATATATTGAGACCTAGCAAAGGCACATCGGGCTACCAGTCCCTACAATTTTGCCAAGTTTCGTGCAAATCCATTCAGCCGTTCGATTATTATTATTTTTTTTTTTTTTTGCCCCGCGGGGCCCTTTTAAAACCTCCACATCAAACCTAGGGGGTCAGCGAGGATCTACTATTCCCCCTTATGGTCATTTGCCCCTTCGCTTTGGCCTCCTCTTGTCTCTCGATCCTACCGAGAGACAAGATGGCGGCCGCTACGGACTGTTTGGAATGTTGACAGACGCCAGAGAACCAATCAGCTTCGCTTCACAAAGCTCCGTTGCGCGAAAAGTACGCGTCCTGGGCCGCTGCCCGGTCCGCTGTTACAGATATATATCTTTTTTTAAACGTTAATTTCTCAAAATCCACTGGAGCACATATATTGAGACCTACAAAAGGCACATCGGGCTACCAGTCCCTACAATTTTGCCAAGTTTCGTGCAAATCCATTCAGCCGTTCGGGCTAAAAGTGAGGCCAACCGCCCTATGGAAAACTCAATGTTAAAAACACGTTTTGGGACCCCCCTTTTTTCTCGGCCCCCACTGGACGAACCCCCCCCAAATTTTCAAGGGCTGCTCAGAAACAAAATGTGCCATTTTCCTGAAAATTTCAGCCAATTCCGTCCACAAACGCCAAAGTTATTAGACATAGAATTTTCAAAAAACCCATAGAGAAAAAATCCTAACTATATATACCTACTGGCGACCGCCAGTAGGTAATATACATATATATATATATATATATATATATATATATATATATATATATATATATATATATATATGTATATATATATTCACTGAAAAAACCATAGGTTATAGACCATATATAGTTAGGAATTAGCATTTACAAAACCTTGAAAATTCACTGAAAAAACCATAGGTTAGAGACCATATATAGTTAGCTGGACATTTTATTGACATAAAACCAATGAAATTCCATATATAGTTAGTTGCACTAACTATATATCGCGCACCCGCAATCCACTGCTGATGATGTCACATATTACATCATTCATGACATGGTCAGTGACATCACTGATGACATCACTGATGACATCTCAAATGACATCACTGATGACATCATCCAGTGACTGTGTGTTTCTGTAAAGTTTAAATATGTTTTACATATTGAAGAATGAGTAGATGTATAAGTGTCTGGACGAAGGATTTAGTAGGTGCATGACTGAATGTATGAGTGAGTGATTAAATGTGTCTCACTGAGTGCATGGGTTAGTGACTAAACTGTCTTAATTTGTGCATCATTATGTCTGTTGTTCTGTAAACTGCTGCATGTGTTGATCAGTAGCTATATGATTAACTATATGGGTTACTGATTGATTGTCCAAGTATTTGTATGGGAGACTGAGTGTGTGTGTGGCTGGCTGGGAGGTGTGTGACTCTGTGCAGATCAATGTGTACTTGTATCAATGATTGTATAAGAAGGTAAGTATGTGTTAGTATATTTTTGAAAATGTAAGGTGCTCTATGTTTAACTGTATAGACAAGAAAATGGAAGTGTGATTGATTCTTTACAGGACTGACTAGGTGTGTGAGTAACTCCATGGATGAGTGGCAGAGTGTGAGTGTCTGTATAGGTGTATGAGTGCATATGATAGTGTTGTAAAGATGAGTGATTGTATGTATGAATGATTGTATGGGTGAATGAGTGAAGGTGTGTGTAGACGTAGGAATCAGTGAGTACGTATGTAGTAACTACTATTGGTGTGTCAATGGTTTCAAAAATTATACTCTGTATTTAACACTGGGTGAAACAGAGGTTATATTAAAATGTGAGGAGATGCATTGTATTGTCACATGAATGATATCATCAGTGATGTGGTCATTGATGTCAAATGAGATGTCATCAGTGATGTCATTTGAGATGTCATCAGTGATGTCATCAGTGATGTCACTGACCATGTCATGAATGATGTAATATGTGACATCATCAGCAGTGGATTGCGGGTGCGCGATATATAGTTAGTGCAACTAACTATATATGGAATTTCATTGGTTTTATGTCAATAAAATGTCCAGCTAACTATATATGGTCTCTAACCTATGGTTTTTTCAGTGAATTTTCAAGGTTTTGTAAATGCTAATTCCTAACTATATATGGTCTATAACCTATGGTTTTTTCAGTGAATTTTCAAGGTTTTGTAAATGCTAATTCCTAACTATATATGGTCTATAACCTATGGTTTTTTCAGTGAATTTCAATGGTTTTTTAATAGCAAATATCATAAGCTGTCGAATGTCAAGTACGTGGTAAGTAAAAACATTTTCGTGTTTATGCACACTGATCTGCTTTGAATGCTGCCCCCACCCCTCATTTCTATTAGGAGTACTCTCTCTTTGCAGATAGTGAAGGGTAGTTAACGCAGCCCTTTGCCCCCTTTGTAATCCGTCGTGCCTGCTTCTCTCTCCATTTGATTGATTGTTCTCTTTGGTTCATTCTCTATTTACAAACAAGCACAGAGTCGCAATACTCTGTTTAGTCTTTGCAGATAGCGAAAAACCGTGTAAAAAAACAAAAGGAATCGAGCAAAATCAGTAGGCCACTAATGGGATCTCTTTTTGACCTCGCTAAAATAGAAACATTAGGAACAACCTGTTGAAAATAGCAATGCGTATGTACATAAGCGGCGTTCATTTGTGTTCACAGTACCCCTTGTTGATTGTTTGAATCGAGCATTGAATTGTTCAAAGTTGGTTCTCTTAAGGATCTTCTCTGCCTGCAAACGAGGAAGAATAGGAATATTCTCTCTCCCTTTGCAGATAGTGAAGGGTAGGTAACGCAAGCCTTTAACACGTCGTACCTATTTCATTCCTCATTGATTGATTGATTGTCCGAACATTGACTGTTTGGGAATTAGTTCTTTTTGGAGGTATTCCCTGTTTGCAAATAAACGTAGGAAAATCTTTGCAAGTAGTGAAAGGGTACGTAATGCGGACCTTTCTCCCCCGTTGTAATCTGTCATGCCTATCTACTCCCCACTGATTGATGCACCTGTTTCACCCGGACCATTTACTAGACATACGTCATCTGGCCCGACCAGAGAGCACCCCTAGTGAAAAGGACATATGCAATAATAACGAAGTGATCACTGTATCCTGTTAACAGAAACTTTAGCATGAAACAACCTGGAAAGAAAAGAATAGGAAAACGAAAATCAGTAGGCCACTGATGAACATGAACTTTTATTAAACAACGAACAAAGAAACGATAACATAACGTAATGATAAAACCTGTTAATGTCCTAGAAACAAGAAAACGTTAAAATATGCCATTGGTGAGAGACCAGAAAAACAGTAAGAGAAACCAAATCACCCCTCGCTGTCCCACCGCCTGCCACGCCAAAAAAATCGATAGACTAGGGAAAATGCAAGTCAGTAGAACATCCGCCCCCACTCTGGAAACTTCCAAGGTGGAGCAGGGTTCCGGCTACGCCCAGCCGGGAGCAGCCCATATAAGGCAGGTCCTGCTGCCACGCCTCGGCCAGGAGATCCTAACGTAGGGTGTAGCCGGAGGAGAGGCCGAGACCAGCGGGACCCGGCCAGGGGATTGCCTTTACAACGCTGAACAGTTGCAGGGGGGGGGGAATGTCCCCTCGACCCTCCCCTCTCTCTCCCAGTCCGGCCGCGGTGGCCCTTGAGAGTTGCAGGTAGTCCCGCCACATGCTCTTCCGGTCCGGCCACCAACGGTCGGGGGGCCGAGGCCGACGGGATCCGGCTGCAGCCGATAAACCAAGAAACCCGTTCATGGGGCCAGAGCCAGGGGCGTCCGGCCGACATCTACCGGAAGCCCGGCCCGAAGACGGACGGGACACTTCTTCTTTCTTGTATAATTGCTGCAACAACCCTGGGGGGGGGATGTCTTGCACATGCCTCCGACCCCCCCCCCCCCTCGTCCTCATCGCCTGGTCCGGCGATAACAAATATCAAGCGAGACGCCGTGGGGTGCACTGGGAGGAAGAGACGGTGCGAACAGGCCTCTCCCGCCTCCCCAGTGGAGGCTTCCCAGCTGCACCCTCAGCGCTCCAGGCGCCCGGAAAAGAGTTCTTCCACTGTGGCCATGCTGCAACGTCTCGCCCGGCAGGGTGGAGCCCGTCCGCTCATTTGACCCCGCGATCGCCAGTAGCTACCGAACTCTCAAAATGGCGGTCGACCTGGCAAGAGCGGGCCCAGCATAAAGAAATGGCCCGGTCACTGGTTGACTCCACCACCGTAGTCCTCCACGACCTTGAAGATTCTAGAGGAGCCGCGGGAGTCTCCGACCCCCGATGGGGAATGACTGCCATGATCACCCGTGGAGTGACGAAACTGTATTCGCGGGACGTCGGCGCCAGCCTCACTTTGAATTACTAGAATCCTGCAGACCTCACTTCCGGTAAAAGCACAGTGTGACCCGGTAGGAAAAATTGTTGCACCCCCTCCCCTTTTTGACTGATAGTTCAAACCACCGATCCTTTCCTTTGCCCTTTTAACGGAACTTTGGACTGCCTCCCCCTCTTTTACATTTTCTAGAGAAAACAAAACATTAACCACTACATTAGCATAGCAGTTGACACCAGAACTGTTTTCAAATTGAAAACCAACAACATCTTCAACAGAATCCTTTTTGTTTCTGCTGTGACCCTGCTACAGCACAGGCATTGTCCCCAGCAGTAATTCTGCAATGCCGGTAAGAATAGCTGTGGTGCCTACTGGACTCACTCACCCCCGCGGCGCCCCACGCCGTTATGTGCTGGGCGGCAACTTGCTAGACATCACTTTAGTGCCATCTAGATTTCAGCGCGTTCTGCTGCCTTGGAACTATTCGCACAACAGACCGCTACTGACAAGAATATTTCATTATTGGTGCTGTCAATTTCAATAAATCTATTGGATAATTCAAAAGAAATTGCCACGGTCTCTTCGTTGTTTAAATGTTTTTACTGTTTTTGTTTTGTTGTATATATTTATATGTTATTAAAGTTTTATATTCCTACTACTTTGTTGGAGTGCTATATATTTTTAATGTGAGACATAATTGTAAAAACTTTGATGTACAAAGAGTCATTCCTGGAATCTTCCGCTTCAGGCTCGATCCCCTCCCCAATCACAATACAGGATAGTTTTCAGATAGTAGGAACACGTGTGGTGTGACGGATCTCATCGGGTGTGGGCCTTGATCTACTATAACTCCTTTGAAGAGGGGTGATTCTTTACAGCTGAGGCCATAAACTACATCTGCAGGGCTAGCTGATAGCCTGGACAATCGGACACAGAGGAAGAGGAGTGTCAGAGGGTGCGGTAGTGAATAGGGCGAAAGGGAGGTGTCGGGCGGGCACAGAGTGTGATTCTCAGGGAAGAGCAGCGCAGATGGGGGGAGGTTTATTGCCCATGCATAAGACAGAGAGCGGGGGTGACCAGTGCCTGGGGAAGATGCTTGCGAGGGTGAGGAGCCATGCTACGAATCGACAGCGTGCAGAGAGTGGGTCTGGTCAAGACATCTAAAATGGCTGCCGTGCACGACAAAAGTGTGGCATTTCAAAAAAGGCAAGATGGCGCACACAATGTTTTTCAACACTTCCTCATTTCCTTCGAATCGAACGTTAACAGACGTTGGGGCATATTACCAAAGTTAAGCGATATTTATCGCTAACGATGCTTACCAACGAATTTTTTACCGCTAAGCATCGTCAGAAATTATCAAAGATAAACCTTGCTATTATCAAGGTTTATCACAAATGCGATAATAAACGGCCGCAATGCATGAATATCGCTAAAAACTCAGCGATATTCATACATTACCGAGCTAATGCTCTTAGCCATGTTATCCACCTCCCATTGGATAACATGGCTAAGAACTGCTCAGGGTAGGTGTTACTTTTTGGAGATATTCGCGCTTAGCGCGAATATCTCCAAAAGTTGGTAATAGGAGATAGATATCTTGCATGTTGTAATGCAAGTTATTGTGGTATATGGAACTCATACCATAATCTCTCAGGAAAGCAGAAACTGATCCTTTTGGGACCGCCTAAAAAGGCCTAGGGGGTGAGGAGTACTCTACTTTGCCCCCTTTTCACGTTCCGAACTATTTTATTTTACTCTCTTCTGTAATTACACAAAATAGCACCGATAAGATGCATCGGAGACACACAGTGAGAGAAAGGAGGCCGGAGATGAAGAAGAGATGTCAAATACACATTGGAGATAATATAGTGGCAGAAGGGAAGTAAATATGAGTAAACTTACCATGTAACATAAAAATGTTGCACTCTATACTATAAGTCTCATTTTATACTACAATCACTTCGCTACAACCTCATAAATTAAAAATAAAAATGAATAATGTCTCAAACAATTTTTGATTTCTAAATATAAATTTATTCTTCAGAATTTTCTAAATTTGAAAGAACTAGTAACATGTCCTCATCAGCAATGTCCTCATGAAAAGTCTGCAATAATGATTCTTGTAACTCTATCGTCTCCAAACACTCGATAAATTCGCCATCAAGAGATTGATCAAAAAAATCATTCAAGTCATCTCCTCCTTCTGACAATATTTCATTATTGGTGCTGTCAATTTCAATCAATGTAGTGGAATCATTCAAGTCATCTCCTCGTGACAATATTTCATTATTGGTGCTCTCAATTTCAATCAATGTAGTGGAATCATTCAAGTCATCTCCTCCTTGTGACAATATTTCATTATTGGTGCTGTCCATTTCAATCAATCTAATGGAATCATACAAGTCATCTCCTCCTTGTGACAATATTTCATTATTGCTGCTCTCAATTTCAATCAACGTAGTGGAATCATTCAAGTCATCTCCTTGTGACAATATTTCATTCTTGGTGCTGTCCATTTCAATCAATCTAATGGAATCATACAAGTCATGTCCTCCTTGTGACAATGTTTCATTATTGGTGCTCTCAATTTCAATCAATGTAGTGGACAATTCAAAAGAAATTGCCACGGTCTCTTCATTGTGAGCCATTTTATTTTGAAATTGCTTGCTGTAAATTGCAGAAAAAAATAATCACTTTCATTTATCGTTTTTAGTAATACATAATATAAAACTAACTTTATCAAGTATTTAGTATAACAGAAGGACTGCAAATAAATAACAGAAAACATTTTTCAAATTATCTTCAAGTGTACAACATAGTTCCCCTTACAAATTAACAACTCACCTTTTCAAAAGTAGGAAAGATGTTAGTACTGTGTAAATCAAACACCAGAAATTCACCACCAAAAATTCCTCACAAATGTACCTCAGACAGTAGTATCACAAAATGGCTGTGGTTTCCTCTCATTTGACATATATACATAACCAATTAACTTTCATCACACACAAATACAAAACCAAAGTAACATTTTAATTGGTTCTAAATTTCAACACTTTCAAATGTGTTTTCCCCATGCAATTTTCCATAGGACATTTACATACGTCTACAGCCTGAATGGCTGAACGGAATTACACCAAACTTGGCAAAATGGTACATCAAACCTAAGAGGTCAGGAAGGATCTTCTATGCCCCCTTATGGTCATTTCCCCCTTCGCTTTGGCCTCCTCTTGTCTCTCAATCCTACCGAGAGACAAGATGGCGGCCGCTACGGACTGTTTGGAATGTTGACAGACGCCAGAGAACCAATCAGCTTCGCAAAGCTCCGTAACGCGAAAAGTACGCGAAGCGGAGCGCTGTTACAGATATATATCTTTTTTTGAACGTTAATTTCTCAAAATCCACTGGAGCACATATATTGAGACCTAGCAAAGGCACATCGGGCTACCAGTCCCTAATATTTTACCAAGTTTCGTGCAAATCCATTCAGCCGTTCGATTATTATTATTTTTTTTTTTTTTTGCCCCGCGGGGCCCTTTTAAAACCTCCACATCAAACCTAGGGGGTCAGCGAGGATCTACTATTCCCCCTTATGGTCATTTGCCCCTTCGCTTTCGCCTCCTCTTGTCTCTCGATCCTACCGAGAGACAAGATGGCGGCCGCTACGGACTATTTGGAATGTTGACAGACGCCGGAGAACCAATCAGCTTCGCTTCACAAAGCTCCGTTGCGCGAAAAGTCCGCGTCCTGGGCCGCTGCCCAGTCCGCTGTTACAGATATATATCTTTTTTTAAACGTTAATTTCTCAAAATCCACTGCAGCACATATATTGAGACCTACAAAAGGCACATCGGGCTACCAGTCCCTACAATTTTGCCAAGTTTCGTGCAAATCCATTCAGCCGTTCGGGCTAAAAGTGAGGCCAACCGCCCTATGGAAATTAACATGGGAAAAACGCGTTTTGGGACCCCCCTTTTTTCTCGGCCCCCCCTTGACGAACCCCCCCAAAATTTTCAGGGGCTGCTCAGAAACAAAATGTGCCATTTTCCTGAAAATTTCAGCCAATTCCGTCCACAAACGCCAAAGTTATTAGACATAGAATTTTCAAAAAACCCATAGAGAAAAAATCCTAACTATATATACCTACTGGCGACCGCCAGTAGGTAATATATATATATATATATATATATATATATATATATATATATATATATATATATATATATATATATATATATATATATATATATATATATAGTGATACAAAGAGCAGTCATTAAAGTTTATTTAAAAAAAAGTGAAGTTGGGACACTCGGCGGTAGATGAGAGAGAAGAGGTTTGACAGTAGGTGTTGTTTATTCAAGGTCATTGGCTATGTTCACTCATTACTATCCACCGGGTCAGGGATAGGCAGCGTACCTGATTTTACACTTTGAAATCGGCAATATCTACAGGAATAAGGACCTTCCATATTATCAACGGCCATCAGCCCATTGCAGGAACTATTCGCGCAATGTGCTGTGTGCAAATATCTGATGTCAAGGAGGTCCTCACCCGAGTAAATATATCTTTGCCAGGGAGCAGCAGCTGACCTAAAAGATGCACGGGTCCTGGGTCCTGGCTCCTGGCATTGGCTAGGCGCGGAGGGGCACAGACGGGCTTGCCATTGGCGTGCCCGCTGCGCGCATCCGCTGCGCTTTGGGAGAGCCATTTGACTAAATAGCCTCCCTGGCTCTTTAGTCACATGGCTTTCCCGCAGCTGTTAAATTGAAAGGGGACCTGCAGCCTAATCTAGATAAGCATCCCTCCAGATAATGCAGAAAATGTGGTATAATACCGTTGACCTATCCAATGCGCTTGCAGTCATTGACCTTCCACCTAAGTGAGATGGGTTTTCCTGCAATATGGCAATATAGACATTGCGCCTCGTGAGGTATGAATGTATATGGTGCCTTTTAGCAATATGCCCCATTTCCCCACCATTTCATGTCAAAAAGTAAATGTATGCAAACTAGACATGCCGTTACATGGTAGTCCGGAGAAAGCCATGGAGGGGTGTTAAGCAAGGATGTCTCATCCTGGGGGGCACTAGGTGGCCCACTTGCAAGATGGCCACAATGATGTGAGGCTCCTGCCGCCCGGTATTTTGATCCTACAAATATCCTGCCATATGGTGCCATCTGCGGCTGTTGAGGTTGCCAATTGAGAGAACTAGCCTGCCTGCTGCTCTCCACGAAAAATCAGGAGCATTGGGCATTGTGTTCGCCTGTTTTACGCTGCAGCACTCGGGACCGGGAGGTGAGGCGGTGCTCCACAGGAGCCTGGATCAGCTGCAGTGACTGCTCATGGCCGCGACTGACCTTGTGGTGCCTAGGCCGTGTGGGGAACATCTGAGGCTGCGGGGGACGTACCGGCCCTGCTTCCGCCCCTTAAGTGCATTGTGAGCACCTGGTGGAGGCTGCAGCGGGCCCTCCTGATCGTTTCAGCGCCCGGACGGAGCGCGGCTGCTGGAGCTGCCGGCAGAAGCGGGCGGTGAGTGGCGCAGTGCCTCCAGCGTAGGGAGTACCTGGGCCCGCTGCCGGCAGAGTGTAGTGCCGGTCCTTGGCGCTGTGGAGAGACTTTGTGGGGGGTGCGCCATCTGCCATGTCTCTCCCCCCACTCCCGCCCGCACAGGAGCAGCGGCGGGGTCGCAAGCGGTCTGCTTGAATACCCCACCCGCGGCCTTAGAGAGTGGTGCGACATTCTGTGGTGCGGCACTGCAGCTGATGCACCCCACGGGCCGCAGCGGCCGGTAGAAAGAATCCCTATTAAATTGGAAGTGCAAGGCAGGAGAGGCATACATGGGCCCCGGGACTACCTTCTGCCCTGCTGTGCACCTGGAGACAGCTGTCTACACACCAAATAGCTCCGGCTGGTAGAAAAAGATTCTGGACGCCATTTTGTAAAGGAGGAGGCACTATAGTGAGGCAGAGGACACGGGAGAGCTCTTCCCCCTCAGGAGACTGTGGAGTGACTTTCTTGCAGGGGAGGTATTGTGTGTGGTGCCCCCCTGCACGGAGCTGACACCCCCCTGCTAGACTGTTTGACCCCCCCCATTCGGAAGGATAAGAGCAGCTTGGGCCAGCTGACAGTGCACGCTGCGGAAGGGGCACGCCGGCACTGTTGAGGAGTGTGGGCTGTGCACTGGGGGTCTAAAGTTGGAGCAACTTGGCAGGAGTGAATTGGCCTGCCTGCTGGTTTTTTGTACTGTGCACTGGAAGTGGAGGTGCTCGCAATAGCCTTACTCTGAGGAATCTTGCAGATTGTGCGGTGCTGCCTCGCCCTGCCTGTTGGTAACACAGATAGAGCACTGTCGGAAGCAGGTGCACGACTGCCCTGAGCTGTGGAGTGCAGTGAGTGCTAGACAGACGCACGTCTCTAGTTGCGGCGGACCGGGGGACAAAATGGGCAAACCTGACACCAGGCAGCCGAAGCTGAACTTCGAAGCAGCAGGAAAAAAGGCACCCGGAACACGCCAGATGACCAAGACCAGGTTGGGAGAAACCGTGCCCAGGGAGAGACTGCAGGGCAATCTACTGACGTACAGGATATACTGCGAGGTCCTGAATCATTCTCAAACCAATTTATTGTCGAGCGTGCACATAGATCGCTAGGGCCACGTCCCCAGCCTGGCTCCACTCCGAGGCCCATAATAGCAAGAGAGACCGGGATGTGGCCCTGTGAGCTGCGAGAAGCAAGCAGACTCTGGTGTACGACAGGAATTCATTTTCCATCTACCCGGATTTCACACCCCTAGTCCAAGAAGAGCGGCGGAAATTTCTAGACGTCAAGGCCAAATTACGGAAGGCACAAATTGACTATGCACATTTATACCCTGCACGGCTGAGCCCCCATAGGGAAAGACCCCAGGATTGTCCGCTGCATGTTGACTGTAGGGACAATACTGTTTCATTTGTTGGGGGAGGGGTGGGTGGGCACGCTTTTGGAGAAGTGGAGAAGTGTGGCTCAATGGTTAGAGCAGGCAGACCTTGATGCAGAGCTCTGGCCAGGGACCAGGGTTCGATTCCTGCCTCAGTGGGTCTCCGGCTCATTAATTCCCCTGACTGGATATTCTCGCCTCAGTGCCTGTTCTGATCATGGGTCCCACGCTGCAACTCTGGGCAATAGCTTGCTTTGTCTCCACAACGGCCCCAAAAGCGCTGGGATGCCTGGCTGCACCTGGGGGGTGCCCAGGAGTGGACATTTCCCAGGAAAGCCAGGAAGGGTTCCTAAGCGGTATACGGACAGCGCCGGGACACCTCCGGTGGAGGTAGCTGTGCGCTTTACAAATTCCGACATTTACATTTTTATATTTCTGGCAAGTTGAGGTTGCTTCAGTGGGGGGGCTGGGGATACTAGGGGTATGTTTAGTTCTTTGTATGCCAGATTTTCAGAAGCGAGTTAGTTCTTTTGATGTAATGAGATTGCTACTCAATCAGGTAGTTGAGTGCCCCGGTAGCGGTTTGTTGATAACAGACTCTGGGGGGGACGAGGTAGCCTACATTTGTGGGATGATATGCATATAGATGACTGACGTTCAGGAGTATGGCTGATTTTGAAGCAGGGAAATTCAATATCCTTATGTGGAATGTCAGAGGATTGGGTGATGCGAGGAAAAAATTACACATCCTGGCTTACATAGAGAGACAAGGGACACACATTGCTATGTTGCAGGAAACACACTTTGCCCCTCAAAGTATTAATACTTTTGCAAGTAGATGGGCGGGACATAGAGTCTTCTCCTTTTACTCCACCGATGCGAGGGGGGTAGCAATACTCATTAAATAACAGGTGCCATTCCACTTGGCCAGGGTGTCATGGGATGTGGAGGGCCTCTACTGCCTGGCGTGGGGGAGGCTGGGGTCTGTATCTGTCACACTGGCCTGCTGCTATGGACCCAATATTGATGATCTGCATTTTTACACTACACTTTGGGCCACAATATTTGAATTGGCTCTGATCATATTATTTGGGGTGGTGATTTTAATGTCACGGTCAACCCGAGTCTGGATAGGTCGCACCCAGCCCCTCACCATCACACCAGAGCGCTCGAGACTTTAGATGGTGCAATCACTGAGTTTCAATCGTTAGACGCCTGGCGGCACACCCATCCACTCGCGTGGGAAGGTAAACACGGTGCAAGTTGCGTCATGGGCAAGACTGGACTATTGGCTACTGTCCCGTGGGTTGGGGCCGGCCATAGACCAAGTGCAACATCTGGCTAGGACGTACTCGGACCATGCCTCGGTCAAGCTCACACTGTTCTCGTCTGACTTTAATGTGCCACGTAGTGCTTGGCGGCTGCACGCCCCTAGCTTGCTTGATACTGTGTTCCAGGAAGAACTGCAGGATGAAAAACAAGATTTTTTTGCACGCAATAAGGGATCAGTGATTAGTGTAGAAACCATTTGGGAGGCATTCAAAGTAACTCTCCGACGGTTTCTGTATTGCAAAGGGGTCAGGTGTGCTTAAGGACATCACCAATCAGATATGAAAGTTGGAGGCAGCCAAAGCTGCCCAAGTTAAGTTTAGAGAGACACTTACAGAATACATGGATGCAGCTCGGAGAGAAACGAGATTCCGGGGTAAACACTGGGTGGCCCGAAGCTACGGTGAGGGGGAGCGGCCGGGCAAAATGTTGGCGCATATGGTCAGGAATCCTAGGTATGCAAATTTTATACAAGGGACAGAGGATCTAGAGGGGGCAATGTATTGGGACACAGCAAATATCCTAAATGCTTTTACACAGCACTATCAATGCCTATCAATGGGCGACTTGGACTTAGAGGGTTATCTGGGGGATGTGGCCCTGGGATAGCTCAGTGATGTACAGCGAACTTTTGTAAGTGCCCCATTTGAGCTGGACGAGGTCAGGTAAGCCATTATGAGTCTGCAATCAGGGAAGGCCATGGGGACAGATGGAATACCGATAGAATTTTACAAAACATATATTGACTTCATGGCCCCCATTTTAAGAGAGGTGTAGGAGGAATCTCTACAGGTTTGTCTCCTTCCTGTATCTATGAGAGAGGCCCTGATTATTTCATTATTGAAGCCAGGGAAACTGCCCCAGCACTGCGACTCCTACAGACCCCTCTCCCTCCTAAATTGCGTCGCCAAGATTTTAGCCAAGTTGATCGCTACCCAGCTGAGCCTGCTGATGGAAAACTTGATCCTCCCAGACCAGTCGGGCTTTGTTCCTGGGAGAGCTATGTCCCACAACCTGAGGCCTTTTTTGTATGATTCTTAATAATGTATTGCCTGACTGCCCATGGCTGCTGTTTTTTTAGATGCCACCAAGGCTTTTGATTCCATTGAATGGGATTACATATTTGCAGTGCTGCTGAGAATGGGGTTCCCTCCTCTCTTCCTTACATGGATTCGGTTATTGTATCAGATGCGGTGGCCAAAGTATCCATTAATGGAGGAACGTCTCAGGCGTTTCCTATCACTCGGAGTACTCTCCAAGGATGCCCTCTGCTTTTTACAATAGCAGTCAAACCTCTGGCTGCAAGATTAAGGCAACGCCACAATGACAAAGCCTTGCAGTGCAACATGCGACAAGTGCTTGTGTGCCTCTATGAGGATGATATCACGCTTTACATCCGTAATCCGCAAGATAATCTGAACCCGAACCTACCTGAATTTATTATATTTGGGCAACTGTCTGGAATCCACATAAATTGGGGAAAATCTAGTATCTTTCCGCTGACGGTGACTACAGTCGGTTCCCGCTGGATTACCCCCTGGAGTGGTGCGAGGATGACGTGCGATATTTGGGAATACAGCTGATCAGGGACAGAGAGGAATTTATGCGTTTGAATTATGGCACTGCAATGACCCGAATAGCAGACTCTGTGACCCGCTGGATTGCACTGCCCTTATCTATGGCAGGCCGAGCCTCTTTGATTAAAATGGTGATCCTACCCCAACTACTTTATCTGTTTTTAAATATTCATTATTACCCTGGAACATTTTTTTATCAGGGCACTCAGATTGGAAATGACGCACCTAATCTGGGGAGGGAAGCAGCCGAGGTTACAATGGGATATCCTCACCAGATCTTATGCCCAGGGAGGGTTCGGAATTCCAAACTTCGAATTATACTATACCAGTGCGCAGGCACATTATGTGTGGTTCTGGGTCAAACAGCCAAGGTATATGCCACAGGTTGCGGCGGAACACTGGCTCGCACACCCGCTTCCCTTGGATGGAGTGATTCATGAACCGCCCAAACCTAGGGAACAAATGTCGACCACTGTTACAGGAACAGTGATGGTGTGGCATCGCATAGGGCAAGTACTACAATCACCCCTACTATATTCTCCATTGCTGCCACTTACATATCACCTGAGTATGCTCCTTCTCCAGGAAAAGCTGTTCCACGATTTCAGGAAGCGCACCCACATTCACACATGGGGGGACCTATATTGCGAAGGACAGTTTCGCTCGTTTGATCATACATTTCATGGACTGGTACACTCCCCTCTTGACTTTTTTTGTATATCCGGTTTAGGCAGGGTATCAAATCTCTTACCCCGAACTTCCCTGAGGAGTCACAGGTGCTAACCCTACTACAATTGTTACTCAAGAGTACAGTGGCTAGGCGTCTAGTATCCCTGTTATATAGGGCAGTTCACACACGGAGAGAGTTGCCGGCTGCCCCTGCCCGTGCAAGATAGGGAGAGGACTTGGGTGCTGACCTGACAGACGATCAGAGGGAATATTGTTGCCTACAAACGGAGAAAGTATCGTCCAGCAGTAGACTTCGTATCATACATCATACATTTTTACATAGGCTATATTATACACCTGCTAGACTACATAGATATCGCTTGCGGTACTCAGATGTGACAGGTGCAATGCACCAGGAGCGGATTTTCTCCATCTAGCCTGGGCCTGTCCAGGAGTAGGAGCATATTGGACACAAGTGTTTGAAGCACTGACATTAATGACAAACACGCGCTTGGAACCCACACCTTTGATGGCCGTGCTTGGCTATGTCCAGCCAGTGCAGGCAGTGCACCGTAAGTATGTGGCACTGGCTCTGCTCATGGCTAAGAGGCGGATAGCCTGCAGATGGGGGAGAGGGCGGGCACCCAAATTCAAAGACTCAATTACTGATCTAGTGCAATGCCAGGAACACCTTACAACATACGCTGAGCTGCTACCTAGCGCTTCCCGGCCTAGGGACATTTGGGCCCCATTGACATGCTATCTCCTACAACACTCACAGATAGAAGAAACAGATGGCATGGGGACTGCCATACATTAAAGACACTGAGACGCATACACCTGGTAAGGGGCTTCCCTCGCTGGGAAGAGGTGAAAGGTGGAGCACAACATAATATTATACATAGTGGTGTAGTCTTTGAGATGTTCACCCCTTAGTAGTGATACTGTACCCTGCTGTGGGAAAACTGATAGACACTGCTCCATTTACTGTGCTTCAATTCCCTGAATAAGAACACTGAGCAACGCTTATGTATGTGATATTTCGTTTCATCCCTTACTAAATTGACATCGGACAATGTTATCCTGAAATGTGTGAAATGAAAATGATTACCACAACTACCATGCATACAGGAATGATGTTAGAATATTGTAAATGACTGTAATGAAAAGATGGCTACTGTTTTGTTTGTTTGGAAAACTAATAAAAAATAATTTAAAAAAAAAAAAGGATGCCTCATCCTCTGCAGTACGTTAGCGCACCCACATGAATTACTGATCAACTTGCAAACAATCCAATGCCAAGGTGAATTAGAAAGACAATGTCTCTCAATGCAATGGTAACAGTCGCTTATGTACATATAAAAAAGCTCATAAAAGCAGAACAACCCAGCAATAATAATACAGTCCCACCAATGACTCCCCACCTAGAGTTGGGAGAAAAAAAAACACCCTACCCAATTGAAGCAACAAACAAAAGCAAGAGCAATACAGTAACAGTGGAGAAAGAGAGGGAGGGGAATATAAAGAAGGATGTAAGGTGGGGTAGAATGAAAATAGAGGAAAGGAAAAAGAACAAGATATAAAAGAGAGAAATATTGTCAGGGGTGTGGCACAAGGGCGCATCTCATAAGAAGGGATCACGGTGCCCAGGGATCAATAGTCATTACTCAGAAGAGATAGACCTCCATGGGAACCATATGAACATCTAGCATGTCTATCGTGAATCAAGCAAGAAGAACAAAAAAGAGGTGGTCTATTACCTTTCAGCAATTCTGTTATAGCACGCTACATTTGTGGGGTCCCAGAGGAGCCCAAATGTAACCAATTGCATCCAGATGTACAGTTAAAAGTGGGATGCACCTTTCTCCAGCTAAACACCATGGGCCCTTGTCCCCCTCTTCAGTTAAATTATCTCATCAGCAGATTGTGGCATGATTTTTGCAGTACTACCGCCTCTTCCTTGGCGCTACTAAGGAGTTTGTGAGTGACTCTACCGCTACTCGAGTCTAAAGCAAAAGTGTCTGTCCCTCTGCGGATAGCCATGCCTGCCTGCAGTGGCAACTCCTTACCCACAGCTTTCTGAGAGTTGTCAGACTGAGCGCTGGGAGCCACTCCTCCGTGCCTCCTCTTGTGGCATGATATGAGAGGGGCTTGGGACCACTGTGACCATTTCTGCGATGCCCCAGCATGAGAGGAGGATCTCTGTGCCTACACCCAGCTCCAGGCATTCTTAGGATTGGTGAAGAAAAATGATTTATTGTCCAAAACAATCTTAAGTTTGGCTGGGAGAGGAGAGCACAGTGGAGTCAGATTTTGCAAGGAAAGATGCACAGTGTTTCTGCACAACCACAGTGTATTCTGGGAAGATTAGCACTCTGCTGTTGCCAACCGTGTAATGACCAGCTGTTCTTGCTGCTTAGAGGATAACATCCTGATCCTGGAATGGAAGGAGTTTCACCACCACCGATCTGGGTGGGGCGCCGGAGGGTGAAAGCTGTGCTGGTGTCAGGAATCAAATAAGTGTGGTGTCTCTTGCTCTGAACAAGTTGAGGAAGAATCCAAGTAAAGGAAAAGTTATAGTCAAGCATCCAATGATCAACCATTGGAAGAGCCTGCAGAGTTAGGTAATTTAGGACATTGTTAGATGGCCGCTTTGTTTTGTGAATCTTTGCAGCCAGTACCGTTTGTACTCTCTCCCGAGAGTTTGTGATTCTAGAGACGTGCGCGCGCCTCTGCACACTTCAATTTTGAACTCACTGACCAGAGTTTGTTATTCCTTGTCAGCTTTCGTTTTGGTGAACCTAGTGACGGCAGACAATTGTTTCGTCAGTTCAAGAGCAGTGTCTCTTGAGGAGTGGTTCCAGTCTGCGCAGTCACTGTGACTAGAACAGCTTCTACCTGTAAAGCGTCTTCAGGTTTGCGTAGTCTCAGAGTGCGAGTGACCTCTCCGGAGGGTAGCGTTCTCTTTCCGTGCTTCCTCTGGAGTTTACAAGCAGTGTCTATCACTCGTTCTTTGTGCAAGTTAAAAGAAGCTTCCAGTCATTCTTGCCTCAGTCGGGGGTATCCTCGCTTCAAGCACTTCAGCCGAAATTACCCGAAATCATCTGCATCTGGAAGTCAGTAAGCTTATAAAGATTACCCCCTGGAATTCTTATTGAACTGAATTTCCTTGCCTCCCTTTTCTGGCGCTTATCCTATGCTTTCCTCCCTCGTTTTCCTCCTTTTTGCCCTTTTTGTGTGCCTCATTTATTTTGAAAGACTTGATCTGTTGGAGACTTAAGTTGGCCATGACAGACTCTTGGATACCTTAGTTCATGTGATAAGGAAAAGACTTGACCTTCATCATAATACTCAAATAATATAATGCTATTTACATGTGGTTGGGTTAGACTAGCAAAACTCTAACTTAGAGCCACACTGAAGAGATGCTAATACTCCAGAACACCTTGGTAGGAATTCTATAAGTAAGGTTAAATTGTTATGGCAGGATGTTAGAGTAGAGTGGTTTATTACGTGTCTCCTCATTTGTGCCTTAGGTTCCTTTCCTGGGATCAACACGGGCGAAGAATAGCAGAAGAAACCTAGTAAGGCTTCCAGAGTTGGAGGGCTGGCAATATTTGGAGTTTTCTCTTCTCTGTCCATTCCCCTTTCCCCCCTGGTTGGTGAGTCTCGCCAGAAACTCTTGGTTATTCGCACTGGCAGGTGGGCATTGGGAAATAACATCCATTCAGCTTCCGCGGAGATTCAGGTACTTTCTGACAGATTGAAGTGCCCACAAATTTTATTCCGCCTAGGCAGAATGGCTGAGGGTTTTAGTTTAAAATCTCTGGGGGAAATGTTGGAGGTTATTCAAAGAGAATTAGGGAAAGTAAGAGAAGAAAATAAGAATTTAAAGCAAGACCTAGTAGCCTCCCGTCAAGAGACAATTTTGCTCACTCAAAGGGTAAATGGGTTAATTGCTGAAACCCCCTCCTGCTTCCCCTGCCCACTTCTCATTGTTCTACACCAGAGTCTAACCAAAGAACTGTTGCGCAGGTTGTTCATTATGTGTCCCCACTGAAACCATTGGCTCCTCCTGAAAGGTTTTCTGGGGAGCCACAAAAGGCCCAACTTTTTTAGACTCAGTGCTCCCTTCATTTCATGTGTTGCCCTACCTTGTTTACTGATGCTCAATCCAGAGTGGCCTTTTTCTTATCCTACTTGAGTGGTGATGCCGCCAACTGGGCAATGCCCTTAGTGTCTAGGGACAACCCATTCCTCTATGACCTTGAACTATTTAAAACCACATTTTAAGGATCTTTGACAGAAGAAAAAATTCCCGGGCCACAGACAATGAGTTATTATAACTACATCAAGGAAACAATGATTTGGTGACTTATTTGACTCAATTTATTAAGTTAATTGTGGAGACCGATTGGCCAGAAGAGAAGAGAGCTGCTCTTTTCTATCGTGGGCTTTGTGATGAAATAAAATATACTCTAGCACAGATTCCCAAACGACCTTTGGAATTATCTGCTCTGGTGGATTTGGTCTTAGAAATTGATTTTCGATGGTCTGAGCGGAAAGGAGTGAAAAGATTTCTGCTTTTCTACCCCACGATTTGATCGAGCTAAACTAGAGGTTGGAAAAGCCTTGACTGCTCTTACTGAGGTGGAGCTCATGCAAATTGGAGCTGTGAGAGGTCCATTGACTAAGGAAGAGAAAGAACAGCGAAGGCAGAAGAAGTTATGTATGTATTGTGGATCTTCAGGGCATTTTGTTAAGGAGTGTCCAAAAAGACCAAAGTTTTCATTGAAGGGAAACTAGCAAAACCATCAGTAGGTGGGGTCGCTCTGATGGTGCAAGAAGACAAAACGGCTCCAGATTCCCATCACATAATGAGCACTCTGCAGATGTTGACCCTTAATTGATATTGCACGTGACTATTAAATTCTAGAATCAAGAAATTGTGGGAATCAAGAAATTGTGGGAGTTGCGATAATGAGCCAGTAGACTGTGCATCAGGTGATGGCCTGCTCACCTCAGTGTTCCGGGGCTGATGTGCTGGGTCTTGGTGGGGCGTCGGCACCATGAGGAAACCACGTCCGACTAAACCGCTGGTGGCCTCTTTGCTGCACCTGGATAATGATGTGGCATTGCCCTTGGCTTTTGGATCTGGCTTCGGAGGTGCCCATGACTTGGCTGTGCTGCCTGCTGCTCCTGGCCCAGACAGAATAGCACAAATCTTAGATGCAGTCACCGCCTCCAGAGTATCTGGAGATGCCAAAATTTATGCTGTGGCCATTGATGTGACTCTTTTCTGGGAAGGTCTTGAAATGAAGAGTATGGTGTTGTCAACTTCTTCACCTTCTTGCAACAGAACAGCTCCAATGCCTTTGCAACTGGCATCAGTCATGATATAGGAATCTTTGGTGGGGTCAAAGCTGGCAAGATTTTGTGCATTATTGAGACAACTCTTGATAATATTGTACTCTTTACAACAACCTTTGTCCCAAACAAATTCTTGTCCTTTTTTTAGCAAATTTCTCAACTTTTCGGTTTTCTGGGCAAAACCTGGAACAAACCTATTATAAAACTCTGACATCCCAAGAAACTTAACCAACTCATCCTTATTACTGGGATATTTAAGATTTGATATAGCTTCCACCAACGAAGGCTTAGGTTTGATACCAGAGCCCGAAACAAGATGTCCAAGATATTCAATTGTCTCAACCCCCAATTTACATTTGTCTAATCTAAGCGTGAGACCCGCGTCTTGCAACCTACGCAACACCGCACACACCCTGTCATCATGTTCCTTAGGGCCAACGCCGTGAACTAAGATGTCATCTTGATAAACCTTGACACCACATAAACCATCTAAAATACCCTCCATCACTCTTTGAAATACCGAGGCCGCAGATATAAGACCAAACGGCATCCTAAGAAATTTAAAAGTCCCAAAGGGAGTGATGAAGGTTGTGAAATCCTGACAAGATGGGTGTAGTTTTACCTGGTGGTAAGCAGAGGAAAGATCTAATGTAGAAAAATGTGTGGCCCCACCTAAAGAAGAAAGCATTTCAGTTATGTTCGGGAGGGGATAATGGTCGACAATCACAGCTTTGTTCAACTCTCTCATATCAATGCATAATCTTGCCTCGCCATTGGCCTTACGGACCATCACTACAGGAGAAACCCATTCTGTACTTTCAACCTCTTCTATCACACCATTGTTTTTCAGTTTGTCGAGTTCAGCTTTCATTTTGTCACGAACCAAAAGTGGGACATTTCTTACTTTTGCCACAATAGGAACAGAGTTTTCTTTTAATTTTATCAAATGAAGGTACTTTTTAAGACACCCCAGTTCTTTAGAAAAGACTCCAGGATATCTTTTTGCCCAACCAGTATGATCTGAGACAACGGTCACATTAACAGGTATTTCTCTCAAACACACAGAGGGAGACTGATTGGGATCAAGATAGACCCCAAGGTCTCTCTGATGTTCCCAACTGATGAGGGAGTCTCCTTCCATGGAAACATAAATTTTAGCGGCTGTGACTCTCCCTTTGAAGTCAATGGAACCAAGAAAGTACCCTAACAGGTTTATTATTTTTCCACCATACCCTCTAGGAATTAGGTCTGGTTTGAGTAACTTTACTTTGTTACGCAAGTATTTCTCAAAAAACAACCTGGGAATAAGCGTGATCTTGGCGCCTGAATCAAATAATATGTTAACAGAACATCCCTCTATGAAAACATCTTCCATGGGGCCATCAATACCAACTGCATTCACTTGGCATACAGTTGAATCTGCTTGTTCTGGTTCATAAATATCTACCACACGCACCTTCTTCTGAGCTTTACTGGACCTACAACATTTTGTGAAGTGCCCTCTCTTCTTACAAATAGAACACGTAGCTTTCCACCCAGGACAATCTTTGGCATTGGCTAAGTGGCCCACATTTCCACAACGAAAACATTTGAAATTAGTTAACTTGACCTCTGAACTAGGATTTTTGTTATCATTGGAGTTTCCTGTTTCTGACGTGTTAGACTTTTGGGATGTAGGAACTGAGGTCTTTATTTCTTTTACCTCAGTAGACCCTTTTTTCTCTTCTGAGGTGTTTTTACGGATCACCTCAGAGCAAGTATTAGAATGCTCATGTAATTTAAGAGCAGTGATAACTTCATGTAAACTTGGGTTGTCTTTTTGCCAAAGACTATCCTTAGCTTTCTCGAGAGACGAACCAAGCATAAGCTGGTCTCTAAGTCTCTCATCTAACGTACCAGCAAAGGAACACGTAGAAGCAAGTTTACGAAGAGAAGTAACATATTGTTCTATGGTCTCATTTTGTTTTTGCATTCTTTTACCAAAGTGAAAACGCTCTAAAACCATGCTCAATTTTGGAAGATAGTGAAGGTCCATCTTTCTTATGCAAATTTCATATTCATTGAGTGTGTTAGCTTCAGCATCAGGCAGATCAGGTACATTTTCGAAAACGTCCTGGCCCTCCGAGCCCAAACAATGCATAAACAATGAGGACTTCCTCTCCGCACTGAGGGAAGTACCACACACTCTGGCATAGTGAGCAAAGACCTTCTTCCACTTGAGCCAAGGAATGGGAGGATCTCCTGGCTCAGAAAGGAAAAAAGGAGGGGCGGTGACATTTTGCATGTTTAAATAATGGGAGAAAAATGCCCTAAAAGTGACCTGAGAGGCCTCACGAGCTTGGTGCTGCTGTTTGAAAGTGGAGTCAGAGTAATAAAAGCTTTAACAGAATGTAGCTTGTAAATAAGGTACAATAAACCAAAAACGCATGGAGACAGAATGCTGTGCCGGTCAGCGAAAGCAAGACTGCCGGGTTTCCACTGGAATGTAAAGGAACCTTTAAGATTTGTGGTTCAATGCAGGTATCAGTCTCGCAACAGTCTTAGTTCAGTGAGTAGAATGGTGCAGATGAACAAGAAAAACCAAATAGCAAAGCGCTAGAAACAGATGTTGGTCACGGACAGGCAACGAGCGTGGCTTACCGCTTCCTTACTGCTCGTTGAGTGACAGGAGTTTCTTGTAACGATGCGGCGAAGGTAAACTGTGCCGTTTGAAAACTGATGCTGTGCCGATCAGCGAAGGCAGGACCGGCAAAGATGGCGGAGGATGTTATGACGTCAAGGCGTGGCGTGTCTGCGTGATGAGCGTTTCCTCTCAGCGCTGACTGCGGTGAAACTGAGGAAGACGGGGAGAGCTCGCGCGTTGCTAGGATGCAGTTCAAACAATGCCGTTTGAGCAGAGATGCCGTTTGAGCAGCGACGGTGAGCAGCTCGTTTCAGTTTAAATAAAATATATTTACCAAGTTTCACTCGCAGCAATGTGATGAGAGATTAAAATATAAAGTTCCCATGCAGAATCACGAGCAGTAGCCACAGCCTTCCCTCCAAAAAAATTGATCCATGAATTCAGGAGGGTAGCGAAGTTAAACGCTGGTTTAATTTCCCACAATAAGAGAAGGAACAGTACCTTTGGTTGCTCTCTTGCTGGTGAGGTGAGGCAGGTTTTTTTTTTTTTTTTTAAGGATTCTTGAATAACTTGATATCGTCTTGTTATAGATAATCAAGTTGAAGTTCCACAGAAAAATATGTTCGAGGTGTAGATGAGTTGAGGTCCCTGAGTGTAGGTCTGGTCCAATCGTCGCCAAAATGTAGTGTTGTCCAATAAGTGAAGTCCAGGCAGGCAGAGAAGGATTAGAAGAAGTTTAATGTAGTACATAGACTAGGGACCTCATCCTCCAGAGATCAGCAGGCAACTGACTCAGAGAAGGTGGAACATCTTGAATGAGGTACATTCCAGGATAGAACAGAAGTGTTACACAGAAGGCAAAGGGCAGGACATGTAAGTGAGGTAAAGGATACCACAAGAAAAATGTAGTGTTGTCCAATAAGTGAAGTCCAGGCAGGCAGAGAAGGATTAGAAGAAGATTAATGTAGTACACAGACTAGGGACCTCATCCTCCAGAGATCAGCAGGCAACTGACTCAGAGAAGGTGGAACATCTTGAATGAGGTACATTCCAGGATAGAACAGAAGTGTTACACAGAAGGCAAAGGGCAGGACATGTAAGTGAGGTAAAGGATACCACAAGATCTCCCTCTTATCAATAATGTAAACACAAGAGAATGAGGTGAGATACACCACAAGAAAATTAAGCACAGTAAAAAAGAACTCAGTCCATGAAGCGAGAAGGAACAAATCTTTCCCTTGTAGATCTTCTTACAGGACCAGAAGTTGAGGGTACGGGAGAACGACAAGAAACATTATCTTCAATATTCTTGGTGCGACACACAGCTATTCTGCTGAGATTCCACACCTTATGATCTTGTGTCTTAACAGCATTACCTAGAAGTTTTATAACCTTAATCGGTTGGCTGAATTTTGAAATGCCAAACTTTCTTTCTGGCAATTTAATCCTCACAACATCTCCCACACGCACAACAGTTTTTTTAACAGCTTTCCTCATGTCATACTCAGTCTTCCTTTTCACCACCTTTCCCATCTCCTTCTCCTTCCAGTCACTGCTAAGAGTTTCATTAACCCCAAGCTTCGTGGTAACCCAAGAAGGTTTGAGGGGAGTGCAAGGAGACCTTCCTTTGAACAAAACGAAGGGTGACACACCTGTAGAGGAATGTGGGGTAAACCTATATTCACACACTTTCTTTTTGATAGCCTCCTCCCAATTGTAGCTGGAAACCAAAGCTAACTGCATAGTTTCTTTCAGGACTTTGATGAATCTCTCTACAACACCGTTGCTTTCTGGATGATAAACAGAGGCACGCTTGTGTAGAATGCCTCTCTCTTTTAGAAAACTCTCAAATAGGCCAGAAATGAATTGCACACCATTATTGGTGAGTACTGAGTTAGGTAGACCCTCACTAGAAAACAATTCATCCAAAAAGGTAACCACAGAAGAGGAATCTACCTTGTTCACAATTTTAATAAACGGCCACCTAGAAAACATGTCTACACATACGATAACATACTTGTCTTGACTGCCAACTTTGACAGGGCCCAAGATATCCAACGAGACATCAGCCCAAGAACCAGTGGACTGTTTCCTGATAACCATAGGTTGTGTTCTACACTTGAGTATCTTATCACTCATAGAGCATTGCGGACAATCTCTCACAGTTCTTTCAATCTCAGTGTCCATGGCAGGCCACCAATAGATTTCCCTGACTCTTGTTTTGGTTTTTGCAATGCCCATGTGACTAGAGTGTGCATAGTCTATAATTTTATGTCTTAATTTATTTGGAGGAACAAGTCTACTACATCTCATTAAGACACCATCTACCAAAGACAACTGATCTTTCACGGTCCTAAAACTCTTCACATAATCATTGCAATCTTTCTTCAGACACCAACCATCACGAACATATGCAATGACTTGCTGAAGATCAGAATCAGATCTTAATTCACTTATCCAGTCATCCTCCGTAATGACACCCTCGGTGACCACACAAACTTTCAAATCCTCTGACAAGTCTTCATTACACAAGGAGAAGTCATCATGTTGTTCAGAAATAGCCTCGCCCGTAAGCCTGGACAGACAGTCGGCTAGTATGTTGTTAGACCCAGGCAAATAAGACACACCAAATTCAAAATCTTGTAAAGCGACAACCCATTTCCTTATCCTGTGTGAGATGCAATCAATACCCTTTTTTCCGAAAACTTCTTTGAGAGGTTTGTGATCAGAGATAACAGAAAATCTTTTGCCCCAGACAAATTTCTTTAACTTATGAACTGCCCAATAAACAGCCAGAGCCTCTTTTTCCACTACAGAATAATTTTCCTCAGCACCTCTTAGAGGAAGCACCCCCCAATCACCAAGGTAATAGGCCAGTCTGCTATGTTCCGGTGGCAACCAGAGCAGCAAGAGGTGGAGCAGGAGTTAAAAGAGTCCTCAGAAATTATGACAGAGCCCAGAGATGAAGGCAAACAGCCAGAGCACACCAGTTTGTACCTCCAAGTGTGCGCAGGGCCCCCTCCCTCTAGGGCCCGTCTCCATTTGTATAAGGAAGAGAGGGAAGTGATCAACTGGCAGGGCAGCACAGGCGGCCGTTCAGCCCCAACTAAGTGTCATCATCGGTCACTGGGCTGCCCCCGGCAAGACCCCAGAATTCATGCGTTCTTAGGGAGCACCTGATCAGCCAGGAGAGCCCCGTCTCAAGGTGTAAGCAATGTGGTGCTTGGGGGACGGACTTCTTCATCTGGCATGGAGCTGCCCAGGAATATCGGCATTTTGTGGACAAGAAATAAAGGCTTTTGAAGTCATAACGGAACATGAAATTCGACTTGCCCCCAATATAGTTTCCCTTGGTATGTTAAAAACATCCCTAAGTTCTTTTGTAAATTAACTTCCACCGCAATATTATTGGGCAAAAGCAGTGTCGCCGTGGTGTGAGTGTGGGGGTGGGGTTTGAACAGCCCCTCGTTTTCAGGACTGGCTTAAAGACATGACCCTATGCAAAGAATTGTCTGAAGCTTATTTTGCTACCCTCCCCAGTGCCGCAAGGCTGAGAAACGTTTGGGAGCCCTTGCAAACTTACCTGTCCACTATGAATAAATGCATAAAGTACACGTAACCAGATGTTACTTGTAAGATGCAATACTGATATATAGGCTTAGAGAATATGCCACTTTATTATACAGTAGATGCACTGCAAGGATTGTTGTATAGTGTTGGATATATATAAGCATGTACTAACCATGCCTAAGGCAACTATGTTGGCCTTCTGTATATTTGTTTACTGACACTGTAAGCTGCAACTGGTATCACATTTGTGTGTCCAAGTATAATTTAGTCAGCCTATATAGCAAATTAAAAAATGTTGTTATCTCCACCACCCTGAAAAAAGAAAAAAATCTTCAAGAACATTCCTTCAACAACCTCTGCTGCCACCCCAGTCAGAGCAATCATCAATCATTCCTTGACAATAAGATTTTTCCAAAAGACTTTAAAAAGACATACATGCACCCATTATTAAAGAAAACAAACCTGGACCCTCAACATCGAAACTAAAGACCTATTGCAAACGGACATTCCTCAGCAAACTAATGTACAGAGCAGTATTCACCTAGATGTCTCAGTTTATTTAAGATAATTCCATACTTTCTGACTTGCAAACAGAATTATGTGCAGGAAGAGGCACAGAATCTGCCCAAATCGCCATGTGGGATGACTTTAAAAACACAGTAGACCACAACGCGGTCACTGCACTACTTCTTTTGGACCTTTCAATTGCCTTTGACACAGTTGATCATGACACTCTAATTCAAAGACTCCCCGAAGCCGGCATAGAGGTGACTGCTCTCGACTGGATCCCATCCTACCTTCAAAACAGAATAAATGTCCTCATACTTCCTCCTTTCTCATCCAAACCCTACATCATAAAAGCAAGGGTCCCTCAATGCATTTCAACATCTACATTAAGTCAATTCCAGCAAATGATCAATGAATTTCAGCTCACCTGCTGTAACTACACTGATGACACACAAATACTTCTTAAACTGGAAATCCCCAAAGACATTGAAAACTCAAAAATCTTCAGATGCCTCAGAGCCATTGATCAGTGGATGACATGGAGCAATCTCAAATTGAAAGCATCCAAAACTGGAATACACACCTGTGGCAACTGGAAAAATTATGACTCACTCTCTGCCTGATGATCTGGGACCACTTCTTAACATATCCAAGGAAGTAAGAATCCTCTGAATTACCATAGATTCTAAGATATCAAGGAATGCCCAAGTACATAAGTTAGCAGGACCAAGCTTCATTACTATGAAAACTCTGCGACAGATCTTCCCCATCTAAGATTTCCACACAAGGTCCAAGCTACTATCGCTCTTGAAGTGTTTAAACATGATTACACCAATGGCCTCTACCCTGGATCACCTCTATCACCTACGAAAAGTGCACAACAAATTCCTCTATTTTCTAGCTGCTTAGATATAATGGCTGGCGCAATGGCTGGAGGAGGTGAACCCGGAAGTAATTGTTATGATGGAAGCTGGAACATGACCCACCCTACTACTGGCTAAAATACTGGACCCAACCGTGCCTGTACCCTATAGGTCGGTACTGCAATCAGCAGCCCTACAGTGCAGGAAAGGCTGCATGATTAGAACAGGGGGACTTCCTCGGTATTCACTGGTGCTTTCCCTGGTTGGCCTACCACATGGCAATCCATGGACGGTATGTACTTCTGATCAACTAATGACCTGGGTGGAGGCAGAGTGGAGACGGTAGGAGTTTGCTATCAGGGGAAGTGCTTATTGACATTCGAAGACTTTGTTGAAGGATACGGCCTTCCATCAGGGCAATTCCTTCGATATGAAGCCCTAGTCCGTACTTTCGGAACTCTGTGGGGATGGGAGGAACCCGAGACCCATGAGGTGCTACACTACTTACTTACACTAGGCATGGCTAGCCACCAAGTGAAGTGGCTTTATGTAGCACTGTTCGGGGCATCCCTTAATCCCCTATATGACTTACAGATGCACTGGGAGACGATCCTAAGTAGGGAACTGACTGGCCCGGAATGGTGCAGAATCCTGTACTCATACAAAGGAATCTCCCTTAACACCCGGTTGAAATATATCCACTTTAACTACGTGCGCATGACGAATATGACCTCCCCACCGACTCAGGTTACATATGGAGGGGAACCGCGTAAATGTCCCAGATGCAATCACAATTAAAGCAGATTTTATACTCATGACCTTGGCGTGTGCCAGACTGCGCCCTTTCTGGGACGAGGCCCTATCAACGCTACAAGCATCAGTGGGGCGCTCACTTGCCCCTATGATTAAGATATGCTTGTTGGGACTTTTTCTCAGATCACCTAAACGAAGAGTGAGAATTAGGTTTATCGATTTAGCCTTGGCACTAGTCAGTCAGTCAGTCAGTATAGCTTTATTCGATTTTGGTTTAAAATCATAAAAGCGTACAAGTAAAATCGGTTACAGATAAAGACATACATACAGTGACACATAATATTTGAAGTTAAAAAGCTTTTCCCCAACCCATGGGGATAAGTAGCATAATTATAGCGTTCTTTTCACAGGTTGAGCTTAGATCAAACAGTAATTAATAGGGGTTCCAATACTTGGGATTGTAAAACGGTGATTCCTGTCTGGTATAGGAGGAAAAACTACGGCCGCTCGGTACATGGAGTCCTCTGCCCATTATCATGTTGCAGCCTACCTTTAGGCTAGATGTGGGGATGCATGGCATTCTAGGGTAAAAATCATGCAGATCCCAGACGGAGATTGGGCCATTACCCACTTGGGGTGCACAGGTACGCAGGTATGGGACGATGTTTCTCTGCCTAAATCTAACCAGTACTAGGTCACCATCAATGTTTTTTGGGAGGGAACCCAGCCAACACACCCTTCTGACACTCACTATTGTACCCTCAAGGTTAGGTGGCAAGGGTCTATTTTTTGCCAACCAAAATTTAACCTTATTCAGTAAATCATGTTGTCTCTCGGTTTTCCCAGGTGTAAGTAATGGTACTCCCGCGAGGACAGATACAAAAGGAGCTGCCTCCGGAGGGAGTTGGATAGGGGTAGCTTTTTTATACTGTGCTCTAGGAGCAGTAATCTGTGGCAAAAGAGGTTGTGAAAAAGTTTTATTGGCTATTAGGGCTGACGCGTTAGGGGCTTTTGATTGGATTCTCTTTTGACTTTTATATTGCATAACTGGTTTGGGGTCATTGGGAATAGTAGGTGGGTCGGAACTGTTAGGTGTTTTAAAACATTTTTTGCATTTATTGGCTAGAAAGTTCGATTTGATGGTTTCCTCTTCTCCAGTCAGCCTGTCCCCTAGTATGTTTATTTTTTCTATTAATGGTGATATAATAGAGCTGACCAGTTGTTCGATAAGGGATAATAAATCCCACTGTGGAGGAGAAGCTGAAATGGATAATATTTCGGCAGCCTCAGGAGTCGTGGAAGAATTGCTGCGTGAAACTGTGGGACTTGAGCACAATTTTTGGAATTTAGATTGATTCCCAATGTGACTAATCCCACAACGTTTTCTCTTAACAGATGATGATTGGGGGGAAACTATCCGTTGAGTATTTTCAATGTTGGGTGTTTTGGTTGATGGGAAAGGTTGCAGGGGGTTAACAATATCATGTGACGCACAAGGGCTATCAGCAAAGAGCGGCGATTCCACTAAAGCATGTTTGGTTTTACACAGGGTGTTTAAGTCGTCTAACCATGCAAGAGCGTGCTCTGCGACCACAATTTGTGTGGGCTGGGTAGATATACCTTTATCGACTTCTCTGACAATGGACAGATTTGAGCTGGTTATATTATCCCCCTTGCGAGTCATGTTATATTTTTGGGTGTAACAGAATGATAATCAGCACAAAATACGCTTCGGAAGGGAATATGTCCTTGGAGAAGACAGAGTCAAGAAGCGGAGAACAAAAAGGAAGCAAAAGTCTTTCTTTACCTCCTCGTAACCAAAAGCCAAAGGGGGTGGCCCCGTACCGTCCTCCTCAGTCCTCTGAGGGCCACAGAGGGCCCGCCCTTTGCCTGGCGTCCCGCTCGCGTCCCGCGAGGGAGGGCTGTCGGAAGTTTATTGCGCCTCCTGGCGCTACGATTTGGTCACGTGGTTCTCTGGGCTGCTGGGGCTTGTAGTTCCCTGACCTGCACTCCACGCGGCGGCCAGCGCTTCCCCAGATGGTAGTGGGAGCGGGCAGCGGGAGGCAGGCAGGCGGCAACCCCAGCGAGTCAGGAGGGTCAGCAGTCCTCCACCCGGGCTCCCCGACGGCAACAGGCAAGTTCCCAGAAGCTCCCCCCGCTCAGCAGGGCTATCGGAAGTTTATTGCGCCTCCTGGCGCTACGATTTGGTCACGTGGTTCTCTGGGCTGCTGGGGCTTGTAGTTCCCTGACCTGCACTCCACGCGGCGGCCAGCGCTTCCCCAGATGGTAGTGGGAGCGGGCAGCGTGAGGCAGGCAGGCGGCAACCCCAGCGAGTCAGGAGGGTCAGCAGTCCTCCACCCGGGCTCCCCGACGGCAACAGGCAAGTTCCCAGAAGCTCCCCCCACTCAGCAGGGCTATCGGAAGTTTATTGCGCCTCCTGGCGCTACGATTTGGTCACGTGGTTCTCTGGGCTGCTGGGGCTTGTAGTTCCCTGACCTGCACTCCACGCGGCGGCCAGCGCTTCCCCAGATGGTAGTGGGAGCGGGCAGCGGGAGGCAGGCAGGCGGCAACCCCAGCGAGTCAGGAGGGTCAGCAGTCCTCCACCCGGGCTCCCCGACGGCAACAGGCAAGTTCCCAGAAGCTCTAGTCAAAAGAAGGATAGCCATGTCCTGGAAGTCTCCTGCTGGGCAATTGGTAGGACTTTGGAAACAATATGTCACTTACTGGGCTGGTGCAGTGGGCAGAGTCCTGTCCCGGGAAGAGTCTAGAACCCCGAGACTCCACCCCATGGTTGAGCAATGGAGGAAAGTGTTGTTCAATTGGGAACACCCAACGCCGGCCCAGGAAGATGAGGATTTGCCAATAGATAGGGATGAACCGCGAAACGGAGAAGCTGAAGGGACCTAAATAACACGTAGTATACATGAACTACTGCTAGTGCAATTATAGATTCGAAGAGCAATAGCCCCTAGACTAACGAGAGACAGATGAGCCAATGGGTGAAAAGGAGAGATCAGTTATGTGTTTGTTTGTAGCCCCACCCACCTCCCCATTACGCTAAAGGGAATAGATATTGAATGGTGAGTTAAGTACATGCCCAACAGGAAAACACACAAGTAACCCCAGGCCCCTCGCACTCCCTGTAACCTAAACCACATGACCAACCATTTAAACTAAAGTAGTGACTACCCCCCTACATGTTCCCTAATGGTCACGTTTTTTACAGTTAGACTTAGTTTCCTTAAAATATCAAACAGACAGTACATATGCAGACACTCCCACAAGGTAGGTTGATTAAATAAGAGTAGGCGGCTGCACTGATGATAGACCACACTGCCATACCCCAGAAACATGGAAAAATGACACTGGGAAAATACCGCTACCTACCATAAGAAGTGGGAGTGTGAGGAAGGTATGATGTAGTCATCCTTGTATGTGAATAACCAACTCTTGTGATACAAATAACAGATAATATGACTATGTCTTATTGTCAATATCTAAAATGCAGAATAAAAATATTTTTGCAAAAGAAAAGTGTACACCGGATTCAAAACTCTGCTGCCAGACTTCACCTATATATAAAGCCACAAGACAATATCTCCCCTGCTTGAAAGGCCCTACAACAGTTCCTGGTTGCCAGAAGATCCACTTTAAAGCTGATTTTGTAACACCCCAAAGCAATACATAGAACAGGACCACTTTTTATCAGGAAGAAAATCACAGGATACATACAAAAAAAACTCCTGCTAGACCTATCAGCCTTAGGGTGGTCTTCCCCCAAACTTTTTACTGACCTAGTTTTTCCTTGCCTTAGCACTTTGCACACTTTGCCACTGATAACCAGTGCTAAAGTGCTTGTGCTCTTTCCTCTAAACATGGTAACATTGGCTTATCCCCAATTGGTATATTTAAGTTACTTATAAGTCCCTAGTAAAGTAGTACTACATGTACCCAGGGCCTGTAAATTAAATACTACCAGTGGGCCTGCATCACTGTTTGTGACGCCCACTTAAGTAGTAAAATGTCTCAGGCCTGCTATTGCACAGCCTGTGTGTGCAGTTTTAAACTGCCATTTCAACCTGGCAAAATAAAGCTTTTGCCAGGCCCAAACCTTTCTTTTTAATACATATAATTCACACCTAAGGTAGGACCTGGATAGCCCAGAGGGCAGAGTGTAATGTATTTAAAAAAACATTTAGGTTTTACATGCCCTCGTAATGAACAACTCTTACATTAAATGTTCACTACTGCAAGGCCTATGTTTCCCATAGGATAACATTGGATTTGCATTATTATATTTTATAAGCGTAATTTCCAAATAGAAGGGATAACCAGTTCATGTTTGGTGTCTGTGGAATCACAATTTAAAATCCTAACTTATGGTTAAACCGGATTTTGAATTGCTATTCTGAAAAGGCAACTTTTAGAAAGTTGCCAATTTCTTGTCTTAACCATTTAGTGCTGGTAGCCTGTTTCTGGTCACTTGACTGGGTGTAGCTGAAAGTTGTGACAGTTGAGCTTTTTGTATTCCTCCAAGACAGCCAAATGCAATAGGGAGCTTAGGTTTGCCTGGATGGGCCAGGATGGGAGGGAGGAGCTGGGCATAGCCCCACTTACACCTCAATACCCTGTGTCCTGTCTCCACACAAAAGGCTGCCTACCCCCTGCAGTTAGTCTGGAGCCAGGGCAGGGAAGGCAGGATGCCTGGGGACTTCAAAGGAAAACCTCTAAAAGCTTCTCTCCCACTTCAAAGGCACAACTGCGTATACATACTGGACCTCAAATACCAGCCCTTCAGTACGCTTCTGGACCTGTGGATACTCTGCCAGAAAGAAGAACTTCTGTGCTGCTAAAGGAATGCCACTCTGATGGACTTCTTTTTTACTGTGCTGAGGTGCTCCATGCTACCCTCTTTCCTGGAACTGCATCTTTTGAACCCAGAACGATTTTTTTTTATTTATTGAGTTTATATAGTACGAACTTGACCCAAACGTATCAGAGCACTTTACATAAGCACCAGTTGCGTCACCCATGGACACATTCATTTTGTTAGGCACATGGAGATTAAGTGATTTGCCCAGAATCACAGAATGTTGAGTGCCCCTGCCGAGACTCATACCTGGTCCCCCAGTTTTGAGGTCGACCGCTCTAGCCCGTCAGCCACATTCCACAAGCCAGTTGGCTGGCCTCCTGATGAGAAGCCTCAGAGACATTAAAGGATTCTGACAATCTTGCATCTGCACCTGGACTCTACCATCTGTAAAACTACTCTGCCAAATGGTGCCGCATCGTTCTGCACAACCTGCAGTCTTCAGAACCTGCAGAACTCGTGACTGTATCCAGATTCCCACAATTGGCGCTTTACACCTTTTGGCTCTATTTCTACTAAAAACGTTTCAATTCAATATCTCCTGTTCTAATTACATTTTTGTCATTTTGGTCTTACTTTATTTATTAAAGAAAGTTCTACTTTTCTAACTTGCTTTGTGGTGTTTTCACTACCTTAATGCTTGAACTGTTGCACTAATACTTTACACATTGCCTCTAAGTTAAGCCAGACTGCTCTGTGCCAAGCTTACCAGGCGTTGAGTACAGGCTAATTTGGGGTTTGCTTGTGCCTTACCCTGACAGGGATTTTGGTTTACTGCTTGACCAGGGCTCGCACAACTCAGTCAAACACCAACTCAATTTCTTACACCTGTGTTCCAGATTGCCGCCCCACCTCAAAATCCCAGCATACAAGAAAAATAAACATAGGTGAAACATCTTTTTCTGTTCAAGCAGCCAAACTAGGGAATTCCTTACCCCCAAATGTAAGATCCACAGATAACCATTGTATCTTCAGAAGATTACTAAAGAGCTGGCTCTTCCCTACCTGACCATCATATTAAAAGAAACCAATGTACACCAATAGTATGCACAAGACACCAATAGCGCATATATGTGTGTTTGTAAACATGTACACTTTGATTATATATATATATATATATATATATATATATATATATATATATATATATATATATATAATATATATACGGGACAGCTCCACAGCAACCTCCGATCCCGTAGAACGGTGAAGCAGGAAGACAGACCACAGGATCAGGTAAGTGAAGATTTTTATTTTCAAGTTGCAGCAATGACGCGTTTCGGGCTCGAGAGCCCTTGTTCACAATATATATATATATATATATATATATATATATATATATATCTCAAACAGCAACTCCAGCTACTTCCACCACAGCGTGGCGGCGAAGACAGAGAAACGGACCACTTCTATAGGCAAGATGATTTATTTAACCTTTTCCATCCAGTACAGCATAGGCAGATGACGCGTTTCGGGCTCAAGAGTCTTTGATATATATATATTCAGCCATGTGCATTTCTTTGTACAAATGTACATGTTACCTATGAATACAAATATATGTACTTTCTCATATTTATACTTAACAAATATGTAAACGTATATATATATATATATATTGCTTATGGATAAAATATATACATTCCTTATATTTCTGGATAAAATCTATATAGGTCATTAAATAAATAACATATAAGTATTTGACTACATGTTTATGGGTCTCTAATATGATCACTCATATCACAACATATAAACATGATTATACAGAAAGTATGTGTAAACGTTAACTATTCAATAAACCTATTAATTCTTTAATCTAAAATATATAAATAATCAAATCATAAATAAAATAATACATATTAATTAAGGGGAAAATATAAAAGTGATATGGGTACTCATTTCTATAAATAGATGTTTAAACTTACTAGAGGGATAAAAAATATATAAAAAATAAAGAAATATAAAATATATACATACATACATATATGTATAACTTTATCATTCTAGCCATGTATAAATAGATCAACACACCAATAACATATAAGGTGATGAATATATGCTTATGGGTGTATTTTCCAATGATAACATATCTCTGCCACAATGTGTAAATATGATTATAGCAATTGAATCTATAACTGATTCACTAACTAAATATTGAGGGACGAATATAAATTTAAAAAACATAATAGTAAATAAAATAAAGAACCTTATTTCACAGCAAAAATGTAAAACCTAAGTTTGTAAATATGTATCCACGCATGTACATATGGGACTTTATCTAGTACAATTTTATATCTCCTAATTATTTTCCAAATGTGCATCATGTTAAAACCTCCATGTAAGTATACCTCTTGTGTGTGGCTATGTATCTAGATATTTATATGTTTTCCTCCCACTGCAGAGCGGAAGAAACAAATAAGTTAAGTAATCTCCCCAAACCTCACTAAACCCTTACTCTATGACTAATCCTATTCCCCTTCAGAAATGGCCCCTACGACCACTCTGACTCCTCCCAAACCTCTTTTACTATTATGAACTCCCAAATAATCCTTTCTAAATTCTTCCCTCCTCTGTCCTTACTTTATCCTAGTCATCCAACGTACAGATTCACATGTAAAACACTCCCACCACTCCCAATGTCAATCTATATTTCTCTCTACTAATCTACCACTAATCCATATTTGGGTTCTGGAGTAGTGTGCTACTCACCAAAAAACACTTCTGTACTTCGTCTGGGTTAGTAAGCACTATATAAATACATTTACAATTGCAAGTCACTTTTCCTCATTGCATCAACCAGTATTCAATTATGTGATTATGTGACTCTCTGGTCACATGCACATCTGAAATGATTGCATTAACCAATTGAGATGCCATTATTTTAACTGTCATTCATTTTATCATTTAAAATGAGTGCTATTTTATATGCAGTAACCTGAAAGTGAAAGAAAAAACAGTTCCAGAAGATATTGTTGTTTTTAGCCATGTCCTTGTACCTGACACCACACTCAATGAACCACTTTGGTGATTTACCAAAGTACCAAGGTATCCTTTACCAGACTGGATGTATTTACGTTGTTGGTTCTATGAGTTATTGGAAGTAATGCATCTGGATCTTTAAACACTCCCATGAGACCCCTTGTGTATTGGGCCCCCAAAGTCCAGACTGGTCTTTTATTCCAGCAGGCATTTCCCCTGTGTGCCGGTGCCATTTATTTTGAAAGTCCAGTGATGATGGCGGTGCCTCTTCCCTTTCTCCAATTACCTCAAGGTTATTTACAGCAGTGTTAGGCTTTAAGAGAGAGAGAAAAAGAGAGAAGGAGTTGAAGAGAAAGAGATCAGATATAGAGTACAGAGTAGAGAGATAATGGATGGAAAAAGAGCAAAGAAAGGAAGGGAGTAGGGCCTGGTTGAGCTGTTATACCTTGTAGTGTAGTTCCTATTTCCCTGATAGGTTTTGCGCATTGGAATAACATACACTATAGGCTTGGCATAGGACTGAGGTCAGTATGCCCCTATCGCGTATATTAAACTTAATTACTATGTACCTGCTAACTCAGAGGCCACTAGAAACTTCTTGACAACAAGAAGGGAATAGCTTCTGGCAACCACATGACATAAAACCCTGATCCATCAGGATCATGGAAACAATATATAGTTTTCATTCGGTCACTCATCTCAGAGACGTACATAGAAGAAACAGTCGGGTATGTTTACAATAAAATGTATTGCACAGTTGTTATTCTAGTACTGGTTATATGTGCTGCGACAACTGTTGGACAGTAGTAGAGAAATATGGCCAGCAGTGCAGTTAAATAAAAAGGCAATGTATAGTTCTACCATTTTGCAATAGTAATGAACACATACATGAAATACAGAATACATTAAGATAAAGTCTATACCTCTATGATGCCTAACTAGATGTACCTAAGTGTACCTAGCATGTGTGTAAGTCTTAGAGACCCAAGAATCCCCCTAGGATTTAGTCTAACCCCATTAGCTTAGTGGGACTTCATCCTGATCTCGAGCTGGACACCCCAGCATAGGTGGATGGACCTCTGCCAGCTGGAGCTGTGGCATGACGCAGGTTGCAGCATCTCAGGTCAGAGTGTCAGAATGGAAGTGTCAGTCCCCTCTTGTTTGCTTGGGCAAAGGGAGGTATATTTATACCTGATAGGTGCCTTGGAGTGTTAGTATTGACGTAAAGTCGGTCAGAGGAAGATGTCAGGAATGAACCCTTAGGGAATAGTGGTTCATGTATATTGAAGAGTTCTTGGATAAATCAATAATCCTGTGCTAGGGAAAATCCCAAGAGATTAAGGGTCTGTTTCTAAGAATTAGTTGTGACGTAGGTTAGTCACTGTTGGACATGGAGATGACGTATTTAGGATGGACCGTCTTCTGCACCCAGAGCACACGTCAGATAAGGGACAGCCTCTGTTGCTCATTATTGTGAAAGGAGGGCCAATGTAGATGAAAGGGCCTTTAGTGGGTGAAAGGGCCTGCCTGTCTTTGTGGCACAAAGGATTTGTGCCTCTGAAACCGTGCACCTATGTTAGGGCCTCAATCCAGCACATAACAACCTGGGTTACTTTCGGTTCACTAGCAGTAGCGTTGCAAGAATCTCACATGGGACCTGGTGTAAACAATGAAAATGCCCCTTTGTTATGCTGATGGGCTTTTATAAAACACTGCAGTTATCAGGGTTTAATGAGCCCTGGTGCCACTGCACCTGCTACACCACTGGTAGTTACACTCCCTTTCCCAAGTCCAGTCCTGAATGACCCCAGCCATCACAACACTCAGGATCACAGTTCTCTTGCTTTTATAAGCACTTCAGCCACTGTAAATGAAGACCGTCTGGAAACGGACAAACAAAGTCAAACCTTCAGGCCATCTTCCTTTATAAGTGCTTGCAGTGGCATTTGCGCCCCCACCCCCTTGGAATACAGCCACAGATTACTAGGGGGGCAAGCCCCACACTTTGAAGGTCTTTGCTCTAGACGCTTTAGACATGAAAATGGTAACTTTTTAAAAGTGCCTTTTTCTTAATAGATAGACAAGACTAAAATGTACCATTACATTGTTTTTTGAATAACTATTAAAAGGAGTCCTTGAATCATTTCTCTAGATGATACCAATCCAAAGTGAGAGTTTAATAAATGTAACAATATAGCCCAGTGTTTCTCTATAGAAGCAGGGAGAATTGATACAGTGACTTTTCGGTCCATTTAATTGTAAGGACATATGGAACATTAACCTTTTACCTGTTCTACTTTTAAATACCATAAACCCTGTACTATGGGCAGTAAGGCTGGCTTAGAGGTGAGTTATTAATATTTAAAAGAAGGTTTGGGCTTGTCAAAAGGGGTTATTTTGACAGTTCAAATTAGCAGCGTAAAACTGCCATAGGCATGCTGCCTGTGTGCAACTACCTGGCTGCGCACATAGGTAGTCTTTCATGTGTAGTCTGCACATGTTTATTTGCATGTAACCAGCCCAGTATGCCATAACCTAGCTCACAGCAGTGGCCTTATCTTAAAAGGCGGATACTAGTGGTAAGCACGCTCAGTTCAATTACCATGAATTTACAGTGAGTGAGGCTCGGGTAGTGAGATTCACACACAGTAAAGGTCTAAAAAGCAGGTGATCAAAAGCAAAAAAAATTCATGTGAACTAAATGGGCAGAACCCATTTGCAACAGATTACAGTTTAAATTCGACTCAGAGGACACGCTTTGCTGTCCGAAATAACGGATGCACATAATTAAAGAGACGTATCTCCTAATACAAGAATTCTGCAGGTGCAGGCTTGAATTATCTTGAGAGCAGCATTGTATGTTTTGCTCATACTATTGGAGGAGCAAAGTACTGCGTTAATAAAATGGTGGTCCTGTGCAAGATAGAATCACTCATTTGTGGTAATTAACGTCTTGAATACGATCTGTGTATTTACTAGAACATTGCCATCTCTTTTGCATCATTATTTGTTAACATTTTTAAATTGCTAGATAATATGACAGAATTGCCACATAATATGTTTAATAAGTTACTATTCAGCATAGTTTGCCTTCCCTTGCATATAAATCATCTTCCTTTGACAAATGATTAAGTCAACTCTGCAGCACACGTTGGAACTCCAGGGCTGCATGGTTACAGCGTTCCTGACTATAGTGCACCTGCTATGTGTTATTACTAATACTTCTGAGGCCATTTTCATTATACCACCAATATAATTGGCTCTGTCAAAGTGGATAAAGTGGTATACATGAGAAGTTGACAGGAAGGCATCGTTTTGTGGAAAACTATAGCTGTATTCCATGGACAATGAAGAAATTGAGGTGCTGTGTTGATAATATTGGGTATGTTGATGTTAATTCACTAAGGCCCACATGCATCAAAGCAAAAACCGGTCGCAAACAGGCAGATTCTCAGAATCTGTCCCTCTGCGACCTGTATTTTTGCATTTGGGTTGCATCATCCCAAATGCAAAAATTTCTATTTAAGTCATCTCTAAATTGCGATTATTTAAATTGCCATTGCATTTAAGGAATCGTAAATTGAGATTCCTTAAATGCAATGCATTAAAGTAAAAATCTAGCGATTTCGCTAATAGGGGGAGCAAACTACCATGAAGTTGAACTTCAAGGTAATTTGCAAAAACTTTTTCAAAGTTCCATTTTACACACACACATGCCCTTGAGGCATGTGTACTTGCAAGATGTATTCATATGCAGATTTCAGGGGTGCAACAGGGTGTCTTTTTGACACCTTGGCACCCTTGAAATTGCATGAGAATCGCAAATTGAGAATGTCTTCCTATTCATTCCTATGGAGGCCCATAGGAATGAATAGGGAGGTATTCCTTAGTTGCGACTCGCAATTAAGGAATGTTTAGAAATTGCTACATTCCGTTTCTTACTAGCCTTCTTCCAATTTGCTGCTGAGTGGCTAGAGTAAGGGCAAGGAGTGGAAACTACAGAAAGCAAACAGAGCTCTTAGAACCCTGCTATATTTTTGCAACTTCGCTGTTTAGGGCTCGGGCCTACGTCACCACGAAGTGGGGCGGAGCTCCGAGCTCTATAGTAAAAGAAAAAGAAAAGTGTCTTTAGGGGTCCGGACAGCAACATTGCTTAGTGCACGCGCTTTTTTTATGGCATGTGCATGTTCATTCGTCTTCGCTGTGCTGTGTTTTTAGTAGCCTTGACATGATAGGCTATCTGTAATTTAGCGTGCGTCATCTTGGCATTTTCTCTGTGGTTACGCGCACAGGAGTCCATTAATTTCAATTATGAGCTGTCAGGGTGCCGCGATAATGTAATGCAGATGTTGTGGGCGCGTTCACCAGTCTGCTGGGAATGGCGGCGTTCGTGCTTTCCTGTGTTTTCTTTCCGTGTAGGGCAGACTTGAAAGGCATTGTCTTAAGAGGAGAAGGCCATATATCTTCAATTATCTCGCCATCACGGCGGAGATAATTGAAAACATATGCCTGCAGTGGCGAGGCCGAGAGCTGAGCAGGATGACTCCATGCCACAGTGTAAGAAAGCGTCCGCATCAAAGTGTAAAACTTAAAAAAAAAAAGTGAAAAAGCGAGTGGCTGTGGGTGTCCAGGGGTGCAGCAGGTGCAGTGACACCGGGGCCTCGAGGGTCTCCTTTACCCCAGACAGTGCTGTATTTTACTACCAGTGGCTGTGAGGGTGCAGTGACACCAGGGCCTCGAGGGTCTCCCTTAACCCAGACAGTGCTGTATTTTACTACCAGTGGCTGTGAGGGTGCAGCAGGTGCAGTGACACCGGGGCCTCGAGGGTCTCCCTTAAACCTGACAGTGCTGTATTTTACTAGCAGTGGCTGTGGGTGTCCAGGGGTGCAGCAGGTGCAGTGATACCGGGGCCTCGATGGCCTCACTTTACCCTGACAGTGCTGTATTTTGCTACCAGTGGCTGTGAGGGTGCAGCAGGTGCAGTGACACCAGGGCCTCGAGGGTCTCTCTTAACCCAGACAGTGCTGTATTTTACTACCAGTGGCTGTGAGGGTGCAGCAGGTGCAGTGACACCAGGGCCTCGAGGGTCTCCCTTAACCCTGACAGTGCTGTATTTTACTACCAGTGGCTGTGGGTGTCCAGGGGTGCAGCAGGTGCAGTGACACCGGGGCCTCGAGGGCCTCACTTAACCCTGACAGTGCTGTATTTTACTACCAGTGGCTGTGGGTGTCCAGGGGTGCAGCAGGTGCAGTGACACCGGGGCCTCGAGGGTCTCCCTTAACCCAGACAGTGCTGTATTTTACTACGAGTGGCGGTGGAAGTCCAGGGGTGCAGCAGGTGCAGTGACACCAGGGCCTCGAGGGTCTCCCTTAACCCAGACAGTGCTGTATTTTACTACCAGTGGCTGTGAGGGTGCAGCAGGTGCAGTGACACCGGGGCCTCGAGGGTCTCCCTTAAACCTGACAGTGCTGTATTTTACTAGCAGTGGCTGTGGGTGTCCAGGGGTGCAGCAGGTGCAGTGACACCGGGGCCTCGAGGGTCTCCCTTAACCCTGACAGTGCTGTATTTTACTACGAGTGGCGGTGGAAGTCCAGGGGTGCAGCAGGTGCAGTGACACCGGGGCCTCGAGGGTCTCCCTTAACCCAGACAGTGCTGTATTTTACTACGAGTGGCGGTGGAAGTCCAGGGGTGCAGCAGGTGCAGTGACACCGGGGCCTCGAGGGTCTCACTTAATCCAGACAGTGCTGTATTTTACTACCAGTGGCTGTGAGGGTGCAGCAGGTGCAGTGACACCGGGGCCTCGAGGGTCTTCCTTAACCCCAACAGTGCTGTATTTTACTACCAGTGGCTGTGGGTGTCCAGGGGTGCAGCAGGTGCAGTGACACCAGGGTCTCGAGGGTCTCCCTTAACCCAGACAGTCCTGTATTTTACTACCAGTGGCTGTGAGGGTGCAGCAGGTGCAGTGACACCAGGGCCTCGAGGGTCTCCCTTAACCCAGACAGTGCTGTATTTTACTACCAGTGGCTGTGAGGGTGCAGCAGGTGCAGTGACACCGGGGCCTCGAGGGTCTCCCTTAAACCTGACAGTGCTGTATTTTACTAGCAGTGGCTGTGGGTGTCCAGGGGTGCAGCAGGTGCAGTGATACCGGGGCCTCGATGGCCTCACTTTACCCTGACAGTGCTGTATTTTGCTACCAGTGGCTGTGAGGGTGCAGCAGGTGCAGTGACACCGGGGCCTCGAGGGTCTCCCTTAACCCTGACAGTGCTGTATTTTACTACCAGTGGCTGTGGGTGTCCAGGGGTGCAGCAGGTGCAGTGACACCGGGGCCTCGAGGGTCTCCCTTAACCCAGACAGTGCTGTATTTTACTACGAGTGGCGGTGGAAGTCCAGGGGTGCAGCAGGTGCAGTGACACCAGGGCCTCGAGGGTCTCCCTTAACCCAGACAGTGCTGTATTTTACTACCAGTGGCTGTGAGGGTGCAGCGACACCGGGGCCTTGAGGGTCTCCCTTAACCCTGACAGTGCTGTATTTTACTAGCAGTGACTGTGGGTGTCCAGGGGTGCAGCAGGTGCAGTGACACCGGGGCCTCGATGGCCTCACTTTACCCTGACAGTGGTGTATTTTGCTACCAGTGGCTGTGAGGGTGCAGCAGGTGCAGTGACACCAGGGCCTCGAGGGTCTCCCTTAACCCAGACAGTGCTGTATTTTACTACCAGTGGCTGTGAGGGTGCAGCAGGTGCAGTGACACCGGTGCCTCGAGGGTCTCCCTTAACCCTAACAGTGCTGTATTTTACTACCAGTGGCTGTGGGTGTCCAGGGGTGCAGCAGGTGCAGTGACACCGGGGCCTCGAGGGCCTCACTTAACCCTGACAGTGCTGTATTTTACTACCAGTGGCTGTGGGTGTCCAGGGGTGCAGCAGGTGCAGTGACACCGGGGCCTTGAGGGTCTCCCTTAACCCAGACAGTGCTGTATTTTACTACGAGTGGCGGTGGAAGTCCAGGGGTGCAGCAGGCCTCACTTTACCCTGACAGTGCTGCATTTTGCTACCAGTGGCTGTGAGGGTGCAGCAGGTGCAGTGACACCGGGGCCTCGAGGGTCTCCCTTAACCCTGACAGTGCTGTATTTTACTACCAGTGGCTGTGGGTGTCCAGGGGTGCAGCAGGTGCAGTGACACCGGGGCCTCGAGGGTCTCCCTTAACCCAGACAGTGCTGTATTTTACTACGAGTGGCGGTGGAAGTCCAGGGGTGCAGCAGGTGCAGTGACACCGGGGCCTCGAGCGTCTCACTTAATCCAGACAGTGCTGTATTTTACTACCAGTGGCTGTGAGGGTGCAGCAGGTGCAGTGACACCGGGGCCTCGAGGGTCTTCCTTAACCCCGACAGTGCTGTATTTTACTACCAGTGGCTGTGGGTGTCCAGGGGTGCAGCAGGTGCAGTGACACCAGGGTCTCGAGGGTCTCCCTTAACCCAGACAGTCCTGTATTTTACTACCAGTGGCTGTGAGGGTGCAGCAGGTGCAGTGACACCAGGGCCTCGAGGGTCTCCCTTAACCCAGACAGAGTAGTGAGTGCAGAGTAGTGAGTAGTGAGTAGAGTAGTGAGTAGTGAGTGTAGAGTAGAGTAGTGAGTAGAGTAGTGAGTAGAGTAGTGAGTGCAGAGTAGTGAGTAGTGAGTAGAGTAGTGAGTAGAGTGGTGAGTAGTGAGTGCAGAGTAGTGAGTAGAGTAGTGAGTAGAGTAGTGAGTAGTGAGTAGAGTAGTGAGTAGTGAGTAGAGTAGTGAGTAGAGTAGTGAGTAGTGAGTGTAATAGTGAGTAGAGTAGTGAGTAGAGTAGTGAGTAGAGTAGTGAGTAGAGTAGTGAGTAGTGAGTGCAGAGTAGTGAGTAGTGAGTAGAGTAGTGAGTAGGACATCACAGGCAGCAGCTGTGCAAGCTTCTTACACTCACAAGGAGACCACAGGCAGCTGAGTTGCAAGCTTCTCCCACTCACAAGAAGGACATCACAAACAGCAGCGGTGCAAGCTTCTCACACTCACAAGGACATCACAAACAGCAGCAGTGCAAGCTTCTCACACTCAAAAGAACGACATCACAGGCAGCAGCAGTGCAAGCTTCTTACACTCACAAGGAGACCACAGGCAGCAGCGGTGCAAGCTTCTCACACTCACAAGAAGGAAATCACAGGCAGCAGCTGTGCAAGCTTCTTACACTCACAAGGAGACCACAGGCAGCTGAGGTGCAAGCTTCTCCCACTCACAAGAAGGACATCACAAGCAGCAGCGGTGCAAGCTTCTCACACTCACAAGAACGACATCACAGCCAGCAGCAGTGCAAGCTTCTTACACTCACAAGGAGACGACAGGCAGCAGAGGTGCAAGCTTCTCACACTCGCAAGAACGACATCACAAGCAGCAGTGGTGCAAGCTGCCCTTACACACTCACAGCAGGTACTGTGCCAAGGCAGCAGCAGCAACAGAGCAAGAGTCCCTTACAAAGAACAGGCACAGCACAGAGATGCACAATGCAATCTTCTCATACTCCCAGGCAGCAGCGGTGCAAGCTTCTCACACTCACACGAAGGACATCACAGGCAGCAGCTGTGCAAGCTTCTTACACTCACAAGGATACCACAGGCAGCTGAGGTGCAAGCTTCTCCCACTCACAAGAAGGACATCACAAGCAGCAGCGGTGCAAGCTTCTCACACTCACAAGAACGACATCACAGGCAGCAGCAGTGCAAGCTTCTTACACTCACAAGAAGGACATCACAGGCAGCAGCAGTGCAAGTTTCTTACACTCACAAGGAGACCACAGGCAGCAGAGGTGCAAGCTTCTCACACTCACAAGAAGGACATCACAGGCAGTAACGGTGCAATATTCTCACACTCACAAGGAGATCAATGGCAGTACACACCACATGAACACACTCCATAACACATAGCAACAATACATTGGCATTTACAATGCCATTAGCTCAAACTCAAATAAATCCGAGCCCGATTGCATTTCTAATGCTTGTTTTCTGACTCCTGTGATCAGCGGCTGAGAAGACAGCTGGGTTCCAAAGAACAAGGGCAGCATCTGGCCTAACTCGTATGCAGGAAAGAGTGAAATGGGGACAACCAGTGACCCAGCAAGGAGTTTAGCAAAGAGGCAGAAAGAAGTATTGGCTTTTTCATGTTGCTACTGTTGTATTCTTCAAATACTCTCTAAAAATATAATGTACATTACTTGGGGCTGAGCTAGCAAGCCTGTTGACGAGTTTGGTTTGTCACTTACTTTGCGAAAAAAACACACCAGTTACTACAGAATTTGAAGTATTTCTCTGGCTGCATTTTTTGTGCATTCCTCCTGTTGTTGCTGAGTGACCTGGCGTGTTTTTTTGGCTCAGGCAATGCGCTGTAATGAGAAAGAAAACATATGATTTCTTTTTTTCTTTCCCATTATAATAGGTATGGCAGCCTGAAGCAATGCATCTGGTACTACACGGAGACTCGTGCGTTACACACGCACGACAATTCTTTGCAGCTCACATATTTTACGTGGAAATAGTTTTTTTTGCTTTTTTATTAACAGTGCCCTATTCGAGGAACTCTCCTGAATGTTTGCCCTGACTATTTGCACGGTCGTAGAGGTCAGACAGAGACTTCTCCTGAGCCACTGTGCAGTGAATGAGACTCAGTGTGAAACATTTCAGAAGTATTTGCACATATTTAACATGAATTTACACATCGATAGAATTGTTTAAATATATACAAAAAAGTGCAAATAGTAACTGTGCATGCACCTCAGTTGAGTGGGAGACGCTAATCACATCCTAGCTCACATAGCAAGGAACAATTACGTTCTTAACGGTTACTATGTTAAAGTTTAGCAAGGATTGCTACACCTGCTACCGGTGGCTAGGAGAATTGAATTTAAGGCGCTTTGCATCACTTTTAAAGCCCTGAAGTTCAACACTTCGGGCATTCTGGCTAACCTAGTCATCCCCTATATCCCCAGACGCCAGCTTCGCTCACTGGGCCAGCACTTGGTGAGGGTCCCAAGGTTTCGAAGAGAGCGGGCAGGAGGTCGTTCCTTCCGCAGTAGGGCATCCCTTCTTTGGAATTCACTGCCCAGTCACATTCAAAGTCATACTAACTATTTGGCTTTTAGAAAGGCCATAAAAACACATCTTATTCCCACTGTGTAGTTTCTGCCTTCTCTCTATGCTTGTGGATCTGCTGACAGCGCCGGGACGCCCCTTTGCTGGGGCAGCTGTTGTGCTATATACAAATGGCAGTAACATAACATAACATTGATGAGTGTAAGGTATGTACTTGTATATCATAAGTGGTGCTCAGGTAACAAAGCACAACTTAGGAAAAGCTGTCTGCAGAAATACAGGCAGCGTGTCTGGTAGAACAACCATACAGCAGATTCATAGACTGGATATGTTTCAAGAGACAGTACACACGTGGCTCGAGACATGCAAGGGTGCAAAGGCCCTGGGTGGAAGAGTTGAATCATTTGCCCTATCTAATTGGAGCAGAGACCAGCAAAGGGCTTACACTGTCAGGGGATATGGAGCTTCAACAGACAGTGGAAAATTCAGAAATAAAAAAGAACAAGAGAGTGAATGTATAGCCAAACATATACGATATTCAATGATCAATAGTGAAATACAGAAACTGAGAAAGACTTAAGACAATAAGAGGAACGGAACAGCACTAGAACTTACAAGGCCTACAATACATCACAGAGACAGGAAGAAATTGAACAGTGCAGTAGTAGTGAAAACAAGATTAGAAATCACAGATAGGATTTTAGAAGTTAAGAGAAGGATTATAGAGGTTAAGGGAACAACTAATGTCTTTGTGGTACAGGGAAAGAGTAACAAGGATGTACACAAATGGCACTGTGACAACTGATGCCTTGCTGGCACGTGGAAACTATAGCAGGTAATTGTAATTCTAATTGCGTTTATATAGCGCTTACAACCCCTGATGAAGAATTGAAGTGCTTTATGATGATTAGCACTCTTCTCCGGAGGTTTAGTGGTTAATCCAGTGGTTACATGTTGGCTATTGCAAATATTAATGTGCTCTCAAGAACAAAACATTGTATACATTTACTCCAGTTACTTTGTGATATATTTTATCAATACCAGTTAGGTGTGATCATTATCGGAGCTAGGTGCATGGTTTCGCGTGAATAGTTGGTGAGAGAGATAGGCTGCTGGAGACTAAATGGTTAAAATGGGTTACAGGGATAGAGTTTTAAAGCAGGAGAGGTTATGAACAATGAAATGAGGTGTCAGCCTTTTGCAGAATTACAGTAATAGACAATAAGGCAGACAGGCATGAGACCGAGAGGCGGCTATAGTCAGAAATAGAAAGCATGCAGAAGAAGGAAGGTAATAAGAGGGTCACTGAAGGAAGAAAGGAGAGGAATAAGGTCTATAGGAATCAAGTGAAATTAAGTAATATTTAGTTTTTTCATGCAGGGTTTTAGGAAGATAGTGGAAGGCAGCTTTCTGAGATAGAAAGTAATTTCAGGATGTTAGCTGTAGGAAGCAATCAGAAGATGTAAGCTGTAAAAAGAAAACATTATATATAATGCTCTGTATTCGAGGCAGACAGCTTAAAGCATGCTAGTTTAGTGTACAAATCACTTTAACATTAGGAGTTTAGCCTGCTGTGTGTCAACGCTAGGATAGCCCTTTTAGACATAGTTTGAAGTATGCAAACCTTTGTACAGACCCAGTACACTGCACAAGACAATTTGCTGCAGAAAAAAGAAAAGGTATTATTTAATGATCTTTACTTACTATTTTGCAGTAAAGGTTTTTTTATTTTATATTTTTACTCACTCGGAAAAAAGAATCATTTGACATTGGCTGAGAACATCTCGTCAATACCCAATCTGATCTTACGCTTGTGTTGTTACTTGCTCCCATTCTATGTTGTCTCTACCGCACAGCAGAGTAACCGTTGATATGAACGGTACTTACAGGTAACATCCCAATGGTATGTTGTGCATGCTTGTGCATGTGGCCAGTGTAGTATATGCATTTTACAAATAAGGAAAGCTGAGTAATGTAGGCCTGTGGGTCTCATTTTGAAAGCCCCTGGACCATTCCTGTGCCCATGATGGGGGTAAATTTGTTTTCCCAGACAGTGGAAGTGTATTGCTAACAATCCTGAAGCAGGAGGGAGAATACCAAGACACTTAAGTGGAGGCAAATGACACAGGGCTCCTATAGTAATTCGATTGGGTCATTTTGCTGAGAGGAGTTCCTGATTACTCTTCCTGCAGCACTGCCAATTGGTGGATGGGTGAAGTGGGAGGGCATGGGTGCTACAGTCTCTGTTGTTCAGAGTGTGAAGGATCCTTTAGGTGACAATAGCATTTTGCCTCTTTCCTGATCACTGTCTACTTGACTGTTCATAGCCAGGAGCAGATAGTTCACATCTCTTTGAGCCTTTGTTGTGGGTCCTCCAGGCTGGAGACTTCCCTGCTCTGAGGTGCATTACTCTTCACTGCACAAAGGCTGTGTCAGCAGAACAGCCTAAAGAGACACTTGAAAAGAGAATCCAGCTCAACCCAGCATGTGAAAACAACAAATGTTGTTTATTAAAGCCACAACCTATGGGTGTCATTCAACAGACTTTAATACATTTACGTATTTCATGTTGTTTGTCAAGCGCTGGGTGCTGCATTTCAACTCTTCTATAAGTGCTCTGGAAGGTATAAAGAAGCTACTAATCTGAGCGGACCAGGGCAACCAGCTATGTGACTGACAATTGTAACTGGTTACAGTTTAGTTTTTTGATTTTTACACTGTTTTCATTAAACAACTAGGGAAGCAAGAGCAAACACGTGAGGCAAACAGCCAGAGGGCATATGGACCAGAAAACAACACAAATCATGACAGGCAGGTGCAAAGTGAGATCTGGGTCACACTAGAAATGGGACAAAAGTGAGCAAAAGCAAAGGAGGACACTGCAATGTGCAGCAAGAGAATGGAATACAAGAACTAGGAGCTGGCACAAGAAATAGACAAGAGTAAATAAGGCCCATCTTAAAGAAACTAGGACAGATCTGGCAAGCTGGAGAGGAGATTTCTTTATCCAGTGGGTACAGAAAAAGAGTGGAAATAGGTAGTGTGAAGGAAACTGTAAGAAGGTCCTAGCCCCAAACCGGAGAAGAAAAATTAAAAACAGACAGTGCATTATATCATCAAGGTATTATTATTAATAATTAAATGTATATATGGCGCACAGCTACCCAGAGGCTTCCTGGCGCCTACGGACACGCAGTACAAGGAGACAAGGGCCTAAAGCTCTACTGATTAGAAGCTCTACTTATTAAAAAGCCAAGTTTTCAGATCTTTTCGAAATTTAAAGTAGCTTGTTTCCAGTCGTAAATGAAGTGGAAGAGAGTTCCACAGGGAAGGAGCCAGATAGGCAAAAGAGCGTCCGCCCATTCTGGCTCGTTTAATCATGAGAACCTGGAATTTTAATTAGTTAGAGGATCATAGTCGGCGTGAGGGGTGGTAATGGTGCACCAAAGCACTTAGATAATGGGGAGCTGAGCCCATGTTTATCCTGTGCATATAGCAGGGGGCTTTAAATTTAGCGCGATTGTCAATTCTCAGCCAATGTAGTTCACGGAGTAAACCTGTAGTAGAGGTCATTCTGGGGAGTTGGCAAAGCAGTCTGGCTGCAGAGGTCTGGATTTCTTGCAGCTTGCAAAGCACTTCTTTACTAGCACCTAGATAAAGCACGTTTCCATAATCTAATCTGGACATGATCAAGGCCTGGATGACAGCTTTTTGCGTAGAGGATGGAAGCATCCAGAGAATTTTTCTGAGCCACTTTAGAATAACAAAACAGGTAGAGGCAACTTTAACCACTTGCTGCTTCATAGACAGTTGGTCATCAATAATAATGCCAAGGTTGCCGGCAGATTGTGACGGAAGGGGAAGATCGCCCATTTGCGGAGGCCAATGTTGGGAGACCCCGAGAGTTTTGTTTCCACCAAAGATGAGGAGTTCAGTTTTCCCACCATTTAGTTTCAGTTTATTTGCGTGCATCCAATCAGCTATCTTTTTTAGCACCGACTTGAGAGATGATACCTTCGAGGTCTCTTTGGAGGAAAGAGAAAAGATGAGCTGGGTGTCATCCATGTAAGAGTATATTGTTAATCCTGCTTCCTCTGCTATCGTAGCCAAAGAGCTGACATAGATGTTGAAAAGCAATGGATTGAGTATGGAGCCCTGAGGGATTCCATACTGGGAAACCAGTCTTGGAGTGAGCAATTGAGGAGAAGTCCTGAGAGGTCCTCTTAGACAGAAAGCTAGACAGCCACTTGAGTGCTGGGCCGTCAATGCCCCTAGATTGTAGGATTTTTAAAAGAGGCGTATGGGAAACAGTGTCAAACGCAGCACTCAAGTCCAATAAAATGAGTGCCACAGTGTCTCCTTTGTCGACATGTTGACAAATAGTCTCAGTGACTCCCAGAAGTCTGGATTCTGTGGAGAAACCTGCTATAAAACCGGATTGAGCCGGGTGCAGAATGTTTTGTGACTCAACAAACTTCGTCAACTGAAGGTTAATGTGTTTTTCCAGAATTGTGGAGAAAACAGGAAGCAGGGAGATAGGGCGAAAGTTTGATAGGACCTGTGGGTCAGAGTTAGCTTTTTTAAGCAAAGGGAGGACCATAGCATATTTCCAGGCCGCAGGAACCCTCGCTTCACATAGCAATGCGTTGAGGAGTTCCATGATGATAGTAAGTATAGGGAGGTCCAGTTTTTGAAGAACGGAAGAGGGAACCGGATCGTTGGGAATACCAGAATTGATGCTAGTAAGAATAACCCAGAAGGAAGAGATGTCCAGTGGAATCCATTTATCAAGCAGGGTGTCACAATTATCGTGAAGGACTTCCTGTGAGTAGTATTATTATTGAATTCTGAGTAGATTTTATCAATTTTATCCACAAAAAATTCTGCCAGATCATCACAATGTTTAGAGTCAAGACCCGGAGGCTCAGGTTGACAAGTGGCACCTGACAGTTGATTCATTACTTTAAACAAACCTTTAGGGCAGTTTTGTGAATGTAAAATAGTGTGATTGCCATGCTCAGCCCGAGCAGTGTTGCACATTGAGTGATAGCTATTTAAAGCTAACTTATACGTGGATTTTCGTGCCGGTTCATAATTTTTCCATCAGCGTCTTTCTAAATGTTTTCATTTTGTTTTTTCTGTTTTAAGTTTTTCTGAAAACCAAGGGGCTGGAGGACGATGGTGATCCAATTTCTTGTTGGACAGTGGAAGACATGCGTCAATTAAGAAGTTAGCGAGTTATGGATGACCTCATTGTCATCTAGATCAGTTATCGAGGTAACCGGCATGGTGTTATTAAGTTGGAGGTTCAGACTGTTAACATCTAATTTTTACCAATTTCTACAGTTCCTAGACCCTGATAGAAGAGAGGAATTGTTAAGGCACATTTCATGTTTATGTACTAACAACAAGAGAGTAAGGATAATCACAGGTCACTCCTATATCCCTAGTAATATATGCAAAAAACAACTAAGGAGTGACTGGTCGGTGCTGTAGTAGAGAAGATTCATTTGAAAAACAGGCCACCAAAAGAAAATCGCACCGTTAGTGACGAAATATTAACCACAAGAGAGATATCAATAAAGAATGACTGGACAACAAACAAAGAGAGAGGAAAACTTATTTTCAAGAAGAACCCTCACTCACCCTAGTGGTGACATGCTTCATCATAGGGTTCCCACTGGAGGAACCGAATGTCCCTCCAGTGTGCTTCGACGCCTGAATTACAGCGGAGCTGGTTGTTGTAGGAAATGTTTTTTTTAAAGTTTGGTGTTATGTGAAAGTGATTAGTAAAATTAAAAAATATTAGCTGTACCAGAACCAATTTTATTCAGTGGTCAGCTAATATTGTTAAAAACAATGTGTTGGATACTGGTAAGGGTAATATTATTAACCACTTGTATCCTTATAGAATATCGGTCGACATGTTTCAGCTATCCAAAATATTAATGCAGCTTTCTTCAGGACCAAAGAAGTGAATACCCCCGGTGGTCCGCGCTCGCTAAGGCGCGTCCATCCCCGGTGGATATAAAGTGTGAAAAGAAAATATATATATAAAATATACCGGAATTTTCCGTCACCTATCCTGATTTTTCAGGAGCCAAGATCAGTGAAATAATAAAACACAGTTTTAATGCATAAATTCATATTCATAATTATCTTTTTACTGGTCACACGAACCAGTACTCTCGTGTTTATGCATATGTACAACATTCTATTCCCATATCAAGGTTCACTCCTTGGTGGTGTGGTACATTAATAACAATGATGTGCTAAACAAGGGGTGCAAATATTACGTACAGTCCCCTTAATACGAACATCACATCTCTGGATTCGTATTTATAGTGGTTAAAGATATCTTATCTAAGCAGTATTCTCAACCCACTAAGACCCAATTCCTCCAGTGGGAACCCTATGATGAAGCATGTCACCACTAGGGTGAGTGAGGGTTCTTCTTGAAAATAAGTTTTCCTCTCTCTTTGTATGTTGTCCAGTCATTCTTTATTGATATCTCTCTTGTGGTTAATATTTCGTCACTAACGTGCGATTTTCTTTTGGTGGCCTGTTTTTCAAATGAATCTTCTCTACTACAGCACCGACCAGTCACTCTTTAGTTGTTTTTTGCACATTTCATGTTTAACCTTGAATTCCACCCAAAAATGTTCAGACCAAGGAACAGGGATAGCGATATTGCACAATACAGTGGTTAGGTTAGAAAAAATGGTGTCTAATAAGTGTCCAGCCTTATGAGTAGGGCCTGAATTGTGAAGAGAGACATTCATTGCGGCCCAATCAGCAATGAAAGTGGAGCTGGTAGTGCAAGAAGCTTCATTAAAATGTAAATTAAGATTGCCTAAAATCATGAAATTAGTGGCTTCTGGTAATATGGAGGCAATAAGATCTGGGAATGCAGCTGCCCATGATCCAGCCGGTCCTTGAAGCATAAGTCTTCCTATTTGCACGTGTAGGAGGTTTTAAAAATTATTGCTATACCTCCTCCAATCTTATCTGCGTGATTCTTCCCAAGATATGTATAGTTTGTGGGTAGCGCATGAGCAATATCGGGTCCTGAGCTCTCATTTAGCCAGGTCTCCGTTAGGAAAATGGCATAAGGTTGAGGGTCAGCCAGGAGGTCATGGATATCTCCCTTATGTTTTGGGAGTGACCTACAGTTGAGACTAAAAAAAGTAAATTCAGTATGGGTAGCAGTATCCTTTTTAGTCGAAAGGGGCGTCAAATTATATTTGCGACATAGAGATTTCGAGTGGGACTGTGGCGTAAAGGTGTATCCACAACAGGAGCAGTTCGAGGGACCTGTGTCAAGAATGAGAGGTGAACAGTTAGGGCCGGGCTTCGGCCGAAGGGCCTGTAGTGATTTGCGAGAATAAATACGCTGGCAGTTATGAATTTGGGCAGGGGTTCTGGCCCCAGGCCCCATCCGGCCGCGCGCAGATGGGCTTGCCTTTGGCGAGCTTTCGGTGCGCCTGCCGCACGCCCGCTGCGTACGTCCGCCGCAGGAAGCGAGAGGCATCTGCTTTTAAGGAGGGTGAAAAGATCAGCTGCTGATCAGATGATTGGTGGGCTAACCGGAAGTCTCAATCACTTCCTGTAGCACATAGCGTTCCCTCCACGCAAATCGAATAATCGGCGGTGGATCGGGGATACTGTGCAGATTGAGGCGGTGTTTTTTAAAAAAAAGTACAGTGCAGCTTTAAAAACAATTGCAGAATAAACAAAAGAGTTTGCTGATATTTTTTAAAAATGAAAACGAGTGAGGTATAAGATGACACCATGTCTGAAAGGTGCCATGTTTGAGTCATGTGCGTGCGTTTGTCCAGCTGGCACAGATGTAGCCCCTTGACTGAAACTTGCATGCCAGACAGTGAGAATGGAAAAACTGTGCAGAGAATGAGAGACTGTTGGCAAGAGTGCTGAAAGGAGGTCAGTAAGAAGGCACATAGTGAGAAAGAAGAGAGTGCAGTGAGATATTTTCATGCAGGAGATGCTTCAAAGAGACAGCTATGACTTTGGCTTGGTGTGTCTCACGGGTTCAATGTGCCAGGAGCCCACATCTCTCTTGCTAGCACCTCCATCAGCTCCACTCATGAAGAATTGACCACTGCATCAGGTGCCTAACAAACAGCTATTTTGGACGTCAGTAGGAGACTCACTGCCTGATTCATCATTCTCCCGTTTTGCGAGCCCCTAATAGCGATTCATAAGGAATCGCTATTAAGGACTTGCAAAACGGGATTCATGTAGGAATTGCAATAAATATTGAGATTCCTACATGTTCCTTATTTGCGATTAGCAAATTGCTAATCGCTAATAAGGACAATCGACCTGATTCATGAAGCAAAATTGCGGCCGCAATAGCTGCGAAAATGCTATTGCGGGCGCAATTTCCCTAATCGGCATTCACCAAGAAAATACCCAAAGCGCAATCGAAAAATAGCGAATTCGCAAATATATTCTCAGAATCCCTGCAGGAGTGCGACAAACCACGGAATCTGCGAAAATAAATAGCGAATTCGCTATACAAGCGCAATCGGTATTCATGAAAATTCTCAAATAGCGAAAAAAAACAAAATCGCTGTTTGCGAGGCGCAAATTAAGGACAACCCAAAGCAGGTGGTAACCATAAAAGCAATTGGATTTTTTTTTTTTTTTAAACCGTTGCCCAATCAGGAACAGGTGCAGGCCTGACCAAACACACATAAGGAGAGTCAGCAGCAGCATTTGGAGTCTCACAATGCCAGGAATGTACATGGTGGTCAGGCGGCGAAGGCTACAGCGAGCAGCACGTAGGAGACGCAGAATCCAGGACAGGATATTCCGCCAGCGGGTCACCCTGCTGGGCCAAACCAGAGAGCAGATATATGCAAAGTACCGCCTGAATGGGGAAATGATAATCCAGCTAATACAGGACCTTGACCCCCTGATGCAGCACCCAACAAGGCGGACCAATGCCGTGCCTACACATGTCCAGGTATTGTGTAGCCTGCACCTTCTGGCCTCCGGGAGCTTCCAGGGGATAGTAGCGGTTGCTGGGGGGATATCCCAGCCCACCATGTCACGCTGCCTCAGGAGTTTCGTTGACGCAATGCTGACCCAGCTACATCGACACATCAAATTTCCCACCAGCCAACAGGATCTGGACTTGACCAAGCTACAATTCTACAATGTGGCCCATTTCCCACATGTGATAGGATGCATAGACTGTACCCACATCGCCATCTGCCCACCAGCTGCAACGGAGTACATGTACCGCAATCGCAAGTCCTACCACTCCCTTAACATACAGATGGTATGCAATGCTAAGACATACATCACGGACATAGTGGCCCAGTACCCAGGGAGTACCCATGACTCATTCATATTCCGGCACAGCGGCCTCCACACACGACTGGCCAGGGGAGACTTTGGGGAAGGACACCTACTTGGTAAGTACACTTTTTCAACAATGTCACATTGCAATGAAGTAGCTGCGCAGCACAGGCACTCACCCTCTGCTCCTCTCATTCAGGTGACAGTGGCTACGCCCTCCGTGAATACCTCCTCACCCCATACCTCAACCCTGCTACACCACAGCAACGGCGTTACAATGTTGCACACATACGGACAAGGAATTGCATAAAACGGACTTTTGGGCTACTGAAGAGCCGTTTCCGCATACTGCACAAGACAGGTGGGGCCATGTACTACAGTCCTGAATTGTGCTGCCGCATTGTGGCTGTCTGCGCAATACTACATAACATTGCTACCAAGCGCAGGATACCCGTTGACATATCTGGCAGTGAGTCGGAAGGGGACGACCGGCCACCTGCACATGGGTATCATGCACATGGGGAGAACCCAGCTGAAGGCCACAGACGCCGCAACCACATAACCATGAACTGTTTCTAGTGCACCCTCTCCCCTCACCCAACACATCACAATTGCATGCAAAATTAAATAATGACACTACGCCAATGTGTGATGCCAAATTAAATCTTATTGTTTGAATCACAATAATGTTTCCGGTTGACATCCTTTCATTGCAAACAGTATTTCAGCATACTGCTGCGTCCAATACACAGGGCAGGCTTATGTTCAGCCTGTGCCTGTACAAGTACTATTCAGTCAGGTGCGCCTCCGGCGCGAAGCACCCAAGCGCCTCTCCGGCTCCTCCTCATCCACCGCACGTGTCCCTGCATTGGGCCTGGTGCTGCGTCTCAGCACCCCTACGAGTGAGGCAGAGTGGCTGCTCACACTTGATGTCCCCTCACTGGCATCATCACCCCCGACAGTGTCAGGTACAGCAGGGTGAAGTGCCATCACGGCAGTGGTCAGGCCCTCAAGTACCCTGGCAACATCCTCGCAGCATTGAATGAGCTGCTGCTGCTGCGCCAGGCACCGGCGCGATAGCTGCGAGGTGGCATTGCCAATAACATAGTTTGACCGGGTGTAAGCCGTCAGCCGGGTCAGTAGCTGACGGTGGCGGCGGCGGTCCGTGTTGCGCTGTCTAATCATTGCAGCTGTGTTGGCCTCCATGGCTGCAGTCATGCGGGTCATCCCCTCCCCCACACCTGCCATGGCTGCCGTCATGCGGTCCATCCGGTCCCCCACACCTGCCACATTGCGGCCAATGTTATGCAGCTGCAGCTGTATGGCCCCTTGCCGGCGTGCCTGCAGCTGGTGAATCCGGAGCATGCGACGTTCGACACTCATGCTCGGCAGCCGCTGTCCATTCCCACTCCTGGTGCTGGGAGCATTGGTCTGCAGCCGAGCCCTGCCACGCCTGCTCTGCCACAGTGGGTTGCCGCTGTGTCGCCGCTGTCGCGGGACCTGATGTTGATGCGCCAGCTGCTGGTGGAGTCAAGCTAGGCATTGCTGGTGCTGCAGAGGCTGGAGGCACAGTGGTAGTGTGCCGGGATGCAGGTGTTGGTGCTGCAGCAGAGGCTGGAGGCACAGTGGCAGTGTGCCGGGATGCAGGTGTTGGTGCTGCAGCAGAGGCTGGAGGCACAGTGGCAGTGTGCCGGGATGCAGGTGTTGGTGCTGCAGCAGAGGCTGGAGGCACAGTGGCAGTGTGCCGGGATGCAGGTGTTGGTGCTGCAGCAGAGGCTGGAGGCTGTGTGTATAACGGCACCTCCTCGTAATCCTGTGCATCCTCATCTATGTGCAGCCTCTCGCTGTCGCTGCTGTCAGCGCCACCTGTGAGGGGAAGTGGACGTACATTAGTTGCAAGTATCTGTCACACGTGCAGTTGCTACATGCATGCTGGGTGACATTCCCTGACTGCCTATAGAATTGCGTACTTTTGGACCTGTCTGGCTGCATTGGGGTACTTGTACATTGTGGCCACACTACATGTCCCACAATGCTTTAGGGCATTAACTGATGTGCACCGATGGCATGACTTTGGAACATTATGGGAGGCTATAGGGTCATGGCCATTCATAGGGGACAGGGTCGCAGTTGCATGCCACTTACCTTGGCTCTCTTGGGTGGGGCAGGATGAGTCCATTCGGGTGACTCCAATACACGCCTCTTCCTCCAGCGTGTCTTCAACACGATCCTCCAGGGGGGTGTTTGGAGGGACTGTAGGTCCTCCCCCTCCAGTGCCCAGGGACTCTCCCAGCCTCTCGGCGACCCTCTCCTTGGCACGACCTCGGAGGTCGTACCACCTTTTCTTCAGGTCATCCAGTGACCTGTCGCCACACCCACAGAGTTCACTGCGGCCGCTATCCTGAGCCAGATCCTGCGCCTCTCCTGCTCGGGCACCCTCCTTGAGTCTTTCCCGAAAAGTTTGGAGTGGTTCTCCACCACCCCTTCAATTAGGTGCTCCAACTCTTGTTCCGAAAACTTGAGTTTCCTCTTGCGCCCGGGGTTGCTGGGCCCAGGTACTGCCTCCTCAGCCATTGCTGCAGTGGTATTGGAGGTGGTAGTCCAACTTAGCAGGTGTCCTTGCAGGAGCTGTCTCTGTTGCTGCCTCGAGGTCTGCCTCACTGTGGTGAATGGGGGTGGGAACTGGCTGCTTCCTGGTTGTGATGTCATCACTGTGCTCGAAATGCGACTTCCCGTTTTCCCGTTCTCGCGCTTTTTGCGGTCCCGCTATTGACGATCTCGCTATTAGCGATATCGCTATTCCGACACGGATGTTGCCGGAAATAGCGATTTTCATGCGATTTTCGATAATCGGAAACGGTATTTGCGGCCGCGTGCGATTCGCTTTTTTTTCTCGCAATCCATCATGAATACCGTTTTGCGAGTCCTTAATAGCGATTCGCTATGAATCGCTATTAGGGGCTCGCAAAACGGGAGAATGATGAATCAGGCTGTAACTCCCCATGCATTCCTATGGGCCTACAGGCCCATAGGAATGCATGGGGAGTTATTCCTTATTTGCGATTAGCAATTTGCTAATCGCAAATAAGGATGCGATTTCGAGGGTGCAGGGGTGTCCAAAGGACACCCTGTAGCACCCCTGAAATGTAATCTACATTGGTGTTGAGCACACACATGTCCAAAGGACATGTGTGTGTGTAACATGCAACTTAGAAAAATTCATTTAAATGCATTTTTCTAAGTTTTTGCTATTTACCGAGAGGTCTGACCTCTCGGTAAATAGCGGCCCAAAATTGCAATTTCGCAATTTTAAAATGCTTCATGAATTGCATTTAAGGAATCTCAAATAGAGATTCCTTAAATTCAATTCTTCGCAAATGTGGGAATTCTTAAATAGCGAATTTTGCATTTGGGATGATGAATCCCAAATGCAAAAATTGCACTCGCAAAAGGCAAGATTCTGAGAATCTTGCCCTTTGCGAGTGCTATTTAGCTTGATGAATCAGGCGGTAAGCCTCCAGTTGTTCTTGGTCACACCTGCACCAGGTACACATGAAAATATAAGTCAGAGCCAAATCCATTTATCAGTTCCTAGAGCAGGGGACACCCACTCCTTCCTCACCGAGAAATCCACAGACTAGCCCATATAACCGTGCAAGGAGAGGGTTAATGTGTCTGTTGCATACATCTGGTTAATCTCAAGTCTACATGCAAGAACCTCAGTCGGGTCAACTCAGCCCACCACACTTTTAATGTCAATTAAAAAACACAAGAATCTCTTAAATATAAATATACCCGCTACTGAGCCTTGTAAAAAACATTTATTACTGGTCACCTCGAAGTTCCAGTAGTGGTGACAAGCAGGAAGCAGATGGGTCAAGTGGGAAATTCCACCTCGACAGAGAAGCAGAGTGAACTGTCATGGCCGCAGCCAGCACTGGTCTTCAGTCCCCTCCGCACCAGGCGCCATGACTGTTTTAGTCCACACACATCGAGAACCCTTCCAAGAAGAGCAGAGCCCCTGCCAGGCCATCTATGGTGTCTTCCTAAACATGGGACTTTTCTTGTTTTCTATAGCAGTCCCTGCTAAGAGTCCAGGCCCGTGGTGCACAGAGAGCACATACTTCAGAGTAACACCAACCAGCCAGCGGCCTGGAGGACAACAGGTAACAGGGCTTCCCTCAGCTCAGGTTCCCACAGACCGGGCAAATAACTCCCTTGCACCAGAGGCCTGGAGGCCAGGCGCCACTAGGCTGCCTTCAGTACATGCAACCATAGATAGGGTAATGAATTCCCTGGAGACGAATGGGCAACCACTCTTCCCTTAGTTCAGGCAGCCAGAGAGGAGGCAATTGACTCCCTTATAGCATGGATCTGAAGACCAGCGGGAACCCTGACTTCCCTCAGTATAGGTTCCTACATTCAGGGCAATGATCTCACTGGCACCAGGGGCCTGCAGCCTAGTAGGCACATGGGCTTCCCTTTTTACAGGGCCCCTCAGACAGGGCAATGTACTCCCTGGCACCAGTGGCCGGGAGGTCAGCAGGCACCCAGGCTTCCATAAGTAGAGGGTCCCACAGACAGGCTGATATACTCCCTGGCATTAGGGGCTAGTGGCCAGCGGGCATCCCAGCTTTCCTAATACAGGTTGCCATAGAGAATGGCAAAGAGGTTCCTGGCACCAGAGGACTAGAGGCAAGCGGACAACTGATTTTCCTTCAGAACAGGCAGCCACGGATGTATGTCGTTACAACGCATGCATTTTCCACGCATGCCTTTACAACGCAGGTTTTACAACGACTTGCGTTGGGAGCGCTGGATAGTGGAATAGTTTAATTTTCTATTCCAACTCCAGTCCCCGTGGATAGTAGGGAAGGTTTTGGATAGTAAATTAAACTATTCCATATCCTACAGCGCCCTCCAGCGCAAGTCGTTGTAACGACTTGCGTTGTAATACCTGCGTTGTAAAGGTACTGCGTGGAAAAAGTTTTGTTGTAAAGGATGTTTCCCGGCAGCCACAGCGAGGGGAATGGACTTCCATGCATTGAGGGGTCTGCAGTCCAGCCGGCGACCTGGCTTCCCTCAGTACAGGGTCCCACAGACAGGGCAATGAGCTCCCTGGCACCAGAGGCTTGAAGGCCAACAGGCAACCGAGCTTCCCTCATTACAGGCAGCAATCAAGAAGGTCATCTACTCTCTGGCAACAAGGGGCCTGGAGACCAGCGGGGGCCCGGGCTTCCCTCTGTACAGGATCCCACAGACAGGGCAATACACTTCCTGGAATAGGGGGGGGTGGTCTAGAGGCCAGCGGGCTCCTGGGCTTCCCTCAGTGCAGGCTGTCACAGACAAGGCAATCAACTCGCTGACCAGGGACCTGGAGAGCAGCAGGCACCCGGGCTTCCCTCAGTACAGGCTCTCGCAGAGCAGTGAGCTACCCGTCACCATGAGCCTGTAATCCAGTGAGCACCGGGGCTACCCTCAGTACAGGCCACTATAGAGAAGGTAAGGAACTCCACGACACTAGGAACCTGGAGATGCCAGGCCCTTGGGCTTCCCTCAGTACGGGCTGCTAAAGAGAGGGCAATGGGCTCCCTGGCACCGGAGGCCTGAAGGCCAGTGGGCACCGGGTCCTTCCTCAGTACAGGGTCCCGCAGGCATGGTAATGAACTCTGTACCAGGGACCTGGAGAGCAGCAGGCACCCGGGCTTCCCTCAGTACAGGGGCCATAGAGATCTTGAAATAGGTCATCTTGAAATAAGCACCACATAATGATGTAAAAGTGATTTTGAAAGACACACGTCAAAGGGTTTCAATCTGATTAGAAGTGGGCGAATTGTTTATGTCGCCAACTGAGCTGAGCAAAATGTATTATTTTACACACTGCTAGATTGCAGTCATGACACTTAAACAACTGTCCCACTAGTGAACTTTTGCAATCAAAAATATATTTGTAGGAACATTCTACTATAAACATTTAATTTAGGGAGTTAATTTTCAGTATAAAAGTGAAATCAACGATAAAATACTTATTTTGCTGAACATAAATTTGAATCAGCAACATGTTAAACTGTCTCGCTTTCTTTCTCTCAAACTATTTCTGCAAATCTTTTCTGACAAATCACTGAGCAAACTTCATGACATTTCCTTACATCTAACACAATGAATTTACAAAAGATAGGGGCCTACATATAAAGGGTTGGTAGCCTTTGGTGTTCAGATGGAGGTACTTTAAGGTACACATATTTATCACTTCATAGGGCGCAGAATGGTGCAAAGGGGTACATCTTTGGAGTTGGGACTGATGTCATGGATTGTAATCACCTACAGGTCAAGCAGGCTTTCTTCTAAACAAATGCTGTTTGCCACAGAAAGCCAGTGTACAGACCTTCATGTGGATGTGGGATGGTCCAGTCTCTGAAGTCCTACTAAGACCCAAGATGGCAGCATTTGTGCCCTTTGATGTTTATGGACTAGTTTTAAGGGAGTTACCAACATATGGAGATGTGGTAGTCAAAACAGGAATTAATAGCCACCCTTACAACCAAAGCATGCTTTTAATGGTGGGAAGATAGAGAAGGATGGTCGCCACCCCAGTTTGAACCCAGCCACTTCTAGGCATACCCATCCCACTTAGGGCGAAAAGTGTTACAGCAAACAAATGATGGACGGAATGCTGACAATGCAAACATTCTCCCCCAGTCAAAATATGGCAGGGTCCAAACTGGGGTGGCGTAGTGGGAAAAAGAACGATGGATTTAACCCAGATATTTTGACTGGGGGAGAATGTTTGCATTGTCAGCATTCCGTCCATTATTTGTTTGCTGTAACACTTTTTGCCCTAAGTGGGATGGGTATGCCCAGACGTGGGTCCCTTGCTCTCTGTGCTACTGGATTCAAGCTAGCCTGGCTGAAGAAGGGTGACATACCCTGAAACCGGTTCCAGGATGGTTGTTTCCGGTCCAGGGAGGAACTGGCCTGGCAGTTCGGTCTGGACTGCTCCCATGGGGCACAGTGTCAAGACTGATTTGCATATGGCTGGTTCCAAACTGGGGTGGCGTAGTGGGCAAAAGAACAATGGATTTGATCCAGATCTTTTGACTGGGGGAGAATGTTTGCATTGTCAGCATTCCATCCATCATTTGTTTGCTGGAACACTTTTTGCCCAGAGTGGGATGGGTATGCCCAGGCGTGGGTCCCTTGCTCACTGTGCCACTGGATTCAAGCTAGCCTGGCTGAAGAAGAGTGACATACCTGAAACCGGTCCCAGGATGCTTATTTCCAGTCCAGGGACAACCTGGTCTGGCAGTTCGGTCTGGACTGTTCCCATGAGGCACAGGGTGAAGACTGATTTGCATATGGCTGGATCCAAACTGGGGTGGCGTAGTGGGCAAAAGAACGATGGATTTAACCTAGATCTTTTGACTGGGGGAGAATGTTTGCATTGTCAGTATTCCGTCCATCATTTTGTTTGCTGTAGTACTTATAGTCAGGCTGCCGAAAAAGAAGAGTACATGTCAGAGACAAATATTGACAGACCAACTCCTATCAAGTTAAGAAACATTAAAAGGTGTATGTGAAATGCTAAACAGAAATCTTTATTTTTCTCCTACATTATAGAGCTTAAAATGTGGTTTGAATAAAATGTACTGTGCTTACTTCCATTTTTTCTCTTTCACTTTCCTGTAAATCAACATGGAAATAACATTTTAATATTTATATTTTGAGTAGGTGTCTTCATTACTTTCATTATACTCTACTTACATTGTACTTAACTTGGAAATTGTTTGTTGTAATGTATGTACATTCATCCTTTTCATCAATAGCCCTCGTGGCATCATGAATTGGGTTGTGTGGTGTGAGCTGACAACCTCAGCCTGGATTGGAAGTCACTTTCTTGTTGCAATGTTGTGCAACAGTGCACACGCTGCTAATTTTTTACATTCCACTTCAGGTGAATATAGCAGAGCACTATTACTTTTATGCAGTCAGCAAAATCTAGCCTTAAGAAGTCCATAGTGTTGTCAGTTTCTGCCTTGGTTCGCTTGTGAGCAACAATGCATCTTCTTTGGCTATGTGTTGCAGCATTCACGTATGGGTCAGTAGCCCCTTGTGTGCGTTCGTCGGCCAACGGCCGTCAGAAGCACTACCTCGGAAGTGCTGCGCACGTCCATTGACCGACGGGACCCGCCAGCGCAAAGTAACGCCCGCACCGCGGCAGAATTGCCGCCGCGGTAAACGGGTTAATCCAAGTACGAAAAGCATAAGCACTGTTAACTAACACAATGTTACATTTTAGATCAGTGCACATATATATGTAAACACATAATATACTTTTTACATTAATATCTAAAAGTCATCCCTGAAGTCTCCTCTTGAAAGAGGATTGTATGGGCCACAGTGCCTAAAGACGTATCAATCATGTGTTGATTCTGGCAATTTTGCTACAAGATGTTTTATTAAACATCCTGCATTGCATACAATTCCTATTTTTAAAGAGTGCTGTTTTGTTCGATTTCTAGATAAATATTCTGTGGTACACAATGGGCAAATTAAAATGTGTGCCATCCACACATCCTATAACCTGGGGGAAACTGAGCCATACAGAAAAAAAACTAACTTAGAGGCATACTTAGAAGGAAATGGCGGAGCACAGTGCAGCACTGCAGTACATTTTGCAGCGCTGTGCTCCGCCAGTTCCAAAATGCAGGGATGCGCTGTATTTACAACAATGAAGCATACCCTGTGTTTTCCCTAGCTCTGGCCGCTAAAATAGCTACCTTGCACCAACACAGACACCCGTGTGCTATAGTGCAAGGGTGCCTGTGTTGCAGGGAATGGTTGTTTATGTGCAGGGAGGTGTCCTTTCCTACACATAAACAATCAATGGTGATTTGTCACTTCTATGTGTGCTGCATTCTGCAGCACACAAAAGCAGCAAATCATCAATATTTAATGATTCTTTATGTGCAATAAGAGATACCTTCCTGCACAAAAACAATGATTAATGGCATTTTGCTGTTTTTATGTGTGCTGAAGAACACCTGCTATTTCATTGTGTACGTTTTTGGCGCTTCCTCAGATTTACACATTCTTGTAAATTTGGGGCAGCATCAAAAAAGCAATGGGTGTTGCGGTGGAAAGCCCACAACAACACCCATTGCACTGCCCTTTCATGTAGATATCTGTGTGAAAGGGCATGGTATTGTATTGTAATTGCATATATGCTTACTACCCCTGAAACTATAGTTAGAAACTGGTGTTAAGCCACAAAAAGTAGCTTAACGGAACTTTATGAATATGGTGCAGGGTACTGTGCTGCCGGAACGTTGGAAAAAGTGACGTTACGCTGGCGCAACCCCCAAGTAAATATGTCCCTTTCTTTCTTGCATATCTTGGGGATTCCTAGGAAATGCAAAGTGTCTGTTACACTTAAGCAGCATTGCATACGCTATATTCAAGACAGGAGTCTTTCCTACCCCTTGGTAGGTAGCATCAGCTCTCCCGTTACAAAAAAATCCAATCTTAACGTTATGGATTTGAATAATTACCATCCTATAGCGTGGCTTCACTGTCCAGCCAAGCTGGCAGAGAAGGTAATGAATATACAACTTGCCTTCTTCATGGATACAAATCATCTGCTTGATGATACTCAGTTCAGCTTTAGGCAGGGCCACAGCACGGAATCTGCGCTTATAGTGGCCGCTGAGGAAATTAAAGCAACCTTGGATAGGGGCGGAACTGCAGCCCTCATCTTGCTGGATTGTCAGTGGCCTTCGATATTGTCAACCATTAGCTTTTTGTTGACCGGATCCGAGAACTCGGGATAGAGTGTCCTGTGCTGGCCCTATTACAGTCATTCCTTTCTCGGCGGCGACAATCGGTGTCCCTGGGGGAATTCTCCTCAGAATCTTATTCTCTACAATGTGGTGTCCCACAGGGATCATTGCTGAGCCCCCCGACGTTCAACCTGTACGTAATTCCTCTGGCCATGCTCAAGAAATATTGTGTCTGTCATTAGCATCATATGCCGATGACACCCAAATGATAGTTTCCTTTGCCACAAATAATGGTCATTCCCGTGGTGTATTTAGAAACTGCATGAGTGTGCTAAGCAAATAGATGGCTGTAAATGCTTGAAGTTAATTTCAACAAAAACAGAGGTTATTCTGTTTGGGAACAGCCCATCTTTTTGGTCCCCATCAGGGGTGGGCATCTGAGCTAGGCTCACTTCCTACACCAGTCTTGAAAGCTAAAACTTGGAGGGTGGAGGAGGAGGGGGGGGGGTTACAGGATATGGAATCAAAACATAAGGATGAAGTAACTAAGGTCACCTCATCCTCCTTTAATAGTCTTTACCTAGACCTGCCCAAGGGTTCATAATTTTTTTACAAATCCTCCAGAATGCTGCTGCTCGTTTCCTCTTGAAAATTCCCAAATTCCAATCAGAGAAAACAGCCATCGGCACCCTACACTGACTCGAGTCCGGTAGGACCTTGTGTTCCAGGTCTGCGACACGCTTGGTGGTGACAGCTTTTAAGCGCTCCTATGGGGCGGCAGAAGCTTTTTCAGCTCCATGGCCCTACATTGGAACTGTCTTCCCTTTGAATTGAAAGCAGCAACATCACTCTCTGTCTTTCGGAAATCTCTGAAAACAGTAAATAATAATACCTGAGCTCCACCGTCCACTTGTTTGAATAGTGCCAAGATGCCTCGGGCAATCGTTGCACTCAATAAGACCACTCATTCGTTCATTTATTCATTCATTCATTCATCTAGGAAACTGCTGGAAAAAAACTGGAAAGTGAGCCCTGGGAAACATCTCCTGCTGTGGCTACTGCACTCTGATAACTTCCTGAGGTTAAAAAGTAGAGGGAGCAAAGTACCTTGTATACTAAACAACGCTGGGTCTTCAGCAATGAGATCTAAAATAATGTTGCTGCTCAGCCTTCACTTATCCTAAGTCTCCTCCTCAGTCTGCTCTGACTCTGAAGATGCACTCTTGTCTTTTTCTTCTCCTCTGATGGTGTGGAGCAAAACCTTCATACTCCTTGCCAGAGCATACTTTGTGCAGCCATTGTGAAAAAGAGGTGTTTCCTCTACTTTTATATTTGTACCGGATTACTACCTGCTCCCACTTGATGTTAATTTGCAAACGCAAACACCTGTTTTTGCGACCAATAGCAATTTGAGGATGTTTGATTCATACCATATAGGTAATATAATTAATACATCGTTTCACAGGAAATCATGAATAGGCAATCACTGTTTTCAGTTGCAAAAATAACACGTCTGTAAGATTCAGTTTGCGTCACTATTTTTTATGAATTGATCCGAAAACCACTTTCGTACACTTCATGCTTACCTTTTTCGCAGCTGCAAACCATTTTTAGACCGATTTAGCAATCGAAAAAGATTTGTACATCGGGCCCTATATTCTTTATGGAAACATGGAAGAGATCGGTTTTAAATCCTGGCATAAAAGAATACAGAGGAGCACATGGGCTTACTTCAGGTGTAAATACAGGACTCAAAGTACAAGTAAATTATTTGAAGCTTTCTGTAGCAGCCTTAATGAGGTTTTTGCTGCTAGAAAGCAAAGGTTGATCCGAACCAAATTTAAATGACTTGATATGCATTTCGAAATACCTTTAAATAACTCTAAAAACATGAGACACACAAACCTATGTCCTCCTCTCCCATTCTTCTTCTAATGATCTCAAAGAGGATCACAAGGAAGTTCCGTGTTGGCGCTAGTAGCCATCTTGTACACAATACCACATTCACTCCCTTTACTAATGAGCATATTATTACTCCTATTAACAGCAAAACTCCAGATCCTTCTATCAAATCACCGTTCCAAGTCCCAGCCAGCCCATAGAGACAGGAAACATCCATTACAACTCAGGCATTACAACGCATATCCCTCACTGACCAGCACCTTCTTTGCGGTAAGCGCCCGGAGGTGTTAGAATAGTAGTTTTCATTGTAATGAAGTATGCGTTGTAATGGCTTGCGTTGTAATGTCATGCGTTGTATTGACTGCGTTGTAAAGGTATGCGTTATAGTAGTTCGTGTTGTGATGTCATTCCATAAAGACACTCAATGATCTCTCTAATCGCTCCTTTACTGTGGATATTCTGAATCCTCCTTAAAGCATCAGCCAGGCTTTTGCAGTTGGCAGGCCCTCAACACATTAGAAGCTAATATGGGTTATATTATGAAACTGAGTTCACTATCAATGGCTCGCCACCAAACCACATCTAATGTGATATCCCTTTTGCACTTCATTAAGACACAAGAATCCGGCAATCACGAACATTCTAAAAATGGTATGTTGGAACAAAATCTCCACTCATAGAGGTAGGACCACCTTCTCACTTGCTAACAAGAACATTGCTGAGCGGTTAATGCTTACAACACCCAAAACAGAGGACAGCACGTATTCTAAACTTTCACCCATCCTTATTATAACAGGATTTAGAAACCGAAAAACTCAACACACAAGAAAGAGGGCAAATACTTACAAATTGATTGAAGAATTCCGTATCTGCTTCAATTTATTTATTTATTTTATTTATGTAATTTGTAAAGCGCCTGAATCACCCCAGGTGGGGTATCTCCGTGCTAGGGGGAGACTAGGAATAGCTAAGCAAGTGAGACAGTGATTAGAAAAGCGAGGTTTTTAATTTTTTCCTGCAGAACAGGTAGTTAGTGGAGGTGTGAATATCCAGGGGAAGTTGATTCCAGAGTTTGGAGGCAAGGTAGGAAAAGGATCTGCCTCCCATTCTAGTTTGTTTAATGCGCGGTATAACAAGAAGGCCTTTCCCTTCTGAGCGGAGAGTGCGAGATGGTGTGTATTTGGACAGTTTGTTGGCGAGGTAAACCGGTCCCATTTTGTTTAGACTTTTGAATACTATACAACAGATTTTAAAGTGTATTCATTTACTAATGGGTAGCCAATAGAGTTTACATAGGAGTGGGAGAGAGGGCGCACGGTACGGGGAGCTGGTGACCAGATGGGCCGCCGTATTCTGCACAACCTGCAGACTCTGACGGGCAGATTCTTTGGCGGAGATCAGCAAAGCATTGCTGAAATCCAGTCTGCTGAGTACTAATGCGTGGATTAGGGTCTTTCGTGTGGAGGGGGGAGGAAAAGAAAGACTACGCAGCAAGCTGAGGGCGTGAAAGCATGCTCGTTTGGTAGTGCCAATGTGTTCATCCATGTTCAAGTTGTTAATAAGAAGAACTCCTAGGTTTTTAACCATTGGCTTAGGCGATGGAGCTACCCCGAGTTCTTCAGGCCACCAGCTACGGGCCCAGCAGGTGGTAGCATCTTTGAACAGCATGATTTCTGTTTTCCCTGTGTTAAGCTGCAAATAATTGCAGCTCACCCAGAAGATATTACTTTCATGCCATTAGCAAAAATATCTTGAATGTTGGGGGTATTTTTATCAAAGAAGAAGGTGTGTATCATTTGCGTAGGAAATCGGGGTAAACCCGATGTTCCTAAGGAGTGACGCTAGGGGGGCGATGTACACATTAAAAAGGGTGGGGCTGAGACAAGAGCCCTGAGGTACCCCTTAGGTCACCTTTGTGGTATTCGACTTGAAGGGTCTGAGGTTTACTGTTTGTGTTCAATCTTTAAGGAAGTCCTCCAGCCATTCAAAGGCAGCGTCCTGGACGCCTATTGAAGGTATTCTGTCTAGCAGGATCTGATGGGAGATAGTGTCGAATGCGGCGGACAGGTCGAGCAGTATGAGAATTACTGCACGACCCGCGTCCACCTGCATACGAATGTCATCTGCTACGTTAACCAGGGCCAGTTCGGTGCTATGCCGAGGACGGAACCCTGATTGAGATATATCAAGACAGTTAGAGGACTCCACGAAGGCTGAGAGGTGTTTATTGATATGTTTTTCCAGTAGTTTAGTATACAGGGGTAGCAGTGAGATGGGTCGATAATTGGTAACAACACTTGGTGGCAATTTAGCATTTTTCTTAATTGGCATAATCTGTGCAGCTTTCCATTCTTTAGGGAGTGTGCCTTGGCTAATAGAATAATTAAGAATGGGACAAAGAGGCTCCGCTAATTCAATAGTGAGTTTTTTTGCACTTTTGGCGGGCATAAGGTCTGTAGGGGAGCCAGAATTTGCAGATTTCAGTAAGTATTCTGTGTCTTGTATGTGTATAAATATGTATATGTATAAATTGTTTTATAACGCGCACTGTTACTTGGGAGTATCCTGGCGCGGTGGGGAAGGCAAAAATAAACGGGCAAGGAAACATCTTATATACCACTGCTAAACAAGTGAGTTTTTAAATTTTTCTTAAATTGGACAATGGATTGACTAGACCGCAGATGGAAGGGAAGAGCATTCCAGGCTCGAGCCGCAACCACTACAATAGACTGTCCACCGAGTCTAGTACGCTTGAACCGGGGAAGGTTCATTTTGAATAGAGAGGATGACCTAAGTACCCTTACAGGGGCATAGAGAGTGAATCTCTTCATTAGATAGGTCGGACCTTGGTCATGGGTGGCTCTAAACGCAAGTACTAAAGCTTTAAAATGATGCGTTGAGATACTGGGAGCCAGTGGAGGCTGGACATATGAGACCGAACGCTCTGCCATCTAGGAACGTTAAAGAGAAGGCGAACCGCGGCATTCTGAATGACCCGGAGACGTTTAATCAGGTAAGCCGGAATGCCGCTGAACAAAGAATTCGCATAGTCCAGCCTTGCTAAGATAAGTGCCCGGGCCACAGTCTCTCTCGCCTCTCTAGGGAGCAGTGGAAAAAATTTCCTAAGCATTGTCAAGGTGGCAAAACACGTCCCAGTCAATTTCTTTATATGGACCTCGAATTTTAGATCTTCCCCGAACCAAATCCCAAGATTCTTCGCCGGACCACCCATTTCATTGGGACATGGGATATTCGGGGGCCACAATGAGTTTTTAAAACTAAGAGGGAAGGAGCCATAAAAGAGGACCTCCGATTTGGCCTCGTTACATTTTAATTGGGCCAGGGTTAGCCACCGAAAGACTGAGGATAGGCAGAGATGGACCTTTGCGGTGCTCAAATGGTCGTCAGGCCAGGTAAAGAGTAGCTGTGTGTCATCAGCACACCCTATAATCTTAGCCCCATACTGTTCTGCGAGGTATAACAAAGGGGTAATGTAAATGTTGAACAGTAGGGGGCTAAGAGTGGATCCTTGTGGAACCCCCGTAAGGAGTGGTTTTGAGTCAGAGGCATGCGGTGGCATCCAGACCTGTTGTGACCTGCCCGAAAGAAAAGAAGACAACCAGGCCAAGGCATTGCCACCCACGCCGATGGTAGACAGCCTGGCAGTGAGGAGCGCATGGGGAACGGTGTCGAAGGCGGCAGAGAGATCCAAAAGAATCAGGACTGCTCTGCCGCCCCCGTCCAAGCACTCTCGAATCGACTCCGTCACCTCCACCAGTGCTGTCTCCGTACTATATGATGCCCTGAAGCCTGATTGGGCTGGATGCAGAGCATTGGAAGTTTCTATAAAGCTTTCTAGTTGTCGAAAGACTATTTTTTCGCAAATTTTTGTCAGTGCGGGCAGAAGGGAAATGGGCCGGTAGTTTCCAGGGACCGTGGCATCAAGACCTGGCTTCTTCAGAAGCGGCAAAAGCTTTGCCTGTTTCCAAACAGCAGGAACCACTGCCGAGGAAAGGGAAAGGTTAACGATGTAGGTGACATCCTTACAGACAGTACTAGCCACCTGTGACAATACCCGGGCAGGGCACGGATCGGAGGGAGAGCCTGATTTAAGGGACTCGAGAAGAGGCAAGACAACACACTCTGTCACCGGTGCAAAATTAGTAAATTGGTGGGAATCAGAGAGACCTAGCCTTATGGAATGATCGATCTCTGGGCTCTCAACCGACGATGCAGAGGTGAGGTCCTGCTGAATTTTTGCAATTTTGTCTACAAAAAAATTAGACAAAACTTCACACCATTCCTCAGAAGATGGAAGAGTAGTGGTTTCTGCCACAGGGGACACAAAACTTTTGACAATAGAGAACATTTCTCTACTGTTGTTTTCCGCTTTGGCGATTCTCCCTGCGTAGTAGAGACCTTTAGCAGTTTTTACTGCGGCATAATAGTTTTTTTGGGCTGTACGTAGGGCGGCCTTAGCGTCCAGATTATACTCACGCCTCCAAACTCGTTCTAGCTTTTTACATCCCAGTTTTAACTCTCTCAGCTCGGGCGAAAACCAGGGCTGAGATGGGCTGTGTCGAAATCTAGGTGCAGAAGCCTGTTTGGTGGACATATTCGCCGCCTGCAGCACCCACCCATTAAAAGCCTCAACCGCCTTGTCCAACTCGGGAGTGAGTGTCAGGTGAGTTTTTTGTAATTCCTGGCCAAATACAGCCAGGTTAATTTTCTGGGGGTGGCCAGCGGGAGGTGCCAAAGCTGATCTACCCCCGTTGGCCACCTCCCATGAAAACCTGACAAGATCATGGTCTGACCAAGTAACCTTTTCGAGGCCTAACATCTTGATGTGGAAATTGGAGCACACCAAGTCTAAAAGATGACCTCCGGCATGCGTTGAAGATGTCACCCATTGTTTGAGCTGTGAAAGAGCCAAAGTTTCCACCAGTCTGCGTGTCTCAAGAGACCCACTGTTGTCTACATGAATATTGAAATCGCCGACTAGAAGGAACTTGGGAAAGGCCAAAGCCCGGGGCATTATACAGTCCTCCAACTGCTCAATAAAGTGGATGGCAGGGCCTGGGGGCCTATAGACCAGGGATCCCCCCAGAGTGAAGTGGGGGCAAATAATCAGGGAAAAATTGAGAACTTCACCCTCCATCCCAACCACCAATTGCTCGGAGGAAAAGTTCCACTCTTCTTTAAAAATTACTGCCAAGCCCCCCCCTCTGCCTAGAGGTCTATCTGCTCTGGCTATCTTAAAGCCTCTAGGGACTGCCAATTCAATGGTTGGAGCACATGAATCATTGAGCCATGTCTCTGTAATAAAAAGTAGATCGAGCTGGCCATCCGCCAGTACATCAAAGATGTCAGCGGCGTGTTTCACCATAGACCTAGCATTAATTAGGCCGGCTCTGACAGTTGTAGTGCGGTCCGCACCAACGCCTGAGCGGGGGGGTAGAGAAGACTGGGGGAAAAAACCACAGCTCGGGCATGCTGTCACAACGCACTCTGGTCCGCTCCGCTGACAGCAGTTCTGCTCAGCGGGGGGAGCCAGTTTCATAAGATCAGTGCGAGAGTAGATAGTCCTGAAAGGCCCAGCTCGGTCATGTAACTGGGGGGCAGAATGGCTGGCCCTGGGCCCGTCCGAGGCACGGACGGGCACAGACGGGCGCTCCTTCGGCGCGCAGACGGCGCACCCGCTGCGCGAGACCGCTGCGCGCTCGAGGGCACATCGCTATTTATAGCTCAAGCCCCTCCCCGAGCTGGACCGCTAACTCGAGTCCAGCCGGGGTCCGGGACTACCTAAGATGGCGCCCGACCTAGCCCTCCACGTCAATCGGCACAAGCAAGCCGCGGTGGAACGGGGCCCAGGGGGACCGGTGAGCAGCGGTACACAGAAGAGCAGTTAAAAATACATACAACACAATTTGTAAATCAATTGGTAGTGTTAAAAATTAGTTTTAAAAATGGTCAGCTAAATGATACAGCGTGAAGCGAATAGCAGAAGAGATTCCCTCGCAGTCTGCTTCGCCGATCCCAAGCGCTATTACAAGGTGCTGCCACCACCCTGGTCAAACGCCTTGTGTGGTGAGAAGAGGGAAGTCTTTCAAAGTGCACAGGCAGGATGGATGGGGGGTTCCTTGTCTTGGCAATGGCCTAGGGTTGATGTTAGGGGGGGATATTTTATTGTAAATTTCCTCAATTTTTTGTGTGAAATGGTCAGCGATGTTATGGCATAATGATTGGGAAAGTTCTTCATCAGGATTGCATGCTTCGGGATTGATCAGCGTATTGAGAATGTGGAACAAAGTTTTTGATGTGTTGTCCGCTTGCTCGATTTGGGTGGCTATGTAGTTTTTCCGGGCTTTCCTAAGATTTTTATGATATTTATCAAGGGCAGATTTTAAATTTTCTTTGTCGAGCATGTCTTTAGATCGGCGCCAAAGTCGTTTTTACATTCGCTCTTCTCTGATCTAAGATCTGTCGATTACCAGGGAGTCTGGGGACGGGAGGGGAACGCAGCTTGTTTTTTCATGGGAATCAGGGTGTCTATAGTGTGTCTGATAGAGTCTTGAAAAGACCTCAGGCGTTCCTCAACAGTGTCATTGGAGAAGTAGTGGGGGTGGGTAAAGATTTCATTATAAAGGGTTGGTGTGAGTTTGTGCCATTTTCTGTGGCTATGGGTCACTGGAGATTTTTTACGTTCATGCTCTCGAGGACCCACCAGGTCAAATGAGACTATCGCGTGGTCTGACCAAGTTAAAGGATTGGTGGATTTATAGATGGTCTCAGAGAAATTGGATAGGACCTGGTCCAGGGTGTGACCAGCAGTATGTGAGGGGGCATCATTCTTTTTTATAAGGCAGAGTGTTGCTATTTCCTTGAGGAAGGTGGCCGCTTCTGGGTCCGGAGTGTCCTCACTATGGACATTAAAATCACCAAGGAAAAGGAATGTATTTGAGGAAATTACGTGGAAAGCAATCAGGTCCATGCAAATGGTAATGGAGCCGGAAAGAGGTCCAGGGGGCGGTAAACAAGAGCACCCTTCCAGCTCAGTTGTGCATGGAGGTCCAACCTGAATATGAGAATTTCTATTTTATCACGGAGATATTGATCTATTATGGTAGCTTTGATTGGGTCCTTATATGTGATAGACGTCCCTCCACCAGTCTTGTGGGGTCTATCCAGTTGTATGATGCGGTAGCCCTCGGGAAGTGCCAAAGCAATGGCTGGTGTGGAGGAGGGTTTTAACCATGTTTCTGTCAAAAATCCCATATCAGGGCGAGAGGTGGCTTGTATATCCCAGATATTGGTGGCGTGTTTGGAAAGCGAGCGGACATTAGCTAGGAAGCAGTCCCAGCTGGCTTTAATGGGGGTGTGGCTATCCATACGGCTGGTGTAGAGCTCACTGGACACTGTGGAAAGGCAATCAAAATCCTTAGCTCCTCACTAAAGCTCCTCCCTAAACTGTGATCTGCATCTAAAAGTGATTCAAGATAAGCAAATCTAATTTTACCAAGAAACCTCCATTTGTTCTGCTGTATAGAAAAATTGCTGAACCTAGATCAGCCTGTCCTAGATCTACTCATCCTACCATAAAGGAGATACACCTGCCCTGGGTGGCAATACATCTGCTGACTGGCTCAGGCATGTCTTTGTGCCTGGGCTGATTAACTGCCTTAGGCTGCTTTAACCATCTCTCACTGTCTCCACCAATGACAACATACACAAAGATATGAGGGCAAGTGATATAACTGGGGAAAGTAGACTATGCTAAGAGAGAAAACAGAGACATCATATTCCACTAGTCTGACTCATCACTTTGCTGATCATGGTGTCTGTAGGGTGGAGTGGGTATCTAAATGCAAATATATATCTTTATTAGCATGTCATGAGGCTGATGCACCTAACTGTAACAGTGAATGGGTGTAGCTTAATAATATCTTTGTGTGGTCTGCTCTCTGTACTTTAGTGTAAAACCTGTAATTCCTGAAACTAAAAACACAAGAAATGAATACCAAACATATATGTCCACTGACAATTCTACAAAGAAATAAAGGAACTACATGTTTCACTCTCTGTGGAAGATGTGTTATTGTTTATATTTGACTCTTGTAACACTGCAGGGTATACAAGGTCAGACTGGGATAGAAAATAGACCCAAGCACCAAAATAAAAGTGGTTCCTATTAGTGAATTAGAAAGCTAAAAAAGTGGCCCTTTGTTGCAAATTGGAGTAATTTTGAACTTGTAAAGATAAGCTGAACTTGTAAAGATAAGTTGCGTAAGTGTTTTGCAAGGTAAGGAAGATTTGAGCTTGTTGCGGGAAATTTTTGTTTTAATGTGAGGAAAATCAACTGTAAAAAACAGCACACAAAACCATAAAACAATCCTACAAACAGCCCAATAAAAAAGGCCCACGTACTGACTAAGCAGACCAGCCTTTCTGGCACTGCCCGATTGACTTAAAGGCCAGTACACCTTTGAGGTAAATAGCAAACATTAATATTCCACTATTTCTTATTTTAGCAAAACGTGAAGACACACTAGAACTCAAAAACCTCATATGAGCAATCAGCCCTGACTTAAGAATTCTTTCTGTTTCATCACATAATAGCCCTTACGTTACATGTACAATCTTACAAACTTTTGCACTAAATGTTCAGATAGTTCAAAGTTTGTCTCAAGGAACTACACAATGTTCAGAATTACTTCTCTATATTTACATGTTTTTCAATATACACCAAAGGAAGCTACTAGTCTTTTGTAAAGGAAATCTTAGATCTGCATAGCAATGTCCTGCCCACTGCACTATTGTATTATGATTGCCTAGAAAAGATGCCCTGGGCCATGAGGGAAATTACACTCAGATATCCAAACTGGTTGTCACATCTCCAGGTCACGGGTGATTTCATGGGTAGCTGGAAAATGTAGTTTGTTGTTGGGACTCTGTCATGTAGTGTGTTCTGACAGATGCTCTTTTGCTGACCCTCCTGGTCAATGTTATGACCACTAGAAAAGTTGTCTTGATGATAAGCAGGCAGAATGGGCAGTTATGCAGCTGCTCAAATGGCACACACATAAGGAAGGTAAGGACCAGGTCAAGATCCAATTGGGGCATGGTGAATGGCTTTAGAAGGAGATGTGTTGTAAACCTTTGAGGAATCTGGTCACAATGGGTGACTTAAAAAAAGAAGGTTGGTCTGGCAACTACAAGAACACCAAAATGGCAGACAAGTCAAAAGTGCTCAGAGAAGAGCCCGACTGTCCAAAGAAAGAACAAACAATTAAACTTAGGAAAAGGGTGCAGAAAGAGGATCAATATCCTTGGATGTACACAATGCCACATGCTTGTCCCAAAGGACGTCATGGTAGAGGGATGCCTGGCTGCCAGAATGACATCACAGACTTCAGGAAGAATGTCAAATGCTGTCAACTGTTGCCTTTCATGCAGATCAACCGCAGGTTCGGTGCAGGACCCTGCCCTGCTGCTGTGGTAGAAGATCCTCCCAAAGGGACAGGCTGAATGGTGGACCAGTGGTCATGCTCAGGAGCTTGGGATGCCAGATTTTCCATTCCCAATCTGGACCACAAGAATGACTTGGGCCTAGTTGTTCCTGATCTTTTTGAGAACTCTGGGCAGGAGTGGTATCGGCGGAAAGGTGTACAGGAGACAAAAAGTGTCTCTGAGTGAGAACTACCTTGAGAACTTCAGTGCACAGAACTGCTGATATTGCATGTACTTGGTGGTGGCAAACAGATCTAACCAAGGCTCTCTCCACTCTTTAAAGAAACCTTCCACCTCCTACGGATAGAGACACAATTTGTGATCTGCTAGGCATCAGAAGCTGAGTTTGTCTGTCCTGGTGCTCAGAGAGCCCGTCAGTTGTTGAACCACCAGGGAAATGCTCTGATGTTCCAGCCATGTCCATAGGCACATGGCCTCTTGACAAAGGGTTCATGACCCCTCCCCGCTCTGTTTGCTGCTGTACCACATGACGGTGGTGTCGTCCATAAACACCTGTACCAGCCTTCCCTTGATAGAAGGAACACATGCTTTCAATACCAACCGGATCACCTGGAGTGAATGATGCATCTGTCACTACAGTCAGCTCTGACTGGGGAAGTGAGAGGGGTCTGCTGCTGACCCAGTCACGGTTCACCAATCACCAATGCAGGTCTCTTGCAGTTCCCTCCAATATCTGGACCAGGTCAGAGAGATTCCCTTGATACTGTGCCCATGCAACTTCAGGTCCCACTGCAGAATCCTCTATGCCAATGAGCATGTCACGAGAAGGATGCAGGAGGCCATGAGGCCCAACAGCCTCAGAGTCAGTCTTACCAAAATCTAGGACAGAGGCGGAAATATCTGTATCAAAGCCTGAATATTCAGGACTCACCATTCAGGAGAATAGACCTGCAACTTCACTGTGTCCAGAATGGTCCGAATGAAAGCAAGTATCTGAGAGGGAGTCAGTTATGACTTTGGCATGTTGATAGTGAACCCCAGCTAATGCAGGAGGTTCACCGTTGACTGTTGGTGGGAGATGACTGCCTGGAGCAAGCCCGCCTTCAACAGCAAATTGTCGAGGTAGGGGAAGACTGGAGCCCCTGACCTCCGAAGATGCGCTGCAACCACAACCATCACTTTGGTGAACACCTGAGGGGTGCTGATGAACTCAAATGGGAGCACGGCATACTGAAGCTGCAGGTAGTGCCTATGGGCAGGCAGGATGGGGGATGGAAATATGCATAAAGCAAGTCCAATGCTACCATCTAATATTTAGGGCAGACAGGATCAGAGCTAAGGTGAGCATCTTGAACTTCTCTTTTTTCAGAAAGAAGTTGAAATGGCACAGATCTAGGATGGGACAGGCGCCTGTAAAAATGGATTTAAAGATGGCCAAGCTAGAGAGTTACACCGTGGCCCAGCTCAAGGATTTCTGCAATGGGTTTGGGCTTTCTACAAAATGCTTCACCAGGAAGGTGGAACTGTAAAAGGCGCTGAGGGCCTGGATAGACATCCTGGATACAGCCCCTGTGGCCCCAGAGAAGGAGGATGAGATAATGGAAGATGGTTTTACTGGGGAATCTGGAACTGCCTGTTGGGCAGGGAGCCATTGGAATGGAGGTCACCCCCAGTGCAGGGACAGAGAGCAGCGTATCATCTAGAACCCTGTTCTCAGAGGAGCTGGAGGACAGGAGGGAGGAGAGGACATTGGAATTGGAGAGGGTTACGTGCAAATTGGAGAAGGAGAGAGCCTTAGAAAAGAAAAGGCTGGCAATGGGGGAGGAGGACGAGGAGGAGAAACAAAAGAAATAGGCCATAGAGGAAATGAAACAGGCCATGAAGGTAATGAAATTCATGTTGGTCCCTGTTGGACTTGGCCATTTTCCCGGAATTTTTTTTTGCTTTTTGCTTCCCCGAATTCAGGATGTCCCCCCTTTGTAATGTAGTTGTATAGGCCCTGTGAGGTTAAAATGCCCTGTGTATTATTAAAATCAATGCTAGGTACAGGTGCTCTACCTTCAACATGGCTGCCATAGGCCCCTGTTACTGCAGCGTGGTCTTGTTAAGGCACATTCTAGTTGCCAGGAGCTGTCAGGTACTCCAAACATTGTTGCCATTCCAGCCTGCCTTGCCTGCCCACAGTTAGAGTAGGGAAGCTCCTGGCACCTTCTAGAATAGGGGCGGAGCCTAGTTATGCCGCCTTAGAGGGTGGTCACCTGACCTGGGCCTATAAAAGGAAATGGAGGGAAACTTTCCAGTCAGTTGGGGCATCACTGACCTGGGGGACCCACGCAGGAGATTTAGGCGGTAGGGCCTAGTCAGGGACTTATGCCACTGGGAGTAACAGGACTTAGGTGCTGCCTCTTAAGTTGAGTGAGGTACCCTGAGCTAGCCCACTGATCTGGCCCGGCGAGAGGGGAACCCAGGGACCATCTACAGTGACCTGCTGAGGATTCCTGTCAGCAGCCCTCAACTCAACCCCCCCTTCAAGAAACCAAGAAACTGCTATTTACAAGGGCGCCAAAACCATCAAGCGCCGAGAAAAAGTCTACCTGCGCTTACCAGGTACTGGGCTGTGTTACTTCTGCGCCCCTTAATCCTGACCTGGACCCCCTTGGCTGATTTGCCACTGTCGAGTGGCCTGTCCTGCTTGAATTGCCTGGACCGTTAACTGTCCTGCCCTGCCTACCCAGCGCTCTACTACTGTGCCCCCTCTGACAGCGCTGGGACCTGCCTTATAAGCGCTATATTTTGCCCCCAGGCGCTGGACTGTCCAAAAGTGATTCGAATTGAACTGCGCTGCCAAGCGCTCAGCCCTTAGCGCTGGAGATCCAACCTGTGGACTGCCCCTCTGCGCTACATCCCCCAAGCGCTGTGCTGCCCCGAGGCGCTGCAAACGCCGACCGGACCTGGAGCGCGCTGTTCCTGAGGCGCTAATCGGCGAGGGTACTCACCGCCGCTGTCCCGGGTCGTCTGTGTGCCTCGGAGTGCTGCGGGGCTAGGCGCTGTGCAGAAGACGCGCGGTTGCGGGGCGACAATCACCGCCGCAGCCCGGAGGGCTCTTGGGCCCCTGCTCCTGCCATTGCGGCCCGGAGCTCCCTCAGTGGTGCCGGCGCCGTGCTCATATCCCTCCTCGATGGCCCCCGGGACCAGGAGAGGGCCGCCGCAACATTCCTCGAGGCCGCGCTGGGCCCGGTGAAGCAGGAACACTCCCATCACGTGACGGGGACGCCGGCCGCGTCATAGACCGCGCCCCCGCCTGAAGCCGCACAGCCGTTGGCTGCGGCTGACACACCCCCGGGTCCCACCTCCTGATTGGTTCCCGGGCTGTGGAATCCACGGAAGGCCCGGGAACAGCCCTTCGACATCGGGGAGGGCTCCGAGAGAATCCGAGCTCCCCCATCTGCCACTGCAAGCCCCGAGCGGGCCGAAGATCAACAGGGAGCCCCCACCTGCCAGTGACAGCCTAGAGAAGGCCCTGACCGGCCCCCACACCGCTGGAGGGCTCCTAGAAGAGCAGAGCCCTCCCCCAGCCCCCTGAGCCTATGCAAGGGCCCCGAGAGGCCGAAGAGAAAAAGGTAAACCCCGGGGAGGAGAGCGGAAGGCCACAGTAGGCCCCGAGTTAGCCCCTACCCTGGGGAACACTGTTGTTGGGCCCCGTTGGCCCGGATTACCCACAGAAGGCCCCTGTACTGGGCCAGAACCTGGACTAAGCCCACGAGGGACAGCTGGGCTCTGAGTTACCCCTGCATGGGGTAAAGTTAAAGGCTCATCTGTCCACCAGGATCTGATCAGGGCCAAACCCCTTGTTGCCTGGGCCTGGTTTATCTTCGCCTCCATGAAATTCTCCTTCTCACCCTAGGCATGGTATTCCGGATTAATGAGATGCTTATTTTAGTCTGAGGGATGATGATCCTGACCTAAGGAAACGCCAATGCTTGCCTGTTGAAATGTTTAGTCCTGCTTAGGGGTCTGTTACTGTTTTCTTTAAAGGTGGCTTGTTCCTTGATGAAATGTTTAATGGGTCATTACTATTAAAAGAAATGTTTCTATTGATATAAGGGGATGTTCATTCCTGCCTGATCGTGATAAACTGTTATTTTTCTGTTCCTTACTGGAAGTGGTTCCTCAAATGTTATTCTGGCCCCAAGGAAATGTTTCATATGCCTAAGCCAAGTTTTATAGGTTTAAGGCTATGCTGATCTCTAATCTGATGAGGTGCTCATGTTACTGCAGGCACTGTTTCTTACTGCCTTAGGGAATGGCTTTGAAGTCTTGTTAAAATGGTTGCCTAATGAAAGGGTTGGTTACCCTACTGAAATGTTTACTCCTAATTAATTAAATGTTTTACTCCTGTCTAGGGTAGGGGTTCCTGAATGCCTACAGTGATATAAGGAAATGTTTTATCCCTGCGTAGGGAAATGTTCTACTCTTAGCCTTATGTATGGTTTAACCTGACTAATGAAACGTTTCACTCCAGCTAATTGAAGGTTCTACCTTGAATGAAATGTTTAGGCTCCTTTTTGGCGCTGCATCCCCTGAATGCCTGCAGGTGAATAGTGATGGCTCTACATGAACTGTACTCAAATGATTCCTTAATGAATTCTTTGCAGGGGCGGGCTTCATGAAATGTTTATCCTATCTAAGGAACAGTTGCCCAAATGCCTAAAAGTGCTATACTGCAGGGGTTGTTTATTAATTAAATATTTTACCCATGCTGGAGGCAATGTGTAAACTTACCTGATGACATGCTAGTTTATACCTAATGAAATGTTTTACATTTAATGAAATGTTTTATCCTCATTTAATGCACTGCTTATTCCTGCTGAAGGATATGTTTTACTCTTGCCAAGGAGTTTAATGAAATGTTCACCCTTGCTTGGTGAGAAGTTAATTGATGTACCTACTGAACAGGTTACTTACCTGACATGCTCATCCTTGCCTGATGAGCTGGTTGTCCATGCTAATTCTTTCAGGAAATGTTCTATTCTAGTTTAAGCCATGCTGATTTCTAATGCAATGAAATGTTTGTTGAGAAGTAATGGAATGCTAATTCTTTCATGAAATGTTTATTGCTACGTGTTAAATTGGATATTGAACTGCTCCCTTTACTCCCCTCTGATGAAATGAATTGATACTGTAACTTTCCACTCCTGAACCTTGATCTTAGATAAAAGTTTATTGTTTTAAATCAAACTCACTGGTCTAAGTCGTTGCGTGTGCATTTATTGTCTCAGTGGTTGCGTGTGCTGTGTAGTCACTTAACACCTAAGCTTTCGGGTGCCTACCTGCTCGTGCCAGGCTACCCCCGGGGAACTGGTGACCCCAGTTCTTACAGTCCCTGAAAGAGTCCGGAAGAACTACACTAAGCAAGTAGAGTCCAGTAGTGGCAGCAATTGGCAGCAGTTCCTCAGAGCCCTCTGACAGGAGGGTCCATATACCCAAAGATTTGGTGTCTGACTTTGTGGTGGGAGATTACATCTTATAGAGGCCTATAAGATTGCTTTACAGATGCACAATGTCCCTGAGGAGGATTGGGGAGAAAGTCTATGGAGGTACATCCATAGTGAGGCTGTACTGGCCCTAGAGGGGGATGATGGGATGAGTTAGTCCCCACACTCCCATGAAGGAGGCCCTATTCAGGAAGTTTGGTCTGGCCCCAAAGATGTACAGACAGAAGTTTAGGGACAGACCAAAGCTATCCCAACAGACCTGTGTGGATTGTATGGAATCCTTTTGCAAGGCACTGGATGGTTGGGCGAAGGGCAGTGAAGTAAAAGATTACCAGGGGCTGTATAATTTGATTGCACATGAGTACATGGTCAGTCTTTGGTTTCCAGACCTGCACCAACACCTTCTTGATAGTAAGCTCAATGACCCTAGTGAGCTTGCTAAGGAGATGGACCACTGGGACAGCACCAGGGTCCACAAGAAGGTACCTGGGGGTATCACCACAAGGGTGGGCAGGGTCCTTACCAGAATAAGGAGGGTGGGGTACAAAAATAAAAGCAAGGAGTTCTCTAAAGGCCCCACAAATAGCTATTCGGGCCAGGGCTCCCATTTCCCTACTGAGAAGAATAAATGCTTCCCTGACAGCAGGTCAGCAGGAAAGGCACCCTGAAGGGCTTTGATTGTCAGCGTGAAGGGCACTTCAAAGGAAATGGGAAGTGTACCAAGTGGGCACAGCCCCTTACCGGTGGGCAGCCACTGGAGTTGGCTAGTGTAGTGCTTGGGGAGGAGAAGGATCCAGATAGTTTTGGGGACAGTGTAGAGGATAGACTAGTGTCCCTGGGTGACGGAAAGATGATGCAAAGAACCCACATGCCTGACAATACTAGGACATACAGTAGTGAGTCACTACTAATGGGCAGAGGGTTGAGGCCCCTCAGAGACACAAGAGCCAACATGACAACCACCATGTGTCACCTGGTGTCTTCTGAGTAGGTAGTCTCTAATGCGTTCCACCAGGTGGTTGCAGCTAACAACCGTGAGAGCCACTACCCAATGGCTCTGGTTCCCTTTGAATGGGGAGGTCTCAGGTTCCTTGAGGGTAGCTGTGAGTCCATCCATGCCTGTGGATGCTAGGTAATGACCTGGAGCATACTGCCGGGAAGGAGGTGGAGCTCAGGTCCCACATGGAGATGTTAGGGTTGCCTGACCTCACGGTCTGTGGTAGCCCGAGGTAGTATTCAGGAGGACCTGGAGCCTGGAAGAATGGCCCAGGTGCCTGGGCCCCCACTCCTGAGACTTCCACGGTCTGGGAGGCGGTTGGAGCTGTAGGGAGGATGTAGCCAAACTGGGGAACCTGTCTGAGCTGTCCAGCGTGTAGCAGGAAGGGGTCCCACCAGAGAGGAATTCTGCAAGGCACAAAGGGAAGGCCCTACTTTTGTGGGTCTGCAGCAGCAGGCTGAGACCTAGGCAGTAGTGACCCATCTGACAAGTACCTGAGTTACTGGGAAAATAGTCTCCTTTATAAAGAGCTTGTCCAGACATTAATCATTGAAATGTTAGAACTAGAGGAGAATATAAAGAGATCGAATGCAATAGATGACGCAAAAAGGAAACTAGAAGCAGTGGAAAAGGAAATGACTTAATTTACTTATTTCTTAAAGAAAATGAAAAATTATAAATTAAACAAAGACATTCAATATTTCACAAAAGAGAATACATATCCTTATCTGTCTAAAAATTATTACAACCAAGAACAATTCAATGAAGAAGACAGATCCAGGCAGAGCTGGAAAACCAAAAACGTCACCACTTTTTCTGGCACATCAGATTCCGAAAATGAAGGAAGCTCACATCACTTTGATGACAGTGGAAGAAGATTACCATTTAAACCAAATTCAGGATGGGAGTTGCCTTTTTTAGCCAGGCAAGTGGGACGGAGGGGCCAATGATAGCCATGGTTCCAACTGAGGTACAGAGGGGTGTACCATTCAACAACAATTACCAATACTTGGAAACCAGGATTGCTCAGTACTAAAGACAGTTAGACAAATCCCCATTTTCAATCTCTCGCTCACTCCCTTGGATCCATCTGTGAATTCTTTACTATTCAAAGCGTGTCATTTCTCTCACATACCAATGTGAATATTTTCGAATTATTTCAATATATGGTCTCTTTAAAAAAAAAAATACGTCTTAGGAAGTATTTTGCTGAGATTGGGCCTTCTGATGCCAGACTTTTAAATTTATCAAGTCTGTCACCTCCATCTACCTTCACTCCCACTTTAAAACATTTGAGTCCTGAGGTCACGATCTTTGAGAAGGTCATCCTAAAATGACTAAAAGAAGCAACTCATTATGTTCTGCGCCCTCAACCCATTTTAGACCATGAGGAACTGTTAGCATTTAAGGCCCTTACCAATATCACGTTACCGACTGTAAAAAACAGCAAAAAAGGAGGCGGAATTGTGCTTATGGATACTGAATATTACCTTACTAAGATGGCAGAACACCTAAGCAATAGAGAGAATTACAGCAAAATTCAGATAGATCCCACCAATAGAGTAGCCAATAAGATCAATCGCCTTACATCTCGAGCCTTACACACGAGAAAGATATGTGACAAAGAGCATGAATATCTTAATGTTGTTAACCCCAAATTGGCCAGCATATATGGAGTACCAAAAATACATAAAGATACAGATGACTCTCCATATAGACCTATCCTATTGTCACTGCAATAGTTGCAGTAATGGAGCCCTTTCTAAATATGTTGATTCACTTTTAAGACCAAAAATTCCGATTATCAAATCTTACAACAAAGATACAAGGCATATGATCACCTTACTGGAGGGCCTTAATTTCAACCCTTGTCACAGTAGATATTGAAGCTTTGTACAGCAACCTTCCCCAAAATGAAGCATCACTGCAGTAGAGTGGTTAAAGGAGGAACATTTAAGTGATGCTCCTAAGATCTGCATCAAAGAATGCCTTCAGATTGTGCTGTAAGAGAACACCTTTGAGTTTGAAGGACAACAATACAATCAAATAAAAGAAGTCAGCATGGGGGCTTCCGTTGCACTGTGTATAGCTAGTAGGTGTATGGCTCTGTTTGAAAATAAATATATCGATAATAAAATAGCTCAATTTTATGAGTCAGTGACCAATTGGTCACAACAAGTAGAAGATATTTGTTTCACCCGGACAGGTACATAGGAAGAACTTAATTAATTTATTTTATGGCTCAATCTATGTGGTTTGAATATGAAATTCACAGCTCATAGTTGTCATAATCAAATTGAATTCCTAGACATATTGATATGTCACAACAATGGTCTTCTGGAGGTAGAACCTTATGTAAAACTCACTGCAAGGAATACACTATTGCAGTTCAACAGTTCCTATCCAAGAAATAAGAAGCAAAGCATCCCTTTTGGTATTTTTTAGGTTAGAAAGAAATTGTACCAAATTACAAAATGATTACATAAGAGCAATCATTACGAAAGATACATTCATCATCAGAGGATATCCTAAGAGGCAAGAGGCTAGTGTGAGAAGTCTTCAAGAGATCCAGTTTTTATGACAGGGCCCATTTACTTCACTACCTGGCACCATAAAGCGAGCCAGCATTATTATGTGTCAAGAGACATTCAGTTTTAAATGAAAATATTTGTCAAATTGTTAACTCTAACTGGCACATGCTAAACCTTAATCAATCAATAGGGGGAGGAAGAGTACTGATCCATTCAGTCTCCTTAGGATTAATCACTAAATCAAGGGGGAAGGATCACTTGTCCTGAATAACTAGGGTACGCAGGTCGATGTGGGGTGTCTCCCAAGTAAAAAACCCTCATGCACGTGTAAAATGGGATCTCGTAGCGGTATATGTTGTCTCCCCGCTCTTATTGACACGTGTGTGCATAATCATGGGGTTAGTATTTATGCACCCTCCGCCAGGAGGTATTTACCCATAGTTAAAACAGTAGTGATCGTGAATAGTGGGTGATAGGTGTTGAAGGGAATTTTTAAAATACCTGAACAAACAGACAGACACTTTTATTAGTCTGAGTTCGGGTAGACGAGAATTGCTGGTGTGCAGCTGTGGAATAATTAGGAATCCGAGCGCACTGATATAGTGATTTTAAAATACGGTCGACATGTTTCTGCCCTATTCGCCTCTATAGGTCGGTTGGGCTTTCTTCAGGACCAGTGCAGGGTAGTGTATATAGTGAGAAAATGAAAAAAGGTATTTTATGATATGATATCCGGGTCGAGGCAGGCAGAGACAGCACAAGCTGCACCGAAGGAGAACAGTCCCAGTGAGGCACTCCTTTCAGTGCCGCCGACCCGAAGAAAGTGCAATTCGCTACTTCGTGAGGTACAATGCGACCTCCCACTGACTAATGGAACAGGTCAAAATACCTTTTTTCATTCAACCTTCCAGGTCAGCGGACTTTGCAGAATCCCTAACACTGCGGACTAGTGATAAGCGTGGCTCAAAACCACCTGAGCAAACTTACCTCACTCAGATATCATTCACATAAAATAAGCCAGCCAGACAGTGGAGAAGAATTAGAAATAGGGGCTAGAGGATGTCCGCTACTATTCCCCGGGGGAGGATGTCGGAAAATTAAGGAAGAGTTCAATTGCCGAAAACTCTCTCTAACGAGATCTGTGTCATTGGGTGTAACATATCGTCCTACCTTTCTGTAACATGTATCTACAAAAGTCTGGTCAAAACGTCCGTCATTAAGAAACCGTCCGAAAGGGGATCGGTGCATAGGACGCACTCGCATTGTTAAGGTGTGTCCACTATTGGTGAGTCGGGCTGCAGGAAATCAGGCTGCTGGAAGAATTTCACCAAACTGATCAAGGTGTACCATCCCACACAACTATTCACATAAGATAATGGAAACGCCAGCAACCTACCCTTTTTGTGTACTGCTGAAGGCAATAACCCACAAACCCAACAATCAGTAACATTGTAAACAGCAGGAGCATGATGTAATGCCTTAATTAAAACATTATCCTGATGCCCTTATGCAATAGTTCTTCTCGATAATCTAGGGTAACCATATTATGGGGGTCGGAGTGGCGGTAGACACGAACTGGTGAACAGGGTACTTTTCATCAAGGAAAAAGAAAATCCCAAGAACTACTATAAATGCAATGATAATCACCACTATGACAACAATTTTTTCGTTCCTGGATAATGATGACCTGGGTGAATCAGGTTCAGCACTGCGAGGGGCCGCAAAGGACTGCTCATCCTCGGGAATGGGACGGCCAAAAGGGTACATATTCACCTAGCTATAAGTCCAATAATAAACTAAAAGAAGGGATTAGTTCACACTGAGGCCAACCAGAGGGGTTCTTCTCCCTGTTTCCGTTAGAGCCTCACAGGCAGGCTCCTATTGTTCATGCCCTAACTCCCACGTCGAAGTTGCACAGCTTCACAACTCAGAGGAGCACTTAATCCGGGCCCAGACACGACCTAATGTCCTCACCACAATGTCTCGGCCAGTGCACCAGGGCTCCATCTGTAGTCCTTCCCTACTTCTCTCAATCTGTAGTCCTTCCCTATTTCCCTTGCTAAGCCCCTCTTCCAGTGCACTGTTCTCCCTTTCTGGGCCGTAGATTATAGCGAGTGCTCCCTCGCACCTCTGGATCTGTGAACAAAATGGGGGGGTCAACGGCAAGGGACTTATCTGCTGATGTCAAATCAATTCGATCTCGAGAGGCTTCGTCTCTCTCAACTGAGGTCAGCCTCTCTTCATTCACAGTTAGCTCCTCTCCTCTCAACTGAGCTTCGGAAAAGGGAACATACTGAGGAACTGTTTCACCTTCCTGATCAGCGATGCCCTCCCTCACCCACGCATCATAGGGCAATGGAAGTGGAACCTTCTTCACGTGACTGACATGCGTCCACGACTTGTGGCCCTGGATCCTGAGTGCGGTACGCGTCGCCAGCAAGACCAAGCGCGGTTCACTCCATCTCGGCTCCAAGCTAGATTTCCGTTGATATCCACAAACCAATACCCAGCCACCGGGTTGGATGGTATGTCCAGGCCCCTCCGGGTGCGGCTTCAGCGTGTCTCCTACCTGCTGGTGAAGGGAACGGAGATCTTTAGTCAAAGCATACAAGTAGTCGGTCAACAGAGGATATTCTATATCAGAAAAACATTTAGTCCTTGGGACACCCCAAACATTAGCTGGACGACCAAAGACCACGTCGTGTGGAGAGACCCCTGTCGTGGAGTTAATTGTCACCCGAGTGGAAAGTAGAGCTAAAGGGAGTGCGTCTGGCCACCGCAGCCCTGTACTCTCTTGGATCTTAGCCATCTTTAACTTCAAAGTCCCATTATATCTCTCTACCAAGCCTGCAGATTGGGGGTGTCGTGCTGCATGAAATTTCTGCTGAATTAGCAGACCCTTACATATCAATTTCATTAGTTTAGCATTAAAATGTATCCCGTTGTCACTCCAGATCACCCGGGGCAAACCGAACCTTGAGAAGTATTCCTTAATCAACACTTTTGCTGTCGCCATAGCCGTACATTCTTTCGTTGGAAAAGCCTCTACCCACCTACTAAAAGAACACACCACCACCAGAACGTATTTGAGGTTATTCACCCTCTCCATCTCAATATAATCCATCTGTATCACCTCAAAAGGGAAAGAAGGGGGTGCAAAATTACCAGGGAGAACAGGTGTCCCCCTCCCAGGATTATATCGCAAACAGACAATGCAATTTTGTACCAAATGTGGCGCTACTCTAGAAATATTGTCATTACGCCATACTGGGTCCAGTAATTTACAAATACCCTTGGCACTAACATGTGCCGGTCCATGAGCCATCGTGACCACAGGAAGAACATATGCGTCAGGAAGCAACCACCTTCGTTTATCTGATAAGTCTGTCCAACAATCATCCGAATCCAGTCGCCCCACACTCTCCCTCCATGTCTACAACTCGTCCTCTGTTGCCCCCGTCTGAATGTCTCGTAGACTCTCCACAGTGCTCATAAACATGTCATTGTCTGGTACCCACCTAGCCGGTCCTGTCACAAACATACGTGGGAGTTTTGTCTTAGCAGTTTCCTTAGCTGTCTGGTCTGCAAATGCATTGCCCCGGCCCACATCGTCCACCACTGCTTTGTGTGCACTACATTTAATTATAGCCAGTTTTGTTGGAAGTGTTAATGCTGTCAACAATCATAGTATCAATGGGCCATGCTGTATCTTCTGTCCATGTGATGTCAAAAAACCCTTTTGTGCCCACAGTCGCCCATAACTATGAGCCACGCCGAAGGCGTATTGGCTGTCAGTATAAACATTCACGTCCAGTCCCTCACTCAATTCACACGCTCGTAACAAGGCTACCAGCTCCGCAGCTTGTGCAGACTGATAAGGGACCCTAGAGGTCTCCACAACCTTCTGCAATGTTGTTATGGCATAGGCTGCAGTCGTAGTGCCATCTGGAAGTTTAAAACACGAGCCATCGACATACAATTCCCCTTGAGGATCAATTAGGGGAGTGTCTGTCAAGTCTATCCATCCCTTCGTTTCTTCCTCAGTCCGAAACAAACAATCATGGATATCACTGACCTTTTCGTCCGAAGGGAGGGGTAGTAACGTGGCTGGATTCAGAGTGGCACATCTTTTAATTGTAATATGAGGGGCAAACAACGTCAATTCATAGCCCGTGAGACAAGCACTAGTTAAATGCTGCGTCTGTGTCTTATTCAATAGGGGGTCCACAGTGTGCGGTACCATCACTGTGAGATCAGTGCCAAGGACGAGCCCCGCCGATTGTCTAATCGACACCGCAGCAGCCGCTGTGGCTCTAAGACAGCTCGGCAATGCTCGTGCCACATTGTCAAGTGTAGCGGAAAAACACGCACAAGGTCTCTGCTTCCCCCAAAACTCTAGGTTAACACTGAGAGCGCGCAACCCTCCGCCTCATGCACATAAAGTACAAAAGGCTTCTGGTAATCAGGGGTGCCAAGCACAGGTGCAGAACACGGAGCAGTTTTCAACAACTCAAAAGCTTCCTGACATGCGGGGGTCCAAGGCAAAGGCTCATGCACCTCCTTAGTAGTCAACTGAAGGAGGGGCTTGGTTAGTAAAGCATAGTTAGGTATCCACTGGCGACAATACGATGTTATGCCCAAGAACGTGCGTACCTCTCGTTGGGTCTTAGGAACAGACATATTAGTTATCGCCATGACACGCTCCGTGGTCAACCTCCTCCCCTCCTTCGATAGGAGATGATCTAGGTAGGTAACCTCCTGTCGACAATACTGAAACTTAGAGAGTGACACTTTATGTCCATTACGTGCCAAATGATGCAAAAGTAGGACAGTGGCCTCCTTACAACCTTCTGCCGTGTCAGACGCAATCAACAAGTCATCTACATATTGCAACAACACATTACCCGCAGGGAGATCCAAATCATCCAATTGCGTTTTCAATGCTTGACTGTAAATACTAGGGTGCTCAGTACAGCCCTGGGGAATTCTACAAAATCTGAAACTACAGCCAGATAACGAGAATCCGAAAAGATGGGGGCTATCAGGATGAAGAGGGATACTGAAAAATGCATTCTTAAGGTCCAAAACAGAGAAATACTTGGCCGTGGAAGGAATCATTGTCAAAATTGCAGTTATATCAGAAACCACCGAGTATTGGGGCTCAACTACCTTATTAATCTGCCTCAAGTCAATCACAAATCTATAAACATCTTGTTGATCACCAGTAGCATCAGCAGAAGGCTTCTTAAGAATCGGAAGAATAGGACTATTGCACACATTAGAAACCGTCTCCTCCACCACTCCAGATTGTATCAAATCGTGAATTATCTGCAAGAGAGACTTTTCACCCTCCTGTGAAATCTTATACTGAGGAATACGCAGTAAACGAGCTCCCTGCTTGACCCTAATGGAGACGGAGGCAATATCCAACTTACCCACATCAGTATCACCACTCGCCCACAGAGCCTCTGGCACCTCCTCAAGCTCCTGTGGCAGTTGGTCATCTTTAGAAAAACATTGCTGAGCCCGTGCAACAGAGGGACCAATGGTAACGTAAACACCATCCGGCGAACAATAAATCTTAGCATGTAATCTCTTCAACAAATACAGACCTAAAAGATTTTCACCACAATTGGACGTGAGAAGGAACGAAGAATGAACCGTGAAAGGGCCAATCGTAAGAGTGAGTGGTTTAGAAATGGGGCTAATCACCGGTGTACCCGAAAAGCCAACGGAGATGTTATTCTGGCCAGACAGAGTCCCTGTCACCATCAAAGTAGTTCCCACCTGTTTGTCGACCCTCACTACGTTGCCAGTTGTCCCTACGTATCTCTCCACGGCCTCTTCCTCTGCCCCGTCCTCTGTATCTTTCCATCAGCTCCAGACACTCCCGCCACCAATGGCCCTCCTTTTTACACTTACCACATTGGTTTTCCCCTCATGCCGAACCCTGTCGCCCTCCACGTCCATATCCAGCTCCACTTTGCCCTACCACAGTGGGTGGGGCCCCACGGCCTCGTCCCCGTCCTCTTGTTACTTGCTGCAACAACACTCTTGTTTTCAGGTCCTTTGCTTTCTTCTCTGCTCTATCTTTACTCTCATTCTCCCTATGCTCATAGCACTGAGCCATACTTAAAATGCCAGAGGGGGTGGATGTCGTCCACGTACTCTCAGAAGCCTGCAACGGGCCAATATTTCCGGTAACAAATTATGCACAAATCTGTTGACAAAAAGTCGCACCCCACCATCCTGCGACAAATCCTGGCCACTGAAATCTAGGAATGCGTCCTCAAAGCGAGTGACGAAGTCATACACACCCTCTTCTTTCTTCTGACGACATGCAGTCAACTTATCCCAGTCCACTTTCTTCAGTGGGAGAAGGGAATGCATGTACTTAATGATGCGTCCAGGCAGGGCTAAAATTTCCTGTCTCGGTTTATCCCCCGGCTTCCTTTCTTCATCCCAATCCCTAAACTCCTGCCATGTGCCCCCCAACTCCTCTGCATGATCAGTGCCACTCACTTGTCTCCACACATCCACTGGAACCAGTAATCCAAAGAATAACTCTATGTCTGCAAATGTCATGACCGCTGAAGTAGCCGCCTCAGTCAATTCCTTATAATAGGCAGTCGGATTATTTCTAGAGTCAGGTAACTGTCCCGTCAATGCCAACACCTCACTCCTCTTCCAGGGTACATAAACCCATTGCTCCTGAAAGCGAGCCTCTACCGGCGCCCTTGTCACTGGATCCACCACTTCAGGTATTTCAGGGTGAAAGACAGGGTGGACCTCGCGCATGGGGTGTGCCCCATACGTAGAGGGATACATAGTCTGCAATTCATTTCTATAGCAACCAAGGTACGCTTATTCTGATAAACCTCTCCCAAACTAGTATTATCCCTGTAAGCTCTGTCTCTGATATCATAGATAATCTGGGGCGCCAGATTCCCGTGGCACTGCTCCCACAACCCTATCAACGTCATTGACATATGCCACAAAGCATGCTGCTGCATCAAAGGTTCATAATCTTTCATCGTAGACCAAATATCCTCCACCGTATAAATAGCATTCCGAGCCCATTGACATGCTTGATTGGCCACAATCTGTTTCTCGTCCTTGCCCACATTAGAACGCGTAAAGAATTTACGTACATGATCAAATATCGCACGCCCATCCAACCCCTCTCGACCCCGAGTCGGAGTCCGAGATATAGTCTGAGGGGTATCACTCACCGAAGCCATAGGTAACGCAGATGCAGATAGCAGTGTAGCCACAAGAGGGGCAGACGGGGCTGAAGTTCCCGCCGACAATAGAGAGACGAGGGGCGAGGTTACGGAGGTCAATGCAGCTTCAACATCTTTCAAAACACTAGAAGCAGAGCCTAGCATAGCTGGAGGGTCAGAGGAAGAGGGTGCCTGTGAAGAGTCAGAAGCCGACAGAACAGTCGGAGAAGTAGATAGCACAGGATATATCGATTGCAGTGCATAAGGGGGCGGGGGTCAGGCATCCAAAAGGTCCTCCATCTCATCCTTCTCCTTCGCTCTTACCACATAACTCTTATCTGTTTGCAACCTATGAAGCCTATCTGCACGCTCAATCCCTGCCTCTGTCTCCGCTTTATTATAGGCTCTCACTTTCTGTACCATTGACTGGGCAGCCTTCTTCTGGGCCGTCTTCTCCTCTCTCATCTGTCTTTGCTGAACCTCTTTCTGCCACATCCTGAGGGAATCGAACATGCTCTGGCGATTACGCCTAGCGAACAATCTATCCTGCAGGTAATCTAACTTAGCTGTATCGAATGAACCGGTCAACGGCCATTGCAAATCCACATTACTCTTGGTGTACCGGTGCCACAAAGTATTATACAAAATCGGGGTAGGTCCATATTTCACATACATCTCAAAATTGGGAGTGCCATCTAAAGGGGCAGGCTGACTCTCAGCCAACCTAGCATCAGTTGAACGACAACAACACCCAAAACATCGCAACTTACTGAAACGCGGCATCTTGCTCACACAATCAACAACGGCTATTTCCACAAGCAACCACTCATGCCCTTACACACACATATTTCCTATGGGCATACATCGAATCACCCTGCCAAACACGTGTTACCATAATGGGACAAGGCCCGTCGACCAAGTCCTGGGGAACCAGACCCTACCGCAGACTTAATAAACACTGAACAGTACAGAAACTGTTCCGGAGTCCGAGGGCAGGTCAGCCACACGGGCGGTGCTACGGACCACTGCACGGATGCACCCCGGGAGACCTGGGACTCTTCCAACAAACCCTCCTTTCGGGTTAGGCTTGGGTCCTTTCCCAGTGTTCCACCAAGATCAACCGCGACCCCGTCCGAGCACCGTCAGGCACGATGCTCCACAACGTAGGAACAGCGGGCGCCCCTCCCCCGAACCTCCACCAAACCACAGTCTGTCAGAGCGTCTCATGCACTCTGAGTTCCTCGGAGCACCCTAGCTCCTTCAATCACCAGTCGGACCACTCACCTCCTGTTTGCGGAACCCGACAGCCACTGTTCTCCACCGCTGGCTGCTTAGACCAACACGGTCAGCTCCCAATGGTCTGCCTTCTAGACCCCGGCACAGGATCATAAGCGGGACCTCTCCCGAGCAGCAGGGTGGGGCAACGCTGCGAGAACCAAGCCGGCATCAAATGGGTACCGAGACCCACCGTGCAGACCAGACGGTCCCCAGCCTTCTACAACCCACCTACGGGCGAGAAAGATCCTTATTGCGGGGTCCCTGTTCGGGCGCCATCTGATAAGCGTGGCTCAAAACCACCTGAGCAAATTTACCTCACTCAGATATCATTCACATAAAATAAGCCAGCCAGACAGTGGAGAAGAATTAGAAAATATTTATTAGGCCGTTAGTATCTCGATATATAGAGAGGCCCCGTCTGACTTCCCTCCAGGGAGTGCGCCGAAAGGACTGACGACAATACATTATAGCACGTTACAGCAACATTAGTCACGCCCCTAATGGAAAAGTACAGGACTAGAGAAATGGTGAACAATGGACGCACACATGAAGCCGCTGCACCCGCGGGAGAATGGAACTGTTATCACCCCAAGGCCACGGAGCCGAGGCTCTGCTCCTTTAGGCATGGGAACATTACTGATAGCAAAAGAAACACATTTCATAGTTAGGTTTGTCAGGAAATACTAGCTCAATGTGAGAAACGCTGAGACAGGGATTTCTGCTCATAAGGGAGGGGGAATTGCAGTCCGGCCGCAGAGACATGCTCCCAAGATGGCGGCACAGAAGCTAAGCTAAGAAATGGCTAACTAGAGCGCAAAAATAACCAATTAGTTCTAATACGTATGCAACACATCAATTGGTTAGACATGCTATGCTAATTTATATGTCACCATATTAAATGCATTAAGGGGCGGGAAATGCAAAACCTATCACTAGTGTCAAAATTGATGTTGAGTGAAGAGGTGAGTGACCCGTAGTCCGGTTGTTTGATAACAGAAGGGGTATTTTTTCTTCCAGATATGCTTTCCCCACAAACATTTCCATTGAGGCAGTTTTTTCGTATTTTAGTATATGTTCAGGGCCATTGTTTTTATCACACAGGCGACCAACACGCAAAGAACCCATTGTGGGTCTAAAACAGTTTAGTTCGCCTGCAAGCATTTCCTCAATAGCATTCTCGAATTTCCTATATTCGTATATTCAGTAACCCTTGCCAGGTGACATATTTCCAATTAATAAAAGATTGATATAATATCATGTTGATGTTGTTGGTTTGCATTGCCTAGAACAACAGAAGTCTTTTATCAATAAAGCTAGAGAACCCCTTTTTAAAGTTTTTCGGCGTTTGCCACCTGATCCTTGCTCTATAAGGGACCAAGTATCCATCCTTTCTGTTCTTGACACATATATAGAGTAGGAGCCGCTGGCATAAATTGAGGGTGAAGGGATGAGGTGTGCGGGGGTCGGAGGTAAGGTGTGGTGTAAAAAAAGAAGAAAAAAGCATACCCCCTCGCTGCGCCTTTCCTCCATTGTCCTGCCGTCGTCTCTCTCGGCTGGTGTTACAGGAATAGGAATCACTCAGGTTGAGGCTCCCCTGAGCCAATCACATCACTGCAATGCAGTGTTGTGATTGGTCTGAGCTCCATGGTTCGGCGCTCGGCCGGACAATAGGAGTCTGGGCATGTTCTCCACCCAGGCTGTACTGCAGCCTAGGTGGAGAACATACAAAGTGTGCATGAATATTTGGCTGGCTCGAGATGGCCGGCCAAACATTCAGGCACACTTAGGGAGTGCAAACCACTCGTCCCCTGCTCTGTCAGCAGAGCAGCCCCGCCCCGCCCACGAAGCTGCTGCAGCAGGGAAAAAATATAATGATAATAACCTTGACTTATTTTATTTTTCCTTGATTTCACTGCTGCAAAGCAGTGGGGCGACACTCCTCGCCCTTAGCGGAGGAGCTGCCACTGATGGAGAGAGTGAGATTAATACGGTTGTTGCCATTTGCTTAATATTATCCCATATCTAAAGGGGTAGCTACCCTTAGAAGGGCATCTATATACTGTGTAATATTATTCTCTTTCAAATACATGCCATTGTTTCTTTGTGTCTTTTAGCCTATGTGACCAAAATCACTAAACTCAACCACCTTTTATATTCTTCATTAAAGACACATGACACCCATCTGTGTCTTAGGTACAAGAATTTTTACCACATGTGTTAGGAATGGGGGTCTTTAGTTGGCAATGGTTTGCACCTTTGTCCAAATAGGGACCCTTGCTTCTAGTCACGGTAACGGGGATAGACTTCTAAAATACCCTTGCTCACCCCCTTGGTAGCTTGGCACGAGCAGACAGGCTTATCTGAGAGGCAGTGTGTAAAGCATTTGTGAACACATACAGTTACACAGTGAAAACACTACAAATGGACACCACACCAGTTTAGGAAAATAAGTAATCTTTATCTAAACCAAACAAGACCAAAACGACAAACATCCAGACCCCTAAAGAACAGTACCTTAGGAACGATGAAAGCAAAGATGGTGCACGGCGTCGGGGATGTGATGCTGCTTCGTTGGCACCGGGCGGCGTCGATTCCTTACAATCCCAGGGGAGGTGAAGGTTCCTTTCTGTGATGCAACTAAGACGTCGATTCCTTACTGTGTCATCGGAGGTGATATCATGGTGGCGGCAAGGTGGAGGTTCCTTACAACGGTGCAATGTTGATGGATTCGGTAGTCACCCACATTGAGTATCGGCTCTGCGTTGATGAAGCGCTGGAATCGGTAAAGTAGGGCTGCTTTGCGTATTGGTACGGTGCGCCGTGGACGTCACGAGCGGTGTCTTCGGCTCCCGTGCAGGCAATGGCTTCGGTAACGGCTTCAGACTCGATGCGACGTGGCGTCAGCAGGTGTTGGGCCTATGGTGCAAGTTGGGGCGGTGCGTCATGCTCTTCACAAGCAGTGCCCATGGTTTCGGTGCAGGTTACGGCATCACTCGCCTGCATCGATGTTGCAATTTGAAATGAAGTCTTTGTGTCCCTGAGACATCGGAACGGGAGGCAAGCTCAATTTCAAGCCCTTGGAGATCTCCCTCATGCAGGGGACAAAGCAAACAGCAAAGTCCTATCTTCTTTCCTTGGCAGCAAGCGGCCACTGCAGGCCAACTCCAGACAGCAAACAGCACAGGGGCAGTATTCCTCCTCAGCTTCTCCGGCTCTTCTCCTTGGCAAAGGTTCCTCTTGATTCCCAGAAGTGATCTAAAAGTCTGGGGCCGGGGTCCCTCTGTTTATGCACACAGATCCCTTGTTCCCAGAAGGCAGAGAGTGTCTATACCCAGCCAAAACCAGTTCTGTCCTCACTGATGCAGCTTCCTGGCAGGAGGTGGAAACATCATTGTTGAAAGCAGACCAGGCCCATGCAGGTGAAAGGAAATCTCCTTCCCCTACTCTAAATTCAGCCCAGGTCTATTCAGCCCAGCCCTGACTCATCAGGATCTCTGGAGCCACTGCCCCTCTCCAGCACCTATCATCCAACAGCCAGACATGCAATACACAAACCTAGCAGAGGCACATCCAACCCTTCTCGACCCCGAGTTAGGTTAGGCAAGAAAATACCTACTTTCTAAAAGTGGTATTTTTAAACACAGAATAGAAAAATCACCCTCACTAAAAGATGCATGCTAACATTCTGAGTTCAGGCATACTAAACTTTATGTTCCTACCTTGTTCCCAGGGGTAGTTATGTTTATAGATGTTATAAACAAACTCCCCATTCTGTCCTATAGGAACAGGTAGCCTGCAATAGTGAAAAACGAGATTGACAGTAAATCACTATCAGGACATGCCACACACATAAGGGCATATCCTACCTTTTACATACACTGCACCCTGCCCACAGGAGTGCCTTGGACCTACCTTAGGGGTCACTACCATGTAAGAAAAGGGAAGGTTAGAGCCTGCCAAGTGGGTGCATTTGCCAGGTCGACATGGCAGTACCAGACTGCACACAGGCTCTGCAATGGCAGGCCAGAGTTACATTTTACATACTGCTTCTGTGGGTGGCACAATCAGTGCTGCAGCCCACTAGCAGCATTTGACTTACAGGCCCTCGGCACACACAGTGCACTGTACTAGTGTCTGACTAGTAAATCAAATATGCCAATCATGGAATCACTAATCAATAACAAGAATTTACACATTGAGTGCTTGTACTTAAGCACTGAACAGCAGTGGCAAAGTGCTCAAAGCATCTAGACCAACAAAACGGAGTCCAACCCACAGCAAAAGCACATGAGACAAAGGCAAAAAATGCTGGGGAGACCCACGCCAATGGTGCGAGGTCTAACAAATGTCCCCTCCAGCTGAAATGTGGGGAGAACTATCCACCCTCTTGGCAGTTCTCTTCACTAAGGTGGAAAAATCTGGCCAGACCATCAGCATTGGCATGTTCTGTACCAGGGCGGTGTTCCACCGTGAAGTCTATACCCTGTAGGGAAATGGACCACCTCAACAACTTTGAGTTCTCATCCCTCATCTGCATCCACCATCTGAGGGGCCTGTGGTCGGTCTGAACCCAGAAGTGCATCTCAAACAAGTAGGGCCTCAGCTTCTTCAGTAGCCAGACCACAGCAAATGCCTCACGATCAATCGCACTACACCTCTGATCCTGTGGAAGTAACCTCATACTAATGAAGGCTACAGGTTGGTCTAGGCCCTCTTCATTCAGCTGTGAGAGCACAGCCCCCACACCATGCTCTGAAACATCTGTCTCCACAATGAATTTCCTTGAGAAGTTGGGCGCCTGAAGCGCGGGCTCCATGCACATGGCAGATTTCAGGGCATCAAAAGCCTTCTGGCAGGCATCATTCCAGTTCACCTTCTTGGGCTGCTTCCTGGAAGTCAGCTCTGACAAGGGGGCAACAATGGTGCCATACCCCTTGATACACCTCCTGAAATACCCTATGAGTCCTAAAAAGGCTCTCACCTCTGTCTGGGTCTTGGAGGGTTCCCAAGCCAGAATGGTAACAATCTTGGGCTGTAGGGGCGCCACCTGGCCGCTTCCTACCTGGTGCCCAAGTACACCACAGAACCCTGCCCGATCTGGCACTTACTCGCCTTGATCATGAGGCCTGCCCTCTGCAGAGCCTTCAACACTTCCCAGAGGTAGTGCAGATGTTCCTCCCAAGTGGCACTGAACACTGCAATGTCATCCAGGTTGGCGCCACTGAAATCCTCCAGCCAAGCCAATACCTGGTTGACCAACCTCTGAAAGGTGGCTGGGGCATTCTTCAACCCAAAGGGCATCACCCAGAATTGGTAGTGTCCCTCTGGTGTTGAGAATGCTGACCTCTCCTTTGCCCCATCACTTAAGGCAATCTGCTAGTACTCAGACGTTAAGTCAAACATACTGAGGTACCAAGCAGCTCCCAACCGATCTATGAGCTCATCAGCTCTGGGGATGGGATGCGCATCAGTCCTTATGACCGAATTGAGCCCTCGGTAGTCCACACAGAACCGGAGTTCTGGCGTTGTACCGGGTGCGGCAGCCTTTGGGACCAAACCACTGGGCTGGCCCAAGGGCTGTTTGAAGGTTCAATCACCCCTAGCGCTAACATCTTGGAGACCTCTTCCATGATGCAAGCCTTGACCCTGTCAGTCACTCTGTAAATGTTGTGCTTTACAGGAGGACTGTCCCCAGTGTCAACATCATGGACACACCACTGAGTGACACCAGGGTTCAGGGAGAACAGAGGAGCAAACTGTCCAAACAAATGGCGACAGCCACTCTGCTGTTCAGGAGTCAGGGCAGGGGAAAGTGTTACACCTTCCACTGACCCATCCTGCTTCTTCACAGGCAGGAGGTCAGGAAAAGGCTCAGTCTCCTCCTCCATTCCAGCATCTGTTGCTAGGAGCATGCCCACTTCGGACCTCTCCAAGTGTGGTTTAAGGCGGTTCACATGCAGGACCTGCAAAGGTTTCCTTGGAGACCGCAAAACCACTAAGTAGGTGACAATACTCTTGCGCTCCACCACCTCAACGGCTCTGGTCCACTTATCCTGGAACGCACAAGGCTCCACTGGGGCCATGACCCACACTTTCTGTCCGGGCTGAAACTCAATCAGAGTGGCATTCTGATCATACCAACGTTTCATTCCCTCCTGGCTGGCTTCCAGATTCACCTGAGCGAGTTGCATGAAGTACTTTGTCTGGTTCCTGAAGGCCAGCATGTAGCTATATACATTCTGAGGAGGTTTACTGGCAGCTTTCTCCCAGCCTTCTTTGACCAGACTTAGAGGTCCTCTTACGGGGTGGCCACACAGGAGCTTAAAGGGACTGAACCCTATGGACTTCTGCAGTAGTTCTCTGTAAGCAAACTAAAGGCATGGTAAGAGGACATCCCACTTATGCCTCATGGGTTCACCAAGACCCATAATCATGCCCTTCAGGGTCCAGTTGAATCTCTCAACCAGCCTATTATCTTGGGGGTGGTAAGGATTGGTGAACTTGTAGGTAACACCACATTCCCGACACAGGGTCTTCATATACTTAGATATGAAATTGGTACCACAGTTGGACACCACCTCTCTGGAGAACACCACATGGGAGAAAATCCCCATCAACACACAACCTACCATGGGGGCCGTCACAGTCAGGAGAGGGATGGCTTCAGGGTACCGGGTGCCGGTGGCATGGTCCACCAAGACCAGGATGAACCTGTTGCCCATGGCTGTCTTGGGATCCTCCAATACCCACCCTCTCAAAGGAGGTGCTGATCACATGGAAAGGTTGGAGAGGAGCCGTACACTTCCTCCCTCTCTTACCACTTGCCTGGCAAGTCTGGCAAGACCTACAATGAGTATCAGAACTCTTACGCATTTGGGGCCAGTAAAAATGGGTGACAAGCCTTTCAAAGGTCTTCTTTTTGCCCCAAATGTCCTGCCAAAGGCACATCATGAGCCAGACCTAGTAGGAAGGCTCTGAAAGCACTGGGGTACCACCAGCACACGGGCTGACCCAGGCTAAGCAACCTTAGGCTCGCTATACAACAGACCATTCTCCCAGTAAATTCAATGTGATCCAGAATGATCACCTGCTGCCTAGTTTGCAGCCTGTTGACGCAAACCAACAAGAGAAGAGCACTTCTGCTGCTCCTGTCAGAATTCCTCCCTGGAGGGACCTCCTTCCTGCTGCCAATGGGTATGCTCAGGCAGGCCCCCCAGTTCAGCCACTTGTTCCCCTGTAGGCTCCAGGGCATCCCCCTCAGGGTCTGCCTCCTCCTGGACCGTGGGAACTTCAGGGGCAGGTTTCCCATGCCCCTAGGCTCTTCTCTTTCTGGTAGGCACCTGGGCCACTCTTTCAGGCTCCAGGTCCTCTTGAATGCCCTTACCGGCTGCCATTGACCGAGTGGTCACACATGCTCACTCAGGCAGACCCAACATCTCTAAATCAGACCTCCGCTCCACCTTCGCCCCAGGGGAGCTCTCCAAATCATTGCCTAGCAGACAGTCAACAGGCATGGCTGGCCAAACAGCTACTTTCTAGGTACCTGAGACCCCCCCCCACTCAAAGGGAACCTGCGCCACTTTGCAGAGGCACTTTAAAATGTCAGTGGCAACTACTGGGTAGAATGCATTGGGGACCACCTGCTCTACAGACGACAACTGACAACTGTCACTCTGGCGTCTCTCAGAGCCTCCACACTATAACCATTGATGGTCACCCACTGCCTGTACTTTTTAGTGTTATCAGGCAGGTAAGCTCTTGGGGCCATCTCACTGTCTCCTAAAGATACCAGGAACATTTCTGCAGGACTCCACCCCTCTGGGGCACCCGACTCCTCCCCCAAGGCTACACTAGCCATTTCCCGGGGCGGTGCACCAGTGGGTGCAGTGGTAACCTTTTTTGGTGACACCGAGTATCCCCTTGGAAGTGGCCCACCTAAACACAATCAAAACATGCCTTGGAACCCCTATGAACAGGTTTACCTGTCTGATCCATGGCTTCATCTCAGTGGGAGGTTGGGAACCATTACCTTGGTTCCCTTGATGATTACTTTGGGGCCCTTTCTGGAACTCCTTCTGTTTACCCTTGTCACCCCCATTCTTCTGCTGGGGACCCTGCCCACCTTTGGCGGATCCTCCCACACGACCCTTTTTGACCCTGGTACTGACTCAGCGGTCCACCTCCACAGTAAGCTTCCTGGGCTCAGTCAGGTTACTGTCAATCAAATGCTGGCATAGCTCTGGAAAACAATTATCTGACAAGTGCTCCCATGCAACCAAATCATAGAGTCCCTGCAAATCATTCACCTTGCTACCCTCCACCCAACCATCCAATACTCTACAAAAGTAGGACACATACTCTACCCAAGTACTTGACTCCAGCTTCTTGCAGCTTCTAAATGTTTGCCTATACAGCTCTGGGGTCAACCCATACCTGGCTATCAAGGCTTCCTTCATTGGGGCATAGGACATCTGTTCCTTCACTGATAAAGCGGCCCCACAACCCCGCTCCCCAATCTCTCTCAGGGACTCTGTGGGACCTCATTGCTATTTCATAGGCCTTGAACCACTGACCAATGTCCTCATGCTTCATGAAACCCTTAATAACATCTTTGGGAATGTATACCTTTCCATCTTCAGGCACTTATTGTGCGATGCCACCACGGTGATTGATCTCTAAACTTTTCGCTTTGAGATCCAATTCCCTCAATCCTCTCTGATGCTCTAAAAGCATCTTTTTCTCCTCCGGGCTAATTTCTCCCCATGAAATGCCAACTCCTTGTCCTCCTTCCCCGGCATGAGCTTTGTTAGCTCCAGCTCATGCATCTCGCATTTTTCTCACTGTCTTCCAGCAATTCTGCTGGGGACAGCCCCTTTGAAGAGACACTGCTGGCCCCCTGGGAAGGTATCCTCCCACAGGCAGACCCAATAACCCATTCTGCTGCTCCTCCAAATCCTCTCCCTCCACCATAGGCTCCTCGGTAAGCTCACTGGCATTTCTTGACTCCAACCAGGCCCTCAGCGCCTTTTGGTATTCCTCCTTTTTGAGCTTTTTGCAGACAGCTTTAAGTTGTGGCACAGTGTAGGTATCAACCATCTCTCTTCAAATTCAATATCAAGAGATGCAAGTGATGCTGGTTTTGACATGATGAAGATTGGCAGTTCACAATTGCAATGAAAAAAAATAGTCCCAAAGAAAAAGTTCCACCAGATGTATGTGGTTGCGTAATGGTCTGCACTATACCAGTAGTGTACACCAATCACTGTATGTAAGACACAAATGTAAGTCCAGATCCTCAATGCTGACCACCAATGTTAGAAATGGGGTCTCTAGTTGGCAATGGTTTGCACCTGTGTCCAAATAGGGACCCTTGCTTATAGTTAGGGTAAGGAGAATACACTTCTAAAATAACCCCTGCTCACCCCCTTGGTAGCTTGGCATGAGTAGACAGGCTTATCTCAGAGGCAGTGTGTAAAGCATTTGTGAACACATACAGTAACACCGTGAAAACACTACAAATGGACACTAAACCAGTTTAGAAAAATAAGTAATCTTTATCTAAACCAAACAAGACCAAAACTAAGAATATCCACGATGCAGTTATCCAAATATCCTTAAAAATAGGTTATTCACTCAAATAAAGTTTGTAGCAACAAATAACTCCACCTGGAGTTATTTAGACGTCATGACAGTTGAAAATCCCAAAGTACGGCGCTGATCGCGAAGTGCGTGGCATTGGACGCGGAGTCCAGCAGACCCCTAAAGAACAGTACCTTGGAAACGATGTAAACAAAGATGATGCACGGCGTCGGGTAGGTGTTGCTTTGTTGGCGCCAGGTGGCGTCAGTTCCTTACGACCACAGGGGAGATGACGCCTCGGTTCCTTACTGCGATGCAGGGGAAGTGAGACGTTGATTCCTTACTGTGTCGGAGAGGTGATGTCATGGTGACGGCGAGGCGGCGGTTCCTTACGACGGTGCGGTGTTGATGGATTCGGGAGTCACCCACATCGAGTATCGGCTCCGCGTTGATAAAGCACCAGCGTCAGTGAAGTCGGGGCTGCGGTACGAGTCAGGACGGTGCGTCGTGGACGTCACGAGTGGTGTCTTCGGCTCCTGTGCAGAGTAGACTTGGTGGCGGCTTCAGAGTCGATGAGGCATGGCGTCAGCAGGTATCGGGCCCACGGTGCATGTTGGGGCGGTGCGTCGTGCTCTTCATGAGCGGTGCCCATGGCTTCGGTGCAGGTTACGGGGTAGCTCGTCGGTGTTGCAATTTTCTTCTGTAGCAGCTGAAACAGCAGTTCCAGATGCAGAATGACAGAAGAAATTAAGTCTTTATGTCTCTGAGACTTCAGTACAGGGAGCAAGCTCAATTGCAAGCCCTTGGAGTTCTTCCTCAAGCAGGGGACATAGCAAACAGCAAAGTCCTTTCTCATTTCCTTGGCAGCAAGCAGCCACTGCAGGCCAACCCCAGATAGCAAACAGCACAGGGGCAGGATTCCTCCTCAGCTTCTCTGGGTCTTCTCCTGTGCAAAGGTTCCGCTTGATTCACAGAAGTGATCTAAAAGTCTGGGGTCTAGGCCCCTCTTTTTATATACAAAAATCTTTTGTTCTCTGAAGGCAGAGAGTGTCTGTAACCAGCCAAAACCAGCACAATAAACGATCGGAACACCAACCTATAACAGAGTAATATCTCTACACCAAATGCTAAATATAAGGTAAGCCTATGCTCTTGGAATATAAACTGCTTGGGCACCAAAAAGTCAGATCTACAGCTGCCGACTTTTCTTCATTCATTTGATCTAGACTTCTTACAGGAAACCTAGATGGATCAGCCATTTCACTTACAAAGATTTAAGTTATGCCATCTTATAGCCACCAAGAGCGCAAAATATGGATTGCAAAAAGGAGGTATTGCAATATATGCCTCAACAGCAAGCATCAATGATGTCAAAAAGCTGGCCTCAAAGTCGTCCGTGACAAATGCAACGCAGGCAGTTAAAGTGACAATTGACAGCTAAACCAATGATCTACAGCTGATGATAATAAATGAGTATCTAAACCCACGAGATAAGACCAAGGGAGTTAAGAGTAGGTAGAGGAAATGTCATTTTTGAAATGACATTTTTTATTGTTATAGACCTCATCTGAGATCCACAATATAGTAAAATAACATGTACAAATTACCAATCTCATTATATTACAATGTATCATAAAAAAAATTATAAGCAAACACGTCCTCTGTTTTGTAAAGTCGCAGCTTATCATCTGGGTGTAAAGGACAATAGTGATCATGTCCCACAAGGAATCACACTAATTGCGCAAGTTATTCGGCCCATTCAATCTGTAAAAGCAACTAATTCCACTTATGCAGCAAACAATTTCAAATTCAAAAATCGGCAACCAGAAAAACTGTTAGCTACAGCAAAAAACCTTCTACAGGAACAGAATATGTCAAGAAAAAATGTGTTAGCCAAATGGGAACGTTTCACAAAAGAATTTGGTGAACCACATTCAATCAAAGGAGAGCTGAAACCAAGGCCAACAGAAAGTTTGTTATGGTAGCACTAGTTCACAGAATGTCCGAATCAGGCTGCTTAAAAAAGCAAATAATAAAGCTTCACAGAAGCTTCGCCTTCCCGGCCAAGATGATAACCTACAAAGGGAATTGAATCAACTGAAAGCAGAATGGAAAAAAGTAAACTGGCAAATAAAAAAAGAGGGTGAGGAGACACTTTGGGCAAAGCTTCTATATGATGTAACCAGGGCCGGACTGGGAAGCAAAACCGCCAGGCAAAGTGCTCGGCCGCCCCACCCCCCCTTCCCCTTCCCCTCTGGGGGTGTTGGAGGTGCCGCTGAGCTCTTTGCCGGGGCCGGTTTTCGGCCGATTTTGTTAGAGGGCCGATTGCTGCAAAAATGGCCCTGTAACAAAAACGTCCGCCAGGTGCCCAGAACCGGCCCCCACCAGTGCGGCGCACCGGGGGATGGTCCGGTGCCAGATATGGCCAGTCTGGCCCTGGCTGTAACAAGTAACAACAGTGCGCGATTCTGGTGCACGATTAACTTGCTCCAAATTCCTACAGTCCATGGAGTAAGCTCTCATCTAACAGAAAAGGCCTGGGCAAGTCACCTCTGGGAGCATTTCAACGGCAATTCAAAAGTGGAAACCGATGTAGGACTTGTAGAAGAAGAGATCATTCATGTACTAAGCAACAATCCTGCAATATCCACAATTACGTTCTCCAAGCAGCAAAATATTAAGCGGATATCCAAAGGTAAGTGAGAGGGGGCACCAGGCTCAAAAAGGCCTAACTCCAATTGTATTCAAACTGGACCAGAATACAGAGCAGAATTTTTAAAGCCGGTTTTTGAAGAAGTCCTACGAATAGAGGCAATTCGGTCTCATGGAGGGGGTCAATCATCTCCCCTGTTTATAAACAAAGCAACAAGAACAAGGCCACGAACTACATAATACATGATAATAATGACAAATATTATGCCGGTCTCATCTTGGAGGAAGTAATCTCACGAGCCACTGAAAATACAATTATTCCTCTTAAACAAATGGGCTTCTGCAAACACATGGGCAGCACCACAAATATTTTAACTCTCTCCCTACTAACAGATGCAACGAAAGTCGCCAAGCTGCCCATCTATCTATTTGTTTATCAATTACACATTGGATTTTAATCTCATTGACAGGGGCAAACTAAGCAATTGGAAGACTCTATCTCCCCTCCTGAATCAGTTAATCCTCCTGCATACAGGCACCTAAGTTCAAGTAAAGCATGGGACCGGAAACCTACTATCAAGAAGGATTCCAACTACCAAAGGGCTCAAACAGGGCTGTGTCTTAGCTCTAACCATGTTTAATCTTTTTATGTCAGATTTGTCAACAAGGCTAGACAAGTGTAATTCTCATGCCCCAAGGATGGGAGGTCTGGTCCTCTTGAATCTGCTAAATGCTGACAATCTGATGTTCATAAGTCGTTCTCCTGTAGGTCTTCAGCGCTTATTGGATACCACACTAAGCTACTCGGATGAAAAGGGCCTAAAATCAATCTGGATAAGACCAATGTTATGCAAATGAACCAAAGAAAGGCAAAAGGGGCACTTCGTTGGCATCTGGCCAAACACAACTATGTACGGTGAAATAATACAAATACCGAGGTGTCATAAAAGACAACAAGGGCTCATTCATTGCTCAAAAAGAAGTACTGAAAAGGAGAGGTAATGCTATAGGAATGGGCTTAAAAAAAATAAAGATCAAAGTAGCTAATTCCAGCCTCACCCCATTACTCCAAGTGATCCAAGCAAAACTCACCCTAACGATCACCTACAGAAGTTAGTCGATGAGGGGGAGAGATGCATCTACTCTGGGCGGAATTGTATTAGGTACACTAAGAATGATCTTAAGCTTACCTAAATATACATCCCAAGCCCAAATAAGGTTAGAGTTTGTCATGCAAAAGCAGAGGTTGGCATGCAAGGGAGAATTCATTAATTGCTGGTATAAGTTCAAGGGATCACAGTTGAGAACCCTGAACGCCGCTCACTTGTGGGCTGAATTATCGACCAAGGAAAACAGTCCATGGCCTTCTTACAAGAATCATTAGAGCAACTAGGCCTACAGGACCTATGGGAAGCATCAGGTACACACAAGAGTTTTAAACGATTAGTTAACAAAACAGTTCAATGAGTCTCCCTGGAAGCGGATTAAGAATCATTGTCTGGTAGGGCGCATGGTTGGCTCATTTTGCACAGCTACACTTAGACTCTACCACAGAACGTCTTGGACAATGGATTCACTAAAGTTGCAAAAGAAAAATATTTGTGTTACCGACTCGGCATTCATCCCTCTTTGTTGCATCTCCCACCATGGAAACGTGTGGCGGAAAGGGCATGCTGTCGTCTATGCGGGGAGGAGCGAGAAGATTTAATTCATCTGCTGTGTATGTGCAAAGTTCTCATGAGCAAACGCAGAGCCCTGTTACACCCTCTTTTTAACTGCAAGGGAATCCGCAGCTGCAGTCAGGCGGTCATGCCGTGCTTCACGGGAGACGATGTACAGCAAAACTGCCTCCTAGTCAGATTCTTGGCTGTAGTCGAAAGGAGATTAAACGGCTTGATTACACTTAGAGGGCAGATGTAGCAATCAGAAGTCCCTGGGTTCTAGGCTCTTTGGTCCAATTATTACAGAGCATTGGATTAATAACTGTTCCTTGGCAGTTGTCTACATATAAGAACTAAATGAACTTTATGGATTCAATGCTATATTTCCCCTATTCCAGGTGATAGTTTGTTTGCACCATAACTGACGGGCACTGCTTGGTAAACAACCTAGACATATTTATGTTGGATATTTGATGTAACAACTATCTTTGTGGAGTTATTTACACAGAAACACTTAATGCACTTTATGGATTTTTATAACTACATCTTCACTACTTTAAACAAATATTTTTATAATCTAATTAATAGGCATTACTTGCTTAACAGACTTGCCGAGAGACATTTAAGCTGCTCGCTCACTATTTGTCTTACATTTGTTGTATTGTGTCTAGAATAATTTATTTTCCTTTTTAATCATACACATCTTTCTTGCAGGCATGACAGGATTTTAAATTTGTGTACAAAGAAATGGAAGTCAGGCTTCAAAGTATAGTTGTCAACAGAGCGTAAGTGGCTGATCGCTTCTTATAAAAATGTAAATATTGTTGCAATAATTGTAATTAATCATGCAAATAAAGAAATGACTTACTTACTTACTATGTTAGCATTGAACACATGCCAGTTAAATGCAGACTGTTCAGGTTGTAAGTAGTGGGTTTATTTCACCCAAGAGTGATCAAGTGAATATAAAGAGAGGGAGAAACAGCACACCTAAAATTAGTACTAGCTAAACAAAACTGATTATGTTGGAAGTGCCAAACAGTGATAGTTTTGGCCACTTAATACTAAATTAATCTGAAACACGTGTTGTCTCTTTATATCTGTCTGATCCTGAAAGAGTCGCTTTGGACTGATGCCTGACACAAACAAATATAGAAGGGCAAGGAAGAGAAAATAAAAAGAGGGGAAAAAGAAAGTGAAGGGTACTGAGGAGCGAGAAGAAAATATGATAGAGAACAGTGTGAGGGAAGGAAAACTAAGAGAAAAGAGCCAAAATTGAGATGAAGGTGACACAAGAGGAAGAGAAAACGATGCAAAAGGAGAAACCGATAAGAGAGAGGAATAAGAGCAGTGCTTAATTTGAGCCAGTGGTTTCCGGTGCTCAGCACCAGCACTTAAATATCAGCACCAGCGCTTTCATGAGCACCAGTTAAGGACACATTCATTTACAGGGATATTAAGTGATTTGCCCAGAATCAATGGATGTTGAGCCAACACAGAGACTCAAACCCGGCTTCCTAAGTCTGAAGTCTGCAGCAATGGTCTTTACACCGCATCCTCTCCCCACTTTCATAGTTAGTAGTTGATTCTGTTTTAGGCGGCACTAACATGAGAAATGGGCTGGTACAAGCTGCTTCCTGACCAGCCGTGGCCCGTGCAGGTAAAAGCCGTGAGGCATTGTGGCTGGGTTGGAGGGAATTTCAACGGACGATGACAAGGGAAAATGAATTACTTATTTAATTTTCCCTTGTCATTGTCTGTCGAAATCCCCCCTCACTCGGCTCCACCTCTCTTACCTGCACAGGCTGCGGCTGCTCCTGATGAGATCACTAGCACTTTTTTTTGTTGCAAATTAACCACTGAATGAGAGTCAAATGGTGACCCTGAGAAAGACAAACAAGGTGATGAAGAGATGGTAAGGGGTTTGAGCAGGGAGACGCTGTACATTTTTAGAATTTGTTCAGTAAATAGTTGTCTTGAATGTGCACTGATGGGAGTTCCCCTCTCTGCTCTCAACCTGAGAAGGGAAAGTCCTTTGGACATACATGTTAAGGACCTCAGCCTGTTGGGGGCAAGCTTTCTTGCTTTAATGTGTATGCAATGGAGCCTGGCAAAAGCCACTTCACTCTTCAAAAGCCAAAATCATGGGTATTGTTAGGGGTTGTTTTATGCACAATGCTAATGAAATAATATGAACAGCAAAATAAGTGAATAGGGTGCCATATCAGTAAGTCATATATTTTTTAATGTAACAGCACAACACCTTGCACAATGAGATTCTTAAGCACAAACTTATTTAGGGAAGAAGCAAAACTACAAGTCCCAGAATGCAAAATGTGTTTAGTTGAAAAAGTCATTCTGCCTCAAGGTGTTAACCATGAGATCTGGTCACTTATTGCGGATTTCAAGTACAAAACCCAATGTAAACCCCAATGCTACTAACAGTTTTTGAAGTGGACTGCATCAGGTTGTGAACTTTAAAATACAATAGGCTTTTCAATTTATCATTTTCTACCATAAATCTTGCAAGCCATTAAAGGTTAATCAAACACGTTGGGTTGAAAGCTGTGACTGCCTTTCAAGTGCAGTTGTCTGTTAGCATCCCAGTGCTACTGGATAAATATATTAACACTTATCTCATAAAAAGGTCATAATAAAAGTGTTCTTGTTGAGCAAAACGAGAACCGCAGCTGGAGACCAGAACCCGAATGTAATCAAGGAAAACAAGACTCCCCCGAATGGCTTTAAAGCTTGACAGGATAAGAGCCTCTTGAGGCCTCACTACTCACTGTGATCCAGCACAAGCAGTGTGTATTTGAAAGGATAGAAACGATGATGCTGTTCCTGCTTTTGCCTGGATTACACAGGTATCTATTTCTAGCTAATCCCTGTTTTTGCCAAGACTTCAGGGGTACAATTGTTGTCGCACCTCTGCCTCATCCACCCTGCCTCAAAAAGGTGCAATACGGGTGGCAAGTGGAGCATTGCACTGTTAAAGCATTTTTTTTTACTTTTGGGGACGCACAAATATGGTCAGTCAGAGTCCGTGACTTGGTGCTGGAGGGTTGAGGACACAGAGGCAGAGGTATACTGGCTGCGATGGAGGTGCAAAAAGCTGACAACCGAGACTGGGATCAAAGGGGTCTAAAGCAGTGCTTTAGATGGGGGGGAAATAGTGCAGGTACTCATTTAAATATGGCGAGTGGGCGGGGCTTAGGGCAAGACATGCCGATACTTATTGACTTCGGGTACGAGCGGAGCTGAGAGCGTGAAGTCCAAGCAGAGCCAGGAGCTCGGAGTCGGCGAGAGCTGCAGCGTTGTGGAACAACAGCGACTTGTTCACCCTGATTTTGACCCGGCTCGGCTCGGAGGTTTGGGCGGAGTGCGAGCAGAGAGCTAGGAGCTCGGAGTCGGCGCAGGTCAGTAGGAGGCCAGTTACAGCCGTGGTTTGCCGTGGTCTGCCGCGCCAGCCGCACCGCCGCACCATTGCATCGGGGGCCCCTTCAGGCGAGAGCAGCAAGGGAATAAAGGTGAGCCGCCCCTCTGTCTCGCGCCGCCTCGCTTGGCCTTGCAAGTAGTAATCCCTTCGTTGCTGCTGACCTCTCCCTGCCCGCTGAGAAACGTTGAGAAACATGAGTGAGAAGCGGAGGGGAGAGCAGGTGATCAACGAGCAGCGAGGCAGCTCAATTCAAATAACACCCATAGCAGCCTCGCCTCCGCTCCAATCAATCACTCCAATCAATCGATCAGCATTAATCTTTCCCCAGCAGCGAGGTCTGAATCTATTAGAAGGAGATAAAAGGGGATTACTGGGACAGTTCCAGCGACGGTCGCTATTGAGCTACCGAGGTACTATAGTGTTGCAAATTACCAATACAGCCTGTGCTCCCTAGGCTGAGCCCACGAACAGGAGGAGACATTCTCAGGAATCGGCCGCTGGAAAGGATAAGGAAGGCCGCAGCTTTAACAGGTAGCCACAGAACACAGGGGCGGTTGGTGTTTGGTGCAGGGTACTGGCCCCTGCCCCCTTGCCTCCTTGCCCTCCCCGGCACAGGACCCATAGCCCAAAGCCTCTCAGAATGGACTCAGAGCGGTTATACAAACTACCAAAGCAGCCGCTTGCCGCCTGAGGGGCCACGAGGACAGGCGTCCATAGGCGTCCATAGGGCGTCCACAGGGCAACTGGGTCAAGCTCTCATAGCTGTGGAAGAGGAGGGGGTGCTCGTGACAATAGGGCTTGTGGCTGATTCTGGTCCTTTTGGTGACAACATAGAGGGAGAAATGAGATCAGGAAGAGTCAGACAGACTCCAACCCAGAAGGCCAAAAGTGAAAAATTAAGTAAAAGAAAAAAGCAATCGACTAAATTAGAAGGCAGTGATTTCAAGCAAAAAAGCCCATTGAAATCGCCACTAATAACGATGTTCAGGAATATAGACGAAGGCACAAAAAGAAAGTCAGTCGTGAGTGACAGATTCTCGCTACTCAAAGACCCTGGAGCAGCTATCTACTCTACAACAGCAGAGATCCCAGGACTTATGACTCCTCTTGCCCCACAGGCAGCCTCCTCTGTTGTTAATGGAAAGTCACTTAACAAATCCTCACAAAATTTATCCGGTACAATTAATCCTTGGTTCACGCAAAAACGGACCCAGAAAATGGACAAGTCTGGTCTAAATAGGGTGGTCCCAGAGGCGACAAACAAGAAAGCCAGTCTAGGCACGATATTTAAAGAGGAAACATGCCTGAGTAACGAACCTTCTCGAGATGGCAGGACAAAAAGTTTAGACATCACAAAAAATAGTGATGAAGAAAAACAAGACCACATGAACCAATCTGCAGGGTCGCAATGTTACGATCAAAAAGTGCTCAAACGCAGGGAAAAATCTAACTCCCCAACAGCAATCCTTAAAACATCCCAAGGAAACCTTATGTCCTCTACTCCTAAGCCAGTAAGCAACAATATAAGAACTACAAAGTTACAGACAGTCGCACAGGTCCATCATGCAGACCAAGAAGTTCCGGATGCCATGAATAACTCTTGGCAGATTGACATAACGTCTGTTTCAACTAAAGACATTATGCAAACATCTGTCTTTGATACAAGCGACCTAATGAGAGGAAAGAATTATGTTAACTCTCAAGAAAATACGGACGCACATGGAATAAAAACTACTCAAACAAATTCCAATAATATCCCCTCTAGAGCGACTAATGAAATTAGTTATCTATTTAACCAAGACCAAATATTCAATCAAGATTTAAAATCTCCACCTCAATCAGGAGAGCCATTCAAAGACCAAAGTAGTTCTCGGACATTTTTAAATCTCTATTAAAAACATTACAGACAACAATAAAGGCATTTAACATGCAAACAGACAAAATGGATATACAAATAGACCTAATGAATATCATAGCACTACAAATTGCAGGGATCAACACCAAACTGGATAACATGAATAATTTGAATACAAGAGCCCAAGCAAAATACTCAGTTCAGTGTGCCTGCAGCCCAATAATTGATAAATTAAGTCTACTTCCAACACTTTTAGAACAGATAATATTAATTATTAAATCAACATTGGAAGTGAGAGATAATAAAGAAGATTCAACCGAATTGGACTCAGAAATAACTACAAGCCCACTTAAGCCCGGCATCTCGCAAAGCTGACGAAGACTATCAGTCAACCGAAAGTAAAGAAGCAACTAATCAGGATAAAAAAATATTAAAGAACTAAAGCCGTCACGGAAACAAAAAAAGCGTGACAGGAAAGCTAGGGATAAAACATCTCTCCTAACGACGCAGCTCACTACCAAGGTATACCCAATCTTCTGCCAAAAACAGGATGAGTACTATAGCAACAGACTCGGCTAATATTGCAGACAAACATCTGCCAACTAGCAAAAAGCCAGAAAAGGCAGATACTGAAATATCAGCAGAAGCCAAGCAGTTATCAGGAAGAGGAGGAGATATAAAAACGGGACCATGCATAAATCTTGGGGACTAACAGAATACGAGGAAAAGAAAAGGAGCCAACAAAAATGGACCCAACAAAAAATGTATTCAAGCCAGGAATAAAACTGACAACGAGCAAATGACTGTAAGGATTTCCAGGCTGGTTCCACAGGAGCGTCAGGAATCCGGAGAATAGTCCTTAGCCTTCCCCTACGGCCTTTCGACTCTATCAGACTCTAGAGTATCAAATGGCTCGCTGGGGAAAACAGGGAAACAAAACAAGGAAAGGTAGGGGAAGACACGTGGACTTGGCAGTAGGCTTCAGAGTGGACCCTCAGTGGGAGACAGGCTGTAAGGGAAGGAGCATGTTACTATCTATTCTTAATAACAACACAATGGATAGACACAATGATTACTATATACATGTGAACATCACCTTCCACAACTAAACGTCTGTACTTCGGGATATTGTTGAAGGGTAGAACAAATTGATCGTTCTCTGTGCACAACAAAACAAAAGATAGTAAGAACTCTATTCCCTCTGCACTAGCATGTGAAGGTAAATGATATATCAATCTCACTCTGTTATTCTCAGGAGGAAGCTTGAAGTACATCCGATTCTTCTTTAAAGCTGGATGTGAGGGTGCGAACCTCTACCTTGATGTATATACAGGGTTTTCTGCTATATAATAATCACAATTAGTTATGCAATCTCATAACCCCCAATATAATGTAAGAAAGGCAGCGCAGGGCGCTGTTACCGTGATTCTATGTAGTTGAGCCTCGAAATCACAGCACTCTCTGGTCCACGCAAGTGCCCCAATGATAGAAGTATACTAATGCCAAAAAGGAAAGGATGGAGTGGGGATACACACAACGGAAGTCAGCATAAGACGGGTAATATCAATGCTGGTGTGTAGCTGTGCCCGGCCGGATGGCGGAGAAAGACCCGGCCACCGGGGGGAGCAACAGGAGAAGGGGAGAATGGATTGATTACGCCTCTGATGCACTTAGCAGTGCCCGGCCAGACGGTGGAGTTAAACCCGGCCGCCGGGTGGAGCACCAGGTGTGAGGGAAAAGAAAGGTTTGGCTGTGCCCAGCCGGATGGCGAGGAAAAACCAGGCCGCCGGGCGGAGCACAAGGAGATGGGGGAGATCGGAAGACAAGAACAAACACGGACTGAATAACCCGTGTAAAGAGTCATTCACAAACCACCACCAATTACGCTGACACCCAGGTGGTGAGATGCAGTGCCACAGCGTAACAGACAGAACGGCCCCAGGATAGCAGCCGACCGACAACACCCTCACGGAGGAGGCAGGAAACAAACAGGAAACAGACACTCAAGGAAACCGGAAGTCAGGCAAAACAAACCGGGACAGAACACTCGGAAGTGAGGCCAGACGCTAGAACGCAAAGCGGCGTTCCGTTGGCTAAAGGCGTCTTAAATAGTGTCCTGCAATTAGTGTTATAGATCGTGCGGGGCATCGGGCATGACAATGACCGAGATAAAGGATACCATAGAACTACAGGTCAAAAGTAGGCAAGGCGCGGACCCCAATAAGGAAGAGGTGACAAGCCACAAACAGCTAGGACCAACTGCAAGTAATCCAACAGATCACAACGCCCTTGTTCAAAAAACTCTGAAGATTAAGGTGGTGAACAACCAAAGAGGGGACAAAAAATACTGTCCCATGGAATCACGGGAGGACGAATGGCGAGAGCCAAATATGGAACACAGAAAACAAGATAACCCAAGACAATCTAAACAAGACAACCTAATGTCGAAAGAATTGACAATAGATAACCCTGAGGCCTACGTGTTTGGTTTGGGGGAAGTTAACCCAATGGTGAAAATTCAAAAGACACCCCAATTGAAACAAATAAGTGAGTTCATCCAAGGGAGTCAAGATCAGGATTTAGTATCTAACTATAACGCAGGAAGCCTTCAGGAGAACACTGTTTCGGTAGACAAACTGGTTCTAAACACTCCGTTGGGAAACAAGACCGAACACTTAAACCTAAACGTTGAAATAAAAGATGACAAAAAACAAATCACAGTCGGAAATAAGAATGAACATCCTAGGTTACAGACTGATTATTTTAACTTGATATCGAAACAGCAATTACTGTTAACACCAGAATATGACTCAAAAGGGCCACACGACATACTGAATAGGGGGAACATTTCGAAATTAACAGCTAATATTCCAGCCTTAAAGCACCTGACCTCGTCAAACTTATTGGCAGTAGAATTTATAGCAAAGGGAAGTCAAAAACATAAGGAACAAACGCTGACAACATGGCAGACTGAATACGACGTCCAGCACTTGATGAACACTAAGTCGCAATTTGAAGCTTGGGGAATAGAACTGTCAAGACCAACGATACCACGTTATCCTGGCCCGTTAACCGTTAACTCCAACTACAACAAGAGCTATTGCCAAAGTCAAAGAGAAATCAAGCCGAATAAATATACGGTTCTCAAAGGAGCAAAAGGCAGCAGTCTCCCGATTGCACTGAATAGAGACATACAGAACGATCGGAGAACTGGAAAGGGTGTGGTCCAGGACAACTGGCAATGGCTGCCAGGAGCGCTAGATTAAAATTCAGGCCATTGACCATTGGAAAAGACATCAGCCGTACAAGACCCAAGAAGTATACAAATGCTATCATGGAATATAGCAGGGGCAAAAAAATGTTTAGAAAATGGGTCAAATATGATATAGTAGCACTGCAGGAGACTTGGGCACTGGAAGATCTCCCTCTGGCAAATTATATACATTATACAGCTCCAGCAATTAAAACCAAAATTCACGGACAGCCGAAAGGGGGACTGGCAGTCTATATTTCTACAGAAATAAAAATCAATTCCGAACAGTTGGTTTCAGCAGGACCTAATATTCAAATGATCAAACTAACGTTTGGGTAAGTGAATAGAACAAAAACGGTCCTGCTGATCAATACATATGCACATCCCTTATTAAGGAAAAAATCAGCCCACAATGCTCAGATGATCGCAACTATTTCAGATATAAGGAGTACCTATCCCCTATGGGATTTGATACTTACAGGGGACTTTAATTCCAACTGAATTTACACCCCGGATGAAGACGATATGCTAGTATCTGACAATATATACTGGAATGTTCTACAGCAATATCAGCCATTGAGACCTATAGTGTACCACTTAGGTCAAGGACTTGTAAATGCTCTACAGTTTCTTGGGTTGAGAGTACTAAATGGCAGAACAATAGACGACTTCCCACCGAATCACACATTTCATGGTGGAAATACTAGATCAAGACTGGATTACACAGCAATTTCAGTATCATTGATGCCATTCCTTTCCCATTTTTCAATAGAGTACACAACCAGGAGTGACCATTCGTATCAGCACATACACTTCAGGCTAAATATCACCAAGCATCAGGCAAACACAATAATTGAAGGAAACATACACACAGTTGACCTAAAACGTCTAAAATGGTCAAATGATACAATTGGCACATTGCAGTCCAAGATAAAAACAAAAATAACGGCTAGTAAAGTGGAGGTCCAGAATAAAATTGAAGCATGGGTAAAATTTACGGCGGACCTTACATCATTAATGCCGACTGGACAACCCCAGACAAAAATCCATGGTAAAAAAAAAGCACCGAATAACAACACAACGGCTGGGCTGCGAGCTCTGAAATGCAAACTCAAAAAAGCTATTAGGAACTTAAAAAGAACAGCACCCGACCAAGTAGCCTGGGACAGGGTACGGCAGCTAAGGAAAAATTATAAAAAAGAGCTATGGGAGGAAAAACGAATGCGCAATGATAAATTTTGGGCTGAACTGCTTTGTTTTGCCAAGAAAACGAATTCAAACAAGTTTTGGGAAATCATAAATAAATTACATAGGCCAGTGATAGCCCAATCATCAAATATTCAAGAATACAAGTGGACTGAATTTCTAACCTCAAAGTTCATAGATCCCGTTACGTCAGAAGGAAATATGCTGGCCCAGGCCGAGTGAAAAGATACATCCAAAGGGGTCACAGAACCAAATAGCTCAGGAGAAGCCATTACACCTCACATGAGAGGAAAAACAGATCCAGGGTCTATGCTAATTGAGGAAAAGGGGAAACCGCAGGGGAAAAATGGCAATCATTCCCCGATAACAGCGACAAGCCATTCATCTATGTCAAGTGAAGGAGTGATACGCACAATTAAGAAAGGTAGAAGTGATGGCGCTCCTGGCCCTAATGGTATCCCTCCAGCAATTTTTAAGCATGATACATCTTTCTGGGGCAATCATCTTTTTGACCTATATAAAGATATAGAGCTCTTAAATCATGTTCAATCGAATTGGCAAGGCTCGATATTGACACCTATATTCAAAGGAGGAGAGAGAACTAATCCATCAATTTACAGGTTAATAGCCCTACTGGACGTCGAGGCCAAATCTTATGCCACACTAGTTCTAGAAGACCTGAAGGATTGGTCCGATAACCTCAATCTTATCCCGGTCAACCAGACAGGCTTCAGGCAAGGAATAGGGACGGCAACGAACATCTTAGCTCTATCTCTAATAGCTAATAAGTGTAAGCAGAGGAAACAACATCTTTACCTCTGCTTTATAGACCTAAAGGCAGCCTTTGATAGTGTTGATCGTCACCTCCTGTGGAAAAAGTTGCAAGCATTGAAACATACCCGAAAGGCTACTAAAAGGTATACTACTATTCTACTCCAACACATGGTTGAGAATTAAGATAGGTGATGGGTCCAGACTATCAAGGAAGCTGATAACGACCAGAGGCCTTAAGCAAGGGTGTGTTCTGGCCCCTCATCTTTTTAATCTGTTCATGTCCGACCTGTCACAGAGGCTAGACTGCACTAATTCCCACCCGCCTAAATTAAGTAAATTGGTACTTACTCACCTCTCATATGCCGATGATGTGGTATTAATGAGTCAAACAAAGATCGGTCTTCAAAGAGTTTTAAATGAAATGTCAGATTACATTTCATCAAACAAACTTTAAATAAACACATCAAAGAGAAAAACTATGGTGATTGCCAGTCAGCGGAGACATAAGCAGACTATCTGGCTCAACGGCAACCAACTCGAAGAAGTTAAAAAATATAAGTACCTGGGATTCTATATTGACAACTCACAAAACCATACAGAACATAAAAAGTACATGACACTGAGAACTAGTGCCCTCATATTCGCCTTCAGTCAACTGGCAAAAAAGTTGAAGGGTCCATCGTATAAACCACTGCTCGCAGTAATGACGGCAAAAATCCTTCCTACAATAACATACGCCACGCTGCTTTTCATGGAGAAGACGGAGTGGTCTTAAATCAACTAACAGCATCCATTTATAAAAAAGTATTTCAGATACAAAGGTCAGCTTCGCCGGCTCAGGTCCGTCTCGAATTCGGGTTAATAAACGAAGACATAGGGAGAATATACGCTACAATAACAACTTGGTATTGGCTGAAACAAAATGCAGCCACATCACAAATTAAAGAAGCCCTATGGTCCGAAGTAGATGAGGACAGAAACTCGCCTTTTAATCAATACTTAAGTAAATCTCTTTCAATAACATGTACAAATGACTTATGGAATAAAAATCTGCTGTATCAGTCTTTTAAACAAGTAATAAATAAAGCAGCTAAACACATTCATCACTAATTGATAAAAAAATCTTTAGGTTAAGGTCGCACGCATGGATGGTTATAAACAACTATAAGTCTCTTGCACCGGCATCATACCTGAATCTGACATTTTCAATTGACGTAAAAAAACAACTAATGGCATTACGTTTTGGAAAATTACCATCTTTGGCGGATCAGCCAACTTGGGTGCATACAGGTCCTAAGTCATGCCGGTTGTGTGATCATTACAAAGAAGACTTCATCCATGTAATTTGCACATGTAATAAACTTTACAACGAGCTAGCCATTCTCCTCAAACAAAGCTTTAATGTGAGAGGCATTAGGTCATGCACTGCAGCCATAACTGCGTGCCTAAATCCATCGGACCCACAACTGAATGGTAGACTGATCAAATTCCTTAAAGTCTTTTCAAAGCTTTGTTAAAAGGGTCTGAAATCGGGCAAAGAAAAATGGACAAACTTTTGGCTAATGAATTTTTAACAATTTCATGTGTGGCAAGCAGTAATGAAATGATGAAATGAATATAGTGTGCAATCCGATTTTAATCTGTTTTGTATATACATAAGGTTTTTTTATATTGTTAAGGTTTTAATTAACTAAACAATAAACATTTACTTACTTACTTACGTATTGACTTCGATACTACTTGCAGCACATACCAAAACACAAGAAATTTCCTTTCAATAAACAACGCAGGTTTGTTTACTCATTACACACAACGACAGCCAGACACAGCGATATTTTAAAGTTTCCTTGTTTTGTAATGTATGCAACATCAATACTGTTAATTGCTGTTGCTTGGCACAATTCTATATATTCTTGAGTGACACAAAGAAACAAGCAGACATGCACATACAAAGCATTCCACACATTTCATTTAATATAACTTCTAATATAGCGTCTCTATTCTCCCCGCTCCCCCAATTTCTCTTGTTTTTGTCGCACACAAAAACAATCATAGGCAAGCACACAGGCAAGCAGACAAACATAAACAGACAGTTAACAAAAGAATCAAGTGGGATTAAAGCCATTCGAACCTAGTGATCTCCTATGGCTTTCTTAATTACGCTGTCACCACAGGGCTGCCTCGATGTCTGTGTTTGCAGCACAGCATGATAGTGAACACCCCGATGGTATGCAAATAAGCCCGCGCTGAATTGTTCAGCTGGGCTCGGCTCAGGTCTACACAATGAAAGGCCGCCAGAACCAGCGTTTCATGAGTACCAGTACTCTCCTCTGCAATAGAGAAGTGCCGGTTCTCAGAGGGATAAATGTAAGAAGTGATGGTACCCATTTAAAGCACTGGTCTAAAGAATATCCCCAGCCCAGAAAGGCTTGTCCAATTACAGTACAGGTTGCTGCAGGCCAACAAATACTAGCAGTGCTTGTAATGGCAAACATAGAAGTGCAGGTACTCTGTACCAGAGTACCTGCTTGTTTTTGAGAAGTGCCGGTACTTTCCAATTAAAAGTATTACGTTTTTCTTGAGAAGTACAGGTAGTCTCCCTCTCAAAACAAAAAAGGGCTGGTACTGGGTACCGGACAGTACCGGCCCATTTAAAGCAATGAATACTAGCCAATCAGTGCAACCACTAAGGTCAGCTCGTCCAGACAAATAAACATTCCTTGCACGCTGCCTCACCAATCACGGACTAGCTTTCTATGTGGGAACTAGTCAAGACCAATTTGGAGCATGAACGGGAAAGGTCAAGACAACCACAACAGATATACATACATCTCTGATTAATAGTTTGATAAACCATTTCTTAAGTAATGGTTCGACATAATAGTTGGTCATTCACAATTCTCCTCGCATCCAGAAGGGGAAGCAACAACCAATAACAGTCGTGATTATTACGAGATATCTGCTATTCAGTAGATCTCGCCCCAGCACTTAAGCACACATCCACTCTTGTCCCATATAAATAATTTCTTCAGTCCACGTCCATGTATACTTTTAGCGAGTTTTTACTTTTTCCAATGTTCCGTTATCAAGCCACTCCATTCCAATGACATAATACCAAATATTTACTTTGATATTATTATTATTATTTTTTTTTTTTAGGAAATGTTTGGCAAATGTATTGGTTTTCCTGGGGACTGTTGTTTGTCTTCCATGTATACCACCATAGCAGATGGACTGCGTGATGAGCAGTTTGGTTGAGGAGGGAGCACCAGCAGCCATTTAAAAATGCAGAACGTTTTTAGACATTGTTAGGTTTCGTCTGGGCAGCGCACATGCCTATAAGTGTCAAAGCTTCCACATTGAAGAACAGTAGATGTTGTAGCACCCAGGACAATGTGTTGCATGGCTAAAAACTTATAAGGTCCCAAAGGCGAGACCTATTGGTTATGCCAATGCTTGTTTTAACTTCTCTATCTGCACACCAGAGGAACTTCAGTGCGCGGCATTGCTAAGGAATGTGGTCCGGCATGCAGGCACTCAGCCCAGAGGGACATAGATTATGGTCTGAAACCCTCCGATATGACAATTCCAACATACTACTCCTGTCTGATGACATTTAAGACCTAACTTCCCATCATAAACAGCGCCAGCGCCGCATCGTGTCTGTGCTTTCCTTTCACTGGTTGGAATGGATCTAAAACGCCCCTTTTCTAGACCCCTGCTACACGTACTTTTTCATTGTTAGGTTTTGCCTGGCGAAAAGATGCGCTCTGCGCATCTTTTTCGCGCAGGCGAAATCCTGATGAGTTCTGTAGTGTGGCTTTGGGTCGGCCCTCGTCATTCATTGGCTGGCTCCATAAATGGAGCCTAGCCATTGGACGAGGGGCCTGTCCGTCAATGCCGGACCAGATTCGGGGGCGTTCCCGACATTCTTTGGCTTTTGCCGACGTCACGCGAAAGCCGGGAACGCCCCCGAATCTGGTCCGGCATTGCCGGCACTTCTGCGTCTCTCCACCCCCCTTTCCCGCCCCCTCCCGCTTGTTGCCTGATGCTGGCCTCGCAATGGCGCTGCGTCTCTCCTCCCCCTTTCCCGCCCCCTCCCGCTTGTTTCCTGATGCCCGCCTTCCTGCTCCGGCCGTCGTGTGCACAGCCGTTTTGCCCGTGAAAATCACCGCCGCAGCCCCGGGGCCGCGGAGAAGCCGAGGGAACAACCGCTGACGTCACCCGGGAGCCGCGCTGCCATTGGTTCAGGCTGCGGGAGGCTCGCCGGGCGACCTGCGCGGTGATTGGCTGCCTTTTTTCCCTCGGTTTGCGGTGAGTGCTGTGCTCGGGGGTCTGCTTGCGGGTGTTCTGAGATGGCGGGAGGAGACGAGGAGCGGAGGTTTTTTGGGACATTGGGAGGGAGAGCGGGCCGGGTGGTGTAGACGGGTGCGTTTTCTAAAGAGCCGCTCGAGGGTTGAGGCTGCGCAATCGATACCGACTTTAACGGACGGTGCCGAGTGAGAGGGTTCGATGGGCGGCCGGTAAGATGGCGGCGGCTGGTGTCCTCCGGAGTGTAAGGGTCTTCGGGGTCGGCTGGAGGACCGCAGGGCTGCGGAGTTAGCCGTGGCAGGCTGGGTCGTTCTGTGCGTCATCGGGGTGATCGCTCGCGTGGGCCTCGGCGGGAGTGGGGGCGGGGGGCAATCTTGTATAATGTCGACAGCTCCACTTTGGTTCTTAACTGAAAAGCCCGGGGTGTGCCCTTATAGTCTCCTCGGGTCAATTCGTGTGAGTGACTGTCGGGTACGTGGCGGAGGGTCGCGGTACTGTGACATGGGAGTCGGGCGGCGGTGACGGGAGGCCGTGTGACGGGCGTGTTTCTGAGGCGGGTATGATGGATAGTTGAACGGTGGCTTCGCGGTGACGGAAGGCCGTGCGACGGGCGGCTCCGTGGTATATGGCGGTACGGAGTATCGTGTGACCGGGGCTGGACCGGAGGGTGGTACGATTGGCGGGTACGGAGGGTAGTGTGACGGGGGTAGGGCTGGAACGGAGTGTAACCGGGTACTGCCGGCCGTGTGACTGGCTGCTCCGAGGTGTAGGGCATGTCATGTGGCTGGAGGTTCCCGGGTATTGCGTCGGGTACGGGGTCGTGTGACTGGCTGCTCCGGGGTAGGGCTGGAACGGAGTGTGACCGGGGGTAGGCTTGGAACGGAGGGTGGTGTGACCGGGGTAGGGCGGGTACGAGGGTCGTGTGGCTGGAGGTTCCGGGGTATTGCGTCGGGTACGGGGGTGGTGTGACCGGGGTAGGGCGTGTGACTGACTGTTCCGGGGTATTGCGGTGGGTCGTGTGACTGGCGGGTCCGGGTGGTCATGATCTGGGCGGGCGGTGTTGTAAGATGTGCAGCCCTGGCTGGCAGGGAAGTGACTGGTACACCAGGGAATGTAGGGGGGGGGGAGGGGGCTCCAAGCCGAGCACGCACCCTCCGACCCACTTCCGCCCTGCACCGGCGGACAAACACGGACCCCGCAGCTGCAGACTGGACCCTGCTCAAGAGCCTCGAAGGCCACGGTCGCTGATGCGTGGACTCACAGGCTGCAGCCTTGGCCCGTGTGACTAATCAATCTGATGGAGATGGACATGTTCATGGAGGCCGCCCTGGGGTATTGTGGCAGTGTGCTGATTCCCTCTCATTCCGCCATCAGACACTGAAGGGGGGAGGGGTGGGAATCGCTTTTCAAGAAAGATATTCACCTAACATTTGCCGTTTGCAGGACTCTTAACGTGATCAGGCAATGTTGGGAGACTGACTGCATCATCGATCACAGTGGTGAATCCCGGACTAGCTACTAAAAAGGACCAATAAAAACATGGACGTGTGTTCGTTGCCTTCAGAGTCAGGACCCCATAAAACACTTGAACAAGTTAAGTTCTCTTGTGTAGGTTTCAGCACCCACCAAGCATGCATCTTTTCGAAAAATGCAATGTTTAGACTCAGTGTCTCGCTTTGTTTGCCCTTGCTATGTAACAGGTTGCCTGTTTCCCATCTTCTACCTGCTTCCACATTTCCCCAGATCCCTTCACCCTAATCATCCTTCATAAATATCCTGACAATCTCGTTGGTCCACCCGTTTGGCTGTCTAAGGCGATTAAAGGGAATAGAAACAGAACGGATATGACTAAAGGGTACTCGATCTGCCATGTTTGTTGTTCAAAATGTGCACACGCCTTTACTAATGCTCATGTTTTCAGGACTGAAACGGCTTCTTTGACAATAAAGAAATAAAAATAAATTGAATTTTTAGCTATTCCAGGTTTGTGTGTATTATGTACTTGAATGTGGCTGACAATGCCAGTTGATATTAACAGTTTTTTTTTCTTTCTTGGTTCCAGCAGCTCTGGTATTTCAGGTCTGCAGAAAAGCAGCGTGTAAAGGGTCAGGTTAAACGCCATTTGAATCCAGTTGTGCACATAGGGGCAGGGGATTCTTCTGGGAGTATTTTCCACATGGATTATTAAAGGTAAAGCACTCTGCTTTCTCGCCCACTCCATCTCATTAGCACCGTCTCAAGTGTTAATTGCAACTTTTTTCTTTTTTGGTTCAATTAGTTGGAATGTATCGCTCCTCCATGAGTCGGTGCACAGGTGTGCCGTCATTAAACTACCACTCTAGTAATCTCGTTGAATAATTTAGTACAAGTTGTCGAGTGCTATTGGAGGCATCTTCCATGATTAACGAACCGAGACAGGTAAAAATACATCCTCTTTGACCATTCATACTACTGTACACTTACTTGGAAGCTGCTGCAAGCTTTCACTTTTCCCCCCACTCAGTTTTTAGGCTTCAGTTCTTAGCAACATGTAAGGTAAGCACACCCTTCAAAGGCTACATTTACCTGTAAATTAAATGAGATGCCCCCCCGCCCACCTCTCATGCGTCTGTGCCGTTCCGCCCCCTCCCCGTGTATCCGTTCCGCTTTCCCCCTTCTCTCAGGTTCAGCATGCCCACCCCGTCATGTTGTCTGTGCCGTTCCGCCCCCTCCCCGTGTGTCCGTTCCGCTTTCCCCCTTCTCTCAGGTTCAGCATGCCCACCCCGTCGTGTCCTTTTATTTGTAGATCATCGTTGTGCCCAATTGTTAGCATCTCCTCACCCCTCCCTCTAAGCTTGATACCGCTATTCACGCCCCACACTTTGTTTGTCACCCCACATCTTCGTCTCTCTCAGAGGTTGTAAACTGCCCCTTTTCTCAGCCTGCCATGCTCTAATTACCGTTTCTCAGGGCCATCCGCACTCCCAGCATGGAATCTCTCCCCCGCTCTCAGCCCGTCGCACCTTGCACCCTAATTCTCGTCATATAAATAATCTCACCCCGCTTTCAGGGATTCACCCATTAATTTCAGATAGTACCCTCTACTCCCTGTATTATTTATTCCTGCTTCAAGTGAACCCCCACCCTCCGTCTACAGCACCCCTATCAGCCTTCTTCTCTTTCTGACCGAGTCCACTTTTAACCCCATCTGCCTGTTGTCTTAACATGTCACCCCTTTCTCCCACTCTCCTTTGCCCCTTCCATCTGTTTTATACGCCCCACATTTTCAGTCTGTCTTCTGCTTTGCACCCTCCCCCTCCGCCCCCCCTCCCCCTTTCCCACGTTAGTTCCTTCGTGGCTATAACGCCTGGGCGGCACCCCACGACCTAGCACTCACAGGGAGCAGCGTGACGTGTCACAGTGCTGCTTTACTCGATCATTTGTGTTCGTGGTGCGGGAGGACAGGCGTGTACACACAACAAAGTGTCCTGTTACCTGATACTTGCCTTGAGTGCTAACTCGTGAGCAACCTGCTGTCGGGAAGCTCTGCTTGACTCGTGGCCAGCAGAGGTGGCCGGGATTATCTGCCACGATATATTACACCTCTTGCGACAGTAGTATACTGCATTGTGCGTCCCTCAGACCTGGGTAGCCCGTAGCAGTGGGGGCAGGGGGGAGGCGTGCCACCATTATTGTTACATCACCTAAATCATAGGGATTTGGAAAATCCAAGTGTAGCAAAGCCAAGGAAAGCGTTTTCCTTTAGAGCCACGGTCCCTGGTTCGATCCGGGGCATTTGCTAACAGATAACACCTCCGTGGCATCTTTCTGGAAGGGGGGGGGGGAGTTGGTGTTGTTTACTCATTGCACAGGCCCTATGCATTTTACTCTCTAGGGGCTCGCAGTGTGTGGATGGGGGCTCGCAGTGTGTGGATGGGGGCTCGCAGCGCGTGGATGGGGACTCGCAGTGTGTGGGGGGGCTCGCAGTGTGAGGGGGTGCTCTGTGTGTGGGGGGGGCTCGCAGTGTGTGGGGGGGCTCTGTGGGTGTGTGTGGGGGGGGCTCTGTGGGTGTGTGTGGGGGGGCTCTGTGTGGGTGTGTGTGGGGGGGCTCTGTGTGGGTGTGTGTGGGGGGGCTCTGTGTGGGTGTGTGTGGGGGGGGGCCCTGTGTGTGTGTGTGTGGGGGGCCCTGTGTGTGTGTGTGTGTGGGGAGGCTCTGTGTGGAGGGGCTCTGTGTGGGGGGCTCTCTGTGGGTGTGTGTGTGTGGCATTTGCGAGAGATTAGGCTATTGCCATTGTAAATGACAATGCCATTTATTTATCTGTTTTCAAAACGAACAAATAAATAAAAAATTTGTCATTTACAATGCCAATAGCTCTAACTTTTACAAAGGCAAAACCGTTGCATTGTAAATGCTTGTTGATTTATTTCACGCCTCATTTCTTTACCCATTTTCTAGCCATCCACAATTAGGCCCAATGTACCTAACACTTCACAAGCAAATGCTTGAACCAGCATTATTTCAAGGACCAATGATGACATTTTGTAACTCAGTAAAAGTCCAGCAGGGTCAGGTACCGTGAAAAGTAGGAGCGAAGCACTCAAATAACTCGGAAGAAAGAGGTGAAAGGACACTGATAAATATCTCTCCTACCATACTTCCAATATTTTCCTTTTTGCATAATATACCTCTTTAGGCAGTGTGTACAAAACGCATAGGTCTAATTCAATGTCGGTCGTCAGTCTTTCCGTAACAAAACATGCCTTGTGCATCAGACACACCGATGGTTGTGCATTACAATATCATTTGAAATCGCATGGTGGTCAGTCTGTAAAGTGGAGGTGAGTGCAAGACTAGGCACGTCGAGAAGCAGACAGCTGACTCCTTGTTTCAGAAGGCTCAGCTAATGCTTCAGCTGCAAAGGGATGCCTTACATTCCTCCTTTGCATTTTTGGAATATCTCTACGACATTAACAGTCAGCAGACTGTTTCTCTTGCCAACGATAACTGTGTTATGCTTTGGGCTTTCAGGTTGGTGGCAGACAGGACAGCACCTTGTGATTTGTGTAGATAGTAGCAAATGTCAGGGTGAAGCAGCCACGTGTGGCTCGAAGTTCCATATTTCTCACTACATAAAATAAAATTCTTTAAAGAATCACAGGGAGGAAGGGTTGTTAACCACCCCATCGCCTGCAGCATGTTAGAGCCGCATTTGAGAAACAATTGCGACATCAATCAAAATGTTGCTTGCTGTCATGCTCTCCTAGGGTATGTCAACAAACTTGCAGCACCGGCTGAAGCAAGCTGGGGGAAGATGTTTGGGTAAAGGTAACAACATTTAAAATTACACATGCTTTTCCTTACTTGCCTCCTTTCCTTTCCTCAAATGGTCCACAACGTTCGAAGGCACCTGTTTGAGAAACCAAGGAAAACTATAATGAGAACATTTTAAATCCTAGAACGTAAACAATAGCAACTGCTCAAAATGGAAGAATCCTTCACAATGTAAATTTGTGGATGAAACTGCATGGTCACCAGTGCACGTAAACACTTTTAGTATGTCTTGCCTTGAAATATGATAGTGATCTATACCAAATTAGAACAGGCAGGACATGAGATCGTCCCGAATACTTTTTGTGAACTTTCTTGCGACTCGGTTAAGTATGCTGAATACCGCCCTAAAGCCCTGTCATTAACAGGGTGTAGTGCCAATGGACTGGCCAGGTAGTGCGTAAACTGTGTCAGGTAAATATACAGAAAGCATATGTAATAATTAGACAATAACAATAAAATGACACATTTTCAACTTGCAAAATGTTCTTTATTTTGTCATTAATACTGACACAAGAAATAAATGGAAAAACATCAAATTAAGATACAAGCTTGGTAGCATAGGCAATATTGACATATTGTTTCAATTAGACCTCCTACATCCCTATAGGTATGGTTGGTAATAAAATGATAGAATTATAAAAAAACATAAAGTATTGTTGTTTGAAATTGGGTTTTTGGTTGGCTAAGGCATGAACCCCAGCCAGGCAGAACCCACTACTTTAGCCCGAGTAAGTAAGAAACAAACCAAGATAACCTGTGCTTATCCTCTGGTAGCTTGGCACAGAGTAGGCAGGCTTATCATCAGTGGCAATGTGTAAAGCATTTGTGCAACACACTCTCACAGCAATAGAATGAATACACCGCAAAGAGAGAATCCATACAGGAATATAAAAATAGCTCTCTCTATTATGAATCACAAAAGGCGGAATCGCATGTATCAAATATGTACTTTGTGGTGGAGCGGGAGTCGGCAGCAAACAAGATGGCCGTCCTCTTATTTTCCTCCGCAGGAGCTGCGGAATTATTTTCATCTTGGGCGGTTTCGGCTCACATTTTCATTTAAGCGGCATAAATCGTAGCCGGAAATGACAGGTATCGGCCTGGTGAGCTTATAATTGCTTAATACAATCCTTTTTGTGAGTTTTGTTTGCTGCTCCAATCCTGTCAGCCATCTCCTTTTTTCTCTGCTAATTGGCATAGATTGTCATCATTACTGTTTTTCACCTTTTCTTGTCCTTTGAGAGTTTTTCTCACCCTCCAACTTACTGTGAATCTGGTAGATTTTTTCAGACGCTTCAAGTGCTGGTCTCATTTTGTTTCATGACTCATTAACAGCAAAGTTACATCACTGAGTCTCAATATGGATACTGCACACTCCTCCAAAGCTGTGGTTTCAAATGCTTCAGGGGCTCACCAGGAGTCTGCTGGTGGTGCAAACGAAAGAGTTAAAAAAGATCTTTCTTCACCTACAAAATTTCCATTTCCTTTGACTCTGGAGGATGTTATGGACAAATTAAAAAATATGAAACCTTTCATGGTGGAGACAAATGCGACTTTACAATGGATTGAAGAGACGTGGTCTGTTCTGCATTCAAGACTCACTATGGTGGAACAAAAGGTGAGTGACGCCCAAGATGCTGTGGTGAGGGTGTCCTATTTAACTAAGGAGGTCACACCCCTTAAAAGCCCGGGTGAAGATTTGGAGAACCGTAATCGTTGCAACAACCTGCACATTTACAGTATCCCAGAGGGATCAAAGGATCAGGATATGATTACATTTCTCAAGCTGCACATCCCAAAAATTGTGGGGTTGAAATCTTCTGCAGAATTGAACATTCAAAGAGCTCATAGGATTGGTCCTTCGCCTCCCACATCTTCTACCATCTTCTACCAGACCCAGAGGTATTATTGCTTTGTTCCTACAATATTCTGATCTTATGGAAATCCCTATGTTTGCCAAACAACGCTAGCAGATGCTCTGGGCCCAAAATCTTCTTCAGTCAGGATGTGGCCAAGGTCACTGCTGCAAGGCGAATAGAATTTTTAGACTTGAGACCAGTTTTGAGATCCATGAATGCACGGTACAGGCTTCTACATCCCTGTTTCTTAAAGGTCACCTACAGGGACAGGACGATTTCTTCAAAGATCCTAAGGACCTTCATCAATTCATCCGTGAACATAAAGGAGAAGATCTGGAATTCAATAAATCTTGATTTGCGTAACCCCTATTTCTGTTTTCTCATTGGCTCTCTTTTTGGTGTTTTGAACAGGCTCTGAGTTCTTTTGGTCTGTCGGATTGTGCTGTGAAGGTTGTTGTTGTCCTCTCACTTCCAGTCTCCTTGTTTTTCGTGTATGCCATATCAAGTGTTTCATCGCATGACAGTTCTGTCTGGAGTTCCTTGTTTATTTTGATATATTATATTCATTCCAATATCTTTTTTTAATTTCTTTTTTAATCAAATTACCTTTTCTGACTTCATATATTTGTTTCTTACTCTGCTCATGGCTTCCTTTTGGGATGGACAACTTGTCTTGCCCCCCCGCTTCTAAACTAGTATCCTTCCGTTCCTCAATCTTTTGGACGATATGACTGAAGTCCTTTGGCTTTTTGTCATCTTTTTACTTCTTTATACACTAGGGATTTATTTTCCTCACTCCCCACTGTTCTATATTCCATCTCTATCTCTATTTCATCTTTCTTTTTTTATTCTCTGCTTTCTCTCTTTTACCATCAATTGTGGCTCTCCATTAGTGTTTGCTCATCCCTCTGTACCCCTATGTACTCCACCAGTCTATTGTACCTTTATTTTTCTTGGTATCTGGTTAATCTATGTAATTCTTATTCATATCTCTCTATTATTAGTCACTGTACACCTTACTCATGGCTCTCTTATATATTGTCTCCTGGCATCTAAAGGGACTTTGTAACCCTAATAATAAACAGAGGGTGTTAACCCACCTATCCAAGTTGAATTGCCAGATTGCTTTTTTCCAGGAGTCACAGCTTAAAGATACCGACATTGATTTTATGTGCAGGCTATGGGTAGGTTCTGTTTTTAGTTACTCAGCAGTTAACAATAAGAATGGTGTTTTGATTTTATTTAATAAATCTCTTCACATTCAAGTGATTAAGGAAACCAAAGATGATGCTGGGAGGTGGTTACTGCTGAATGTCAAAATGAATGACACTATTTTCTCATTATGTAATGTTTATGGCCCCACAGCTGTGGATTTACAATTCTGGAAACAATTCTCAAGTATCCGATCCGATTGTTCTTCAGATAATTTTATAGTAGGGGGAGATTGCAACCAACTAATAGACCCTTTTATCGGAGCTATAAAGCAAGATATATCCCCAACAAAGTGCAAATATCCTTCAAGAAGGTTATTTCCTCTAGAGATTTAATCGATGCCTGGCGAGTTGTACACCAAGACGTGTTGGAATTTACTTTTTTTTTCTCCTGTGCACACGTCACAATGTAGAATGGATTACTTATTTGTCACTCAAAATGTTCTCCAATTGATTTTAAATGTTGAGATTGGCTCCATTTTGATTTCAGATCATGGCCCTGTTATTTTAGGCATAGATTTTCCCAATAACAAATCTCGGCCTAACAGGTGGAGGTTTAATAACAGATAAACAGTTTACTGATTCATTTGTTGATTTTACCACTCATTTCCTTGCTGTTAATCTTCCTGTTGATTAACAAATGAATTATATATGGGATGCTTATAAAGCGACCTCTAGGGGTTTTATAATCGACTATGTCGCAGTGAAGAAAAAGAAATCACTTAAAGATTCTTTACAATTGCTTAAACAGATAAAAGACACTTTGTCTAAACTAATCCAGGGTAAATTGCAATACAACAAACAATCTTTTATTGATGCTTGTGGTACTTTACTTAAAATGTATGTAACAGTGGTTGGTGGCCATAATAAAGTTGGGAAAATGTTGGCCAACTTTTTGAAAATGAAAAAACTAAAATCGAAAATACAAGTTACCACAGGCAAAGATGGATTGAATCGCACTAAAGAGACAGAAATTCTAGACTGTTTTACACAACATTATACCAACCTATATTCAACAGAGTTTTCTCCCACGACTGACCAATTAGATTCTTTCTTTCAATCTACTCCCAAACTGACGGTCAGCACACCAGACCTCTCCATCTTAGATGCCAAATTAACTGAGTTAGAGCTCAGGAATGCTGTTCTACAACTTCCCAAAGATAAAGCTCCTGATCCTGGTGGTATTTCGGTTAAATTTTACTCACCTTTTGCACACCTCCTACTTCAAAAACGACTTCTTCTGATCTCTCACTTTGTCACTCAAAAATGCACACAATGAACTTTTTCACAGTCGATGCTTTGCTTGCTTCCAAAGAAAGGTAAAGACTTATCCAAGTGTGGAAATTATAGGCCCATATCTCTCATTAACACAGATTGCAAAATGTTTGCAAAGGCCCCAGCGTAACATATTAAACAGGTAATTCCAGATTTAATAGACATCCATCATTCAGGATTTGTGAAGGTCGCCTTATTTCAGATAACTCTCGAACCTTCCTTAATATAATCCATTTGGCTTCTAAGTCCAAAGCACATGTTAATTGGGATTTTATGTTTGAGTATTAATATGGCATGGTTTCAGTCCACATGTTCTTAGATACATTCATCTACTATATTCTCAGCCTTCCACTTCAATCTATGCTATCGGCAGACAATCCTCATATTTTCCGCTTTTCTGAGGCACCAGACAGGGCTGCCCTCTTTTCCCTCTCCTTTTTATCCTTTCTCTGGAACCTTTTCTAGAGAAAATAAGTAGATCGTCGGCTTTCTCTTGATTCAAATACAGCATTTGGAAGTTAAATTCACTGCTTAAGCAGATGACGTATTACTATTTGTGTCTAACCAACTAAATACCCTATCCGCTTTTTTCAATCCTTAAATAAATATTCCCTGGGATTCCAATATATATAAATCAGAGGTGTTACCATTATATAACATTTGTCTTCATGATATGTTTAAGGATCCTGGTACCTGGACATCTGAACCCATCAAATGTTTAGGCATTCTATATTCTATTAACATTAAAGAATACATTCAAATAAATTTAGAACAAGTAAAATAAAAAAAAGTAATATGTCGCTAGCCTGGTCTCCTCTTTTCTTATCTTGGTGGAGGAGACTAGACACGATTAAAATGATGATGTTACCTATAATTAGTTTTAATTTGTCCATGCTTCCAGTCAAACTCCCCCTTACTTTTTTCAAGTCTGTTACTCATTTACTTTTACCTTTTTTATGGAACAAACACAAATCGAGAATATCTCTTTTTGGCTTGAACAGGCTAGGAACAATGGAGGGGTCAATTTTCCTGTGATTAGCAGATACCACTCTGCTTTTTCTTTAGAGCAGATTTGGACGTCTCTTTCTGTTCCTTCTATGGAAGAACGTACAGTTTGGAGCCAAATGGAACAAGCTCATTTTGCCCCTTCTTCACTTATAGAAACTGCCTACATATCCCAAGCTCCTAAGAATTTCCTTTCACCCCTACTTACACACTCTCTCAGTTGTCACACCTCTTCTACGTAAATCTAATTCTCTACTACAATCTTTATTACAAACCCTGATATTGTACAACAAGCACATCAAATTAAATATTCGGGCTCTTTATTGGAAGGAATGGATAGATAACAGATATAAGTATTTGGTCATATAAGTTTTAAAGATTCTGTATTGGAATTTAGGGACATCCAACTTAAATACAATATTTCATCGTATTATGAAGCTCATTTTAACCTTATTAGGTCCACAATTCTTCACCTGTATTTTCAATCCTCCTCTTCATCAAGTCTCCCATTGTCTTCCTTTTCTTCTATCTATTTTTCCTCAACGGTGAAAGCTTTGTATACATACAAACTTTTATGTCTTCCGCTTAAGAGTAGACCCAAATCAAAAATAGAAATATGTTGGGAACTGGACTTTAACCAATAATTCTCTCACCACACTTGTGAAGCCATTTTGGCCAAGATACACTCTACTTCCTGCTCTGCTGCCAACACCCAAACTCTATTTTATTTCTATAATAGACTGAATTGCACTCCCACTCATCTATATCAGTTTAATCTAATCAACAACACCAAATGTTGGTCTGGTACCCAAGAAAACTGTGAGTTTTTGCAGATATTTTGTTAATGGCCTGAGTTTAGAGCTTTTGGTTATTAATCTGGGATAAACTTAATAGCATTTTGTCTATGGATCACACATTTAACATTGTACACCTGTTCCTGGGTAGTGTGTCCCCTCTATGGCAATCTCGACAGGTGAGCACCTTTTTGGCCTCTCATTAGTAGACACTATCTCATTTTGGTTATTTTGGTAATAACAGATGATTGCTAATTATGTTATTGTAACCTTGTTCTGAATTTCCTTCTTTTTTCCTTCTTCTTTTCTTCTCTTCCCTCTTTTCATCTTTATTCTTAAAATGTTTAGAAAATCATAGTTTTATAATAGTATTGTTTTTTCGACTCTAGGCATTATATTTACTCTCACTATTTTTTCTTAATTGTTAATCTCTTCTAGCTATAATATTTCAGTGTTTCAGATTTTATTCTAACATAATGCTTGAGCATTTTACTATGCATTATTTTACAATTTAATTCAAGAAAGCATCTTTAACAACAGCAAAAAATAGTTGCTTTACATATAATGTAGGTTGTTAGGGTAAATCACAGTGAAAACATAGGGCACGGCACATCTGCGCTCCTATTGCACTTTATACAGTAATTTCTTTAACCCCTGTTGAAACGATTGCATTCAGACAAGAAGGCACCTGCGCGCCTACTACACTTTATATGGTAATCCAGGGACGTTTTAAGGTATGGGCAAAGTAGACTATGGCGCAGGCCCCAGCCTTTCAAGGAACCCCCTGATAGACCCAGCTCTGTTCTGCAGGGAGTCTTGCCCTGATGACCTTGAATGATTCTTAAACAGATTGTTTTGAAAACATTTTCCTTTAATTTATTTTTAATGTGGATGATGCCTGAGAGACTATTACAGACATTTTGCAAATATATTTTGTATTTATGTTCCAAGCAAAATCCATAAAAAAGTTTCCTATAGAACAAAACAGGACCTGACACATGGGAAATGAGAGGGTTTCACAGAGATTATTTGCGGTTGCAGTTGTGTTGCAATATTGAAAATACATGTAATTATCCCGGAATATAAGATGTACACACATTTAGAATTTGGGCGAGTGTGCCTGAGCACTGTCAGTGACTTGGCCAAATAGGGCATGAAAGAGCTGAAATGGTGTCATATATTGAAAGCTGGTCTGAACTGAGGCCCCCAAAATACGTTTGGTCCAGGGCCCCCCATATCTCAGGGGGGTTCCTGTGGTAATCTAGTGTCTTGCAACACAGTTTAGTCCCTAAAGACGGCTCTACACAGCTCTCATGGTCTCATCCGAGGTTTCCACCCACAATGTCGGAACAGAACAATGCCCCCACTGAGTTCAGTCCACAAGAGGAGGGGACACAAGCTTGAGAGGCATGCGAGAGACCTCATTTGGTCCCTCACTTCCAACTCCCAAACCGAGCTGCCCATGATTGTATGCTGCAGCTACAGGAGCCCAGTACCTATATCGTTGCAGCAGGGGTACATCCAATTGGGGCCCTCCCACTGGAATGTGGTGTGGTGATGGACCTCTCGGGTCAGTCTGGGGAGTATTCGCGGTAGTCCACTTCACCCAGTGGAAACAGGTGGGAACCTCCCTCTGTGATGCATTCCGTCCTCAGAGCAGTCGTTGCCGGTGTCAGAAGTGGCACAGCCCCCAGGGACGGTCGGTGTTGACACAAGGAAGCCCTCATTGTCTAGGCAACACACCCCACAGAAATGCGGCTCACCAGAGATCGGAAACCAAAGGTAGTCATTGGTGCTGCAGCACTGGTGTGAAAACTCAGGACACCCAGTCTTGACAACAGCACCCGTACTCAAAGTTCGAGCAGAACCAAGTGCTCTAGTTGTGGAACATGACAAAAACACCCACTCTACAGGTTAGAGCAGAAAAAAGCGATTAACATGCGCTGTCTGGGTACATGTAGTGCACACCAAACGCTGGTTTTGAAATCAGTGAGCAGTCAATCACGGCTTCTGGTTAAAACATACTAGTACAGGACTCACTGGTGGCAGAGTCCCATGGCAGAGGTATTTAGGTGCAATCTCTGATGGACCTGAGATTGCAAAACAGGGGGTAAGCCAACAAGACCTTGGAGAACACTTGGGGCAGAAAAGCAGGAAGCAGGGAGCAGACCAGTTTGCAAATTAGTAGCCCCTCCTGCAGCCCAGCAGTCAGTAGGCAGCAGCCCAAAACAGCAAAGCAAGTAACCAGAATGGTCGTTTCTGCTGGAAGCACAGCAGTTCTCCTGGCAATGTGCAGATGTAGAGCCAGTAGCATCTGGTTACAAGTTCCACACAGTGTCTAACGATATGGGGTCAGAGCCCCAAGTACTTTTACTCAAAAATGCCTTTGATGTAACTTCAAATTAACCCTCAGAAGTGCACAACAATCCCTTTCAGTCCAGCCTTGGCTCCAAACAATCCATAGGCAGTACATCAGTCCTTTGTTTGAGGGCAGGATACAACCTATTCAAATGTAAGTGTGAACCACCTCGCCCTCCCCAGCAAAATGCTATCAGCATGCAAATGAATGCAGATGTATCCCCTGTCACACCCAGTCCAGCCTGTGTTTTGGCTAACTAGAGAGAATGCACAAAGTGTAGCTGTCACCCAGTCCAAACGTGCATTGGAGATAGGTTGCAAAGCACAAAGAGTTATAAGAACAAAGAAATGCCCACTTTCTGAAAGTGCTGTTTCTAAAATAGTAATGTAAAATCCAGCTTCACCAGTAAGTAGGAGTGAGTCCTACCATTATGAACATACCAAACATGTCAACACCACTCCTTTCTGATTAGGAATTACCACTTAAAAGTATATAAGGGATTTTCAATCCTAGCCTAGGAGAGGAGTAGACCTCACAGTAGTAACAAGCATTTACAATGCAATGGTTTCGCCTTTGGAAAAGTTAGAGCTATTGGCATTGTAAATGACAACATTTGTATTTATGTGTTGGTTTTGAAAACAGATAAATAAATGGCATTGTCATTTACATTGCCATTAGCTTAATATCTGCAGTCACTCTGCTGTCCCTAGCACTCCCTAGCACTCCCTAGTCACTCTGCACTCCCTAGCACTCCCTAGCACTCCCTAGCACTCCCTAGCACTCCCTAGCACTCTGCACTCCGGACTCCCTAGCACTCTGCACTCCCTAGCACTCCCTAGCACTCTGCACTCCCTAGCTCTCTGCACTCCCTAGCACTCCCTAGCACTCTGCACTCCTTAGCACTCTGCACTCCCTAGCACTCCCTAGCACTCTGCACTCCCTAGCACTCCCTAGCACTCTGCACTCTGCACTCCCTAGCACTCTGCACTCCCTAGCACTCTGCACTCCCTAGCACTCTGCACTCCCTAGCACTCCCTAGCCCTCCCTAGTCACTCTGCACTCACTAGCACTCTGCACTCCCTAGCACTCTGCACTCCCTAGCACTCTGCACTCCCTAGCACTCTGCACTCCCTAGCACTCCCTAGCACTCTGCACTCCCTAGCACTCTGCACTCCCTAGCACTCCCTAGCCCTCCCTAGTCACTCTGCACTCACTAGCACTCTGCACTCCCTAGCACTCCCTTGCACTCTGCACTCCCTAGCACTCTGCACTCCCTAGCACTCTGCACTCCCTAGCACTCCCTAGCACTCTGCACTCCCTAGCACTCTGCACTCCCTAGCACTCTGCACTCCCTAGCACTCTGCACTCCCTAGCACTCTGCACCCCCTAGCACTTAGCACTCCCTAGCACTCTGCACTCCCTAGCACTCCCTAGCACTCTGCACTCCCTAGCACTCCCTAGCACTCTGCACTCCCTAGCACTCCCTAGCACTCTGCACTCCCTAGCACTCCCTAGCACTCTGCACTCCCTAGCACTCTGCACTCCCTAGCACTCTGCACTCCCTAGCACTCCCTAGCACTCTGCAGTCACTCTGCACTCCCTAGCACTCTGCACTCCCTAGCACTCTGCACTCCCTAGCACTCTGCACTCCCTAGCACTCTGCACTCCCTTGCACTCCCTAGCACTCTGCACTCCCTAGCACTCCCTAGCACTCTGCACTCCCTAGCACCCCCTAGCACTCTGCACTCCCTAGCACTCTGCACTCCCTAGCACTCTGCACTCCCTAGCACTCTGCACTCTCTAGCACTCTGCACTCCCTAGCACTCTGCACTCCCTAGCACACTGCACTCCCTAGCACTCTGCACTCCCTAGCACTCTGCACTCCCTAGCACTCTGCACTCCCTAGCACTCTGCACTCCCTAGCACTCTGCACTCCATAGCACGCTGCACTCCATAGCACTCTGCACTCCCTAGCACTCTGCACTCCCTAGCACTCTGCACTCCCTAGCACTCTGCACTCCCTAGCACTCTGCACTCCCTAGCACTCCCTAGCACTCTTCACTCCCTAGCACTCCCTAGCACTCTGCACTCCCTAGCACTCTGCACTCCCTAGCACTCTGCACTCCCTAGCACTCTGCACTCCCTAGCACTCTGCACTCCCTAGCACTCCCTAGTCACTCTGCACTCCCTAGCACTCTGCACTCCCTAGCACTCCCTTGCACTCTGCACTCCCTTGCACTCTGCACTCCCTAGCACTCTGCACTCCCTAGCACTCTGCACTCCCTAGCACTCTGCACTCCCTAGCACTCTGCACTCCCTAGCACTCTGCACTCCCTAGCAATCTGCACTCCCTTGCACTCCCTAGCACTCTGCACTCCCTAGCACTCCCTAGCACTCTGCACTCCCTAGCACTCTGCACTCCCTAGCACTCCCTAGCACTCTGCACTCCCTAGCACTCTGCACTTCCTAGCACTCTGCACTCCCTAGCACTCTGCAGTCACTCTGCACTCCCTAGCACTCTGCACTCCCTTGCACTCTGCACTCCCTCGCACTCTGCACTCCCTAGCACTCCCTAGCACTCCATAGCACTCCCTAGCACTCCCTAGCACTCTGCAGTCACTCTGCACTCCCTAGCACTCTGCACTCCCTAGCACCATGCACTCCCTAGCACTCTGCACTCCCTAGCACTCTGCACTCCCTAGCACTCCCTAGCACTCTGCACTCCCTAGCACTCTGCACTCCCTAGCACTCTGCACTCCCTAGCACTCTGCACTCCCTAGCACTCTGCACTCCCTAGCACTCTGCAGTCACTCTGCACTCTGCACTCCCTAGCACTCTGCAGTCACTCTGCACTCCCTAGCACTCTGCACTCCCTTTCTCACTCACTTTCCTTCTTGTAGCATTCGCTTGCAATATATAAATGTACTAGTGTAAAGATTGCCAGAGCACTGCATATGGATCTTGCCAATGCTTGTTTTCAAAGGGCGTAACAGATCCCCCCCCCCAAAAAAAGCTTTGAATCAAAGGTAAACCCCCAATTCCTCGCCCACCGCAAAATAGAACAGATTGAACCCCACGCAACGAGCGCCCCAATATGTCTCCCACAGAACTGAGGCATTATGGCAGTACGGCGCTATTTACACACAAGTACTATTTTTTTTCTTCTTCCTAATAATGGCATGGAGTACATGGATGGAGAGAAAGTAAAGGGTGTTGTAAACGACTTAACAGGATGCCAAATGTAGCTTGATGCAGAATACACAATGCAGACGGACAGAAAATTGCAGGCAGAGGGTAAAGAAAAAAAAGTATATGGAGGGCATCGATTGGATAAGATGCATGGTCGTAACCGGGTGTAGATGGTGACGGGCAGCACGAGTAAGCAGAATCAGTGTAGCTCACACTAAAGCAAGACTGGGGGTGGCGGCAAGAGACAGTAGATTGCAGCAAGACGGAACAAGGAGAAAGTTACGCGCAATAGGATTGCCGGGGGAGAGAAACGCCCTGTCGATGCACAGTAATCGGAACTACAACAATCCGAATGAGTAGAGTACAGAAGAGACCAAGGACGAAATGTGGGAAGCATGCTTAAACCAAAGGGGGTGGTGGGGGTGCAGGCGGCGTGGGTGATTGGGGGGAGGGGGAGAGAGAAATCAGAGAAAGGAGTACAGAAACATGGTACATCTGGTGAAGGAAATAAAGGATATGTATAAAGGCGCGATAGTAGGTTATGACGAGTATGCGATATAAGGAAAGATGCCCCCAAAAATAATACGGCAGCGTTGGGCAGAACGAAGAGAAAATCAGAACGTGAAACAGGCAAACAAAACCAGAATGGTCAGGGTACAACAAAGGTATCTGGTGAAAAAAGTGTTGGAATGTAACGGCGATAAGCGAAACATGGTGGTAGAAAAGAAACAGATTGCAGCGACAATGAGCTACAAAAGAAAATTGCCATACCATACAATGCGTGTCTGACAAAATACAGAAGAGGAAATTGCATATTAAAAAACATGTCACAAAAGTTTGCGGGAGGGGGGCGGGCAGGCACACGGACAGCGGGAGGGGGGTCGGGAAACAGCCAGCGGGACAGGGAACAAGACGAACAATAAACACAAACATCGGGAGGAAAAAAAAAAGTACACGCCCACAGTGGCCACGTCTTTATGACGTTGCGGAGAGGGAAAGAATCGGCGGGAACGCCCATCAATCGCCTCGGGAAATGACGGACAGATCTCTCTTCCAATGGCTAGCCTCCATTTATGGAGCTAGCCAATGGAAGAGAGAGGCTGAACTAAAGCACACAGTGTAAGACATAAGATTTCGCCCTGTGCGGAGCACTGCTTTACAGTGCTACGGCCAGGGCGAAACCTAAAAAACGAAATAGGCTGTTTGCCACTACCAGGGCATGTCAAACATAAAGGTACATGTTCTACCTTTTACTTACACATCATTCTGCCCATAGAGCTACCTAGGGTCTAACTTATGGGGGCCCTATGGGTAATAAAATGGGAGTTTAAGGTTTGGCAAGCAGTTTAAAATGTCAAGATGAAGTGGCAGTAAACTGCGCACACAGGCCCTGTTGTGGTTAATAACCATATCTTCTTCACTAACAGAAGAGTCGAATGGAGGAGAATTCTTACTTCAATGTTCTGATCCAAGTCAAAGTAGAAAACACCTCACGGTTCCCAAATCTACATAATACCTTCACCTGATAATGCTGAACTTACCATATACCTCCCTATACAACAATGCGAACATCCTTATACAAGCATCGGACCGTAATTTTGAAAGGCTTGACAACATCTTTATGAGGATTAAAAATACATTGGCTAACAAATGTCCCTTCTACTCCACCAAATCAAAGTCTCTCCTTTGTGATGGAATCTCATGCTCCATCTACCGCCTCTACCTCACCTACTCTGACTCTACATGAACAGTCTCCTTGCATCAACGATGGAATAGTGGATGACAAACCTAGGCCTTGTATCACAATTATGGAATGTCTGAGAACCTACTTAGGGGACTGCAATATGGTCAACTGCAGGTCTACAAACTACGCTTTCTCTCCAACACCTTTGCCCCAAAGGGGGCCTCAATGGTCCACCACGTTCCCCTACCCATGGGTTTCTACTGCCTTACATCACAAGAGGCCCATTGACTAAACAAAACTGAAACCTCTTCCTAACCCTCTTCCTTTTTTTCCCTACCATTTCACAATCCCGCAACTTACCATTACCTCCTCACCAATCTTAATTAGTTCCCCCCAACTATGACATTATCAGGTTTGTTAGAGCAGTTAAATTGGGGGGGGCGGCATAGCTTGCATCTTTCACTTCATTCTTACCCTGAGCCATGCACAAACAACTCCAATGTCCTCCCGTGAGCATCTGGGCATCGTAATTTGAAACAAGGACAAGATGGTGTGTATACTCCTCACGATCTACCACGACCCAGGTGATAATCTTCTTTTCATCGAACAAATAATGGAAACTATATCCTCTAACTCTGACCAACACCCTAACCATATCTTCCTTGGTGATTTCAACCTACAATGGAATGACACAAATGATTCCATACTGAACACCATCAAAGGCGTTCCTCTCTGACCTACACTTCACTCAGTCTTGTAATGGACCTATCCACAGCAAGGGCTCGACCCTCAATTTAGTCATAGCTAAAGATAACACTATACAACTAGATACCATATCACCTTGTGACTTGTCGGATCACTACCTAATCTCTTTTCTCATCTTGGAAAGGGTTCTGAGTAGACAAGGACAACTTCGTAAGACCAAACAATGGTCTAGAGATCTGAGAAACATCAACATATCTCATCTAACATCCACTAGTAACAACCTCCTTCCTCTGCCCTCCAACATGACAAATCTGGTTGACCTTACAGAGCATTACATCCTCACCATGCACAGATATATTTGATTAAATTGCTCTGAAGCAACTCCGAAGAATGCCAAGCAAACTTTCCAAACCCTTGTTCAATTGCTTTCTTAATGAAGAATGAGGCTTGCTGAGAGATTATGGAAAAACTCTCCTTCCATAGCACACCGTAAGCAGCTGAGGATGACAAGAAGTGCATATAATATTAGCGCTAAAGCAGAACCCTTTAGGTCACAACTTGACAACGCCAAAGAAAGTCTGAAAAAACTATTTGAAATCATCAAACTAGTTACAATTGAACTAACCAATACTCTGCACTCAAACACTCACTCCCTAGTGGTGAGGAGTTCTCTGCACACTTTATGGAAAAGACAAGAAAGATTGAACTAGAATTGCAACTCAGCTCACCAAATCCACGTTATCAGTTCTAGTCCAATCCCTCTCCATGGCTTCCCCTGTTAAGTTCACCTCCTTCTGGCTCTATGGATTATACTTCTAAAAATAATGCGCCGTGGAATACCTTTATTGTACCAAATGAAGCTGAGCTACTCAAAATAATTAATTCAATAAAACCTGCAAACAGCTTCAATGATCCACTGCCCGCCAAGTTCTTTAAAGAGTTTAGATCTTCCATTCTCCCGCTCTGGTTTAAGATTGTCCTTCCCTCTACCCTCTGGCCACTGACTGTACAGTAAAATACAGCCATAAGTTGTGTGCATTGGGCCCATACCTCCTTTAGACCATGGTCCCATAGCACTTCCTACACTATTGCTAGGGAAGTCCCTTCAGAGGGTGCCTCTTGCCCTTGGCATGGAATCCAGGAGCTGTGCTACAAAGCTCAGGGGACCAGACTCCCTCACTTGGGTCTCCCTGCACTGGACTATGGTTGTGAGGCCTAGGGGAGGATGGGCTATGTCTGAAATACGCAGCTCTGGATTGAAGCTGTGCGGTGCATGGGAGAAGCATCCAGTGGCATAGTAGTAATGTAGCCATCAGACCTGATGCAAGAAAATGATGCCAGACAGTAAAACACAGTCATAATTTGGGTGCATTAGGTCCCTAACAACCTTGAGGACCTAATGGACTCACGGTCCACTATTGTTAACTACACCCACTGATAGAAGACCCATGGGCCTCACAACCATGGTGTCCACTGCGGCTAAGCTCATGGGCGGGTGCCTCCTTCCCTGAGTGTCCAGCCATGGCTCGGAGGGCCAGGGAAGGGAGGGCCTCTCCCAGGCCTCACAGCTTTGGAACATGGCTGTGAAGCCCATAAAAGAGAGGGAAGAACCACAGCAATGGTGCCATGGTGCAAAGTAAAAGTGTGTTCTCACCCTTCTCCACTGGTTTCCCATTACAGTAAAGCCATAATTTGGGAAATTTGGACTATTTCTCTCCCTGAGCCTGGTGCCACGGCACCTGCTGCACTACTGATTGCTATGCCCCTGACATAAACCCATGCACAGGGCCGGGGTAAAGTGCTGAGAGATAAATACAATTGGGCCCAGGGGTGGGGTCACACACAAGCCCATCCCACCTCTCCTGGGCCTATCAGTCATGGTGTATAATTGAGAGAATTAGGAGAGGGAGCCCACTACCCATGGGTCTGACAATACTGAACCATGACTGCAAGCCCCAGGGAAGGGGGGCCCTCTGCATGGTCTTTCATTTCTCCAACATGGCTACGAGGTGTAGGGTAGGGGCCTCCAATCCCTTAGGCCTCGCAATTATGGTCTAGAGATGTAAGACCAAGGGGAGGAGACCCAGAATAGGGAAGCCCTCTTCCATGAGCCTTGCAGCAATAGTGTAGCACTGTAAGCCCAGGGAATGGGAGTTCCCTCCTCTGAACTTTTAGACTATGTTCCAGAGCGGCGGGGAGCAGGGGAGGTTGGCCCCTTCCCCTTGGCCTCATATCTGTGGTCTAGTGCTGCAATGCCCATTGGATGTGGCCTACTGCCCTGGCATCACACCCATGATCTGGTACTGCAAGGCCCAGAAGAGGAGAGTCCCGTTCCCCAGCCCTCGCAGCCTTGGTCTCCAGACATTATGTGAGGGCCAAGTAGGGTGACCAATTTTTTATTATCACTTCACAGGACAATTTGTGCCTTTGAAGACACATTGCAGGTGTAGAGACACATTGTGGGTGCAGAGGAATCAGTAGCTGTATCTTGGAGAACAGGGGAACTATGAGTCACAAGATGGATTTGGGGGATTTTATTCTAAATCCCTCCTTCTAAAGCAGGCAATATCCTGCTACCTAATTGGAATTAAATATTCTTAAGCTTTGAAACACCTGTGGTAAATATCATTATTTACCATGCATACAGTCCAGTAAGTACCTTCTGCCACTAGATATGGTCCAGTGGGTATGCTTTGGCCAGATATTTGCCTTCTAATCTCAGCTTCATGATGGAAATATACACTGTGTTTTAAAGCTGGGAAGCCCAAGTGATGATTCCCTCAGAAGGGCAGTTTCTTCGTCTTGCCAACAGAATCACTGACACCCCAGTTGTGGTCTGGTGAACTAGTTAGAAATTTGGAACCAGAAGATGGAGTTTTTAAGCCCAACCTCCCATTTGGCCAAATTCTGTGCTTGTGGGCAAACACTTTTTCTGAAAGTATTGTGCTGCAGTTCCTTTACTGGCAAGATTGGGAGTATTTGGATTCAATGGAAAAACTACTATTCAGTATGATTTAAAATAAATGGCTGGATATTACCTTAGACAATAGAGGGTGGCCAGGTATAGTCAAGTAAATACAATACAGTGGTAAATATAGAGTGCGATGTAGTCCTGGGTCTACTAATGTAACCAACTGTTTGATCCTGGGCAAACTATTCTTTCCCTGTGCCTCATCCACTGATTTGACAATATGGCAGCACTTTGAAACAGGTTTCATGTATAAAATAGATATTAAGAGCATGCTCTCTGGACAGGTCCTGAGCATGGGTAGGGGAGGGGAGAAGATGGAGCTTGATGCCAGAGCTGCCAACTTTCGAACTGAGGAATCAGGCTTGAGTCTGGTCATGTCTCTACATCCTGTGATAATGGGCAAATCACTTAATCCTTCCCTAGCTAAAAATGGAAAATGTCCTTATGAAATGTAATTGGTGCTAATGTAAAGCACTCCAATACTTTTGGGTTGAGTTTTCTAAATATAAAAACTATATAAAAACTGCAGGAAAAAATAGGTTTCATTTACTTGTTCAAGGCTATTTTCATCTAAATAACGGAAGGTGCTCCTGACCCCACAAGGTGCTTGGTCCCCTCCTGTGCTGCAATGCCTTCCTTTCTGTCACTGACAAGCATCTCTTTCACAGCTCATCAGCGGCTGAAAGAGAGTTGCTTGTATTTTGAAATGGTTACAATGGCCAGGCGCCAAAATGCAGGATAATGGAAATCACATTTTGCCTATGGGTAGGAAGTTGTCTGGATCTTCATTTGCAGGCCAAACCTGCCAAATGCAGATGGGCCTCACAGCTAAGTCTAGGGCTTCAAGGCCCAGGGAAGAAGTGGCTCCTCCCTGCGGCTTAGCAGCCACATTGGAAGTGGGCCTCTTCCCAAATTCCTCGCAGTTCTACACCTGCCTGCGAGGCCCAGGGGAGAGACATTCCTTCCCTGGGCCTCGCAGTGTTGTACCATAGGTGTGAGACCTAAGACGGGGGAACACTTTTGCGAGGCCCCATGTTGGTGAGCTGAGCGAAGTGCCCTGGGCAGCTGCCCATGCCTAGTGCCAGCCCTGATGTAGCGTGATTGTGGGCCTTAAGCTTACAGTTGAGACATTTAATACTAACATGAAAGTTTTTATTCTGCATGTTTGGTCTGCAGGTTAGTTAGGGAACAGCACATTGTATTTCTGGGATAGTGAGGCGAAGAAGAACTGGCAAGGTAGAACAATTTTAATGATGAACAAAAGGAGTTTTACCAGTTGGTACTATCAGACAAAGAGAGGAACCCAAAGACACTTTGGAAGCAGATACTGGAATATGGGAGTAGTGTTCAAGGCGCCAAGTTCTTTCTTGGGAATTGGAAAGATACTGTGATGTGTATGAGGTCATATTTCTCAAATATTCTTTGTGCATTTTAATTAGTGAACCCACCCTGGGGTTAGTCAGATTCCCTTTAGACTTGGAGAGGTTAATACCTCTCTTGACTTTTCTGATTGTGTGACTTCATGCTATAAACGCATCATTACCTAAATAACTTCTACAGAGTTCTTATTCTAACATCTTTCTTGATTCCTTGATTCAAAAGTTTTTTTCCTATCCTTAGTTTAGTATAGGGTTTATTAGATGCTGTAAATCTTTTCTATGTATAGGGACAATGAATGAAATAATTCATCCAGTCATCAAGTTCTTTTCCTCATATTTTGTACTGCGGCAACAGAGATCCTTATATGCTCTCTATTGTTGAGGACCAATATTGTGCGCCGGTTTGGCCTTCTTTTATGATCTCATATTTTTACAGTATGTTCTTGAGATTGATTTATATTGGTCTAGGTTTGAGTTGGTAATAAATCTTTTTAACTTCAAGTTGCTGACATACTTTTGTTGTGTGGTCTTAATGATCACACTGTACTTGGATATTTGAACTGTTCTTAAGCCCTTTTTCTCTCAGGCTATTGACGAGAATTGAATTGGAAGAAACGGCCCAAAGCGTTCTCAATAGCTTACATAATGCTCAACCCGGTTGCCAACACCATGCTACAGAATGAATGATTGCAAGCCTGTCAAATCCTAATTACTTACTATCAAGTTTGCAAACTGCTATTATTTTAAATCCAGATTACTGTGAACGCTGAAAGCTACTTGAAACAAAGGAAACTGTGGAAACAATGAAGAAGTGATACAGCAAACGTATAGAAATGGACTCCGAAAGAAAGGTTTATCTCACATGTTAGAGTTATTGGTGGTCCATAAGTAAAAATATGATTGTCTCATGACCTTGACGGTCTTAGAGACTTTAGGTCAATGGCTCCATATTTGGGTGGGCCCACCTCAATGATGAAGGGGAGTAGGCACCGTCTGACAAACTGGAATAAACTGGTGATTGAGTCACAGGACAATGGGTACGAATTGGGACCGCTGAGGCCCTTCTCGATAAAGCAAGCATGCAGGCAACTAGGGATCACACCTCTACACACAAAGGTGGGAACAGGGGATAATAATAATAAAAAGTGGTGCTGAGAGGTTGTGTGCTCACTAGTTAGAGTGACGGCTCAGTTAGGCAACATTTGAAGAGCTTGGGTACTTGATGCAGGCTTTTTCTTGTCTCTGGTGAGGAAGGAGAGCGCTTCTAGGTGTTGAGTCCATGTTTCTGGACTCCTTGTCTTGGTTGAGCCTTCCACACTGTGGACTAAAAAGAGAGGTCAGTAGGCATCACCCCTTGAAATCAACAGCACTCCGAAAATGTTACAATGTAGTTTCACTACTCTAGGTGAGGGGGTGGGGATACCAATGGAAGGTCAACCCTTGCTCAGGAAATAACAACTGCTTCTGAAGAGCATGTGATATATTGTTTGGTGGATTCCCAGGGATGAGAGGATTCGCAAACAGAGCCCAAAACGGGTAATTGCAGAATAAAGGAAACAATGGCAGGGATGTCACAGCTGTATAAGATGGTCAAGGGCTTTTGGAGAAGGTGTGTTTTCTGACTTCTGATTTTGCTTATTTTTAAATATACACAACATCTTATCTCAGCAGACATTAGGATCGATGTGTGCACTGCTTAACATGGATGTTTGGCATTCACCAACGTCGTTTTATATCTGACAATGGAGCCTTTGATTGTAACAGGTCATGTTTGCAGTTGTGGATGGGCTGGCTGAGACATATCCTCCTTTATGTCCTCACCATTTAGATGTTCATCCCATTGCAGAGTTCTGATGGACTTTTCCTGATGTCAGGATCAAAGGATTTGGCACAACTTGGCACAAGTGCAGTGGCATAGGGTGGACGAGTCTGAACCTACATGACAGCAATTTTGCAAACCAAGACTATTACAACACAATGCAATCAAGAGACTCTGGAAAGCCTTTTCTGTGGCATTTTGTAAAAGTGCATGTGATGCTAGCATAACTCTTACAGCAGGAGCAAAAGTGCATGTCAATGCATCACTGAAAGAGGCATCAGCTCTATATACCCTGCCTCCAAAGCTAAATTTAGAATTTAAGAAAGACTGCTCAACTTATCCTACCGGGGTCTACAACGAATGACTGCCATAACAGTTGCTTCTGCATTCCAGGCAAGAGCCAGCCTGAAAAAAACACATAGAATAGACTATGGGCCTGATTATAAATTTCTGGTAATATTCTGACCCATGAGTAAACTCCTGTTTACACATGATTTGGAATAACGAGTTTAAAGATATTAAACACATTCGATAAATATAGATTGTGTTTAATAACTCAACCTTTGTTATATTTTGTCAGGTCAAACCTACCTAAATTTAACAGCAGAAAAGATATGGTATTTACCTCATCATGTGGTTTTGATGCTTTAAACACCAACATTCGCATTTTATTCCCCATGAACTTGTAATATGTGTTATTTATCGTACCAGATAAATAACATACGAAATGGTATCATTATTTATCAGGGGCAATAATTAATGCCTTAACTCGCGATCAGGCACTACGGCTTTGATTACAACGTTTGTGGCAAATACCACCAAACTTACACATAGGGTAAACATGATATCACTGAGTTCTGTTAATAACATGTGTTAAATAATGGATTAGAATCTCATTATTTAGTGCATGTTTTAAATACCGAATATGTGCTATTTTGAACACGTGGTAAATACTGAATCTGTTATTTAGTGCATGTGTTAAATACCTCACCAGATGAAAAGCAAAACCACAAAACATCAGCAAATGGCTGTTTTCAGGCATTGGAAGTTCCTGGAGTGTGGAAATGAATCCCTAGAAAACAGAAACAACCAGGGAAACACTCAACAAAACCTTAGGACACTCTAAAAGTATACCAACAGCTGCTTCCTGTGTAGGAGTGTGCAGCCATTTATTTTGTGTGGACAAAGCACTATGAAACAAGACATACAGAATCCACTTCCATTCTCTGATATCACTAAGTCATCACAAGTAGAAACCTGACAAACGTTTCCATCATGGACCCAGGTAGGGAAAAGAAGTACAAGTTTACGAATCCTGAATGGGAGGTCTTGGCAAAAGAGGTGGTAGACACCATGAGCGTCTAATGTGCCATCTCATGGCGAAGATACCCCCAAAAAGCAAGGAAAACATGATTGCTGAAAGAGATAATGGCCAAAATCAATAGTGAATGAACATATCCACATGATGATGAGAACATTAAAAAAGCTTTTAAACCTTGAGATTCGAGGTACTTAAGCAAGTTGTCTAGCACAAGCACTAAAGCATATCATCTGGTGCTAAATCTCCGCCTCAGCTCTACCTTGGGCTGTGAGAAGAGCCAATTATGACCATTCTCAACATGTCTGGAATAGAAGACATGAAAGAAGATCTTGAGGTCGGAGGATTCCAAATTAACAGTCACGAGAGACGTAATGGTAGTACATTTGATTGTTAAAAAGTTGACTTGGCTGAGAATCCTCATCTTGAAGAGTGGGTGGTGTAATTTGTTATACATATTCACATTGATCCATATTCACATTGATCCATGTGTATGTTGATGGGGCTAACAACTCTCTAATGGATCTGCGAATATGTATTGATATTGGGCTACAACAATTATCATGCATTGTAAAATTAATGATGAAGGGTTAATTTGTCTGCCGACTACCTTAAGCGCGATGTGTTACCACAGCATGATTAATGTTGCTTCTTGTCAGCATCAGAACATTTAGTACCAAGCACCTAGCACACCAGTTTAGTATACATAGATCCATGTCCCACTGCATTTGCATATAAATAGTGTGTTTCACTTTGCAGTTTCAGCACACGTATTCCTGCGTATTTGAGGTGATCATATGTATATGAGTGCAGGCAATTGACCCTAGGATATGAGGACTTCCTGCTGTCGTGCTGATGTTTGTTTTGCTTTTTATCAACAGAACAATTGCCAATACTGCTCAACTTATTTCAACTTTTTTTTGTATATACAGCGAGGAACTAAACTCTCATCTATATAGACCACTCGTACAGTCTAGAATTCAATCATAGAAAAACTTTTTATTATTTTGGTTTTTATTATTCGCCTTCAATTTGAATTAATTACTCTCATTTAGCAAAAAGAGGGGGGGGGGTTTTGTTCAACATTTTTCTTTAAGTCAAAACAACCTTCATTTATTCACAAAGCAAGGGGAAAACTCCTAATAATTAAAACTATGTGGAAATATTTTATTTACAAAAGGGTCAGAGTGCAGATGTGGAAGGAGAAAAACATCCATACATTCAACCGCTGAATTCTCAATCAATTTCATACAGCACCATGTACACCGCATACATATCAAATAGTAATAGAAAAGATTTTGTGTGAGGGGGAAGGGGAAGCCCTGTGCTGTTTTTTATTTTTGGGGCAGGGAACGGAAAACTACACAAACTATTTATCAAATATTTCTCATTACAAAAAACCTATGTATATATCATTAGGCCATCAGACACTTTATTCACAGTTATTTACATTTAATCAGTATTCCACTGATTAGCCTACATATAGACACAGAATGTGATGAAAAACTTAGATGAGAAAATACAGGTGGTCGACGCGTTTCGAATCCCCAAAAGTTATGGGATTCTCCTCAGGACCATATATGAAATTAATCTGAAAGACACAAATATGTACACCATTCTGTCAATTAAATTATCGAGTGAAACTCAACTTAATGTTCAGTCCATACTATACTCAGAAAGTACCTGATTCACTTGTGTCGACTTGTGAATAGACAAACTGCAAAGAAATTAAGTGGATAAGCTGTCAGTTTTTTCAGTGATGCACAACAGTTAAAAGAACAAAGGCGATGAGTAATACTACTAACTGTGTGGAATGGAGACTGTTTTTTCGTAATTTTTGTCCAGAATTGCTCAGCACGATGTTTTATCATTTTCGAAAGACATCGTGTTTTGTATTTATTACTTCATTTTCCAGGCTTCTCGCACCCATGAGGCAGAGAAATAGAGTGGATGGAAGGCTGAGTTCGACATATTTTCAAAGAAATCAATCAAAACGCTAATCGCGAGCGACCGCATGTAGCTGCGGCTGAAGTAAATGAGAATGGTCAATGCGGCGTGTGATGACGGCTGAGCCACGGTTCGTAAATGCACGGCATGTGTAACACTGCTGGTTACTTCTATCATAAATTTTAGTTGGTAAAACAAATCCGTCCTAAAAACGGGTTTCAACTGAAAAAGACATGTACCTTTGAAATCGATGCGTGGAGTTTCCTTCAAGCTTAGATTAGAAAGCCGTGTTTGACTTCCAGTTCGACGTGAATAAATCCAGTGGCATGACGAGCTATTGGAATTCTGGGGTTTGTAGTTGAATCGCGGTGATTGACACGCTATTTGCATATTTCTTTTCGTAAATAGCCGATTCTACTGTAGCGAATTATACAGAGATACTAGTGTTGATTCACTTCAGTTGAGGACTTAAATGAAGTCGAATGAATCGGCATGCTTAAATCCGGTGGCATTACGAGCTATTGGGATTCTGCAGTTTGTAGTTTAATCGCCGTGATTGGCCCACAATTTGCATATTATTTTTCGAAAATGACAAATTCTTCTGTAGCTGGTTTTACAGGGGTGCTAGTGTTGAATCACTTCAGTTGAAGACTACAATCGAGTCGAGTAAACGAGAAGCTCTCATTTAGACAGCCATTAGTATCCATTATCGTTGCATGTTTTGAGTCTCTATATGTATTTAAGAAAGCGCGATCAGTTTTGATGGTGATTATACAAATTAACATCCCATTATCGCGTTATATATTGTACAATTCTGACATTTCGTTGAAACCACTTGTGGCAGTGTTAAATTTTAAAATTAGCAGTGCCTCTCTTTGTCTTAACTTGGCCTCTAGGTCACCACCTCGCAGATCAGGTTCCACTTTTGAAATGACTGTCCATTTCAAGTCAGCTTCTGTGTGGGCGTTCTCTATCCAATGTTGGACTAAAGGGGCCGTGAGAATCTTCCTTTTGATCCTTGACTTATGCTGGGAGATGCGCTGTCGCACTTCCTGGCTAGTTTTGCCAAATGTAGGCTAATCAGTGGAATACTGATTAAATGTAAATAACTGTGAATAAAGTGTCTGATGGCCTAATGATATATACATAGGTTTTTTGTAATGAGAAATATTTGATAAATAGTTTGTGTAGTTTTCCGTTCCCTGCCCCAAAAATAAAAAACAGCACAGGGCTTCCCCTTCCCTCTCACACAAAATCTTTTCTATTACTATTTGATATGTATGCGGTGTACATGGTGCTGTGTGAAATTGATTGAGAATTCAGCGGTTGAATGTATGGATGTTTTTCTCCTTCCACATCTGCACTCTCACCCTTTTGTAAATAAAATATTTCCTCATAGTTTTAATTATTAGGAGTTTTTCCCTTGCTTTGTGAATAAATGAAGGTTGTTTTGACTTAAAGAAAAATGTTGAACCAAAAAAAAACCCTCTTTTTGCTAAATGAGAGTAATTAATTCAAATTGAAGGCGAATAATAAAAACCAAAATAATAAAAAGTTTTTCTATGATTCAATTCAAGGCTGTACGAGTGGTCTATATAGATGAGAGTTTAGTTCCTCACTGTATATACAAAAAAAGTTGAAATAAGTTGAGCAGTATTGGCAATTGTTCTGTTGATAATATATCTGGCGCAGCCTTACTGCGCTTAAGCCAAACCCGTGTTGTTGTGATGTTTGCTTTGCTGGCATTCGCTGTGCGGTTGTCCAATTACTCTCTGCAAAGCATCCATAACTTAGCAGAATATTTTGCTAAGGGTTGATTGATAAGGAGTAGTTTCCGTCCTGTAACTCCAGTTCTGTAGTAGGGGTATCTCTGTTATAGTCATAATCTAGTGAATAGTCCCGCCCATGTGCGTGGACCCCGGAGCAATCAAAAATAATCTCTTACAGTGTCGAAAAATGCAGAACTGCACAGACACTTAAGAGAGAATTTAAAGACAGATAATGCAGCCTAAAAAGGCTACACTGTCCAGTACTTCAACTAGAAATTCCACCACAAAAATCCACAAAACAGCAGAGCCTGTACAGATTTCCCTTGCTTTAACAGCAAAATCCCTCAGGAATGATAGAGAGAAGAACCTGGACAGACAAGCCCCATAGGCTGCCATTATGTGGCTCAGAACAGGATACTGTGCCTTTAAGAGAACTTTCCAGAACTTCACAGTATTCCAGAATGCCCTGCAGGTCCCAATTACTTTCAGTTCTTTTTTGAAGGCGTAACACGCCAGACCTGAAGCATTCCGTACATGAATATGTCTCTCCACCGGGGAGGAGGGCGGGCGCTTATGACTATAACAGAGATACCCCTACTAGAGAACTGGAGTTACAGGACAGAAACTACTCCTTCTGTAGTCGGGGATCTCTGTGTATAGTCATAATCTAGTGAATAGAATGGCAAGCCCATCCCCACACCAAAGCGGCGGTGGAGAAACGAGAATTAACACCACTATTGTGCGAACAGATTTCGCAGCGAAGCCTGCCCAACCTGAGCGTCTGCCCTGGCATCAGAGTCCAGGCAGTAATGCTTAGCAAAGGTATGGACCGATTTCCAAGTGGCCGCCTTGCAGATTTCCGCAATTGGCACGTTACGAAGCAAAGCCGTCGTGGCGGCCTTGCCCCTGGTGGAATGAGCCTTAGGTTTTCCCCCTAAGGTCTTATTAGCTTGTTGGTAACACAATTGTATGCAGGACACAATCCACCTCGAGATGGACTGTTTAGAGGTAGCAAGACCCGTCCTGACTGATCCATAATTGATGAACAATTGGTTTGACCTACGAATATCTCTGGTTTTATCCAGATAAAATTTCAGCACCCTCCTAACATCCAGGGAATGCAAGGACCTTTCCGCTGGAGATGAAGGATTCTGAAAGAACGTAGGTAAAGTTATAGTCTGGTTGATATGAAAATCAGAAATAACCTTGGGAAGAAATTTAGGGTGAGTACGCATAACAACCTTAGCAGCATGAAATACAGTATACGGTTCTTGGCAACACAAAGCCTGAATTTCACTCACCCTGCGGGCCGATGTATTGGCCACGAGGAACGCCGCCTTCCAGGACAGGTGCTGCAACGAAGCCTTATGAATAGGTTCAAAAGGCTCCTTCATCAACCTGGACAGCACCACATTCAAGTCCCATGGAGGCAAAGGAAGCCTGACAGGAGGGAATACTTTCTTCAAGCCTTCCAGAAAATCTTTGATCACAGGGATCTGGAAGAAGGAAGTCTGTGAAGGGCATTTCCTGTAGGCAGTCAAAGCAGCCAGATGAACCTTAATGGAATGGACATTAAGGCCAGACTGCGCCAGATGTAGCAGATAGGGAAGGATGACATCCTCCTTGCATGTCGTAGGGTCATAGTTCTTAGACTTGCACCAGATGCAAAACCTCTTCCACTTGTAAGCATAAGAAGTCCTAGTGGAAGGTCGCTTAGCCTCCTTCAGTATGTCCATACAATCCTCTGGAAGATTCAGATGGCCATATTGCACTATTTCAGGAGCCATGCCGCCAAACTCAAAGACGAGAGGTTGGGGTGCACCATTCGCCCCCCGAACTTCGTGAGAAGGTCCGGCCTGCACGGCAGCTTCATGTGAGGAAGGAGAGACCGGTGAAGCAGGTCCGTGAACCACCACTGCCTTGGCCATTCCGGGGCAATCAGAATCATCCTCGCCCTGGATTGGGACAGCTTGATGAGAACCGTCGGGATCAGGGGAGTGGGTGGAAAAACGTACAGAAAGCTGTTCGACCAGTTGATCCATAACGCGTTCCCCAGCGTCCCTGGCTGGTAGTACCTGGAGGCGAAGTCTCGGCATTTGCTGTTTTCGGCGGTGGCGAACAGATCTACGTCTGGAGTTCCCCACCTTGCGAAGACTTCTCCTAGTACTTCGTCGTTTATGACCCATTCGTGGTTTTCCTGAATCAGTCTGCTCAGCTCATCTGCCTGAACATTCTGCACACCCGGCAGATGAGTGGCCGTTATCGACAGTCCTCGGGCCAGAAGCCAGTGCCAGATCGCCTGCGTCTCCTGCGACAGAGTGCGGGATCTCGAGCCCCCCTGCTTGTTGAGGTAATACATCGTAGTCGTATTGTCCATCTGTACAAGCAGAGAGTTGGTCCGGAAGGACGGGTGAAAAGCCTTCAGCGCTAAGTGAACAGCTCTGAGTTCCAGGAAATTGATGTGGTACGTGGACTCCGTCGGGGACCACGTCCCTTGAATCTGTAAGTCTCCGGAGTGCGCTCCCCATCCCTGGAGAGAAGCATCCATCACGATAGCCTGTGTGGGAATGTCCTTGTGGAAGGGAACCCCTCTGAGGAGATTCTCCGCTGAACACCACCACTTCAGAGACTGAAGAGCATGCAGAGACAGTCGTATTTTGTCGTCCCAAGAACCTCTCCTCTGGTCCCACTGATCTTCTATGCACTCCTGCAGCGGTCTCATGTGCAGCCGCGCATGTGGCGTCAGGAAGATACAAGAGGCCATCGATCCCAGTAGAGAAGACACCGTCCTTACTGTCGTAGATGGAGTGGACATGAGAGCCTGAGCCTTCCGAAGGAGTGATAAACGTCGCTCCTCCGAAGGAGACACGCTTGCTGACAGCGTATCGATGGAGGCTCCCAAGTACTGAATGCACTGGACCGGAGTCGGAACAGACTTGGACATGTTGATGTGCAACCCCAGCTTGTTCAACAGAACGCACGTCTTCTGGAAGTGTGCCTGAGCTTCCGAGAAGGAGTAGGCCTTGATCAACCAATCGTCCAGGTACGGGTAGACAAACACCTTGTTCTTCCTCAGGTGTGCCGCTACCACTGCCATGCACTTCGAGAACGTCCTGGGCGCAGACTTCAGCCCGAACGGAAGTACCGTGTACTGAGAGTGATTGGCGCCGACTTGAAATCGCAGGAACTTCCTGTGTTTGTGTGCAATGGGCACATGGAAGTATGCATCCTGTAGGTCTATGGCACATAGCCAGTCTCCCCGTTGCAACTGAGGATAAATCTGATGCAACGACAGCATGCAAAACTTTTCTCTGCGAATCCACTTGTTTGCCTGTCGCAAGTCCAGAATGGGCCTGAACTCGTTCTTGTCCTTCTTGCGGACCAGAAAGAACCGGGAGTACAGACCTCTTCCCCTTTGATATTTTCACTTTGTTGTAGACTGGGCACAAGCTATTTTATATCCTTAATTGTAATTTTGTTGTGTGCCGCGGAGGTATCACCTGGTCGGTCAAGAGGTGTGACGTATTAATTAATTATAGCGTCCCCTAACTGTAGGGAACGACCCTCTGGGCACAACGTGAAGTATCAAATTGATATTCTGATAGTAATCCAAAGTTCAAACTTCAATAGTTAGACCAAACTTTTGTAGTTTATAAATTCATCAAATAGTTTTATTCTGTTTTCCATATCATTGCCGATGTTTCAAATCACATCCAAAAAACATTCTGTTAGCAAATGTTGTAATTAAATTCATATATACATTCTTTTATGTGGCATCTTCCCAATGCATTTCGCGCCTGTAATAGGCGCTTCGTCAGGGGAATCTGTAAGCATATAATTAATCACAATGAGGATCCATGCAATCTACTCAAAATCATTAAACTGATATATAATCTCTGTATCCATATATCTTACACACCAAGATCACAGTTTTTAAACATCTATCGTTCTGTATTCATGCTCAATCGGTATTGTGTAAATTCCCACGTATTTTTCTAAATAAACGATATAACCGCCTGTCTAGCAAAACAATTCTATCTTGCCTCACAAAAATCATATACATATAAGTATCGTACACTTATCTAAAACATTGCTAGACTGTGCATAAACGTATATGAGAAACATGTTGCTTCCATAATCAAAATTCGTTCAGAAACCTTCGATTTACCCCATGTTGTAAACATGTCTTCGTCCCGCCCTTACTACGCGTTTAGTTCTACCAAGAGTTAATGTTAAACTGCATTACGTATGTTGCATTAGTGCTTCTATCCCTATTATATCGCACCACTCACCGCTTCACAAAGTAGTCTGCTTTCACAGCGTATCTTCCTGAACTGAGTAACGTTTGACTTTTACCGCTATGTTAAATGCTCGCTCTATTCGATGGTTTCCTGTTATCGAGATAGAAAGTGGACTAACAGTATAAGCTCAAAAACGTTCGGCCATTTTAAATTGGGAAATTTTATCATTATACCAGTGAACTACGTGTGCAGGCTCAAAGCCGTTCGGCCATTTTAACTAGGAATGCTTATCGTTATATCAGTGTATTGAATTATCCTTATTGATTATTGTGTTATCAACTATGTTCTCGACCTGTAACATAAATATACTGAGATTCTCTAGAATTAATAAGCTGAAAAATAAATCAAAGTTATTTCTGAATACCAAATTTTTTTTTTTTTTTCAAAACATAATTCACGGGAATTCACATTAGAGGATTCATATAGTTCTGTTCATTTTAGAGGTAACAAGAGAGTTCCAAGCGATCGTTGAGCCCGTGTGGCTTCAATGAATCCAATCTAAAAATCCAATTTGTTTCTTTTTGGAGTAACGTTTTGTTGACGTCTTGGTTGTCAGTGTTCTCCATGATTTCTAATACCATGAATTTAAGCTGTGAAACATTGTGTCTCGCTTGATTGAAATGAGTTGCAACCGTTGATTTTTCATTTTTTGTCCGTATGTTACTTTTATGTTCAGTGACTCTTGTTTTGATTTTTCTCATGGTTTTTCCTACATAGAGTAGTCCGCATGGGCATTTGAGTGCATAAATTAAGTTCATTGAGTCACAGGTGGCTGTTACTTTCAGACGTATAGGTGTACCCCGTCTAGGATGGTTGATCGTGGTCCCCTTAATTATGGCATGGCAATTGCTGCAGTTGTAACACGGTATGGTACCTTTATAAGTTTGTGGTTTCTTTTTTCTACCGGTGTTTCTTAACATGTCTTGGATATTTCTACTGCGTGTATATGCAAATCTTGAATTGTTGTGAAAGATATCTTTAAAGTCTGGTTCATTAGCCAGAATACACCAATGTCTCAGAATCGACTGTTTGTAAGCATGGCTTTTCGTAGAAAAGGTTGAAACGACGACTGACCGTTGTTCATTGATTCTTGGTTTAGTAGTCAAAAGCTCATTGCGTGTTTTCAGTGTACATTTGTTCTCTGCAAGTTCCAGGACTTTTGGAGGATATCCCCTCTCTTTAAATCTTTGGATCATGCTGTGTATTTGTGTTTTAGATTCATCTGGTTCAGAAACAATACGTTTCACTCTGTATAATTGTGATAGTGGTAGGTTGTTTTTGAGCGAATTTTGATGAAAGCTGCCATAGTGTAGCAAGTTGTTTCGATCTGTCACTTTCTTATGTAGGGTAGTTTTTATTTCATTATTTTCAATGTAAACAAGTACATCCAGATATGCAATAGATTTCTGTTCTATTTGGTGTGTGAATTGTATAGTATCATTGATTTTATTCAAATCTTCCAATTCTTGTTGTAAACTCTGCTTCGGACCTTGCCATAAGACGAATATTTGTATTTGTATTTGTATTTGTACTGGGTTTTATATCGCGCCAACTCACCGACAGGTCTCAAAGCGCTACTAACCAAGTGCAGCAACAAGAAGCAAAATGACTATAGAGAGATTCTAGAATACCAGATACTAGGAAGTAAATGCGTCTTTGAAGAGTAGAGTCTTCAAAGACTTCCTGAAGTGGAGGAGGTTGGGCTCTCTACGAAGCACCTCCGGTAGCTTATTCCAGATGATCGGAGCCTGAACTGAGAAAGATCTGCCTCCTTAAGTTGCCAGCTTGAAGCGTGGACAGGACAGCAGGAAGGAACCGGAGGATCGAAGGGCGCGCTTGGGTTTGTATAATTCAAGTCTCTCTTTTATATAGGCTGGCGCCTGTCCATGGATTGCTTTGTGACAAATGCACATGCTCTTAAACTCAACTCTTTGCACCACAGGCAACCAATGAAGCCTGTAGAGCAAGGGGGAGGCATGAGTCCGCCTTGGCACACCAAATATCAGGCGTGCTGCGTCATTCAGAGTAACCTGAAGACAGTTGGATAGATTTCTTGGGAGGCCAAGATATAGCGCATTGCCATAATCGATTCTCGACACTATTGTAGCTGAGACAATGGTTCGCAGCATATTCCATGAGAGTAAGGGAACGAGCTTCCGCAGTTTCCTGATTAGGTTGGTACAAGAACCAACTACCGTGGACACTTGGTTAGCCATCGAGAGTTCCTGATCAATCTTCATGCCGAGGCTCTTAACGCTAGGACACGGTCTTGGAGTGGGTCCGAGTTCTTGTGGCCAAAACAGATCGTTCCAGGGGGAGGTCAAGGTTGAAACTACGAGAACCTCTGTTTTGTCTGGGTTGATTTTCAATAAATTGGACGACATCCAGTTTACTGTAAATCGTAATATGTCTTGGGCCGTGGACTGAGCCGATGATGTATTGTCGATACTCAGCAACAACTGAGTATCGTCGGCATAATTAAAAACTTTACAGTTCATGTTTGCCAGGGACTCTATCAATGGCTGCAAGTACAAATTGAATAGGAGTGGAGAGAGCGCTGAGCCCTGCGGGACTCCGCAAGATAAAACACCCTCACCGGAGACCTGATCTGCTACCTGGATTCTCTGCGTCCTCCCAGATAAGAAGGCTGTTAGCCATTCGAGGGCTCGCTCTCCTATCCCGAACCGAGCCAGTCTGCCCAGGAGCAATGCATGGCTGACAGTATCAAACGCCGCTGAAAGATCTAGTAATATCAGGGCGCTTGGCTTTTTACTGTCAGCCATGCATCTGAGCTCATCCAGTACAGACAGCATTACCAATTCTGTGCTATGGTGGGCACGAAAGCCAGCCTGCCGCTCCTGGAGAAGATGGTGAGATTCCAGGAGGGATGACAAAGATTTTAACACGTGCTGTTCCAACACGAATATGTTGTCTATATATCTGTAGAAGATCACAGCATGTTTCTTCCATGGCTCTTTACTCAAAATGTGGTCTGTCTCAAAGTTAATCATAAAGATATTTGCGTAGCACGGTGCTGCACAATTTCCCATGCTGGTTCCTGTAAGTTGTAGGTAGTGTCCTTCCTGCCACTTAAAGTAACTTTGGTACAACGAAAAGTTGAGAAGTTCCATTATAAACACCTGAAAATTTTGATTGTATGATGATTGGAGAAGTGTTGTTTCTACAGCTTCTAGTCCCAGATTGTGTGGGATGGATGTATATAGTGCCTGGACATCAATGGTACATAGCCATAGCTCTTGGTCCTTGACAATTTTGATTTCTTTCAATTTGTTCAAGAAGTCAGTGGTGTCTCTGACATATGTTTGTGCGCAACTCACAAAATCCTTAAGATGTACATCCAAAAATTGTCCCACCGGTTCATGAATACTACCTCTTGTATTAACAATCGGACGCATTGGTGGTTGTTGTAAATTCTTGTGAATCTTAGGTAGCATCTGTAAAGATGGGACCCGAGGAAACTGCTTGGTCAAAAAATTCTTAGTTTTCAAGGTGATCGTACCCTCATCAAAAGCCTTCTGTAAAATAGCTACAAGGTTACTCTGAAATTCTTTTGTTGGATCATTAGGTAATGGTGAATAAATTTCAGTGTCATTCACATGAGCATTTACTTGGGTCACATAAAAGTTACTGTCCATTACTACGAGGGCACCTCCTTTATCAGCTTTCTGAATAGTGATTTCCAGATTTTCTGATAGTTTTTTCAAAATGTTGACTTCATTTTTAGATAGGTTTTGTAGTTTTGATCGATGCTTAAACTCCATTTTGTTAATATCTTGTAATACCAGTGACTCAAATGTGTCTAGGGATTTGTGGCTTGTTGGTGCTTGGAACGTACTTTTAGACCTTAGATTTTTCAATTGTAAGTCTGGTTCTTTGTTTGTGTCAGGAGTAATGACGTTTTCAAAAAAGTGTCGTAACCTTAAATTACGCATAAGTTTGTATAAGCTAATGTTCAGTTCCAATTTCTCTGTGTGATGCGTTGGAACAAACAATGTTCCTTTTTGTAATACTTTGATTTCACTCTTATTCAGTTGTTGGGTAGAAATATTAATGACTAGTTGTTTGTTTACCTCCTCTTCCTGTTGGTTCTGCCACTCTGTGTGGCAGCCTTGGGTGCTGGTCTTGTTGGTTCGCTTTCTTCTGCCCCTCAGGGGTCGCCGTGATCTGTTGGACCTTCCTCTAAAAAAGGAACCTTTGAAGAAGGTTGGTCATTTGTGCGAGATTGTGTACCTCTGTTTCCCGGATGGGTTGGTCGATTCTCTCCTTCTGATGATGAAGTTTCAGTTTCAGTGGTGTTAGTCTGAGGTTTGTTTTGGCGTCTTCTTGCATAGACTTCGGCCCAGGAGTAAACCTCCCCCAGTTTGTAGTCTATCGTGTCTCTTTTGTATTTACGAACCTTACGTTCGTTGATCTCTTCTGTATATTTATCCAATTAAGGATATAAAATAGCTTGTGCCCAGTCTACAACAAAGTTAAAATATCAATTATTGGTGTCGATCAACACTGACCGGAGCACGGCCATTCATGCAACATTGCAGTCAAAAATGGCTAACTATGATGACATCACTAAGTTAACCGAAGCAAGAGCCGAAACATTTGCTTTCATCGCGGATGATGCTTCGAAAATTTATGCATTAATCAATGAGGAATCCATTTCGACCACTAACAAGAAGAGTAAAGAAAACAACATAAAACAACTACTTTATCTCACAAAACGTGAGATCAATCAGAGACTACATGCCAGCACTTTAATTCGATACCATCGGGCTCAGAGGATCCCGAGAGGCCTGAGAGTTCCTTTAAAACCTTTGCTATGTAAAAACAATCAAAAATTCGTAGAACGTTGGTACGCCATACTCAATAAGTGTTCACTAGACCTTATTTTATTAATTATTGAGGAATTGTCCAAAGTGATTGAAGATCTCAATAAAGAAATTTCACAAACTAAAGACGAACTACAGGAAATGTTGGAGAGTGAAGATTGGGAAAAAGTTCTATCAGACATCAAAGAACAATTGGATAAATATACAGAAGAGATCAACGAACGTAAGGTTCGTAAATACAAAAGAGACACGATAGACTACAAACTGGGGGAGGTTTACTCCTGGGCCGAAGTCTATGCAAGAAGACGCCAAAACAAACCTCAGACTAACACCACTGAAACTGAAACTTCATCATCAGAAGGAGAGAATCGACCAACCCATCCGGGACACAGAGGTACACAATCTCGCACAAATGACCAACCTTCTTCAAAGGTTCCTTTTTTAGAGGAAGGTCCAACAGATCACGGCGACCCCGGAGGGGCAGAAGAAAGCGAACCAACAAGACCAGCACCCAAGGCTGCCACACAGAGTGGCAGAACCAACAGGAAGAGGAGGTAAACAAACAACTAGTCATTAATATTTCTACCCAACAACTGAATAAGAGTGAAATCAAAGTATTACAAAAAGGAACATCGTTTGTTCCAACGCATCACACAGAGAAATTGGAACTGAACATTAGCTTATACAAACTTATGCGTAATTTAAGGTTACGACACTTTTTTGAAAACGTCATTACTCCTGACACAAACAAAGAACCAGACTTACAATTGAAAAATCTAAGGTCTAAAAGTACGTTCCAAGCACCAACAAGCCACAAATCCCTAGACACATTTGAGTCACTGGTATTACAAGATATTAACAAAATGGAGTTTAAGCATCGATCAAAACTACAAAACCTATCTAAAAATGAAGTCAACATTTTGAAAAAACTATCAGAAAATCTGGAAATCACTATTCAGAAAGCTGATAAAGGAGGTGCCCTCGTAGTAATGGACAGTAACTTTTATGTGACCCAAGTAAATGCTCATGTGAATGACACTGACATTTATTCACCATTACCTAATGATCCAACAAAAGAATTTCAGAGTAACCTTGTAGTTATTTTACAGAAGGCTTTTGATGAGGGTACGATCACCTTGAAAACTAAGAATTTTTTGACCAAGCAGTTTCCTCGGGTCCCATCTTTACAGATGCTACCTAAGATTCACAAGAATTTACAACAACCACCAATGCGTCCGATTGTTAATACAAGAGGTAGTATTCATGAACCGGTGGGACAATTTTTGGATGTACATCTTAAGGATTTTGTGAGTTGCGCACAAACATATGTCAGAGACACCACTGACTTCTTGAACAAATTGAAAGAAATCAAAATTGTCAAGGACCAAGAGCTATGGCTATGTACCATTGATGTCCAGGCACTATATACATCCATCCCACACAATCTGGGACTAGAAGCTGTAGAAACAACACTTCTCCAATCATCATACAATCAAAATTTTCAGGTGTTTATAATGGAACTTCTCAACTTTTCGTTGTACCAAAGTTACTTTAAGTGGCAGGAAGGACACTACCTACAACTTACAGGAACCAGCATGGGAAATTGTGCAGCACCGTGCTACGCAAATATCTTTATGATTAACTTTGAGACAGACCACATTTTGAGTAAAGAGCCATGGAAGAAACATGCTGTGATCTTCTACAGATATATAGACGACATATTCGTCTTATGGCAAGGTCCGAAGCAGAGTTTACAACAAGAATTGGAAGATTTGAATAAAATCAATGATCGTATACAATTCACACACCAAATAGAACAGAAATCTATTGCATATCTGGATGTACTTGTTTACATTGAAAATAATGAAATAAAAACTACCCTACATAAGAAAGTGACAGATCGAAACAACTTGCTACACTATGGCAGCTTTCATCAAAATTCGCTCAAAAACAACCTACCACTATCACAATTATACAGAGTGAAACGTATTGTTTCTGAACCAGATGAATCTAAAACACAAATACACAGCATGATCCAAAGATTTAAAGAGAGGGGATATCCTCCAAAAGTCCTGGAACTTGCAGAGAACAAATGTACACTGAAAACACGCAATGAGCTTTTGACTACTAAACCAAGAATCAATGAACAACGGTCAGTCGTCGTTTCAACCTTTTCTACGAAAAGCCATGCTTACAAACAGTCGATTCTGAGACATTGGTGTATTCTGGCTAATGAACCAGACTTTAAAGATATCTTTCACAACAATCCAAGATTTGCATATACACGCAGTAGAAATATCCAAGACATGTTAAGAAACACCGGTAGAAAAAAGAAACCACAAACTTATAAAGGTACCATACCGTGTTACAACTGCAGCAATTGCCATGCCATAATTAAGGGGACCACGATCAACCATCCTAGACGGGGTACACCTATACGTCTGAAAGTAACAGCCACCTGTGACTCAATGAACTTAATTTATGCACTCAAATGCCCATGCGGACTACTCTATGTAGGAAAAACCATGAGAAAAATCAAAACAAGAGTCACTGAACATAAAAGTAACATACGGACAAAAAATGAAAAATCAACGGTTGCAACTCATTTCAATCAAGCGAGACACAATGTTTCACAGCTTAAATTCATGGTATTAGAAATCATGGAGAACACTGACAACCAAGACGTCAACAAAACGTTACTCCAAAAAGAAACAAATTGGATTTTTAGATTGGATTCATTGAAGCCACACGGGCTCAACGATCGCTTGGAACTCTCTTGTTACCTCTAAAATGAACAGAACTATATGAATCCTCTAATGTGAATTCCCGTGAATTATGTTTGTAAAAAAATTTTTGGTATTCAGAAATAACTTTGATTTATTTTTCAGCTTATTAATTCTAGAGAATCTCAGTATATTTATGTTACAGGTCGAGAACATAGTTGATAACACAATAATCAATAAGGATAATTCAATAGACTGATATAACGATAAGCATTCCTAGTTAAAATGGCCGAACGGCTTTGAGCCTGCACACGTAGTTCACTGGTATAATGATAAAATTTCACAATTTAAAATGGCCGAACGTTTTTGAGCTTATACTGTTAGTCCACTTTCTATCTCGATAACAGGAAACCATCGAATAGAGCGAGCATTTAACATAGCGGTAAAAGTCAAACGTTACTCAGTTCAGGAAGATACGCTGTGAAAGCAGACTACTTTGTGAAGCGGTGAGTGGTGCGATATAATAGGGATAGAAGCACTAATGCAACATACGTAATGCAGTTTAACATTAACTCTTGGTAAAACTAAACGCGTAGTAAGGGCGGGACGAAGACATGTTTACAACATGGGGTAAATCGAAGGTTTCTGAACGAATTTTGATTATGAAAGCAACATGTTTCTCACATACGTTTATGCACAGTCTAGCAATGTTTTAGATAAGTGTACGATACTTATATGTATATGATTTTTGTGAGGCAAGATAGAATTGTTTTGCTAGACAGGCGGTTATATCGTTTATTTAGAAAAATACGTGGGAATTTACACAATACCGATTGAGCATGAATACAGAACGATAGATGTTTAAAAACTGTGATCTTGGTGTGTAAGATATATGGATACAGAGATTATATATCAGTTTAATGATTTTGAGTAGATTGCATGGATCCTCATTGTGATTAATTATATGCTTACAGATTCCCCTGACGAAGCGCCTATTACAGGCGCGAAATGCATTGGGAAGATGCCACATAAAAGAATGTATATATGGATTTAATTACAACATTTGCTAACAGAATGTTTTTTGGATGTGATTTGAAACATCGGCAATGATATGGAAAACAGAATAAAACTATTTGATGAATTTATAAACTACAAAAGTTTGGTCTAACTATTGAAGTTTGAACTTTGGATTACTATCAGAATATCAATTTGATACCTCACGTTGTGCCCAGAGGGCTCTTCCCCTTTGAGACAGAGGTACATCTTCTATCGCCCTTTTCCTTAACAGGATATCGGCCTCCGCCTGGAGCTTGCGCAGCTGATACTGCGAGCTGACCGGAGGAATCGACGGAGGAGGGCTGATGAAAACAATATTCAGCACCCACTTGTCCTGAGTAATTTTTCTCCACTCTGCCAGAAAAAAATTGAACGCTTCCCCCCACCGGAGCGGGTAACGGATGAAGGGGAAGTAACCGCTCAGGGGCGAGACCCGGCCGGGCCTTTGGTCGCGGTAGAGGACTGCTGTCCACCTCTACCCCTCTGACGTTTTTGGTAGGGTCTTCGGAACTGCTGCTGTTGTTGCTGCTGCTGTTGTCCAGAAGACTGTCCTCTTCCTTTCCCCTGCGAGCCGAACCGCAGTTGGAACTGGCGGTAAGGCTTTTTGTCCTTGTGTTTCTCCAGACCCACAGCCGTCAGGGTTTCCGCCTCGGCCTTCATCCGGGCCATTTCGTCGTCGGCATGTTTTCCGAAGAGTGTGTCACCGGAAAACGGCAGATTGGCCACCCGCTGTTGTGCCTCAGGCTTGAGTGATGTAAGCCTGAGCCAAGCATGGCGGCGCTGGTTGACCCCGTGACAGTAGCCATGTGCGGCCAACAGCGCTATGTCCGCAGCGGCACTGATGGCCTGGTTGGAAACCAGCATCCCTTCCGAGACAATTTTCAGGAAGTCCTCCCTCCTGTCGCGTGGCACAAGGTCCGCAAACTGTTCCAGGGAGTCCCATAGCGCACGGTTGTACCGCCCTAGCAAAGCCGAATCGCTGGAGGCTTTCATGGTGGTGGAAGAAGTCCCACAGGCTTTCCTACCAGCCGAATCAATCCAGCGGCTCTCTTTATCCGGTGGCACCGTGGAGGACGGGGAGGTAGAATGCAGCTTCCTGGCCGCCGTCACTATCACCGAGTCGGGCACCGGGTCCACACGTAGGAAGGCCGGGTCCGAATCAGGAGCTCGGTACTTTTTCAGGAGTCTTGAGGGAGCCGCCTTCACCACTGCCGGCGTAAGGAACAGCGCTTCCGCCGGTTCGACCAATCCTGGGACCAACGGCAGAAGAGGGCGAGACAGGTGCTTCTTGTGAAGCGTCTCGAATATCACGGACGTCGTAGGTGTAGGAGCCGTCACCGTGATACCCAACTTCGCAGCCCCCCTCAGGAGCACCTCCTGGAACGTGCCAATGTCGTCGACCGGGGACACCCTAGTCTCCGGAGAATCCGACAGGGTAGACGAATAGGAAAGGGTCCTAGATGTTGCTGTACGGGATCTGGACCTATGCCTCCTGTGGCGATGTCTAGATCTGGTGGAGGACCTGTGTCTGCTCCTCGATCTGTCTCTCCGCCTGGAGCGTGACCTTGACCTCCTAGGTCTGGGGCGTTCTGCCAGTTTCCCCGGGGCGAACGTCTTGGGCTTGGGCGTTTCCTTAGACTTAGGAGTCTTCTTGGGAGGGGTCGGAAGCCTGGGCAACGAGACAGACCTTGGCACAGGGGTCCTAGGTCCCGTTGGAAGTGGAGGCAGAGGAGGCAACGGAGGAGGGGTTGGAGCCCTTGGAGGCAGACCTCCTGGCAACGGAGGAGGAGGTGGAACAGCCGTCTTCGGGGTATACACCTCTTTTCCCGACTGAGGGGAGACCCCACAGTCCTAGGCCTGTCAGCACGACCCCTCGATGCCGAAGAACGGTGACCAGGCGTCGAACGTAGGTCCCTCGACGTCGAGCGCCCCTTCGGCATCGACCTTTTTCTATGCTTCGGCGTCGAACGGCCTCCATGCCTCGACGTCGAGCCCGACCATCTCGACGACGATCCTTTATGTCACGACGGCTATCTCTTGTGATTCAACGGCGACCTCGACCGCCTCGATGGCGACCTCTTCGAACGCCTTGACAGCGACCTTGTCCGCCTCGACCGCGACCTCGAGCGCCTCAACGGCGACTTCTTCCTCGCCGGAGATCTCTTCTGCCTCGACGGCGACCTCTTCCGTTTCGACGGCGGTCTCGACGACGAGGATCCCCTCGACGACGATGATGTCCTGTCCGTCGACGGCGATCGGCGGTGTCGCCTCGAAGGCGAGTGCCGACGCCGGGCCCGTCGACGCCGATCACTCGACGTCGACGCCGAAGACGACGACGAAGAAATCGTCACTGGGTTCGACGGCGGCCTGTGTAAGTCCCTCGACGTCGACGGGCGACGTTTTCTCGACCCAGAGCCCTGGGGAGACCGGGAGCTGGCCGTGGACCTCCCTCTCGACGTCGTGGTCAGTGCTACTGACCCAGACGGAGAATGTGGACGTTTGCTGGACTTCCTGCCCCTGGGGAGACCCCCCGAGGCCTCAGCATGGGCAGATGAAGCCCCTCCAGACCCACCTTGCGCCTTCAGCCTTCTTTCCTCAAGGCCCTGAAGCCGGATCTTCTTTCTTTCCTTCAGGGTCCTGCCAGAGAAGCCCTGGCAAATCTCACACTCCTCTGGGACATGGGAAGAGGGAAGGCAGAGGATACACACCTCATGGGAGTCTGACTTTGCCTTCTTCCTGGAGCACTCCGGGCATTTGTCAAATAATGCAGGCATATTTGACATCAAAACAGTGCAAAACACCAAGAAGAAAGGCCTAAAAGTACTTAGAAAGTACTCAAATCGAATTTACAGTGAAAAAACACCAATAAACCCTTGAAAAGGGAGAGCTTAATGCTACAGGGTCCTGCTTGCAGGAGCCGGAAAAAAGAACTGAAAGTAATTGGGACCTGCAGGGCATTCTGGGATACTGTGAAGTTCTGGAAAGTTCTCTTAAAGGCACAGTATCCTGTTCTGAGCCACATAATGGCAGCCTATGGGGCTTGTCTGTCCAGGTTCTTCTCTCTATCATTCCTGAGGGATTTTGCTGGTAAAGCAAGGGAAATCTGTACAGGCTCTGCTGTTTTGTGGATTTTTGTGGTGGAATTTCTAGTTGAAGTACTGGACAGTGTAGCCTTTTTAGGCTGCATTATCTGTCTTTAAATTCTCTCTTAAGTGTCTGTGCAGTTCTGCATTTTTCGACACTGTAAGAGATTATTTTTGATTGCTCCGGGGTCCACGCACATGGGCGGGACTATTCACTAGATTATGACTATACACAGAGATCCCCTACTACAGAAATGTCATTCACCAATTCGACTGTCAGCTGTGTGGTGCCTGTTGCAAAGAATTCCAGTGCTTCTAGCACTTTCAAGAAGGGGGTGGCAGTGAGTCCCTCTGTCGGGCTCTGGGGTATCCATAATGATCAAAATATGTATTGTATGGTGCCCATATTGAGCCGATGTATACCATGGATCTCAAGTGGACTCATGTTTATGGGTTGCAGCCTGACTCTGTCAATCCACTACTCCTAATCTGTATTGCTGCGCCACTTGAGGTTGTTGATGGGTGGCTTGGTTTCCAGCCTCATGCTACATGGTTTGTCATAGCGGGACATGGATCTGGCATAGAATGATATAGTGGCGTTTGGAAAATGGCCCTCTCTGAAGGGTCATCCCAATCTTTTTGCTGTACCCCTCCTCTTTACCTGGCCTTGTTTTTGTTGGCTTTAGGACTATACGAACTTTACCGCTGCTAACCAGTGCTGAAGGAGTAGTTTCTGTCCTGTAACTCCAGTTCTGTAGTAGGGGTATCTCTGTTATAGTCATAATCTAGTGAATAGTCCCGCCCATGTGCGTGGACCCCGGAGCAATCAAAAATAATCTCTTAGAGTGTCGAAAAATGCAGAAATGCACAGACACTTAAGAGAGAATTTAAAAACAGATAATGCAGCCTAAAAAAGGCTACACTGTCCAGTACTTCAACTAGAAATTCCACCAAAAAAATCCACAAAACAGCACAGTCTGTACAGATTTTCCTTGCTTAAACAGCAAAAACCCTCTGGAATGATAGAGAGGAGGACCTGGACAGACAAGCCCCATAGGCTGCCATTATGTGGCTCAAAACAGGATACTGTGCCTTTAAGAGAACTTTCCAGAACTTCACAGTATCCCAGAATGCACCGCAGGTCCCAGTTACTTTCAGTTCTTTTTGAAGGTGTAACACGCCAGACCTGTAGCATTCCTTACATGAATATCTCTCCCCACCGGGGAGGAGGGCGGGCGCTTATGACTATAACAGAGATACCCCTACTACAGAACTGGAGTTACAGGACAGAAACTACTCCTTCTGTAGTAGGGGATCTCTGTGTATAGTCATAAGCTAATGAATAGAATGGCAAGCCCATCCCCACACCAAAACGGCGGTGGAGAAAAAAGAAATAACACCACTATTGTGCGAACAGATTTCGCAGCGAAGCCTGCCAAACCTGAGCGTCTGCCCTGGCATCAGTGTCCAGGCAGTAATGCTTAGCAAAGGTATGGACTGACTTCCAAGTGGCCGCCTTGCAGATTTCAGCAATAGGCACGTTACAAAGCAAAGCTGTCGTGGCAGCTTTGCCCCTGGTGGAATGAGCCTTAGGTTTACCCCCTAAGGTCTTATTAGCTTTTTGGTAACACAATTGTATGCAGGACACAATCCACCTCGAAATGGACTGTTTAGAGGTTGCAAGACCCGTCCTGACTGATCCATAATTGATGAACAATTGGTCTGACCTACGAATATCTTTGGTCTTATCCAGATAAAATTTCAGCACCCTCCTAACATCCAGGGAATGCAAAGACCGTTCCGCTGGAGATGAAGGATTCTGAAAGAACGTAGGTAAAGTTATAGTCTGGTTGATATGAAAATCAGAAACAACCTTGGGAAGAAACTTAGGGTGAGTACGCATAACAACCTTAGCAGCATGGAATACAGTATAAGGTTCTTGGCAACACAACGCCTGAATTTCACTCACCCTGCGGGCCGATGTAATGGCCACGAGGAACGCCGGCTTCCAGGACAGGTGCTGCAACGAAGCCTTATGAATGGGTTCAAAAGGCTCCTTCATCAACCTGGATAGCACCACATTCAAGTCCCATGAAGGCGAAGGAAGCCTGACAGGAGGGAATACTTTCTTCAAGCCTTCCAGAAAGTCTTTGATCACAGGGATCTGGAAGAAGGAAGTCTGTGAAGGGCATTTCCTGTAGGCAGTCAAAGCAGCCAGATGAACCTTAATGGAATGGACATTAAGGCCAGACTGCGCTAGATGTAGCAGATATGGAAGGATGACTTCCTCCTTGCATGTCGTAGGGTCATAGTTCTTAGACTTGCACCAGATGCAAAACCTCTTCCACTTGTAAGCATACGAAGTCCTAGTGGAAGGTCGCTTAGCCTCCTTCAGTATGTCCATACAAGCCTCTGGGAGATTCAGATGGCCATATTGTACTATTTCAGGAGCCATGCCGCCAAACTCAAAGACGAGAGGTTGGGGTGCACCATTCGACCCCCGAACTTCGTGAGAAGGTCCGGCCTGCACGGCAGCTTCATGTGAGGAAGGAGAGACCGGTGAAGCAGGTCCGTGAACCACCACTGTCTGGGCCATTCCGGGGCAATCAGAATCATCTTCGCCCTGGATTGGGACAGCTTGATGAGAACCGCCGGGATCAGGGGAATGGGTGGAAAAGCGTACAGAAAGCTGTTCGACCAGTTGATCCATAACGCGTTCCCCAGCGTCCCTAGCAGGTAGTACCTGGAGGCGAAGTCTCGGCATTTGCTGTTTTCGGCGGTGGCGAACAGATCTACGTCTGGAGTTCCCCACCTTGCGAAGACTTCTCCCAGTACTTCGTCGTTTATGACCCATTCGTGGTTTTCTTGAATCAGTCTGCTCAGCTCGTCTGCCTGAACATTCTGCACACCTGGCAGATGAGTGGCTGTTATCGACAATCCTCGGGCCAGAAGCCAGTGCCAGATCGCCTGCGCCTCCTGCGACAGAGTGCGCGATCTCGAGCCCCCCTGCTTGTTGAGGTAATACATCGTGGTCGTATTGTCCGTCTGAACAAGTAGAGAGTTGGTCTGGAAGGACGGGTGAAAAGCCTTCAATGCCAAGTGAACAGCTCTGAGTTCCAGGAAATTGATGTGGTACGTGGACTCCGTCGGGGACCACGTCCCTTGAATCTGTAAATCTCCGGAGTGCGCTCCCCATCCCTGGAGAGAAGCATCCGTCACGATAGTCTGAGTGGGAATGTCCTTGTGGAAGGGAACCCCTCTGAGGAGATTCTCCGCTGAACACCACCACTTCAGAGACTGAAGAGCATGCAGAGACAGTCGTATCTTGTCATCCCAAGATCCTCTCCTCTGGTCCCACTGATCTTCCAAGCACTCCTGCAGCGGTCTCATGTGCAGCCGCGCATGTGGCGTCAGGAAGATGCAAGAGGCCATCGAACCCAGCAGCGAGGACACCGTCCTCACTGTCGTGTATGGAGTATCCATGAGAGCCTGAGCCTTCCGAAGGAGTGATAATCGTCGCTCTTCCGAAGGAGACACGCTTGCTGACAGCGTATCGATGGCGGCTCTCAAGTACTGGATGCGCTGGACCGGAGTCGGGACCGACTTGGACATGTTGATGTGCAACCCCAGCTTGTTCAAGAGAACGCACGTCTTCTGGAAGTGGGCTTGCGCTTCCGGAAGGAGGAGGCCTTGATCAACCAATCGTCCAGGTACGGGTAGACAAACACCTTGTACTTCCGTAGCTGTGCCGCTACCACTGCCATGCACTTCGAGAACGTCCTGGGCGCAGACTTCAGCCCGAACGGAAGTACCGTGTACTGATAGTGATTGGTGCCGGCTTGAAATCGCAGGAACTTCCTGTGTTTGTGTGCAATGGGCACATGGAAGTAAGCATCCTGTAGGTCGATGGCGCAAAGCCAGTCCCCCTTTTGCAGCTGAGGATAAATCTGATGCAACGACAGCATGCAAAACTTTTCTCTGCGAATCCACTTGTTTGCCTGCCGCAAGTCCAGAATGGGCCTGAACTCGTTCTTGTCCTTCTTGCGGACCAGAAAGAACCGGGAGTACAGACCTCTTCCTCTTTGAGACAGAGGTACATCTTCTATCGCCCTTTTCCTTAACAGGGTATCGGCCTCCGCCTGGAGCTCGCGCAGCTGATACTGCGAGCTGACCAGAGGAATCGATGGAGGAGGGCTGATGAACCGAAGACTGTATCCATTGCAAACAATATTCAGCACCCACTTGTCCTGAGTAATTTTTCTCCACTCTGCCAGAAAAAATTGAACGCTTCCCCCCACCGGAGCGGGTAACGGATGAAGGGGAAGTAACCGCTCAGGGGCGAGACCCGGCCGGGCCTTTGGTCGCGGTAGAGGACTGCTGTCCACCTCTATCCCTCTGGCGTTTTTGGAAGGGTCTTCGGACCTGCTGCTGTTGTTGCTGCTGCTGTTGTCCAGAAGACTGTCCTCTTCCTTTCCCCTGCGAGCCGAACCGCCGTTGGAACTGGCGGTAAGGCTTTTTGTCCTTGGGTTTCTCCAGGCCCACCGCCGTCAGGCCTGTCGGAAGTGGAGGCAGAGGAGGCAACGGAGGAGGGGTTGGGGCCCTCGGAGGGAGGCCTTGTGGCAATGGAGGAGGCGGGGGAACAATTTTCTTCGGGGCGTACACTTCCGAGTGCACCGATCCCGGTGACCCGCCATCCTTCCCGGACTGAGGGGAGCCCCCCACAGTCTAAGGGCTGTCAGCACGACCCCTCGATGCCGAAGAACGGCGACCAGGTGTCGAACGTAGGTCCCTCGACGTCGAGCGCCCCTCTGGCGTCGACCGTCTTCTCTGCTTCGGCGTCGAACGGCCTCCATGCCTCGACGTCGATCCTGACCATCTCGACGACGATCCTTTATGCCTCGAAGGCGATCCCGTGTGCCTCGACGGCGACCTCGACCGCCTCGACCTCTTTGAACGCCTTGACGGCGACCTTGTCCGCCTCGACGGCGACCTCGACCGCCTCGACGGCGACCACAACCGCCTCGACGGCGACTTCTTCCTCGCCGGAGATCTCTTCTGCTTCGACGGCGGCCTCGACGACGAGGATCCCCTCGACGACGACAATGTCCTGTCCGTCGACGGCGACCGCCCGTGTCGCCTCAACGGCGAGCGCCGACGCCAGGCCCGTCGACGCCGATCACTCGACATCGACGCCGAAGACGACGACGACGAAGAAATCGTCACTGGGTTCGACGGCGGCCTGTGTAAGTCCCTCGACGTCGACGGGCGACGTTTTCTCGACCCAGAGCCCTGGGGAGACCGGGAGCTGGCCGTGGACCTTCCTCTCGACGTCGTGGTCTGGGCTACCGACCCAGACGGAGAATGTGGACGTTTGCTGGACTTCCTGCCCCTGGGGAGCCCCCCAGAGGCCTCAGCACGGGCAGATGAAGCCCCTCCAGACCCACCTTGCACCTTCAGCCTCCTTTCCTCGAGGCCCTGAAGCCTTATCTTCATTCTGTCCTTCAGGGTCCTGCCAGAGAAGCATTGACAGATCTCACACTCCTCTGGAATATGGGAAGAGGGCAGGCAGAGGATACACACCTCATGAGGGTCTGACTTTGCCTTCTTCCTGGAGCACTCAGGGCATTTGTCAAATAATGCAGGCATATTTGACACCAAAAGAGTGCAAAACACCAAGAAGAAACGCCTAAAAGTACTTAGAAAGTACTCAAATCGAATTTGCAGTGAAAAAACACTAATAAACCCTTGAAAAGGGTGAGCTCAATGCTCCAGGGTCCTGCTTGCAGGAGCCGAAAAAAGAACTGAAAGTAACTGGGACCTGCAGTGCATTCTGGGATACTGTGAAGTTCTGGAAAGTTCTCTTAAAGGCACAGTATCCTGTTTTGAGCCACATAATGGCAGCCTATGGGGCTTGTCTGTCCAGGTCCTCCTCTCTATCATTCCAGAGGGTTTTTGCTGTTTAAGCAAGGAAAATCTGTACAGACTGTGCTGTTTTGTGGATTTTTGGGGTGGAATTTCTAGTTGAAGTACTGGACAGTGTAGCCTTTTTTAGGCTGCATTATCTGTCTTTAAATTCTCTCTTAAGTGTCTGTGCATTTCTGCATTTTTCGACACTTTAAGAGATTATTTTTGATTGCTCCGGGGTCCACGCACATGGGCAGGACTATTCACTAGATTATGACTATACACAGAGATCCCCTACTACAGAAGTGTATATACTCTCTTCCCTAAGCATGGTGAAATTGGTGTATACCCCATCTGCATATTAAGTTTACTCATAAGTCCCTTGTAAATTGGTATACTATATACCAAGGGCCTGTAATCTAAATGCTACTTGTGGGCCTGCAGCACTGATTGTGCCGCCCACACAAGTAACTACTTCCCAAGCCTTAAACTCCCCTTTCATTAAACCTAAGTCACCCCTAAAGCAGGCTCTAAGTATCCCAAAAGGTAGGACATGTACTTCTAAGTTTTACATGTCCTGGTAGTGGTGTAGGAAATAACTTAATTTGACGTCCATAACAAATTAAAATGACAATCTGCCTCGGACTTTTAAAAATGACACACAGACATTTGGTGCACAAAATGAAAACACAAGGCTTCAAAGGCTTTAAATCAGATCATTTCTCCTGTAATAAATCATGCTCTTTAAAAGTGTTAAAAAACTTGCAAATATAATTCATATTTAATGTGACTAGTTTAGATTTTGTTTTAATTACAGAATGCTTTTTCATTACTTACAATAATTATTAAACATGTGTGCAGTGGTAGTCTATAGTTTGTATTAACTTACCTCGACATTTTAAAAACTTGCACAAGAGCAGTGACAGTTAAATAATATTAATGGTTTTCAGCTTGCTCAGAAGAAGCTTCATTTGACCTTGTAGAGAACAACAGAATATGCTGTGAAATAGAGACACTCAGAATTACCTCAGAAGCCTTACTGATATTGTGTGAGTTGCTGGTAGAATGTTATTTTAAACAAGGGCTCTATTTATGAACTTACTTAAAGCCTCATTCATTTACTGTATCAATATAACACACACGCATTTCAAAATGCATTGCCACAATATCTTTTAATGTTCCTGTTCAAATAATAATTTTCACTTTCACCAAATGTAATATGTTTAGCTAGGATACCACATTTCTCTATCAGAAGGTTAGGAAATGACATCATTTTAAATATGTTTCAAATGTGATATGAGGTTGATAGCCAGCGCCTGATGAATTACGTGTGGACAGGAAGAAGGGGAAAGAAGTGCGTTCCAAAGAATGCTGGTTTTCAATTGGAGAGGACGAGAACAGACAACATGTTCTGCAACATTTACAGATTTATAAACACTTTCCTAGTTTAGGAGTATCTGAACAGAACAGGAACGGAACTAGAGGAGAGAAGACTGCCTTAGATAAGAACAGATTTTCAGACTTTGATGCAGAACTGAAGATAGCAGAGCAGAGGTGATTAACAGGACAGCTCTAGAGCAGAGAGGCGAGAGCAAAGACCGGATGCAGAGAAGAAGAGGGGAGACTTTGATTCAGAGCAGACAAAACAGAAGGAGCTGGATTTGTGAGCAGGGGAGCAGATGACAGAAAGGATTTAGTACGTAGGAAGAGGGGGGAGGCAGTCCAACTGAGAGATGGGCTGTGTTCCATTTGACTTTCTATTAAAACTCAAGCTTTATGCTTTGACTAATTGGTTTTACCCAGGCGTACTTGCTCTATGCTTTATTTTATCTTTATGGGAAACTCTGCAATTATTAATTATTAATGTATTAGCTTCATGCTAATCTCACTCTTTTATTTTTGAACTCTTCATGGGTTCTGACTGGCATCATTTGTGCCCAATTCTAAGAATAGGGATTCTTTTCTTAATGGAACGCACTGTATGATTATTATAATATGATCTACACTAATAATATTTTTCTATTATCAATTCTGAAACCTGATTTTCAATCCCCGTTCGTCCTCGCGTGCCAACCCTAGATGGTGTCCCCCTAGAACAGGTCTGCCTCTTTGAGTATTTGGGGACTACCCTGGATGAAAATCTAGATTACTCATCACACGTCACAAAAAGACGATTAAAATTAGAGCAGCAATGTGGGGGCTTGCTGAAGCTGTATAAAAAATCTTTTTGGGAAATTTGTGGCACCAATAGCTCAATTATCTTTGCATCAAGCACTGGCGGGAGCACTATATGGTGCAGAGATCTGGGGCCATAAGAACAGCACACCCCTGGAAATGGTAGAAAACAGATTTTTAAGCAAATCTTATGTCTACCGGTCAGTACCCCTTTAGTGCATTTGAGGCTTGATCTGGGGCTTAAATGCATAAGATCGAACTCTGTCCCCTAATTTTTCAGGGGCGCTTTTGGCACCACCCCAAGCTATTGCCCTATCAAAATTGGCTGGTGGAAAACCTTAAAAATCCAAATGCTACTGCCTTGCTGTGGATTAGATTTGTAGAAATACCCCTGTGGATTAGATTTGTAAAAGATTCTTTAAAGAGGATGGGTCTGGATAATCTGTGGAGTGACTCAGTGGGCAGCTGTACTCTCATTTCTGCTAAGGAACTAAAAAAACAATATTATACCCACAAGCACAATCTTCTATTAATGCGGGTACATGGCACTTTTAACAACCCAGATTTTAATGATAAAAGATTATAACTACGTACCCTTTTTTGATGATATCGAACCTAAGTTAGCAAAAACAATGTACATCCAGTTTCGGGTTGGAAACTTGCCTCCTAATTGTTTTATTTCCAAAGGGTCAACCTCCCTGAATAACTCTGCCAAAGAGTGTAGCCTTTGTGGCTACAATAACGAGGATATTCTGCACTTTTTATTTTTTTACCCACTGACAAAAGAACAGCGTGCCAATTGAGAAACCAACAGAGCTTGTGGGTGTATGGGATTTATAGGCGCTCATATAGTAATAAACACTATTACTCTTTTATAGATCTATTGTCTGGTGCACCCAAAGTTTGGGAAGAGAACACCCTACTTCCCTGAATTCAATCAAAAATTGAAAGCTACAAAATAATAGGTTTTTAGAGCACACAAGCACAAATATAGTCTAAGTTATGAAAATTATAAGTTAGACATAGCGAATTTTATCATAATAAACAGTGGGGCTCTTGTAGTTCTTGTCTTTATTTTCAACACATTCCAATCCCTTGTGCCAACGCGTTTCGCCTTGGTTGGGTTAACCTGCGGCTTCTTCAGGGCTGGAAATAATACAGAATATCGCATTTGTAATTCAAAAGTCATTCTCTTAAAACCATGTTGTTAGAGCCCACAACATAGGCAACCCAGTGCAAAGGAACTTATTCAAAAATGTGCATTTGTACAATTTTCAGAGTCATCTCTTATTAAATTCTCAAGTTACATGCCTTATAAATAAAAACACGAGGCTAAAATTGGCAAGCATATTCAAATAATCTCTGTATAGACTCATTTTTTATATATAAAGTGAAAGCGTGATCTATCATGTTAGAATTTTGAGCAACCTCTTTGACCAAAGTGTTTTAAATTTATGCAACCCATAAGTAAAGAAAAATAATAAATCGTGCATCAAACATGATGCCAATACCTTAGGCTTCTCAACAGTTATGGTCCCTGATGGAGGAGGACAATATCTTGTTAAGTTTACAGAGTATGCGAGGCAAGGTATCAGTCAGAAGTCACTATCTCAAGTTCGGCACAAGTAAAAAGGGGGCAAAAAAAAATCCTACCTCGCTGCAGTTTCTCTCGCCAGTAATATCCGTCCTCAAATGGTTTGTCAATCATAGCTTCAGAGTCTGATTAAGAGTTTCCCATTGGTAATCAAATCTCAGCAATCAAAATTGTAGCGAATATAGTCTAGAATGGAATCAAGTAATGCCATGATTAGTGTTGTTTGCCCCGCAATATAAACAGTGTCTAGAAAATATCCCCACGTATACTGGGGCCCATAAGCAATACAGCCACTAGATGTCTATCGTAAGAGCAACAGAATGACCCTTACCTTAAATAAATATCAGATAGAAACCTCTATTCGACAATTTGTAAATCCGGCTACAAAGTTTCCAGTCAGGCCGATATTATGGACTGTAATGTCCCGTGTATATTAGATGTGCCGCGACTCAGTGTCCTCATTAGCCTGCGAATGTAACCAAGGGACTGGGTTCAGAACATAAGCTTGAGTCTTACTCCCAAAATAAATAACCTAGCATAGGTTAGGTGTCATGTGTGACTTTCTCTTACCTAGTATCAGTAAAAACGAACCTCTCGGTCGCATCCAGCCCATGTACAGGCGAGTAGCTCCGTCTTCCGCGTCTACGCTGATGAAGTATCTCACAGACACTGAAAACGGACCTCCGAATCATTAAGTAAATGGGCGCCATCTTGTAATGGTGTCCGCGTTTCAAATATTGCAATTATAATGATCTTGGAATTTTAGATAGATTATTTAGCGGAGATCAATTGAGTATGGTGTTATTCAACAGCCATCAGCATAGTTCATTGTTTAAAGCCCACTGAAGCGATTTCTAATCCAATAATTACAATAGTCAGCGCCATATTAATAGTATGCAAATTGCGGGCTTCTGAGTAAAGTTACATATAGCTATAAATCGAATCTGTCAATGTGATCAGAAAGTCAAAACTAAATCTAGTCTAGTGACCCTAATAAAACCCCGCCCGGGTAGGTTATAATAAAAGGTATCCGAGTCTGCCATATTATTGTTAACGGCACAATGTAACGGTTATTCTGAAATATTTATATATTTTATTTTAACCCCCAGATTAATCCAAAAACATCTGTATCTATCATTATACAATGGGCCTGAGTTCAAATACTCTCAACTAAGTGTGGGAAAAACATTCATGGGTTTAGGTCAGTCAATTTGTGTGTTCGTGTTCAGATAATGTGCATATAGTCATAAAATTAAAAGTCAGGAAAGCCTCAGATCTATTCTCAATGAAAAGTAGGGTGATCCTAACACCAAACCACCCCATAGTCTATGGTACTGTGGCAATTGCCTGTCCCATCTTGAAGTAAATATATGTTGAGCTCCAAATACAGTCCCTCAGTCATTTCGTATTCCATATATCAGTCACCCAGGAAATATTGAAGCTCCTGGTCAAAATGTATGCCATTCTCTACAGCTTTTAAGCGCATGATCCACCTTGCCTCGCATCTCCGCAGCGTAAATTCCCTGTTACCCTCTCGTGGATCAATTTTAACTTGTTCAATCCCCAAAAATGTAAAGTTTTTGTTATCATTTTCGGCTGGGCAATTGTGTACATGTTCTGCTATTGGGTACCTGATGTCATTCTGTTTAAGTGCTCTCAGATGTTCCCCAATGCGTTCTTTGAGCATTCTTATCGTGCTTCCCACGTATATGTTACAACATTTACATTGGATTATATATACAACATATTTGGTACCGCACGTGATATTCGTCATTATGTCATACTTTTTACAATTCTTTATCTGAAAATCCCTTGTTTTGTCCTTAGTACATTTACAAACTCCACAATGCCCACATTTGAAAAATCCCTTAGAGTGTAGGTCTAACCATGTTTCTGATTTCTTGATATGATAGCTAGGACTTAGTAGTAAGCCTAGCGTTCTCCCTCTACGATATGTGACTTGGTGGTGTACTCCGATGTGGCTTTCCAATGCCTTGTCTAATTTCAAAAGGTGCCAGTGTTTGTTCATGCTTTCTCGTAGGGTTATGCTAGTTGGGGTATAGTTGGCAATAACCCTTATTGACGTGAGTCTGTAATGTTCCTTTTTGGTGGTTTTAAGGTGGATGTGCGATTTGTGCTGATTGCTCTCTGTTTGGCTGCCTGGATGTCTAGTTTGCAATATCTTCTCCGGAGGAATCTCCCCTCCATGTCCTCAAGACAATCCATAAAATATTGGTTCTCGCTGCAGTTTCTTCTTGCCATGATCATCTCCCCGAATGGGATAGCTCTTATTTGGTGCCTAGGGTGCGCACTCTTAGCATGCAAAACTGCATTGCATGCAGTTGGTTTCCGATACATTTTACTTAAAATGTTATCCCCCTTTGTGTATAATTCCACATCTAGGAAGACTATTTTAGTCGAACTATGGTTGGTGGTGAATCTTATGTTCATGTCATTCCCATTAAGATAGTCAAAAAATTCATGCAGTAGTTGTTCTGGGCCAGTCCAGATCATTAAGCAGTCGTCGATGATCCTTCCCCAGTAGAGGATATGCTCATTCCAGCGACTTGCCTAGTGAAGTCAATAGGTCTGGGCCAGAGAAAGAAATTTGAGGCTCGATAAAAAAGTAAAAAATATCCGATGTCCAATAAATGACCTCGGTCATGGAAGAGAGAGATGCGATGACACGTCTCATTCTAACAATGAATATGCAAAATATCCAGCAACAGCCTCCAACAGGAAGTCACTGTTCTCATCTGAAAAAATTTCAGCCATCCAATTTAACAAAGGGAAAGAACATACATGTTCCTCAATTACCGGAGCCTCTAGCACCATCAGAGGACAACTTGGTGGGTTTTCAATGAAGCTGTGTGCCAAGAAATCTTGCGCCACTGCGAACATATTCCAACAACCCAGAACTCCATGCATCGCTGCAAAGGCCATAATCCCTCCGCCAGAACAAAGCGATTCATGAGCAACTAAGGGGCTCATAAGCTGATTATAATCCGCATCGGGAGACACCGTATTGCAGAGACACAAATCCAGGGCCCAGTCGAAATCGCAACTCAGGCAATGAAAGACAGGCTGGATGCATGTAAAGTAGGAAAATCAAAACGATAATCCATAAGCCGCACTCAAAGTAGCAAGAGGCAGCGCTCCATAGTACTCACGCATTCGGTTACGAAGCAGCACCAGCCGTGACAGCTCTTCTTGTAACACAGGATGTGCATCCATTTTGAAATAAACAAAACAGTAAAAGAACGCCTGCAGCCAGAGCCAGCAGTTAGGGAAATCCACCAAACAGTCTGGAAAAAATCGAATGAAAAAATGCCCGGAACACACCAAATATAGTTTGAAAAGAAGTCACAAGGCCACTGCTTACAACTTTAAAAAAGTGTGCCAGCCCTGTGGTGGAGGATGCATTAAAAATAGTGTGAATTAACTCACCGAAATACAAAGGCAAATCAGTATTTATCGTGTCTCACGAGCAGATGTGAGGGCAACTTCTTTCTGGGACAATAGAGCTCTTATGCGACTCATCTTGTTGAACTCTGCTTTCAAGGTCGGAATCGTGGCCAGATGAAAACATCAAGCTTCCCATGCGGAGGAGGATACATTAAATTTTTACAGCAAACCACACGCTCACTGATGTAACGACATAAGCAATTCCCGCTACTAACCCACAACAATCCTCATTATTTAAAAGTAAATAACTCCCGTTTGCCAGTAATGTGAATGTGGGTACGATAGCAGGCACAGGTGTACCTTTCAAAATACAGGCTAAATTCGGGTCATTCTGGTTACACGAGCCATGTAATTGGGTATGTCTACACATCAATGAGTGATCTGGTGTTTCAGTGCAATCTTCACCATTCAAATATACTTCCTTACCCTCCCTAAGGCACCTATAGGTAAATGGAAGCGACCAAGCTTCATGGAGATAAGCACTGCCAAGAGGCTCGTATCTACCAATGACAAAGTACTTCATACACGCCTCGAAACTTGAATAGAGGAAACGGGAGAGTTATTAACCCATGGATTAGCCATGTTGCTGAATTGGCCTTAGCCACTGAGAACGGTAAAGGTTCTAACTTTTCAATGTGTAACATAGAAAAATGTTGCATCTTTCATTGACATTAAACGTTGCTTGTCAGTCAAATTAAACGGGGCAAACAATGATGACGTGTTCATGCAGTGCCATGGCACTTTACCAGCTTTCAAGGTTTGCAAGGTCCATGCAAACTGCATAATGGAACGCAATTGATTTTGGCCCTGGTACAAAACAGACACTTCAACCTGCACAACATCAACAACAGATGATACAATATTGTCTAACGTGTAAATCCGGGAAGAGAGCGTGGTAATGCTGTTATCTACAACTGCAAGCACTTTTTCTAAATTAGCCTGATCTACAGCTCTAATGCGAGTAGCTGCCTCAATCTGGGACATTTTCCAGACTTCGTTGTAAATAGCATATATCCATCTTTTAGATCTACCGTTAGCCGGGGCTTTAGTTAAAATCATTCAGATCAACATTGTCTGTCAGTTTAGATAAATGCAGCTTAACTGACGCCACAGTGGAATGTTTGAGCCAATTCTGACATATTTTGCCTACAGAATAGGTAGTCACAGAATGGCCACTTTCAAAACGGGGATCCACCCTGACCTTTGTAAAGCCATGAGCCAAACCCAGAAAACGATGCTGGCAAGAATCAGCACTTCTGTGCCAGAGCAATCAACCCTTGGGATCCAAAGTGGATATGTTAAAGCAGTGTTTCCCAAACTGTGGTCCGCGGACCCCCAGGGGTCCGTGACGCATTCCCAGGGGGTCCGTAGGCAACAGTTTTAAAAGCACAGAAACGTTTCTTGTAAAATTAGCAGCTTTCCAGCAACAATAAAAGTGTCAAGAGAATGCCAGTGATTAATGTACCTGCTGGAGAGCGAGGAGAGTTTTGTTCAGTGGCAGCTTTGATTTAACTAATGTAGCACAGAGGGTTAATGTGCCTAATGCAAAGAACGTGTAACATGCATCTTAAAAAGCAGTATTTTATGTGCCTAGGTTGTGGTTACTGCTTTTGTCACAGAGATTCTTTTGTTACTGTGCACTTCATAAGTGACAATCATAATCTAGCAGAGGGACCTATAAACTGCATGGTACCCGTTAGTAACTTATATTTTGTCCCAGTTATTCATTATCCTGATGCTGCTAAAAAGATATATTTGGGTGGAAATACATTTTTAATGTTAAAGTCAATGCTAGTCACTGTTTTATGTTCTGAATCCTGAGTTTGTGCTTTTCCAGACCAAGCACTCTTTAAACATTTTATATACCCATTGATTTACATGTATGATTCAATGTCCCTATATGTGTGTGATGTAAAGTGCTCTGACATCCTACAATGGTATGAGAGATGCTAAATAACAAATGAAATGCATGTGACAGAGGGGCTATTACTTCAATATATAATACTAAGGGCCAGATGTACGATCTCTTTTTATATGCACGAACCCGTTCGCGCATGCAAAAACCTATTGGGCCATGTACATAGCCTATTTCACGAGTCGCAATTTGTTTGCGACTCTCTAAATAGGTTTTGCAACTTGCTATTTGGAAGGGGCAATCCCTTCCAAATAGCGAGTCTCAAAACCATGTACAAATGTTTTGCGGTCGCAAAACAGTCACAATTACCACCTACTTCAAGTAGATGGTAATGCATTCGCACCCCTTTGCCAATGCATGCAAAATAATTTTTTAAGGGCAGGCAGTGGTCCCAGGGACCTCTGCCTGCCCTTAGAAAATGAAACGAAAACGTTTCATTTTCTTTTTTCTTTTTTTAAAATGCCTGGTAAACAGGCTGCATTTTTTTTTAAACTGTTTTGTTTAAAAGCAGTCCGAGACATGGTGGCCTGCAGAGCCTTGCAGGCCACCATCGCTGGGAGGGCCAGCATTCCCAATGGGCTCGCAAATTGCGAGAGGCTCATTAATATTAATGAACCTCGCAATTTGCGACCCCATTGGGAATCCCAAACAGTGTTAAACACACTGTTGTACATTTCATTTAGCAACTCGCAATTTGCCACTCGTAATGTGTCGCCAAGTGCGTGGTGCTAAATGAAATGGTCGTACATCTGGCCCCAAAATCCTTAGTACTTTGAGTATTTGTTTTGTGTACACACGTGTGTATTTTTTTTCGAATTACTGTTTTAATTTTTGAAATTTAACTCATACAAATTGCTTGGGGGTCCCCGGCTTCCAGTGGTGACTCAATGGGGGTCCTCAGGAGTCAAAAGTTTGGGAACCACTGTGTTAAAGGAAGAATTCAGCAACAGAGTTTTTAACTCTCTGATCGAAAATTTAGTAGCATTATCCCAACCGGAATATTCTTCTAAGTCAGGAAAAGAAGGAGCATTTAATTTTTTAGTAGTAGCCAATCCAAAGCAAGTTGTCTGTGAAATTGTAGAATTCAAGAACAACATATGGTTTGGGATGAGACATGCACGGTGCAAAGCCTCAGTGCCTTGCACTTGCCAGCTCTTAGAACCCCAAACAGATTTAAGATCAATGGTATCCTTCCACAACTCGTAGCCCCCAACAGCTAATTGGTCTAGAAAGGACTTCGAATACAATAATTTTGTGTCAGTAAGTCTAAACTTGGATGTGGACTTTTCAGACATCTTAAAAAAATGCATTGGGATTTGGCTGATTAAAATCAGTAAAATAAGTGAACCTTTTAAAAAAGGAAGCAGAACTGCCTTGTACAGGAGCTGGACAATGTTCCCATTGTGTAAAATTGACAGTGTTCCTCCTGGTATTAGCTTTATACAGGTAGTGATTGCCAAAATGTTGGTAACAATACAAATCACCGTAATTAGCAGATTCTAAATACAAATCTTCTGCATCAAAGGCAGCATAATATTTCAAATCAGAAAACAAAGCTTCTATGGCCTGAACATCCCAATCATCAGAACATATATTTTGTTTAATCACATCCCCCATAGAAACTCTAAGCACATTAGGGACATTTATAACGTCAGTGGGCCCATGGATTTGAAATCGTACAGCATCCCATACAATCCCATCTAAGACAGGCCAAGCAGTGATATTAACAAAAGCCAGGTCCCTCTTCAATCTGTGTGATGAGAAATGGGGAGCCAATGTTCCATTGATATGTCGAATGCATGTTCTCTCCTCGACATAATGTCCGTTGACAAGTTGAAAAAAATACACCACAAAGCCAATTGACATGAATAGGTAAATCGAAAAAAGCACCAACCAAATGTAGGTCCAAGGTGGAATCAAAAAATGTTTTTTAAACAGTGTTGCCAAAACAGAAAGGGGTCTTCGATGTGTGAGAGTCCGTGTCAAATAAAAATCTTGATTCTGTAGCCATACGAGTTTGCAAATCATGCATCGAAAAATCAGTGGGGTAAGTGTAGTCAGTTTCATCAAGGTGAGTACCAGGCAGTGAACTCAGTAAAGGACTCGAAACTGCAGGCATCTCGAGAGCAACATCAGGCCTTGGATCAGAAGCCGGGGCCAAAACAGAATTTCTCAAAATCGAAGGACATGAGACTACCAGTGTCATACTAAGAAGAATTGGCCACTCTGTGTATTTTGACATTGTCAATGGAGATATACCTGTTTTCTTTACGACCTGGAAGTGGTGTTCTTGTACCCTTCACTCCAAGTCTTGTTTTTGATCTTCTCTCGAACCAGTTCTCCAACTTGGGGTAGCCAGCCAACCACTGGAATCTGCAACGCAGCTTCAGATGTGCAGGGCAAATGTTCCTTTGCAAGACTGTCTCTCGTCTTTTGTAGATCCTGTAAAACATTGCAATGTTCATCTACGTCAAAGGAGGCAGCAACAGCTGCCTGGTCTAAACCGTCAAGGTCCGGGACGAACATCTTGATACCAAAGAGCATTTTGTATGGGGTCAGCCCACCCAGAGACCTTCTAGGGAGATTATTAAGGGCACGCTGCACGCTATTGCGGTGGGCCAGACAGTTCATGCCAGTGCCTACAACCCTAGCTGTCAAAGACTGCTTTAAATCACGGTTCATTCGTTCCACAACACTATTACCCTCAGGTCTGTATGGAGACGAAAACTTGACTTGGACCCCCAACGAAGCCATGGCATCCTTATACGCCTTAGAGGCGAAAGCAGGACCCTGATCCGAATGGAAGGTACCACAGGCAAAAATCCCTACAAAGACACGCAAGTCTCTTATGACAGTTCGCGAATCAGCGCTGCGGTGCGGCCACACCCACACAAAGCGTGTGCATGAATCAACTGCTACTAAGATGTACTTATATGCAGTATCAGAAGAAAAAGGACCGCAGTGATCTAAGTAAACACAACCAAGTGGTTTATTAGAAATGTACAACTGTGTCTGGGGCGGACGCGCAGCAGTAGAAGGTTTAATCTGCTGGCAAATGTCACATTGAAGGACATAATCACACGTCTGCTTGTACAGTCCCCACCACCAGAAACGTTGTTGTAACTGAGATACAGTAGCCGAAACGGCCGCATGCGCAGACGCAACACCTTCATGGGCAGCTGTAATCAGTGTGGACCTGCGGTCCGCGCTGGGAATTAACCTTTCACCAACGTCCGGTATTTTCACAGTAAGGAACTTTATCAGGACTTAAGAGGTATGAATACTTCGAAGGGAACCCCTTAGGATATTTACTTCCCCTCTCAGTCGCGGCTACAGCCGCCAAGATATCATCATCAATCTTAATCTTGGAACGTGTAATTGCCGCAACCAAATATGTCAATACTGCTGATTTTGCGGCCTCATCTCCCAAAGAATTGCCAACAGCGTGAACTCTCACGCGCTGGTGACCAAGAGTGTGACTTACATACACGGGTGGCAACTGCTCTTTAAGCTCAGCCACTCGGACCCAGATCATTTTATGTTTTATTGTGCTACCCTTGGAATCACGAAAATCATTCTGAATCCAAAAGAACAGATTTTCATTGTAAGACTGGACACAGTAGTAAGAATCACTCACAATTAGAGTCGTCACACTAGGCTCAGCGTAATCCAATGCAAGCATTAGAGCCCGAAGCTCTGCCAATTGTACGGTGCAGTCCCCTAAAGTCTGCGTGAGCACAACCATGGACTTGAATTAATCATTCACCATGGCACCTACCACAATGGGGCAAGCTGAAACGTATGTGTGCTTAGACCCATGCGCAACTTGCGCTGAACCATCAGTGTAAATTATACAATGGAAATCCTCCAAAGGCCTCATAGTCAATGGCGCAGGATGAACAAATTCATACTGCAAAAACTCTTGTGACTGTAACGAGGCATCAAAAACAAACGTGACATCCGGAGACGTCAGGGACGCAGCCCATTGTATCCACTGTGGGTGCAGAGCTTAAGAATTTGGTACACTGGCTTTCGTCACTGCTTCAAGGGCAGGATACGGGGTAACAACCAACATGCGTTTTCCCTGCGACAGTGCTCGTTCCTTGATAATCGCCATTTGCACTGCTGTCAAGACTTTTTCCACAGTGGAAAACCGCATTTCAGCCTAAGTGTACACGTGTGACTTGTAAGCAATAGGTACTTGTAATAATCCTGTGTTTTTCAACAGGGGTCGTGTTAGGAAATACTGCTTACAGCTGGTCAAATTTCTCGGCAAGCCAGAAAGGCATATCATTCTTATCCTGGGGACGCTTGCCAATCACAGCATTAAACATTACTGGACTCAGCTTCATACCACTAGGTCGGGCAGGAAGCTCCGCAACACCCCCCCCCCCCGGGAGATTGCAGGTACAATCCAAGGCCCTAATACCTGCAATTGCGGTTGTATGTAGGACCTGTAAATCAGCAACGGGGACAGCACCCATTCGAGGATGCGGAGTAAATCCTGCCAAAACAGGCCAAGTTGTGCCTGGAATGGACAAAGGACCCAAACTAGTTGTCGCTAATGAGTGGGGAAGGGCGCCATTAAACCAAACACGATGCTGCCAAGGATTAATTGGAACTTCCTGTGTCCTATAAGGAACATATTCTGCGGGCACGGTTGAGTGAGTATATGTGTGAAACACACCAGAATTTGCGTCCACTGCAGGAAAAGTCACCCACGAGTAAAAGATCTCATATGGGTACGCAACTTCAGCACTCACTACCATGATCACCGCCATGCCCTTCACGGCGACGTTATAAGTCTGCAAATGAATGCGCACCGCAATGCGACTATGCTGTGGTATGTCAACGTCACCCATTCCGACACAGAAATAAAGTGTGACAATACAAAATCTACGTAGCACAACTGGGTAGTAATTCAAACGAAAACCGCTTTCAAGCCTGAATAAACCTATATAACTATAGGTTTGTCCGACACTACTATTATCCACAAACAATAGTGAAGGGGTTAAGGACTGATAGAAGTACTACTCAAGTGTCATTTAATAAGACCACCAACGTTTGGGCGCCATGTCGCAGGGATTCTGCTCCTACACAGAACTGTGCAAAGAGACTTGGAACCTCAGTGAATTAGGGTGTGCCAAAACTCACCTTAGTATCTAAAATCCCCTACCAGACTAGCAATCAGTGTCTCATTGGTTATGCCATACCCCCAATGATTAGACAACCCAGAACATGGACTTAGAACACCTCAGGTAACGTGGAACACATGAACACTCTTTCTTTATACTATCATACCAGTCCAAACGAGGAGTAAATGAAGACACGTGCAATTTCGAAATATTTATTTCTAATGCCGTGTTCTCAAGCGCAGTATCTTAACTAAAACAAGCAAACATATTATAAGCAAGAAGGTTAGCAGCATAGTTACTATTCCATAAAATACAAAGGGAGAAAGCATGTTAAAATGCTAAAGGGAAGAAGGCTAAATTGCACCTCAGTCTTACCCTCCCTTGCTAGTATATTACATTATATCTACAGAAGGTCTCTTTGGGTTTACAAGGACGGCCCCATACCTCTGGTCCTAGTAGAAAGGGATCACATCATTTTTTACACCAGCTCTCTACATGCGAAGGTCTGATAGTGCCACATATTTGAAACAAACAATACAGCGGTCAAGGCTCTACCTCGGGTCCTGCGGATGACAAGGTCCCTTCCCCTTCACCTCCAAACCATTGTACTTAATCCAAGGGGCCCATATTTTCCATAATTTTTTAGGACATCCCGAGCCTTATACGTCACCCGTTCCACAACCATATACAAGTCAAGACTCGCCCTCCATTCGTTAATGGTACGTATTTATGGCGCTCCCCTGTTTCTAGCTATATCCCGTTTAGCTACTACCAGCCCCAGATTAGCTAAGACAATTTTGCGCCTTGGCACGTTTACCTCTGACGAAATCCCCAAAAGGAGAAACTGTGGCTCTAATTCTATTTGGGCTTCAAGTATGGAATTGAGCTCCCCCACAATCAACCCCCAATAGGCCTGTATTGCAGCGCACCACCAAAGGGTATGTATAAATGCCCCATGTTCAGTGTGACATTGAAGACACTCCGGGCTCTCAGCTCTTCCTATTGCATGCAGTTTGGCTCTATCAAAATATGCACGGTGTAGTATTTTGTATTGTGAGGAAAATGAAATTTTGCCTGACCAAGATGTCCCCTACGTATACCCTATGTTACATGCGTATGTGCATGTCACCCATGCATATTTCCTTGTAGTGGCCTGAATCACTAGGCCTCTGCATTTACGTCCTGCATTAGGATACCAGTCATCAAGTCTCCCATGTAAGAAATATTAAGTTAGCATTTAAGGCCCATGTATTTACATTGTGCACTTTTAAATAAATCACGATGAAACCTTTTTTATGGTTCAGCTGAGCCACTTTCTGAAATAAGGGTTTTTCATGACTCCTGACACACTGAAAGCTGCAATTACGTATCTCTGACCTCGCATGCTTCTAGCTCAGCCGACAGAAGCCCAGTAAGGGTTGCCAAGACAGTATTATGAATAACAGTTATCTGCATGCCCGGTTAACAAGAATAAACAGAACCCGTCAGCGAAGATAGGGCCTAGCCACTCTGTCTCCATTTAAGTGAATTACAGTGCTTGCATCCATAGAAAGCTCATGCAATGCACGAAGAAATATATGCTTTCTCTGTCTTTTAGTGATGAGCAACCTCTGCTTCAGATAATACATCCCGGACTCAAGATATCAGATAGTACCAGATGTGCTGGTCGCCTTGACACTAAAGATCTCTCTGCTAGACTGAAAGTCAGCTCTCCTCCCAGTTGCACGTCAATTGCACGTCATGACAAGTTGCACACAAGTAGGGCAAAGTTCCAGCTAGTCATGCAAACTCCTCCTCTGTGTACCACCCACCTATGACACCTACCTATCACCTACCTATGACTCATCAAGTGTACACCCTCATGTACGCCCACATGCTCTTATCTGTTTTCTTTCTCTGCTCTGCCTCGAGCGCTCCTATGTACAAGGAGTAAAAAGTATATACATGTCCTTTGTTATTAAATGTTAGAAGACCCTTCCTGAACCTCAGTGGTGATGGAACAGATTCTCCCTAACTCGAGTTATGTAAATAAAGCCCTTTTAACTTGGACACCACGGACTCTCTGCCTCTCATTTGATACATGCTAATTGTTAATGCCTAGAAATTATGCCAGGGTAATATTTTATTTACCACATTATTTTGGCGCCCGTATACAGGGACATCCTTTTCCCCACGCGCCGGTGACGTAGGTACAGTTTTTGCCCCCTTCTACAGCCGTGACGGACTTCAAAGTGAGCAGCAGCGGGATTTCCTGCTTACTCCCTCAGGCCCACGGAGGAGACGGACTGCGACCAGGCGTCCACACGAGGCGGTGAGGATCGCGGATCATCCCAACCAGAGCCCAACCCGTGAGAGAGCAAGGTCCGAGGTCTCCAGAGGTCCACCTGTTCCAAGGCGCATGCGTAGAAGTTCGAGGCCTTCAAGTTTCAAGTCCTGCTTCCCGGTGAGTACCACTATGGGGAATGCATCAAGTTTCAAGACGGGTCCACTGTAAAAGGTGGAAACGGTCAAGACGGGTCCACTGTAAAAGGTGGAAACGGTCAAGACGGGTTCACGTTATTCGTGAAAACGGTAGAGACGTGTCTCATTTATATGAGCACGGTCAAGACGTGTTCATTCACATGTTCACGGTCAAGACGGGCCCATGGTAAACGTGGGAACGGTCAAGACGTGTCTCATTTTATGAGACCGGTATGGTTGTACTGTATTCCAGTGCACAAAGTTTATTGTTTTCAAGTACATGTTTTATTCCATGTATCAGGTTAGACTGTGTCTGTTTTAGTGTTATAATGTTTCTTGTATGAATGGTTGTTGATTGTTTCAGTCTATTATTGTGTATTGTGTTTTCATTGTGTTTTCATTGAGGTGAAACCAACTCAATAAGTTTCAACATGCCACTGTTTTCGAAATTGCGTCAGATAGGGACCAGAAAAGGTATACTAGAAGAGTCAGTTAACATCCCGCCTAGAGGCACTCCTGGTCATTATATGTATAATAAGCATGGATTAGACGCCATCTTGTTCTTAGATTTATGGGTAGACTATACAAAGGACCTGGAGGAAAAGTATAGATGGCCAATCTCGGGAACATGGGATTCTGAATGCATTATGAGAGTGGAAGAAGCGCTGTGGAAAAAAGAAGTCAAGACCCTCTCAGAAAGATGCCATTGAATTGTGGCGCAAAGAGTCACATAGGAGAATAGAGAAAGAATTGAATAAAGCAGATAGAACTAGACTAGCAGGGGAAAAAGCCAAAGAGTGGAGTTCCTTGTAAATAGCTCCTTGTAAATATGGTTTATGAAGAGCATGTCATTATTATGACTTGTTGAGTTTCTTGTGAATATGGCTTGTGAATAGCGCCATGTGGTTATGGTTTGTGTAGAGCCTGTTATCATTACGTTAGGCAGGAGAGAGCTGGATCTCTTTCAAGTGTTTAGAGAAAACGTTTTGAAGATGTGCGTACGTGTTCTGTGATAACGTGGAGAAATGAGTTCATGACTTTCCCATGTACTGCAGTCATTGGGGAAAGATTGTGCTTCAGCTGCCAAAGAGTTAATATCTTGTATTGAGAAGGCAGTATTTGTTTTAACATGCTGTTTAACAAGGTGTTGAGGGATTTTGGCGTTTTTTGGTGTTTGCGGGGGGCGTGTTTTTGAGCGGAAATTCGTACCCGTTCCAGTGGAGGGATTTGGTTGCTTTTTGGTGAGGATGTAGGGAATCGCTTGGACTACTGTGATGCCAAATTTGAAAGGGATCTGAGAAGTGGAAGTGGTGGAAAAAGCATGTTTTGTGCGGAGGTGCGATTTGCCATGTTATCCAATTGACGTATTTCTGAAAATTGAGAAATTATTTTGGGGGTGTTCCAGGTGCGCTAGAGGCCCGGCGGTTGGATCAGCGGTAGAGGAGGTGGATGGCCAGATGTGCTGAATTTTGGGGATTTTTTGGCTAGGGCGGAAGGTTGTGTTTGGCTAATGTGTATTTTTGGAAAATGGAGCTGTTTTGATTTGTGCGTGCTTTTTAGGCCGAGATTTCGTGGTGTGCTAAATAGTTCTTAACTGAGTCTGTGCGATCGGCTGACACTTGGGAGTGTCTAGTTTTGCGGCAAAGTAGTTTGAAGGAAATTGGTGGAGAGGAAGGTGTCTTTTTGGCGTAGTTTGGAAGTGCGTTTTAGGACGATTTCATGGCTGTGTAGCTCACATGCATGGTTATGTGAGCTGACAGAGGTCGGTAATGTTGTAAATAAATCAGTCGGAACGAGATAAGGGTTTGCACAGAGGGTGCTTTAATGTTTTCACGGTTGAAAAGAAATTATAAAACAGACCCATTAGAGAATGTGCTATTAATTAGTGTAATGCAACCGTGTGTTATTTATTTTTAAATAGGAATGTTTCTACAGAATATTTTTCCCAATGCAAGCATTTAGAATAGCGTGTGACAGTTAATCCACTCAATTAGAAAACATGGTTTATTTTGAAAAATCATGATTCTGGCCCTTTGAATAGGATAGAAGAGCTTGCACACTTAATTAGGAAAAATGGTTCTTTGAAAATTAATGAACGTGGCCCTTTTGATAGCTATAATACACTACCATCTTAATGCATTGCTATGTGTCCCCCTACATTAGTTTAATTTGCATTTAGTTTCAAGGCTCACCTATGTACTTTGACAGGCTGCTGATAGAAAGGTAATATCTTGCACGGTAAAAGCAGTGTTCATTAAACATGCTGCCTGATATATGTCCACCAGCCTTTGAAAATAGGATTTATTATGTCTGATTCAGAGGTCAGTTAGGCTGCAATGCTTACACAGATGGTTTCAGATAAGCATTTAGTAGAGACACTTCGATTGATATGTGCAGAGAACAGTCCCAACCCAACAGTCCATGATAATTCGTTTTTTTCTCAAATGCAAAATGCATAGCCTTGTGTGCAGAAGCAAACTGTCCCTTTTTGTGTGTTAATTTGCATGCTAAACAAATGTTTCAAATGTCTTGCCTTCTGGCTGAATTCGTTAGACAAAAGTGTTTTGTTTAGAAAGTGGAGCTTTTAAGTAGCAGTACGTTGTAGCAGAATTATTTTAAATGTTAGCATGTCACTTAGGTACAAAAAAATACATGTCTTTATTAATTTACTTTTTATCACGTTTTGAATTTGCTTCAGTTAGTTAGAGAATAATGGTTCTGGCCTGGGTACAGATATGTTTTGAATTACACGGAATGTGTTCTCGACCTTGGGGTGGCTCAGACTGAGCCACTGTAATAGCCTGGCTCCCAGGGAGAGATATTTTGTAAAGGGAGGGCTTTTCCCTCTTGAAGCGACGGGCAGTGCCTGTCTTGTTGTTATTGGCCATACTCCAATTCTTTTCCGCGGACGAGACCGAGCACTGTCTTCAGTAACTTGGCAGCTGTTCTCAGCTCTCAGAGCGAACATCTTTCTAGAGGGAGGGGCTGCTTCTCAAAGGAGTGAGGAGTAGCGAGGCTCCAGGCCTTCTGTTTATGCAAGAATAATTTGGATTTTTTTTCAAATACATTTAGAGAACATATTGTAGGTAGTATGGTCATACTATTCCCAAGATTTAGAGTAGGATCTTTTTTTATAAACTGCAGAGCTTTTGGAAAGAGGTTTCCCCAAAATAAAAATTGTGCTTTTGTATTGAAAATTCATTTTTATTTTATTTATTTATTTTTATATAATTTATTTTTGCTAGATTGATGATAGGGAGCCCAAGTATTTCAATTCTGTGAAAAGCAAGTGGTGTACCTTGGACACTTGCTTTTCAAGGAGGGTATACAGCTCATTGCTAACCTTTCACAGCCAAAGACACAGAAGGAAGTACGGGCCTTCATTGGCCTCACTTCTTACTGTAGGCAATGGATTCCCCAGTATGCCCTTCTAGCCAAACCACTCATACAGTTAACTACACAGGAGGCAGCCACTTCGTCTGTACTCCCTTGGACACAAGAACATACCTTGGCATTTGAGGAATTAAAAAGAGCATTATGTCAAGCGCCAGTTTTTAGCGACTCCATGTTACAGCAAACCTTTTATGCTTTTCGTAACTGAACGGGACGGAACAGCGTTATCTGTCCTCACACAAGAACAAGCAGCAGAACTCATCGCTCTGACACAAGCCTGCATAAGAGCTAAGCACTTGAGAGTAAACATTTATACAGACTCACAATATGCCTTTGGCGTAGTCTTGACCTCCCATGGGACCAAGATCCAGCACGGCCAGCTCATTCAAGCCCTGTTGGAAGCAATACATTTACCTACAGCCATTTCTATCCTGAAGTGCAAAGCTCACACCAAAGTTACAGACACCATTTCCCAGGGTAATGACCTGGCAGACCGAACAGCTAAACTTACAGCCCAGACACCAACAGACACGACAAGGACAGAGGTACCATTACTGACAACATGTATGACAGTCAGGGATCCCACTCAAAATGTACAGAAAGTACGAACATGTATGATCTGTTGCCAGTTCAATCCAGGTAAAGGCATTCCGGTGGAACAAGGCGGATTTCATCCTCCTGACCACCCTTTTGAGGTCCTCCAGATGGATTATATCCAAATGAACAGATGTAGAGGTTACACGTATGTCTTGGTAGTTGTGTGTGCACTATCTAGATGGACAGAAGCATATCCAGTTCCAGATTATACTGCTGTGACAACTGCCAGGCAATTGGTGCGCGAATTCTTTCATCTATTCAGATAACGGTCAGCCATTTTCCTCTGAATTAATGAAGCAAGTGTCTCTTCTGTTACGATATACTTGGAAATTCCATTGTGTAAGACACCCTGAAGCAACAGGCCATGTAGAAAGACATAATCAGACAATCAAAACAAAAACTTGCTAAAAGAAAATAACTGATGTTGACAGTAACATGCTGACAGATTACCTGGCTTCCTTGATGTCTGCACTACTTTCTTGTTGTTCACAGGTTGCTGCCGCCTTCCCTGACAACACCCAAGTCAAGGAGCACGCCATATCACCAGGCGATTTTACCCTCATCCGGAATTTTGACCGATCAAGCCCCCTTGAGCCACGTTGGAAGACACCGAAGTTGGCGTTACTAACCACGAGGACCGGAGTGAAAGTGGAAGGACGCAAGGGGACGCGCAGCATTGAGAAAAATATCTTGGAATATCTGGAACATTAAAAATTAAGGATAATACAGACTTTGCGCTGCCTTTGCTAGAAAAGACTCCACAGCAGGAGTATAAATCTAAGTTAAGATCTAGTAAGTCGTCAGACGTAGTTTAATTGTTTAAGTCCACTCGGTGGTGAATCGGTTAGACTAAGATTTCTGACATGTATAAGATCACATACGAGAATAGTAAGAAAAGAAAAATGAGAGAAAAGTACTGCAAGTTATTACGCAGTAGATGTATAGTTACTTTGATCATTCTTTTTATTCTGTGCATTGTTATAATCTGTGTCAGTTTATTACTACATGTTTTCTTTCCTGTTTCCTCACACATACACTCTTCCAGTAACAGCACCATAGAGCATACATTTAGTGAACTGCCACCTCATGAACTGTCATATCGACTTGCTCTGCGTAACAATACTTTTATTCAAATGTTACACCATTCTCACCAGACCAGCAATGCAACTGATTGCTGGGTATGTGGCCAACTGCCTCCTTATCAAAAAACGAAGGGAGTTCTGCCATTCTATCCTTTACCGTTCTCACACAATGGTTCATGTGGAGCATGGTTTGCTTTAATGACCTCAATAGATAGAAAGTACATAGCTTATCCAGGTGGCTGGATATATGGAAACCTGAATAAAGTAATGAATGAAGCATGTTTTCCAGACAAAGACGGATTTCCTCAAAGGAAAGGAACTGATCTAGAAAATAAAGAGTATGAGCAAGGAAATGCATCTCTTAATTTTATAATGTTTTTTTTTTGTTGTTTTTTTTCAATATTTAATTCATACACTTTATTTGATTTTTACAGGAAAATCAAAGAAATGTACTTTTAAAAACAGACACATCTTGAGTGTATATTTAACATCGATGCATGATAAAAGGAGTGAACGAGAGCTGCAGGGGATCATACTGCCACCACAAACTTTCTTATAGTCCATTAGTGCAAAAATAAACTGCCCATCAGTACATCAAACAGGGTTATTAACAATAATCAGAAGAAAGTCCAACATGAATAAAATGTGCACTAAAAGCACAAGCCAGACACCTAGACACATATAAACACAATTTAGGTGTAGATAAAAGTTGCAAATTTAAAACTACATGTGTGTCTAAAATGCATTGGTAAAGGAAGTGGCCTCATATACATAAAGTGCAGGGCAGACGTCTTGGGCAAATTAGCACTAAATGCATAGTATTGCACACTGAAACATTATCACAGGTACATGTGGCAAGCTAGACAACTTATGCCTGACCCCATTTTGAAACAAAAGCTGATGAAAGATGCTTAACCTAAAATAGTTTAATAGACGAAGGTGGTGATTTGGCATATCCAAAAAGAGGTAGGGCTCAATTCCCCTCACAGATTACATCATAATGTATATGCATTGACTGCTTGGATAAAGCAGCAGAGTCCGTTTTGATCAGTGGTTGCCAACTAAGAATGGAATTTAATAGAATCCTTAAGGAGGGAAAATCTGCCACCCTACTTAGGGTCTGTCCCTGAACTAAGAAACTATCTGTTTTTGAATGTTATGTTATGTTATATGGGTATTTATTACGTACACAATTACTCTTGAGTATCCTGGCGCGGAGCCAAACCACAAAGAAATCATATAACAGAAACACAGCATTATTTTAGTAAGCTTGATTGAAGAGATGAGTTTTAAGAAGCTTTTTAAAGCAGCTAAGGTCTCTGGTGTCCCTGAGAATAAACGGAAGGGCATTCCAGAGGGTAGCTGCTTTTACTGAGAATGATTGACCCCCCCAGTCTGGTGCGCCTAAAGCGCGGTGTTACCAGCCGGCGTTGGGAAGCTGACCTGAGGTGTCTGCTAGGCACATGGAACGTCACTCTTTCCCTGAGATAAACTGGGCCAGTATCGTGTAGACTTCCAAATGACTGATAGTGCCTATGTATAGCAGGGTTACATCAACTATTTTCATAACTCTCAAGACATTTATTGTGTTCCTTACTGTACACAGGGGCGGCTCCTCCGTTATGGCGGAGGAGCGCCCCCGCACTGATGAAAGGCAGCAAATGAAAAATAAAATGAACAAAAAAATATTTTATTATCACTCTATTTCTCACCTTCTGGGCTGAGTCTAGCAAGGGAGGGTCATGCACTATGTCGGCAGCAACCAAGCCCAGGGAGGAGGAATGGTAGGAGCACTGCAAGTGCACATGCTGGTTTGGTCGGCCGTCTTAGGATGGGCAAACTGACATGTGCACCTACATTTCTCCAACCCAGCTGTATTGCACAGCCAATTGGAAGAAAAGGCACAGGCTCCCTGTCCCTAACTAATCAACATTTTAGCCCGCTCAGACCAATCCTGGCGCTTCTCTTATGCATGAGAGCAGTGTCTGGATTAGGTGGGAGGGGAGCAGAGGAGCTTCGAGGAGGAGTCCAGGAGTGGCAGGTAAGTTTAAAAAATATATATTTCCAGCCCCCCCTCCACGCTTTCTCACCAGGGTTTAGTGGCAGCAGCCACCACTATAGACTAGCATTGCTATATTTATGTATCCTACTGAAAATGAGAACTGGTCATTAGAGTAGTTAGAGTGTTCATGCAGATTTTTTTTTTTTTTTTTTTTCCAAAACCTTTATTTGAGCAAGCATAGAAAAATACAAAAATGGGCCCACAACCTCACGGGCTGGCCGCTAATAATAAGGCACAAAGAAATAAATAGAAATGTACTCCCGTGGTCAGGCACAAATCAAGTACCAAGCAGTACTCCAAACATATCACAGAGCATATTGATTTTCTGTTTTATACATAAACACAACAAACACTAAAAAGGCGAATGCATAGTAATCAAGGTCAGCCCAAAGAACGGAGGGGATGGTCAGCAATCAGGAGAACATAACAAGAGCCCTGAGACTCTAATAAGGTTGGGGGGGGGGGAGCAGCGGGGAGAACCGGAAATGCACAAGACAGTATGAAAAGGTTCCGGGAACGCTCGCCTAGGGAGATAGAGTAACATCAGTAGTGCCAACAAGGGGAGGGGTACAGATATCCCCACGATATTCATTCCACTGGCCCCAAATCTTCGTCCACGCCCTGGGTCTGCCCCTGGCCACGTAAACAGTTTTCTCACGAAACATGGACCAGTCCATGTTGTCCTCCCATTTCGAGACCTCAGGGGGTCTGGACGCGCCCCAGAGTTGCGCAATATCCCGTTTGGCAATCATGTAACCCAAGGTAGCCCATCTGGTCTGGGCTACAGAGTAGTCAGTGGGTTCCCACACATTCAACAGACACCGTCGTGTCTCCGGCCGCAGGGCAACACCAGTCACAGCAGTCATCACCTCAAGCACAGCAGTCCAGTAGGCCGCCACCACTGGGCACTCCCAAAGAATATGTAAAAAAGTAGCACTCGACCCACAACCACGCTTACATAACCCATCAGGGGAAAAGCCCATTGTCACCAGACGCGGACCAGTGACATACACTCGATGAAGGATTTTAAGTTGAACCAAACGGAGACGGGCAGGGATGGCTACTTCTTTCGGAGAAGAGAGTGCCGATTGCCAATCCTCGTCGTCCAGTTCCAACCCATCGCCGACCCAAACCTCCCGAAGTCGGACCAATAAGTCTGCCCGATTATTGATCAGCTTCTTATAGATCAGGGAAATAGTGCTATCAGGCAGGTAGCCATCAAGGACACGATCTTCGAGGGGGGAAGACTCGGGCAGGGTCTCATCAGGAGTCAGGACTGAGGCGAGAGCGTGTCGGACCTGCAGATAACGAAAAAATTCTCTACCATTCAAACCGTATTCCGCCTGGAGGGCCTGGAACGACTTCACACTACCTTTCGAACAGACATCACCCACCTTACATATCCCAATCATATCCCAGCGGTCGAAGCCCTTAGTAGACCAGAGGCACCCCAAACGTTCAGAGGCATAAAGCGGCGTCGCCAATGTCATTCGATCCTCCCAACCCAAACTCACATTCGCGGCTCGCCACACAGTGACTGCAATCCTGGACGGACCCACAAGATGGCGCCCGGCTGATCGAGAATAAAGCGCTCTATTAAAGTCCCCACCCGGCAGCTGGAGTTTATCCATCTCAAATGCAGGATTTCGACCCGGTGAAAACATCACGTGATTAATAGCAGACAACTGGAAAGCCCAATAATATCTCTTGATGTCGGGGAGCGCCATGCCCCCGTCGTACCAAGGGATGGTGAGTTTCGCGAGAGCAATACGTGGACGCCCGTCCCAAATCAATTGCCTTTGAAGACTCTCGATCTCTCGGAAGTAGGTCTTGGGGATGTCGTCATAGGAATTCTGGAGCGCATAGAGGAACCGCGGCAAGGACATCATTTTAAACAGAGCCGCCCTGCCCAGAGGAGACAAAGGGAGCTTACGCCAACGGGCCACGTCCAGTCGCAATCTAAGCAACGGGGGGAGGAGATTACGCTCAAATCGGAGCGAGGAGTCCAACGTAATGAAGATCCCTAAATATTTGAAGCCAGACTGGACCACCTGTATAGGAAGTCTGCTCGGCAATGGGGGTAAAACACCCGAAAGAACATATACGCAGGACTTGGCCCAGTTAATAACAAGGCCTGAGTTGGCTCCAAATGAAGTAAGAACATCAAATAAAACAGTCAGAGATTTACGCGGGGAGGTGAGATATAAAAGAATGTCGTCCGCGTAAAGCGAGACGCGGTCCTCAAAGTCCGGTGACCAGCGAATCCCTTTAAGCGAAGGCTCCCACCGAAGCCATGCAGCTAACGGTTCCAAGGAAAGTGCAAAAAGCAACGGAGACAAGGGGCAACCCTGACGGGTTCCCCTGCCAAGGGTGAAAGGGGTCGAAACTCTACCGTTTACCACTACTTGTGCTAGGGGTTCAGCATACAATAACTTGACCCAACCAATAAACTCAGGCCCGAAACCAAATTTCTCAAGAGCCGCCCAAAGATAAGGCCATTCCACAGTGTCAAAAGCCATTGAGGCATCCAACGACGCCAAAATGGCCGGCTCCGTCAGAAGCCCCGCCCTCGCAATCGCACCGTGGAGACGACGTAGGTTAAGAGCCGTGTTGCGATGCGGGATAAATCCGGATTGATCTGGATGGACCAAGTCACTAATGACCGTCAGAAGGCGGGTCGCCAGGAGTTTCGCCAATACCTTGGGCTCAACATTCAGCAGGGATATGGGTCTATAGGATGAACAAAGGTCCCGCGGTTTACCATCCTTGGGGATGACAACTATCGTGGCCAGACGCTGATCATATGGGAGAATACCCCGTTCCCGAGACTCCAGAAACATGGCGCGAAGATATGGCGCCACTCTGTCGGGACGTAGCTTGTACAGTTCAATTGGCAACCCGTTCGGGCCCAATGCTTTGCCCGAACAGAGTGAACGGATGGCAGTAGCTATCTCATCAACAGTAAAGGGGGAATCCAACGCTACACGATCCAAGTCGGAAACACAGGGCAGAGCTATATCACGCAACAGAAGGCAAGAGTCAGCCACATCCCTCACAGACACAGGGGTATAAACCACGCGAAAATACTCAGCAAAACAGTCAACTATTCCAATCGGGTCCGTCACACTCTCACCACTCGATGACTGAATCACGGGCACCACACGATTAGCCCTCTCCTTCTTATCCAACCATGCCAGCAATTTACCCGCTTTGTCCCCCACATCATACAAACGACCCTGTTGCTCCCGAAACATCAATTTAGCAGCATCCGTGACCATAGATTTATAGGCAAATTTTTTCAGACCCAGGGCGTGGAGTTTCGCAGACGTGACCCCCGATTCCAAAGCAGCCTCCAATGCAGAAACCTCCCCCTCAAGGTCCACCACCTCCCGATTCCTCGCCTTCTTAGTTTCCACAATAAGGGAGAGGGCCTGCCCACGAATCACCGTCTTAAAAGCCTCCCACAGGGACACCGCAGAGGAAACCGACCCCTCGTTATCCAGAAAATATGCGTCCAAAGACTTAAGCAAAAGGCTGCGGGTCTCGGGGGAGGTAAGGTACCACGGGTTGATAGGAGCCACCCGGCCCACCGCCTCCACTCCAACCTCAAAACGGAGCCAGAGTGGAGAGTGGTCAGAAATGCCCCTGGGTAGGTGTACAATCTCACGCACCGCTGGCGACTGAGCCGCAGGCATCAGGAAATAATCCAGTCTAGACAGACTCCCATGGGCCCCAGAGTGAAAGGTGTATTGAAGCTGAGTAGGATGCAAAAGCCTCCAGCAATCCACCAAGCCAAATGTATCCAAAAACCCACCCAACCACTGTTGGGCCGCAGGAGTATCTCTAGGGGGGTGGCGATCGTGTAGACCGGAGAACACCGAATTAAAATCACCAGCCATAAATAGAGTACTATTAGGGAGGTCCAACAACACACGGCCCAAATCGGAAAAGGTAGAAGTCTGCAGGCCGGGGGGCACGTAAACCGTAAATAAGGAGAGGGCACGACCCTCATAGCGACCCACAAGGACAGCATATCGCCCCCGATCATCCAGAATCACATCATCAATAGCTAGGGGGAGGGAAGCCCGAACAAGGATACCCACACCCCTAGAACCCGAGGTAAACCCCGAATGTGCTACGAGGCGATAGCCCCACCTATTCATCGCATGACAGCTATTGCCCACCAAATGAGTCTCCTGCAGGAAAACAATATCCGGAGATAGACGTCGTATGCATTTCAACACCACACTCCGTTTGATACGGCCCCCCAGACCGTTAACGTTCCACGAAACAAATCTCAACTCGCTACCCCCCATCCCACCCAACAACGCCAAAACCCCCCACCAATGAGCATGACACAAGAAACATCATCAAATACAGGATAGAGTCGCCTTGAGAACAGAACACACAAACAACGAACTTCCCAACCGCCCACCCCCAACTAACAAGAGAACACCCCCCCACCCTGCACCCCTGCAAAAAGCTAAAAAGCCACCCCAACCTGCAGTGTGCCTGTCGCCCAAGAACCCCCATTCTACACAAAGACCCCGGAGGAGGAAAGGCTCCGTCCCACCCACCACCCCGATCAAGACCAATAACGAGAAAAAACATACATCAAATCACATAAGCAATAGAGGAACGTAGGCATACACTCCCGGAAAAAGTTATTCAAGACAAGGCACCAGGCGAAGACGAAATGTTCAGCTCTCTACACCACCTTCAGCACCGCCCGGGTGGGCATCGGACTCAGTCTCAGGAGGTTGGTCAGGCAAGGAGTCCAGCCAGTCATTCACAGCATCCGGCCGATCAAAGAAAAAAGTTCGGTCATTGTACTCAACCCGCAGCCTGGTCGGAAAAAGCATAGCATAGCGCATCCCCATGTCCCTAAGACGCTTCTTGGCACCACGAAATCCCATTCGCTGCTTCTGGACCTGTTGGGAAAAGTCCGGATAAAAGTTCATAGTGGCATTCTCAAAGGCCACCGGGCCCTTCACTCGTGATGCTTGCAGGATAGCGTCCCGATCCCTATAGTGGAAAAGTTTTGCAACAATAGGTCTCGGCGGGGCACCTGGCTTACCCAGGCCCCCCGGAACACGATGTGCACGTTCCACTGTGAAAAATTTACTCAGTCCAGATGGAGAGAGGTGGTTTTGGATCAGGCCTTCAACCAGGAGATCAACCGAGTGGGGTTCTGGATTCTCCGGAACACCAACCACGCGAACATTACAGCGACGTGCCCTGTTCTCAAAGTCTTCCAAGCGCCGGGTCATGAAATCGTTCACCCTACGGAGGTTGCCAATCTCCGTCTGTATCTCAGAGACGTCTGTCGTGAGGCTGGAGGATTTGATGTCCAACGATTTCACCTTTTCATTGGTTTTTGAAAGATCGGCTCGAATTAAGTTCACATCAATGGCCACGGTGTCAATTTTGTGGGCCAAGGTTTCATATTGTTGGCCTATCGACTCCCTCATGCCAGAAATGGCGCCCACGATGTCCTGCAAGGAAGGCTCCGTCGACGCATCCACGATGTGGTCAGACGCGCTGGAACCGGGCAGGGCAGCTCCGGGGGACCCCTTAGAGTGGGTATAACGGTCCATGACGTTAGATTGGACCGGACCCCCGCGCAGAGGTGTCTTCGTCTTCCGTGTCTCCCGGTCCCCTCTGCCCGCCATTTTGGAGATGCGTCACAAGGAGATTCACCAGGGTCAACGGACCGGGCACCAGAAAGGGAGGCCTCAGGACCAAAGGACCGCCACCAAGTTACCGCTAGGATAGGGACAGCCAAATAGGAGAATAGTCCAGCCAAAGGCCCGACAGCCGACTCGTGCCCTGGAACCAGCTCTGGCCCGACCCTCTAGCCGATGTCTCAGTCTGAGGCAGAATCGAAACCGAAACTTAAGAGGGGGACCCACAAGTCCAATCCCCCTGCCGTTGTTGTTCAACTCCAAGACGGCCACTGAACCTCACCCAGTCCCGGGCGCACCTCAAGGGCGGAGCCCAAAAGTTCGAATCACCGTAACTCCAGCACCCGGTGTCAAAATAAATTTCTGAAAGGTCCAGGTAGATCAGCCCAACGTCCTCTATACAAATCCTCGTGGAAAATCAGGATTTGTTCAGGATATTATGCCGGGAGTGGCGGGGCTCCGGGGAGCGCTGTGCTCACGCGGCCATCTCGGATGCCCGCCAAGCTCCTCCTCCTAATTTTATAATGTTAAATGTTCAGCCCAAGCAAAATACAGGTCCACCGTTTATTTCAGTTCTACCAGCAAAAGGTGATTTATGTGTCAGAAAGAAGGGCTCAGTACATATGGGACACAGCGAGTGTAACGCTGTGGTAGAGTTTAATGATAAAGGACTTTCTTCTTTCAAAACATCACGCCATACCTATTTCATTTGCGGTCAGACAGCCTATGTACATCTGCCCTTAGACTGGGGTGGGACATGTTATATAGCGTTCCTGCTTCCACCCGTTTTTCTAGCCCCATCCAATTATCATAGAGATTCACGACTAGAACATGTTAGACAAAAGAGGGAGACAGATTCCGCAGGGATTGATCAGACTGAAACAGCTTGGGAGCAATATACAGATTTCAACAAAGGATTCTTTTTCTTCATAGGTCCCGTCCAAAACAGTAAACTGATACGCAGGTTAACAAGGACTCTTGAAACAGTTGTAAATATAACTGCATCTGCCCTGGCGAACTTGACCCAGGAACAGTCTGCCATTAGACTTGTCGTTCTTCAAAATCGGCTCGTTCTTGACGTCATACTGGCGGATAGGGGCGGAGCTTGTAGAGTGATTGGCTCGTCTTGCTGCATTTTCATCCCAAATAACGCACCATCTGTGTACGCAGCAATAACAAGACTCCACAAGATTGCTCATGATATACATCAAGACCCAGGCACATGGACTTGGTCCAGTTGGCTCTGGGGTGTGATATCTGCTTGGGGATGGAAAGTGTTGTCCTTCCTAGGACTGATCCTACTCATGATATTTGGTTGCTGTCTCTGTCTGCAGTGTGGCCCAGCCATTTGCGGCCTGTGTGCAACTGCATGTGTTCCACATCCAAGTATACAAAGGATTAAGGACGAGCAAATGATGCTGTATGATCAACTATACGGTCTCATGAATATAGATGTATCCTAAAGGGTTAAGTAGGGGACAAGGAGGGAATGAGGAAAATGAAATTTTGCCTGACCAAGATGTCCCCTACGTATACCCTATGTTACATGCGTATGTGCATGTCACCCATGCATATTTCCTTGTAGTGGCCTGAATCACTAGGCCTCTGCATTTACGTCCTGCATTAGGATACCAGTCATCAAGTCTCCCATGTAAGAAATATTAAGTTAGCATTTAAGGCCCATGTATTTACATTGTGCACTTTTAAATAAATCACGATGAAACCTTTTTTGTGGTTCAGCTGAGCCACTTTCTGAAATAAGGGTTTTTCATGACTCCTGACACACTGAAAGCTGCAATTACGTATCTCTGACCTCGCATGCTTCTAGCTCAGCCGACAGAAGCCCAGTAAGGGTTGCCAAGACAGTATTATGAATAACAGTTATCTGCATGCCCGGTTAACAAGAATAAACAGAACCCGTCAGCGAAGATAGGGCCTAGCCACTCTGTCTCCATTTAAGTGAATTACAGTGCTTGCATCCATAGAAAGCTCATGCAATGCACGAAGAAATATATGCTTTCTCTGTCTTTTAGTGATGAGCAACCTCTGCTTCAGATAATACATCCCGGACTCAAGATATCAGATAGTACCAGATGTGCTGGTCGCCTTGACACTAAAGATCTCTCTGCTAGACTGAAAGTCTGCTCTCCTCCCAGTTGCACGTCAATTGCACGTCATGACAAGTTGCACACAAGTAGGGCAAAGTTCCAGCTGGTCATGCAAACTCCTCCTCTGTGTACCACCCACCTATGACACCTACCTATCACCTACCTATGACTCATCAAGTGTACACCCTCATGTACGCCCACATGCTCTTATCTGTTTTCTTTCTCTGCTCTGCCTCGAGCGCTCCTATGTACAAGGAGTAAAAAGTATATATACTGTTCTTTGTTATTAAATGTTAGAAGACCCTTCCTGAACCTCAGTGGTGATGGAACAGATTCTCCCTAACTCGAGTTATGTAAATAAAGCCCTTTTAACTTAGACACCACGGACTCTCTGCCTCTCATTTGATACATGCTAATTGTTAATGCCTAGAAATTATGCCAGGGTAATATTTTATTTACCACAATTGGATGAGCCGTAACCGTAATTTGATGGGCACTTCATGTGGATGCATCAGAGCGGCCTCCCAGTGTATATCTTCCAAATCACCGGTGACCTTTTCCCACTTGGCACGAAGAGGACCCAGTCTATCGGGCGTGTTATTAAGCAACTTTTTGTAGGTAAATGAAATAGCTTTAGCCGGCATTTCCTCCTGGAGAAGCCGACCCTCCAGTGGGGCATATTCCGGCAGCGAAGTCCCATCCAACCCCTCCGCCACCCGTACATGCTGCAAACGAAGATATGCATATGTCTGAGTGTCATGTAGCTGATATCTAGCATGGAGCGTGTGGAAAGAGGCCAACACACCATGGTCCAAGATATCACCTATTTTAGAGATCCCTATAAAATCCCAGTGCCCAAAGCCACAGAGCTTTCCAATCTCCTTCAGCTTAGTCCCCTCCCACAGTGGGGTGTCCCTGGTACATTTTTGATCCCACCTCATTTGTCGCTCTGCGCTTTTCCATGCCTCCAACATCCTCTGGGTTGCCTGGAGCAGTTTACTACATCCCCTTCCTCTATATAGATAGTGAAGATGGGTATGGTCCCAAACTGTAGCCTTTCGAGTCTATATGTCGGGTGATCTCCAGATGCATGGATCCATTCATTAACGGCAATAAGATGTGCCGCTCTATAATATGACCTAATGTCTGGTAGAGCCAACCCCCCATTATAGGGATTCCGCTGCAGTGTTGACAGTGCAATACGTGGATGGGCCCCATCCCAGAGGAGCAGGCGGAGCTCACTAACAATGCCTCTAAATATCGGATATGGTATCTTAATGTAGGTATTTTGCAATACGTAGAGCAACTGTGGGAGCGTTACCATTTTAAACATGGCAGCCCTTCCCATAATAGTTAGGGGAAGTTTCCGCCACCATTTAGCATCTTCTTGAAAGTTGGAGAAGATCCGCCGAATGTTGCGGACCAGGCTGACGTTCACGTCCACAGTATGGTAAAGAGCAAGGTAGGTGAAGCCCTCAGTGGACCAATGGAAGCAGCTAGAAAAGGTCTGAGCCTCTGCCGCCCCCCGACCCCCCACCGGGTACAGGGTAGACTTGGTCCAGTTAATCCTGTATCCCGCATGGAAGCCATAGTCTTCAACTATGCGCAAGACTTGAGGGAGAGTCTCTGCCGGTTTCTTCACGTACATGAGTTCCTCCGCTGTCAGGAATCATCTACAAAGCCACTCAGCCCCGGTGCGGCCCTAATGACACAAGCCAGGGGTTCCAAAATAAGTGCAAACAGAGGAGGGGAAAACGGGCAACCCTGCCTACTCCCCCGCCGAATCGGCCAGGACTTGGCAAGAGCCCCATTGACCCGAATCTTGGCCTCCGGTGCACTATATAACAAGGCCACCCATTCCCGGAATCCAGGGCCAAAGCCAAATTTCTCTAAAGTGTGTCTCATAAAGGGCCAATGGATGGTGTTGATGCTTTTTCGGTGTCCAGAGAGTAATAAATGAGCCTCCTCTCGGTCTCTGACCTCGTCCATCCAATTGGCTACCCGTTGGAGGTTGTAACGTGTGGCACTTTTCGGCATAAAGCCTGTCTGGTCCCCATATATCAAGGAGGTGATAACAGATACCAGGCGTGTCGCCAGAACAGTGGCCAGGATCTTAGTTTCTATATTTAAAAGAGAGAGGGGTCAATATGACCCACACTCATATGGGGGTTTCCCTTCCTTGGGAATCCACCACCGTCGCTAGTCTAAGATGTGCCGGTAGTACCCCTTCTTCTTTAGAGGCCATAAACATCTTAAGTAAATGCGGAGCCAGGAGGGAACTATAGGCTTTAAAAAATTCCTCTGGAAGGCCATTAGGACCCAGGGTTTTCCCCACTTTCAGCCGACCAATGGCCTCCGTAACTTCTGCCAGAGTGACGTTCTCATCAAGCCTGTCTCTCTCATCGGGGACAGACAGGGGAGTTCAATCTTATCAAGGTATTGAACTATTTGTACCTCGGTGGCTTGCGTCTGGGCTGCATAATGCTTTGAGTAGTATCGAGCAAACACCTCAACAATGTCTTGAGGTGAAGTATAAACCTCACCCGGTTCTTTGCTAGATGAGACCCACCTCGACTCTTGCTCCTTCCTGCCTAACTACGCCAACAACTTAGCTGCCCGGTCCTCCGTCTCATACAGTCTGTGATGGACTGCGAGTTGGTGCGCCCGGGTCTCGTTAGTAACAAGTGCTTGGTATTCCTGTTTAGTGATGTCTATTTGACGGAGGGTGTAATCACTCATGGGAGGGGCACTCTCCTTTTCAAGTTCTAACAGTCTGCTTTCCAGCACCCGTGTCTCCTGAAGCTCCCGTCTTTTTTTGTGGGCTATAATATTTAGGGCTCTATCACGTATCAAGCCTCCCAGAGAGTGACTGCTGATTGCACGGAGCCCTCATTTTCTTTAAAGTGGAGGTCAGTGTCCACCCCAATTTCCTTGGCAACCGTTTCGTCTCGCAAAGCCCAGGCGTTCGGCCTCCATATCGTGCCACGACTTCTCCGTCCTCCCCCCATCCGCAACTATAGTGGGGAATGATCTGAGATTCCCCCAGGCTAAGTAATCCGTCTCCTCAACCTGGTCAACCTCACCGGCTGGGGCAAAAAGATAGTCCAACCTAGAAAACAACCTGTGGGCCCCGGAAAAGTAGGAGCATGCACACTTGGATGGATGGTGGCACCTCCAAAGGACAGTGAGCCCTAGGTCCGCCCAGAACCTGGCCAATGCAGTGGTTTCCTGTTGACTCGGTCTGGTCAGCGTACGATCCAGGGCAGGGTCACTCACATCATTGAAGTCGCCTCCTATGAGATGTGTGGCGGGCCAGACTGTAACAGGAGATCAGACAATTTCTCCAGCGTACGTCGCTGGAGACGTGGGGGCGCAAAGACACTGGCAATTAGCCAACATTTGTGATTCCAACTGCCTTGGACCGCCACGTACGTACCCTCTGGGTCCTCCCAACATCGAGTAACCCGGAAGGGGGTTGACCATTTCACAAGTATCACCACTCCCCTCGACCCTCTGGAAAATCCTGCATGTGCCAAATTAACGTATTTCCCCCTACCCAGGAAAGAGCAGTGTGACCCCATAAGATAAGTTTCCTCCAATAATATGATGTCTGGTTTACTCAACTATAAAAGACTACAAAAAGAAGACTCCACTGTATACTTCCCTCTCTCACATCAAAGGCAAGCTCATGACAGTAACTACAATCCACTGTATACTTTCCTGTATCGTGGCCAAAGTCCCAGAAGTTCGCCAGGCCCCAGGAGTTGTACAGCTTCTTTAGGTGGGCGTCCGGCCCCATATCGTCATTCCTCTTCGCCCTTACTCTGTGGTTGCGGTGACCGGGATTCTGCACCCATGAGGTCCGAGCCTGACACCTCAAGCCGGCGTAGCCCACACAGGGTTCCGGCGTTTGAGCATTCTTTGCCGCCGTCTCTCCTTAGGACGGTCCCAACTAGAGCTCGGTCACTTGTCTACTGGTAGGGCCGTCCCCACGCCAGTAACCCACGCCGTAGTTGAGGCCGCTCTTCAACCCGGGACCATGCCTCCTCCGGCGTTTGGAAGAGCTGCGTAGTCCCTTCAAAGATTACTTTAAGTTTGGCTGGGAACATCAGCATGTATTGGATGCCAAGGGTACGAAGTTTCACCTTCCCCGGATCGAAGGTGCGTCGCAATTTTTGAAGATCACGTGAGTAGTCCGGGAACACCATCACTCTAGTATTTTCATACTTGATCTCACCCTTCTTTCGTAGCTCCCTGAGTATAAGATCTCTGTCTTGAAAATTCAAGAACTGGGCTATTAGTGGTCTGGGAGGAGCCCCCGGCTGTGGCTGTACTCCAAGCATTCTGTGTGCTCTTTCTCTGACAGAGCATTAGGAGAATTGAGTCTCTGGGAGGGCATCCTTGAGAAATGTCAGTAGGAAGGGGCCCGGATCAGAACGTTCCACATTTTCTGTAAAACCTAAGAAGCGCAGGTTGTTCCTTCGGGCCATATTTTCGGCACTATCCACTTGCCATGCCGCCTCCTTGCATGACTGAGCTGAGGAAGTTGTGCAGAGAGAAAGAGGACTGCAAAATCCTGAGGGTGATCCCACGTTTGAGTATCTGTTTGCCCTTAAAGCCTGGATGGAGGTCTACTGAATACAATCTGCAACACAGGAATTGTGAAGAGGACGACTTCACTACTCTAGAGGATGCAAAACCCTGGTTATACCTGACATCAGCAACAGTGCCACAAGAGGGCAGTGGGCATAAGAAGGAGGAAGAGAAGCAGAAAAATTACTGGGAAAAAGCTCCAGAAGAAGGAGGGGTCCCACAGAGGGTGAGTCCCCTGCTGAATACTATGTAGGAAGCAGTGTCTCCTCCCAAACTCTGTCTCTTGGCTCACTGACAGACTGGATCAGAGAGGCCTGAGGCTGCAGATAGCCGCAGAGGAGAGAAAAGCTGAGGCTGAGAGGGCCTTCACAGGGAAAAAGATATTGCTGGCTCATTAAGTGAGTCTCCAGGAGCTGGCCTTGAAGGCTAAACAGCTGGCAGTCTACCAGAAATGGTGGCAGCAAAACTACTGTGTCCAGTGTTGAAGAAAAAGTCCAAGTGCCTAGAGACTTGGTGTCGGACTTCAAGGAGCATTGTGTGAAATAGGTAGATGGTTTCAGGCATTTGAGGTAGCTCTAGGGGTGCACAAGATGCCTGAGGAGGATTGGGGAGCAGGCATATGGAGTCATATTCCTGGTGATGGGAGGGATGCCCTACCGGCCCTATAGAAAGGGGACAGGCTGAGGTATCTCACCGTGAAAGAGACTTGTATCATCCTTTCTTAAATAAAGTAAGTACAGTCACGTATGGAAGTTTCCAAAGTAATTTATTTGTTCCAACAGACTCTATGTATTTACATTACAAGGAGCCTGCGTCAACTGTTGTTGTATGGAATCTGGTAATATGAGGTATTCTAGATTCTATACAACTAGATTGGCCATAATGTAACACATTCCCTTTCGTCAATTGAACAAAATAATAATGATTAACATATACTTAAATAAATACAATTTCCTATGTACATTCTTAAATTGTTTACATATTCCTTACCAAAATATATGTATCAATTAATCACCAGTATTCGTTTCACTTCCAACAATGTATTATAGATCCTTAATCACAGTTAACTCGTTAAATAATTCTTGCTCGACACAGGTTTTTTTCTAATGCGCATTCCAACTAACTTCTTTCCTTGCCATTTGATTTGCTGTTTGATGTTATTTCCATATCAACTTGCTGTTCTACGCCAGTTTATGCTTGTCCATATAATCATCAATGCCAATTGCTTCAATCTAGGCACTTAAACCTTCTTTCCATTGTTTCCGTTCCAAGCCAGGCTCCCCATGTGTAGGTAGAAGTGGTATGGGTGCATTCATTCCATCCATATTGAGACTGAAACCAAATCAAATATTTTCTGAGGTGTGCAAATCACCAATGTTTTGAAATATACACCAATATATGACATTTTGATAGCACAGCCCAGAAAATACAAAAACCTTATTTCCTTTGAGTAATGTCCCCCTAGGTGTTTCCAAAGTTCACTAATTCCAGCGTTCACAATTCTTCATAAAGTTGTGTGAATTACCAAAAACAATTGTGAATAAATACACCCTGGTGTGAGGATCACCAAAATCCTGCTATCTGCTGATTTGCACTGATAAATAATGGCCACACACCCAGTCGACCACCTTACAAGTAACACGCTCTAGATACTATTGTCAGAACGCCCGCAGCAACATAATGGGCGTTTCCAGCAGCAGACTGTGTCAGCGCGCTCTAGCTTTTAGTATCAGAGCTTACTGACGTATCATATGTGCAGTGTGTGAAAATCGTAGTACATAAATGTATTTCACAAAGCGTTGTGAAATGCTGGTAACAAAGTCCTCATCGCATACAGCAGCAAAACAACAGCGCAATGTGCGTGAAGACTTTGCGGCCCTTCAGGTCCTCAGCAGTGCACCGTTCTGTGATCTGCAGCATAGCAGAACTCCAGGCTCCTCCTCAGTTTTCCACTCGTCACCAGTATATCATCCTTACTTCAATAAAGTAAGTATGGTAATGCATGGAAGTTTCCAAAGTACTTTATTTGCTCCAACAGAAACTACATATTTACATTACAAGGAGCCTGGGTCAAGGGGGCGTGGCTTGGGCGCCGATGTAGGAGGTCGCCTGGCTCCGTGATCGAGCCTTCTATTTATCCTGACAAAGAACTTTTATAACCCAGTTTCCCCTTGCAAGATCAGTAGAAGGGGTCTCCTACGACGTGGCAGCGGGACCTCCCTGACCGACCCTGTTGACTCGAGAAACGGACTCGGTGAGCTGCCCGGGGTGCCCGGAGCGAATCGACAAGATGGAGGCTGCAGGGTCCCCTTAACTCCTGGTGCGCCGCAGACTGTGGCTGCCCCTGTGGGCCCCGACTGCTTTCCGATCTGACGGCGACCCTGGGTGAGACGACCCGTCGGACGGCTACCGCGCAGGAGAACGGAGTGCAGATAGTGGCGGTGACTGTGCGGCCAGATTACAGGCGACGTTGGCGAGCCACGGACCCCCGAGCTGGAGGAGAAGAGTTCGACCTCCCACTACTAGAGCTCGATGAGGGCGTCGGCCTCCCACACCGCACCGGTGGGAGTTTCAACCACCCACGACCGGACCCTGATCCTGGTCCAAGGCAGATTTCCATCCTGCCCGGTCCATAAGCGGAGTGGGTGACGGTCCGTTTCCCACCCTCCCCCCCGGCGGCTGGCTGGATCACTTAGAAGAAAGCCTCTGCCTCGCTGGGAGACGCACACGCTGATGTCGGGTCCTGACTGCGGTAGAGTTCTGGGGGCCGCGTGAGCGACCATAGCGCCTGTCGGACGGCTCTTAAAGGGACACACACAGTGACACCTCGCTGCCTTGGGAAAGGCTTGCCGGTGATCGGCCCATGGACTGAGGGCCCGGTTTCAGAGTGCGATATCCACGTAGCCGCCCGGACCTCCAGAGCCCAGGCGCTGAGCCACTTGGACGACCTCCACCACCTGCACGACGACAGGTCGACTCGTCACTCTTGGGAGCCCCCTGGGCGGGAGCGGTGGCGAGATCTGCGGGGGTCCCGCCGTGGAGCAGAGATAAAACCACAAGAAGAAACCCCGCGGTGAGGAGCCTGAAGACATACACTGGGGGAACTGAAGAGGGCAGCCGCCACAGATGGCCAAACTTTGGGGCTCACACGGGTGACATGGAACAGTAACCTGGGGAAGAACCTGGCGACAGGGTCAGAGAGACGACCTTTACAAACAATACTGACCAGCTGATGCCCAACAGATTGCAATATTGAGTGGGATTTGATAACTGCCCACTGGTGGTGCTTCGCTGCCGCTGGACGCCCCGCGTGAGCCCTCCTCCTTAAAAGATATGGCACTCTCACTGAAGGTGCGTTGATGTCGCAGCTGATGATTTATGGGACTAGGAGCGACCCTTGCTGAGATGAATCGAGGGGTCCCTGGGGCTGCCGCTTGATAGACTGTTGCACTACGAAGAGACCCGCGGCCACCTATTTCCTCTTACTGACGACGTTTTACCCTGGACGGTCTGGAGCGCTGCTGATTGCGACCAATCCTGCCTCGGACCGCTGTGACTCGTGACGGAGCGCCTGTGGACTACTTGCCAGATCTCTGGGGCGTGCTTCTCGGCCTGTGCAGAGCACACCCGAGCGGTGTCCCTGGCGACTGCTGGGGCGCACGGCTGTCGAGATAGGCTCTAACGAGGCCCTCCTTTTTTGAACGACTCCCCCTCGCCTGTCAAAGATGACTTGGGACGATATTACAGACATGGGAAAACCTAAAGGGACTAAAAGCGGCACACAATCCACATCGGACGCAGAGATGCCGGACAAGGGAGACCATACAGATTCCGATCAGCAAAGAGATCCCCACTTACAACTCCAGCTGGACAAGATCTTGGCGGCAATAACGGATACACGTGCAGCGCTCCAGCAGGACATAGCGCAAGTGGCTACGGGTCTCGGTTTGCTCCGAGCAGACCACGGCAAACTGTCTGATAGGGTCAAAGAAGTGGAGGTCCACACCCTGGCGCCGGCGCAAAAGGCCCTCTCCACCACTATGGGTAATGTGTTGGACCGCATGGACGCACTGGAGAGACGAGCTGAGGAAGCTGAAGGGCGCAATCGCCGGAACAACATTCGAATCGTAGGCCTGCCGGAGAAAGTGGAGGGGAAGGACATGGTTCGGTAAGATTGGCTCCAGACAACGGTGGCGCCAGAAGGCCTGTCCACCTTTTATACGCTGGAACGAGCACATAGGGTCAGTCCAGGCCGCTGCAGCAGGGACGACCTCCGCGTCCAGTGGTGGCACGGCTGTTACACTACCGAGACAGAGACCTGCTCCTTCATAATGCTCGTTTGAACTGCCCCTTTCAGGGGGAACACAGCAAAGTCAACATCTTCCCGGATTATACTTACGAGACGCAGCGCAGACGCACCTTCTTCCTGGCAGCTAAGCGAGAGCTGAGAAACGAGGGCCTCCAATACTCCTTATTATTCCCAGCTCGACTCCGAATAATTGTTGATGACACCACCAAATTCTTTGACACGCCAGAAGACGCCTGCGCCTGGCTGGAACTGTACAGAACCGGCAAGGACGGCTTTGGCCCATGCCCTGGAACTATATCTGAGGGGCTACCGCAGCGGAGATCCAGGCGGATCCGAAATCGACATAGAGGTCTCAGGCGTCCTTCGTTATCGGAGATGACGGCAGAGCGGCAGGGAGTCCTGGAGGTGATATCTAACATTTCGGGCTCGCAGGGTTCTCCGCTGCGAGAGGAGGCGGAATCCGGCAGAGGTGATGACCGATCGGACACTGAGCGCTCAGAAACTGACAGTGTGCCACTACCTGCGGTCACCCCAGCGACAGCTGAAGGACTACTGGATGAACAGTGAGAGACTCTGGTGAGCGGCTGGGATTCAGGCGCGAACTATGGTGAACTGTTGGCTGAGAAACAGAGATGGGGGCTAATCATTTATAGTTGGGAAACGGATTGAGGTTTTCATATGTATATATTTACTTAAGGCTCGGTCCCCTGATAGGGGCCCGAGTGGAGGACGGCTTCCCGTTGATGCCCGACCCCCCTTTTTGCCCTTAAGGCTTACCACGGTGACTACTGTTGGGCTAATTGTCAGTTTCTCTTGGGAGTGTTTGGATGGGAGCTAGATTGCGGTCTTTAGGTCCTGTTCTGGGGGGGAAAGAGTTTGGGTGAATTCAGTAATGTTGGGGGGAGGGCATTCCATCGGTGTGGTCGGTTCGTCATACTTGGAATACCTAGGAAATGTTTGGGACAGAGGGTGCAGGATACTGTGGGACAATGGGTGACTTATCTGATTTAAGATGTGTAACCTGGAATGTGACGCCACAAAATACATGCCTATCTAGTCCGGAGGGGAGTTCAGATTGCATTCTTGCAAGAAACACATTTAACGAAGACAGAGGGGATAGCATTGCAGCGCAGGTGGAGGGGCCAAGTGTATAATACCACATATTCAGCGTTTGCCAGGGGGGTTTTAATTTGGATTAGGGCCGGGGTCCCGTTTCAGATTACCAGGCAGGTTATAGACCCTGAGGGGAGGTTTGTTGCCATAGCGGGAAAGTTGAGAGGCAGGGACATTACCTTATGTAGCGTGTATGCACCCAATGTGGACCAGCTGACCTTTTTCACGAAATTATCGGGGTCCCTCGCTCACTTTCTAGTAGAGCCGCTATTAATGGGAGGAGACTTTAATTCAGTACTGGATGTGACCCTCGACAGATCGCATCCTCCACTGGCGGACTCCCCAACACATCGAATTGCTAAAGGCAGGCTGGACTGGCAGTCGAGATGGGGCCTATCCGATATCTGGTGCGCTCAACACCTGCAGACCCGAGATTATTCCTTTATCTCGGGCATGCATGAGCTCCACGTGAGGCTCGATGCGATGCTGTGTTCTCCGACTCTACTACCAATGATTGTGAGAACGGAATATCTGTCGAGGACAATCTCGGATCATAATCCTCTATTGCTAGCCATGCAGTGGTTTCCTAGTGCCTCCTGTGTCCCCACCTGGAGACTACGCCCGGAAACGTTGGAAGACCCACTTTTCCATGATGCACTGGAAGAGAGAATAACTCAATACTTTGAGGATAATGTTGGCACAACAAAGGCGAGAGCAACGGAATGGGATGCCTTCAAGGTGGTCATTAGAGGGTTTTGCATAGGTAGGCAGGTGGGAGTACGGAAAGTGCTCTTAGGTGACCTCGACAGAGCGGATAAGAAACTCCGAGAAATGGAGCTATCGCGGCCTGGCCATCCCGACCTACAAGAGCAGATTATTGCGGGAAAGAAGCGGTCGCGGTGGAAACAGAACGCCTGCGTAGCTTCGACTACAAGGCATATACAGCCAGGTCCCATGCAGAAGGTGACAAATCAGAAGCCTTACTGGCCTGGCTCGCCAACCCCACGAAGAGAAGTTCCCCCATAGTATCCATATGCACAGCGGAAGGAGACGAAGTATATACCCAACCTGAGATCCTACGCTGCTTCGCAAGCTATTATGAAACCCTGTACCAAAGCATATTGAAGGCCGGCACCCCGGCCATAGATATTTTTCTTGAGGGGCTCCCCTTCCCAGTGTTAGACCCTGAACAAACAAAGGATTTGGACAAAGACATCGAGCTAGGAAAAATTCGAGGTGCAATAAAACAGATGGCACATAATAAAACCCCAGGTCTCGATGGATTACCCATTGAGTTCTATGCAAAGTATATAGATCTGCTGGCTCCTCTGCTGCTAGAGGTCTATAGAGAGGCGACACAATTAGGTCATTTGCCGCACCCCATGCGAGAAGCGTTGGTAATTCCCCTACTTAAACCTGGAAGAGAGTAGCGATACAACATCATACAGACCATTATCGATGTTGACTACCAATTACAAAATTTTAAGCAGCATCTTAGCGTCCCGTCTTTTAGAGCACATGACCACACTGATCCATGACGACCAGGCTGGTTTCATACCTAAGCGCAACACTACCATGAACATACGCCGCTTGATACGGCTCCAAGAAGATGATCACTTAGAGACCCACCACCCAATGATATTATCGGTGGACTTGGAAAAGGCATTTGACAGCCTAGAGTGGGAATACCTCTACAAAGTACTTGGGCGTTTTGGTGTGGGAGAAGATTACCTGAAATGGACCGCTGTGCTATATGCCTCGGCGATGGCTAGAGTGAGGACTGGGTACACTAATCTCTCTCTGCAATACCCAGTAGAAAGAGGCACGAGACAGGGGAGTTCACTGTCTCCGCTGCTGTTTGCATTGGCAGTTGAACCCCTTGCAATGTCAATCTGTACGGGAGCCCATTATAGGGGTTTACGGAGCAAAATCGGGCAGCAATATATATCGCTGTATGTCGATGACCTTTTGGTCTTTCTCGAGGACGCTGACGAGGCTCTAGTAGGAGCCGACAATCTTTTAACCAACTTCGGCGAAATTTCCGGCCTCAAAGTAAACTGGCCCAAGACATGTTTATTCCCGATACGCAAGGGTGAGGCCTAGCCCTCCACGATCAGGGCGGTCAGATGGGAACCCAGCCGCCTGAAATATCTAGGGGTTTATATCTATCACACCCCTGCCGACGTATTGGAAGGGAATATTACCCGCGGCATCAGAGCGTTGAAGGGCAGCATGTCCTTTTGGGCTACTCTCCCGCTATCAGTGGCGGGTCGGATTGCGCTACTCAAAATGGTGGCGCTCCCACGGCTCCTATATTATTTCAGAACGCTGCCCATCTGGATTCCTCCTGCTACCTTCAGGCTTCTGAAATCCATGATGGTGTCCTTCATCTGGGGGACAGGCCAACGCAGAGTAGCCTTAACAACGCTGATGAGACCTAAGTCGGAGGGGGGGTCTGGCAGTCCCCGACTTTGAAGTGTATTATTTAGCAGCTCAATTGCAGACCTACACCCAGGAAATAGCACGCGAATTTCGAGGACCGGAAAATAAACAGGGCTTGGGAATTCCTCGGCATGTGCTTTCTTTTATAGCGCTTCAGCAGAAATTAGATTTTCGAGACCTCACGCAAGAGGAAAACACGATTAGATTATGCTGGAACCGTACACAGCGTAGAGCGGGCGTGTTGCACCCATACGCCCCCGAAATCCCGCTAGGAATGGTGACGGCGTTACCGCACGGTGGAGATTGGTCGGACCTCTACCACGAGGGAACGCTGTTGCCGTTTCCGACACTCTTAGACCGATATGACTTGCCTAGAGGGGACTTCCTACTGTATTCAGCACTCACACGAGCGATACAAGCATATTGGAGAGAAGGGCTCACAGAACCTAGAACAACGATGGCTTGTCAATATACTATGATGGCAGCGGGAACATTTAAAGCGGTCTCGTGCCTTTACTCCAGAATGACCACTGAGGGATTGCCTCCTCTAGGGACTCTAAAGGGTGAATGGGAAGCTGATATAGGAAGGGAGATCCCTGAGACAGTATGGGCGCAATTGCCGAGAAGGGCTTGGAAGAGTACGCGCAATGCGCGATTCCAACTAGTACATTTCTACATCTTCCATCGAGCATACCTGACCAAGGGGAAGATCAAAAGATACTTTGCTGCGGAATCCGCAGGATGTCCCAGATGCACGGCAGTAGGTGTAGAGTTGGAGCATATGCTATGGACGTGTCCTGCCTTAACTCCATACTGGAAAGCAGTGGGAGACACTCTTAACGAGATAACGGAGAGAGACTTAGTGTTTGACATGGCCGTTGGGATCCTACACTGGTTCCCTCACACCCCTAAAAATAAGATTACGAGCAAATTCATAGATATGGGGCTCATACTTGCGAAGCGTGAAATCACACGACACTGGAAGGCAGTGACATGTCCTACGGGCACTAGGTGGCGAAACGAGTTTCTTAAATGGGCTGGTGGAGAAAGTATGTTGAGGTTTCATTCTGCACGGCGTCAACAGAATGACAAGGCTTTAGAAATGGCGCAAGCGTGGGATGCACTGGTACAAGCACTGCGCGACTACGATACACGGCAAGAATCAGAGATCTAATGACATAATTAGTGCACACCCCTATAACGGGACAGGTACACAGCACGAACCATTGTTTGACGACTCCTGTGCCTACTAACCAACATGACTGTAACATATTCCGAGCACCGATGGTGGGGTTTGGGGAGGGGGGGGGAGTTTACTTTTAGCATTTATTGAGTAATTGGGCGGGATAGGGTAGGAGTACCCTTTGTTGGGGTTTCCTGTCTTCAATCCTGTTCATACCTAGGTCCACTACCTAAGATTATGGAGAAAAGGGCCACTTTCAGCAACTTGGATAGTACAGGAAATGTAATTAATGATATATGTTGTGTGAAACAAAACCCAATACATTTTGTTTTTTAAAAAAAGGAGCCTGGGTCAACTGTTGGTATATGGAATCTGGTAATATCAGGTATTTCAGATTCCATGCAACTAGATTGGCCAGAATGTAACAATACTTTTGTCTAGAAGCATGGATTCATCCCAGAAGAGTGCAGGCTGAAATTCAGAGACAGTCACAAACTGTCTCACAGGTCCTGGGAGGATTTTGTGCAGTACTTTTACAAGGCACATGATGGTTGGGTGATGGGTAGTATGGTAAACTCTTTTGAGGGGCTGTAAAATTTGACTGCCAGAGAGCACATGTATGTCACAGTTTTCCAGGGCTACACCAACACTTGGTTGATTGTAAGTTCTATGACCTTTGGGATCTTGTAAAGGAGGCAGACCTTTGTGTGTGTACCAGAGTGTATGAGAAGGCATGTGGGAGTGATCCTAAAGAGGGTGGGTCAGGTTCCCCTCAACAGAGTGAGAAGGAGGTACGCAGTGATCCGACAGGTCCCAGTAAAGTTGGTGAGGGGGGGAAAGGGTCCCATGTCCCTTCTAAGGGTAGGAGAAGAGGTGGTGTGGGCAGAGGTCCAGGGTGCCATGTTTCCAGCCCCAGAGCTTGGATTGTTCCCAGAGAGGGCACAAGCAGGGTAACCGTGTCTGTACTGAGAGACCATCCACTGATGGGAGCTCCACAGTGTCAGGTAAGCAGGGTGGGGTGGCTGCCACAAGCGTCCTACCAGTTCTGTCTTCTGGGGGTACCATTCCACTGCAGAGGGTACGGAGGCCTAGAGGTAGGGGCAAGAGGTGGAAACAGTCCACAGTGGAAGGACCAGTGGGACAGGGTTGCCAGCACTGAAATAAGAGCACCCTAAGACTAACACTGGAGAGGCCACTTCTGGCCTGAGGGGGCTCCATGCACTGTCACAGGGACAGTGGGCTTGACACCTGTGCCAGGCACTCTTGCACAACACATGCAGAATGTGTTTCCCTCTGGGAGGGTAGCTGTTCTTCCCTGGAAGTCCTAGCTTGCCAGCCACATTCAGCCTAAGAGTATAGACCCCAGCTTGAAGGACCAGTTTCAGGATATCACCCCATAACTGATGAGAGGGAGAGTGGAAAAAGGGTGCAAGTCACATGGCCCTACTGCCCCCCACTCTGAGAAACCACAGAGGACAGAGACCACTGAATGGCCTGTGGCCTGGCTCTTGACACTGGCCTTTGTTGGTTGTTGTCCTTGTGGACACAATTTTCGTGGGGTTGTGAACAGAACTGTGACTCAAGGGGTGAAATTGGCCACATTACTTTGTTGGCCAAGGTGGTACGATCTGCCTACTGTAATGCATCTGTGAACAGATTAAAGTTAGGTGCTGCAGAGATGGGTTCCACAGATGGGGAGAAGGGTTGCCCTTGGGTCAGTTCAGTGGCCCCAGACAGAGGGATCCAACTGGGTTCAGAAAGGCATGGAACTGGCAAGTCTCCCTGCAGTAGCGGGATATTGTCCATGTTCAATTTCCCTAAGCAGGGAAGCCCATCAAGGTATTGATAAGTCCACCCTAGCTTTAGGCTAGAGGGGGGTATGTTGGACAGGGGGTCAGCAGAAGGATCAGTACAAACGTTTTGCCTTCCTCTACCTCTTTTTCTGACCTTTTTTGTTGGCTATAGGACTCTAAGAACTTAACCACTGCTAATCAGTGCTACAATGCATATGCTCTACTCAAGTCAAGTCAAGTCAAATAAGTCTTTAGTTCGAGGCATGTGGGCTGCTGAATTCATATCTGTGCATAGATCGCCACCTAGTGTTGGGTCCGGATGATTGCACATTGTTGTCCTGGAAGAGTCTTCGAAGTATCAATAGATAGGTGGCTCCTCCCTCGGACTACAGTGCGCATGGGCATCCTCTCCATCCTCAAATTGTTTTTTACCGCCATTGGGTTCGGATGTACTTTCCATAACTGTAAGGTCGGAATCGAAAGAAACTTTTCAAAAAGGCCAAAAGGCCTTCAGATTCGTCGGTATTGTTTCGCTCGGTACCGATAAGCTTTCATCACCCTTTGCTTGCACTCCGGTCGTCGATTCGGGCCGTTAGGCCTTCTCGACGCCACGTGGACCGACGGTCGATGGAACGAAGTCCATTCAAATACTGCCCGCAGTGCAACTCAAAATTCCCGCACACAGATAAGCATCCAGTGTGCAACAAATGTCTATCTCCAGATCATCATGAAGATAATTGCCTAGCTTGTGCCCAGTTCCAATCCAAAAAGACAATCCGGAACCGGCAAGGCAAGAAATGCAGAGGTCGGCACCGGAGCCCGAGAATATCTTCGACGATGAGGAAGAACTAGTTGACGCCGAAGACTCGGATCGAGAGGAAGATCAATAATCCGAGCACGACTCTGAATATTATATCGACGAGGAAGAACAAATCGTCGATGAATACGAACAAAACATCATAGCTGTCGAAGACGACTCCGATGACAACGAGGGGCGAACCGTGTGTACACCGCCCCATACAGACACTACACCAATATCAGAGACTCAGGTCGAGGCATCGCCAACAGGTAATCCCAGGCCGGTTCAATCGAAACCGAAACTCATCGACACGATAGTCTTCGGACCGAACGTCGTCGAACCGAAGGTGATAAAACAAAAGGGCGCCGAGCCGAAGGCAACCATTACATCTACACCTTCGAAGCCAAAGGCCGTCGACTCGACCGAATCGAGTTTGACTGCCGAAAAAGGAAAGAAGCCTGTTGACGACGGCAAACAGGCTACGCCCAAGGCGGTCTCAAACCGAAAGCGAAACCTAAGGCACACCAAACAAAGGCTGTCGAGTCGAAGACCATCAATCCGAAGAGGGGCATCGAGCCGAAGCCGCAGGCTCGGAGGACACCTCTACAGCCTAAAGACGTTCTCGGACTGACAAAACCGCTCGTTCGAAAACAGTGGTGAAACCTGTAAAAGACGTCGGACCGACAAAAGCTGTCGAAAACCCGCAAAAACCAATACAGGCACCGAAAGCGGTCGATCTGATTAAAGCCATTGAACCGAAGAAGGTCAAACCGAAGACTACGACACCAAGGCTAAAAACTGTGGAAGAGGAGATCATACATCCAGACCCCTCCACAGAAGATCAGTCCAAGCTATATATTGACCCAAACACTGGGAAAGTTGTGGTAAATAAATAATTAAATACCGGTTCTATTTTTCGGAATAATCAATAAACGGGTAGCTCAATAAATAAGAGTCAAGATTCGAGGTAGCTGGAGTTTGCAGGTTTTAATAAAGCATAAAGGACAGGAACAGGACAACCTGCACGGGAATAGGATGGCAATATCTGGGAATAAGGGAATAACTTTTAATAACAGTGCACAGTATATATAGTTAAACAAAACACATTACATTCAATACAGTAGGCGTAGCAGTAGGCGGGGTTCGTAACAGTCGCGAAAGATAAGGGCAAAAAAATGATGTAACAAGAAGGCGTGTACAGGGCGTATACATAGACATGTGATGCAAACGTAACAGAATATGTCATAAATGGGGCGGAAACATGGAGGGGGCTACCTGAGCAGCCGGGACCTTTAACCTAGTGGTGCGCGCAAATGGGCAATGACGTGTTACCAGGGAAAACTAGGGGCTATGACTTCTGCGCTAGAAGAGGAGACTAAAGTCTGGAGGGTCAGAGCGACATGTACCTAGGCATATCTAGTATCTGATGTTTAGAGAACATGTTGATAGAATCCAAAAGTTATCAGGGTAAAGGCTAATAGACATTAAGACTGGTGCATGCATTATTCTACATGTAGTTCGTGTACGAGGAATATTCTATGAATATTAATACAGTATTTCCCTTACATGGAGACATAAAGGCTAGACCATGACGGAAACTATTGATGTGATTCAGTAGCTTAGGAATGCAGAGAAGGAGGGCTGGACTGATAACTAGAAACATAACATACTCTTGGCAGACTGGGAGACAGAGCCAGGCCGGGCCGGGCACTGCGAGGCAGGAAGTAAGTGAAGGGTCAGGGATACAGGTGGGGGCTGTATCGCGCCTGGGAGAGGGTTCGGAAGACAGGAGCTGAATCTGAGTCCGGGCCCTTTTGAGGCCTAGAAACGGGGACAATTCAATGAATTAACGTGCACACTGTGAAATGTGGCAACGTAGGTTTGCATAGGCCTAATATTCGTTGCTTTCACGAAGACTGGAAACTAGCATACTAGAGATGGACACAACTGTAATTGCGTCTTTAATCGATCATAGGGAATACATGCATATCGATCATGCACATATAACATAGGATGGGGAACACGTAGGCACATATAACATGGCAAAATTTACTTTTCCACATTCCCTCCTTGTCACTACGTGTCCATCAGGAAACATCAATATTCATGATACCATCTATCATTTCATACAGTATCATTTGTTCGTCTCGAATTGTCTTGGAACGGGACTTAGGACTAGGAATACAAGAGGTAGCACAAATGCCGCAAATCGCAGGGCCACATTGTATACAGAGGCAGCAACTGAATATGATCATTACTGCAATACCTAGGAATGACAATACTTTCCATCCCCAGGCAGAAATTATACTCCAGAGCCAACCGGACCATGTCCAGGTGCCTGGATTCTGGTGTAACTGATGGGCAATTTTATGAAGTCTGGTTATAGCTGAATAAACAGACGGCGCGTTATTAGGAATGAAAATGCAGCAACTAGATCCGATGACTCTACATGCTCCTCCTCTATCGGCCAGTATGACGTCAAGAACGAGACGATTTTGGAGCACGACAAATCTCATAGCAGATTGCTCTTCGGTTAAGTTACCTAGAGCAGAAGTAGTCTCATTCACTACTGCTTCAAGGGTTCTGGTTAACCTACGAATTAACTTACTATTCTGGATAGGTCCTATAAAGAAGAAGAAACCTCTATTGAAGTCTGTATATTGTTCTAGAGCAGTTTCAGTTTGATCGACAATTGGGGACTCGATCTCCCTTTTATGTCTAATGTGTACTAGATGTGTGTTTCTATGATAATCAGATGGGGCTAGAAAAACTGGTGGCAGTAGGAAGGCAATGTAACATGTTCCATCCCAATCTAGGGGCAGACGAACATATGCGGTCTGACCACAAACAAAATAAGAATGACGTGAGGCTTTGAAAATAGATTTCCCACTGTCACTATACTCGACAATAGTAGTACAATCACTATGTCCTACATGTGCGGAACCATTCTTTCTGACACATAATTCGCCTTTGACTGGTAGTACTGAAATAGCAGGCAAATCTGGAGTAGTATCAGACTGAACATTCAGGATCATGAATTTCGAAGAATAATTACCTAAATCATATACTTCATTTTCTAGATCTAACCCTGTTCTATGGGAGAGACCTTGCTTGTCTGGGAAACATGTTCTATTCAGAAGGGACATATCATTTGAGGATGACGTTACCGTGGACCATGCTCCACACGAACCATTATGTGAAAACGGATAAGGAAAGAGTGGCAGAACTCCCTTCGGTGTCTGGAAAGGGGGGAGTCGACCACACACCCAACAATTAGTGGCATTGCTGGTCTGGTGTGAATAATGTAACATTCTTATAAATGTATTATTTCTCATAGCAAGACGATAGGATAACTCGTGAGGAGGCAGATCACTAAATGTGTGCTCTACTGTAGCATTAGAAAACTTGTTTACATGAGAACTTGGAAAACATAAATGTAATGCATAACTTGTGCAAGTAACCATTAAACTTAGAAACAATATAAAACTTAGAAAAACGATACATCGTATAGAGTTTTGACTAACTCTCTCGCTATGGGGGTCTATCTCATACATGTCAGAAACCTGTCTAACCGTTTCACCCGAGAGGGACTTAGACAATTAAACTGGCTGACTTATTTTACTAGACCGGAGTTTTAACTTATACTCTTGTTGCGGAGTTTTCTCTAACAGAGGAACTTTTAGTTCAGGATTTAGATCAGAGTCTGGTTTCAGGCAGTCTTTAGAAATGGAACAGTCCTTAGAAAATGTTTTTTCTCGAACTCCATGGAACTTCTTGACGTGGGACAGATGGACCCACCCCTTGCGGCCTTCCAACTTCACGGCCGTGCGGGTGGTCAGGAGAACAAGTCGCGGCTCCTTCCAACGAGGCTCCAGTGGACTTGAACGATCAAAATTCCTGACGAGGACCAGGTCGCCTGGAATGACCTCATGCGGTTTCACTTCAGTATTGTCTGGAAATGCGGCGGCAACCTGTGAACGACAAGAGTGTAGGGCAGACATCAAGGAAGCTAGGTAATCTGTCAGCATATTACTGGAAACATCTGTAATACTGCGGGGTCTAGGTGTACCCCACATGTTTGGGGGGCGGCCGAATACGACCTCGTACGGGGACAGACCTGATCTGGAATGTGCAACCATCCGCATAAAAAATAGGGCTACTGGCAAGGCAACTAGCCAGTCTACACCTTTCTCTTTGCATACTTTGGCAATGCGGATTTTCAGAGTCTGATTATGTCTCTCTACGAGACCGGCTGCTTCAGGATGGCGCACACAATGGAACTTCCATTGGTACCCTAACAAAAGGGAAACATGTTTCATTAACTCGGATGAGAATGGCTGGCCGTTATCAGAATACACGACCCTAGGGAGTCCATAGCGGGGAAAGAATTCACGAACCAACTGCTTGGCAGTGGTCGCGGCTGTGTAATCTGGAACTGGATATGCTTCTGTCCACCTGGACAAAGCGCATACAACTACGAGGACATACTTGAAACCTCGACATCGCTCCATCTGAATGTAATCCATCTGGAGGACTTCAAAAGGGTGGTCAGGAGGTTGGAATCCACCTTGTTCCACCGGGACACTTTTACCTGGATTGAACTGGCAACATATCATACAGGTACGGACTTTCTGCTTGGCTGCAGCTCGTAAGTGTTTGTTGAACCAAAGGTTCTGAATACTATCTAGCATAGCTTTTTCTCCTAGATGTGCTGGACTATGTGCGGTATTGATAATGACTTGAACCATAGAGTCGGGGAGAAACCATGTGGCTTTTCCCTTCGTCACCCATCCCTGATCTGTCTGGACCCCTCCTTGTTCGGACCATTTCTTGATTTCTTCGGGAGTAGCATGTGACTGTATGTCTATGACATCTTGTGTAGGGTCCTTAACTGTCATACAAGTAGTCGGATCTGGAGTGAGTATCTGTGTCGTGTTAACTGGAATGTCTGGAGTCTGAGCTGTAAGCTTGGCTGTTCGATCTGCTAGATCGTTACCTTGGGAAATGATGTCAGTAACTTTCGTATGTGCCTTGCACTTCATGATAGCGATAGCTGTCGGTAAATGGATTGCATCTAACAGAGCTTGAATGAGGAGACCATGCTGAATCTTGGTTCCATGAGAAGTCATGAAACCTCTTTCTTGCCAGAGCACTCCAAAGTCGTGTACGACTCCGAATGCATAACGTGAATCTGTATATATGTTTACTTTCAGGTTCTTAGCACGCATGCAGGCTTGGGTCAGAGCGACTAGCTCTGCTGCTTGAGCAGACAGGGTGTCAATACGATGTGTCTCTATAACTTCGGTTTCAGTAGTCACTGCATACGCGGCTACTAGTTCTCCTGTACTTGTTCTCATACATGAACCGTCCACATAAAGTGTCAGGTCGGGATCAGGTAATGGAATATCTGTCAAGTCTTGTCTTGGCTTTGTCATGGTGTTAACAACTTCCACACAGTCATGTGTGGCAGGATTTGAAGTAACTGACGGTAACAGTGTAGCAGGATTTAGAACGTTGCAGCGTCTGATTTCTATGTGTGGCTGGAACAGTGTCAATTCATAACCTGTTAAACGTGCAATTGTCAAGTGCTGAGTCTGTGTTCGGTTTAAAAGAACTTCCACGGAGTGTGGGACTTGTACTGTCAGGGAGTGTCCTAACACTATGGAATCACTTTGTCTGATAGCTAGTGCTGTGGCTGCAACTGACTTGAGGCACGCAGGCAAAGCCTGGGCTACTGGATCTAATGTGCTAGAAAAATAAGCACAGGGCTTGTACTGTCCGGCTTGATCTTGTGTGAGAACAGATAATGCAGTACCATTACGTTCTGTAACAAAAAGTGTAAAAGGCTTACTGTAGTTTGGTGTAGCTAGAACAGGAGCTTGGCATAAGGCTTTCTTTAATTCGTTAAAAACAAGTGTATGTTCCTGGGTCCAAGGGAGGACAGTCGATACGGCTGCCTCCTGTGTCGTTAACTGTATCAGTGGCTTAGCTAGAAATGCATACTGAGGAATCCATTGTCTGCAGTAAGAAGTGAGGCCAATAAAAGCTCGTACCTCCTTCTGGGTCTTGGGCTGAGGAAGACTCGCTATTAACTGGATACGGTCAGGTGTCAACTGCCTACCCCTCTTGGACAGTAAGTGTCCTAAGTAGACCACTTGCTGGACACAGAATTGAAGCTTCGAAGGGGACACCTTGTGCCCCATCTCGGCTAGGAAATACAGGACTGTAAGTGACGCACGTTCGCAGTCACGTTCAGAACGGGCTGTGATCAGTAGATCATCGACATACTGGAGCAGGGCAGTGTCAGTTGGCATGTGAATATTGTCTAGTTGTCTCTTGAGTGCTTGACTGTAAATACTAGGACTTTCTGTGAAACCTTGAGGAGCTCGGGTAAATTTATAGCTCCTTCCATTTAAACAGAAACCGAAAAGGAACTGGCTGTCTGGATGAATGGGAACACTGAAAAATGCGTTCTTGAGGTCTATAACAGTAAAGAACGTGGCTTCAGAATCAATGGCTGTCAATAGGGAAGAAATATCTGGAACTACTGGGTACTGGGGAATGATACATTTATTAAGTTCTCGAAGGTCAATCACTAATCGATATACTGGAGGTGCATTTGGATCAGTACGTTTCATGACTGGAATGATAGGAGAATTACATACATTGGAGTCAGTTTCTACAACCACTCCTTGAACAATAAGCTCGTCAATAATTTTGGATAAGGCTGCTACAGCCTCAGGTGGCAATCTGTACTGTCTGATTCGTGGCAAAACTATACCTTGCTTGAGAGTCACACGATGGGGTGTGATTTGCATAAAACCTACATCAGTTGGACCTTGCGCCCATAAATGCTGCGGTACATTTAGTAATCTTGAATCAAAATCACGTAATACATAGTGACCTTTGAAGTCTCTTAAAAACAAACGGACTCCTTCTGGGGAGCAGCAAATAACTGCACCTAATTCTTTCAATGTTTTAATGCCTAACAAATTTTCTGGACATGACTTCGTAAGTAACAAATCAGTAGTTCGGGACAATGGACCAACTTCTAGAGTTACTGGTTTTGAAATCTCGTTAACAATAGGCTTTCCTGAAAATCCAAGGGAAATATTTCTAGAGCCTGAGAGCGGAGCCCCTGGAACCTCGTCATGACTGATAGTAGTCCTACTTGCCCCTGTATCAATCAAAAAACTTTCTGTCTTTCCCTAATACTTGACTGTGTACATAGGGACCCTCTTGATCTACAGGTATCTCGATGAGAGGCAAGCCTACCTCCCTCTCTAGGCTGTTTCATGAATACTGCTGGTACTCTGGATACTCGGACTGTGCATACTGGTACATCTGCTGTGAAACATGCTGTGTTGCAGCGATAGGCTGCGGTACTGTAACTGTCTGTGGTGCATTCTGTGGTAACTGGGAAGTCTGTGTAACTTGTTCTTGTCTAGGCGGACGTGGTCTCTCTTTAGTCTTACCGGTAGCTATGTTGTGTTTCAGAACTGCACACTCGTTTATAAAATGACCTGGCTGTTTACAGTAATTGCAGGTCCCTTTAACAGGAACTGCAGGATGACTGGCTTGATTCGTACCCCTCTTCTGACTGTCTTGAGGAACAGATTGTGCAACTAATACTTTCATTTTTGTGTCTTTCATACGTCTCCTTTCATGATCTTGCTCTTCCCTGATTCTGTTCTGGTGGTACTGGAGCATCTGAAGCATTTGGGACGGAGTATTAGCTTGCCAGGTACTTTCGACTTTCAGGACTCGGTTTTTAACTTGTGGACTTGAATTCTCGACTAGTTTAGTAACAAAAAGATGAGGGTATGACTCGCTACTTGTTTTCAGACCACTGTTAATAATAAAACATTTCTCGAATCTAGAATAAAAATCACTAGTATCTTTATCTTGTTTCTGTTTACAGGCTGAGATTGCATCCCAATCTTCCTTTTTCGTGGCTAGTAACCTTGGCAAAACTTGTATCAATAACTCGGGCAATTCTTTACATTTTTCTCCTAGACCGGTACCCGGTACACGTGTTTTATCTTCAGCTTCTAGAGCTGTCCAATCTATCTTTTTCTCTCCCACCTCCCATTCTTTTTCCTTGAGCTTTTCATATATGCCCGCAGGCAACAGGACCTTTAACATTTTAATGATATCAGGATACGTGTATTCTCCCATACGGAGCATGTCCTTTAATTCACGGTGGAACCCTGCTGGATCTTTGTCGTGACAGGGAATTAACTTTTTCATCTCTAAGAGTTCCATCTTTGTAATCGGGGTGTAAACAAATACTCGTTCTAGATCACCACCCGCTGTCCTAACTGGGTGCACTTCTCGTAACGGATGCTGTCTGTCTATGTAGAATGGTTTACTTTCGGGGGGTGAGACATGAACAAAATGCGGATTCAGAAACGTTCTATATTTGTGGCGCTGTTCTAGAATGATACTAATTAATTCGGTACCTAGACCTCTCCATCTATAATATAGTAACTCGTTCAAAACATCATGTAATGGACCTGGATCAGAATGCTGACCCTCATACAAAGTGATGAGGTGCTGGATCATATACATACCCACCAGTCGCTGCTCGGCTGGGGGTAGTTTCAGAAACATTTGTGCCACTATTTCATCTGGAAAAGTGGTAGAATCAGTAGCCCATCGGACTGCTGATCGGGCTAGTTCTTGTTCATGCATAGTACTAAGTTCACTATAACCTATTCGTGATTTCAGAATTTTATCGGTAGCTTGGAATACTTGTTCTAGAGAACACTGTTCTGGTACTGGAGAAGGAACAGTTTTCTTGTAGTCTAGACGTGAATGTTGGTCGGAAAGTCTAGTTCTACCTACATACGCTATTCTGGTGGGATTCTCGTCGTCTACCTCTTCAGTAGAAGAGTCATTTTCTTTCTCGGTTGCTTGTGTCGCTTCTCGTTTCTCGTGTAACTTTATTATTTCTTTACGGATTTTCTTGTACATACTCTCTATACTGTTCTGTGTCTTGTGTCTTCCCTCGGCTATATGGTCACTCCACCTGGTCAGAACTTTCATTTCTTCTGAATCTTTTCCTGGATAATCTTGTTCTCTTATTAAACAATTAATTAAAAACTTTAAAATCATGAGCTGAATCTCGACTTTTCTTTGGACCATGGTGTCGCCAATACTTTCTGGATCTCTTCCTGTACGGATGAAATGATATATTCTGTCTAGATAACTTTTCATATTCGGCAGGGTGTCCAAATACTCGGTCACCCGTCTTACACGCAATGAATACAAGACCATGTCATCATCGCCTGGGACTGGATCATAACGGCATTCGGTAAGAGCTCGCTTGATATCTGCAACTGACTGAAATTTGGGTGTACGCTGTAACGCTAGCTCATGTAGCGTCATACGTCTGTGTTGAGGCGGGGTACGAGGAGAACCTCTCCCCGCGGCTCCTAGACTAGAATCGTCGACGGGTATTGTACGGGCTGGGAGAGTGACTGATGTAGCGGGTACTTGTACTGTATGCTGGACCGGGGGTACCGTAACAGGTGCTGCAACGGGTGCCCCGGTGGCTGGAGGTACAGGAATTACATTATTTACGGGAGCTGGCGGAACAGGATTAGCATATTCGGGGACTGTGTCGTCCAAGTAGGACGAGAGAAAAATATCAGCTGCGGTCGGTTTGTGATGTAGCTTAATCGGAACTAATGGCTGAAAATTACTGGATGCCTCTGGGGTTGCTTTTGGCAAGCCCTCGGCAAGAAGAGGATACATACCCTTAATAAGGGCATTTCTCTGTCTGTCTGACTGTTCGGCTTTAACTCGTTCACCTATTTCGATTAATTCCCTTTCTTGGGCTCTTTCTGAGGATTCTCTACTTAATTCTGCTTTTCTGAATTCTTTTTCGGTTCTTTTATGAGATTCCTTGCGCCATAACTCGATGGCATCTTTCTGTGACTGTCTGGCTTTCTTTTTCCATAATGCTTCTTCTACTCGCATGATGCACTCGGCATCCCATGTGCCTGATACAGGCCATCTATATTTCTCTTCGAGATGTCTGGTATAATCAGACCATAAATCTAGATATATTATGGCACTTAAGCCATGCTTATGATACATAAAATGACCTGGACTGTCCCTAGGCGGGACAGGGACTGCTTCCTCGAGCAGCCCTTTTCTAGTTTTTAACTGACGTAACTTAGAGAACAGAGGCAGGATTTAGTCTGGAATCTAGACACAATACAATACACAATAGACACAGTAATGACTGAAAAACAAATCATTCATACCACGACATTGAAAACACATTGGAATAACATTAAAATAACAGTTCGGACAGAATATTACCTGGAATACTGAGAACAGAAACACATGAATTTCTCGAGAACAGAACTTACTAGAATTTCTAGATGCACTGCTGAAACAGTACGAAACTTACCGGTCTCATAAAGAGACACGTCAGGACCCGCATCCACCTAGGTGGACACTTCGTGTTGGATTTGCGTACCCAAACCCACGGACCAGAGACAAATTAATTGACCCTGTCTAGATACTACCCCAGCAACGGTACTCACCGGGCAGCAAGAACGGAAAGCCTCGGACTGGACTGGACTGCTACGACGACGGACTACGAACTTCGGACTTCAGTTACGGGTGGGCCTCCGGATACCTCGGACCTTGAACTCTCGGCTTGGGCTCTGGTCGGGACTCGCCGCGTTCCTCCACCGCCTCGTCTGGATGCTGGACCGCAACCTCCGTCTCCTCCGTGGGCCTGAGGGATACTTGAAGCAGAAATATCTGCACGTGCACGGTATGGTTCCGTCACGGCTGCAGAGGATCAGGGGGCCTGCGTGGCTTCTCCGGCGCGTGGGGAAAGGGCAAGTCCCTATTCGGGCGCCATTATGTGGTAAATAAATAATTAAATACCGGTTCTATTTTTCGGAATAATCAATAAACGGGTAGCTCAATAAATAAGAGTCAAGATTCGAGGTAGCTGGAGTTTGCAGGTTTTAATAAAGCATAAAGGACAGGAACAGGACAACCTGCACGGGAATAGGATGGCAGCTGCCGGGGGCAGGATCTGGGAATAAGGGAATAACTTTTAATAACAGTGCACAGTATATATAGTTAAACAAAACACATTACATTCAATACAGTAGGCGTAGCAGTAGGCGGGGTTCGTAACAGTCGCGAAAGATAAGGGCAAAAAAATGATGTAACAAGAAGGCGTGTACAGGGCGTATACATAGACATGTGATGCAAACGTAACAGAATATGTCATAAATGGGGCGGAAACATGGAGGGGGCTACCTGAGCAGCCGGGACCTTTAACCTAGTGGTGCGCGCAAATGGGCAATGACGTGTTACCAGGGAAAACTGGGGGCTATGACTTCTGCGCTAGAAGAGGAGACTAAAGTCTGGAGGGTCAGAGCGACATGTACCTAGGCATATCTAGTATCTGATGTTTAGAGAACATGTTGATAGAATCCAAAAGTTATCAGGGTAAAGGCTAATAGACATTAAGACTGGTGCATGCATTATTCTACATGTAGTTCGTGTGCGAGGAATATTCTATGAATATTAATACAGTATTTCCCTTACATGGAGACATAAAGGCTAGACCATGACGGAAACTATTGATGTGATTCAGTAGCTTAGGAATGCAGAGAAGGAGGGCTGGACTGATAACTAGAAACATAACATACTCTTGGCAGACTGGGAGACAGAGCCAGGCCGGGCCGGGCACTGCGAGGCAGGAAGTAAGTGAAGGGTCAGGGATACAGGTGGGGGCTGTATCGCGCCTCGGAGAGGGTTCGGAAGACAGGAGCTGAATCTGAGTCCGGGCCCTTTTGAGGCCTAGAAACGGGGACAATTCAATGAATTAACGTGCACACTGTGAAATGTGGCAACGTAGGTTTGCATAGGCCTAATATTCGTTGCTTTCACGAAGACTGGAAACTAGCATACTAGAGATGGACACAACTGTAATTGCGTCTTTAATCGATCATAGGGAATACATGCATATCGATCATGCACATATAACATAGGATGGGGAACACGTAGGCACATATAACATGGCAAAATTTACTTTTCCACAAATTGACTGTGTATACAAAAAAGAAAAGACCAGTGCCAGCTGAAGACTTTTCTAAAATTCCACTAAAAAAGAAGAGAGACTGTGCAACCTCTTCTATTCTTTACCAACCTATCTCTCCAGCTATGCCTACTACTCCATATGCCCCATACTCTCCTGCACGCTCTGACTACAACCGAGATGAAGATCAGGACGCAGATGTGGGTTTTGGATATCCACAAAACCCATATGTAGACCCCAATTTACAACCATGGAGAAGGGGGGGTGAGCCAGACTCTGAGGGGGCTCTACCCATTACAGACCCTACTGTATACCCAGCAAAACCATCACCCACAGAAGACACAGTGGCTTTTAACTCTTTACTAGATAGAGCAGCAAGCTACCATAAGGTAGACATGCATTCAGATGCTGTAGAAGAGGACTTTCTATTTGATACACTAGTGACATCAGAAAGATGTATCAAAGCAGTCCCCATGTTAAAGGGTGTCCTAAAGCACGCAAATGACATATTTAAAGACACTGCTAGGGCACGTGTCATCAACCCTAGAATAGAGAAGAAGTATAGGGCTGCACCAGTAGACCCTACTTACATCAGGGGACAACTGCCCTTAGATTCATTGGTGGTATCCAATGCAAGAAAGCGTGCTAATTCACAAACTACTGGAGAGGCTCCTCCTCCTGATAAGGAGTCCAAGATTTTGGAAGCATCAGGCAAAAGAGTAGCTGCTCAAGCAGCAAACTCTTGGAGAATAGCCAATACTCAAGCCTTGTTGGCTAGATATGACAGGGCACACTATGACACTCTAGAAGAACTTCTCCAACACTTACCTGAGCCTTACAAACAGCAGGCAGATGAACTTATACAGGAGGGAAAGCTCATCACCAATGCCTCCATTAAGTGTGCTCTAGACGCGGCAGACACAGCTGCCAGATCTATCAACACAAGCGTACTGCTTAGGAGACACGCATGGCTGCGCATATCTGGATTCAAAAATGAAGTCCAGGCTACAATTCTTAACCAGCCTATAAACCCAGATTTTTTGTTTGGTCCAGCAGTTGACTCAATTCTGGACAAAATGAAAAGGACACGGAGACTGCAAAGTCCATGGGAGCTCTTCAGTCCCAACAACACAGAGGCTCCTTTCGTCGCCCCAACTATAGAGGAGCAGCGCGTGGTAACACATTGCAGCAATCCTCCACATACAAAACAAATACACAATCCACATACAACAAAAACACAAATTGTGGTGGATACAGAGGAAATAATAACAAAGGCAGAGGTTGTGGAGGCAATACCAATAGATCCTCCACTAATACCAAACAGTGACTTTCTGGCACTACCCCCAGACCATACAACACCGGTCGGGGGAAGAGTACAACAGTTTCTATCAGCCTGGCTAAACATCACTACAGACAAATGGGTCAGGCAAATTATCCAACATGGCTATTGCCTAGAACTAACATCAACACCACCCAACATACCACCCGTACACCGTCCAATGTCACAGGAACATATAACGTTATTGCAGCAAGAGGTCATCAGTATGCTGCAAAAGGGGGCCATAGGACCAGTCCCATTCAAACACCAAGGAACAGGAGTATATTCACTATACTTCCTCATTCCCAAAAAGGACGGGTCTCTCAGACCAATATTGGATCTCAGGCCCCTCAACCACTACATTTTATCAGAGCACTTTCACATGCTCACTCTGCAACAAGTCTTACCACTGCTGCGGCAGGGAGACTTCCTAGCAACTCTGGACCTCAAAGACGCATACTTTCATATACCAATACACCCTGCTCACGGAAAGTATCTCAGGTTTACAATTCAATTCAAGGACAACACTACCAGTTCAAAGTCCTACCATTCGGTGTAACAACAGCTCCGCGGGTGTTCACAAAATCCCTAGCAACAGTGGCGGCGCATCTCAGGAGACAACACATTCATGTGTACCCATATCTGAACGATTGGTTAATACAAGCGCCATCGGCCCAGCAATGTGCCAGCCACATGTCAAATACCATTCATCTCCTGCACAGTCTAGGTTTCTCGCTGAACTACCCAAAGTCACAGCTACAACCCTCCCATATACAGCAGTACCTGGGAGCAACAGTAGATACACTAGCAGCAAAAGCATATCGAAACTCAGCACGGATCAACGGAATGCAAGCGTTAATCCAAAGGTTCAAACCACAACACTCATTGCCAGCCCGAGTGTTTATTCAACTAATAGGCATGATGGCCTCATGCATATTCATAGTCCCTCATGCCAGACTACACATGCGTCTGCTACAGGAGTGCCTAGCACAGCAGTGGAACCAGGCTCAGGGACAATTAAAAGACCTAGTGTTGGTGACCAGTCGAGCAAACAACTCTCTGCATTGGTGGAATCCACAAAACCTTTGCAAAGGGCGACTGTTCCAGGAGCCTGTCCCACAAATAGGGATAACAGCGGATGCATCACTGCTAGGCTGGGGATCCCATGTCCTGCATTACACAGTCCAGGGACTATGGACTACGCAACAGAAAAAGTTGCACATCAACCTACTAGAGTTGAAGGCGGTCTTCCTAGCCCTAAAAGCGTTCAAGAAACACTTATGCAACAAAACCGTGTTGATCTGGACGGACAACATGACAGCTATGTATTACATTCAAAAACAGGGAGGAACACACTCTCCACAGCTATCACAACTAGCGCAGAGTGTGTGGAAATGGGCCATTCAGAGGAACATGTTTCTCATGGCAGAACATCTCCCAGGCAAGGACAATCAAATAGCCGACCTGCTCAGCAGGCACATTCAACCGATGCACGAATGGGAGATTCACCACTATGTGCTCCAACCATTCTTCCAGCAGTGGGGACAACCAGAGATAGATCTGTTTGCCACAAGCAAAATCGCAAAATGCCAGTACTTTGCCGCCAGGTTCCCACATCCACAGTCGCAAGGCAATGCGATATGGATGAACTGGTCAGGCAAATTTGCGTACGCTTTTCCCCCAGCTCCATTAATACCGCTAGTAGCACGCACAATGCGCCAACACTCGCTAACGCTAATCCTAGTTGCTCCCACATGGGCGAGGCAACCCTGGTATACAACGTTCCTACAACTGTCAGTGGTGCCTCATCAAAGACTGCGACTCACACCCAGTCTTCTGACTCAGAGCCATAGCGAAATCCAACACCCAGACCCGCACAGCTGAACCTAGCGATCTGGCTCCTGAAATCCTAGAGTTTGGATACCTCAACTTGCCTCCAGACTGCATGAATATTATCAAAGAGGCAAAAACACCCACTACCAGAGCATGTTATGCAGCTAAGTGGAAACGTTTCGTCATTTACTGCAGTAACAACTACATAAACCCATTAGATGCTTCTACACAAAACATCATTTGCTATCTCTTGCACCTACAACGTTGCAATTTAGCCTACTCATCCATACAAATACATTTAGCTGTATTAGCAGTATATCTCCAAAACAGGCAACACCTTTCACTGTTTAGAGTGCCAGCAATTAAAGCATTTATGGAGGGACTCAAACGAGTAATTCCCACAAAACACCCACCTTCACCAGTCTGGAATCTAAACATCGTTTTAACCAGACTTATGGGACCACCTTTTGAACCACTACACTCATGCGAACTGCAATTTCTCACTTGGAAGGTGGCTTTCCTTATTGCCATAACTTCACTTCGAAGAGTTAGTGAGCTCCAAGCCCTAACTATTCAAGAGCCATTCATTCAAGTACATGCAAATAGAGTAGTTCTCAGAACAAACACTAAATGCATGCCAAAAGTGGTATCCCATTTTCATATAAATCAAACAATAGAACTGCCGGTGTTCTTTCAAAATCCACAGACAGTAGCTGAAAGGGCCTTGCATACTCTAGATGTTAAAAGAACTCTGCTATACTATATAGATAGAACTAAGACATTTCGAAAAACAAAACAGTTGTTTGTTGCTTTCTCACCACAACACAAAGGCAACCCTATTTCAAAGTTGGGTATAGCCAGATGGATCGTTAAGTGCATTCAGATATGGTATTTAAAGGCAAAACGCACCTTAACAGTTCCCCCTAGGGCGCATTCCACACGCAAACTATGGGCATCCATGGCTTTCCTAGGAAATATTCCTTGACACGAAATTTGTAGAGCAGCCACATGGTCAACCATACATACATTTACCAAACACTATTGTGTAGATGTACATTCCAAACAGCAAGCTGCTGTAGGACAGGCTGTTCTCAAAACTCTGTTTCAGACTGCTGCAGCTGACACAGGCAGCCACCACTAGGGGAGATATTGCTATACATTCTATGCACAGATATGAATTCAGCAGCCCACATGCCTCGAACGGAATATGCTACTTACCAGTATGCATCTGTTCTTGGCATGTAGGGCTGCTGACATTCATATCGCCCACCCACCTCCCCGGTGCCTGTCGCGGTTGTAGCATTCACTCTTTGCATGGACATCTCTTACTGTACTATACTCCATCTCTGCCACATTGGTGAAAAACAATCTGAGGATGGAGAGGGTGCCCATGCGCACTGTAGTCCGAGGGAGGAGCCACCTATCTTGTGATACTTCGAAGACTCTTCCAGGACAACAATGTCCGGACCCAACACTAGGCGGCGATCTATGCACAGATATGAATGTCAGCAGCCCTACATGCCAAGAACAGATGCATACTGGTAAGTAGCATATTTCTTTCGACACATGTCATAAAAGACTGGACAATTTAAAAAACAATACATTTGTTAAAAGCCAGGGACGAGCTGTATTACACTGTGATATTAGAAACATATTATTCCTACCAAATAATCATGTCTTCTGGTTATTCCGTTACAATTAATTAATTATAATCCTTTTGCATCAATATGTTAAAAATAAAAGATATACAAAGTTTAAAATCTAGTCAATAATTTAAGTTTAAAAAGGTGTGAGGTCATTATACCATTCGCGTCACATTGGTGGTAGTGCTTAAAAAAAGAAAAATTAAGATGAATATACTTTATTTATTTAAACGTAACTTAACTTTCTCCTTCGTATGTCCCACATCCAGTGCAAAAATTTAGAAACAGCAATTATTATACTTTCAGGACAGTCCGTTTTAAAGATCCTTAGTGCCTCTGTCCCGTTAGTAATGCCCTTCAGCAAACATATAGACTTTAACCACTTAAGACGTGAGAGTTTGTACTCTGGGCAGATAAGATGTGGGCTATGCTCTCTGGTTGGGTATTACAGAATGGGCATGATACACTGTTTCCGGTCGACCATTTGCCAGTAAACAAATTAATGGTGAGGGTGCCCACTCTGTACTGGTGAAACCGTTGCCTGTCCTCGGGGGTTGTAATAATATCCCAATAAGATTCATAGGTTGGTTCGTGCTTGAGCTCTAAAAAGTCTTGTGTGAGTGATGGGCCGTTGCATCTTTGAAAGTCTCGCATTAACACCATTGACCAGTAGAGCTCCTTTAGAACCTTGCGGGTGGAAAAGGGTTATCTGCAGGTTGCTCCCACAATTTACCCAGACCCATAGCGCCTTAACCGCTCTAAACCATGGAATTCTACTTGCTGAGTCCATATCCCGGACTCTGAGTAGGGCCTAGGCATACTGAGAGAGTTCTGGTGTAACCCAGAGCCTCCTCCAGTATGCGGCGGGTCTGTACCACGCCACATCCTCAATTCGCTGGCAACCCAAGTCTAGTTAAAGGGGCATGAGTGGCGTAGATGGCGGAAGACCCACTAATCCCCTCACAAACTTATTTTGGGAAATAACTAAAGGTGGAATGTTGCTAGGCCCCCATAGTTCAGCCCCGTACAATATAGAAGCACGTATCTTGGTATCATAAATTTTAAGTGCTGGGGCGATGGGTTTAGTGGCCGAGCAGCGCAGTTCCCTTAAGAGTACTCCCGCCAGTTGTGCGTGTCTGGCCACTAGATGGTTAATATGGGGTTTCCATTCAAGCCTTGAACCCTCCTAGGTAGGTGAAGGATTGAGTCTGTTCGAGCAATTCACCATTCATGGTGGCCCTCCCTTTCACAAACTTATGTTTGTGCATGACCATAAATTTGGTCTTCGACACATTAATGGTTAGTCCGTAATCTTTGCAGAATATTTCAAAGCGCCCGATTGCTTTCTGAAGCCCTTGTTGCGTCTTAGAAATTAAGAGTATCATCAAAGTGGTATACCATATCCCAGGGCCTGCAATCTAAATGCTACTAGTACTAGTACTAGTGAGCCTGCAGCACTCCTTGTGCCATCTACACAAGTAGCCTTTCAAACATGCCTCAGGCCTGCCATTGCAGTGCCTATGTTTGCAGTTTACTGCCACTTCGACTTGGCATTGAAAACTACTTGCCAAGCCTTAAACTCCCCTTTTATTGCACATACGTCATCCCTAATGTAGGCCTTAGGTAGCCCTGAGGGCAGGGTGCTGTGTACCTAAAAGTTAGGACATGTACTTCTAAGTTTTACTATCCTGGTAGTGACAAACACATAGATATGTTTTTCAATACTATAAGACTTACTCCTGTCTTAGGCTTGCATTGGGTATTCCATAAAACACTTTTAGGTTGTAATTCCTGATCAGAAAGGAGTAGCTGCATCATGTTTCATATATTTGGAATGGTAATCATATTTGGAATGGTAATGACAAATCCTCTTTACTGGTAAAGTTAGATTTAATATCACTGTTTTAGAAATGCCACTTTTAGATAGTGCAAAGCACACAAAAATGTCTAGCTGGCTATTTCGAAGGCTGCCACTAATTTAAGCAGACTGGTACCAAACTATCTAATAAGATGGTCAACATCGTTTATTCATGATTATTCTTCATGTTTTCATATTTATTTAAATATGACAGAAAGAAAAACACTTCAAGAAATTATATAACATCAAAGCAACTCTTAAAGCAACAATCAATTTGCAAACAGTTATGCAGATTATACCAGTCAGTAGCAAACAAACAATAATGTGAAAGGTAATCTGTGCCAACAATTTCAGAATAGCAACTGCGGATTACTGACCACAGGGGAATCAACATTCCGAGGAACATAGGATATACATTTTTAGTACATTATTTTTCCTGTTGCGAGCAATTTTTTTTACTAGAATTGGGCCCCTATTGGTGCTTTATGCTACAATCAACCTGTGCTAGCGTTACCTGACCCTGGCTTTTGGCTCGGTGTGCAGATGTGTGTAATATTTTTTAGCACAAACAGTGCATGTACCGTTTTTTTTTCTTTTGTTAGTGTATGAATTTTTCTATTGTTTTAAAGCTTTTCTTTACCACCTGCTTTTAATTGATGGTATTTGAAGGTGCAATTTTCCACAAGTTTTTAATGACCTCTCATACCTGTAATTGAGTGTTATTTATCACGTGTTGTTTTTGACATGTAGTAAATTATTGCATCCATTAAATAGCGCATGTGGACTAAGGACATGTAGTATTTAACACACGTGCTAAATAAAACATACTTTTTAACTCATGATCTGATGATTCATTAAAATCAGGTGCTATTTATTCCTGCATGTGGTAATCACCACTATGCCTAACTCATAATCAGGGCTAAAGAAGGGGATACGGACTCATCTCGCTCGGCAGATGCTGATATGGGTGGGTCAGAGCCTGAATTGGAGGAAAACACATCCAGTGCCTACAACCAACAGAGGTCAGTCAGCATCCCAGAGAGGATGTAGTATTGGGTGACACAAATGCTCCTACAGCTCCAGATGTTTTTGACAACTTCTGTCAACCAGAGCTTAAGTCCATGGGCCTGATTCACAAACTGCACTTTGTAGCACTACAAAACATGCTACAAAGTGCAGGTGTTGCCTATGCTTAAAAGCGTGGAGTTATCTGCCCTAACTGACAGAGCCTCAGCACATGTCAGTATAGGTTTTAGTAGTAAATGTGGGAGGGACACAGGGGAGTGGATGAGAAAAGGGGCAGATTTACTACTAAAGGGAACAGGCTTAGGAAGGAGTAAGAGGGGTTTACGGAGGGTTAAGGAGGCGTTTAGAAAGGGACGTCACCCACCTACACAAGAGTATGCCAATTGTAATAGTCTGGGGTGTGGAGACATGTAACTTACACTTTTTTAGTAAAGTTATATTCAGAGTTTGTGAAAAGCAAAAGTAGTAAACGTACTACAAAGTATAAAATTGCTCAAAAGTAAAACTTATCTTAGTGAATAAAGCCCATTATCTCTATATTAGTTGAGACATCACAATGGTCCAAGTGCAAAAAATGAAAAGACATTGGCAAACTGTTTTTGTAGTTGTCTTGCCACCTGATATACTACAAGACCGATTCCTCCAGTTGTCAGTGATATTTGTCATGGTAGGCTCTTTCTCGTTATAACTGTAAAAGCCATGTCTTTGGATAGAATGGATGGCTAAGTGGAGATAGCTATCAAAAGATCAGCTTTCACAATTAAACTCTGATTGTGTGTGTGTGTATTCAAGCCACAAATCCCAATGAATATTTAATTAATTACAGTAGGTACATATTGTACTTCTATGTTGTGGGGACTGTGCTCGTTATGTGGATATTATGGAGTAGGAGGTCTTATTCCTCGAGACCACCTTCCTTGGAAGGAGCACTTTGAGCAGCATTCATAATTTCTGTATGCAATCCAAGGACAATGACTGGATGAACACTATTTTGATCGTCCCATTCTAAGGCGTAGATTCTTCCACCTGTAGTTGATAATCCGATTAAAATATGCCCAAATAAACAAGAACTAGTTGTGTTATAATTTCCCAAACATCAGATCATCTATCAATTGCAGTTCTCCTCCTGTCACTAATCACAATTGTCAAGCATTCCTTTTATTAAAAATCCCACTCCATCCAGCTTAGCCTTCGTGAGTGCCTGTTTCAGTCTGGAAACAGGTGCATATCTCCTCTCATCATTAAAAGGCATCCTCGTTGGATTAAGGAGCCCTGAAGTAATCAGCAAGTACCATTCCTCCCCTCAACAGCTAGGGTTTGTTCATTGTATCACTTACCAGATGTCCACCAAGAGGCAGGCCTGATTAAAATGTGTACAGACAGACACTTGGCAGGAGGGCATGGTTGTGTGCCTAAGGAAGTATAGGGGGAAAGCATCTAGTGTGGCCTCTGATAAATCTATTGTGCAAGTGTCCTGCTCTGCTAGATATTAAGATTTCTGACAATTACATCTTGCACCTTCCAAACCACAATATATCCCTACAGTCTATAATTCATCTGGTTCATCCAGATTATTTATTACATCTCCAGACACTCTGGACACAACATACCAAGTCACATCTGCCACATTAACGCGTTCTAGGTTTAACAGTGGATTCCAGGCACTGCCACTTTGCAACAGCCCCATTCAGGAAATTCTAACTATCATCTGTGAAAAATCTGCTCACCAAAGAACTGGGATCAGTGAACAGGTTTCTACCAAATTAGGGGTCAGGTCTCCACACCTGCCTTTTGTATGCTTCTTCTCTGAAGGCACTGTCAGATACGCAACATGCTCCAGGACTTTAGATTTCATGTTAATTACAATAAATGCCTATGGATCCATTGCAGGAATTTCTCTTCACTGGGGCCTACTTTTGGATAGACACATTTATGGAATTTCTGCCTTCCGGTATGGTGGTAAACACTTCAGATGCACGAAGAATTGTCTGTGTGCAGGAACACTGTCTGCCTGTGGCTCGTTGTCCTCTAGCCCGGTGTATGGCCAAAGGTCATGTGCAGCAAGGATGGAAATACTTCATGGAAGCTGGCTGGAGTATATCATCAAAAATCCACAGAAATTCAGTGAGAAAAAACTACAGAAAGTGAAACCATGGTTAGGATTTGGTTAGAACACTTTAACTTACAATAAAAAAAATTATTACAACAGTTATCATTGTGAAATAAAATAGAAAAAACACTGAAATTAATAATAGTTAGCTATGGAATCAAAAACTTGCGAAACAGCCATGCAGACCCATAGCAAGTACACGAATAAGTAACATCACCTATAGGAACATCATTAAATAACAAACTCTCGAACCAATAAATAATACTGTACTCACAGTTGACTCATTTATAGCGTAATTGATAATGTAATCTGACCTGTAAATCATGCATGACGATCGTAATAGCTTTTTTTTACATCATGTATGAGGCCATTAGCACTGTAGTTGATGTGTAGTTTGCTTTTCTCTTTTGAGAAGTACCAGGACATGACAAATACATAACAGTATGTATCCAATTAGGATTGAAACCTGGCTGCTTTTTAACGATCAGATCTTCATTTTTAAACCGAAGTCGGAATAAATATTGAGAAAAGCGACAAAATACAGCCCCCCCCCTTCTGTAACATAAACCTAAAACAGAAAATACATAACGAAATCAGTTAGAAAGTATTTGAATGTTGAGAAAATTGTTTCAGAATTAATTTTTTTAAACAAACACAGGGATAATCGCCATGTTAAAAGAGAAGCTTTACATATTTATACAAATTCATTCACGTCCACCAGCTCTTGGTTGTTCCAGAACATTAAAACGTAAACCAATGGTTTATATTTTATTTCTAAGAAAACTGGAGCCCTAAATCAGATTTGCCAACATTTGATGATTCCGCATTTTAATTACTGTTACCGTGTGCAATTATTTTACACAATTCAGTTTGATTGCTCTATACAATGATGATCCGTAAATGTTCAAATAACACGACACGCTATGCCTAGCTGAATATGTTTTTACCAAAAGGCATAAAGCTGGAGAAGGCTAGGCATAAAGCTAGAGAAGGCTATACAAAGTAATGTGTCTCCACTTTCAGAAGACGATGGAGAGGGAGCAGTTTCCATAACAGGTACATTTCAGACATCCACTGGAACAAGTGTGGTGAACGAAACCGTAGAACAGCGGTTCTTAACCGGTAGTCCGCACACCCTTGAAAAATTGCAACATCTATTCTGGGAGTCCTTAACTGTTTAGAAAATTAAATAATATTGGCAGATTAATACATGATATATAGAACAAACAAAATCAAAAATGTCTGATATCTACTTGTGTCTGTATTTTTCTGTTATTTTAAGAGTGAAATCGAAGAAATTGCTTAGGCAGCGGTCCCTCACTTCTGGGAGGAACAACATAAGTCAGAAGCTTAAGAAACGCTGCCGTACAGTACAGGGAATATATCTCACCTCTTTAGTGGCGAATAATAAGAGGCTGTCTTGTCATATGGCAGCTCTGTTGTCTAAGTAAGCGCCCTTGTCCGCCCCCTGTCACGAAAGCCCATCGCACCCCTCCCCTTCTCGTCCACTACTTACAAACCGCCCCTGCAGCTGTTTGAATTTAGCTCCCCTGTTCAACAAGCCACGCCATTGGCCAGGTGAGAGTCACGTGGGGGAGATTCAGAGCGCGCGCTTGCTGGGCTGTTCATTTGTCGGCCCCTCCCCTTCAGTTTCTTTCATTCGTCTCGTCTGGGGAGCCAGCAGTGGCGGTAGGAACGGAGAGAGCAGAACTGGGACACAACGCTTTTTATTTTTTTAGTTGTTTACAACTTCTCTTCCCTACCGTTGCCTTTTTTTATAAATATAATTTTATTGCCATCTGTATCGTACATGTAACGGCAGCGTGTTGGTATCCTCGGATTTTTGCACTTTAGTTTTTGCTGGTTTCGCCAGGCGCAGCGTGCATTTTGGAATTGTAGCAGTGTCTGGTGTCTTGCATCCTCCCGGTTTAGTATTGTCCCCTTGCACGTCTGCAGCCTCTTTTCTCCCGCCGGCGACATGGCCACCTCTACGCCGGTCCAGGGCTCGCGCTCGAGCTCTCGCAGAGGCAGCGCGGTTGGCACCCCTCTCAGTCCCACGCGCCTTTCGCGGATGCAGGAGAAGGAGGAGCTGCGCCACCTCAACGACCGCCTGGCCATCTACATCGACAAGGTGCGCAGCCTAGAGTCGGAGAACAGTGGACTCCGGCTGCAGGTGACGGAGCGCGAGGAGGTGCGCACCCGCGAGCTCACCGGCCTGCGCCAGCTCTACGAGACAGAATTAGCCGACGCCCGGCGCGCGCTCGACGACACGGCCAAGGAGCGCGCGCAGCTGCAGATCGAGCTCAGCACTCTGCGCTCCGGGCACGAGCAACTGCAGAACAGGTGAGTTGTTTTTATGAGAGATGCTATGTATTGTAAACCTGGTGCATCTCTGTACAGTGAGCTTTCATGCAAGAATGCGGGTCAAGTGATAAGTATTCAAAATGTTCATTGTGCGTATGCGACAACGAGAACAAGTGGAACTGGAGGTTTGCAACTGCATTGAGCGAAGGGGACTTGATTCAAGCAGTGAGGGTAGACTGGTTGAGGTAACGCTAGCTGACAATGTTGTTTCACGTGGGTCGCTTGCATAGTTTGTTTATTTTGCTGTGTGTTCGTTCTTCCCGTTGAGGGATGTCGCACTCTGCAGTAGCTCGCATTTCTTGCCTATACATTAGGTACTCGATGGGAAGCCTCTTGTTCCTAGCGTAAAATCAGAGGTTTAGTCTTTGGGCTGCATTGTGTCTGTGGTGCATTGTTTCATGTTGCTTTTAGGGCGTTACTTAACTCTAAAACAGTGTTTATAAGGAGGACACGTGACCCAGTACCCACTAGAGTAACTGTTTCCTCCCTAAAATGGGGAAATGAGCGTGCAACGGATGAATTAGTTTCATTGAATATAATTGTATGTGGTTTGATTATTTTATCAATGGAACAACACCTACATGCAGCCTCTTCGGTAAGTCACACTTGCTGCTTAAGCCAAAACATGATTCGGGCCATTTAAGGTGGCCTGATGCCACCTGTGTTGGGATGAACTATTTGTAGTACTAACTGTCCACGTGGGTGGAGGTGAGTTTTGTCCCAGTCAAGCAAAAACTAGGGCCCCTGAGTACCAGGCAGAAGAATCGGGGGAATGAATACAACAAAGCAAAACAAAGGAGGCTGTCTGGTCCATTTAGTTGGAATAGCTCACCATAATCCAAGGATGCTTAAAAAGTCACGTGTGTGTATCATCGATTCAGAAAAAAGCATCACAAATCATCAGTCATTATCCTAGTTCTCATAAAAAAAATATGTAGTACTAACTGACCACATGGGTGGGGGTGAGTTTTGTCCTGTGAGACAGGTGCATGCTGCACCAAGCAGCTCATGCCTCATCTATAATTTGTCCGGGTGGTGTAAGGAGGACTTTCGCCTGCGTGATTGTACATACTTGGAATACCTGTGCTTTGTGTTTCGGTCATATTCAGTTGTGCGAAATACTGTTCTTCTGTGAATGTTGTACCGAAACACTAAATTGTCTGCCTTTCCCGACAATTGTGCATTCCACGAAGGGTGTAACTAAAGACGTTTTCACCCCGCTGTGTCATGTTACTACGTAGTTATTTTATGTAAACGCGCCTTTGTGTGCCATACACAGCTGTTGTCAAGTAAGTCTGAACTGTCATGCGGACTTATTGCGTGCACGCGTGTTTCCAGCCGAACACTGGTTGTGCTTGCTGTCAGCAGTTTCTTTTACCGTGCCTGGCAGAGTTTTTTTGCTAGTATACTGGGATTATATGCTTACAGGAGCAGGCGAGGTTAAAGGTCACAGCAGCTTCACAAATCCGCAGCAGAGCTCACGAGCCTGACATGCCATCTGGCGAACATTATAGCTGGCCACTGCAAACCAGCGTCTGAAGCAGCTGCACTGACACCTCGCGTGCACCTTTCGGACTTCATAAATATGATGTACTGGGCGCAAACTTCGTGAGCGTTTCATAGCAGTGGATGCTAGTGATATTCTGTAATGCAATTGTGCCAGCCTTTAGCCTTACGAGCTCCTTCTGGATTTGCCATTTAGCAAATGTTTCAAATATGGGCAACTAACAGCCCCGTTGTAGTAGCATACAATGACCGGTGCCAGCCATCTGTGAAAACCGGAGCTTGTCTCATGTCTTGGAAGAGTTTGTGGTGGAGTTCATTTTAGTTTATTTTTATTAATTGTTTTTTTGTAAAGCGAGTTCTCCACTCGAAATGGCGGTAAACATTACCTTACAGAATCGCGTTGCTTCGCAAGACGGGATGCAATAGATTTGTATTTAATACTTATGCCTGTATAAATGAACCTGTTAAAAATGTGTATATCGTTTACCCCACACACTTTCAACTTGATTACCATTTTGTATATACTGATTTGTGCAGCCTCAATGGCGAACTGCGCAGGATGAATTGAACCAGTAATAGGGAATTATAGTGCAGTTAAGTGTATGTTTGATGGGACTGATAGGATTAAGAACAATGTCTGGGCATTACTAAACCAGACAAGACTAGTGTAAGTTTGCTAAACAGCGACGCAACTGAGTCTATGCTTTTCCTTATAGGTTAGCTAGCATTTAGAAGTTCAAATTGAATGAGTTTCTTTTAATCAAACTTCAATGGATAAGCAGTTTGCATCCTTGTCATGGAGTTGGGAATCAAATTCATGTATCCACTTTTGGTTATCAGAACCAAACACGGGGTATGGCACCTGTTGCTCTCCAGACTCTGGGAAACATTTGATTATAGACAGCATGATAGTGGCCACAGAGGTCAGACTGCCAGTGAGGGAAACCACACCTACAAAGTGAATTCGCCTTGTATCGGATAGCACCGTTCATTAGGCCCATATTCGTCAGCTGTAGTATCTAAGCCACAGAGTAGGAGGGTCACTGCAGTGCTCCCAATCTGTTTATTTATTTTAGACCAATGGCCTTTAAACCACAATAAAATATGACCGCAAGTACATATATAATACATTTCATCTTATAAAACCATAAATTACCCATGTAAAATATATATTCAAATAAAATCTGCAGGTAATCCTGAAAAATACATCCGCACTCCTACTAATTCTCAAACCCTGCACTGGCTGCCCTCCTGACTCTTCCAATAGCACATGCTATGTCTAAAAAGCGCATATCAGTTGAAAATTCTGCAGTGTGCAGATAATAGTTTTAGGGCTGCATACGTGCTTCTAGAATATCCCATGCCAATACATGGATCAGAGAAAGGTAATGGGTAACATGGATATCGGTGATGGAAAACTGGGGACCTGTAGACATGCCAATCCTACTGAACCTGGCTGCATTGTACAGTGACATTGATTGTGCTGTACATTCTGATTTTGGTGACATAGGTCAGAAGAGTTTCTCTTCCTTGTGTGTGTGTTTTTTTTTTAATGAGTATGCAATCCTTTTTTGGGAGAATTATTCTCTTTTCATTGATAACTGAAAATTGTAGACAGTACAAGACTGATTGTGAGGAATGGCATGGGGTAGCAATGTGTAAAAGTATTTAGATGAAGTAAGTAGAATGACGAAAAGAGGTGGTGGCAAGTTGAGTGAGGTGAAAGTTGATCCAGAATGTTTGGAATGAGTTGAAGGTGGGAAAGAAGAGTCCAGGGAGGGAAAGTGAGAGAGGATGGAGAAACCTATTTTTGTATTCTGTTTTGGGCATTGTTGGATCAAATGTCATGCTGGTGCCACTAGAAATAAGTGAATGGAAGCTAGGTGCTTATCTGAATACGGGCTGCTGGTCTCGTGAATTTTGCTAGACGGTTCTCTATCATTTTAAAATATTTTGTTCGGTCTGCCCCTAAATTATATACATTTGTATTGCACACTGGCTCCAAACTCTTATGCTGCACCCATTTAAATTGAGTGCTACAACAGCTCATTTTAACTAGGCTGCGCCCACCCTCTTGAGCAGATTCCAACTACCACAGTCATGTGCTTGTATATGAATTTGGGAAGTATATTGGGTTAAAATACCATGCATTCTGTGTCAGCGTGCAATACAAAGAAGATATGCCTTTTTTAATGTTATTTGAATGCAGCATTGTGCTACAAATGACGATAGTAGTAAAATAATTCCCAGTCTTCAGTTTGGGATTCCTGCTCTTGAGAGCATATCGGTGCTCAGGATGCCACAAATTCAACCACAGTGTTGTGATTATTGTACCCAAATACCTAAATTGATCTTTCCTTAGATATTGGGAAGGTGGTCGGGCATTGATCGTTTAGTAACCTCACATTTTGCAGTAATAGCCGATTTACACCTCTAAAGTCTGGAAACAAAATACTGCATTTTCCAAATGTAAAAAATAATCCTATGATGATCTTGGACTCCTGCGTAGAGAAGTGTACCAGCCTGTAAATTATCTTCTAGTCACTATTCCACCTAAAACCCAGATTTTAATCTTTCTACCTAATTGAGGCGGCCACGGGCTTCAGTTTCGGGGTTAATCTTTCTACCTAATTGAGGCGGCCACGGGCTTCAGTACCGGGGTAAAAAGGGGGGGGGGGAAATCCCTGTCTCGTTCCTCTCCTAAATTGAGCAGACTTCATTTAGATTAACTTTCTCCACTCATGTTTTGTAGACCAGTATAAGCCATAGAAAACATTGACCAAATCCCATACTTGTCAAGGTTGTAAACATAAAGGCCCATTCAACTAAGTTGAATGCCTTTTTTGGCATCTAAATTTGAGAACTTGTTCTGACACTGATGCCAATTAAAGGTGATTATAGGGATACCAGAGGGTGGAATCTGTTTGATCTATTTATCATTTTGAATTGGGTATGAGAATCTGATTATGACCCAGGAGAGATGGTTTGTAATTACTTCTGCCGTCAGAAGGGCTTGGGCATTAATCAGCAATATGAAGCTGTATTTTTTTTTCTGTAATAAGAGTATTATGGTTGTTTTAAGATTTGAGACACCCTTCAGTCAACGCAGATAGGAATGTGGCCTGCTGTACAGTTGTCCATATGAGAGCTGCCTCCCATATGCTGCACACATAAATGAATCTTTGGCAACTTATTAAAATTGTCACTTCTGGAACATAACCCTGATATTTATATATTCAAGCAGACAGAAAGGGGGGCAAAGTAGCAATCCAGAAACCACAGGAGCACCGAGACCTAGGCAGATGTAGTGTACCTGGAGCAGGAAAATTCTATGAGTAAATTCAGTTTGGTACCCATTGGTGATGTATGTTGTGTTAAAATCTGGTTTCTGCTGTACATTATATGCCGGGTTGTGCAGCACACCTGTTCCTTCCTCCTCTCAGTCTCAAAGGGTTTGCTAGCATTGGGTATTCCTCAAGAAGCTACAAGAATGTAAGTCTAGATCAAATTAGAAAGTGGGTACAGGACCTGTGCTCCCCCTAACCCATATGGCTCCCATTGAATGAGATTCAAACCTTCAACCAGCTACATGCCATAATTTGCCCTCTACACATGTCTTCTCTGCCCTCCATCCCATTTTCCACAGAGCTCCTTCCATGGTCAAAGGCCATGGCATTTCTCCCCTCATGTCAGCACTTGCCAGTTACATTGGATGAAACCACTTGTGTGGGTGTAGGAATTCCTTCCTGTCCATGCAACTCCTCCTAATAGAAATAGACGTGAGGGTAGATTGAGATAATCACGTGTGTTGCTCCTAGGTGATTAATCAGCATTTAGAGTATTCACTAGAAAGATAGTTACTGAAGGTAAGTAACGCATTTGAGTTTAGTCAAATTTCAGGGGAGTGGTGAATTTGCTACTATATATCCTATGGTAGATGTCAACTTTTTTTGTAAACAATAATCAACATTTGTCATTCGACATGGGAAGCAACATCAGCACTACAAAGGAACATATGGGTGTAGATTTGTGTGTAAAATTACACACGAGCTAGCACTCAAAAGAGTATCATATACAAAATTAAGACCTAAAAATGAGCAGCAATTAACTACTTTAGGGAACGTTTAGATTAGAGACCTAACAGTAGACAAAAACTGTTCGAATTGGGAAGATTTAGAATAGTATATTGGCAACAATCGTGCCAAAATTAGAGTTGCAAGTGTCCATGTATTGAAAAATGACATTGCTAAATCTGAATGGAATCCAGCAGGATTGTTTTATTGATCGAAACGGAATTGAGATGGAGTGAGTCGGTCATTTATTTTCTTTGTGACTCGAGCTTTTTCTGCATAAAGGCTACGTGAACATTGGAGGCGTTAAGACTTCTCAAAGAGTTGACTCGCTTCTGTGAACATTTAGGAACCTATTGTAGGTATAGGCATGAACCTGCTTGGCCTTCAATAACATTTCTTAATGAGGGTTTTGGGGTCACCCTATTTGGAAGTGTAGAGAAATGCTGTAGCTAATGGTGCATTTCAGACATCCTGCAACAATATGGGTCTAATCTTGGTAAGATTGAAAGATCACTTAACATGCTGGTGGCTGGGAATTCTTAAACACATGGTAAATTTAGAGCATAAGGTGCATTTTATGGCTGTTGGGTCAACTACTCAATGTGGTATTATAGAAACATTGCAAGAGTTTGGGATTGTCTCCAACACATTTTTGGGTGGTTCTATAGGAGATGGTGTATATCACATTAGGAAAGTCAAATTCTAAAATCCTGGTAGGTTGTATGTGCACTTTAAATCCATCTTGCTGTTTTTCGTAATGGCCTTGGTATCACACTCCATTTCCAAAACACATATTTTACCTGTACTGTCCTCTGTAAGCTTGCACAATTCTCCCAATGTGCACGCTTTGCAAATTTTATAATGGGTCTACGGGAAAATCACTGGCTTTTTTTTTTGTGCTATTCTTTACTGGTCTTGAACATTTTGGGGTGAGTGCTGATTTGTAAGATGCATGCCTTTGAAGAGTGCAATAAAATGCTTCACTCAACAGTTGCAGTACTTTCCTAGATCCATCCAACTGGGCTTGTGGACTACTAAGTATCAGTATATTTCCTAGTATCCGCATGCCCTGACAGGCAGCCTATCCCACAATAGCAGGAGTTGCCTTTGGATAATCGAGGCGCACAGCTCTATAAAATTAATTGTTCCAGCTCCATCCACGCCATAAGCCGCCATTTCAAGGTCCAAAATAAAAACAGACTGAGGAAAGTGTGGGTGTGGGGTGTTTGAATTTCCTATTGGCGCAGTTAACATTTTGAACACGTTCATCATGTCTCAATTAGCACACATGGACATTGCTACATTACTCACCTTCACTCTAGTTTTCTATGGTAGCCAGTTAAATCACTTAACCGTTTTGCAGAAGACCCAAGCTATTACTTTGCATTTTTCCTTATGTCTTCAAATCATTTTCACGCCTTCCCAATGCAAGCAATATACAATGCTGCCAGTTCCCTTCATATATTTCCCAGTTAGCCCACTTTGACATCCAACAGTTGCATAGCAAGCACACATGCTGTTTTCCATAATGCATGATTTTCCTAGTATACTTATGTTGTGAACGTCAAAATGCTCTAGGTATCAGATTGCTGTTGCTACTTGTGCCGTGTATTCACTTCGTTAAGTGACATTACTGTGGTCAGCCTTTGGTGTTGGTATCTTTTTTGGACTATGGATAACATTGCTTGATCTTCTAGCACAAAAGGCATCAGCATTGGTAGCATGGGGAACTGGTTCAGTCTAATTCCAGGTGTTGAAATGCTGGAGTAGAGGTATTTTGTTTTCATCCTCTCCCCAGATGCTGTACTCACCAGAAGCCACTTTATGCCTCCTGCTCTTGTCTCCAGTGGAGATTTCAGAAGGACGCTTGCAGTTCTTTTTCTGAGAATGCACTGCTGAGTTTCTTGACCGGATTTGCTTAGTTCAGAACCACATCTCTAGAATTCATGCAGTTTCTCTTACAAGTACTTTGTTGCCCCTAAGTGACCCATTAAAAAATACAATCAACATATGTACGCTATTGTTAAACAACACTCCTATAGGCAATGTCCAACAGATTCATGTGGAATACCCTGCTCGGACACTTGTTATGCAAGATCATGCTACTAGCTCTGACCCGGCCCTATCAGTCTTTTAAAGGTACTTGCCTGAAAGTGAACCTGACTTTTTTTTAGGTCTCGCCTGTCGATGCGCATGCGCATCGAGCTTGCGAGCCTATTGCGGCTTAAACAACTTTTAACTAAGAAGTAAGGAATCGTGGCGATTCCTTGCAGTGCCCGTGACTTTTAAGCTCAATGCGCATGTACATTGAGCTTAAAAGCGCGTGCACAGCCGCAATCGCCGTCAGCCGCATTCCTCCGACACCTTTTGAAGTGAAGCTTAGCTTCACTTCAAAGGCCCGGCTTCTTAACACCCACATGCCGCTCTCCCCGCTCCGCCCCCTCCCCTGCCCGCCTTGTTTCTTTTCCTTTTTATTCCACCCCTCTCTCCTTCCTTTTCCATCTGCCTTACCCTGCTAGCGGCCCCTCATCCGTCACATGCTGCCCTGTCACCCCTCTCCCCTGCCTCTGCTCCGTGCAGATTTTACCCCTGCGTTCCGTCTCTCATGGCCCGTGATGCGTCCCTGACTCACTCTCAGACTTCACAGAGACTGTTAGGTTTCTTTGATTGTAAAGGGGATTGTTGGGGGGCGGGGTGTTTGCAGATGACAGAGGCGCTTACACTGCCGTCTAGTGAAATAGATGGCTTCCACGCCATGTCAAATCTCCCATTCGGCTCCGCGGTCCCTTTATAATCTTACATTTCCGATATGTGGCAGTCTTCTCTCATTCTGCCTGCATTGCTCTTAGGTCTCTTGGAGTGGCGCTACTGCTACAGCAAGAGGTTTGCTTGGGGGCAGGAACGTGGCGGGACTGGGAGATGATGCTGGTTTTACTCCTGACTACCGAGGTTCAACAAAAATCTTTACATTTTTGGCAGATCGCCTCATTTGCTCGTGCATGTAAACGTGAATGTAACATGCATGTTTGCTAATTGCACGTTCACCTCTGGAGCTTCTTGGCGCTGAATAACCGAGGTTTACTGTTACCCGCCGCAGTGATACTCATTTTATGTTTCATGTAAATATGTCATTTAAAAGCACTTGTATTTTTTACTGTCCCAATCACGCGTACACCCCTCCGTTTTGTGTAATCTAATTCACAGCACTGCGCTGCGCCAGATATACAGGGACGTGTCTGTAGAGCTCTGTTTGTCACTGCAACAAGATCTACGCTGTGTCGGTCAGGGGGTTTGCTGCAGAGGCAGTCTTCTGAGGAACTGCCTCAGTTGTGTGATCCTGGGCAACTCGCTCTGTATCACTGCGTTCAGATCGGCATTCATCAAAGTGAAGCAAACCAAAGCCAGTGCCTACCATTGTGTGAAAATAGGACAGTGTGTAATCTTATTTCAAGCAAAAGTCATACATCTCAGGATGCGCTCACAATCCCTAAGTTATCACAAATTCAACACCCTGCAAGTGGAATGTGTTAATTTGTGTGCGTGTGAATTCGAGATCCTACATTTTTTAATTAAATAGTGGAAAGTATGAGGTCCTAGAACAATGCCCTCGAGGGACCCCTCTGCCACACCCTGAAAACGCCCATTATTATATGTGCACACATGTTGGTTCTATGAGAGCAGTTACTTCACAGCCTTAAGGCCACACTCCATGTGACATCCCTTTTATGCACCATATGAACATGACCTGCACTTGCTTAATTCTTAGATGTTTGTATTTAGCCCCTATGCAGAGGGTTGAGGCGATGAGGAAGGTCACGTGCCCAGTAGATGTCCCAAGATCGTGAAGACAGGTTGTCTTTTATTCTGAACCCTCTCAGATGTATGCATGACCTTACCATATGCATGTTCTTTCATATGCCTGGCCCTAAGATGTCCCCAGACATGCCTGACCATAACATACTGTGAACAGAATATGAATGTACTTGCATATTTTCTCAGAGATGTCAGATGCTCTTGGGTGGTGTGCCTGCATGTACGCAAGAGCGTGTGTTGCTTTGACTAAAAAAAAACAAGCACTGGTGTAGCCAATAGGTCTCGCAGTAGGAAAGTTGGAGCTATTGGTTTTGTACATGACAAAGCCCTTTATGTTTTTAAAATTAAAACAAAAATAAAAGGCATTGCTATTTGCAATTGTAATAGCTCCAACTTTCCTACTGCGAGACCTATTGGCAACCCTTCACCCTCAACCTCTCACTCACCCTCACTCACCCTCACTCACCCTCAACACCTCAGCCTCACCCTCACTCACCCTCACTCACCCTCAACCCCTCACACTCACTCACCCTCAACCCCTCACACTCACTCACCCTCACTCACCCTCAACTCCTCACCCTCACCCTCACTCACCCTCACCCTCACTCACCCTCACCCACACTCACCCTCACTCACCCTCACCCTCACTCACCCTCAACCCCTCACCCTCAAACCTTCACCCTCAACCCCTCACTCACCCTCACTCAGCCTCAACTACTCTCACTCACCCTCAACCCCTCACCCTAACTCACCCTCACCCTAACTCACCCTCACCCTAACTCACCCTCACCCTCACTCACCCTCAACACCTCACTCACCCTCAACACCTCACTCACCCTCAACACCTCACTCACCCTCACTCACCCTCACTCACCCTCAACCCCTCACCCTCACTCACCCTCACCCTCACTCACCCTCACTCTCACTCTCACTCACTCACCCTCAACCCCTCACCCTCACTCACCCTCACCCTCACTCACCCTCAACCCCTCACCCTCACACAGTGCAATAGGTCTCAGACCATTTCAGTTAGAGCTTTAAGAAATGTTTATGGCTTTTTTTTATTTGTAATTCTTTAGCATTGGCTACAGGAAACAAAAATGCTAAACATTTACAAAAAAAACCCATAAACAATTCTAAAAGCACTAACTCTAATGGTGCGAGACCTATTGCATTTCCAATGCTTGTTTCTATTTGCAAGTAAACCTCCACTGAACTAGTGGTGACCAACCATATCAGTGTTCTAAACCTGTTTTCGGCACTGGGTCAATTTTTGCAACCTTGAGCAAATAACTTTGCTTCTTAACCCCCGTTTTCATGGGTAATAAAAATAGAAGAGCATTGAAGTTAGTTTGCACACCATCAAAAGCAAACCATAATTGGTAAACGCCCATAGATCTTGCCTATGCGAGAGCTATTGTCTTTGCCAATATCTATTAGCCATGTTGTAGAGTAGTATCAATAAAAGTTTGAGTGCGTCACAGCACACTCTTTTCCATGTAGTTTTTTGTGGTGGGGGCAACAGACAATGGAAGGAAAGAAGCAACATGGACATGGGGGAGTGGTTGGGGAAGAAGCGACATGGGCTAGGGGGCTGAGAGGGAAAGAATCGATATGGACAAGAGTTGGGAGGGCGAGAAGAAATACAAATTGTAACCCAATCACAAGCGAGCAGTGATAGGACACTAATCAAGGTGAAGCAATCAGCACTTCATCCATGAGCCACACAAGAGGAAGTGAAGCCGGCTAATGATAAGCAATGGACGGACTCCGCGCACCTTGTTATGTGCGGTATCTCTCGCAAGCAACCGTGCATGCATGCTGTCTTAGGCAAGACCTAAGTAAACACAGTTTGCTTAGCTTATCGTAAATCAGCATCGTAGGCACAAATAACAAGATCATCAAATGGAGACTAGTGCAGGAGCTATGGTGAAATAGTGTTCTTAAAATAAAAATATTTCTTGTAGAGATCTGCTCTTTAAAAATTAGCTTATGGCTTCTCGGATGTTTGCCTGCAGGGCTGGAAATGCGCTTTCATTAATGGAAATACTTTCCAAGATGGCTGGTGTTAGACATGTCTCCTATTGCATGCTGCAAGACATGTCTCCTATTGCATGCTGCATGTGTGGTGATTCACACAACCGGCTGCCATATTGAACCTGTAAATACATCAAAGTAAAAAAAAAATGGGTTTTCATGAGAGAGGGGATTAATGGCTCTGGAGCACCTGCAGCTGTCGGGGATTTGTAAAAATAAATGATGGAGCTGAAAATAATAGGAAGAGGGACAGCTAAGGGAATGCAAGAAGCGCTCTGGGAATGGGAAAATCATTTTTTATAACAGAACGAGGTGGGTAGCAATGAGGAGCATGGGGGGGGTGACTGGGCAAAAGGGAGTGCACAGCGGAGATTGCAAAGAAACATTACTTCCCATGGAGTTATCAATTTTAAAACTGTCACCTCAAGTATGCAATGGGAGGATACAACTCATCGAAGTCAAAACTATGATACCAAAATATTTCTGCGAGTGACAAACACACAATTTGGAAATAAAGTAAATAGTCAAGAGCCGACAACTAAGACCAGATCATGAGCAAGGAGCTCGCCCTAAAGCCACTCCGTGCTTGTAATGGATTGGAACCAAAAGGTCCGGGTAACAGACAGCCAAAGATGATGGTTGGAGATACCTAGAAATCAGAACAAGATCATTGCTTCTGTAAATGTTGCTGCTCTTTCTAATGAAATAAGGGTGGCTCCTTTCCCTTCTGTAATAAAGTACTTGACTTTGTGGTTAGCAATGCCTTATCAGTCAAACTGGTTTAAGTAATTTACACTTTTTTTGTGTGTTTTTTTTTTTTCTTTGCAGCTATGCAAAGAAAGAAGCGGACCTCGGAGATGCACTCTCAAAGCTTAAAGCCCTTGAATCATCACTCAACACAAAAGATGCTGCCCTTGCTACAGCCCGCAGTGAAAAGAAAGCACTGGAAAAACAACTAGATGACCTGCAGGAGGATTGTGCACAGGTGAAAAAGTACTAGCTTTACTTGCTGCTAGAACTCCTGCACCGCTTGTCTTGCATATTAACTTGAAGAGTTAACTGTTGTGGAAGAGGATTCTCCTCTGCTCTGGCATTGTTTTTTCACTTTAAATAAGGGTGTTTTTGGTTACGATTGTGTTTCGTTTCTGGCCTTCCACTTACTTGACAGCACTGTTGTCATCACCTTTTGTGGGATTCAAGACATTAGTGAGTGGAGTCATGTACATTTTAGAGTTCAAAAGATAGTACAACTAAACTACCTTATTTGATCACTGAATTTACATTTTTTTATCTTAGGGGAGTTATGTATCCGTGCTAAAATGAGTGGCCTGCTGAATGCTTTTTTTCCTTTGTTAGTCTGTGGAAATGTGGTGTTTTTAAATAACCTGTGGTTTCTCCTGGTGTATAAAGAATTTTCATGAGCTGCTACCAGAGTAATCTTGTGATTTGACCTAACCACGCTGTGAAAACATTTTCCATGGTACAAACGCATCATAATTATTTGCAGTATTTTGCATCTTCTTTGTAAGTTGTACCAGTGGTAGAATTGAGACTCTGTACAGCTACATTCCTGGACAACGAGTAGCAACCAAATTGCATCAATAGCATTGCATCTCATTAAAGACAAAATTTAAATGATTAATACAGTGATCCATCTCCTTGGATCAATATCTTTCTCTAAATTAAGCTCTTTGCTGTAAAGTTTTTGTATGGCATACATACTACATAACTTGGGAAAGGCATGCACATTGCTTTCTGAATGAAGGCCACTCCATCTTCACGGAGTATCGGGTGTTTTCAGTTTTTGGTTACCAAAATGTTGGTGTGGAGGCAAAGTATATTGATTTGTAGAACAATCCATTGGACTTTGTATGATGGCCTTAGAGCTGAAAGCCAGATTTAGAATTTCAGGATTTTTCTACGTACGCTTAACATGCCAAATTTCAGTACTCATTGATACAAGCTTTTAGGCTCCCTCTTTATAAGGAAATGTGTTTATTTATTGTCACCCTATGTTTTTGACTGCTGCTGGGTTTTTGACTGAGTGCACTGAAGTCTACTAACAAGACCTCCAAACCCTGACCCTAAAGTGCATGTCAAATTGGCAATACCCCATTGGAAAAGGCTAACTTACCTGTAAGTCTCTATTAAATTCTTTCTTTGTCATGACTTGTTCGCGGTGGAGTGAAATTGCATTGATTAGGTCTCGCCTATGCAGCGCGCACTCGCTGTATTGGAGGAGACCTTTAGGAATCGATTAGCTTTTTCGCCCAAAAACAGGCACGCTTTGCATTGCTTTCAATGGCAATGCGTTCACGTTTGGCGATTCCCTTGCAGGCGTGAACTTTGGCGACATCTGTTTGTAATTAACTTTCAAACAGATGGTGCCCCTGCTCGCTCCCACAAGGGAAGTGCTATGTGGGTCCTTTTTTTGTTGTTGATAGTTTTATTGCCCCTGTTTCCTATTTACATACAAGGGCTTAATTCGTTGCAGTTTCTTCTAATTCACGTCTGCTTTCCCGGCTACGATGCATATTTCGTTTGCAGGAGAGTCCGAGCTGGCACTTGTCTGGAATATTTCAGCATATCTTGTATTATGCATGTATTAATTCCCCATTCCCCTCCCTCCGCCCACCAGCCCCTGCCAGCGGGGTCTCGCTGCTGAATGCAGTGCCAGCTGCGTGCACTTCTCGTAACCAGCCCCCTCCTACGGGGCCGGATGGGGGCTGCGGACTGGATAGCCAAAATGGTCTGCTCTTCCATTCCCCACAATCTCTTGTTGCGCCTCCCGACGTAAGACAGTCGGGTTCGCCATCATGGCTTTCTCCCGTCTCCTTTCTTCTGCATCCTTTTCTACCTTGGGTCCCAATTTCTTTCCGTGGTGCAATCTCTCCTCACTAACCCCAGCTCTTCTTCTTCTCTATAACCTTTCATGCATTTTTCCTTACAGGTTCTTTCCTCTCGTCCCTCTCTCCTTTCCTCCTTGCTGGTAGCTCCTCTGGCTTCTCTCCTGTCTGTGACAGCCCCAATGCCCGTCCTTCCTGAACATGCTCTTTTCCGCTTCCCCCATCTCTCCTCTGTCCTTTTGCCAGCTCTTCGAAGCTTCCGCCTTCTCTAGTTTTTCTCTCCGCATTCAATCCTGTTGTCTGTCTGAGTTCATTTTCCTCATTCTTCCAGCTCTTCTCACTTACACCACCTCTTACCCCTTCCTCTCAGCTCCTGGTCACCCTGCTCTTGTCCTCTGTCATGTTACATCTCCTGCTGCCATAGGTCTTTTCCCTCCCAGCCACCCTTGGTCCTGTCCCTCCTCACTACCCTCACCTCTCACCCGACTCGCTGTTCTTTGCTTCTACCCCAGCTTCCACTCCCTTTCATACCCGGTCCAGTTGCTTCCCCCCCCTTGAGCCAGCCATTTCTGCTCTTCCGCTCAGTCCCTACCGTCTCTTGTCTACTTACCCTATCTCATTTTCTTACACCCCAAGTTCCCCTCCTTTAATTCTTCCTGCCAAGGCTGCTCTCTTCACACAGCTAGCTCCTGTCCCCCAGTTCCTTGTCCCTTAGTCTGACAAAGCCAATAGTCCTGGCTTGAAGTAGGTGTAATATAAATTGTATTATATATCTGGGTGCAATGAGAGAAGAGAAGCAGTAGAATACCAGTCTGGTGGAGCTCTATGCTAAGCACAATTTTTTAGTTGTTTAGTTGATGTGTTTTCAAGCCACGCCCTTAATTACATCGACCACACCCCTTTGAGGGACCCTCCCCCCAGCTTTTTCATCCCACTTAAAGCCCTGGGTATGGCACCATTGTTGTTAGAATTTCGCCTCGTCCCATATCCTGAGACTCTTTACAACCCTTCTTTTTACAACTGGAGAGCAGGCAGACCTTCATTCGTAGCCATGGCTGCAGATAGTGTTAGCTGTCTTGGAGACCCCACGTCATCAGTTTTTCAAGAAAGTACAAATAAAAAGTTCTGAAAAAGGACAGGCTTTGGGGCACAACAATTCAGACATTGGCTTGCATGTGTTTTTCATGGCTTACCATTGCTAGAATAGGCTGTCCCTCAAAACAGTGGCATTTTGTGGGAACTTTCTTCATACCATTGTGTTACCGTTAAGGAGCGCATTTAGAGTTTGGTGGCAAGGGCGCTCCGCTGTAGCAGTGACAGAGCACCCTCTTCCCCCAAACAAACAGTTCACCTGGCCAATTTAGAGGTGGGCAGACCGTAAGTATGGCGACAACGAAGCCAACTCCAGCTCCATTGCCAGCATACTCCTTCGACAGCCCAACTGGGTACGGGCCACCGGAGGTTAGTCATCTGACTGCCCCCAGATTTAGAGTTGGCACTCAACGGCTTTTTCTTGCTCTCTGGCCGCCAGGTAAAAACCTGCCAGCGAGGGAGATAACTTTTTTTTTTTTTGTGTGTGTGTTAACCCCCCCCCCCCCCCCCCCACCCCCCCGCACTATCGGAGAACAAGCATTGGCATGGCCAGTAGGTCTCACCTTTGAGACCTTAGTTATCCAGCACAATATCCTTGGTGCAACATCAAGTGTTGCATGGCTAAACACTTATAAGGTCCCAAAGGCGAGGCTATTGGCTATGACAATGTTTGTTTTTATTATTGCTTTTAAAATGTATGTCCCCGGAACCCTCCGGTGGATCTTTTTAGTTCTACTGTCTACATTCTTATAAAAATAGTCTATTTTTATAAATTAGTGTTGGACTTCTCGAGTCTAGATTTCTTTAATTGTTTTGGTGCGGTTTTAAATGCTTTGCACTTGTTCCTCTGTGTAAGCCTTTCTGCTCAGTGCCACAGCTACCTAGGATTGAGCTGAGGGGTTGACAGACTAATCCCAAGGGTCCCAAAGGGCTTGGTAAGTGTATTACAACACCACATAATGCACCCCGTTTTCTCACTCTTCAACCAGTATTGTGGTGTTAAACTTCTTGTATAACAACTTTGTTCCTTTTCAGAATTGTTTAAATGCATATGCTAATTTATAATTTTTGTTCTAAATTGTAGCTTGCAGCCTCCTTGAACTCTGCCAAGAAACAGCTGGGTGATGAAACTTTGATTAAAGTGGATCTGGAAAATCGCTGTCAAAGTCTCATAGAAGAACTGGAATTCCGTAAAAACGTTTATGAGGAGGTACTAAAGTTAATTAAAAAAAAAACACGCCATTTATTTTCCAGAAACATCTGTTTGGATACATTCCCGCACTTTAGCTCTTTACTTTACCTCTCCAGTTGTCTGCAGCCATCTAATGTCTTTGTACACATTCACCCCCTGACCCTAGCATGTCTTATTTCAGCCACTTTATCCCTTCAGGATGTGATTCAGAATACATTAGCATTATTCTTGAATGTTCTGGGTGCCAGCGTTCTTATCCTTATTGGATATAAAGTGAGTAGGATTGGTCTGATGGCAATGCACGGGTATTGGTTAAAAAAATATTTCTGGCTGGTCTGGAAAGATGTGTACAGTAACTAAGTGCGTGCTCCCCTTTTCTGTAACAGAAAGCTGGCATCTTAACTCCTCCTTGCTGATTGGTGTGATTCAGTGATCTGGGGATTTAAATGAGCTGAAAATGCCTTTGCAGCTTTGGCACTTCTGTAACTTTCTTCATGGCTAGCAACATGTAAACTGACTAGCACACAAGCTGTATGAGTACTTCTGTACACCTTTTCTTTGTTCCTAGGAAGTTAAGGAGTCCAGCAAAAGGCACGAAACTCGTTTTGTTGAGGTGGATTCTGGACGCCCGGACTATGAATTTAAACTGGCTGAAGCTCTTCAGGATATTAGAGAGCAACATGACTTACAAGTGAAAATATATAAGGATGAACTGGAGCAAACTTACCAGGCCAAGGTGCGTTTCTGTTTTTGCTTTTTGGTCAACTTAGTATAGCGTGAACATGACGTGCAGTGTTTTACATAAGAACAGTTGCTACTGCATACTAACAGTTTAGTAAAGCTCAGTAACATTGTTTCTTTTATGTAAGTCGGCATACAGCGTAAACAAATGTTGCAAACACGAACAAATTCCTACATTTGCATTAAGTCTCTTACCATGTAGAAATGGGATTGACCGGAATGACAACTAAAGAAAGGCAACCATAGTTTTAATTTGAACATGGCTATTGAGGTCATACCAAGATTGAGCGGCTACTGATGAAGATGGTTGGCATTCTTGTTATCAGGTCACCACATAGTGCCCTCCATGTTTGGGGGGGAGAACGGGGTAAGATATTAGCATACTCCACTTTATAGGGACCACCACATGAGTAGGGCCCAGGCAAACACTAGCATCCATGTCTGCTAAACCCAGACACTGTCTTCTATTGAATCGTCATTGTGCTGTGCTTCTTTTAAGGCAGTTGTTTAGCTAATGGTCAATTAATGTACTTGTGCTGAGGTAGCAGTTGCTAGTGCTGGCGGATGAAACTTGTCTGTTTGTGAAATGTGAAAAATGTAACCAGCATGTGCACTGTAACACATTGCTCAAACAAATGTCTCACAAGAAGGTGGCACCCAATCACTCTGTGTCTGATAGGCTGGATCCGACAGTTGAGGCGTGGGCTTTGATCACATCAGATATCCTCATTTCATTTGACAGGTTGTGCCCTACTGCATTATGCGCACTGAAAACCATGCCTTTGGTTGCTGCCTGTTTTGCGTTTCCCTGTTAGTGAACCTCAGCCACCTGACAGTCACCCTGGTGTTAGAATACGTTAGTGCTAATCATGCAGTTTCATTCTCCAAAAGAATGGCTAGGCTGTCCGCTTTTACTGCTATTTAAAGCGGTTGCTTTTTACAAGCAGGTCATATTTGTGCACATGTACAGTCTTGATTTGGAAAATATTTTGTTTATATTTGCCAAAATAAAATGCATACGGGGACGCACTATAATTATTCGAGGTAGTAGTTACTAGACCAGCAATTTTCTGTTTAGTGGTAGCAGATGAGACGCATGACCCAATCAATACTTTATTTGACTGTTTATGTCCATGTGTTAAACAGCTTATGCTTTGCAGACTGCATGATCTACCAAACCAACCCACTCTTGTGAAGTGCTGTCCCTCTCAAACGGTTGGCATCCCCTCCGTTTTCTGTTTAGTTCTTACAACATTTTTAATAGTTACACGTTGAGCAGAATAGCAAAATATACTCCTTTCTAGGGTAGGCCCGGAGCATACATTTATTTCCCATCTCGTGGAACTCTATTCCGTACCTTAGTGTACATTGATTGTGTCAATGAACATAGGCGCTGAGGCCAGGGGGTTTGTGTGGGAAGTACTGTGTACCGATAACCTCCCACATCTAACAAACCCAGAGAAAGAAGCTGGTAAGACAAAATCGTGGTTCTTTCAGTAACTAGAGGATCCATAAGAATGATTTTGGCAACCTGTTCTCTTCCGTTCATATGTGCCCCAAGTGTTACATGTGGCTCAACAGACCTATCAAACATGATTAGACTGTGGTGTCAAATGATATCCACAGCCCTCACTCTGAATATTCCATTCAGGTCAGCCTATTGTTTCTTTCCTGGGAGGCATTTCACACCTATCCAAAGCTTGACCACAGGTTGAGAGCTGGCAGAGGCTAATTCTAATTAGCCATCTGATAGTTCGGGCTCAGAAAGGCTACCTTTCTAAAAGTTAATTTTCCTTAATATTTATTAAACACCTGACTTCACCAGCACAGGCATGGGTAGTATATAAGAACAGAGTCCTTGTGTGATTACAATACTGCACCTTGGTGTACACCACAGCTAGCGAACCTCATCCTAATTGCTCCATCTATTTCAGAGAACTGACTATAGTAAGTGTCAATCTATTCCATATATAGAATTTGTTTTTTAATAACCAGTAAACAATGTAACATTTTTTGTAGCTGGTCCCATTCCCGATGTATAGTAATCTATACTTTGTTTTTTCATAGATATTCTGCATAGGACAGCTAGGCCTGTAACGTTAATCTTTTTTGGGCCATGTCACTGTAGGGGTATGTTAGCTTAAAATACCACTCAACCTTGTGGACTACAAGGCCTATATAGGGATGACTCGACTAATATTTGCAAAGGAGGTTATTACTTACAGGTTTACACTAAAACAGTCAGGCTAGACATGGTAGGCCTGAAGCCATAATTAGACTGATACTAAAGCGAATGGCACAATAGGTGCTGAAGTTTTGTATATAACTTCTGTAAAAGAAAACTTCAGTTTTCCCTAAAGTACTTTTATCTGGAACAAGAGGCATACTTTACCTCTCCTTGATCAGTTTCTGACACTTTGATCTACAGGGATGGGATTTTCTGCTAGTCTGAATTTCAGATTTTCACACCTTTCCACTACATGGTGGACTTATGTACTCCCCCCCAAAAAATTTGGACCTTTTGTTACCCCAGCACAAAGTGGCTCTTTTCAACTTTGTAGTAGTTGGGCACAAATGTTTCTACCTAAAATGCTTCATGCGTATCCTTATAATATACAATAGTCAATTTAATACAATTTATAATGTGCTTTTAGGAAAACCACTAATTGAGATGGATAACTATTCATTTTTGGTGACTTGTTACACATAGACGAATGTGGAAGAAAACTTAGAAATGGATGAGAAAATTAGCCTAGACTGATAATGGAATGAGAAAAGGTTATAACCAGGTAATGGGTATATCTTAATGTATATACGAGTAACCAGTGCTGAGAAGAGCCAGATTAGGCATGTTCTACAGCAGAATTTCTACGCGGGGGGGGCTTCATTGAAGATTTAAATCGTGATATAACCCTGAAGGAATGGTGTTGCAGTGAAGAAGAGAGCGAAAGGAAGGAACTACATCAAAAGTGGGGGCCAGGAGATTTGGTTAGAAGATGTTTAGTGGATAGCAGAACATGCTTCAGGACTTGTCTGGATTGTGCTGGGACCGTATTGGGGGAGATTGGGAGAGAGGTGGACATATTTGTCCATAAACCCACACCGAAGGCCCCAGGACATGAGTGATAGTTACTCCGCAAAGGTCGCAAAACTGCTCCTATCTTAAAACCTGTAGAAAAGGTTTGATACTAGGAAACCTCTTTCTGTGCTTGATCCTCTGATACTTCGAGCCTGCTTTCCTTCAACAGTATCAGGTTATGTAATTTTTCTATCCAAAATGTTGAGCCCGATGTTCAGGGACACCTCCGGGCAAGGAGATGTTTCTATCATAATTTGAAAAGTTAAATGGATTACACAGTTGTGACGCTATGGTCTTTGCGGTGTGCCCTACTGCTCTGACCTTGTGTTTAAAAAAAGAAATTAAAAGCCTTAAGGGGGATGCTCTAGTTTAAGACTAGTGCACCTTTTGCTTATTGCCTGTGGTAACTGATCAACACTGTAACTGATATTCTAACATCAAGAACAATCTGTACTTGCTTCACTTGTATGTTATTTCAATATGTGAAAAGTACCTAGTGTGGTCAAGATTTGTCCAGCCCTCTAAAACTTGAGTTACTATTCTTATGGTGTTTTTATTTTAATCTCCTTCTACAAATGAGGGAGGGGCGGTCTGAAATAAAATCGAGATAGATGATTTGTTTTTATGTGTAGAATTTTTTATTTTTTTTTGTATTCCGCATATTGCATCCGCAAAGACCACACCGCCGTATTTGTGAGGTTCTACCCTGGTGGTCCTGGACAACATAATTTTTGTTCGCGTTCCACTGAACACGTCCGTTTTTAAAAAAAAAAAAACTGGTAAAATATTTGACCGGACAAGTTATAGACAAAAGTTACATTTTTGAACTGTGGTTGAGTGTTCAGTTGGAAAAAAGAAACCAGTTTACACTCGACAAAAATATTACATTTCCAGGGTCTGATTCGATACATACATCCTGCTGTGCAGAGTTAACAACATTTTTCCATTTATTCTTTGATAAGGTCTTGTTCACATAGGTGAATTGTAGCCCGCAGCAATCCAGAGGAATAGGAGTGTTGTCTACAAGCTGACTGAGCTTTATAAAACTTATTTTTTTTTTTTTTATCTGACAATGAATTGAGGAGAAATGGGCCTTTCTGGTTTTACGTTTTTTTACTTTGGAGTGGGGAGGGGTTTTATATTCCACTTAAGATCATCCCTGCGGAGCTGCAGAAGATAAAAAGAAGTTATTTACACGGACACGCCTAGCTCTCCGAGCCCTGTGTAAAGTCTTCTCTAAGACAGGATGCGTTGTATTTTTTTTTCTTTTAATTTGTATGTGTGGCCAGGAAGTTGAGGTAGTTTGCCAGCATGCAAGAGATTGCTTAGCCGTGTTTCCTCATTTGTGTGCTGTAGTTTGCCACTTCAAGAACCTGCAGTGAGAGTTGTTTGTATTACAGCTGGAGAACGCCAGGATGGCTTCTGAGATGAACAGCAGTACGGCCAGCAGCACCAAAGAAGAGCTGATAGAAAGCCGCATGCGTATCGACAGCCTCTCCGCTCAGCTTTCTAATCTGCAGAAAGAGGTAAGCATGGACAATTTGTCGCTCACTAGTATCCATACAGGGGTGGATGCGGTAGCGGTGTGATGCAGGCCACAATGCGAAAGCGGTAATGGTTTAATGGAGTGGAACAGCTGAGGCTGGGAAAGTATTATTCTGGAACGAAGTGCATGCATTCTTCGTCAGAAAAGAACACAGAGGATCCAAAGTGTTTTGATAGGACAGCGGGCACAATGAAGGACTCACGCAGAACCCATTTCGTGCAACAACAAAAAATTCTAGTTATTTATGTTGTGCTGTGAAGAATGGTTTTCAAACATGTAGACAACAGTGGGCTTTTTTTCCTCTAATATTCATTGCTCTTCACGGTTCATCCTCCTATCAAGTAGCCGAAAAAAATAAGCTTCAACTAGTATTTTCACAAAGGTAGCATGGCACTTTACTCTGAATTACTGGTGTGTTGTTAAATGGTCAACAGTGTGACTTGGGAGTGCACAACTCCTTCGGGGGTTTCATCACAACTAAGCATAGCTAGTTTTTGGTGTTGAAAGACTATTGGAACTTTTCAACAAGGTGCCCTGGTTAAAGGGCTCAAGCAGCACTCGGTTGTATTTGTGCACTAGATTAACTGCAAGACTCTCAAAGCAGTTTTCAGAGCTGCTTTTTTGTTTAAGTTCATGCCCCAATATAGTAGAGGTTGAAAAGAGGAAGTCTCACCCAGCAGAGTTGTAACGTAGCAATAGATGAGCAATGACCATCTTTTACGAGCAGGACATGAAGCAATGTTTTTGTTTTTTTAACTTGGTGTACTCTACACCCTCCAATTTCCGGTATTGCTTCACTCACTGCTCCTAAGAGGTAGCAGTGAAAGTTGGTTCTGTGAAGATACAGATTTAGCTGCCGTTGTCAAGTATAGGTTGTGATGGGACAGGACCGACACGACAGATTGTCCGTTTCGTCTGATTCCTCCCCGCCCCTATACACACGCACACAACACACACATCTGAATGTGCGAGTTCTGTGGTACTTATTTTGGAGTTCAATCTTTTGCGTCCTTATAATTGATGCTCTTGTATGTGGGCCCGATCCCCAATCTGTGGGTAAAGATCGCCCTCTAGTGGGAAGTACTAGAATTAATCCTAAAACAACGGGTGCGAATCGATTCTACTTTCACAAGTGTTCATCTGTGACCCACAGTTTAAGCAGGTCTCCATAGATTACCTTGAAAATTCTGTTGGAGAGCTACAGGAAAGTGTTGCGTAGTTGCATTTTTTTCTACCTTAAGGTTGCTTATTTCATTTTTGTTTCCATAAAGTGTGGGAAATCTTTGAGCTTCTCCACTTTACTTTTTGGATGCACTCCTCTGATTTATTTCTTGGCAGTCTCGTAAATTGTTCACATTTGTTATAAATAGCACCATAGCATTCTTCCCTTCACCTGTTGTTTTTGGTCTGTAAACTAGTTTTATCTTTATTTCCCTCTTGTAAAGTCAAGAGCATGGCATGATCGGATGCAAGAGTTGGAAGAAACGCTAGCCAAGGAACGTGATAACTGTCGCAGGATGCTGGCGGAGAGAGAGCGAGAAATGTCAGACATACGAGGACAGATGCAACAGCAACTTAATGATTACGAGCAACTTCTGGATGTCAAACTGGCCCTGGATATGGAGATTAATGCTTACAGAAAGCTTCTGGAGGGTGAAGAAGAGAGGTAAAAAAACTGATTGGTTTAAAAAAAAAAAGTATTTGCTAATTTGGATTCATGTTTGTTTGCAATAGCTCTCCCTGTCAGACTGAGGTAGCAGGAAGTAGATGCTTGAGGCGAAAACCCAATGTTTTCCCTCTAGTCATTTCAGCAGTCCTAGTGGCTGCTGGAAATGCACAGTGTTCTTGTTTTTTTTTCAAAGTAAGAGCTTTTAAATCGTGGTCACTTAAATTGTACCTCTTATCATAAATGCCACTTCTACTTGGGGTGTATGGTGACTGGAAGATGGGACACTGATTTTAGTCCCAGGCTGCAGATAATTTTACATGTGTTCGAGTGCTTACTGCCTCCTCCCAGTAAAAGTTATCTCGTCCTCCTTGTGCGTGTATGAACAATGTGTGTATTTCTGATTGATAAATTCTGACTGCAGAATCCTCGACTTTTAACCCACCAGACTGTATATGGAAAATGTCCTGCAGCAGCTCCCCATACGCTAGCAAGGTGGAACAATGTGACTTAAGTGGTGGCATTGACCTGCCACTGGAAGTGGTCATTCAGACGTATATAGCTACTACCGCTGCACACAAATGTCAGTTTCTTTTTTGACATTTTCGTTTGGTGCCAAGCGTTACTTGCAAACACTCTAATGCACCCTAAGATTATTGGGGAGTGAGAAGACAAAATTGTACTTTGCCAAGCACAAGAATGTAGGCAGGCAGTGCTTGGCATCCTGGGCTGCTGTCTGTTCAAGGCTTGCCTGGTTCAAGTTGCCGTTCTCTGTTAAATCCAAGGCAAAGTCAACATTTCAGTCTTGATGCAAACAGTCTAAGCTGAGACAACTCCACCCTCCTGCTCCCTCTCCAGGGAGAGGATGCACAGTCTGCGTTCTGAAGATCTTACTTCACCACCATTGTCCTCTTTTCTATGGACCTGCTGTGCCCTGAATCCTCGTCAATTGACTCTTCAGCAGGTACAGGCCTTCAAGTAGGTGCTGCTTCAGGTTTTGTTGGAGGATCAAGGCCCCTCTAGAGGGCCTATAGGCCCATGGATCTGCTGATGTCTCCAGTTGGACTGTGGTTGGCGGGACACTTACGGAAACACTCGATTATGTTAGGCCTGTGCCTGGCCTCAGGTCACACCACCAAGCGTTGACTGAAAAACATGCTGGTTTGCCTCTGACCTTGGCTTCAGAGACTCCACTTCAAAAGCAGTTTCGGAGCCAGTGTAGAGTTTGGCTAAATGTCGTCAAATGTCATGCTATGAAGTCAGTTCAGCCCCATGCATAGGAAGAATTCCATATGCCTGTAATTTGACACTGGTACTACAGACAGACCAAGGTTTGTTGATTCCATTCTGATCCTGTATAGGACACTCGGGGCATGTGCCCATGTTAGACCGTGAAACTCTGGACAACTTGCTCCCTCAGTACAGTGATGCAGGTGTACACTTGGACTTAAAAATGATAATGACCTCTTTTGTTGTACTTGCTATTTTGTTCCCCTACCAAAAAAAGTGCCTCTTAATATGGTAGTAATTCGCAGAGCTGCTAGAGCTACAATACTGATGGACAACACAACTGCTATGCGATACTGCAATAATCATGGCACTGTGGGTGTCCCGCGTACTGTGCATGGAGATACTGAGAATCACTGATTGGTCCAGTGGGAGGTTTCCTAATTGTCAACCAACTGGCAGTCTCCCTAAATTCCTGAGCAGATGAGCTCAGCAGGTATCAGTGGAACATAAGCAGTGTTTGTACCTAGAGGTTGATGATTTGCGTTTTCGCATGCAACAGGTAGGTCTTTTTGCTATGTCGGAAAACACAATTTCTTGCCCCTGTAGTTTCTTCCTCTGGTATCTCGGGGATAAGTGTTTCTCCTTCAGTGGGACTGCTTACTCTCTGAAGCAACAGATACTTCACTATGGTATTTGAGGCACTGCATATCTTATTGCGTGGCATGCTTACAGAGTGATGCAGCTTGTGAATGAGATTTGGAGGAATATGAGGAATACCCTGTGATATGAATCATTCAAAACTCCACACATTTTCAGTGCTGATATTCTTTATCCAGGCATTTACAAAAATGTACATTGGCTGAGGGAAGGGGTAGGGAAATGGGGTTGATATCATTGTGATTGATCGGGAAACATTTGCCTTTGCTTTTATATGAACACCACTTCTTGGAGTGCTGGCCCACAAGGTTACGATTGCACATCACAATGCCAGAAGGGATTTGCAATAACATTTAGATAGAACTGTGCACAGAACAGTTGTTTCAGTTAAACACAAAAAGCCAGAACAATCGCCAAAGTTGAATAGATCCAGAAGGGCTGTGGTGTGTTAAATGTTGCTTATTGTCAGGTAATTAGGCAAGTTCACATGCAGGATTTCATCTGACTTGGACGTACTGGCTTTACCACCCCTTTAACTGCCAATTTTGGAGAAAGGTTTATTTGTAAGCACCTTGCTGGTCCAATTTCCCCAAGGTAGATTAGCGGGTGTGACCGTACTACATTGAGACATTCTGCTTGCCTTGTTGTTGACGGACAGTAATAGCTGATCTGGAATTTTGGCGAGCCTTAATTTGTCTTGAAAGTGCTATTATGTTTTTTACACTGGTTCTTTAATCTGAAGTGTGCATTCATAGGAGTTTGACCTTCACATGTATTACTTTTTGCCACAGTAGTGCATTTACTCTGTTGCCTAACAATCCCCTACAAACACCGGCCCTACTTTATTCACTTGACTGGCAAATCGGGTATTTTTACTTGTAAACATCCGGTGAAAAAGCTTTCTGTTCCATGGTACTGTTACTGTATTGTAGAATGCTCTAAATCTATCTTCATCTTCTTAAACTTGTTAATCATATTCTCTAGACTCACTTTTTAATTCAGTGAACAAATTCAGCTAGATTTTTGAAGCAGACCTCTCAAGGCTCCACCATTGTGCCGCTGTTTAACTCCTCCTGAGCCATCTCCCAGACAGCCCAACTTAATGCCTTTTCTATTTTAACTGTGACCTTCACATCATTTTGAAGCAGCAAACGACTGCTAATCTGGACCGCAGCACTCATGGCCTGTGCTTGGTGTTGTCCAGGGGATTCATCAGCTGAGGATTGTGCATGCTGGCTGTAGGCTTGCATGAAACACCCTTTACACGGTCAAGTCTTGCATTCCTGCAATACCATCATAAAAGGGCAACAATTTTCAAACTCAAGCTTGCACCACTTAAATCTATGAACACCGGATAATGTCTCCCAAGGTTAGAAATAGTAGGCAGTGTGCGCACGCTCTTCCTAAAAAAAAAAAAAAAAAAAAAAATTTAAAGGGGGGGTGTTAATGATTTAGAAAACAATTAAAAAAAAAAGTTAAATATATGAATTCCTTTATATCCAAGTTTAAGAGATGTTATGTTTACTATTTCCTCGTTGGCAAAAAAGTATTTGAAATTCTGAACTTGTGTTTACCAGTGCAGTGATAACTTGATCACTAATCCCATTTTACTACATATGTCACATGACTGGTGATATAATGTATCTTAAATTAGGATTGCCACGGTTCGAGATGCTGTGTGTTTTATCAGTATTTTCCTTTATTGGAATGCAATTGGACTATTTTGGTTGTTAATGGAATGAATGCCCTTAATGTTGGTGGTGAGGCTAAGTCGCATGTGATTTCTTTGATAATGTAATTTGATGTTCTGATGTTTGAGATCATGAACATTACATCTGGACCACTTATTGTTTTACTTACTATCAATAGTGGGTTTCAGCGGGTTGTCAAGTGACATCTGACCCACCCGCCAATTCCCATTTGTGATGTATGGCCCTGTTTCTCCGAAATCTGTTTGGCCTTGCGCAGCAACCGCTGGATGAGTGCCTTGTGCTCAGCAACTGCCCCACACAAACCAGCGATGCACTCTTTGCCCCTTAAAACGTAATCTCCCCACCGGGCTTTCGGTGGATTTTTCTTTTTAAAAAGAACATACAACAGCTACTCTAGCACCTTTTGTGAATGGAATAGCGCACTTGTGTGGCAACAAGTCTAAGGCAATGTTTGGAGCACCTCTAGGTACCTACATCCTAGGCAACATGGTTAACAGGTGACCAAGTGCCCTATGACCCGTGCCCCAAAGTTGTCGAGACAACCACTTGTGGACAAAGCACCTGTGTTTTTAAAGCAAGTTTGCACCAAAACCAGCCATTCAACTGGTGGCATTGAAGTCCTGCTTCAGCTCAGACTGGGCAAGCTGAGTGCTAGAGAGCGACTCTTGAGGCATTGATGGCGTCTGCAAATCCAATGGTAATCCCATCAATTGAAAGCCCTACGACAGCATAGTGCACTTTATAGCCAATTTAAAATCAAAACAATCGGATAATTAAAGCAGATGTCAGATTTTTGAAGGTATAACTTTCTCATTAAAAAATATACATTCGCTCCTTTGTTTGCTTTCCGTTGGGTAGGCTTGCTGGATAATTGTGACTTGTGTCTAGATTTTAAGTGGTTCTGCGTTTAATGGATGTTTATATGGCTTTGCTGCATTACGAAGAAAAAAAAATCTTAATCTACATCTGAAAATGCTATTTATTTCAAATTTTTTTTAGGCTGCAGTTGTCTCCTAGTCCAATATCCAATGTGACTGTTTCTCGAGCCTCATCGAGTCGTAGTGTCCGCACAACAAGAGGGAAGAGAAAGAGAGTGGATGTAGAGGAGTCTGAGGCTAGCAGTAGCGTTCGGATATCCCATTCTGCCTCTGCTACTGGAAATATTACAATTGAAGAACTGGACATAGATGGGAAATTCATACGCCTGAAGAATACCTCTGAACAGGTAGAGAAATTCTCATTTTTAGTTTCAAGAACTCAAGTCAAAGTCAAAAGATCTTTATTCGGAATAAAAGAACATCCATAAAAGTACAAACAAAATACATTTAAAAACATTCAATTCAATAATGACAATTGGAGAATAAATCCGAGGACAAACGAGCATAAGAACTAGTTTAAAGACAGTGGAATTCTTAGTGCTCAATGCTTAGAATATTGTTTGTGGGTCAAGGACAATAAGTGAATGTGTGTTCAGAAGCCTAGTTGGTTCAACCCCCTGTGATACAAACTTGTGTGCAGTGCCACAATGTGGTTGCAGGAAGGATGATGTGTCCAAAAATATTTGAGAAGTGAAAATCCGCGATAGAGGTTGCAGACAGTTCTGGACTATTGTGCAATTTGTTGTCTTTCCTAATAACACCCAAAAAATATCTACAACTTGAAACTACAAAAGACTGATTAGTTTTACTAAACTATAATGCGTTTTTTAAGGACTGTTTTTAATATCATATGGATAAAACCTGATTTAATTAAACTTTGTCGATTATATGCCAATATTTAGACCTCCTCAGTTGGGTGTAGCTTATTTCTAGTGGCATGCCTGTATGTGGTCTCTTGCTCACTTTGCCACTGGAACCAAGTGACACTCGACTGAAGATGCCTCAACGTAGGGTGACTTTACGCATTAGTGGTAATCAGCGTTGTTAGAACTAGGGGTGTGGCACCAAAGTAAAATGTACTGAAGGATCTCCCATGGGTTAGGTGAGAACTTTTCTAATGGTTGGATTCTACTAGATGTGGCTATTAGGTGCTTTAAATGCATTGCAAAGCTGGTGAAATTACCCAAAAGCAAATGTAAAGGAAATTGGGAGTGGTTAAATAAGAATAAAACTATAAAGGTATGGCCACCCACCAACATTTTAAAATACTGCTTCTGTTTTGTACTTCACACAATCCCCCCTATGTCAATGTTCCCAACTTGTCAATCAAAAAATTCAAAGTGCTGTTGGAAAATAAGACTCAATCGCATCTCCTACAATGGGCTGCCAGACTAGTTTATCCCTGCACAATATTAATGCAGCTGTCAAACTGTTACTTAAATTTCCTGTCATTGCTGTAAGACTGGAACTTTTGTATGTAGCTAGCAGTAGTAAGTGGCCATCGCAGTGATCATTGCAACATGCTGTTTACAGGTTCCTGCTTACGGGCATCCCTGAACACCATCCACACACCAGATGTTAATCTGTTAGGTGTAATTGATGTGTGGTAATTGCTCTCAGTTGCAAAGCTAAACTTTGGATGTTATTGGTGTGATGCATTAACTATTTGGCATACTAGGGCTACCACCCCAATACGGCCTCTGGTTTTAAAATAAATAGAATTTCTTCTGTTTGTGCACACAACAGACCAAAATTGCAAGTGTTTTACTGGAGTAGATGGGGGGTAAGGTAGTTGCTTGGACAGCATCATTCAGGTAATCTCAAACTGGCTTACTTCGTGTCTGGACTAAAGGACTACTGCCTCATTCCCGTGCACTCAAGTCTTTAAGCGCTATCCAGTGTCCCTCAGATGACACCCATTTCTCTACCCCAAGTCAAAAACCTAAGTGCCACAAAGTTCATTTGGCAGTTTCCAATTCCTTCTCCAAACTAAATGTGGAGCACAATTAAATGACTGTGTTGTATAAACTCCTGAAGAAACAACGAAAGCTAAAACAAACTTTATTTGAGGTTTTTTTTTTTCATTGAACGTTTAAGAATTCAGATTTTTGTTAATCGAAAAATCACTGAAGGAAAGCCTATTTTTTTTTTGTTGGTTTTTTGCTGTTAACTGCTTTTTTTCTTCAAAATAGGATCAACCTTTGGGAGGCTGGGAGATGGTGAAGAACATTGGAGACTCCACAGCTGTTTACAAGTTTACCCAAAGATATGTACTTAAGGCAGACCAGATTGTGACTGTAAGTGAGATCATTTGTTTAATTAGCGGTCACTCCATGTGCAAATTGCTATAATGTTTACCTCTGGAACGGCTGCATCTTTAAATTGTGTTTGCGCACGCATTCTAGGTGGCTGCATCAGTCTATCTTCACTGCTGCGTGCCCTTTTGTTAACTTCAGTTTGTTTATCCCACTGGTTGCCTGGTCTTCGTTCTATATGCAGTAGCATGTATTTATACCGTGGCCTGTGATAAAGTGTGAAATCCAACACAAAATCTCAAGATTGCAGAGAACCAGGGATTGCCTGGGCACCCACACACTACCTATTAGGTTTCCTAGTTTTATTTCCATCCTTTGTTTTGTGGCTAAATGCAAGTTTATCCAGTGTTCACCTTCTTTAGCACTGACCTATCCTTTTTGCTTTGGCTTCTGAAAAGTTGATTCTGCTTTAGATTAATATTACATTCCCATGCTGTTTCAATATATCTCCCATATCCAGATCGTGGTTAAAAACCTAGAATCTATGCCTATCCTTAAAACTGATCCCTGCTTCTGCACTGGCTCCAACCTCCCCATTGGACTGATTCTCTAGTGCATGTGGGGGGCCCCTCTTGAAAGTTTCTATCTTTTCAACATATTTTTTTTAAAGCTGCTTGGTCAAGCGCTTACTTGACCGAGGATTTGGTGGGCACGGTCTCCGTGCCATCCTGTACTGTGAGGGGTAACTTCATTTTTATTGAGCCTATGAGCTGGAATTATTGGTTAAGAGCTACAAACATTCATTACTCGTGTTTTGGATTTTTCACTACCTTCAGCTTGCTCCTTACCATCCTATCATCCTCCATGCCCATATCACATTCTCTCTGTCCCCACTGCTCCCAGGATTACTGTTATGTTTAGTCCCATGCACCTTAATGCTGAAAGCTCACAAACCCCCATTCCCTCCAAGCTACATGTCTTTACTAACCTAATTTTTGACTTTTTGGTCTTACTCCATATGATTTCAAGGGTCTGATCTCTCTGCACCAAAGTTAACATTGAGCCTGGCACAGATCTTATCCACTTCAAAAACAAATGTTTTGAGGTTGCTCCCTTTGTCATTGTTTCCAAATGTTGAGGGGAAAAATGTGTGCGCACCTGGCTAAGATACTATATTGGATTTTACAGTACAAACCGCATTAGCAGGCGATTGTCTTTGACGGATAACTTCCAAAGACTACTACAATCTGGCTTTGTCTGTACAGAGATCGAAGGACTACAATGTAAAATATCAGGTGGTATATAGTTGTACTATATTCTCAAATATGCAGCAAATGTCAACTGCGTGGTGCTGTAAAGCGTAAACTACAGCTATGTAAAGTGTGTGTTGGGGGCAGGGGGGTGCAGTGTCCTAAAATCGCAGAGGTTGAAAAGCTAGGCCAGGAACTAGTCAATTCTATGGGTCAGTGGAATAGCTTCCATAATACACACCTACCCATCGGCATGCCAAGTTATGGGCTTTAGATAGGGGTAGTAGCATGTGAATGTCAAGAGAGCAGAGGAATGTTGTGCGGGATCATGGGGGAAGACAGTCGTTCCCTGTCTCTTAATGGAAGTGCACTAGTAGAGCTGCCCATTGGGGAAGAATGGGCTGTTTGCGTAAGCTGCGTACCTTCTCATGGAGTGAGATGATCTTCCGCAGTGCTAGTGCTGCAAATCGGGTGCATCCTCTGGGGAGGACAAAGAATTGTATATTAAACCGAGAGTTGCAGAAGAACTCAACGCTCTGTCCCATTCCCTGTTGTGTAACACCCTCTGTCATCCTCTCATTTCTGTTGTTGTGCTGCCAGGTCAATCACCAGTTCGCAGATAGCTTTATAGAGCCAGGTAATGAGTATACATCTGTTACCCGTGGTGAGAGCTTGTAGAACAGAGTGTTGGGTTCTTATGTCACTATATCCCAAAAGGTGTGGCAAGTATGACGGAGCTGCCTGTGTAACAAATATTGACCTGGTGAAAGGCTGTACTCCTTTACCAGCTGGTCGAATAGTAGATGTCTGTCAGAGAAAAGACCACCCCTGGTGAGTATCAAGCAGTTCACTGGCAGTATAGAAACCCGGGCTTAAGGTTGTCCGGCTAGACATCCGGTCGGAACATAACAGCAGGAGAGCCATGTGAAAGAGGATTCATCCGGGTCATGCACATCCAGGCTGCTGCCGCTTGCAAAGGCCATGGTGTGGGAGGTCGTGCCCTTGGGAGAAAGAAGCCATGAATCGTGGATACCGCCAGAAGGCCATGTTGGGTGCAGGTCTTGGTTAGATAGCTTCATGCGATCCACTGGTTTAACTACTGAAGTTTAGCTGCTAGGAAATATGCCACGAATGAGGGGGCACCTAGAGCTCCCCTGTTTGATGCCCCAGATGAGGGTATAGAGAATGGTGTCCAGCTCCTTAAAGATGGAGCACAGTGGAACTGCGGGTAGATTTGTAAAGTAGTACAGACAGTGGGACAGGATTATCATTTTCTCCAGAGCAATCTTGCCTATAGGGCCAGAAGAAGTGACTGCCAAAACTGCATGTTCGAGGCATGTGAGCTGTAGATCACCTGCTGTGCACAGCCCACCATCTAGTGTTTGGTCCAGATGTTTGCACTTTGTTTTTGTTTGAAGACGTCTTTTCCAGTCACAAGGTAGGTGACTTCTCCTTTCAGTGATAGTGCCACGGGATGTGAATTGCTGCGCTCCAGTTCAGCACCTGTCTCGGGTTTGTCAACACGCATTCCACTACCCTCTACGGCAGATGTCTTCAAACTTTTGTAGGTTGAGCCCCCCCAGCTGAATTTTTTTAGTTGTTGGGCCCCCCACCACCTGACAGAAATTTCTGGACTCGACCGCCACGCGCACATTCCGGGCATATTCAGCGAATAACATTCAATACAATAAGAGTGTTTAGTAAACTGCAGGTTTGTGAGTGGGAGGGTGTGGTGAAATAACAGAGGCTTATTACACAGCTCAAAACACCACTTTCCAAGCTAAAATGTGTTCATAATAAGGCCAATGTACAGCTTACTTACAGCTCGCAGCAGTCTGCAAATCAGTGTCGACGTTGCATACGCAATGAGCGTGTATTGTTTCACAAATGATGCAATGCTAAAAACAAACCACAATGTCTGATTTCAATGTAGGAGCCGTGCACTGCTTATGCAGGAAATTGAGAAACGAGGGCAGTGTGGCAGACAGGTATTTTGGCTGATTTTGAAAATCACACAATGACCTTGTTTTGCTGTTGTGCGACTGGAATGCTCTCAGGCAGCCCTGGAACGTCCTCGACCGAACGTATAATTTCTAGCCTGCCGTGCCGACTGATGCCCGATACAAACACTTCTGTGCCCCATTTCTTGTACTATGACCAAGTCATACTTGAGGTGTGCAGGATAATAAATATCACTGAGCCCTCACTGAAACTCATCTTTCACTACCCAGTGTGGAGGACGTACACCTGTGAACACTAACGTGTTGTCACATTCACAGGCGAGTCTATTGGGTCAGTGTGTTGGCTTGTCTATCGTCCACAAAACATTAACAACAAACAAAGAAGTAAACTTTTACGTTTATTGCTTGTACTGACTAGGCCAGTAAGTCCTACTTTGATGTTTTATATATCCAAACCTGCCCTCTCTAATGACCGCATAATGATGCTACCCAATGCTTGTTTCTAAATGCCTCGAATCCTATGCATCATGTCAAAAGTGTCACCAGTTGGTAGGAAGACCAAAAACCAGTTCCTAAATGTTGGCTCTACTTCAGGACTGGAGATCCGGGCATGTTTTGCTTGACCCATGTCCTTGGCCTGGGCTCTTCTGTCAAGCACTTAAACCACCTTAACCACTGTGTATATTCTTCCCAGTCCCCAGCTTTAGCATCCAGATGAATTTACTGACCGTCTTAGCACTTAAAAAAATATGAATTCAAAGCCCCTACGAACAAAATGTGCTCACTTTGCTCTTTTGCCACAAACGGGCTGTTGGATTTGTTTTTTATTTGATGGTTTTATTATTTGTGATGTGCACATTACACATGGGAAACTAATGGCGGCACTTCATGTGTTGCCATCTGGGTCTTTTCAGAGTATTTATGGCCAGATAGCAGTAATCGCACCAGTGCATTGTCTTCATTTTTGGAAACCCTCCTGGATGCCTTCGTCAGACTAACACTTCAATTTCCGCACTTCCCAAATCTAGCAAGAACAACAACAAAAAAGAACAACTAAAGTTTAATTTTTTAATGATATTGCTGCGTTCCCTCATTGTGTTGTTTTGTTAGGCACGGGGAGATTAAGTGATTTGCCCAGAATCACAGGATGTTCAGCTTCTTTGCCGAGAGTCGAACTCCGGAAACTTTGTCGTTCTAACTCTCTTACTTGCAAATGCAACAAGGGCCAGAAGAAGTTTGATGTGATTTCATTTTAACCGCCTTTGTCCAGTTACTCTGTAAGATGAAGTAAAATTGAAAACTGAATGCATCCGAGAGACGAACACAGCGAAATTCCACGTACTGACTCACCATCTCAAGCCTGTAAAAAAATAAGGTGCAAGGTTTCTCGCTAAAGCAGGTAGAGAGATTGCATGAAAGTCTAGAATCCCGCAAAGCTTGCATAAGAAGCAGGCACCGGAGGCACCCTCCATGCACACAGGCATATGATTGAGGAAATGGATGGGAAGAGACCATCAAGAAGCTCAAATCTACGACTTTATGAGCACCTGTTGTATAATATCTTCACAAGGGATGACTCTAAACTGCACATTAGATCTGCTTCTGGCTAAAAACAATGCATGTCAGGTTCACCCATGTGATTCCTTATCACTGCTACCAAAGCCACACTGGCAGCTTCAGGGAGCACCCAGTGAAATCTAGAATCTCCCACAGAGAGGGCACTGGGGGTCCCCCAAAGGACTCGGACCATAAGTCACAATTTATGAAGGCTCTGCCATTTCGGGGGATACTAATAACAGAGAGAGGTTGATTATGTATTAAATGAATGCTTCTCTTAGAGTGTATGGCCCCAAAAAGTATGTCAATCATAAGCTTAGAGTACTATTTTGTGTCTTTCCACATAATTCCCTAAAACAGCCCATGCCACAATAAAGTGCGGATAAATGGCTCGCACCTCCCTTCACCCTTACTGCCTAGGAGGCGCTGTGATGCTTGAAGGACTGGGTTGGCCTTAGTTATTAGCTACATTAGAAAGTTCCACTTTGTTTTCAATCTTCCTTGACATTTCCATCGGTCACAAGAGCTGCACATAACTCTTCCCGACACTCTGCCATGATGCCAGCAATCTTCCGCAGATAATAGAGAAGGCCGTGTTCCACTTAGGAGTTCTAACTCTCCCAGGAGGGGGTTAATTCACCAAGCTGAAATGCTTCAGCTGCAGTGGGAGGCAAGGGGTCTCCTCTGCTAAAACCGAAACCGTGTCTGTTGGTTTGCTTTCGGTTTTAGCAGAGGAGACCCCTTGCCTCCCACTGCAGCTGAAGCATTTCAGCTTGGTGAATTAACCCCCTCCTGGGAGACTTAGCAAGACAAAAGAAAGGGCACGTCGTACCCCATCGATCCCCCTCCCTCCCCCTTCCACATACCAAAATCGTCCAAGAAGACATGCAGGGACGGAGTGACACAGGGAACAAAGGCGAGATTGAAGTGGAGTGCGCGCCCCCCCCTGGGAAGGTGTTGCGCCCCCCCAGTGGGGCGCGCCCCACAGATTGAAGAACACTGCTCTACGGTATTGTTTCTAGATCGCATTTCCTATTCTCCACGTATCGTTTAGAACCAAGAATCTTCGATCTGAACACTCGTGGAGTGCCTTTGTGCCTAACCGCGCCCGCTAGCAGTCGATGGAACGGACTTCATTCAAGCTCTGTTTCTGGTGTTGCGCCAAGTTTCTGTGTACAGACCTGCACGACCTGTGCAATGTGTTTTTCCCCGGAATACAACGAGAAAGACTGCGACTTGTGCCCATCGTTTCGATCGAAGAAAGACTCTCAGTGACTGCTGGGCTCGACGTCACAAAATGCAACAACCCGGCGGCTCTGTACCGGACATCTAAGTAGAAGATGCCGAGGAAGAGCATCATGTGTCCATGTCCGAAGCTGGCTTCTACATGGAAGAAGAGGAGCAAGTTCTGTAGTAGGGGGATCTCTGTGTATAGTCATAATCTAGTGAATAGTCCCGCTCATGTGCGGGGACCCCGGAGCAATCAAAAATAATCTCTTAAGCGGTCTTCTTTGCAGTAGTGCATAGACACATGAGAGGGAATTAAGGACAGATAATGCAGCCTGTATATGCAAGGCTACACTGTCCAGTACTTCAACTAGAAATGAAAAGGATATTCCACCCATATCACATTTAAACCTGTCAGCCAGGTTTCACCATGGAAAACACCCCCCCCTGTGCCTTTATGGAAACTTTCCAGAACTCTCCTGGTATCTTCCCCGGCCAACAAGGGACCGGCACCAACACCAACAAGGGGCGAGACAACTGTTTCTTATTTCTTATGCATGGTCTCGAAGATGACGGAAGTCCGGGGCGCGGGCACCGTGAGTGTGATGCCCAGCTTGGCCGCTCCTTGCAGCAAAACCTCCTTGAAGGAGACAATGTCGTCTATCGGGGACACCCTTGTCCGAGGGGAGTCCGTCAGGGTCGGCGAGTAGTCCCTGGCACTGGACGACTCCGTGTGGCGGGATCTAGACCTGTCCCTCCTACAGCACCGTCTGGACCTCGTGGACGAGCGATGGCGACTCCTGGACCTATCTCTCTGTCTTGAGCGAGACCTCGACCTCCGCGGCCTCTGGCGTTCCGGAAAGGAGGGCGTTCCGGAAAGGAGGGCGCTGTGGAGGCTGAACAGGGAGCCTAGGTTGACTAGAGAGGGGCAATCTTGAGGCCCTACCCCAAGTAGACGAGCGACCGCGCCACCGCGACCATGTGCTTGCTGAAGCCGAGGACTCCGTCCTGGTCCTAGAACGTCTAGGCTTCTTCCTCGACACTGAGCGTCTCCTTTACGTCGAATGTCGCGTCGACAGTCTGTGCCTCGACGTCTATTTTCTCCTCGACGGCGATCTTCTTGGCGTCGATGCCTCGACGTCTATTCTATTTTCTCCTCGACGACGGCGATCTTCTTGGCGTCGATGACCTCAGTCTCGACACTGATCATCGTCTCGACATCGTTGACTTGCGTGTCGGTGTCGCCTAGACGGCGAGTGCCGGCGCCTGGACCTCTCTCGACGTTGATGATGGCTCGACGACGAATCAGTCCTCGACGTCTACCTCGTCTGAGGTCTCGACGTCGGTCCCCCTCGGCGTCGAATGTCGACGGCGCTTCGACCCTGAGCCCTGGGGAGACTGGGAACAGACTGTGGTAATTCCTTTCGACGCCGAGGCAGTCGACGGAGACCGGTGGCGTTTCCTGGCCTTTTCCTTACTGGGGTGCCCCCCAGAGGCCGACGCACGGGCAGAGGAAGGAGCTCCTTCATGCCCAGACCCACCTTGTCCTTGCTGCCTTCTCTGTTCCAAACCTTGGAGCCTGGTCTTCTCCCTGTCCTTCAGGGTCCTTTTAGGGAACTGCAGACAGATATCACACTCCTCAGGAACATAAGAAGAAGGCAGGCACAGGATGCAAACCCTGTGAGGATTGGATTTTGGCTTTTTCCTGGAGCACTCAGGACATTTATCAAATAAGGCAGGTATATTTGATTAACAGCAGCCAAAACACCAGAGAAAGTCCAGCAAAGATGAGAAGAGGCAAAACATGTCGAGTGAACATACTCTAACACTTTAAAAGTGCATAGTTTGTAGGGAAAAAAAACAAAAAAAGGGAGAGCTCAATGCTCCAGGAGCCGGAAAAAAACTAAGTGGAGGAAGTTGCTGTGCATTCTGGGATACCAGGAGAGTTCTGGAAAGTTTCCTTCGGTATCCCTTTTTAAGCCACATAATGGCAGCCTATGGGGGCTTGTCCATCCTGTCCTTCCTCTATCATTCCAAGGATTTGATGAGTGGGGGGGGAGATTTTGTTTTCCATGGTGAAACCTGGCAGACAGTTTTAAATGTGATATTGGTGGAATGTTATGTTATACTTGGTTTTGTATAGCGCACGGCTACTCAGTGTGTCCCGGCGCTTTGGTTTGCACACCTATCTCATAACATAACAAGAAAAGACAACAGAAAAACAAAGAATCCAGAAGGAAGAGAAAAAAAAAAAAATCCTTTGCATTTCTCGTTGAAGTACTGGACAGTGTAGCCTTGCATGTACAGGCTGCATTATCTGTCTTTAATTCTCTCTTGAGTGTCTATGCACTACTGCAAAGAAGACAGCTTAAGAGATTATTTTTGATTGCTCCAGGGTCCCCGCACTTGAGCGGGACTATTCACTAGATTATGACTATAACTGAGATACCCCTACTAGAGAACTAGAGTTACAGGTAAGAAACTACTCCTTACACAGGGTCAACGTACGATGAGTTCAGAGACCCCCAATAACCAAAACCTATAAAGGCTCAGTCCTTCCTCTACCCGATGCCAAAACACAAAAAAGCCTTCTCGCTTGAGATAGAGTTGGCCCCATAGCGGCACGAACTGAAATCCCCGGTGCCGATAACCAAGCCTGTCCATCCTCCATCTTTGTCCAAGCCTAAATCTTAGGTACCGAAGAGTTCGGAGCGGAAGCTCTCTACGCCGAAAGCTACATCTAAAGAGACAAAGGCTCAAACAAAAGATTTTCGGTCTGATGTTCCACCTCTGGATCCGAAATAAAAAGAACTGGTTATCAACCCAGATACTGGGCATGTTCTGCCAAATTACCTGGAAAAAGTAAATTGGCACATCAGAATGAGCATCATATACCTCTAAAGAAAAGAAATATGGGTACAAACACATCACCACCTGATATTCACCTCCTTCACCTACTTATTACCCCCACTAATTCACCACCATCACCTGACTCGCAGGATGAGGGGGATGTGGGATGACAACCGGCCTCCAGATGCTGATCATGGGGAGGATTATCAAACTGTTCCACAAACACACGGACCCTGATTTGTATCCATCTAGGCCATCACCTCCCAATGACAAAATAGGTTATATTGAGCTTCTTAACAGGGCTGCTCACTATAATGGGGTGGAATTACATATAGAAACTTTGGAGGAGGACTTTTTATTCGAGACATTAAGCTCCACTCAAAAAATAATACACTTTACCAATGCTTAAGCCCGCAGATGGGGTTTTTAAAGACCCGGTCAGGGCAAGAATAATCACGGCCAGGGTTCAGGGAAAAAAGAAACCAGCACCTACTGACCCTGCTTATATCAAAGGTCAACTGCTCTGACACTCTTTGGTTGTCTCTAATGCTCGTAAAATAGCAAATTCACAAACGGGTGAGGCCCCTCATTCTGCTAAATAGTCAAAGTTAATTGATGCCTCTGGTAAAAGGGTAGCGTCTCAATCAGCTAATCACTGGCACATTGCCAATGCCCAGGCTTTGCTAGTCTGATATGATCGAGCTAATGATGATGAGTTGGAAAAACTTATCCAATATCTGCCTGATGAGCATAAAGCTAAGGCAAATGATCTCATACAAGAAGGAACACTCATTAACAATACCTTCATCAAATTTGCATTCGACACAGCAGCAGCACGTGCAGTAAACACAAGCGTGTTACGCCGACACGCATGGTTAAGAATATCCGGTTTCAAACCGGAGGTACAGGCCTCCATTCTTAATCAACTTTTTGACAAGAGACACCTATTTGGCCCAGCAGTTGATCGCTGAAGAAAATTGCAAAGGACACTGAGGTCGCACAGTCCATTGGAGCTTTACAATTACCTGATAGTAGAGGTTCCTTTCGCCCGCCCCTTTTACAGGGCTGGTTCCAAAACTATTACCGCAGAAAATCACTCCTCCTCCTCTTACAAGGGCAACAATCAATCGCCCTCCTCTTACAAGGGCAACAATCAATCGCCCTATCAAGAGTTTTTTTTCTTTTTAGGAGGTTTTAAAGGAACAATTGTAAGGGAAGAGGCAGAGGCAACTGCGCACACACTTCCCCGCTAATAACAAACAGTGACTTGCTTGCACTACCCTCTGAACATTTCACTCCGAGAAGAAGTCTCTCAATTTCTCCCTGTCTGGAACACCATCACCTCAAACAAATCGGTTCTACAAATTCTCCAATATGGTTACTGCCTGGCACTTGCAGACTCATCCCCAAACATTCTTCCAAGATCACATGCAATGTCACAGGAACATCTCACCCTTCAAAAAAAAAAGGTTCAATCTTTGCTAGAAAAAGCAACAATAGAGCTAGTCTCATTAGAACATCAAGGAACCGGAGTAGGCTCCCTGTACTACCTAATTCCCAAGAAGGACTGATCTCTCGGGCCTATACTGGACCTCTGAGAACTCCATCTATACATTCAATCAGACCACTTTCACATGGTCACTCTACAACAAGTACTTCCACTCCTTCTACAAGACCACTTCCTGCCCACTCTGGACTTAAAGGACGCCCATTTCCATATCCCAATACAGCCTGCTCGTCCCAAATACTAAAGGTTCGTTGTAGCAGGACCGCATTATCAGTTCAAAGTGCTCCCATTTGGAGTAACTACGGCACCCAGAGTTTTCACCAAGTGCTTAGCAGTAGTCGCAGCTCACCTTCGAAGATCACACATTCACGTTTTCCCATATCTGGACGACTGGCTCAGAAAAGCCAGCTCGCAAAAAAGCTGTCTGTCGCTCACTAAACAGTGCAGTTGTACCACGATCTTGGATTCACAGTAAACCTGTCCAAGTCTGCTCTACAGCCATCCTACACACAGATGTATCTGGAAGCCGCAATAGATGCACAAAAGGCTTTGGCCTACCCCAATCAGGACAAAATCTGCAACATGCAGACTCTGCTCAGCCTCATCGCTCATTGCCAGCTCGAGTTTTCATGCAGTTACTAGGGATGATGGTGTCTTGCATACAAATAGTCCCTCGCGCAAGACTTCACATGGGCCCCCTTCAAGAGTGCTTAGCACGTCAGTGGAACCAGGCTCAGGGTCGGTCATTGGATATAGTGTTGGTGGACGGCTGCATCCATCGCTCTCTGCAGTGGTGGAAAACACAACTTTTCAAAAGGGTGGTCCTTCATCGACCCGGTTCCACAGATAGTGCTAACTAGCAGACGTGTTGCTCACTGGTTGAGGAGCTCATCTCCAAACCACTACAATGCAGGGCATGTGGAGCCTGCAGCAAAAGCAGCTCCACATAAACCATCTAGTGCTGCTAGCAATATTTCTAGCGATCAGAGTTTCAAGTTCATCTAGTTGGCAAAATGGTCCTAATCGTACAGACATGACAGCAATGTACTACATACAAAAACAGGGGGGGGGGGGGAAGACACACTCTCTCCAGCTGTCACAACTAGCTCAGACCATCAGGAGATGAGCCATACATCACAGAATGTTTCTCCTGGCAGAACACCTTCCAGGAGTAAACTATCAGATTGCAGATCTGCTCAGTCGTCAAAGAACAGTGGGAACGCCACCCTCAAGTTCTCATCAGTCTTTCAAATGTGTGGCTTTCCAGGCACAGATCTGTTCGCCACAAACGAACGCAAATGCCCAAACTTCGCATTCCAGGCATCCACACCCATTGTCCAAGGGCAATGATCTATGGATAAATTGGTCAGGGATATTTGCCTATGCTTTTCTGCCTCCCACTCATTCCATTAGTGGTTTGGAAACTCAGACAGGCGTCCCTGACATTAATCCTAATTACTTCCACATGGGCTCGGCAGCCCTGGTTCACTACCCTGTTGGAGCTCTCAGTAGTTCCTCACCAAAAACTGCATGTCACTCCCAATATGCTCACTCAGAGCCATGGAGAAATAAGACCTCCAGATCCCAGCCATCTTAGCCTTGTGATCTGGCCCCTGAAATCTTAAGAGTATGGCTACCTTAATTTTCCGCCAAACTGTATAAATATTATCAAAGAGGCTAGATGTCCTACCACAAGCGCATTCCATGCAGAAAAATGGAAGCTATTTGTGATATACTGCAATAACAAGCAAATAGATCCAATGGACGTTTCAGTTGAAAACATCGTTTGCTATTTACTACATCTGCAGCGTTCTAATTTAGCGTACTCTTCCATACACGTAAATCTTGCTGCATACCTACAGAACAGACCTCTGTCTCTTTTTAGAGTGCCTGTCACCTAAGCATTTATGGAGGGACTTAAAAGAATCATTCCTCCAAGACTTTCACTTGCTCCAGTGTGGAATCGCAACATTGTCCTCACCAGGCTAATGGGTCCACCCTTTGAACCATTGCATAAATGTGAAATACAATTTCTTACTTGGAAGGTAGCTTTCCTCATAGCTATCACATCTCTGAGGAGAGTGGGTGCGCTTCAGGCACTAACCATAGAAGAACCATTCTTATAAATACATCAAAACAAAGTGGGTTTACGGACCAACCCTAAATTTCATCCAGAAGTAATTTCTGCCTTTCATATCAACCAATCTGTTGCGTTGCCTATGTTCTTCCCTCAACCCGATTCTGTGGCAGAACCTGCTTTACACGCTTTAGATGTGAAAATTGCTATTTACTATAGAAAGAACACAACCTTTCAGCAAAACTATTTGTTGCTTTTGCTCCACAACATAAAGGCAATCCAATATCAGTCGGGCATTTTAAGGTGGATAGTCCAATGCATGCAGATATGCTATGAAAAAGCAAAAAGAACTTTAACAATTCCCCCTAGAGCATACTCCACTCGCAAACTAGGGGTTTCTGTGTCATTTTTAAGAAACATACGCATAGATGACATCTGCAAAGCTGCAACATGGTGTACACCTTACACATTCACAAAACACTATATTGTGTAGATGTGTTCGTAAGACAGCAAGCTAGTGTTGGCCAAGCAGTTTTACGTACACTATTTCAAACCACTGCAACAGCTACAGGTTAGCCACCACTTTGGGAAAATAACTGCTTTTTAGTCTATGCACAGCATGTGATCTACAGCTCACATGCCTCAAACAGAAAATGCTACTTACCCAGTATGCATATGTTCTTGGCATGTAGAGCTGTAATGTCACATGCACCCACCCGCCTCCCCAGGTACCTACACCTGTTGCAGTTACATCTTACTTAGATATATACATACATGGACATCTCTTACTTCTCTTACTAACTCCGTTAGTCTATGCCCATGTGCACTCTTGCCGAAAGGAGGAGTTGCCTACCTCGTGACTGTTTTTGTTCAAAGTAGTCTTTTCCAAAGTGCAAACATCCGGACCCAACATTAGATTGCGGGCTATGTACAGCATGTGACTCTACATGCCAAGAACAGATGCATACTGGGTAAGTAGCATTTTCCTTGTGCTCGGATTCTCGCTAGGACTTTGCAATGGTTCCCCTCATCGAGGTTCACTCCTAGGTAGCAGATCACCTAAGCGCACCAGTGCAGGCTATCTCACTACTCCGGCTCAACTCTCGCAGTTACATGTCTGGGTTAAGAGGGTAGATGGATGACTTTGCCCAGTTAACTCTGAGCCCAGCTGCTGAAGCATACTCTGTCTGGGTGTCCCAGAGGGGTGATAGGTCTGTCATCACATAGGTACAGGGTCACATCATCTGCATGCACTACGAAAGTGGGATGCCCCATATTTGCCCCTCCTTGCGCAGTTGTATTCCTAACTGCTTCAATGAAAGTACAAATAGCAGTGGGGAGAGTGGGCAACCATGTCTTGTCCCTCGATCTACTGGGGAAAAAGGCCGAAATGAGGCGGCCCATGCAGATCCAGGAGATGGCGTTAAAATATGAGCCGAGTGTACGCCAGGAGCTTATGACCAATACCCGTGCATGTGAGGACTGTGAATAAAAAAAATGCCAGGTTAGGATATCAAATGCCTTCTCCATTCTAGGATGAGGCAGGCTGCCAGATGAAATCGTTGTTGACCTGATCATGTACATGGAAAAGACAGCAGATGTTCTGGGAAGTGCTGCTGCCCGGGAGGAAGCCATTTTGGTCATTGTGTACAAGCTCCAGGAGTTTCTGGGCGTACCAGTCTTGTAAAATCCTGCCCAAGATTTTATAATCTGCCCCGCGGATGGCTATGGGTCTATAGAATGTGAATTGCTTGTGGTCCCTGTCCGATTTTGGGATGGATACTAAGATTACCAAAGAGTGGGAGCTCACTGGATTTTAAAGCAACATACTACAGTTCTTCTAGGGTGTGTGCCAGCTGGGACGAGAAGGCGTGGTAACATTCAAGGGTCAGGCCAACTAAGCTTCGTGTTTTGTTGTTTGCAATATCCCGGATTGCCTGCTTCACATCAGTGGACGTTATTGCAGCATCTAAGAGCCTAGTGGATGCTATGTGTGTGCAAGGGTGAGATCTGCGAAGAACATGTTGTAGTGGCTCGTCGTAGTAGCTGGTAGTTCCTGGCATATAGAGGAGTAATAATCCTAGAGGACCAGTAGGATGTCATTCTGCATGCGTGCTGCGAGGCCTGTGAAAGTAGCTACTTCTGTGATGCGGCGTAGCGAAGACTCTTTCCAGACCAGGCATGTTTGGAGTCCGTTCAGATTTGTCCTGCTCCCTATGGACTTTGGCTGTTTGCCCTGCAAAATTGTGTAATGACGCAGGTGCTCCAGTATGGTTGCGTACGTAGTCTTCGCTTTGGCTATTGTCTGGGTGAGTCACGGTCTGCTTCTTTACCCAGTGTGACTAGGTTGCTCTCAGCAGCTGTAATGTCTTTCTGGGGTTCTGCGGGTGCCCAGTATGGGTGGGTGCAGATGCCTCATCGTGGGTCCGGTGTGAAGGAGGGTTGACCCCCCCCCCCCCCCCCCCCCCCTTTTGTGAGCTCATGTATGCAGACGTTGCTTGTGCTGAATTGCTGAATGGTAGTTTGTGCCAGGGGTTGGAGGGTGGCAAGCACTGTTTCGCTTTCAGGGACTTTGTCAGTGAGCGTGCGTTGATCATTGCCCAAGAAACTGATTCCTGCAGTCAGGGAGCCAAATCTAGCTTCCATGGAGATCAGGAAGTGCCCTGTGGCCGCTAGGAATCTGTCCAGCTTGTCCGATGTAGATGGGGTGGTGTGCTGTCTTATTGTGGAGTGTCTGGGATAATGAATGTCAAGGTTGCTGTGGCCGTGGTGGACACAGTCTGCGCATTGCTGGTTTTAGGTACTGGCTGACAATGGCTACACCAAGGTGAATCAATGCGGCACTCCTTGTAAAGGAAAAGGACTGGCCAGTGTAGAGATGCAGGAGAGGAGGGGGTGGAGAATGTAGATGCAGCTGATGTTTCTGAGGAACAATGATCGGCAAACCATCCATGCGTCCCCCTGGAAGTGACACTGATGCAAAGAGGCCAAGGTGCCAGGGGCAAGAGTTATCCTTGCTACGGTGAGCCTTAAAGAGGAGTGGAAAGGTTCTCAAGATTAACCAGCAGGGAGGAAGGCACCTCATCCGTGTGATGGGAGCAGTTCGCTACAGGGTTCTCGTGTAGTAGCAATTGGCTCTGGGACTCAGATGCACGCCACAAATGTGGCGCTGAGGCGGATGTGCCAGGCCCTGGTGTGTAGGGGGCGGGGGGAGCTGCCAGGAGTTGCCCGAAATCTGCTTGTATGCATGCTCAGTCCCGTCAACGATTGCCCCCCCCCCGCCCCTACTTTGTAGGTTAACCATGGGCCCCTCAGTAACCCCATCCCCACCAGGTCGCTCGTGGGTGTCTTTAGGGTAGGATAACTGGAGCGGACTCTGTTCTCCCACACAGCAAGGTGGCTGAGACTGTGTGGTAGTTGAATGCTGTTGGACTCACCAAGAGGCTTGTTTGAAAGGTCTCCAGGGCCCAGGTGTAGATGTTTTGCAGAGGTTAACGTGCAATTAAGAAACTCGAGCACATCATCTGAAAGCCAGGCGATCCTTGACAGCTAGGAATTGAGCACCGTTTAGAGGCTTGATAGCCCAGTTTTGCTCAGGGAGAAACATTCTTGCATCAGTTAATTTCAGCAGCTGTTTAAGTCTACTTTCCTTTGGTTAAGGGCAAACGTCCCAGAACTAATGCCACAGACTAAGGAAGGATGCCTGCAGGTGGTAGCAGGAGAAGTGAAGCATAAAAAGCATGTGTAAAGTCCACCATGAAAAGGATTTCAACCGCCAGGGGGAAACTAAGGCCAACAGACAGTTGATTATGGCAATCACTCATTGTGAAATGCGCACTGCGACTAGATCCATATAAGGCGGTACCGAAGGCAAAAAAAACCTTGCCCCTCCCCCTAACACCACATTTTTTTTCTATTTTACATCTATCTGGCATTGCCAGATTAAAAAAAAAAAAACAATGAATGATGCTAAGCCATTTAAATACTTAGTTGTTAGTTATAGATATAGAGTTATATTTGACTAGGTCGGTCAGGCAGTGTGACCAGGTTAGTTATTACTAAGGGTGGGTGATTAACTCCAGTCTGCTGGTGGAGTTTTCAGAGCACGGAGTTCTGTCAAAACTCCGCCAAATGCTGCCTGAGTTTTTCCTCACTTGCCTCGCCAACGTTAAGATGGTGGGCAAGTATTTGTGCCCCCACCCAGTTTTCTAGGGCAGTTGCGGCAGGTCACTACTGTTCGCTTTGAGAAAGCTACCGCTAGAGTTGAAATTCTACTCAAGCCTTAGCAAAAAAGCAGCACCCTCTGGAGTGCCACGAGGTGGGCTTCATGCTGATTTTACACCGTGGAACAAGCTCCCAGTGCTAAAAATCAGTGCAACGTGCCAAAATTCAGCCACTCGCAGAACTTGGCGGAATCTCGTTGAGTTTTTAGCCAACTCCACAGAATTCCGTGCAGTGAAACTGAGTTCCGACCAGCCCTAATTATTACTAGAGGGCATATTGACATTGAAGTTACCATACCAGGAAAAATACCTTACCAGTGTGTCTAACTGCATGCTTGTCAAAGAACTGCCACTCTTGCATGCACAAGAAACATGCATGGGAAATATGTAGGGCAGCTTTAAAGTTATGTATTCTTTTTGCAAGTATTACTGTCAGTTGCTTCAGTTGGTAATTACTTCCTTGAAAAATTCCAAGCAAGTTATTACACTGATTTCTTTCTATTCATTGCTTGGTAATATATTAAAGTAACATGCTGGTTTATCAAAGACCCAATAGTAAAGACTTGTTTCTAGCCTGCCATCTAGTATTTGGTCTGGAAAACTGCTATAATTTCTCCCATGTTTTCTGCTTCATCCTTAGCTGTAGTGAAAAGGATACATTCCTGTCTCACACTGAATCCCACAAATGCAAGAACTAGTGCTTTAATAGTGAATGAAGAACACAGATTATTTATCTGCCACACTGGACCTTGGGTATAAAGTCGCACAAATGCGGAGGTGCTTCAATACTAAGATCTTGGAAAATCTCCACCCTGGGGTTAGGTTCTGTAGGTAAAACCTCTGACACATTCAGAAGCTGCTAACAACTTAAAACTTACAGACCATTAATGCTCAATCTAACTTCTACCTGCGCAATACATACTTACATTGAAAAACCTACAATCTCTTGTCCTTGTCAGCCAGTTCTAGGCCTGTGAAGCATTTCTTTTCCATTAAGACGGACCACAAACCGTTGTGAACATGGGCAAAAGTAGTGGGATTAACCTGTGGAGTGTAGAAATGCCATAATTATTCCTTGTGTAGAAATAGCCGGTACCAATGTGGATGACCATGTCCCAACCAGTGGTTACAGTGAGGAAGGTTTACCCGGGCTCTGAGCGCAGTCACACTAGTCCTCTGGAAAATGCTGCATTTGTAAAAACCAAAGACTCCTAACACCACAACTTAATCTCTAGGCAGATTTTAATGGTTCAACAGCACTGAGTCACGTCCTGACCCTAAGTTGTCCTTGAGTGGGCACGTTTCATTGAGTTCTATCCCAGAAGTTGAAAAAGCATAGTCTTCCAGCCAAAATTTAAATGGATGTTCTCGCACAGTTCAAGTTCTGCAGTCTTAGCAGCTGGGCAGGAGATAGGACCTTGAATAAATGCTGTGCCGTAACCCAAGAAAAGACCATCCATTTTGTCCCAGAAGTGTACATGGACGCTAAGTGAATAAGATGGCTGCGCCTCTAATGCAGGTAGTTAAATAGCTCAATTTTCAAGATGCAGCCATGCTAGGATTCAATGTTACAAAGCATAAAAACACACCATATACAGCGGCGTCTGGCCAAATCATTTTGCTTTTAATCTATAAGCAATGGCAAGACTACCAGAGGAAGAATGCAACCAGGGTGCTTACATTTACTACATTTCCAGCTCGTCGGCATTGACCAAAATCTGGATAATCAATATGATGCTTTGGAAGGGATCGAAGAGAGACTGGTTGCCTGGAACACTTATCAATTCGAGGGAGGAATAGAGTCTTCCGTCAACCTTCCAGTCTCCATCAAATGAGATACTGGCATGTGCTTGATTCAAAGGGTGACCTATGACCATGGACTGCCTTACCAATACAAAATTAAGATAGTCATTTCAGTGACCATATAAGAAGTTTTTGGCCTGTGATAGCCACAAGTACTTAAACCACAAGTACTTAAACCACATGATCCAAACCTTGGGTGGGTTTTAACATCTACTTGCATATCCATTTTGTTTATATTTGATCTCTTTGAAAAGGGAATTCTTTTTCTTTGTGTTTCACGGACCCAAACCATCAGGGTACCTCCCTTATATTGTTGGAATATCTCAAAACTACACCACCATGATTCCACAAGCAAAGCAATGTGTTGAATTGAATGACTGAATTAATATCAGCCACTGGTTATTGCTTGTGATTTGTTCCAGTCCATCGTTTAATAACCTACTTCAAGTTAAACACATGTCCAGGTAATCCTGTAATGGTGAATACCTATCTGAATCGAAGAAACTCTGCCTTCGATGGCAGACTTGCTTACGTCATTAATTCCATCTTTACTACCTGCTTCCCACCGGGTTCTTGGAGGAAACTTTGTCATGTAGTTCTTCAAATATAATTCTTGCTCACCCTATTAACTAGAATTCTCAGCCACCAAAAGTAAATGGTTTAATTCATTATAAGATAGCATGCCTGCTCTCTCGCTGCGCCTTCCAATGAGGTTACAAACAACGCCCTCTGGTTCTTGCTGTTGAAATATTCTTCTAAGCAACAAAAGCCTGAATCTTATTAATTTGTTCTCTGTTGCATGTGTTTGGTTGCTCACTATGACCCTTTGCTAAAAACCCTCCTAATGCACAATGTTCACGATCCATGCACAGAATATGCATAAACGAAGAAAATCTTCGAGTTGTGTGTATTTTCTGGTAGACTTTTAGCCGCAGATACCGCAACTTTTGATTATTCCCCAGGCGTGTGACTAGTCTTGAACTTTTCCAGAGTTCCTCTGCGTGCTGGAAGATGGCACCATGTGGCTCTGCACTGATGCCGTTCGGCTCCTGAAGGGACGTGTGGGCCCCATATAAGCTCCACTCCTGCATGCTGATGTTTTTTTTTTTTTTTTTTGCTCCACCAGACGTGAATCCAGAGCTGCTTCTCATCTGAGACCCCTACCATGAGGTTTTGTGTTTCTCTGCTCTTAAAAAATATTTTAGGGTTCGGGGAGGTCAACCCCTAAGGCAGGTCTTAAACCCTGTTGGAAGCCGATGTCTAGGATGGATCACTACCCTGTATGATTGTGGTGTCTGTAGTTAGCCAGAATTCAAAGACCTGCAGAGACTGCGTATTGATGAATTAGAGGCCACCAGGGAACGCGAGGCAAAAGTTTGTCATCTAGCACAAGAATACTCTTTGATCCTCTCAAAGTTCTGCTCCCCAGGTCTGTTCCTGGAATCGATGGGGCTGGTCTAGAGGCGGTCTTTGTTGCGTTCCAAGTCCTCTGGTAAGCACACAAAAATACAAGAAGTTGAAGGTGAATTTCAATCCTTTGCTCCATTCACCTGATTAAGTGTGTGGTCAGTGCCAACCTTCTTGCTCCTGCTCTTGCAGTCGGCCGACTTCAGAGCAGAATCTGCAGTTGTTTTTGGCACAAACTGAGATTTCTGTGCCTTCATTCAATCTATGCCAGATCGAAGAGTTCGGTGCAGCTATGCCATGTTACTTCGGATCTCAGCCGAAACCCACTGGTGCGCCCATGGGTCCCACGGAACCAAGAGGTCTTTCACATGGACTATCGCAGGCGTGTGTGCCCTTTGTGCCAGCTGCGCCCTGTGACCCACTTCAGCCCCAGTTTCAATGCTGCACCTGGCACCCATACCCAAGTCAGAACAGAGTACTCTAACCCAAGTAAGAACAGAGTACGTCAGTATCCACCTCCTCCCGAGGAGACTGTCATGATGGTCCTTTCTGATGATGACTGGACACTGGTCTGAATTCAACAGGCGCTGCACTGAAATCTGAATGCTGCACCAGTTCCTGCACTCAAACTTTCGCATGACAAACATTCATTGCATTCCTTCTTCGGTATGGATTCGGACAATTATTATGACCAATTTGAGTTTGCTCACCCTAATTACTTGGAGAGACAGCCTTTTCTCTCCGCCCAGCTACTGAAGAATCTGTTTCCTATGCTATGGGTATGCGTAGGGCAGCTGAAGTCCTTGACTTTCAGCTCCCACCATGGAGTTGGAAAAAAATTTGCTGACTGAGGCTCTAAACCTGGGCCCGGCTACCTCTGAGCCCCAGCTCCCTTTCAGTGAGTCCATGGCAGATACCCTCTTTGGGGCTTGGACCAACCATTGGACTGTTCCACTTTACTGACAAATCGCCAGGTACAGACATCCTGCTCCAGGCAACCAAGTCTTTTTGTCACATCACCTTTCTTTTGAAGGCCTCCACTGGCAGGACAAACCCAAACAATGTTATCACCTGTGACTCTTTCCCCCCCTTGGTGGTGGTTCTTTATGCTTTCTACTCCCAAGAAGGACCCATATTTTCAGCCTAATCTAGATCTGCGACCTCTCGACGCCTTCCTCTGGAAAGAGATATTTAAAATGCTCACCCTGGCACAGGTCTGGTCCGCTTTTGACCCTAAAGTCTTAGTGAGGGACTTTGAAGGTGCGTATTTCCATATTCCTGTTCTGCTGGCTCTTCAGCGCTACCTGTGGCTCATGGTGGGAAAGGGAGCATTTTTAATTAGCTGTACTCCTCCTTTGGTTTTACCAGCACCCCTCTGGTTTGCACGAAAGAGGCGGTGGAGGTCAAGGGGTGCCAGTCTTCTCCTTCAACGTTTGTACCTTGAAGGTGGGCTCAACCCAGGCAGTGGTGAACCACTTCCAGACAATGGCAAGTCTCCTGTCCTCTTTAGAGTTCATTATAAGAAGTCGCATGAAACCCTTCTTAGACACCCCACTTCCTCAGAGATCTTCTGGACCGAGTTGTTTCATTCCTTTCCCCTAGGGAAGAGTCCAGGGCATTCAGGCTGATACCGATCTTTCATCATTGGTCCTGGATTTCAGTAATGTCTACTATGAGGCTGCTGGGACTGAAGGGCTCAGTCAGCCTGCTGGTCAAGCACACCCTCTGTTATACAAAGGCTTTACCATTGCGCCCAACATCAAGGAGACTTCCCAGACCAAGTGGATGAGTCTGTGAAAGATCTGCAATGGTGGCTATTGGACCACAACTGTGACTGACACGTCTGGGCTGAGGCAGCCACCTGGGAGATGTGGAAGTCTGAGGCCTCTGATCTTCCGCAGAGTGCCAATTCGATATATATATACCTTATGGAGCTGATGGAAATGCACTTGGCGTGCGTCAAGGAGAGGCTGATGCGACAACCACTGCAACATGTTATTGCAACAAACAGGTCGCGGTGGGGTCACAGGCCCTGTGCCAGGAGGCTTTGCGCCTCTGGAAATGGTTTGACAACCAAGGCATCTTCCTCGTGGTAAACCACCTGCCAAGGTCATTGAACGTCAAGGAGACTAACTCAGCCATTGGCTCCTTGCGAATCACGAGTGGCACTTGCACCCATAGGTGGTATAGTCTCTAGTCTATGAATGGAGAGAACCTTGACTCGTTCGGTTTGCCACTGCGGAGCTTGCACAATGTGAGCACTTTTGTGCGTTGGAATTTCCAAGGTTTCTCTTGCTTAGACTTGTAAATTGTAAATAAATTGATACTTGTATCAATTTATTTACAATTTACATGTCTAAGTGCTCACATTGTGCAAGCTCCGCAGTGGCAAACCGAACGAGAGTTCGACATGTTAAACCTCAAGTGGAACTTGAAACTCCTGTATGTTTCCACTGATGCCACTCCTGCTCAGATTTTTCAATAAGATAAGAACTGACTGGGCCCAGGTCTTGGTGTCTCCAAGCTGGGCACAGATAATATGGTATCCAGAACTCCTGTGCTTGACTCTGCCCTCCGATCAGACTTCCCTTTCGGGAGGATCTGTGGATGCTCTGAAGGCAGGTGTGGAGAACCTGACCTTTCTACTATCTCCACCTTCATGCATGGAGGTTGAGCGGAGCCAGCTGAATGCCTTCGATCTCCCTATGGAGGTGGTGTATGTGAATTTGGCAGCCAGTGACAAAGCTTGTATACACCTATCTGAGACCTGTTTGTGTTTTGGTACATCTCAAACCAAATTGACCTCATCCAGGCTCAAATATCTGATGTTCTGTAGTTGGGGATCTCTGTGTATAGTCATAATCTAGTGAATAGTCCCGCCCATGTGCGGGGACCCCAGAGCAGTCAAAAATAATCTCTTAAACTGTCTTCTTTGCAGTAGTGCATATACACTTAGGAGAGAATTAAAGACCGATAATGCAGCCTATACATGCAAGGCTACACTGTCCAGTACTTCAACTAGAAATGCGAAGGATATTCCACCAGTATCACATTTAAACCTGTCTGCCAGGTTTCACCATGGAAAACGCTTCCCCTTCACCAAATCCTTGGAATGATAGAGGAAGGACAGGACAGACAAGCCCCATAGGCTGCCATTATGTGGCTTAAAAAGGGATACTGTGCCTTTAAGGAAACTTTCCAGAACTCTCCTGGTATCCCAGAATGCACAGCAACTCCCTCCACTTTCAGTTCTTTTTTTCCTGCTAGCAGGACCCTGGAGCATTGAGCTCTCCCTTTTTTGGGGATTTTTATTTCTACAAATTAAAAGTGCACAAAGTGTTAGTGTTCACTCGACGTGTTTTGCCTCTTATCTTTGCTGGAGTTTCTCTGGTGTTTTGGCTGCTCTATTATCAAATATGCCTGCCTTATTTGATAAATGTCCTGAGTGCTCCAGGAAAAAGGCAAAATCAGATCCTCAGTGTTTGCATCCTGTGCCTGCCTTCTCATGTTCCTGAGGAGTGTGATATCTGTCTGCAGTTCCCTAAAAGGACCCTGAAGGACAGGAAGAAGACCAGGCTCCAGGGTTTGGAACAGAGCAGGCAGCAAGGACAAGGTGGGTCTGGGCATGAAGGGGCTCCTTCCTCTGCCCGTGCACCGGCTGGGGGGGGCTCCCCAGTAAGGAAAAGGCCAGAAAACTCCACCGGTCTCCGTCGACCGCCTCAGCGTCGTAAGGAATGACCACAGTCTGTTCCCGGTCTCCCCAGGGCCAAAGCGCCTTCGACGTCGAGGGGACTGACGTCGAGACCTCCGACGAGGTCGATGTCGAGGACTTATTAGTCGTCGAGCCATCACCGGCGTCGAGAGGTCAACACGCCGGCGCTCTCCTTCGAGGCGACACCGCCAACGTTGACACGTAAGTCAGCAACGTCGAGACGGAGGTCGTCAACGCCGAGAAGACTGCCGTCGTCGAGGAGACGATTGATGTCGAGGCCTAAGCGAAGGCCATAGACGCCGAGCAGGCGCACGTCGAGGAGACGCTCGTCGGCGTCAAGACGCTAGTCATTGAGGAGGAAGCCTAGGCGTTCTAGGACCAGGCCGGAGTCCTCGGCTTCAGCGAGCACACGGTCGCGGCGGCGCCGTCGCTCATCTAAGAGGGGTAGGGCCTCAAGATTGCCCCCCTCTGGTCAGAAGAAGAAGAAAAGGAGTGGAACAGTCTCCGGGCTCGGAGTACTCAAGTTTACTCACCCTGCAAACCGAGGTCGCCTACACCTCCTTTGCCCGTGGATCCTCCTCCGCGGAACCCAACTCCTCCTCCTCTGGTTCCTCCGGCTACACCTAGGTCGGCCTCGTTGCCTCATTTGCCGACGCCGCCTACGGGGCCTCCGCAACCTAGGCTCCCGGTTCGGCCTCCACGGCGCCCGCCTTACCAGCCTGCGCAACGCCAGAGGCCGGAGGTCGAGGTCTCTAACGACTGAGGGATAGGTCCAGGAGTCGCCGTCGCTCGTCCATGAGGTCCAGACAGCGCCGTAGGAGGGACAGGTCTAGATCCCGCCACACGGATTCGTCCAGTGCTAGGGACTACTCGCCGACCCTGACTGACTCCCCTCGGACGAGGGTGTTCTCGATCAACGACATTGTCTCCTTCCAGGAGGTTTTGCTGCGAGGAGCGGCTAAGCTGGGCATCACACTCATGGTGCCTGCTCCCCAGACTTCCGTCATCTTAGAGACCCTGCACAAGAAACGGTTGTCTCGCCCCTTGTTGCTGTTGGTGCCTGGGCTGGTGGAACCGGCCATGGAGCTCTTCCTCACCCCTGCGGTTACGAAATCAGCTCCTTCCAGGCTGCATAAGAAGTATCGGGCTCCCGACTCGGATCCGGCGTTTCTTCGCCTGGACCCTGCGCCGGACTGTGTGATTGTGACGGCGGCGAGGAAGCAACACGCCACCACTCCGTCCTTGACAGTGGCTCCTGACAAGGAGAGCCGCTGGATGGATTCGGCGGGCAGGAAGGTCTGTGGGATGGTTGCCACGTCTATGAAGGCCGCTAGTGCCTCAGCCTTGTTGGGAGGTTATGATCGGTCCCTATGGGAATCCCTCGCACGGTTCGTGGAACTTCTTCCCCGGGAGAACAGGGAGGATTTCCAAGAGATCATGAATGAAGGACTCGTGGTCTCCGACCAAGTGATCGGCTCTGCTGCGGATTCCTCCCTCCTGGCAGCACACGGATACTGTCATGGGGTCAACCAGAGGCGCCACGCCTGGCTGCGTCTGACGTTTTTGAAGCCATGCGCGTAGCAGAGGGTTGACAATCTACCCTTCTCGGGCGACACCCTTTTTGGGAAACCTGCGTACGAGGAGATGGCCCGCATGAAGGCGGAGGCTGAGACCCTGACTGCTGTTGGGTTGGTTAAGCCGAAGGAACAGAAGACCTTCCGCTCGTTCCAGAGACGGTACGGGGCGCAAGGTAGAGAGCAAGGTTGACAGGCTGGGCAGCAACAACAGCAGCAGCAGCAACAGTTCCAACGACGCCCGTTCCAAAAGCGCCAGAGGGGCCGTGGTGGTCAGCCATCTTCATCCGCGACCAAATGCCCGGCTGGGTCTAGGCCCTGGGGTGCTTCTTCCTCCTCATCCGTTACCTGCTCCGGTGGGAGGAAGCATCCAACATTTCCTGGCAGAGTGGAAAAACATTACTCAAGACAACCGGGTGCTGAATATTGTTTGTAATGGATACAGTCTTCGGTTCACCAGTCCGCCTCCAGCAATTCCACCAGTTGCCTCGCAGTTCCAGCTACGTGAGCTCCAGGCGGAGGCAGACACCCTGTTAAGAAAAAGGGCGATAGAAGACATCCCTGTGTCTCAAATGGGAAAGGTCCTTTACTCTCGCTTCTTCCTGGCGAGGAAGGACTAGAACGAGTTCAGGCCCATTCTGGATTTGCGACAAGCAAACAAGTGGATTCGCAGGGAAAAGTTTTGCATTCTGTCGTTGCACCAGATTTACCCTCCGCTGCATGGGAGACAGGCTTTGCGCGATAGATCTGCAAGATGCGTACTTCCATGTGCCCAATGCACGGAAACACCGGAAGTTCCTGCGCTTCCTCGTCAGCACCAATCACTATCAGTACACCGTACTACCGTTTGGACTGAAGTCTGCACCCAGGACATTTTCGAAGTGCATGGCTGGGGTGGCAGCGCACCTGCGAAAGACCAAGGTTTTTGTCTACCCGTACCTGGGTGACTGGTTGATCAAGGCCTCCATCTTCCAGGAAGCACAACTGCACTTTAACAGGACGGCTGTCCTGCTGAATCAGCTGGGGTTGCACATAAATATGTCCAAGTCTGTTCCGATCCTGGTCCAGTGCCTGCAGTACTTGGGAGCCTCCATCAATACGCTGTCAGCAAGCGTGTCTCCTTAGGAGGAGAGACGCTTATCACTCCTTCGGAAGGCTCAGGCTCTCATAGCTGCTCCATCTACAACAGTGAGGACGGTGTCTTCTCTACTGGGGTCGATGGCCTCTTGTATCTTCCTCACCCCACATGCGCGTCTGCACATGAGGCCGCTGCAGGAATGCTTGGAGGATCAATGGGACCAGAGGAAAGGGTCCTGGGACGAAGGATCCAGTTGTCTCTTCATGCCCAACAGTCCCTGAGGTGGTGGTGCTCGACAGAGAATCTACTCAGGGGGGTTCCTTTCCACAAAGATATCCCGACTCAGACTATCGTGACGGATGCGTCTTTCCAGGGCTGGGGAGCCCATTCAGACCATCTACAAATCCAGGGAACGTGGTCTCCAGCGGAGTCCACGTATCGCATCAATTTCCTGGAACTCGGAGCGGTCCACTTGGCATTGAAGGCCTTTCATCCGTCCTTCCAGACCAACTCCTTGCTTGTACAGACAGACAATACGACCACGGTGTATTACAACAAGCAGGGGGGCTCAAGATCGCGCACACTGTCGCAGGAAGCGCTGGTGAGCTGGCACTGGCTGCTAGCCAGAGGACTGACGATAACTGCAACTCATCTGCCAGGTGTGCAGAATGTTCAGGGGGACGCCCTCAGCAGACTGCTACAGGAAAACCACGAGTGGGTCATAAACGACGAGGTGCTCGGCGATGTCTTCGCCATGTGGGGCACACCAGACGTGGATCCATTCGCCACCGCCGAAAACAGCAAATGCCGCGACTTTGCCTCGAGGGATTATCAGCCAGGGACTCTGGGGAACGCGTTATGGATCAGCTGTTCGAACAGCTTTCTGTACGCTTTTCCACCCATTCCCCTGATTCCAGCAGTGCTCATCAAGCTGGCCCAATCCCGGGCGCGGATGATCCTCATTGCTTCGGAATGGCCCAGGCAGTGGTGGCTCACAGACCTGCTTCACCGGTCGAACCTGCCTCATCGGCGGCTGCCGTGTCGGCCGGACCTTCTCACGAAGTTCGGGGGGCAGATGGTGCACCCCAACCTCTTTTGTCTTTGAGTTTGGCGGCATGGCTCCTGAGAGAGTGCAATATGGCCACTTGAATCTTCCTGAGGATTGCATGGACATATTGAAGGAGGCTAAGAGGCCATCTACTAGGACCTCTTATGCTTACAAATGGAAGAGATTCTGCATCTGGTGCATGTCTAAGCACTATGATCTGACGACCTGCAAGGAAGATGTCATCCTTCCATACCTTCTGCATTTAGCTCAGTCTGGACTTAATTTCCATTCCAGTATGGTTCATCTGGCTGCGTTGACTGTGTACAGGAAATGCCCTTCGCAGACATCCTTCTTCCAGATCCCTGTGATTAAGGATTTTTTGGAAGGGTTGAAGGTGTTCCCTCCTGTTCGGCTTCCTTCGCCTGCATGGGAACTGAATGTGGTGCTGTCCAGTCTGATGAAGGAACCCTTCGAGCCTATTCACAAGGCTTCACTGCAGCACCTGTCTTGGAAGGCGGCGTTCCTCGTGGCCATTACATCGGCCCGCAGGGTGAGTGAGAATCTGAAAGAGACACGTTGGTATTAGATTCCTTACCTTAGAATATCCCCAGGCGTCAGACTGGATCCGTAAATTTTTGCGTAGCAGTACCCTTGCGCGTCGGTAGGCGTCGTCTGCGGCTCCGCGTTCGTCGTCGTCGGCGTTGTGGGCGCCGTGATGACGTCGTCTGAGTACTTAGACGTCGCCTCCGCGTGCTGACGTCAGTTCTTCTTTTTTCCGCGCCAGCGAGCGCAGATCTGGAAAAAGCAGTAACCCTAGTCCAATTTTTGACTAACTTTTTGATCGTTTTTTGATCATTTCTCAAAGTCTTTCGACTCCGATTGGTGCCGTAGGGATGCCCGGCTTTAAGCACTGCGAGGATTGCGACCGCACGATGTCGGTCACGGATCCTCACCACCTGTGTTTAACTTGTCTAGGCGTCGATCACGACGACAAGGCCTGCTCCGACTGCTGGTCCCTCTCTTCGAAAGCCAGGCGGGAGCGGTCCCGCAGGCGACTCGAACTCCGGCAGTCGGTCCCGCGCCGCGAGAGGTCTCGGTCCCACGGGAGGTTGAGGGACAGGTCACGGGCTCGGAGCCACCACAGCTCCGAGAGTAGGCCGCACTCCTCCGGGTCGAAGTCGTCGTCAGGTAAGAAGCACAAGAAGTCCAAGAGGCGTCATCGCTCTGCGGACTCCCCGGACGCTCTCACGATGCGGCCGGGGTTCGGGTGACACCGCCCACGCGGCTCTGTCGGAGTCGCGGGCGCCGCGTTCAGCTCCACACCCTCTGGTCCCTGGGCTCAACGCGACTCCGGAGGAGACCGAGCGCTTCCTCATGGCCATGAGGAAACTCTCTCCTCCGACGGGCTCCGCGGCGGCTTCGGGCCCACAGGACCCGTCTGGGGCCTCTAGCGGGGGTGGGGGTTTTCGGCCCCGACTCCGTCGGGTGCTTCGGGCCCGGCGCTGCAGGTTCCCGCTATCCCGGCGCCGCTAGACCTTCTTCGGGATCTGGATCGTCGCCAGTGGACCTTACGACCTCCCCGGCGTCAGACCATCAGGTGTCGCCTCCGGCGCCGTCCTCGGGCGGCGCCGTCCCCGATGCCCCCTTCATTCCTGTTCCGACGTCGGGACGGCCCCAATGGGCGCCGCTCCAGACGTCGTTTGGGGAGTTTCACTTCTATGAGCAGGCCCCATTAGTTAAAAACCCTGAGTTTCAGGAGATGGGTGATGAAGGGGATTGGGGGGGGTCTGAGGACCCTCTGACCCGAGACTGTCAGTCTCATGAGGACTGGGCAGGAGACCTTGGGGAGGCCAGTGGCCTGGACAGCTCTCCAGACACTGGTTTTGTCTCCCCTCCTACCGTGGCTTCGAAGGAGGGGGCAACCTACAGTGTTGTGTTGATGAGGGCTGCCAAGGCCTTGGGCCTTGAGCTCCCCGTCGCGGCCGTGAGGACTAATCTCCTCACTGAGGTCCTTAAACCGCAGTCAAGCTCGGCCGAGCCTCTGCTGCCCTTTAATGAGGCCTTGACCGACGTTCTTCTGGGCACTTGGTCCAAGCCCGCTACGGGTTCGCCCGTACATGGGAACGTGGCCAGACGCCACCGCCCAGCACCTGGCGACCCATGTTTCCTGTCCACCCACCCTACCCCCGATAGCCTGGTCATCCAGGCCTCCAATTCCCAGACCGCATTCCCGTCGGCACCGCCGGACAGGGAATCCAAGCGGTACGAGCAGTATGGCAAAAAGATCTTCTCGTCCCTTAGTCTGGGACTGCGGTCTTCCAACACCGCATGCCTCTTGGGCCGCTACACCACTCTCTGTGGGATACGGTTGCGGAAGTGCTGCCAGAGTGTCTGTTGGGGGTACGGGCCAAACTCTGCCAAGCCCTTGTGGAGGGCCGGGATGCAGCCAAATATTCTATACGGTGTGGGCTGGATACCACCGACTCACTGGGTAGAGCGATGGCAACGACTGTGGCGGTCAGACGTCACGCCTGGTTGAGGTCCGCCAACTTTTCGGCCGATGTGCAGAACACCTTGATGGAGATGCCGTTTAATGGCCGTCGCCTCTTTGGCGACAAGGCAGACCATGCGCTCGAGCGCTTTAAGGACTCCAGGGCTACGGCCAAGTCCTTGGGCCTCTCGGCCCCACGCCAGCAATCGGCTGCCTTTCATTCCTTTCGTGGCCACGGAAGGGGTGTACCCACACGCGCTGCCAGCCACGCTCCGCAGGGTAATACCCAACGCGGTGGCGGCCGTGGGAACCGCCGTCCCGGCGGTCTGGGACAACGGCGAGGTCAGTCCACACCTTCCCCCGCAGCATCCGCCTCAAGACCCTCCTAGTCAGTGCTTTCTGGCCCATGTGACGCCAGTGGGGGGGGCAGGGTTCGCCATCACCACCTCCACTGGCGCACCGTCACTTCGGACAGGTGAGTGCTGCAGATCGTCCGAAGGGGCTACTCCCTCCCCTTCGAGGCGACTCCTCCAGCCATGCCACCGCAGAACCACCGTGTACCGGGGGATCATTTGCGACTTCTGCAGGAGGAAGTTACGGCCCTCTTGGCCAAGGGGGCCATCGAGCGCGTTCCTGGGCCAGAAGTAGGGTGTGGTTGCTACTCCCACTACTTTCTGGTACCCAAGAAGGGCAAAGGGGGCCTACGCCCTATCTTGGACCTAAGGAACGTCAACGGCTTCCTCCGGAAGGAGAAGTTCAAGATGCTGACACTGGCTCAGGTCCTAGCTGACCTGGACCCAGGAGACTGGATGGTAGCGTTGGACTTGCAGGACGCTCATTTCCACATCCCCGTCCTGCCGGCCCACCGGCGTTACCTTCGGTTCACGGTTGGCCACTAGCACTTTCAGTATACCGTGCTCCCCTTCGGCCTTACCAGAGCCCCACGGGTGTTCACAAAGGTGATGGCGGTGGTCGCAGCTCATCTGCGCAGGTTAGGGGGTTCAGTCTTCCCCTACCTCGACGGCTGGTTGTTGAAGGTGGGCTCGCCCCAGTCAGTCGTCAGCCACCTCCAGACTACGGCAGATCTCCTGCACAGGCTGGGGTTCGCCATCAATGTGCCGAAGTCACACCTGTGCCCCTCTCAGAAGCTCCTTTTCATCGGAGCGGTTCTCGGCGCGGGGTCGGGTTTATCCACCCGAACAGCGGGTCCGGGATATTCAGGCTCTGATTCCCATCTTTCAGCCGTTATCCCGGGTCACGGTCAGGTTGACGCTGCGGCTTCTGGGGCTGATGGCCTCCTGCATCCTACTGGTGCATCACGCCAGGTGGCGGATGCGGGCTCTGCAGTGGGACCTGAAGTTTCAGTGGGCCAAGCATCAGGGCAACCTGTCCGACCACGTCCTGATCTCGGAGGGCACTGCGAGACAGCTGCAGTGGTGGCTCACGGACCGCGATTGGGTCAGCGGAAGATCCCTCTCCCTTCCTCAACCGGAGCACGTAGTTGTGACGGATGCGTCCCTCCAAGGCTGGGGAGGCCACATGGGAGAGGAGGAGATCAGAGGCCTCTGGTCTCCGGCGGAGGCCTGGCTCCACATCAACCTGTTGGAGTTACGGGCGATTCGTCTAGCACTGAAGGCATTCCTTCCCTCTGTCCAGGGGAGTGTAGTGCAGGTGTTCACGGACAACACCACCGCCATGTAGTACTGCAACAAACAGGGCGGGGTAGGGTCGTGGACCCTTTGCCAGGAGGCTCTGCGCCTCTGGCAGTGGCTGGAACGCCAGGGCATGACCCTGGTGGCTCAACACCTGGCAGGATCTCTGAACGTCAGGGCGGACGAGCTCAGCCGTCGGTGCATGATGGATCACGAATGGCGTCTGAACTCTGACGTGGCACAAGGCCTCTTTCAGCGATGGGGAGAGCCTTGGTTAGATCTATTCGCCACCGAAAAGAACGCGCAATGTCATCAGTTCTGCGTGTTGGAATTTCCAAGGCGGCACTCGCTCGGAGGCGCTTTTCGTCGCGAGTGGAGATGAGGTCTACTGTACGCCTTTCCGCCTATACCACTTTTGCCGAGAGTGTTGAAGATCAAGCGTGACTGGGCCCAAGTCATCCTTGTGGCTCCGGACTGGGCTCGAAGGTACTGGTATCCAGAGCTACTCAGTATGTCAGTCGATCCCCTGGTTCGTCTGCCTCTTCAGGAGGACCTTCCTGTCGCAGCAGCAGGGGACGGTCCTCCACCCGAACCTGTCCAGTCTCCACCTCCATGCTTGGAGATTGAGCGGCGACAGTTGAGGCCATTTGACTTGCCTCCTGAAGTCTGTAATGTCATTCTGGCAGCCAGGCGTCCCTCCACTAAGTCGGTATACGCCTGCAGGTGGAACAGATTTGTGGCATGGTGCACAGCAAAGGCTGTGGATCCTCTTGCTGCCCCTCTTTCTGAGGTTCTTCTCTTCCTTCTTTCTCTTCCCCAGCAGGGCTCTGCTCTGGGCACTATCAAGGGCTACCTTTCTGCCCTTTCGGCCTTTCTGAGGCTGCCTGATCAACCTTCTTTGTTCAAGTCCCCTATTGTAAATAGATTTCTAAAAGGCATCACACACACATTCCCTCCTGTTCCGTTTGTGATGCCTCAGTGGGACTTAAACCTGGTTCTTACGTTTCTGATGTGCGCTCCCTTTGAGCCACTTCACAACTGTCCTCTTCGCCTTCTTACTCTGAAGACTGCTTTCCTGGTTGCCATCACCTCTGCCAGGAGAGTGAGTGAGCTCCAGGCCCTTTCTTGTACTCCACCTTTCCGTCCATCCGGACAAAGTGGTGTTGCGTACTAAGCCTTCTTTCCTGCCTAAGGTTGTCACGGCCTTCCACATCGGGGAGTCTATCACCTTGCCCACCTTCTTTCCGCCACCGCATCCCTCTAAATAGGAAGAGCAGCTCCACCGTCTGGACCCAAAACGTGCGCTCTCATTCTACTTGGATCGCACACGCCAGTTCCGGGTGGATGACCAACTCTTTGTTGGTTACGTGGGCGCTAAGAAGGGGAAAGCGGTACACAAGAGGACCATCTCCCGGTGGATCATCTTGTGCATCCAGGCATGTTACTCCTTGGCTAAGAAGGAGCCCCCTGTTGGATTGCTGGCTCATTCCACCCGAGCCACGGCGACTACCACTGCCCTGAGCAGGGGAGTGCCCTTACAAGACATCTGTCCGGCAGCTACGTGGGCATCGCTGCACACGTTCGCAAGACACTACTGCCTGGACAGCCAAGTCCGGAGGGATGGCTTCTTTGGCCGTTCCGTCCTCCAGGACTTTCTGGTGTGATTATTGGTTCGCAGACCCACCACCGGGGTTGGTATTGCTGGGGTATCTATTCTAAGGTAAGGAATCTAATACTAACGTGTCTCTTTCAGATGCACAAGTTACTACTTGTGTAACGATATATCTGTAAGAGACATTAGTTAGTATTAGATTCCTTACCGACCCACCCATCCTCCCCGTTCTGCGAACCGATATCTAGGGTTAGGGTTACCCCCTTTCAGGGCCCTAGTTTCAATGGCACCAGTGTTGGTTTTTAACATGGCTCTGCGTTTCTGGCACGGAAAAGCTGTGTCTAAGAACTGACGTCAGCACGCGGAGGCGGCGTCTAAGTACTCCGACGCCGACAACTGACGCGGAGCCGCAGACGACGCCTACCGACGCGCAAGGGTACTGCTACGCAAATATTTCCGTATCCAGTCTGACGCCTGGGGATATTCTAAGGTAAGGAATCTAATACTAACTAATGTCTCTTACAGATATATCGTTACACAAGTAGTAACTTGTGCTTCAGGCATTGTGTTGCCAGGAACCTTATACTGTATTTCATGCTGCTAAGGTTGTTATTCGTACTCACCCTAAGTTCCTTCCCAAGGTGATTTCTGATTTTCATGTTAATCAGGCTATAACTTTACTGACTTTTTTCCAGAATCCTTCCACTCCAGCGGAAAGGTCTCTTCATTCCCTGGATGTTAGAAGGGTGTTGAAATTCCATCTGGATAAAACCAAAGACATTCGCAGATCCGACCAATTGTTTGTCAACTATTGGTCGGTTAGGACTGGTCTGGCTACTTCGATACAGTCCATCTCTAGGTGGATTGTGTCTTGTATCCAGCTCTTATCAGAAAGCGAATAAGACCTTAGGGGGTAAGCCTAAGGCTCATTCCACCAGGGGCAAAGCGGCTACAACAGCTTTGCTTCGTAATGTTCTCTCCCTCGCCAGGCAAGGCTTTGCGCACTGCTAAAGGTTCTTTTGGCTCTTTTAGTTTTTCTTGCGGTTACCTTATCACTGATTGTGGTGAAGTGTCTGAAGGGTTTGCAGCATCGGATTCCCCCTTTGACTTTTGTAATGCCCCAATGGAACTTCAATCTCATCCTTACATTTTTGATGTTTATTCTGTTCCAGCTGCTCCTTATCTGTTCCCTATGGATCTTCATCCTTAAAACAGTGGCAGTTGCCATAGTTTGAGCTTTGGTCTGTGTCTAGCCACAATATACTGCCTTTTTCCCTGATCAGCTGGTTCTGCAAACTACGGCCTCCTTTCTACCTAAAGTCGTAACGCTGTTCCACTTTGGTCAAAACCATCACCCGGACTGTTGTCTCCCTCACCTATTTGAGGGGAGACTCTGCTGGTTTGACCCCAAAAGAGTGCTGAGGGTCTCTATTGAACATAATAAAAACTTCCAGGTGGATGATCAGCTCTTTGTGGTGTTCGCTGGAGCGAAAACTGGCACGGCTATGGAGAAGAGTAGCGTCTCAAGCTGAATCGTACTCTGCATTAAAATCAGCTATGCATTGGCAAAGGAGAAGCCTCCAGAAGGGCAACACGCTCATTCCACTAGTGCCAAAGCTGCTGCCACTACTTTACATGGGCATTCACATAGCACTATTGTCTGGACAGTCAAATCTGCTGTGAAGGGCACTTGGCCCACTTGGTCCTGCAGAACTTCCTGGTTTAAGACCATTCACAGACCACCATCTTTTAGGTACTGCTTTGGTATCCAATCAAAAGATTAGAAATCTGCACCTAGAAGTCTTAATTAGAGGAACAAGTTACTTGCCTACGGTAACGCTCTTTCTGGTAGAGACTCTATCTAGCTGCAGTTTCCTCATTGTTCTGACCCCCTTCCCAAAATCCTCCCTGTACTGTGATTGGGCTCTACCTAGTAATATCCCAAGTCTGGGACTAGGCACACTGGTCTATCGTTTTGCTTTTGAGGCTCCACTTCTGGAGGTGTGGATAGTCTCGCAGGCAGCGTGTAGGAGTGGGGCTTAAATAGCCCCCTCACCATTTCTGGAGTGGAACATCGTCTGTGTGGAGCCACATTGTGATACCTACCGGCACACAGAGATACTACGGAAAAGTTTTCAGATCAGGTCTGAGGTCTTTAAGTAGATGCATTTAAAAGACCATTACAGACTGTAAGTAACTTGTTTTTCCTCAAGCTTGTTCTGAGATATACTGATTAAATCAAAGACTGAGCTTTTTAAATCTTAAGTATCATTATGGGCGCCGGTTCTAACTGCTGTGCTTAACGCAGCCGCTGAACATGGCTGCCCACGGTCCTGGGGTACTTCTACAATCGTGCCAATATTCAAGAAAGGAGACCATAACAGTACCACCTGCTACAGGCCGATATCTCTTATCCACCTGCTACAGGCCGATATCTCTTATCGACTCTGTGGTCAAGGTCGTGGGAGGTGCAATTCTGAATAGACTTACATCCTGGGCCGAGGCAAACAGGGCATCTCTAGAATACAATATGGGTTCCGGCCAGGTCACTCCACATTTGCACAATGTCTCAATTTGTATATAGTCCTGGGGGGAAGTACATTATAGCAAGGCGGGGCACTGTCTACATGGCGTTCATGGATCTCTCCTCCGCGTTTGACTGTGTCAACCGAGGGAAATTGTGGGAGTCCATGGGGGTCAAGCCGGCTTTGGTTAACTTCCTGAAGGACCTGCACCGGGACACAAAGGCCGACGTAAGGTATTCACAGGACCTTAAGGTACCCAGGGATTTTGGCGTTCATAAAGGTGTTAGGCAGGGCTGTATCCTGGCCCCCTTTCTTTTTAACTTGTACATTAACGATTTAGAAGAGTGCCTGGTTAGCACTGGAGTCGATTACCCTTATGTTGGCGAAAGGCGTCTACCGGTTCTGCTATACGCAGACGACGCCGTCCTTTTAGCAAGAACTGCCAGAGGTCTCCAGTCCCTATTATGTGCCTTCCACAGTTTCACGGCTGCCCGTGATTTATTTATTAACAGCAAATCTTACATCATACAGGTGGGGCAGCACACCAAGAAACAGTACCCTTTTATGGTTAATACAGAGAAGGTACCTATGACGACATTTTCTTACCTGGGAGTCTTAGTTGACGACCAGTTAAAATGGGGACCACTGCTTCAAAGCAAAAGGGGAGAGATTACACGGGCGAACTCTGCTATCTTTAATTTTGCCATGGAAATGGGCAAGCGTCCGATCGCTGCTCTACTAAAAATCTACCAGGCAAAAATTGTCGCATTAGGCAGCTACGGTAGTGAACTCTGGGGTTATGTGGCTGCTGACGGCATAGGGGTGGCTGAGAATAACTTTTTAAAACAGCTCCTGGGGGTACCAAAAGGAACCCCATATCAAATAGTCCACGAGAAAATCGGCACACCGTTTATTAACGATATTATAGCACTACGGCCATTAGTTTTTTGGCTTAAGTACTGGCTTAATAATGACCTGGACCTGGTCCTAAACCTAAACCACCTGCTCTTAAAAGATGTCCTGACCATGGATCACATGCTCAAAATCCCATGGTTAAAATATCTAAAGGACTGGGTATTTTTTTTTTTTTTTTTTGCAGTAGGGCGCCCGGATCTTTTTTCGAATCCAGATTCTATTGCTCTTACCGATGTGGAATTTGTGAAGAAATCCTTCACCTCACTAAAGCAAATGAATCGTGATGAGGTGGAGTTGATTAAACCCAGTGTCCGTAAACACATCATGTTGTACAATTTTTTTTTTTTACCCAGGTGCGCCCAGCCCTCTGTTATCTACAATTGTTGAAGCCTGAAAGCACCTTGTTCTTGATTGGTTTTTTAAAATCAGACTTAAAATTTAGAAACAGTAGGGCGACTTAATTATCTGTCAAATTGCTGCTATTCCAATATTTGTTTCTCAATGGCTGTTTCTTCCTAACACATTTAAAAACAAAATTAAGGAATGTTTTTAAATATATGGTCTTTTTTTTTTAATGTTTTAACTATGTATTATACTGACTGTGGTAATATTGCTTTTATGTTTTTTTTATCTCTTAAAACATAATAAAGTATATATTGATTGATGTATTGACTGAGCCATAACTTCATACGCATACCTGCAATTCTAGTGATCTCACCCTGTCTTTAGGAAGACAGACCTCATATAGGTAGATACATGCTAGGGATAAAAAATGAGTATCTGCCTGGACACAACTGCATTGACCTGATGTAGAGGCACGTCCTGCAGTGTTCAGAGCGGCTTGCAAGATGGCATTCAAAAGCACACCCAAAACAGACTTTTTTCTGCCAGTATGTTAGAAACCAGGAGCTTCATGCATACCTGATTTTGCTAAATGCTAGGGGCTCTTCCTTAAGTTTTAGGAAACCAGGTCATATGTATTCCAAATGAACTTGCACCTGTTAATTATTTTTCGAATGCTTCTAGTTGCTTCAGATGTATGTGAATCTATTTTTTATAGAATACTTAATGTGACTTGCAACTTACTTTTTATTCAGATCTGGGCTGCTAATGCTGGAGTGCCTGCAAGTCCGCCTTCTAACCTCCTGTGGAGGAATCATAACTCTTGGGGCACTGGTGAAGATGTTAAAGTAGCATTGAACAATTCTCAGGGAGAGGTAAGCTTTTCACCTGTTGTATATGTCAACATGCCATTTATATAGTCTAGTAGTAATGTTTGTATGAATTTTTTTCTTTACTATTTTCGCTGAAACTGAGAATATTACAAATATGCCAATAGAGATCGGAGCTTTCTTGGAGTGGAAATGTGTAGATAGCAATAAAACTATCAGTTAAAACACTTGCATGCTCTTTCTTTTTCGATGGTTTTGATTAGTTTTCAAACCTTTACTTTTAATTGGGACTGTCAAGTTCTCTTTAGTACTAGAACTTCCTTGCATTACACACATTTATAATATGTTCCGGGGATAATAGATTAGCAAAATAGAGGATTAACAGCTATGCATGAAGATTATTTTTTTTGCAGTATATCCACTGTGTTGGGCTGACTGGCAGGCAAATCGGTGGACTTCTCTGACCGTTTTTTCAATAGACCATCTTGGAATCTTATTATGCCTCTTATATAGATTTTTGTGTGGATGTATGAATAGATGTGTGTATAATTACTGTATTTATAAACTGAAGATTTAGCCACACAGCAGAATGCTTTACAAGTAACAAGTGAAAGCATGGCCGTTACTAGATGAAAAGTGGGGAGCTAGGAAAGCGATTAATCTGGAAGGAAGGCATTAAGTCTCTTCTGAAAGTAAGAAGGATAGAGCTTAACCTTATGTGATGTGGAGTAGAGATCCCCAGTCTGGGGACTGAGCAATAAAATGCCTTTCTTGATGATTCTTTAGTAGTCTTAAAATATGGTCTAGGTGCAGTCAGTGCTTAGTCATTGGATGCCTGGAGCAGCAATGACTTTAGTGTAGAGGAGGTTTAACAACATCTGGATGGATTTTCGTGCAGTTATCAGCGAGTAGTATTTGAAAGTGGTTCCATTTGGAGGCTGAGGTTGTGGATGATGGTTAAGATTGATTCTTGTTAAACTCCATCAGTGATGCACTGCTTCTCTGATCTGGCAGAGCCCTTGTGAGCAGACTGGTCTCAAGTGAGCCGTTAGGAGAACTGGTGGAGAATGTTGTTTTGGAATCCCATTAAATACTTCAGGGTGTCGAGGGTAGGGTGGTTGATTTTGTAAATGACATTGCACTACTACGCGATGCAATAGTTGTATTAAAAGCAATTGTCAGCTTCACGTCAGTAAAATCTAGGTGGGTTGCAAAGGTTTGTCGTTCTAGAAACTGGGTTATACAAAATTTAGGAAGCACTAGTCTAGAGGGAGGGTCTTCATAGTCTTGGAACTCTGGGAATATAAATTGGGTGAAGTTGACTATTTTGAGTAAAGGGTGAAATGGATGGTACTGACTGGCCTCAAATGAGGGTAGATCTTTTAGGAGGAGGTAACTTTGCCAATATGCCCAACTCTTTCAATGTCTGCAAAACAGTGGTTTTCAGGATTAACCAATTGTGGAATGCAGCAAGGAGGGTTGGGTGTGAGATTTAAAATGTCAAACCTTGAGTAATTTCCTCAAAGAACTTAATGGCTCTACACTAGTCTAGGGACTGTGGGATCGAAAGTGATTGGTGCAATGCTTGATAGTCTAGGTTGTGTGATTTTTTTGTACATACCTAAATGCTTACCAAGCAGATGTATCTTCATAGATTCACATGACGGCTTATCCAGACTTCAGTTTTAAAATGTTCATATGCTTAGTTATCCTTATGCTAGTCAAAATAATATTGTGAGCATTTGTCCTGTGAATTAGCAAAGGTTAGCAAGCAGTTTACCTTAAGCTGAAGGTTTGACCTCTCATTTCCTTTTTCCAGGAAGTTGCAACTAGAAGCACAGTCTATAAAGTGATTTTGGATGGTGAGGAAGTTGAAGACGATGAAGATGATGGACGTGAGGAAGATGTTGAAGTTGTACAACAAGATATTTTCCGTCTGCAGGTATATTTCAGTTTGTCTGTTTATACAGTTAATATAGAAAAGGCACAATTTGCTTACTGAGATTTAATCTGCACGTGTAAAAGGAAATACTTAAATGCTTTATTAATTACATTTTGTTGTTGAACATGTTGATTATATATAAATTCTTCCATATCCTTTACTTAACAATTTGTTTTCTCAGGGTACCTAATGTAAGGGATAATTGCAGATTACATGCTGGTGAACAGGTGGATTTTTTTATCTCTTGAAAAATGTCAGGGATGGGGGGTGAACAGTCTTGAGATAGTGAATTCATTGACTTGGTGAAAACACCATATCATTTGCTGCAAGTAGAATATGGAGTTGGTTGAGGCGGAAATCTTTTCACAGCTAGTGTTGTGAGTGTCATTATTGCACGGATATGTTGGTTATCAAGGACTTATTTATTGCCCTGGATTATAAAGGGGAATCTCTCGGATTTGTGATTGGTAGAATCAACTAATCGGGTGTGACATTGTAGGCCTGATTCACAAAAGTAAACTTTGATCTAAATCTAAATTTTTAGTATTCACAAAGGTGCAATACTACTAGTGGCTGTTTGTGATATCAGTAAGTTGATATACTGTGTAAAGCGTCATGGGGTTCCCTTACGAGCAGTCATGGGCTTGCTATTCAATCCCAGTGTGCTCTATTAGGAGGTAGTAGGAGTATGGTCGAGCAGCCTTAGGCCTAATACAGAGGAGTGCAAGACACTTGCAAATGCACCCCATGATCAATAAATGACCGCACGAGTTGAGATCCACACCAATTTATAAAAATGTCCAGTATCTTTACATAGAATTTGGGCACCAGAGAAAAAATAGTTTGGGTAAGTACGTTTTTAAATATAAATTCTTTTCACTTTAAAAAGCGGACACTTAGTGCTGTTTCTGAGTTCTGCAATGTTATCCTATGGAAGGAAGAGCAAGTTCTGCAAACTGGTATGGTACATAGACTTAAAAGTCCAGTCTCCAGAAGTTGAGTTGAGTGGTGGGCAAGGTCCAAGGCAGCACCAACATTACACCACCAGTGGTGCAGGGTTCAAAACTGTTGTAAGCTCAATATATTTAATTAGAGATGGGTCACTGTGGAAAGAGGCTGCAGGCTCTGGCCCCTTCTCCCAGTCCCAGGGACGACTGGTGCTGGGGTTTCTTTAGGTGTCCAGTTTTTCCTTACCAGAACAGTCACGGTTGAAGGGGCCTGCTTGCAGAGGCGGCTGGTGATGTCTGGGAGTCCAGGGGGGGTGAAACCATGATATATTTGACTCCTGGAGAGCTGGGGGACCTTGTTGACACCGGTGGCCCACTTCAACTCAGGCCCGAAATGACGGGTGCAGTGATGGGGTCGCAGGAAATCCTGAGTCTTTTGAAGGCAATGGGGAACGGCTGCCTTAAAGTGTGTGAATTTTCATAACATTTTAAGACATTGAACAGTCAAAACTATACTTATTGTTGCCAGGGCCTCTTGAGGAGGGGATGCCCGCTTCCTCCACTTGATAGTGTTAATATGGATTAAATGAGACCTCCACACATCAGTTAAAATGTTATGTTTGTATATAATCACCAACGAGGGAATCTAAGTGCTTGGGCAGGTGTGTGGTCCCCAAGGTGCTCATACGAAGAGCCAGGTCTTCAGCTTCTTACAGAACTCCAGAAGTGAGGATTAGGCTCTGTGTTGAGGGAGGTTGTTATGTCTTGCATGTTATGAAAAAGAATGAGGAACCTCCCGTTTTGCTCGTGCTGCTGCAAGAAATGTGTGCGAGTGAGGCATAGCATACGTGTCTGGTGACAGTGTATGCAGCTGTTCAAGTATTCTGATCCTGTGCTGTGGTGGCTTTGTGCGCAACAAGTTTTAATTTGCTGTGCTTGTGACTAGATAGTCAGTGAAGCTTCCTGAGGTGTGGTGTGGTGTGGTGTGATGTGGGTGCGACGTGGGAGTTAAAGTATGAGTCTTGCGGCAGTGTTTGGATGGTCTGCAGTCTATGTAGGAGTTGTTTGGAGATTCCTGTGTAGTGTTGCCATAGTCCAGCCTGCTGGAGATTTGTGCTTGCAGCCAGTCTGTTTGGTGTTCTGAGACAACAGTTTGAGGATCTTTTGCAGCATGCATAGGATGTGGAAGCAGGATGTGCACACTGCGTTGACTTAAGCGGTCTATGATGATTTCTAGATTTCTTTTGTGGTCTGTGGGTGTGGATGTTGGTCGTAGCTCCGAAGGGCCCGGGTGTAGACCCATGCAGAGATCTTATTGGGAAAGACTAGTACTTCAGACTTGTTCAGTATATGTTAAAGGTGGTCCTGAAAGTCGATCCCTGTGGGACTCAGCATTTCAGTTTCTTGGTCTCTGATGTGAAGGGGGCAGCCTGAACCTTTGGGTACTTCCCGTTTGACCTTCCATTTGAGATCCTTGTATGCCATTCTCATGGAGTCTCCTGATGAGGGTTTTCTGGAAGACTGTGTCAAAGGTTGCAGAGAAGTTGAGCAGGATGAGGGCCTCGGTCCAGTTTTATTCGAATGTAGTCCGTAACCGCAGTGCCTGCTGTATTCGGTGCTGTGGTTCTTTCGGAATTCTAAATAACTATTGTGATGGTGAAGTTCAAGGTGGTTGTGTGATTGTTGATGGCCTTCTCAATCACTTTGGCTTGGCTGGGCAGGGGAGCCGGGATATTGGTCAGAAGTTGCTCAGTTGATTTGGGACAGCTGTGGCCTCCTTGCAGAGGGTGTTGATTTCTGCAAGTTTCAGTTTATCCAGGAAAGTGGTGGACATGGAGGTGTTGATGTGGTGCTGATTGGTGATGATCCCTGGTTGTAGATATGGTGGGGGCATATGTCCTTTGGGTCCCCAGAGTGGATTGTTCACATGATTGCTGCCATGTTTCTGGTGAGGGTATTCCTTTCAGTCAGGTGGGCGTCTTGGTGGTGGTGGGGGGTGGGTAGGTTAGTGATGAGTTCTCTGGTGTTGGGTTGGTGTTGTACCCCCTTACCACAACTAGCCCTCTAGTGGGCTGGCTATTTGGTCCAGTCCAGCCTGCCACCACAGACTAGTTTCTGACCCCATAGGATGTGAGAGCCCTACTCTTGGAGGACAAACAATGCCTGGCGATCTGCATATCAAGGCTGGAGGCTTCAAAGGCCTCTGCCACCTTTGTCATGCGACCCAAGGCTTCCTTAAACAGGGGAGATGCCACCCCTTTCCCCTGGGCCCATTAGGCACCAGGACAGGCGGGTACAATTATTTATGCAGGAGGCAAGTTGGACAAATCTCTAGGGTGAGCAGCCTGAAGTGAACACAAAGTTGGCAATTCCAGCATCTTGTGTGTGCGGTGGAATTCAGAATTCTGGGACAGGGTGATGCCCACTCTCTCAAAGGAAGTGGTCATCTAGGGGTGAAGTGACCTAATGGGTAAGTAGCCCATTGGCTACTATTCCTCACTCGCTTTTCTTAAATGCTTGTAAGGATGGTGGGTAGGGGAATATAATTGACAATTAAGATTTCCAAGAGTTGAGACCATCCTCTATCAGATGGTGTTGCTGTGTACATTACAAGGTGTTGCTGTGTACATTACAAGATGCAACACTGAGAGCCACCAAAATGCCACTCACACTTTGGTCTAAGAAAACCAAAGAAGCTTCTAACCCAGCTACCGTGCCAGCAGATCATGAAGAGTGGAGCCCTTCAACCCTTTGTCACAGGCCCAGGAATTCCCTAAAGCTCAGCAGGCTGTTCTTAGACATCGGAGCTCAGAGCCATTACTAGTACACAAGGGTTCGACCATCAAAACTGTCTCTGCCAAAGGCCCCCTCCCCGCACCCCCCAGCAGTAGTCTGAGCATCAATCCCAGAGTCTGAGCATCAATCCCTCTGGTACCACTGTTGGCTATGAGCCCACTCTACGCCAAGAGCCCACATCCGCTACAAACCAGCCTCAAGCCAAGTCCTTGGGCCTTTTAACTCTGCCCACACCAACTCGACCCAAGGTGCTGATTGTCCAACTTCTGAATCCAAAATTGTTAAAGCAATCTCGGGAAGAATTGTGCACAGAATGAATAAACTGCAGTCTTCGAGCTCCCAGCGGTGCCTGATGTAGGCCAGTGAAAAATATACTTGCATCACTCATCCAGGAAGGTTTTGGCACGCCCTCCCAAACAGGATACATAGCCAGTCCACTCAACATTCCTAAGAAAGAGGAAGCTAACATTCAGGGAGGGAATCAGCAGTTCGCGTTCTCGCCTTTCCCAAATAGATTAAAGATGAGCCGACCAGTTGTGTTCCACAACCACTATTGTCTCCTCCACAGTTATTCCCCCGACAGCATTTGCTATTGGAGTTGTGTAAATGAGTAGCGCTCTTAACGGGTAATGTTGTCCACTTGCCACAAATGACATAATGGTGTTGTGCTGAATGAATGAGGGATGTGTAGGTAGGCTTCCTTGAGGTAGAGTATCGCCATGTCTCCTGTACAGAGCAGAGGGTGGACATCCTGCAGGGATGTAATTATAAAATACTTCGACAGGATGTATTGTTTGTGTTCTGCAGCTGTATTATTTTGTACTTTTTGAAATGTCTAGCATGCCACGGGAGAAGCTACCCATCAGAGCAGCCCTTCGAACTGTTTCTGGATGGAATCTAGTAATTTGGCACCTTTTAGGTCTTCAAATTGGAGTACCTTAAATTAAACTTCTCTACTTGCATCTCTCATCCATGGGGGGGGGGGGAGTGAAGCTTTGTCCTGATGTGTTGTGGTCTTTGGTGAAGATTCACTGGATATCTTGATACAGAAGAAGACATTGAACAACTTGCAAACGCCCACACCAACACTAGATTGCAGGACCTTGCAGAGCATGTGAATCAACAGCATGACCAGCTACAAATAGTTGCAAGGTAAGTAACCTTCTCTTTACCTAGTCTATATTTGAGAATAGAGGTATTTTACCTTGGTCTTAAAATTGCATCACTATTTACGCCAATTATTATTGGACTTGGTTCTATATAAGTGGTTGATGGTCCCTCTAAAGGTATGCTCACTAAACCCTTCCCTGTGTTGGGAAGTGAATTTACTCCAATGCCTAAAAAATGTTTTCTTGTTCTACTAGTTTTCAACCTAATTTAAAACTGAACCTTTGTTGCCTTTCTAGGGAGAACAAAGAGATGTAAACAGAAGTTGCTCTGTTATGTGAGATTGCCCTAGGGACAAGCTTCAAAATCCAGATCTTCCCTACAATGAAGACCCTGCTCAAAAGCACAATATATTTTTGTATTTTCTTTGTGAAATTATGAAACTTGCATTTATTGCCTTAATTTCTTGCAACATGAAGGGGTGCTTGTAGTAACACATCGAACCGTGAATCATTGACATTGAACTGTGAATTTTTATTTTCTTAACTTACCATTTTGAAGTCTTGGGCAGTTTTTTCCTCATTGTACAGAGTGGATCATTGTTTGCTTTTTCCAGCAAGAAGACTGTACTGTTTTATATTGTCCCTTGTTGAACATCCTTGTTCGCTGAAGGTTAAGTAATGTTAGAGATGGGAAGGAATTTTCAATATAACTTTTTATACCACTATTTTGTACAGTGTTTAGGTTTACAAAGGTTTTAAGAGCAGCTATGTAAACAGTAAACATATCTAATCATGTGAAAGTACTGTTTTAATTATTTTTTTTAGTCTGAGCCCTGCTAAAGAGGTAGAAGGGGTTGTGAGAATTTAGAACTTTTAATAGTGTTGTTTTTTGTATGTGGAAAAAAAATAAAAAAAATGTTTTAAATGGTTTGTAATGGTTTACTCTTAGCACTACTACAGGAAGTAGTTAAGTTGCCTTCAAGATTCAAGATTGAGCTTAAATGATGACTGTATTGAGTGGCTGTGTGTTAGATGCAGAGTGTTTATCCAGAGGTTACAAAATAATTATATAGATTGACTTCATGAATTGCAAAGCCCAAATACATTTGATTTGCTTTAAAATGAGGCAAGGTGAAGAAAAATGGCTCCAATTTTGATGTCCTTTGATCTGCCTGTTTGAATCTGTGGATTGACAATTTTTGCCAATTTAAGAACCCCTGCAGATTGCATAATACTTAATCTCCATCTTTAAAAATTATTTTGAATTTTTAGTTTGGTATTTTCTTCATGTTGTGATTTCTGACGCCCATGTATCTGCTCATCTTTCTAGATTTCTATTAACTGACCATGAACCACCCTTGCTCTTACTGAAGGTGTGACTTCAGGTCACTATTATACATAAGAATATGGGCATATAACTTTACAGGTTGTAAAACATGAATAATGTAATCTTCCATAGTGGTTAGGCCTTGACCTCAATCCCTGGTGATAGAAGCATCCCTTCTTTGGAGATAGAACTCTGAAACACTGTAGAAAAAGGAGGGCAATATTGTGCAGCAAACTCTAGCTTGCTTTGTCCAGCCACTTTAATATCTTTTTCATTCTACCTTTTACCCACTGTAAAATCTATGGTCCGTTCAAAAATGGAGAAGGGTTTTGAAACCATATTAATACACTTGCAAGCAAGGTCCATGTGTTCTCAACATATATATTGTTTGTCCTTAACGCATTTACCATTATTAATCTACTACTAGCAGTACACCATTGTATGTTGGCTATCCACCTCGAGTTCAGCTCCTCCAAAAATGGATATTCACGAATTTGGCAACGAGTTGAATAGTCCTCTTTCAGTCATATTGCATAATGAGCTAGGACCCGCCCCGCTTCTTCATATGCAACTCAATTGAGTAATGTGGGAGTCACCATGGTGTACAAATTATTCCTTCTATCACTAGTATCAATCAATCAGGGAACTTGTAAAGTGCGCTACTTACCCGTAAGGGTCTGAAGGCGCTGAGGGGAGGGGGGGTACCTCTACTGCTCGAAGAGCCAGGTCTTGAAGAGTCTTCTGAAGGTGAGTAGATCCTGGGGCTGCTGTAGGTGGGTCGGGAGGCTGTTCCAGGTTTTGGCGGCGAGGTAGGAGGAGGATCTGCCGCCGGAGGTCTTTCGTTGGATGCGGGGGACAGTGGCGAGGGCAAGGCTTGCGGAGCGGAGTTGGCGGGTGGGGGTGTGGAAGCTGAGTCTGCAGTTCAGGTAGGCTGGTCCAGCGTTGTGGAGGGCTTTGTGTGCGTGGGTGAGGATCTTGAAGGTGATCCTCTTGTCGACCGGGAGCCAGTGTTGGTCTCAGGTGGGGGGTGATGTGGCTGCGGCGGGGCACGTTGAGGATCAGTCGGGCTGAGGTGTTTTGGATGCGTTGTAGTCGGCGCAGGAGTTTGGCTGGGATTCCTGCATGGAGTACGTTGCCGTAGTCTACCCTGCTGCTGGTGAGGGCCTGTGTCACTGTTCTTGTTTCGGTCGGGAGCCACTTGTAGATCCTTCGGAGCATGCAGACGGTGTTGTAGCAGGAGGAGGAGACGGCGTTGACCTGTTTTGACATGGAGAGGGAGGAGTCTAGAACGAATACTAGGTTGCGTGCATGGTCGGTCGGTGTCGGAACTGTTCCTAGCATGGTCGGCCACCACGAGTTGTCCCAGGCTGAGGGGGTTGGTCCGAGGATGAGGACCTCCGTCTTGTCAGTTCAGCTTCAGACGGCTGCTTCTCATCCAGTCGGCGATGGCCCTCATTCCCCCGTGGAGGTTGGTTTTGGCGGTGTGGGTCCTTGATGAGGGAGAGGATGAGCTGGGTGTCGTCGGCGTAGGTGATGATGTTGAGATTGTGCTGGCGGGCGACGCGTGCGAAGGGGGCCATGTATTTGTTGAACAGCTGATGGATGAGCCCTGGGGGACGCCGCAAGATGGTCGGTGGCTTCGGATCGGAAGGGTGGGAGGCGGACTCTGTGTTCTGCCGAAGAGGAAGGACTAGGTCCAGTCTTCATCAGCCCACACGCCCTCCCCTCCGCTGACTACATCCTCCTAGGGGACCTCAACTTCCACCTAGAGAACAACAAGGACAGCAACACCACCACCCTGCTGGACAACCTCGCCAACCTCGGACTCAAGCAACTGGTGAACACCCCCACCCACTACGCCGGACACACGCTTGACCCAGTCTTCTCCTCCAGCAAGGACGTCTCCTTCAGCCACTCCACTGGACAGACCACAGCTGCGTCCACTTCAGCTTCAGAAGGACCACGACCCACCACCACCCGCAACAGGTTCCCCGCAGGAGCTGGAACCAGATCACCTCCGACCAGCTCTCCACATCCCTGAACCGGAATCCCCCCGCCAGCTCAACGGACCCCAACCAGGCAGCCAACAACCTCACACAGTGGATCACCAACTGCGCTGACGACCTCGCACCCCTGAAAAAACATCCTAGCAGACCCGGCAGCAAGAAGGCTTCCTGGTTCAACGTTCTCATGAACTCCAAGAAGAACTGCCACACCCTCGAGAGAGCCTGGCGCAAAGACCCGACTACAGACAACATGACTGCCCGCAAACACCACCAGCTGATCCACGCCACCAAGAAGACCGCATTCAAGGAGCGACTAGACTACAACGCACACAACAGCAAAGAACTCTTCAGCATCGTCAAAGAGCTCTCGAACCCCAGCGCCAGAAACCAACGACATCACCCCCTCGCAAGAACTCTGCGACTCACTCGCCTCGTTCTTCCACAGCAAGATCGCCGACTTGCACAACAGCTTCGGCACACAGCCCATGCACCCAACCACCGAACAGACGCCCCCCACCACCACCCTCCGCGCCTGGACCCCGGTCGGCACCGAAGACACCATCCACACAATGAGCACCATCCACGCCGGATCACCAACAGACTCATGCCCCCACCACGTCTTCAACAAGGGCGCCTCCGTCATCGCACCCCAACTCCGAGACGTCATCAACTGCTCCTTCAACACCGCCACCTTCCCGGAGAGCTGGAAGCATGCCGAACTCAGCGCGCTCCTGAAGAAACCATCAGCAGACCCCACCGACCTCAAGAACTACCGCCCCATCTCGCTCCTCCCGTTTCCTGCTAAAGTCATCGAGAAGACCGTCAACCGACAGCTTGCCGCCTTCCTCGAGACGAACGGAGCCCTCGACCCCCTCGCAGTCCGGCTTCCGAGCCAACCACAGCACTGAGACCGCCCTCATCGCAGCCACTGACGACATCCGAGCCCTGCTCGACAACGGGGAAACAGCAGCCCTCATCCTCCTTGACCTCTCCGCAGCGTTCGACACTGTCTGCCACCGCACCCTAGTACAACGCCTCAGCAACATCGGAATCCAAGAGAAGGCACTGGAGTGGATCATCTCGTTCCTCGACGGAAGAACCCAGAGAGTCCGCCTGCCCTGTTCAGATCTGAGGCCACCGAAGTCATTTGCGTCATACCACAAGGATCATCACTCAGCCCCACCCTCTTCAACATCTACATGAGCCCCCTCGCGGCCATCGCACGCCAACACAACCTCAACATCATCTCCTACGCCGACGACACTCAGCTGATCCTCTCCCTCACCAACGACCCAGCCACCGCCAGAACCAACCTTCACGAAGGGATGAAAGAAGTAGCCGAGTGGATGAACAGCCGTTTAAAACTCAACTCGGACAAGACGGAAGTCCTCATCCTGGGACCATCTTCCTCCTCCTGGGACGACTCCTGGTGACCCCCTGCCCTGGGCAGCGCACCCAAACCAACGGACCACGCACGCAACTTGGGCTTCATCCTAGACTCCTCCCTCTCGATGACCAGACAAGTCAACGCCGTCTCGTCCTCGTGCTTCAACATCCTTCGCATGCTCTGGAAGATCTTCTGATGGATCCCCACCGAAACCAGGAAGATGGTCACACAGGCACTCGTCACCAGCCGACTGGACTACGGAAACACCCTCTACACCGGAACCACAGCCAAACTACTGAAGAGACTCCAACGCATTCAGAACGCCTCCGCACGACTCATCCTGGACATCCCCCGTCACAGCCACATCTCCGGACACCTGAGAGACCTGCACTGGCTCCACGTCAACAAGAGAATCACGTTCCGACTCCTCACCCACGCACACAAGGCCCTCCACGACCTGGGCCCCAGGTACCTCAACAACCGTCTGACCTTCTACACTCCCACCCGCCAACTTCGTTCGACCAGCCCCGCCCTCGCCGCCGTTCCTCGCATCCGAAGAGCCACCATGGGAGGAAGATCCTTCTCCTACTTGGCAGCCAAGACATGAAACTCCCTCCCCATCCACCTCCGTCAGACCCAAGACCACCTCTCCTTCAGGAAGAAACTAAAGACCTGGCTGTTCGAGCAGTAGCAGACCCCCCTCCCCCAAGTGCCTTGAGACCCTCCGGGTGAGTAGCGCGCTATATACATTTCTTGATTGATTAGTCGAGGGCCTTCTCTTGGATTCCAGCTTCTTGGAGGCGTGTCTTTAGTGTGCGGTGGCAGACCGTGTCAAAGGCTGTTGACAGATCCAGGAGGATGAGGATTGATGTTTCGCCGTTGTCCAGTTGGCGTCTGTTGTGGCGATGAGGCTTGTCTCGGTGCTGTGGTTTTGTCTGAATCCGGACTGGGATGGGTGCAGGATGTTGTCTTCGAGGTGGCGGCCAGTTGTGCGTTGACTATTTTCTCGGTGACCTTCGCTGGGAACGGGAGATGGGCCAGAAGTTCTTGAGGTCCCTCCTTGGGATTCTTGAGGAAGGCATTGATTTCGGCGTGCTTCCAGCTTTCCGGGAATGTCGCTGTTTCGAAGGAGATCTTTCGTAGCTGGAGTGTGATGGCTATATCTGCTTTTGTTGAACACGTGGTGTGGGCATGGGTCTGACTGAGACCCAGAGTGGATGGAGTTCATGACCTTGCGGGTCTAGTCGTCGCTGACATTGGTCCAGGAGGTCAGGCGGGTGGTGGTCGTAGGGGTGGAGTCGGGCATGGTCGTGGTGTCGCAGCTGTTGTGGATGTCTGCGATCTTTCGGTGGAAGAAAGAGGCCAGTGAGTCGCACAGTTCTTGTGAGGGCGGGTTGGCGCTGGGGTTGGAGAGTTCCTTTACGATGCTGAAGAGCTCTTTGCTGTCGTGTGCGTTGTTATCCAGGTGGTTTTTGAAGGACGATCTCTTGGCAAGTCTGATGAGGTGGTGATGTTTGCGGATGGTGTCCTTGTGGGCTGCGTGGCTGTCTGGTGTGCGTTTGTGGAGCCATTTCTTTTCCAGTTTCCGGCAGGTGCGTTTGGAGGTCGTCTGAACTAGGTGGCTTTCTTGCTGGCGTGTTTGAAGGGTTTCTTGAGTGGTGCAATGGTTGTTGGCGCAGTCGTCGATCCACTGTCTGAGGTTGCGGGTGGCGGCGTCTGGGTTTGTGGGGTCGGTTGTTGGGTTCTGGGCGAAGGTGGTGGTCAGTTGATCTTCGGTGACTTAACGCCAGCAGCGGCGGGGTCGCTGTTGGGTGTGGTGGTGTGTGGTTAGTTTCTTGTAGGTGAAGTGGATGCAGTGGGGTTCGGTGGTGTGGTTGAAGGTGACGTGGGTGCTAGTGGAGAGGATGGGGTCCAGGGTGTGGCCGGCGGCGTGTGTGGGTGCGGTGACAAGTTGTTTGAGGGCGAGGTTGTCGATCAGGGTGGTGGAGTTGGTGTTGTTGTTCTCGAGGTGGAAGTTCAGGTCCCCGAGGAGGATGTAGTCCGCGGAGGCGAGTGCGTGGGTGCTGGCGAGGTCGGCGATGCTGTCACTGAACGGTGCCCGGGGTCCAGGGGGGTCTGTAGACGAGTGTTCCTCTGAGGGTGGTGTTGGGGTCGGTGTGGATACAGAAGTGCAGGTGTTAGGTCTTGAGGGTGTCGTGTGCGTGGGTGGAGCCTTGAGGGTGGACTTGTGGACGATGGCTATACTTCCTCTGATACCGTTGGTGCGGTCCCTGCGGGTGATCTTGTAGCCGTCCGGGATGGCTATGGCGATGTCAGGTGCCGAGGAGTTGTTCCACCAGGTTTCGGTCAGGAAGGCGACATCGGGACGGAGGTGTCGAGCAGGTCCCAGAGCTCGACGGCGTGTTTGCGTGCGGAGCGGGTGTCGAGTATGCAGCGGGGGTGGTTGGGTCTGGTCCTTGGGGGGGGGGGGGTTTGGTGGCTCTGTCACAGGTGAAGTGGCAGGTTTGGCAGGATAAGGGTCCGTGGGTGCGTTTCGGGACGGCCTAGAAGCAGGTGTTTCTGCCGGCATTGAGTGCGTGAAGGGTGCTGGCGTTGTGGCGTTAGCTGGGTCCAGGGGTTCTGGGGCTGGGCGCGGACGGGCTTGCTTCTGGTGCGCCTCCAGCGTGGCCTCCAGCGTGACCGCACAGCGGTCGCCATAAGTAGGGGTGGGGTGGGAGCAGGCTGGATCGGTGGGCGGGGCTGCGAAGGCAGCAGCGGCAGAAAAAACACCGGGAAAGCCTGGAAGGGTTACACAATGCCGCAATGGAGAAACTGGGTACAGATGGGAAGGGGACACACAGAGGGGTCAAGGCTACATGAGCAACCACCCCAAGTGCTAAGGCAGAAGCAGTGCCGCGGGGGGGGGGTGCTGCAGAGTCGAACCAGGAGGCTCACGGAGGTGCTGGGGTCAGGCGAGGCTGCTGAGGGGGGGCTGGAGTGCTGACCTTTGACCGAAGGTCAAGTGGCCAAATGAAACTTCCCCATTATGTCTTCCGATTTTTCTATTCTCCATGGTTTCTATACAAGGTCCAACCTTGAATCCCATTACTACTAGCTACATAACGTCTGGATATGTGCGTGGGCGCTGCATAGGTGGGGAGCTTGACCAAACAGTACAATGGCAGCTTTGCACTAAGATGGTGGTTCAACACATTTTGAACTGTCCTCATTATTGCCCATGGAATTGGTAAAGTGCTTGTGGGGAGAGATGCATGAGAGGGCACCACTACCATGTTACTGATGGGAAGTGGGAATCACAAGGTCCACTGTGCCTGACAGAGCAGTACGGGACAGAGCCATGTGGAACACTGAAGGTAGCATGTGACATTCTGGGCATGTGTATTGTGATAAACCCTAGCCTGGTTCATTTGGCTAGAGCAGAGCCGGCTGTGCTAGCATTAGTACAGAAAATCATGCATAATGAATGTAACGCACATTTTGTAACCAAGACGTTCTCGGCGCACTGCAGTATGTCTTGAGAATGTTGTGGTAATTGTGCTGCATGCAGTGGTTGGCCAGTTAAGTGCTTCTAAAGGAACACTTTGTAGCTTGTGTGGAGCCTGAACAAGGAATTAAAGTGTAAAGGCCGACCAGGCAGTCTGATTACCTTTAGCATTTATTGTGTGCCTATACCTGATAGACTACTAGCTGCAGATTGCCCCAGTATTGGAACTTTCATAGATTCCAATGCTTTTGTTTCATTCCCCGTCGTCGGAATGGGAGTCTCGGTAACAAAAATACCATAGCTTTAAGTACAAAAGAGAAAGAAAAAGGCCTAGGCCTCATTCCCTTTTGTTGTATAAGAAAACAGGAGTGTGACCCATCTACCTAGTCTGTATTGGGCTTCTAAGATATAAAAACAGTACAATATCCCAACAGGTGTAATTACAAAGGCAATTATTATTAAATGCATAAAGCATTACATGAGCAAGAAGAAAGGAGACACTTATTGAAATAACTTAGATATAGTTGTTACTTTTATATTTTCATATAGAAACAAGAGAGGGTCATATTCAAACAATTTGTCCAGCACAAAATTGAAAGATTCATATGACAACTGAAGAAACTTGGTGCACTATATATACAAGTGATATGTGGCGACGCAAGTGAGGGAGTGAACGGCGCAATGTGAACAAAATTATACAGTGAGTGGTTCAGTGCGTAACTAGGTTATAGTGACTTCATATCGCAATTCACAATTTCAGAGAGCCACAAAAAAAGATGCACCTGCAGTAGCGCTGTGAAGTAGACTGCGTTTCGGTCCTTAATCAATTAGGACCATCTTCAGGACCAGGTTGTCTCATTTTTAGTGCTGTGGGGCAAAAAGGACAAGTGAGGATCGCGCTAAAGAGGGAAGAAAAGGGAGAGCGGGGGCGTCTAGGCACGGGGGCCGAGACCAGGGTTAGAGGGGACTTAGCAATTGGCCAGAGGTCTAATGACTGGTGGTGGGCGGTGGTCAGGCTTAGCCAAGGGCAAAGACTATTGGAAAAATACCCATAGACCAGAAGGGTCGTTAGTTTAAATCTGACAAACCCATGTGTGAGGTAAGTAGACTGGAAAACTTCAGGTAGAAGCCCAGAATGTCATAAAGGTACTAGAGGGCAGGGTAGGAAGCCCCTATTCCAGGTCATGTCAGCCCGCAGGGATACTCTGGAAGGAAATAAATAACAGCAGCTCCATTAATAAGAAGCGAGGGGAAGACTCAATGGAGGGATCAGCGAGAGTGCACTGGTCGTTTGCTCTAAGTAAGCCGATCTAGGGGGGGGGGGGGTGTATTGGGTTATTGTCCGGGGGGGGGGGGGGGTTGTTTGTGGGCCTTGTAGGGGAACGGTACAACTAGAGCAGCGTGAGTTAATAAAGAGGGTACAGATATAAAGGCATACCTGAGGACCCGTTCCGGTATGCTGGCTCCAGGAAGGATGGGTCGGTGACTGCAGGGCCACTGAAACAAGGCGAAAGTCACGGTAACTATGTGGACGCTGTCAGGCAAAGCCGAAGGCGAAGGGAATGGGAATACTGATAAATATTAGTTTACCTGGCAGTAGCACGAGACCAGAGCCGCTGGTTAATCCGCGTCAGGGCGAAGGGCAGTGATCCAAGTAAATGGATGAGTTAGACCTAAAAGATAGAGGGGCCAAGTCAAAACGCGTGCGTACCAGGGAATCTACGCAGTGTGGCTGGAATGAAAAGAGGCAGAAGTTACCTGTATCGGTAAAGCCGGAGTTTAAAGTTGTCGGCGTCTGGGTGGAGAACAGTAATATAGATAGTCCGCCAAGTTAGACCTAAACAAATATAGAGGCATCGATTATAACTTAAAATCATGCCAAGCTGACGGCGGTAGCTAAAGAGTAATTTGCGGCAGGAATAGCTGTATTAGTCAGGATCGCAGTTCGAAATTAATCCGAGTGGGCTTGTGAGCAGGAATGAATGCTGCAAGAAGCTTCCGTGTTAGGAGGTCACGGGGCCGTGAAATCCCGAGGAGATGATTGGGAGGGGGGCGTGGTTAAACTTGGAGCCATGACATGGCGTCCAGCTTCCGCGTTAGGAAGTCACGGGACCGTAGAGTAGCGTGGAGATGATAGGCATGGTTTAACTTGAAGCGGTGACGAAGAGGTGGGGGCGGGGCGGGCTCAGGCAGCAAAGCGCATGACAGAAAGGAAAAGGTCAGGTTTAAAGTGACTTAGCATATTTACAAAACATACAAACGACACGTGTATACATGACTTTAATATATCGATAACACCAGAATAGGTAATGGAGTTGACCGAGGGACAATTATTAGGGGAAATATTATAACAGATACAGCATTTAAATACAATTGTAGAAATGACCAAGTTGCATATCGAGAAATAAAACAATGAATAAGGTACAGAAAAACATCTGGATAAGGACACAGTTCGGGAGCAGGACATGTTTGGTGGATACGATAGTCATCAATGATAACTAGATTACGGCCCAGTTTTTTAGGAAGAGGAAATCAAGGGGATACCATTGAACAGGGAGGCGGGCCAGAATCCAATAAAACAGGGGTATTTGAGGATAAATGGTGTAGGTGGCATGAATTGAGGGTTTGCTACGTGGTAACTGTTATTCCGCTCATCTAGAGTGTTAAGGCCAGCAGTGACCGAATTGCAGAGAGTCATCCACTTACATTCTGCTTTATTCAGCAGGATTTTCATGTCCCCTCCACGGACTGGAAGTGTTGGTTTATCAATGACTTGCCAACTCAAGTCAACATCTCGATGTCCCATTTCGAGAAAGTGGGAGACAAGTGGTGCTGTGATTACTTCATAATTGATCCTGCTTTTATGCTGGATAATCCGCTGCTTGACCATTTGGGTTGTTTGCCCTATATAGATGAGATCGCAGGGGCATCTTATTGCATAGATCACATTTGGCGGTTTTTTTTTTTTAAATTTTTTTTTTTATTATAAACTTTTATTGTCATTCAAACAGTTACACAGCAGTGTGCCTACAACCATATATGGACGGCAGCGATACACACACACTGGCACATTGGAGCCTCTATCAGTTATGAGCATATAGAGAAAAGAGCAGGCCGGGGCAGGCATTAGAAACACAGTAAAGTGTTGGTCCAAGCATAACAGGTCCAGGCAATGGGGAAGCTGCATTTGGGTGATTGTTAACGGCAAAACGGGACTTGGGGCAATGGAACCAGTAATCAGGTCAACACTTCGGCAGGCAAGGGGGGCATTGTACCCATCCAGCACATGATCCAGTAGGATCCCATGATTGAGGAAAAATGGAAATCACAGTTTACAGCAGAGTAACTAAGGAGCTGGGCAAAGAGACGTTACAGTGGACCAGACCTGTCGGGCATGGACCACACATATCCGTCACAACTTCATGTGCATATAGTTCTCGTATTACATAAACCAGAAACAGCATAAACATATAGCAGTCCTCCCCGTCCATCCCAGATCAAGACATGGTATGTGAGTTTAAACCGGTTCAGCCATTAGGGGTACATCGTCGGTCGCAATGACCTCCTCCCCTTGTGTTGCAGTGGTGAGAAGGTAAGTCTGCAGAGGGCCCCAGATGTCAGCCGGCCTGGAGTTAAGAGGCAACAATTCCGAGAATATCCCGTACTGTTCCTGACAGTATAACATGTCATGCAACCAATCTTTGAATTTAGGAGCCCGGCCCCATCTACATGCCAGGTGTCTCCTTGCCAGCAATATTGCCACATTAGTATATTTCCTAACCGTCCGTGTAACCTTCGCGGTGTATCCCAGTAGGAACAACTGTGGATCCATCACCACCCCTTGTTGTAAATAATTTTGTCCACCCTAAGCGTGGAAGGGTATACTCAGATGTGAGTCCCTTGCTCATTGCACCATCAGGATTCAAGCAAGCCGGGCCGAAGACGGCTGGAATGCCAGAAACCGGTCCCCGGAAGCTTGTTTCCTTCCCAGTGTAAGAATTGGCTTTTGTAGTCTGGTCTGCCCTGTTCCCATGATGCACTGGGCCAGGGACAGACTAATTTGCATACAGCCAGGTTCTGAAACTGGGATGCTGCAATGAGCTAAAAAACGGTGTTGGATCTAGCCCTGATCTCTTGACTGGGTGAGAGTACTCTGCTTAATTCAGAGGCTCTGTCCATCACCACCCCTTGTTGTAAACAACTGTGGATCTAAGGCCAAAGCATCATCTATCATAAGGGAGATACCCTCACATACCTGCGTCCAGTACTCCTGTACTCGTGGACAACTCCACGCTAAATGAAAGAAATCCGCCCCTTCCTGACCACATCTCTCGCATCTATCCGAGTCGACCAGGCCAAATCTAAACTTCCTAGCCGGAGTATAGTACAACCTATGGAGGAACTTATAATGTATAATTTTAAAGTGACAGCTAGACATCACTGCTCCCGACAGGTCACAGCAGTACTCCCATTGCTCGTCTGTGACTTCCCTGCCAAAATCCGATGACCAATGCGCCCTGGCCGCACTCTCCACAACAGGTAGGTCCTCTCGCAGGCACCTATATATATTAGACACTAAATGCGCTCCATCAGTGCTATTCAGCACTACTGTAAGTGGGGCTACACTGGGAGGTTCACGAGGGTACTCTGGCAATAAGGCTCTTAAGCCTTCCCGTAACCGTAGATAATAAAATAATTCCAGAGGGTTATGTGCACATTATGTGCACATTCCCCAAAGAAGTCCTCTAGAGACCGGAATATTCCGTTGCGGAAGAGATCACCCCACGTACGAATGTTTAGCCGATGACACAGTCGCTGAAATCCCACCTCCTGAAGGAGCGCCATCTGCGGATGATAAGATAGTGGCATCCGAGCTGTATACAGTAATGTGGTCTGCAACCTTCTCCCTATTCTATGCCATGCATCCATCGTACAGGTCACTGTATTAGAATGCATATCCAGTTCCGATGCAGGGGCATGAACCACGCCAACCAGCGGTAGTGGGTGAGCTATCCAGTCTTCCGCCGCTACCTGCGGCATGAAGGCAGTCGGTTTCATCCAATAATATAGGTAGTGTGCCTGAGCACTCAAGTAGTATACCTCGAAGTCGGGCACGTCAAATCCTCCCACCCGATATGGTTGTGTCATGACTGCCCAGCGGAGTCGTGCCTGCCTGCCCCCCGTACAAGACGTATAAGCTCAGAGCGCAAGGTTTTGAAGAAGAATGCACCTGGGTGGTAAGGAATATTGAGGAACAAATATAGGAAACGTGGCAAGACCATCATTTTTATGAGGGAGATCCTCGCCGCCATCGACAAGGGTAGTTTAATCCATCGGGTCACTGAGTCAGCTAGCTTCGTAATAGCCACTCCGTAGTTCGATCGCAAAGTATCTCCCCTGTCTCTCGATATTTGTATTCCCAGGTAGCGCAGCTCAGAGGTGCACCACTCAAGAGGGTACTCCAGCGGGAATTCCGATACAGCTGGTGTCAGAGGGAAGAGTTGGGATTTACCCCAATTAATAGACGCCAGAGAGGCCTCCAAAGGCAACAAACTCCCGTAATAATGCATTCAAGTTAGAACGGGGGTCTTTGACGTACAGAGTGACATCGTCAGCATATAGTGAGATGGAAAGCTGGCGCTGGTGGTAATTAAAGGCACCGGCTTTATGAAGCTGTCGGATTCGACAGGCCAGCGGCTCTATCGCCACAGCAAACAGTAAAGGGGAGAGGGGACACCCCTGACGGGTACCTCTTGTTATTGCAAAGGCCGTTCGCGAGTACTCTCGCCGTTGGGGCCGTGTATAACAATCGTACCCAATTTACAAATATCGGGGGGAACCCCATCTTTTGCGAGACCGTGAACAGGAACCCCCACTCCACAGAATCGAAGGCTTTCGATGCATCTAAAAAAACTGCGGCAAGAGGGATCTCAGGGTGAACCGTTTGGATCAGGGAAAAAACAGTACGAAGGTTGTTGGAGGTTGATCTTGTAGGGACAAATCCGGACTGATCAGGCAAGATGAGTGTGGTCATGAGCAAGGAGAGTCTCGTTGCGAGCACCTTAGCCAGAATTTTGGCATCACAGTTCAAGAGCGACAGTGGGCGATACGAGTCACAGTGTGCAGCATTTTTGCTAGGCTTAAGTAAAGACGTAATGATGACCTCTCGCATGGATCTTGGAAGCACACCCACCTCTAAGGCATCTTCAAACACCTCCCGCAAAACTGGTGCTATGACATCTACATAACATTTATAAAATTCTGCGGGAAGACCATCATGACCCGGTGCCTTCCCGTTGCCCAGGGACATAATGGCATCCCGCACCTCGTCCAACTCAAGTGGCGCCCCCAGAAATTGCCTGTGGGCGTCGCTTATCCAGCAGAGCGCGATATCCCCCAAATAACTATCCAGGTCAAAGTCCCCAGTCGCCAGTGACGTGTAGAATCGTTCATAGTGTGTTTGGAGCGTGTTCAGGATCCCAACAGAATCCCTGTGTACCTCCCCATCCGTTGTGGTCAGTTCTAGGATAGTATTCGAGCCACTTGCCACCCGCACTGCCATGGAAAGCGCTCTGCCCGGTCTCCCTCCCTCATTGTAAGCGCGGGCCCGCCAGTACTTCCCCTTGAATAGTACCTCTCTTTGCGCCTCTGCCTCATAATCTGACAACTTAGCCCTGAACTCACGCTGTACTTCCCCAGCAGCCCTCTGTACCATGCAGTTCTCTAGTGCCTTTAGGTCTTCCTCCAACTTATTGAGAACGCACTGTATATCTCTCAGCACTCCAGAGCTCTTTGCAATGCACCATCCCCTCACCGTAACCTTGAAAGCCTCCCAGACTGTCTCTACGGTATCCACAGTATCCTTGTTTCGGGGAAAAAACTCTTCTATATCGGCCCTAAGTTCTTCACGGAAGACAGTATCTACCAGAATGCTAGGGTGTAAGCGCCAAGGCGGGCGCTGTTTATTAAATCCGGGCATGTCTAGAGTCGTTGGAACTGGGCAATGGTCAGAATGCGTTCTGGGCAAATGTTGAGAATGCAAGATATGTGGTGCTAGATTCATGGATACAAAGATATAATCGATTCTGGCCCATGTTCCAGTGTATGATGTGAAGTGCGTGCCATCTAGTAGATCAGGATGCAGTCGTCTCCAACTATCGATCAATCCCCCCTCTTCAACTATCTTCCGAAGGGAATCTCTCGCCTTAGTATGGTATGTTGAGCAACCGTCTGCTCTGTCCAACCTCGGGTGCAAGGCAACATTAAAGTCTCCACCCCATATCAGGTACCTGGAACCCACATCCATTATACCACCCCAGAGCAGCGTGAAAAAGTGAGGATCATCGATATTGGTGGCATAACAATTGGCAATGGTAATCGTTTCCCCACCCAGCCTCCCCCACACAATCACATATCTTCCCTCCTTATCAATGAGCTGCCCCTGCAGTGTGAACGGAAGGGCCCGGTGTATAAGAATAGCAGTACCCCTGGCGTATGAGGAGTAGTTTGAGAAAGCCCTCACTCCTGCCCATCTCGCGCCGAATGTGGAATCAGATGACGGGGGTTGTGAGTTTCTTGTAGCATAACCACCTGCACATTATGTCTATCCCAGTACGCCAACATTTGCCTACGTTTCCGTGCATCCTTCAGTCCACGCACATTCATGATATGAAATTACATTGGTTAACAATGCCTGCACCCGTAGTAACCTGCTTTAGCCTGCTTTAGGATTGTACAATGCACCACCCATAACTGCAGTGTATCACAATCAGTCCCTTTCGCATCCCTCCAGTGTACCGCTGTGTCAGTCTGCTTGTGTATTTCACATTCAACCAAGTCACATAACTCCCACACTTTCCCCCATTCCCCACCCACCTCCCACAGAGGCATCCCCAACTCGCCAGTGTAGTCTTCCACCCTCCCCCTCCCCGATTCCCTCAACAACCGAGGGTGAGAACATACCCTACAACAACAGTAACCGTATGGGTAATACCCGCTAGGTAGCATTCCAGGTGGCAACACAGCACCCCCTCTTCTCCTCCAGTTCCTAATGGCGGAACTCACACAGCCAGTGAGAGAGAGGGGGGGGTACCTGGCGACGAGGATCGAGATCAGCTCGTTTCGGGCCACATCCCCCACCCTCCTTAAAGTTTAAGAGAAACCGAGGTCAATGATCATAGCCATCGTCATAAAGCAGTCCACATCTCAGTACTCACATACAGGAACCAGATTGATATCTAAGGTGCAAGAAGCAGGAGTTCACTGTTCCTCGTCCTCCATATGGTCGTTTCTGCGGTCAGGTTCAGCCATCCCATCTCTATTCTGGAACGCCGTACGTTTAAAATGTTTGATAAAATCCTCAACTTGCTGCGGTTTCGTAAAAAACTTTTGGCGCCCCTGATAAGTGATCCGTAGTCTAGCCGGATAGAGCAATGCGTAATCCACTTGAAGAGCACGAAGTTTCGCTTTAACATCCAAGAACTTGCGCCGCTCCTCCTGGACCATGGGCGTAAAATCAGGATAGATCGTAAAATTGTTACCATCATAGTTGAGCGAGTTGGAGGTCCGAGCTGCCCGTAAAGCAGTGTCTCTATCCCTATAGTTCAGCAAGCGGGCTATGATAGGTCTCGGTTTCATGCCCGGCTTGGGTACCGGTCCCAGGGATCTATGCGCCCTCTCTACTATGAACTGGGGGGAGAATGCTTCTGAGCCTACTGCAGCCAACAGGAGTTTTTCCACATAGTCCTCCATTTTACCCACATTGGTGGATTCCGGAATTCCCACTACGCGTATGTTATTACGTCGACTTCTCGCCTCCAAATCTTCGTTCTTTGCCGCTATTGTGCGTAGTAGGTCATCCATCCGCGTAAGTCGTGTCGTATGTTGTCCTGAGGTATCTTCAACATCCGAGACCCGCTGTTCCACCTCCTTCAATCTCCCCTCATGAACATCCAGTTTGTGAACCACAGCATCCATCCGGGACGACATTCTGTCCACCTTATCCGCAATGTTCGCGAATCCCTGGCGCATCTCACGAAGGATTTCCTGGACATCCGTGGAGGTGGTCGCCTGGCTATCGGTAGGACTACTAGTCTCTGCCTGCTTCTGTTGTTCCGGGCTGGTGCGAGTTGTCTTCTTCGTAGCATCAAATGTGAGCTTCGGCTGTCGCGCATCAGGTCGGCCCATCTTCACCACCGAGCACTTATTAGCAACACAGATCGCGATGTAACGGGCAGCAAGTTCACCGCGTATGTGCAAGCTCGTCAGTTAGAATCAGCCCAGTGTCTCTTCCGCCCTGACGAGCGCCAGCAGGGATCGGCACCCGTGTGGGGTCAAAAGCGTGGTGGAGGCTGGTGTCTTGCGTCTCCTCCGGTCACTGATCGCCCCTCCGACTCAGACCAGGGATCACTCCGATGATTACGCCACACAATCGTCTCACCATGCGCTAATGGCGATCAGGGCAACGAGGCTGCAGCTTCCCTAGTGCTATTGCCCGGAATTCAGGCGTGCAGAGTAGCCGGTAGTATGGAGCAGTCTACCCACTCGGGTTGTAAATAAGGAGGTGTGGGGCGTAGGATGCAGACAATAAGGACTACAGCGCAGTAGTTCGCCAGATCCCTTCCCTGTTGTAAATGCCTAGTTCATGCCTCCAAGGGTGTCGAACCACTGCAGCCCCCAAGTGTACGGTACCACCAGTATATATAGTCTCTATCACGCCGCTGCACGTTCTCACCTCAGGGCACAACCAGCTCCAGTGGATGGCGGGGGAGAGGGGAGCACCCTGTGCTGCAGTAGGAGAGGTGTATTATATCCTCAACAATGGCCGTAGCCAAGGACTCCTCCCAGCGCTTCCCGCTCCACGCACCTCGCAGGCAAGGGGCAGACGGAGGATCAACTGCCGAGATGGCGGGCCCCCCAGACGGTAGCAGGTTCCTCAGTAGCTCCCAAATGCTCACAGCATTAGCGCTCAGTGTAGCGTGCTCAGCAGTGTCCTCTACGCTTTGAGGGTAGGTTAATTTGGATCCCCTGAAGGCTGCGCAGGTAGGAGGAGGGCCACTCCCAAAATGGCCGCCACCTTCGATAGGTTTCAGCAGGACAGTGACCGCGCTCGGCGGCAAACAGAGTGTCTAAGAGGGCAAAGAAGCCGCAGTGAGTACCTTAGTGGACCGGAGGGCAGGGCTGCACCACTGCAAGCCTCGAGGCGCCGCTATAGGGAGAGGATCACTGATATCGTCTTCCGCTGCCGCCGCTCCGTGACTTTTGCGCCATTCAGGGCCCAGCCGACATCTCCAGATCCTCGGTCTCGCGTCGTGCAGTAAGCCGCCCGGCCGCGTCGAGTCTTCCAGCAGTCTGGGTCGCTGGAAATGGGGAAGTCTCCACCAGCCTCAGGCTACGAGCAAACGGCCCAAAAATTATACCGGAGTAGCTGTGCAGCCCCCTCAGCAGGTGGGAGCAGTGTCAGCCCGATCAGTCACCGATAAAAGGATCAATTAAAGGATCGATGTCGCCAGGCTGTGAGAGCCTCACGAAAAGGCTTCCATACACAAGTGCGCCACCTAGCGCCCCTCGTCACCGCTCCAAGTTAAACCATGCCTATCATCTCCACGCTACTCTACGGTCCTGTGACTTCCTAACACGGAAGCTTTACGCAACGTCATGGCTTCTAGTTTAACCACGACTCCCTCCCAATCATCTCCTTGGGATTTCACGGCCCCGTGACCTCCTAACACGGAAGCTTCTTGCAGCATTCATTCCTGCTCACAAGCCCACTCTGATTAATTTCGAACTGCGATCCTGACTAATACAGGTATTCCTGCCGCAAATTACTCTCTTTAGCTACCGCCGTCAGCTCGGCATGATTTTAAGTTATAATCGATGCCTCTATATTTGTTTAGGTCTAACTTGGCTGACTATCTATATTACTGTTCTCCACCCAGACGCCGACAACTTTAAACTCAGGCTTTACCGATACATGTAACTTCTGCCTCTTTTCATTCCAGCCACACTGCGTAGATTCCCTGGTACGCACCCGTTTTGACTTGGCCGCTTTATCTTTTAGGTCTAACTCATCCATTTACTTGGATCACTGCCCTTCGCCCTGACGCAGATTAACCAGCGCTCTGGTCTCGTGCTACTGCCAGGTAAACTAATATTTATCAGTATTCCCATTCCCTTCCATCGGTTCGCCTTCGGCTTTGTCTGACAGCGTCCACATAGTTACCGTGACTTTCGCCTTGTTTCAGCGGCCCTGTTTCAGTGGCCCTGTTTCAGTGGCCCTGCTTCAGTGGCCCTGCAGTCACCGACCCATCCTTCCTGGAGCCAGCATACCGGAACGGGTCCTCAGTTATGCCTTTATATCTGTACCCTCTTTATTAACTCACGCTGCTCTAGTTGTACCGTTACCCTACAAGACCCACAACCCCCCCCCTCCGGACAATAAACCAATACACCCCCCTAGATCGGCTTCCTTAGAGCAAACGACCAGTGCACTCTCTCTGATACCTCCATTGAGTCTTCCCCTCGCTTCTTACTAATGGAGCTTGTGTTATTTATCCCTGCGGGCTGACATGACCTGGAATAGGGGCTTCTTAGCCTGCCCTCTAGTACCTATATGACATTCTGGGTTTCTACCTGAAGTTTTCCAGTCTACTTACCTCACACATGGGTTTGTCAGATTTAAACTAACGACCCTTCTTGTTTAAGGGTATTTTTCCAATCGTCTTTGCCCTTGGCTAAGCCTGACCACCGCCCACCACCACCTAGTCATTAGACCTCTGGCCAATTGCTAAGTCCCCTCTAACCCTGGTCTCGGCCCCGTGCCTCTTCGCCCCCGCTCTCCCTTTTCTTCTCTCTTTAGCGCGATCCTCACTTGTCCTTTTTGTCCCACAGCACTGAAATTGAGACAACCTGGTCCTGAAGATGGTCCTAATTGATTAAGGACCGAAATGCCGTCGACTTCACAGCGCTACTGCCGGCGCATCTTTTTTTGTGGCTCTCTTGAAATTGTGAATTGCGATATGAAGTCACTATAACCTAGTTACGCACTGAGCCACTCACTGTATAATTTCTGTTCACATTGCGCCGTTCACGCTGTCCACTCCCTCACTTGCGTCGCCACATATCACTTGTATATATTGTGCACCATGTTTCTTCGGTTGTCATATGAATCTTTCAATTTTGTGCTGGTCAAATTGTTTGAATGTGACCCTCTCTTGTTTCTATATGAAAATATAAAAGTAACAACTATACGTTATTTCAATAAGTGTCTCCTTTCTTCTTGCTCTTGTAATACTTTATGCATGCAATAATAATTGCCTTTGTAATTACACCTGTTGGGATATTGTACTGTTTTTATATCATTCCATTTTGTAGCAGATCAACCTCTTTTTGTAAACGAGACCAAACTTGGGCATCAGCCAATCAGAAGTGCCTCACCCCTTAGAACCCTCCTGAAGGAACCTCAGAGCCTTGATTTTCTACCGCACGTTGTGCTTAGGGAGTCTCTTTTGAGCTCTGCTCAACTTCTACTCTTCAAGGAGTTTCTTCAGGATTTTTTCTAAATATTCTTTTCAGATTAACTTCAGAATTGTTAGCTGCCTTCCAGGATGTCTGACAAGGAGAAGAAAAAGGCCCTATTCAAGCCATGTTCCACCTGTGGCAAAAAAAGGCTTTTTGTGGAGGATAAGCATAAGGACTGTATCTATTGCCTCTATCCTGACCACAAGGCTGCGGACTGTAAAATCTGTCGCATCTTTTCGACCAAGACCCTCCGGGACCTTGAGGGTAGGCTTTTGACATGGCTCCAAAAGCTGAAATCCAGGAAGGATACTGTCTCTAGTGACAGTGAGGATACAGCAGCGGCATCTTCCTCAAGAAGGTCAGTGAAGAGGGGTAGGGGTTCCCCTTCTCCTTCTGTGGAGCGTTCTACTAAGGCCTCAAAAAAGACCCCCAGTGAGTCTGAGAGACAGGGTCCCAGCAAATCTCCTCACCGAGGTGAAAAGGAGAGGGTAGGACCAGCTACGCCTTCCAAGGGTGAGAAGATTGACTCAGCCTTCAAGAAACCCTCTCCCCAGTCTTCTGAGAGGAGTTCTAAGTCCTCGACGACGAAGGCGTCGACGGCGGAGTTTCCGTCGACTAAGAAATCGAAGTCAAAATGAAAATTGGTTTTGTCGACTAGCTCGTCGACGGGGATTCGTCGACGAAGGGATCGTCTAAGAAGGAAGCATTGACGGCAGGTTCATCAGCGTCGACGGGAGGTTTGCCGACGACGAATGCATCGATGACGAAGGCGTTGACGGTATTGTCCTCTGAAAAGAGAATTACAATTTCTGTTACAAGAATTACGCTGGAGATGACATCTCCTAGGAGAGTGACCCCCTTACCACCAGCTTTGCTCTTTGAGGAAGGGGAGTTGGATGAGGATGACCAGGACTTGTACAGCTATGCCAATAGTCCCTCTCAACTTCTAGTCAGTTCAGGGTTTTACCCTTTGGACTCCGTTCAGCCCCGAGGATTTTTACAAAGGTGCTGGCGCCAGTAGCAGCATTTCTGCGAAGAAACAGTTTCCAGGTCTTCCCCTACCTGGACGACTGGTTGCTGAAGGCCCCGTCCAGGGAGGCAGTGCTGGACGCTGTTCAGGCTTGTACAAATTTGTTTCAGAATCTGGGACTCACTCTAAACAAAGAAAAGTCATCCCTGGTCCCGTCCAGAAAGGCTCGTTTACTGGGAGCCATCCTGGATTCAAAGCTCTCGAAAGCCTTCCCTACTCTGGAAAGGAAAGAAAAACTACAGACCTTGGCTCGGGACTTACAAGAAAGGTGTCTTTCAGTATGCCGCTACAAATCTCTGCTGGGGGTAATTTCATCATGTATTCCCCTAATTCCTCATTGCAGACTCAGAATGCGCCCTCTACAGGAGCAGCTAGACAACCAATGGAAGCAGGTTCACGGATCATTCGAGGACAAGGTGATCGTCACTCCAATGATGAGGGAAGCGGCCTTATGGTGGGCAAATCAAGACAACTTGTGCCAAGGTCTATCTTTCGTAAACGACCCGTCTCCTCAAGTAGTAACAATGGACGCGTCAATGGAGGGTTGGGGAGCAGTGATGCAAGACCTACATGTCAGCGGTCATTGATCCCCTCAGGAACAACGACTCCACATCAACCTTTTGGAGCTAAGGGCAATAAGACTGGCTCTGCAAGCCTTTCTTCCTCGCTTGGGAGGTTCGCAAGTGCTTATCAGGACGGACAACACCACGGCCATGCACTATGTGAACAAGGAAGGAGGAACCAGATCTCGTCCATTGTCGCAAGAAGCTCAACAGATGTGGGAATGGGCGATCCTTCAGGGAATATCGCTAAAGGCAGAACACTTGCCAGGAGTTCTAAACGAGAACGCCGACAGACTGAGCAGGTCATCCTCAGTCAGCCACGAGTGGGAATTGAACCAGCGAGTTCTGGAAGAGGTCTTCAGCCAGTGGGGCAGACCAGAGGTGGATCTCTTTGCCACACCGACCAACAGGAAATGACGGTCTTACGGAAGCAGATTTCACCATCGGGGGTCACTGGGGAATGCGCTTTCGATAGCCTGGTCAAGGACATTTGTCTACGCCTTTCCCCCATCCCTCTGATCCCGTAGCTCATCAGGAAGATCAAGGTGGAGCCGTGCAGGATGATCTTGATAGCCCCTGCTTGGCTGAGACAGTTCTGGTACACGGAACTCCATCTGTTGTCGCTCGCTCCTCCTCTTCCTTTGAGGGTTATACCAGATCTCCTCACAATGTCCGAAGGACAAGTTTGGCACCCCGATCCACAGTCATTACACCTGACAGCATGGCTGCTGAGCAGCAAGAGTTTATGAATCTCCCCATCTCAAGCGAAATTAAGGAGGTCCTCTCCCAGGCAAGGGCTCCTTCAATGAACAGGACTTACCGTCTTAAATGGAAAAGATTTTGTGGCTTGTGTAGGAGAGCAGATTGACCCCTTCGCTTCCAAGCCTCATCAGCTACTACCTTATCTGCTGCCCCTGGCTAAGTCGGGACTAGCCCATTCATGGATTAAGGTCCATTTGGCGGCCATTTCAAGATACAGAAGGTCTGGGTCTGGGCCTTCCTTATGGTCTTCCAGGATTGTCAAGCAGTTTCTTAAGGGCTTGTTCAGAGTCTATCCACCAGTGAGGCCTCCGCCTCCTACTTGGCATTTAAATCTAGTCCTTTCTCAGCTCATGAAAGGCCCATTCGAACCAATTCATCGTTCTGACATGAAGTACCTTTCATGGAAATTGGCTCTCCTCCTCGCTCTCACATCAGCTAGACGTGTTGGAGAGTTGCAGGCCTTAACTATCCAGGAACCTTTCCTACAATTTAAAAGAAACACTGTAATCTTGAACTAACCCAAGGTTTATGCCTAAAGTACCCTCGGGCTTCCACTTGAATGAGCCGGTTATTCTGAAGGCGTTCTTTCCTCAACCAGCTACACCAGCAGAAAAAACACTGCATTCGTTGTATGTTCAACAATGCTTGAAATTCTATTTGGAACGTACTAAGGGATTTTGGAAATCCTCACAGTTGTTTGTTGCCTTTGGGGGTCCAAGCAAAGGGCCTTCCGCTATCCAAACAGGGTATTTCAAGATGGATCACAAGTGCCATTCTGCATTGCCACACTGCGGCAGGAAAACCTCTGACTGGCAGAATTCGGACACATTCCACAAGATCTGTGGCATCTTCAACGGCCCTCTTTGCGGGGTACAGATTAAAGACATTTGCAGAGCTGCTACCTGGAGCAGCGTTCACACCTTTACTAAGCATTACTGCTGGGAGTCCTTACAACAAGATGATGCGGCAGTGGGACAGGCTGTCCTGAGGAACCTCTTCCAATAATTGGTGAGCTTTCCTTTCTATCCCGCCTTCCGTGTTACAAATTTTGCATCTTTGTCATGTATTGCCAACATGTCATAAAGATGCAAAATGACACAAAATGTGGTTTTATTGCTAACTGCTTGCTACTATGATACAAAAGCATGGGAATCTATGAAAGTTCCAATACTGGGGCAAGAAAACAAGTTACTTACCTGTAACTTTGGTTCCCCAGTATTGGTAACTTTCATAGATTCCCTCCCCGAGGAAAGCTCAGCCTACAACAGATATGGTGTCTGGTACACAACGGCTACGAAAATCTGAGGCTCTGAGGTTCCTTCAGGAGGGTTCTAAGGGGTGAGGCACTTCTGATTGGCTGATGCCTAAGTTTGGTCTCTTTTACAAAAAGAGGGTGATATGCTACAAAAGGGAATGAGGCCTAGGCCTTTTTCGTTCTCCTTTGTACCTACAGCTATGGTATTTTTGTTAGAGACTCCCATTCCGACGACGGGGAATGATACAAAAGAATTGGAATCTATGAAAGTTACCATTACTGGGGAACCAAAGTTACAATTAAGTAACTTGTTTTCTTCCTTAATGTAGAATTATCCCCAGGCGTGAGACTGGATCCAGAAAATGTTTTGCCACGGCATCCGTGCGCCGGGGGGACGGCACCACGTGACTCCGCCCTGACGTCTGTGACTTCAGCGAAGATACACAAGTCCCACCCCGACGCACCTACGTCAGTGTTTTCTCCTTTCCGCGTGCCACGCAGATCCGGATTGTGTCCTGGCCTGTTTTCGGGCCTTCTAATCTTTTACACGCTTTTGCGTGAAGTGGAACAGTGTGCGAATGCCTTCAGGCTTCAGGAGGTGTACCTAATGTGCGCGTCCCCTGTCTGCGACGGACCCTCACCCAATTTGCATGTGGTGACTGGGTGAGCACCATGACTCGGAGAGCTGTGACTCCTGTCAGCACCTTAAGCCTAAGTCACGGCGGGAGCACCGGATGAAGTTGCTGTCTGTGCGCTTGTCCAGGCCGGTGTCATCCCAGTGTCCGTCTCCTACCTCAGAAGCAAGGAACCGCCGATAGCGTCTGCGACATCGTCTTTTGCTGCGGCCCCAAGGGCGTGGCTCGCCGGTTTGTAGGTCCTTTAGTTTGTCTCCGAGGCCTTGTCCTCTTCGCGGTGGGCGCCTGCTTCCCCCGGGATATGTGCCCCGCCCCGTCTGTCTCCTTCCTTCCTACCTGCCGTTTCCTGGCATAGAGGCGACTAGGGCCCAAATGTCAGCCTATGTGGCGGTGCTGCAGGCTTCTTTGTCCCTTCCGCCACCTCCTCAGACATCCGCGGAACCCTTGCCTCTTGCTGGGCCTTCTGCGGAGTCGCTGGCAGCTCCGGAGCTGGACTTTCCAGCTCCGGAGCCGGACTTTCCAGCTCCGGAGCCGGACTTTCCAGCTCCGGAGCCGGACTTTCCAGCTCCGGAGCCGGACTTTCCAGCTCCGGAGCCGGACTTTCCAGCTCCGGAGCTGGACTTTCCAGCTCTGGAGCCGAACTTTCCAGCTCCAGGTCGTAGGAGGGTGGTGCAGTCGAGGTGTGGTCCTTCGGGGCTCCGGCACTTGGTAGCATGAGTTGGCCTGGCACCACAAGTGCCTACTCCATCGCCGATTGAAGTTGTTCAGGCCGGTGGCGGACTCCACAGAGCCGCGCTGGGTCCTGGATTCATCCCCTGAGGTCCCTTCTTCTCCGGAGGTCGGCCATCTGTTGGTGTGTTCCTCCCCGGAGACAGGGTGCTGGGTTGTTGCTTTTTCACTGGCATCTTCCAGGGAGGGTTCCTTGCCGTCCACACGGCCTAAATCCTCGAGCCCTTCTTTTCGTGGCTCGCGGATGGCTTTTCCACCGGCCTCTTCGCCTTCCACTGGGGCCCTCAAGTTCCCCACTCCTCTGTGGATCCCCCACTATTACGGGGCTGGCCGCTTCCCCCTGGACATGAGGACAGGCTTCTCAGTTTGCAGCCGTCGCCCACGGAGGAATTACTTTCTCCTTCGCGGTTCCCTACGGAGGCTAGTGTTGCCTTTGTTCGGGCTATTTCCACAGCGGCTGGTATTCTGCGGATGGGTGAACCTGTCACTCCGTTTCCTACAGACAACCTTTTGGAAGTTCTCCACCAGGGCTCTGGTGGACAGGAGTTGTTCCTTCCCTTTGAAGCCTCACTCCACACTTCACTTTTGGGGGAGCCCTGCCACGGCTGATCTGGTGCCTCAGGCCCTTCTGCATCGTCACCGCCCTGCTCCGTATGACCCGGTCTGTCTTTCTTTCCACCCTTCTACTCAAGGCTCTCTACTACGGAATGCCTTTCCATGTTTGCCTGTGGTGTTTCCTCCATCTCGGAAGGCCCAGTGGTTGGATTCAGGGGGGCGTAATGTCTTCGCCCCGTCCAGCGCTGCCTTGCAGGCGCTTGACACTGTGTGTGTTGACCATGGCTACTTCCAGTCTGTAGGACTCTGTGGAGTCCCTTCTCATGTCTCTCATGAGGCTGCCCATGCTGATCTGCGGAGCCATGTGTTAGATGGCAGGGAGTTGGCTGCATTTATTCTTCGTGCAGCCTTGGATGTTGCCTATGCTCTCGGCCGTGCTATGGCCACTTCTGTGGCGCCCCGTCGCCATGCCTAGCTAAGTGATTCTGTTTTTCCTGAAAATATCAGAGAACGTTTGGTTGATCTACCCTTTGAAAGGGTCCTTCTGTTTAACACCCATGTGGACTCTGCCGTTCAGCGTCTTCTTGCGGGGCTCCGTCCTCGTTGGTTTTGTTGATCCTCCGGATCTTGGTGGGAGGTGTTGTTCCACTGATCCTGGAATCTGGAGTTTGTGTGAACGTTACAGTTTCTGTGAGATACTGTGCCCTCGGGGTCCTGTGTTGACCTACTTGTTCAGTTGACTGCTGGTTCAGACCCCTTTTTTGGCAAGGAGGGTTCCTTTTGGCTGCTTACTAAGCCTTCTGTTGTTTCTCCTGCAGGTTTTCTAACTTGTTCTCTGATGCGGGATTTTCTTCCCTAAGAGTGGTTTCCATAATTCTTGGGCCGTGTCCTACCCTACGTGGGTGTTTGTAGCTATTGGATAGCCCAGTCTTACATGGGGAGGGTGTGGACTTCCCCTAGTGGGTTCCTTGCCCTTCCTGATATGTGCTGCTGGTGCGTTTTCTTGAGCAGCTGCGGCGTTGCGCTGCAGTGTCTTTTCTTTTTTGCCCTTTGTCTGCTGTTTGGCCTGGTCCTCTGTCTGGTGTCCAGAAGGGGTGTCTTCCTGTGTTGACGACTTGGTTTGTCCTACTTGTTTCTCCTCTTGTTTTCCAGCTGGTTGCTTGTTGGCACCCAGCGGTGCCTGTCTGGATGTTTGGTTTAATGGTGCTTGTCTGATCCACGGCTAGGGGCCTTGGAGTGGAGTCCCTGCTTCTGGTTTTTCGGGATCCTTATGAGCCTATATTTTTTCTCCACCTGCCTTCTTTCTGAGACGCTGTTCTGTCTGCTCTGTTGACGTCCAGCTGTGATGCGTTTGGCTACCCTCTTCACTGGGGGTGTTCCCAGTGAAGGGCTCTTGCCCTTGTTTCTGCTCTTCTCCTTGGAGTCTCTGAGTTACTCTTCTTCCTCGGTACTCCCCTGTGTTGCCTGTACCTGGGGCTTCTGATGGAGGTCCCTGGTACATTAGCTGCTGGTCTCCTCTTGTATTGCCTGTACTTGGGGTCTCTGGTGGAGGTACCTCTGGTGAAGGTCCCTCCTTTCATATTGCCCTTCCTTCTCCTGCTTCATGAGGGTGGGGCTGCTGATTGCCGCTGTGACACATCCCCTGTGGGGCAGTGTTTTCCAGGACATTGAGGTTTTGGTTTGCTTGGGAACGGGACTGGGCTCTTTTCCCTGTTCCTGCGGCTCACCCCCTGTTGCAGAGGACTGAATTGTTCCCTGTTCCGGTGACTTGTCCCCTGTCGTCTTGGGTTCGTCTGAGCTGGGCAGGTCCTCTCGCAGACCCTCCTTCCCCTTGGGTATGGCTAGGGTATCTATTCTATGTTAAGGAAACTGCGGCTAGTAGTCTCTATCAGATGTACGAGTTACTTACCTTCGGTAACGATGTATCTGGTAGAGATGATTCTAGCTGCAGATTCCTTCACGACCAGCCCTTGCTCCCTGTTCTGCGAGGGCCCCCTTGGTCTTCTGCACTCGCCAGCCTCGGGGTGGTTGTCTTTTGCGCGTGCCTTTTCTTACTCCCTCCTTCGGGGAGGGAATGTTCGTCTTATTGTTATTGCTCCTTTCTTGACTTTTATAGGCACTTCTGCGTCCCGGTATCGTGGTCTTCAGTGAGAGGTTTGCTCGTGCTTCTTCCCTTTGTTACTTGCACTTCTGTCTTTGGCAGTCCTTGGGGTTGCAGTGCATTGGCTGGCTCGGCCTTGGCTTTCTGGAGATTTTCTCCCTGCCGGTATTGCCTGAGGTTGAATGGTCATTGCTCTCCGTTCTGCCTTGGTGTCTCTTCCGTTCTGGGAGGTGGCTGAAGACTTCTTGGCCAGCTGTGTACTTTTGATATGCTTCTGCCCTGGGGAGGCGGTTTTATTTGTTTGCAGGATTGCCTTCCAGTAGCGGTGCCCTGTTTCATTCCAGATCTTGGTGCCTCAGTACCTGGCTCTATTCTGGATGGTGCTGTTCCTCACCATTGTTTCTTCCTTTCTGTTTAGCAGGGTTTTTAAACACACTGTTCCAGTATTCTCACCGTTTTTGTTTGTGATTGCTCCGCGTTGTAGTGCGGAAAAGTTCTCTGAAGAAAACTGACGTAGGCGTGCCGGGGTGAGACTTGTATATCCTCGCGGTGGACTTGGTGCCTGTAGGAGAGTAGGGTCTGCAATCCTATGATCACCCAGATTTTTGCTTTTTGCTGCACTGGTTTACGACTTTCCCTGGCTGTGGGCCTGCTAATCAGACCCACAGCCTAGCTGTTCTCTCTATCCAAATTGTACTCAGGTACTGAATTGGCACTGGGCCCTCTCCAAGTCCCTGTACCCAGGGCTGAGGTGTACCCAGAAGTCTCCCAGGGGCTGAAGCATGTATTATGCCACCCCTGGGCTGACTAACTAAACTGACACAACTGGCTGCACGACAGCTGGGGCAAGGTGGTGTACTCACCCTTTGCTTTAGATATAGTATACCTATATCTAACCCTAAAATGGACACACAGATCTCCTATCAGTCACTCCTATGGCAGGCCTTAACAATCCTGAAGGCAGAGTGCTTGGAATCGTGTGAGATGGTGCTCTGGCATGAGCTGAGCCTGTCTGCGGCTTTCGGGATCCATCCCTTAGCCGTTTCCATGATATCGCATACCATATACTCTTAAGTGCATTATAATCCTCGCGGTTATATGCCAACTCTGGTATCGCTTTATCAAAACATGTCGAGTAAGGTGTCATACGAATTGGAATACTAACCCCTCGCCAATTCTGGCGACGGGGTTAGCATTCCACCCTTCTAGAGGGACACGACATGTATGTAACCCCTAACCCCGGTTAAAGTCAAACAGAGCCTCAGCTCCACAAAATGGATGCTGCCACCGAGACACAAGTCTGCCCTCCTGCTGCTGGGAGTCCTCCCAGAGCAGGAGATAAGGACAAAGGGTTTCCTGCCAGGGGCGGTGCCAGCACCGTCCCAGACAGGGTTTTGTGTATTGTAGGTAGGCAGGGCTTTAGAGGAAGGTGACTGCACGTGGCACCCTGGTGCTCACTGTGCATAGGCTGGCTGGAACCAGTTCCAGGGTCACTCCAGACCCTGTGCTGGGGAAAAGCCCGCCAAGGAAGTGGGTGTAACCACCCCCCTCCTAGTCCCACCCCTAGGGCAGGACTTAGTCGCGTGCCAGCCCCTTTTTACAGGATAAAGGTAGGAACTGGCCCCCTTCCAAATCAGATCATCATTGAATCCTGAAACTACTTTCCACGAAAGGAACTCAAGACTTCTTCCTAAGATTTCTCCCTTGTGACTAAGGAGTAGTCACCCTGCATCCGCAGGCACCATCTTAAGAACACTGCGGTCTGCTGCAAGTCTCTCCTCCGGATCAAGACTGCCCAGCTCGACGAGAACCGGCTTCCCTGGCACCTCTGACCTCTACCTACATCATCAGTCACGCTGAGATTCGTGGGTGTGACGAGACCTCGAGGGACCGGCCATCTTCAAGACTGCACGACTTCTTTCCAGCAAGCCCGCCGAGTAATTTCCTGGTGAGTGCTTTGGGGTCCGAGAAGCCCCGACCCTGAGCAGCTCCAGCACCGAAGTGCAGCCTCTCCACGATCTGCGTGGGGCCCTTCTGCTTTTTGCTGCTCACCGCGTTGTTTGGCTACTAGCCCGCTGGCTTGTAGCCTTCTGAACGACGCCCGACGACATTTCTGCTGCTAGTCTGGTTGCTCCAGGCTGGCCCTTGCTCCCTTCCAAAAGAGGAGCACCCCGGACCCTCCTGGTCCACTCAAGACGCCATTTTGAGTCCACCGCGTGGGCTTGAATTAGCCAAGGCTTGTTGCCCAATCCTGGGTAACTTCGACGCCGACAGCTTCATCCATCGTGGGACAGCTCGCCTCTCCATCCTGGTCGCCGACAACGCCTCCTGGTCCGTGAGATCTGCAGAGCCAGCGTCGCCCACTCACCTAGTCGAGGTGACTTCGCCCGGTGCCATCTGGTGCCCACTTAATCACTGGCTAGTGATTCAAGAACTTGGTCCCCTCTGCTTTCAGGTTTTCTTCTTCCTTGATCCAGGCTTGGATCCATCGAACTTTTCTTCACTGGTCGCCTGCCAGCAACTTCCTTCTTCCAGGCTCCTGGTCCGGCAACGAGATCCCCGACGTCTTTTTAGACCTATGCAGCTGCAGCCCCTGGGCTAGGTAACTTCGGCACTTCGGTGTCCCAGCATAGCCTCACTATCCTAGGGTCAGGATCCACTGTCGTTTTCTTCCTACCAGGTCGGGTTCGCCCGTGAACACTAACTTTGCCTTTACTAGCTTCCATAGACTTTGTCCCGCATCCCGCGTGAGAGTGCACACTCTGCACCCGAGTCCCCTAGGTCTCCTAGAAGTAATCTAACGATTCTATAGTCAAGTCCTAGCGATTCCAAAGCCTATTAGTACTGTACTTACCTGCTAGTAATTTCGCATTCCACTTTTTTAAGTATATGGTTTTTCGTGCCCCTCGGGCATTTGTGTATAACGTGCTAACTTAAGTATTTTCGTAAGAGTTTTGTTGTGTGCCTAGCACCCTGTCCTCATAAAGAGTACAGGGTTGTTGTGATTCTAATAAATACATTGTTTATTTTCATAACACTTGTGTGGTGTCCTTTCACTGGGTGTTCAAGGGGTAATGTGATGGTAAAACAGCTGGCTTAACACGCCCTCTAGAGTCTTAGCCTTAGACTGCTCGTATCCATGCTACTAGGATAGCTGGTCTATAAGGTTGACTTACAACCAATCATCAATAAGGGTTGTTTGGACTGATATATAGTGATCACTAGAATAGTGAACACTGCACATCAGGCCAACTTCTCACATTGGTGAGCAGCGGTTGGGATTTGAGCTTGCTGTTGTTTTACCACACATGCCCTAAGAATATCTTGTGAAAGATCACATAAGTACTAAAGGTACATATAACTTAGCTTAGAATACTCTGAGTTCTACTGAACCAGCTGTTGTAGCTCCTAGGGCCTAGCACACCCTAAACTACAACTCTAGCAAGGGATCAGTAGGCAAACATATAGTGTAGGTAAGTGCACCACTTACACCTCACTAGAAAAGCATGTCTACCCAGGGAGATTCTACTGAGACTCCCCTGGTCAGTGTTGACCCTCCACAGGTCACTTCAAGATATGCAGCTCTCAGTTTCCAGGAGATGAGACAAATCTGTGTCTCCAGAAAACTGAAGCAGGGGTCTAACCCCACCATTCCCTTTTTAATAGGTCTCTTAGAGACTTATGATGCGAGAAAGCTTTCTCAGCTAGATGGGAATATGCCAGCCTTAGAGGGTACCTCTGGGGATCCAGACCTCCCCAACATTGCCAATGCAGTTGAGGAGGAGGAGGATCAGGAGGAACTCTCTGGGGATGAGGTAGACAAAGGTCTTGAGGTAGTCAGAAGGCTAACCAGGGCCAACTTAGACTTACTTGGGCTAGGATCTGGGGGACCCCCAGTACTAACCCGAAGTGGGCCTAACCTTGGAGTTAGGAGAGATAGATCTCTTTCTAGGGACTCCAATAGATCTCTGCACTCTAATGCCTCTTCTCAGGGGAGAAGGAATCCTCCACAGAGGAGATTTACTTCCCCTCAGAGAAGGGAGCATGAAGCTAGGATGAGACAAGCTGAACTGAGGATTGAAAGGGAAGAAATTGCCCTGGCCAAAGAGAAGCTTGCCCTGGCAAGAGAGCAGCAGATGAGTGGGTTAGCTCCCACTGGTGGCAGCAATCTCCCAAGAGATAGAGAGAAGGGTTTAGATACTAAACACCTGACTAAAATAGTGCCCCCCTTTAAGCAAGGGGATGATATCCAGAAATGGATGGCTGCTCTGGAGAGGGCCTGCACTGTGCAGTGCATTCCCCAGAGTCAGTGGGCAGCTATACTGTGGCTCTCCTTTGATGGTAAAGGTAGAGATAAGCTCCTCACTACAAGAGTAGAGGATGCTAACAATTACCAGGTCCTGAAGAATACACTGGTTGATGGGTTTGGTTTAACCACTGAGCAGTACAGGTTGCTGTTCAGAGACACCCAGAAAACTCAGTCTCAGGACTGGTCTGACTTTGTGGATTGTGCCACTAAGGCTTTGGAGGGCTGGTTGCTGGGTAGCAAGGTTACAGATTACACAGGATTGTATAATCTAATGATGAGAGAACAAATTTTAAACAATTGTCAGAACCAGTTGTTGCACCAGCACCTTGTTGATTCAGATCTGACCTCTCCCCAAGAATTGGGAAAGAACGCAGACAAATGGGTCAGGACAAGGATCAAGCAGAACCAGAACCAGAACCAGGGTGGTCAGAAGAAAGCAGACCAGAAGGGTAATGTTAAGAATGAGCAAAATGACCAGAAGTCTTCACCAGGTCCCCAACAAACCAAAGAGGGTGGGGGTCAGGCTTCCCAGAAGAAGAAGACTCAAGAAGGCCAGTCAAAAAGGTGGTGCCAGTACTGTAAAAGTAAATCTCACTGGTTTAGTGAGTGCACCAAAAGAGGAGGACAAACTCCTGCCACTACAGCCCCTAAGGCAACTGCACCCCCTAGTACAGTCAGTAGTGGTAGTGTACCTCCCAAGGCATTAGTTGGGTTAACCTTGGGTACTGAGGGGTCTGACAACTTAGTTGGCACACTCACTCAGGCTGTCCTTGTCTGTACAGGGGATATGGATATAACCCCTGAAATAAGTCCCAATACTTTGGGCAAATACAGGCAGACACCTTTGATAAATGGCAAAATGGCTCAGGCCTATAGGGACACTTGTGCCAGTGTCACCATGGTGACACCTAACTTTGTGGACCCATGACAGATCATGCCAGGTACTGATTTCCTGGTGACCAATGCCAGCAATGTCACTACTAGTCATAGTGTGGCAATTGTGGCTTTCTCCTGGGGTGGAGTGAAGGGACAAAAGAAAGTTGTAGTCAGTTCAGACCTCCCAGTTGATTGTTTGTTGGGCAATGATTTGGAGTCATCACAATGGTCAGAAGTGGAGCAGAGGACTCACATGGAAATGTTAGGCTTGCCAGCACATGTGCTTGCTGTGACTAGGTCACAGGCCAGAAAATGCCCCACTGAACAGGTGCTGGATCCTGAAATTAGGGACCAGACACCTTCCAAGAAGAAGAGCAGTAAGGGTAAGGCTTTGCCTTCCCCCTTGCCCCAGGTTGAGGATCAAGTCTCTGAGGAGGCTGATCTGGAAGAGCTGAGGGAAACTGAGCCTAAAGAGCTTGAACTTGATCAAGTTGAGTTTCTGGGCTCAGGGGGACCCTCCAGAGCAGACCTGGGGAAGGAACAGTTGAGCTGCCCTTCCCTTGAACCCCTCAGACAGCAGGCTGCTGCTGAGGCTGCAGGGAATGCCACAGGTGCCCACAGGGTATACTGGGAAGATGGACTCCTGTACTCTGAGTCAAGAGACCCCAAGCCTGGTGCAACCAGGAGGCTGGTCATCCCCTTGTCTCTGAGAGGTTTCCTTCTCACCTTGGCCCATGAGATTCCCCTTGCAGGTCACTTAGGTCAGACAAAGACTTGGGACAGGCTTGTTTCACACTTTCACTGGCCCCATATGAATGAGAATACCAAGGAGTTTTGTCGCTCCTGTGTCACTTGCCAAGCCAGTGGTAAGTCAGGTGGCACAACAAAGGCCCCCCTCATACCACTACCTGTGGTGGGGGTTCCCTTTGAAAGAGTGGGGATTGACATTGTTGGTCCAATGGAACCCCAGACAGCATCAGGGCACAAGTTTATACTGGTGGTAGTGGATCATGCCACCAGGTATCCTGAAGCTATTCCCCTTAGGACCACTACAGCACCTGTAGTGGCAAGAGCCCTAGTTGGAGTGTTCTCCAGAGTGGGTTTCCCTAAGGAGGTCGTTTCTGACAGAGGTACAAACTTCATGTCAGGATATCTGACTGCAATGTGGAAGGAGTGTGGTGTGAACTACAAGTTCACCACACCCTACCACCCACAATGCAATGGGCTTGTTGAGAGATTCAACAGGACCCTCAAAGGGATGATTCATGGGCTACCTGAAACTCTTAGGAGAAGATGGGATGTCCTGATCCCCTGCCTCTTGTTTGCTTACAGAGAGGTCCCACAGAAAGGGGTTGGCTACAGCCCTTTTGAGCTTCTGTATGGACATCCTGTAAGAGGACCCCTGTGTTTGGTGAAGGAAGGATGGGAGAGACCTCTCAAAAAGCCTGCAACCAACATAGTGGACTATGTACTTGGTCTCCGCTCCAGGATGGCTGAGTATATGGAAAAGGCATCTAAAAACCTTGAGGCCAGCCAAGAACTTCAAAAAGCTTGGCATGACCAAAAGGCTGTTCTGACTGTGTACCAGCCAGGGCAGAAGGTGTGGGTGCTGGAGCCAGTGGCCCCAGCAGCTCTGAAAGACAAATGGTCTGGGCCCCACACCATCATTGAGCAAAAGGGAGAGGTTACCTACTTGGTGGACCTTGGAACTCCCAGGAGCCCTCTCAGAGTGCTCCATGTTAACAGGCTCAAGGCATATGTTGACAGGAAGGACATGAGCTTGCTCATGGCCACAGATGAGGGACAGGAGGAAGAGAGTGACCCTCTCCCAGACCTGCTCACTCAGAATCCTGATGATGGATCAGTTGATGGTGTTGTCTTTTGTGGCAGCCTCACTGAACATCAGCAACAGGATTGCAGGCAAGTTCTGCAATCCTACAGACATATGTTCTCTCTGACACCCAGCCAAACTGATTGGTGTACCCATGATGTTGACACTGGAGACAGTCTGCCTGTCAAGAGTAAAATCTACAGACAGCCTGATCATGTTAGAGACTGCATCAAAACTGAAGTGCAGAAAATGTTGGAGCTGGGAGTCATTGAGCCCTCAGATAGCCCTTGGGCTAGCCCAGTCGTTCTAGTGCCAAAGCCTCACACCCAGGGTGGTAAGAAAGAGATGAGGTTTTGCGTAGACTACAGAGGCCTCAATGCAGTCACTAAGACTGATGCCCACCCAATACCAAGAGCAGATGAACTTATAGATAAATTGGCTTCTGCCAACTTCTTAAGTACATTTGATTTGACAGCTGGGTATTGGCAAATCAGGTTAGCTGAGGAGGCCAAACCCAAGACAGCATTTTCTACCCCTGGAGGGCATTATCAATTTGTGGTAATGCCCTTTGGACTGAAAAATGCACCTGCCACCTTCCAAAGGTTGGTGAATCAAGTCCTCACTGGGCTGGATGACTTCTGTGCAGCTTATCTTGATGATATTGCTGTCTTTAGCTCCACCTGGGAGGATCACCTGGTCCACCTGAGGAAAGTGTTAGAGGCCCTGCAAAAGGCAGGCCTCACTATCAAGGCCACAAAGTGCCAGATAGGGCAGACACAGGTTGTATACCTGGGCCACCTTGTGGGTGGAGGCCAGGTTCAGCCACTGGAGAGTAAGATACAGGCCATCAAGGACTGGACTCCTCCAATCACCCAGACTCAGGTTCGAGCTTTCTTGGGCCTGACTGGGTACTATAGGAAGTTTGTCAGAAATTATGGGTCCATAGTGACCCCTCTTAATGACCTGACAAGCAAAAAGATGCCAAAGAAAGTTCAGTGGACAGCAAGCTGTCAGAAAGCATTCAATGACCTAAAGCAGGCCATGTGCACAGCACCTATCCTAAAGAGTCCAGATTACTCCAAGCCATTCATTGTCCAAACAGATGCTTCTGAGTTGGGTGTGGGGGCTGTTCTGTCTCAACTGAATTTTGATGGTAATGATCAGCCTATTGCTTTCATTAGTAGGAGGTTGACACCCAGAGAGAAAAATTGGTCAGCTATTGAGAGGGAGGCCTTTGCTGTGGTCTGGGCCCTGAAGAAGCTGAGGGCCTACTTGTTTGGCACTCACTTCACCATTCAGACAGACCATAAGCCCCTCTTGTGGCTAAATCAGATGAAGGGTGAAAACCCCAAACTGCTTAGGTGGTCCATTTCCCTACAGGGGATGGATTTTACAGTGGAGCATAGACCTGGTACTGATCACAGCAATGCTGATGGGCTCTCCAGGTATTTCCACTTAGAGCAAGAAGACTCACCTGGTCAAGGTTAGTTTATTGTCCCAAAGTTTGGGGGGGGGGGGTCATGTAGGAGAGTAGGGTCTGCAATCCTATGATCACCCAGATTTTTGCTTTTTGCTGCACTGGTTTACGACTTTCCCTGGCTGTGGGCCTGCTAATCAGACCCACAGCCTAGCTGTTCTCTCTATCCAAATTGTACTCAGGTACTGAATTGGCACTGGGCCCTCTCCAAGTCCCTGTACCCAGGGCTGAGGTGTACCCAGAAGTCTCCCAGGGGCTGAAGCATGTATTATGCCACCCCTGGGCTGACTAACTAAACTGACACAACTGGCTGCACGACAGCTGGGGCAAGGTGGTGTACCCACCCTTTGCTTTAGATATAGTATACCTATATCTAACCCTAAAATGGACACACAGATCTCCTATCAGTCACTCCTATGGCAGGCCTTAACAATCCTGAAGGCAGAGTGCTTGGAATCGTGTGAGATGGTGCTCTGGCATGAGCTGAGCCTGTCTGCGGCTTTCGGGATCCATCCCGTAGCCGTTTCCATGATATCGCATACCATATACTCTTAAGTGCATTATAATCCTCGCGGTTATATGCCAACTCTGGTATCGCTTTATCAAAACATGTCGAGTAAGGTGTCATACGAATTGGAATACTAACCCCTCGCCAATTCTGGCGACGGGGTTAGCATTCCACCCTTCTAGAGGGACACGACATGTATGTAACCCCTAACCCCGGTTAAAGTCAAACAGAGCCTCAGCTCCACAAAATGGATGCTGCCACCGAGACACAAGTCTGCCCTCCTGCTGCTGGGAGTCCTCCCAGAGCAGGAGATAAGGACAAAGGGTTTCCTGCCAGGGGCGGTGCCAGCACCGTCCCAGACAGGGTTTTGTGTATTGTAGGTAGGCAGGGCTTTAGAGGAAGGTGACTGCACGTGGCACCCCGGTGCTCACTGTGCATAGGCTGGCTGGAACCAGTTCCAGGGTCACTCCAGACCCTGTGCTGGGGAAAAGCCCGCCAAGGAAGTGGGTGTAACCACCCCCCTCCTAGTCCCACCCCTAGGGCAGGACTTAGTCGCGTGCCAGCCCCTTTTTACAGGATAAAGGTAGGAACTGGCCCCCTTCCAAATCAGATCATCTTTGAATCCTGAAACTACTTTCCACGAAAGGAACTCAAGACTTCTTCCTAAGATTTCTCCCTTGTGACTAAGGAGTAGTCACCCTGCATCCGCAGGCATCATCTTAAGAACACTGCGGTCTGCTGCAAGTCTCTCCTCCGGATCAAGACTGCCCAGCTCGACGAGAACCGGCTTCCCTGGCACCTCTGACCTCTACCTACATCATCAGTCACGCTGAGATTCGTGGGTGTGACGAGACCTCGAGGGACCGGCCATCTTCAAGACTGCACGACTTCTTTCCAGCAAGCCCGCCGAGTAATTTCCTGGTCAGTGCTTTGGGGTCCGAGAAGCCCCGACCCTGAGCAGCTCCAGCACCGAAGTGCAGCCTCCCAGCATCTCCACGATCTGCGTGGGGCCCTTCTGCTTTTTGCTGCTCACCGCGTTGTTTGGCTACTAGCCCGCTGGCTTGTGGCCTTCTGAACGACGCCCGACGACATTTCTGCTGCTGGTCTGGTTGCTCCAGGCTGGCCCTTGCTCCCTTCCAAAAGAGGAGCACCCCGGACCCTCCTGGTCCACTCAAGACGCCATTTTGAGTCCACCGCGTGGGCTTGAATTAGCCAAGGCTTGTTGCCCAATCCTGGGTAACTTCGACGCCGACAGCTTCATCCATCGTGGGACAGCTCGCCTCTCCATCCTGGTCGCCGACAACGCCTCCTGGTCCGTGAGATCTGCAGAGCCAGCGTCGCCCACTCACCTAGTCGAGGTGACTTCGCCCGGTGCCATCTGGTGCCCACTTAATCACTGGCTAGTGATTCAAGAACTTGGTCCCCTCTGCTTTCAGGTTTTCTTCTTCCTTGATCCAGGCTTGGATCCATCGAACTTTTCTTCACTGGTCGCCTGCCAGCAACTTCCTTCTTCCAGGCTCCTGGTCCGGCAACGAGATCCCCGACGTCTTTTCAGACCTATGCAGCTGCAGCCCCTGGGCTAGGTAACTTCGGCACTTCGGTGTCCCAGCATAGCCTCACTATCCGAGGGTCAGGATCCACTGTCGTTTTCTTCCTACCAGGTCGGGTTCGCCCGTGAACACTAACTTTGCCTTTACTAGCTTCCATAGACTTTGTCCCGCATCCCGCGTGAGAGTGCACACTCTGCACCCGAGTCCCCTAGGTCTCCTAGAAGTAATCTAACGATTCTATAGTCAAGTCCTAGCGATTCCAAAGCCTATTAGTACTGTACTTACCTGCTAGTAATTTCGCATTCCACTTTTTAAGTATATGGTTTTTCGTGCCCCTCGGGCATTTGTGTATAACGTGCTAACTTAAGTATTTTCGTAAGAGTTTTGTTGTGTGCCTAGCACCCTGTCCTCATAAAGAGTACAGGGTTGTTGTGATTCTAATAAATACATTGTTTATTTTCATAACACTTGTGTGGTGTCCTTTCACTGGGTGTTCAAGGGGTAATGTGATGGTAAAACAGCTGGCTTAACACACCCTCTATAGTCTTAGCCTTAGACTGCTCGTATCCATGCTACTAGGATAGCTGGTCTATAAGGTTGACTTACAACCAATCATCAATAAGGGTTGTTTGGACTGATATATAGTGATCACTAGAATAGTGAACACTGCACATCAGGCCAACTTCTCACAGTGCCGTCCCCCCGGCGTGCAGGGATGCTGTGGCAAAAAGTTTTCCGGATCCAGTCTCACGCCTTGGGATAATTCTACGCTCAGGAATCTGCGGCTAGAATAGTCTCTACCAGATACATTGTTACCGAAGGTAAGTAACTCGTACTTTAGGAACACCGATTCAAGGAAACATTTATGCTGCTGTATACACTTAAGAGGACCGGTAGGGAAAGTAAACTTTGCCATATTTACTTTTGTTATATGCAAATTATTTGTCTGTTTTAACCACCGCTGTTACTAGCTGAACTCTGAGAAACTCCAAGTGAGTATGGTGTTTCAAGCTGATTGATTGTAGACCTATGTGCAGATGTTGATCTAGGGGAAGTGTCCCCTGCAAAAACAATTCTCACTGAAGCTTTAAGAATGCAGAAACTTAAATGTGTACAGAATTGCCATAAATACGCAGAAATAGTATTGATAAAAGTACATGTGGTGCTTAAGAGGTATACATTTTGCTAGGTATGTTAGGGAGATGGTGGTTGCATTAAAAGCTTTAGCAGGGATGTGCAATTTTAAGTATCTAGGAGCCGGTCTTGCAGGGCCAAACATTTAAGGCGAAGTTGGAGAAAGTGCAAGAAAGGTTGTACACAGGCTCCAATGCTACATTGAAAGGCTCCATCAGAGATGCCAGAATTATTGAATTGTTGTAGGGAGACGTGTTATGACGATAAATGCTGTTGCAACTATAGTATAATACAGTAGAAAGCGAGAAAAGAAGAATGAAGGGAATGGCGGAGGTTGTTTATAGAGAAGGGAAAAAGGAAAAAATTGTTATAGGTGCCAGTTATCTCATATTGCGAAAGCTAAGAAAAGGCCTGCCATAGATAAAAGTAGGCAAGCACTGCAAGAATAGACATTTTGGCATGGTGTGTAGGGATTTTGGCCACAGAATCAATTGTGTGACCGAGTGGAAGAATGTGGGACTCTTAGATGAAGGAGCAATTGCTGGAATTGTTTTATGCTTTGGGGCAGGACGTCAGAAGAACAAGTGCAAGAATGTATTGAAGTGTGAATTACACATGGTGGTGTCTGCACTGGTGGACTCCTGCACATGGTTAACCATTATAGGTAATTTATCCAGTATTAGGGGTATCTTTCATAGATTCACATGCCTGAATCATTCCCCGTTGTCGGGGTGGGAGTCCCGGTACATAAAAGAGTAATGTCATAAAGACATATACATCGTAATAGGCCAGAGGCCTCTCATTAGTAACATATCCATGTTATTTTGTAAAAAGGACCAAACTTTGGCCAAGAGCCAATCAGATATCACCACCCTCTAGAACCTTCCTGGAAGGAGCCCTAGTCCCTCAGATTTTCTACCGCAGGTCGTGCTAAAGGAGTCTCCTCTGAGCTCTGCTCAGCTTCTTTGTATTTCTGGCTTTTTTGCACAAATTTGTCTCAGAATTATCTTTCTGTGAGGAATTTTTCCATTTAGCCATGGCTGATACTCCAAAAAGGGGGCTCTTCAGACCTTGTGCCTCTTGTGGCAAAAAGAGGCTTCATGTGGATGACAGGCATGAGGACTGCCTTTACTGTCTCTACCCAGACCATTCAGCGAAGGAATGTAAAGTCTGCCGCACCTTTTCAGCCAAAACTCTCAAGGATAGAGAGGGCCGCCTGCTGATATGGCTTCAGAGACTCAAAGACAGGGATCAAGCAGTCTCTTCAGGTGAGAGTGAGTGTTCCATTAGGAGTATACACTCTTCTCCCAAAAGCCCTAGAACATCATCCCCAGGACCATCTCTGCAGCCACCTCAAAAGAGGACACCCAAGTCTTCAGAGGTTCGTTCTAAGGCCATTGCTGTGAAGGTTTCTCCACAAGATCCTGCCTTCAAGAAACCTTTGGTGACGTCTTCAGCTCTGCCTGTGACAATGTCGACAGCCACTATTTCCACGTCGATGGCGTCATCTTTAATATCAACGTCGACGACTACTACATCCTCGTCGTCGACGGGTAGGTCTGTTCCATCTCTTATTGTGATCAAAAAGTCGTCGACGACGCCACCGTCGACAAGTGCCTCATCGTCGACGAAGTCAAAATCGTCATCGTCGATGAAAGTGCCGTCGACGAAAACCTCATCATCGTCGTCGACAAAATAGTCAGCGATAAAGACCCCATTGACGACGACAGGTTCATCGTCGATGAAGACATCAGCGTCGACGAGGCCGTCAACGGTGACACCAGCGTCTATGAAGCCGTCGACGGCGACACCAGCTTCGACGAAGCAATCGACGAAGCAACCATCGTCGACGACGCAGCCGTCGACAACGTCGTCATCGAAGAAGACACCGTCGATGATGGAATCTGGGTTCATTGTCGACGTTCCCCCGTCGACGACCACTCCGTCGACGGGTTCGACGACGGTAGAGTCGCCTCCCTTGAAGTGTACTTATACGCACTTCAGGATGACCACACGTACTCTCATGCCGGAATTGACCTCTCCGAGCAGGGTCCAGCCATTCTCCCCTGCTCATATTCTGGATACTGAGGACTCTGATGAGGGCTCAATGTTCCGTCAAGCCCCTCTGTACTACACGTCAAACTTCATGAAAGCTCAGATTATGAGGAACAAGGACAGGTTGATGTGGAGTACCAAGAGGAATTCCAACCTCCTCCACCTCCTGTACAGCCTATGGTGTGTCTCCCAGCATCCATAGTGACAGATCTGCAGTTTGATTGCGGACTACAAGCAGAGGTTTCCGTCCACTGCTCCGCCTCTGCCAGTTGTGACACCGCCAGTTGTGACACCGCCACCTAGGCCTCGGCCTACTCCTTTAGTCCTTCATCAAGATCCGGCTCCTTCGCGTCCTCCGCCATCCTCTGACGAGGAAGACGAAGAAGAGGAGCAACAACGGGAGGAAGGGGAGCTCCAGGACACACAAGACGAATGGGATGACTATGTGATTCCAAGTCCAGCATCCCCTGTAGAGGCACAAGCGGATTCACCCCCGGAAGACATTGGGGGATTCCACAACATCCTAGAGAGAGCAGCGTTGCGATTCATACTCAAGGTAACGGCAACACAACAGGATTGCTTCCTTTATGATTTTAAGGAACCGTTCCAAAAGGCTGTACGGTCTATTCCCATCATTCATTACATCTGGGAACAAGGGGAGAAAATAATGCAAAACCCTTCATCTCTGGCTCCAGTGCTGCCCAGACTGGACAAAAAATATAAAGCTCCTGACACAGCTCCAACTTGCCTTACTGGCCATCCAAAGCCGGATTCTGTCATTACCCAGGCAGCCCAGCGCAAGTCAAAAAATCCATCGGCTGCATTGGCTGCGCCGCCAGATAAGGAGGGTCGAAAACTAGACAACATAGGGAAGAGGTTTTCGTCCATGTCAGCTCTAACGGTGCGTGCAGCAAACTCTTTGGCACTGTTGGGACGCTACAACCTTCAAATGTGGGCAGATATCGCTCCATATTTGGATTCGCTTCCAGAAGAGCAGAAGGAAGAGGCGAAAAAGATTCTCCTAGAAGGCGAGCGTTCCGCCTCGGAGATGATTGATGTGGCGATGGATATCGCATCCACGGGGTTCCGTCAGCTGGCAGGAGCTGCACTCCTGAGGCGCCAAGGTTGGCTTAAAGCAACATCTTTCCGGCCTGAAGTTCAGACCAAGGTATTGGACATGCCGTATGACGGTCAACTTCTTTTTGGGCAACACATCGATGAGATGGTCCAGGGTGTCAAAAAAGATACTGATACCGCAAAGGCTCTAGGTACTCTCCAATTCAAAAATCCTTCCTTTCGGGCTCCAGAGGAAGAGGTCAGTCCTCGAGAGGTGCTCATCAGGGGTACAAATTCACGTACAGCTCAAATCAGCAGTACAAACCCCAGTACCAACAACAACAGCAGCAAAACCAGTCGTCCTACAACAAGTCTTCCTTTCGCGGACGAGGAGGGAAGAAAGACACAGCCAGAAGGCAATGACTTCTCTCAGCCACAGGTCTCCATTTCCTCTCCACCTTTCAAAGTTGGCGGGAAAATGACATCCTTCCTTCGCAATTGGCAACGAATTACAACGGATCGGTGGGTCCAACTCAATTCGGACACTCTCTGGAGTTTGTGGAAACTCCTCCTCAAAAGCCGCCAGTACCGATGCTGCACAAAAATCTGCATCTGCTGCAATTGGAACTCTCCCTCATGCTCAAAAAAGGAGAGATAGAAAGAGTCCCCCGGAATCACAAGGGCAAGGGATTCTACTCCAGATTCTTCCTAATTGGAAAGAAGGAGAAAAAATGGAGACCTATATTGGACTTAAGAGACCTCAACCAATACCTCAGAAAACAGTCATTCCGTATGGTGTCCATCCTGGAGGTGCTGCAACTCCTAAATGCGAAAGACTTCATGGTGTCTTTAGACCTTCAAGACGCATATTTCATATACCAATTCACAAGAATCACAAACAATTCCTCAGGTTCGCGGTGGCGGGCAAGCACTACCAGTTTCGGGTATTGCCTTTCGGCCTGAAGTCAGCGCCACGCATTTTTACCAAATGTCTCTCTCCAGTAGCAGCGTACCTCCGCCAACATCACCAGGTCTTCCCGTACTTAGACGACTGGCTCGTCAAGGCACCTACTTTCGCAGGCGTGACCAAGTCCTCCAACGCCTGTCTTCAGCTCTTCAACAATCTGGGGCTTACTTTCAACGAAGAGAAATCCATCTTTCAGCTGTCCCAGCGTCTCCCTTTCCTAGGAGCTGTCCTAGATACTGTTCAGAGAAAGGCTTTCCCTTCACGGGAACGTCAATTGAAATTGAGGACCTTAGCCGCCTGGATTCAATCCAAAAAATCCATCACGGTGCGCCTGTACAAATCCCTGTTAGGAATGATGTCCTCAAACATCCTGTTGATTCCACACTGCCGCCTTCGTATGCGTCCACTTCAGGAGGCGCTATCCGCTCAGTGGATTAAATCCAGAGGATCTTTCGACGACATAATCCGGATAACTCCTACCATCGTCCATGCTCTGAACTAGTGGCTTCACCCACAGAATCTGAGGAAGGGTCTTTCGTTCATACTTCCAATGTCGCCACATGTGATAAATACAGATGCGTCTCTGGAAGGATAGGGTGCGTTCCTTCAGGACCTTCAAATCAACGGGCAGTGGTCCCTTGCAGAGAAGCAACTGCACATAAACCTCCTCGAGTTGAGGGCAGTCTACCTGGCATTAAAAGTGTTCCTGCCCAGGATCAAAGATTCCACAGTGCTTGTGAGAACAGACAACACCACCACAATGCACTATCTAAACAAACAAAGGGGAACTCGATCTTTGACATTGTCTCAAGAATCTCAACAAATTTGGAAATGGCTACTTCAACACCACATTTCCCTTCGGGCAGAGTATGTCTGAGCAGACAACGCTCGGTGTGCTACGAGTGGGAGCTGTATCAACAACTTCTCGGCTCTGTATTCGCCCGATGGGGCAGGCCTCGCCTGGATCTGTTTGCGACACAGCACAACGTAAAATGCCAACATTACGCAAGCTTAAACCAAAGGGGTTTCGGCCGTTCTGGGAGCCTGGCAGGACGTCTAATACATTTTTTTTTTTTAAAGTTACCTGGCCACCAATTTCAGTACTGCTAATTAATACTGCAGATTCGAAATACAATGCAAACAATCATTGTACTTTACTTTCATATTTGTATTGATTCAACTTCATTTTAAACAACTATTCATCACTCTTGATGCATAGGAGGAATACACATTTCATTCAGTATATTGTGCGACTCAAAATTATATGAAAAACATTTTACAAAAACATATTAGAAAGTCAAAAACAAAGACAAAACACTGTTGTATTTGCATCAATTAATTACACCAGTCCAAAATTTCAACAATTGCCTGTCAAAATTCAAATTCTATGTGACACTATGACAGGCAGACTGCGGGGAAAATTATTTTTTATAAAAGTTCGCTCTCGGGGTATATTTCAATTATGACACCCTCACTAGAGTCCCATTCAATGTTGGTCCCTCGCAGACGTTTAAAGACGTGCCGACGCGTTTCCAATCCCCTTCTGCATTGGGGGATTATCATCAGGGCTTTAGACCAGGATGTAATCCTAGTAATTAACAAAATAATATATGAGTAACGCCCTTCTTTACCTCTCCTTATCCAACTTTTAAATAAACCAACCCACTAAGCACATACCAAGGGTACCTTATAGCTTTTGATGGTCCACGTTCTGTCCCTAAACACAACCAAATTGATTTTATGTAAATTGGAGTCTGACGTTATGGGGCAATCTTAACTATGATCGTTGTTTTTTATGACTTAGAGTTGGAAGAACTTACTGGAGTCTTCGTACATCTATTTCGATGACTCCCCACTTGTGTTTGTGTTTCCAGACACAGTCAACTTAGGACGTTTTGAATTCACCCTACAAACAAATGAATTGCCATTGTTTAAACAGACCGAAGTTGCTCACTGTTTGTATCTTAGAAAGAGCTTTCTGTGGCGTTTCTCTTACTTGGGTGAAAGGTTCCTCTTCTACCAGATGAATTGCATCCTCATCTAAATTTGGGGCAGCATCATTTCCTGTGGCAACCAAACAGAGGAATTTTTTTTAAAAAAAGCAGTGTAAACGGAAAGCTGTTTGTTTAAATGTGCGCTTTCATCGTCTTTGTTAGTCTATCTGCTGCAGCCCATTATGTTATTGCATAGCATGTTGTCGCGATGGAGTTCTTGTACAACTGTGACATTTTTGTTCTGTATGACAGTTTCACCACAGGTCTACTTCCATCCATGCACATTACATAACAACGTTCACGGCGGGTTTCACTTACTTTGCAGCTGTGTTCTTCTGGCATAGATTCAGTATTCTTCCACCTTGATTCGGAAAGTGGCATCTCTCACCAAACATGCATCACTCGATGCTTGTGCTGTCTCTGCCTTTATACGTGTCCTCATCGTGTTCCTTGTCCCTTTGGATTCTGGGACTTATGGTTCCAATGTTCAAGTTAGTGCTTGATTCAACTCGCTTAGATCATTCAATCCTCTTGTTGTACAATGAAACTTTAGAATGAGATACGCTTCTTTTTTAGCCAGCATATTTTCTAAATTGTCTCCGCGTGTGGGCAGTTTAATACCGGATAGTACAGTCCATTGAAAGTCTTTCTGAATGTTGTTGGTCAACAAAATGTTGCACCATCGGGCCGTCAGTACATGATTTTTGATGCGCGATCTATGTTGTACGATTCGCTAGTTCACCTGTTGTGTCGTTTTCCCAATGTATATTTGAGAACATGGGCATTTGATTGCATAAATGGTATTCCTAGTTTTACAGTTAGTGAACTCATTGTGCGTCCATTTGATACCGTCATGTATGAACTCATGGCCCTCGATTGTCGTACTGCAGACGGAGCAGTTCCCACACTTTCTGTGACCTTGAACGGGGGGTAACTTCCACTGCATGCGCAAATCACTAACTGGCGGTGATGTTCGTCCCAAGTCAGCTCTGATTATTTTTTGCCCAATGTGTTTATTTTTACGCATGGCAAATAGGGGTTTTTCCATCGGGAGGTCCAATCCGGTTAGGAGGTGCCAATTTGATAGAATGGTCTTCTTGTATTTATTGGTATGCGGACCAAACGTGGATACACACACCAGTTTCTCCATGGGAGGTTTCGCTCTTTTGATTAGCAGGGTGTCTCGTGGTGTATACCAAGCTCTTTTGACAGCGTGTTTCAGCAATTTTCGGGGATAACCTCGATCTTTTAATTGGTCAGTAAAGATGGATGCATTAACCATAAAGTCTTCTTTGCGCGCACAATTGCGCCTTATTCTTAGTAGCTGTCCGTATGGTAAATTGTTTTTCAGATTTTTGGGATGGGAGCTCCGATAGTGTCAGATGGTATTTCTGTCAGTGGATTTCCGATGTAGTGTTGTAGTTAGTTTCTGATTCTCTTCAAATACTTCAACGTCAAGAAATGTCAATACTGATCGACTTTTTGTCATGGTAAATTTAATGTCTGGATGGCTTGTGTTTAACCATTCATGGATTTGTGTTAGTCGCTCTTCAGGGCCACTCCACACACACCAGACGTCATTGATGTACCTGTACCACTGTTTCCCCGCAGTCTGCCTGTCATAGTGCCACATAGAATTTGAATTTTGACAGGCAATTGTTGAAATTTTGGACTGGTGTAATTAATTGATGCAAATACAACAGTGTTTTGTCTTTGTTTTTGACTTTCTAATATGTTTTTGTAAAATGTTTTTCATATAATTTTGAGTCGCACAATATACTGAATGAAATGTGTATTCCACCTATGCATCAAGAGTGATGAATAGTTGTTTAAAATGAAGTTGAATCAATACAAATATGAAAGTAAAGTACAATGATTGTTTGCGTTGAATTTCGAATCTGCAATATTAATTAGCAGTACTGAAATTGGTGGCCAGGTAACTTTTTTTTTTTAAAAACCATTACGCAAGCTGGCATCCCCAAAAGGGATCGCTAGGGGATGCATTTTCGTACCATGGTGCAACGTCTTTGCATACGCATGTCCTCCGTTTCCCCTAATTCCCAGGGTCCTCCGGAAACTGAAGGCAGAGCATTGCACCCTGATCTTGAGAGCCCCAGCGTGGCCGCGCCAGCACTGGTTCACAGAGCTTCATCTCCTGTCGCTGTCAAGTCTTGCCTGAATCTCCTCACAATGAACCAGGGACAAGTCCAGCATCCGGATCCAGCATCTCTCATTGTCGGCTTGGCTCCTGAGTTCAGAGAGTTTCAGAACCTATACATTCCTCAAGAATGCATGGCAGTCTTAGCCCGGGCTCGGGCCGAAAGTATCAACAGGACGTATTCTCTAAAGTGGAAAAGGTTCTGTGTATGGTGTAAGGCAAACAAAATAAACCAGTTTTCTTCAACACCTGCACAAATTCTACCTTACCTGCTCCATTTGGCGCACTCTGGACTGGCCCATGCCTCTATTAAAGTCCACCTAGCGGCCATATCTCGGTTCAGGCGTTCGTCATCTGGTACTTCCCTCTGGTCCAATAGGCTGGTTAAACAATTTCTGAAAGGCCTGTTCAGGACATTCCCGCCGGTGAGAGCTTTACCACCCACTAGGCAGCTAAACATTGTGCTTGCTCAACTGATGAAGCATCCCTTTGAGCCAATACACAGAGCTGACATCAAATATCTGTCTTGGAAAACCGCTCTCTTACTAGCCCTAACATCAGCAAGGCGTGTAAGTGAGCTACAAGCCTTCTCTATTCTGGATCCTTTCCTGCAGTTCAAACAGGACAGAGTTATTCTATGGACCAACCCTAAATTCATCCTGAAGGTTCCGTCTACTTTCCACCTTAATGAACCTATTGTCTTGCGGACTTTCTTCCCAAATCCACTTTCCGCAGCGGAGAGGTCTCTCCACTCTTTACACCTCAAACGTTGTTTAAAGTTCTACATCCACCGAACAGAACAGTTTCGGAAATCCAACCAGCTTTTTGTTGCCTTCAGCAGGCCCAGACAGGGTCTTCCTTTAACTAAGCAGAGCATTTCTCGTTGGATCTCTGCAGCCATTACCCTTTGCCATCAACAGGCAGGTCATCCTCTGCATTCTAAAGTTCGAGCTCATTCAACCAGAGCTGTCTCCACTTCAATGGCGCTCTTTGCAGGAGTGCCCATTCAAGTTCAGGCATTTATAAAGCGCACTACTCACCCAGAGGGTCTCAAGGCGCTAGAGGGAGGGGTTCATTGTTTATCGAATAGCCAAGTTTTCAGTTATTTTAAGAAGGAGATGTGATTCTGAGTAAGGCGGAGGTGGGTGGGGAGTGAGTTCCAGGTCTTGGCAGCCAGGAAGGAGAAGGATCTGCCACCCATGGTGGTTTTTCGGATGCGCGGGACTGCGGCGAGGGCTTGAATGGATGATCTTAGTTGGCGGGTGGGATAGTAGAAGGACAGTCGGGAGTTGAGGCATTCTGGTCCTAGATTATAAAGGGCCTTGTGTGCGTGGGTAAGAAGGCGGAAAGTAATTCTTTTGTTGACGGGAAGCCAGTGGAGGTTTTTTAAGTGACCGGTGATGTGCTCTTGGCGCGGGATGTCTAATATGAGTCTCGCTGATGCGTTTTGGATGCGCTGGAGCTTTTTTTGCAATTTTGTTGTAATTCCGGCGTAGAGAGTGTTGCCATAGTCCAGTCGACTCGTGACCAGTGCATGGGTGACAGTCTTTCTTGTTTCGAGGGGGATCCAGCGGAAGATCTTTTTGAGAATGCGAAGGACGTTGAAGCAGGAGGACGATACGGCGTTGACTTGTCTGGACATTGAGAGAGAGGAGTCTAGAATGAAGCCAAGGTTACGTGCATGGTCAGTGGGTGTGGGCGCTGATCCCAAAGCGGAAGGCCACCAAGAGTCGTCCCAAGCTGAGGGGGAGGATCCAAGGATGAGCACCTCAGTTTTGTCTGAGTTGAGTTTTAAGCGGCTCTGTTTCATCCAATCGGCTACTTCTTTCATACCTTCGTGAAGGTTGTCCTTGGCGGTGTTGGGGTCTTTGGTGAGTGAAAGTATCATCTGGGTGGCGTAGGAGATGATGTTGAGGTTGTGTCGACGTGCGATGGAGGCGAGGGGACTCATGTAGACATTGAAGAGGGTGGGACTGAGTGAGGAGCCTTGAGGTACGCCGCAGATGACTTCGGTGGGCTCTGAGTAGAAAGGGGGGAGTCGGACTCTCTGTGTTCTCCCGGCTAGGAACAAGATGATCCAGTCCAAGGCTTTTCCTTGTATGCCGATGTTGTTGAGGCGTTGTATGAGGGTGTTCATTATCGACATATGCAGAGCGGCGACATGGAAGACACCACATACGTTCACCAGGCACTACTGCTTGGATTCAGAACTTATGAAAGATGCATCAGTAGGACAAGCGGTGCTCCGTCATCTATTTCACTAGAGGTGAGCCTTCTCTCTTTCATCCCTCCATCCTACTGTCTCTTCGCACATTTCTCTTTTATATGGTATTTTTGGTACTTGTTATATTTCACAATTGGTATTCTAATATCGAGTGATTTTACATATTGTACCTTACGAAATGTGCTGAGGATTGCTTGCTACTCTGATTCAGGCATGTGAATCTATGAAAGATACCCCTAATACTGGATAAGAAATGCGTTACTTACCTGTAACTGCAGTTCTGTAGTAGGGGATCTCTGTGTATAGTCATAATCTAGCGAATAGTCCCGCCCATGTGCGAGGACCCCGGCAATCAAAAATAATCTCTTAAGTCGTCAGAAAATTGCAGAACTGCAAAGACACTTAAGAGAGAATTTAAAGACAAATAATGCAGCCTATGTCCACAGGCTACACTGTCCAGTACTTCAACTAGAAAATTCCACCAAAAATCCACAAACAGCAAAGCCTGTCCAGATTTCCCTTGCTTTAACAGCAAAAACCCTCTGAAATGATAGAGAGGAAGGCATGGACAGACAAGCCCCATAGGCTGCCATTATGTGGCTTAAATAGGATACTGTGCCTTTAAGAGAACTTTACAGAAACTTCTCCCAGTATCCCAGAATGCATAGCAGGTCCCTCTCACTTTCAGTTCTTTTTTCCGGCTCCTGCTTACAGGACCCTGGTGCATTGAGCTCTCCCTTTTTCAAGGGTTTATTGGAGTTTTTGTACACTTTTTGGATTTAAAAGTGTTTTCAGTTGCTACTTGGTGTTTCCTTTCACTTCTGTGTGTTTGTTCAGGCTTTTTAGGGATCTAAAATGCCTGCTTTATTCGACAAGTGCCCAGCATGTGGAAGGAAGAAGGCCAAGACTGATCCACACGACGTCTGCATTCTCTGCCTCCCTGAAGAGCATGTCCCTGAAGACTGTGACATCTGCCAGACCTTTTCTACAAGGACCCTGAGGGAAAGGCTGAGGATTAGGCTCCAAGGCCTAGAAGAGAGGCGACTGCAGGCTGCAGGTGGGTCTGGGCAGGCTGGGAAGGCTCCCTCTGCCCCTGCTGAGGCCTCTGGGGGGCTCCCCAGAGGCAGGAAGACCAGCAAAAGGTCCCGGTCTCCGTCGACGTCGATTGCATTGACGACGACGTCGAGAGGGATGACGACGATGTGTTCTCCTTCTCCCCGGGGCTCTGGGTCGAGACAGCGTGGAAGATCGACGTCAAGAGGCCTGGGTAGGCCGCCGTCAAGGTCACCGCCGACGGCGTCTTCGTTGTCGAAGTCGGAGTCGAGGCATCACGGTCGACGAAGGAGGCACCGGCGCTCGCCGTCGAAGCGACACAGCCGGTCGCCGTCGAGGGGATCCTCGACGTCGAGGACTGTGAGGAAACGGTCGACGAGGAGGAAGAGTCGACGCTCGTCGTCGAGGTCTCACCGTTCGTCGTCGAGAGGGCGACGGTCGACGTCGAGGAAGAAACACTCGACGTCGAGGAGACGGCGTTCGACGCCGGAGTCGAGGGGTCGCCGTTCCACGCCTGAAAAACAACGCTCGACGTCGAGCAGGAAGAGGTCAGCGTCCCCGAGGATCTCCGCCTCCCCTAAGCGGCGCAGAAGGGATTCTGGCGCGAAAAGTCACGCTGGATCTGGGGAAGGGCGTCGGAGGCGTCGTTCACGCTCTGGAGGGTCTGGGTCACAGGCTCCTCCCCCGAAGAAGTCACCGGGCTCGGTGTACTCGGTGGTATATACACCGTTAAGGCCTGCGACTCCTCCACCTCTACCGAAGGAGGCTCCTCCTGTTAATCCGCCGCTACCTCCACTTCCTCCGCTACCCCCTGCGGGGCAACCTCCGCCGCCGGTCCCACCTCATGGGCCCGCGCCTTTGCCGGAGAGGCCTCCTGTCAGGCCACCGAGGTCGGTGTCGCTGCCTCTGCTTCCGACACCTCCTAAGGGGACACCTACTCCGAAGCCCCAGGATAGACCACGGAAGACGCCTCCACGGAAACCGGTGGAGCGCCCACGTACTGGGAGGTCGCGCTCCCGTTCCAGGAGAAGGGAGCGTTCGCGCAACAGGTCTTCCACGCGATCTAGGCGGCGCCACAGGAGGCACAGGTCTCGTTCCCGGACCAGGTCGTCAGGGACCAGGGACTATTCCCCGACCTTGTCGGATTCGCAAGACACGAGGGTTTCACCGATTGATGATCTGGTGTCCTTCCAGGACGTACTGTTACGTGGTGCGGCGAAATTGGGCATTACTTTGACGGTGCCCACTCCCAAGACATCAGTCATCTTGGAGACGCTACACCAGAAGCATTTGTCTCGGCCGTTACTGCCACTGGTGCCGGGGCTGGAAGAACCGGCCATGGATCTTTTTCTCACCCCTGCGGTGACTAAGGCAGCACCCTCGAGACTGCAAAAGAAGTACCGCGCTCCGGACTCGGACCCGGCCTTTCTGAGGGTGGAGCCACCTCCAGATTAGGTGATTGTAATGGCGACGCGCAAACAGCATGCCACCACGCCTTCCTCCACAGTTCCACCAGATAAGGAATCTAGGTGGTTGGATTCGTCTGGGAGAAGAGTTTGTGGGACTTCGGCGACCTCAATGAAGGCTGCTAGTGCCACTGCCTTGTTGGGTCGGTATGACAGAGCCCTCTGGGAATCCCTTCAACAGTTTGTGGAGCTCCTACCGCGGGACAAGCGGGAAGACTTCCAAGAGGTGCTGAACGAAGGGATGTTGGTGGCAAATCAAGTCATCAGCGCTGCAGCAGACTCTTCTCTGCTGGCGGCGCATGGTTTCTGCCACGGAATTAACCAGCGAAGACATGCTTGGCTCCGCCTTACGTCTCTGAAACCAGACGCTCAACAAAGGGTTGCCAATCTTCCATTCTCTGGCGAAACCCTGTTCGGAAAGCACGCTGATGATGAAATGACCCGCATGAAGGCGGAGGCCGAAACGCTCACAGTGGTGGGTTTGGAGAAGCCCAAGGAGACCAAGAAGTCGTACCGGCCGTTCCGACGTCTGTTCGGTGGTCAAGGCAGAGGGCGTGGCCAGTCTTCTGGACAACAGCAGCAGCAACAACAACAGCAGCAGTTCAGAAGGCCGTTCCAGAAGCGCCAGAGAGGCAGAGGCGGCCATCAGTCGACTCCAGCGACTAAAGGCCAGGCCGGGTCTAGGCCCTGAGCGCCTTCTTCCCCTGCAACTGTTACCCGCTCCGGTGGGGGGAAGCATTCAATCTTTTCTGGCAGAGTGGAGAAAAATTACTCAGGACAAGTGGGTGCTGAATATTGTTTGCAATGGATACAGTCTTCGGTTCACCAACCCGCCCCCATCAATTCCTCCGGTCAGCTCGCAGTATCAGCTGCGCGAGCTCCAGGCGGAAGCCGATATCCTGTTAAGGAAAAGGACGATAGAAGACGTACCTCTGTCTCAGAGAGGAAGAGGTCTGTACTCAAGGTTCTTCCTGGTTCGCAAAAAGGACAAGAACGAGTTCAGGCCCATTCTGGATTTGCGGCAAGCAGAGAAAAGTTTTGCATGCTGTCGTTGCATCAGATTTATCCTCAGCTGCAACGGGGAGACTGGCTGTGTGCCATAGACCTCCAGGATGCTTACTTCCATGTGCCCATTGCACACAAACACAGGAAGTTCCTGCGGTTCCAAGTCGGCGCCAATCACTATCAATACACAGTACTGCCATTCGGACTGAAGTCTGCGCCGAGAACATTCTCAGAGTGCATGGCGGTGGTAGCGGCACACCTAAGGAAGAACAAGGTGTTTGTCTACCCGTACCTGGACGACTGGTTGATCAAGGCCTCCTCCTTCACGGAAGCACAAGCACACTTCCAGAAGACGTGCGTTCTACTGAACAAGCTGGGGTTGCATATCAACATGTCCAAGTCGGTACCGACTCCAGTCCAGTGCATTCAGTACTTGGGAGCCTCCATCGATAGGCTGTCACCAAGCGTGTCTCCTTCGGAGGAGCGACGATTATCACTGCTTCGGAAGGCTCAGGCTCTTATGGCCACTCCATCCACAACAGTGAGGACGGTGTCTTCTCTACTGGGATCGATGGCCTCCTGTATCTTCCTAACGCCCCATGCACCGCTGCACGTGAGACCGTTGCAAGAGTGCTTGGAGGATCAGTGGGATCAGAGGAGAGGATCTTGGGACGACAAGATACGTCTATCTCTGCATGCTCTTCAGTCTCTGAGGTGGTGGTGTTCAGCGGAGAATCTCCTCAGAGGGGTTCCCTTCCACAAGGACATTCCCACTCAGACTATCGTGACGGATGCTTCTCTCCAGGGATGGGGAGCGCACTCCGGAGACCTGCAGATTCAAGGGTCGTGGTCCCCGACGGAGTCCACGTACCACATCAATTTCCTGGAACTCAGAGCTGTTCACTTGGCACTGAAGTCCTTTCACCCGTCCTTCCAGACCAACTCTCTTCTTGTACAGGACGGACAATACAACCACTATGTATTACCTCAACAAGCAGGGGGGTTCGAGATCACGCACCCTGTCGCAGGAGGCGCAGGCGATCTGGCACTGGCTTCTGGCTCGAGGACTGACGATAACGGCTACCCATCTGCCAGGTGTGCAGAATGTTCAGGCAGACGCACTGAGCAGACTGATTCAGGAAAACCACGAATGGGTCATAAACGACGAAGTACTAGGAGAAGTCTTCGCAAGGTGGGGGACTCCAGACGTAGATCTGTTCGCCACCGCCGAAAACAGCAAATGCCGAGACTTCGCCTCCAGGTACTACCAGCCGGGGACGCTGGGGAATGCGTTATGGATCAACTGGTCGAACAGCTTTCTGTACGCTTTTCCACCCATTCCCCTGATTCCGACGGTTCTCATCAAGCTGTCCCAGTCCAGGGCGCGGATGATACTGATTGCCCCGGAATGGCCCAGACAGTGGTGGTTCACGGACCTGCTTCACCGGCCTCTCCTTCCACACATTCGGCTGCCGTGCAGGCCGGACCTTCTCACGAAGTTCGGGGGGCTGATGTTGCACCCCAACCTCTCGTCTTTGAGTTTGGCGGCATGGCTCCTGAGATAGTGCAATATGGCCATCTTAATCTCCCAGAAGATTGCATGGACATACTGAAGGAGGCTAAGCGACCTTCCACTAGGACTTCTTATGCTTAGAAGTGGAAGAGGTTTTGTATCTGGTGCAACTCCAAGAACTATGACCCCACGACATGTAAGGAAGATGTCATCCTTCCGTACCTTCTGCATCTGGCGCAGTCTGGCCTTAATGTCCATTCCATTAAGGTCCATCTGGCTGCTTTGACTGCCTACAGGAAATGCCCTTCACAGACTTCCTTCTTCCAGATCCCTGTTATCAAAGACTTTTTGGAGGGCTTGAAGAAAGTGTTTCCTCCTGTCAGGCTTCCTTCGCCTTCATGGGAACTGAATGTGGTGCTGTCCAGGTTGATGAAGGAGCCTTTTGAACCTATTCATAAGGCTTCGTTGCAGCACCTGTCCTGGAAGGCGGCGTTCCTCGTGGCCATTACATCGGCCCGCAGGGTGAGTGAAATTCAGGCGTTGTGTTGCCAAGAACCTTATACTGTATTTCATGCTGCTACGGTTGTTATGCGTACTCACCCTAAGTTTCTTCCCAAGGTTATTGCTGATTTTCATGTCAACCAGACTATAACTTTGCCTAAGTTTTTTCAGAATCCTTCGTCTCCAGCGGAACGGTCTTTCTGTAGTAGGAGATCTCTGTGTATAGTCATAATCTAGTGAATAGTCCCGCCCATGTGTGAGGACCCCGGCAATCAAAAATAATCTCTTAAGTCGTCAGAAAATTGCAGAACTGCAAAGACACTTAAGAGAGAATTTAAAGACAAATAATGCAGCCTATGTCCACAGGCTACACTGTCCAGTACTTCAACTAGAATATTCCACCAAAAATCCACAAACAGCAAAGCCTGTCCAGATTTCCCTTGCTTTAACAGCAAAAACCCTCTGAAATGATAGAGAGGAAGGCATGGACAGACAAGCCCCATAGGCTGCCATTATGTGGCTTAAATAGGATACTGTGCCTTTAAGAGAACTTTCCAGAAACTTCTCCCAGTATCCCAGAATGCATAGCAGGTCCCTCTCACTTTCAGTTCTTTTTTCCGGCTCCTGCTTACAGGACCCTGGTGCATTGAGCTCTCCCTTTTTCAAGGGTTTATTGGAGTTTTTGTACACTTTTTGGATTTAAAAGTGTTTTCAGTTGCTACTTGGTGTTTCCTTTCACTTCTGTGTGTTTGTTCAGGCTTTTTAGGGATCTAAAATGCCTGCTTTATTCGACAAGTGCCCAGCATGTGGAAGGAAGAAGGCCAAGACTGATCCACACGACGTCTGCATTCTTTGCCTTCCTGAAGAGCATGTTCCTGAAGACTGTGACATCTGCCAGACCTTTTCTACAAGGACCCTGAGGGAAAGGCTGAGGATTAGGCTCCAAGGCCTAGAAGAGAGGTGACTGCAGGCTGCAGGTGTGTCTGGGCAGGCTGGGAAGGCTCCCTCTGCCCCTGCTGAGGCCTCTGGGGGGGCTCCCCAGAGGCAGGAAGACCAGCAAAAGGTCCCGGTCTCCGTCGACGTCGATTGCATTGACGACGACGTCAAGAGGGATGACGACGGTGTGTTCCCCTTCTCCCCGGGGCTCCGGGTCGAGACAGCGTGGAAGATCGACGTCGAGAGGCCTGGGTAGGCCGCCGTCGAGGTCACCGCCGACGGCATCTTCGTCGTCGTCGTCGACGTCTGAGTCGAGGCATCGCCGTCGACAAAGGAGGCACCGGCGCTCGCCGTCGAAGCAACACCGCCGGTCGCCGTCGAGCAGATCGCCGTCGAGGGGATCCTCGACGTCGAGGACTGTGAGGAAACGGTCGACGAGGAGGAAGAGTCGACGCTCGCCGTCGAGGTCTGACCGTTCGTCGTCGAGAGGGCGACGGTCAACGTCGAGGAAGAAACACTCGACGTCGAGGAGACGGCATCCGACGCCGGAGTCGAGGGGTCGCCGTTCCACGCCTGAAAAACGACGCTCGACGTCGAGCAGGAAGAGGTCGGCGTCCCCGAGGATCTCCGCCTCCCCTAAGCGGCGCAGAAGGGATTCTGGCGCGAAAAGTCACGCTTGATCTGGGGAAGGACGTCGGAGGCGTCGTTCACGCTCTGGAGGGTCTGGGTCACAGGCTTCTCCCCCGAAGAAGTCACCGGGCTCGGTGTACTCGGTTGTATATACACCGTCAAGGCCTGCGACTCCTCCACCTCTACCGAAGGAGGCTCCTCTTGTTAATCCGCCGCTACCTCCACTTCCTCCGCTACCCCCTGCGGGGCAACCTCCGCCGCCGGTCCCACCTCATGGGCCCCCGCCTTTGCCGGAGAGGCCTCCTGTCAGGCCACCGAGGTCGGTGTCGCTGCCTCTGCTTCCGACACCTCCTAAGGGGACACCTACTCCGAAGACCACGGAAGACGCCTCCACGGAAACCGGTGGAGCGCCCACGTACTGGGAGGTTGCACTCCCGTTCCAGGAGAAGGGAGCGTTCGCGCAACAGGTCTTCCACACGATCTAGGCGGCGCCACAGGAGGCACAGGTCTCGTTCCCGGACCAGGTCGTCAGAGACTAGGGACTATTCCCCGACCTTGTCGGATTCGCCAGACACGAGGGTTTCACCGATTGATGATCTGGTGTCCTTCCAGGACGTACTGTTACGTGGTGCGGCGAAATTGGGCATTACTTTGACGGTGCCCACTCCCAAGACATCAGTCATCTTCGAGACGCTACACCAGAAGCATTTGTCTCGGCCGTTACTGCCACTGGTGCTGGGGCTGGAAGAACCGGCCATGGATCTTTTTCTCACCCCTGCGGTGACTAAGGCGGCACCCTCGAGATTGCAAAAGAAGTACCGGGCTCCGGACTCGGACCCGGCCTTTCTGAGGGTGGAGCCACCTCCAGATTTGTTGATTGTGACGGCGGTGCGCAAACAGCATGCCACCATGCCTTCCTCCACAGTTCCACCAGATAAGGAATCTAGGTGGTTGGATTCGTCTGGGAGAAGAGTTTGTGGGACTTCGGCGACCTCATTGAAGGCTGCTAGTGCCACTGCCTTGTTGGGTCGGTATGACAGAGCCCTCTGGGAATCCCTTCAACAGTTTGTGGAGCTCCTACCGCGGGACAAGCGGGAAGACTTCCAAGAGGTGCTGAACGAAGGGATGTTGGTGGCAAATCAAGTCATCAGCGCTGCTGCTGACTCTTCTCTGCTGGCGGCGCATGGTTTCTGCCACGGAATTAACCAGCGAAGACATGCATGGCTCCGCCTTACGTCCTCGAAACAGGACGCTCAACAAAGGGTTGCCAATCTTCCATTCTCTGGCGAAACCCTGTTCGGAAAGCACGCTGATGATGAAATGCCCCGCATGAAGGCGGAGGCCGAAACGCTCACAGCGGTGGGTTTGGAGAAGCCCAAGGAGACCAAGAAGTCGTACAGGCCGTTCCAACGTCGGTTCGGTGGTCAAGGCAGAGGGCGTGGCCAGTCTTCTGGACAACAGCAGCAGCAACAACAACAGCAGCAGTTCAGAAGGCCGTTCCTGAAGCGCCGGGGAGGCAGAGGCGGCCATCAGTCGACTCCATCGACTAAAGGCCAGGCCGGGTCTAGGCCCTGAGCGCTTACTTCCCCTGTAACTGTTACCCGCTCCGGTGGGGGGAAGCATTCAATCTTTTCTGGCAGAGTGGAGAAAAATTACTCAGGACAAGTGGGTGCTGAATATTGTTTACAATGGATACAGTCTTCGGTTCACCAGCCCGCCCCCATCAATTCCTCCGGTCAGCTCGCAGTATCAGCTGCGCGAGCTCCAGGCGGAAGCCGATATCCTGTTAAGGAAAAGGGCGATAGAAGACGTACCTCTGTCTCAGAGAGGAAGAGGTCTGTACTCAAGGTTCTTCCTGGTTCGCAAAAAGGACAAGAACGAGTTCAGGCTCATTCTGGATTTGCGGCAAGCAAACAAGTGGATTCGCAGAGAAAAGTTTTGCATGCTGTCATTGCATCAGATTTATCCCCAGCTGCATCGGGGAGACTGGCTGTGTGCCATAGACCTCCAGGATGCTTACTTCCATGTGCCCATTGCACACAAACACAGGAAGTTCCTGCGGTTTCAAGTCGGCGCCAATCACTATCAATACACAGTACTGCCATTCGGACTGAAGTCTGCGCCGAGAACATTCTCAAAGTGCATGGCGGTGGTAGCGGCACACCTAAGGAAGAACAAGGTGTTTGTCTACCCGTACCTGGACGACTGGTTGATCAAGGCCTCCTCCTTCACGGAAGCGCAAGCACACTTCCAGAAGACGTGCGTTCTACTGAACAAGCTGGGGTTGCATTTCAACATGTCCAAGTCGGTACCGACTACAGTCCAGTGCGTTCAGTACTTGAGAGCCTCCATCGATACGCTGTCAGCAAGCGTGTCTCCTTCGGAGGAGCGATGATTATCACTGCTTCGGAAGGCTCAGGGTCTTATGGCCACTCCATCCACAACAGTGAGGACGGTGTCTTCTCTACTGGGATCGATGGCCTCGTGTATCTTCCTAACGCCCCATGCACGGCTGCACATGAGACCGTTGCAAGAGTGCTTGGAGGATCAGTGGGATCAGAGGAGAGGATCTTGGGACGACAAGATACGTCTATCTCTGCATGCTCTTCAGTCTCTGAGGTGGTGGTGTTCAGCGGAGAATCTCCTCAGAGGGGTTTCCTTCCACAAGGACATTCCCACTCAGACTATCGTGACGGATGCTTCTCTCCAGGGATGGGGAGCGCACTACGGAGACCTGCAGATTCAAGGGTCGTGGTCCCCGACGGAGTCCACGTACCACATCAATTTCCTGGAACTCAGAGCTGTTCACTTGGCACTGAAGGCCTTTCACCCGTCCTTCCAGACCAACTCTCTTCTTGTACAGACGGACAATACAACCACTATGTATTACCCCAACAAGCAGGGGGGTTCGAGATCACGCACCCTGTCGCAGGAGGCGCAGGCGATCTGGCACTGGCTTCTGGCTCGAGGACTGACGATAACGGCTACCCATCTGCAAGGTGTGCAGAATGTTCAGGCAGACGCACTGAGCAGACTGATTCAGGAAAACCACGAATGGGTCATAAACGACAAAGTACTAGGAGAAGTCTTCGCAAGGTGGGGGACTCCAGTCGTAGATCTGTTCGCCACCGCCGAAAACAGCAAATGCCGAGACTTCGCCTCCAGGTACTACCAGCCGGGGACGCTGGGGAATGCGTTATGGATCAACTGGTCTAACAGCTTTCTGTACGCTTTTCCACCCATTCCCCTGATTCCGATGGTTCTCATCAAGCTGTCCCAGTCCAGGGCGCGGATGATACTGATTGCCCCGGAATGGCCCAGACAGTGGTGGTTCACGGACCTGCTTCACCGCTCTCTCCTTCCTCACATTCGGCTGCCGTGCAGGCCGGACATTCTCACGAAGTTCAGGGGGCTGATGTTGCACCCCAACCTCTCGTCTTTCAGTTTGGCGGCATGGCTCCTGAGATAGTGCAATATGGCCATCTTAATCTCCCAGAAGATTGCATGGACATACTGAAGGAGGCTAAGCGACCTTCCACTAGGACTTCTTATGCTTACAAGTGGAAGAGGTTTTGTATCTGGTACAAGTCCAAGAACTATGACCCCACGACATGTAAGGAAGATGTCATCCTTCCGTACCTTCTGCATCTGGTGCAGTCTGGCCTTAATGTCCATTCCATTAAGGTCCATCTGGTTGCATTGACTGCCTACAGGAAATGCCCTTCACAGACTTCCTTCTTCCAGATCCCTGTGATCAAAGACTTTTTGGAGGGCTTGAAGAAAGTGTTTCCTCCTGTCAGGCTTCCTTCGCCTTCATGGGAACTGAATGTGGTGCTGTGCAGGTTGATGAAGGAGCCTTTTGAACCTATTCATAAGGCTTCGTTGCAGCACCTGTCCTGGAAGGCGGCGTTCCTCGTGGCCATTATATCGGCCCGCAGGGTGAGTGAAAGTCAGGTGTTGTGTTGCCAAGAACCTTATACTGTATTTCATGATGCTAAGGTTGTTATGCGTACTCACCCCAAGTTTCTTCCCAAGGTTATTTCTGATTTTCATGTCAACCAGACTATAACTTTGCCTACCTTTTTTCAGAATCCTTCATCTCCAGCGGAACGGTCTTTACATTCCCTGGATGTGCGGAGGGTGTTGAAGTTTTATCTGGATAAAACCAAAGATATTCGTAGGTCGGACCAATTGTTTATCAATTATGGCTCAGTCAGGACCGGTCTTGCGACCTCTAAGCAGTCCATCTCGAGGTGGATTGTGTCCTGCATACAATTGTGTTACCAAAAAGCTAATAAGACCTTAGGGGGTAAACCTAAGGCTCATTCCACCAGGGGCAAAGCTGCCACGACTGCTTTGCTCCGTAATGTTCCAATTGCAGAAATCTGCAAGGCGGCCACTTAGAAGTCGGTTCATACCTTTGCTAAGCATTACTGCCTGGACACTGATGCCAGAGCAGACGCTCAGGTGGGCCAGGCTTCGCTGCGAAATCTGTTCGCACAATAGTGGTGTTATTTCTCGTTTCTCCACCGCCGCTTTGGTGTGGGGATGGGCTTGCAATTCTATTCACTAGATTATGATTATACACAGAGATCCCCTACTACAGAAGGAGTAGTTTCTGTCCTGTAACTCCAGTTCTGTAGTAGGGGTATCTCTGTTATAGTCATAAGCGCCCTCCCGCCTCCCCGGTGGAGAGAGATGTTCATGTAAGGAATGCTGCAGGTCTGGCGTGTTCCGCCTTCAAAAAGAACTGAAAGTGAGAGGGACCTGCTATGCATTCTGGGATACTGGGAGAAGTTTCTGGAAAGTTCTCTTAAAGGCACAGTATCCTATTTAAGCCACATAATGGCAGCCTATGGGGCTTGTCTGTCCATGCCTTCCTCTCTATCATTTCAGAGGGTTTTTGCTGTTAAAGCAAGGGAAATCTGGACAGGCTTTGCTGTTTGTGGATTTTTGGTGGAATTTTCTAGTTGAAGTACTGGACAGTGTAGCCTGTGGACATAGGCTGCATTATTTGTCTTTAAATTCTCTCTTAAGTGTCTTTGCAGTTTGACGACCTAAGAGATTATTTTTGATTGCCGGGGTCCTCGCACATGGGCGGGACTATTCACTAGATTATGACTATAACAGAGATACCCCTACTACAGAACTGGAATTACAGGACAGAAACTACTCCTTATCCAGTATTGGTATCTTTCATAGATTCACATGCAACCCACCCACCTCCCCTGGAAGGGCTCACCTTGGTACTCTCAGTAGGTACTACTTAGCACTGTGCTTACGAAAATCTGAGGGACTAGGGCTCCTTCCAGGAAGGTTCTAGAGGGTGGTGATATCTGATTGGCTCTTGGCCAAAGTTTGGTCCTTTTTACAAAAGGACATGGATATTTTACTAATGAGAGGCCTCTGGCCTATTACTATGTATAAGTCTTTATGACATTACTCTTTTATGTACCGGGGACTCCCACCCCGACGACGGGGAATGATTCAGGCATGTGAATCTATGAAAGATACCAATACTGGATAACTGCAGTTACAGGTAAGTATTGCATTTCTTACAGTTCGAAAGATTTTGGTCTGGCAGGAAATTAGAACAAAATATTGTGCTTCCTGCAAGTTGGAGCACAGGTAAATTTAGAGGATTCTCTTTAGTCTTATCTAGACTCGTACAGCAGAATATATATGTGGCTGTAATGGGGAATCTGTATTGGGTTGGCTATTATAGGATGAGATGGTTATGAACGTAGCTCCAAGGACTGACCTGTGAATGTATGTAATTGATGGCGGAGTTCAGAAGGAAAGGTGCTCTAAAATAGAAAAATATTTTTTTTGGGTGGGGGTTATTTGAGAAATCTTGGGAAATATAAGGGTCTCAAGCATAAGATTGTGATTAGACAGGGTGCTAACCCAGAGAGACGAAATCTTTGAAATGTTACTGTAACATATAGGGAAAGACTTGCAAACCTTTTAGATAATTTGTGTTCAAAGGTCATTATTTAACCAATTTAAACTGCAGATTTACTTTCCCCAATAGTTTTTATCATTGAAGACATTCAGTGAATTGGAGCAATGGTGCCTGCAAGTGTGTTGCAGTGAAGCAGTTTAGAGATTCATCCCCTACCTACCCCCCCCCAAATTACAGGCATTATTAGCATCCATTTATGAGGCAGCTGTCTTTTGCACAATAGGTATAGCAAGTGTGGAGCACCAAGTGGAGCAGGATGATGGTTCTGGGCACTTTAGAGCATTCAGCATTCCAGGAGCTGCTTTCCAATAAATGAGGATGCCTTTTGATTGGCAGGTGCCTCTGCAGTATTTCAAGTGTAGCAGTTTGAAAGCAGTATCTGAAAGACACACGTTAGTGATAGATTCCTTACCATAGAATAATCCCCAGGTGTCAGACTGGGTCCGGAAAGTTTTGCTTAGCAGTACCCCCGCACGTCGGTAGGTGGCGTTGTGGAGCTCCATGTCCGTCACTGGCGTGAGTGCCAAGATGACGTCCCAGAGACTACTTGGGCGCCACCCATGCGCACTGATATCAGTTCTTTCTTTTTTCGCTCCGAAAGCGCATGTCCGGATTGAGCACGTACCTCAGTCATTTTTTGACTACTTATTTTTAGACTTTTTGTCTCCTCCTCTCCTGGTGCATGTAGGGATGCCTGGATTTAAGTATTGTGTGTCATGCCGGCGGATCCCCACGATGTGTGCCTCTGCTGCCTGGAGACCGATCATGACTCCAGAGACTGTCAAGCCATGGCCCCGAAGGTCTTGCGGGAGCGGCGCAGGTAGTTGCTGGAGGTCTGGCACTCCTCACCGCCGTTCCGGGTCTAGAGTCTGTTCGCGGGACCGGAGCCATCGCTCTTCGGGCTCGAAGTCTTCGCTTTCAGATTCTGGTAAGCGATGCCATAAAAAGGTCAAAGAAGCGTGTTTGCTCTCAGACGTCCCCCGTCGCTCTCCGGAGGGGGACGGGCTCAGTCCCTGTGGTTCCGCTGTACCCGGGGAGTCTCGCGGCCTACCCGTAATACCCGGGTCAGTCTGCGACTCCTGAACAGATGCAAGAGTTTCTTGCTGCTATGGACCGCATCTTTATGCTCTGGGCTCCTGCCGGCGCGCCTTCGGGCCCTGCGGTCCCGTGTCCAGGTCCTGTTGGCCTGGTGGCCCCGCTACCGGCGGCACAGGATCCTGCGCCTCTGGCTCCAGCCCTGGCGCCACGATGTGCAGCAGTGCTGCCCTTCCCTCCAGCCCCGGGCCGCACAGGGTACAGTTTATCCCACCCCTGCTTTATTGGACCATTTCGTTCCGGCCTGGGATCTGCATTGGGATATGGCTCTGGCTCTGGCTCGGCCCCGACCAATCCTGTTGACTGACCCCTTTCCTGCTCTGGCCCTACCGCCGCTTCTGGCTCCCTCTACTCCGGAGCCGGACGAGGACTGGGACGGCTCCGAGGGCCCCCTTGCCCGGCAATGTAACTCCGAGCAGGATTGGGTGGACGACCTTCAAGATGCGGTGAGCTTGATATGTCTTCTGACCCGGGGTTTGCCTCTCCTCCGCCTACTATGGAGGAGGGCGCTTTTTATACTACGTTGCTACGTCAGGCTGCGGATGCTCTCCATCTCGACCTCCCTACTGTAGCTCTTAAGACCAACCTCCTTACGGAGGTGCTCCAGACGGCGTCTACGTCGTCGGAGCCGCTGCTACCTTTCAATGAGGCTCTCACCGAAGTCCTCTTGGGACTTGGATGCGACTGGCCTCTGGTGCATAAAAACGTCGCCAGGCATCATCGCCTGGTGACCCCGCCTTCTTGTCCACTCACCCCACGCCTGAGAGCCTGGTTATTCAGGCCTCAACGTGGCAGAGTGCCTTTCCGAAGGCTACGCCGGATAAGGACTCTAAAAGGCTAGACCAATTCGGCAAGAGGTTGTTCTCCTCAGCCAGCTTGGGGTTGCGTTCGGTTAACACCGCCTGCTTATTGGGCTGTTATTCCCACGCAGTGTGGGATTCGGTAGCTGAGGTCTTGCCTCAGTGTTCTGAGGAGGTCCAGGCTGTCCTTTCCCAAGCAATTGCGGAAGGCAAGGATGCGGCGAAGTTTTCCATCAGGTGTGGTTTGGACACCGCTGATTTGTTGGGCAGGGCAATTTCCACGACTGTGGCGTTGTGGTGCCACGCCTGGTTACGTTCCACTGGGTTCTCACCCGATGTCCAGAGCTCGCTCATGGACATGCCCTTTGATGGCTCCTGCCTCTTCGGCGACAAGGCCAACAATGCCCTGGAACGTTTTAAAGACTCTCGGGCCACGGCGAAGTCTTAGGTTCTTTCTACGACTAACCCTTCCACGCCAAGGTTTCGTTCCTTTCGTGGCCAGGGCAGGGGCACCCATGCACGCGTGGTATCTGCAGGGGCAGGTCTGGTAACCAGCGTGTGGGTCAGTCCACTTCCACCCCCGCTGCTTGTGCCTCCTAAGCCTTCCTAATCCGAGCTTCAGGGAGCACCCCATGCCGATGGGTTGCAGGATCCACCACTGGGGCGAAATCACATCGGACAAGTGGGTGCTGCAGATCATCGACCACGGTTATGCACTCCCCTTTCTGTCCTCCCCTTCTGCCATGCCGCCTCGGCACCACCGCATGTCGGGGACTCTTCTCCGTCAAAGTCTCGGCCCTCCTGGCCAAGGGGGCCATCAAGCGCTTTCCTGGGCACGAAATAGGACGTGATTGTGCCCACTCCTTTCTGGTCCCCAAGAAGGAAAAGGGGGGCCTGTGCCCCATCTTGGACCTTCGGGACGTCAATCGCTTCCTCCGGAAGGAGAAGTCCAAGATGCTGGCTCTGGCTCAGGTCCTGGCTGCCCTGGATCCTGGAGACTGGATGGTGGCATTGGTCTTGCAGGACGCATATTTTCACATTCTCGTCCTGCCGGCCCAGAGCATTTTCAGTTTGCTGTGCTCCACTTCGGCCTTACCAGTGCCCCTCGGGTATTCATGAAGGTGATGGCGGTGGCTGCTGCTCATCTGCGAAGGGTAGGGGTGTCAGTCTTCCCCCTACCTCGACGACTGGTTGTTGAAGGCGGGCTTGCCCCAGGCAGTGGTCACCAACCCTCAGACTACGGCGGATCTTCGGCATTTGCTGGGGTTCTCCCTCAACGTGCCGAAGTCGCACCTGCATCCCTCTCAGAAGCTCCCCGTCATCGGAGCGGTTCTGGATTCGACTCAGTTTCGGGTTTACCCTTATGAGCAGCGAGTCCGGGATATTCAGGCTATCATTACGATCTTTGAGCCTCTATCCCGGGCTTCAGTCAGGAAGACCCTACGGCTCCTGGGCATGATGGCCTCCTGCATTCTGCTAATGCAACATGCCAGATGGCATATGCAGGCTCTGCAGTGGGGCCTGAAGTTCCAGTGGACACAGCATCGGGGCAACCTGTCCGATTATGTCCAGATCTCAGAGGACACTGCACAACACTTGCAGTGGTGGCTCACGAATCTCGATTGCGTCAATGACTGATCCCGCTCCCTTCCCCAACACAGTGGTGATGGATGCGTCCCTCCTGGGATGGGAGGTTGCTTGGGAGAGGCGGAGATCAGAGGCCTCTGGTCTCCTGCGGAGTCCCGGCTCCATATCAACCTTCTGGAGCTGCGGGCGATCCGACTTGCACTGAAGGCATTCCTTTCCTCTGTCCGGGGAAGTGTAATGCAGGTGTTCACAGACAACACCGCCCCCATGTGGTATTGCAACAAATAAGGCGGGGTGGGCTCCTGGACTCTATTTCAGGAGGCTCTGCGCCTCTGGACATGGCTGGAACATCAAGGCATTACCTTGGTGGTTCAACACCTGGCAGGTTCTCTGAATGCCAGGGCGGACAAACTCCGCCGCCGGTGCTTGATGGATCACGAATGACGTCTGAACTCTGACGTGGCGCAAGGTCTCTTTCTGCAGTGGGGAGAGCCTTGGTTAGATCTATTCGCCATCGAAAGGAACGCGCAATGTCATCAGTTCTGCGCGTAGGAATTTTCAAGGCGGCACTCGCTCGGCGACGCTTTTCGTCACGAGTGGAGTTGCAGTCTGTTCCACCTGTACCACTTCTGCCCAGAGTGCTGAAGATCAGGTGCGACGGGGCCCAAGTTATTCTTGTGGCTCCGGACTGGGTTTGAAGAATATGGTATCCCAACCTACTCGGTATGAGAATCGATTCATCGATCCGACTGCCTCTTCGGGAGGATCTTCTGTCGCAGCAACTGGGAACGGTCCTCCACCTGAACCTGTCCAGCCTCCACCTCCATGCGTGGAGATTGAGCGACGACAGTTGACTGCTTTCGACCTCCCTCCTGAGGTCTGTAATGCCATTCTGGCAGGCAGGCAGTCGTCCCTCTACTAAAATGGTATACGCCTGCCGATGGAACAGATTTGTGGCATGGTGCACAACAAAGGCTATGGATCCCCTTTCGGCCCCTCTTTCTGATGTTCTTCTGTTTTTCGGTCTTTGGCCCAGCAGGGCTCTGCTCTGGGCACTATCAAATGTCATCTTTCTGCCATTTCAGCCTCCCTGAGGCTTCCTGATCAGCCTTCTCTTTTTAAGTCCCCAGTTGTTAAGAGTTTCCTCAAAGGCATTACACACACGTTCCCTCCAGTGCCTTTCATAATGCCTTAATGGGATTTAAGTCTTGTCTTGACTTTTCTGATGTGCGCTCCCTTTGAGTCTCTTCATAACTGCCCTTTACGTCTTCTTACTCTAAAGACAGCTTTCCTGGTAGCTATCACCTCTGCCAGGAGAGTGAGTGAGCTCCAGGCTCTTTCTTCTAAACCTCCTTTCCTTTCTGTTCATCCGGACAAGGTGGTTTTAAGGACCCGTCCTTCTTTCTTGCCAAAGGTTGTCATGCCCTTCCACATCGGGCACCATCACTTGGCCCACCTTCTTTCTGCCTCCTTCAAGGGAAGAGTAGAGGCTCCACCGGCTGGACCCAAAAGGTGCGCTAGCATTCTATCTGCGCCGTACACAGCAGTTCCGGGTGGATGATCAGCTTTTTGTTGGCTACGTAGGTGCCAAAAAGGGTCGGGCTGTGCACAAACGGACCATCTCCCGTGGGTCGTTCTGTGCATCACAGCATGTTACTCCTTGGCCAAGTAGCAGCCTCCTGTGGGGCTGCGTTGCCTATTCGACCAGGGCAACTGCCTCACTACTGCCTTGGGACGCGACGTTCCCTTGCAGGACATTTGTCAGGCAGCTACGTGGGCCTCGCTGCACACGTTTACCAAACACTACTGCCTTGACAGTCTGGTCCGGAGAGACCGCTTCTTTGGCCGTTCTGTGCTCCGTGACTTTCTGGTGAAATCCTGTTCGCAGACCCACCACCGGTGTTGGTATTTCTGGGGTATCTATTCTAAGGTAAGGAATCTATCACAAATGAGTCTTTTAGATGCACAAGTTACTACTTGTGTAATGATATATCTGTAAGAGACATTAGTTAGTGATAGATACCTTACCGCCCCACCCATCCTCCCCGTTCTGCGCACTGATTACTAGGGTTAAGGTCATCCCCTTTTAGGGCCCTAGTTTTATGGCCCAATTGTCAGTATCTTGCATGGCTCTGCGTTTCGGCACAGAAAGTAGTGTGCAGAACTGACGTCCGCGCGCATGGGTGGCACCTAAGTAGTCTCCGTGACGTCATCTCGGCGCTCACAACGCCAGTGAAGGACGCGGAGCCGCACAAAGCCACCTCCTGACTAGCGGGGGTACTGCTAAGCAAAACTTTCCGGATCCAGTCTGACGCCTGGGGATTATTCTAAGGTAAGTATTCTATCACTAACTAATGTCCCTTACAGGTATATCGTTACACAAGTAGTAACTTGTGCACATGGCTCAAAAGTATTCTAAGATAACATTTTGGATAGACAGGATGTCATGGAGTATGACATGAAGTTGAAGGTAGTGTTAATTCTGAAAGAAGTGGGTTTAATGGTGAAATGGGAAAAATGTAGTAAATTTGGTCAAGACTTGGTTGAGTACCTAGGTCACAAAATTTCAAATCAGGAAATACTACCAAAAGAAGCCCATATTAATCACATTGTTAAAGCACCTTTCCTTACCAACAAAGTACAGTTCTTATTCTTAGGCCTTACAGAAATTAAATGCAAGTCATAGAAAAGTATTTCAGCAAGGTTGAGCTATTGCACAGATCTCATAAGACAAATGCTAGATGTGTGTGCAGCAACAAAGTCTGTTTTGAAGAAATCAAATATGAAATTGACAATTAATTGTATTTAAAGCCATTTGTTTTTGTAAAAAAAATGTTTGTGGTAATTGATGCAAGCGGATATGGTTTTTAGCCATTATGGTTCAGAAGGAGTGATTGAAAGAATAGATAGTGGAGCATACGACACACACAGTGGGACTTTTCTGAAAGAGCTGTTCGTGTACCTGGGATGTGGAGCATTGCGGGGGAATTAAGTTCTTGTTGAGAACAGGCGAACTGTCGCTGGATAGGTAACCTCTAAAGCACTTACACCTGGACTGGCATCAAAATTGCAAGCTTATTATGGTATATAGCATGGGTACTCACAAACTTTCTCTCGGGGGCCAAATATACAGTGTGGTTTGTGTCCGAGGGCTGCACCGTAGGGGGGGCGGGGTATGAGCAACAACAAAAAACGGTGACCATGAGGTTGATCACAGGTCCCTGCAGCGGACGCCTTCGTCCACTGAGCCACTAGACCCGGCATACACGCATCTCTCTCTGTCTCCCTCCCTCTCTTTCTCCCTCTCCCCCTTTCCCTCCCTCTCTCTCCCTCCCTCTCTCCATCTGTCTCCTCTGTCTCACTTACTCTGACTCTCTCACTCCCTCTCTCCATCTCTCCTTCTGTCTCACTCACTCACACTCTCTCTGTCTCCCTCTCTCTCTCTGTTTCCTTCTCCCTCACTCTATTTCCCTCTCCCTCGCTCTATTTTCCTCTTCCTCACTCTATTTTCCTCTCCCTCACTCTATTCCCTCTCCCTCCCTCTCTCTCCTTCCCTCTCCCTTCTTCTCTCTGTCTCCCTCTCCTTCCCTCTCCCTCATTCCCTCTGTCTCCCTCTCTCTCCTCTCCCTCACTCTGAGGTCTCCCTCACTCTGAGGTCTCCCTCTCTCTCCTTCCCTCTCCCTCACTCTGAGGTCTCCCTCTCTCTCCTTCCCTCCCCCCTCACTCTGAGGCGTCCCTCTCTCTGAGGTCTCCCTCTCTCTGTCTCCCTCTCTCTGTCTCCCTCTCTCTGTCTCCCTCTCTCTGTCTCCCTCTCTCTCCCTCCCTCCCCCTCCCTTTCCCTCCCACTCTCTCCCTCCTTCTCACTCTCCCTCCCTTTCCCTCCCTCCCTCGCTTTCCCTCTGTCTCCCTCCTTCTCCCTCCCTTTCCCTCATTTTGTCGCCCTCCCTCTCCCTCTCTCTCTCCCTCTCTCGCTCTCCCTGCCTCTCTCGCTCTCCCTGCCTTTCCCTCCCTCCTTCTCGCTCTCCCTCCCTCGCTTTCCCTCCCTCCCTCCCTTACTCTCTCTCTCCCTCCCTCTCTCTCCCTCCCTCTCCCTCCCTCGCTCTCCCTCTGTCTCCCTCCCTCACACCCCCTCTGTCTCCCTCCCTTTCCCTATGTCTCCCTCCCTCCTTCTCACTCCCTCTGTCTCCCTCTCCCTCCCTTTCCCTCCCTGTTTCCCTCCCTCTGTCTGCCTCCCTCCCTCTCTCTCCCTCCCTCAACCTCCCTCGCTCTCCCTCCCTTTCCCTACCTCCCTCGCTCTCCCTCCCTCTCCCTCCCTCGCTCTCCCTCCCTCTTTCCCTTTCCCTCCCTCTCGCTCTCCCTCCCTCTGTCTCCATCTCCCTCCCTTTCCCTCCCTGTCTCCCTCCCTCTGTCTGCCTCCCTTTCCCTCCCTCCCTCTCTCTCCCTTTCCCTCCCTCTCTCCCTTTCCCTCCCTCTCTCCCTTTCCCTCCCTCCCTTGCTTTCCCTCCCTCCCTTTCCCTCCCTCCCCCTCCCTCCCTCCTTCTCCCACCCCCTCCCTCCCCCTCCCTCCCCTCCCTCCCCCTCCCTCCCCTCCCTCCCTCTCCCTCCCTTTCCTTCCCTCTCGCTCTCCCTGCCTTTCCCTCCCTCCTTCTCGCTCTCCCTCCCTCCCTCTCCCTCCCTTGTTCTCTCTCTCACTCCCTCTCCCTCCCTTTCCCTCTGTCTCCCTCCCTTTCCCTCCCTCCTTCTCACTCCCTCTGACTCTCTCTCCCTCCCTCGCTCTCCCTCCCTCACCCTCCCTCCCTCACCCTCCCTTTCCCTCCCTACCTCGCTCTCCCTCCCTTTCACTCCCTCTCTCGCTTTCCCTCACTTTCCCTCCCTCCCTCGCTCTCCCTCCCTCTCCCTCTGGCTCCCTCCCTCTGTATGCCTCCCTTTCCCTCCCTCCCTCCCTCCCTCGCTCTCCCTCCCTCGCTCTCCCTCCCTCGCTCTCCCTCCCTTTCCCTCCCTCCCTCGCTCTGCCTCCCTTTCCCTCTCTCCCTCCCTCCCTTTCCCTCCCTCTCGCTCTCCCTCCCTCTGTTTCCCTCTCCCTCCCTTTTCCTCCCTCTGTCTGCTTCCCTTTCCCTCACTCCTCCTCCCTTTCCCTCCCTCCTCGCTCCCTTTCCCTCCCTCCTTGCTCTCCCTCCCTTTCCCTCCCTCCCTCTCCCCCCCTTTCCCTCCCTCCCTCTCCCTCCCTTTCCCTCCCTCCCTTTCCCTCCCGTTCGCTCTCCCTCCCTTTCCCTCCCGTTCGCTCTCCCTCCCTTTCCCTCCCGTTTGCTCTCCCTCTCCCTCCCTCGCTTTCTCTCCCTCCCTCCCTCGCTCTCCCTCCCTCCCTCCCTCGCTCTCCCTCCCTCCCTCGCTCTCCCTCCCTCTCCCTCCCTCCCTCGCTCTCCCTCCCTCCCTCACTCTCCCTCCCTTTTCCCTCCCTCCCTCTGTCACATCACCCTGCCTGTGTGTGCCCGGGCTGTGACAGCTTCCAGGCGCACACCCGACCACTTCACAGGTCTTTACAAGACCATTGGCATGTTAATGAGGCTTTGTTCACCTCTCAGCGCCCCTGTAGTCCCACTCTGACTATGGCGGGAATCGCCCAGCCCCCACAGAGCAGCAGAGTCTGAGTCGCACTGCAGCAGGGGTGTTTGCTGACACTCTTTAAAAAAATAATAATAATAATATTAAAACTTGGGTATGATCTCTACAAGGTCCGTGGGCCGTACTATGACTACCCCTGGTATATAGTATGTTCCAGGAATGTTAAACATGCAGGTTGAGTTGTCCATTTTATCCTTGTGTTTGGAAGAGCGTCAGGGCGAGCAAGAGAGCACGTTATGGTATTAAGATGCATATGTTGTGTGAAAGTGCCACTGGATATGTGTATAATTTCAGGGTGTACACTGGTAGGGATTATTCTATTGACTCCTTACCCCCAACCCCCGGTGCCCTTCCACTTTTGGAGTCAGTGAAATTATTGTGTGGGAACTTGCTAGAGGACATTTTAATAAAGGTCCCCATTTAGATGTGGACAATTGCTAAACAGGTGTGCAATTATTTAAGCAATTAAAGGTGGACACTGGCATGTGGCACAATCCTGTCAAACAATAAATGTCACCCAAATTTAAAAGGGGACAGAGCAGTTCCTTGAGTAGTCATTAACTTCTTGCCTTGAAATTTTCAGATAGAATAGATGTCCACATGTTCTCAACTATTTGTGATGAAAGCACTTCACCTGTGAGTTATTGGGGTCAGGTAGCAGAAGTTTGCAAACTTGTGTGCATTTTAGACTATAACGAGCATATGGGAGGAGTAGATCAAAGGTTGAGCCTTAAAATGCTGCTCAAATTATACATCTGGTATAAGAAGTTGGTGGTTCATTTGGCGTCCTTCAATGCTTAAATTTTCAAAGATCATTCTCCAGAGTTCAAGGGAAGTTTTATACAGTTTCAGCAGTTTCAAATGGACAGCCTTGTTACTGTTGAGCAAGCAAGTGATCCTAGAGTCAGAATGGAGAAGGATGTACCTTGACAGAAAAATCGCCACTTTCCTAAACCCATTCCACCAATACCCAAAAAAGACTTTTCTTGTCTGAGATGTAGAGTCGGTGTCTGAACCGGAGTACAAAAGGAGAGTCGTATGTACTACTCCAAGTGTCCTAATCCTGGCCTTTGTGTGCCCACACGTTTTAAAGTGTACCATACGCAACTCAAGTATTGGGAGCAACCATGTAAGTAAAAAACAACTGACTGTGGTCTGCATTGCTATACAATTTCTGTTTAGATGGCTGGTTGGCAGTAGTTTGCTTTGTTGTGGATGCAGTCATAGTTGGTATTTCAGCATATACCAATAGGTTGATTCTTTCTATTTGAAATAAAATCTCTCTGTAGTTAGAAGTTTTATTTTTACCTGCCTTTGATCAGTTTGTGTAATTTGATCATTGTGGGAGTGTTTTTTAAATTAACGTGGTGTGGCGCTTGATGTCTGAGTAGTGTTTGACTGGTGCTGTGTGTAGTCACCGAAATGCCAGTTCACCCATTCCGCCAGCAACCAGGCGGTATGATTGCTGTATCTGAACTGGTGTGTGGCTGGCGGTGTGTGTGTGTGACTGGCGTTTGGGTGGCAGTGGGTTTAGTGATTTGTTGCTGATCACTAAACAGACACTGGAAGCCAAATGCCAGTCCACACACTTCACCAGCTGCCAGGCGATCTGATTGCTGTGTCAGTCCTGTGGGCATTTGAAAGTGATGGGCCCTTTAATGGTGTTGTTTGTTGATGTGCTGGGGCCGTGGTTGGCGGTGTGAATGGATGTGTGTCGCATGAAAGGTGTGTGAATGGCCTGTAAATTGGTTGGCCCCTTGTGGCTTTACAGCTCACGAGCTGGGAGTCACTGGGTTAGTATTATACACTTACCTTTTTAACAATGACTTCCATGTTTTAATTTTTGTGAAATTGTTTGTTAAAATTTACATTTTGAACTTTTCACTCACCCTTGTGACAAATTCAACCTTCATGTGGATGAACTTGAGTAGTAGATGGTGGTGGGTGAACTGGTGTAATAGATGGTTGTGCAATGATATTAATCTTTTCTGTCTTGCTCTGCCAGGATTTACGTTGTTTCTAGGAAAAATCTACCAACCCCAGATATTTTCGTAAACTAGGGTACTCTAGGGGGGGGGTGTTGTGTGGATCTCACAAGGTTTTCTTATCCAGAAGCCCTTGCATACCCCAAACATAGGCTAAAAATACACCCTTTTGGGGTGTGGCTTTGGCGTTCATGGAGTAAAGTGCGTCTTACAGAGTCTCCGCTCCGATCGTGTCCTGCAGCAGCTGTAATCGTGACTGCCGGGCTGGCCCTAATCACCTCAGCGGGGGCTGCCTGGACGAGCTTCCCATGCTGCCGCGCCACAACCCTCTCCAGATGCCTGCTGCCCGATACCCTTGCCTCCGGGGGCTGTGAGAGGCTGTTCTCCGCTGCTGAGCCCTTGGTCCCTCAGGTCTCTGCTGCCATGCCTCCCAAGAATAGGCCAACAAAGATACTGACTCGGCTGCACGCGATAATCCAGTTACCACCCTCTGGTCCAAGTCGACCTTGCATTCTCAGGCTGACCATCCCGCTTCCTCTGTGCCCTCTGGTCGTCGATCTCCGATGTTCTAATCACTCAGGCAGTTATGTCGTCCTTCCTGCAAGAAATTAAGAACGAGATTGGTTCCCTCCTGCAGGACTTCAAAGCCGGTCGTCAAGACGTTCGCAAGGAGGTCACCGAGATAGGCGACAGAGTTGATGGACTTGAGCATACGATCGACACCAGGACAGAAGACCTTGAAAGCCTCTGGAAGAAAGTGTCCGAACTTAAAGACCAAAATATCACTCTTCAATTGAAGCAGGAAGATTTGGAAAATCGCAGTCGGTGGAACAATTTGTGCATCAGAGGTGTTCCATTGGGAACGGAGGGGAAAGACATCTTGACCTACACGGTGGACCTCTTGCATGCTATTCGGGAGGGTGAGGGCACCTCACAGCCTATGCTTGACAGAGCACATCGAGTTCCTGGCCCCCGCAACTGCCCTGATTTTACCCCAGACATTATCATGAGGGTCCACTTTTTTGCGTACAAAGAGGCCATTCTTAGGAAGGTGCAAGGGGTTAAGTCTGTCTCCTATAATAGACTTTCTATACAAAACTTTGAAGACCTTGCATCCTCTACCAGCCGCCGGATGAAGGAATTAAAGCCCGTAATGGACAAGCTGAGAGACCTTGAAGTTAAATATCAGTGGGGCCATCCCTTTGCCCTGATGTTCACCTGGGAGGGTAGACGGCGAGCCTTTCGGTCCCTGCGGGAGGCACAGCGGCTCCTTCGCCTCCCCGTGGAATCTGATGATGATGATCTCTTATACTCCCGTATGCGCACTCCGACCGGAATGCTCCACAGTTCCTCCTCCTACATCCGGACACCGCTCACAGGTGCTCGAATCATCGCAAGGCAAGCAGGAAATTATCAGCCACATTCGCTCCTTGAGTGGCTCCCCATCACTTACGAACTAGTTGCTCCCAGCTACATGATGCTCTCCACTGTGGCTTATTCCCGATCTACGCCTGGCAACTCCCAAGGCCCAGGCCTTGTGGCTAGACTGACTTTTACTTTGTCCACTACTTCACTGGACCTCCTTCGGGATCCTGGGCTGTCCCAGATAGACTCCATATTGTCCTGGCGCAGTTGGCCGATCCTTTATTTGTTCTCTCTAGACTCTCTCTCTTCCCTTTCTCTCTCCTCTGTAAGATCCTTCCCTGGGTGGGCCTTGGGTGGAGGCTGTGGTGTTGCGACTCTCAGGGGGTGTGATGTGGGGTCTCTCATGGCCATGTCGGTTCAGTTGGCCCTCTGCTCCTGACCTTTTTTCATCTTTGTTAACACACTTGACTGCTAGTCTCCTTCTTCCTGATGCGTGCCCTTGGGGGGCCGACCACTTGCAGGTTTTGGGGGTTATCTATTTGAGCTTTATCGGGGAGTCTCTACCCGGCTTTGGGGCTTGGAGGGATCTGGGCTCTGATGGGATGGTGGGGTTGCGAGGTATTTCCCTAATTGTACCATGACAAACACTATTACAATCCTCTCCCTCATTGGGAAAGGGCTGAACTCACCTAACAAGCAGCGTCAGATATGGCGCTACCGGCTCCAGCACGACCCAGACGTGGTTTGCCTGCAGGAGACTCACTTACTCCCCACGGACACTCACCTCATGTCTCACCATAGGTATACCGTCCAATATTGGGCATGTTCTTCTTCCAAAACCAGCGGGGTGGCTATCTTTTTTAAGACAGGCTGGCGCGAGGCGTCCCCCAAATGTAAGGCCGACGAGGGGAGGAGATTACTTAAGGTCCATATGGCCTGGGGTCCGGGCTCTTGTGCCTTTGTCAACATATAGGCCCCTAACCAAAAACAAGACTCATTCCTACGCTTGCTCCATGGGGCCCTCCTTCGTTTCCTTTCTACCCCTGTTATCTTTGGAGGCGAGTTTAACCTGGTTTGGGACCCCGAGTGGGATTGTACTGCACAGGCGCATCATGCCTCCGGGGCGATGTCAGCGAAACTGCAGGATGCCATTACCGACTTCGGTCTGGTTGACGCTGGCGACACTTGCACCTGGACTCTCTGGACTACTTTCTTCTCTCACGTGCACCGCTAATTATTTGCGTATTGATTATTTCTTCCTTTCTCTTCCCTTGGCTCAAGCTGTGCAATGCTGATATCTCTGATATATATGTTTCTGATCACACACATGTCTTACTCATGCTTCAATCCCCTGATGTCCGTCTAGAGCCCCTCCCTCGGTGGAGGCTACCCCCTCAGGCCCTCCGGTGGATGTGGTGGACATCTGCAAGGAGATCGAGGCCTTCTTTGCATCCAACTCTGTCTGATGCCCCTGAGGATTTCCGGTTGGTCGCCTTCAAAGCTACTATCTTGGGGGGGGTCATCACCTCTATATCCATCGCCTGGACCTGGGAGGCATGTCTTGTCGAATCCACCCTTTCCAAGGATATTAAAGATTTGGAATGCAAAGACCATGCACGTCCCTCTCTTTGCAACAAGCGGCTGCTCGCTGCCCTTCACTGTCAATTGCGCTTACAGCGTACCAATAAGGCTGAACAGCTCCTAGTTAACCTTAAACAAAAATTCTACACGGGCGGAGATAAGGTTGGGGCGTGCCTTACGCGGCGCCTTCGGTGCCAGGCTGCCCGATCTCACATTGCGAAACTCAGGTGCCCGGATGGCTCTTGGGCCATCTCGTAGGTGGATAAGGGCCTCACACTGGAGGCTTTCTATAAAGATCTCTGTTCAGACACCCTGCCCCCCAGATTAGGTCAAAGCTTTTCTCAATTCTTGCCCCTGGGTCCCCATTGATCCTTACTTCACGAAGTGACCTGATTAGCTTATTTCCCATGAGGAAATCGCTAAAGCATTAAAACAGCTCCCGATAGGCAAAACCCCAGGCCCTGATGGCCTGACGGTCATTTTTTATTGGGTTTTCTATCCGGGATACTGCAAGATCACCTGCTCCATCCCTTTAATAGCTTTAATGGCCAATCTGGCTTTTCTCCTGTGATGAATGAGGTGGAAATAGTGCTTATCCCCAAACCTGGCAAAGACCCGTCCGAGCTTGCCTCCTTCCACCCTATTGCCCTGTTAAACATTGACGCTAAAATATTCACAAAAATCCTGGCAAATCGATTGGAACCCCACCTTCCAGGCCTTATTGACCCTGAAGAGGTGGGATTTATCCGCCACCATCGGGGTGCAGACAATATTCGATGGATAGCCCATCTAGTGGAGAAATCGCGTATCAGAGCTATCCCTGCCTGCTTGGTCTCCCTTGACGCCGAGAAAGCGTTTGATCGCATGTACTGGGGCTTTCTTAGGGCGGTCCTCCAGAAGGTTGGTCTGGGTTTATTTCTAAACTAATGGCCCCCTATGCGAAGCCCACCACTCGCATTCGTTTTAATGGTTCTGTATTAGGGGATCACTGTGTATAGTCATAATCTGTGAATAGTCCCGCCAATGTACAGGGACCCGGAGCAATCAAAATAGTCTCTTAAGTCGTCTTCTTCTGCCTTCCTGCATAGACACTTAAGAGAAAATAAAAGACAAATCATGCAGCCTAACATTAATAAGGCTACATTGGCCAGCACTTCATCCTGAAGTAAAAAGGATAGCCAAATAATATCATTAAATGTTACATATTTTACAGAGTTTCACCACACATAGAGAAACTCCCCTTCACAAAAACCCTTTGCATGATAGAGAGGAAGGGTTGGACAGACAAGCCTCATAGGCTGCCATTATGTGTCTGGAAAAAGGATACCGTGCCTTTAAGGAACCTTCCAGAGACCATTGGTATCCCATGATGCACAGCCAAAGGCAAGCTACTTCCAGTTCTTTTTTCCGGCTCCTGTTAGGACCCTGGAGCATTGAGCTCTACCTTTTTGGGTATATCTTCAATTTTTGGAGTTTTTTCAGTGAGATTTGTGTTTCTCTCGACATCTGGGGTCTTCCTCTTCCAGTTGCTGTCTTTTTTGACCAGCTTTGCCACCTCTATCTTGTCGAAATGCCAACTTTATTCGACAAGTGCCCTGAGTGTGGTAGAAAGAAGGCCAAGTCAGACCCCCACAGAATGTACATACTCTGTCTTTCTTCTACCCATGTACCTGACTCCTGTGATATTTGCCATTTTTTCTCCAGGAGGACCCTGGAGCAGAGGAGACATCAAGAAGCAGGTGGGACCTCTGGGCGTGGAGGGACTCTATTTTCATCCTCAGCCCGTGCATCGGCCTCTGGGGGGCTCCCCAGTCAAGAACCGACCCGGAAACGGCACCGGTCCCGGTCGACGTTGAGGGCTTCAGCGTCGAGAGGTATGACAACCATCTGTTCCCAGTCGACCCAGGGCTCTGGGTCGAAGCGACGTCGACGCTCGACGTCAAGGGGTAGGACAAGGGATAGGACGTCGAGACCTCGGACGAGGTCGACGTCGAGGACTTCACCGGCGTCGACACACCATCGTCGTGCTGAGTCCCGAAGAGGCAGGCGCTTGCCGTTGAGGCGACGCCGACGTACCCAATCAACGTCAACACGAAGATCGACGTCGAGGAGACGAAGATCGATGTCAAGAAGATCGACGTCAAGATGATCGACGTCAAGATCGACGTCAAGGAGAGCCACCGTCTCCTCATCAGCGAGTTCCCGGTCGTGACTGCACAGACGCTCTTCCTCAGAAGAGTCTACCTCCAAAGCATCCTCTCCGAGGCCGGCTCGTAAGAAGAAGAGAATACTTAGGTCTCCGGACTTTGAATACTCAAGGACCTACTCGCCCTCAAGGCCTAGGACATCTACTCCTCCACCTCCAAAACTACCTCCTCCTCCTCCGCCTCCACTGCCTCCTCCACCTCCTCCTCCTCCACCACCACTGCCTCCTCCACCTCCTCCTCCTCCACCACCACCTCCTCCTCCACCGCAGCCTCTACAACCGAGGCCTTTGATTCCGGCCCAGCCGCCTCCTCTCCCGCAGCAGCCTGTGCCAGTGGATCCGGCGAGGTCCAGGAAACCAAGGTCACGATCACGGGGGAGGCATCGCTCTCGCAGTGCGCGAAATCTTCGACCAGGTCACGACATCGTCGTCGTAGCGAGAGGTCGCAGTCCAGGCATACCAGACATACGGACTCTTCCAGTGACAGGAGGTATTCGCCTACTTTGTCTGACTCTCCTCCAACGAGGGTGTCGCCAGTGGATGACATTGTGACGTTTCAGGACGTGCTGTTGAGGGGAGCAGCAAAGTTGGGGATAGCACTGACAGTGCCCACCCCTTCCACCTCTGTCATCTTTGAAACGCTAAAGTGTAAGCACCTTTCTGGCCCTTTGCTGCCAGGGTTGGAGGAACCGGCCATGGAGCTGTTCCTGACGCCGGCCTTGGTGAAGTTTGCCCCATCTCGGCTTCAGAAGAAGTACAGGCCCCCGGATTCGGGTCCAGCGTTTCGGAGAATGGATCCTGCCCCAGCAACACTCTACTGCTCCTTCGTCGACGGTCCCTCCGGACAAGGAGAGCCGTCAAATGGATTCCGCAGGGAAAAAAAGTCTGCAGTACTGCAGCCAATTCTATGAAAGCTGCGAGGTCGACAGCACTTTTGGGTCGGTATGACCGTTCATTGTGGGAGTCCCTTCAACAATTCATTGAACTCCTCCCGAGGGGAGCAGCGAAGTAGGGGATAGCACTGACAGTGCCCACCCCTTCCACCTCTGTCATCTTTGAAATGCTACAGCGTAAGCACCTTTCTGGCCCTTTGCTGCCTTTGATGCCAGGGTTGGAGGAACCGGCCATGGAGCTGTTCCTGACGCCGGCCTTGGTGAAGGCTGCCCCATCTCGGCTTCAGAAGAAGTACAGGCCCCCCGGATTCGGGTCCAGCGTTTCGGAGAATGGAGCCTGCCCCGGATTCGGTTATTGTTACAGCGGCCAAGAAGCAACACTCTACTGCTCCTTCGTCGACGGTCCCTCTGGACAAGGAGAGCCGTCAAATGGATTCGGCAGGGAGAAAAGTCTGCAGTGCTGCAGCCAATTCTATGAAAGCTGCGAGGTCGACAGCACTTTTGGGTCGGTATGACCGTTCATTGTGGGAGTCCCTGCAACAATTCATTGAACTCCTCCCGAGGGACAGAATGTAAGATTTCCAGGAAATCTTGAATGAGGGCATGATGTTTTCCAACCAAGTCATCAGCGCGGCTGCGGATGCCTCTCTACTGGCTGCTCATGGGTACTGCCATGGAGTAAATTTGAGACGCCACTCCTGGTTGCGCCTTACCTCTCAAGCCGGAGGCGCAACTGCGTATTGCCAACTTGCCCTTTTCGGGCACTACCCTCTACGGCACTCATGCGGATGAGGAGATTGCCCACATGAAGACAGAAGTTGAAACGCTAAAGGCTGTCGGTTTGGAGAAACCAAAGGACCAGCGGAAGTCTTTCCGCCCCTTCCAGAGGCACTACTCCTCCCAACGATTCCAGCGAGGGCAGGGTCGCTAAGCTGGCCAACAGCAGCAGCAACAACAACAATATCAGAGGCAGCCCTTCCAGATGCGTCAGAGGGGAAGAGGCTGTCAGCAGGCCTCATCGGGCAATAAGGGCCCGGCTTGGTCTAAGCCCTGAGGGATTACTTCCCCCTCTTCTGTTACCCGCTCCGGTGGGGGGGGGGAAGCATACAGAATTACTTGGCAGAGTGGAGAAAAATTACTCAGGACAAGTGGGTGCTGAATATTGTTTGCAATGGATACAGTCTTCGGTTTGTCAGCCCTCCTCCAGCTATTCCACCCGTTCGCTCGCAATCCCAGCTGCGCGAGCTCCAAGCGGAGGCCGATACCCTGTTAAGGCAAGCATTTACAATGCAATGGTCTTGGCATTATTAAAGGTAGAGCTATTGGCATTGCTTATGACTTTTTTTTATCATAAATAAATGGCATTGTCATTTACATTGCCAATAGCTTAATCGTTAAATAAATGGCATTGTCATTTACAATGCCAATAGCTTAATCGCTCGCATATGCATGACCTATTGCATTTACACCCACACAGAGCCACACACACATACAGAGCCACCCATACAGAGCCACCCACACAGTCATTCACATAGAGCCACCTACACAGAGCCACCCTCACAGACAGAGCCACCCACACATAGAGCCACCCACACATAGAGCCACCTATAAAAAAAGCTAGACACACACACACACACACACCCACACCCACACACACCCAAACACACACAACCACACGCACAGAGCCACGCGCACACACACACAGACAGAGCCACGCGCACACACACTGAGCCATACACACACACACACACACACACACACACACACACACACACACACACACACACACACACACACACAGCCACGCACACACACACACACAGCCACGCACACACACACTCAGAGCCACGCATGCACAGACAGAGCCACGCATGCACAGACAGAGCCACGCACGCACAGACAGAGCCACGCATGCACAGACAGAGCCACGCACAGACAGAGCCACGCACAGACAGAGCCGCGCGCACACACACACACAGACAACATAAATGCAGTGTGTATGTGTTAGCTGATCACTGCATAAGTGAGTCAAAGAATGTGTTGAGGGTTTCACTTAATCAACTCCTTCAGCTGTAGTGCTTTAGGGACGAATTCTACTTGGAAGAGGTTTGATAACGTTCTTTAGACCCCCCAAAAGAAACGTTTTGTTTCATTTGTGGGACCAATAAACGCTATTGCTACCTACACAATATAGATTTTTCACAAAAACTACAAAGCTGCTGGTTTTCAGTTCATCAGAAAATGTGCAGTTTAAGTTTTGCTAGGCAGGAGTGTGCTTGTGCCCTCCGTTGTGCTGTGTGACTCTAAAAGGGGACAGAAGTGGTACTCACGGTGGTTGTTGGTGTTCTCCGGGACTATTTCTGCCTCCACGGTGTCGAGCAGCATGGTGGCTGCCCGCAGCTTGTCGCTGGTCGTCAGGTCCCTCCACGCACCCACGGCCTGCAGCTGCAGGAGGTCGTTTACCATCTCCACCATGGCTTGCGGAGCAGAGGAAACAGGATGACAAAAGTCCGGTTGGCCCGCGTGGGCTGTCAGACATCTACTAAAACATTCTGTGTGATATAACTAATAATGTAGGGCTTAATAATAGGTATTAAACCCTGGCCTGCTCAATGCTCATCATGCCCCCAAATCAATAGTCCTATTCCCGGCAAGTCTTTTAAATTCACGTAAACACAACGTTTCTCAAACAATCCCTCTATGCAGGACAACCACCCATCTCTGTCAGCACACACAGGGTAGCTATGGATGCCCAAGGCACGGGCTTGCCCTCCTACCCTCTGCCTCTCTCGGGCCGTGGAGGGCCACAGAATATGCTCTCCTGAGTAACAGAGAAAACAAGAAAAACGAGCACAATCAGGGTGGCAGAGGCAAGAAAAATGTCACAATCAGGGTGGCAGAGGCAAGAAAAATGTCACAATTGGGGAGCAGAGCCAAGAAAAATGGCACAATTAGGGGAGCAGAGGCAAGAAAAATGGCACAATAAGGGGAGCAGAGGCAAGAAAAACGACTGCAATCAGGGGGCAGAAGGCAAGAAAAAAACGACTGCAATCAGGGGGCAGAAGGTAAGAAAAAACAAGTGCAATCAGGGGGCAGAAGGCAAGAAAAACAAGTGCAATCAGGGGGCAGAAGGCAAGAAAAATTAGCACAAACAGGGTGGCAGAGGCAAGAAAACGGCGCAAACAGGGTGGCAGAGGCAAGAAAAACGGCACAAACAGTGGGGCAGAGGCAAGAAAAATGGAGGCACTTACACACATACATCCTCAGTTTACAAAGGGAATTGCAATACATGAAGTAACAGAATTCCGATTAAGTCAAAATATTGCAGTGCATATTAATTTAAACTGAGGAGAACTGATGTCATGTCTCCCAACCGGAAACTCTTTCATCATCGTGCCACCAGCCCCCAACCACCAGGCAATGCATAAGATGCGGAAAAAATCTAGGACACACATGAATGCAAGTTTCCTATTAGGCTCCCATGACAAATGTAAACTGATTTTTTCTTTAACCAGAAATCTCAACTGGTGAATTCTAAACAGCGGACTTTAGTTTTTTACAAGTCAAATATAATTTATTCACAATAGGGCAACCTGCATTTCACTCACCTTCACTTGCACTAATCTACGGCTGTTTACATAGCACCTGCGATAGCACTGAGCGAACTTCTGAGCACTACAGTATTTTGGTAGTGGATCAGAAAGTGATAATCTGCCTATGAGCAATGCATGTATTCAAGCGGGGGCAGGACGGGCTAGAACTGTGATCTGGAGCCAGTCAGCAAAATGACTGCCAGCCTCCATCTCCTAGCAACTGAAAACACGCTGGCCTACTGCAGAGGGCACCCTTACAAGATGCAATTAATGCTGTCTGTGTACCCATCATTCCCCCCAAACTGTGAAATCATTTCCTTCTCGAAATAACGAAGACCTCTGTCTCCGCTCTTTTTTCCATACTGGGGGCTGTAAATCTCTGGAAGACCCCCAAATCGCTCAAAAACATGAGTTCTTCTGTAAGTAAGGTTGGTTCCTCCCATATAGTGTGGGTGGTGTAAGCTATGGAGCAGAGCGGCAACAAGCGTTACCTCAGCAAGGCTGGGGGCAGGGGACCAGTGAAGTGCCAGGGCAATAAAAGGAGGAAGTGAAGGCCAATCACTAACACGAAGCAGTGGGTCGAGAATGAAGGGCAATGGATGGAGAAGACCTTGTTTGTGTATGGGGGCGGGAGGGCAGAAAATGTGGAATGCGGGTAGGAGAGAGAATCAGTGAATGCGTCGGGGCAGTGGACCTAAAGACTGGAAGGTCTGTAAAGGCAGGGGACGGGCAGGGTGGGCAGTGAATAGGTAGGGTATGTTAGTGACAATTAATGTGGAAGGGAGAACGTGTATGTGGGGGGGCGGGGCAAGAATAGATCCTATGATCGAGTGGGGACAGTAAATTGAGGAGGTTGTCGTGGAAGGGGGCAAAGACACAGACAGTGAGTATTACACGTTGTGGTGGGATCGAAGAAAAGGGTGGCTGTATAAGGGAGGGGGTTGGCTTGGATAGATGGTGGCGAACAGGTTGGGTGGGTACTGGGAAGGGCAGTAAATGGGAGGGTCAGAAGTAAACAAGGAGAGCCGAGGGTCAAGTGAAGGAAATGAGCAGTGGCCATGGGGCAGTTAAAGCAAAGGGGAAATAGATGTGAAGTGAATCAGTAGACACAGGGACCGTCGGGGAGTGGTTGGGGAGGGGGGTCGGGCCGAGGTGGGTGGCATAAAGCAAATGGAGCAGCAAAGGCGGTCGGAACCCGGGGTGGCAGGCAGGTGACCACAGACCTTCTACCTTGATCCTAGCTCCTATGCCTCGAAGTTTCCGCGGTGTGCCAGTGATGCCGTGCAGAAGGTGACCAGCAGGAGACCAGACCCTGATCTCCCGAGTGCAATCATACACGGACAGCGGGGCAGAAGTCAAGAAAAACACAAGTGCAATCAGGGGGAAGAAGGCAAGACAACTCCTGTTGCTCTCCCACTCGGCGGATTTCATGCAGGAGAGACGAGGGTCAAGTAAAGGAAATGAGCAGTGGCCACAGGGCTGTTAAAGCAAAGGGGCAATAGATGTGAAGTGAATCAGTAGACACAGGGACCATCGGGGAGTGGTTGGGGAGGGGGTCGGGCCTCGGAGGGTGGCATAAAGCAGGTGGAGTAGCAAAGGCGGGTGCAATCAGGGGGAAGAAGGCAAGACAAGTCCTGTTGCTCTCCCACTCGGCGGATTTCATGCTCGGCTCCCCGACCGCAAACCCTTCACGGGGGCAGCCAGCGCGTTAACCCCTGCGGCCCTGGAGAGCAGAGGAATGCGAGCACAGGAATGCGAGCACAGGGGCCAGGAGCGCCGCGTCCCGTCCGCGTTGCCACCGAAGAGGGTTTTGAGTCCATGCATCACCCACCAGCAGAGCGCTACAGCGACGTCTCGAAGCCCTGCCACAGAATGGACACTCTGGAGGTTTTATAGAATGTCACGACCTCAATATAACGGCGTCTAGGGAAAGAGTCCTTGACGAGCTGCCGAACACAGCTAAGCACAACAACAACAGAAAAAAAATGGCGGCCGCAAAGCTCGAAACATTTCGGATTCGGGGGCGTGTTCGGCGTTCTAAAAAGGGGCGTGGCTAAAAAGTGGAAAGAACAGCACGAACACGCCCCCGAATCCGAAAGAGACGGAGCTTCTTTCGAGGGACGCCTCTCTCCTCCAATGGCTGGCCTCCGTTTAGGAAGCCAGCCAATGGAGGAGAGACAAGAAGAGAGGCGGGTTTAAGCATCCTCACTGAAAGACAATAATTCTCCGACTTCCGGCTGGCAAGCCAACCTTCGGTCCTCGATCTAAAAAAGGGGGATAGAAGACGTCCCTCTGTCTCAAAGGGGAATGGGTCTATACTCCAGGTTCTTTCTGGTGCGCAAGAAGGACAAGAACGAGTTCAGGCCCATTCTGGATTTGAGACAAGCAAACAAGTGGATCGAAACGCATGGCGGTGGTGGCGGCGCACCAGAGAAAGAACAAGGTGTTTGTCTACCCGTACCTGGACGACTGGTTGATCAAAGCCTCCACCTTCCAGGAAGCGCAATTACATTTCAACCGGACGGCTGTTCTGTTGAGTCAACTGTGTCTACACACCAACATGTCCAAGTCTGTTCCGACTCATGTTCAGTGTCAGCAGTACTTGGGAGCCTCCATCGATACTCTCAGAGCAAGAGTGTCCTTCGGAGGAGCGACGCTTATCGATCCTTTGGAAGGCTCAGACACTCATGTCAGTTCCATCAACTACGGTGAGGACAGTGTCGTCTCTCTTGGGGTCGATGGCTTCTTGCATATTCCTCACACCGCATGCCCGCCTCCATATGAGACCTTTGCAGGAATGTCTGGAGGATCAATGGGACCAGAAACGAGGAAACTGGGAGGACAGGATCTGGCTGTCTCAGCACGCTCAGCAGTCCCTGAAGTGGTGGTGCTCAGCAGAGAATCTCCTCAGGGGGGTTCCATTCCACAAGGACATTCCAATACAGACCATTGTGACGGATGCGTCTCTCCAGGGCTGGGGAGCACATTCGGACCATCTGCAAATTCAGGGGACGTGGTCCAAGGTGGAGTCCAAGTACCATATCAATTTTCTGGAACTCGGACCTGTTCACTTGGCACTGAAGGCCTTTCATTCGTCCTTCCAGACCATCTCCCTACTTGTACAGATGGACAATACGACCAGGATGTATTACCTCAACAAGCAGAGAGGCTCGAGATCGTGCACACTGTCTCAGGAAGCGCAGGCGATCTGGCACTGGCTGCTAGTCAGAGGACTGACGATAACGGCTACCCATCTACCAGGTGTGCAGAATACTCAGGCGGACGCACTCAGCAGGCTCGTTCAGGAGAACCACGAGTGGGACTTAAACGAGGTGCTAGGAAACATCTTCGAAATATGAGGCACTCCAGATGTAGATCTGTTTGCCACTGCCGAAAACAGCAAATGCCGAGACTTCTCCCCCAGGTTTTACCAAACAGGGACTCTGGGGAATGCGCTACGGATCAGCTGGTCGAACAGCTTTCTGTACGCTTTTCCACCCATTCCCCTGATTCCGGCAGTGCTCATCAAGCTGTCTCAATCCAGAGCGCGAATGATCCTCATTGCTCCGGAGTGGCCTCGACAGTGGTGGTTCACAGACCTGCTCCACCGGTCTCTCCAACCCCATCTGCGGCTTCCATGTCGGCCGGACCTTCTAACGAAGTTCAGGGGGAAGATGATGCACCCCAACCTCTCATAGTTGAGTTTGGCGGCATGGCTCCTGAGATAGTACAGTATGGACACTTGAACTTGCCTGACAACTGCATGGAAATACTTAAGGAGGCTAAAAGGCCATCCACCAGGACTTCCTATGCCTACAAGCGGAAAAGGTTCTGCATCTGGTGCACATCCCAGAACACTGATCCTACCTCCTGCAAGGAAGTTGTCATCCTTCCATACCTCTTGCATTTCGCTCAATCAGGCCTTAATTTCCATTCTATTAAGGTTCACCTCGCTGCATTAACTGCGTATAGGAAATGCCCTTCACAAACATCCTTTTTCCAGATACCTGTAATTAAAGTTTTTTTGGAGTGTTTGATGAAGGTGTTTCCCCCCATTAGACGTCCTTCGCCTTCATGGGAGCTGAATGTGTTGTTGTCCAGGTTGATGAAGGAGCCTTTTGAGCCTATTCATAAGGCTTCTCTACAGCATTTGTCCTGGAAGGCGGCTTTCCTTGTGGCTATAACATCGGCTCGCAGGGTGAGTGGGATTCAGGCTTTGTGTTGGCAAGAACCCTATACAGTATTTCATGCTTCCAAGGTTGTCATGAGAACTCACCCTAAATTTCTCCCTAAGGTGAGATCTGATTTCCATGTCAACCAGACGATCATATTACCAAAATGTTTTCAACATCCCTCCTCTCCGGCGGAGAGGTCCCTTCATTCAAGACTCTAGGGGGTAAGCCTAAGGCTTATTCAACTAGAGGTAAAGCGGCTACAGCGGCTTTGCTACGTAACGTTCTCATTGCAGACATGTGTAGGGCGGCTACTTGGAAGTCTGTCAACACTTTTGCTAGACATTACTGCCTGGATTCTGATGCCAGGACAGATGCACAAGTTGGGCAGGCTTCGCTGAGGAATTTATTTGCTCAGTGAGAATTTTCTTTTCTTTAGTTTTTTTCCACCGCTGGATTGTGTTGTTGGGATGGGCTTGCCATTCTATTCACATATTATGACTATACACAGAGATCCCCTACTACAGAAAGGGTAGTTTCTTACTTGTAACTCCAGTTCTGTAGTAAGGGTATCTCTGTTATACTCTTAAGCGACCCACCCTCCTCCTCGGTGGAAATAAACGTTTTTTTCCTGGATGCTACAGACCTGGCTTTAAGAGACCTTCAAAAAGAACTGAAAGTAACTTGCCTTTGGATGTGCATCATGGGATACCGGGGGTCTCTGGAGGGTTCCTTAAAGGCACGGTATCCTTTTTCCAGACACATAATGGCAGCCTATGAGGCTTGTCTGTCCAACCCTTCCTCTCTATCATGCAAACGATTTTTGTGAAGGGGAGTTTCTCTATGTGTGTGGTGAAACTCTGTAAAATATGTAACATTTAATGATATTATTTGGCTATCCTTTTTACTTCAGGATGAAGTGCTGGCCAATGTAGCCTTATTAATGTTAGGCTGCATTATTTGTCTTTTATTTTCTCTTAAGTGTCTACGCAGGACTGCAGAAGAAGACGACTTAAGAGACTATTTTGATTGCTCCGGGGTCCCCGCACATGGGCGGGACTATTCACAGATTATGACTATAACAGAGATACCCCTACTACAGAACTGGAGTTACAGGTAAGAAACTACTCCTTCCACTACGACCCCTATTCCTATACATCGCAGCACTTGACAGGGGTCCCCGCTCTCCCCCTTATTGGTCGCCCTAGTGGTTGAGCCCCTGGCTATAGCCATATGCCGCAACCAAGAAATACAGGGCATTCCCATGGGGGGCACTGAGCATAAAGCCTCTCTTCGCCGAATATCTTCTTCTATCTCTGTCCTCCCATTGAACTCACTCCCTGATGTGGCTATGCTTCTGGGGTCCTTTGAAGCCGCCTCTGGCTACTGGATCAACCTTGCGAATTCCCAGGCTCTTAATCTTACGCTCTCAGCTCTGGAGGTCATGGGGCTGCGGGACTTGCTCCCGGTGGAATGGACTGATGCGTACATTCTCTACATGAGCCTGGACCTGACTCCTACACTTGCGTCTTGGACTTCGTCCAGATATCAAAAGTCCATTCGGGAGGAAATGCGTAGGTGGGAAGGTCTCCCCCTTACATGGTTAGGGCGACTCAACACCATCAAAATGTCCATTCTTCCCAAAAGTGTTTCTGTTCCAATCTCTTCCTACTCCCATACCACACGCAGATATTCTGGCCCTGCAGCGCGATTTTACTAAATTCATATGGGGGAAAGCTCGCCCATGCTTCTCTCACAAAATTCTCATGCTTCCCAGATCCCGAGGTGGCCTTGCCTGCCCCATTTTGCTGGAGTATGATTGGGTCTGTCATCTCCGGTTTATATCTGAATGGATTGTCCCTGCAAGCGCGAAGCACTGGTTCCACATGGACTGGGCAGTGGCCTGTAGACCCTTGTGGGACCTAGCCTGGCTCCCGCGAGGGGCCCGTCCTCGCAGTGCCTACATAGCTACTCCTACGAGAATGGTCCTGGAGATCTGGGATAGACTGGCAATGCCCCGGGCCTAACAAAGTTTCCTTCCCCCAACACCCCCCTTACGGGTAACCCTATGTTCCCCCCGCTCTGCAACCTAAGGCTTTTGACACCTGGACTGTGGAGGGACAGAGTCATCCAGGATTGTTTTCAGGGCACCACTCTCCGTACTTTCGACCAGTGCAAACAATTTTTTCATATCTCGGAAAGCGCGCTTATGCAGGACTGCCAGTTGCGACATTGGCTTAGCTCCCCAACATTTTTCCAGGAGGCGACTTGACGGCTCACCCCCTTTGAATCCTTTGTTTGTAAGTTTGAGGGGTCAAGGGGTTTGATTTCCAAAACTTACCCTGTCCTTCAGCACTCAACCGCTTGCGCCTCATGGCTACCAGACTCGTTGGGCCTCTGACCTGGCTGTTGAAGTTTCTCCGGAGGAGTGTGCTCGCTTGTGGAGGGACAACCCTAGGGTGTACCGTAGCACGCCTCCATGTGAATCGGTATACAAACTAATGACACAATGGTATTATACCCCCACCTGTCTTCATCGGATGTTCCTGAACTCCCCTCCTCTCTGCTGGAGATGCCGGAGCGACAGAGGGGACTCCCTACACATCTGGTGGTCTTGCCCGAGTTTGGTGTTGTTTTGGAAGGAGGTCCTTAAAAAGGTGGTGCGTTTCCCGATCCCTTCTACCCAGTCATTAGCGATCTTGGGCATTCGATCCGGTACGCTGAAGCCCATGACTTCTACGGACTGGCACTTAATCCTTCATTTATTGGGAGCTGCATGACCGTCAATTGCCTCCTGTTAGAAGCGGCCCCATCCTCCTCCTATTGCTGCTTGGTTCCTCCGGCTGTGGGATGTCTTGTCCTTAGAATTACTCACGGCAAGCCTCAATCACACAGAAACAAAATTTGACCGCATCTGGCAGCCACTTTTACGCTATTTCACTAGAACCGAACACTCCCGCCTGATGCCCCCTAGGCTGCTCGCCCTGCAGTTGTTTGAGGACTCCCTGGAGCCCTTTACCCTGAGTCGGTAGTCTGAATACCTGGAGCAACCCGCTTTGACTTGTGGGCAGGTCCTCTTGCCCGTAGGGTCACTAGCCCCCGTTCTAAGCCTAGGCCTCCCCCACCCTATGGCATATGCTCCTTTGACCCATTTCCTCCCCCTCCTGAGGGGTCGCACCCTTCTCTGATCAATCCTCTTTCTTTGTGTTTATTTCTTTTCTGACTCTTCTTTTCTTTCCTCTGTTGTACATTTTCTCTTATAGTATTTATGGCAAAGAGTCTTAGTATTATCGCAGCGCAGGACCCTTCCCTCCTGCGAGGTGGAGATTTCATATTTGTTGGGCCCATGTTTGTTTAGACCCTTTCGACTACTCAGCTGAAGTGCTATGTCATTTCTCTACTTTAAAGATCAAACCCTGCTTTGTCTGATGTACTCCTGTTTCTCCCTTGGTCTCTCCCTTGGCCCAGGCCCTCTGGCGCCACCGCTTGTGACTTGGGAGGGCCCCATGCCTTACATTGCTTCTGAATACCAGGGCTTGTGGGGAAAAGGCTGTTCTGATGGGTCGCTCTTGGGGCGATACCATACTGTGTAACCTAGCCTACATTACCATCCCACCACTGTTTTCTCACACTGTGACATGTACCTTTTATTTGCTTGTACTTAATAAACATATATTAAACAAAAAAATACACCCTTTCTTCATGTTTCTGTGACTCAGTGCAGGAATCTGTGGGGAGGCGCAAATTTCCTGCGGCCAAGAGTACCCACGTCTGCTGTGGTGTGGAAAGGCCCCACCTATTGCCCGGAGTAAATTACAAAGAGAGGTATATGACGGAGGCCTGGTAGTACCAGACATTTGTGGTTATTATTGGGCAGCCCAGTTGGTGAGCGGGAAGGGATGGGTATTCGAGGACAGGAAGGACCCAGCGTATAGAGTTGATAGACTAGCTATGGGAGAGTGAGGCCTGCAGGCTTTACTTAACACTAAGCAGGTAGGTAAGAGCCTACCACCGCAATCTACAACAGTGATAAAATCGTAGGTTGCAGTGACGAAGAATTTGGGATAGGAGGGCACGCTCCAAGAAATGACACCTCTACGGGTGGGCGTTGGTTTGAAGGAAATAAGTAAGCTGGGCGGGGGTGGGGGGGTCGCCAAATGGGAGTTACGGGGGCTGGATACACTGCGAGACATTTGGAGGGGCCGGACATACATCACATTTGCTGGCCTGAAATGGAATATGATATGGGGGAAAGGAGAGTGGCTTAACTATAGTCAGTTAGGGCACGCTCTACAAAGATATCTCGGGTAAGGAGAGACCTTGGAAGCTGCTTCTCCATTAGAAGACAGGATATTGGCAGACACTGCAGGACAAAACCATATAATTGATCTACAAAAAGATTATAATGCCCTCGACCCATTGGGCACGCTCTGGACAACAATGGAACGAGATCTGGGTTCTCTTGAAGATGAGGAATGGGTCGAGGTGCACCAGGGCCAGAGAGATATGACGATACATGCAATGTTTCGACTTATACAGCTTAAAATACTGCATAGGGTGCATTGAAAGTACGTTGTCTCATAGGGGTTGCGAGTCCGAGGGGTCCAACCATTTACTGGGGGATTTGCCCAATCCTGCAGAAGTACTGGCGGAAAATAGCCGCAGCAATGACAGAAGTGGTGGGGATGGAAGTTCCACTAGAACCAAAATGGTTTCTTTTGACAACCAACGTAAATGATGATTGGCCAAGACATGTAAAGAAATGGTCGACATTGGCCGTCGAAGTAGCTAAGCGAAATGTAGCAAAAAAATGGGGAACAACCGTCAATCCAACTGTAGAGGAATGGGAAAATGATCTTGACTGGTGCTGGCAGGTGGAAGTTACGATACGCAAAATTACAGGGTGCCCTGAGAAGGGAGAGAAAAAGTGGGGGCCTGGCAGACATATCGAGGCTTATAAAGGGACACTTTGATAGAACATGTTTGCAATTAGTTAAGATTGTAGCAAATCATATAATGCATATAACTTGGAACAGAAACAAGAAATGATGACACCATATAATTGCTTTTTGTATGTACTAATCTTTGTTTACATATCAATAAAAAGATTTATAGAAAAAAAGTACCCACGCCTTCATATAAAAATGATACTTAACCTGAGTGGGTAGGCCTAGTGCCTGCAAAAGGGTGGGGCCCAAGACACAATGTGGCTACATTAACAAAACGGGTAGCTGCAGTTTTTGGTCCTGGGCTAATTTGCCACCTTGGTAAATCTACTAAATCCAGGCATTTTTGATAACTAGACACACAGAGTGGGGTGACTTGTGGATCCCACAGTTTTCTTATCCACTATTCCCTGCACACCTCAATTTGTCTAAATATAAAAAAATTTCCATGCATGTCTGTGACTTATTCTTCCAGAATTGGAAGGAATCCACAAAATTCCTACCACCCATCGTTACCTCACTTGTCCCGATAAAAATGCTGCCCTATTTGTGTGGCCAGCTCTAGTGCCTGTGACAGTAATGTATCAAAGTAAGTTCCATAGGAGTTCTTGCAAAGGGACACTATGGCCCTGGTTTGATCTGTTTCTGTCACGTGCACTAGGCCCAACCACACAAGTGAGGTTTTATTTTAATCTGGCTACTTGGGGGAATGGTCGGTGGCAGGAAATCTGTTGCTCCCTGTAGATTCCAGAACTTTCATCACACAAATGTGAGGCAAATTTTTTTTTTTTTTATAGTCCTTTTGATGTGTGCAAGGCTTCTGGGTAAAAAAACCTGGTAAGACACCCCAGCCTGGATTCCCCTGGATGTCTAGTTTTCAAAAGTGCAGGTTTGCTAGGTTTCCCTATGTGCCAGCTGAGTTGAGTCCCAAAATCCACAGCTGCCACATTGCAAAAAAGGGTCAGTTTTCAGTGGAAAAATGTGATGTGGCCAATTTGCGTTTTGGCGCCTTTCCTGGTACGGCCGCATGCCCTCCCCACACAAGTGTGGGCCATTTTTATCAGGAGACTTGGGGGAATGGTAGGTGGTAGGGAATGTGTTTCTTCCTGCTGATTTCAGAACTTTCCATCACAGAAATGTGAGGAACATGTTTTTTATAGTCTGTTTGAGGTTTGCAAAGGTTTCAAGGTAAGAAAACCCAATGAGAGCAAAATCCCTCCTCCCTCCCAAGTATCTTGTTATACAAAATGTGCAGGTTTGCTAGATTTCCTAGGGGCCTGCTGAGCCAGGGGCCAGAATCCACAGCTAGCCACACTGCAAAAATGTCAGTTTTCAGTAGAAAAATGGGATGTCATGTTGTGTTTTAGGCCCTTTCTTATCACAGGCACTAGACCAACCTGTACAAGTGTGGTACTATTTGAATGGGGAGACTTAGGGGAACACAGAAAAGTAGAATAAGTGTTATTACCAAATGTATTGCTATGCATTTGTGCCATCCAAATGTAAGCCAATGTGAAAGAAAGAACAAATTGAGAAAATGAACTCTAAATCACATGCTAGTATGGGTACCCACAAATTCAGAACTGTGCAAATAACCACTGCTTCTAAACTCCATATCTGAAAGAGACACGTAAGGTGATAGATTCATTACCTTAGAATATTCCCCAGGCGTCAGACTGGCTCCGGAAAGTTTTCTGCTTAGCAGTACCCCTGCACGCCAGTAGGTGGCGTCATGCGGCTCCGCGTCCGTCACTGGCGTCGTAAGTGCCGGGATGAGGTCACGGAGGCAACTTAGGCGCAACCCATACGCGCTGATGTCAGTTCTTTATTTTTCCACGCCGAAAGCGCAGATCCGGATTGAGCACGTAACTCGGTCAATTTTTGACCACTTTTTTTAGACTTTTGTCTCCTTCTCTCCTGGTGCACGTAGGGATGCCCGGCTTTAAGTCCCCATGAAGGAAAAGGGGGGCTTGCGCTCCATCTTGGACCTCCGGGACATCAACCACTTCCTCCGAAAGGAGAAGTTCAAGATGCTGACACTGGCTCAGGTCCTGACTGCCCTGGACCCTGGAGACTGGATGGTAGCGTTGGACTTGAAGGACGCTTATTTTCACATCCCCATCCTGCCGGCCCACCGGCGTTACCTGCGGTTCATGGTAGGCCAGGAGCATTTTCAGTTTGCTGTGCTCCCCTTCGGCCTTACCACCGCCCCTCGGGTGTTCACGAAAGTGATGGCGGTGGTCGCAGCTCGTCTGCGCAGGTCAGGGGTGTCAGTCTTCCCCTACCTCGATGACTGGCTGTTGCAGGTGGGCTCGCCCGAGGCAGTCGTCTCCCACCTCCAGACTACAGTGGACCTCCTGCATTTACTGGGATACTCCATCAATGTGCCAAAGTCGCACCTGAGTCCCTCTCAGAAGCTCCCCTTCATCGGAGCGGTTCTGGATTCAAAGCTGTTTCGGGTTTATCCTCCCGAGCAGTGAGTCCGGGATATTCAGGCTATGATTCTGCTCTTTCAGCCTCTATCCAAGGGTTTCAGTCAGGATGACCCTCCGGCTTCTGGGCTTGATGGCTTCCAGCATCCTGCTGGTGACACATGCCAGATGGCATATGCGGGCTCTGCAGTGGAACCTGAAGTTCCAGTGGGCACAGCATCCGGGCAACCTGTCCGATCACGTCCAGATCTTGGAGGGCGCTGCACGACAGTTGCAGTGGTCCCTCACGAACCGTGATTGGGTCAGTGGTAGATCCCTCTCCCTTCCCCAACCGGAGCACACAGTGGTGACGGATGCGTCCCTCCTGTGATGGGGAGAACACATGGGAGAGACGGAGATCAGAGGCCTCTGGTCTCCGGTCGAGTCCCGGCTCCATATCAACCTTCTGGAGCTGCGGGCGATTCGGCTTGCACTGAAGGCATTCCTTCCCTCTGTTCGGGGAAGAGTAGTGCAGGTGTTCACGAACAACACCACCGCCCTGTGGTATTGCAAATAACAGGGCGGGGTCCTGGACCCTATGTCAGGAGGCTCTGCGCCTTTGGACATGGCTTGAACATCACGGCATTACCTTGGTGGTTCAACACCTGGCCGGTTCTCTGAATGCCAGGGCGGACGAACTCAGCCACCGGTGCATGATGGATCATGAATGGCGTCTAAACTCGAACGTGGCGCAAGGTCTCTTTCAGCAGTGGGGAGAGCCTTGGTTAGATCTATTCGCCACTGAAGAGAACGCGCAATGTCATCAGTTCTGCGTGTTGGAATTTCCAAGGCGGCACACGCTCGGCAACGCTTTTCATCGCGAGTGGAGTTGCGGTCGGTTGTACGCCTTTCCGCCTATACCACTTCTGCCCAGAGTGCTGAAGAAGATCAGGCGCGACCGGGCCAAAGTTATTCTTGTGGCTCCGGACTGGGCTCGAAGAGTATGGTATCCCGAGCTACTCAGTATGAGCATTGATCCCCCGATCCAACTGCCTCTTTGGGAGAATCTTCTGTCGCAGCAGCAGGGGACGGTCCTTCACCTGAACCTGTTCAGCGTCCAACTCTATGCGTGGAGATTGAGCGGCGACAGTTGACACCTTTCGATCGTCTTACCGAAGTCTGCGATGTTATTCTGGCAACCAGGCGTCGCTCCACCAAAATGGTATACGCCTGCAGGGGGAACAGATTTGTGGCATGGTGTGCAGCAAAGACTGTGGATCCCCTTTCTGCCCCTCTTTCTGAGTTCTTCTGTTCTTTCTCTCTTTTGCCCAGCAGGGCTGTGCTCTGGGCACTATCAAAGGTTATCTTTCGGCCATCTCCGCCTTTTTACTGCTTCCAGATCAGCCTTCTCTTTTTAAGTCCCCGGTTGTTAACTGCGCATACGTTTCCACCCGTGCCCTTCATAATGCCTCGGCGGCACTTGAATATTGTCTTGACTTTTCTGATGTGCGCTCCATTTGAGCCCCTTCCTAACTGTCCCTTACGTCTTCTCACTCTAAAGACGGCCTTCCTGGTTGCTATCACCTCTGCCAGAGGAGTGAGTGAGCTCCAGGCCCTTTCTTCCAAACCTCCTTTCCTTTCTGTTCATCCGGACAAGGTGGTTTTAAGGACCCGTTCTTTCTTGCCAAAGGTGGTTACGCCCTTCCACATCGGGCAGACCATCACTTTGCCCACCTTCTTTCCGCCTCCTTCCAGGGAAGAGGAGAGGCTCCACCATCTGGACCCAAAACGTGCGCTAGCATTCTATCTGCAGCGTACACAGCAGTTCCGGGTGGGTGATCAGCTTTTTGTTGGCTACGTGGGTGCCAAAAAAGGTCGGGCTGTGAACAAACAGACCATCTCCCGGTGGGTCGTTTTGTGCATCAAAGCATGTTACTCCTTGGCCAAGAAGGAGCCTCCTATGGGGCTGCGTGCCCATTTGACCAGGGCAACGGCAGCCACTATTGCATTGGGACATGGCGTTCCCTTGCAGGACATTTGTCAGGCAGCTACGTGGGCTTCACTGCACACATTTACCAAGCACTACTGCCTTGACAGTCAGGTCCAGAGAGACGGCTTCTTTGGCCGTCCTGTGCTCCGTGTCTTTTTGGTGTCATCTTGTTCGCAGACCCACCACCGGAATTGGTATTGCTGGGGTATCTATTCTGAGGTAAGGAATCTATCACTAATGTGGCTCTTTCAGCAGCACAAGTTACTACTTGTGTAACAATATATCTGTAAGAGTGATAGATTCCTTACCGCTTCACCCATCCTCCCCGTTCTGCGAACTGATTACTAGGGTTAAGGTTATCCCCTTTTAGGGCCCTAGTTTATGCACCAATGGTCAGTTTCTTGCATGGCTCTGCATTTCGGCACGGAAAGTAGTGTACAGAAATGACGTCAGCGCATATGGGTGGCGCTTAAGTAGCCTCTGTGACGTCATTACGCAGACCCTCCAGGATATCGCGATTTCGCGGTTTGCCGCGAAATCGGCACTTTTGTAAAAATGCCGCGATTTATGTGATTGTCACATAAATGCAATTATATATGTGCATTGCCATCTGAGTTTAAACAATACAACTTTGTCTCTATATATTATCTTCCTTATGCATGTATACCCTTTCTATGTAGTTATGTGTCTATATATTACTTTACTCCTACTGTAGAAGGGAAAAAATACTTTGACTCTCCTCCAATGTTCTTCTATCTCATGCTATACCTCTCTCTAGATAGCCTCCACCCTGACTCATTCCAAACTTCATTCTACTACTATGATCTCCAAAATAACCCTTTCTAGATTCTTCCCTCCTTGGCTTTCCCCAAACCTTATTTTACCATATGATCCCCCAAACAACCCTTCCCAAATTCCCAAACAACCCTTTCTAAATTCTTTACTTATATTCCTCCTTGGACTCATCCTAAACCTCATTTTACCACTGTGATCCCCCTATCCCTTTCTAGAGACTATTCCCTCCTCAAGCTCTCCTTTGACTCATCCCACTACTATGATCTCGCAAATAACACTTTCTAGACTCTTCCCTTATCTATCCCTTAATTATCCTATTCATTCCAACTAACAGACTTGCAGGTACACTGCTCAAATTAACTCCTGTTTCCCTATACTAATTCACCACTAATCCTTTTTGGGTTCCAGAGTAGCGAGCTACTCACCGAAAAGCGCTAAAATGCTTCGGGGGTAGTAAGCACTATATAAATAAAATTAGAATTACAATTTGACAAATTCACTGTATGCATTGACTTTGTTAACGTGTGAAGCATTTGAACTCATTACTAAAATATATTCACTGCAGAACTAGACATTTATAGAAGTGCACTAATGTTCAGTTACAATAAAATTATGTTTATTTATTTATAAAGTTTTACATAGCGTATTCTCATTCACCTTCTACACTTCAAGCTATATTTGCATAAATGAACATGTAGTCTTTTATTCAGGTTTTACATTTATTCCTAAAAGTTGCACGTGTGCATGTATAACAATGTATTTGAAGTGCACATTAAATGCTTAAATAAAGTTAGCATGACTACAGGCCTCAGTTCAGATGCATTTTGCTTTGCTAGCATGTTTTTCTTTCTTTTTCTTGCAGGTTCATTATTGTGATTTGTGTAGGTTAGAGAATGGCTTATTGTCTATATTAGGCTAGTGATGGTGAGGCTTGAAGGGAAACTTGGCAGTGAACTTGGAGAAACAATGACCGCAAGAGGCCTTCTGTTAATTAGGTACCCGAATAGCAAAATGTTCAAGCTTGAGAACCGCAGTTTTAGTTCGATATGATGCACTCAAGCAGTGTTCTGATTGGTCCCTGGTGGTGTGAAGATACAAATCTGAGTCTCCTGTTACTTTTAATTGGTTTTCTCCGTTAGGAGAGATTCCTTTGTACTTCGAGTGGTACAGACCTCTTTGCTTGCCCTATTCTTGCAAGTGTGAAGCTGTATGCTAAATACTTATTTCTTTGGTCTTCTACTGGAGTCGGATCATGCTGACACGGTCTTCCTTTATGCTCCTAATTTGGAGACCCTTGATAGCTGATCCTATATTTGATCTACGTTTAGAAGAGGGAATGGAAGTTTCTCTAAGGAACACCTGCTTGCCTTAATTTGTGTTTATACAATTGTGGTTATCACAATTCGATATATCATTCTATTATACCTCAACCTACTGAGATATTTCAGCTTACCTGTTGCTTCATTTATTAAACTTATTATTGGTTTGCATGTATGCTGTAATGATTGGTAATCTGAAATAAAACCCTTTAATTATATTCAGTGATTCCTGGTCCTTATTGTTGAGTTACATTGCCTTCACAAATTTGAAATGTATGTTTGATGTTTTCTCCCTTTAAATGCTTTGTCGGCTATCAACGCATTCTAAACTTGGAGACGTGTGGCTCACTGGTTAGAGGAGGCAGACCTGGAAGCAGAGGTCAGCCCGGGACCAGGGTTCAATTCCCGGCTCGGCGGGGTCTTAAGTCCTAAAATGTCCATGGACTCGACAATTCTCCCTCTGGTGCCTACTCGATTCACGGGTTCACACTCTGCGACTCTGGGCAATAGCTTGCTTAATCTCCACAACGGCCCCTCGCGGCGGGATGCCTGGCTTTCACATTGCGGATACCCTGCAGGGGTTATCTCACAGGGGAATACCAGGACGGGTTCCCTAAGCAAGCGCTTAGAAACCGCTCGGTGATTTGCGCTATATAAATTCCTGTACATTTACATTTACATTTAAACTTGCCCAAACCAAGCCCTAGCCCTTAAACCTCATGTTCCGATTCGGAGGATCAGCAGAGTTCCAGCAGTTGGGAAACGAGTTGGAACAACAGAGAAGTGATTATGAATAGGGTCGTGCTTTGTATTTGGTAATGTTAATCTTGCGGTATTTTGCGAAGATTGTGTGACGCAATGCGATGTTTTACTTGTGTTACAGATGTGAGTGCGCTTAATGCTGAGTAGTTGATTATTGGGCTGGATGTAGCCTAAGATCCCTGATAGATGTAACGTGTGACATACAGTGTATTGCCATTTGTCCGCAAATTGAGCATTCCGCTCGCTCCCATGAAATTCAGCAACCTTTCCCTTCCTTAAAAGTACAGCCATCGGATTATGCAAACTTGTCTTAAACGGCAAAGTGTCATTTAATTTCAAGACAAACATAATATATTTCTCTGTCCTGAAGATGATGCCAATTATCTAAGTTTCGGCATCGAAACGTCGTCGACAAACTAGCACCATATGTACAGAAATTGTGTAAAAAGATGTATGCAATGGTGTTGTGAAACATCAATCAATCAATCAATCAATCAGTGCATTTATATAGCGCACTACTCACCCGAAGGGTCTCAAGGCGCTTGGGGAGGGGGGGGTCCGCTACTGCTCGAACAGCCAGGTCTTGAGCTGCTTCCTGAATGCGAAGTGGTCTTGGGTCAGGCGGAGATGGGTCGGGAGGGAGTTCCAAGTCTTGGCGGCCAGGTAGGAGAAGGACCTTCCTCCTGTGGTGGCTCTTCGGATGCGGGGGACGGCGGCGAGGGCGTGGCTGGTCGATCGAATCTGGCGTGTGGGAGTGTAGAAGTTGAGGCGGCTGTTGAGGTATCTTGGGCCTTGGTTGTGCAGGGCTTCGTGTGCGTGGGTGAGGAGCCGGAAGGTGATTCTTTTGTTGACCGGGAGCCAGTGCAGGTCTCTCAGGTGTCTGGCGATGTGGCTGTGTCGGGGGATGTCGAGGATGAGTCTTGCTGAGGCATTCTGGATCCGCTGGAGTCTCTTCTGGAGTTTCGCGGTGGTTCCGGCGTAGAGGGTGTTGCCGTAGTCCAGTCGGCTGGTGACGAGGGCCTGGGTGACCGTCTTCCTGGTCTCGGTGGGGATCCACCGGAAGATCTTACGTAGCATGCGCAGGATGTTGAAGCACGACGAGGAGACTGCATTGACTTGTCTGGTCATGGAGAGGGAGGAGTCCAGGATGAAGCCCAGGTTGCGTGCGTGGTCTGTTGGTTTGGGTGCGCTGCCCAGGGCGGGGGCCACCAGGAGTCGTCCCAGGCGGAGGGCGAGGAGCCCAGGATGAGGACTTCCGTCTTGTCTGAGTTCAGTTTCAGGCGGCTGTTCATCATCCACTCGGCTACGGCTGTCATCCCTTCGTGCAGGTTGGCTCTGGCGGTGGCGGGGTCGTTGGTGAGGGAGAGGATCAGCTGTGTGTAGTCGGCGTAGGAGATGATGTTGAGGTTGTGTTGGCGTGCGATGGCCGCAAGGGGGCTCATGTAGACATTGAAGAGGGTGGGGCTGAGCGAGGAGCCTTGAGGAACGCCGCAGATGACTTCGGTGGCTTCTGATTTGAACGGGGGAGGCGGACTCTCTGTGTTCTTCCGGTGAGGAAGGAGATGATCCATTCCAGTGCCTTCTCTTGGATTCCGACGTTGCTGAGGCGCTGCACTAGGGTGCGGTGGCAGACAGTGTCGAATGCCGCGGAGAGGTCCAGGAGGATGAGGGCCGCAGTTTCCCCGTTGTCGAGCAGGGCTCGGATGTCATCGGTGGCTGCGATGAGGGCGGTCTCGGTGCTGTGGTTGGCCCGGAAGCCGGACTGGGAGAGGTCGAGGGATCCGTTTGTCTCGAGGAAGGCGGCCAGCTGCTTGTTGACGGTCTTCTCGATGACTTTGGCCGGGAACGGGAGGAGCGAGATGGGGCGGTAGTTTTTGAGTTCGGTGGGGTCTGCTGATGGTTTCTTCAGTAGAGCGCTGAGTTCGGCGTGCTTCCAGCTCTCCGGGAAGGTAGCGGTGTCGAAGGAGGCGTTGATGATGTCTCGTAGGTGGGGTGCGATGACGGCGTCGGCCTTGTTGAAGACGTGGTGAGGGCAGGGGTCGGTAGGAGATCGGGAGTGGATGGAGTTCATCGTGCGTCGGGTTTCTTCGGTGTTGATCGGGGTCCAGGCGCGGAGGGTGGCGGTGGGGGGTGGTGGTGCGGTCGTGGGGTGTGTTGGTTGAGTGATGAAGCTGTTGTGTATGTCTGCGATCTTGTTGTGGAAGTAGGAGGCGAGGGAGTTGCAGAGGTCTTGAGATGGGGTGATGTCGTTGTTTCCGGCGTTGGGGTTGGAGAGCTCTTTGACGATGTTGAAGAGTTCCTTGCTGTTGTGTGCGTTGTTGTCCAGTCGTTCCTTGAATGCGGTTTACTTGGTGGTGTGGATCAGTTGGTGGTGTTTTCGGGTGGCAAGCTTGAGGGTGGTCATGTTGTCTGGTGTTGGGTCTCTGCGCCAGGCTCTCTCGAGGGTTCGGCAGTTCTTCTTGGAGCTCTTGAGTTCGTCGGTGAACCATGGTGCTTTCTTACTGCCGGGTCTGCTAGGTGGGGTCCTCAGAGGGGCGAGGTCTTCTGCGCAGTTGCTGATCCACTTCGTGAGGTTGTTGGCGGCCTAGCTGGGGTTTCGCTGCGCTGGCGGGGGGGTCCCGGCTCAGGGATGCGGCGAGCTGGTCGGCTGTGATCTTGTTCCAGCTTCTGCGTGCAACCTGTTGCTGGTGGTGGTGGATCGTGTTCTTTCTGAAGCTGAAGGGGACGCAGCTGTGGTCCGTCCAGTGGAGACCGGTGGCGTGGCTGAAGGCGATGTCCTTGCTGGATGAGAAGACGGGGTCGAGTGTGTGTCCGGCGTAGTGGGTGGGGGTGGTCACCAGCTGCTTGAGACCGAGGTTGTCCAGCAGGGTGGTGGTGTTGCGGTCGTTGTAGTTCTCCAGGTGGAAGTTGAGGTCCCCGAGGAGGATGTAGTCAGCGGAGGGGAGGGCGTGCGGGCTGATGAAGTCGGCGATGTCTTCGCTGAATTGTGTGCGTGGTCCCGGGGGTCTGTAGATGAGGGTGCCTCTGAGGGTGGTCTTGGGGTCGGTGTGGATCTGGAAGTGCAGGTGTTCGGCGGATGTGAGGGTGCCTTCGGTGTTGGTCGTGATGCGGATGGTGTTCCTGTGGATGATGGCGATGCCTCCTCCGGTCTGATTGCCGCGGTCCCTCCGGGTGATCTTGTAGCCGTCCGGGATGGCGATGGCGATGTCGGGTGCTGAGGAGGCGTTCACCCAGGTTTCCGTGAGGAAGGCGACGTCTGGGGATGTGGTGTCGAGCAGGTTCCAGAGCTCTACGGCGTGTCTGTGGACGGAACGGGTGTTGAGCAGGATGCACTTCAGATGGTTGCTGCTGGGGGTCGACACGGTGGGTGCGGGTGCGGTGCAGGTCTGGGTGCAGGCAAACTTGCAGGAGTGGCAGCTGAAGGGCCCGTGGGTGCGTCTCGGGGTGGCTCGGTAGCATCCTGGGATTCGGCCGGTGTTGAGTGCGTTGATTTCGGTGGCGTTGTAGGTCCGGCGGGTGGGCTGGTGTCTGCGGGGTCGAGGGGTCCGGGCACTGGGCGCGGGCCAGGCGCGGACGGGCGCAGACGGGCTTGCCTTTGGCGCGCCCGCTGCGCGTCAACGCTCCGCGTTTGCCACTCTGCCATATGTGGAGAGTGGGGGGGCAGAGAGAGGGAGGAGCAGCTGGGAGGCGGGAGCGGGGCGGCGAATGGGAAGGGCGGCCGAGGGAAGGGGGCGGGGCCGCAGGGGGGCAGCGGCGGGGAGATGGCGGGAAACGCGGCAGGGGCTGAGCACCACGAGGGGCAACAGGGGACAAAGGCAACGAACTAAGTATAACTAAATACCACAGGGAGGGAATACAATCACAGAAATACAGAGCAGAAACAGCACACTAAAGCGGAGCGAGAAAACAGGAAAAAATTACAATACAATACAGGGCAATACAATACAAGGCAGCGCAAGCAGCGGCGGTCGGGGGCCAGGAGCACAGCTGCAGGCAGCGATGGCACTCGGGGGCAGCCTGGGCTCACACACGGAGGAGTGAGCACGGTGCGTGGGGTGACCGGCCCAGAGGGTCAGAGGTCACTGCTCACCACTGCGCTCCCTCTGACCTATATGGTCCAGTGGGAGGGAGGAGCAGCTGGGAGGCGGGAGCGGGGCGGCGAATGGGAAGGGCGGCCGAGGGAAGGGGGCGGGGCCGCAGGGGGGCAGCGGCGGGGAGCGGGGAGGTGGCGGGAAATGCAGCAGGGGCTAAGCACCACGAGGGGCAACAGGGGACAAAGGCAACGAACTAAGTATAACTAAATACCACAGGGAGGGAATACAATCACAGAAATACAGAGCAGAAACAGCACACTAAAGCGGAGCGAGAAAACAGGAAAAAATTACAATACAATACAGGGCAATACAATACAAGGCAGCGCAAGCAGCGGCGGTCGGGGGCCAGGAGCACAGCTGCAGGCAGCGATGGCACTCGGGGGCAGCCTGGGCTCACACACGGAGGAGTGAGCGCGGTGCGTGGGGTGACCGGCCCAGAGGGTCAGACAAACATAATTAAGTCTGCTCACTGAACTACAAGTACACAGACCGCCTTGTTCGTTTTTGCCAAAATATGTTTGTTTTGTCTTGTCCTCTGTGGGTTACTGGTTGTACCCACTGTGTAAAAAATCCTTGTGCTATTGTTTATCACCTGCTAAAATAAAATCCTGTCCGCTGGACAAAGGACATACTTACTATTGAGTGTATGCCTATCATTCTTCAGATCCCTGAATTACTAGGGACCACTGTTCTTTGTAATACTTTTAGAAAGTTAGCCTTTGCTCGCCTAACTATTTCAGCCCACCTCTGTCAGGATGTGTATCTGCTGTCTGGGTTCGGGTGAGTGACAGGGCAGGGGAATTCCCGGGGACAGTCAGGGTTACCAGGTGGTGAATAGGGTGCTTACACCAGGATGGGTGGGCGGAGTAGTCCTTGACTCTGAATAGGGTTGTGCTCCACCACCACAATGCTGGCTCCACCTCCTGCGGAGCGTCTGATGTCCCTGCCCTGCACCCTTAAAGAAGACGGCAGCTTCCTGTCAACAGAGTGCTCCAAAACTGGGTTGAACCAGATCCTGTTTTGACCACGACAAACCTCTGCCTGACTAGAAGGACCAGGAGAAGCTGAAGGAAGGAAACCGGTCTTTGCCCTGAAGGACTGGCCTACAGTGGTGCCTTGCTGAGAACGGAGAGGAAAAGACCAGAGAGGACTTTGAAGACTTGTGCCTGAAACGATCTCCAAGGGCTTGATCTACAGCTTTCCCCCTGAACGGAACCCCAGGACCATTGGGTTCTATTCTGCCTGTGCCCGTCTGCTGTTGGGCCTTTAGTTCTTATTCCCTCGCCGGAGTTGTGACTCGGGTGCCTTCGCCCCTCCTAAGGTCGTGACAGCTCGGAGCCTGGTCGCCCCGCCGCATAGAGCCCCGCTCAAGCTTGAGTCGCTCTCCGCCTCAGTGCCGGGCCGCCTGCTCTCCTGTCACCACGCCTGCTACGGAGTGCGTTGTGCGCCTCTCATCTTCTCCCGCCGGAATCTGCACGGAGCGCATCTGATAGCCTTGGACGGTCCGTACGTCGTAACGTACCCGACTCTCTCCCTTTGCCCTCCTGCATACCAAGGCTCGTGCCGCACCTCAAGAAAGGCCTTCCGTAAAGTGGTACCGGAGGCCCGGTGTTGCACCCGTCTGCCCGAGAACGCGACGTCCCACACAGATCCACAGGTACGACCTGGCGTGCTAAGAAGTAGTACGCCCCACAGGCCTGAACGGCGCCTCGCACCGTGAGCTGCATCAGACCCCGGATCACCACAACCCTCCATACCGTCCCGCTCACCCGCCTCGCACCTCGAGGGGGCTCCGAACTGGATAGATCCTTCAGAGAACCGTTGGCCTCGTCCCGGGTCCGCCCTCACCAGTAGCCGCGCCTGAAACGCCTCGGACACTCAACGCAAGGTACACTTGAACTCTATCCCGAGTTCACATCGAATCCAGGGTCTGCAACGTTTGTTTTCCCTATTGCGTACCTTGCTGACCAAGAACACTTAAGAACAATTGCCTATTTAAATCTGGTGGCCCTCAATCGACTAAACGTTATATGGTCTTGTGATAATCCTGCATATGAAGTATTTTTACATAAAGTCTACGTATTTTTGATACAACCTTACGACTGGTGTCCGTCTGTGGTGGGTCAGTGGGTTTACTGTATGTGATCATAAATGCTTAACTAACTATCGCCCTGAGGATTAGCCTTGTCTGCTCGTGCCACGTAACCTAGAGGTTGAGCAGGGGTTATTCTTACGGAGTCGTTCCCTTGCCCTGACTAGAGGAGAAGGTCCCTGCTTGTCACAAGTGCATACCTGTGCCAACCAGAGACCTCTGATTCTAACATTGGCGGCAGCTGTGAGGATTTCGAATTTGCATTTATGATTTATGTACAGTGAATTACTGATCACCACGTAGTGAGAGCAGACCTATAACAAAGCCACAGATTTATTGTCTTGCCAAGAGATCTCGTATCGTCAAACCATGCCTGGTTCACTCCCCGTGAGAGCAGCCTCTATCATCTCTGGACTAGATGATGTCGATTGGGAAGGGCTTGAAAATTACAGAGTCGAGCAGCTCAAAAGTTTCTGCCTGAAGTTCCGAGTTGCCCAAACCGGGTGCAAAAACAAAGCCCAGATCATTAAGGCACTGAGAGTCTGGAAGGAGTCGAGAGAGCCAGAGAATCAGCTGGTGGTGGATCCACCAGATAACCTTGTCGAGGTACACGGAGGCCTGTCACCAGAGGAGCTGGCGGACAGGGCCGCGACCAGAGCGCATGAAGTCGAGATGGCAAGATTGAACGGACAGATGGCGATGGCGGAGAAGAAACTCCAGCTAGAGCATGAGATACGAATCAAAGAATTAGAGCTGAAATCAAAAAGCTTGGACACAGCTCCTGGTGGCAGCACAACGCCGGTGCAGGTAGAGTCAAGGGTCTACGTACCGAAAGATGTGGTGAAAGAATACTTTAAGGGGGATGACATAGGGCAGTGGTTTCAGGCCTGCGAGGTAGCCATGTCCTCCCACCGGGTCCCTGAGAGAGATTGGGGAGCAGGGTTGTGGGGGCGGTTCCTTACTGAGGGGCGGGACACCCTGCTAGATCTTCCTTCCGAGGTGTACAATTCCTACCCACACATGAAAGATGCCTTAATGACCAGGTTTGGGTTAACCCGGAGATGTACCGACAGAGGTTTAGGGGTTGTACTAAGATTCCTGGGGGTACTTATGTGGAGTATGTGACCTTTTTCTGCAGAGCGCTGGATGGTTGGGTGAAGGGTAGCAATGTGAATGATTTTCAAGGGCTTCTTGATTTAATGGCGTGGGAGCACTTGTCCGCGCATTGTTTTCCTGAGCTATGCCAGCACCTGATCGATAGCAAGCTGTCCAACCCGAGGAAGCTTGCTGAGGAAGCGGACCGCTGGCTCAGCACCAGGGTCCACAAGGGTCCAGTGGGAGACTCAGCCAAAGGTGGGCGGGGTCCCCAGCAGAAGAGTGGTGGGGACAGGGGAAAACAGAAAGGGTTCCAAAAAGGCCCCCAAAGTAATCCCCAAGGGAACCAAGGGAAAGGTTCTCAGCCTCCTCCACCCCTGAAGCCGACCGGGGCCCTGACAGGTAAACCTGTTCAGAGAGGGCCCATCACCTGTTACAGGTGCGGCGACCAGAACTACCTACCCAGTAACACTAAGAAATATAGGCAGGTAGTGACCATCAACGGTAAGAAGGCGGAGGCTCTTCGAGACACAGGAGCCAGTGTGACTGCCGTCCGGCAGCACTTGGTGTCTCAGGAGCAGGTGGTACCGCACGCCTACTGAAGGGTTGTCAATGCTGACAATTCTGAGAACTATGTAAATAAAACAATATCCCAACTGGTAACAATTGAAGACAATAATAAGAATATGAAAACATTATCCAAGGAGAAACAAGGAGGCTCTATTTGATTTATAGGGTGTACTTAAAGCATAATTTTACTAAACATTTTTCATGCAGTAAACAAGTACATTTACAGTTAATTATCAGCACTGCAAGTTGTAATTCAAGGATAACAACCCAAGGTTGTACAAGGTGCGCGAGTGACAAAGTGAGTAACACTACGGCGACACAAGTGACAGAGTGGTCAGCGTGGGCGGCGCAAGGTGTTGGTGCATACTTATATACAGTGAATAAAAACAAAACAAAGCGGCTTCCATATGATTCAGCAGATCTATTTTCTTTTTTGGTATTCTTGGGATAACCACTGTGTAAGGGGCGCCTATGATCTGGCTGATGAGTCGACGGCGTTTCGATCCATAGAAATTAGGATCATCTTCAGGACTATACGGGTTGGTGGCAGTGCTGTAAGGGGAGAAACGGAGGGTTCAGAAAGGGAACGTAATGGCGGAGGAGAGGGGGCGGGGGCGCGGGGGGGTGGTTGGGTAGGTAGGGATGGATAATTGATGTAGTCGGTGGTGGAGAACTCACCGAGGGGAAAATCAAGTCCACATTCCATCAGTATGCTGTCAGCCGCGCTGACTCCTGATCCGCCTCCCAGCCGTACGAGCATATCTTAGCAACCACACCCACCCTCCTCATTCCCCGGCTCCCGCCCCTGCTTCACTAGCCTATCCCCGCTGAGCTTACGAATGCGTGTTGTTACGCGTCACCGATAGCTTCCCACCGTCCTATCTCTACTTAGCTCTGTCCAAATCCCTTTGGTTGCCCTAGCAACGCCCGACAGCTTTCTATTCGCGCTGGGTTCCCTCGAGGAAGGTACGTCTCACGGCTTTACGCCGCCCTTTGATATCGGTCCTTTTACAGTGCCCCGCTCTGATCCCTCTCCCTTGCCTTCAGATTTATTCGCCTCACCGCGCCGATCACTCCTGGTTCGGATCGCTTTTCCTACGGACCACGCGGCATTGAGTGCCTCTTCACCCTGGATGTGCAATTAATTGACTCCACGTCCGTCTGGGTAAGTTGACTACTCCTGCATGTCATTCCTTGCCTTGCAAGCCCTTCCGTACCCTCCTCTAATGTGGATTCACCCTTGTTCCACAGATCCTTAATCCCCGGAGCCTCCATCGACTCCCCCAGTTTTCCGGATGCCCATCCGGGCACCCGATTCCCGTGCAGCTAAGTGGATTTCTCCCACTACTCCGGTTTGATGTCCACGGCCTACCAGCTGCGCCCCTCGGTGAGTTCTCCACCACCGACTACGTCAATTATCCATCCCTACCTACCCAATCATCACCCCCCCGCACGTCCCCGCCCCCCTCCGCCATTACGTTCCCTTTCTGAACCCTCCGTTTCTCCCCTTACAGCACTGCCACCAACCCGTATAGTCCTGAAGATGATCCTAATTCCTATGGATCGAAACGCCGTCGACTCATCAGCCAGATCATAGGCGCCCCTTACACAGTGGTTATCCCAAGAATACCAAAAAAGAAAATAGCTCTGCTGAACCATATGGAAGCCGCTTTGTTTTGTTTTTATTCACTGTATATAAGTATGCACCAACACCTTGCGCCGCCCACGCTGACCACTCTGTCACTTGTGTCGCCGTAGTGTACTCACTTTGTCACTCGCGCACCTTGTACAACCTTGGTTTGTTATCCTTGAATGACAACTTGCAGTGCTGATAATTAACTGTAAATGTACTTGTTTACTCCATGAAAAATGTTTAGTAAAATGATGCCTTAAGCACCCCCTATAAATCAAATAGAGCCTCCTTGTTTCTCCTTGGATAATGTTTTCATATCCCTATTATTTGTCTTCAATTGTTACCAGTTGGGATATTGTTTTATTTACATAGTTCTCTACCCCAATCCCAACAAGGTTGATGGGTCTTTACTCCTGTTTATTCATTCACGACAATTCTGAGAGCCAGTGTCCGATGGCTCAGGTTCCCTTTGAGTGGGGGGGGGGGGTCTCTGGTACTCTGCAGGTCGCTGTGGGGACCTCCATGCCTGTAGATTGTTTGCTAGGGAACGATTTGGAGAACTCCCCTTGGGGAAAGTTGGAGAAAACGACTCATCTGCGGATGGTGGGTCTACCCGACTGGGCGTGCGTGACTACCCGGTCTATGGCAGCCAGTAGGGGTGTTGAAGAAGTCCTGGAGCCTGAAGGAGAGGCCCAGGGACCGGCCTTAGAGAGAAGGTGCAGGGGGCGCGGACAGCCGGCCCCCGAAGTTCCCGAGGCCCAGGAGGAGGCAGACCTCGAGGGGGATGCCCTGGAGCCTACCGGGGAACAGATTGCCGAACTGGGGGACCTTCCTGAGCTGACCCATTGGCAGCAAGAAGGAGGCCCCTGGACGGAGGAATTCTGCAAGGAGCAGAAAAGTGCTCTTCTCTGGTGGGTATGCGGCAGCAGGCTGCAGACCAGGCCAATGGTGTTCAGTCCGGAAAACACTTAGTCTACTGGGAGAACGACCTCCTATATTCAGAGCCTAAGGCTGCTGAACCTGGTTCAGCCCGTGCGCTGGTGGTACCCTAGAAGTTCAGAGCCTTCCTACTGGGGCTGGCTCACGATGTGCCGTTAACAGGACATTTGGGGATGGACAAGACCTATGACAGGCTTGTCACCCACTTCTATTGGCCCCAAATGCACAGGAGCTCAGATGCTCACTGTAGGACCTGCCAGACTTGCCAGGCAAGTGGTAAGAACAAGGCTCCCCTCCAACCATTCCCCGTCGTAAGTACCCCATTCCAGCGAGTGGGAATTGACATTGTGGGGCCTCTGGACCCCAAGACAGCCATGGGCAACAGGTTCATCCTGGTCTTGGTGGACCATGCCACCCGGTACCCTGAAGCCATCCCTCTGAGGACAGTGATGGCCCCCGTGGTGGGACGAGCACTGATGGGAATTTTCTCCCGAGTAGGATTCCCTCTAGAGGTGGTGTCAGACCGGGGCACCAATTTCATATAGAAGTATATGAAATCCCTTTGGCAAGAGTGTGGTGTAACCTACAAGTTCACCACCCCCAAGGAAACGGGTTGGTTGAGAGATTCAACCAAACCCTAAAAGGCATGATCATGGGCCTAGAAGGACCAATGAGGCGTAAGTGGGACGTCCTCTTGCCATGCCTGCTCTTTGCATACCGAGAGGTACCACAGAAGTCGCTCGGGTTCAGTCCCTTCGAACTTTTGTACGTCACCCGGTCCGAGGACCTCGGAGTCTGGTTAGGGAAGGCTGGGAGCAATCTCCCCAGAGTGTATACAGTTACATGCTGGCCTTCCGAAACCAGACCAGGCGATTCAGGCAACTTGCTGAGGCAAACCTGGAAGCCAGCCCGGAAGAGATGAAGCGGTGGTACGACCAGAATGACACTCTGGTAGAGCTTCAACCTGGACAAAAGGTGTGGGTCTTGCCCCCAGCGGAGCCTTGTGCACTTCAGGATAAGTGGACAGGTCCATTTGAGGTTGTGAAGCGCAGGAGTCCTGTCACCTACCTGGTGAATTTGCAATCTCCCAGGAACCCTTTGAGGGTCCTACATGTTAACCGCCTTAAGCCCCACTTGGAGAGGTCCGAAGTGCGCATGCTCTTGGCGGCAACTGATGACGGAATGGAGGAGGAGACCGAACCTCTTCTGGACCTCTTGGTAGCCTCCGAGCGAGATGGGCCAGTAGACGGAGTTAACCTCTCACCCTCCTTGACCCCTGAGCAACAGAGTGACTTCCGCCAGCTGCTGGGGCAGTTCCCTGACTTGTTCTCCCTGGTTCCTGGTGTCACAGATTGGTGCGTCCATGATGTGGACACAGGAGACAGTTTGCCGGTGAAGCACAAGGCTTACCGCGTGACTGACAGGGTAAGAGCCTGCATCAAGGAGGAAGTCTCGAAGATGTTTGCTCTTGGGGTGATTGAGTCCTCCAGCAGTCCTTGGGCTAGCCCAGTGGTCTTGGTCCCGAAGGCTGCAACGCCGGGAGCCACACCCGAACTCTGGTTCTGTGTGGACTATCGAGGACTCAATTCGGTCACGAAGACCGACGCGCATCCCATCCCTAGAGCTGATGAGCTCATCGATTGGTTGGGGGCTGCCCGGTATCTCAGCACGTTTGACTTAACGTCTGGGTACTGAGGGATCGCCTTAACTGACGGGGCCAAAGAGAGGTCAGCGCTTTCAACCCCAGATAGGCATTTCCAGTTCCGGGTTATGCCATTTGGGATTAAGGACGCCCCTGCCACCTTCCAGAGGTTGGTCAACCAGGTGTTGGTTGGACTGGACGCGTTCAGAGCCGCCTACCTGGACGACATCGCAGTGTTCAGCAGTAGGTGGGAAGAACACTTGCGACACCTATGGGAAGTGTTGATGGCACTGCGCAAGGCAGGCCTCACGATCAAGGCAAACAAGTGTCAGATCGGGCAGGGTTCCGTGGTGTACTTGGGATACCAAGTTGGGAGCGGCCAGGTGGCGCCCCTTCAGCCCAAGATTGAGACCATCCTGGCTTGGGAACCCCCCCAAGACCCAAACGGAGGTGAGGACCTTCCTAGGACTCACCGGGTACTACAGGAGGTTTGTCAAGGGGTACGGCAGCATCGTTACCCCCTTGACAGAGCGGACTTCGAAGAAACAGCCCCGGAAAGTGATCTGGACTGACGCCTGTCAAGAAGCATTTGACACCCTGAAAACTGCCATGTGCACGGCGCCCGTGCTCCTGGTTCCTGATTTCTCCAAAGAGTTCCAAGTGCAGACAGATGCTTCAGAGCATGGGGTAGGGGCTGTTCTTTCACAGATGACTGAGGAGGGCTGGGACCAACCTGTAGCCTACATCAGTCGGAGGTTACTTCCACAAGAAAGGAGGTGGAGTGCGAATGAGCGAGAAGCTTTCGCTGTGGTCTGGGCATTGAAGAAGCTAAGACCCTACTTGTTTGGGTCTCACTTCCGAGTTCAGACAGACCACAGGCCCCTCAGATGGTTGATGCAGATGAGGGGGAGAACCCGAAACTGTTGAGGTGGTCCATTTCCCTACAGGGTATGGACTTCACTGTGGAACACCGCCCTGGCATAGACCACGCCAATGCTGACGGTCTGTCAAGGTTTTTCCGCCTTAGTGATGAGGAACTCCCTGGGGTAGGGTAGTTCTCCTCACGTTTCAGCTGGAGGGGACACGTGTTAAACCTGGCACCTTGGCGTGAGTCTCCCACTTTTTGCTGATGTGCCTCAGATGTTTTGCTGGTGTTCGCTGCTCAGGGCACTGCGCCACGGCCAGTCCGTGCCGCAGTGCAAGTGCTCCCAATATAAAGTGTATCCGTAATTGATTTCCATGATTGGCTTATTTGGTTTACTGTCAGTCCCAGTAACGTGCACGAGGAGTGCCGGTGTTTGTAGATACAAATGCTGCTAGTGGGCCTGCAGCGCTGGTTGCGCCACCCACAGAAGCGGCCTCGTAAAATGTGTCTTGGGTCTGCCATTGCAGACCCTGCGTACAGTCTGGTACTGCCACGCTGACTGCGCAAGTGCCCACGCTTGCCAGTCCCTAAACCTTCCCTAAAAACTTCATATCAGTCACCCCTATGGTAGGCCTACGGGCAGGGTGCATTGTAAGCGTAAGCTAGGACAAGCCATGATGTGTGTGGCTTGTCCTAGTAGTGAATTACTGCCCTTTTCGTTCTTCACTATTGAAGGGCTGCCTGTTCTCTTAGGCCAAGATGAGCTGCCGGAATTATTACACGCTATAGTCCCGGCAGGCTCAGGGAACACGGTGGCACGTCAAGTTTAGTATGCCTGAACTCAGAATAATAAAATACTTCCTTTAGCAAGGTTTATTTTAATGTCCTGTGTTTGCAAATGCTACTTTTAGAAAATTAGCCTTTGCTCGCATAACTATTTCAGCCCGCCTCTGCCAGGATGTGTATCTGCTGTCTGGGTTTGTGTGAGTGACAGGGCTGGGGAATTCCCGGGGACAGTCGGGGTTACCAGGTGGTGAATAGGGTGCTTACACCAGGATGGGTGGGCGGAGTAGTCCTTGACTCTGAATAGGGTTGTGCTCCACCACCACAATGCTGGCTCCACCTCCTGTGGAGCGTCTGATGTCCCTGCCCTGCACCCTGAAAGAAGACGGCAGCTTCCTGTCAACAGAGTGCTCCAAAACTGGGTTGAACCAGGCTCAGGTCCCCTGGCCTGCAAAGACAAAAGAAACTGAGTATAAATATAGGAGCCCTGCGACTAGCAAATCAGATCCTGTTTTGACCACGACGAACCTCTGCCTGACTAGAAGGACCAGAAGAAGCTGAAGGAAGGAAACCGGTCTTTGCCCTGAAGGACTGGCCTACAGTGGTACCTTGCTAAGAACAGAGAGGATAAGACCAGAGAGGACTTTGAAGACTTGTGCCTGAAACGATCTCCAAGGGCTTGATCTCGAGCTTGCCCCCTGAACGGAACCCCAGGACCATTGGGTTCTATTCTGCCTGTGCCCGTCTGCTGTTGGGCCTTTAGTTCTTATTCCCTCGCCGGAGTTGTGACTAGGGTGCCTTCGCCCCTCCTAAGGTCGTGACAGCTCGGAGCCTGGTCGCCCCGCCGCAGAGAGCCCCGCTCAAGCTTGAGTCGCTCTCCGCCTCAGTGCCGGGCCGCCCGCTCTCCTGTCACCTCGCCTGCTACGGAGCGCATTATGTGCCTCTCATCTTCTCCCGCCGGAATCTGCACGGAGCGCATCTGATAGCCTCAGACAGTCCGTACGTCGTAACGTACCCGACTGTCTCACTTTGCTCTCCTGCATACCAAGTCTTGTGCCGCAACTCGAGAAAGGCCTTCCGTACAGTGGTACCGGAGGCCCGGTGTTGCACCCGCCTTGCACCTCAAGGGGGCTCCGAGCTGGAAAGATCCTTCGGAGAACCATTGGCCTCGTCCCGGGTCTGCCCTCAGCAGTAGCCGTGCCTGAAACGCCTCGGACACTCAACGCAAGGTACACTTGAACTCTATCCCGAGTTCACATCGTATCCAGGGTCCGCAATGTTTGTTTTCCCTGTCGTCGTACCTTGCTGACCAGGAACACTTAAGAACAATTGCCTATTTAAATCTGGTGGCCCTCAATCGACTAAACGTTATATGGTCTTGTGATAATCCTGCATATGAAGTATTTTTACATAAAGTCTACGTATTTTTGATAAAACCTTACGACTGGTGTCCGTCTGTGGTGGATCAGTGGGTTTACTGTATGTGATCATAAATGCTTAACTAACTATCGCCCTGAGGATTAGCCTTGTCTGCTCGCACCACGCAACCTAGAGGGTGAGCAGGGGTTATTCTTACGGAGTAGTTCCCTTGCCCTGACTAGAGGAGAAGGTCCCTGCTTGTCACAAGTGCATACCTGTGCCAACCAGAGACCTCCGATTCTAACACCATGATATGGCACAGTTAATTTGACTATTATTGAAAAACTATTATGGGTATTTTACAAGATGAAACTACCTCCTAGAGCTGCATAGTACGAGGCACTTAATGCATGGGAGCGTGTTGCTGATGTCAAGGAAAAAGAAGTAACAGGTTAGAGTCAGAAAGGCAGTATGTACTTGTGCAGAAGCTAAATGGGATGCCGCACAACAAAAATGGAGAACTGATATGATTAGAGAAGCTAAGTTATATCCTGCATTAAGGAGTGAGGAACCTCTGAAAGAGAAAAAGGATGAAGTAGAGTGTGCAGAGGGAACAGATGAAGATGGTGATTCTAGTGATGACTTTTTGGATATGTTGTCAACCCGCCCACCTCCTTATAATTTGAACCAGCCTAAAGGAATGAGTGGTTTTGTTACCAGTAGACTCCACCACCCCTATAAATAAGAGTCAGAAACTTATGGGAGAGACTTCAGGGATTTGTGCTCCTGTTAACTCTGTTTTTAATACCCCAAATGCGATAACTGTTCCAGTTACTATTGTTCCTGCAGTTCCCTTGTATAAACTTGGGTCGTTAGAGGCTAGGACACATGCTTTGACAGTTCTTACTGTTTAAAATATGACCTGCTGTTCCTGTTTCTTCCAGATGGGTAGGCATGGGAAGAACTGGTTTGGTATTGAATATGGTGACATCCCCATATGTTGCCCCAGTATTTTCGGTAATGAATCAGACAGGACAGCGACGGACACAAGAATACTACTGTATGTAATTGTATTACATGTCCCCTTCCCAGCTATTTTCCTATGGTGCCCATGGGGCTGTTTGTATGGCTGTTTTGGAAAACCAATACAAATTTGTTTAAAAAAAATAATGAATCAGACAGGACATACTCCCGTAGAGGTGACCACTCAGAGGTCACAAAATTCCCATATGTCTATTTTGGTATTCACCTCCGTGAATTTTAAGTTGTAGTCCTTGGGAAGGAATAGTACCCAATACCTCTGGAGTCCAAAATGGTGTTAATTCACAAGTATTCTATGATTTTCCAGTGGGTCCCCACAAGAAGCTGAGAGTTCAGGAAAGAGCAGAGAAATCCAATCTCCAGGAAGGGAGAATGCAGAGAATGATGTAAAATTACATAAGATGATTTCATGAAACCTTGATCTTTCGAAACTAGATACTTATTAAGAGAACAAGCAAATGTATGTGCAAGGCTATTACTAAATATGCAGGCCAAGCTCATGATGAGCTGTCTGAATTAGCTCAGTGTATGATGTGGATTTAAATAGGACCAAATCCTGACAGAAGTGTTACTGTGTATGTTTTGAGGAAAACAATATCACTAGTATGAGAACTTCAGGAATGAAACTGCAAATTAAAGAATTAATTGGTAGCATTCAGAAATGGAGTGAACCCGACAAGTGGGAAGGCAGATTGGCAAAGAAGAAAGATGCAAAGAAAATTAAGGGAGAGCCGCCTCCATTTTAGATAAATGGAGAAGATGCTTCAAAATTCCCATTGACAAAAATTCCTTGTAGAGGTTATGTTCCTGTGCTGTTGAGTAGGAGTGATCTTGCATCATGCACAAATAATTTCCTCAAATTGAAAGAAGCCAGTGGAGTGATACATTCAGGTTGATCTTTTTGTGAAGATTTCACAGGTATTGTGGATAGATTTGAACACCGTTTTATGACATTGTGGTACAATTGTGGTACAGAGTGGTTTGTTGGCAGAATGTAAAGTAGCTGTATAGTTGCCAGAAAATGACCTACAGTGAAACCCAGTATTCCCCTTTCACACTTGATAAAGTATCAACAGGATATTACCTTTTTGAAAAGAAAGATACCAGCAAAGGACATGGATAGGGTTAAGATTGACTTGACTCAGAAGCCTAAAGAGACTGTGCAAATGTTAAAGCAGCACAGTGGAATGGAGAATCTAGAATCTAAAGTTATGAGAAGTTTTCTGTCCTGGTTGTGACAGGAATGAGACCTGGGCTGAGCATGATTATTAAACAGCATTTGATTTGTTGGCAGACTAAGTTGATGCTGGCTCGCAAAATATTGTGGTGATGAATTGGAAATGAAACAAGCAGTTGAAGCAGAAGTTGATGCTAGCACAGATGAAAACAGAGAGGGGAAGACAGAGTCAACCTTATATAGGGAATGTTGGCGCTATGCAAGGTGTATATACGCAGGGAGTTTCTATGATGCGAGGTGGAAATGATTATTCACAACAGGGTAGAGAACTTGGTGTCCCGATCGACCAGGGAACTGGAACTGATGTTGCCACATTAGAAACCTAATCCCTGTCATTATTGTAACAAGTTAGGGCACTGGAAGAGGGAATGTCATCTTAATCGTAACATAGCAATGAATGAGAATCAAGTTCAAAATTCAGGGTTTGAACAGACACAGATTAGCAACCCCGTACAAACACAAAATGTGTTGAGACAGAGAATGCAAAGCCCTAATGTACAACAAATTCCAGTGATGCAAGATCCTCAAGCCCCGATTCTACAGCAAAATGTAAATGGTCCTAGATTTAATCCTAACCAAGTTCCATATTTTAATCCAAATTCCTACCAGAACCAACACCTGTTTTATCAATTTACTGTGTTTGACATACTTGATGGTTATGGTTCAGATCAGTTACAATGACTGTGCCAGAGGGTGGTGGAAGATTGCATGCTAGGTGCAGTCTTAGAGTTGGACGTCATTGGTTCATTTGTAGAAGGTGAGATGAATGGCCACCCAGTATCATTCTTGATTGACACTGTTGCTACCCGTTCCACTGTTAGCACAGCGGAAATTCTAAACCTACCTCTTTGCGGAAAAAGAATTCAAGTTGTGGGAGTTGAAAATGAAGAGGTGACAAATATATTGACGCAAAAAATGTCTGTTAAAGTAGGCTCTTTGAAGAGAGCCACCAGTTCGTGGTGTGTGATTCTAGTCCTGTAAATCTTTTAGGACAAGACGTACAATGCAAGATAAATTGTACCACCCATTGCACGCCGAAGGGTGTGGAGTTTCAGACACATGATGAAGAAGTGGATTTTAAATCTGAAGTGTGCTTTGAACTTGCTTTGCCATTGAATAGGCTGACATGATTTGTCATTGGCATGATCTCTAAACTGAACTTTGATCTGTGCTTTCATTAGAGACAGTTGAATGAACACTGTTTATGAAGTAAGAAGATTCCCTAGAATCTGCAGGAGGAGCATAAGGGTGTTAAAGAAAATGGAGAAGGGTCAGAGACAACTCACGAAAACTTTGTAAATAGACTCATCATACGATTTATGGACTTTGTCATCTGCTTGCTGCTTTTTCCTGCCCAACGGTCTGATTCTAGCGAAGTCATGGAACCTAGAAACATTAATAGGGGTAGGCGTATATTAGCATGCCTATTAATAGCTGTAATTGAAGGACTAATTGTTTTGCTTCGAGAACAATATTCACTGACACATCCAAATTCAGTTGAGATTAGAGCTAGAACTAACCCTAGGACCTCAATTCAGCTTGCATACATTTGAGTTTTTCACATAGCATGTAGATTCATCCAGAGGAGATTTATCATCAAACATTTTTTTTAAGTTGCTTTATGAGTACATTGAAACAATGGATGGAAAGGACTGCAATGTCTGTACGCAGTTACCCTCATCAGCTGCAGAAGGTATTACCGACCATCACCTTCCTCTTACATATGGTGTTATATATAGTCTATTAATGAGCCATTTGTATGGAAAGGGCTATTTCCAGTATTTTTTGGTGCTTTCATAAGTTCCTTTGTTTACATTTTAATCACCATCCCAAGGCTAAAGAAATGGAAACAGATGATACATTCTTTAAAACCATATTAGTGTTAGATACTGCTTATTCTCGAATCTATGACATAATATTGACAGACAGAATATCTAAATACAAAAATATCGACACAAAAATATCGAAGTCAAAAATATCGGAGTTATATCTTCATAAAGGTAAGTACAAAAATATCGAAAATTTAATATCGTAGTACAAAAATATCGAAATTAAAAATATCGTTTTTTAAATGTATTAATAATAATGTAAAAATAATTTTAAAATACATATAATTTTACAAATATTAAATAAAAACATTAACACATATTTAACATTTTTTAACTAATACATATACATTTAAAATAAATTAAAAACCCTACATATAAATTAATATATATACGTACTCCACATATTGCAACAGTAGGAAAATCGTTGGATAGCGTAGGGGTAAAAATTACTATTCCCACTCCAGAGGGTGCAACAGTAGGGAAAGCGTTGGATAGCGTAGGGGTTTAAATTACTATTCCCACTCCAGAGGGTGCTACAGTAGGGAAAGCGTTGGATAGCATAGGGGTAAAAATTACTATTCCCACTCCAGAGAGTGCAACAGTAGGGAAAGCATTGGATAGCGTAGGGGTAAAAATTACTATTCCCACTCCAGAGGGTGCAACAGTAGGAAAAGCGTAGGATAGCGTAGCGGGAAAAATTACTATTCCCACTCCAGAGGGTGCAACAGTAGGGAAAGTGTTGGATAGCGTAGGGGTAAAAATTACTATTCCCACTCCAGAGGGTGCTAAACTAGGGAAAGCATTGGATAGCGTAGGGGTTTAAATTACTATTCCCACTCCAGAGGGTGCAACAGTAGGGAAAGCGTTGGATAGCGTAGTGGTAAAAATTACTATTCCCACTCCAGAGGGTGCAACAGTAGGGAAAGCGTTGGATAGCGTAGGGGTAAAAATTACTATTCCCACTCCAGAGGGTGCAACAGTAGGGAAAGCGTTGGATAGCGTAGGGGTTAAAATTACTATTCCCACTCCAGAGGGTGCAACAGTAGGGAAAGCGTTGGATAGCATAGGGGTAAAAATTACTATTCCCACTCCAGAGGGTGCAACAGTAGGGAAAGCGTTGGATAGCGTAGGGGTAAAAATTACTATTCCCACTTCAGAGGGTGCAACAGTAGGGAAAGCGTTGGATAGCGTAGGGGTAAAAATTACTAGTCCCACTCCAGAGGGTGCAACAGTAGGGAAAGCGTTGGATAGCGTAGGGGTTTAAATTACTATTCCCACTCCAGAGGGTGCAACAGTAGGGAAAGCGTTGGATAGCGTAGTGGTAAAAATTACTATTCCCACTCCAGAGGGTGCAACAGTAGGGAAAGCGTTGGATAGCGTAGGGGTAAAAATTACTATTCCCACTCCAGAGGGTGCAACAGTAGGGAAAGAGTTGGACAGCGTAGGGGTAAAAATTACTATTCCCACTCCAGAGGGTGCAACAGTAGGGAAAGCGTTGGATAGCATAGGGGTAAAAATTACTATTCCCACTCCAGAGAGTGCAACAGTAGGGAAAGCGTTGGATAGCGTAGGGGTAAAAATTACTATTCCCACTCCAGAGGGTGCAACAGTAGGGAAAGCGTTTGATAGCGTAGGGGTAAAAATTACTATTCCCACTCCAGAGGGTGCAACAGTAGGAAAAGCGTAGCATAGCGTAGCGGTAAAAATTACTATTCCCACTCCAGAGGGTGCAACAGTAGGGAAAGCGTTGGATAGCGTAGGGGTAAAAATTACTATTCCCACTCCAGAGTGTGCAACAGTAGGGAAAGCGTTGGATAGTATGGGGGTAAAAATTACTTCCCACACTACTCCCCCTTTAACACACAACACACTACACATACAAAAAATACAATTATTATACATTTCTATTAATCAATTATTAACAATTAATATTACTAAATTGATGTAATTATAAATGAACTAATTAACACATATTAATTACTAATTAATTAACAATAAATACCAACAAATAAATACAATCTCTTTAATTAATTACATTTAATTATATCACACCCTATCCCCCTATAAACACACAACCCACTACACAAATAAATCACATCATTTAATCACTTAATAATTATTAATTACCAATTAATTATTAATTAACAATAACAAAAACATTAAATATATTAGCACATTAACTCTAATTAATTTAATTAAATAATTCATATTATTTAATTACCAATTAATTATTAATTAACAATAACAAAAAATTAAATATATTAGCACATTAACTCTAATTAAGTTAATTTACTAATTAATATTATTTAATTACCAATTAATTAACAATAAAAAATTATATATATTAAAACATTAACTCTAATTAATGTAATTAACTAATTAATATTAATCAATTACCAATTAATTATAAATTAAAAATATTTACAAAAATATATTAAATAATTATTATTAAATTACTTCCCACCCTATTCCCCTATAAACCCACAACCCGCTCTGATACTAAAACGCAAAATGTAAACAAATGTACTAATTTTCAAACATACATTACAAAACATATTTAACAAACATATTAACAACATAATAAAATACATAACAATAAACAAAATTTCGATATTAGTAAATTTCGATATTAGTAACATACACACCTTAAAAAACGATATTCTGTCTGTCGATATTTTGGACATCGATATTCTATACCATCGAAATTAAAACATCGATATTATTGTATATCGATATTTTAATTTCGATATTTTGTCTCACTACCCTTATTCTCATAGGAACAATTCAACTTGTATCCTAACTGATATTGAAAATACAATTTCAGATTCAGTAGAAGACAAGAGAAGAAGAATAAATACTCCTTGGAAAACAGGATGGGGTCAAAGATATAGATGTTAATGGGCTAAAAATTTATGACAGCACCAACAGTGAGGGGTTAGGCCTGCACTAACTTTAGTTTAGAGGCACAAGGAAAAGCAATGTGTGCGAAAACTCAAATCAACATTAAAATATGGGGAGAAGTGATTGTGATCACATTTTGGCCATTCATGGGAGGACAAGATCCTGTTATTCTTGGAGTTTAATATGTTTGTGGGGATCAAGCCTATTTAACATTACCTCAAGGTTGGTATGGCACATTTTATTTGGCAATAGTCTTCCTGAAGATATATCGTGTAGGACATTTAGATGAGCCTCTTTGGAGTTCATACACTAGAACCAGAAGAAGCAGTAGAGGTACTGAAACAGTGGGAGATGTATTTGGTGCATTGATTCCTTTTGTAGAAGTAGTTTTGAATGATGTTACAATTAGAAAGTGTTCCACTATATTTGCTAAGGCATCCACTAGTATTGCCAATTTATTGTTAGCTGTGGGCACTGAAATGATAACTGTATGGTTGATTGTAATGCAGACTCGCCTTGCAATGAACATCCTTTTCACGAAACAGTGCAGTTCTGACTCCATCCTTGCATGTCACTAAAATGCATTTCTATACATGCATTTGACATACTCACTGTGTGCCTTAACATGTGTGAAACATTTAAACTCATTACTGAAATATATTCCCTATAGAACTAGAGCTCTATAAATGTGTGCACTAATGTTCGGTTAAAATTAAATTACGTATTTGTATTTAACGTCTACACTTCAAGCTATATTTGCAATTATAAACATGCATTCACTTTTTGAATTCTTAAAAGTTGCACATGTGTATGCATAGCATGTATTCTAAGTACACATTGAGGAGCCTATTTATGAAAACCCTGCATCACTTTTGCACCACATAAGGTGGTACATGTGTGACACAGGGCTTTGAATCAGATTCATGAAGCCAATTAAAGCCACCCTCCCTGACTTTGAGTGGTCTCGTAAATCTTGAGTATGGCACACAGCACACATTGCTGCATTGCCTTACTCTGTGCTTAGGAGACATTCCATGGGCGTTGCAGTGGGTTTTCCAACACAACACCCATGGATTTTACTGTACCCCAGATTTACTAAATCATGTAAACCTGGGGAAGCCCCACATTTGATGGCTCCCGAGGTAAGGCTTAACAATGAGATTTATTTTTTCGATCTCCTTATTTTTTTGTCAATCACTATGTGTGCTGCAGAATGAGAAACATGTCTTTAATGATGTCCCTTACTGCTCAAAAGCAATTCTGCATGCAACAGAGTCACTCTCGCATGCAGGATTGAGAGTGCCTACATTGGCGTTAGGCGGCCGAAATGGGGCCAGCACAGGAAGAAAGGATTAGAATGCACCATATTGTATAAATACAGTGCATTCCTGCTCTTTCACATTGGAGTAGGGCAGTGCAGCAAGGCCTATGCCAAATCCAATAAACGAAGGCCTAAATGCATAACTAAAGTTGAGCTGACAATAGGCCAAAGTCGATAAACATTTTGCTTTGCAAGCATGTTTTTTTCTTTTCCTTGCAAGTTCATAATCATGAGTTATGTTAGCTAGAGAGAAAGGCTTATTGTCTGTATTAAGCTGGCGATAGAGAAGCTTGAAAGGAAATTTGGCAGTGAACGTTAATCATTTTCCAAGATGGTCAAGGCGGAGAACGACAGTTTCAGTTTGATACGACGTGAACCTGAAGCCATTTTGCAGATGCACTCAAGTAGTGTTCTGATTGATCCCTGGTGGTGTGAAGACAAGAATGTTTTTTAGTCTCCTGTTACTTTTAATTGGTGTTCTGGTGGTTAGAAGAGATTCCCTTCAGACTTCGAGCGGTACAGACCTCTCTGCTTGCTCTATTCTTGCAAGTGTGAAGCTTTAAGCTAAGCACTTATTTCCTTTTTCTTTAGACTTCTACTGGAGTGTGATCAGGCATATGCCTTCCTTTATGTGCTCGATTTGGAGATCCTTGATAGATGACCCTATATTTGATCTATGTTTAGAAGAGAGAAGGGAAGTTTCTTTATGGAACACCTGCTAGCTTTAATTTGTGCTTATACAATTGTGATTATTGTAATTTGATATGTCATTCTATTGCACCTTCACCTACGTCAGCTTACCTATTTCTGCATTTATTGAACTTATCCTCAGTTTGCATGTATACTGTATTGATTGGTTATCCAAAATAAAACCCTTTAACTAGATTCAGTGATTCCTGCTCCTTATTATGGAGTTACATTGGCTTCACAAATTGTATGAAGCCAACGTATTGTTGATGTTTTCTCCTTTTCAGTGCTTCACGTCAGCTAGCAAAGGTCCATACGACCAATGGAGAAAAAATCTATGATTAATTGACTAAGAGATTACACTGTAGTCCCACTGCTCCATCACTATTTTTCACTCTTTATATTTTGCCATATTATTTTATTTATTTATTTATTGTCTCTTTTATAGCGCACAGCTACCCCAACGGGGTGTCCCGGCGCTTCAGAGGGTGTGATCATTCTTTCTCCATCAGAATCAGCAGAATAGGTATGTTTTTAATGCCTTGCGGAAAGGAAGTTCTTCCTGAATTGAACGGATGGCCTGCGGGAGTTTATTCCAAAGGGAAGCGGCGCAAATTTGAAAAGTTTTTCCTCCAGAACGAGTCTTTCTGAATCGCGGAGTGGTCAGGAGATTTTTAGAGCTGGATCGCAGGAGTCTGATGTTTTTGTAGGGGCGTAAGATGGAGGAGAGATATGCAGAGCCCCTACCCTTAATAGCCCTATGAGTCAATGTAAGGGCTTTGAATTCCACTCTTTTTTTGTATCGGCAACCAATGAAGTGCACGGCGGTGTGGGGAGATATGTTCCCGAAGGGAAATCCCACACACCAATCGGACTGCCGCGTTCTGTACTGTTTGAAGCCGGTGGCAGAGGCCTGTAGCAAGTCCGGCATACAGACCATTGGCATAGTCCAGATGCGATGTAATCAGAGCTTGGACAATTGTTTTCCTTGTGTTGTTGGGTAAAAAGTTTATACGTTTCTTGACCATCCTTATTTTAGAAAAACAGGCGGCCGAGACTGTTTGCACTTGGGTGTGGAAGGAGAGGGTGGAGTCCCATCTAACTCCTAGATTTTTTACAGATTCTTTGGGGATGGGAGGAGTGCTCAGGTCGTGTGGCCACCACAGGTTGGAATCAAGGGGAGATGATTGGTAGAAAAAGAGGACCTCTGTCTTTCAAGCATTAAGTTGGAGACAGTTCTTATCCATCCAATGAGCAATTTTTCGTAAGCAGTTTTTTAAAGGATCGAATGTGAACTCAGAGATGGTATCATAGGAAAATAGCAGTTGGATGTCATCCGCATATGAGGTGGCTTTAATTCCAGATTGATCGATCAGCTCGGCCAAGGGGGAAAAATAAACATTAAAAAGAAGGGGGCTTAAGGAGGAGCCCTGAGGGACTCCCCACTTGAGTGGACGGTTTTCTGAGGTAAAAGGGGGAGTGTACACCGTCTGTGAACGGTTGGATAAGAAAGAGGATACCCATTTCAGGGCCTGGCCTTGGATGCCTTTGGAAAGTAGTCGGCCGAGGAGGACAGGGTGAGAGACGGTGTCGAATGCTGCTGATAAGTCCAGCAGCACCAACACCACCCTCGATCCTGCATCAAGTTTCCATCGAACCGTATCAGCCATCTCAATGAGTGCCGATTCCGTACTATATCCTCGTCTGAAGCCGTGTTGGGAGTTGTGGAATGACCCATGCTTTTCCAGGAAGTTTGCCAGCTGCTGTTGTACTAGTCTTTCCAGTACTTTAACTGGTGCTGGCAACAAGGAGATGGGCCTATAATTGGCTGGCTCATTAGGGTCCGTATTGGCCTTTTTCAAGATGGGAACAATACGTGCATGTTTCCACGAGTCTGGGAAAATACCAGTACTAAGTGAGTCGTTCCAGATACTGTTCAGAGCTGGATTGAGGATTGGGGCCAAGGCTTTATACTGCTTAGCCGGCCAGGGGTCAATTGGCGAGCCGGATCTACATTTTGCCAGTTCTGGTAAAGAGAGATCGAGAGATATCTCTTCAAAATCCGAAAAAATCTGGGAAGTTTTGAGGCAGGGTTTTGAGTGTACTAATGGGTTGTCAAAAGGGTCGGTGCGGTTATTACAGGGAAAGGAGGCATAAATGGTAGCATTTTTTCCTCAAAAAAGTCTGATAAACAATTACAGAGGGATTGTGATACCGGGGGTTGTCGTTGGAGGGCCAGGGGGTTTGTGAAGGATCTGACAGTATTGAAGATTTCTCTTGCAGAACCTTGAGCTCTATTAATTTTATCCTCTAGAAACTGTCTTTTATGATCGATAATCTTTTTCCTATAATTCTTGAGCGCTAGTTTCTATTTTTGTTTACTGTCTGGAGAGTAGGATTGCCTCCAACGTCTCTCCAAGCGTTTACAGGTGGTCTTACCCTTTCGTAGTTCATCAGAATACCAGGGAGCGGTGGGGGTGGAACGGAATGTTTTGATAGGCCTGATAGGGGCAATAGAATCTATTGCGGATAAGATCCATTCATTGAAGTTATTCAGCCTGGAATCTAAATCGATGGCCTTCCGGGGGGTGGTTGAGGCCAATTCCATTCCAAGGCTATCTGGAGAGATCTTGCTCCAATTGCGACCAAAGGTTTTAGCTGAAACTTGTGATCTGACTAGATAGGGGAAAGTTATAAAAAATTTAATAAAAAGGTGGTCAGACCAGGTCACAAGATAAGGGATATCAGTTATGAGATCTGTAAGATTAGAGCATATAAGGTCAAGAGTATGACCTGCTTTATGGGTAGGGCAGGAGATCAAAGAAGTTAGTCCACCATCTGAAAGTGTGGTGAGGAAATTAGAACTTATGGGGTCAGAGGTGTCCTCCACGTGGAGATTGAAATCTCCAAGTAGAGTGAAGTTGGCGTAGCAAGCGCTAGCTTGGAGAACATAGTCCAAAAAAACTGAAAGGAAGGAAACCTTTGACTTGGGGGGGCGGTATACCAATAAACCTGTGAGGGTAGTGTTGGCTGCAAGATGGATACAGAAAGGGATAGCCTCTATGGATTCTATTTGATCATAAGGGAAGGAAGAGATGGTCCATTGTGATCTAAAAATAATGGCGGTTCCTCCGCCACGGTGGGGGCTTTGTCTGTTTGCGCAGAGAATGTGATACTCAGGAGGAATGGCCAGGGACAAGGCGGGGTTAGTTTCCTCTCCTAACCATGTTTCCGTGAGAAAAAGAATATCCCAATTGTTGTCTGAGAGGGATTGAGCAATATCCAACGAATGTTTCACAAGAGAGCGGCAGTTAATGAGACCTACTTTGATGGAAATGTTTCTGTTAGAGGTTGGAGCCCGTACAATGCTACTTAGAAGAGGGCAATGATTCATAGAGGTGCTTTCCCTCAGGTCGGGTTTACAGGGCATACAAGGGAAGGTACGAATAGTAAGGTCAGAGGGGATAGCATGATGGAAACCACAATGCTGTTGCCTTAAATTAAGTAAGGTTCTTTTATCATACCTAAGTAAGGGATGTGTATTAGGCTCGGCATAGTGATTGGCCACTGCCGCGTCCTGGTCGCGGACGGGCGCAGACGGGCAGGACTCTGGCACGACTCCGGCGCAGATTCGGCGCGTCCGCTGCGCGGAGGCATGCCCTGTCCTTTTATGCTGTCCGCTAGGGTGCGTGGAGATGCTTCCCCAACCAAAGATGGCCGCTATTGAAATCGACCCGCCCGGGACCCCGCTGTCTCAGCCCTGAGTCGGCTGATGCGGTCCGGGTCACCAAGGAGCAGGGGAGTGAATCGAAGAGTGCCCTGCTTTGTGATCAAGCTGTGGGCTAGATGGAGCAATTTGTGACACCACTTTCCAATCGAGCGAGTGGTCAGTAAAATACATGGTACGATTTAAAAGTGCAGGATTATGGGGGGGATTTGTGCAATATATTAAAATACCAAGGAAGCAAGTAAAATAGGGCAAAATTACACAAATATAGTGAGACAAAATAGCACAGCCTCCCGGCTTCCGCCTCAGGAGGTAATCACACACACGCTGGAATAGGCGTCAGATCTAAGAGTCCTTTTATGCTGTCCGCTAGGGTGCGTGGAGATGCTTCCCCAATCAAAGATGGCCGCTATTGAAATCGACCCGCCCGGGACCCCGCTGTCTCAGCCCTGAGTCGGCTGATGCGGTCTGGGTCACCAAGGAGCAGGGGAGTGAATCGAAGAGTGCCCCGCTTTGTGATCAAGCTGTGGGCTAGATGGAGCAATTTGTGACACCACTTTCCAATCGAGCGAGTGGTCAGTAAAATACATGGTACGATTTAAAAGTGCAGGATTATGGGGGGGATTTGTGCAATATATTAAAATACCAAGGAAGCAAGTAAAATAGGGCAAAATTACACAAATATAGTGAGACAAAATAGCACAGCCTCCCGGCTTCCGCCTCAGGAGGTAATCACACACACACACACATATTAATTGCTCTATACCCGGTACATTATGAAAAACCACTTCAAGTTGCAGCTCAGTTATTGGTTCTGGGTACCTCGAGTTCCTGGAAAACCCACAAACCGTATATATATCCTCGCACAAGAAGGGTTCAGCAGATGTAATCTTATATTTCTTTTGAAAATCAGCCATTGTGACAAAAAGTTACAAATGAAAACATTGTCACAAATTGATGTTTATTTCCTAATAATTTTCAAAATTGTTTTTTATTTCAACAGTTCGTTTCTTTGTGAAAATCTTGAGGCATTTACACAAATGACCCCCTTGCTGAATTCAGAATGTTGTTGTCTTTTCCGAAATATAGAGCTCTCCAAGCCACCCATGGGTGTCAAAGTGAAAGCAAAAAAAATAGGAAAAATGGGCTACCTCTTTGAAAAATGCAAAAACTGTAGTAAAAAAAATAGGTTTTTAGATTCAGCTCCGCTTGTTCCTGAAAGCGAGGAAAATGTTGACTTTAGCACAGCAAACCATTTGTTGGTGCCATTTTTAGGGGCAAAACACACTTTTTAGCAGAGCACTTTTTCCCATTAAAAATTCATAATTTAGATACTTTGTCAATTTTCTCAATTCCCCGCCAGGAGAACCCTGGGTACCTTTAGACCAATGTGTGTCCCCACGTTTAATACCAACTCCAACCAGGTATCTAAGATTATAAATAAACACTGGAGACTCCTCACATTTTGCAATCTTAAACTCCCAAAACCCATGTTCGCATATAAAAGGGGTTGGGATCTGAAGGACATGTTATTCCATACGAAACCACGACCTGAACCAACAAGAACTACTGAGAGTGTACTTCTACCACCAGTGCAGGGCCACCACCCCTGTGGCAACTGCAGTACCTGCTATCTGACGAGGAAAAGTAGACACATTAAATTCAGGAATGGCACTGAGTAGGAATAGAGGAGATTCACCAATTGCAACAGCAGGAATGTAGTGTATATGGTCACCTGCACATGTGGTTTGGAATACATTGGTATGACGACGAGACCAGTAAAGACCCGCATCGGGGAACATAGGAGTAATCTGCATTGCAAAAGGAGCACTACCAAAATGGCAACCCACTATATGACGAACCAGCACACTGTGGATGACCTACAATGGACCCTAATTGAACAGTGAGACTGGCCTTTTTTTAAAAGAACAACAGTGGGTGTTCTGCTTGGGGACGTGTAGTAAACTACTTCTCTACTGTTCTCCACTGTATAGAATGCACCATGACATCATAGAATGCCTAGGTGTCTCTATGGCTCAAAGTGTCAGTTGGGCAACTCAGGCTGAGCTGCTTGGAGCCTGCTCCTGGTGGGGTTTTACCTATTCTTCCTATCTTCTCCTACTTACCTATCTTAGAAGGAATCTACAATAAAGGATTATATACTTACACAATCGGACTATGCATCATCATTTACCACAACTTGGCGACGATTTTGAACCTACGCGTGGATTAAGGAGAAAGACAACTAAGGAACAAAGTAATTAAAGGTCAAGCAACTTAAGACATTAAGGACTTTTAAAACTTCAATTGAAACTAAAGGTAACGCCCCAGCTAGCCCCACCAGTGTCCTGCACCATCTGGACAGCCTGAACCCTGGGCGTTTGCCTTCCATTACTGAGGAATCTGTGGTCACCTGGAAGAAGTCAACAATTCCTCCAGCAGCAAGCCTCTCATAGGCGCAACAGGTGTGTTTCCTTGCTTCTTTTTAGCCTATGTATGCTTGGAAGTGTCCTGACCTGTCTGCATCCTCAGTAAATTGCTGATCTGCCTGGTGTTGGAATAGTAGCGTATGGCAGTGTATTCTATCAGCATCTTTACTAAGGTCTAATTGTGCACTTCAACAGCGGTGGTGTATTTTAAGGAAAAGAAGGACTTAGTGTTACTTTCCCTCACAACAAACGTCTTTCATATCGATATTTGGTGTGGTGCAGAGTCATTGACAGCGTTAAACGGACTTGAGGAAGCTTTGCAGTCTGACAGCAAGTTTTCAGCCGCATCCTCAACAAACCACTTAATTACCTGAAAGCTACGATTAGTTTCCTGCAGAGCCTCGCAGTGTATCTAACGGCGATTTCTTCAAAGTCTGAATATGTTTTTTTTTAACCGCTTCATTAGCACTGAGCAGCAGTATCTTGGTTTTCTGGCACGCTACATCTACAAATGACACACTCAGCACTTTATAAATGTGTTTTGGGATTAGTGTTTTTACGGAGACAGTGACAGCACAAAACGGTTCGAGAGAACTTTCTTGGAGGAGCTAAATGTCCGAGCGTTTGTTAACATGAAGAGCAGCACCTTTGGTGAGCACTAAGGCATATGTGCGGGGTCAGAGTCTGGGAATGTTTTGTGTGGTGAGCACATTTCGTTTTTCCGCTTTGGATTCCTAAAGTAGACCCCCCACCATGCCAAACTGAAGCGCATCGTTTAAATTTTAAAATCCTTTCACGCGCATCTCACCGTTCTCTTAGTGCCGCGTGGGAGCAGAGTGAATTCTGCATGACGTTCTTCTTCTCTAGCTCTTCATAGCTGACCAGCGACGCCTGCATGCAACAGCGCTCCGTGAGCCACACGGTGCCACGTCAATAAGCGTGCCGTCTCAGTATTGCCTGGTTACCAGCGCCATAGTCCAGCGTATGCCAGGCGGACCAGTGTGTGGCAGGTGAAGTACTTTTGGTACATCATCATGTATGATGTAAAGTGGCCATATTTTGTGTAGTCTCTTACGGATTATCGCTCAATCATTAAAAGAAACTGTCTAACTAGATGTCAGCACAGCAATGCCTGAAAATCTGGAAGAGAGGGGTCTGCCTGTGCAGTAACTTACAGCCTGTTCCTAAACATGTAGCTGTGAGGCAGATACGACTCCGATGATAAGGTAAGCGAGTGTATGCATTAAAGAAACTCATGTTTTTTCCCCCTATTTAGGGGAGGTCGTGTTATTTTACAGGGTTAATACCATGCGTTTTTCTCTATTTTTGGCTGGAGATTGTTTTGGCACGTTTTCATTTTGACACTATGCTCCGGTCGAAGTCCACCTGCTTGGAACTTATGGCCAAGGGTTTCATGTTTGTAGGACTTTGAGTGAGAAACTTTTTCATTTTTCTGTGTCGGTTTGCCTTGGTCAGGGGAAATTTTGGTTTTTCCAGAACGTGTTCTTGGGTGTATTTCTGTTTTGGGGTTACACTCTTCCGATTATCTTGAGTGAATTCTACACCTGTTGTACCTTTTATGGGTATGTTGCATTTCTCTCAAGGGTCTGTGTCTACACCCACCTTTGTTTACCAGGGTGCCTACCCTGTGTTGTACTCATGTATGGGGAGGTTGTGGGCATGACCACCCTTCTTTGTTGCATTGGTTGTTATTCATCAAAATCATACTTTGTTTTCCCTAAGGGAGGGGGAAGGGACATGTAGTAGTTATGTTTAGCATCTTATTATATTTCTACTCTTTCTGATACCTCGTGTAGTACATATTTAGATTTGTGTAGCTCTTTATTGTACTTTCATGTAAATGTTGTATTTGACGTATCTCACTTATTCTTTTCTTTATTTCTGCTGTCTTTCCCTAAGGAAGGAGGATGTGTAGTAAACTACTTCTCTACTGTTCTCCACTGTATAGAATGCACCATGACATCATAGAATGCCTAGGTGTCTCTATGGCTCAAAGTGTCAGTTGGGCAACTCAGGCTGAGCTGCTTGGAGCCTGCTCCTGGTGGGGTTTTACCTATTCTTCCTATCTTCTCCTACTTACCTATCTTAGAAGGAATCTACAATAAAGGATTATATACTTACACAATTGGACTATGCATCATCATTTACCACAGGACGCATGTCAAGGGATTGAATGATGACATACCATCATGGGCGTCCGCAGGGGAGGGCAAGGGGGGGCACTTGCCCCCCCCTGGAACACCGGTCCGTCACTATTGACAGCCCCCACAGTGGTGTTTGTCTGCAGGGCCGTCACTTTTAAAAGCGTGAGAAAGCGCTTGCAATGACGGTCCTGCTGATGGGCAAGAGGGAAGGTCCAGGCCTGGCTGCTCCCACAGCTTGAAGCAGAGGCGCACCTAGAGTCAAATTTCGGGGGGGGGGGCATATTTTTCAAGCTAAGGAAGAGTAGAGCTGCAGCCAGGGGCCCTAGGAAGGGGTGAAAACCATCAAAGCCTCATTAATGCCAGCACCGAATTACACAATTCGCCCAGAGATGCAATGGGTTTGTCTGCCTGTTTTTTGCGAGATCAATTAGGAAAGTCCTTCTGTGCACTCGTGATTTATTCGTACTCAAGCTATATTCCTTTCTTTTGTTGGTGCTACTACATCCTGGTACCTACTCTTTAGGTGCCCTTTCGTATACCCTATCGTGTGTGGTGCAGACACTTCTGTTCCGATGGATGTGTGCACTTTTCAGCGAACATTAAAGTTTCATCAATTTCTTTTCCATGGTAATAATCAGTTTTAATTCATATTTTTGTTTCCATTGTTAACTGTTGTTATACGTTTTTTAATATATCCATTATTTAAAATAAAATAAATTAATGGATATATTAAAAAACAGTTAACAATGGAAACCAAAATATGAATTAAAATATTTTGTTGACAACTGAAAAAGAGTTAAAACTGAACAGAAGTGTCTGCACCACACACGATATGCCTGTTTGCACCATAAGCACTAGTATTACAGAAGGGTCTGCATATGAGATGGATTAAAGAGTTTACGCCTTGAGCTCCAAAGGGGCAGTCCCTCATGTTCATTGCAGTATCGAGTGTAGCCCCTGGACCACTGTCTGTACTCACTGTCGCCTGCCATGATTCACGAAGGGAAACCTGTCCCACTGTCCCAACTTTTCTTTTCTGAATCATGTACCAACTGCAGCTCAGTGTTGGTATCAGATCAACGGTTTGCGACTACCATTGCGTTTGAAAACCATTGATATATGTCATTGTAAATTGCAATTTGAAGATAGCACCCTTTCCACTGCCCCTCCAAATTCCAATATGAAGTAAGATGCAGAACCCCTTTTGTCAATCATGAAGGTTATACACAACTCTAAAAAGGGGGTTTGCAGTAGCAGCCACTGTGATGCTGCAAATTGTAAGCTTTATGACCACAACATCCTTTTGTATTTGAGGGCCCTAGTTATGTGCTGTGAAAGGAATGACGTTACAAATGAGTAGTGCCTTTAATGCTCTGGAAATGCTAGGATCTCCAATCTACCTCTCTACCTCTCTCTCTCTACCTCTCTACCTCTCTCTCTCTACCTCTCGCTCTACGTCTCTCTCTCTATGTCTCTCTTTACCTCTACCCGTCTCTCTACACCTCTCTACCTCTTGCTATCTCTCTCTCTCTCTACCTCTCTCTCTCTACCTCTACCTCTCTCTCTACCTCTCTCTCTACCTCTCTCTCTCCACCTCTCTCTCTCTACCTCTCTCTCTCCACCTCTCTCTCTCTCTACCTCTCTACCACTACCTCTCTACCTCTACCTCTCTCTCTCTACCTCTCTCTCTACCTCTCTACCTCTCTCTCTCTACCTCTCTATACCTCTCTCTCTACGTCTCTCTTTACCTCTACCTACCTCTCTACACCTCTCTACCTCTTGCTATCTCTCTCTCTCTCTCGCTACCTCTGTCTCTCTCTACCTCTCTCTCTCTACCTCTACCTCTCCCTCTACCTGTCTCTCTCCACCTCTCTCTCTCTACCTCTCTACCACTCTACCTCTACCTCTCTCTCTACCTCTCTCTCTTCCTCTCCCTCTCTACCTCTCTCTCTCTCTCTACCTCTCTCTCACTCCCTCTCTACCTCTCCCTCTACCACTCTCTCTCTACCTCGCTACCTCTACCTCTCTCCCTCTCCCCCTCTACCTCTCGCTCTCTCCCTACCTCTACCTCTCTACCTCTCTCTCTCTACCTCTCTCTCTACCTCTATTACTCTACCTCTCTCTACCTCTCTCTCTCTCTCTCTACCACTCTCTCTCTCTATCGCTCTACCTGTACGTCTCTACCTCTACCTCTCTACCTCTCTCTCTCTACCACTCTCTCTCTCGCTCTACCTGTACATCTCTCTCTACCTCTCTCTCTCTCTCTCTACTGCTCTCTCACTCTCTCTCTCTCTCTCTCTCTCTACCTCTCTCTCTCTACCCCTCTTTCTCTCTCTACCTCTACCTCTCTCTCTACCTCTCTACCCCTCACTCTCTCCCTACCTCTACCTCTCTCTCTCTACCTCTCTCTCTACCGCTCTCTACCTCTCACTCTACCCCTCTCTACCCATCTCTACCTCTCTCTCTACCTCTCTACCTTCCTCTCTCTCTCTCTACCTCTCTCTCCCTCTGTCTCTACCTCTCTCTCTACCTCTTTATCTCTTTACCTCTCTCACCCTCTCTACCTCTCCCACTCTCTCTCTACCTCTACCTCTCTCTCTCTCCCTCTCTCCCTCTACCTCTCTCTCTCTCTCTCTCTCTACCTCTCTCTCTACCTCTCCCTCTCTCCCTATCTCTACCTCTTTCTACCTCTCTACCTCTCTCTCTCTCTAACTCTCTCTCTACCTCTCTCTCTCTCCCTCTCTACCTCTCCCTGTCTACCTCTCTCTCTACCTCTACCTCTCTCCCTCTCCCCCTCTACCTCTCTCTCTCCCTACCTCTATCTCTCTCTACCTCTCTCTCTCTCTCTACCTCTCTCTCTCTCTACCACTCTCTCTCTCGCTCTACCTGTACGTCTCTCTCTACCTCTCTCTCTCTCTCTACTGCTCTCTCTCTCTCTCTCTCTCTCTCTCTCTCTCTCTCTACCTCTCTCTCTACCTCTCTCTCTCTATACCCCTCTTTCTCTCTCTACCTCTACCTCTCTCTCTTGCTCTCTACCTCTCTCTCTCTCTCTCTCTACCTCTACCTCTCTCTCTCTACCTCTCTCTACCTCTCACTCTACCCCTCTCTACCCATCTCTGCCTCTCTCTCTACCTCTCTCTCTACCTCTCTCCCTTCCTCTCTCTCTCTCTACCTCTCTCTCTCTACCTCTCTCTCTACCTCTTTCTCTACCTCTTTATCTCTTTACCTCTCTCACCCTCTCTACCTCTCCCACTCTCCCTCTACCTCTACCTCTCTCCCTCTACCTCTCTCTCTACCTCTCTCTCTACCTCTCCCTCTATCTCTATACCTCTCTCTCCTCTACCTTTACACCTCTACCTCTCTCTCTACCTCTCCCTCTCTCCCTACCTCTACCTCTACCTCTTTCTACCTCTCTAACTCTCTCTCTCTACCTCTCTCTCTACCTCTCTCTCTCTCCCCCTCTCTACCTCTCTCTCTCTACCTCTCTACCTCTCTACCTCTCTCTCTCTCCCTCTCTCCCTCTCCCTCTCTACCTCTCTCTCTCTACCTCTACCTCTCTACCTCTACCTCTCCCCTCTACCTCTCTCTCTCTCTCTCCCTACCTCTACCTCTCTACCTCTCTCTCTCTCTCTCTCTACCTCTCTCTCTACCTCTATTACTCTACCTCTCTCTACCTCTCTCTCTCTCTACCACTCTCTCTCACTCTACCTGTACGTCTCTCTCTACCTCTCTCTCTCTCTCTCTCTACTGCTCTCTCGCTCTCTCTCTCTCTCTCTACCTCTCTCTCTCTCTACCCCTCTTATTCTCTCTACCTCTACCTCTACCTCTCTCTCTACCTCTCTCTATCTCTCCCTACCTCTACCTCTACCTCTCTCTCTCTACCTCTCTCTCTACCTCTCTCTACCTCACTCTCCCCTCTCTACCCTTCTCTACCCATCTCTACCTCTCTCTCTACCTCTCTCTCTCTCTCTCTCTCTCTCCCTACCTCTACCTCTACCTCTCTCTCTCTACCTCTCACTCTACCCCTCTCTACCCCTCTCTACCTCTCTCTCTCGCTCTACCTCTCTCCCTTCCTCTCTCTCTATACCTCTCTCTCTACCTCTTTATCTCTTTACCTCTCTCACCCTCTCTACCTCTCCCACTCTCTCTCTACCTCTACCTCTCTACCTCTACCTCTCTCTCTCCCTCTCTCCCTCTACCTCTCTCTCTCTCTCTCTCTCTCTCTCTCTCTCTCTCTCTCTACCTCTCCCTCTATCTCTATACCTCTCTCTCTACCTTTACACCTCTACCTCTCTCTCTACCTCTCCCTCTCTCCCTACCTCTACCTCTACCTCTTTCTACCTCTTTCTACCTCTCTACCTCTCTCTCTCTCTACCTCTCTCTACCTCTCTCTCTATTTCTCTCTACCTCTGTCTCTCTACCTCTCTACACCTCTCTCTCTCTACCTCTCTACACTGTGACCTGTCTACCTCTCAACCAGTTAAATTCCGGGAAGCCCAAACCATCAGTATTTCAAATCTGCGCATGAAACGTGGGTAGGATGAGCCGTGCAGCTCAGAAAGGGATGTTTTTTTACATCATTTGTATTGAACAGAATTGGGAAGCAGGAGAGCAGTCTCACAGTTGAGATAGGGATTCACATACACTGGTGACAGCTTTTGAATTGACTTTAAAACCATTCAAATATGGCTGCAGCATCTACGTGGGATGTGGTGGACTAAGTGGCAGCCGGAGCCATATAGCACAGCTTGTCATAAAAAAAAACAGCATTGACATAGCCAATAGGTCTCCCCTTTGGGTCCTTATAAGTGTTTAGTTGGCTAGTACAATATCCTTTGTGCAACAACTTCAAGTGTTGCATGGCTAAACACTTATAAGGTCCCAAAGGCGAGACCTATTGGCTATGCCAATGCTTGTTTGTTTTTTCCTCTGTTTCATTGTGGTTGCCAGGTAATCTGCTGTGAAGCCTCACATGATTTTTCTCCCACCCCATGGGTTTCTTTGTTTATTTAAGCTCTTTGTCTTATTAGATTTTTTTATTTGTTTAATTAATACTTGTGCTCAATCATGTCGGAGGATGGTGATGAAGTAAAATTGTTGCCCCCCCCTGGAAAAATTTCTGCGGACGCCCATGCATACCATGGGGGCAATTTAAGTGATTTGTATCTAGGCCCCTACGATTTCCCCTGAAATATTAGGAGATAACCCCTTTCAAGTATTTATGTATCTATTGACATCACCTCAATAGGACGGTTGGGTGTGACATATAACAATGTCTGTCATGAGGACCAAATTCATTCACGGTCCAACATTAACCCCCTTTTATTGGTGTCAATAATTTCATGCATTCTTACGCATTAGGATCTCTCTACGCCTACCACTAGAGGCCCACTCCCATTATTTACATCCTTAATAGAGATGAAGTGTAAACTTAATCCCTGGTGTTTCATGCATAATCTCGCCATGTGAGCAAAATTAATTGGTACAGTATTCCATGTCTTATGGAATTCCCTTCATTAACAACAGACTGGGCTGATTTCAGAATTAGTTAACATAAACCCACGTACTTACAACTTTCCAGGTCTCTTAAGTACCGAAGTGAACTTTTCACCCAGACTAGGTTAGCGGTCTAGTCTTTTCAAGGGAGTGGGACTGGCACAAGGTACAGCGATACATACCATAGGAGCATCGTCTTATTTTAGAAAGAAAATATTTTTGGCTCGATTTCCATCACCTATACGAGGGAGCCATACTCAGCAATATTAAGCATTTATTGGGTCTTATCCCCCCCAAAAAATCTTACAGCAAACCCGAACCCCGGTCACTGGAATACCAGAAGTGGTTCTATTTTCCAATTGGTAATGATATCTGAGGGGACTTTAGCAGTCTGGTGCTGCTTTCACAATCAATTACCACTTTGCCGGCACTTTTGGCAATTTACTGCAGTACTTAAGGATGCTCCACACGCAGTCCCATTGTTTTATGGAGCCAGGGCTATTAGTGGGAAAAAAAACAGTGGGTGCTCTAAAAGTGGAGTGGCAAATTTCTTAAAGGGTGTGGCCTATCCGAGTAGGGGCGTGGTCTAAATCAAGATAACTAGCATTGTGTGCTTAAGAAAATCATGAAGTCGCATCTAGTCACAGAATCACCCAAAGTAGCGTTTTCCCATATATCACAACTGTAAAACACCTTCTTATTACACTACAATGGATTGGTTGGAGCAACTAATGTGTAACTAGAGATGGGGTCAGCAGAACGTACTTAGGTCTCATCAGAGAGGAATAGCTTGGTTCCTATGACAATTGAGCATGGTACCCCCAACTGGGCGTAGCAGCTGCATTTAGGGAGTCAGCCGCAACAACCAACAAGGTGATAGGAATAATTCTAACTTGAATTGCCGTCAAGTTTCAGACTCATGAATCCACTGAAAGTCCGTGCCATCCCTCAATCTCTGCACTAATGCACAGGATGGAAAGTGCCAACAGGTGCATAGGATGGAAAGTGCCAACAGGCCCAGAAATCAGGTGAGAAAGAGAATCCCTCTGTCTTTAGAGAACCAGGGAATGCGAGCAGAAAAGAAATGGCGAACTAGAGCCCACCTCCTTTGCACAGCTCTGTTTCAAGAGACAGCATCCCCTGTCTTGGTGTTACAAGGGGAGGAAAACTGACTGGCTGTAGGACTGAGGGCATGAGCTGTAATGATAATACTGGGCATATAACTAGGAATAGATTCCTTATGAAACAAGCCGTACTGGTTTCAGCAGTGAGTGGTACAACAGTGACCCGGGGCGTGCCAGGAATCTGACTGAAGGACCCGGCGCACTGCTACAAACACACTTGTAAGACCCACCAAACAAAGTAGGCAAGAAGCAGCACTACAAAGGGGCATGTCAGGAGAGGTACTAAGGGTGACCCAAGAAATGGAGAAGACAACCAGATGTGAACTGAATTATAGACTGGAAAGCGAGGGCAGTTATTGGGCTAAAGGCCAGAAGAAGTCTTGAATATGGATCTCCCCCCAGTGGTGTAACAAAGGCCCCCCCACAGCCCCTACGATGCGGGGCTCCCCAAGCTGGTTTTGCTAGGGGACGTCTCGCACCTCCTTAGACGCAACTTAGCTCCACCTGACGAACCTCGGCGTTGCTGGGGGAAATCCTCGTTGCTGTGACCAATCCGAGCGACGCTCGGAAATTACGATCCCGGGCCGGTGATGGTGACTACTTGCAGGGTGTTTTCAAGGCTCCTTCTTATAGTGGCAAACCCTGCCTCGGAAACACAACACAGCTCGAGGGGCGGCAGTGGCGTCAATGCGCACACAGCGTTTGGGGTAAAGCAGGGCTCCAAAGTTCCTCAGCAGTGCGTTAATCAGCACACACAGAGCGCAAGGGACTCGATCCTGGGGCAGATCACATTTGAGGCAGAGCAGGCCTCACAACCTTACGCCCCAGCTGTGTGCCGATGAGCAAACCGAGACAGATTGCACAGGGGGGCAGCTTTACGACGGCACAGTGCAGAGACCCACACAGCAGCTGGAAGGGTGTGTGCTGGAGAACTTTTGTATCCCTGAGTTTCCAGCTCTTCTTAGGCCCTTGGGGACAGGCAGGCTTCCGAGGGGCAAAGCGCAGACCACAGCTCGGCTTCAAGTTAGGGGGACACAGCACTCAGCAGACAGTCCCTTCCTCAGCAATCACAGCAACTGTAGGTCAGCTCCCAGACACTCAGCACGGATTCTTTCTTGATCACAGTTTCCTAATCTTCTTCTTACTGGGGCTCCAGTCCTACTTTTATACTCCAAGAATCTTTGTTCTTCTTGTGTGAGGGGTCCTGGACCCAATCTAAACCAGTTCTGGGTGCACTCTGCCAGTGCACCTCTTCTTCTTTTGTGAGTGTGGGCCAGGGCCATCAGACACACCGCAGGAGGTGCAGCCAGCATCTTGTCAGGCAGGCACAGCCCTATTGAGACCCAGGTGCTACTCCTCCCGCCACTCTACATGCAGATGGGTCTATTCAGCCTTGTGCTGACTCAGCCAGCCTCCTGGAGCCGCCCCCAGCCCCTGTCACTCACAAACCAGACAGTCAATACACAACCAGGCAGAGGCACACAGAAAGGTTGAACAGGAAAATAGCCACTTTCTAAAAGTGCTATTTCCAAACTTAGAATTTAAAAACCATCTTCACTAAAGGATGTGTTATTAAATTCTGAGTTCAGGGATACCAGATTCCATATGTCTATCTTGCTGTTATGGGAAGATATCCAGGTAAACATATCACACATCATTTCCCATGTTATCCTATGGGTAAGATAGCCTTTCAATAGTGAAAAACGAAATTGGCAGTATTTCACTATCAAGACATGTTACCCACACTAGTAACACCAAACAAAAACCGGGACGTCTGCTCACCTTACCTTTGAGGCCCGAAAATAGAGCCCCCTAGAATGCCCTTTCGAGGCCCCCCCCCCCCACTTAAAGCCCTGTATAGAGCTGTGGGGAGGTGGTATCCAGGAGAGGCAGTGATCTTGACATTGTAAGTACGGCATAGCCGATCTGAACCCAGAGGGCGCCGTGTGACACTGCCACGATTAGCAGGACACTTTTAACCAACAACTTTTTTTCCTTTTCTCATTTGTATCCAGTGTGCGACTATAGACACTCCTTCCCACCCCGTTCTGAGGCTCATGTGATATTATCCCTTTTTAGAAAAGTACGTGTTCTACCTAATTTTCTCTAATGGCACCAACTATTTTATAGTTATTCCAAACTACTATAGAAAACACGCATTAAGCGGTCCTTAGACATAGAGAGTGTGATTTATGCAGAGTGTGTGTCCGTCCATTGAAGTGTCTTTTTTCCACCAGCCGTACACAACACTGGCTTATCATCACTGATAGTGGAAATATATCACAGTATCTATCACTTTTTTTTACAGGTCACCACCAATTGTGATGGACGATGCGTATGTTATGTGTTTAATGTTATGTTTTTTCTTCCAGATTTACATTAAGTAGCATGCCTATTGAGGTATTGTATAGAGTGCATGTTTATTTTGACATGTACACCACGTAGTATTATCTACATGTATATACACTTTTTGTACTTTTCTTTGCATTACAAATTTGAGTGTAGAAGGGATCCTTTGGTCCTGATGAAGAAGCCAGGGGAGGGCTTCAAAACATTTTGATGATATAGGAGAAACAGCTCATTGTATCGCCACTCATTGCCAACTTTTAATAATACCAGTTCAACGGAACATTAACTTTTTCTTTCCAAAGAGCTAGGTATTTTTTAACATATATTCACTCCTTCACTCACTCTTGACCCACTCACATTGCTACACTACACATAGTTTTGCTCTACAATTAGTGCTACCGCGTAGTCGTAGGTTGCAGCACACCCCGTCCCGCAGCGGGAAGACCCCTGTGATGGAGCATGACAGCAAGCGCCCTTTTGGTGTGGATGGGGTATTTAAACAAAGCTGTGTGCTTTCCACCATTGTAGGAGACACACTTAGTCTGGGAGAACATGGTTATATATCTATTCAAGGGTGAACCCTTTTTGTTTCTCATACCTTTCGAATCCCCAGGAGTTTGGAGAAAAAGGACACAACTTTGGCGTGGGTACCTTATGTGGATTTTTTTTTTTAAATGAGTGTAATATTTTGATTTAAATGCAGTTAGATTACTTTGAATTATTTTATACCTCTCAATAATCAATACATTTTTTTTACTTTAGGTGGGATATTTTTAATTCAACCTTCGGAAAAATAATTTCTTCCAAAATAAAATAAACTTATTATGTAGTATTCACTATTAAATGTGATGTACAGAATTAATCAAAAGCAATTTAATTATTGTAATACAAAGTTACATTAATTAAATTTAAAACGCTATTATTTTAAAAATACATCTTTATATAGCTATTTTATTACATTAAATGTTTTTTTTATTTTTTAAATAGTTTTTGTAATTTTATTAAATTTAACATTTCCTATGGGGTTCCGTTTTAAGGCCATACCTCCCATTATTTTTTATGGGAAGGTATTGCAGTACAAGTTGGTCATGTCTGGTGCTCTGAGATGGACTAATGTTTTTTTTTAATTTCTTATTTTAACTTAACTGTTTCTGGTCCCTTTGGCTGTAGTAACTTTGGAAATACAATTTAATAGCAATGTGCTTACTCTTGTGGGTAGATGGATGTCCCCCCCCCACCAAACCCCTACTTAATCCTCCTTTAACCTCTCCCTTTTATTTGTGAGTAGTCCCCATTTTCTAGAGCAGTTCTCCCACATTCATGACAAAAACATACACCTACGTGTGTGGAGACTACCGTCAGGGTGAAGATCTCTGCACAGAAAAAGATGGTGGAGGCTGGACTTCCACTCGTAGGTTTGTAAACAGATTTTTGTAGTATGTTATGTTAATAGTACTACTAAATGTGCTACAAAATTGAGTTGTGAATAGGCTCCTAGATGTGTTGTTGGTAGTGTATGTATAGCCCTTAACCAAGGTCTTCTCCTCTTCATCACAGCTCTCATCAAGATTCCATTCGTTCCTCCACTTGGCAGGCCATAGAGAAACTTCCATTACTAAGGCTGAATGTGTGTAGGTGGCAGATCCTTGATATTGAGTTCAGTTTTTCTATTTTTCAAATTTTTCCTCAGCTATCCTTTCTCCAATCCCTTTCTACTTTGATACTCAGGTCACCTCTTTTGTGAACCTGGGTGGTATTTGGAGGTTGGCATTGCTGAGCATCGTAATATGTGAAAAACAAGGACCCCCTGGGTAGTGTTTATAAAGAACTCCTAGGGCAGGGTAAACCAAATATATGCAAGAAATTCCTAGGCAGACTGAATGTTAGACAACAGGATATAGGACCCAATTATGACTAGGAACAGACAAGTAAAAAATATATATAAAAATAATCATATGTGCAAGACAAACACGTATTTAATGTACACAGTAAAAATCATACATGAAGCTAACATAATTCAATTTATATGACATTATACAATAAAATTAGGAAATATAATAAGTACATATAATAGCACAATGTATACAGTAACAACCAATGATTAAAAAAGACACCATATATGATTATTGCAGGGTGTCCAGAACTTTATGAAGAAGAATTTACTCGACGCGCGTTTCGGCGAAAAACGCCTTCTTCAGGAGCCACAATTAAAAATATGGATAGACAGCAACCAACCAATTCAAAAGATGATGATGAACAGGATTCCTGTTCCTCTGACGGGACGCCATATCCCGGTATCGCCGTCAGCTGCATCTCTCTCTCAGCGTGTTTCGTCTCTATCAGCTATATTCTGTTATTTTGGAAACAACGCGACTGGAACCTTTCATCAACTTTTTATCGATTTTACCTCTATGAATAGACCAAGATACATTTTCACTCTTCCGCTCAGGTACATGTTTGACCTGTCCGCTACAGGAAATCATCATCTTTTGAATTGGTTGGTTACTGTCTATCCATATTTTTAATTGTGGCTCCTGAAGAAGGCGTTTTTCGCCGAAACGCGCGTCGAGTAAATTCTTCTTCATAAAGTTCTGGACACCCTGCAATAATCATATATGGTGTCTTTTTTAATCATTGGTTGTTACTGTATACATTGTGCTATTATATGTACTTATTATATTTCATAATTCTACTGTATAATGTCATATAAATTGAATTATGTTAGCTTCATGTATGATTTTTACTGTGTACATTAAATACGTGTTTGTCTTGCACATATGATTATTTTTATATATATTTTTTCCTAGTCATAATTGGGTCCTATATCCTGTTGTCTAACATTCAGTCTGCCTAGGAATTTCTTGCATATATATTGCTGAGCATCGTGCCACTTTCAACACGGGTGTTGGTAGGAGGGCTTAACACAATTGGAGAGCCCTGCCTCCACCTGAAGGAGTGAACATCCCAAGCTACTCACAGTGAAAACACAGCAAGAGGAGTACCCTAAAGGCCACAAACCGCACACTTGGTGAAATCCAAACTACAGGGCCACAAATGGGCTTGGAGATTAAACCTTACATTGAGATATTGGGAGATGATATTGGGCAGTGAGAAGTCTCTTTGGGCATGGGGACTCTTGGTTGCCCATAGGCCTTGGAAGGTACACAGGGTAAAGCCATGTGAGAGTGGTCTGCAAACAAACCGTGACACTATGGAAATTACATGGATCTGGCTTTATGGTGCAAGTGGTGAAACCCTGAGTAGGTTCTGAAGGAAAGGACAGAGAAGAAGGTAAATGGTTCTGGTGGGTGCCTACAACAAAGCCAAGCATCTAGGCTAGAAGAATCCAGAGACCAACAAGATACATGGACTGAGGAGAAAAAAATCAAAACATTAAAAATAAATATTAAAGTACAAGTGTTGCTCAAAAAGACAGGTAAAGCATCAGGGTGCCTCATTCCTGAGGAGCTGTGTATTCTATAGATCTACCATCCACTGCTTCATTCAACATAACTTGATGAAAGGTGGCCTTGGGATCTGGAGGACAACAGGCATGGTAAAGCGTGAGTGTGCACATATGTATCTATCTTACTGCCATAGAATTGAAAAGCATGGGGTATTTCTATAGCACAAAGACTGCCAAAAGGCAGTGAAGCGCTCACTGTACAGGGTGAAAGACGAGCATAAAGTCACCGAGTGATAGGAGAGGTAGCTGGTTTGTGGACTGAGAATGCATTCTGATGCAGTTTTCATTTAAAAGCTGCATCTTCAAAGATGATCTACATGCTTTGGCAGGGCCATACCATGAGCCAGACGTACACTACCAGCCACAGGTCCTCTTTTAGGAGGATCAGATTTCTTTTTGAGCCCCAAATACATTTTGGCCCCGGTTTACTAGTTTATCACGCAGCGCAGCAGCCGCAAACACTGCATGAGAAGGAGAGTGCCGTATTTACAGAAAAATGGCACTCTCCTCTCCCTAATGCCGGTGCAGAAATGTGCTGCCGTGCGTCACAGACACACTTTTGCACCATAATGCAAGGGTATCTCTGCGAGTCTAGCATTGGGTTTGTATTGGAAGGATACCCTTGAAGTACAGAATACTAATGCTTAGAATAACTTTAAACCTTTTCCCACTTTGTATATGTGCTGTACAGTGCAGAACACATGCAAAGTAGGAAAAGATAGGAAAAATGAAACCATTTCTCCTTCATAGTGCCTATTTGAAATGGGTGTTGTTTTTTTGCAGCAAAACACCCCGGTCTACCTTTTTTTAAGTAAATAGTGTTTTTGCAGCAAAACAACCTGGTCCACCTTTTTTAAGTAAATAGTGTTTTACATCAAAATCCTTGCTTGGTTGCATGGTAATACCCAGGCACCACCCATGGAACACCCCCTAGGAGCTAAGTAATGCCTAGCAGTGTTACTTTGAAGTGATTTTCCAGCGTAAAACAGGTTTTGCACTGGAAATGAAATAGATAAGAAAAGATTTTGCCTCACTTTGGTGACACAAACATGGACGGTGTAAAATCTTAGCAAATATACCTCTGAGTATTTTCATATTTCGGTATTTTTAAACCATGTTCATCAATTCACTTACCACAGAGATTAGGTATTGTAAAGATTTCTATAGCCCTTACGGCTACAGCATTAAACATTTAAATGATGGTGTTATTATCCAGAAAGATGTAGGAGTTCAATGGAATCTACAGAATTCAAATAAGTGCTTACGGGTTCTTTATAATAGGTTGTCATCCTGCTCAACCATTTTACTACTTTTACACATATGTAATACCATGATTAACACCAACCCTCTATTTTACATACTGACTGGGGAACACTCAAGAGACCTACCTCCTCTCTGGCTTGTGTCTGCGTTCCAGACTTCACATAGTTTTCATTATTATTTTGGAGAGGTTAGTAGATTATGCATCTGGCACTATTGAAGTAGCATTGGGAGATTGATGCACCCAGCAGTACGGTGTTTGGAATTCATGCACTGGCACCCTGGGATTGCTTTGAACCTTATGAAGCTACATTTAGTAACTATAACTACTTGTAAAGAGCACTGATTACAGAGGTGTCCTGGAGCTGAACTTTCTTACAACTACCAGGGTGGCTCAAATGCATGCTGGTGCTGGGAAGAAGGGTTATGAGAATCCTTTGGAAGGGCTGATGGTTAGAGAAGAGATACTTGGAGTTTGCTCTATACCTGCTTGATGTCAAAATGGAGAACTTTCAGTAGAGCTAAGGAGGAGGATCTGAAAAGGAAAGTTGGGTTAAAGGTGTAAAATGGCATGGAAGGTAGAAAGGACACGTGGCAAAGACTGACGTATGTACCAGGCATACAGATTCAAAGACTATTCACCTCCTGATCAGAAGCAAGTGAAAACTGACAGCAATACGGTGAGGGCAGTTCAGTAAAAGACGTGCAGGTCCTATGAATGACCTGTAAACTAGAGCAGGTGTAATTTGGTAACGCCATTAATTGGGGTTCTCATAGTCTAACCGGGAAGGAAAGGTAACCTAGACACCATCCATTTGTTGGCATAAAAAAAATAAGGCAGAATGTTAAGTGTCCTGAGAAGTAGAAAACATGCTAATGATGCTGTATTGACAAGAGTGACAATGGCAAGGAAGAGACAATATGGACTCCTACATTCTTTTTTTTTAAATTCTTTTTTATTCAGTAAAGAAACAATCACAGTCATTTAGTTGCAGTCAGTGTGAGTCTGTTACAGCGCCAGAAATACAGTTGGAATTTATACATTTTTGCACGTAAAAACAGTTTAATCCATGTCTTCTGAGCCGGGCCGCGGGACAAGTGGAGGCTCACACAGGTTGCCCCTAAAGACGTTCCAGCTGGACCAGATCTCTCCCCATTTGTGGGGGCATCCTCTCGCTATAAATACAGTCTTTTCTCGCAGCATGCACCAGTCCATGTCACTTTGTCAGTCTATAAGTTTTGGTAGATTATGGGCTCCCCACAGTCTAGCAATGTTTCTTTTCGCCACCATCTGCCCAAGTGTCACCCATGTCTTCCCTTTTGAAGGCAGGTCCGTGGGCTCCCAAATGTTCAGGAGGCATCTCTTGGCCTCTAAACGGATCTTCACCTCCCATACCTCCCGCATACACTGCACCACTCGTCTCCAGTATCTTTGCACCTTCGGACAGTCCCACAGTACATGGAAGAAGGTGCCTCTCCCTCCACATCCCCTTCTGCAGAGTCCTTCTCCTCCCCTCCCCATAGCTTGTAACCTGGTACAGGAAATATACACTCTATGCAAAATTTTTAATTGGATTAAACGCAGTCTGGCCGAAATCGCCACTTCCCTAGGGGAGGCAAGAGCACACATCCATTCTTCCTCGTCTATTTCTAGCCCATCGGCGACCCATTTCTCTTTTAGGGGAAGGAGCATGTCGGGGGGGGGGTTATTAATTAGCTTTTTGTAAGTGAGAGAGATGGCGTGATCTGGTATGTGCCCATCAAGTAATCTGTCCTCGAGTGGGGAGGCCTGAGGCAGTGTGGTGTCTGGTTTAATATTCGCTTGCAGGGAATGTCGCACCTGTAAGTACCTAAAGTGTTCTGTAGGGGCTAGTTCATACGTGTCCTGCATGTGGGCAAACGTGTGGATTCCCGTAGGGCCCCAAATGTCTCCGATCCGTGAGATCCCTATCAGGTCCCAGTTACGGAACCCCTTGGTGCGTCCCAGGTTGCCTAGTTTTTCGGACGCCCATAGTGGAGTGGCCATAGTAAGGACACCCGACCATCCCATTTTCCGCTGAGCAGTGTGCCATATCTGTACTGAGTGTTTGGTCGGTCCCGTGAGTTGGAGTTTACCCGGTTTAGAGTAGAGTGCGATCTCATAGTTCCCCCCAGGAAGTAGCGACCTGTCCATCCCGTACCCTGGGTCATTTCCGTCACTATATGTACCGTGGTTAATCGCTGAGAGGTGGGCAGCCCAGTAATATTTGCGGATGTCGGGGAGGGCAATTCCACCGTCATACCACCCCAACGTGAGTTTGTGTAATGCTATCCTAGGCGTCCCTGCCCATAGGAGGTCGCGCTGCGCCGCTTCAACCGCTGCAAAGTATGTGTTCGGTACTAGGTCCGGATAATTCTGTAATGCGTAAAGAAATCTGGGCAGTGCCATCATTTTGAAGAGGGCTGCTCTGCCCAGCAACGACAGTGGGAGTTGCCGCCAGGATTTAACATCACGTTGGAGCCGTTTCAGAGGTGGCAGTAGGTTCCTCTCGTATAGTAGAGCCTTGTCTGTGGAGATAAAGACTCCCAGATATCTGAATCCGTCCTCCGCCCTCGCAATGGGACAATTAGCGGGGAGCCTCGGGGGGTCCCCTCGGAGTACGTAGAGGTGAGATTTGCTCCAGTTGATCCGGAATCCGGAGTTTCGCCCGAAGCTCGTAAAGATATCAAGCGCCGCCACGATAGATCTATGCGGTCTAGAGATGTAAAGAAGGATATCGTCGGCGTATAGGGAGATTTTGTCCTCCCAACCCTCCGTCCATGCTATCCCTTTAAGGTAGACGTCCTGCCTTATCCAGGCCGCAAGCGGCTCGAGGGAGAGCGAGAATAGGAGGGGAGAGAGAGGGCAGCCCTGTCTTGTCCCTCTCTCTAGGGTAAAAACTTCGGATGCCTTACCATTCACTACCACCTGGACCAGCGGTTCAGTGTATAAGAGACGGATCCAGGATATAAAATTCGGCCCAAAGCCCAATTTACGAAGTACCGCGATCATATATGGCCACTCTAAGGTGTCAAATGCCATAGTGGCATCAACGGAGAGCACAACTGCATCTTCCTGCAGCCTATGGCGTTGCCCGAGTACCCCATTGAGGCGTCTGATGTTTAGTGCGGTGTTGCGATGGGGCATGAACCCTGATTGGTCCGGATGGACCAGGGCAGAGAGGACCGGCTGAAATCGATTGGCCAATGTTTTAGCCAGAATGTTTGGCTCCACGTTGAGCAACGAGATCGGCCTGTACGAGGTACAGGTTTCTCTAGGTTTACCCTCTTTCGGTATAGCCACTATAGTTGCTAGGCGTTGGTCTCTAGGCAGCATTTCCGCCTCTCTACTTACATCAAACATGTGTTTGAGGTGGGTGCTGAGGGCATCTGGTTTCAGCTTGTAGAGCTCTATTGGGAGGCCGTTGGGTCCCAGGGCTTTCCCCGGGCGAAGGTCGGCTATAGCGCGTTGAAGCTCAGCGACCTCAAGTGGGCTCTCAAGGATAGTCCGGTCTTCCTCCGACAGACAAGGCAGTCGGATATCCGCAAGGAGGGCCACCGAGTCCTCCTCCGGGCGGTCGGACTCACGGCTGTATACCTGTTTGTAGTGCCGGGCGAATTCGGCCACTATCTCCCGAGGTTCAGTTACAACAGTCCCTGCGGCCGTTAGTATTTCCGGCACCACTTTACTGGCCTGTTGCTTTTTATCGAGCCAGGCTATAAGTTTCCCAGCTTTGTCGCCTTGGTCATATAGCCTCCCCATCTTATGCATGGCTGCCGTCTTGGCTTCTTGTGTAACCAAGTCCCTATATTCGGCTGCCTTTAGCCGCAGGCGGTGTTGCACGTCAGTCGCCCCAGTCTCACGCGCTTCTCTCTCTAAAACTGCCAGATCCGCTTCCACTGCGACAACCTGCTTTTCTTTATCTTTCCGCCTACCTGCTATAGCTGACAACGCCTACCCCCTGATCACGGTTTTGAAGGCCTCCCACAGGGTTACAGGCGAGTCAACCGACCCTACGTTATCTTCAAAGTATTGGGTAATGGACTTAGATAGCTTCTCACTAGTCTCCTCATTCTTCAAGTGCCAAGCGCTGATCGGTGCAATGCAGCCCTCACGTCTAGTCCCGAACGTTATATGTGTAATGACCGGCGAGTGGTCAGATATGCCACGAGTAAGGTGTGTAGCTTCAAGCACCGTTGTGTCTTGTTGCAACACTGTGAGGATATAATCAAGACGAGAGAACGATCTGTGCGGCCCGGAAAAAAAGGTGAAGTGAGTATCTGCGGGGTGTAGTAGTCGCCACACGTCCGTGAGCCCGAAGGCGTCCAGGAAGTCCGCCAGCCACCTCTGCCCCTGTGGTATGTCTCGTGGGGGGTGTCTGTCTAGGGTCCCTGAAACCACAGCGTTGTAGTCTCCTCCCATTACCAATTGACCATCCGGGAGGGAGAGAAGCAGTGTGCCCAAATCAGTGTATGCTTGAGTCTGCAGGCCAGGCGGGGTGTACACTGAGAGTAGGTTAAGGTGATAGCCCTCCCATCTTCCGGACACCACTGCAAAGCGGCCCTGTGGGTCCAAGTCTGTGTGATCTATGTGGAAGGGTAGTGAGCGACGCAGTAGGATCCCGACACCTCTGGAGCCTGAAGTAAAGCCGTAGTGGACTGCAAGGGTATATCCCCACCTATTGAGGGCCTGACATGTGTTACCCATGAGGTGTGTTTCCTGCAGCAGGACTGCGTCCGGCTGGTACCTTTTAATAAATCTCAGGACTATGGTGCGCTTGAGGCTGTCCCCTAATCCGTTAACGTTCCAGCTCAGAACCTTGAGGCTTTTTTCCCATTTCCTAGCCATAACCGTTGCTGTGTGAAATGACTCGCTTCTGCATTCTGGCGATCGGATCAATTCTGATAGTGCTGACTACACATGACTGTAAAACGTCCCCAACTCCCCCGTCCTCCCCGCTACCCCCCCAACATCCATCGTCAATACAATCTTTGATCAGTACAGCGTGAATGGAACTCACTTGTGCCCAACTGTTCCCAACCCCCCCGTCCCTCCCTACCCCCACCCCAACTCCCCGAGTACCATCCCCCCTCCCTGCCGCCCTGCTCTGCGGGTTTAGAACTACCCACATCCCCAATTAGCAGAGTGGATACCGGAGTTGGGAGCACACCGCTGACCTCTTCCGCCGTATCGCCCCACTGCATCGTGGTCTGTGCAGTTCAAGTGTTTTCCAGAACAGTTCAAAGTTCAAATTTCAAAGTATTTCACCTCAATCGGTGCAAGTAAGTACTTGTATTGTGGTCATCTCTAGACACGAGCCTAGCTCGTGTTTCGGGATTGATTCCCTCATCAGTAGAGATAGATTCGGGGTTGCAGAACAGGTCGCCAAACATCCGTCATGGGCCTCGTTGCCCCTCTGGCGCGCAGGTGCATCTCCAACAAGCTCGTCAGCTTACATGGCTACCGGGAGCCAAGAAAAAGTGGATACCGGAGTTGGGAGCACACCGCTGACCTCTTCCGCCGTATCGCCCCACTGCATCGTGGTCTGTGCAGTTCAAGTGTTTTCCAGAACAGTTCAAAGTTCAAATTTCAAAGTATTTCACCTCAATCGGTGCAAGTAAGTACTTGTATTGTGGTCATCTCTAGACACGAGCCTAGCTCGTGTTTCGGGATTGATTCCCTCATCAGTAGAGATAGATTCGGGGTTGCAGAACAGGTCGCCAAACATCCGTCATGGGCCTCGTTGCCCCTCTGGCGCGCAGGTGCATCTCCAACAAGCTCGTCAGCTTACATGGCTACCGGGAGCCAAGAAAAAGTGGATACCGGAGTTGGGAGCACACCGCTGACCTCTTCCGCCGTATCGCCCCACTGCATCGTGGTCTGTGCAGTTCAAGTGTTTTCCAGAACAGTTCAAAGTTCAAATTTCAAAGTATTTCACCTCAATCGGTGCAAGTAAGTACTTGTATTGTGGTCATCTCTAGACACGAGCCTAGGTCGTGTTTCGGGATTGATTCCCTCATCAGTAGAGATAGATTCGGGGTTGCAGAACAGGTCGCCAAACATCCGTCATGGGCCTCGTTGCCCCTCTGGCGCGCAGGTGCATCTCCAACAAGCTCGTCAGCTTACATGGCTACCGGGAGCCAAGAAAAAGTGGATACCGGAGTTGGGAGCACACCGCTGACCTCTTCCGCCGTATCGCCCCACTGAATCGTGGTCTGTGCAGTTCAAGTGTTTTCCAGAACAGTTCAAAGTTCAAATTTCAAAGTATTTCACCTCAATCGGTGCAAGTAAGTACTTGTATTGTGGTCATCTCTAGACACGAGCCTAGCTCGTGTTTCGGGATTGATTCCCTCATCAGTAGAGATAGATTCGGGGTTGCAGAACAGGTCGCCAAACATCCGTCATGGGCCTCGTTGCCCCTCTGGCGCGCAGGTACATCTCCAACAAGCTCGTCAGCTTACATGGCTACCGGGAGCCAAGAAAAAGTGGATACCGGAGTTGGGAGCACACCGCTGACCTCTTCCGCCGTATCGCCCCACTGCATCGTGGTCTGTGCAGTTCAAGTGTTTTTCAGAACAGTTCAAAGTTCAAATTTCAAAATATTTCACCTCAATCGGTGCAAGTAAGTACTTGTATTGTGGTCATCTCTAGACACGAGCCTAGCTCGTGTTTCGGGATTGATTCCCTCATCAGTAGAGATAGATTTGGGGTTGCAGAACAGGTCGCCAAATATCCGTCATGGGCCTCGTTGCCCCTCTGGCGTGCAGGTGCATCTCCAACAAGCTCGTCAGCTTACATGGCTACCGGGAGCCAAGAAAAAGTGGATACCAGAGTTGGGAGCACACCGCTGACCTCTTCCGCCGTATCGCCCCACTGCATCGTGGTCTGTGCAGTTCAAGTGTTTTCCAGAACAGTTCAAAGTTCAAATTTCAAAGTATTTCACCTCAATCGGTGCAAGTAAGTACTTGTATTGTGGTCATCTCTAGACACGAGCCTAGCTCGTGTTTCGGGATTGATTCCCTCATCAGTAGAGATAGATTCGGGGTTGCAGAACAGGTCGCCAAACATCCGTCATGGGCCTCGTTGCCCCTCTGGCGCGCAGGTGCATCTCCAACAAGCTCGTCAGCTTACATGGCTACTGGGAGCCAAGAAAAAGTGGATACCGGAGTTGGGAGCACACCGCTGACCTCTTCCGCCGTATCGCCCCACTGCATCGTGGTCTGTGCAGTTCAAGTGTTTTCCAGAACAGTTCAAATTTCAAAGTATTTCACCTCAATCGGTGCAAGTAAGTACTTGTATTGTGGTCATCTCTAGAAACGAGCCTAGCTCGTGTTTCGGGATTGATTCCCTCATCAGTAGAGATAGATTCGGGGTTGCAGAACAGGTCGCCAAACATCCGTCATGGGCCTCGTTGCCCCTCTGGCGCGCAGGTGCATCTCCAACAAGCTCGTCAGCTTACATGGCTACCGGGAGCCAAGAAAAAGTGGATACCGGAGTTGGGAGCACACCGCTGACCTCTTCCGCCGTATCGCCCCACTGCATCGTGGTCTGTGCAGTTCAAGTGTTTTCCAGAACAGTTCAAAGTTCAAATTTCAAAGTATTTCACCTCAATCGGTGCAAGTAAGTACTTGTATTGTGGTCATCTCTAGACACGAGCCTAGCTCGTGTTTCAGGATTGATTCCCTCATCAGTAGAGATAGATTCGGGGTTAGAGATCATCAGTTCAACAAGTACCTACTTGCACCCACTGGGGTGACCCACTCAAGAACTCCATGTACCAGAGTCCCAAGGGGCGATCCGGAGGAGAGGCTAGCGGTGTGCGGTCCATTGCGATTGTTTCTACAAATTGGCTCCCTTGAGCATTGAGCCGACGGGCTCCTGGACGACGCACCTGCGTGCCGGTTCTGGCATCGAGGCCTTTGACGGTTGTTTGGCGGCCTTCTCTTCCACCCCTAACTATTTTCTCTACTGATGAGGGAAGTTATCCCGAAACCCGAGCCATGTCTCGGGCGATACCCAAAAACCCAGGACATGTATCGGGTCTCGAGATCATCAGTTCAACAAGTACCTACTTGCACCCACTGGGGTGAACCACTCAAGAACTCCATGTACCAGAGTCCCAAGGGGCGATCCGGAGGAGGGGCTAGCGGTATGCGGTCCATTGCGATTGTTTCTACAAATTGGCTCCCTTGAGCTTTGAGCCGACGGGCTCCTGGACGACGCACCTGCGTGCCGGTTCTGGCATCGAGGCCTTTGACGGTTGTTTGGCGGCCTTCTCTTCCACCCCTAACTATTTTCTCTACTGATGAGGGAAGTTATCCCGAAACCCGAGCCATGTCTCGGGCGATACCCAAAAACCCGGGACATGTATCGGGTCTAGAGATCATCAGTTCAACAAGTACCTACTTGCACCCACTGGGGTGAACCACTCAAGAACTCCATGTACCAGAGTCCCAAGGGGCGATCCGGAGGAGGGGCTAGCGGTGTGCGGTCCATTGCGATTGTTTCCCAATTAGCAGAGTGCCTTTCGCCCCAGAGACACCCCCCGAAGAGGAAACTACAACAGTGAACTATCCCCCCCCCCCCCCCCGTAGAGGCCCTGTCACGGGAAGCGTGTACTGGCCCTGTCCCCCCCCGCCGCCCACGCCCCCCGCCTCACAGCAGGACAGTAATTAAGTCCTGCAACTCAGAATTCCAGTGTCTATAGTTAGTCAGTAGTGTCTTATAGGCAACAAACCCCCCAGGCAAATTCTAAGAGTTTGGGCAACATAACTATACAATACAGGGACACTTATCAGTTCCTTGAGTCTCTTAGAGGCCATCTTCCGGCGTTTCTCTCTCGTGTCCTTCAGCTCGGACTTGCGGAGCGGGATCTCCATGAGCGTTGACTTTGGCCATCTCGATCAGATCTCCCGGTCGCAGAGCCCGGAGATGCAGTCTGAGTGTCTCTCCAGTTCTGGGCCTCCGCGCCCTCGCCCGTCGTGGCCACCTCCTTGTCAATCCAGTCCTGCAACTCCACCGGCGACGTGAAGAAAAAGGACTTTCCACCCTTGAGCACCTTGAGTTTTGCGGGGAAGAACATCATGTACTTGAGACCCTTTTCCCGGAGTGCCACTTTCACACCCGAAAACGACCTTCTCTCACGCTGAACCTGGAGGGTGAAGTCTGGAAAGAATCGTATCACGGCGTTCTCATACAGCAGATCCCCAGATTGTCTGGCCGCCTGAAGGACGGCGTCTCTGTCTCTGTAGTTAAGGATTTTAGCTATAATTGTCGTGGTGGTGCCCCCGTTTTAGGTTTGGGGATAGGTGCCCGGTGCGCGCGCTCGACTGTGAAGATGGTAGACAGGCGTTTCGGCTTGAGGTGGTGAAGGATGAGTTTCTCCACGAACAGCTCCACGCTAGGCCCCTCGAGGTCTTCCGGAACTCCAACAAGGCGTATGTTACTCCTTCTGGCCCTCCCTTCTTGGTCGTCCAGCCGTAGTGCCATCTGGCGATGTTGATGGACCAAGTCATTCACCCTTTGTTCCAGATGTTTAGTGGACGCCCGCAGGTCCGCTATGTCTGTTTCGTTGGCCTTGGTCTTTTCCGACGTTTTGTTGAGATCGGTCCGGAGAAGGTTCACCTCTATGGCCATCTTGTCCATTTTGGTTTCAAGGGTGGTGCCCAGTCCCTGAATAGCCGTCATGATACTGGCTAGAGAGGGTTCCTGTGGACTTTGTTGGCCGCTCGCGGGCGTCTCTGTATGCGGTGCACCCCTCTGCACCGTGTATTTGTCCAGATTATTCGATTGTGCGGTTTGGCCCTGCTTAGGCCTCATGATGGAGCCGGTGTCGAGAGGCCGATCCGCAGGTCAGGATGGCGCTCACCACGAGCCAGGTGTCGAAGCCCCTCGTGGTTTCAGCACCCCACCCGAACTGGTGATGGGGGGAGGACCGCCAGGGCAGAGGGACAAGTCCGCGGTCCGAGAGAACGCCCCCAAGGCTGGGCAGTGCGATGCGACTTGCGCGGGCCACGGGGCAACACCTTCCCGCCAAACGAGATCTCAGCGGTATACCGGCCCAGGTGATCCACCACAGCCGCGGCAGAGGCAACACTATCATCAGGCAGGGCTCCACGAGGTCCGGGTACTCCTCAGGTCTGATTGCCACTGCTGCAGCGTCTCAGGCGCATTCACAGGCCTCTGGCACCATCACAGGCCTCTGGCACCATCTCAGGCCCCTTCGCCGCTGCTGCAGAGCGTCCGCCGGCACCTCCCTGGGGGCCCCCAGCCCAACTCGTCCCCCACTGACCGGGTGCCACGTGTATGACATCGGGCGCGCTCCGGTGTGCCAGGATCGCCGCTCCCCGCCTCCAAACGTTGCCGGAGTGGTCCTATCAGCTCCAGGCCAAGGTCAGTGGCCCGTGCAGCCCCCCCCCAGCGCGCTCCGCGAAGCAGAGGCCGGGTTTTCTCCGCCGCGCCAGGCGCGCCCCACCTGAGCCAAGGCCTCAAGCCGGGGACTGTCGTTGCGCGGCACGCCGGCCGCGAGTCACGCACCCTCCGGACCCTCTCCCGGCCCGCTCCGGCAGGAGTCGTATCTCGGCGCTTGCTGGACGTGGAGGAGCCGGGGACAGAACGCTGTGTGCGGCGCGATCAGGGGAGCTCGCGGACACCGGAGATCCGTGCGAAGCAGCGGATTGTGTGCGGCTGTAGCGAGGCAAAGGGGTAGGGTCGGCGGAGCTACGAGATCAGGCGGCCATTACAGCTGGCGCCAAGCCACGCCCCCCGACTCCTACATTCTTGACCTCTAAAATTGGCACAGGTGTCAGATGACAGATGGCCACCAGGCTGAAAACCATGCAGATTGCTGGCTGCTCAACACCGAGAACTGGTACTTTTCAAGGAAGGTTTGTAAGGCCTTCCTACAGTTCATGTGATAAGAATAGACTTGTGAGCTCATTCCATAACTGAGGGCCACATAAAAACTGTTATTTACCACCTATCCTGGAGTTTCTAAATCTGGGCACAGAGTAGAGCAGATCAGTGCCTGAACAAATACTTGGTGGGGGGTGTTAGCTTGAAAACAAACTCGAGGGGAGAAGACCATAAATAACATTCTGCACAAGGCAAAGGATTTTAAATGAGATTATGTGCCTCTCAGGGAACCAGTGTTCACTGACACCTGCATAGGTGATATTATCATTATTTTTATTAAGCTGTGAGTAATGTTTAGTGCAAACATTGGAATGTTGAAGCTGACAATGAGCTACAGGAGGAAGGCCTGAGTAGAAAAGACCTCAGTAAACTAATCTTGATAAAGCACAAGACGCAATCACTTGCCCTTGAAGGTTAGATAGAAAAAAACTGAGCATTTAAAAAAAAACTTTCAATGACAAAAGTAATTGGGTACCACATGGTTTATATAAGATGACTTAAAAAGTTGAGGGCCAAATAGAACTCCAAGAAAATTCTCAGAATTATCAGTCAAATGTGCCAGACGCATCCCTGAGGGCCATAAAGTGTTTGGTCACCTTGATTTTCTGGGACATTCAGTTCTGTACACCTAAGGGGCGGATATCAGATGTTTCAACAAGAACAATTACATAGAGGTAGGTTACAATGCATTAATTACAACGATAACATTTACATCGCATTGTAATATACCTCCATGGAAATTATATTTACATCGCAAACATTTAGATGGCATATGTTTTAGCAGTGCATTTACAGAGGTTTTAAAGAAGCAACACTGTCATCTACTGCTTTTTTTTTTTTACTGTAAATACAGCGTTAGACTTTATTTCATTGTTATCAAATGGTATATATTGTGTATCCTGACCTAAAACTGAACAATATTCTTTGTAGCAATATTTTTATTGTAGAATTGTATTTTATCATTTAACTGTAATGTATGTATTGTAAATTAATGTATTGCCCACCTTCGCTCCATATCACTATTATTAACCGTTTAGTAAAAGAATGATAAAAAAATAGCATTAATATAAATTTTATTTGGAGCAATTTGTTCGAAATAATTCTATTTGCAAAATACAATATCATTAACGTGTTCCGTTTAAATTACTACCCGCACTTAAATCACTTATACAACTCATTCGTATTTAAAATGTACTTTGTTAAAAAATATATTTAACATATGTTAAACTAATGTGAATTTAAATGTAAATGTTATTTAATTTATAGTTTACTTATGTTTTCTAATTAAATTACTACCCACCCCTTAGCCCAAAATTAACGTAAATACCCGTTCTTGAAGTGCACGAAATTCAAATAAACATGAATTTAATTACCTGTTTCCTATAAACACTTTAAAAACCCATTCCGAAATAAAATGCAATTTGAAAAAAGTTAAAGAACTTTTTTTTACAGTATTTATTTCAAATTAAGTTTCTTCCCACTCCTTGACCCTATCAAATTTTTCAACCTCGAACTTACAATGAAAAATGCAAACATGAACCAACATAAACTCACATTTACATCTAATTTTTTTTGCAATGCGTGGTAAATCTGAGTCTATGTACGTGACATCAGCAAGACAAAATGCGTTGTAAATGTATGTCTATGTAAAGTACATGCTTTAAAGGAAAGTTAGATAGTTGCATGGCTGACCCAGGAGAGTGTTAATTTAGATTATGGGTACTCACAAACTTTTTTCCAGGTGCAACAAAGTAAGGTCTGTGGTGTGCCCGAAGGCCGCACTGATGCCAGCACAGTGGCAGTAGAGCGTTTTTGTAATGCTGTATCTGAGTCGCAATCTCTCTACCGCACCTTGGGGTAAGCTTTCACTGCTTGCTATCACTATCTTGGGAGGTCAAGTGTAAAAAGGAAGTAACTATTATCGAATTGGAATGAAATAGAATTGCACAATGTGAAGCCATAAAACATGGATTTAATCATGGCTTCCTCACTTGACCAAATTGTGTGATATCAGGCAATTGTCTAATTTCACTTTGCCTCCTTTTTCTTCATTTTGACAAATAAAAGCACCTTGAAATACATGTGGGCAAAATATATGCTGTATAAAACTCTCTTTGTTCCCTCAATGTATTAAACTATAATGTTGTCCATCTATAACAAGCCAGACCACCCAGAGGGTGATAACTGACTTTCCTCTTAGTTAAGTATTAGCATTGTTGCCAGGTTGGGAGGAGGCATGACTGTTTCTATGTTAACTTTGAAAACTGTCACTTTTAAGATATACATCTTAAAGCACTGATATAATCTGATGTGCTAAGGTGAAACGCCTGTTTGAAAAATACTTCATGACAGGGAAAGGGCAGGAATGGGGCGTAGTTAAAAGCATACAGCGCATTCCTACCTTTGTCCCTGCCTGCGCTGGCTCTGTTTTGGCTGCCTCACACCAATGCAGGCACCCTTGAACAATAGTGAAAAGGGTGCCTGTGTTCCATGCAGGATTGTAATTGTGCATGAAAGGGTACAATAACAAAAATGAGAGGCATATTCCTCTTTCTATGTGTGCTGGAGACTGCAGCACACATTGAAAGCGGAAGTAAGGAGGAGAAATAAAGATATTTCTCCACATTATGCCTCCCCTGAGAAGGCGTATATTTTTGGTGCATACCTAGGTCTACTGCGTTTGGTAAATCTGGGAATGCGTCAAAAACCATGGGAGTTTTGTGGGAACACCCATGCAATGCCCATGGGACTCCGTCCCAGCACAGAGTAACACAACACAGTGATTTGTGTTACTGCAGATTTGTGAAGTCAATCAGGGCCACCCAAAGTGGCCTTGCCTGGCTTCATAAATCTCATTTTGGAATTGCATTGCTCCTGCACCACGTTGCATGGTGCAAGAGTTTAGCAACTCTGCTAAAAAATATGCTCCTGAAAGTTTTCCTAAAGTTAAATGGTGCAGAACACCTTATTTACTTCTTTTATTTTATTTCACACAAGTGTAAATAAACGCTTTCCTATTTAACCCTATCCATGGCCGACGGCAGCACTACCTCGCTGGTGCTGCCGTCGGCCAATGGCTGACGCGGCTCCACCCGTTTTGCGGAAGTGCCGCACTTCCGCAAAACGGGCGGCGAAGCCAACAGGTTTAATAACATCTTTATTAATGTTAGTGCCCACAGCATTCCAGTGCGGTCATTCAGCTTGGAGCTGCATGTGACGGTCAGGGGGGCAGCAAGCACCTTCCCAAGCCATAGTTTTAGTATTACTGATCTAGATGAATAATAATCAGGGTGCCATCAGCATAAGAGAAAGCAGAGTAGCCAAAAGATTTAACAAGAGCCACAAGGATCGGAATAAAGAGAATAGGTGATAATGAGGAGCCCTGCAGAACCCCACAATATATTTTGCCAAGTTTTAAGCAGGGGGGCTACAACTATCACTTAGGTAGGGGATCCTGACTTAATACATAGGTTGTTTCTTATCATGTCTACAGTGTTAAGGGGGTTGTCGTTATTCAACAATTGCAAAGGCTCTCTGGGAAGAGTAAACACTGAAGTAGACTGGCAAGGCTAAGATGTAAAGAGCAAATTGTGGATCTTTTCAAATTTAGAGTCAAAGAAATGAGAAAGATCTTCGCACAGTTGTAATTATGGGGTGGTGGGTGTCCACAAATTCCCATTGTTCATATGTAGTTTTAAAAGGTCAGAGGAAGACCGAGGACAGAAGGGGTTTGTTTGGTGTATAAGAAGCACTTTCAATGAACTATCCCAACAATAGCTGTGATAATCCAGTTACTGATGGTTGCTAGGCCCAACGATAAATCCTCCGAAAGAGGAACAACAGTGGAGGCGAGTATAGCCTAAAAATACTAGGAGAAAGTTTGGACCAAAATCTGAAAAAGGTAGTAGTACTCTTCACATAAGTGTGTGAAAGTAAAATTGGACAAAGAACAGCAGCATGGGCTCTCTAGAAAGAGAAATACACGTATTGATTTTGACTAGTTCAGCTCCTGAGAAAAAAAAAAAAGATGTTTTGTGTTTGACCTGCCAAGTGAGTGACGGTAGGTCCTTATTGGGCTAACCTGATTGTGGGCAGAGAAAACAGAATTCTACCTGAGATTTGTAGTTGAAATCTACTTTATTGGTATTTCGGTAGATATACAACAATCCTCCCATCTACATTAAGTGGCCGGTTGGGAAACAAGAGAAGAACGTCCACAAAAGGGGATAGGTGACCATTTAGGAGGGGTGGGGAAGAGCATCAGGATAAGGGGGGAGGGGTAGAAGTCAGTAGGATTGCCCGACAACCTCAGAGGAATTTGAAAAATATATGCTAGTATTGCTCACCTAAATGGCAGTCGGAGGGATGTTCAGTGTGTGTAATGTGAAGTACCTGGCGGTATGCCGGACAAGTCAGCTTTCTAAATTCATGTGAGAGAAACCGTATGCATGGCCCCTTAGGTTTTGTCAAATCACGGCTGTGTGTTAGTGACTATTGCTGTACGTTTCTCCATTCCTAGGAGTTCCCATAGTATTTTAAGCCAATCCAGAGTGTCGGTGCTGTGGTTGTGCCTCAACGTGATAGGAGGACCGGTTTGTCAATGTGATGGCACCGGCTTCAGTGGGTACGTTAATGGGTTTGTAAGGACCAATAGAATATAGCTGAGGTATCTGGGGAGACCAGTATCATAAATCTCATTAACGCCCGCAAGGATATCCATCCAAAACTGTTGTATCTTGGGACAATGCCAAAATAGATGGGTCAGTGTGCCTGGTGCCAACACTGCCTCCAGCATTAAGGATCACCGCCTACCTTCCATTTAGCCACCCTAGCCGGCGTGTAATACCAGTAGTGTACAATATTAAATATCATTTCCTTACCAGAGGCGCTGCATGTGGAGGCATGGGCTCTGTGCAGAATGCCACTCCATTTCTTGGTGGTGAAAGTGCACTAGCACTCTACCCTCCGGCGCCGCTGTGCCAGTGATTTAAAGGGCGCCATCAGGGCATTGAGGAATGTGTAAATGCCGGAAAGAATTTGCTTGTCCGAGTAACAAGCCATTTTTTAAATTGTGTGAGGTGTTGGCTAGCCTGTGGGTGGACATGGGGCTGCAGGACCCAGTGCTGGATGGCGACATATTGGCAGTATGCATTGGATGGGAAGCTATAGTTAGTTTGGATTTGTGTAAAATCCGGGATCCCATTCAGGTCAAAGAAATCCACCACCCTCTTGCAGTTGGCAGTCTGCCATTGCACAACGGAGGACCTAGCAACACCAGTGCCAAGACAGGGTTCCCTATGATCGGGGTCGTGGTGAGACATGGGTAGATAGTATCTGTACTTGATCCCATACTCCCATCATCGCTTGGACTATTGGGGAGATATAGACCCATAGCAGGCGGCTGGATTTAGGCAGCATCAGCACTTTCCAGATATGAACTCAAGCTACAGCTTGATCTATGAAGCACAAGTGCTTCTCTGTACTAGGTCTGGACCATTCCGCCATGTAGCGCATCTGTGCTGCCTGGTAGTAGTGCAATCCTGTCAATGGCTAGTTAAAGATATGGCCAATGCACACGGTTGAAGGCCTTATTTGCATCAATTGGCATTTATATATGTGTTTGTGTGTGTATATATATGTATATTCACTGAAAAAACCATAGGTTTAACACTCGTTATAGTTAGGAATTAGCATTTAAAAACCTTTGAAATTCACTGAAAAAACCATAGGTTTCACACCAGTTATAGTTAGCTTGACATTTTACTCATACAAAACCATTGAAATTCCCACGTTATAGTTAGTTGGACTCACTATAACTCGTGCGCCCGCAATCCACTGCTGATGATGTCACATATTACATCATTCATGACATGGTCAGTGACATCACTGATGACATCACTGATGACATCTCAAATGACATCACTGATGCCATCACTGATGACATCTCAAATGACATCACTGATGACATCACTGATGACATCATCCAGTGAATGTGTGTTTCTGTAAAGTTAAAATATGTTTTATATATTGAAGAATGAGTGGATGTATGAGTGTCTGGATGAAGGATTTAGTAGGTGCGTGACTGACTGTATGAGTGAGTGATTAAATGTGTCTTACAGAATGCATTGGTTAGTGATTAAACTGTCTGAATGTGTGCATCAGTATGTCTGTTGTTGTGTAAGCTGCTGCATGTATTGATCAGTAGCTATATGAGTGGCTATACGGGTTATTGATTGGTTGCCCAAGTATTTGTATGTGAGGGTGAGTGTGTGTGGGTGGCTGGGAGGTGTGTGACTTTGTGCATAGATGTGTGAGCAGTTGATTCACTTGGTATATGGGTTCAAGAGTGCATGTGGAAAGAGCTGTATGGGTGGTTGACTGTGTGCATGGGTGTGTTGGTGAGTGAATGGATATCTCAGTGCTACATGTCCAAGTAAGTACATATGTAAAACACAGTGCATGTGAGAGTTGGCATATATAAATGACTAAACATGAGAGCCTGTGATTGCGTTAAGTGACTGTATGGATTAATGTGTACTTGTATCAGTGATTGTAAAAGAGAGTAAGTATGTGTTAGTATATGTTTGAATAAGTAAGGTTTTGTGTGTATAACTGTATAGATGAGGAAATGGGAGTGTGATTGATTCTTTGCATGACTGACTAGGTGTGTGAGTAACTCCATGAATGAGTGGCAGTGTGTGAGTGTCTGTATAGGTGTATGAGTGCATATAATAGTGTTGTATTGATGAGTGACTGTATGTATGAGTGATTGTATGGGTGAATGAGTGGATGTGTGTGTAGACTTAGGAATCAGTGAGTGCGTATGTAGTAACTGGTATTGGTGTGTCAATGGTTTCTGGAATGGTAGTCTCTATTTAACACTGGATGTATCAAAGGTTAGATTAGAGTGTGAGGAGGTGCATTGTATTATCACATGAATTATGTCATCAGTGATGTCATCAGTGATGTCATTTGAGATGTCATCAGTGATGTCATCAGTGATGTCACTGACCATGTCATGAATGATTTAATATGTGACATCATCAGCAGTGGATTGTGGGCGCGCGAGTTATAGTGAGTCCAACTAACTATAGCGTGGAAATTTCAATGGTTTTGTATGAGTAAAATGTCCAGCTAACTATAACTGGTGTGAAACCTATGGTTTTTTCAGTGAATTTCAAAGGTTTTTTAAATGCTAATTCCTAACTATAACGAGTGTTAAACCTATGGTTTTTTCAGTGAATTTCAAAGGTTTTTTAAAAGCTAATTCCTTACTATAACGAGTTTGTAACCTACGATTTTTAAAGTGAATTATTACGTTTTTTAATAGCTGTTTTTATAACTATTAATTATAATATTTTTTATTAAAAAATGTTTTTTTTTTCTAAAATAAAATTTTCAATGTATTTTTCCTGTTTTTTTTTAACATTTTACCTCGGAGCGCTCAGGGTGCGCGCACCCGTAAACGCACCCGTACACGTAGTGAGAGCGCTATATCGGCGTGCGAAAAAAAATATAAGTATGTATTTAAAGTAAATAATAATGCAAGACATTGAGTGGCATACTTATAAAAGTAGTATTCTTGAGTTTAAATAACCGTATTTTAACTTTAAATGCATTTCCTAAAATCTAACAAAACGTCATTCAGGCGCGCCGCGTAAGCGCCCCCTGAAGCGCCTACGTACGTGCCGCGTAAGCGCTCCCGGAAGTGCTCCAGTGCGCGTAGCGTAAGCGCGTCAAGTCATGTGACCTTAAAATAACACTTTTCATTGGTAGTTAACAGTTTTTTTTACAACTAATGAAAACCCCACCCATTTCCTTCACTACCTCTTTCACTTTGAAGAGAGCAAGACCTGTTCAATTGTTTTGAAAGAATGGCTGCAAGAGCACCACGCAGCAGTGACTCTGATGAGTTTCTCCATGAGGACCCTCCTCAACCAAAAACGAAGGAGCACTTCATCTGGAAGTTTTTTAGCATTCCAGAAGGGGAGAAGAAGGTAAATGCTCCTAAGGTGGAATGCAAGATATGCCACACTATTCTTTCTCGTGGTGACCGCACAAAAAAATACAGTTTTGGGAATTCCACCATGATCAGACATGTGCAAAGAAGGCACCCCCAGAACTATGCCCGGGAGAGTGTCAGGGACCTGGCACGGAATGCACCGAGAGATGGCGTCTCGACTTCCACCGGAGGAGCAACATCATCGGGGAGAGGAAGATCAGTCGAGTTGATACCAAACATTCAGCCTGTTTTTTCGGACATTACAATTAGGTGTAAGCAGTGTGACGAACTGCTTTGTTATGGGGAGCAGAGCATTCTGTTAATTGTTCGAAAAAGGGAAGAACACCACTGCCCTCCCCAGCCCTAATTTTTCCCCTTCTTCTTTTTAGAACTACCTCCAATTCTCCAAAAAGATCTATATTCTTTACAAATTCCAAAAGAGTGAGTGAAGTGGAGTACAGTGAGAGAGGAAAGGAAAATGAGTGAGGGTGCAAAGAAAGGGACGAGAGGGGAAGGGAAGTGAAGTAGGGGGACTGAAAGAAGGTGAGTGTGGGAGGGGAGTTAGGGAAAGGGCAGTAAACATGGGGAATAAAAATACCTGAGGGAAGTGGAGTAAGGGAACGGGGGTGAAGTAGACTGAGAGAAGGACAGTGAGGTTGAGGACAGAGGAGTGATAGAGGGTGGATAAAGGCGAGTGATTGTAAGACAAGGGGACTGAAGGAGTGAGGACATAGAGGTAGTGAAGGAAAAAGTGAGAGGAAAGGACTGAGTAAGGAAGCCAAGAAAGGTAAGTGAGGGAGTGTGGGTGAGTTATAGGGAGTGAGCGTGATGTAAGAGGAGTGAGAGAGTGAGAGGACCGAGAGAGTGAGGCTAAGAGAGAGGGAGTGAGGGAAGGGGAGTGAGGATGTGAGAGGACAGAGGGAGTGAGAGAAGGAGTGAGTGAAGTGGAGTAAGGTAATGAGAGAAGGGGAATTATTGAGGGAGCAGAGAAAGGAAAGAAGGGGAAGGGGAGTGAAGTAGAGTGACTGACAGCTAGAAAGTGGTGGATGGGAGAGAGGGAATGGGCAGTAAAGGAATGGGGAATGAGGATAAGTGAGGGAAGTGGAATAAGGGAAGGAATAAGGGAAGGGAGGTGAGGGAGGGTGAGAGAAGGGCAGTGAGGGTGACTTAAGAGGAGTGACAGAGGGTGGTAAAAGGTGAGTGAGTGTGAGGCAAGGAGACAAAAATATATTTAATAATACAAAATATAATTTAACTTGTACAACATGTTATATGGTTTATTTTTGCTGTTCTCAGAATATATTGAATTTCACTTAAAACAGTGACTTCAATACTACTCATCATATGACAGCGGGCAAAAAAAAAACACAATCAAAATGATTGTGTTTAAAAAACCCATACAACGATTCAATAAATAATGTAAAATTTAGAAAAAACATATCTTAACTCACTTTTGATCCACGTACTTTTCCACGAGGCCAAATAGTATATGGAAAGTCCTTTTCTTTGGAAATTACTCAATAGTATTCTTATTCTTCCATTTACCCGAGTTTCTGAAAGAAAAGCTCCAACATCTTTTACAATATGAAACAATAGTTATATTTCCACCTCTGGCTTACTTATGATTAATATTTCCTATAATACTCAAATCACACACTATGTGATACACTTACACTACCTCTATGACAACTACAAGTTTTTTAATATCTTAATAAATCTCACTCACAAAGTAATTTTGAACAGCAGACTAAGTTTTAATAACTGCTCCAATCTTCATAGGCCAATTACCTTTCCTAAAATCTTGGTTGTAAGAATACTAGGTAAGAATTTGGTAACTGATAAGGCAAACGTTGTGTGAAAGCCAATTGAGTATCATTGCAATTAGTCCAGCCTTTTTGACATTTTAAATAAGCTGTGCAATGTCCTGATGATGTCGAAGGACCATCATGGAAAATAATTGCTGCAGTTGCAAAGGTTCTTCCTGAAATTGATAATTGAGAAGCCACAACATTTTTAATTAAAGTTGTCAATTTAGTTCCATCAGGTCTACATCGTTGGAACATTAAAATTACATACTGTCCATATCTTTGTATAAATAATGTTGATAGCATTGCAGATTTACATTGAGTACAGACCATGTTTTGATTTGCTTCTCTAACTAGATTATTAAAAGACACTGATTTGCAGTCTGGTAAAGTCAAATATATAAATCTTTCAGTGTCTATTGTAGTACTACTTGAAAAGGAGCAATTGTCGCAGTCATGCTGCCATTTATAAGAAAGGCCAAAAAGATTTTCTACATCTACACCTTCATCTTGCAATACACCAAGCATATACATTAGAAATTCCTGACAATCTTGCTGAATATTCTGTGTAAATTGATTTAGACCAGAACATATGTCTAAAACATTTCGAATTTCAGAAACAGTTTGTACTTTTGTTCTATCACTGCTACATTTCTCAAACACAGAATTCAACAAAGAACAAAATCTTTGATTCCGATTTTCAGCAATCTGTTCTTGTACAGTTTGGAGAAAAAAAAACATTAACCACTACATTAGCATAGCAGTTGACACCAGAACTGTTTTCAAACTGAAATCCAACAGCATCTTTAACTGAATCCTTTTCCTTTCTGCTTACAATTACTGGTTCATCTACTTTTTTTCTTTTTGCTACAACCTCACTACAATTTGTCTCATTTCTTCTTTTTCGGCCTACTACACGCTTTTTAAATAGAGGATATGGAGGTAAATTTGGAGCATACTCTCTTCTTAACCTATTATATTCTTTTACACAATTTAGATCAGCACTGATCTTTGTCTCATCAAAATCAATCAAGTACAATCCAGATAAAGTTCTGACTCGAGATAAAGCAACATATGCCATACCCTCTTTGAACACAGAACTTCCAATATTCACCAAAGCACTATCTACACTTAAACCTTGAGATTTATGAATAGTCACTGCATATGCCAAAGAAACAGGAAACTGTTTTCGGCGGACATATAAATCTTTCACAAGCAAAAATCGAGCAGAACAACGACTGATTTGTTGTACTTCTTCAATACCATCAAATTTAATTTTTAGAAATTAAATTCCATCTCTATTTCGGTAATTCACAAAATCAACAACAAGACCCATTGCTCCATTTACTAAACCTCTTTCGACATGTAAATTCCGTCGTAAAATTATACGACAATTTAAAGATACATACAGAGTATTTTCCAAACCAGCAGTTTTAGATATTGTCTTCTCTGAAGAATCCAATTTTGATTTCAACTTTTCTGACAAAATAATAGTTTCTCCTTCATGCTCTATTTTATCAATAGCTTCACAATCTGTTGATTTTCTAACTAACATTTTGTTGTTGAAGATTGAACATTCTTGCAGAGTTGGCATCAAGCATATAACAGATTTGTTTTCAGGAATTTTCTTAAAAATATTCTCTGGGAGAATATTTTCATTTGGAAACAAATTTGAAATTAATCATCCATGTAAAGCTTCTTTGCCATGCTCAGTTAGTTTTCCAATTCTTACATCTTGTAGAATATTTTTATAATCTTCATCTTTTGCCTGTCACATATTTTGAAGCAGTTCTGCATATTTGAAATTTACCATATGTTAACATTTCCAATGCTTCCTAGGCACTTCTTGGTATCTTCATGTCTAAGCATTTTAAACACTGGTTGTCCTTTCACTGGAGTTAGCTGCAGTAGATCTCCAAAAACAATGATGTGTTTGCCTCCAAATAACACATCATACTCTGTTTTAAGAATTTCTTGCATTCTTAAATGCACAAAAGCAAGCATTACATTTGATACCATGCTTACCTCATCAATGATAAGAAGTTTCATTTTCTTTAGGACTCTTGAAACTTCACAACAAGCTTCTCCAGATAGCTTGTGGTATTGTAATTTATTATCATGCTCTACTGGCAGCTTTAACAAGCGATGTAAAGTAATCCCTTTCATGTTATGTGCTGCCAACCCAGTTGGAGCGGTAACAACACAAGACAGCGATGACTCTGTTCTTTTCTGCAGATACGTTGCAATTGCTTTAATCAGAAAACTTTTTCCAGTTCCTGCTTCTTCACTCACGTACAGTCAGATGGGTATAAATGATGTACATGAGCACTCTTTTTTTCTCATGACATAAACCATGTTCAATCTGTTCTGTGACTTCGTCATATATTTGTCTCTGCTCAACGTTTAGTTCTTTTTCCAAATCTTCTAAGTTAACTACATCCTACTGAGCTTGTTCCATAGCTCTTTCCACTTCATTCATGGCAGTGGCAGCTTCATTTTGTATAATTGGTCTTCCTAGTGGTTTAAGGTTTATTTTATTGTACAGTTAATAAAAACTCACAATTTTAAAACGTAGAAATTTTAAAAAGTCAGTATCTTCTTTAAAACAAGTAAGGTGCAATAGCTCAAGTGTTAAAGAGTATAAAAGTCTCAGCTTAGGTTGCATAAGAATCAGTGGGGTTTTTGTGGCCTTAATGCTTTCAAATTCGAAGACCATGATAGCCAGGGGTGTTTACTTTGTTATTGTTTATCTTTTGCTTGAGAAGACCCTCTGGATTTTTCGTTTAGTCTTGTGGCCACTATATCAAAGTATTTTGTTGTTCTGCAGTTTAGCTGGGTTTCATCAGGATTAAAACAGAGCATCACGGCCTGCCTGCAGCTCGTTATGCCCTTCTGGTTCCATGAAGCCCGAAACAAGGAGCGCCTTATGTCCCGGAGGTTTGTGCAAATGCAAATAATGTGTATAAGGTCCTCTTTCGCAGAAAGACAGAGGCGGCATTGATTTGCGGGATTTTCCCTTGTCCATGGTGCCAGGTGCGGAGCTATAGGAATTCTGCCCATGCGCATGTTAAGGAACGTATTTTTTGTCTTCTGTGTGAGGCCCGTCGTTGGGTACTCTTGTGGTTTTAGAGCGCTGTAACCATTCAACACGACCCATCCGTGAGCTCTCTTGGCAAGGGTGGCTTTGACCTCAATTGATGAGACCATCTTGGTGACTTTTGACACCACTTTTTTGAAGGTGCCGGGGTCAGTTGCCGACTCCCATAGGTCTGCAAGTCCTAAGACCTTCAGTGATTCCATTGTTTAATTTGCCCAAAAACAACCTGGATACATCTGGAGCCCAAACTTGCTTGTCATCTGTCTTTCGTTGGCTTGCCCTTGCCCAATTAAAATGCAACGAAAGCAAATCTGAAATTTTGCTTTATGGCTCCTTCCCAGATAACTTTGGCAACTCTCTTTGGCCAGCCGACTTACCTTGCCCTAAATCCATCGGAGGCCCTGCAAAAAATCTCGGAGTCTGGTTTAACAATGACCTCAGATTCGAGGATCATATAAAAAGACTTACCGGGATCTGCTTTTCTACACTTAAAACTTTACGCAGGTTCTTTCCACTTCTCCCGAGAGCAGCCAAAGAGACCGTCATCCGTGCCCTTATATTATCCAGATTGGATTACGCAAATGGCCTCTTCTGCGGCCTTCCTGCTTATCTGATCCATCGCCTCCAAGTTATACAAAATGCCGCTGTACGGCTTTTGTTTAATATTCCAAAAAGCTCAAGTGTCCGTCAACCTCTCCGCACCCTGCATTGGCTCCCGGTTGCCCACAGGATTCTATTTAAAATCCTTGTCCTCGCCTTTCGAGCTGTTCACCAAGCTGGTCCTGTCTACCTGAGGAAAAGATTCTTCCTATATGTTCCCAACCGCCCCCTCAGATCAGCTAATCTGCACCAAATGACTGTTCCAAAATTCAAATACAGCAGGCTCGGCGGCCAATCCATCTCAGTCAGAGCGGCGAGAGCATGGAACACCCTCCCGCAGCAGCTAAGAACAGCTCCATCCGTCACTCTGTTCAAGAAGGGACTGAAGACCTACCTTTTTAACATCACTGTATAGGGTCCCCCTCTACCCTGCCTCTCACCCCTTTCGCGCCAGGATACTATTTTCTTAGTAACAGAGCGCGCTATAAAAGCCTATAATAATAATAATTAAGTAGGTCCTTGCAGGTGAATTGTCTCTGATGGTTAGTTCGGTCCAGAGGTGGGCATTTAAGGATCCGTGGTCGGCATCTCTGATTTTCTGCCAGCTTTTTGGATATGCGCCTCTTCTCTCCACCGCTTGTTTCTGCAGGCCGAATTCGAGGCGAATTTGTGCGGGTGATGAGTTGATGGGGAGATGAAATATTGCCCTGTATGCTCGACTAATGGTTTTATCTAGTGTTGTTGCATCTTTGCCTCTCATGGATTCGCTACCATAGGTAAGCATGGGCTGTAAGCGAGCTCTTAATACCTGTAAGAGAGGGCCCAGTGACCGGTCAGGGAGTGCTTTCTGCAGAGGCTTTATCGATAGGTAGAATGTCGTGCCCTTTCGGTGGATCCTGACTCAATGAAGCAGAACTCTGACTGTCTAGCAATCTCTGCTGCAATTGTAGCTTCTTGCTGTATTTCCTCATTCAACATTTGCAGATAATTTGAAAAAACAGGACATTCTATGGTATCCTGTATGGTAAATAGTAAAATTCCCTTTTGTCTGAAGATTCACAACTCAATTTTTGATGATTAATCAAATGGCCTTTTCTTTGTTTCACCAAACAGCCTTCACGTCCAATTACAGCATATACACCTTTATTGATATCTTCTGTGACGTTCCTCTTAAAAGTATAGGTTTGCAGAACTTCATAGAGACAAACGTTCTCAAGATGACTACTTCTATTTGGATAGTATGTATCCAACATGTTTGTCTTCAAAATATCTGTACTGTTTGGTTCTTTCTCCGCAAATACTCTAGTTCTTGTACAGATTTCAAAACTTGGTTTCGTGTTGCAGCAAGACCTAGACTCACCCAAATGATGGTTCTAGATTTGGCATATAGACTTGCTGATGATAACCGATCAGAACATTCATATGCTCCAATTTCTCGATGCGACAACATCTTCAGACTGTAACTGTATAATTTTTTGCTTACACTCTTTTCATGTGAAATTTCCTCCCACATTTCCTTCAGTTCCGTCTTTTCTGATTTTGTGATGTAAGATGTCACATATCGAGCCACAGCAATAGAGTTGTCAGCAACATATTGAATATCCATGTTAGCATTCCACATGGACAAAATGACTGGGTTGTAGTCATTTATGTATTTGGACTCCTCATTTCTTCTTAGGTTGTATGTATTTTTAGGTGATTTTCTTGTCACAGTATGTCGCAGACATAAAATTGTTCACTCTTCCTTTCGATGTTACTGGACGTGGAAATGCAAAACGACATTTTGTGTAGAACTTGTCCTTGGATTTGTATTTTCGACGACAGTATTTTCCACAACGATGGGTTTGAAAGCGTAAAACTTGATGTCTTAAATTGTTTTCTTCTGTACTTTTCGGAACGGCACATGTAGAATACTGCTCATTGAAACTCATCACTTTCTCATCTGAATCTGTTTCAAATTTTGGTGCATCTTTAATCCATAGCAGCATATGTATGTGAGGAGCATCTCTTGCTTGATACTCCTTTCTCCAAAAGAAATCCAACACCTCTCCAAGCGGAGGATTTTATTTGTTTGTAATAAAAGACATCATAGCTTCAAACATATGATTGAAATATCTGCATACATTAACTGGATCCAAAGAGCGCAGTTCTCCAGGTGTCTTGTATTCAATATTTTCAATGTTTTTATTTGCTTCTCGTAGAAATTCAAGTAAGTCTTCCCAAGCATACTCAGCACAGCTAAGAGTGAGGAACCATGTTATGTTATGTTATGTTATGAAAATGTATTCAGCGCACAGCTGCTCCAGCAAAGGAGCGTCCTGGCGCTTGACAAGGTAACCAACACAACACAACTAAAAAGCAATAGACTAGGAAGAAGCAAGCTCAAGGAAATAAAAGAGTCTTGATGGCCCTACGAAATAAAAAGAGGTTATCAGACGTGCGTATGTTTAACGGAAGAGAGTTCCACAGGGCCGCAGCCCGAACTCGGAATGAGCGGCCTCCAGCTCGGCTAAGTTTGAACCGAGGGACCACTGCTAGATCCTGACCTAAAGATCTCAAAGAGCGGCAGGGACATAAGGCGTCAAGAGATTCATGAGAATCGGGGCAGAGGAGCCCTTAAGAATTTTATAGGACAGGCAAAGTACTTTAAATTGAATTCTCTGCTTGACTGGAAGCCAGTGGAGGGAACGTAGAGTGTTGGCAGCGGAGCAAAACCTGGGCAAACCCACCACAGCTCTGGCTGCCGCGTTCTGGACACGCTGCAAACGTGCAGTTTTGGCTTGGTTCACCCCTACCAAGAGAGAGCTGGCGTAGTCAAGCCGAGAGATCACCGTCGCCTGCAGCACCAGCTGCCTGGTTGAGGCGTCAAAAAATTTCAATGCTGGTCTTAGTCCTCGCAGAATGCCAAAACAACTGGCGGCAGTTCTCTTGGTATGGGAGACAAAACTAAGGGCGGGATCTAGCCACACTCCAAGATTTTTAGTTTCCATTACCGGAGTCGGGGTAGGCCCCAGTTCCGGAGGCCACCATATGTCGCCCCAAAGTTCAGATTTCTTGCCGATGATCATTATCTCAGTTTTTTTAGCGTTCAGCTGGAGGTAGTTGGTATTCATCCAGCTGGCAAGCGTCCTCAGCCCATTCTGGAACCTAGGGGCATCCAAGTCAGAGTCCCCGCTGAGCGTGACCGCCAGCTGAGTCTCGTCAGCATATGAGACCATGGTCAGGCCCCACTGCTTGACGACATCAGCCAGCGGCCTCACGTACAGATTAAATAACGTGGGACTCAGCGAGGATCCCTGGGGGACCCCCTGGTCCAGCGGATGGAATTTGGACTGATGGGGTGGAATAGCTACGCAAAAAGATCGATCGGCAAGGAAAGAACGGAACCACTGGAGGGCAGTCCCTGAAATACCAGCTTCTTCCAAGCGCTGGAGAAGGATTTTATGAGAGACGGTGTCAAAGGCGGCGCTAAGATCTAATAAAACAAGCGCCGCCGTTTGACCCGAATCTAACACCATGCGCAGATGTTCCACCATGAAAAGAAGAGCTGTCTCCATGCTGTGGTCAGCACGGAAACCATTCTGCGTAGAGTCTAAAATATTTGCCCGCAAAAGATGGTCAGAGAGGACTCTATTCACGTGTGCCTCCGCTACTTTCGTCGGCCACGGGAGAAGCGATATCGGACGGTGGTTCTCTGGTTTAAGAGGATCCAAACCAGGCTTCTTCAAAATGGGCATAACCACCGCACGCTTCCAATTGGCAGGAACCATACCAGTAGAAAGCGAGAGGTTAATCAGGGAGCGCACCGGTAAACAGTCAAAAGACGACGGGTCCCTGAAAAGAGCCGGTCTCAATGGATCAGCCGGAGAGCCGGACTTAGAATGTTGGGCCAATCGATTAAAACCCTCAGGCGATAAACAAGGGAAGGTATGCAATACCGTGTGTTCCTCGGGCCTAAGAGGCGGTCCGGTATCCAGCGTGGAAGTGGGAAAGGAACGACGGATAGCTTGGACCTTCTCAAGAAAGAAGTTCGCCAAAGCCTCACAATGTGATATCGAACCCCTGTCATTGGTAGGGGCCTTTTTTGCCATCAAATCTTTGAGCGCCTTAAAGATAGATTTGGAGGGGTTAGAGCTGTTGCGGAACTCGAGAGAGTAAAATGCCACACGCGCCCTGCAGACCGCGCAATGGTAAGATTTAATAGTGGCAAGATATGACACTTTTTTACTGGTGTCATAAGCTTTCCGCCACTCTCTTTCAGCGCGTCTGCACGCACTCTTTAGTGTACGTAAAGAGCCATCATACCAGGGACTAGAGTCCCTTGCGCTACATTTACTCAGGGTCACCGGGATGATGGAATCCAAGGCACGGGTGATCCACTCGCAAAAAAGGTTGTAGCCCATTTCCACGTTGTCGAACGGGCCAAGTGGGTCCTCTGACAGGGTACGGTACAAGTCCTCTAATCTAAGTTTGTTCCAGTGTCGTCTGGGGACGACTCTGGCCATAGGTTTAGAGGGGGGCTCATACAGTGGGCACTGGTTCCTGACCAAAAAATGGTCAGTCCATGTAGGAGTTCCTAAGTTTCTTAGCATACATTTCAATTCCCCATGACGACGGTACCAATACTCGTTAGTACCACGCTGACATGCCATCAGATTAATTAGCTGAGATTCCAAAACACTGTCTTGCAGTTTCACTTTATCCATAAAGTCCCTTGACGAAACATTTGGTAGATGTACGCCACTTTTCAGTATATGGTTCACTGCATAAGAAAGTCCAGACAAGTCACTCTCAAACAGTAGATGGAACAAATATGGAATGCATTGACGAAACCTTGGATCTTCTGCATATAATCGTAAAGTCCGGTATTTAGATGCAGGAATTTGAACAGGTCGGTCATATCGTCCACCTTGACCTGTTGGAAATAACTGTGGAAAACGACGAGCTTCCAAACTTTCTTCCCATACACTAATGGGACTTCCTTTTGCTTCTTTCATTTGAAACAAGTCAATAGCATTCCCCATTACTTCTTTGGAATGCAATGGATGGACACTATAATGTTCATAAATTTCTTCACTTCTAGAGACATCAACTTTTTCAATTTGCCCAGCTGAGAAATCACTGTCCTCTTCTACAGTTGTTTCCTCTTCTCCAACATATACATTTTGGGAGTAGTTTTTTACCAAATACAACTTTGCCTTTTTGATTTTCCTAACATCCACTAATTCTTGCCAGATTTTCGTACTCTTTGTCGGACCACCATTAACTAGAATAACCAGAGGTTCCTCTTCTACTTTTTCTACACCAATTGTATCAATTTTTTCTTAAAATCTAGAGGCAAATAAACAACTCTTCCCTTTAATCCTCTCTGTAAATCTGAAGGAGGCAATTTCCCTGTCTTAGGCTCCATGCGAACAATAGCCTGAAAAGGATGCACACATTGAATCAGAATAGACTCATAGGTATTTAAATCCATCAATTCAGAAGGAATGTCTACCAACTCCAGATTATAATGAACAGCTCTAGCAGGCATGCTGTTTTCATTTCATTTATTATAACAATATTTACAAATAGGTTGATCAGAACCCAAATCAAAACAATTTTCTACCAACAAATAAGTTGCAAAATCCTTCCACTCATTATTATTTTCCTTTTCGCTTTTTACATATAAATCAACTAATCTAGTCTGATTCTTGTAATGAGTTCGTCGACAACACACACAAGTAAAATTAGGCCTTTCACTTGAATTGACCTTAAACTTTGTAATTTCATGTTCAAATTTTTCTGTACTTGAATCTCTACATTCTCTTCCACATTACCTTCTATTACTGTATCAGTTTCTGCACTGTCCTCTTTTTCACCAAAGTAACAAAACTCAATTTCTTCACAAATGTTCTTCACATCTAATTCAGTTCAGTGCAAAAGAGCACTGTTTACCTGTTTTAGCTTAAGTGCTGGACTTTTTGCATAATACAACCTTCTCACTAATTTCCTCACTTTATTATGCACTGCTAACATCCTAAAATGGTGAAAAACACCCTGACATACTTTTCTTGAAAGACAAGCCAGTGAATGCCCATGCAAACCTGTTTTTTGTCTCACTCTACAAGGATCTAACTCTTGCAGAATTTTCATTTTTTGTTTTAGACTTTTCTTTGTATATGTCCATAAGAAACTGAGAAACAAATCAATTGAATCCTGTCGCACACTAAAAATACTACTACAGTTCCAAGTATACACTGGAGCCTTAGGACATCTCCCTAAAACTTCATCAGCTAATACCTCTTCTGTATTTCTAGGCACAATCTCTTCTTTTTCAACCGGACAACCGTCCTTCACCTCATATGCTCGACCACTGGTGTCAACTGCATGCACCAAATCATTATCCTGAAAGTAACTTTCTTCATTAAAAAATGGCTCACAACTTGAACTATGCTTCCATTCTCCAGAAAAAACATCACAGAAATTAGTCCGATTAATTACTCTCCTCCACTTACATTTTGATTTGAACACATTGATTACCTTATCGAGTGTACGAATTCTATTCATTACTAAACTAAACAATTTATTTTTCACTTTAAATGCTTCATCCACAATCTTAACTATGTTTTTTTTCTTGTAAAAAGCTGTCTTTTTTTGATACCTCTTTACATTTTTTAATAAATTTGATACTATTCTGTTATAAAACATTCGTGTACGAATTTCAATAAATTGACTTCTCCTTCTTTTGTTATAGATAATATCATCTCCTTGTACAGGTCTAACATTTTTAGAGGCACATACTGTCTTCTTTCTAATTACAGGTGTTTCATTCTTGGAAGAAACCTTTTTTTTTTTTACATTTCAATAAGCTCCTGAGAAAATTTTTAGTTTGCCTACCAGGAGCATTTTTTTTTCTCTGAAGATTTTATTTTGGTTGGTTCTTGATTTTGTTTTTCCTTAGACCTTAATTTTCTTTTATAAAGTTTTCACGTCTTTGCTTCAATGGCATTTTTTTCTTTGTTTGTATAGTTGATTATAATCTGTGGTAAAGAAAAAATAACATATTATAGACCACTACAAACATATTACATAGCAATTACAATAAGTAAACGATATAAACACTAGTATACAACAAAAGGCTGATTTACATTACATGTGCTTTGCTTTGTGTCAAAAACGATTTACTAATTAATGTTATGTCTTGCTTATATATAGGTCGCCTGCTTTTGGCCTGTAGAGACAGTGAAATAGTATGAGCAGAGACACACATACTGCTTGCAGAGACAGACATGGTAGATTACATGACATTTCAATAATTTTCTTAAAAAGTCCTTAGTTTGCTTACCAGGAGCATTATTTTTTTTCACTGAAGATTGTGTTTTGGATGAGTCTTGTATTTCTGTTTTTTTGGACCTTAAATCCTGTTTATGTTTCTTTTGACGTCTTTCCTTTGACGGCATATTCTTTTATCTTTCTATAGATGATTACAATCTGTGGTAAAGACAAAATAACATATTATAGACCACTACAAACATACTACATAGCAATTACAATAACTGAACGATATAAACACTAGTTTACAACATAAGTTACTTTATACCAAAGCAACTGTGTCACAGTAACAGTGCAGTACAGTTTCATTAATAATCTTACTCTCTGCCTGCACCATGTCACTCTGTGCCTGTGTCTTATGTCACTCTGTGCCTGTGTCTCATCTCACTATGTGCCTGTGTCTCACCTCACTCTGTGCCTGTGTGTCATCTCAGACTGTGCCTGCCCCATCTCTCTCTCTTTCTGTGTGTCATTTGTCTGTTTGCGTGTGTCTCATCTCACTCTGGTAAATGTTTCATTGTAAAAAGTATGGCTTTAACATTTTTGACATGGATAACACTGAGTGTCTGTATGAAATAAGGAATTATATTTTCAAATGTGTCAATAATGTCACCTATAAGCAAGCCATAACATTCCTTTTTCATGTCAAAGGCACACCCTGGATCTTGATTGCACAGCTTAGAGCCTATTTGTGAAGTAAGAGGTGTAACAGACATGCTGCCTAAGATTCCCTACTAGTACATATGCTAAAGCCTAACTGACTTTAAAAATACATGTATTTCCATACTTTAAACACATCAACTAAGCAAATTATTCACCCAGATCCATTTAAAATCAAGCTTGACTCACAGTGTGATCTTAGGCACATGACCAGGATGTTACATGTAATCTACCATGTCTGTCTCTGCATGCAATATGTGTGTCTCTGCTCATACTATTTCACTGTGTCTACTGGCAAAAACAGACCACATATATATAAGCAAGACATAACATTCCTTTTACATTTCAAAGGCACACCCTGGATCTTGATTGCACAGCTTAGAGCCTATTTGTGAAGTAAGAGGCCTAACAGACATGCTGCCTAAGATTCCCTACTAGTACATATGCTAAAGCCTAACTGACTTTAAAAATACATGTATTTCCATACTATAAACACATCAACTAAGCAAATTATTCACCCAGATCCATTTAAAATCAAGCTTGACTCACAGTGTGATCTTAGGCACATGAGACACATGTCATGACACACACACAAAGAGAGAAATGACACACAGAAAAAGAGAGATTATGCACGTGCAAAGTGACGCGAGACACAGGCACAGAGTACCTTTTAAGCTAAGAGAGGCAAACTGTCAGCAGACAGAGGTGACATTATTGAAAAATTTGAAAACATAGTTCCTTATTTCACTGGGACACTCACTGTAATCCTTGACCAAAATTTAAAAGCCAGACATTTTACCAGAAAACTTTTTCCATAGTAAATCATTTTTAACACAGAGCACAGCCCATTTAAATGACCACTACAAAACAAGGCAGAAACCTAACTCATTTCCAAAATACATTTCAAATATGCCCCATTAAAGTTTTTTAACAGCATTACAAAAAAACATGACACAATGCAAGAATAAAGAAGCACAATATGCTTCTTAATCTTCCCCATAGTGCATACAGCAGTCTATCTTTATTAAAGAATCATTACTCACCTTTAAAAATGCTTTGGAAGATTTAGAACAGTGTCAGTCACACACACCAGATTTTCTTAAGCAGAATCTCTGAATTGCTCCTGAAACACTGCAATCAGAAATGGCCCTGATTCCCTGTAATTCTTCACACATATCCCTGAACTTAACCAATTAAAATTCTTCCCACACTATTTCAACACCAAACTAACATTTTAATTGGTTCTACATTTCAACACTTTGAAACTCACATAATATTCACCCAACCCCCCAGTGCTCATTCACCCTGTTACCATGGTAACTCCCACCTAACCCAGCACACAGTTGAAAGGTTCATCATACTATGTTGCAAAAGAATCCAGCAAGGGTGTTTGACCTCTCCATGTACTAGCTAATCATGTGCAATGTTTCTTTAAATGACTTTTTCTCAACCATTAAAATGACTTCCTTAAACAATAGAAGCATGCACCCTAATTTTCAGTGGTGAATTTTAAGAAAGCACCAATCGTTTCTTGTTTTTCAAGTGCACTGAATCACAACCACTTTTTTTCATAATTCCTACTTTCAAACTGCCATTTCATTTCCACAACTCATCTGAATACAAGCACATCTACCTTCAAGATGCCAAAAGTCTGGTTTGTGGGTCATAGCTTTGTCTACTGGAGTGACAAATTTGCAAGTAACAGAGGTATTTACAACCTTGATTTACCAAATGTGGACATTGTGTGGATTGGACAGAGAGGATTAAGAAGTCACCAATTGATACCATTGATAAAATCCTTTATGCATCTACCACACCCTGACCTCATAATTGTGCACTGTGGTGGCAATGACCTGGACACTTTGACTGGGGTAGGTCTGGAAATGCTTTTAAAGGACATCTTTGGGCAATTGATGTCACTTTTTCCAAAAACTGCCTTGGTATTTTCTAATATATGCAAAAGGCAAAAATGGAACTGGTCCAACCAATTTTGTCCACAGATTGAGAAAGCAAGGAAACATGTGAATAAATCTGTTTCTGCTTTCCTCAGAGACTATGGTATGGGTTCCATTGACCACAACAACTTGTGTTACAACATGCAAGGCATCTATAGGAGAGATGGTGTACATTTTACAGATGAGCGGAATAGAGTCTTCCTCTTGAATTTGAGACTCTGCATTGGTACCTACTTGTAGGTACAAAAAACACCCACCTAACACAACAGCTCTTTTCAGAGCTACCCTTCCTCTAATCACTCTAAATCATTTTTTACTCTAATTTTTTACACTGTTTTTCCCCGTGGTGTGCTCAGGGTGCGCTTACCGGTAAGTGTACATAGGAACACACCCAGCGCTTACCCCGCGAAAATTTTAAAAAATAAATAGTTTTTTTGCCCTTCAGGGTCCTTCTAGGCCTCCCTCAGAAAACCTAGGGGGTCAGGGGGTGTCTACCCTGCCCCTTTTAATCATTTCCCCCTTTTTATTTTCCCCTCTTGTGTCTTGATTCTACCGAGACACAAGATGGTGGACTCTCCGGACTGTTTAGAATGTTGACAGACACCCGAGAGCCAATCAGCTTTCCGCTCGCGCACTTCCGTGGCGCGCCGGTTGTGCTCCCCGGTACGCGTAGCGGTGAGCGCCCGGAGTGCGCCTATAGATATATATATTTTTTAAAGTTAATTTTGGTAAAAACCACTGGAGCAATTTTCACAAAATATAGCAAAGGCACTTCTGTGTACCAGTCCCTACAATTTTGCAAAGTTTGGCGTAATTCCGTTCAGCGGAAGGATTTTACCAATGGTATCAATTGGTGACTTCTCATTCCTCTCTCTCTGTCTAATCCATACAATGTCCATATTTGGTAAATCAAGGTTGTAAATCCCTCTGTTGCTTGCAAATTTTTCACTCCAGAAGACATAGCTATGACCCACAAACCAGACTATTGGCATCTTGAAGGTAGATGTGCTTCTATTCATGAGTTGTGGAAATGAAATGGCAGTTTGGAAGTAGGAATTATTAAAGAAAGTGGTTCGGATTCAGTGCAGTTGAAAAACAAGAAATGATTGGTGCTTTCTTAAAATTCACCACTGAAAATTAGGGTGCATGCTTTTTTTTTTAAAGAAGTCATTTCAATGGTTGAGAAAAAGTCATTTAAAGAAACATTGCACTTGATTAGCTAGTACATTGAGAGGTCAAACACCCTTGCTGTATTCTTTTGCAACATAGTATGATGAACTTGTGAACTGTGTGCTGGGTTATGAGGGAGTTACCATGGTAACAGGGTGAATGAGCACTGGGGGGATGGGTGAATGTTATGTGAGTTTCAAAGTCTTCTAATGTACAACCAATTAAAATGTGCAGTTTGGTTTTGAATTTGTGTGGGAACAATTTTGATTGGTTATGTACAAGAATTTGGGTCTGAAATGAGTAAGAATCTGCGCCATTATTCTCAGGCTCCAGTGAAAGAAGCATTATTCAGAGATTCTGCTTAAGAAAATCTGTTGTGTGACTGACACTGTTCTACATCTTTCAAAGCATTTTTAAAGGTGAGTAATGATTCTTTTAATAAAGATAGAGTACTGTATGCACTATGGGGAAGATTAAGAAGCATATTGTGCTTCTTTATTCCTGTACTTTGTGTCATGTTTTTTGTAATGTTGTTTAAAAATAAAATGGTGCATATTGGCAATGTATTTTGAAAATGAGTTAGGTTTCTGCTTTGTTTCTGTAGTGGTCTTTTAAATGAGCTGTGCTTTGTGCCAAAAACGATTTAGTATGCAAAATCTTTTCTGGAACAAAGTCTGCTTTTTAAAATTTTGGAGAAGCATTGCACTGACTTTCTGTTTGAAAAAAGAGAAAACATTTACACATTTTTCAATAATGTCACCTGTGCCTTGTAACAGTTTGCCTCAATTAGCTTAAAGAGTAATCTTTGCTTGTGTCTTACTTTACTTTGTGCCTGTGTGTAATCTGATATATGATTCATTTAATGAAGATCCACTGCTGTTAAAAATATGGTAGTATATGTCTTTTGAAGACATGGTAGATTACATGTAACGTTCTGGTCATGTGCTAAGATCACACTGTGAGTCGAGCTTGATTTTAAATGGATCTGGGTGAATAATATGCTTAGTTGATGTCTTTAAAAATATAGAAGTACATGTTTTTTAAAGACATGATAGATTACATGTAACATTGTGGACATGTGCTTAAGAACACACTGATGGGTGAATTAAGCTTGACTCACAGTGTGATCGTAGCCACATGAGCAGGATGTTACATGTAATGAGAAATTAATGTTATGTCTTGCTTATATTTAGGTTGCCTGTTTTTGGTCTCTAGAGACAGTGAAATAATATGAGCAGAGACACACATACTGATTGCAGAGACAGACATGGTAGATTACATGTTACATGCTGGTCATGTGCCTAAGATCACACTGTGAGTCAAGTTTAATTTTAAATGGATCTGGGTGAATAATATGCTTAGTTGATGTCTTTAAAAATATGGAAATACATATTTTTAAAAAACATGGTAGATTACATGTAACATCGTGGACATGTGCTTAAGGTCACACTGATGGGTGAATTAAGCTTCACTCACAGTGTGATCTTAGGCACATGAGCAGGATGTTACAAGTGATGAAAATTAATGTTATGTGTTTCTTATATATAGGTGGCCTGTTTTTGGTCTGTAGAGACAGTGAAATAATATGAGCAGAGACACACATACTACTTGGAGAGACAGATATTGTAGATTACATGTTACATGCTGGTCATGTGCCTAAGATCACACTGTGAGTCAAGCTTGATTTTAAATGGATCTGGGTGAATAATATGCTTAGTTGATGTCTTACAAAATATGGAAGTACATGTTTTTTAAAAACATGGTAGATTACATGTAACATCGTGGACATGTGCCTAAGATCACACTGATGGGTGAATTAAGCTTCACTCACAGTGTGATCTTAGGCACATGAGCAGGATGTTACATGTAATGAGAAATTAATGTTATGTGTTGATCATATGTAGGTGGCCTGTTTTTGGTCTGTAGAGACAGTGAAATAATATGAGCAGAGACACACATACTGCTTGCAGAGACAGACATGGTAGATTACATGTTACATGCTGGTCATGTGCCTAAGATCACACTGAGTCAAGCTTGATTTAAAATGGATCTGGGTGAACAATATGCTTAGTTGATGTCTTTAAAAATATGAAAGTACATGTTTTTTAGAGTGATGATAGATTACATATTACATCCTGGTCATCTGCCTAAGATGACACCTATGGGTGAATCAAGCTTCACTTACAGTGTGATCTTAGGCAGAAGACCAGGATGTTACATGTAATGAAAAATTAATGTTATGTCTTGCTTATATATAGGTGGCCTGTTTTTCGCCTGTAGAGACAGTGAAATAATATGAGCAGAAACATATATATTGCTTGCAGAGACATACACGGTAGATTACATGTTACATCCTGGTCGTGTGTCTAAGATCACACTGTGAGTCAAGCTTGATTTTAAATGGATCTGGGTGAATAATATGCTTAGTTGATGTCTTTAAAAATATGGAAGTACATGTTTTTTAAAGACATGGTAGATTACATGTAACATCGAGGACATGTGCTTAAGATCACACTGATGGGTGAATTAAGCTTCACTCACAGTGTGATCTTAGGCACATGAGCAGGATGTTACATATAATGAGAAATTAATGTTATGTGTTGCTTATATATAGGTGGCCTGTTTTTGGTCTGTAGAGACAGTGAAATAATATGAGCAGAGACACACATACTGCTTGCAGAGCCAGACATGGTAGATTACATATTACATGCTGGTCATGTGCCTAAGATCACACTGTGAGTGAAGCTTGATTATAAATGGATCTGGGTGAATAATATGCTTAGTTGATGTCTTTAAAAATATGGAAGTACATGTTTTTTAAAGACATGGTAGATTACATGTAACATCGAGGACATGTGCTTAAGATCACACTGATGGGTGAATTAAGCTTCACTCACAGTGTGATCTTAGGCACATGAGCAGGATGTTACATATAATGAGAAATTAATGTTATGTGTTGCTTATATATAGGTGGCCTGTTTTTGGTCTGTAGAGACAGTGAAATAATATGAGCAGAGACACACATACTGCTTGCAGAAATAGACATGGTAGATTACATGTAACATCTTGGTCATGTGCTTAACATCACACTGTGACTGAAGCTTGATTTACCCATCAGTGTGATCTTAGGCACATGATTAGGATGTTACATGTCATCTACCATGTCTTTAAAAAACATGTTCTTCCATATTTTTAAAGTCATCAACTAATCTCATTCACCCAGATCTATTCAAAATGAAGCTTGGCTCACAGTGTGATCTTAGGCACATGATCAGCATGTTACATGTAATCTACCATGTTCTTAAAAAACATGTACTTCCATATTTTTAAAGACATCAACTAAGCATATTATTCACCCATATCCATTTAAAATCAAGCTTGACTCACAGAGTGATCTTAGGCACATGACCAGTATGTAACATGTAATCTACCATGTCTGTCTCTGCAAGCAGTATGTGTGTCTCTGCTCATATTATTTCACTGTCTCTAGAGACCAAAAACAGGCCACCTAAATATAAGCAAGGCATAACATTAATTTCTCATTACATGTAACATCCTGCTCATGTACCTAAGATCACACTGTGAGTGAAGCTTAATTCACCCATCAGTGTAATCTTAGGCACATGTTCACGATGTTACATGTAATCTACCATGTCTTTTAAAAACATGTACTTCCATATTTTTAAAGACATCAACTAAGCATATTATTTACCCAGATCCATTTAAAATCAAGCTTGACTCACAGAGTGATCTTAGGCACATGACCAGTATGTAACATGTAATCTACCATGTCTGTCTCTGCAAGCAGTATGTGTGTCTCTGGTCATATTATTTCACTGTCTCTACAGACCAAAAACAGGCCACCTACATATAAGCAACACATAACATTAATTTCTCATTACATGTAACATCCTGCTCATGTGCCTAAGATCACACTGTGAGTGAAGCTTAATTTACCCATCAGTGTGATTTTAGGCACATGACCAGGATGTTATATGTAATCTACCATGTGTTTAAAAAACTTGTACTTCCATATTTTTAAAGACATCACCTAAGCATATTATTCACCCAGATCCATTTAAAATCAAGCTTGACTCATAGTGTGATCTTAGGCACATGACCAGAATGTTACATGTAATCTACCATGTCTGTCTCTGCAAGCAGTATGTGTGTCTCTGCTCATATTATTTCACTGTCTCTACAGGCCAAAAACAGGCCACCTATATATAAGCAAGACATAACATTAATTAGTAAATCGTTTTTGACACAAAGCAAAGCACATGTAATGTAAATCAGCCTTTTGTTGTATACTAGTGTTTATATAGTTTACTAATTGTAATTGCTATGTAATATGTTTGTAGTGGTCTATAATATGTTTTTTTTTTACCACAGATTATAATCAACTATACAAACAAAGAAAAAAATGCCATTGAAGCAAAGACGTGAAAAACTTTATAAAAGAAAATTAAGGTCTAAGGAAAAACAAAATCAAGAACCAACCAAAATAAAATCTTCAGAGAAAAAAAAATGCTCCTGGTAAGCAAACTAAACAGTTTCTCAGGAGCTTATTGAAATGTAAAAAAAAAACATTTCTTCCAAGAATGAAACACCTGTAATTAGAAAGAAGACAGTATGTGCCTCTAAAAATGTTAGACCTGTACAAGGAGATGATATTATCTATAACAAAAGAAGGAGAAATCAATTTATTGAAATTCGTAGACGGATGTTTTATTTTTTTTCAGAACAAAATTTTATTTGGTTTTAGTGGTTGACAAAATACACAATATTGAGCACCACTCCCTATGAAGCAGGGAGGCAGTGCACTTAGATCTGCAACATTTAGAAAACAATCAGTCAACTATGCCCCAAAGTCCCACCCTCCACTCACCCTCCCGGTTCCCTCCCTCCACCCTGCACGGTGTCTACTATGTCCAACAAGAGGAACCTAGCAACCATAGGTACTGTGTGTAAACCCATTCACCCGTAGTTAGTAAGGGCGCGATCTTCATCCGTGGCCCGGGGCGCTGGAGGGTCCAGCAGGAGACCCCTGTAGTCCGCCCACCTCTTCCATATTTTGAAATGCTTTGTAGGGCACCCCCTGGCCTCAAAGATCGGACGTTCAAGTCCCATATTGTAGTCCAAGCCCCTTTTCCAAACCTCCAGTAGGGGGGCCCTAGGAGCCTTCCAAGCCCTGGCAATGTCTCGTTTGGCCACTATGAGGCCCAGGAGCAGCAAGTGTCTTTTATATAAATTCCCCCCTACTTGTTCCATCACATGGAGAAGGCCCAGTTTCGGCGAGCGGGGCAGCTCCCAGCCCAGCACCTCCTCCAGGCAGTCCCACACACCAGTCCAGAATCTTTGCAGGCGTACACACTCCCACACCATATGAAGAAAGGAGCCGATCTCACTGCCACACCTCAGGCACTCCGGGGAGGCAATCAGTCCCGCCCTCCACAGTCGTTCCCTCGTAAAATATGCCCTATGTAGATATTTAAATTGAATAAAGCGCAAGCGCACCGCTATCGCTGCTCCCCTAGGGGCTTCCAGGGCTTCTCTCCAGTCCTCCTCTTCCAAACTCCCCAACTCTCCCTCCCACACCAATCGCAACTTATCGAGGGAATGGGAACAGTGGGTGACCAACGTCTGATATATGCTAGATATTTTTTTAGTCTCTAGTTCCCCCATGAACAGCTTCGCCTCCAAGGGACTGAACTCCGGCAAAGCAGTCAAGCCTGCTATGGCGGGGGCCAGTGCGTGCCTGAGCTGTAGGTACCGAAAGAATTGGGATTGGGGCATATCATACTCATCCCGGAGAGCCTGAAAAGACTTGAGGACAGAGCCCTTCATAACATGGCGCAGTGCCGAAACACCAATGGCGTCCCAGCCATCAAAGCCTCGCAAGGAAGCCAGAGCCGGCAATCTTCCATTGTGCCACAGCGGGGTCTCCCCAGTCAGCTTATTCCACCATCCCATACGTCGGAGTGCATCACGCCACACCCGGAAAACTGTCTGGGTAACCGCCGGGAGTCTCCTCCGGAGGGCTGCCGAATATAAGAGTGTGTGGACCGTGTGCGGGTCCATCAAGTATCTCTCCAGTGCATACGTCGGGTCGCCACGATCCCCGTACCACCATTCATTAAGGATCAACAGATGCGACGCTTGGTAGTAAGACTGGACATCAGACGATGCCAGCCCCCCACAATAAGTCGATAGGAAGCATGTGCGAAGCGCCACCCTTACCGCCCCCCCAGTCCACAAGAACCGACCTAGGGTCGAGTTCACCTGTCTGAACCATTGCGGGGAAATTGGGTATGGGTGGTTTTGAAGCTGGTAAAGGAGTCGAGGCAGTGCGACCATCTTAAAGATGGCCGAGCGTCCGTAGACGTTCAAGGGCATCCTGGACCATATTTGCATGTCGGACCGCACTCTATCCCACACTGGCAGCACGTTGCGGGCCCAGGAGATACCAGGCACATCCGTCACAAAGACTCCTAGATATTGAAGGCCTCCAACCGCCTCCTGGAGGGCCGAAGCCCACGTACCTAGGGTTTCCCCACCCCCCAGAACCCAAAGTTTCGACTTCCGTACATTCAGCGTGAGACCGGACACATCACCAAAAATACGCATGATCTCAAGGACCCTAGGACCGGATCTGTTCAAATCCGTGAGGAAGAAAAGAACATCATCTGCATACAGTGCGATCATATCAGACGGGCCCCCCACCCATTCCACTCCACGCATCTGTGCATCTATCCTCACCCAAGCCGCCAGTGGCTCCATCGCCAGGGCAAACAGGTAAGGCGAAAGAGGACAGCCCTGCCGGGTGCCTCGGCCTATTAAGAACGAGCTGGATACCGCCCCCGCTACCCTAACCGCCGCCGTCAAGTCCGTATAAAGCAAGTGAATATAGGACAGGAAACGCGGGCCCAAATTAAGACGGAGAAGCAGTGCACGAAGATACGGCCAGCTCAGGGAGTCAAATGCCCTATCGATATCCGCCAGCAACAGGGCCCCCTGGATGCCCGCCGCCCGCGCCGCCTCCACCACCAATTGTGCACGACGGATATTATGTCTCGTCGCCCTGTGGGGCATAAATCCGGCCTGGTCCGGGTGGACCAGGTCTGCGATGTGGGGGAGAAGACGTTTAGCCAGGGCCTTCGCCAAGATCTTCGCTTCAAAATTAAGCAAGGAGATCGGACGGTAGGATTCAGGGCGATCAGGCGGTCTCCCAGGCTTGCAAAAGACCACTACCTCCGCGTGTCGCCAGTCTGCCGGCAGACACCCACATTCCCTGGCCGCCTCCAAAGCCTTCCTATATCGCATCCCCAGTTGGAGATTAAACGTTTTCATGAATTCACATGGGAAGCCGTTAGGCCCGGGGGCCTTGCCAGAATGCAGCTCACCCAGGGCCTCTCCCAACTCCTCAGCCGACAACGGGAGGTCCAGTTTGGCCCGGCTCTCATCCGAGAGCGCCCGGGGCGGGAGATCCGCCAAAAACCGGTCGATCTCCTCCGCCGAAAGGGTCTCCCGGGGGACATATTGTGTCGCGTAGTACCGTGCGAAGGTGTCGGCCAGGGCCTCCGGATCTGTGATAGGGCCACCCGCTTCGTCACACAGTCCCGGCAGGGGTTGGGCTTGGAACGTACCCTGGCACAGCCTATGCAGCATCGTGCTGGATTTGTCCCCCCATTGATAAATCCTACTCTGCGTAGCCAACCAAACTTGGCGGGCCTCATCCACTAGGAGAGAGGCATACGTCTGTTGGCTATAGAGTAGTTGCACCACTGCTTCGTCGCTTCCCTCTGACGTACAATCCGTCTCTAGGCTACGAACCTGACTCGCCGCCTCCTCGATGGCCAACCCGCGGGCCCTCCGGTTCGCAGCGCACCACGCTATATCCACGCCGCGAAGCACTGGTTTGAGGGCCTCCTACAGGGTCATGGCATCCGTTTCGGGGCCATCGTTTTCCCTCCAGTAATGCGCCATGGCCTCCCTCATGTGGGATTGGTAGTCATCACGCTGCAAGTGCCACGTGGAGAGGCGCCAACGAAACGGCTGCCTCTTCGTACCTAGAAGCAACGTCAATGCAACCGGGGAATGAGACGAATGTTTTAGAACAGAATAGTATCAAATTTATTAAAAAATGTAAAGAGGTATCAAAAAAAGACCACTTTTTACAAGAAAAAAAAACATAGTTAAGATTGTGGATGAAGCATTTAAAGTGAAAAATAAATTGTTTAGTTTAGTAATGAATAGAATTCGTAGACTCTATAAGGTAATCAATGTGTTCAAATCAAAATGTATGTGGAGGAGAGTAATTAATCGGACTAATTTCTGTGATGTTTTTCCTGGAGAATGGAAGCATAGTTCAAGTTGTGAGCCATTTTTTAATGAAGAAAGTTACTTTCAGGATAATGATTTGGTGCATGCAGTTGACACCAGTGGTCGAGCATATGAGGTGAAGGACGGTTGTCCGGTTGAAAAAGAAGAGATTGTGCCTAGAAATACAGAAGAGGTGTTAGCTGATGAAGTTTTAGGGAGATGTCCTAAGGCTCCAGTGTATACTTGGAATTGTAGTAGTATTTGTAGTGTGCGACAGGATTCAATTGATTTGTTTCGCACTTTCTTACGGACATATACTAAGAAAAGTGTGAAACAAAAAATGAACATTTTACAAGAGTTAGATCCTTGTAGAGTGAGAGCAAAAACAGGTTTGCAAGGGCATTCACTGGCTTGTCTTTCAAGAAAAGCATGTCAGAGTGTTTTTCACCATTTTAGGATGTTAGCAGTGCATCATAATAAAGTGAGGAAATTAGTGAGAAGGTTGTATTATGCAAAATGTCCAGCACTTAAACTAAAACAGTTAAACAGTGCTCTTTTGCATGGAACTGAATTAGATGTGAAAAACATTTGTGATGAAATTGAGTTTTGTTACTTTGGTGAAAAAGAGGTCAGTGCCGAAATTGATACAGTAATAGAAGGTAATGTAGAAGAGAATATAGAGATTTTAAGTAGAGAAAAATTTGAAAATGAAATTACAAAGTTTAAGGTCAATTCAAGTGAAAGGCCTAATTTTACTTGTGTGTGTTGTCGACAAACTCATAAGCATCAGACTAGATTAGTTGATTTATATGTAAAAAGCGAAAAGATAAATAATAATGAGTGGAAGGATTTTGCAACTTATTTGTTGGTTGAAAATTGTTTTGATTTGGGTTCTGATCAACGTATTTGTAAATATTGCTATAATAAATTAAATAAAAACAGAATGCCTGCTAAAGCTGTTCATAATAATCTGGAGTTGGTAGACATTCCTTCTGCATTGATGGATTTAAATACCTATGAGTCTATTCTGATTCAATGTGTGCACCCTTTTCAGGCTATTGTTTGCATGGAGCCTAAGACAGGGAAATTGCCTCCTTCAGATTTACAGAGAGGATTAAAGGGAAGAGTTGTTTATTTGCCTCTAGATTTTAAGAAAAATATTGATACAATTAGTGTCGAAAAAGTAGAAGAGGAACCTCTGGTTAGTCTAGTTAATGGTGTTCCGACAAAAAGTAAGAAAATCTGGCAAGAATTAGTGGATGTTAGAAAAGTCAAAAAGGCAACGTTGTATTTGGTAAAAAATATTCAGTACTATAAAAATGTGTATGTGGGAGAAGAGGAAACAACTGTACAAGACGACACTGATGTCTCTGCTGGGCAAATAGAAAAAGTTGATGTCTCTAGAAGTGAAGAAATTTATGAACATTATAGTGTTCATCCATTGCATTCCAAAGAAGTAATGGGGAATGCTATTGACTTGTTTCAGATGAAAAAAGCCAAAGGAAGTCCCATTAGTGTATGGGAAGAAAGTTTGGAAGCTCGTTGTTTTCCACAGTTATTTCTAACAGGTCAAGGTGGACGATATGACGACCGACCTGTTCAAATTCCTGCATCTGAATACCGGACTTCAAGATTATATGCAGAAGATCCAAGGTTTCGTCAATGCATTCCATATTTGTTCCATCTACTGTTTGAGAGTGATTTGTCTGGACTTTCCTATGCAGTAAACCATATACTGAAAAGTGGAACACATCTACAAAATGTTTCGGCAAGGGATTTTATGGATAAAGTGAAACTGCAAGACAGTGTTTTGGAATGTCAGCTAATTAATCTCATGGCATGTCAGCGTGGTACTAACGAGTATTAGTACCGTCGTCATTGGGAATTGAAATGTATGCTAAGAAACCTAGGAACTCCTACATGGTTCCTCACTCTTAGCTGTGCTGAGTATGCTTGGGAAGACTTACTTGAATTTCTACAAGAGGCAAATAAAAACATTGAAAATATTGAATACAAGACACCTGGAGAACTGTGCTCTTTGGATCCAGTTAATGTATGCAGGTATTTCAATTATAGGTTTGAAGCTATGATGTCTTTTATTACAAACAAAAAAAATCCTCCGCTTGGAGAGGTGTTGGATTTCTTTTGGAGAAAGGAGTATCAAGCAAGAGGTGCTCCTCATATACATATGCTGCTATGGATTAAAGATGCACCAAAATTTGGAACAGATTCAGATGAGAAAGTGATGAGTTTCATTGAGCAGTATTCTACATGTGCTGTTCCGAAAAGTACAGAAGAAAACAATTTAAGACATCAAGTTTTACGCTTTCCAACCCATCGTTGTGGGAAATACTGTCGTCGTAAATACAAATCCAAGGACAAGTTCTACATGAAATGTCGTTTTGCATTTCCACGTCCAGTAACATCGAAAGGAAGAGTCAACAATTTTATGTCTTCTCTGCGACATAATGTGACAAGAAAATCACCCAAAAATACATACAACCAAAGAAGAAATGAGGAATCCAAATTCATAAATGACTACAACCCAGTCATTTTGTCCATGTGGAATGCTAACATGGATATTCAATATGTGGCTGACAACTCTATTGCTGTGGCTCGATATGTGACGTCTTACATCACAAAATCAGAAAAGACGGAACTGAAGGAAATGTGGGAGGAAATTTCACATGAAAAGAGTCTAAGCAAGAAATTATACAGTTAGAAAATGTTGTCGCATCGAGAAATTGGAGCATATGAATGTTCTGATCCGTTATCATCAGCAAGTCTATATGCCAAATCTAGAACCATCATTTGGGTGAGTCTAGGTCTTGCTGCAACACGAAACAGAGTTTTTAAATCTGTACAACAAATAGAGTATTTGGCGGAGAAAGAACCAGACAGTACAGATATTTTGAAGACAAACATGTTGGATACATACTAGCCAAATAGAAGTACTCATCTTGAGAACGTTTGTCTCTATGAAGTTCTGCAAACCTATATTTTTAAAAAGAACGCCACAGAAGACACCAATAAAGGTGTATATGCTGTAATTGGTTGTGAAGGCTGTCTAGTGAAACAAAGAAAAGGCCATTTGATTAATCATCGAAAATTGAGTTGTGATTCTCCAGACAAAAGGGAATTGTATTACTTAGCTCTTTTGCAACTCTTTAATCCTTGGCGTACAGAAGAGGAACTACTTGGAGATTTTCTTACTTATGAAGATTCGTTCAATGAAACCGAGGATACGATAGAATGTCCTGTTTTTTCAAATTATCTGCAAATGTTGAAGGAGGAAATACAGCAAGAAGCTACAATTGCAGCAGAGATTGCTAGAGATAGTTCTCAAGATAGTCAGAGTTCTGCTTCATTGAGTCAGGATCCACTAGGAGGACCAATTATACAAAATGAAGCTGCCACTGCCATGGATGAAGTTGAAAGAGCCATGGAACAAGCTCAGGAGGATGGAGTTGACTTAGAAGATTTGGAAAAAGAACTAAACATTGAGCAGAGACAAATATATGACGAAGTCACAGAACACATTGAGCATGGTTTATTTCATGAGAAAAAAAAGAGTGCTCATGTACATCATTTGTAGCTGTCCGACTATATGTGAGTGGAGAAGCAGGAACTGGGAAAAGTTTCCTGATTAAAGCGATTGCAACATATTTGCAGAAAACAACGGAGTCATCGCTCTCTTGTGTTGTTACTGCTCCACCTGGGTTGGCAGCACACAACATTAAAGGGATTACTTTACATCGCTTATTGATGCTGCCAGTGGAGCATGATAACAAATTACAATACCACAAGCTATCTGGAGAAGCTTGTTGTGAAGTTTCAAGAGTCCTAAAGAAATGAAACCTCTTATCATTGATGAAGTAAGCATGGTATCAAATGTAATGCTTGCTTTTGTGCATTTAAGAATGCAAGGAATTCTTAAAACAGACCTTGATGTGTTATTTGGAGGCAACCACATCATTGTTTTTGGAGATCTACTGCAACTAACTCCAGTGAAAGGACAGCCAGTGTTTAAAATGCTTACGCATGAAGATACCAGGAAGTGCTTAGGACGCATTGGAAATGTTAACATATGGTTAAATTTCAAATATGCAGAACTGCTTCAAAATATGCGACAGGCAAAGGATGAAGATTATAAAAATATTCTACAAGATGTACGACTTGGAAAACTAACTGAGCATGGCAAAGAAGCTTTACATGGACGATTACCTTCAAATTTGTTTCCAAATGAAAATATTCTCCCAGAGAATATTTTTAAGAAAATTCCAGAAAACAAATCTGTCATATGCTTGATGCCAACTCTGCAAGAATGTTCAATCTTCAACAACAAAATGTTAAAGTTGGAAAATCAAGAGATTGTGAAACTGGAAGCTATTGATAAAATTGAACATGAAGGAGCAACTATTATTTTGTCAGAAAAGTTGAAATCAAAATTGGATTCTTTAGAGAAGACAATATCTAAAACTGCTGGTATGGAAAAGACTCTGTATGCATCTTTAAATTGTCGTATAATTTTACGACGAAATTTACATGTGGAAAGAGGTTTAGTAAATGGAGCAATTGGTCATGTTTTTTTTTTTCCTTGTTTTTTTTGTCCTCATTAGCCACTTAGTCGATCCAGGGGTGCTCCAACCGCAAGACACAGTCACCTCTGTACCATCAAGAAACCAGAGAATGGTCTCATAATCTCCAGAAAGGCTGGCCTGATGTCTCAGCAGAGAAAAAGAGCCCCACACGAACTATCTCCATACGAGCCCGCTGTTGGTCCAATGTCAATATGGCTTGGGGTGCCGCCCTTAGGACATGGAGACTCAGGCTTAATCATCGGACTCGGGGAAAAAAAAAAACTCGGGCACCTTAACTAATTCCGTCTCCACTCAATTAAGAGGTTCCAAAATCTCACTGTACGGGGGCTACACATTCTAGCTAAATCTACTTTCGATGTTACATAAAGTGAAGACAACCACTCTGCATGGGTCGGTGGATTAATATTGACCCAGTTTTTACAAATTTGTCTTCTTGCTAGTAAAATAGCATAATACAGAAATTCTCTTTCTAATCCCCTGATGTTGTTACTTAGCCCAAAGATGATTAAAGACCATGAGAGAGGAATAGAGATTCTGAGAATTGATTCAAGTGATGTCTTGATTTCTTGCCAAAAAGTAGTGATGTTCGGACATTCCCAGAACATATGTAGGTCTGAGGCTGCTGGAAAAAGGCATTTGCTACAGCACTTCCCTGGTAGGAACTTCGAATGTTTTTTGGGGGAATAATACGCCCGATGTAATGTAAATAGTTGATTGCGCCTTAACCATGCGGGTTTTATGATTTTATAGAGAAGGGTAAAGGATTCTATCCATTTCTCTTCTGCCTGGGGTTCTCCCTCTCCTCCCCATAATTTTATCGGAAGGTTAAACTCGCCCTCCCCTTCTTCCATGATGTTCCAGTAATAAGACCCAACCTCCTTACCTCTATAGGGTTTCTCAAATAGATTTTTTTCTAGGGAGCTATATCCTCCAAATTTGATCTTTTTCTTAATTCGAGTCCGCAGCCAGCTGGATAGTTGTATATAAACAAACCAGGATAGAGGTGAGGTTACCCTGTCTGAGAATGTTTCCCATTCCAAAAAGGAGCCTCCTGCCACTAGCTCTCCCCATCGTGTTATTCCTGCTTCCTGTAGGACTGTTTTAACCGTTTGAGTGTATTGTGGAGAGAACCCTGGTATATCCCAGATCGGTGCGTAGTTAGAAAAGTATGCAATCCCACCCTTGGATTTGATTTGAGACCATTCTTTTATGGGACAGTGTAATGACTTTAGCCTAACTTTTTTGAAGAATCTCTGGTGCCCAAACTTAAATAGGAATCCGTCCAATGGAAGATCAGAACCCAGTAACATTGCTTTAAACATGTGGCCGTTCGAGTTGTCTAGTGGGGTCTTTAATAACATCCTGGAGTGGGTAAGATGAAAGGCCCAAGCATAGTATTCCAGGTCTGGCAAGGCGAGCCCTCCTTTTTCCCTCCTCCTTCTTAACTTCTTCCATGCCAGCCTGGTTGACTTATAGCACAAAATAAATGAGTTGATATTTTGTTGACATTTTAGTAGTTGTTTGGTATCGAATATTAGTGGAATGGTATTGAAGATGAATGTATATTTGGGGAGGATGGACATTTTTACTAGGCTGGTTCTCCCATAGATGGTAAGAGGGAGAAAAGACCAAGATTTCATCAATGATTTGGATTCGCGAGAGATCTGATCTAGATTAGTCTGGGCCAGAAGATTTAGGTCTTTTGTGATTTTTATCCCCAGGTAACGCATTGAGAGTTTCACAGGAAGCTGAAGATTTGTGATGTTCCAAGCCATTATCTCTGTTTTTCCGGCGTTTATTTCATAGCCTGAATGTTTCCCAAACTCCTCCGCGCTTTTGATGACCGTAGGGAATGCCTGGGTCGGATCTGTTGTATAGATAAGAATGTCATCGGCATACAGTCCGACTTTCTTCTCCCAACCAGAGAAAGAGAAAGGTGGAATATTAGTATCCTCTCTTATAATATGGACAAATGGTTCCAGATAGATATTAAATAGTAGGGGGGAAAGAGGACACCCCTGTCTTGTCCCTCTACTAATTTCAAAGGGATTTGTGCGTGTACCATTAATTAACAGACTTGCCCTTGGTTTTTTATATAATAATCCTACCGCTCTACAAAATTTAGGGCCTAATTTAAACTTTTCCATGGCTGCATTTAGATAGGACCAGTTGACCCTGTCGAATGCTTTTGTTGCATCGATTGTCATAATTGCGAGGGGTAGAGCAAAGGTTGAGGCAATATCTATAGCTCCGACTAGGTCGTATGTTAAGTCGGCCAGTTGTCGACCTCTTATAAATCCCTTTTGATCTTGATGGATGATTTTTCCAATCTCGCTTCCCAAACGTGCAGCCAAAATTGACGAAAAGATCTTATAGTCGTTGTTGAGAAGCGAGATTGGACGATATGAGCCACAGTCTGCTGGGTCCTTGCCTGCTTTTAAAATTAGAGCGATGTTTGCTTCTCCCCAGGAACTGGGTGGTGTCTCACCTCTTATTAGTATGTTGTTAAATAGCTTAGTTAGAACCGGGGTGAGAGTAGAAATAAGCACTCTGTATAGTTCACCCGGAATACCATCCGGTCCTGCAGCCTTTCCCTGTTTTAGTTGTTTAATAACAGATTCGACTTCCGCCTCAGTTATCTCTTTATCCAGATTTTCACTCTGGAGCCCGTTTAACCTTGGAAGGTTCATCTTTTCCAGCCATTCGGTTCTTCCCTCAATGTTAACATTAATCTCGTCTGTATATATATTTTGAAAGAAAGCCCTGAAGGCTTCGCCAATTTCGAGATCAGTCTTCCTATTGTCCATTTCTCCATCTACTCTCACTTCTTTTATATGATTTCTGGTCTGGTCCGCTTTTATTTTCCAAGCTAGCAACTTCCCTGCTGATTCACCATATTCAAAATGGGAAAGTTTACTGGCCTGCCATCGTTTGTTCAATCTCTCCTGTAGTAGTGTTTCTAGTTTATCTTTTAGCTCTCTTTTCTTTTCTAGGTTAACCGAGGGCGCTTGATCTACTGACTCCACTCGGGCCAGATCTTGCTCTATTGATAGTAGCTCCTCTCTGTATTTCTTTTTTCTATAGGAAGCCCGGTTGGTAATACAGCCCCTTATGTACGCTTTCCATGTCTCCCACACACTAACCAGGGAGGCAGAGTCTATGTTCCACTCTAGAAAAGAGGTGGTTTCAGATATGAGATGCTCTCTTTCCGCTTCCTCTAATAAGAGGGTGCGGTCAAAAGACCATGAGGCAAAAGTGGGTTCCTGATCTAGTGTTAGCGAGAAGAGGATGGCTGAGTGGTCTGACAAATGCTGCGGTAAATATATTATGTTCTTTATAGAGTCTTTTAAGGAAAAACTAAATAGGGCATAGTCAATTCGCGATTTGTGCTTATATTTGTAATTATGAAAAGAGACTCCCAATGTTTTCCCGACTCTTTGTCTCCATACATCTTCCAGTCCCAAATTGGACATGCAATACAGAAGTGCGTCTCTTGTTTTATTATGGACTATAGCCCTAGAACTAGGGGACTTATCCAATTTGGGATCCAACACTAGGTTAAAATCTCCCATCCAGATTATTGGATCGGTGATGGTAATCAAGTGATTCTGTAATATATTTAAGTAGGAGGGGTCATCCTGGTTAGGACCATAATAAGCCACTAGGGTGAATCGCCTTAAGTCAAGCTGAACGTTGGCTATCAGCCATCTACCACTCAGATCTGTCTTCCAATCCTCAATCTGAGCCCTAGCGCCCTTTTTGAAGATGATGGCTAATCCACGAATACTGGCGTTGTGGTCTGTGCTAATAAATTTGTCAACCCATTTCAATTTTTTAAGTATGTCTGTGATCTCTTGATTATTTAGGTGTGTCTCCTAGATCGTTATGATCTGCGCGGGCGAGTCTCTAAGATACTGCATAATTTTATGTCCTCTCCCTCGTACGTGCAGGCCATTTACGTTCCAGGACAGAAATTTAATATCTCTCATTTTTCTTTACCATCCAATTGACCTACTCCCCCCATTGTATATTTATTTCTATTAATTGTCTGTCTATTGTTTTTAATATCGACCTCTCGGTTTATGTAGTACACCCTGGAATCAATGAGTTTTAGAAATTTAGAGTTTTGCTTATGAGGACCTTTTTGTGCTTTTATCCCCCCACCTATCCCCCTCCCTCTCCTGGAACCCCCCCCCCCCCTACTTACTCTGGCCGGATGGCTAGCCAGATTGTCGCCCCCGACGGACTCTCACCTGAGGCCCCATCTATCTCATTGTTCGGTCACTCTAATCAAAATTATGTAGTTGATTTATATATATATATATATATATATATTTTTTATCCTGCGGATAGGCTTGATTAACGTCTCTTAAGGAGTATCCAAGTGTAGGTCAAGATCAAATCTTAAATCAAATAAAAGACTAAAGGGGAAAAGAGGAAGAAGATCAATAACCGAGTAAGTTTTGTTCCTTTTGCCTTGTTTTCTCCCTGTTGCTATCCCTTTTGATTTATTTTATGTTTAGTGTTTTTTTTTAAATTTACTTTATTATTCTACCCCTTTTTTTTTTTTTTTTGGCCTTTGCCTTTTCCCTTTTCCCTTTTTAGGTACACTTATTATAACCCCTTTTTTTTTGGGGGGGGGGGAAATTACTTGTAACTGTTTCTCTCATTTTGTTTTTTTCCCTATTATTTATCTTTATGGGTGGTATGCCCATATTTCTTTTTTTCTTTTTTCTTTTTTAGACGGGGGAACGCAGATGTTATTCGTTTGATTTACGCGTTTTTTCCTCCTATACTCTATCTCTTTCGACCCCTCCTTATATTTGATTCTGGCTGACATCATGTATCAGAAAGTTTGAGAAAATTCGCTGATGGAGACTAGTAGCTCATCTGCCTCGAGAGGAGTCTTGATGTTGTACATTTTATTGTTAAACATAATCTTCAAGAAGGCGGGAAATCGCATCTGTACCGTGGCTCCTAGGGCTCTAAACTTTTCCATCCGTTGTCCCAGTTCCCACTACCTATCCAATGTGGTTTTGGATAGATCTGACCTTACTTCAAAGGAAAAGTCGGGAGTCTTCAAAGTCTTAGCTTTAAGTGCTAAATTGAGAATCTATTCCTTCGTCGCGTAATTTAGAAAATTTACGAGGATCTTCCTGGGTTTGGTCCTGCCTGGGTTGAGACGGAAGGGGTCACGGTGTATCCTTTGTATGTCAGACTCTAATTCTGATACTGAACCCTCTAAGTTAAGAGCTTCCTTAAGTAGAGTCACAACATAATTCTTTATTTCGCTTCCCTCTTTTCCTTCCGGGATTTTTAAAATCTTAAGATTGTTCCTCCTTGAATAGTTTTCTAACGACTCAACTCTTTTTTTTACTGCTTCCCCCTCTCTTCTCAGAGTCAGGATCTTTGTTTCCGCGTGGTCTAGTTTGGCTTTAAGTTCACCCACAGTATTCTCTAGGCTCCCGGTTCTTTCAAAAAGCCCGTCCACTTTGACTTCCAAATTCTCGCACATGGCCCGGATCTCAGATTGATTTTGCCTTGATTCAGCAAAGCACTTCTTGGACTCGTCGAATCCCGATTTAATCTCCTTTCTCATACTGAGGAGTATATGTTGGATTGTATCTTCGCTGTCTTCTTTGTTGCCCCCTGAGCATGGATCCGAAGCCTTTTCTACGCTTGTAGTTTCTGTTTCTATTTCTGTTCCTGCTAAGTTGATGCCCAAATGCTCTGTTGTTGGCATCGTGGCTCTGCTCAGCTTTACGGCGTCGTCATCCAAGCCTGAGTTTTTTTCCTGTTCCATTACCTCCGCTGCTAAGAGCACGGTGCCGCTGGGTATAGCTGGTGAGGCAAGGACTTTAGGTGGGATGGACGTATCCTGTGTGGTAGTCAGGCCCTGGCAATCTTGATTAATATTTAGGACCTGGGGTAGGATCCTAAAGTAAGACTTCAGAGAGGGTGTAATTCTCGTAGCTTTAATTTTTTGAGAAGTACCTTTGCTCTGGGTTAACTCCTTCTGGCTGTTGCTTGGTCGCTCCGCTACTGATTTAGTGTTGTGAGTTGTCGAATGCCTCTTTTTGCCACTCTGCACTATAAGAGTCAGTGATTGTAGTGAGTCTGACTCCGACACTGTTTCTGACTCTATTTCTGTTTCTCTTTCCGGACTCCCTTCAAGCACTTGCTCTGAGTCTGGACCGACAATTTTGTCTGCGTCTCCCAGATCTATGTCCTTCTTCCTACCTTTCCCCTTTCCCTTTGCCTTTCGCTTCCCCAGGTTGTCGCTAGTGAACCCTTTCTTCGTTTCAGCCCTCTTCTTTTTGAGCTGTGCCTTCCTATTTTTCTGAGATAAGACCGCGCTGGAAAGGGCTTGCAGCTTATTTTTAACACTAGTCAGGTCTGGGGTGGGAACTGGATAGCAGTCTATTCCTGGGAGCTGCACAGTGCTTACTCCTTGATTTTTTGATTTTAGAGTCGGGAGACTTCTGCCTGCTATATCAACATTTGCACCTGGAGCACTATCAGTACTGTTGTCAAGAACTGCTGTATTACTACCCTCCAACTGCTCCTCCCGTAGAACAGTCTCCTCCCGAAGACCCCCCTTACCGCACCGTATTACTGAGGCTGAGGTAGCTCCTCTCGTAAAAATACTTTGGGGCAGATTTATGTCGGACTTGCGCCACGTTTACGCCGCCGTTGCGTGACGCAACGGCGCGGAAACTTGGCGCATGCCTGCGACCTATTTACCACGTGACGCATCTAGGCAGATGCGTCACGTTGTAAAGCCCTGCGCCACATGAAACCTGCGTCAGGTTTCATATGGGCGTTCTGTCGCAGGGTGGGCGTTCCCTCGTAGGAAAGCCCCGTAAAACTGACGCAGTGAAATCTACAAGATTTCACCGAGTCAGTTTTACGACGCTGCTGGGTCAAATCCTTACGCCTGCTTGAAGCAGGCGTAAGGAGTGACGCACCACGTTATGTATGGGTGGCCTCTGTACATTGCAGGAGTTGCGTTGCACTTGCGACGCTACTCCAGCAATGCGCCGCCCGTACACCACAAGATGCGTCACGCATCTGCCCTTCCTTGCACCATGGTGCGCCGCATTGTAAATGCGGCTCATCTGTGGTGCCGCAAGGAGGGAATTGCGTGACGCATCAGTTCTGGCGCATCCCTGCTGATTTGCAGAGATGCGCCAGAACTCATAAATCTGTCCCTAAATGCAGCCGCCCTCCTGCTCCTCCGCAGCTCCACGGCTGCCTCCCACCAGCGGAAGGGCGCGGGGAGAGAGACCCGCACCCAGCACATCGAGCGACCACTGCGCCTTAGGCCTGGTCGCCCCCACGCTCCTCGCTTCTCCTGCTCTGAGCCCACTGCTGCCAGTGCCTGAGCCTCCTGCTGCCTTCTCGCCGTTCCCGGCGCCCCAGCCGCCGCAGGGCCGCCCGCCAAGCCCGCACAGACTTTCCCGCCGCTACCTGCCTGCGGCCCCGCCCCCCCGCGAGCCGATTGGCTCACACGCTCCCGCCTCCATGCGAACCCTCCCTCCCGGCTCCCTTCTTATGACGCCCCCTGAGCGACCGCGCAGCGGACGCGCGCAGCGGGAGCACCTAATGAGCGCCGAAGGTGCGCCAAAGGTAAGCCCGTCTGCGCCCGTCCGTGCCGGGACCGCGCCGGGACCGCGCCCAGTGCCTGGACCCCTGGCCTCCACAGACGGAAGCCGACCCGATGGACCTACGACGCCACCGAACTCAACGCACTCAACGCCGGTAGAATCCCAGGCTGCTACCGAGCCACCCCGAGACGCACCCACGGACCCTTCAGCTGCCACTCCTGCAAGTTCACCTGCACTCGGACCTACACCACACCAGCACCGTCCAAGCCGAACTCCTGCAACAACCACCTCAAGTGCATCCTGCTCAACACCCGCTCCGTCCACACACACGCCGTTGAGCTCTGGAACCTGCTTGACACCACAGCCCCAGACGTCGCTTTCCTCACGGAAACCTGGATGAACGCCTCCTCAGCGCCCGACATCGCCATCGCCATCGCCATCCCAGACGGCTACAAGATCATCCGGAGGGACCGCATCAACCAGACTGGAGGAGGCATCGCCATCATCCACAGGAACACCATCCGCATCACGACCAACACCGACGACACCCTCACACCCGCCGAGCACCTGCACTTCCAGATCCACACCGACCCCAAGACCACCCTCAGAGGCACCCTCATCTACAGACCCCCGGGACCACGCACACAATTCAGCGAGGACATCGCCGACTTCGTCAGCCCGCACGCCCTCTCCTCCGCTGACTACATCCTCCTCGGGGACCTCAACTTCCACAACAACGACCGCAACACCACCACCCTGCTGGACAACCTCGCCAACCTCGGACTCAAGCAACTGGTGACCACCCCCACCCACTACGCCGGACACACACTCGACCCGGTCTTCTCATCCAGCAAGGACATCGCCTTCAGCCATGCCACCGGACTCCACTGGACAGACCACAGCTGCGTCCACTTCAGATTCAGAAGGACCACGATCCACCATCACCAGCAACAGGCTGCACGCAGAAGCTGGAACAAGATCACTGCCGACCAGCTCGCTACTTCCCTGAGCAAGAACCCTCCCACCAGCACAACGAACCCCAGCCAAGCGGCCACCAACCTCACGAAATGGATCAGCGACTGCGCAGACGACCTCGCCCCTCTGAAGACCCCGCCGAACAGACCCGGCAGCAAGAAAGCCCCATGGTTTAACGACGAACTGAAGAGCTCCAAGAAGAACTGCAGAGCACTCGATAAAACCTGGCGCAGAGACCCAACACCGGACAACATGACTGCCCTCAAGATCGCCACCCGAAAACACCACCAACTGATCCACGCCACCAAGAAAACCGCATTCAAGGAACGACTGGACAACAACGCACACAATAGCAAGGAGCTCTTCAACATCATTAAAGAGCTCTCCAACCCCAACGCCGGAAACAACGACATCACCCCTTCGCAAGACCTCTGCAACTCCCTCGCCTCCTACTTCCACAACAAGATCGCGGACATACACAACAGCTTCTGCACTCAACCGACGCATGCCACGATCGAACCACCGCCCCCCACCACCACCCTCCACGCCTGGACTCCGATCAGCACCGAAGAGACCGTCCGCACGATGAACTCCATCCACTCCGGATCTCCGACCGACCCCTGCCCTCACCACGTCTTCAACAAGGCCGACGCTATCATCGCACCCCACCTGCGGGACATCATCAACACCTCCTTCGACACCGCCACCTTCCCGGAGAGCTGGAAGCACGCCGAACTCAGCGCTCTACTAAAGAAGCCATCAGCCGACCCCACCGACCTCAAGAATTACCGCCCCATCTCGCTGCTCCCGTTTCCAGCAAAAGTCATCGAGAAGACCGTCAACAAGCAGCTGGCCGCCTTCCTCGAGACGAACGGATCCCTCGACTCCTCGCAGTCTGGCTTCCGGGCCAACCACAGCACTGATACCGCCCCGATCGCAGTGACCGATGACATCCGAGCCCTGCTCGACAACGGAGAAACAGTGGCCCTCATCCTCCTGGACCTCTCCGCGGCCTTCGATACTGTCTGCCACCGCACCCTAGTGCAGCGCCTCAGCAACGTCGGAATCCAGGAGAAGGCACTGGAGTGGATCATCTCCTTCCTCGCCGGAAGGACACAGAGTCCGCCTCCCCCCGTTCAGATCAGAAGCCACCGAAGTCATCTGCGGCGTCCCTCAAGGCTCCTCACTCAGCCCAACCCTCTTCAACGTCTACATGAGCCCCCTCGCAGCCATCGCACGCCAGAACAACCTCAACATCATCTCCTTCGCCGACACCCAGCTGATCCTCTCCCTCACCAACGACCCCGCCACCGCCAGAGCCAACCTTCACGAAGGGATGAAAGAGGTAGCCGAATGGATGAAGAACAGCCGCCTGAAACTGAACTCGGACAAGACGGAAGTCCTCATCCTGGGATCTTCACCCTCCGCCTGGGACGACTCCTGGTGGCCCTCCGCCCTAGGCAACGCACCCAAACCAACAGACCACGCACGAAACCTGGGCTTCATCCTGGACTCCTCCCTCTCCATGACCGGACAAGTCAACGCCGTCTCCTCGTCGTGCTTCAACATCCTGCGTATGCTACGTAAGATCTTCCGGTGGATCCCCACCGAGACAAGGAAGACGGTCACCCAGGCCCTCGTCACCAGCCGTCTGGACTACGGCAACGCCCTCTACGCCGGAACCACTGCCAAACTCCAGAAGAGACTCCAGCGGATCCAGAACGCCTCAGCCCAACTCATCCTGGACATCCCCCGGCGCAACCACATCTCCAGACACCTGAAGGACCTGCACTGGCTCCCGGTCAACAAGAGAATCACCTTCCACCTCCTCACCCACGCACACAAAGCCCTACACAATGAAGGCCCAGGATACCTCAACAACCGCCTCAACTTCTACGCTCCCAAACGCCAGCTTCGATCGACCGGCCACTCCCTCGCCACCGTCCCCCGCATCCGAAGAGCCACCACAGGGGGAAGGTCCTTCTCCTACCTCGCCGCCAAGACCTGGAACTCCCTCCCGACTCACCTCCGCCTGACCCAGGACCACCTCGCCTTCAGGAAGCAGCTCAAGACCTGGCTGTTCGAGCAGTAGCGGACCCCCCCCATGCACCTTGAGACCCCCCGGGTGAGTAGTGCGCTATATAAATGCTTTGATTAATTGATTGATTGATTGATCGATTGCTCCGACCGCGGCACACAGGAGAGCCGCTGAGCCGCGTGAAGAAGAACAGCTGGAAGCGAAGAAGCCGAGCCGAGCACCCAGCACTCGGCCAAACGCACAGAAACAAACTCCGGCCGACGCTCTGAACCCTCAGGCAAGTAGGGCCACCGTAGATACACTGTGTGTGACCAAGTCAGAGATTCTGTTAAGGTGGGGGCATCAGGACTGGAGCCTCCGTCGGTACGTGCGCACCGCTCTAACTAGCGGCCGCCATGTTTTCCGAAAAAACGAGCAATTGGTCATGTTGTGGATTTTGTGAATTACCGAAATAGAGATGGAATTGAATTTATAAAAATTAAATTTGATGGTATTGAAGAAGTACAACAAATCAGTCGTTGTTCTGCCCGATTTTTGCTTGTGAAAGATTTATATGTCCGCAGAAAACAGTTTCCTGTTTCTTTGGCATATGCAGTGACTATTCATAAATCTCAAGGTTTAAGTGTTGATAGTGCTTTGGTGAATATTGGAAATTCTGTGTTCAAGGAGGGTATGGCATATGTTGCTTTATCTCGAGTCAGAACTTTATCATGATTGTACTTTATTGATTTTTATGAGACAAAGATTAATCCAGATCTAAATTGTGTAAAAGAATATAATAGGTTAAGAAGAGAGTATGCTCCAAATTTACCTCAATATCCTCTATTTGAAAAGCGTGTGGGAGACCGAAAAAGAAGAAATGAGAAAAATTGTAGTGAAGTTGTAGCAAAAAGAAAAAAGCTAGATGAACCAGTAATTGTAAGCAGAAACGAAATGGATTCAGTTAAAGATGTTGTTGGATTTCAGTTTGAAAATAGTTCTGATGTCAACTGCTATGCTAATGTAGTGGTTAATGTTTTTTTTCTCCAAACTGTACAAGAACAGATTGCTGAAAATCGTGATCATACATTTTGTTGTTTATTAAATTCTGTGTTAGAGAAATGTAGCAGTGATAGAACAAAAATCCAAAGTGTTTCTGAAATTTGAAATGTTTTAGACATATGTTCTGGTCTAAATCAATTTTCACAGAATATTCAGCAAGATTGTCAGGAATTTCTAATGTATATGCTTGTTGTTTTGCAAGATGAAGGTGTAGATGTAGAAAATCTTTTTGGCCTTTCTTATAAATGGCAGCATGACTGCGACAATTGCTCCTTTTCAAGTAGTACTACAATAGACACTGAAAGATTTATATATTTGACTTTACTAGACTGCAAATCAGTGTCATTTAATAATCTAGTTAGACAAGCAAATCAAAGCATGGTCTGTACTCAATGTAAATCAGCAATGCTATCAACTTTATTTTTACAAAGATATGGACAGTATGTTATTTTAATGTTCCAATGATGTAGACCTGATGGAACTAAATTGACAACATTAATTAAAAATGTTGCGGCTTCTCAATTATCAATTTCAGGAAGAACCTTTACAACTGCAGCAATTATTTACCATGATGGTCCTTCAACAACATCAGGACATTACACAGCTTATTTAAAATGTCAAAAAGGATGGAAACACTGTAATGATACTCAATTGACTTTCAAACAAGGTTTGCCTTCTGACTTACAAAATTCTTACCTAGTGTTCTTACAACCGAAATTTTAGGGAAGGTAATTGGCCTATGAAGATTGCAGCAGTTAATATAACTTAGTTTGCTGTTCAAAATTACTTTCTGAATGAGAGTGATGAAGATAATAAAAAACATGTCGTTCTCATAGAGATAGTATATGTATGTCATATAGTGTGTGCTGTGAGTATTATACAAAATATTTATAAAAAGTAAGCTAGAGGTGGAAATAAAACTCTTGTTTCATAATGTAAAAGATGTTGGAGCTTTTCTTTCAGAAAGTCGGGTAAATGAGAAATTAAGAATACTCTGGACTAATTTCCAAAGAAAAGGACTTTCCATATACTATTTGGCCTCGTGGAAAAGTGGATGGATCAAAAGTGAGTTTAGATATGTTTTTTTCAAAATTTTACATTATTTAAGAAAAGATTTTATGTTTTTTTTTAAACACAATCCTTTTGATTGTGTTTTTTTTTGCCCGCTGTTATATGATGAGTACTATCGAAGTCACTGTTTTAAGTGAAATTCAATATATTCTGAGAACAACCAAAATAAACCATGTAACATGTTGTTGAAATTATTTTGTATTTTGTATTATTAAATATATATTATTTTCCCATTCTCTTATGCTCACTTACCTATTTCCACTCTCTATCACTCCTCTTAACTCACCCTCACTGGCCTTTTTTCACTCTCCCTCACCTCCCTTCCCTTATTCCACTTTCCTCACTTATTCTCATTAAACACTCCTTCACGGCCCTTTCCCTCTCTTCCATCCACTACTATCCAGCTGTCAGTCACTCTACTTCACTCCCTTTCCCCTTGTTTCCTTTCTTTGTTCCCTCAATATTTCCCCTTCTCTCACTCACCTTATTACACTTCACTCACTCCTTCTCTCACTTCCTCTGTCCTCTCACATCCTCACTCCCTTTCCCTCACTCCCTGTCTCTTAGCTTCAGTCTCTCGATCCTCTCACTCTCTCACTCCTCTTCCGTCACACTTACTCCCTATAACTCACCCACACTCCCTTACTTACTTTTCTTTGCTCTCTTACTCAGTTCCTTTCTGCCACTCTTTCCTTCACTACCTCTATGTTCTCACTCCTTCACTTCCTTTGTCTCAAGCTCACTTGCTTTTATCCTCTTTTTATTTTCCATTTTTCATCAACCTCACTCTCCTTCACTCACCCTCCCTCACCCTTGTTCCCTTACTTCAGTTCCTTCAGTTATCCTCATTCATCATCTTGAACTACCCTTCCTCTTTCTCTCGTCATGCACTCACCTTTTCCCAGTCCCTTTTTCTTCACTTTTCTTCCCTTCCTTTGCTCCCTCAGTCATTCTCCTTCCTTTACTCACCTTACTGCCGTTTAGTCACTCTTTCTCTGACTCACCTCTGTTCTCTCATATTCTCACTTGTCTTCCCTCACTCCCTCTCTGTTACCTTTACTCCCATTGTCTCCTCACTGTCTTACAACCCTACATTCACCATCACTCACCTTCCATGCCTCATTGTCATTAATCCACCGTTATTCACTCCCCTTTCATAACTCCCCTTTCTGCCTTTAGTTTTCCTAATGTATATTCCTTTAGGATCTTACTCACCTTCAGTTTATTTCTCTCTCCTGCTCTTGTTCACTGTCACTGAATGTATCCATGTCATTATCATTTTAGTAATTTGCTCTCTATTTCTTTTTAACTCTCTCTGACCTTCACCATTCCTTTGTTTTTCTTTCTGAGTCCTTCACTTCTACTTTATCTCTTACTAACCTTTTATGACTTTTAATCTCCTACTTTGTCTCTTGTATTGTAAAATATATATTATAAATATTCTAACTTTTTTTGTCTTTCACAGATATACATTTTAATGATATGTAATTAAGTTTACATTACTTATAAGGTAAGTTTGATGTACAAAATTTACTTTCCCTATACTCTTTTCCTTAACCTCACTACTCTTCTCTGATGCTCCCACACCTCTGTTCCCTTATTGTGCTTGCCTCACTTATTCTGAATCCCTACGTTTACTTCCCTTTTCCTCACTCCTCTCTCACAATCACCTTGTTTCAGACCTTCTCCTTTACTTTCTTTCCTCTCTCTTCTCTTACTTCATTCCTTTACTATCCTTACTCCACTTCACTAACTCCTTCTCTTACTCCCTCTGTCCTCTTACTTCTACACTCTGCTTCCCTCATTCTCTGTCTGTTAGCCTCATTCTCTCCATTTCCTTAGTATCTCACACCTCTTCTATCACGCTCACTCCTAATAACTCAGCCATACCCCCACACTCACAATCTTTGAAACCTTCTCCTTTACTTTTCTTCCACTCTCTTCCCTTATTTTGCTCCTTCACTCTTTTCCCTTCCCTTACTCTCCTTACTCCACTTCATTAACTCATTCTCATACTCCCTCTGTCCTGTTAGTTCTACACTTTCCTTCCCTCATTCTCTCTTTGTTAGCCTCATTCTCTCCGTCCTTTTAGTCTCTCACTCCTCTTCTATCACGCTCACTCCCTATAACTTAGTCATACTCCCACACTCACCTTCTTTCAGACCTTCTCCTTTACTTTCCTTCCTCTCTCTTCTCTTACTTCATTCCTTTACTCTTTTCCCTTCCCTTACTCTCTTTACTACACTTCACTAACTCTCTCTTACACCCTCTGTCCTCTTTCTTCTACATTCCTCTTCCCTCATTCTCTCTGTTAGCCTCATTGTCTCCATTCCCTTAGTCTCTCACACCTCTTCTGTCACACTCACTCCCTATAACTCAGCTACAATCCAACACTCACCTTCTTTCAAACCTTCTCCTTTACTTTCCTTCCTGTCTCTTCCCGTCTTTCGCTCCTTCACACTTTTCCCTTCCCTTACTCTCTTTACTCCACTTCAGTAACTCCTTCTCTTACTCCCTCTGTCCTGTTAGTTCTACACTTTCCTTCCCTCATTCTCTCTCTGTTAGCCTCATTCTCTCCATCCCTTTAGTCTCTCACTCCTCTTCTATCACGCTCACTCCCTATAACACAGCCATACTCCCACACTCCCCTTCTTTCAAACCTTCTCCTTTATTTTTCTTCCTGTCTCTTCCCTTCTTTTGCTCCTTCACTCTTTCCTCGTCCCTTACTCTGCTTACTCCACTTCATTAACTCCTTCTCTTACTCCCTCTGTCCTCTTACTTCCACACTCCCCTTCCCTCATTCTCTTTCTGTTAACCTTATTGTCTCCGTCCCCTTAGTCTGTCACTCATCTTCTGTCACGCTCACTCCCTACAACTCAGCCACACTCCCACACTCACCTTCTTTCAGACTTTCTCCTTTAGTTTCTTTCCTCTCTCTTCACTTACTTCATTCCTTTACTCTTTTCCTTTCACTTACTCTCCTTACTCCACTTCACTATCTCCTTCCCTCTGTCCTCTTACTTCTACACTCCCCTTCCCTCATTCTCTCTGTTAGCGTCATTCTCTCCGTCCCCTTAGTCTCTCACACCTCATCTGTCACGCTCACTCCCTATAACTCAGCTACACTCCCACACTCACCTTCTTTCAAACTTTTTCCTTTCCTTTCCTTTCTGTCTCTTCCCTTCTTTCGCTCTTTTCCCCTCCCTTACTCTTCTTACTCCACTTCATTAACTCCTTCTCTTACTCCCTCTGTCCTCTTACTTCTACACTCCCCTTCCCTCATTCTGTTAGCCTCATTCTCTCCGTCCCCTTAGTCTCTCACACCTCTTCTATCACGCTCACTCCCTATAACTCAACCATACTCCCACACTCACCTTCTTTCAAACCTTCTCCTTTACTTTTCTTCCACTCTTCCCTTCTTTCGCTCCTTAACTCTTTTCCCTTCCCCTACTCTGCTTACTCCACTTCATTAACTCCTTCTTACTCCCTCTGTCCTCTTAGTTCTACTCTCCTTCCCTCATTCTCTCTCTGTTAACCTTATTGTCTCCGTCCCCTAGTCTGTCACTCCTCTTCTGTCACGCTCACTCTCTACAACTCAGCCACACTCCCACACTCACCTTCTTTCAGACTTTCTCCTTTAGTTTCCTTTTTCTCTCTTCACTTACTTCATTCCTTTACTCTTTTCCCTTTACTTACTCTCCTTACTCCACTTCACTAACTCCTTCCCTCTGTCCTCTTACTTCTACACTCCCCTTCCCTCATTCTCTCTGTTAGCGTCATTCTCTCCGTCCCCTTAGTCTCTCACACCTCATCTGTCACGCTCACTCCCTATAACTCAGCCACACTCCCTCACTTATGTTTCTTTCCTCCCTCACTCAGTCCTCTACTCTCACTTTTTCCTTCACTTTCTCGGTCTCTTCACTCCCATACTCCCCTTGTCTCACACTCACTTGCCTTTATCCAGTCTGTATCACCACTCTTTCCTCAACATCACTGCTCTTTTCTTACCCTTCCACACCCCGCTCCTTTACTCCATTTTCTTCACTTATCCTCATTCCCCTTGTTCACTCCCCTTCTCCTCACTCACCTCTCACACTCACCTTCTTTCAGTCCCCCTACTTCACTTCCCTTCCCCTCTCGTCCCTTTCTTTGCTTTCTCACTCATTTTCCTTTCCTCTCTCACTGCACTCCACTTCATTTACTCCGTTTGAATTTGTTAAGAATACAGCTCTTTTTTGAGAATTGGAGGTAGTTCTAAAAAGAATTGTTTTTTTCTTCTTTTTTAGGTTTTTTTCTGAACACAAACAAAAACAGGGAATGCAAAACTGCTCAACAGGAGAAAAAAAAGGGGAAAAATGAGGGCTGGGGAGGGCAGCGGTGTTCTTGCCTCCTGCGTGCAATGAGCTTGATGCTCTGCTCACCATAGCAAAGCATTTCATCGCATTGCTTGCACTTTATAGTAATGTCACTAAAAACAGGCTGAATGTTCGGAATCATCTCCAATTCCGCTGCACGTCCTCCCCCTGATGTTGTGGCTCCTCCAGTAGATGTAGAGGCACCATCCCTTGGGGGATTACGTGCCAGGTCTCGGACACTTTCCCGGGCATAGTTCTGGGGGTGCCTGCGTTGGACGTGGCGAATCATTGTGGAGTTCCCAAAACTGTACTTCATTCTAGGGTCCCCTCTGGAAAGCACAGTTTTGCAGATTTTGCATTCCACTTTAGGAGCATTCACATTTTTTAATCCTGTAATAAAGTGCTCCTTGACGTTGGGCTGAGGAGGCTCTTCCTCAATGAAGTCATCTGACTCCTCACTGCTGCTGGGTGCTCTGGCAGCCATTCTTTACACAAAATGGAAAAACAGTAAAGAACAGGTCTTGCTGTCTCCAAAGTGAAAGAAGAAGTGAAGGAAATGGGTTGGGTTATCATTAGTTGTAAAAAAAAAAAAAAAACTGTTAAAAACCAATGAAAAGAGTTATTTTAAGGTCAAATGACTTGACGCGCTTACGCTGCATGCACCGGAGCGCTTCCGGGGGCGCTTACACGGCGCGAACGTAGGCGCTTCCGGGGGCGCTTCCGCGGCGCGCCTGAATGATGTTTTGCTAGCTTTTTTTACGCACGCGGAAATAGCGCTCTCGCTGCACTCTCGGGTGAGCTTACCGGTGCGCGCACACTGAGCGCTCCAAGACAAAATAAATTTTTTTTTTAAACATGAAAAATAGATTGTAAAAATAAAAATTGTAAAAAAAATAAATAAAAAATAATAGTTATAAAAAACAGCTAAGAAAAAAAACAGTTTAAAAATCGTAGGTTACAAACTCGATATATAAAGGAATTAGCTTTTAAAAAAACTATGAAATTCACTGAAAAAACCATAGGCTTCACAATCGTTATAGTTAGGAATTTGCATTTAAAAAACCTTTGAAATTCACTAAAAAACCATAGGTTTCACAATCGTTATAGTTAGGAATTAGCATTTTAAAAAAACTTTGAAATTCACAGAAAAAACCATAGGTTTCACACCAGTTATAGTTAGCTGAACATTTTACTCATAAAAAACCACTGAAATTCCCACGTTATAGTTAGTTGGACTCACTATACCTCGCGCGCCCGCAATCCACTGTTGATGATGTCACATATTACATCATTCATGACATGGTCAGTGACATCACTGATGACATCTCAAATGACATCCCTGATGACATCTCAGATGACATCACTGATGACATCATCCATGTGATAATACAATACACCTCCTCACACTCTAATCTAACCTATGATACACCCAGTGTTAAATACAAACTACCATTCCTGAAACCATTGACACAGTAATACCACTTACCACATACGCACTCACTGATTTCTAGGTCTACACACACACATCCACTCATCCACCCATACAATCTTTCATACATACAGTCACTCATCAATACAAGACTAACATATGCACTCATACACCTATACAGAGACTCACACACTGCCACTCATCCATGGAGTTACTCACACACCTAGTCAGTCATATAAAGAATCAATCACACTCCCATTTCCACAACTATACAGTTATAGACACAAAACCTTGCTTATTTAAACATATACTAACACATACTTACTGTCTTTTACAATCACTGATACAAGTACATATTGATAGATACAGTCACTTATGCAATCACAGGCTGTTATATATAGTCATTTATATATGACAACTCTCACATGCACTGTGTTTTACATATGTACTTACTTGGACATGTAGCACTGAGATATCCATTCAGTCACCAACACACCCATGCACACAGTAAACCACCTATACAGCTGTTTCCTCATGCACTCTTGAACCCATACACCAAGTGAATCAACTGCTCACACATCTATGCACAGAGTCACACACTTCCCAGCCACCTCCACTCACACTCACCCTCACATACAAATACTTGGGTTACCAATCATTAACCCATATAGCCAGTCATATAGCTACTAATCAATACATGCAGCACCTTACACAACAGACATAATGATGCACACATTCTAACAGTTTAGTCACTAACCCATACATTCAGTAAGACACATTTAATCTCCCACTCATACAGTCAGTCACGCACCTACTAAATCCATTATCCGAAACACTCATACATACACTCATTCTACAATATGTTAAACACATTTTTCATTTACAGGAACACACATTCACATGGATAATGTCATCAGTGATGCCATCAGTGATGTCATTTGATATGTCATCAGTGATGTCATCAGTGATGTCATTTGAGATGTCATCAGTGATGTCACTGACCATGTCATGAATGATGTAATATGTGACATCATCAGCAGTGGATTGCGGGCGCGCGAGTTATAGTGAGTCCAACTAACTATAACGTGGGAATTTCAATGGTTTTGTATGAGTAAAATGTTCAGCTAACTATAACTGGTGTGAAACCTATGGTTTTTTCAGTGAATTTCAAAGGTTTTTTAAATGCTAATTCCTAACTATAACGAAAGTGAAACCTATGTTTTTTTAGTGATTATATATATATATATATATATCTTGTAACTTATGTTCTCTTTCTCTCCTTTTTTGTTTCTGTTGACGTCTATCCACCCCTTATGCAGCTTTAACCACCTTGGTACCAATACAGATTGGACTTCCTCACTTTCATCAACTCAAAGGGTGTTTTGTTGGTCGTTTGGTGTGGTGTCGAGCAGTACGCTTCCAAACTTTTGATGACCTCTTCCCTCAAACTGAGCCCACTGGCTTTGGCCAGCTGGATGACCTCCTTGATGGTTCTATTTAACCTTTCTACCATCCCGTTGGCTTCTGGGTGATAGAGTGCACTTGGCTTGTGTCGTATCCGATTGCAATGCATGTACTCTTTAATTTCTTAGGAGCAGAATTGGACCCCTTTGTCGGTTTGTAGGGAGCTAGGCAAGCCCAACCTCAAGAATGTCTCTACAACAAAACGTATCACCATCTTGGTGTTGATCTCTGAGACAAACTTCAGTTCAGACCAACAGGAGAAAAGGTCTGGTATTACTAGGATGTACGGTGATTGTTTTTCCCCTGACAATGGACCCATTATGACCAAGGCTATATCTATCCAGGGGCCCTCAGGTGGAGATCTACATTGCAGGGGAGGTGTGTGGAGCTTGAGTACTTTGTCACTATAAGTGAAAGGTAAACAATCCTGTATCTTCGTTTCTATGTCTAAATCCATGTTAGGCCACTAAAAGTCTAACTGTAGTCTCTGCTTTGTCTTGGTAATCTCCAAGTGTCCTTCATGGGCCAGGTCATAAAGTTTGTCTTTCAAGGATTGGGTAGGAATTAACTTGGTGACCCTAAAGAGACACCTATCCACTATGGACAGTTCGTCTCTTACCATCCAAAAGGGTTTGAGCTGCTCATCATCTCTTTCCTGGCCTGTCCAACCCTTGTTTCTGCTCTCACAAACTCTCTGTAATATTGTGTCCGACTTCAATTTTTCCTTCCACTGTGTCTCCTGTACTGCCCCCTGGGTGACAACACATATCCCTTCCAGATGGGAGTCTAAATCTTCTTTTTCCTGTGAAGTGGCATTCAGCACCCACCTCCCGATTCTACTTGAGATGGAATCTAACACTTTTTTAGTAAATACTTCAGTGAGTGGCTTGTGGTCAGTCCTCACGAAGAATCTTGTCCCCCAAATGAAATTTCTAAAATTATTGACTACTCAGTGAACAGCTAGTGCCTCATACTCGATCACTGAATAGTTATTTTCAGTTTGTTTCAATGATCGAGATGCAAATGCAATGGTCTCTTCAACTTTCTGTCCTATCTGTACCATTACAGCGCTAAGGCTTTTGCAACTGGCATCAGTTGTTAATATTATTGCTTGAATGCCTGGTATGAACGCCATCAGATTTGAAGCTAAAGCAGCCTTGGTGTTCTCACATTCTGCCTGACACTTCTCACACCAATCAAGTTGTACCCCATTTCTTAATAAGGCACGGATGCGAATCATTCATCTTGCAAAATTATGAACACGCTTGCTGTAGAATTCTAGAATCCCTACAAAGGCATTAACCTCTTCTTCAGTCTTAGGGGTCACAAGATTCATGATGGAGTTTTTAAGTTCAGCCTTGGGTAGTATACCCAAGGCTGTTATCTTGTGTCCCAAGTAGTCTATCGCCTGGCAGCCAATTTTACATTTCTCCCCTCTTACTGTAAGTCCCTGCTCACCGAACCACTTCAACACTTGTGTGATTCTGTGGTCATGTTGCTCTTTGTTATCCCCAAAGATTAACACGTCACCCTGGTATCAGAACACCCCTGTGATTCCCTCGGAGGATATTGCTCATTATTCTTTAGAACACAGCAGCTGCAGACACAAGTTCAAACGGCATGCATTTGAGCTTGAATGCCCGCATGTTATGTTATGTTATGTTAAAAATGCTCTTTTATAGCGCACGGCTGCTCCTAGGAGTGTCCCGGCGCTTTGACAAAGAGCCCTCATTCTGAGAGAAACACAACACTACTGAAACAGAAGAAACAAACAAAAGATATTACTGAATAAAAAGCCAAGTTTTTAAATCTTTCCTGAAAGAAAACAAATTCTCGGCTTTCCTGAGCGAGACAGGCAAGTCATTCCAGCCTTGAGACGCCAGAAGGCGAAAAGAGCGTCCTCCGATTCTAACCCGGCGGATGGAAGGAATCGAAGCTTTGAGAAGAGTTGCAGAACGTAAGGTTCTACGAGGTACGTAGAAAGCCAGACGCTTCTGAAGATATTTAGGGCCAATCCGGTGCAGGGCTTTAAAGGCGAAGGTAAGCGCCTTGAAAGCGATCCTCTTAGCGACTGGAAGCCAGTGCAGTTTCTTACGTAATTCTGTGGCTCCGGCCCTGTGCTGAAGACCAAAAATAGCTCTTGCCGCAGAATTCTGCACAATCTGCAGTCGTGTCAGAAGATACTTCGGGAGGCCAAGATAGAGAACGTTCGCGTAGTCGAGACGCGAGCCTATCAAGGCTTGCACAATGATCTTTCTGTGCTTCAGTGACAGCAACGGAAGAAATTTCCGTAACATTTTCAAAAGACCGAAGCATTTTCCGGTCAGCCCAGAAATCTGAGGGCCAAAAGTAAGGCCATCATCAATCACAAAGCCCAGATTTTTGGCTTTGGAAGAGGCCATGTCCGGCGGAGACATGTCCGAAGGCCACCAGGCCTTCCAACCAGGGTCTGGTGGTCAACCAAAAAAAGCAACTCCGACTTGTCGGGGTTACATTTAAGGCTGTGGCGCTGGAACCAGGTGAAAACGGCTCCCAGACAGTCCCTAATCCGTGGGCCATCAAAGTCCTTCCCCTTCTCCGATGTAGAGAGCAGCTGGGTGTCATCAGCATAGGTAATGATCTGGGCACCGTAAGACTCCGCAACCGCCGCCAGAGGGGCCATATAGATGTTAAAAAGCGCAGGGCTTAAAATGGAGCCCTGCGGAACCCCCACCTCCAGCGGCGGCATTTCAGCGGAAAACGGCGGTGCCCAGACCACTTGCCGGCGGCCGGTCAGAAATGATTTGAACCAGTTCAACACCGTCCCTCGGAAACCGATCTCCTGGAGTCGTAGAAGGAGACCTTCATGAGGGACGGTGTCAAAAGCCGCCGACAGATCCAGCATAATCAAAATGGCCTTACCTCCAGTATCCAGAACTTCCCTTATGGCATCGGTGACCTCGAGAAGGGCGGTCTCTGTACTAAAATTCGTGCGAAAGCCCGATTGAGAGTCGTGCAGAATATTATTACTCCCAATAAAGTTGGTAATGGAGCTATGCACGAACTTCTCGGTCACCTTAGCCAAAGCAGGGAGAAGAGAGATAGGCCGATAGTTAGCGTGGATAAAAGGGTCCAGAGTAGATTTCTTGATCAATGGAAGGATCAAGGCATGCTTCCACGCACGAGGGACAACACCCGTGCTCAGTGAGGCGTTAAGTAATGGATTAAGCACCTCGTTTAAAGCCGGAGCAACTTTCCCCAAGCATCTCGCCGGGCAAGGGTCAAGCGGGGAGCCGGACTTGAGCCGAGACAAAAGGTCAAGGGAGACCGTAAGGGACATTACCGGAAATTCCGATAGAAATGGGCCTTCCCCCAATATGGAGGTTTCCAGGCTGGGAATAGAGCCCAGAGCAGACACGGAGCAAGAACAAGAGAAAGAATCATGGATAGCTTTAATTTTATCCACAAAGAAAACAGCTAACTGATTAATCCAGACTTCAGTGTGCTCATGGGGGGACGCACCAGTGGAGGGAGTAACAAATTCCTTAGCTATCCTAAATAGCTCTTTGCCGGCGCTCTGGGCATCGTCAATTCTACGCTCCAGATAAGCTTTTTTTCCTGCCTGAATGTGTTTATGATATAACTTAATAGACTCTCTATAGGCAGCCTTGAGATGAGGGTCATACAGGCGTCTCCAGGCCCTTTCGGCTTTCTTGCAATCTTGTCGCAACACCCCCAAAGATGCAGTAAACCATGGGGCCGAGGCACGCCTATCAGTAGACTTAACCGGCTTCTCAGGGGCCAGCTCCTCGAAAATGGCAGTCAGTCTTTTATGTACTAATTCAAGGTTTTCCTCCAAACTCCCCGAAGATATAGAAGAGTGGCGACGAAGTGCATCAGCCACCATCTCAGCAGAGACCTGATGAAAAGCCCGTGTGTTTCCTCTCTGAATTTTCGATGCTCTAGGGAAGGTCACAGAGATGAGAGGTATTGTGAATTTTATTAAAAAATAATCGGACCACAGAACCGGTAGAGAGTAATGAATGTTGTTAGTTCTTGGAACTCTGGGTGTAGATGCAGATGTTAGGCCTAATGTGGAAAAGACCTTGGCTCCTGCTACCTTGGTCATCATCTCTGTTATGTTGTGTACCGGGGACTTATCCACACCACCTCCTTGTTCAGTGCTCTTAGGACTATGCATAGGCGAACTGCCCCATCAATTTTCTTGCCCACCACAATTGGGGCCAACCACTCTGTGGATTCTACTGGTTCTATCACTCCTAGGCTGCACAGTTTCTCCAATTCTTTTCTAACTGCTTCATGCATGGATAAGGGTAGGCTCCTTACCTTGACTGATACAGATGAGAGTTTTCCCGAAGCTTTATCTTATGTATATAATGTCTTAAACACCCTAGCTGTTCCGTAAATACCTTGGGGAATTCCTTTTCTACACTCAGAGATTATGTCTATACTCTGGACTAATATTTGAGTATCTTTGTTGAGGTTAAGGTATATTCCAAGAGCCTTTTGCGCCGGCCATCCCAGGATATTGTCCTCCTTATGTGAAACATACTTTGGTGACTGTGTATCTGTCCTTGTAAGCTATGCTTCCCCAAAAGTACCCCAACATCTGTATGAGCTGCCCACTACACCCTCCTGGTTTGATGTCCCTTTTATACTGTGCTTGTCATTTAAACATTTTTGCAAACATTTTCTCAGCAATTATTGTCAATTTGGAACATTAGTCAAACATAGCTTCTACATTTTGCCTCTCCATGTTTATGATATCCTTAGGATTGCTCAGAATCCCTCCCTTAATCTGTAAAATCATCTCATCATACAGTTGAGTTACACCACCTTCTGGATATTTTCTGCTATATTGATTACTTCTGCAGAAAACCCTGAAATGGCCTTTTTTCCACACTCATTGCATATTACTTTTAAAGCTGGACAATCCTTGTTGTTGGCTATGTGTCCTATTTTCCCACACCTGTAGCAAGTGCCTCTAAAAGTCCCTCCACTTTTGTCATCTTTGGGCTCCACCATGGGACCTTTGACTACTAGCACCTCACTCAAATTCTCTGTCATTTTGCTCACTTTTGGCTTTTAATCAACATCCTATTTTATTTCTTTCACACAATGGATCATGTGCTCGGCCTGTTTGGCAACAATTAATACCTCCTCCAGTGGTGGATCATCCTTTAACCACAATTCTTCTCTTATTTTCTCAGTTTTGTATATAAGCAAAAATTGATCCCTTATGCGCTCTTCACATGTTGCCCCACACTTGCATGTTGCAGCCAACTTCCTTAGGTCTGATACAAACTCATCCACTGTCTTCCCTTCTTTCTTCCCAAAGTGATAACGTTCCATTATAGTGCTGACTCTGGGTAAAAAAAAAAAGGGTCATCTAGTTTTTTTACGCTAATTTCATATTCATTGAGTCCTCTTGCCTCATTAACACCCAATTCAGGTATGTGCTCCAACATCTCTTGACCCTCCACTCCTAGATAATTAATGTTGAAATAGAGCCACCTTCCTCTCCAACCCTAAATTGGGATCACACACAACAGCATAATTTTGGAACACTTTCTTCCACTTGTTCCATTTTAAACGTGGTTCACCAGAAGTCAGCATAAAGAATGGTGGGGGTGTTACATTATTCCTAATTAGTATAATTCAACTGTTTTTTCCCAATGAAATTCCTGCTCTGTGTATCTGCTACTGTCATCAATACCCTTAACCATCAGTAACCCAAAATTATTTTTAAAAAGTCCATGTAATGTCCGCGACCTGCAAAGAAAAAGTAGGTTGGTAAAAACGGCAAAATAACTATTTTAGCAGTTTGTTTGCTTCAAACATGCAAAAAAATCACTAGGAGTAGGGGTAGTTCCAGTTGATGTCACTGCACTTCAGGCAATATGCTCTTTTGGCTCCAGGGACTTTGTCCTTGAAATTTATGTTGGACAGACTTCTTCAGGGAACTTTCCTGAGGAAACTGGGCAGGGTAGAAGTGCACGGACGCTGGTCAGGCTCTCCAAACAGTGCCCCGCTTGGCATGATATGCAGCCGCTTTCCTGCGCTTTGGTAAGAAAGTGTTGACTTTACTTCTTTTTTTTGTTATGTGGATATTCACTACACATGGAGGGTTTTCTGCTTGCAGTGTGGGCGGAAGCCAATTTGCGCTTCGGTCTCACCTCACGCAGAGGGCTGGCCGGGTGAGGACAGTAGGAACCTTGGCGCTTCCCCTCCTAAGAACGCAGCAGTGACACATTGCAGCTCGATAGTCCCTCCCAGAGATTTAGCACAGGATACAAGCGTATAACATGCGCTCCCAAATAAGTGAAACTACACTTGTCTCTTATTTGACAAAGCGCTTGGGAGTCTCTTTTTTGACTAGGATGACTCTCCCTATTGCTTATGGGAAACTCCTTGCACAGGCACACGTTCAAGGGGTGTTCATCACTCTTGTTCCAAATGCGCGTGTTTGGAAAACATCACTGGTCAGAGCTAGGATTTCAGGCCCGATACCACCATTCACACACTGACAGCAGGGATTGCTGTGCTTTCCCCACCCTGTGCTCCTCAACTCTATGCCATCAATGACCTAGGGTGCAGGAGCGAGCACTGAAAAAGGCACACTGGCGAAAATGTATGATAGCGCCGCCTTAGCTTAGCAGAGTAAATGTACCGATAGGAAGTCCGCTTACAGCTAACCTTATGCTTTTGTACTCCCGAACAGTCCACAGCAGTGGAAGTCCCACTTTCTTTCCCAGCTGCCACTTCGGCACATGTGTTGAGGTGTTTCTCTTCTGTAATCTTCCTTGTTGTTTGCTCCATATCCCATCCTCTGTTACCAGTGTTAAACCGACTTATTGAACTACACAGGAGCCACTGGAATGATGTGAACCGCTTTATTTAAGTCTCTCAGGATACACCTCAGCCACAGCTCGAGGGAAATTCAGGTTAGAACGTCCTGGCACTCCGATGTCCATCCCGAGACAGGGTCCCAGTCTCTCACTTAAGGTAAAGGGGTTGACTTTATCCTAGAGGGATTCTTGGCTCTATACCTACATACATGCTAGGTACATCTAGTTAGGGTTGCATCGTAGAAGTACGCATTATTACTGTCATGTATATTTATACCTGCCACCTGCCTGTACTCATTGTCTTAGCACTATGGTAGAAATGTACCATCCTTTTACTCTGTTGGTGCTTATAATCATATCTGTTTCTGTCTAATGATTGTTTCAGCACCATTATTTTACACTAGAATGACGTTGGTTCAATAAATGCTTATTGAAAACGTCCCCACCATTTATTCTGTGTATCTCTCTGAGACAAAGTGAGCACAAGTGACTGAACAAAAAGTATTACACTGTTTCCACGATGGGACAGAGTTGTCATGTTCGATAGTTGCCAATAACTATTCTCTCCTTGGTATGAGGGGTTTCTAGTGGCACTGTGAGCTAGCTGGTATACAGGCTAACATACCCAGTGCTGGTGTCTGGAATCAGTCTGGACACCAATCCCACAGTCTGTGTTGTCTAAATGTACAGATCCTATATAGGTTTATAGGAACAACACAACATGGCGTCGCCAACGTTGGTTTGGTACTTATTTAACAGTCAAATCTGAGTAGTTCAGTCGTGCTGTTCTCAGAGACACCTACTCACATTTTTCCAGAGATGTCTGTAGTGGGAAGTGAACTATCCACCACAGCTGAGTAGGCATATCTAATGTAGTGGCTGTAGGTTTATCAAGCTTGAAGGACAAATAGTTCCTATTGCGCATAAAACTTTATCTCAGTTTCCTTGAAACGTTTTCCTTCTTCAAAATAATGGCTGTGGAAGACGCCGCTGCCAGCACAACGTGCGGCTGCAGCAAGGGAGGAAGATGAAATAACATTTCAGAAAATGTCAGAACTGCCCTTCCTTTAAAACTAGCAGACTATGGAGTAACAGCTGGGGGTGAGTACAGTCACATTCGTGATTGAGGCACACAAATCATACAGAGCACAGGTATTCTATTCATGGGTTAAATTCCCACAAGCAGATGCACAAACACATACATTTCATTCTTATATTTAAGATGAAACACCAGATGCATACTGTCCATGAGGACCTTGAAATTCCGCTCACCTACACTGGTTTAAAGGCACCCTACCACACACAAAAGAAAAAGTGAGACTCAGTCTGCTCGGAAGAGATGGAGCAACTTGGCCAGTCTTAGCGGCTTACACACCGTATCCAGACTTTTACACAATGCCAGTAGAAGAGTTACATCCACTTCATAAAGAAACAATAAAACTTTACAGAAACCTGACACAGTTTGTGATGAGAACATTCACACTTCAGCCAGCAAGGGCTACACCAGCAGGACAAATTCAGGGATCTACAATTAAAGTAACACCACAAACGTTACACGCATTAATGGATAAAATGCCCACTAGACGTGAGCAAATGCCATTCTGGATAACTCCAAAAAATAACACAGCTAGAGGCAGTATTTTCACACGCACGCCCTCAAGAAAAACACAGAATGCTAACAATCTGCATGCCAATGGGGATAGCTCCCCAGATAGAGGATTGTACCTCTTGGGGTACAATTTTCGCTGCCATATATACCAGAACACATGGTATCCCTTCATTAGCAGTAATACCAGATGTATTAAGACAAATACGAATGAGTACGGAGCAGAACCTGCTCTGAACTTAGGGATGAAATTGTTAGGAAGTTTTGCCCAGGTATCAGCTATTATATTAGCATACATAAAAGCGGAGGCGGCGGCAGCAGCAGTGGCGATTCGCCAACACCTGAGGGAATTCACTCCTTTACAACAGGATCATGATTTACCTAAAATTATCAGACACCTATGATGAATTAGATAGAGATAGTTTGGGACCTAGAGCAACAAAACCTCAACTGATGGGTGGTCCTGAAAAAAAGAACACCAAGCAAGCACCTGATTCTTCCAAGAAGATATGCGTTAGTAAAAAACAAAAGAATAGAGAGAATAGATCACAATCCAGGGGTGGGCCTCCTCAACCGGACCCCTTTCGATAGGAGGTACAACTTTAGGAATCGTGATAACATAAAAAAACCTGACAGGTATCAGGATACTGACACTAGTTCCTCTCGTTCCTTTCATGGTTCATCATAAAACTCCAAGAGGGAAGGGCAGTCAGAACACAGGCAAGAAGAGCGTCCTAAGTCCAAAGACACGCAAAGCGCTTCAGATTATACTTCCAAAAAAGAAGAGAAACCAAAATCAAAACCTCAATTTAAAAATAAGATGGTAGCAGGTCTTAAAGTTAGACATGCCCAGAATTCTGAGGACTAAACTTCTGAACGGAGAATGGGCTCTGACGATGCTAAACTGCGCAGCAGAAGTAACTAAGCTTGCCAGAACCTGATGGAATTTCTGGTGACAGTGGAGTTGAATGAACATATCACAGTAGAGACACCTGATACAAGGGTAAGTGCCCCACATAAGTTACATGAAATAACACTCCAAATGGAGGGGGACAAACCCTAGAAAAATTAAAGGTCTCTTTTGGGAGAACCTGACTCATGAATATGACATCCTTTTAGCTGAAAAAGATTGGCCGCCTGAAAGTAGTATGGCGTGCCCAAAGGGAGAAACAGTAATTTTACCAGCTTTTTCTGACCTCGTTCCAATATACTTAAAACACACATATTTGCAGGAGTGGGCGGTAGCCCTTGCTCCAGCATTATATCGTAACCATGTTGGGTGGGATGCTGAGTCACCTCAACATGAAATCTGAAAAAAAAACGACTCCAACTCTACAGAGAGAGTACCCAATAAAACAGGAAGCAAAAAAACAGGTCAGGGAGATCTTAGAACAACTTGAATACCTGGGTGTAATTAAAACTTGCACCTCTTCCATGAATTAATCCTTTGTTTCCCGTAATGAAACCCGATAATTCTAGTTTTAGACTACAGACATCTGAATACATGCACTAAAACATTTGCAGTACAGAATGCACACAGTGTTGCATTAATGAATAAGATTGTGCGGAAGAAATACAAAACCACATTAGATATCTCAAATGGATTTTTCAGCCAAAATATAGCTCCGGATAGCAGACATTTAACAGCATTCTCAGCGTCAATTTTGTCCACTTCCCCCAAGGGTATAAGAATAGCCCTGGGTTGTAACACTAGAGAAACCGAGTTACTTCAGAATTTGGATGAAGAGGCATTGTCCTATTTAGATGATATTTATCAGACAGATGATGATTTGAAGGATCACTTGACCAGGGTGAACAACATTTTGGGGGTTCGCCTCTGAGGGCTACAAATTTCATTAAAAAAATCGAAAATAGCCCACCTCAATGTCCTATTTTGGGGACATGAGCTTTCAAGTGAAGGTAAAAGCCAGGCAATTCACTTTTTAGAAAAGTGTGCACTGCTTCAACCTCCTAAATCGTTGAAGAACTTACAATCCATATTGGGATGCTTAAATTCTGGCAGAACATACATTTTAGATTACGCAGAAAAAGTTATACCCTTCTACGACCTCAGAACCAATAAATATAACACGTGGCACACGTCAGGGGTGCCCATTATCGCCTTTATTATTTGCCATAGCCACTGAGCCCTTAGCAGCCAGACTTAGGCAACACCACACCAATTGTGGAATCAGCTTCACCACTAGAGGCCTGATCGTGTCCATTACGTAGATGATATTACCCTCTATCTAACAGACCCGGCTGTCAATTTCGCACTGGTCACCAGGGAATTGGTGAGATACGGTAGCCTATCGGGCATCCAAATCAATTGGGCAAAATCCACCATATTCGCACTAACTACAGGCACATCCGTGTTTCAGACCGACTATCCCATATCCTGGGCTGAAGGCCCAACCTGCTATTTGGGGATATGGATAAGTGGCGATCTGCAAGAATTATGGTCCGCTAACTATAGCAGGACAGTAGATTGGATTGAGGACAAGATAAAACGGTGGAAAAACCTGCCACTATTCCTAGTGGGCGGCATTGCCATTACAAAAAGGATTATCCTCCCCAAATTGCTGCATCTATTCACCAACATAATAATTCCGCTGCCAGTGCACTTTTTTAGACGGTTACGGTCAAAAATGATCGAACTAATATGGACGGGGAAACAGCCACGGATAGCCTGGGAAGTGCACATGCTAACCTTGGCACGAGGACTGGGTGCCCCTGATATCGCGCTCTACACATATAGTGCGCAGGCCCAGTTTTTACAATTCTGGCAATACCCAATACCATTCCAACCGCATGTGGCCATTGAAACAGACAGGGTAGCTCCCTTCCCCTTAAACACTGAACTCTACCAGGCACCCACGTGGGGAGATTGACAGCACAGAAGCACTATGCTGGGCCTGTCATGGCCTGCGCAACCGTGCCAAACTACCCAGGTTATATGCACCAACCATGCCCTTAGCTAATAACCGACTAATCTTCCCACTACAAGATAGGAATGCCCAGCTCAGAGCAACACGTAATAAGCTGATCGAAGGAAAGGACCTATACCCAACGCTCCAACAAATGTGCCACACACCACAACCATCGGCATTGGATACACTGTTGTATTATCAAATACGTGCAGCATGCCATGCAAGATTTGCCACATTTCCGGAGGACCCATTCCCATTGCCCGCACTAGAGCACATATTAACCGTAAACTCAGCTCGTGAATTGGTGACACATATACACGATCACTCAGAGAGAATCCCCAATTATCGTCACAAATTGGCACCCTGCATGGGAGGCGGACCTCGGTGAGGAAATCATGGACAAGCAGTGGAGATTTAGCAGTGGACAACTACAGCAGCTATCCCCAAATGATAAATTAAGACAAATACACTTTAAATACATGCACAGACTGTATCATACCCCACATAACTACACCGAATGGGACTGAGGCCAGACGCGTCCTGCTGGCGCTGTAAAAGCCCAGAGGCGTCTTTCACACATTTAGCATGGGAATGCACTGACATTGCTGCCTTCTGGACTAAAACACTCAATCACATTGAATCCATCACCGGACAGCCCCTACTGAGGGCCCCAATGGTGACGCTATTGGGTTTTGTTCGTGAGACACCGTCATCAATGAGAAAGCTCACAGTGCTACTGCTTCTGATGGCCAAAAGGCAAGTGGCGTTACCCTGTCAACTAAGGCTTGGGTAAAGGTCATAACATACTGCAGGGACCGGCTGACCTGCTATTGGGAGCTCCTACCGGTTAGATCCCACCTCAAAGACATATAGGCTCCATTCACCAGACGGCTTCAGAATCTAAACACAGATGAGATGTAGACAATTGGGCCCCACACACGGTAAAGAAAGGCCCCCTGAACCGGCAGACGTCATGCACAGTTAATTGTGTGATATTGATACAATGGAATAAGTGTTGTGTTCAATTGTATAATAGATGCTCTCCCCATGGTACACTACGCAGAAGCACTGAAAAATGTAACATAATGCATTGTAAATGACAATAATATCATGTAACAAGCGGCACTGTTAAACTCAGGTTCTCAATGTTTGATATGTAAAATCTCAATAAAAAACCAAACCCTTTCTACGACCTAATAAGACCAGATTTTTCAGTTAGGAATTGGACACACGGACAAACAGATATCCTTCGTTCCTTACAGGCTGACATGACACCTACATATATGTGTAAACACCACGAATGATACGACGGGTATAGTACACCTATTTAAGACCATAGGTTTTGAAATGTTAAGCACCTTTAATTTTAACTCCGTATTTGATGGACTTCTTAGTTGTTTACGTTTAGTTCCTAGAAGTACATTAACATTTTTAGTATGTCGTCCAGTCGGATGAGGAGTGGGTGTTATGTTTCAAATAGGTACCCCAATATAGGCTCAGGTACTTTCTTTAGTCCAATAAAACAAGTATCGATGGACTCTAACCGAATTGATTGATTCATTTGAAATAACCAAACTATGGTGTTTTTATGTTTCACATGTTTTTTGTCTCTCATGTATTTTAGTACAATGATTTGTTAATACATACTGCAAACAATTGTCTTTGCGTCCTTGTTCTATATATGACTTTAAAAAAAAGATGAATTGGAAATTTTTAATAAAACTATTTTTTGATACTAGGATTAGTCTCTATCTATGTGCTTATAATTGTTTTCTGGGCCTGTATCTGTGATTATTAATAGATACTTGAGTGGGTTGACAGTTGATGGGTGATATTTGATGTATGGCTGATTGAAATGTGAAGAATCTTTTTTGAGTCCAAGAGAATTTCTTCATATTGATTACCTTTGGTACCCTGTCTCTTGGTTAGTGGGGTCACTCCCCTTTTTTTTGCACTCAGATAGCAACCAAACCTTTCACCTATATTTCCCCTGCCATTACACTACATAACGGTTCTTGGGACTGACCTTTTACCTAGTTATGGTACTGATTACAGGACGTGGGGTTTTCCCTGAAAACTAGCCTTCTTCATTATGCATGAGGATTCTTAGAAACTAAGCAGGACTGCCATCTCCTGCATAATGACTTTGTATAAGGGTCATTCCTTCCGTCATCCTAAGTCCGTAAGGTAGATCCCCTGAGGGTATCACTTTGGGTATATAAAACACCATATCTTGCTCAGGCATGGAGAGGAGAAAAAGGACTTTCATGCTGACGCAAGACGCTGAGGTTCCTGCACGCAGACACTCCAGCTCACAGTGGTCTGACATCAGGTAATGGGGTTGACTTTATCCTAGAGGGATTCTTGGCTCTACACCTAGACACATGCTAGTTACATTTAGGTACATCTAGTTAGGGTTGCATCGTAGGAGTAAGTATTATTACGGTCATGTATTTTTTATACCTGCCTGTATTCATTGTTTTAGCACTATGGTAGAAATCTACCATCCTTTTACCCTGTTGGTGCTTAAAATCATTTATATCTGTTTCTGTCTAATGGTTGTTTCGGCACACCTATTTTACACTAGAATGACGCTGGTTCAATAAATGCTTATTGAAAACGTCCCCACCGTTTATCCTGTGCATCTCTCTGAGACAAAGTGAGGACGAGTGACTGAGCGAAAAGTATCGCACGGTTTCCATGATCCCTGATAAGACAGAGTTGTCATGTTCGATAGTTGCCAAGAACTATCCTCTCCTTGGTAAGAGGGGTTTCTAGTGGCAGTGTGAGCTAGCTGGTACACAGGCTAATATACCTGGCAGAGGTGTCTGGAATCAGTCTGGACACCAATCCCACAGTCTATGTTGTCTAAACGTGCAGATCCTATATAGGTTCATAAGAACTACACGACACTAGCGTATGTAGGTGTGCAGCTGAGAAAAAAGTATTGTCTCTCATGACAGGGTTGTGCTGTAACCACACATCCACTAACCCCACGTCTGCTAACCACTGCGGACCCGCTATTATAAGGGCTCCCACCTGAACCATCCTCTGGACCGACCTATTCAGAAGAGCATCTGGGACAAGGTTAAAGCTGCCCCCTATAAGGATGTCTGCATCTGGGCGTTTGTAATACCCACCCCACATCATCCCTAAGAAAGGCTTCCTGGTGGTCATTTGGGACATATAGATCTGCAAGGGTGAACGTGCAGCTCTTCATTTCAAGGTGGAGGGAGAGAAGTCTGCCTGATAGCTCTGCTTGTGTCTTTATTACCCTCCCCGGGAAAGTGTGTAGCTAGCAGGATGGCCAATCTTGTCCTTTTCCGCGGTCCAGAGAAGAAGTACTGACTGTCGAACCAGCAGGATTGCAAAAGTTTCCAATCAGCTTTAAGGAATTGTGTTTCCTGAGTAAGACAGAGATCACCTTTAAAGTCTCCAAGTGAAGAGAGAAGTGCTATGCGTACCACTGGGACATTAAGGCCACAGACGTTAAGGCTTATTTTTTAACCATGTATTATAGGTGTGCGGAAAGCTAGATAGGTAGCAATGGGTGAGTGCAGAGGAGGTTTCCCATAAACCTTTCTAACTTGTGGAGTATTATATGTGTACAACAAGGTGTGGGTCGTCGAGCCAGAGGAAAGAGGAGGGGATAACATTAAACAGTACAACTGAGTAGTTCCCGACCTGGGAACACATAAAACAGGAACTGAGGGTCCATGACATCTCCAGCTGGTCGTGGCCATGCTTTGCCAGATTGTAGGGAGAAGTTCCACCGCTAAAAGTGAAAGTCATAATGGGGGAAACAGGTCTTCCAGGCCTCCCGTTCTGAGAAGGAATGGTGACTACACTTGCATAGTATTCAGCTGTGGCCGGAAATTGTGAATAGATAACACGCCCCCTTCTGAGTCATTGTTCGGGTCCGTTGTGCTGTCCTAACGCTGCAGCGGACTCAACAGAGCTGCCCTCTTTTTGCAGCTTTACGTTGCAGATTGTTTGCTAAATTGTTTTTTCGCTGAGCGGGAGAAGCAACTCATCCTAGTGCCTGGATGATTTGGGTGTTTCAATGGGGATTGTGTGGGTTCCCTGTCTTGCAGCCTGTCTATGTTCAGCAATGAGCGGGCTTCTTCTAGGGTACAAACACTGACTTTTGTTGTTACATACAAAGGTGAGCTGGAATGGGTGGCCCCCTTTATATGTGCTCCCTTTTTCCCCGCACGAGATCTGTGAAGGGCTGAAGGCTTCTGCGTCACGGAAGGGTTATAGGAGCGAGATCCTGGTGCAGCCACAACATTGCCCCCTCAAACTCGATAGTGCCTCTATCGCGGACTGATGACATGATGGCTTCTTTCTGCCAATAGTAATGAAGGCACGTGAGTATGCCTTGAGCCTGACAGGAGACCAAGACAGATGACCGGCTCTGTGTGTGCGGCCTAGTAAAGTGATGAGTCTGCATTGTCTTGGTTGTCGAGGTTCAGTGCCACCTGTCAGGACAGACGGATGACAATCTTCCACCTTCCCGGAGTCTGCCTGTAATGGAAACCACTTGATGAGGATACTGGAGCACCACGATTTGTTTTCAAGGTCTTCAACTGGTAATGAAGCTTAACATTCTTGTCTCTTGCGTTGAGTACCTCACTGTGGTGTTGGTCTAGTTTCCCTTCCTGGGTATCACTGGTTCGTTCCAAGGAATCAACCCTCTGTTCCAGCTCACTGAGATTTCTCCTGATAATTTAAACATATGCAGCCATTTCTCGTTTGAGGGCTGCAAAGTCTTCCCTCAGTGTCCCGAAGACGGTTGTCAGGAATGCGCGGGTAACTGGTGCATCATCTTTGTGGGGGCCCACGGCCCCAACAGATGTGGCAGCCAACAAGGAATCGTCCACACACTGATCAGGTTTCTTTGCGGGCAGTCTAATAAGCATGTCCTTGAGAGTTGCATTTTTTTCGCTGCTCTGTTTTGAGGGCATGACGGACCCCTGAAACACCACTAGTCTAGGCAGGGAAGAGTCCATGTCCTAACTGCAGCGATGTATGCCTCTTGTGGCAGTCAATTTTCTATCCTGCAAAAGGGGACCTGGCACCCAGCCGAGCTATCTCCAATAAACAGTGCATGCATCGGGGCAAGGCAGAGTTAGTGTCGCAAAAGTGGTAAGGACATGCTAACCTAGGAAATGAGGGGCCACACACCCACCAAAGTCGTCCTGGATGTTAAGAGCGGCAGTGTGACCAGATCCTTGGGCGAGATGTACAGCAGGGGGCAACAAATGTTGGGGCCCCCAAACACAGTGGGCCGAAATTTATTTATTTATTTATTATTTTAAGGTTTTATAGAGCACGAACTTGACCCGTGAGGGTATCCGAGTGCTTTACATATTCAAAGGGTAGTATAGAGCGTAGTATATCACAGGACCTGTACATCATAGAGCTTACAGAGTTGAGGGGTCATAAGGTAGGCAGGAGATTCCAACAATACTATACATTTGGGGAAGGAGAGACTATACATCGGGGCATTTTACAGAGACCGACAATAGGCAGGAAATCACACGAGTACTGTACAAGGTCGCAGGATGAGGCAATAGTCTCTTAGGTAGCTGAGGAGCAGGTTTATCCAGGGAATTTACCCATGAGGAAGGATTTGGCCTCTTTTACAGTGCGGGTCTCAGGGCAGTGCCAGGAGTGATAGTACAGTGCCCCTGGTCAGCGTGTAGTAGACAGTACCCTGGGCCCCTAGGTTAGAAGGCGCTTCCTCAAAGGCATCTATAGTCAGAGGGCAGCTCTCCCTGTGGCAACCCTGACACGATAAAACCCCAGCAACCTCGGTCTCAGCATCCCAGGAGGTGAGTATGCCCCTCAGCAGCAACACTGGGCATCTCCCTATAAGACAGCCAGACCACTTGTAAACCAGCAGAGTCTTTCTGGCTATTTGATGCTGTTTATTGCCCTGCAGGATGGCACAGCAGTCCCCACGCTGGAGGTCCTGAGCAGGCTGGGTCATCTGCTCCACCTCCATATCCCATACTGGGTCATCATTAGGGGGGCTGACCACAGTGCAGCGCAAGGCCGTAAGCAGCTTCCACCCCGCAATGGCACCATAGGTATCGTGCCGCCCACCCGTGCCAAGGTGCACAGGAGCTGCTCGCCCGCTGGACAGGAAGCCGCGTGGACCTCCTGTGCAGACTTGTTCAGTGCACCATAGCGGCTGCCATCTTGCCTGCTGCCACAAAATGTCTCAAGAGAGGCTGCTTCAGCACCAAAATTACCATGCTGTTGTCCATAGGTGCCAGGAAGTCCTTACCTTGTGGCTGAGGGATCAGGAGATCCCGGAATATGCTGATGCCACCTGTAGCTACTGATGGCAGAGCTCCGTGGACACGCCCCACTGAGATTTGGTATGACAGTCAGCATAAATGTTAAGGTTCCCCAGAACGAACAATTTGGAGGTCTTTGGGACTGGTGCACCCGTGTTAGTCAGTCAATCAATCAGGACTTTTTATAGCGTGGCTACTCACCTGTGAGGGTCTCAAGGAGCTGAAGGGGGGCTGTTGATCTGTCTGGGCATGGAGGTTCAGTAGAAGAGCCAGGTCTTGAGATCCTTCCTGAATTGGGTCAGCGACTGGGATTGTCTGAGGTGGAGTTGCAGGGGTTCCAGGTCTTGGCAGAGAAGTAGGAGAAGGATCTTCCTCTGGTTCTGGCCTTGTGAATTCATGGGACGGTGGCCAGGTAAGTTGGGTGGAGCCAAGTGTTAGTGAGATCTCTTCCACAGTTACTAGTAGATCTGTTTAGCAATATCCAAGGTAGTGTGCAATGCGATCCGGTTTGTTGAAATGAGCAAGAATCTGAGCTAAAGAATACGGAGGGGGAGAGAGGCGGTTAAATGCTCAGAGGGTCACCAGTATTTTTTAAGCCAATATGAAAGAATTTGTGCTAGTTCTTGCTGCTACACAACAATTTCTCTTGTTTTGGTGCCACACCATTTACAACAGGATAGCAATGCTGTTTGTTTTACCAATTTCTTATGAATGTATGCATAATTCAAAACAGAAAAAGAGTAAATCTGGTCATAGTAAATAATCCTTGTTGAGTACATAAAGGGTGCTTACAGGTTTTCAGTGGCAAGCACCATGCATTCAATTTTATCTGAAGAGTATGTAAAGTACATTGGGTTATTGTTAACATATAAAAGACAGTAAGGGTACTTCAATGAGTCTGCATTGGATTGAATATCTGCGTTGAAACAGATCTTCATGATTTTGTGCACTTGCTCCTACCATTCTCAAGAGACAGAATGCTACTATTTGCACCCGCACAATTCTATTTAGAGGTCCTCGCTTGTGTAAGATTTGAAGCATTGGAGTAGCATCCCTCACGTCACACCTTTAACTTTCCCTCAACAGCAGGACTTACCAGATTGCCCGTTCGTGGAATTACTTTGGAAATCAAGAGTCAGGAAGCATCATCCCAGCACTGTTTTGCATTGTGAATCTTAACCATGGTATTTATTATCTGAACAGTAAAAAAAGCCAGGGCTGCATCGCTGGCGATGCAACTTACAACACATACTAAAGAGGTGTCCGTAAATGTCCTACATGGTCTGCTAAATGCAAGCTTTTGGCAGATTAGCAAATATCAAACGATGCTGAACCACAAATCCCATGTCCTTCAAAGTAGGTCGGCAGTTCTGTAATCGACGCCCACAAGTCCTTCGATGGCATCCAACTCCCATTTTGATCCATGGGCTTGAGAAATATTGAGTTTAGTGCACAGCACCAGGGCAGAACTGCTTCAGGTCACGTCCTCCCAAAATCAAACAATGGTCTCCTTAGAGTTCCTTTTGAATGTCTCTAGGTTCAACAATGCCTGTTGAGTTGAAGGTACATTGACAGACTTTGGGATATGGAGTATCACTCTCTGATTGGTCCGACGCCATTCATTGTACAATCGGCAGTGATATCTGAAGGATACCTTTGGGGGAGAAAAAAATTGCAGGTTATTCTCACATCATAAATGCTGCATGTTTTTCCAACATAAATGGTCAATTGATCTGTCGACATCAACACTGCAGAACCAACAAAAAAAAACAGAGACCTAAAGGACAGCGTGTGAGAAATGTATATTTTCATGGAGGTTTATTTTGGCAGAATGACATGTGGATTCATGTCATTAAGAACCAGTAGAGAGTATTCAATTTACACCATCAGTACATGCAGAGGCATGGTCAGATTTACATCTTGAAGCTCAGGCAGACAAAAACAAGAGTATGAGTCTCAGTTAAAGAGCTAATTCCCATCAAACATTTTACCAATCTCAGTCTTCTCCAGCTCATCTTCCAGGACTTTAAAAAATGTTTAAAAAGTCAAAACATCTCACTTAAGTTAAAGTTGATCTGCTTGAGCGCAGTACCAGGTCGTCCCACAGATCCCGCCTTTTTAACGGGCTGTAGGAAGGCTTCCTTTACAACATCGTTCAGCCTCTCAGCTCTGTGGCAGTATCAAGGGACTAAAGAGTTAGTGACACATGACTGCTTTAAATTCATGAGATGGTTACCCTCTCATCCATCCATGACAGTAGCGGAAAGCTGAAAAGTTCAAAAGGTAAGGTTCACCTTCTTCTAGAACAAAAGGAAATGGAAAAACAATGGCTTAGATGGGGCAGACATTGGAAACAAATCATAAAAACATCCTAGAGTTTAACTAACCTGGAATATCACTGGCTGGACAGAGGCCATTGTCCCAGAACAACCGCTAAATTTCTTTCGCATTAAACTGAAAGTGTCCTTGATGCACATATTTGTCTGTGAAAGAAACTGTGAACTGCCCATATTTTAGCTTCACCAGAATCAAAAAGTTTAGAGACCGAGGGGCAGGATAAACACCTACACAATTCTTGGATCTGGAAGTTCCTCTACTGAAGCAAAAATAAGTGGTCCACAACAGCTGGAGGGGCTAGTGAGTTAGAGTCAAAATTGCCAGGTCACACATGATGCTTACGGTTGTAGATGTACACCTTTAGTACTTTTTGGACTGGAGAGTAAGTGAAGACTTTGAGCGCATGAACTGCCACTTGAGTAGACACGCCTCGTACTTGCACCCTCTTTAATTTTGCATCATGGTTTGCACGCTCATTCATCTTTGAAGCGTGGTTCGCACCCTCTTACATCTTTACAATGACTTGAAGAATTATTTTTTCTGGTTGCGAACACTCCCATTGCCAGAACAGCCCAGTCTTTAACAAATCTTCAAGACATTCACTTTCGGGGTGTTCCCCTAGGTCTAACTTCTCCTTCTTAAAGAGGGTTTGCACAAGAGTTTTTCCATTTACTATTATTTTTTTTTTTTTTTTTTTTTTTAAACCTTTATTTTGCACAAAAAAAGAACAAATACGGGCCTACAACCATCAGGCCGGCCACAAAACTTTAAGCACAGGTGCGAGCAACGCTATTCCACAACGGCATCAGGTATGATAGCAACAATTAGTAGCCGTGACACAAAATGGAGTCATGTCGCCAAGGAAAAGGAGAATTGAAGGTTAAATTTTAAAATTATAAAGAAATATAACAGTGAAGAATGAAATCAAGGAGAACTGAGTCCAGACAGTAAGTACACAAACATGAGCAGGCAGCATTAATTAGAACAACAATATGAAAAACACCACGTCGAGATGGCAGTAACACACCAAACAATAGGAGTTGCAGTCCACAGTTACGCACTACCCTCAGCGCCACCCACTACCCACTAACCTTCAGGGCAGACCCAGAACTGAAACCAGAACAAGAAAGCGCAGAAATTAGAAAAATAAGGCCCATAGAAACTAAAAGAGAAATTAAATCTACCCCCCCACCCTACAACAATCCGGAGGCTACGGCCTACCCCCCCCCCCCCGGCAAAGTGCCTGTCGCCCAGTAAAGAAACCCGAAATACAGAGGAAGAATAGAAAAGAAAGAAGAAAAGATAAGAAAAGAAAACCATCACACTTGAAGCATCGGGAGGAAGAAAAGAACAAGCTAGTCTATCACTCCCGAAAAAGAAAGGAAACGGGGGAGGAGGAGCCCTAATATTAACAAACTCCCGGTCCCCCAGCCATGTATAGCCCCCTGCCCCAATTGAAGCAAGAAAATCGAAAAATACACTACCAAATGAAATATTGAAACAGATGTGCCCCGGACCCCGAGTCAGTACTGAAATGATCACCCCGTCCATATGGGCGGTAACAGGATAAACCCAGTTCCACCCCACGTGCGAATTCAGCAGGATGAACAACAGTTGCAGAACAGATATGGGGAGCTACGACCACTACATTCACCAGAGAGGCGGCACAGTCCGAAACAGAACAGCCAGGACAACCAGAGTGAAGCCCCGAAGACCACGATCTCTAATCCGGTCGCGAGCGACCACTATACTATGAGGCCCAGCAAACGCCCTCCCCAGTCAGGACAAAGGGACAAAATGGCCGCCGTAATGAGAGTGCAGACAGAGGAGAGCAAGATGGACGCTACCCTGTACAAATAACCCCCATGTCACCATAAGTTTCCAGGACCAGCAAACAGGAAACAAAGAAAAACGTGGCGGAGCCGATAGCGAGCAATTAATCAGGGTAGCCAGTGTATAATGCAGCTTGTGTCAATGACAAAGGGCGCAACACCCAAAGGATGCCTTAATTGGAGAGCAAAACAACCACTAGCTATAATAGAGACAGACGGGGGGAAACAATCTACATCGTAAATACAAATCATGTAGCCAATACGTATCACATTCTAGCCCCGATCCCCACCCGGTAAGACGGTGACACAACCAGGAACCCGCCCATCCCGCATCGAATGTACACGCTCGGACACCCCCGGCTCATTAAGCATCCCACACCCCAGCATCAATTACCAGAGAACTGCACCCGAGACATCCTCATTGGGGAAAGATAGTAAATAATACCCGGTGTACCACACACATATCAAGTCTGTCCTGGCCTCCACCAGTCCGTATAGGAATGCAATCAGAGGATCGGCTAGCCTTGGCCCGATCTAGGAGGCACTTTGTCACCCAACCATCTTGGCAGTCCGCTGCAATCCGTCTTGACGAGGAAACATGGCCGCCTCGAGGATAAGGGAAGCGCACCATCGCCGAGGGAGCTCCGGTCGTCCCCGGCAGATAGTAGTCCCACAACACAACGTACTCCCAGAGCGTATAAGTGGCAAAAGTCGCTGAACGACGAGATGGAACTAGTCAAGGAAGGAGCAGGGGCAAGGGCAGGAGAACAAGCTAGCGATGCACTGCACAGCCAGGCTGGTTCACGAGGCAGACAGCCAATCGAAGAACAAAGGGGAAACACTGTAGCAACAGCAGCGTGAATGAGCGGCAACAAGTCTTCAGAGGCTCCAGTAGCGGTTATATCGGGCGATACAGTAGCAACAGGAGGTAGCGAGGGGCTGGCAAGTTGTAACCAAGGCGGACCTGAGTCCTGTGGAGAGTGAACCCCTCGCGTTCGGCTCACAGCAGGGAGACACGCATCAAGTTTCTCAAACAGCACCGCCGAGGCACGCCGTATCTCCGACCGCACCTCATCCAGGATATTCAACACCTCCCTGTAGGTGCAGTCCGGCCGTGATACTCGAGGCTCTCCAATCTCAGTGGAGGGCTCAAACACGGTCCCCCGTACCAATGAACACATGCCACCCCAGGAAGAGGTCCCAGCGCCATGTCCACCCCGTTGGTGATCAGGCATCGCCATCTTAGCAGCAGTCCACGGAGTGCTGGGAGGGGGGGAAAACGGGGTTCACAGTTTCCGACAGGGAAGTGGATGTTTGCCCCACAACACTTTACGTCCCCTCCTGTGCGCTGCATAAGCGAGGGGCATCCGATGGTGCGGCGGGCAGTCAGGGCAGCTCGAGCTTACCGGCCATCAGCGCAGCTAGGAAGAAAGCCGACCGGCATCATGGCGGCCACAAACAAAGGAACCCATGCAAGCCCTCACATATCCGTGCCGGAGCTGCTCCGTGTGAGCTCGGCAGGTCAATGAGCACAGGGCATAGGCAAGACTGTAGACGGGCGGAAGCACTCCCCCAGCACAGGCAGCCACAGCAACAGAGCCTCCCCTTGAGATTTGCGAGGTCCGGCAGGCTGCAGGGAGCGGGCGGAGGTCCGGGGCAGAAACGATCTCCCCAGAGCTCACGACTCCGGGAGGGCTGAGAGGCCAGAGGGACACCGTCAGGATCGACTTCGTGTCCCGCGCATGTCGGGCGAAAGAAACCCCAGGATTACAGGCAGGATATGAGCGCGGGTCTTCAGGGCCGGCGGAGCCGAGCGACCACACGTCCGTTCAGGTCGCCATCTTGGCTCCTCCTCCTACTATTATTTTTTAGAGACGTTCCAGACCACTTCCTCGTTACTTGGTGGTGACAATTATTAAGCATTAGCTGTGTAGTGTTAATACCATGTGGCAATGTTATTACACAGGTTAGGTGTAGAGACCCTGATTTAACCTCCTTTAAATTGGATTTTACCCTACAGCTACAGCCTCCCTGCACAGGGGCGGGAAATGTATGGTTCTCCTGCGGTTGTGCAAAAATCTGGTGGTAGTGCTGGGATGGAGGGACGCGGAGAAGGAAAGATGGATTGAAATAGGGAAAGACTTGCACACAGCAATAGCACTGATTGAATCAATTCTAGGTATATCATAGCTGAAGAAGAAGCAGCACAATGATCAAAAGGGACAAGCTCTCAGTTTCTTTCTGAAGGTCAGGGAATTTGCCTCATTTAGAATCTTAGGGGAGTGCTTTACAAAGTTGGGAACCCCGATGCATGAAATGTAACCATATGGAAGATGGTTCAATGTTATAAGCAATCACTGCTCTTATCTGTATTGTAGGGTTGGCACTGATCACTCCACCCTCCACCCTTTTCAAGTTGATACATTAAGTAGTGTAAAGCTAGGAAACAGTAACACTTGTTATTTCCAGCAGTCCAAAGTTGCAAATGGTGACAAAATGCACCGTGTAAAAGACAAGCTCTTCTATTATTGGGACTTGCAGTGTGTTTTGGAGATCTCAACGAGAATTTGGATACATGAGTGCCCACACAGGGATGCAGTTTGTTGCAGAGCTAAGTAAATGGATTTTTAGGTGAGTCTAAAGCTACTCATGTACTAATAGGGAGTCAGTCAATTGTCATTTAGGTGAAGGTTATAAATTCACATTGCTTCTACCATAATTTACTCAGTAGTATCTTCGATACATGAAAACAATAGCTCTTTTATTTTTAAAGACCCAAGTAGATTGAACTATCAGTTGCGGGGGTATCTACGGATGATTTCATTTACTACGATTCTGGGGCGTAAAGGGGGCTTATATCTGAAAGACAGAAAATTATGGGAATCTCTTGAGAGTAATGCCAAGACTTTTTGCTTTGGTACTTGCGGTGGCTATCTGTCGTAGGATGCACGGTGGGGTGAGGCAGGTGAGGGGTTGCCTAAGGAAGATGTGGATCTTAAGGTGTGTTTGGTGTTGATGAGCAGACGTTCTGTTTGGGTACCATGATTAAGGAGGATGCTTGTGTCTAACTTTCCTGTGATAGCTGATAAAAGATTTTCATGACTTGGTAGTGTTCTACTTTATCGAAGGATATAGCTAGACCTTATATTAAACACAGCAGTGATCCCCTCAGGTGGGAGTTGGAAAGAAGAGATCCCAATCTCAAATGTTGTCATTCCTGAGAAAGCAATGAAGTGGCCAAAAGGAAAGAGGAGTCACACCTCTGTTTGACAGACCAGAAACTTCAGGATGTGACTAAGCAGGATGAAGTGAACAACTATGGCGAAGGGTGCACCAAGATTGAGTGATTCAGGGAGGCGTAGGTTAATGCAGTTCTGTGTTTCACTGTTAGTCTTTTAGGAAGTTAATGTCTGTGTCAGAACAGGGGCAAAAATAAATTGTGGAGTAGTGTATGTTCTGGACAGTCAGATTCATGTCACATTTTAGGGAATCCCCCCACCCAGATAAATAAATGTATATTCATAAATCACATTTAAATAGACAGTGGTTATCTTTTAAATCTGGTATTGATTTAACACTCCTCGACCAAAGCTGGAAACACCTATGGTACAGGTTCAAATTAAGCGTGCAGTTTAGTGTACATTTGTAGTTGGGCCACAGAGTTATGAGAGCTGGCCCAAAGATTCCCATTATGATTAATTCTGTCAGTAGGCTGCTTGCCTATTTTCTGAACTAAAGAGGCTGCTAACACAAACATGAACTGGAAATCTTTTAAGACTTTTATTAGAGGCATAATAAAGTATTTTAAATATGGGAACATGTGCTGCTCTATTGATGTTACTTTTCAAAACATATAATGTTTAATCCACAACAGTGCCAGCTCTCCCACCACCACATGCTTTGCCACGGACTCTACATTGTTCCTTAGGTAGTTCCTTTTTACAATGTCTGTAAGTCAGTCAGATATACATACTTTTGTTGATTCGTTAAAAATCATAAAAGGGTTGCGAACCATCATTAAACACTGTACATTGAAAGATTATTTTGAAAACATGTAAGGGAGAAACAAGGCCTTATAATCATGACCACAATTCAAAAACTAACAGATATAGCAATGCATTTAAAAAGATGTGCGCCAACAGATTATTGATTGGCGGCTTGGCTTGAATCAATTTTTTTTCTAGTCCCTTTGCTGCTATTTTCCAGAGTTTTATGGCACTACAGGACAGGGGATTCGAAAGCCCTCCAAGACACCTGATGACTGCAGCTCTACATGTTCTTATCTGCTCTTTCTTTAAAATCTTCCGAAGGATGAATTTTCGATTTTTCAGTAAAAAAGGGCAAATACATAGTATTACAATTTGTGTTCTTACCATTCCATCATTTTTCTAATCTTGTACGTGATAGACCAAAGGGTGAATAGTTGGCTTAATTTTTAGCTTGATTTGGGTTGAAACCAAATACACATTTTATATTACCTCCCCATAAAACTCTGAGTCCTGAAACATAGCTGTGCTGGATGCTCCTACGCAATCTTCAATAAGTCTGCTAAAAGTGCCACCTGACAAGGCCATATAAATCGGGGCTGGTAAAACTTTCTTCCCACTAGCTCATCAAAGCATGAAATGTTCTAAATTGTGGTTGCTTCCTCTCACTCTGTTACAGTGACCTTTTTAGGAAATATTAAGACAACAAGCAGTAAATTTGTGAGCGTTTATAATTTAGAGAGAGACTACTTCCTTGGCAACAGCTTTCTTCTTATCGGAGCTCACTAACAATCAGAGCAAACTAAGGAGCAACAGGAGTAGTGTATACATTTTTCGTTTATGCCCCATTTGATTCTGTGTGGAGGTTTTCTTGTAGGATTTTACCAGGAAGTGCGAGGTGGCTGCTGTTAAAACCCACGAACTAGTATTAACAGTAAGTTGGAGCGTTTAAATAATTAAACAAAACATGAGTCCAACGATCGATAACTAGTTCGCAAAACCGCAAGTGGATTCCAAAAATGTAATGAATTTATTCATTATCGATATACAAAATGTATATTGCTTGGTGTAAGAATAGAAATGTATAACTGTAATATGTCACTTTTTGTTCTTTTTTGGTGGATGCTCCAAAACCGGGTGAAAAAGGAATTTTGGTAGGTGTGAACAAGCATATGCAAATAGGATATGACCCTTTGCCCTTTTATAATATTGTAACTTATTTCACTGCTGCAGAAAGCTCGAGGTTTCTCGGCTTCAACAAGATGTAAAGTGAAGGGAGCGCTAGGTGAAGATCTTGCCCCTTCTAAACCAGTTGGGCTAGGCAATGCATGTTTGAGAGAGAGAATCATGCTGTGCTGGACCGCATGTTCTATGTCCAAGAACTCACCAAGGTGTTGGGTTGCAACCCTTTTCAACTAGCGAAGTAGGCTTCCAGCAAACACCTAGAGCGAGCAGAGCCCAAAATCACCTTCCATTCAATTCAATTCAATTCATTAACTTTATTCGGATACCTTAGTACCCATAAAAGCACAAATTCATAGTAAAACACAGTCAATCCATACATGAATCCATTCACTTCCTGTAGGGGTGGTGAGGCCAGTATTCATATTCTTGCATAAACAAAAAACATTTTTTTAATCAAGCACAGCCGAAATGAACTGAGACAAAAAACACAGCTCCACAAAACTGACTAGCCAGTTTAGCTTGTGCATATCCTAAGGCCACCTTCAGCGGTCACCCTCACGGACCCTTGAGATATCCAATGACCCAATCAACCATGCACTCCGTAATGTCGCCAGGATCCTGATGCAAATCAAACCATGTCATAGACTTGTCAGGGAGATGAAATGAAGTGCTATATCAAGGTTGCAATACAATGCATCACTAACAACGAGGGATCGAGGAACTGACATATTGAGGGCTACCTCTTTAACTGGAGAGGATGAATTTGACGTCCTTCAGAGGTCGCTTTGAAATTTGAGCCAGAAACTCTGTTCTCGGTTCATCCTGTCAAACAATTGTATTGTATTGTAATTGCATTTATATAGCGCTTACTACCACTTGTTGGACTTGGCCCTTCTGGCAGGTTCACCCCTAAACTTTTTGCTTTTAATGGTGACCTGGTGATGGTGATTTTTGGGTTCTGCGCACTTTCACTGTGTCCCAGTGGAAAGTGCGTGCGCACTTTGAGTGCATGTGGTGAGATAGGCCTGCCCTCCCATAGGAATACATGGGGAATGTATGTGTCCCTGGTAGTTCCTGATGCGTGGGGTGTACAGGCTCGAGTCTGGTATGTGTGGACTCGTGTGATTGAATGCTGCGAGATGATGTATGTAGCATGTATGTGTCTAGTGTGGAAGTGCCACTTCTAGACATTGATGTACGTGTGCTGTAAGGGTGCTGGAGTGTGATTAGCTGGAGCTGGCTGGGATGCCAGGCTCCAGGAAGTCTGGATGGGTCTACCCGGTGGTGAGTGCGAGATCAGCATGCTGATGTGAGGGGAGGGCTGCACCTGGTTCCTGATGGGGCTGGGCTTTCCCCACACAATGCTGGCTCTGCCCCCTGTGGTGCGTCTAACGACCCTAGCCCTGCCAGTGAATAGAGTGAGTTGATGAGCACATCAAGGGTGCTCCAAAACCAGCTGCGACTGGTTTCTCCCCCACCCTGCACAAAGACAAAGGAATGTGATGTATAAAAATGGGGCTGTGTCCCCACAGAAGTTGTTCTCTTCCAGGATCCTGCCTGAGGGGGCTGCTGCTGTTGCTGGGCCAGAGGATCGCCACTTGGATTGTCTCCCTGCCTGGAGACCCAGTGAGCTGGCTCTGGGCCCAGCCTTGCCCCCCTGCCTGCCTAGAAGGACTTTTTGGTTCTCTGTAGCCCTGGGGAGCGCTCTCCCTTGTCCCCGGCACTGGGAGCGCTTTATTTGTGCCTTTTAGCGCTGTGAGCGCCTTTCCCTGCCTGCCTAGCGCTGAGAGCGCTTTTCTTTACCTATAGCTCTTGGGAGCGCTTTGCCTGCCCTAGCGAGTGCCCACCTCGCTTATTTGTAATTAATTTGCCCCCTGGCAGGTGCCCACCCTGCCAGGGACCTTGCCGCTAATTCTGTGCTTTTACGCGAGGGAGCCCACCCCTCGGTAACTTCATCCCCCGCCTGCCTGCCTGAAACGAGCCGCCGCGCTGCCCGTGACGAACCGGAAGTGGTTGTCAGGCCAGCCACTCAGGGCGCGGCCCGACCGGAAGTCCTGCCCCCGCAGCCCGAGAGGAAGGGAGAGCCCCGGCCGCCGGCGAAAAGCGGCAAAGTCCGGCGGAGAAGAGCCGCCGGGCAGAGGAGGCGGCGACCGAGGAGAGTCCCGAGGAGCGGGAGCTCTCCAGCCAGCTGCCACGAGACCGGTGAGTGCCTGCAAAGGGGAGGGGGCAGTCGGGGCACATTGCCGGTGCCCGCCCCTCCCCTCCAGTACCAGGCCCTGGGTGGTTGTAAGCCTGTGAGGCTCAAGGCAGCATTTTGTGCTGAGCCCCGAGAGGCTCAAGGGGCACTTGAGGCATCTCGAGTCCCCCAGAGGGGGGGGACTCTCAACAAAGGCACCCCCTGTGTTCGCGGGTCCCCCGTGAGGGACCCCACCGCCCCAGAGAGGCGCCACCTCATTAAGAGCCCGAGAGGCTCGGGCCCATTTGTTTGTAATTCGAGTCCCCCGGGAGGGACTCCAACGATAGTGACGGGCCCAGAGAGGCTCGTGGGGGCATTGGTTGTTTGGAGCGCTGCAAGGCTCCACCAGAGGGCCGCTCCCCTGCCACAGTTGTTCTCAGAGCCACGAGGGCTCCAGGCGGCATTTCTCTGTTTGGCGAGCCACAGAGGCTCAAGGGGGCACAGTGGTTTTACGAGCTCTGAGAGGCTCAGGAGGGCCAGTCATTTGTGTAGAGCCCTGAGAGGCTCAGGGGGACACTTTATTTGTTCAGAGCCTGAGAGGCTCCAACGTTGTCCCCACCAGCATTGCTCCCCAGTTGCCCAGCACTTTGTGGGCAACTGCCACGTTTAGGCCCTTGATTTTGGGACACAGGGCGTCCTAGCCCCACCAAGGCCAGTTGGCCTAGGGACAGTCACAGGTGGTGACTAATGTGAGTTCTGGCGCATTTATGATTTATGTGCCAATGTGATTACTGCGCAATTGTTATTGCTACACCTCTGAATGTTTTTAGGCATCATGTGTTTTCCTCCCCTGCACCTCTGAATGTGTTTTTATGCGTCATGTGCCTTCTTCTTACACCTCTGAATGTATTGTTGATGCATCATGTGTTATGTGCTTACACCCCTACAGGTATTGTGATACTTAGGTGGTTGTTTTTCTCCTAGTGCAGGTGGTACTAGTGAGGTCCTGGTTACCAGTAGTTACTGGTTGTGTGCTACAGTGATTTACATTCTAGGTTCTATGTTCTATGTTCTAAGTGCTATTTCTAAAAGTGTTACTTCTAAAAGTGCTGATTCCCGACAGTGGTCCAGGTGGCCCGCTCTTGTACATATCCCCTGTAAATTCTGCCCGTGCCTGTTGGCACATTGTAAAGTGTGTGTTTTTATCTAATGTGTTTTGGTGTAATACAAAGGCTATTTTTATATAACCTTGTGTGGAGTTTCCTTTGTGGTGGGTCCTGGGTGTTGTTGCTGGGGGTGCATGCGCAAACACTTAACTCACATCGCCTCCGAGTTTAGCCTTGCTGCTCGCGCCACGTTACCTAGAGGGTGAGCAGGGGTTATCTTGGCGTGTAACTCCCTTGCCCTGACTTAGGAGTGGTGGTCTCTGACTGACTTTGGCGAAAGCCCTGGCCTGCCAGGGATCCCATTTCTAACACCACTGACGAGGCGTTGCAGCGCTTTTTCCGTGAGTAGCACGCAACTCCGGAACCCATAAAGGATTAGTAGTGAATTAGTATGGTGAAAATATGAAAGTAATTTGAGTGGTGGATATGTTAGTCAGTTATTTCGATTGAGAAGGATAGTGGAGGGATAGAGGGAAAAGGTTTGCATTTATATAGCGCTACCACCCCTGATGAGGCGTCTAGGTGCTTTTTCTGCGAGTAGAAGCTACTACGGAACCCATAATGGATTAGCGGTGAATTAGTATAGTAAAATATCAAATGAATTTGAGTGGTGGATATCTTAGTTAGTTATTTGGATTGAAAAGGATAGTGGAGGGATAGAAGAGGGAAAAAATGTTTGCATTTATATAGCGCTTTCTACCCCTGATAAGGTGCAGACGAATCAATGGTTAAGAAAGCTTGAAATTCCTAGCATATGGTTACTGCTATACTCTCCTGGAAAAGAGCAACAACGGCAAATCCTGGTGCAATACCTCCTCAAGCAGGAGTTAGTCTAGGATCCAACCACAGTTCTGCATGTAGTGTCAGAGAAATAACACTGGCAAATGCAGGCTGGTGGAGAGGTTAAGCTTGGACAGACCCTACAAAGCATAAGCTTTGCAAAGGGAATGCCAAAAAAATGAATTTATTCGAACATCACTATTTCTGTTAGACCTGTAACCATTCAAGGCTTGCATCATCCCTAGTGGTGTCTCATTGTCAGCTATTTAGGTGCTATTTATTGCACCCGACTAACAACGATACCAAGAGATGCTTTATTTTGTGCAATAAATAATACCATTACACTTTGGTGGGAATAACATGTATATTTGTGTTTAACGCACCAAAATCCATAGGATACGGTAAATACCATATGCTTCTCCTTGGTTAAATTCCAGCAGGTTTGACCTGCCGAAATTTAACGAAGGTTGTAGTATTTAATGCATCTAGTAATTATCAGATGTGTTATATACCTACCAACTCATAATTCCAACATGTGCGTAAACAGGGCCGTTGCGGCTGCTGCGAATATGAAGTTGGGGGAGGGGGACAGCAGGGCAGCAGCAGCAGCAATGGCAGGGGGACTGCTGGGGGCGGAGGGGGTGGGCTGAATTGAAAAAATTTAAAAAATAAATGTACCTGATTCTGCGGCCTGACGCGTCTCCTCCGTTCTCCTGCTGCAGCTGCTCACGACAGACCCTGGGACAGACTCCCCAACCAATCCAGACACTGCTCTCAGCACCAGGATTGGCCAGAGTGGGCTGGTTTGACACTCCGCTCAGGCACAGGGAGTCTGTGCCATTTATACACCCGACTGTAAAATACAGTCAGGTTGAAAAACTAACTGTGCATGTTTCTTTGGCCGGCCTAAGACAGCCTGCCAAACAGACATGTGCAAGAACCACTCCCTGTGACCCCAGCCCCGTCCGCCCCGCCCTACACACAATGGCTCTGAGCCAGTGAAGAGACGCTTCCCCGCCACTGCGGAAGAGCCGCCGCTGAAACGGGTTTATGCACAGGTCAGAATATACCGACCAACTCGTAATCAGGGCCGTTGTAGGGCTGAGTACCAGTAGGGAAGACATCATTGGTTATCTAAACCAATGGAATGCATATGGGCTTTGTTTGGAATTTCACTGCAGTCAGTCAAGCAGACCGGTTTGAACTGTGTCTGCCATAATGTATTTATGAGTACCGGTGCAACATGTCAAAATCACGTATTCAAATATTCATTTAAAAACATGCAAATATCTAATAAATTACCTTTTACCTTTTGGCATGTCTAGTGCATTTATTACCGGACGTGGGCTCAGGTGTGAGAGGCTCAGGTATGAGAGGGCTGCCCAAGAAAGTCCCTTAAACTAAGGTAAGGTACTGGTAAAATATCACAAGCAGCCTGGGTTTATACTCTGCTAGTGGAAGTGGGACACATCCCCTCTCATTGTGTATATGTCAGCTTTAGCATGTTACTCCCAGGTCCCACGGAGGGTTGCATATGTGTAAAAGGAATGTGTTGCATCATTGATAGTTTACATGACCAACAAAGCGCACAGCTTCTAGGCTGCCATCACTGTAAGAACACAACATTAGAACACAAGGCACTTACCAGCGTCCAAAAGAGGTAAATGGTGAAGAGCGCCACCGTCAGTGCAATGAGCCCGACCGCTTCCAGGCGGCTACTAAAGTGCAGGTGGTCCACGGCCCCCCGCAGACAGAGCCAACCCGAGATGGTGGCCAGAGGCGTGATGAACAAGAAGCACACCATGTCTCCGAAGAGGGTCCGCTTCTCATGCTGAGGGCCAGGGTTCTTCAGCCACTAGGAACAGAAAGGAGAGAGAGCGGACAGGCATGAGCAAACACACGAAGGCAGCTCCAGAGTGTGACAAGCATTTCAATCCCAATGCACCATTACTGCAAAGAACCCAGTCAACCTTTTTTATCTGTACAGTGAAGCTAAAATATGCATTTTATTTTTTGTAGAGGTAGTGTGTGTTGTTATTTACGAGTAGAGTTGTCAATACCAAAAGGTGTGTAACACAAATAAGCACTGATAAATCCAATTGTTTCAGCCGCTAATTGGAATAAAGAGACTTGCATATACAGGTGAGAATGCAGAAGCTGGCAACACATATGGAGTGCTGCATGTAGACATTGCTGAGATATGATACTGTGTTAAATGTTTTATCATGTATCTGTAATGTGCATATACACAACAGCAGCTGTGCACATACACTAAGGGGCTCATTACAATGTCGGGACGAAAGCCTCCGCCCGACACGTCTTCGATTCGGGACCGACCAACTTGCAGTTGGCGGTTCTAACCGCAGGATTACGATGCGACCGAACACTGTTCGTTGGATTCCCATTGTTTCCTATGGGAGCTCGAGTTATGCCCCAGAACTGGCTGTAACAAAGGCTCCTATGGGGAAATGGTGTGTGTGTGTAAAATCCTTCACCCTATCGCAGGCACCCCACGGTGCCTGCCACACAATGCAGGGGTTTACAGGAGGGTACCCCCTCGACCACCAACGGTAGGCCACAGGGTAAAGGGGGCCCTGCTAGGGGCCCCCAAAGTCACTTTCCGCCAGCCTGTGTCAGAAATGCCGGCTCGGAAAGGCTGTTGGAAACCGTCATCCAGACCTTGGAAACGCCATCCATAGGCGTTATGGTGCGGTTCCGACCAGCAGGAATACTCAGCGAGTTGGTCGGAAAAGAGTCGGAATGACCGGGTGGTTTACATTCCGACCGCAAACATTGTAATCGGGTGGTCGGACTATAAACCGATCAAGTTGGTCGGAAGGGCTCCAACGCGGTTGGGAAGATTCTGACTGTTGGGAAGAGGCTTTCCGCCCGACATTGTAGTGAGTCCCTGAGTAAAAAGGCAGCCAACACATTGATGCATTTTGAAACATAATGTGTGTATTTTAATATTTGTTTTAGTGTTATCCCGGAAAAGCTGTTTGCACATTTGTTATAGTAGTATACAGTGTATACAAAAGTAATTTGTTCATTTCAACTGGAAAGACTATGTTTAGGTCGATATTATCGATATTAAAAAGGCATTCGCACTCCTGCATAGTAGGCACATAGGAGGCAGTTGCCAATGATTAGTTCCCCATAGAGGGAATCTTACACTGCTGCAGGGCACGCTGTAAGTGTCTTGTAAGCGTGGAAAGCATTCATGCTACCTCTTATTTAGCTGTTCTCTGCATCAGAGAGATGGGTAGGCTGTCATGGTCACCAGGCACTTTACTGATAGCTCTGCTGATGCACAGTACAGCTGAAGTGGGACTAACCTTTCCCCAGCCTTTTTAGAATGTTTGAAGTACAGCAGACATGGAATCGACTCTGCCTCACCCCTGTATCCCAGCCAGATGTTCCGCATAACATGGTCCGTGGAGCAGAGGGTATGTGTCAGATTCAGTCACTGTCCTACTTACCGCTACGAGGTACAACTGAAATATGTGAGACTGTCCTTCCCTACTCCCTGTCAAAGATGCAAACTACATGTGATCAACTCTTCCCCGGCCTTGCTTACCATTCTGAGCCATGTCCCCCATGGGACTTACTTTACTCAATTGGCGCTGCCCCATAAGAGGTGTGCCTGATGTGCGACTGACTCTTCCCCATGCTTTTGACTTTTCAGAGACACTGGCCTGTCGGGTATTCACTCACCTCCTTTGAGGTAGTCCTGCAGCCATCACTGCTTGTCTCCTGAGCTCTCTTCCGACCCTTGAGGATTGGTTACTAAGCACATAAGGCGTGGACATAGCCTCGTCTCTTCGTTTGTTTTATATAGAACTAGGCCTGGGTGGCAAATTCCGTTCCGCTCACGGAATTGGCGGAATTTGGGTAATTTCGCGTTCCGCGGAGAACACAGAATTGCCAAAAATTCCGCGATCCGTGGAATTTTTTGCTTGTTAGCGCTTTCAAAATGCGTGTTCGCAAGATATTTTTCCCTGAGCACGCAAACAGCATTCGCGAACAGGAAAAAAGCATTGGGAACGGGCAGAACAAGCAATTCCACGTGTTCGCGCAACTTTTGCGTGCTCGCAGAGATTTTTTTACCGTTTTGCGGAGCTTTGCGTAGCACGACTTCTCAAATTCCGCCCACCCCTATATAGACCCACACAGGGGATGTCAACAGCACCCACCGTAGAGCAGGTGTTTTTTTTCCCAACCATTTTCAACTTTGGCTTTCGATGGTTTCAAATACAGATAGTGTGGTGGGCCTTTTCAGATGGGAGGATAGTGCTGTATTTAGCTAACTATTCTTGAGATGGTCTACGGCAGTAGTGTCCAGCACAGGTCAATGAGGGCTGAATCCAGGTCACATTTTCAGGATATCCACGTAAAATAAATGTAAATAGAGTGAACTACATGAAATTCTTTTACACTTGAAATATTTTGAGAATGTGCTTGGTCTTATAATTTTGCACCGTTTCCCTGACAGTAGACACTCCTATTTCTAGGGCTAGTGAAAGAAAAACACACTATATTCCTGAAATATTTCAAATCTCAGCAAACAAACAAAAACAGCGGCACCAAACATATACAAGCGGAGCTTCTTCATACTTGAACTCATCTTACTGCTATAGCAATGGCATGGCGGCATGCCTTGAGATAATCGTGCAAAACAACATACGTCATGATAGACGGATACAATTAACCAATGGACGATTAAAGTGATATTGACACTATTACCCAATGGAGGAAATTAAAAACATCAATAACTCTAGAATGCCTCCCTTTGTATAAATCACACACTGCGAGGCACCTAAAACTCTGTCTCGCCAACCTAGAATGTTAGGTTCATCAACTTGCATGAATTTCATGGTGTTGGGCAGTTTATTGTCGTTTGTTCATGGGATACTCTTAAAATGAGCATACTACACAAAAGACCCCTGCTTGCGAGGATGCAGCCTCATCGCACATTCATTACAATATGTACTATACATTGGGCATGTGTGCAGTGTTATGAGTTAAAACCATAGCCAACTAACCACTAAATCAAGTCTTCACACAAATATAGCAGTGCACACAATATACAAGGACAACCAATACATGACTGACTTGCCCTGTCAAAGCAAAGCAAAACAAACCCACAGGTTCTCCTGGATGCATTCCATCTCAGTATAACCAAAAGACTCGCACAATGTGCCACTTGGGAAAAAAATTGGCACTTTAACCCCTTGGCTGCGGCGGTAATTCCGCCGCGGCGCTGGGGGGGGGAGGAAGGTCCGCGCGGCGCCGCCATGCTCGTGACGGAACCACTCCGTAACAAGCCACGGGCACACTGTGCCTCTGACGGAGTGGTTCTGTTACGGCCCCGCCCGCTCAATAGAAGGCCCGCGCAGGCGCGGAATTCCTGCAGCGTTGGCGGGGCGGCCGCGCCGTGGCGGAACCACTCCGTCACCAGCACAGCGCGTCCGTGGCTCGTGACGGAGTGGTTCTGTCACGAGCACTCAAGGGGTTAAATTATAAATGAATGGTAAGTTGTTGACCTGGGTGACTAAGCACGACAAGTCAGAACCTGGAGAGTCACTCAGTTTGAACAAATATCGAAGAAAATAGGACATTTTCACTGTCTTATACCATACAACAATCACCAGGGGTAAACAACATAATATTCAGTTCAGTTCATAAACTTTATTTCGATTTTTTTTAAAAATCACAAAAGTTGAAACAACATACACATGAAGGTCAAATAAAAAAATCCAACATGTTTCTTGGAAGAGAAACTTGTAAATTATCCTAAGTTAAAACAAGATCCCTGAAAATTCACCATGATTCAATAAATAAGTTAAAAAAGAAGAAACTCTAAAACACACCCATGCAAGGCAGCCGCGTGGGGGATCAGCCTTCAGAGATTTAAATTACAAAGGGAAACATCAATACAATACAATAAAGTGCATAGTGCTAATTTAGTAGAACATAGCTACAAAACATTACGTGCATGTTTACCTATGCCTCCTTTCGTTCCAACGGATCACCCACACCCAGCCCAGCAACTTTGCTACAGCAATCACAGTAGGCCCATCCGCTGTTGTTTTGAGGATCCTAAAAGCCTTGCTGCTAAACCTAGTCCCCAAGTTTAATCATATGGGTCTCAACCATATGGACCTGGGTTTGCAATACATTGGGCACACAAAGAAAATATGTCCCAGTGTTTCACTCAAGTCGGGACAGAAGGGGCAATTGCTAGTGTTAGTGCTACACCATTTAACGGTAAAAACATTTGTGGGAAGCGTTCCCACCCTAAACTGGTGGAACAATTTTCTGTCTCTAGTCGAAGTGATTAGATCCCAATAGCCCTCATATTTGGGTTTGTGCTTGCTGTCAAGGAAGGCGCTAGACAGAGTAGGACTAGTGGAAGCTGCAAAGCGCTTCGTAATTATCAAATTCCAATAGGCTGCCTTTAATTCAGTTTTAGTAGGAAATATACTTCCGGCTGGGGAAGTCCACAAACGGCTCATCCTCATCTTACAGAGTATATTTTTGACACACCTAAATCACACGATTTACCTATTGACATCAAGATCCCTAACTTCTAAAAGAGCCAGGGCATAGTGTGAAAGCTCGGGAGTCACCCAAAGGCTCCTCCAATATGCAACTGGCCTGTAATGTGCCACATCCCTAATCGAGTGGCATCCCAGATCTATATACAAAGGTAATAATGGGGTGGACTGGGGGAGGCCAATTATGGACCTTAGGAATTTGTTCTGAGCAACCACTAGGGAATCCAAATTGGCATATCCCCACAGCTCTGCCCCTTTATACGCGGCGCCAATTTTAGTATTACAAATCTGTAGCACTGGGGCTATGGGTTTGGTGAGTGAAAGTCTCTGCTCCTTGAGCAGAGCACCCGATAGTTGAGCGTGCTTAACAGTAAGGCAGTCTATTTGGGGCTTCCAACTTTGTTTTTGGTCTATTATTACCCCCAAGTGAGAATAGATCTCTGTTTGTTCCAAAACACCTCCCTTCATTCTGACGTCACCGATGACATTTTTGGATTGTGTAGGACCATATACTTTGTTTTATCCACGTTGACGATAAGATTGTGGTCCTCACAGAACTCCTCAAATCTCGTGAGGGCACGTTGGAGGCCCTGTCTAGTCTTAGAAAGAATAATGGTGTCGTCGGCGAACATAAGTAGCGGGATCTTAGACCCAACTAAAAGCGGTGCATCTGTGGGGAAATTCTCAAAATTTTGCACTACCCCATTGATATAAATTGAGAAGAAGGTGGGTGCTAGAATGCACCCCCTTCTCAACCGAGAACTTTTCTGTAGTACTGCCCCCCCCCCCGCAACCCATCTCACCTGCGCGTAATTGTTGGCGTGTAACTTAATCACGAACGCCAGGATATCCAGCGGCATACCTAGTTTTAAAAAAGTATGCCACATCTTGGTGCGTGGGACAAGATTGAATGGCGACTTGAGATCGACGAAGGCTGCGTAGATAGCACCTCTCCCTAGGATTACGGTGCGTCAATATAGAAGAATAAACCTTAGCACCTGATCTATTGTGCTAGTACTTGACCGAAACCCCACCTGAAGATGGGAGAGGATATCGCATTCCTCCATCCAAGCCTGGATTCTACTAAGTACCACCCTTGCTGACACCTTTTGGATACAGTCAATAAGGCTAATGGGCCTATAGTTTCCCAGTATAGAGCGATCCCCTTTTTAAAAAATAGGAAGTATTACTGCTCCTGCCCATGTGCTGGGCATAGGTGCTCCGTTGGCGATGGCGTTCACTAGGAGCTGATTATATAGTGCCCAGGTATCTTTATCCTGGAGAAACAAGTCAGCAGGGAAGCAAGCAGGCCCAGGCGTCCTGCCTTTTGGGACCAGGAGAAGAGCATTTTCCACTTCTTTCTTTCATATATGTAAATTTGGGATGGGGGACGGCATTTCAAATAAATCGTGAGCATCTACATCACGAGCGAACTGTCCTTTGTAGTGCGAAACCCACTGGTCTGGCTCCACATGGCTCATGGGCACTTTACTAGAGGACCCGCTGCCCCACTTCACCATGTGCCAAAAGGCTGTCATGTCTCTCCCAGAACATGCTTTAAGGAGATCAGCCCAGTGTTGTTCATCCCAGTCCCTTTTAGCATGTGATTGGGCTGCCTTATATGGAGACCTATTCTCACGTATAGATTACCTATCTTTTGTCCTAATTGCTGCCGCTAGTCTTCTATATGCCGTACGACAAGAGGAATTGTACCAAGCGGCAGCCTTGGAGCATGGGTGACTTGTCGTTTTTTTGGTTTTAGTAGTAAAAAAGCTTTTAAAGTCCTCATGGACCTGCACAGCTTTAAGATTATATTCTTCCTGCGCAGCATCAGTATGGAGAGTGTCTATAGCGTAAGCTACCAACCTACTCATTTGGTTCACATACTCTTCTTTGTTAACCACGCTTGCCCATTTGACTCAGCGAGTGTCATTTGTCCTTTGGGCCTCTACAAAGTCTACACGTGGTACCAGCCCTGCTCCACAGTGTGGGTGCAAGGAGCATTAAGAGAGTAATAGAGGGTTGTGGTCACTTTCTGGTCGGTCACAGACCACCATATCTGATAAATTGGGCAAGAACTCCTTGTTGAGCATGAAGAAGTCTATACGACTGGAACGTTGCCCACTATTATATATGGGCATCCCATGCTTGTCTGATCTAGTTCTCCAGGTGGCTGCTCTCACCCCTTGTTCCAGACATAAGACTAAGTTGTAGAGCTGCACTCTACCATCTTTTTATTGCAGGAAGATATAGCGGAGGAATCTACCACTGTACATCCTCCTCTATGCTAAAATTCATATCTTGAAAGTCCAGGGATTTGAATGTATAATTAAAATCACCAGCTATTAATATGTTATCATCACCTCTGTGTTTTAATAAGAAGGCATCTAAAAGTGCTACCGTATGTGAGGCTTTCCCACCTTGCAAGCCCCTGGAATACACATTAATGAGTATCAAATCTGGAAAATTTCCCTGGTGTAACCTAATAATAAGAATGTACCTACAGTCAATATGGATCTCCTCGAACTTATGTTGGTGACACTGCCTGACCCAGGTTGTCAGTCCCCCTTTGGGTCTGCCACGCTGCCCCTGTCCGCAGTTTTAGAAAAATGTAAATGACCTAGGCGGAATACCTGGTCCACGGCCCATGTCTCTTGAAAAAAATAAGATATCTTGCTCCTGAATTAATGTAGACCATTCAATTGAGGCTGTTTTTTGTGTAAGCCCCGCAATGTTCCATTAAGCTAATTTTGGACCTTCAGTGTTGTAACAGGAATCAGTGTGACCTAGTTGTAGGCATAGGCCACACCTTACCACAGGGGAGTAAACCCCTTTAATCTTAGGATTATCTACAAGTGCTATGCCACAGACTCGCTTCCACCATTACCAGGCGAACCTTGGTATGTTTCAAGTTTTGACCCATTTAGTGAGAGTGGAGGAGAAATATCTCTGTTGATAAGGCCTAATACCTGGTCGACCTCTCCTAAGTCTACCATTGAAAGAAGGGTCTTTTTGGAGACAGATAAACGACTTAGTCAGTCGATTTCTTCCAGGTTTCAGAAAAGCTCAAATCTGTTGTGAGTTGGTACATTGTAGTCATATGGGCCCTGTACATGGGGTATATCCCTATAATCTCCCCTTCCAGTTGTTTGGGTAGGGTTGTTTCGATAGAAAACACCCAATGGCAAAATGCTAATACCGTTCCTGTTTAAGTGCCTAGTCCCAGCCCTGTCTAGAATCGTTTTAACTATCAGTGGAGACCCGAAGTTCAACCCGAAGTTCAACACAACACAATCTCCTCTACTAGATTTCTGTGATTTCCCTACCCATGGAATTCTACGAATCATTTTAAATTCCTGGAATAAATGGCTACCCAGCCCTGTTCTGATGTTTAGCAAGTGAAGGGCCTTATTCCTAAGTGATAACCAATGTGGATGGAAGGAAGAATACAGAGAAGGATGGATAGAAAGGATGGATGAATGGAAGCTGGGAAAGAAGGAAGGGTGAGAACCATGTAGGAAGAAAAAATACAAAGAAAGGAAGATGAGGAAAGAAGAAAGGATAAATGGATGGATGGATGGGTGTGTGGAAGGAAGAAAGCACATACGTAAAAAAATAAAGAACGATTGAGAGGATAAAAGATTGAAACAACGATAGAGAGATGGATGATAGAAAGACAGATGGAGAGAAAGACGGATGGATTGAAAATATGAAGACAGAACACAGAAAGACAAACATGATAGAAAGCTGAGAGAAAGATGAAATCTAGTTTGTGGGATCATCCCTTCTACCACCGATATCCCTCAGCTGGATACGCCTGATGTGTCCATAGGCGACCCTCCACAACTGGCTGTCAATCCTACAGACTTTAACCAATTTATGTGAAAACTGTTTACGCACAGTTACACCGTTTGCCCACAGTTACACCGTTTGCCCATTTAAAAAAATGTTTTTATTGGGAGACTACTCTGAGGAAGGCCACAGTGAGCAGCCCTTGTAGAGTTTGATTATTCCATCAGCGCCCATGCACACCTTTCTGGAACCAGTCTACCACGTTGACCGAATTCTTTCAGAACTGAGGGGTAAAAAGCACCATGCGGTTACAGTGCTTTCAGAATTCCCTTGGGGCAGCAACTCTCCCCCGATGAGTGCCGACTCACTCACTGCCAATAGGGATATGATTCAAAGTGGGGGCATTTTATTGTTCTGGCTACTCCCCTGAACCCACATGCAACCCTGTCTAGTGTACAACCTAGATCATCAGATGAAGGATTCTCTTCTCAAGCATGGTGGCAAATCAGGAACCTGCGAGATTCACAGGCGCATTAACTGGTTAGGAACGTGCTGCAGCATCCATGCACAAGACAGACTGTTACAAGTAATGTGCCTGATTCTTAGGCAGCAGAAGTCATGCAACCTGCAGCCTTGTATTTATACAGGAATGGAAAACCAGAGGGGCCTTCTAATGCGAAGCACACAGGGCTCATTTAGTGTACAATGCACCGCTGGCTCATAATATAATATACTAACTCTTCAATGTGACTATGGACAATATAGTACTTCTGTACGTGTGATAAATGCCAGGCCCATGACTCGAACCACCAAGGTTTACTGTGTAGAAAGTTAGGACATACTTGATCACATCAGACACATATCAGCCTACATAGGTGTCGCATCTTCACATACTCAAAGATACCCAGAACATGTTTGAGATCCTTATGTACAAGGGGTTTTCACATAGATGTCTCCAGTGCATGTTGGAGAGGGTGCACACAACTACGGATGTGTTCCGATGAAAGTCTTTGTGTACACGGTATAAGATGGCTGGTGTATAGAGGACACCCTCAGGGCATATGCTAATTAAAACCAGGGCAACATCTTTGAGAATCTGGCCATAGTACTTTAGACTACTTCAAAACCACGAGACGTTTTTAAAGACTCTTATTACAAACGGACTCTCTCGATGTTCTCCACCACCCCCTAGTCACAGTATGTATGCCATATGACAAGTTAAAACTGTGGTGCGCCTGAAAAGGGGATTGCATACAACAGCACAACAGCTTCATAAACTTGGTTCCACGACAAAGGACGTGCCTAACCACTAGATGTCACTACAACCTAATAATCAACCATCGACGGAAGCGAAATGAAGTCAATCCCACGAACCCAAACTATCATCAGACCGCCACATTTTATATAAACTGTTACTTATTTTAGGCCTCGACCAAGCTTATGTCAAGGGCAACTAACTGTCTTTGCATAGAAAGGGCTTCATAGGGATTTTCATCGATAGCAACTCCCTCAAAGCTGGCCCAACCACTACATTGAAGCATAAAAAAGTTCTCAATAGCTGAAGGATTTGTACATTTAATATAAGTTTGTTGTTTCCTCCTTACGCTATGAATTATAAATGGAAGTGAGCCCGGTATTCGTTCCATCGGCTTGTTCTGACTCGTTTGACAAGAGCCTTGCTCACATATCACTATCGTGAGCCCCCCCCCCTTCTGTGATAAAATATAAAAGTGAATGGTTAACAGTGCTTATGGTCTACGAAGGTATTATAGATGTCTGCTCTCGGCTGCACCTTGCTAAAACCATCTCCCCTTCTTGCCCTCGTATCTCCATAGCTACATCACCTTGAGGGGAAGAGGGGGCACTGTTGTTCCAAAGTTCCTGCCTTCTCCGAATCAGCTGCTATTTATCAAAATGCCCTTCTTTTTATAGATGAGAAATTGCAATTTTGTTCTTAGAAAATATTTTATTAAGAGTTTTTTTTCGGTCATATCAATGTACAAAGAATTCCCCCACGCTATTACAAAATAATCTTATATTTACAACCCTCAAACCACCTTTCAGCAAATTTAACTCCTCACCCTAAACTATGAGGAGTAAATCAAGGGGCAGTCGATCGATGCGAGTCCTACAAAGGCAAAATGGAACAGCACTACGGTGCCAGTAATGTTGGCACCACATTATGCCGGACTGCAGAGGGCTTGTGACTTCTTTGTTTGGCGGGAATCGGTCCCAGATCCCTCAAGCCTTCAGGGCTGCAACAGCCTCCATCAAATTCCACTCTCTAGCCAGTATGTACCTGTATACATCTGAATGCGGCTCTCCATACGAACAGCTTAATTTTTCCTGTGCAGATTTTGCATTTGTTGGTGAATTAAGAGGACTCAACCAAGGACTGACATGGCTAGACCATCCTCACGGTGATGTCTATTTCATGCAAGTACTATGCCAAAAATGTGAAAATTGTTAGCACTTGCACAACATATGCATAATGTGTCTCAAGAGCCATATCCCCTCCTTGTAGCTTCATTAGCTATCGATATGGTTGAAGCAGGATACGGCACATGCTCGATTTAGTGTTAGTGTGTCTGGGGCCGTGGAACCAGGCAATTGGCCTATTGAAGTCCACCTCACGAGGTATTGGTAGCAAGGCCTGTCATGGGACTGTCTTCCTGGGAGTAGAGATTTGCAAAGCTTCTCATGAACATATACAGCAGTTTCGAAGCGTCCAGATCTTAGAACTTCAGGAGAACAGGACCAATGCAGTTGAAGATACCAACTAATGCCTTCTTTCACCAAACCGAAGTAGGACGCGAATGATGCAGACACTCCTCCAATGGAGCTCTGATCTGCGCATCTTATCCCTAAGCTCCCAATCTCACCAACATAGTAGACAGACTCCCATTTAGAACTATGAGCTACGTCTTGGAGAGAGCCAATACCACATCAGTGCCCTTTTTCCTCAGTGTCGCCTTCCATATTTTATCAGAGTGTTCCAGAACTGAATTTCTCGACTGCTGAAAGGGTCTAGTAAAAAAAAAATATCATATCTAGCGGGCAAAGGTCTTTTCAGCGCTTGATATGTGCTACACTTCTCTGCTCCCCCACACATATGCTCTAACATTGGGAGCCTTCAAGACACCCCTGAATTGACTTCTCATTGGAATCTATTCTTTTACTCCCCCGCCTCCCTGCCACCACAGACCTGTCATCTCATAGGTCATCTGCTTTAGAGGGGGTCAGTAGTGGAACTGTGCCAGAGTTACTACTGTTAAGTGAGTGAATAGCAAGTGGTGTTCATTCCAGAAGAGCTGCATAAACCTCATTGCAATAATATCTAGCTGTGTGCATCCTTATGCTCTCAATCTTGCCCTGTTACAGGGTGCGTTAGCTCTTTATGCGACAAGGACAACTTCACTTTTGAGCTATTCTTCAGCGTTTTTTGACCAAGGAACTGCTTGTGTCTTTTTATTACACCCTAAAAACGTGATGGATCTTTCACTACTTGTCTGGAAAATGGACTTATCCAACTAAGCCCATAACTAAAGAAAAACCCTTTAAATCGGATAGATTTACTCCATAACTGGAATTTCAGAAGGCTTTTTATGTACATCTGTACGGAGGTTAGTTAACTTTTCTAGGTTTGCAAGCCGGCATCCGGCTGCAGTGATCTTAACTCGCATGCCTTGGGCATCTGACTACCGGTCTATGTTTTTAGAAAATGATATATCTACATGCAGAGTGGAGCGTGAAATGATGTGTTTGGATATAGTATTCTTTAGGCTTCCCATTAAAACGGAGACAGAACAGGAAATTATATTTGATTATTTTGAAACCAAAGAATATAATAGCATTAGCGCACAGCGTGACCTTGAATAGTCCGACAGCTTTCATTGCAGCGGTGCCATTTTTACACTGTGTCCGGAAAGCCATTAGAATGCAATAGCGATTTTCATCGCTGCGTTTTGTGCAGTACAAAGTACCACTGGATTTCGGCTGATTTATGTTAAAAAGCAGATAAGTGCAGCATCAAACGCGTTCGCTGAATCTTATTACAAGAACAAACTATTCTCAGCCCCAGAGACACCTCGCCTGCTCGGTTTGTTTTAATAAAATCGGTTCAATAGAATTTTGCTGACGAGTTAATTTTAATGGTTGTTCATACAGCAGACTGGCAGGCGGAAACCCCGAGCCTGGGAGGCTTGCGCTCTGTTAAGTGCTGCAAGCTTCTTTTGCATCTAACATGGTGTCCCCCAAAAAAGAGACAGTATGTGGTGGAGGCAGTCGGGTCACTAAAGGTTTCGTAAGTCCAATAGCAAGAGAGTGAATCGGAGGCCGTGTTCTGTACATAGACCCAACTAGATTTTTGAGGTTTTTGTAAGGTGCTGCAAATACTGCCTTTCGGCTCCTTCACAGCATGTCTGGTTCTGGGGGTTCATTTAGACATGGATGGGATCCCCAAAGGTTGGCCTCAACCATTCAGGCATGTATATGTTCCCTGATCTGCTGAAACGTAGGCTCTTCCGCTAAGGCGGAGGAGCGCCACCCCACTGCTCTCAGAGCAGTGCAAAGGAAAAATAAAATGATAATAACTGAAGGTTATCATTTTATTTTTAGCATGGAGCTTGAAGCCAGGTTAGGGCGGGGCTCAGCTTGTGTGACATTAGAGGGAGGCAGAGTGGTTGGTGCACCATAAGTGCGCATGATGGTTTGGCTGTCCAAACCGTTATGCGCATGTTTTCCACCCGGCTGTATTGCACATCCTGCGTGGAGAACATGCACAGGTTCCAACGCCCTGCCCGAGCCCCGAACCAGGCCGCTCAGACCAATCACAATGCTTCTGTCATGTTGGGGACAGAGGCGTTGGGATTGGCTAGGGGAATCAGGGAGCCTGGGTGTTGCCAGGAGCCAGGTAAACAGGGATGTCCAAGGAGAGGCGGTGGCTGGCGACCAGCAGGCTATTCTTTTTCTTTCTTTCCTACCTGGGCCCTGCCCCCCGTCACCGTTCCCTCCCAGCAGCAACTGTCTACTGACGACTGTATGATCGGAAACCATGCTGTTGATGCTGGCAGATGGAAGCATTTCATCTGCATGTGATTAAGTTTGTCTCTTTGTCAGTTGAGCGCCTTCATGTCTGGATGTCTGGTAGGCCGTGTCCTTTTCAGAAGCATCATTTTCAAAAATCTTCTGTGGCCTGATTCACAAAAATTGTAAAAGTGGAAATATGGATGCTTGAAGCGTCTCAGAATTACACTAACAATTTTTCATTAAATTCACAAATGATTGTAAATGTAAATTAAAATGTAAATTGATACTTGTATAGCGCACTACTCACCCGCAAGGGTCTCAAGGCGCTTGTACGAATACCGCTGTGGAACCCATCCTGGCTTTCCCTGTGAGGTGTCCACTTCTGGGCACCCCCAAGGTGGAGGCCAGGCATCCTTAGCGTTGTGGGGGCAATTGTGGAGATTAAGCAAGCTATTGCCCAGAGTTGCAGAGTGGGACTCCATGATTGGAATAGGCACCGAGGCGAGAATTATCAGGTCCGTGGAATTTTGAGCCCAAGACCCGCCGAGGCGGGGAATTGAACCCTGGTCCCGGGCTAGACCTCTGCATCAGGGTCTGCCGCTCTAGCCATTGAGCCACACTTCTCCTGTGGCACAGTAAATGCAAGATGCCCTAGTTTGCGTTTATAATTGCATGACATGACCGAAAATGAAATGAATCTTTGCCTCCATAGCACTTGAACATGCCAGTTATAAGGCCGGACCCAGGCTTGGATTTGCCTGGCTCTCCAGAGTGTTGTGACACGAGTCACAGAGAGGCCGCTCAAATGCTGGGACCAATGCCAGCATGGGACCTTTATTGGAACTGTAGAGCATCCCCTATTGCTGTAGGTAACAAGATAGATACATTATGACTGCTCAGCTAAAAAAAACATTTACAATAAAATACAACAACAAGACCAATTTTCAGGAGATCAAGTGGTGCAGTGTGTTCACTAAGCACTTCCATGCTTTTTGGGGGACGGCTCATAAGGACTGCAGTGTTCACACAACAAATAACACAATAGGGCTCCAAATCCTATGAAGAAAGAAATTACCTTGAGACAACACCTGGCAGAGGTAGAATATATAATAAAAAAACACAAGGGTGCAAAAACACAATCCTGTTTATGGGGGTGAAATCTCTTCCGAGGGCACTGTGGGGAGCACCTCCCTGGGGGCCATGGATGTGTTCCAAGGAAGGCGCAAATGAGTGCAATTTCTTGTAAATTAAGATAGCCTGAAAGCCAAAAGGTGCATTTCTAGGCTGTCTTCATTTACATGCACAAGTTAATGTCCATAAAAAAGTGTGGATAGTACTACTGAGTAACATGGGGCAGTGAGTGTGAAGCCAGGATCAAAGAAATGGCTAAAAAGAAGAAAAAATTCCAGCATTTATTTTTTTTCTTCACCTTCGGGTAACTACATATGAAAACATGCACACACCTGAAATGAAAAATAAAAGCAATTTAAACTAATCAAAGGGAAATATACTCTTTTACCCCAGTTGGCTAATGTGATTACTGCAGCTGACTAATGTGATCACTGCAGATGTCTTTGTGTGTGACCAGAGTCACAAAATTAAATCCGGATTGGTGCAGTGAGGAATAGTGACTTGTTTATAGTGATACGAGGTCCCAGTCTGTGACAGATGCACTGTTAATGTCATTATTTTAAAACTGTAATACACATTTTAGTGAAAAGCATTCAGACTATATCTAGAGTAAATATTTGTATTTGTCCATTCCTTTTCTCACACACACACACACATTACCTCTCAAAAAGAATAGATACTTGTCACCATGAAGCTGAGTGATTCCATTAATTAAAAGCTACACTCATTCCAGTGCAGCCTTTATATCTGGTGATTAACCATTGCACACATTTACATTTCTTTCAGGTAGCAGGCACCTTGGTTAGAAGGTATGCTTCTTCTTTAGTTCTCTATTATCTGTTTCACAAGACAGACAGACACAAAAACACACCCCTCAGTTATGGCAATCTTACTTTGAAAAAGAACATGGGGTGCATTTTCCTTGCTAGAATTAGGGCCCAGGTCACCAATGTTGCGCACGGAACAGGGCCCAAGCAACAAGGGAGGAGGGGCGGGGGAATATACGTACTTTTTTTGTTGTGTTTTTTTAAAACACAAAGCAGCAGAAAGCCTGCTTTGGGCATCTGGGCTAGAAGTAATGGCCCTGTTGAGTTGGCAGAGTAGATAGCCGGCTACGCAGAGCTGTAGGTATCATTGGTGCTGTAGTTGCAGGGCATACTTGCTGTGCCGGTGTTTCTTTGAGCCTTGGAGCAATAGATCAAGAGGGGAAAAAATGAAGCAGAGGAGACACCTTGATTTGGACATTAGAGAGAGGAGAGGGATGCTGAGAAATAGGAGAGAGAGAGGTGATGGGAGGGAAAGGGATGGTGTGCTCATGTTTTTAACAAATGTCAGAGGCGAAAGCAAGGCAGTACCTATCATTAGTGAAACCGGTGCAGTGACACTTTTGCCCAGGGGCCCACTGCATCATAATTATCAATGTTTTACAATGAAAAGTGGGCATGGAGTTTCATTTTCCTTGCTAGCATTAGGGGAGACTGCACCCTTGGTGCAAACAAGGGGGGTAGCATGGAGTAGCTCACTTTATTTCAGAAGGAGACTAAACTTGTTTTGAGAATAAAGTGATATTAAGACATGGGGGGAAGGAGTGAGATAGCCTGCGTCTCAGGGCTATGCCCATCATTAGTGCAGCAGGTGGTGTCTGTGGGGGCCCACAGCACCCCAATTATGGGCAGTAGTGTTTTTTGGTCAATTCGGCTAATGTTTGATGCTGTTGCTTTTGTATAAGTCCCACATTTAGTGTGGATTATGAGCTACAGAAAAGCACCTCTGAAAAAATCTCATGATCCCCGCACCCTGAGACCATCCTTCCCACTCCCCAAATTCTTGTCATATAGTTTTGGAGGGGGGACCAACTTCAAAACTTTTTGCTTGAGGGAGCTCAAAGCAAAACAGTTTAAAGACCTCTGCCCTAATGTGACAGAGTATTGGTCTGTCCCACACCACCTCCTACATTCATAGTAGTGCTGCATCGACATGCTGCATGAGTAACTGTGCCCATACTCAGCCCGTTCCCTGCATTGCAGGCTTCGCTGTACTCAAACATGCTAAAGCGTGCTTTGCCCAGTTAACCAGGGACAATAACTATCTACTGTGGATTCACCTGCCTTATACCCAAATGCTGATAAAATATGAATCATCTCCACCCAGTCACATAGGTATTCAAGGAGGGGTTTGGGGGAAAACAAGTTAGTGTCCGCATAAGGCAATACAATAGTTGATAATTTGTTGGGTCTTTGCATATTCCTTTTTTAAATGTGACTTACACGAGAGGGGTGGGCGGATAGTGCCTGTGTCCTGAAAAGTTATGTTTGACTAATTATAGTTATATAATTATAATTTTGAGGATCGCCACTGGTGCACCAGTGGTGTCTATGGGATGTGAAGGCCTGCATAAACTAAAACCTCACTCCATGTGCTGTGCCATAATAAAAATAGCCAGTGGGATCCTCAACAAATTCTCTCAGACGTGAGCAGCAGTGGAGCCATACAAAACCTCTATGAAGCCAGTAATGACAGCGCATTACCAAACCTTCTAGGGTAATCACAGCATCCCCGTCCAAACAAAGCTCAGTCATCCTTTTGTTGCAGTGCAGTCAAACAGTTTAGTCCACTGTAAAGTAGAAAAAGCTTAAAATAATTTACGGACAAATCTTTTATGAATGGATATAAGCTATCTAATAAAAGTCAATGTTGCATTATTGCTCTTTTAGCTGAACGACTGGTGCATAGCCTGCCACAAAACTAGTGTCTCGTCCCTCGCAGAGCTCTTTTCAAACCAAGTGCCTTTCCCCTAATGGAACCCTCCAATAAACCAGGAATTGGATCTTTTGGCCTCCTGACCAAAGCAGACAACCAAAGAAATACAAATTTACTCCTGACAGTTATAAAACAGGACAGGATTCTGAATAATTTCCCCCGTAATATTATTCAAGGCAACCTGCCGTGAGGAATAATATCAAGTCCAGCTCATCAATTTCTCCTCTGGGTCGCCATGTTACTTATTTCTCCCAGCCCAATGTACCGACTCCAACTGTCTAAAATTTTTTATCCCTGGCTTCTTATCTCAGAGGTAGCAGATATAAAATAGTAAATTAGAATTACCACTCTGGCATGAGATAAAAATCCATAAAGTTCCACAATAAAGAATCTGAAGCAAACCCCAGCATTGCGGATATGGGAAGCCGGGCAGACTAGAGTTGAACACTCATTAAATGGGCGAAGATCAAGACCTGCCAACTCTTGCGATTCTACTGTGTGTCACACGATATTGGCTCCCCTCACACGGTCACCTGGCGAGGAGACGATATCACACAGTGGGAGGGAAAACAGCTTGAAACCACTGCTCAACAGTGACTTTTCAGTTGATTTTTGAGGCTCCGAGAAGCCGATCTTAAATAAAAAGTGTGAAAACACCCCAGGATGTCGGCGGCAGAAGCCTCGGCCAGCTTTTGTTCTTTTTTTTGTTTGTGTTTTGGCATAGGTGGCAATCAAGTGAGGAAGAGGCAGAAGTTCCTCTTATAGAAGCATTTATCAGCACTAGGCCCGCCTCTTTCACAGCCACACGCCCTCCCTCACATGATGAAATGTTTCAGTCAGTAGGCAGGTCTGCAGATCTCTATGCTGAAACATACAAGGTATAGCAGAGAAGGGGCTGTATTATGAATATGGCGCACTTTCCCTGTTTGCGCCATGGCGCACCTTTAAAAGTTAAACAAACAAGAACTGTGCACCGTATTACAAAGAATGCTTAGGCACCAGGGTAGCTGAGAACTCGTCCTGCCCTGGGGGCAGATCATTCAAGTGAAATAAAGAGCAGCCGTTTAAAAGTTGTTCCATATTTCACAGTGCATGCAGAAACTCGCCTGCACTTTCAAGTTGGGAAAAAGATCCCCTTGCAGGCGGGTACAGTGAGGGACTGCACCCGCCTGCAGTGGTGTCGGGGAGGGGTTCATTTGACCCCTTTTCTCTCCTTCAGAGGGCTGCCTTTAGGAGGCGCACCAATAGTGCGCCACCTTTTTGTGCCTAATGTGAATGCTCCCCCTAACGGCATGTTTGCCTCTGCACCAGCGTCTATAATATGGCCACTCCCCAATGAGGGAGCACCATCTTATGATAACGGTGGAGCAACATGTGCACGAACACTATCAGCATTACAGAAGGGGATGCAGAAGCGTTTGCGGCCCCCTATGTAATACTACTGAGTCCTGGGGGCGCACAAAGCAGGTGCACACTCCTCTTGCGCCTCTGGGCACAATGTATAATAGGGCCCCTGATTGGCTAACTGTGATAGGATTTTTTTTGCTGCAGATGCCATTTGATATGCAAGTGATCCATGAAGACTTGTAGATGCTGTGTCACAGAAATCAACTGGAGAAGTTATCAGGGGCACAAGGTGCATTAACCGATTCCAGGTAGGAAGGTTGCAGAGAGATGCAGCCTGTTCTCAAAAAAATACAAAAGAAACTGGCTTTCTTCAACTTGTGGCTATCTACTGATAACGTTTTGTGCCACCAGGAGGCAGTGGACATCAAAAGGGAAGATCCACCGCAACAAAAAAATGTGCATTTTGAGATCTGTGTATTCAGGGAAGGACCGGAAGGTCCCGCAGACCCCCAGCTTCAGACCCTGTAACCAAGAAATGAAGACAGCTGCCATCTTGGATCCACAAACCAATTAAGAATCAATCCATTTTTTTAAAGTAAAAAAAGTATTAAGCTACCAGTGCTGACATGAACACTCAAGGTGCACCATGCTCTGTGGTCAGAGCTTGCTGGGCAAAGACAACTATTGTATGACAACTAAAAGGAGGGTTTACATCCTGACTGCGGGGCATCTCTTTCAAATAGCAGGCACAGAAGCACCTTGCTCCCAGATCACCCTGTGCAGGGCCAAAAGGCATGTACAGAGGATTCTGGGCAGCACAGGAGCTAAGCGTGGGTGTGACTGGAGGCCACACTTCCTAGTCAGAACCTGCTATGCCCCGCTGGGTGCCACCCAAAGCGGTCTCTTGCTCTGGGAGGAGCCAAAGTAGGTCATTAAAAAGAAATCACTGAAAGAACTTAGAAGGTTTTTTAACAAACAAAAGCTTTTTTAAAATTAAAAAACAGCTTCTGCTAATAAACTTCAGGTGCAGGGGCACAATGCAGAATGTAATATCCCCTGCTGAGTAGCACTTAATTTGTGCCAGTGGTTACCGATTGTCTCCAATGCACTTATTTCAGAGAACTCAGATACTGGCCACTTTCTTCCACAGGTGGCAGCGGTGAAACAAGGCCCTTTTGATTTGTATATTACAATTTCTATTTCATCCAGGGTAAAAAGGTTCCGACTGGCCACAAATTGTAAAATAAAAATCCATTTGTAATCTAACTACCCAGAGATCTCTATAAAGAATGTTCGTCCGATATATCAATTTTCAATGTGAGAGCTTTATGAATAGCTTAAGATTGATTTATTTTATTTACCAAACACTAAATACACCTATAGAGTGGATTTTAAAAAATAAAACAGAAAACGAAGTCCTGGCGAGACAAATGAAGAGATGAGCATAGCCCGAAAACAGGGCTTTTTGTGTGGGAGATGATTATCTATCTACTCACCACACTGCGGATCTCGGAGACAGGTGAAGCGCTGAGACAAGCCACAGATTGGGATCTGCAGGCTGTCAGCTCGGCCACAGACTGCATTCAGGCCTTAGCTGTCCAAGTGCAACAACAAAAAGACTGTCTTTAGCAACAAATGGACTTCTATTATTTGCAGTGTAGCTCGGCGCTGCTGCTCTTATCAAATACCCACACCTTGAAGGCGAATTGAGCAGAAGAGAGTTATGTTATCACTTTGCTGTAAACCTGTGCGTTATTCTTTCAGCAGGAATAGTCTAGCAGTATCCTTTCCAGGTCCTCAAAAGATACAGACCAACAAGTCCTCCAGCCAACACTGAAGTCTCAGGCTGCGTTATACTCCTTCGGTCCATTTTGATGGACACCATCGGCCCATTCAATCAAATTGTGCATATTATGCATGAGGATAATAACAGTGCTGTGGGTACCTGCCTTTCCTGCAATGATATTTTCTGAAGATTCTTAAACCGGTTTATGTAGCTTGTATGTGTATCGCACTCAGCCACCAGAGATGCGGCCTTGTGGTAACTATCGGCTGCATGGGGGTGCACAGCGACACTTGTTCTTGCTTGTCTGGTGTGTCCATTGGTTCTTCGCTTGGGGAAGTTAGAGGAACAATGCAGGGAGGTGGTATAGCACGCTTAGTGCATGCATTTGCCAACGTTTAGCACACTTTCTTCAGCCTGTGGCATGAGCGCATATGAATCTTCCAGTGAGAGGGTAGATTGACAGTAGGAGTGAAGCCTATGCCACTGACAAGAGCTAGTGTGGGGCTGAGATGTTCACACTGCCACGGAGGTGGCTGTTCCCATGGAGGCAAGATGGGTCATGCCAGGATCAGGTGGCAGGGAGTGAGCAGTCTTCAGTGTTCACTAGATAGTGGTACATTGGTAGTGGCCTCTCTTTTCGTGCTGAGCTGGATGCTGCGAACAGAGACGTTTTAAGGCATGGGCAAAGTTACCTCTGGCCCAGGGCCACAGCCTTTCAGTCAGGGGGGCCTAATAGAGCCAGTTCTGTTCTTCAGACTATCTGATAGCCTTGAATAATTCTTAAACAGATTGTTTTAAATACGGGTTTCCTTAAAAACAATGTAATGCGAGTAATGTATGAGAGTCTATTACATTCATTTTGGAGAGAAATGTTTGATTTTCAACACCATGCAACATCCATACAAAGGTGTCCTATAGATCAAAACTGAACTTCGCATTTGAGAAATGGGGGAGGGTCACAAATATTATTTGCAATAATTTTAGTGAGCTGCTGCTGTATTATTTGAAAACACACATAACTATCTCCGAGTTTCAGTGAAGGACCTTGCCAAAGAGAGAACAAATGAGCGGACATTGGATCATAAATACAAACATGAATTAAAAAGAGGCCCCCAAAATAAGTTTAGCCCAGGGCCCCATAAATCCTTAAGATGTTCCTGGCTGCAAAAACAACTTGGCATGACAAAAAGGAGGCATAAAGAACTGTTTGCATAAGGGAGAGGTAGCATGCCCGTCTTTTGGTGGGCGCTGAGGCGATGCAGCATTTATTTCATAAACCACATGCTCACTGAGCTCCCTAGTGCTGTTTTGATAAAAACAATCTAAAGGAGGGCTCACCCTAAATATGAAGTGTGGCAGATAAACCTAATATCATACAAAAAGAAAGCTGAAACCCGACATTGATTAGAAAGCTACATCTACAATGATTTTCGATAGTTGAGGTACATTAGGCTCCATCATTAGATGAATGGATAGAGAAATCCACACTTTCCCAGCAGCAATGGATAAAGCTCGAACCTCTGATGTTACAGATCTAGCTTCTGGTGTCACCAATAAACAATCGTTAGCAGCACGCAGGATGCACCTAGGGAATGTTACTCGCATTTGTCAGCCAAGAACTCAGGACTCCCGAGATGCAAAGCTTTATGTACAATTATCCAAGTTTTAAACGATAAATCTGGGGCCAGTGACGGACATATATCCCATAGGTGCTCACAGGCTCACCTTCTCCATACAGCCCTCTGCACGCCAGGCCGGTGTGCTATAACTATACTCCGCTGCTTGCCGGATGGCTCTCGGCGCTGCGCAGGCTGCAGGAGTGTGGGACTTGTGTGGTTCTGCAGGACAGTCTCCCCACTGACAAGTACTTTAGTAGATCTAAAGGAGTTCAAGGAGGACAGCTTAGGAGATTCATAAGTAACTCCATTACCGTACATTGCACTCAAATCGAAGTGTAAATAAGAGGTATGTTTGTGATTTAGTGCTCAGGAACGTGGCACTGCCACGTGGAGGGCCCTGGTCACTACACTGGTTGGATGAGTGCGAGGTCAGTCCATCTAGAGAGCTGGATGCACCGAGTGCTGAAGTGTAACCACAGTGGTGTGTTTTGTGTCTGGCTAGTGTTGAGGCATTCTGTATGGGCTCACCACTCTTGGAAATCAGCATGCTGCGCACTAGAAGCTCTGCCCACAGTGCTTCCTGCATAAAAGCCTGGTGCTTGAGCCACTAGGGAGCGCTACAATCCTGGTGCATAGCATTCCAGGACATTAGGTCAATTATAATATAGCTGGGGTGTAATCTGGGTATGTCAGAGGCTTGGGTGGTTCGGGTCAAGAAAATGAAGCCGTTTGCAAGGTTTAGTTAAAATAAAATGCCCTACAGGAAAAGAGAAAACCCAGCAGATCTGGCTCCATTTAATGGCATTAGCATAGTCCACTGCCCCAACGTTAACAAATAGGGCATATTTGCTAAAAAGAAACCTATAAATAAAAGCGGCATCATTAGCGTGGGCCCTGAAAAAGCATACGGCCAATGTGACGTGTCCATTCCTTTTTCAGCCGAACCTGTGATGCCCACTGACCTACTATCATTGGTCCATTTCAAAGAATTCACTGCATCTCTTAACCACATAAATGGTGGCCAGTGAGTCTGCTCATTATAAAAGGTGTTGTAAGAAGCAGCTTCATTGGTAGCTGCACGACATCACGGCTGTGCGTTAAGCGTTTCCTTCTGTTTACACTGAGGCTTTGCCACTTGGATGGCCCTTTGCATGGATGGCTGCAGGCCCGTGTGGAGGTGGCACTGCAGAGCTGCGGACATTGGTAGCTGTCAGGGTGTGGGAGATTTAATTGCATTATAGCATTAAAGTAAAAGAGATGGTACATTTCAATTCCTTATCAGTGATATATTTGTATCCAGTGGATTGGAGGGTTTGGTTTCTGCTTGGCTAACTTACCTAGGGAGTCAAAGTGAAGTTTACAGACAGTGATCCGAAAATTAAAAGACACCCTCATAAATTCTATAATATTACATATTAAAAAATACCTGCCCTTCATCCAGTAATCTCCGAATGCTAACAGTAGATACATCTTACCTCACGAGACAAACACACAAATGTAAATCCCTGAAACCTGCTTATGTCTTGCTCACTTTGCTGATTGGCTGCTTGACAGCACCGCTGCTACTCTGTAATTTACAGCCATAGAAGGACCCTGTCTGGCACACTCCCCTGTTGACGCCATGCACCGTGGAAAAACACAGCCTGTGCACCTGTGAACGGCATGGCTGAAGTGAAGGCGGGACTTAGGGCTGAGAAGCAGAGCCAGGTCGGTTGCAGGAGAGGGGAGAAGTCAGACTGGCCACAACATGGCACAGATCAAGGGTACATACAACCTGCAACCACGCAGCAGCTCGTTGCCGAGGGGCCCACTGTACCCAAAATATGTTTTTTGTTATCAAATCAAGGAATATGGGACCCATTTTCCTCGCATTAGGGCCCATGGCACCCTGACTATGACACTATCACAGATGACGTCAGCACACAGAAATATCAATGCACCAGCTCCTAGAAGGCTGGGAGTTATTTCGCAGAAAAAAGGAAATTAAAAATCAATACAAAGAAAACAAAATTTATGAAGATAAAACCCAAATTCAAGCTAACATACATTTAAAATCTATGGAAAACCCAGAGCGGTTCTAAACTTATGACTACCTGAGCGTACAAACAGACGATTGGCTTCTATGACTACCTGAGCGTACAAACGGACCACTGGCTTCTATGACTACCTGAGCGTACAAACGGACGATTGGCTTCTATGACTACCTGAGCGTACAAACGGACGATTGGCTTCTATGACTACCTGAGCGTACAAACGGACGATTGGCTTCTATGACTACCTGAGCTTACAAACGGACGATTGGCTTCTACGACTACCTGACCTTACAAACGGACGATTGGCTTCTATGCCTACCTGAGCGTACAAACTGACGATTGGCTTCTATGACTACCTGAGCGTACAAACGGACGATTGACTTCTATGACTACCTGAGCGTACAAACGGACGATTGGCTTCTATGACTACCTGAGCGTACAAACGGACGATTGGCTTCTATGACTACCTGAGCGTACAAACGGACGATTGGCTTCTATGACTACCTGAGCGTACAAACGGACGATTGGCTTCTAGGACTACCTGAGCGTACAAACTGACGATTGGCTTCGCTGAGGAGGCCAAGTAGCCAAGTCTAAAGCAATGTTGACCCAACAGGCTTGTGCAATGTCAAGACATGCACATTGCTGCGGGAATCAGTTAATCAAGACAGCATCAACTGCTTACACAACAACAACACTGGCAGTAAGTTCCTATCCATGGGGCTGAGATGTGGGGGTAAATAAATATGCAGGCCTTCCAAAAACTGGGAAATGCTTTTTTGAGACGTATACCACACCTCGGACCAGGAACTTCATGGACGATACTAAGAGCAGTGCTGGGGATGGCAACTCTAGAGGATTTCATTGTTTTCCGCCCAGTAAGCTACTGGATTTGAGTTTGAGCCGGCCAGCCCAGTGTTTCGGAAGGCTTTGCAGGACCTTGAGGAAGCCCATGAATAATAACGGATTGCAATAAGCTGTACCACTCGGACTCCTTCCTAACATCCGCAGCACTCACACAGCCATGCCTAACACTCTCTGCCAATCACACTCATTCACCTGGGATCAGTCGCTCACTATCTGACTGGCGGACAGAAGCAACACATCTAATCAATACTTGCTATTTAAAGAAAACAACGACTTTCACGATTACCAGCATTTCCCAGATCATATCACAAGCACATCAACACATCTATCCACAAGACGACAGACTTGGCCCACCCCTGTAATCCAATAATGCAAGATATGTGCTTCTGCTGTAATACATGTTGGTGTGGGAATAACTGTTCATTCTTCATTGGTGATAAAGCACTGGACTGATATGTCCTATAAGTAACAGATTTTAAAGACAGGGATTTGCTTATAATCCTGCACCCAGGGATGCTGATATCACCTCAGTACAAAGTAAAGACCTGCTTTAACATTCAGTGATTATTTTCCTCCACTTCACCTTCTAAAATTGGTGTCCTATTTACTACCAGGACCCAGCCTTGAGTCTGTTTAATTGCACAATTGGACTAGGATGTTCCCTTCATCTAAGCGGTCTGCTGTGTGATTTGAGGATAGTCTGAGGGGGTCATGAAGAGGCTGGAGACCCCACTCTTCAGTGATGGGGAAGCCTAATCCAACATGGAGAAAGCTATGCACAAAAAGTAGAGGTAATAGGTGATTGAGTTCCTATGATGTTTTTCAGACTCTACCACACACTACAACACACAAAAATACTCATCGTACCACTGCGGCGATTAAATATAAAGCGCCCATCAGTCAACAACATATTGTATTCCACTTAGCAGGAAACATAAGCTTTTAAAATAGACAGAGGAATCCGCATGCTAGGAGTAGAGGAGAATTATTGGCCTAAACAGAACATGAATAATTCACTGCAGTTTACTGCTGAATCCACTGCCAGGTGCATTCAGTTCAGGTTATTCACAGCGGGGTGCTTTGCATCCATATTTTGTTTACGTGTCGCAGTTTGGTGCACGGGCAAGAAAGAGTAGACGTTTACCTTTTATCAATTATCCACTCTTCCCTGGCTAAATTCTGGGAATTCTTCTAATATTCCATTGAAGACAGGTTGCAGAGCTTGTTAGAAGATTCCTGCTATGTTCTGTTTCTGCCGACATACCCTCTTGAGAGCACATTTCAAATTAACTGCAGCTGCCGCAGGTAGTAATATAGCTTTGGTATTTCACTGAGTGCTGCTGTTTCAGCAGGAGGAAGAGGCAGCAGCAGCAATGGTACCCAGTGACAGGCCTACAACGGCTGTCGCGGGTACACAGAACACCTCAGGTCTACCAAACAGTGTAGGTGCTTTATATTGGTACTTCCTTTAGGCAATCAAAGAGGCTCTCCCAACTCTGGAGAGCCGGATGCTATGGCGGGGGGCCATGCAGGTTGGGTGGCGCTCGCAGCAGATGCTCCGTCTCCATTTAAGATGCAGGCCTTCAAGTACCACCACCCTAAAGCAGCGGAGTCTCCTACACCATTCCCAGACTTACTCTGGCAGCTTGGTGCTCCAGCCTACCAGAATTCCTGGCTCCCAGCTTATTGCTTAGGACGAGTCGTGCATATGAGCGGGCATTTTGCATGTACCGCAGGTTTCACAGTAGCAAGGGGGTGGGGGAGTTGTTTTTACTGGAGTCGGTAATGGCATTCCTTGAAGCCTTGAGAGGGGAAGGGCGGCCTGTGTCATGCACCAGCCTTGAGAAGGTATGCAGGTCATCGCCGAGGTTTGCCTCTTCTGGGCAGCTATCTCCCTGGCATTCTATGGGGCTTTAAGGGTAGGGAAATTAGTGGCAAATAGCAAGAAGGACCGACGTGGTAGTCTGCAGTTAAGGGGTATTCAATGGCCAAATGGTTCCTTGGTTGTCACCATCCCTCGCTCCAAGACTGACCAAATGGGTAGTGGGGGGACCATATACTGCTGCACAGGGCGCAGGGGAATGAGTGCTGTCCAATGGAGTATTTGGATGTTTTTATGGCTCACTGCCCACAAGGGGCAGTAAGCGCCATTTGTGCATGAAGATTGGACGCCACTCACAAAGTTCCAGTTTGCCAAGGTCCTTAGTATGGCCCTGGTGTCAGCGGGGCTAGATCCTGCCAAGTATAGCTCTAATTTATTTAGGATCGGTGCAGCCCCCGCAGCGGCAGGAATGGGGCTGGGAGGACCACTGGTCCAAAGGATAGGCAGGTGGAAATCTGATTGTTACAAGTGCTATGTGAGATCAAACATGTGATGTTCTGACATTAATCCTTCCCATTCCTTTACGGTATTCTCCTGTCAACGCAGGTGTAAGGCATAATATGGGATGCGGCTGCTTGCTATGTCATTGGTTCCTGTCAACGCAGGAGCAAGAGGTGTTCAAGAAGTAGTGGCTTAGGGCCTTTCCTACGTGATGCGTGCAAGAGTCTTTCATGAAGCATAAGACTATGCAACGAGGGTAAGAAGGGCCAGTTCCTAGCTGACCATCTGCGGTCAAGTGGGGCTGGGCCTAGTCAACTTGAAAACTACACTGGACAGAATGCTGCCGCTCCCGGGGGTGGTAATCGTGCATTTGGGAGGCAGTTACTTGGCGCAATAACTTATTTGAACTGATTGTCTCTGAAATATGTTGGCTCTCAAAGAGGTTCCTGGGAGCCATAATCGCATGGTCCCACATTGTCCTGGGGATGAAATGGAGAGGTAGTTGGTCAGGGCCCTCAATGAGTAGGTAAAATGGTTAAACAGGGAGGTTGGTGAGTTATTGAACACAGCCAGTTTATAGTCTAGAAGCAAGTTGGAAGGAGGTTGCAGTGGAGCGGGAGTTGGGGACAGTCGCTGACACACATTCCTCACCGGTCAACAACCCACGCAGGGGCAGTTGGCGCAAACCAGCACAGGCCCTTTGGGGGATAAAGAACTTGGGTGCAGGGGGTGCCTGAGCTAGGTATTCTAAGGGTAACCATGCCCCTTGCACAGGAGTTCCTGGTAAGGGAGAGCTCCCGGTGCAGGAGAGAGAAGGTGGGGAACTCCCATAAGGAGGGTCCCGTCCTCTGGACAGGTGGTGTAAGAGGAAGGCTTGTGGAACCAGTCTTGATCTCACTCAGGAACAGTTATGTTGTTGGCTGCGCAGGAACAAACTAGTTATGGTTAAGTGACGCCCATGTACTAGAGCCTCTGTTCAGGTTAGGTTTTCACTTGAAAGCAATATGTAAATAATGTGGTTACTGTGCAAATTCTGATGTCTGCCATAAATGTTTGTGTGTGTCAAATAAATACAGCTGGAGATCTTACGATCTCTAACCCAAAGAGTTTGTCTCAGGCCTGGTCTTTGATAGACGGGTGCCAGGCTGGAAGGGTGGAGTTGGTGGGGGTGGTCAACCGTGAGACATCGGTGCCTCCTTGGCCATAGTGGGTATTTCTAGGAGCTTATTTTCCTTGCAACCCAGTGACATACTCAGTCCGTTAGGCCATCGACTGACAACGTTTTAGTAGTCAACTAATGCAACATGATAAAGATGGTATAATAATCTTGTGATGAGAGTCTCTGCCTTTGCCAGAGTCCTTATGCAACCATAACAGATCTGGTGCCCACTTACACAAAGGGGGAGGTCTTTCGCGCCTTGGGTCTAATACAATAGGAAACAAAACTGCATGACCATCCAACTCTAAGGATGGACTTTACACTAAACAAACTTCACAAAGAATTCTCTAATGGTATTCATTCGGGATACTGTATAATGGAGAATTACTGTTCTGGAGGAAAGATTGTAGGGTGTGCAAAGACAGCTCAAAAGCTGTGACTTGCAGGTGATGGACGATGCATGCAATACATCAATACTTTGGCACGTTGCTGAATGAAGGGTTCAATATAAGCAGTGCTGTCATCTGAGGGCAACAGGTGATGAGAAGATAAGTGAGGCTGGGGACGGCTGTTTAGGAAAGGATTAGTCTGATGGCCCCGAATTGAGATGGGGACAGACCTGTGCATGGACAAGCAAGAGGGAGGCATGAGGCTGTGGTCCCTATGAATTCCCATCATCTATACTGAGCACATGTATACTGAGAATCTGTGTGGCTGTCCCATGGCACATCTGATTTTCCCTGGCCACCAGAGCTAGACTATTCATCAACCCCAAAGAACTCTGCAATGAAGTTGGGTGGAGTCTTTTCTTGCGACTGAAACCAGCTAAAAGGGCCATGGTGCCTTTCAAACTCTTCAGATTCCCAACGTGTTTTGTTGCTTTCATTGCCTTCGAGTAGTGAATGCCAACCACTACAGCCCTATAGTGCCGTGCATGGAATAGGCCTACTGGCTCTATGTCACCACATCTGAATACTTACTCTGCAAACTCCAATGTGTTCAGAACACACTGTAAGACCTTTAGCTTCTCCACTAATGTAACCACAAGTCTCTGCCATTACAAGCATTTCAATGCCTACCAATTGCCCTCTGCATTGTGCACTGGGCCCTACTAGGTACCAAACCAATGTTCATACAGCATATGTTGTGCAACTACAGTTCCAACCAAAAGACCACACTCCATGCACAGCTCTAGACTACGAAGTGTATTACTAGATGTGCACAGGAAATACACGGCTGCTACTCCTTCCTTCCTGCTCTAAGAATCAGCTGTTCTCATCCTCTACTACTTCAGGTACTCACACCGTAACCTAGTTCACGCCCTCAAGTTCATGGACTAGCTCTCTCGTGAAGAGCTCCTGAAACTTTGAAGCGCCTCGTCTTCAGCACTTTGGCCACTGTGTCTTATACTGTATATTCACCATATAGAGGACTCATTAAATCCCAATGTGGCATAGGCCGATCTCACCACAGTATACCTGAAATGGGCACAACCTACAGCTACCTATGCACATCTCTGTAAAATGCAAACCTAGGGTCAGTGGTATGATGAGAGAACATGTGGGTGTTAAATGAGACTTCACTCTACCCGCATAAACCCCCTGTGCCATTTTTCTAACCGCAAATACAGGCTCTAGTCTGCAATCACTCCTGGACAAGGCAACAACACTACAATTGTACACCACTGGTACCTGCAAGCTATACAAAATAATATAATATGACACAGAAAACTCTAAAAAGTTTATCAAATACATAAGCACATCACGTGTGAGCAAAGGCAGCTAGATTTCGAATATAAGTCCCAGTCTTTTGGTGTATAGTGTAAAAGAAAGAGGTTAAAATTACTCACTGAGTAAAGCAGCCACTGTTGTGATTTGTGTCCTGCCTGAAGTAGGGAGTTTGAATCCCTGCCTCGATGACTTAGGCCTTCATCTTTCTAAGGTAGATAAAATGATCTATATCCAAGATGGGTAATAACACCATTGCTAGAAGACCAAATCTTTGGTAACTGGTGCCATAGAGACACATATTACCCACTTGTTTATCCTCTAATACCGTGAGATACTATCTATACCTGCTGAAAGGAACCTTGCCGCCCCCAACAATCCTGTTGTTTTTTGTCCTTCCGACAAAAGACTGAAAGAGAGCGGGAGCCATAGATCATTCACCACACATAGCATATAGTATTTATAATATGACCAGCAGATTCAGGTCACTAGGATGGTCTTCGACACAATTGTATTAAGGGTAAAATTGTTCTGGTTTTTAATCTGGAGGAGTCATCTAAGTTTTGCTCTGTAACCTTTATAGTCCAAAAGGTTTCAGGAGGGTTCTGCCCTATGCTGGACTCATCAGTTCTTTCTTTCTGAGCAACACGGTGAGTTCCTGTGCCTATTAATTTGCATTGAGACCGTGTTTGGTGTGAACATACCTCATGGAGTATTTACAACAAGCTTGGCTTCAGTAGTTGGTGTCCTGTACATTCACATGATTATTATGACGTCCATTCTGACTAAAGAATGTCAAATCAGTTAATGACTGAACCAACCAGCATGGTCTGCTCACCAGCTTCAGAAAATCATTACCAATTGCCATGCATTGATACAGTTGCATCGGCTCTTCCTCCATGGTGTTTTTTTTGGGGAGGGTGTGTTGCAGGGGGAGCGGGGGGCAGGGGGCGGGGGCAGTCTTCTAGATGACTACCAGAATCCAGGAGCATATGAATCACCTTTCAGTTTTTTTGGAACAAAGTATACAGTACAAGGAAAAACAAGATGTTGGGATCAATTAGGGCCTGTCGCAGGTTTGGTAAATACCTCCTAAGTACCGTCTGAGTAAGAGAAGGCTTGGTGCAATGGAGATTTCTAGTATACAATTAAATTATACAAAGTCTATTAGAGTGTATATACCATCACTGCACAAATGTCACACAACTAGTTGAACGCCTGTCCCAATGCACCCCAGGAGGAAGGCATTTAAGAGCATGAGAGAGCAGTGGGTGCCATAGCCAAGAGCCTCAACGAACATGGGGACACCAGACTTTGTGTGAAGTGTCTGGCAGTGTACACAGTATATACCTTGTCAAAGGTAATGTGTCCCCAGGGTTACATGCATTGCAAAGAAGGTGAAATAACACAACAAATACAAGAAGCGTAAGGTAGGAGATAAAAACAAGCATCTATTCCGCCTGCAGATACAGCAACATCATTCTACATTCTCAAATGTATTCAAGTAGGGCTACGTTATTACCCACAATAGGAAATCATTGACACAAAGCATTAAATATACATGAATGGTTTCATTTAATAGTTGAATTATGTGTACCAATCGTACATGTGATTCAGAAGCCAAAGAGCTACACGAGGCTTGAAAACAGATGATGTTGCCTGTATTTCTGGAAATTGGAGTGACAAGAAAAAGCCGCAGATGGAAAGAGAGGAAGAGTCACAGGTGGGAGGTAGTGTAGGAAATGAGACCAGACAGAAGCCCACAGAGAAATGTGAGTGAAGATTACGGGCAAAAGTGCATCAGTTCAGAAGCTGGAGAAGGGGCATAATGAAGAAGTAGGAGTATGTATAAAGGCAGCACAAGCAGATGAAAACAACTGAACTAAAGTTTAAAACAGATCTAGAGTTGCCAGAGTTCTCGAACTGAGGGACATAACCCACCATTTATGCTGGACCGAATAAGGACTGATTGACATGCGTTGGCTTCCCTTGTGTTATGGCGCAGACAAGCTGAAAATAGCATAATGGAATGCCATACATAGAAATTACAATTCTTTGGCAAGCACAGCTCAGTCTTTTCTAGGTGTCTGGATATGTGGAAACAGCACACATTGAGTGTCAAATTCGAAGGATAAGGAAAGCTAATGATGTATTTTTATAGACAGCACTACTACCCCTTTATAGGACTAGGTAGAAATAAAATAAAGTCAAATGGGAAAAAAATAAAATTAATTACAGAATAGGCAAGCTTTTAGGACTTTTCTGGATATCAAATAGTCTTATTTACCCTAATGTACAGGAAGGAGTTCCAGATCTTAGGGACCAATTAAGAAAAGGAACACCCTCAAATCTTAACAAAGTGAATGTTTGGAACCCATAGTAGTGTCACAGAAGAAGGTTTAAGTAATCCGCCATGAGAACAGGACACGAGTCGGGATTGCACAAATGTTCTTGAACTTGATAAATAATATAACTGTCATTACAAATTGACACTGTAGTAACTTTGAGTCACATTAGTGGAGCAGAGGCCAATTCCATTAATTCAAGACCCACTCTAGACTTGCCAGTGCTATTGAAATAATTAGCAAACAAGACTGAATGAAATGGTGACAGTAAATGGAGCCTTAAAGGTAGCATAGAGTCAGGTGTTTGAATTGTGATCTCGATTCATCAAAGGACAGACCACAAATCGAAACCCCGGACTCTACGCTACCTTTAAGGCTATATTTACTGTAAAGGACCACAAGCCTTGGAAAAGCCCCAGGCCTGTGAGCCCACAGGGGGTAAAACAATTAAGTCAGCAGGGACCCTAATGCAGCAGCAGCTGCATTTGAGCAAAGGCTTCTTGGCTCGATAGGCAACCTACTACCTGAAAAGACCAATTTCAATCATAAATCCAAATGTTCTGAACCTTGGCTCTCTGATCAACTTAAGCATAAAAAACAAAAGTGCCGCCGCCTCGAAAGGAGATGGAGGCATCATTACAGTGACGGGGAAGTCTATAAACATTCTCTACTAGACTACAAAGAATTAATTAATAGTGAAAAAACTCGCTATTATACTGCAGCCATACCAGCAGCAAAAAACTCATCTAAAGAACTCTTTGCCACAGTAAAAACGCTGGCCAAACCTCCAGAAGTGACAAACACAATTGTTAGTCAAGCCTTCTACAATTCTCTGGCCACCTTTATTCAGGACAAAATTAAGCCAGTCTACAGTAACTTTCCTGTAACTGTGTCTCAGAGTTCAGTACCTGCCCAAAGCATATTGGCCAACTCTGACACGCCTAAGGAGGCCCAGTTAGTCCTCACAGAAGGCCCCAACCCCCCTGCGCTATGTTACTTTCCACCCCTGACCACTGACCAGGTAGCGAAGTTACTCCTGTCTACCAAATCTGGCGCCCCTCTTGATCCTTGTCCCCCTAAGATCCTTCATCTCCTGCCAGAAGTATTCGCAACTAACTTGTTAACCATCTTCAACCAAATGTTTACTTCAGGCATCTTTCCCACCAAGTCGAAACAAGCATCGGTTCTTCCACTTTTGAAAAAACCTAATTTAAACAGGGCCGACCTAAACAATTATTGCCCGATTTCAAGACTCCCACTGCCCGATAGAATGGCCGAAAAGGCCATGAACATGGAAATTACGGATATTGAGGAACATGCATACCTGGATGCCACCAAGTATGGCTTCAGCAAGCATCATAGCACAGAACTGGCACTGATCTCGGCATCAGAACAGATCAGGCAGACGGTCGACGCCGAGGGTAATGCAGCACTGGTGCTGCTTGACCTCTCTGCCACGTTCGGTACCATCAACCAAACAAACTGCTGGAATATTTTGACGGGATAGGCATAAAACGTAAAGCCTTGGCATTACTTGGGTTGTTTTTGTCAGATGGAGAACAGTTTGTAGCTCTTTCTGAGTGCAAATCGCCCAACTTTACACTGCCTTGCGGGGTATCCGAGGGCTCATCATTGAGCCCTACCCTTTTTAATATTTATGTTGCGCCTTTGGCTCAGTTGATTTGATCTTTGGGGTGCTCAGCAATTTCTTATGCTGACGGTACCCAAATTATTGTAACAAGTATCCCCTCTGACACATCCTCACAGTTTCATGCTTGTCCTCTTCAAGTTGAACAGTGGATGGCTGCTAACTGTTTAAAACTAAACTCCAATAAAACAGAGGTCCTGCTTTTTGGTGGCACCACTTCTTCTTGGTCTCCAGTTTTTCGGCTGCCGGAACGGAGGTCTTTGCCCGACCCAACTAATAAAGTGAAAAACCTAGGAGTCACCTTCGATTCCAAGCTTACGTTTCAAGGTCATGGGAATAATGGCACCCTCTGTATCCTTCTACACATTAAAACTACTTCGAATTTTTTTTCCCTTTAGACCCACCAATTTCTGCAAACTTGTCATCTCAGCCCTGGTCTTGTCCAGAGACGACTACTATGATGGTCTTTTCATTAACCCAAGGACAAAATGTCTTACAAAACTACAGATAGTACAAAATGCTGCAGCTCACATTTTTCTGGATATTGTCAAGCATAAATCCGCTGCTGCTGCATTAAGACAATTACATTGGCTCCCAGTGAAAAGACGCATTGAGTTTAAAGCTCTCTGCATAGCGTTCAAAGCAGTATAGGACCCATCTTTTTTAAACAGATTTTTCAACAATATGTTCCCACTCGAAAGATTCGCTCTGCCCATGCCCATAATTTGGTGATTCCCAGGTTTAAGAAAACTACCTGGGGTGGCAGAAGCTTTTTGGTGGGTACTACCAGACTCTGGAACTCTCTTTCCCTAGCCTTAAAAAGTGAAACCCAACTGTTAGCCTTCAGGAAAGCCCTAAAAATCTGGCTGTTTAATCTCTGATCTATCTAGACAGTGCTCATGGCTTAGTTGCTCTACTAGCTAGCGCCTAGACACCTTCGGGTAATTGTTCGCGCTTTATAAATTCATTTTTCATTACATTTAATTATTTATGGATATGGAGGGGCTGGAGATTAGATAAAAAGCAGCACTGGAGGTTGCTCTAAGGGTTGGTATTAGTGTAAGGTTTTCAGGTGTTGGCTGAGCTTTGAATCTGTGAAGCATAAATAATATTTTTTTTTTTTTAAAGGGATAACCTAAATTGGTTCTGACAGACAATAATTATTGTTTCCAAGAACCTGAAACAGATCTTTTCATTCATACAAAAGAAGTTTGTGCACGTTTGAGAAAAAAGGAATGCAAATAGTAAATGCATGTTAGCATAATATAATTTGTGAAAAAACGAGCTTACTTTGCTATGTAAACACTGACGTAACAGTGTAAAACTCAAAAGGCAAATTTGAGGAATAAAGCAATGGTGGACAAACGAAAGAAATTATAGCTGTGGTTTATCAGTGCTTAAAGAAAGACAAAGATGATACAGTAAAGTGTGAACTGCGCTTTGTTGGAAAGAATCAAGACTTATGAAAAGGTGAAATTACAGACCCGTAATGTGAGAGGGTGAATTGCTATACCCATTATGGTTAAACAGGTGCAGCACATTTGCAATAGGGCCCTTTGTGATTAGAAAATAGCTTAGATTGTTAATTTTCTGTAGGTACTAGGATTCAGAAATAATGGACTGAAAAAAGAAAACCTGAATAAAATAAGTCGGATAAAGATCTTAGAAGCAACGCTGAAAGAAGTCCCCTACATCCAGTACTCCTACTCCCAACCCCTTGACACTGTTCTAGTCTGAAGGCAAGAAGGTAACCTTCAACTGAGCCAATTGTATTTGGGACTAAGAATATTCATGCCGATCCAACAGATAACCCAGTTCGAGGTAAGCAGCCTTAATAGAAGAAGTACTTTATTTTGCACAAAAATGTAAGCTGGGACTATGCTGCTTTCACTTTCATCTAGAAATGGCTCCGCAAGGCTTGGGATAGCCAATAAGGATACCTCCGAAGTAGCAGAGAATGAGAGTCCAGGGGGAAAGCTATCCGATTGCATATTGTAGAGCCTCTCCATTAATGAGGATAAACTCAGTCTTTGTCGGTTTGTGTGTCAGACACACAGAGGACATCCAGATGATTTGAATGACATCCAAGCAAGATCTGATTTTAAAGATGTCATTGCGCACAACACTTTAGTGCATAGTGAGGTATCATCAATTAATTAACGTAAAATTACAGCTTAGTTTTCTAAGTAGTAATCCCACCATCTCTATGTACAGGTTACACATCCTGGGAGCAATAACAGATCCATGGGGAACCATGCAGGCGAATAGGAATTGGTGGGGATCTGGAGGATGCCATTTTAACAGCTTGTTTTCAGCCTCTTTAAGACTGTTGATGATGTCTGTGCAGGCAAAGTTTCAAGTAATACCAGGTGGTTGATGGCATCAAAATGCACAAACAGATGAGGCATTACCTAGAGACATGGCAGATCATTACTGCAGTGGCAGCAAAACACAGATAGGTAGGGCCCGAGCAGGTTGTGGAGATAAATGTGTTTTTGAACCTCATTAAGTTCTGACTTTTTCACCAATTTGCTTGATAGGAAAGGAGTGTGTCTAGGTGGTAATTACAGATAGTTCATCCGAGTCAAGGCATTTTGAAAGACAGGGCAGGTATGACGAAGCTTCTGGGATGAAGGGAAGATTATTTTGATATTGATGTCCACGGTGTTATTAGTAAAGTTGTCCGTATGTAGACATTTAATGATAGATGACGGAAGGAAATCATCATCATGGGAGGTTTCGGAGATTTTACGGTGGTACTCAAGGATTTTACTGACAAGGATCTGAAGGTATGCCAAGATGAGATCTATCGGGGTACATTACTTCTTGCAGTTTTGTGGACCGGAAAATGTTGAGTGAATATGTGGCATTCTTTCTAAAACATTCATTAATGTCAAGCAAGCAATATTAGTATGGCATCAGGAAAAGATAGGTGGTGGGAGCAGTGTTTAATTGCTTTGAACAGTGCCTTACATTGTGTTTCTATCCTTATGGTGGTTACTAAATGGTAGATATAAATTGGCAGTAGTAGACTTGTACAAGTCTTTTCCACATTGTGGATTCTCACTTTGCTGGCTTTCAGATCTAGGGAACAATCTTAGGTTGGACCTTTTAGTGCAATGGAGCAACTGCGTCTATACAGATCAGGAGGGTATTGTTGAGTCTGAACAGACGTAGGCCCAAATCAGAGGGATTACAAGAGGGAGTGAGAGAACTGGGTGGATGTGTCTAATGAGACATTTTTAAACGGCATAGCTGTTTTTACGCATTGTTAAGGCTGCCTATTGTCTGAGGGTTTAAGACTACAACATGAATAGGAATTGCGAAGTGGCTAAACAACTGAGTCTAGGGGGAGTAGGTATTGACAGGTTGGGCAGGCAGATATACTGAGGTAAAGATTGTTGCCAAAGGAATGAGTTGTAACTGATATAAGACATATATTTGACTGAGACATTGATGCTGAGGAAGGAATTCCTCATTCCTTCAGTAGCAGCGGCTCCTCCACTATGGCAGAGGAGTGTCGCCCCCCGCCCCCAAAAACGGCAGGAAAGGAAAAATTAAACAACACTCATTTTTATTTTTCCTTTCCTACCGAGTCTTGGGGGCGGGCCTGGTAGTGACAGGCACAGAGGGGAGTGGTAGTGCACTCCCATCACTGCGCATAATTGTTTGGCCGGCAGTCTAAGGCCGGCCAAACCATCATATGCAGTGAAAGCTCTGGGTTGGACAGAGCAGGCACAGACTCACAGTCTGTCCTGGAGTGCAAATCGAGGGCACTCAGGCCAATCCTGAAGCTGCTGTCATTGCCGAGAGCAGCTTCAGGACTGGTCGCAGGGCATTCTGGGAGCCTGTGCCTTGCTGCGGAGGTGCAGAGGAATAGAAGAGCGCGATGGGGATGGCTGCAGGTTAAGTTTATTTTTATTTTGTTATCCCCCTACGATGCCTAGTGCCCCCCCCCTTGCCTCCTGCCCGCCAGTCCCCTCCTCCAGCATATGGGCCGCTCCTGTCTTTTGTAGTGCTATCTCCTATGAGATTAAAATCACCAAGGCAGACGTTATTAGAATGAGTGTTTGAGGAATTGAAATCAGAGTAGTCCGCAATTAAGTATTTATGGATATGGATGGGCAGGAGATGAAAAGCAGCAGTGGAGGTGGCGCTAAGGGTCAGTGTGGCTGTAAGGGGTTCGGGTGTTTAAAGGACAAGAATGAGGGATGATCTTATGAATGATGGCAAAACCAGGTTTGTTCTTTGTGGCCTATTGAAACCTCTGAGCAACACCACATTGGAGATTTAAATAGGAAGAGATAAAAAGAGAGTTAGAGAGCCTTGACTCTTTCAGAAAAGATTACATTGGGACAAAAGTGCCCTAAATTCCAAAAAAACTGGGTACAGTAATGAAAAAAGGAGGGTATATTATATTGAAAGCCACCAACAGGTCTAACAGAATCAAACAGCAACATCACCAGTGACCAACACATCTTGAAGGTCACCCAGGACCACAACCAAGACAGACTTGGTAATGTGTGGAAGAAGATTTTCTGATGGAAAACTGGGGACTACATATGATATTTTCAAGTGAGAGATTTCCTGTATCACTACTTTAGCTAACAGCTTAGTGGGAATAGGAAACAAAGAAATAGTCCTATAGTTAGATGAAACAATGAGATACAGGACACGTTGTTAAGTAGGGGTGAGGCTATGAATCAATTGGAACTAACCGCAACAATACAAGCAGCTTGTGACCGGTTAAGGTAGTTTGATGGGGAAGCAATTTCATGAGCAATCTTTCTCATGTGTTTAATTGGGCATGCATCTAATGGGGAACATACAAAGGATCAGAATGGCCTTAGTAGGAAAGGGATTACTTAAAGCATCTAAAACAATTATTTTAAAATTCAATTAAAGAAACCAATGTGATTAAAGCTAAACCAAACTAAGTCAGGGGGAAAGGGGAAATAAACATGTATGATCTAGAGGGTAAATAAAGGATACATTTAGCAATTCACAACTAACATCCCTTTATGAGTTAATTTGGACAGAGATGTGGATGTTACTGTGATAAATTTGTAAACCACTAAAGCCACCTCTCCGTCATAAAGGAGGAAGAAAGCAGATTTGATGTAGAGGAAGGTTTAAAATTAGTGCCATAAAAAATGCCTGAGTATTAGACCTGGCTCTTTGATGTGATTTCCCCTGTCTTTTTGCTTCTGACCGCCTGTTTTTTTACTGTGTACTGCATTTCGTTATAGTTAGTACTAGGACTCTGGGCACTTGACCACTGCTGACCAGTGCTAAAGTGCATATGCGCTCTGTGTAAATTGTATTGGTGATTGGTTTATCCATAATTGGCATACATGATTTACTAGTAAGTCCCTAGTAAATTGCACCAGGCATTTCCTGGGCCTGTAAATCAAATGCTTCTGGTGGGTCTGCAGCACTGATTGTGCCGCCAATAAGAGTAGCCATGCAAACATGTCTTCTGCCTGCCACTGCAGGGACTGTTTGTGCAGTTTTAAACTGACATTTCGACCTGGCAAGTTACCCACTTTCAAGGCCCAAACCTTTGATTTTATTACATGTAAGTCACCCTTAAGGTAGGCCAAAGAAAGCCCCATGGGCAGGGCGCAGTGTATTGAAAAGGTAGGACATTTACTGGTGTGTTTTACATGTCCTAATAGTGCAATACTGCTAATTTCGTTTTTCACTATTAAATGAACTATCTCTCCTATCGGGTAACATGGAGATTGCCTTGAAATATCTTTTAAGTGTAATGTCCCTTTGGGAACTGCTCGTGCCAAGCTACCAAAGGGGTGAGAAGGAATTATCTTAGCTGTGTGACTCCCTTACCCTGACTAGACTGGGGGTCCCTATTTGAACAGGGTGCAAAAAACTGCCAGCTGGAGACCCCATTCCTAACACTGAGCAACAACTGCTAAAAGATCAAATCTACACTGAATAGTGTAGGGAGTCAAGAAAGAAGGGAGACAAGATTGGCTGACATTGAGTATGTAGGGAACAAACCCTCAGCAAAGTATATGCTGGAATCCTGGGAAAATCTGACGGTGTTCCCGTACATATCAGCATTTCCAGATGCCCATCTACAATTTTTATTATTAAAATTCTGGGTCGCTCTAAATGTACAGTATCTAAGGGCTGAGAAATGTAACACCTTTCTGGATGCAGAGAATATCTGCATATGTGGATTTAGGTTTCAAAATTTCAATGTTCATCTTTTAATTGATTGTCGTCATTTTTATAGGATTTGTTGCTTGATTCTATAACCACTTTTAATAAAATATTATATAAAACATCGCAACAATGCACTTGCACTTTTGTTGAACGTGGAATATTTAGATGTTTAGTGTGCCTTGGCAATTTTTTTTTTAATAATCTTGGGTTCGTAATGTAGGGATCCTTGAGCTAAGAAATGTAGTGGATATTCTAGAGTCTAGGGGGCTAAGGAACAAGGGATTCGTATTCATATTCTGCACTCAAATGCCTGGGTACTGGGGTGTGCCAAGTAGATAGAGTCTGTACTGGAAGGACTGGGGGATGGGGGACCGGGAGGGGGTCAACTTTTAATACATCATTTTGAACTGCTTTTATGTATTTATGTTTTAAAGAGTCTAAACATTAATACAATTTGACTATGTTGACTAATGTACGTTTCATCAAAGACCATTGATGAACACAGACCTTATTGATTTACCAATTCATATTTTAGGAGAAGCTGCACTTGCAGAGTGTCAACAATTAGTGAGACTTCGAATTAAAAGTTCCACATTACAAAGAAGCACACAGATGCCGAGAGTGGAACCAGGGTGTCTACTTCAGCTACTGTGATGAACTTGTAAGCATATTTGACACAGATTAATGGAAATGTGATCCTGTAAAAACAGGGAGAGAGGAAGAAAGAAAGAGAGAAAAGAGGAAACATTGTAACGAGGGAGCAATACATAACGTTGGAATTCAAGACTTAAAGAGATTTAAGTTAGCCATTATGTAATGCCTTCATCAAGTCACCATTTGTAAAACTATCACCCTACATGATAATGGTATTGGGCTGTTTGCTTTGATCTTGTCCCTCCTCCCTCCAGCCCAGGATGCATTGGGCCTAATGAGACTTTAGTGCTCATGGGTGCTCATTTGCAGTCATCGCATAGAGGGGGTCGTCCCATGAGCTGTACTGAGCAGGTGGAGCGGTCAGACATGATGTGTGCATCCTGTGATACAAGATGGGCACAGATAGCTTTGCTGTGAACTAAATTGTTAGTCAACCACAATTATCCCTCACTCGACAAATGTTTTGCGCAATGACTCTGCTAACGAGACCAGACATTTTCAGAGAACAACCCCTCTCATGGTTAAAACTACCTTGAATTTTACTATGCAGTAACGTGCAACATTACTATATAATTAAAGCAGTTATGTTTCACACTAAAGTCTGCTCTCTCATCATTGTACAAAAACAAGTTTTGTTGCATGCAAGCTTAGAAAGGCAGATCAAGTTCAAGTTCATGCATTTGTATAGCGCACTACTCACCCAGAGGGTCTCAAGGCGCTGGGGGAAGGGGTTCAATTATTTGTCGAATAGCCATGTTTTCAGTTCTTTTCTGAAGGAGATGTGGTTCTCATTAAGGCGGAGGTGGGTGGGGAGTGAGTTCCAGGTCTTGGCAGCCAGGAAGGAGAAGGATCTGCCACCCATGGTGGATTTCCGGATGCGCGGGACTGCGGCGAGGGCTTGATTGGACGATCTTAGTTGGCGGGTGGGTTTGTAGAAGGACAGTCGAGTGTTGAGGCATTCGGGTCCTAGATTGTAGAGGGCCTTGTGTGCGTGGGTGAGAAGGCGGAAAGTAATTCTTTTGTTGACGGGAAGCCAGTGGAGGTCTTTTAGATGTCCGGTGATGTGGTCTTGGCGCGGGATGTCTAATATGAGTCTCGCTGACGCGTTTTGGATGCGCTGGAGTTTTTTCTGTAATTTTGTTGCGATTCCGGCGTAAAGTGTGTTACCATAATCCAGTCGACTCGTGACCAGTGCGTGGGTGACAGTCTTTCTTGTCTCGAGGGGGATCCAGCGGAAGATCTTTTTGAGGATGCGAAGTACGTTGAAGCAGGAGGACGAGACGGCGTTGACTTGTCTGGACATCGAGAGAGAAGAGTCTAGGATGAAGCCAAGGTTACGTGCATGGTCTGTGGGTGTAGGTGCTGTGCCCAGAGCTGAAGGCCACCAAGAGTCGTCCCAAGCAGAGGGGAATGATCCTAGGATGAGCACCTCCGTTTTGTCTGAGGCGAGTTTTAGGCGGCTCTGTTTCATCCATTCGGCTACTTCTTTCATGCCTTCGTGAAGATTGGTTTTGGCGGTGTTAGGGTCTTTGGTGAGGGAAAGGATTAGCTGGGTGTCGTCGGCGTAAGAGATGATGTTGAGGTTGTGTTGACGCGCGATGGAGGCGAGAGGACTCATGTAGACGTTGAAGAGGGTGGGACTGAGTGAGGATCCTTGAGGTACGCCGCAGATGACCTCGGTGGCCTCTGAGTAGAATGGGGGAAGTCGTACTCTTTGAGTTCTCCCAGCGAGGAATGAGATGATCCAGTCCAAGGCTTTTCCTTGTATGCCGATGTTGCTGAGTCGATGTATAAGGGTGCTGTGGCAGACGGTGTCGAAAGCGGCGGAAAGGTCGAGTAGGATGAGGGCCGCTGTTTCTCCGGTGTCCAGGAGTGCTCGGATGCCGTCGGTCGCTGCAATGAGGGCGGTTTCGGTGCTGTGTTTGGCTCGAAACCCGGATTGGGATGGATCAAGGGAGTTGTTGGATTCAAGGAAGGCGGCGAGCTGGCTGTTGACGGCTTTCTCGATGACTTTGGCCGGGAAAGGGAGGAGGGATATGGGTCGGTAGTTTTTCATTTCTGAGGGGTCCGCTGTGAGTTTCTTCAGAAGGGCGCTGAGTTTGGCGTGTTTCCAGCTTTCTGGAAAGGTGGCAGAGTTGAAAGAGCAGTTGATGACATCGCGGAGTTGGGGTGCGATGATGGAGTCAGCTTTGTTGAAGATGTGGTGGGGACAGGGGTCAGAAGGCGAGCCGGAATGGATTGAGTTCATGAGGAGAATGGTGTCTTCGGTGGTGATTGGGTTCCAGGCGCTGAGGTTGTTAGTTGGAGGAGTAGGATCTGAAGGGGGTGGGGCGGGTTGATCGCTGGGAGAATTCTTGAAGCTGTTGTGGATGTCGGCAATTTTGTTGTAGAAGAAGGAGGATAGCGCATTGCAGAGGTCTTGGGAGGGGGTGATGTCGTTAGTTGCTGCGGAGGGGTTGGTGAATTCTTTGACGATATTGAAGAGTTCCTTGCTGTTATGAGTGTTGTTGTCAAGACGATCCTTGAATGCTGATTTCTTGGCGGATAGAATTAGTTGGTGGTGTTTGCGGGTGGCTGTCTTGAGGGAGGCCATGTTGACTGAGGTTGGGTTTTTTCTCCAATTCTTCTGTATGGTGCGGCATAGCTTCTTGGACTTTTTAAGTTCGTCATTGAACCAGGGAGCCTTTTTGCTGGCTGATTTCATCTGGTGCTTTTTCAGGGGTGCTAATTCGTCCGCACTGAGGGTAATCCAATGCCTGAGGTTGGTGGCCGCTTGGTCTTGGTCCATAGAGAGGGTGGGAGAGTTTTGGCTGAGTGATGTGAGGAGGTGGTCGGTGGTGATTTTGTTCCAGTTTCTCCGAGGAATAGGTTGTGGACGGTTGTGGGTCAGGGTGGTTTTGTAGCTGAAGTGAACACAACTGTGATCCGTCCAGTGGAGAGCTGTAGTGCGGTCGAAGGAGATGTGCTTGCTGGAGGTGAAGATAGGGTCGAGCGTGTGTCCGGCTGTGTGAGTGGGGGTGTCGACAATTTGTTTGAGTCCGAGATTGGCCAGGTTGTCCAGAAGGGTGGTGATGTTGTTGTCGTGTTTGTTTTCAAGGTGGTAGTTGAGGTCTCCTATAAGAATGTAGTTCTCGGAGGCGAGGGTGTGTGGGCTGACGAAGTCCGTGATGTCATCGCTGAATTGAGTGCGGGTGCCGGGAGGTCTGTAAATGAGGGTGCCTCTGAGTGTGGTCCTGGGGTCGGTGTGGAACTGGAAGTGGAGATGTTCGGCGGTTGCAAGATTGACGACGGAGCTGGTTGTGATTTTGATGGTGTTTCTGTGGATGATGGCGATGCCTCCTCCTGTTTGATTGGTGCGGTCTTTTCGGATAATTTTGTAAGCGTCAGGTATGGCTATGGCGATGTCGGGAGCAGATGATGTGTTCATCCATGTTTCAGTAAGGAAGGCGATGTCAGGTGACGCAGTGTCAATTAGGTCCCAGAGTTCTGTTGCGTGTCTGTGGACCGAGCGGGTGTTGAGCAGGATGCAATGTAGGCTGTTAGAGTCGGAGTTGTGTTTGGAGGACGTGGGTTTAGTGAGGGTTCTGAAGCAGTTGAACTTGCAGGAGAGGCAGGTGAATGGGCCGTGGGTACGTCCAGGAGTGGCTTTGCAGCATAGTGGAGTGCGTCCGGCGTTGAGGGCGAGGAGAGTAGCGGCATCATATGTGACTCTAGGGTGTTTGGAGTGGCGGGGACCAGGGGGTCTGGCGCTGGGCGCGGTCCAGGCACGGACGGGCGTAGACGGGCTTACCTTTGGCGCACCTTCGGCGCGCATGGTGCGCGACCGCTGCGCGTGAACGCTGCACGCAATAGCATCTGTCATAAATGGATAGTGGTGGGGGAGGGGCGAGGGAGGGGCAGCTGGGAGGCGGGATCTGTGAGGATATCCGGTCAGTCAACAACAAACAATCAACAAAATGTCTGCCAGCCAAAGCGGAGCAGGATTGGGGGCACAGTCAGCGTCGACGCGAAGTAAATGCCAGTGCACACAATTAAGCGCTACGATGCAGATACGAACTGTAGGCAAGCTAATAAGCAACACAGGCAATACGATGTAGGTGCGCACTTTAAAACAGAGCAATATGCAGCAATATGCAAATTAGCAGTTAAGCGCTACGAGGTGGATGCGATGCTACAAATGGCAGAAGCAGACGTGGACGCTATGCAGCAGATCGCGCTGAGATGGACAAGCGTTACTGTGTCACCAGGCAGGCAGGGCGGGGGTCAGCTTGTGGAGCGGCAGTCTCCGTTGAAAACAGGACGGTCACCAACCACCGCGTATGTAGTAAATTAAAAATCATAGTCGACCCTCAAATTATCCCACTAATTGAGATGGTTATAATTCAACTTAGTGTGCTTTGCTCAGTCCTATGCAGTATTGAGATGCAATTGCAGTCACTGTCTTCTTAACTAGTAGTGCAATGCACAACACAACTGAGAATGCACAGGCACTGACAGCACAAAATTATGGAGCTGTAGACAATGGTATAACACATGCAGAAATAAACAAAATGTAAACAGTGCAAAAAATGAAAAACTGGAATCTATAAGCTAGACTCACCAAGATGGACTGAATACAGTAGACATAATTTGTGTAGGAACCAGAGGAGACGCAGGGGCTTAATGCATCCCCTTGCTGCACAAGGGGTACCCCACCCTTCAGGACCCTCATTCAGCCCAGAGTCTATTAATATCTGTGTGATATGGGAGATTAAAGGGCCCCTCACCACATTCTGATGGGCCCCCATCCTTTTGTATTACGCCACTGAGGAGATGACTTGGCTGACACAGGTACTTGCTCTCACTGGAGGGGGCTGACTAACCTCTGCACTGTACACAGTGCTCTGGTGTGACGGACCACAGCTTCCACGTATAGGAGTAAATCAGGTGATGATGAATGCTGACAGTTCTGGAGAGAGCAGGAGACTGACCCTGGGTAGAAAAGGGTATTGCAAGACTTACTTTGGTGTCATTCTATTTCTGAACAGTAACTACTTATACCCTTCAGTGCTTAGCAGAATATGCCCTGAACTGATTGCCAAAAGCCCTACAAGCAGCGAAGGATCTTACTTTATAACCATGACGTGGCAGTGCAGAAAATGTCAAGCTTTCTGGAGTTACAAAGTGAATAGCTAAGGGGCAGCGGTGGAAGCTAATTACCTCGAGCTGATTCTACCACCAAAAGGGGCCATGATGAAATATAAATTTGCAGCACTGGGGCTGCTGTTCACCAACACGACAATAACAATAATTTGTCAACAGCTGTGTTGACCTATGCTAGAATACTTGATCACGGATATCCAGAAATGGAACTGGCAGATAAATGATCAATGGCACAAACAAAAAGAGATGGAAATTACCCGAAGGCTTGACAGACTAGAGACGCTTCTCCAACAAGCATTGGCATAGCCAATAGGTCTTGCTTTTGGGACCCTATAAGTATTGCCTTGAACACAATGTGTGCAACCGGTCATAACAAAAAGACGTTATGGGTGAGTACCAATAAGTAATCAGCTGGAGAAAAATAATATTATACAGTGAAATGTTAACCATCATTGCTCTAAATGCAGACACCGGACCGATTTAAGTAGTTTCCAGGAGACCGCTCTGCTATGTTTGAAGTAGAGTGTAAGATGGAGCAACTGTGGTGTGCCGGAGGTCACGAGCCTGAATCTTGGCAAGGTCCGCTGAGACTTCTGTCCTCCAAAGGTCAGTAATTTTAATAACATAAATTGGGTACAGGCAACAACTTATTTACTATGGTTAGAAATGCCATTGCGTGTTGTGCCACATAAAATGACTGTATTATTATATGTCTGTAGACAGTCACTTGAGGCTTGACCACCTCGTAAAAACAATCTCAGGAGTTTCAGAAGCGTACTCGTGCAACCTATGAGCTCTGCTACCTACTGGACGCTAAAAAATTACCCCACACAATAGTCAGCTCGGACATGGTGAAAAAAACTCCGCAATGCCGGCGCATCTGTGCGAGGAAAGGGGAAAGACGCCTTTGCATACAATCACAGTGAAAAGTGACATGTTTCACTTGTGGCAGCATAGGTTGCACTAAATTAATCCACCCGGCTACCAGTGAGTGACCTATGACTTTTGACGACAGAGATGCTGCTCGCCACCAGAAACTGCTCAAGTCAAAGCCCAGACCGTGAGAAAGCTCCTCGCCACAAGAAATCCTATAAGCAATGGTGCGCCGGTGCCTTTGCCGCTACCAGGCCTTGTTTGGGTGCTGAGCTGCCAAGTGCCAGGAGTCTGTATTAATGCCGGGACTGGGGCGGGGGTGATATGCACGAAACAAAACAAGCCCCCATCAGCTCGGGTCCGGCGGTATTTCCAGCCCGTCCAGAGGCTGCTTCCGCCCAGTGTCTGAGCGCAGCTGCCGCGTGACTCCGCCGAGCCACAGCACACTGCGTGCTTTACGGTACATCGCGCTCATCAATCGTCATTAGCAGCTGTCTCCTCACGGTGACTGCCTGTTTGTCATCACCCTGGGTGGAGGGGGGCGCGTGCTGCGAGTGTTCATGAGTTAAGCTTCAGACAGTCTGGAGTCCAGCAGCCTCTTCTCTCGGCGAGCGTCAAGAGCGCGGCCTGTGTCCGTGCCCTGAGCAAGAGCTGTGCAGGGGGAGCCGTCACCCACCTCCTACGCCGCCAGAACACCTGTATATACCCACAGTAGGGCTGGGCGAGGGCGGGGTAACTGCAGAGCACACGCAATTGGGAACACTGAAGTCCCTAAAACTCTTAGGCCCACATGCATCATTGTGTCTTTTTGCATTTCTTAATTTGCGTAAAATAAGGAATCGCAAATTAAGAAATGCAAAATGATATGCATCAATATTTTCGGTATTCTTGTGGGATTCGGTAAAAATCGCATTTTTTACCGAATCCCAAAGAAATACCGATTTCTTAACTTAATTTTCGCAATTTCCATTGATTCCTATGGGCCAAAAGGCCCATAGGAGTCAATGGAAATTGCGAGTGGCACTTAGAAAATTTCATGGGTGCAGGGGGGGGTCCAAAGGACCCCCCCATGCACCCCTGAAATGTACTTTTCAGCATAAGTTACATACACACATGTCCTAAGGACATGTGTGTGTGTAACTTTACAGTTTAAAAAATGCATTTTTGTGCATATTTAATCAATTTCGCAATTTACCACGAAGTTGAACTTCGTGGTAATTTGCACTTCCAATTTTTAAAAAAGCATATTTTTCTATAATGATGCATAGCATTTAAGAAATCGCACAATTGCGATTTCTTAAATGCTAATGCAATTTTAGAAATCGTAAAAAAGATGCGACTTCTAAAATGGCATGATGCATCCCAACAAGCACTTTTGCATTCGCAAACGGCCGATTTTAAGGAATCGCACCGTCTGCGACTGCAAAAATGCTTGATGCATGTGGGCCATAATAACTTGCACAGTGTTGCATGCTTTCATTTAATGTGTCACAGTTTTGGTGTAGCCGCTTTCGTCTTCTGCAATACAAAAGTAATGCCTCGTTTATATAGCAATTGTAATTAATAAATTGAATTTATATAACGCTTACTATACCCTGGCCAGGCGTCGAAGCGTTTTTCAGCATGTAGCACGCTTCTCCGGAACCCTTCTGTCATAGTTTTCTTTCTGCAGACTGGTTGCAACGCCACAGTTCAGTTAAACTAGAAAATGGCGGTAGTGCTCGATAACCACAAAGATTAAAGGTGCTTTTCAGAACTTACTAAAAGAGGGGGACCAGGGCTTTAAGTGGGATTAAAAAATTGAGAAGTCTCAAAGAGGTGTGGTCGATGTAATTAGGGCGTAGCTTAACCACTTGGATGCTAAGGCATGTTCATGGGGTCTATGTAATTTCCATTGAAACCAATGGAAACTCCGAAGGGGTTAAAACACGTAAACAACAAATCTGTGCTTAGCACAGTGTGCCACCCGACTGGTAATTTGATGCTTATATCATTGCATCTAGATATATAATACAACAAGTATCATTACACCTCCTACAAGCCAGGCCTATTGGCTTTGTCAATGGTTGTTAGTTGCAGAAGACAAATAATCTAGAACTATGGCTTCGTTGTTTAGAATATTGAAAATGCTCAATTCTGAAATGATGAGACAGTGAAAGAAATATAACTAGTCTCTTTGAAGTTAAATCAAAGCAGTGAATTGTGGTACTGCTGCAGAGTTATGATTTTTTTTATCCTGAGGGCGAGGATGAAAATGGAGAGCCCGAAAGGTACCTATGTCAGCACCTTCTTTTTAGAACTGTTGTGCTGAGCACCGGCAGGACTCGGCCCACTTAAAGCCCTGAGAGTTATTCATTATTCTTCATTGGCTGCCCTGCTACCCCAAAATTATTTCATTTTAGGGTGCCAGGGCAGCATGCATTATAATGAATATTTAGTCAAATGAGTACATGTTATGATCTGTCAAGTCAACAGAAAGGTTGGTGACCTGTAGCATACACAGAAATGCAAAGCTCCTCAGAGACTAATTTCTAAGTGACCCCAAATTAGTTCTCATACACATCCTCCAGTGGGCTCTCCCTTCAGCACCCCTATGAAGCGGCTTCTGGATGGAGGAAGCGATTCATATGTTTTTTGGGACATAGCCAGTTTGCTGTATACAGACTGGGGTCTTAAGCTCTATAATCAGGGATCTCAAATCTTTTCTGTAATAAGAGCTACTTATGATCAAAGAAAATCATCCTGAACTAATAATGATATTAGTGTTGTTATAGTGACCACACCAGGCACGATTACATTAGTAGCCACAGTATTAGAGATTACTAGACATGATCAGCTCTGTGCATCCGGCAAGGTATCCAGCAGTAATGTAAAAAAGGTTTTCTCCGTTTAGAATGCATTTACATAGAAAATACCCAATAGATAAAACTTGAATGCCCTTGGCACCAAGGTAATACTTTCGGTAAGCTTTAAATCTATGTTTTGGTAATTTAAATACTTTTCTCCAAACATCAGCTTATGAGTTCGTAAAATGTACACATTTTCGTCTTGAATCCACAATTTTGCTATACATATATTTTTTCAGCCAAGCAAAAGTTTCCAATTTAATAGGCTGGGCTGGACAGAGGAGAGCTGTTAGCGATAACCTGGAGAGCTACCAGTAGCTCACAAGCTACTCAGTGCAACTATATAAAAGTTACAATACAATATTCTAGGGGGAGATCTACAGACGCCCTTGTAAATTATAGTCAGCCAACGTAACCTAGGATGTCCTCCTGAATGCAGAATGCTTTGTGGGAATGTGTGCTTTTGCAGCCCTTGTCTTCTTCCTGTCTAAAACACACACACATCATGTCAAACAATCAAACGTGTCTAAACTGTGCGTGAATAGATTTTTTATATATTTTTTTTTTATTTAATGCGATTTTATATAGCGCGAACATTACCCGAAGGTGTCAGAGCGCTTTACATAAAAAACAGTTGCGATACATAAGGACTTAGGATTACATGCGTTACATAAAAGATACAAACAGAAACAAATTGCAAATGTACAAGTTATAAAGTCACACAAGGAAGAGTTATTCAAGGAAGGGATACAAATGGATATACTCTAAGAGTCACATAGGAATGGTAGAGTACAAAGGTCTACTGCATATACTAGTGATTAGAGTTATCTCTATATACATAGGGAAGGGATACGAATGGATATACTCTAAGAGTCACATAGGAATGGTAGAGAGTACAAAGGTCTACTGCATATACTAGTGATTAGAGTTCTCTATATTCATATATATACAAATAGTTGATTTTCCAAGGTCAAGACCCAAAAAACCAGGAGAGCAGATTTCTATTAAGTGGGGTCGGAGGTGGGACGCAGTCACAACACCAAGGGAGGGTGGGAGGGATACAAGGGTATGGAGAAAAGGCAAATCAGAAAAAGGAAGAAACATTGAAGGATCGTCAAGGGGGAAACGAGGGAAAAGGGGAAAGGACGAGTGAATGGACAAGATGGCGGGTCAGGGTCCAGAGAAAAGCTGCCGATGAACAGCAGCAAAATGGCGGGCAGGGCAAAAGAAAAAACTTAAAGAAGTCCATGAGAGTGACCCAGTGAATATGAGTTAGAGTGCCAGGAGAAGTCCGGGCGGTACATAGTTCAGAGATCAAAGTCAGGAAGGGAGAGGAGCCGTGTAGGCTCGGATCCACTGGAGTAACTTCGAAGACAATCAGCCGGTCATGGCTCCCTCGCCTCCATACCTGGGAAAAGTTCACTGGTTCCTCGCTCCTGCCTGGCTGCAGCAGCACTTTGTTTGACTACAACAGAAGTTGTTGGAGAGGGGGCATACAGGGTTTGAAGGGCTGAAAGAAGGCTGGGCTCAGCTGTCCTTACGCCTCCAGTCCCGGAAGCGGGGGCTGTGTGCTTAGACTCCTGGGTGTGGGGCACCTCTGCGCCCCTCGATCCGTGGCGGGACAGGCCGCTTCGATGAAGAGTGTTCTCTGGGGTGGGTGAGGGCCTCCAACTGCTACACAGTGCACCCCCATTATGCCAACGACAGGGGTCCCCCGGTGGTAGCAGCAAGGAGCATGCTGTGCAGGGAATCTGCTGCAAGATGGGATGTCTGCGCACGTTATCAGATATAGATGCCGGATCAGGGGAGGGAGAAACTTCACATGAGCTTTTTTCCTCATGTTTTGTCACGGAGCTGGATCATGCAACCAGCCCCAGTCCAAAACGAGTTTTTCTTGCGCAGCCTTAAAAGTAGGCGCAACAAGAGGCTCATTTGATAGCCCGGGACATGAAAAGTCAAGCAATGTATACAACCCGACTGGAGCTGGACCCTCGACCAGATCACTTGCCTTCTTGACAAATACTGGATCCAGTGAGCCAGGAGGGACAAGCAACGTGGTCCTGGAAAGTAAGCTTCATGTATGCCAGAGGCTGGCACTGACCCTGAAGAGTTGTGTGCAGAAACCCTCTGTATTGTTCGCTGGACTGTCTGCAGAACCCCCCTTCAGTCACAGCTACCCTGATCAAGCTACAGTCTTCCAGCCACAAGCTCAATAGAGACACAGAAAAGCTGCCCACCAAAGACCTGTGCACATGAGCAGATCACATAGACAGACTCAGCTTGGATAGCATGTGGTTGCAAACCAGAGTAGGCTTGTAGAAGAAGCCCTAAAACAGTTAGTGCCCCTAACCGTAGCGTAAATTCCAGTACCCTCATTTTGCAAGGTGTCTAGTGTGGGTTGCACCACCGCTCAGTGGTGCTGGAAAAGTGTCCCCTTCCACACCTCGCAACCATCGTGGCAGGCCAGACTGTGCAGCGGTCCAGCAGTTTGTTCCTATTGGGTGGATTCTGAGATCGTGGATGTAAAGGGGAGGTCAATATATCACTGTTGTCTTATCTGGGTAATATTTACAAATCTTGGTTTAGGTTAGGCAGACTTCTGGAGGGCATGACTAAAGACTCAAGAGTAATGGACATGTGGTGCTAATGCTTATGGCGCTGAACCTACAAAGATCCCAGATTTAGCATCCTCTTAATGCTACTAGATTTTTTCAGCTGTAGCCAGTAACTCCAAATCGGCAGCTATTTTTAGTTTTTGGGTCATCATGACTTTAACAGGAGGACATTGCTGGACACCGCAGGGCACTTCAAACGTTTTGACGATGACAAACAAATTCAGAGCTATTGGTCCCAGTAGCCCTGGATGACCTCGGACTCCAACTGTGAGGAGCAAGGAGGCCTTTGTTATCAAGAGTGTAGGAGACCATAAATACTAGGGTTACCGGTAGAAGTGGGGACTTTCATGCAGCTTTTATATCAATTTATATTTGTCTTTGTCCAAGAAAAAATGAAAGTTCTATCAAGACAAACATTAAAAACAAAAAATGACAAAGAGACGAAAATGGAACAGAGCCGAATTGTAACATCAAATTATTTTTCCCCGTGGCAGTGAACTTTTGTATGACTAGGCACCTCCAGAGAGTCCCATATTGAAAACTTTCAGCATCCTGGACAGATCCACATGTTTCTGGGTGATAGAGTCTCACAGGAAAACAGTGCCAAATTATATCCTATAACAGATGTTTGTTTCAATTAAATAAACAGTAGAATGAACCATAAACTAGTGCCATTAACCACGAACAGGGACAAAGCAAAGAAGAAATGTCCCTTACTGAATCTGTAACAGTACGGCATAGAGATGTATGACTTCCACTTTTACTGCATATAATGCATGCTAGAAAGCTTACCAAAGAGTTATTCCTTTTTTTGTTTTTAAAAATATTAATGTCAACTGGACATTTTGTGTGATGGGGTGATAATTTCTATCTCTGTCAAACACATAAGATTATGGTCAGTAGGGAGCATGCAGCCTAATCTTTATTTTTTTTTAATGCAGATTTTATATAGCACACTCGACCCGATGGTATTGGACCGCTTTACATGAGCACCGGTCACGTTACACATTCAGTCACGGGGAGATTAAGTGATTTGCCCAGAATCACAGGATGTGGATGCGACCCGTGACTTGAACCCTGGTTTCCAGCACCAACGTTGGCAATCTAGAAGACTGACCATATCTTCTCCTCTCTTTGACATCAATGGGTCGCCCCAACAACTTTAGGATCAAAGAACTCTGTTGTCTGTACAACATTTGCATCCTTGGACCTTTTAACAAAGGCACTATTGTAGACCCTCGTGCATGGATCACAGAAGGCAGATCACAGATGACTGAATTTTGTCCAATGGCACGGTCTCATGTAAACATGGAGGAGCATTGCAAATAGAGAACAGGGGTCACTGAACTCCAGGATTTATGGACTTGGGACCTTTCAGTGAAGTTCTCATATTTACAGTAGCAAACTAAATAAATACAACATAGAATACAAACAAATCCTCTGGGACAGATAGTGGACAAAACTGTAAACAGAGATACTGCCAAGACATGCTGCATAAAGTTGAAAACTGCATCATTTTGTGTGCAACCCGTTACATTTATACTGCATTGTTATGCTTAAACAAAATGAATAAATGGAGCCGTCTCATAGAAAACTATTAACCAAAACAGGATACAGTCACTTCCAATTCTGACGTTATGCCATTTTGACACTAAAGAAGGACTAAAAGTGAAAAGATGTAGCAGGCAGTATCATGTTTATGCAGAACACACCTCTAGTGGGTAACGGAAGGGTCGACTGGCAGCTACAACTATCAAGGGTGTTAAGCAAATGTTCTGGAGCATAGGTACGCAACTACAGAATAGCAACAGGCAGTTGAGTTGTCAAGAAGTTCCAAAATGCTCTGTTTACAAGTTTCCAAACAAGTGTAAGAAGTCAACAAAAACTGGCACAAATCACGGCAATCAATTAGTTAATCCTGTTCCAAGTGTTATATCTTCTCACAAACATGTTCGTCATTGATTGGTCCAGCCTCCTCAAGTCTACAAATCGTAGCATGCAAGAACCATCAAGTACTGCAACTTGGGGACCACAAGTAATTCAAAAATCCAAATCCACCATGTAGGTTTAAAGAACTCAGGGGTCATCAGCAAATCCAAGACTTCCTTACATATAATCAGAGGGCATTTCGGCACAACGGATGATCTGTGATCCGAGATAGACGTGCCTCTCCAACCTCATCAGTCTTACGATCTACCGCTGTAAGAATTTCCCTCTGTCAAACCCCACCAAGGAGGTCCACAACACAAGAGCTGCATTTAAAGCGAACGATTCTTTAAACATTCTGTCAATGTAGTTAACACAGCTTCCTCCTCTTTATGTTGCTTTCAGTCAGTCTTACCACTACTAGTCCCATGCACCCTATTTCACTGATTTATACAGTGGTAAAGCACCTGGACCTCATTGGTAAGACCCAAAAAATGTGCAGTAAGTGTGAAAAACATGCCGTCAGCCTGATCAGCATGAGACGAAATAACCACATAACTCTGTTTTTGAATTAAGATTCACAGTCTCTCTCTTTCTCTCTGTCCTTAGAATATCAAGCTCAACATTAATTTTTTCAGGAGTGACAGCTTCTATCTGGATCTCTTTCCAGAGCATCTAAGGACAAAACCTTCTCTTATCTCATCTGTTTGAGCTATACCTGAAAGAAGAATATTTTTCTATTATTTTACCCTAACACCTCATCTTCACCTATCCCAGCTATCTATTAGTATGTATCGCTTGTTTAGATGCAAAGTGCCTAAATAACCAATTAGTGTTAATTTGTTGGTACAAAACAAAAACAATACATGAATTCATTCACACATACTGATTATTAATACTGGACTGTGGAAACCGGCATCTTTCAAAAGAAGTGCATTGACCTAATAATATATTTTTAGCAAATGTGCTCTTCATATTCAGAAGTGAAACATATTGAAGACTGCGCAGTGAGACTTTGTGGCACTCCAGAGGTCCTTGGACTACAGTCTTGAAGCGGATGACCAGACCATTCCCAGAGAATGGGAGCACTCCACAGATAAGTTACATGGGAATTGTAATGTTACATTTTAGGATTCAACAAGAAGCTAATTACTTTTCTATCAAATACTACCCTTCAGATTGCAAATGAAGCAATCTAATTTTGTATCGGCATTCTGATATGTAAACACCAAATTGAAATTAATATTGGTGAATAGTTAAACAAGCCACTAAGCTTAAGTGCACTTCTGAGTATTTGTGAGTAGTTGTTGCAAATCAACTATTTAGGTAAATGTGTCGGAGGTCCTGTGAAAATTACTGCTTATACCTCAGGGACATGGGCTGGTAGCGGCTAGGTAGTCAAGGAGGTTTACTGCAGCCTACACAATAAGCATAAAACACGGCACCCTTTGCACGGTCACTTGAGGTTTAAGTTTGCTGTTGCTAAGTTTGCTTATGTGGTTTGGTTTGACACAAATAGCTTTAGTGGGCTGGGAGAACTCATGGCATCAATTCTTCAAAAGAGTACAGAAAGAGGAAGTACTGAAAGAGAGTGGGCCTAGGTTCAGCTCCCCTCAGCCATTACTTTTCATTTGGTTTTGAATGACAGCCATTGCTGTGGTGGGCTCTACATCAGGGCCATGGCAAGTGAAGGATGATTAGTTTCTCACATTTGTGTTCCCTTTAGGTTTTCGGGGATAGTATACCAATTAGACTACAGAAGCTGCATGACTGTTCTTTTTAATTGAGAACTAATGTCTGTCCTTTACAGGGCCGGACTGTGAACGCAAACCAGCCCTGGCAATTAAGTCTGAACGGCTACAGGGGGGGTGTTGGGAACTCTGCTGCTGCTTTTGGTACAGGGGGGCGATATTGCAGCACTGCTGCAAAACCAGCCCCCTGTACCAACAAGCATTTACAATGCAATGGTTTTGCCTTTGTTAAAGTTCGAGCTATTGGCATTGCTCTTGACACTCTGAAGCTCCACTCTGAAGCTCCACTCTGCACTCTGAAGCTCCACTCTGCACTCTGAAGCTCCACTCTGCACTCTGAAGCTCCACTCTGAAGCTCCACTCTGAAGCTCCACTCTGAAGCTCCACTCTGAAGCTCCACTCTGAAGCTCCACTCTGAAGCTCCACTCTGCACTCTGAATCTGCACTCTGAAGCTCCACTCTGCACTCTGAAGCTCCACTCTGCACTCTGAAGCTCCACTCTGCACTCTGAAGCTCCACTCTGAATATGCACTCTGAAGCTCCACTCTGAAGCTCCACTCTGAAGCTCCACTCTGAAGCTCCACTCTGAAGCTCCACTCTGAAGCTCCACTCTGAAGCTCCACTCTGAAGCTCCACTCTGAAGCTCCACTCTGAAGCTCCACTCTGAAGCTCCACTCTGAAGCTCCACTCTGAAGCTCCACTCTGAAGCTTCCACCATCATGGTATCATTAACCAGTGGACCGGAAGCATGCATGGCTCCTGCCCCTGGCAGAGCCGTGGCACCCCGTCTTTGCCTTAGCTCACCTCCAAAAAACAACCCCAACACACTTTGGATGCAACTGTCCAATCAATATCCACTGCCTTAATGCCAATCGCCAAGGAGGCCCGGCCCTGGGAGACAACCCCTTATGAAACCTCTTGCCTTACTCTCCTCTCCTCCTGAAGGCCAGGGCAATAGAAACAGAGAGGTAAACCAACCGTCTCCACCTACGGTGGCCCCATGTGTTCAGCTACCATCCTAGCAGGTGAGCAACACTAGGATGCTGTACACTCTGTCGCCCTGCGTGTGACGTTGCCAGCTGCATCTATACCGGTCTTTAAATGATACGCTGCACCTTCCCCACAATAAAAAATATACACACATATATAGTTTGACAAGCATACGGGGCCTTCAAAGGGGACGTGCAGTGAAGGGAAGAAAGTAAACAGTTTTGTTTACCTTCTCCTGCATCAGTGACAATCACCACAAATAGACGTTCTAAAATATTGCTGTTTGATGACGTCTGCTTGGGTTTTTGCGGCATATTGTGACAACACTGATTGTACTGACCCATATAAAAGCCAACAAATCTCTTTAATACCTTGATATACAGGGTTGGCTACCTGTCTTAGGGACTACCACTGCATTATGCTCGCAGGAAGTAGGTGGGGAAATGAGGCATGAGAAATGTGTATGGTAGGCAATGAAGAAAACCCCATCTACAAATGCACAGTCCTTTTCCTTTGTTCCAGTGGTTGGACATTGTTCGTTGTACCCCCCGCACTGACTCTTGACAAACTGTTTCTTGTTCGCCCCGCGCACAATTCCCAAGGGTCTCACTGTTGGATTCTGGGAAATGAAGTCCCTCTACACAACGGGACTCAACGCAGGTGTGGAAATTGGCTGAAAGGGGGAGGAGCGTACCTGCTCCAACAAGGTACATGGGGGTTGAACTCACCACTATGCTGTGAATGCACAGTTGGGACGCTTTGGGCGCTGAGGAAGGCAGTGGTCTGCCGAAATGCATTCGCCAGTTTTTTCATTAAAGTTGCTTCCAACTGTATCCTCCTGGGTCTCTGCCTCGTTCCTTTGGAGGGAGTTTTGTGTTCATATATATATATGTGTGTGTGTGTGTGTGTGTGTGTGTGTGTGTGTGTGTGTGTGTGTGTGTGTGTGTACGTGTGTGTGTGTGTGTACGTGTGTGTGTGTGTGTGTGTGTGTGTGTACGTGTGTGTGTGTACGTGTGTACGTGTGTGTGTGTACGTGTGTGTGTGTGTGTGTACGTGTGTGTGTACGTGTGTGTGTGTGTGTGTGTGTGTGTGTGTGTATATGTGGATTCTGTATGGCGAGAACCTAACCAAAAGGCAGCACAGCTCTGTACAGTGTCAAAGGCAAGCAGTCACTATTCCAAAATGACAGCCTTTTTGGCAACCCGAGATCAGCATCTGACAACAGATCACTCCCATGTCCTTCCACAAAACGGATGCCAATGGAAAAACTCCGAGAACATGTGATCCACAACATTTGGAACAGTTTGAACCGGATTTGTAGACAACAAAAAAAGATTGTTCTAAGCTCAAAAGGAAACTCAAGAATGTCCTATGCCAGGCCTTCTCTGGACTCACTCCTGGACCTTCTGACCCCTGGATTTGTGTCAGCTGAGCCGAACTTCCCTACCAACTCTGGGACAATCTCAGTCGATGTCAACAAAGAGGCTACTTATATCCGCCACTTACAACAGGAGCTTCAAGGCAGTCTTCCAGAAACTGAGCTTATGTGCTTTTCTCAAAGGGGGGGCTTTGAGGGTATCGGGTGTGTTTCTGCAACGCTAAATCTGATCCACTCCTTAAAAAGAGCAGCAATGGCGATTCTGCCAGAAACCTCTGGCCACCATGGGGACATCAAAACACAATGCAGTTTCGTGATGCATGCACTGCACAAGCAGTAGACAACAGTTTACACCTGCTGTTTGTAGACACCCCAGGGGGCTGGACAGAATAGCATGCGAGGCCCGCCCTGTAGACTGCACTCTGTAGCAATCTCTAATGCAAGATTACTGATGGAACAGTTTGTGCCTCAGTTATACGGACAGTGATTTTCAAGAACAGCTTATCCAGCACAAAGCACCACGCAACAAACTGGTGCCGCCTCACAGCTCTGCTCTTTATAACACAGACACATCACGTTAGACAAAGCAGGTCTCACTTTCAATCAGCTGTTTTTTCGCCAACATCTGGGAATGGCCTCCAGAGTCGTTAACCAAAGTTTGTATTGCCTGCAGCGTCGAAAATGGTCTAGAAAGATGGTTTTAGAAAAAGGCACATCGCCACTGAGTGGCTGTCAGAACCTGGTGAGCCTGGTAGAACATGGTGGGGTCAATGCGGTTCCCAGTAAACCAAAGTCACAACTGGTCCTAACCGGTACTGCCTTGGCTGCACAAGTAGAGGGGTGGAATAATCTGCAGGAATTCAATATGGACGCCTGCGCTCATGCATTCCAAGTATTTTTGCTAAAACAAAGGTGTACTTGCTGCATGGCTTCACAGAGGTGTCCGGAATACCCTATGTGGTACCAAATTTGGGGCACTTGAATTTTTTGGAACTCACAATTGGCTCATTACAAGCTACAACCATTAAAATTCGCCACACAGCCCCGAAAACGCGAGCCTCCTATTCGCCTACGTGAACACACAATCACTGAAATTAAAATGTAAAACTGCCGGCCCTCTCTATCCTAGAACACCCGTATGCTACCAAAAAAGTGCCGTTATACTAGTAATATACGTGCATCACCTCTTCTGAAAAGTGCTGGTACTCTCAAATTATAGAAGTGCCTGCCTGTCCATCGTAAGCAATGTGTGTTACTAACACTGCCGCTGCAGGGTGTAAATACTACACATGGTTTTTCCCTGTAGGGTGTCAGAAGATAAGTCTGTTGTACTATCCCGTGTACAAGTTACTGCTGGTGCTGTCTTACAAGAAACCCTGCTGCTGCCCCTGTGAAAGCTTGAACTGTAGATGTGTGCTAGTCTGCACTTGTACAGCGCTCTCGACGCAGCAGCAAGAGAAACATCTGGAGAGAGGAAGCCAGCTCCCAACAAGCAAACAGCACTTAACCCGGGACATAGGGCAGCAACGAGCCAGGTCACTGCCCTCTGTCCTTGGGACAGACAGAGAGCCGCCTGCACTTGGAAAGCCCTTCCAACCTACTGGGAACAAGAGCGAGTGGTCTTAGGTTACGAATGTTCTTAGGTCTGACAAAGAACGTATAATGCAAGCCTTTGCCTACTTGAGACACGATGCTCTATTAGAGACGGGCCCATGTGGAACAGCAGGGCTGAAAGAGGCACGCCAAGCGCGTGAGCTTACCCCATGGTCCTGCCTTCGGAAGCAGCCGGACCAGCTTGCAGCTCTGCCCAACTTTCTTTTCCTGAAGTCTCGAAGAGCCGCTGCGAGCGAAGTGAAAGCGAGTCACTTCCTGAAACAGCACGCCCGCCTCCGCGAGCTCCGAAGGGGTGGCCTCTGCCTGTCGTGACATCAAGGCAGACAGGGCGCACCTCGCCGCTGCCGAGGCTGCCTCATGGTGGGAGGCCGTCTTAAAGGAACATTGTCATTTCCACCGAGGTCAGTATCTGCAGGAACACACTGATGCTTCAGTATGAAGAAAGAAACCTTTGTTTAATTTCCCACACCAGGAAACAAGCGGGAGGGGGAGCAAGGGAGGTGCCGGCAATGCCGGAACAGAATCGGGGGCGTTCCCGGCGTCGCGTGACGTCGGCAAAAGCCAAAGAATGTCGGGAACGCCCCCGAATCTGGTCCGGCATTGACGGACAGGCCCCTCGTCCAATGGCTAGGCTCCATTTATGGAGCCAGCCAATCAATGACGAGGGCCGAACCAAAGCCACACTACAGAACTCATCAGGATTTCGCCTGCGCGAAAAGCTGCGCAGAGCGCAGCTTTTGCCAGGCAAAACCTAAAAACGGCCCCCACCCTTCTGGCCCACTGGTAAAACGCCCAGTGCCCGCTACGGCCAGTCCAGCCCTGATCCTTTAATGTAGTTACGCTGCAGACAAGACAACATTAAGTGCTGCTTTTTGTCTAAGAAGGGCTTGATGCTTGGATACCTTTCTAACCACTTTATAAGAATCAAAGGTCAGGTTTAGCCCCTGAAAGAAGGAAGTTCCCTTCAAGGTACAAAAGTTTTGTGGATGGCTACTGTCTGTTTTTTATGGCCCCCACCAAACTTGTAAAATGGTTTGGTTTTTAAAAAAAACCCTCTAAACATGAGTTTTCTCACAGGGTGTTGTGGGTCATTATTATTTTGGGTCCCTCACTTCCAGGGTTTTCCTGGTGGTGATGGACAGAAAAAAAAACATCAGACCGATCACTCTAAATCAGATGTCTTCAAACAAAGCTTTGAGACCCCCAACCCAAAATATATTATGAAGTCTGGCCCCCTGCCAAAACTTATGGAAAGTCTTAGGTAAGTGGGAGGGGTAGGGCGGAGTACAGGGGGTGCGAATTATGAGATAATATCAGGGGCACTTTTTCAGTAGATCACACTCCACACTAAATGTAAGACATATAAAAGAGCAAACACAAAGAACAGAACTAGCAAAAAACGCTACTCCCATTAATTGAGGTCCTCATGCTCTTGGGTCCCAATGCAACGGAGCCTTCTGCACTGAGGGTAGCCATGGCCCTGAATAGTAGGCTGTCCTGTCTACCTCCTTCACTACTTCCCCACCACATCTGGCCATCACTCTATTATTGAAACAAAGTGTCTGTCCTTTCAGTAAAAATGAGTGCCTATGTGTGGCCAACCTCGTCCCTAATGCTCTCCCGGTGTCATAATATAAAGTAAGACAGTCTTAATTTTGGTGCAGTGGGCCTTTCACACTCGTGGGCCCCAGTGCCACTTCACTTGATTCACTAATGAGACCTACTGCCTTGCGAAGGTGAAAGCCTTCTTTGCCCCTTGTTAAAGTCCTTTTCTCAATCCTCCTTTCTGCCATCCCCCTGAATCCTAATACTAAGGTGTCTCCTCTTCTCTTGTTATCCCCGCTCTTGGGCCATTGGTCCGATGCTGAAAACAATGGCACAGCAAGGGTGCACTGAGCCCTAATGCATGGGGGAAAAAGTAAAGCAGCCATAATATGGGTTTAGTTGGGCCCTCACACCCCTGGGTCCTGGTTTCACTCCAACTGCAACACCAATGATACCTCACCTCTGCCCATTCCACTGGACATTATTTCTAGGCCTGAGACCCCAAGCAGAATGTCTGCCCCTTTAGTTTTGAAAAAAGGGGGGACATATCCATATCCCCCCCGTTAGGTGCAATCTGGGCCCCAAATGTTAAGGAAAATAGCTTCTCACCCCTTAGTGCTAGTACCACGCCCATTATCGGAGTGCAGAAGCCTGTTAAACAATTGTCCAAGTGCCAATGCACCCACTTTACTAATGATAGTGATGGCCTTTTATGAAAATAAATGATCCCGCATTAGTCAGCACATGGGTATCTCTCTGAGGGAGAGGAAGCGGTCTCATTTATAAATGGAAAAATTAAATTCCACATAGTGCCGCCTCCTCTCGTCCATCTCTTTGACGCTATCCATGGATTTCACTCCTTTCCTCTTTCTCCTGGGCTATTACCCAGAAACCCCAGGGATCTGCACAATCAGACCTCTGAATATGAACCTTTTGGCCTCCTCCCTCCCATCCTCTTGACTCATATGAAACATCTGCACGTAAACAGAAGCCAAAGTTGGCATGGTGTATAAGGACTAAGTTGCCCATGTGTTTTTAATTTTACAAAAAAACGTTCCCATGCTTTCTGTTAAAACAACCATCCTACATTTGTTAATGGGAACCTGGAGGTACATCTGTGTGAGTAAAGTTAATTTATGGAGCCACTCGAAGCATCATGATGACAAAAATGATTTTTTAGAGGTAATATAAGGATGCTGAGTTTTGGAAGGTGTCCTTTAAGTGGGCTTATAAAAAATGTCTGCACTAGGTACTGTCTGGTTAGGTATTGCAGTTATTTATTCTTCAAAAGCACTTGTTTTATCTTATACAGGGCCACTGGAAATATGTGATTCTGCAGCATTGGCATTTTCGCATAATTATGGATTTGCCATATGATCCACCACCTGCAGTGAATCTGCAGAGTTAAACAAAAACATTTGTGTCTAGATCAAACGGATCAAAAGTTACTAACAATGTGGTGACATGTTTGCACACAGTGGAAGCCCTTCTCAAAGGGTTACTGGTCATCTTTCAATTGTTTATTTCTATATTTGGCTGCTAAATTGGTACTAACGAAGTGAAATCTTTACCCAGACAGTATATGTATGTGAAAAAACGTCTAAATAATGAAGTAATACTAACAAACAAGCATTTACAATGCAACGGTCTCGCCTTTGCAAAAGTTAGAGCTATTGGAATTGTAAATGACAGCATTATTTATGTGTTTGTTTTGAAAACAGACAAATAAATGGCATTGTCCTTTACAATGCCAATAGCTTAACCTGTTCTAATTGCACTATCAAATAGCTACTTAGCATCAGCAAGCATTGTACAATAGGTCCTTGGCAGAGTCACTCAGCAGTGGCGTCCCTCTCAACATTTCAGGGTTGCTATATTTTTGGGATAGCTCCTAATATCACTACTTTTAGTCTGCTACCCAAAATCCCATTGTTGCATACATGAATATGTGCGTGTGTGTGTGTGTATATATATATTCACTGAAAAAACCATAGGTTATAGACCATATATAGTTAGGAATTAGCATTTACAAAACCTTATTTTACTCACACAAAACCATTGAAATTCGCATATATAGTTAGTTGCACTAACTATATATCGCGCACCCGCAATCCACTGCTGATCATGTCACATATTACATCATTCATGACATGGTCAGTGACATCACTGATGACATCTCAAATGACATCACTGATGACATCACTGATGACATCTCAAATGACATCACTGATGACATCTCAAATGACATCACTGATGACATCACTGATGACATCACTGATGACATCTCAAATGACATCACTGATGACATCTCAAATGACATCACTGATGACATCACTGATGACATATCATTTGACATTACTGATCACATCACTGATGACATCATTCATGTGATAATACGATGAACCTCTTCAGACTCTAATATAACCTTAGATACACTCAGTGTAAACAGACACTCACAGACTGTCACTCATCCATGTAGTTACTCACACACCTAGTCAGTCATGCAAAGAATCAATCACACCTCCATTTCCTCAACTATACAGTTATACACACCTTACTTATTCAAACATATACTAACACATATTTACTCTCTTATACAATCCCTGATACAAGTTCACAATGATCCATACAGCCACTCACACATTCACTGGCTCTTATGCACAGTTATTTATATATGTCAACTCTCACATGTACTGTGTTTTACATATGTACTTACTTTGACATGTAGCACTGAGATATCCATTCACTCACCAATACACTCATGCACACAGTCAACCGCCCATACAGCTGTTTCCACATGCACTTTTGAACCCATACATCTAGTGAATCAACTGCTCACACATCTATGCACAGAGTCATACACCTCCCAGCCACCCAAACACACACTCAGTCTCCCATACAAATACTTGGGCAACCAATCAATAACCCATATAGTTACTCATATAGCTACTGATCAACACATGCAGCAGTTTACAGAACAACAGACATAATGATGCACAAATTAAGACAGTTTAGTCACTAACCCATGCACTCAGTGAGACACATTTAATCACTCACTCATACAGTCAGTCATGCACCTACTAAATCCTTCATCCAGACACTTATACATCCACTCATTCTTCAATATGTAAGACAAATTTTAACTTTACAGAAACATACAGTCACTGGATGTTGTCATCAGTGATGTCATCAGTGATGTAATTTGAGATGTCATCAGTGATGTCATCAGTGATGTCACTGACCATGTCATGAATGATGTAATATGTGACATGATCAGCAGTGGATTGCGGGTGCGCGATATATAGTTAGTGCAACTAACTATATATGCGAATTTCAATGGTTTTGTGTGAGTAAAATAAGGTTTTGTAAATGCTAATTCCTAACTGTATCTGGTCTATAACCTATGGTTTTTTCTGTGAATTTTCAAGGTTTAGTAAATGCTAATTCTTAACTATATATGGTCTATAACCTATGGTTTTTTCAGTGAATTTCAATGGTTTTTTAATAGCAAATATCAAAAACTGTAAAATGTATTCTTCTTTTAAAGGAAAAATATATTTTATATGTATTTAATATAATTTTTTTATGTATATACATTTTTTGAGGGAACGAATTTATCAACTATCATGCTGAAGAAGAGTGTGGGGAAAAAAAAACAAAGAGGAGGACTAAGAGGAAAGAACAATCAGTTCAAAAATACAATTGCTTTAAAGCATGAAGTGCTTTTCCACACATATACATTTAAATAACCCATATTAGAACATACAAAATATCTACAGAGGAGACGGTGTACATTGAATTTTAGACTCTTCATTGGTACCTACATGTTGGTACTTACATCACCCACACAACACAACAGCTCTATTCAGAGCTACCCTACCTCAAAGCACTCTAAAATATTATTTTAATATTTCCCTTGGTTTTCCCCTTGTTACGCTTTCCGGAAAGCTACCCGGTGCGCGGACCGGGCGCTAACCGTGCGAAAATTTGGGGAAAAAAAGTGTTGGTTTTTTTTACATATATGGGCCTCCTCAGCCACCCTCAGAAAACCTAGGGGGTCAGGATATGTCTCCCGTGCCCCCTTATACCCATTCCCAACATTGTTTATCCTCCATCTTGTGACTAAATTCGTCCGAAACACAAGATGGCGGACTCCCGTTACGCTACCGGTGAGCTACCCGGTTCGCGTACCGGGTAGCGCTTCCACCGCGAAAAATCGAAAAAAATGTCTTTTATTTTTTTGCCCCGCGGGGCCCTTTAATAGCCCCCACATCAATCCTAGGGGGTCAGGAGGGGTCTACCTTGCCCCCTTTCATTCATTTCCCCCTTCGTTTATTTCCACCTCTTGTCTCTCGATCCTACCGAGAGACAAGATGGCGGCCGCTTCGGACTGTTTAGAATGTTGACAGTCACCGGAGAGCCAATCAGCTTCTCCTCGCGAAGTTCCGTTACGCGTCTGGTACGCGAACCGGGGCGCTAACCGGGACGCTGTCACAGATATATATTTTTTTTTTTAACGTTAATTTCTCAAAATCCACTGGAGCACATATCTTGAAACCTAGCAAAGGCACATCGGGCAAACAGTCTCTACAATTTTGCCAAGTTTAATAGAAATCCATTCAGCCGTTCGAGCTAAAAGTGAGTCCAACCGCCCTATGGAAAACTCAATGTTAAAAATACGTTTTGGGACCCCCCCTTTTTTCTCAGCCCCCGCTTGACGAACCCCCCCACAAACTTTCAGGGGGCGCTCAGAAACAAAATGTGCAATTTTCCTGAAAATTTCAGCCAATTCCGTCCATCAACGCCAAAGTTATTCAACATAGAATTTTCAGAAATCCCTATTCAAAAAAATCCTAACTATATACCAGTAGGTAATATATATATATATATATATATATAACATTTCTATGGCAAAATGAAACCCCTAATTTTGTTCCTTTTCAAATTAAATGTATTAAGTGTTACCACTTTATTCCAATCAAGATGACTTCAGGTGTGCCATACTTTTGTCATAAGTAAGACTGTTAGCGTTCTAGTTGTTCTTTAGAACACTCTGGGACATTCTGTCATTGGGCTATAGTTGGGCTACATCTGGCTGATATTTGGGCTACATTTGGGCTCTTTTGTCTCTGGTGGCCATCTTGGGAGACTGCATATCAGAATTTTTTTAATGAAATATAAGAGGATTTGAGAAGTCACTCAAAATGTGCCCTAATTTTTCTTTCTTCAGCACTAATCATAATTTCTATGGCAAAATGAACCCCCTCATTTTGTTCCTTTGCAAATTAAATGTTTTAAGTGTTAACACTTTATTCCAATCAAGATGACTTCAGGTGTGCCATACTTTTGTCATAAGTAAGACTGTTAGCGCTCTAGTTGTTCTTTAGAACACTCTGGGACATTCTGTCACTGGGCTATAGTTGGGCTACATCTGGCTGATATTTGGGCTACATTTGTTTTTTTTTGTCTCTGGTGGCCATCTTTGGGCTACATTGGGCTACATTTGGGCTCTAATATATATATAGCCCAATGTAGCCCAATTTATATTTTTCAAAGTTAATTTTCGTAAAAACCACTGGAGCATATATCTTGAGACATAGCAAAGGCACATCGGGCTACCAGTCCCTACAATTTTGCCAAGTTTTGTGGAAATCCATTTAGCCGTTCGAGCTAAAAGTGAGTCCAACCGCCCTATGGAAAACTCAATGTTAAAAACACGTTTTGGGACCACCCTTTTTTTTGGGCCCCCGCTTGACGAAACCCCCCCAAACTTTCAGGGGACGCTCAGAAACAAAATGTGCCATTTTCCTGAAAATTTCAGCCAATTCCGTCCATCAACGCCAAAGTTATTCAACATAGAATTTTCAGAAATCCCTATTCAAAAAAATCCTAACTATATATACCTACTGGCGACTGCCAGTAGGTTATATATATATATATATATATATATATATATATATATATATATATATATATATATATATATATATATATATATATATATATATATATATATATATATATATATATATATATATATATATATATATATATATATATATTGTTGATATGCAATGTCCATTTTGTCCATCAAACTCGTAATACTGTCACTCGATCAGTTTATTATTGATATTTGAACCGCAGAAAGGGGGGGGGGGGAATAAAGTGCGTTCTCCTCAGAAACAAATTTTTTTTCTACCCAGCCTACTGCGTTTTATACTTTCGAAAACTTTGATTTAAAAATTCGGAAAGGTGTTAGGAATTTGATTGAGTAACTCTGGCGAGGAGCAGGTTGTGGTTACTACTTTACAAACTGTTTTTTTAAAATAAGGCGGAGGCCAAACTGATTTCGCCCCTTCCCTCCAATTTAGTGTGTGGAGTGGGAAATGGACACGTATTTTCCCCCATTCCTTGCTTTGTTCATGCAATACTTTTTGGCATTTGGTAGAGCGCCACACTTTTGAATAACTCCACTCTAGAGGTTTTAAAACTGACCTGCATTGAAATAAACTCTGTGAAAAAGAACATTGAAAAACTATTTGTCAACATTTTTGAAGAATTGTTTATTAAATGCAAAGAGTCGGTCAACTAGGGGTGGGAAAATGTCCGCTCTCAATCCAAAATACCTATATAACGGGTTATTTCCTTTTGTTTTGTTGTTTTTTCATGGGAGCATTTTATATGTCCTAACATCATCGGGACAAAGCCGTGGCTTCTTTGCTTTCTGGCATTTTTTTCTTTACCTTTGAGCATTAACTAAATGGCTCAGTGGGTTGAGCGTCTACTGCCACGACCCGGGTGCAACCTGCAGGGCACAAATTAAAATTCGGAGGACCTGGTGGCCATTTTTACGATGTCGGTAAACCGAGTACACGTCCGTTGGCTGGAAACAACTCTCTGTCAAATTCCAGTTTGTTGTTGCGCACTTCATAAATGCAATGCACACTGATGCAGTCAACATGCTGTGTTAGCACTACAAAGTGAAATAGATTTTTTTTTTTTAAACTCTGGTATCATAAACACAAAACTGTTTCTAGGAAAGGGAGATTAAGATGGCGTAAAATTAGTAGACAAACAAATGCTCAGATTTTCATAAAAACCGAAATCAATAACAGTAAAAAACAAAACAAAATAAATATGTAATTTGTCTACACTTTAGAAGTCTGCAAACTTTTACAAAGACACGTGTGCTCCCACCTTGGCACAGTTTCCTTAATATGTGCTCTGCCTTGTAAAATGGCCAGGTTTCGCCTCACAGCTGCAGCACACTCGCTCCATTTGACTCCTGTTTCTGCTGTTCCCGGAGATGGCTATGGATGGGGCAGCCACTGATGGGGCGCCGTCCCCCCATTATTCAGGACGGCCAAATGTATTAAAAAATGCTAAGCGAGGAGGCATTTCTGTGAAATGAAGCAAGAGGGGAAGCATGTTAACTTTTCACCCTTCTCTGCAGCTAATGAATAAAATGCCTCGGAAAGGGCTCGGGGGTCACTGTTAATATTCTGCACCTGGAAAAAAGCTGAGAATGTGGTTTTCAGCATTTTTACGTGGTGCAACTGCTCATCTCGGCGTGTCAGGGATAAGCTGGACGGGTTTCTGTTTCCCAAGGAAAATGGCTCGCAGTACTGACGGGGAGTATTGTTAAGCAGGCAGCGGGGAGCAGAACTACCTCACCTGGGGGTTCAGCAAACAGAAGGAAAAACAAGTCAAGTCCCGGGCCGGCAGCCAATCACGACGCGGCCGGGGAATGACGTCACGGGGGTGTCCCAGGCCGGTAGCCAATAACAGCGCGGCCCGGGAAATGACATCACGGGGGTGTCCCGGGCCGGCAGCCAATCACAGCACGGCCCGGGACACACGGCAACAAGGGGCGGGACTTAAAAGAGTCAGAAACGCCCACGATTCGCGTTCTGACCGGGAAAGAGTGATGGACAACCGTGTCTTCCAATGGCTAGCCTCCATTTATGGAGCTAGCCAATGGAAGAAGGGGCGGTTTCAAGTCCCCACTATTGAGATTACATTAGATTTCGCCCTGGGCGGAGCAACTGCTACGCAGTTGCAACGCCAGGGCGAAACCTAAAAAGTGCCATGTTATACTGCATAATTTGCCTTTTCACGCTGCATGATTTAGTAAAACATGTCGCATAATTTGGTGCTCCACTGACACATAATTCTAATTTCCCTGCTCACATACACAAATTCATTGTGGGGCAGCCTATCTTAGAAAGCAATGTGAGTATGTAAGGCATTATTCAAACATTTTATTACACATTGTATGTCACATGCGCGGACCTTAGAGCACTAGAAGTAATAAAGTGTCTATTATGCACTGCCCCAAACAGGATTCAGTTCTCGGACACTCTTGTCTAACTTACAGACATCTGCAGTGACATCAGTAACAAAGATTCATAATGGGAACGAGTGCATTTCCCATCAATTAGTTTAATGCACATTTATTTTACAACTTATTTGACACTGTTAGGTGTGTGCATTACTTTAAATGCAGTGGCTGTGAACGTGAAATACAACAAAATACTTATATCATATTTTGTTGTTTTAAGATAAGCCATTGACCCTGCCACCCCAGGGCTCAGGATCACATCTGCCATACTTCGACTGTCATGGAAATGAAGACTTCCTGGAAATGCAAATCGCGCTTCCAGGACATCTTCATTCATAAGTACTTACTGAGGCATTTCACCCCCTGGCAATGCTGCCATGGACACATGGGCGCACCCCCCCCCCAGTTTGAAGTCCTCTGCTCTAAATAGAGTGGGCAGTGTGATGGCTTTACTCCGATGACCTCTACTCTGTGGGACTGTCTGAGGTAACTTTCTGTCAATGGAACCAAGGAGGCTCTGTTGGCGGAAAGTTGATGGTTCACCCATCTCAATGAGGCAGGTGGGCCGTCCGTTTGGAGGACCGGGTACTCAGCTGACTTTGTGGCAGAGTACCTTGTCTACCAAACTCTTAAATCAACCTAAAAGTAATATAATCTGCGATAAGGCCAAGAAGCAGGTCTTCTGATTAAAACACACTACATGCCCTCACATTCCATGAGCTACATTTTCAAGGAATTTGACTTACTTTCTGCTGGGGAGTGGATTGTTATCACCTTCCAATAAGAGTACTGTGCCTTTTTTGGGAGAGCAATGCTATTCCTTTCCCGCCTCTATTTTTATGGGGGTTTAAGCGAATCAGCCACCTGTATTCCCTTTGCATTCAGATTCCATACGATGCTCACTCCCACACCCCTGTTTATGAGAGGCACAAATAAAATGCAAATTTAAGAAGAGAACAGATTAATTCAGAACATCTACTAATTAAGACTCTACTGACAGTCCCCCATAGGAATAATAACGGCGAACCTAGGTGGTTTGACAGCTGTTGTTCAGGGGCAAATAAGGCTCTTCGCAAAGCATTAAACTCCAAACCAAGGAACCAAGTAGATGTACGGTCCGCCAGGCAAGCCTACAAAATAGCTATAGGGATAAGGAAGGCCACCATGATAGAGGAACATTGGAATGAACTCTCAGTTTCCGCTGCTGTGGGAAACAGTGCAACTTTTTGGCCCGCTGTAAGGAAGATGCGGGACATGGGGAAACATTTGTCACCAATCAGCTGCACTATCTCAAGTCAGAATTGGGAGCAACATTTTTCCAAAATATATGCTAATCCTGCTGCTCCCATAGAAGACCATAACTATGACAAACTGAGCCCACTGGATATAACCCTGGGGGAGGTCGTTCTGGCCATCAACCAAAGCCTGGGGAATAAGGCGCCAGGGCCAGATGGCTTCCCAATTGACTTAATCAAACACAAACCAGAATTTTGGGGGCCTATTCTGGTGAATGTTTTCAACAGCGTATCGACGGGCGCCATCCCTGCCACCTGGTCAACAAGCACAATAGTGCCTATTTACAAAAAAGGTGAAAGATCTGACCCTGCAAACTATAGGCCCATCTCACTCTTAGACAACACCCTGAAAATCTTGGGCCGGGTGTTGTATAACAGAGTGAATGATTGGGCCGAAGAAACAGGGGTGCTGGACAGATGTCAGATGGGACAACAGAACAATGCCTGAATCTCAATCTTATAATAGGCAAATATACCATAGCCAAGGCCTCTCCTATCTACCTAGCCTTAATGGACTTGTCGTCCGCATTCGACCTAGTGAATAGGTCGAAGTTGTGGGCGACACTCCTTTCCTATGGCCTTGATGAACCTTTGGTACACTTCCTAGCCTACCTACACGCGGACACTAAAGCCCAGGTACGAATTGGAATGGAGGGTGAAATCTCGGGGGCAATTAAGGTAGAAAGAGGCGTCCGACAGGGGTGCGTTTTAGCACCCCTGCTGTTCATCATCTACATAAACGGACTAAGTGACTCCTTGAAAAAAACAACAACGGATGTCCCGAAAATCCAAGGGAACCTGCTACCCGCACTCCTCTACGCAGATGATGCGGTGATCATGGGCCTAACACCGAATGCTCTCCGCGCCCTGGTCAAGAGCTTTGCACATTTTATGGGGAACCTGGACTTGAAGGTGAATTTTTAAAAATCATTTATCATGACATGTGGGCCAGGGGCCAAACAACTCAACTCCATTTCGATTGGACAAGAGAAGTTACACTCTACCAAATTATTCCCCTACTTAGGCATGGCCTTTGCTGCGAACGGCCTGTGGAGTGGGCATCTTGCCCACGCCACAGGCAAGTTCTCAAAGGCCATAAATTCAATCCTTGCCTTGCCGCGGCCAAAAAGGTCAGAAACAACTGAGGCAATCGTGAAAATTTATAAATTGCAATGTGTCCCGGTTGCAACCTATGGCGCAGAAATTTGGGGGATAGTGAGCCCATCTAGCCTGCAGACAGAAGAAAACCGGTTATGTAGAAAACTTTTAGGAGCTCCAATATCCTCTTCTGGGTATATCTGCCATGCCGAGCTCAACCTGCCCTACATAACCGATTTCATCGCCACGCGACCTGCAATATTCTGGTTGTCCATTTGGGCCAATGAACGTGCTACCTTAACACAGGAAATTGTGTCCGAATGTTTAAACTGTGACAAAGGTATGAGCATTCCGTGGCTTCGGGCAACAAAGGAAAGCCTAGATAGCATTGGCAAAACTCATCTTTTTGATGACCCTTCCCAGATTAGGAGCACGGACAAAAAGGACACACAAATCGAACTCTATGCCCTCTTTAGGGAGAAGAGGTTGGAGATAGAACTACAAAAACAAACTGTCAAATCATACGTGACCAACATAAACAATGACCTATCTCCACAACAAATACCTCTATACCTAAGACTCCCCATGACCAACTGGGAAAGGTCACTTTTATTTCGCCTAAGAGCTGGATCTATAAAATACTCACTTTCCTTTCCCATGGGCCATAGCACGATGAATTTTGGACATGAGCTTGGCCCTTGCCCCTGCGATGGACACAGTAGACAAAATGACTTGCATTTCTTCTTTCATTGTAAATTGTTTATGAAATATATTAAATGGTTTTTAGCCCCATATTTTAAAAAACAAAGACCAGTTTCCCTAATTCAATCACATCTTATGCTTTTAAAATTAGAAAATGATGAACTGATTTTCCGCGCTAGTTCATTTCTGAAAGTCATCTTTCATGCACGGAAATCTATGGAATCTCCCTGAAACGCTCACGTGCCTAAAACGCCTCCCTTGCATTAGCACTTTAGCTAATTGGAATGCACATTGGAATGCACTTTAATAATCTGACTTTGATTGTTTATTTTAATATTTGAAAACTAATTGCAGTTTTTAATTATTCATGGAAATTGTGTGAATTATTTTTAAACATGTATTTTTTATGTAATATGTGACTTTTATGGATTTCTTGCAATCCGAATAAAGTTTTCTTTGAATTGAATTGAATTGAGAGTCATGGGCAGGTAGCAGGTGAGCTATGCTTACACCCAAGCATCCAAATTGCATTTGATCTGTTGGGTCTAGAAGCGCTCGGTCCTCTCCTACCTCTGGGGACCAAGGGGTGCTGGGATGTAGAAGTGCAACGTAACAAATGATGACATCACAATCTCCAGAGGTAACACCTAGACAGAAATACTTCACTGAGGTCATACTTGGTGTATCATGATGGATGTTAGGTCTCACGAATAATCAGACTTTCCCCTCCAGTTATGACAGCGGATGAATAGCTCAAACACAAATCAGGTTTTCCACATGTTCCGCCATTGCTTCACACACTCGTCTCTGTACTGTTTATGTAAACACTAGCCAAGAAAAGGGATTTTTCTGACTCTTCTTCAGGCAGGAGGCTGACAGGGCTAAAAAGCCACGTCTGCAAACAGCCCTCTGAGGAATGTTAACTGTCTAGGAGGTAGACTTGACCATTACTTACAGCAGATCGCAGCAAAGGAAAGTACAGCGTGTAGGCTTTACGAGCACACAAGACATACAGCATACACAGCTGTGGTATTTCCTGTTAGAGCATCTCTTCAGATAGTGCAGGTACGAGCAGCAGCTGGGGGGAGAAGCATAACACTGTCTCAGGGCCAAATTATTCCCAAAAATACACCTAAGGATTAACTGTTTATCAAGCCTTCTTAGACTATTTAGAATTCCCCTTTGAATACAGATTTAATATGATCGTCTGCAGATTTTTTTCTAAAGGACTCCACATTTAAGACAAAGCTACCAATTCGTGAGGGATAAATGAAGTAGTAGTAGGGCACAATAACGCTTATTGTAGTAGAGCGGGGTAGGACCATGTATTGCTGGGAAGGTACATTTTTAGGTCTCGCCTGTCAATGCGCATGCGCATTGAGCAGAGCGAGACTATAGGGGCTTAAACAGAGCTTATCTAGACTGGCGATTTGATGCAGTGCATGTGTACTTTTAACTCAATGCGCAAGCGCAATTAGTTAAAATGCGCATGCACAGCATCAAATCGTCAGCTTCGTGCCGCCAGCAGCTCTTCCTGCTCCGCCCCCTGCTGCATCAAAGGCTTTGCGCTCTGCCTCAGCCCAGCCATTCTCCTCCCCTAATTACCCCCTGCTGCATCAAAGGCTTTTTCACGGCCGGCCAGCCGTGCTTTCAGTTTCACGGCCGGTCTTCTTTTTTTTTTTTCATTAATTGAATGCGCTCACAGCTGCAAAGGTCTGCGCCCTGCCCTCCGTCACTGGTAATCTCCCCATCTCTTGCCCACAACGAATGGATAACCAAAATGTATAAAACCGCCTCATGAGTGCTGCAAAGCACACGGCCCCCCTCCCCTCCGAAAAACTTTAAGAAATCCAGGAATGCTGCTGATTTCATCTCAGTCGTTAAGTCAAAACATAAATAAAAAAAGTGTCATTTACAATACCAATCCCGCAAACTTTCCTAATGCGAGACCTATTGCATTTCCAATGCTTGTTGGAAATGGGGCTGACTCTTTGCTTTCAAGTATCCTGACCTCTATTTTAAAATGAGCCGTTTCTTGCTGTGACTCCCCAGCAAAGGTCATCCATTTCAATATATTTAAATGAAAAGTAGAAGCAGACACCTCAAAGTAAGCGGTCTCTTTTGCAAGTCTAATCAATCAATCACGGAATTGTAAGCGTGCTACTCACCCGTGAGGGTCTCAAGGCGCCTGTGGGGGGCGCAGATCCGTCCAACCGAAGAGCCACTTCTTGAGGGTCTTCTTGTGGGAAAATGATTGTCCGCCTGCTCTGGCTGTGGATGCGGGGGGTTTCGGCCAGTGCGAGGTTGGCAGATCGGAGGTTTCTTTTGGGTATTTGGAAGATTATTCTGTCGTTGAGGAATTTGGGTCCGTTGTTGTGTAGGCATTTGTAAGCATGAGTGAAGATTTTGAAGGTGATTCTGTTCTCCACGGGGAGCCAGTGGACTCTCCGCAGGTGTTGGCTGATGTGTTCGTTCCAGGGGATGCCAAGGATGAGTCTGGCTGCGGTGTTCTGTATAGTCTGAAGTTTGCGGAGAAGGGATTTGTTGATGCCGGAGTAGAGAGCGTTTCCATAGTCCAGTCTGCTGGTGATGACTAAGTGGGTTACTGTCTTCCTTGATTCCAGGGGGATACATGGGAAGATCTTTCGAAGGATGCGCAGGGTGTTGAAGCAGCTGGAGATGACAGTGTTGACCTGTCGGTTCATGGTGAGTGAGGAGTCAAGTACGATGCTGAGGTTTTTGGCATGGTCAGAGGGTGTAGGTGAGCTTCCGAGGGCGGTGGTCCACGAGGTGTTGGCTCATGCTGAAGGGGTTGTTCCGAGGACGAGGACTTCTGTCTTCTTGGCGTTGAGTTTTAGGCAGCTGTTGGTCATCCAGACTGCAACGTCTTGCATTCCTTTCTGGAAGTTGAGTTTTGAGGTGGTGGGGTCTCTGGTGAGGGAGAGGATGAGCTGGGTGTCGTCAGCGTAGGATACGATGTTTAGGTCATGTTATCTGATGATGGCTGCAAGGGGGGCTATGTAGATGTTGAAGAGGGTCGGGCTCAGTGATGACCCCTGAGGGACTCTGCAGGAGATTTCCATGGGGGCAGAGAGGAAGGGTGATAGTCTCATCCTTTGGCTTCTTCCGGTGAGGAACGATCGGATCCAGTCCAGGGCGGTTCCTTGTATGTTAGCTTCGTGTAGTCTGGAGACTAGAGTGCAGTGAAAGACTGTGTTGAAAGCAGCAGACAGGTTGAGGAGGATGAGGGCTGCGGAGTGGCCTTGGTCCGGGAGGGTGCGGATGTTATCTGTTGCGGCGAGTAGGGCGGTCTCGTTGATGTGGTTGCTCTGGAATCCGGATGGGGATGGGTCGAGGATGGCGTTCTCTTAGATGAACTGCGTCAGTTCCCTGTTGACTGCTTTCTCAGCTACTTTGGCTGCAAAGGGGAGGAGCAAGATGGGCTGGTAGTTCTTGAGGTCGGTGGGATCGGCCGTGGGCTTCTTGAGCAGAGGCCTGACTTCTGCACGCTTCCAGCTGTCTGAGAAAGTGCCTGTTGTGAAGGTGGTGTTGATAGTACATTGTAGTTCAGGTGCAATGGTGTCCGCGGCTCTGTGGTAGATGTGTTGGGGTCATGGGTCGGTGGGGGGTCCCGCGTGGATGCCTTTCATGGTCGTGGCGGAGTCCCCGGTCTTGATTGGAGTCCAGTCGGTGATGGTGGGCTGGCTGGTGCCTCTTGGTGGGGCTGGCTGTGGCGTCTTGCGGGAGGTCGATAAAGTTGTCGTAGAGTGTTCTGATCTTGAGGTGGAAGTAGGTCCCAAGCTTCTCGCAGAGGTCTTGGGATGGGGTCATGTCTGTGGCTTTACTGCGTGAGTTAGTGAATTCCTGAATGACAGTGAAGAGTTCCTTGGAGTTGGTGGCGTTGTTGAGGAATTTGTTGTGGATGAAGATCCTTTTGGTTGTTCAGATTTTGTTGTGGTACTCAGTCATAGCATCCTTGCAGGCAGAGTAGTTGTCGGTTGTCTTGGTGTTCCTCCAGGTCTTCTGCAGGCGTCTGCAGGTGCGTCTTGCTTCTTGGAGATTGGTGGTGAACCTAGCGGCTTTCCTGGGGTGTTTGCCAGGGTTTCGTAGCGGGGTGAGCTCGTCCGCACAGTTGGAAATCCAGGTGTGGAGTCCTCTGGCTGTGGTGTTTGCGTCGGATACCCAGGTGGGGGTTGTCTTGGGTGAGGGTTAAGTTCAGTTGCTCGTTGGTGACCTTGCTCCAGTTGCTTCGCGGTGGGTGGTTTCGGTGCCTTGGGTTTGTCGACAGTGAAGTGCACGCAGTGGTGGTCGGTCCATGGTGGTTACGTTGTGTGGTTGAAGCAGACGCTGTTGCCTGCGGCGAAGATGGGGTCGAGGGTGTGTCCTGCTGTGTGTTGGTGTGGTGACGAGTTGGTTGAGTCCGATGTCGGCGAGGTTGTCCCAGAGGGTGTTGGAGTTGGGGCCACTGGGGTAGTCGAGGTGGAAGTTGAGGTCTTCGATGAGTTTGTAGCTCACTGATGCGATCGCGTGGGGTGCGATGAAGTCTGTGATGGTGGTGGCGAAGGGTGTTCGGGGTCCAGGGGGGTTTGTAGACGAGGGTTCCTCGGAGAGTGGTGTTAGGGCTAGTCCGGATCTGGAAGCGCAGATGTTCGGCGGCTGGGAATGTTTCGCTGGGGGTGGTGAGGCAGAGGGTGCTCTTGTGGGCGATGGCGAGGCCCCCCCACCTGGGTTGTTGGGACGGTCCTTCCTCTGGATCTTGTATCCGTTTGGGATGGCGGTGTTGATGTCAGGGGTAGAGGCGGCGTTGGTCCAGGTCTCCATGAAGAAGGGTAGGTCAGGCAAGAGAGAGTCGAGTAGGTTCCAGATTTCTGTGGCATGTTTGTGTAAGGAGCGCACGTTGAGGAGGATGCATCTTAGGGTGTCGTCGGCCCTGGTGTCTCTGGTTCCCGGGGTCGGGGTGTGGAGGATAGTCTGGCGGCAGTGGTGGTCGAGGTCGGCGAGGCATGTTGGCAGTCTTAGTCTTCCGGGATGGAGTGCGAGGAGTGCGGCGTTGTCGTAGTGGCGGGCTGTCGTGGATCCAGGATTCCTGGCCCTGGTCGCAGATGGGCGCAGACGGGCTTGCCTTAGGCGCACCTACAGCGCGCCAGTGGTGCGCCTGCGCAGCAGGCGCCACTAAGTAGGGGAGGGAGCGAGACTAGAGGTAGGGGGCAAGGGCTGTGTCGGGGGAGGGGCTGCAGGGGCAGCAGCGGAGGAAAACTAGCTGTAAGCAAAATGTAAGAATTCAACAGAAATAACTTTCCACGAAAATTAAATAATTAAATGACTCAGGAGAAATGTGGGGTTGAAATAGTAACCTTGAGGCTGGAGCTAGCTGCCGGCGCAAACCCTTCTCAGGGGAGGGCTTGTGACTGCAGCGAAGGTGCAGAGCTGCTGGGGAGAGTGCTGGCCTAGACCAGAGGTCTAAAAGACTGCGGGCTCTGGCAGGGGGGTCACTGCGATGGTCCAGGTGGCGCCCAAGGTCACCATTGACTCTTTTGGAGGAACAATCAATGGAAATCTTGAATAAGGGACATGGTGCTCCCATCTGCTCTCCACAGCTACAGCAATACCCTGGGCACAAGGGTGCACTCGCCTCTCCTGTCCAATGTTTCAGCCGCCATGTTACATGCAGCCTTTAGGACACAGAAACAAAAAAAAAAGAGTTGAAGATTAAGCTAAACTAGTGTAAAGGTTGTGTAAAAGCCCAGTAGTGCACCTCCAGTCACCATCAATGTTCTGTATCAAATTAATGCATCATGATAAAGTGGTAGCCACCGGCACTGCGACAGGGCACTTCCTGCGGCGGGACAGGTAGCCCCACTAGGGCTGGGAGACTACTGATTCAGGGAACAAGCTAACAAAACTGGGAACTTTAAAACATGAACGCTACTGACCAACAGTCTCCAAAACAAGCTATTACACCACAGTTAACTGGCACTGGGTTATGTAAGTAACTGTGCCTCTGCTAGTCATAAACTTACGAATGACCAACAAGACTCTGGGACACAGACGCACTTACGGTGTGGTGTAGAATATATTACTGACACCGGGTCAGGCCTCACCTGACAACAAGGCGGGAAATAAACTGAGGCAGATACTGGTAATACTGATTTTGAAAAGTAGGGGCTTCTGCTAGCAAGATAAACTTGCCAAACGCAGGGAATATATATCATTTGAGAAAAAGCATAGCCAAGTAGAAAATATAACGTATGTGCAGGCAAACCAAACTGAAACTATACAATTACAGTGTGTCAAATTATCATGCGTAACAATTTTATTTTTTAATCACAAAAAATATATTTTATTATGTGATTTATCGCAAATCAGACAACAATAAATAGTATCATAAACAGTATAATTTGATATAGTGTCCTATATTGCACTGGGTATGTACAATAATATACTTTAGATAATGTATTTTTACATTCTTTTCCATTTGTTTTTCACTTGTAAAGATGAACATTATAATCATTTATGAAAACCATCCGATGATTAATAAAAAGATCCACAAAGTGAATAGCTGAGATGAGCAAGAAGGCTGGCGGTAGGTTCACACTACGCACGTTTCGGCTGGAATACCTTCATCAGGAGACCGTCACAACATTCACGAACCAATGTCATGTCAAATGTCAAAGGTTCTTATATAGCACCTTATCACCGCAAGGTCTCAAGGCGCTTGCTTTGGGAACCCGTCCTGGCTTTTCCCTGTGAGATAACCCCTACTGGGCATCCCCAAGGTGAAAGCCAGGCATCCCGCCGCACGGGGGCCGTAGTGGAGATTAAGCAAGCTATTGCCCAGAGTTGCAGAGTGTGAACCCGTGGTTCGAGTAGGCACCGAAGCGAGAATTATCGAGTCCGTGGACATTTGGGCTCAAGACCCTGCCGCGTCGGGAATTGAACCCTGGTCCCGGGTCTGACCTCTGCTTCAGGGTCTGCCTCCTCTAACCAGTGAGCCACACTTCTCACAAAAACCAAGGATGCATCTTAAAACTTTGAGAAGTGTCTGACTTACGATGTAGTAACCAATAAGATAGAAGTACTTTCAATATATGTGTAAGCCCACACACTGGGAAGATCCGCCCGTATTAAAGGTACTAGGGATTTGGCTCGTTCTCACTGTCAAGTACCTCAAGTAATGCAATGTCGGTGGAGAAAAATATAGATATTGACTTTCATTAATGCAGGAATAATGTGGAACTTCAGCAGTTCCTTAGATTTAAAGGATAAACTAGATGGCGCAGTGGCGTCTATGATGATTCGGCCATAGATCATCAGCCCTGCGTATGGAATAAAGTATATTATGGTATATACCCAGTGCAATATAGGACACGTTATCAAATTATACTGTTGGTATTTATAATACTATTTACTGTTGTCTAATTTGCGATAAATCACATAAAATATATTATTTGTGATAAAAAATAACAAAATTGTTACGCATGATAATTTGATACACTGTAATTGTATACTTTGATTTTAGTTTGCCTGCACATATGTTATATTTCCTACTTGCCTAGGCTTTTTCTTAAAAGATACTGGTAATCCACTACCGCTACAACTAGGCCAGGGATATTCATTCACCGGGACAGTAAAAATACTGGGACTGGGTGACCGGCACCCTGGGACAGTAAAAATAAATATACAGGGATGGGAATACCCTTACTCACAGCAGACCCGGGGGTACGCGGACAGTAGGACATGGGACCGGCCCACCAATAAGACTACACTGGTACAGGGAAACCCCTGCAGATAAATAGGAGTACACCGAAAGCAGGATAGAAAAGGCGCTACCAATAAGCCACGAGCACCCAAGCTGGGGCCATGAACAGACTGTCCCTCGAACAGAAAATCACTTGTTTTGGGAATGGGTGGATTCAGAATGAGGCAGAGAGACATACATTGTCACAGAGACAATCAAAGGTCAATGTTGCAAGAGATATAAAAACAGTGGGACAAGTAAACTCCGACATTGCAACACTGAAGACACTTGGACTAGGAGCACAAAATGACAGAAAGAAAACCATGGACGCGTAATGCACTTACACTGAACAGGGACAGAGACAGGCACTTAATACAGGGACAAGAAACACAACAACAAAGCAACAATCAATACCCTGATAGGAAAGTGTACATACTGGGGTGCCCTTGACCCATCATGGTAACTCGGACAGGGACATATTGACATTGGGGCATGCAGTATGGGACAGACATTGACATGTGGGCCCTGCGACAGAGATACATATCCATTAGGACATGGTAACACCCCCCACTGGGAAAGCGATGCCAGCTCGTTATTAAAGGGAGTACACCGGAAACAGAGGTACAATGCGGGAGGCCCGCGGTCCCTGCAGGGGACCCCATAGGAGGGCAAACCCCGTAGTAGTGCGCAGGGAACCGCAGGCCCGCCTTGGGGAGGGTGGGTGGGCGGGGCCGGACATCCAGGCCACCCCCCCCTTTTGGCTGTACTGATATGGGGCGCACTTCCTCCTTGGCGCCCTCTTTGCTGCTGCCCCTTGTCCCCGTCGGTCGCTCCTGGCTGTCCTCGCCAGCCTAGTCTCAGGCCCCGAGCCCCCTCCTCTCCCTCACTTCCCCCCATGACGCCGGACGCGAGGCCCGCAATTTTACTCCCCTCCAAGGAGGTAAGGGATCATCTACGCCTCCCCCCCTGAGCCCCGTCCTCGGTATATCCGAGTCGACAGGGCTCCGTGGTTTACCACGGGGGAGCCTTTGATCCGAGTTTGGTATTGTGGGGACTAAGGCGTTTGCGTGCGTGCGTGGGTACGGGCGGCGAGTTATGGCGCCATTGGGAAGGGGATGTGTCGAGTAAATGGGGTGACCTGTTTTAAGGCGGGGCAGCGGCGGGTTTAAAGGCGAGGCAGTGGCGGGGAGCGTCGTGTGGGTCCGCCGCCATTGTCCGCGTGGGAATATAGATTTAGTAAACAAGAGTAGCGTCTTAGGACGCACGCGACCAGTCGTAGCCGAGTGTAGGGCGGAGGTCAACTCGAGACGAGTATTTATTGGCGGTGATCGTTCGGTGCATTTAATAACGAGGCGATCATCGTGTGCCAGTCGCAATGTTGAGGCAGTTTTGTATGTGCGAGTTCTGGTAGGTGAGGATGGCCGAGGGGTCTAAGGCGCTGCGTTCAGGGCATGGTTTACTCTGGAGGCGTGGGTTCGGATCCCACTTTGTGGCCGGTCGCATTTGTTGTTGCGAGTTCTAAGTGGCGGGGGGTCGTCGGGGGGGCCGTATGCTCCGCCGCGTGGGGCCCGCCACCAAAATCGCCGCGTGGGGCCCGCCACCAAAATCACCGCGTGGGGCCCGCCTCCGTCACCGAAATCAGATTGGTGTTGGTGAGGCGCATGTACAATAACGGAAAGGTTTGCCCCGCTGCAACAGTACAGGGCGAACTGCAGTTAGATCACGCGGGCCTCATGCTGCTCGCCGTGTGGGCTCCGCCGCCGTCATCAATTTCAATGATGACCGGTCGCCATTGTTTGTGGGAGTTCTCTGTGGCCTGGGTCGTGGGCCCGCATGCTGATCGCCGTGTGGGAACGCCGCCGCCACCTACTAGATATGGTGGTGTTGAGGCGCGCGCTCAGTTGCAATGTTTTTCCGCCGTGTGGGGCCCGTCGCCACCATCAACTTCAATATGGTAGTGTTGAGGCGCGCAACCAGTCAGAAGGGTTATCCGCCGTCTGGGTCCCGCCGCCGCCATCAAGCCATCAACGAAAAATATGGTGGTGGTGATGCGCGCGACGAGAAGGGTAGAGTGGCCTCGATCAATTACCCGCCACTGGCTGCATATACAATGGTCTTGCAAACGGCCGCCAAATTTGTTGATTTCACCGTCTGGGTCCCGCCGCCGCCATCAAGCCATCAACATAAATATGGTGGTGGTGATGAGCGCGACGAGAAGGGTAGAGTGGCCTCGATGAATTACCCGCCACTGGCTGCAAATACAATGGGTCGCAAACCGCCGCCAAATTTGTCGACTTGATCAACGAGGGCGATTTACATATGCGCTGATCTCCGTGTGGGGTCCGCCGCCACCGGCCGCATTTGAAGGGCCAGCATCGTCGGGGAGTCACGGGCGGCGAGGCAACCCCCTCCCCCTTTTAGCAGCGTGGTCAGGGCAAACAGCGGCGCTGCAGTGCGCTTTGCCAAGCGGGGGTTGTGTGCATGGGCTGGTACAGCTCCTGCTGCTCCTCGCTGGTGTTGCCTCAGTCTCTGCTCCCACTCAGGAGGAGGGGCGGGGCGTCTCGGCGCTTCGCAAATGGCACCCTCGGTGTGCCGGGGGAAAGGCAGCAAAACTAAAGCCAAACGTTGGTGAGGTCCGTGTCCTGACTCTCACTGCTGGGACAGCTCCGGCTACTGCTGCTCCTCGCTGGGGTTGCCGCAGTCTCTGCTCCCACTCAGGGGGAGGGGCGGGGCGTCTCGGCGCTTCGCAAATGGCACCCTCGGTGTGCCGGGGGAAAGGCAGCAAAACTAAAAGCCAAACGTTGGGGAGGTCCGTGTCCTGACTCTCACTGCTCCTGGGGGCGTGGGGCTCAGATGGGCAGCTGGGTGCGTCTCTGTGGATTCGCGGTGGTCAGCAAATCAGCGTGGGTCTGGAGATGGGACCGCGCTGGTCTGACTGTGGTCATCTGGTCAGGGGCACCATCTGGTCAGGGGGCATCAGGCTCCAGGTAGCACAGCCTCGCTCCGGACAAGCCAGATACGAGTCCCAGCCCCTTAGATGACCGCCACCCCCTAGTTCTCCCTGGACTGCTTCTACCTCCACTCCACGAATTTGGTTCACCGCTTCGAACTGCGGCAGGTCCAATTCACTTTCATCCTCCTGAGGTCGATAAACTGACAACAATTCCGTGGTAACTATACACATGCAGCTGTTTAACATCAACACGCTGCAAGCAGTGGGCGTGCAATTTTGCTTTGCACATGCCTGCTACTGGAGGGCGTGTCTGTTAGAGGTAGAGGAGCAGGACAGGGGTGGGGGAGGGCAAGGTTGGGGACCGCAGGCAGCGGCTGCTTAGCATCCTGACAGCACTGTGCCTGCATTCCCAGGCATCCATGCCGTAGCCCTTCCTCGTGGGCTCGGCGACCCCCCCCACCACGCCTGTGCGGCGGGCTAAGGATCCATGTTTACTTGAAGACGTGGAAGAGCACTGAGCTGGCTGGGCCACCAACTCCCATTTAAAGATAAGGCCCCCTTTGGTGCCACCCCCCGGTGTCCTGGCTGCGACTGTATCGGGGGACTGAGCCTCCTCCCCCATTTTAGCCTCGGATTAGTTCAGGTCGTTGCACCCTTCGTGGAGCAGACGGTCACGAGGGGGCGAGAAGTTTCGGGAGCTGTTATTAGCCTTGCGACGATCAATTTAGGTTGCGCATCAAGAGGACACGCGAATAAGAGGGGGATTTGCATGATAAGAATTTATGTTGCAACATAGACAGTGAATCAACTTTTAACGCTTACAGTGAAAAGTGTCGTAACCACTGGAATACACACCGAGGTAAATGCAAAGGTTCATGGCAAACATGCGACCAAAAACCCCGAAGTTTCACTGGCAGAGGCGTCAATTGCAGGGCCCGTTTGAACTCACACGAGAAAGGGGATTGAGAAAGGAGATTAATTTCTATCGGCTTAATTATCAGCCTCTGTGACGCCGTCTTTTCAGCGTCGGTTACTAACCGCAAGGTTGGGAGTTCGAGCACAGCCAACTCCAGTTGGTAAACTCAGGCTCAAATGTCGGTGTATAAGTGAGCGAGACTGGAGTGGTTTCTCATTTACCCAATGGGAACTTGTTTTGGTCCTCAAGATTGGCGAAATTGCTTTTAAAGAAGTTAGTAGCATGCATACATTATGTATTATGTCAACTATAATACCATGAATCAGCCCAATACACAAGTTGCTGCTCACTGCTATTAAGATTTGGATGCCAACATAGGCCTCGAACAGGCATCTTCAAAGAATGATATCCGTTGGGATCAAGCCCCGAGACCACGGATATCAGGAGCGGTGCAGGTAGAACGAAAGAGTAGGCTGGTGGTAGCAGCTTCACCTCCTGAATGTACCAAATTGACTTCATCAGTAGGGGTAGCTACTGCAACCCCTGGTTAACTTTAAAGAGACTCAATGGTCTATGCAGATTAGGCCCCTAACATCTCCTGCTATCAGGAAGGACACATTACTTCATCTGGCCTTACATATTCATGGGCAACTACTGCCACTGCAAGCCATGCACACGCAAAATTACAGTGCTTATGGCGACATGATACGTAAATTTTCACAGAACTCAAGAGGGCATTTATTATGCAAAGAAAGTGCAGTTGTAATTGTAGTGTTCCTCTTTAAGCCGAAAAGTTTGCCATTCAACACACGTTCGTCCTGGGAAGCACCCCTCGACTTCTTCTGGGCTGCAAAGATGTACAATATTACATAATGTATCAAGGGATCGGCTGGTGCGGCCATTCATGTTTGCAGAGGGAGACGTTATGGAACGAGCTCCTCAAAGCAGATACTTTTAATTAGGCCCGTCAGAGTAGGAATCCACTCTGGACTTTGCTAGCTATAAAGATTGTATTTAACTATACCTGCACATCCCGCCCATAGACAAGATGGAATCTCATTACAGATTGGAATGAACGCACAATTTATCTCAGTAGTTTCCACGTGTCCTCAGAGGACCCACAGCGGAACTTGAGCGGGGTTTTGATTCTCGCGGTGCACGAGGTCCGCTGCTTGAATTGCATGCACCCAGTCGGAAAACCCCCCGGGTTGGATGCATGTGCTTCAAGAAATGCAATGACCTTGAATCCGTTTAGGCGTTAGGTCTCCATCAGGAGGTCTACAGTGACAAATAAAAATGCGGTAACGAATGACCACACTTTTATTCCAATTTTCAAATATCATAACGTTGAACGGGCTGGGGAATAGTACCGATTAATGTGCGGGGTGCCTTTGGGTTTTAATGCACATCTTGTTAGTTAAAGTAATATTGGCACATCACAACTGACGGTGGCACACTTCCAAATATATGAGAAATGTTTCTAAATTTTTCCCGAACAGCAGTGATGCGGCTGCTCCATGATGATCTCCAGTCGCGACGTCATAGTTTACTGCACGAGATAGCGCGTGGACTTGAGATGGGGTTGGGGCTGGCACGAGGTGCGCCCTCTACTCTCGCTCAAGGGCTTGCACATGGAAGTCCTTGCACTGCTGTGAACAGCAAACTACCCTTATAGCCGCGTCTCCCTCGCGTCTTCCTCTGTCGTCTGTCTTAGCCCGAACAGGAAGCAGGAAGCACCTGGTACCTCATCGCCACTCGCAATGCTACAATCCCTTTGTGCTTGTTCGGGGCTCGAACACGCAGTAGGGGCCTGGATGGGTTCCCCACCCCGTGGAGTGGGCGAATGACTTCTCCTCATCTCATCTGTGAGCTGCCCTGCCCTGCCTGCCTGCCAAGCTGCAGCAGCAGCAGGTGATGTCATTGGGTTATTGTCAGTTACTGCCAGCCATGGGGGGGGGCGCTCCCATGCCTTTGCGGAGACGCCGCCACAGGCCGGAGATGTGTACTCCGCTGCACCTCGAGGAGTTTGACTCCACCACCGACATTGAGGGGTATATCATTGTGACTCAAACTGGGTTGTAGATCCCCCCACAATCTACATTTCTTCCCTGGTCCTCGTATTATACTTAGGGCTGCCGTGTCATCACACGTGCGCATTGCCTTATGTTCTTTTCTAATGAATTAAGTAATTGAACACTTCAGAACTTCCCTTCCTGTCGCACGTTACTTTGCCTCGGATGCAGTCAGTAAGTTAGATCACATAATCACCATCTTCTGCTCCCATGTATGCAGTATCGCCGTACAGTTGAAATCCCTGCAGCACCTGCCTGTACCTTCATCATAGCGATGCTGATGAACTGAGTTCATCGGGCCGTTTAACAGTTGTATCTGTTAGTTGTAGTGCTGTGCAGTGGTAAATTTGACAAGGGCGGGTTTATAAGCAATTTATTTTAGAATAGTGATCATTCCTTTAATGCTGTGTATACTTCTACACTTGCTTTAGCTAAGTTATATATAATGGTGTTTCCGCTTTCGGTCATATGTTGTGATGCATTATAATGGGCATCAGTAGCTGGCATGGTATATAAGTTATTCCGTCCATGCAATGGTCCACGTATACTGACTCTATTCGTGAGCGTTGATGTAGACATGCTCGACTCTTTCTCTGCCAACAGGTATCAACAGTGAACTTGGGTGAATTAAGGCACTCCCAACGTTATTTATGTCTGGGAATGTAAAGATCTCCGGGTTTACCGGGCCAAATTGCAGGGATCCTGGTAGTGTCTCCGTTACTAAGAGCAACGCAGCATTAACAGCCTAACAGAGTCGCGGTAGTCATGTCAGATTTTGCAGGCACACCTCACGGTGCCCTGATCTGCAAACAATATAGACCAGAAGACATCTATATGATCTGGGGGTAAACTTCCGTTCAAGCGAAAGCAACGCAAAAGACACAACAGATTCAGTTTCCTCTAGTAATGTCGCACAGAAAGGTCCTATCACTTGGCGCACTGACGGATAACAGATTTATTATAAGATTTACCCAGAATGCTAGAGGCAGGACACGGTCCGGGTCAATACAATAGAAAGCACATTCCCCGGTTCACATAGAACCACCCCAGCATCCCAGACAGCTTCCATGCGATAACTGAGGCGAATTACCTCTAAGCTCAAAGTCAATTATGGGTTTCATAGCCTTGCTGCCCTAGATCACACCTTGAGGACAGGGTGAGATTACATAATACTTTACCTGCGTGCCAATTGGGGGAACAACCACCAACTTACATTAGCCCTGACGGGATGCTCAGGTACACAGTAAACTAGTTAAGCTATAGGATGTTGGTAGCCCAACCCTGCCAGAGCTCCTGGGTGAGTGATCTATTGGCCCCGGGTAGGCAGAGCAGCACCCTCAAGGGACTCATCATTAGGAGAGCTGCGGGACAGGTGTCCTTAGGGCGGTTGTAAACCTGAGCATCCGGGGGCTTGCCATATAGAGCTCCGCCCGGTGGGGGAATGCCTGATAGGTCCACCGGGGGGAGGAGTTATTCTCTCAGGTTCTACACCGGGCTATGGCTGCGGGTGTTTCTTTGGCTAAAACTTTAGGTACCTGGCAACGAAGGGTTGCCGCAGACCTAGGGCGCCACAGACGCTGGCTAGTTAGAAGAAATAAACGGATTGCAGTTGACGTTGGAGTTCTCCATTTAAGTAGGCGGCTGAGCCTCTTTGCAATGAATTCATGCAACCAAGTGGGACTGGGGGACGACCTTGATATCCAATCATCAAGGCTCTTAGCACAGATGGTTATCCGCAGCAGAGGTGAGATGATACAGCGAGGCCCCATGCAACTTGGAGAGTTTTAGCCTTGACATGGGTGTCAGCAATTTAGAAGGCCGTTTTTTTTTCATGCTTCAAGGGCTTTGGGTTAGGAAACATAACAAGGCCAGTTATAACTGGACAGGCGGGGTGCCCCACCCCCGCCCCAATCCCTTGTATTAGTTTCAGCCCCCTTTCAAATTTAAGTTGAGGCATGCCGGTGAAAGAGGGTAGACCGCTGCCGCGCACCGGACTCAGCGCACTGAGCAGTGAACTGGGATCACGTGCCTCTGATGGTCTGGTGACTCCTGGCCCCATATGGAAAGGGGCGAGTTACCAGGAACACGGGAGGTTGCTCGCATGCGCGTAAACGCATCCATGCGCAACTGGGAAGCGCTAGAAACATCCGGATGCAGATAAAAAGCTAACTAAAAGGCTAGGTAGTGGGGGCTCTGGGCGCAGCGGGTGCCACGCCCAGGGCTGTGGAAAAAGAGAAGGCGACCCCCATACAGGACAGGCGCAGGAACAGGACCTGAAGCCACAGTGCGAGAGGCACAATACTGAGTCATACATAGCCAAGGGGCCCTTCTTGGGGACTTGGTTCAACGGCACCCCGTTAGTCCTTAGGGCGGTTGTAAACCTGAGCAACCGGGGGTTTGCTAATAACGCCCCTCCTAGCTGGGCAAGGTGTGAGTTGACTCTCCCTTGTTCAGAGGTGGGCGGGGCAGGTGGACGATAGGTCCACCGGGGGAGGCTTGCCTCCCCGGTCGACACGTGGCCAGGGCCACTAGTGTCTGCTTCTTTGGCTCTACTTCAGGCGCCCTGCAACAAGGGGTTGCGGGGTGGAGGGGTCGCCTGTCAGTTAACCCGCTCTGTTATTTGTACCACAAATAAACCTGCAACTTTTTATTCCCAAACATACTTGTCTGTGTATCATTTGGGTGGAGGGTTGTGGGGCAAGGGTACCGATGCAACTACTATAGGGAAGGGACGGGCAGATAACTGGGAATGGAGACCAGGACAGACGTCGAGGTGGAGAGGCCAGAATAAACCACAAAGAGAAGGGAAGCAAGAGAGATGCAAACGGGCAGGCAGGTCACGACACTGTGGCGAGGAGGTATTGGAAGACACTGGAACAAGGACGACACAGACACTGGCAACAGTGAACATAATGATAAAGAGGTAAGACCCACCCTGAGACAAGGAACACCCTGAGAATGCGAACACACTGACCTTGTGGTACGACGAGGACAGGAGAGAGACAGCTGCTGAAGCCGTGAGTCCCAGGCACACTCGCTGGGACAGACGAACAGTGATAGGCATACATGAACAGAGAGAACTTACAATGGCAGAAAGACACAGTCACTTACTCTCTTACAGAGAGATACCGATGTTCGCCCTAGACGCCGTAGCGGATAGCATAAAAGAAACAAAAGAACCACAAATCTTGCCCATACAAACATACGGGAAGTGGCAAGACCAGAACACCTAGCCCACCAACAAAGCCGTGCCATAGGAAACATTCAAATCCAGCAAACAGTAGTATGTTAAGACGCCCAGTAGTTTGAAGAGGACAAGAAATGAGCAAATGCAGTGTAACCGGAAAATGTTACAACAGGCCACACTATTTTTCCCAAGGTGAATACTGCACTCTGTCCATTTCATATTGACTTAATAGCTTTTAAATGGATTGAACGGGATGCAAAATTAACTTGTTTGGCTGTTTAATGGACTTTATACATTTGAGCACGTGAATACAATTAGATTGTTAACAGCATTGCTCTCTATTGAGAACCAGTGCTAGTTCAGAATTCTGTCTACTTTATGGAAAACTGCACATCAACTGGCTCAAAAGAAACCCAAAATCCAACTTGTCTTTATGATGCTAAAAGTCAACTCTACCCAATGGTTTTTCTTCATCTTTTTTTTTTTTAACCAGAAAACTCATATGTCCCTACTGATATCCAATTACAGGATCTCCACAAATCTTTTTTGATGAAAAATGACGTGTCTACTAATTGATTGTTAATTAGCATAAATTATTTTCGATCGATTACGGGTGTGTCATTTTGCTTCTTGTTCCATGGTGCCTTACAGTAAAAATATCCAAATATACATACCCAGAGTCTCATTAAATTCAGGGCACACCTAATACTGTACTTCTTCTAATACCACCACTGGCGTAAAGCATCTGACTCCATCTCCGGAGTAAAGGATCCATCCAACAGGTCTGCACTGGGTACCACTGGCATGCAGATCATTATCATTGTGGCTTCACCACTGAGCAATGCCCACATATACAGTGGCAGCTGGTGTAGGGGGCTTTAGGAAAACAAAAAAAGGACTTACCTTATTGTCGCCGATCGCCAGACACCGCCTCTCCTCCGATGCAGGAACGAGAAGCACCCAACCTCCCAGAATCTCCTGACCAATCACAATGCTGCTAAGGCATGTTCTCCACCCAGGTTGTAATGCAGCCTGGGTGGAGAACATGTAAAGTGTGCATGGCGGTTTGGCTGGCTCGAGACAGATGGCCAAACCGTCATGCACTCTTAAGTGCAGCAGAAACCACTCCTCCTCCCTTTTCCAGAAAAGCCCAGCCCCGCCCCCAACCTGGATGGTTCCAAGAAGGGAATGATATCGTAACATTTTTCACGGTGAGTTATCATCATTTTTTTTTTGTACTTAGTGGGGCGTCGCTCTTCTGCATTAGCAGAGGAACTGCCCCTGCACATATATTTGAATGTCAGTTCTACAATCAGTGTATAAACAGTGTGCATACTGATAATGATATGCATTTCATTTATATATCATAGGTAGGACCACTAAAATTACATGAGTCTTCGACTACAACTGGACAATCGACATATTTTACCCCAGAAAAGTAGTTTATACTCAAACCGTTGCTCAAAAGTGACAAAAGTGTCCCCAAACAGTGGAAGGCACTCTTTCTGTTGCTTATTGCAGTATTTAGTTGTTAAACTGGAACTAATGAGGTGAAATCCTTGCCAAGACAGTATAATGTGTAAAAGTGACAAAATAATGAAGTAATACTATCACAAAATGCGCTGCTTTGCGCAACATAATTTACCTTTTCTTGCCACTTAATTTAGTCAGCACTGCCACATAATTTGTGTCTTCCTCTGTCACAGAGCTCCAGTGGCCCCGGCTGTAAGAATTAATAAACTAGGATCTGGTTTCAATTTAGCCACAGTCTGACTCAACATATCAATGCAACCTACAGGCCTCAATTAGTTTAGTGACAAAAAGCAACTAGGTTTTGTCTGTATTGCACACGTTACTAATATAGAGATAATGCAAACTGACATATTTTAGCTTGCCGTGCCCTGCTTTTTCGTAGATTCTGGTTTTCTGCAGTAGCTCAAGCAATGAACCAGGAGAGGAGTGGTCCTTCCGGCCTCACACCTGAGCCTGAAACAGAGACGTCCCGAAACAGCTGCTGGACACAGGTAGGCGGGCCGATAGCATGAACTCTGTGCTACAGTACAGAGTGAGGTTACCATAATGTGACCTCATGTAAACAACCCATTCACTATCACCCCAAAGTAGGCTAAAGCGTCTCAAAAGGTAGTGGAAATCCTAAGGCCACAAAACTAAAGCAGGGCCCTCCACATCAGAAAACATCTTGTCTGTCACCATCTAGGAAATTGGCCCTGGAATTATTAATGAAGTAGGCAGGTTATAATAGTCTATAAATGTTGCTGAAGGGCACTAACCCTGGAATGAGACCACCCCCTTACTTGTGGGTGCCCTGCAGAGACCCTTTCTTTGCTCAGCAGTATTCGAGACAACCATTTTTTTCTGCTAACCAAGGAGAATCACCAAGGTCCCACCAAGGGAATTCAGGGTTGCGGAGCGGGCAACGGGAAGGGTGCACACTATCACTGTAAAGCGAGACAACACTCTAGTTTTAGGTGGCTTATACCAATGAGAGTGTACCAGTCCTATGCATCAGAAGCGGATTCTGCACAGTGCTCCACAACAAAGGATTTTTGTGTGGCTTTTTCACAAAGATGATTTTGCACCACAGAAAAATATAAAAGTTGGTGTGCGATTATAGACATGCTTTGCACCACAGTTTCCGCCAAACTAACCTGGGTAGCTTTATGAATTGTTTAAGCTGGAATTTGCTATTTCTCTTTGATGAGCTCCACAGATGACAAGGCAATGTGGGTGCGCATGCCAAACATTTGGTACACACTCATGCATTTCCATGGGTTACGACAAACTACTGAGCACCTGTCCGTCAACACTATCAAAGTTTCTATGAATGACAGTATTACCCAATGAGAAGTCTGTTTTCCAATAAAGTCACTGCATGGCTGCAATATTAAAGGCCTGGTAGCAGCCCGAAACAGAACATATCTGCTCAGAGCATGTCACTTTCTTAGTGACAGATGCAAAAGCAATACAAATAAAAGAACTATGTGAGTGAGAGTGTGAGCACATTGAGAATGACCAGAACGCGAGATAGTGATCTCCCCAAGATACTAAGTATATGTCTAACTTTGTTCCTCAGTCCAGAACTCTCTCTGTGCGCCCAGTTCTCCAACCAATCCTGTGCCTCCGCCCAATTCTACCAACCCATCCATGCCCCAGGTCAGTCTCTCCCAACCCTGTCGGCCCTACTTTCACCCTGCCCTGTCGTTTTCTGTGAGAGCACCCATCTCCATACCAATGGTGCTGGGACAATTTTGAGAGTGGGGATGCTGTCAAGTGATGTCAACTCGCTAAAGGCTCAGGGATGTGTAAATCCACAAGCGAGTGACATTATTAAAGTTTTCCCGTTTACTGCGGGGTAGTAGCGCAAAGCCCAGTAGTGCATTTCGGATCAAATGTTAACAAATGCTTGGCCTAAATGTGTACAGTACGTTATTGTCCAAAAATGTGCTCATGGATCGGGATTCCAATCTGTGACAAAATATTCCACTTTTTCTCAGCATAAATTTTGTCCGCTAAAACCTGGCAGAATTTGTAGGGGGGAAACAACACAATATACTGAGACCTGCAGCTTGAAACAGACGAAAACATACTTTCATGTTATCCCTCATTCTCAGGTGTAGGACTCGAAATGGATATGTAAGAACACACTAGGGAATGATCACACTGCAGTTGTCTTTACAGGGTGCGGTATTACCTTCTCATATACTGCAGGTCTCTTAACTCCTTAACCACGGCGCAAATTCTGCCGCGGTGCGGGATTCTATTAGGTGGGCGGGGCTGCGTCGACCAATGGAAATGCGCAGCACTACCGAGGTAGTGTTTGCGACGGCGGTTGGCCGACGCGCACACGCAACAGGTTAGTGAAGCCCATGGTGTTTCAATGGTGTGGACATGTTTTTTAAATATTTGAGAAGTTTACTTTGTAAACCAAGCAGGTGTTTTTATTTATGTGTGCTATAAAACAGAAGCATGTTGAGGCATTCCTTTACACTCTGCAGTACCTCAACAAAACTCAGGAGGGTCAAGTTACAAAATGACTTCACTTTTGACTCAGAGAAAGGAAAAGTAAACATTTTGTTCAATGAATTCCCAGTAGCTGGTTAGAAGAACCCACCTGACTATGGTTGGAAAACGTTAGACATTACAAGACAAAAATGCACAGGCCTCTTCTTGTTAATTTTTCGAAATTCAAGGCAGTGGCAGCTCCTCCTCTATAGCGGAGTACCATCGCCCCACTGTATTTAAGCAGTGCAAAGTATGAAACATAAAAAGATAATAACTTTAAATTACTATAATTTTATGCTTTGTGTCCTGCTGCTTTGCGGGAGGGCGGGTGGGCGCGGCTGCTCTATTCTCGGAGCAGGGGAGGAGAGGTTTGCCCACTCATAAGTGTGCAATGACTGTTTGGTCGGTCCCCCGGGCCACCCACACCAATCATGCACACGTTCCCCGTTCTCCATGCAGGCTGCAGTACTGCCTCCATGGAGAACATGCCCACCCAGCCAGCCCCTGCATTGCAGTGTTGTGATTGGCTTAGGGGAGGGAGCCTGGCTGCCTTCCTGTTCCTGGAGTCGGAGACAGGAGAGCAGGAGCCGAGACGGGGGACGCAGCCTAAAGGTAAGTTTATGTTTTTTTTAATTACCCCGCGTGACCCCCCCCTTTGCGGCCCCCCTTGCGATCCCCGCTTCTGCCCACCAAGCCATGAGCCGTGCCGGCAGTCGCTGCTTCAAGGTGATGTGGGGGCGCTGAAGAGCCTCCACACCCCTAGTTTCAGTGTCACTGAGAGTCCCTCCCAGTCTTTGTCTCGGTCACTAATCTTCACATCTTGCTGTTTCTCCCACCGTTGTCTTTTTCAGACCTCCTCGCAGTCTTACTCTCTCCACGCGTGCTGCTTTGTCCCCCGTATCCGGATGCCACAGAAGTATTCCAGCATTCCAACCTGAATGGCTGGGCTGATGCCAGGGCTTGAGGTCATGTTTTAATTGATCCATATATCAGCAGATCCATCATTGTATGCAAACAGTCTGCCAGATACTAAATAAAAGAATAATTTGGCCACATTTCAAAGACAAACCCACAAACTTTGCTTCTCCTAAGCAAACTGTGTCACCTTTGTTGGTAAAAAGTAATTTATTATTAATGTATATTATGTAGCATATTGCTTTCTTTAATGTATAGCCAGTAACACGTGGCAGATTAATTTAAAGTTCTTTATTCTATTTTTTTTCAGAAGAAAGGCCAACCAGGCCATTCCTCAAACAAAGAAGTATTTAAAAGCAACGTCTGGAATGCACAAGATGATACAACGGGTGTTTGGAAGCTGGAAAAACAAAAATTTCTAATAACGTAATTTTAAATTGCACATTTTTATTAAGGAAGCCAGGAATAACAAGCATTGGTAAAACCAATAGTGTTGGCCTCTATGACCTATTAGCTCTGCCAATAGTATTTAGCAATACAATACAATATCCCCGATGTTGTGCAGCATGGCTAAAGGGTTAACATAAAATGAAGCCACTATGATGCATCTGCCCACTTTATTTTGTAGGTGTGTGTCGGATGGATGCCTGTGCCCGACAAAAACAACATCTGTATAGACAACACGATTCCTTCAAGGTTTCATTCTACAAACAATTTACACTGGTTAATGATTGTAAAGACGATTGAATAGTCAATAGACAGGTCAATTCCAGCGCAAGTACATAAGAAGTTAGTTGGGTCACCAGGAGCGAATGAATTATCAATCTGTTGACTCCTGATTGACTAGTTTCATAATAAGCTATCTTTGTGCCTTTGCTTAGATCACCTTCATCTCACTAAATATATTCACTTTGCAACTTGGGATCACCTCACAGAGCAGCACTATTGTAACTTAGTGGAGATGCTCTTGAATATTATGATACACTTTTCTGCTAGAACTTTTATTTATAAAGTGCTTTTTCTCCATGTCTCCAAATATTTTGAATAATTTATAAGTTTAGAGTACATTTATTTGATTTTCTGAGGATTCATTTACAATCATTTACCAGTGCAAATAGTTTGTTGAATGAAACCTTGAAGGAACTAGGTTGTCCATACATATATTTGACCGGATCCTTCTCCGGTCAGCTTCTGAACCCTGTTTAGCATTAGAACAAAATAACATAGGCTCCATTTTATTTTATTTTTACTTACCCATCAGAGTTGGAACAGTAAATAAAACCTTTGAAACAGCACAGTGAAAGCATTTTATTGTTTGAGCCATGGGTAGGGGAAGCAACACAGAGGATATGGTTAAGGAAGAAAGGAATATGGTAGGGTGAAGCGACAGGGTGGGGGGGGACAACTTGGCGAGCACAGGCGGGTGAAGCAATATTGAGGGTTGGGAGACGCAACACAGGTGAGAGAGAAATTTGGAGTGTGGGGATAGAGAAGCACGAGAGCAAGAAAGAGAAAAATCGAGCTCTTGGGGGAAACATAAGGGTAATAAAGCAAAGTAGGGGAGAAGCACACAAGGGCAAGCACAACACAGAAGGGGCGGAGGAGAAGCGCACAGGCAAGAGCAACATATAGTGCAGCAGATGGGGGGAAGAGTGGTACCTGAGAGAGACAGCTGGAAAACACATGCACTCTTAAGGAGCACTTGAACAAAAGGAAAAAAAGTAGTGTTTTAAAATTGAGCAGTGGAAGGACATGTAATGTGTCTATGCTCCACGGGTGGGACAAACACAGGAAGAGAAAGTAAAGATCACACATGTGGACGAATAAAAAGCAAGCTAAAGAGAGAGACAATAAACCAATCAATGGTAAGCAACTGGCGGACTCTAAGCCTACTGTAAGCTGACCATATGTTCGTTTTTCAACAGACAGCTTGAGCTGACTGCTATGCAAGACTTGCAAATTATGGGCAACGCAGAAAGCAGGACTCTGCTGTGTGTATTTTTTCTGAGCTTCCATAACTTGATATTTCACAGACTCCAAGAAGAACTAAGGGCCAGATGTAGGTAGGGTTTTACCGGTCGGTAACGGCCGAATTCGGCCATTACCGACCGGTAAAAGGATTTTGAGATGTAAGGGGCTGAATCGGTAAATTTACCGTTCGGTAAATTTACCGATCGGTAATTTTACCGAATCTGTAAATATACCGGTCGGTAAATTTACCGACCGGTATTTTTACAGATTCGGTAAAATTGATATGTAGGTGGGACTCTTATGAGTCCCACAAGGCCTAAGAAATCGGTATTTTACCATCAAATTCAATTTGATGGTGAAATACCGATTCAGGTGTGCATGCACATGTGTGCATGCACACCTGTGCCATATGACAGGCAGACCTGCCCTTAGGGCAGGTCTGCCTGCCATATGGCCCCCGACCCTTTTTTGGGGGTGCTAGAGGGTGTCAAAGTGACACCCCCTGCACCCTTGTCAAAATCGGTATTTACCGATTCGGTAAATACCGACCGGTAATGCCCCATTCATTCCTATGGGCTTCAAAGCCCATAGGAATGAATGGGGCAATACCGATTTTTACCGAATCGGTAAAATACACATCTGGATGGACCTACATGTCCACCCTTCATATTTACCGATTCTTAATTACCGAATCGGTAAAATTCGGTAATTAAGAATCGGTAAATATTTTTTACCTACATCTGGGCCTAAATGACTAAAATGTGACCCTCTATTTGTCTAGCCCTTAGCATTGCGTGCAGTATGTTGTTTTTAATTGTGGAATGTCCCACTCAGTGCAATTCATTGAAAAACAGCCCCATGCTCTCGCTGGGGCATAATGGGAGGATTTTTCTGTAATCTGTCAGGATGAGCAGCTGCAACACACCACCTCTAACCACCCTTGTCCAAACACTGGCTGCTGGTCATGCTTGAAAAAAAGCAGAGAAATAAGCCTGGGAAAGGACACGCAACAGCACACTCCATGGTCTGGGAACTTTCTGCTGCAGTTATACTGAGGCTGGAGGTCACAGCTGAAGACAAACAAACTGGATGGGAGGCCTTTCAAATGCGGGCTTTTAATAGCACAGGGCAAAACACAACAATCTGTCAGGATTCTAAACAAGCATTTGCAATGGAATAGGTCTCGCATTCACGAGACTTTGAGCTATTGGCACTGTAAATGCCAATAGCTTAAATTCTCGCAAATACGGTGACCCAACAGCCAGATTCATCAAGCCAAAATCGGCTCGCAAAGGGCCAGATTCTGAGAATACTGGGCAGAAGTCCCTTTAAAGGTGCCCAATCACCACCGCAAACACTGCCTACCAAATGAAGGAATTGATAAGTGACTGAGAAGACTCCTGCTTCACAACTAAAAACAACACTCAAATTCACCAGTTATACACAACTGACCTAAGTGTGTTTTTGGTTTTAAAACTGTAGTTCTTTTATTACAAAACCTATGTATCTTCACTTTATGCTTTGCTTTTTTCAGTGAACTTCTAGGGCGTTTTAAACACAAGTTAAAATCTTACTTAATTATAACCCTACTTTTTAACGTTAAGTAATATCTGCAGGCTTTAGCTGTGAATGGCATGGTTGTGGCTGCATGGCCTTCGGCCATGCACATTGTGGTGTAGGCCTCAGGTTCTGGCCTGTGGCCAAGCCCTTCACACTTCCTCTCTCAAGCGGCCAACCCCCAGCAGGTGAACATTGCGCCACAGATCCCTACCATATGTTAGATTTTATTTAAAACATTTTTTGTTTTGGTCCCAGGTGACTTCACGCAAGTGCATGGGGTCCGTTTTGGCACTCACAGGAGTCCTGCAGGACCATAGCTACTGCCCCAAAATATATTTTTTTATTTTATCACCAGGGAATGTCTATCTCTGCCACTGACACAAGGGGTAGGCGGACCCTCTACCCTGCCCCTTTACATGTTTTGGTTCATAATTTTTTAGGACTCATTGACCAAGTTTACAAGGCCTGTAATGGTGGGTGCAACATTTCTCGTCATGTTGTGGCCAGCGAACCACAGCTCTCGGTTCAGTAGGAACATTCTTAGTCCCATGGATCCAGCCAACCTGAACGCTTTATTTTGCCGTTTTTATTTACTGCGGGAGAACTACGGCGCTAGATATAGCTATTTTTTATCCTTAATTTCTCTAAAATGTCTTAACAGATTTACAATAAATCAAAAAAGCATGCTCTCTGGGTAAAAATCGAGCTTTCTGCTAAATTTTGTGAAATTCCGTTCAGCCATTTTTTCTTCATCCTCTAATTCTCGCCACGGAAATTGTATTTGTTAAAAAAAGTATTTTGGGACTGTCCTCTTTGTTGATTCCAGCAGCTTTATGGATCACCCTGAAACTTTCCAGAAAGAAGCTGAGATGGATGATTTTTAGTTTCTTAAAGTTTTGCGAAGATTCATCAAACAGTGCTAAATTTATTAGCAAGACATAAAAAGACTTTTCCTATGGAAACTACTGCCACTGTGCAACACCCACTGACTACATTTACATTATATGAAGTTCTGTTTCTCTATATAATCAATATCTAGTCACCATTACAAACAAGCATTGGCATTGCCAATAGGTCTCGCCTTTGGGATGTTATAAGTGTTTAGCTAGATATATTGACTTTGCCAATGTCTTTAAGCTATGCTGAGAGAAGTGTGACAATGAAATCTGTCCTGAATGCTGTGTCCCCCACGGCACCCTCCCCCCCTGACAAATTGGTCTTTCACTAATCCGGGCTTGACTCACATGCAGTGATGTAAAGTACACTGAAGGCGGCCCTAAGAACTTTATGAAACTTATGAAATAAATACATAGGCAAAAAATGATATGTTATAATTCTGTGAAATATCTAGGCTAAGAGCATAACAAACTTAACATGATTTATAATGCTTCATACATGTCTCATATTTCTGGACAAAATAATTATTTTATTTTGCACACTATCCATCAAATATGCATCATATGAGCAAAGTCCATGATAATCAGTTTGAACTTGTTGCACTCTGCTGAAAGAATGTTTGCAGCTGCACAGAATTCCGATGTACATGCTTGATGCACTGCCTGAATTTTAAACGGTGTGTGAATTAAAGGTAGTTCTTATTTCCACTGATACTGTAATTGAAATCAGCACAGCGGTTAGCTCGAAGGTGCAGTTGAAGAGCTGGGTCTTTTTCAGGAGAGAGTTTGCTGTGGGAGCTGGGTAGTTCCCCCACCCTTGAGAAGTCCCCTGAGGGTTGAGGTGCATTGGCAGAGTTATGTGGGCGAGGTTTCTGATGACGAGTTTAGATGGTGCAAGACGGGAACGAGTGGCACTGCAGGAGCTATGTAATTGAATTTGAGATTAGGTGCTTTAGTAGAGCTGTGGACTAGCCACTGGTCCTGAAATAGCATGGAGGGCGGTAGGCTGGAGATCAAGACGTATCCGCGAGGGCACATTCCTGCTGCTGAAGTAGCATGGAAGACTGGAGGTGCTGACAGGACTGAGTTCAGGAGCCAGGCCAGGAGTTGTGGTAGGCGGGGCAGAGCAAGGGGCAGCAGGAGGTGCTGCAGCCCAGCTCTTAGTTGCGATGACAACAAAGCCGGCAGATTCTTTGCACTTAAGGTCACCATTCTCTACTCGTCTGCATTTCTGGGTGGCGAACGGAGGCACAGGTGGGTGGGGGGGGGGAAGAAACATGGGCGGGAAGGTGGATGGGAGGGGAGAAATAACTGGGAAAGTGGTATGTTCAGACTTTATTTGCTGAAGGTGCATATGCAGACTCTTATGCAGAAAGCTGTAGACACTACACCACCCTTTCACCACCATCTTTTCCGCATACAAGGAGGACTTGGTATCTCTAAATGAAGAGTTGCAGAAAACAATGGGTGCAAGTGGTGGTGAGTTGCCGATGCAATTAGCTCCTTTCCTGTACCCACGTCATCAAAATTCATGCAAATATATCATGAGCTGAAAATAACATATCCTGGCCAAAATCAACATTCAGCAAGAAGGGGTTAGCTTGGGGTAACCAGAATTTTAAAGCAAAAAACTGGGACATTTCACAAAAATAGAAGGACTATCATTTTACGTCAAGCGAGCGCACAGAATGATAGCACTCCTCAGTAGAGAATTACAAAACAGGCAGTAAGAACATACATAAGATATTATTTTTAAACCCAGTAGCTTGCCTATGAATTAAATTGCTTTCTTGGAACAACTGCTGACTAGTCCTGCTTTGTAAAACATAAAAAAGACACCAACTCCGTTTTTAGTCGACCCTCTCCAAAAACTGGGACATGAGCTAAACTTCTCAAAAACTGCCAAGACAGTTGGTGAAAAACGGGGACCGTTCTGGCAAATCCAGGATGCCTGGTCACCCTAGGTTAGCTGCATTATCACAGTGCTAGTAGCAGCTTACTTGTAGGAAGTTTACAACAGCAAAATAACGGTGTACGTTCTGGGATGTTGACTATAGCAACCCTGCCCCATAATGATTAAGCAGGACCTCGCTTACAAACTGATAAGGCATAACTAGGACAAGCCTGCCAGTTAAATGACGAATCTATAACGAAAGGTCATCTAAGGACCCACACTGTCCCAGTCCATTACTGTATGAAGGAAACATAATTAGAAAGACTGGATATTAATGGTAGACTGCATGTACCCCGGAGCAGTATATTAACTTGCAAAGCTATTTTTCATGTGGGAGCAAGGCGCAGCCTATTATTACAAACCCATTAAAAATATTTAATAAGCAATAATGAATACAGTGAAATCAACGTATAGAAAGAGAACACAAGTAATCAGCTATCAATAGAGACGCCCCACCCCATGAAATGCCTCTTTATTTAAGGGGTGTCGCTCCTTCCTGCTCACAGAAAACGTGCTGAGTAAAACACTCAGAAACGTTGGACGAACGCCGCTTCTATCTAACCTAGATACCTCAGGCTCACGCTCTCATGGAGGCCTGCCCGTCAATCAAACAATGAATGGGAGTAGTTTTACCAGCTGCACCCACAGAGGTAGCCTCAGCTCACTTGCGCCGCAATACATATGTGGAGGGCCACAGTCAGCCATCTCTATTCAGGCTGGTGTGTGGCCCACGCTAGGCAACGCGTTTGCTTTATTTAGGACAGAGACACAGCTCGAGTACCTAAAAAAAAGCATGCTCTCTAAAATGTCCCACAAGGGAGGGCTATGTACAAAGCAGGAAAGCTGCGGTCCAGGCAAGGGGTGTGAGCTAGGTGACCGTTGAATCCCTCTCTCTATGCCTGGGCGCCTCTGACAGTAGTTCCTAACAGTGTGCAGGGGCTGCAAACTAGTGACAGGCATATCCTGAACGGTTTTCTCTGCCCATGTAACACTATGAATGGATGTCTTAATCACGAGGATAAGTTACAGAGCCTGATCTCATTCAAGTTCAGCCAGCCCCGCCTCCCCTAAATGCTGGTCCACAGTTTCACATGGCCAGTCGTCCTCACTGTGGAACAAAATCTTTAATTCAGCGCAATGTATGGCGGTCACCAGGCACCAGATCTCAGAATCCAGTCCGCACTCTGGAACAACATCTTTAAGGCGGTCACCAGCGCACCAGATCTCAGAATCAATAATGTTAATAAAAACTTTGGCTTCTCACATATGTAAAATGTTCAGTGTTGAATATCCTCTAAAATATTTATAGATGCTTCGAGCAACAGAAGCGAAGCTAGGAGTAATTTGCAAAATGAAAAACTATAGATTTCTTTAAATACAGCGCGCTCTGGCGCTTCGCTTGTCTCGCCTTGACCTTTGTTCGAGAGAGGGGGAGAGAGAGAGAGAGTAAGAGCTAGCGGGAGAGAAAGAGAAAACGAGAGGAGAGGAGAGAGAGAGAGCGAGAAAGAGAGCCCGGGAGTGCTGCGTGTGCGCAGTCTGCTCGTTTTCAAGCGCTGCACTCGTGCTTGTTGCGCGCCCCTGCTCGCTCCCGCAAGGTGGATGCCGCCACAAGCACGAGTGTGTGCTTGAATATGACCAGAGCGAAGGTTAAAGGTCCTCCTTTGCAGCGCATGCGCGCTGCATAGGCGAGACCTAAAAAACAAACAGTTCTATAATAACTTCACATTAGTGGGATATTATGGCCACTACTCAAAACCTAAAAAGCACTACAATTTGCAGCCATAGCTCTCCCAATGCACTGCTGACAACTCCCCCTACATGAAATTGACATCACTACTTAAGATACAGTTGTAGTGTGAAGTACTAATATCGGCAAGCGTCTGGTCCTGGTAACAATATATATTAAGAGTAATGGCTGCTGCAGTTACACTCAGTAAGAATACTTTCCCTCATACATTGTAAGTGCAGTTGGAAGGCAGGAGTATCATCTTTTGGTCTATGAAGTTCTCTAGATATGGCCTTTAGTGCTACTAGGAGCAAGACCAAGCCTTTGCCAGACCAGGCAACTACTTTGCCACACCACGCACCTATTCCTCCTACTCCCAGAAGCCACTGTTCATGGTCTTCTGCCAGGCACTGCAGATGAAGGGGTAGTCTTTAGTTGCTGAAAATACAATCAAGGTCAAGACATATTCAATAGATATTCTCACAGATGTACTTGGAAAATAGTAGTACAATACCTACTTTTAGAAATGTGGCTGTACTTGAATGACAGGACACCATGGTGGCTCCTCCTTTAGGGCGGAGCGTTGCCCCACTGCTGAGAGCCAGCAGATTCAAACATGAAAAATAAAATAATACTATAACAATGTTATCATCATTTTATCCTTTGTCCTGCAGGCTGCCAGCCAAGTCTTAGGGTGGGGCGGGGTCAGTCCATCCTGAAGGACAGGAGCTGCAGCAGGGAGGAGTGTTGAACACTGCAAGTGCACATTCTGGTTTGGGCGGCTGACTTAGAATGGCCAAACCAACATGGGCACTTCGATCTCTCCAACCGGAGCTGTGTGGAGCCGGTTGGAGAACCAGCACAGGCTCCCAGTCCCTGAATGAGTAGCAAAACTGCCCGCTCAGACCAATCCTTGGACTTCTATCATGCTGAGTAACAGTATTACCAGCATGAGAGCAGCATCTTGGTGTTGGGGAGTCTGGGAGCCTGTGCACCATCCCATGGACTGCCGGAACAGGATCAGAAGAGCACTGAGGCGGTGGCCGGCAGATAAGAACTATTTATTCTTGTTATTCTCCCCTACACTTCCCCACCACTTATTTGACAGCAGCCGCCCCTGCAGGGCAATGGTGATGTGATGCGTACTATAGCCAGGTCTCCCACTACTGTCATAAGTGAAGTAATTCCTGATGCCACTTGTGTTTTTAGGTAACAAGAGATGCTGCTATTACACTTACTATCTATAAATTAGAAATGGAAGGTGCAAAACTGTTATATTTGACTTGTGTCTTCCCTGCTGCTCTGCTAGTATGAGTGTTAGAATACCTGATGACGTCGTGGAATGTTTGGTGCCTGGCTTGTGTGTGGAGTGGCCATTGTTGGCAGACAGGCTGAGCGGTAGGGAGACTGCTCCTGGTGGGATTACTTTAGATCTACCTATCTTATTCTAATGAGCTTAACCTGGAACTAAGCTTTAATAAATCCAACCTATTTTATACACCTGGCTCAAAGGACTTTCAATTGCCACAAAAATGACTTTCAAAATCTAGATGTCTTTGTAATGTAGATACTTTAGAACCAACTCTTCTAAATTCTGCTTTGCCCTGGTTTGTTCTAGTTCTCCAACTGTACTCTATTACAGGCTGAGCATAGGTGAGAGACAAAACCCAAGAGTAGGAAAATATTACTTTTGAGGTGATTTGGTGACTATTAATCACTAGGCCCTCCCCCCATTGTCATCGGGTTCCTGCTAGATCATGCCTTGATGGGTTAATTTGATATTAAAATGAAGGCAATGGGTTTTGTGCATACTCACAGAGAGGAAGGGGATGTCGCAGGGCAAGATGCACACTCCCGCTGGTTGTACCAGACCTGCTAACTAGTTGTGAAAGCAATATCCATTCCTGCCACTAGGTAGTGCGGTAACAGATTAATAACAGGAGAGAATTTAAGGGCTAGGTTTAAAGAAGTCACCTAAAGGTAACTTCATATCTATTACTACAGTTAAGAGAAGCTGTTTTAGACTGCATAGCTGACGCCTAAAGATTTCACTGTGTAGAGGCCTCATTCCTGAATAGAATTCCTAGCACACAGCAAGCAATCATATAAGTAGGGAATAAACAATACATGTACTATGCATCAAGAGTTACAACACAAACTGCATTGTTGGCACAGGATACAGTTCAAACAAAGGAATGGCAAAAAACCTATGAATAAGCCCAACCCGTTTAAGGAGTCTGAATAAAAGACTGCTTATTAGCATTCACTCTCAGCAGGTAAAGCAACTCCCAGTGCCAAAGAGAGGGGGGAAAAAAACACAGCCGACTATTGCCCCATTGTGTATAAATGATTAACTTCATCCAAGATGCCTCTGGTCTACTGGGCGTAATCTAAAATAGGAGCAAACACCAGAATAAGACACTTCCTCAGAACTGAAGGAAAGCTTTGTGTTCATCATGGTATTAAAAAGCCAGTACAGAATACTTTAATTGACAATGGTATTCTTCCCATTCTCTACATCTTAGACTTTAGTCCTGTTTTTGAAATCCTTAAATTGTGTAATGTATCCATTAATCCACGTGGAGAGAAAATGCAGGCCATGTTATCCCTCTACCTAGATTTTACAAGTTACAATTGTTGCTCAACTTCTCCCTGGATTTCACCCCCGCTCCATCTTTTTCCTCCCCTTCCTCACTCACCACCTACCCCCCCCCCTCCCCAGTAAAGTGGCACATGCTCTGGAGGACAGTTTCTCTCCAATTAGGGATAGGGTAATGAAGAAGGGGGTTCAGCAGACTTTTGTCGGATTGGATTTTTCCTCTTTAGAAAAAAGGCTTCTGATAACCTGTCTCCTAAAAAATACTGAGCCAAAGATGGAGGCAACAACTGAGGGCTGATCAGAAAGGTTATAAGTGATGTGAAGGTAAGCAGAGGAAATCTGATATTGAGAAAAATAAACTGGCTTGCAGTATTGTGCGTGGAAGGTTTTAGACAATGCAAGTTTTTTTTAAAGTTTTTTTAAAATACATTTTTATAAATTACAAGCTAAAAACAACTCTGCCTCCTCGCTTTTCATAATATTTAGACAATATACCTCTCTCTGATGCATGGAAGTGGTTCTACACCAGACAGCAGAAACGCTAGCCTTGTTTCTTCAGCCGAGTACTGTGTGCATAAGAAAATCAATTCTCATTCTTAATGTGGGTTCAGAAAGAGTCACATTACAAGAGGCCATTCTCGAGTTAGAAATCTGAAGACCCAATGCTTTGCCTCCTTGTCACATGTGAAGCTTTAGATCCCCCTATAGACCCATATCCTGTTCCTGTTATGAAACGTTTAACAACCACATGCCTTTGTTAGGTAAGATACCAGGAATGTTAACGTTTATTGTAGCTATGTCATTCCGAAAACAATGCTGTTCTGCTTCATAAGGATCATATAGCCTCATATGTCCTCATGTCACCAGACAAAGGGCGTCCTGTGGTACTAACTTTGTTGTACAAGAAAGCCAACTTTGTTACTATGGATCATTCACTACTGATGCTTTGGGCCAATAAGGTGGAAGGTATTACTGGGGGTAGCTCCCCAATGGCTGTGGTCATTCCACAATGGAACTAAAATAGGACTATGGGATGCCTCATGGGATCAGGTCACATGGGATTGCCTTTTGACTAGCAAGTGTGGACGAGGCATAGCACGCCTTAAAAGGGACCAAAACAAATGAAGTGATGATTGGAGATGAAGTGGCAAACAGTCTATCATCACTGGAAGCTGCTCATTAACAACGGCTTAGGCTGTGGCTAATACAGGACCACTGAGCAAAGTCATAAGAGGTTCAATAAAGATGTAGAAAAAAAGGAGAAGGGGAGAGACCTGATAAGCTCCTAAAATGAATGCAAAAGCTGATGTGAGCAAATGCCATTCCCTCACTGTTGCACTTTTGAAAATAAAGCACTGAAAATCTGACTTACTCCTAGGCCTGGCCAAGAGCACTCCATGGTCCACCATGCCAAAGATTGCATACAGATCCAAAATCGCCAGCATAACCAATGCACCTTAGTCTGCGAGCACCAAAAATTCCTTCGAAACAGAAGTAGGGCAGATTCAGTTTCATGGAACGTACCTCCAATCACAAACAATCCGATAGTGTATTAAGTTCTACATAAAACTGAAGCTGCAAGATCACTATTTTTCTGCATCTTTAAAACCAATGTAGTAATTGATGCTAGTGACTACAGAAACCGATGTGTAAACGAAGAGAATAATTAGCCATCCAAAATTTAGAGCAATGCAGGGCGTGGGCCGTGCATGTCTTCAGAGTTGTTAAGACTTTTTGGTAGGTATTCATATGTGCCACATATTTTTCTGTGCAAAATAGTTTTTTAAAGTTAATATTTTCCAAAAATGTTAGAAATTATCCATAGATCTGCAAAAATTGATTTCATAATTTTTTCCGTATTTACAAAATGCTTCTCTAAAACTGCACTTTCAGATCAGGGGAGAGAAAAACCATGCAGTGAAGTGGCCAGAAGTATCAGAAAACAAGGAGGAATGGCTGGTACACGAAAAGTGCAGTTATCAACATGGGCTATCAAAATTGCCAACACACTTAGCCTAAGACACCCCAAAGAGCTTTCTCAAATGGTCTAGAACGGAAGGAGGCTGTGTGGTGCTCACTAGTCCATAAACTGTACATGACAGACTGGTTTGTTCTCCAGGTGTCAATGACATACCAGAGCAATGGACAATAAGTTTTTTGTTGGAGCTCGAGGATGTGAAACATGTCAAATAACTTGTTTTGGAAACATTCATGACTGTTAACAAATAAAGACTGTAAATGCATTGTCATGTATTCATTCACACAGAATTGGGCAATATTAATATCTTTTTCAATAGTCGCCACTGCAGATTTTCGTTATTTTCCTGCAACAAAAATCCAGATTTTAAAATATTTCTATACAAATTTCTCTAAAAACTTTCAGTGCACACACTGGTTAAGAGGGAATTGTTGAAGGGTTGGTGAGAGCCAGCCCACCCTCCATATCCTTGTGGGTGAAAGAACTAGACAGGTGCATGCACGCGGAGACGGAGGTCTTTGTAGACAGGGGGTGCCCCAAAAAATGGGATAAGAAGTGGTCCAAGTGGAATGTCTATCGAGGAGATGTATGTGTGTCCCCTGGGGTAGAGTTAGAGATGCATAGAAATGTATACCGATAAAGAATTTATTGATGTATATCTGACGATGACCCTTGTAAAGACTGTAATGATATGAGTAACCTGATAATTGCCGCTCAATGTTTTTTGCACGCGTCACTAAAATCAATAAAAAGATTATTTAAAAAATAAATTAAAAAAAAAAGAACTTTCAGTGCAACCCCACACTTCCTCTCAACAGGCCAGGAAAGAAATGTAAAAAGCATCAGTGTCCTCCTCACTTAATTTACAGCCGGATTAGTAAAAAGTATGAAACATATTAATGAAACTAATCTAAACGACATAACATAGGAGCCACCGCTAACAGTTATAGCATCAAGCCATTACTAATAATTACATGTTCCAACAGCATCTGCAACCAACACTTTATAACATATTTTACTGCTGATCTAATGCACATTCAACAAGAAATAAAAACATCCAGGCATGTAGAGTGAATGTAAACACAATATCAATCATGTGTCCTCTTTCGAATTCAGGTATGATCTACATAAACATTTTAAATAGATTTTGACACCAAACAGATGATCCAGGTTAGTAAATCCATTAAAGGGATAGGAGTAGTTGGACCCCCCAGCTTACTACAAAATGTAATGCCGTGAGAAGCTCATCGGCTGCAGTATTGGGGTTTGCCAAAAGACTAGGGGGGAAACCAACCGAGGCTATCCTGGCAATTTATAAAGCCAAGACGGTTTCAATTGCAAGGTACGGTGCAGCAATCTGGGGGTTTATTAATTCTGACCGCATTCAAATTGAGGAGAACAAGTTTCTGCGGTCTCTTCTTGGTCTTCCATCGTCTACAGCCACCTATTCCATCCATCTGGAGCTGGGTTTGGGGTACATTACAGATATAATTAAATTAGCACCTATTATGCTCTGGATTAAGATCTGGCTGAATCCGCAACTTTCCCTAAACCGAACAATTATAATGGATTGTCTTAAATTAGATCATGTGAGGGAAATTCAGTGGCTGTCCTACATTAAGAGCCTGGCCGAGAAGCTTGGGCGTCCAGAGATTTTTTCTAGCCCAGATTCTCTGTGTAAAGCTGATCTAGTGTGGGTCAAGACTAACTTCTTTAGGCTTTGTGAAGCCGAGCGAGAGGCGGTTGAGCTAAATAAACCTTCAGTAAGGGCCCATGTACTGGTTACCACGTCTTTAAGGCTGGCTCCCTACTTATCGGTTGTAACAAACTGTTTTCATAGATGGCTATTGACGAAATTTCGAGTCAATCAAATATTTATGGTATTATGGGATGTGAAAGGGTGGGGTAGGCCAGAGGTCAATCCCCCCTGTAAATGTGACGATCTTTCTCCCCAGAATACTGTACATTTTCTGCTTTTCTGCAGGTTGTTTTCTGTGCCTCGGAAACAGTTCATTACACCAATATTGAAAAAGTGGAACTTTAAAAAACACAAACCTGCCCTATTATTCCTCCAAATGATGGAAACGTCGGAAACTATGTACTGTGTGGCCAGTTTCTTGGCAGCAGCTGTCAGATTAAGGAGGTCTGTACTGGATGTGTAATACTGTAAGCTATTTCCTTTTAAACAAATCCTTGTACCTGGGAAATATGGCCTTGAAGATTAAATGTAATAGGTCCACTATTTTGAGCTTTTTATGGAAACGTATTTTGTATACAATTGTGTAATTTTATTTTTTGTATAGCATACTTTTATGATTTTAATTAATCGAATAAAGTGGATTTGACTTGACTTGACTTGACATTAAAGGAGGGGGTTACAACTTTAAATGAGTTGCACATTTAAAAGCCCCTTTTGTGGTGAAGTGGAAACATGTGTCAATTCAGTTATGGTTTGGAGAAGGGGGAGCACAGAAACCTAGAGAGGTAGATTAATTTGATGTACATTACTCTACAACGAATAGTTGGATCCAGAAGTGTTTATTTACAAAACGTATTTCCGGCTGGGCGTCAACCTAGTCAGTCAGCCTGTCTCACTGTGACATTAACCGTAATCTACAACGGCCCCTAAAGTTTAGACGCCCATTCATAGGTAGGAGCCAAGCAGGAAGGCCACCCTTCCGGCTAGGGCACAGGGCAAGAATACTGTAGTGAGAAAAAAAGAAATAATTCCAAATTTAAAAGAGAAATACTATGGCTGCTTGAAAGAATGTGTTTCACAAGATAGCTAATGTATAATTATGGTAGCAGTTCTAGCTGACTGTTTCATAGACGTTGTACTGTTCTTTACGGGCAGGCGAGACAGCACTGTCATTGTATCTGGTGCACATGAAGGGCTCACGAAGTGTTTACAATGTGACAAAATAAACAAAATTAAATATTTCTAATTTGAGGTGATTGGCTCCTTACTTCAAACATGTGTACTCTTCCCATTTTCAAAATAAAACAGCTGCCACAGAGCTAAGGAGGCCACTTTGCAGTCCAATTCAGATGTACCATTCCCACAGCCACTGCTGTTACGCTGGTCCACCATGAATATCTACTTTCCCCATAACTGCCCTAACACTAATCTTTTCACTTTATAGACATATGCCATCGTAGATATGAGCCTTTCCAACGCATCCACCAAGACGCTCTGTTGTATACTTCAATTACAGGAATATACCATACTTGACATGACCACCCAGACCAGACCCTCCATGCCGATTTTGGGCACAGGCAATTGTCTCACTAAATAAAAGAAATACATTTCCCAAACCCTGAAGTCCATATCATAACACCCTAGAGATAGTGAACCTTTATTTGCAGAAACATTCTTGATCCTTGTAAATTAGCTACAGTGGTTAGGTACCTTACCAGTCACATTAACCCTCTAGGAGGCCCTATTCTGTTTTCAGTATCCCGGTACAGAATTTCTTCTGGGACTTCCACATTTCTCCAAATATTAGGCCTTCAGTACCGAGAATGGGGTTGCAGGGATATTGGGACAACACATCGCTTCCTTCCAAAGATCTAGTGAAATCTCAGCCCTGGGATTGGGTAGCTCAAGTTGAACTCAGAAACACTTCACGGGGAAGGCTAACCGAGTTCATGGCTTTAAACTGGTTAGTTCCCTGGTGAGTTATTTAGACATCATTCAGATACCAAATGACAGGAAACTATATATACAGTTTAGGTTCGGCACACTTCCCCTGAACTCATTCACAAGCACCCGGCACCCCAACTCAACAGCCACCCAACTTTGTATTAGTTGCAATACAGCCTCTGAATCAATTGTACACTTATTGTTTACCCGCAATCAAAATGGCTAAAACCTATATGTAAGCAATTTGGAACTCATGTTGAAGCTTTACAAAATTTTTAGATAGGATGCAAGACTTCTGTTTGCATGCTCTGTCTCAAAATTCTTGGGTCATATGTAGGGTATTAGGAGAAAAGCGCAACAGTCTTGAAGCATTTGGTATAACATTTGATCATTAACTGTATAATCTTGCGTCATAGTTTTTAGATGGTTTTATTTTACCCTTTTACTGGTGAATGCACCGTAGGCATTTGTAAGATATGTTTTTTAAAATGTTGTGCATTTATGGATATGTGCTTTTATTTATAGTTCTTAATGATGATGCAATAACGTATGGCATGCCGAAATGAAGTTAATACTACTACGTCTGTTTCAGATGCAGCCACACGTTACCTTTCCCTCCCGTTACCATCTATCCTTGTGATGTTCACATTTGCAACAACTTGCCTTTCCCTCTACCTGTTCATACAGTTTTACCATTTCGAAGCAATTGGGTGTTATCAGTCCCAGGTATGACCAGTCACGGCCGGCATGACTCGTGGGCGGTGGTGGTGGGGGCGGGATGATGTGGGGAGAAGGGGAGGGGGAGGATCGTGGGGGGGTTAATTTATTATTTTTTTTAATTACACTTACCATTTCCTCCAGTCTTGCGTTGCGTCTCCTCTCTCCTCTCCATACAGGAAGCAGGCAGCCTCCCTCTCCAAAGCAAATCACAACGGTAGCGTTCTGATTGGCTAGGACGCCAACCCCACAGGCGTCTATGGGGAGGCCATTTTCTCTATGCAGGTTGCATGCAGCCGAGATAGAAAAAAAGCAGAATGCGTATGACTGGTTTGGTCGGCCCTGGGGTAAGCCAAACAGTCAGCGCACTCAGACTGGGCAAGCCACTCCTCCCGTGGACTCCTGCAGGACCGCCTGCCTGCCCCCAACCAGGCATACCCTTCAGCTTTCTCGCAGTGCAAGAAGCAGAAACATAAAATGGTATTTAAAATACCATTTTAAGTTTCTGCTTCTCGCACTGTGAGAAAGTACTGGGGCGACTCCTCCACCCACGTGGAGGAGCCGCCCCTGGGCATGACCCGCACCTGTGTGGTGCTCGTCAATATCTTGACTACATGCCTTATGAGCAGCGTCGCCCTGCACACAGGGTAGAGAGGCATAAGTCTTAATCAGGAGTCCCTACTGTGCAGCATCAGCCTGTCCATGCATGCTGGTAAACTCCATTCCCCATCTCCCATGAGGGATCAGGGATCCGGGTTTGGCCATCCCTTTTGGGTGCCTCCAAATCCTTTGTAGCGCTACTGTGGAAGTACATGGGAGTGTCTTCTGCTGATCAGAAGGGGGGACAACTTAACTCCAGTGTTCAGGTTCAGAAGCCTGCTTCCACCTGTGCTTGTAAGTAGGGTCAGACTGGCCTTAGCAGGCATCAGACATTTCCCCGGGAGGCTGTAAAGGTGGGGTCTAATTTTGTAGTGGCGGGGGCCAGTTTTGCTTCTGGGGGCCAGTTTTGCAGTGCTGTGCAATATCGCCCCCCAGTAACAAAATTAGCAATGCTTCACACTTGTCCCCCTCATCCCACGGGGGGGGGGGCAGGTCCTTCAAAATCACCAGGGATACTTTGGGATTGAGAGGTCGTGGGGGGGGAGGTGGAGGGGGGAGAATTGTGGGAAAAAGTGACCAGAACAAATAAAAAAAGTGATGCCGGGTCTGGCTTCTCTGCTCCTGCTCTCCTGCCTCCGAATATATAAACAGCCAGGCTCCCTCCCCTAAGCCAATCACAATGCTACAATGCACAGTTGAGATTGGTCTGAGCGCTGTGACACGGCGCTCAACCAGGGGATGGAGGGGTGGGCATATTCTCCAGTCAGGCTGTAATGCAGCCTGCATGGAGAATGGGGAAAGTGCGCATGACTGGTTTGGGCTGTCCAAGAGGGCTGACCAAACAGACATTGATCACTTAGGAGTGCGCAAACCACTGCTCCCCTGCTCCAAGCATAGAGCCGCCTGCCCGCCTGCAAGGCAGCACAAACATAAAATGATAATAATGGAAAGTTATAATCATTTTATGTTTTTGCTTCTCTCACTGCTTGAAAGCTGTGGGGTGACGCTCCTCCGCCATAGTGGAGGAGCCGCCACTGTGCTTGTAAGTGAAACCCTGCATTGGAAAACCAACTGCCAGAATCATTCAAAATCTTAAGGTATTGCTTATGTTATTAGGGCTCAGGAGGGCAAGCAGGTGGTGATGGGCCCACTATGACATACAGTTATGTATTGTTAAAGTTTAGCAGTCAGACTTCCATCAAATATTTGATGATATTTATTTTGCTTCACATCATTGAAGCTTATACAATTGAAAGAACAAACTGGTCGTGAATACAAAAGCACCTGTGGGCAGCCCACCCTCACTCACCTCCGTCAACGGCCGGGGCTTGCGCTCCACTGCAAACCGGAAGTGGCAGAGCTCGCAGTAACTGGTGTTTGAGGCAGAGAGCCAGTGCTCCAGGCAGCTGCGGTGGATCGTCCCGAGGGTCCCGGTACATTCGCAGGGCGAGAGCAGGTCTTCCTGCGTGCTGCTCTCATGACAGATCCTGCAGATCGGCCGGTCATTGAAGGGGCTGCAAGGCAAAGGGCCAGCGTTGGTTACTTGTCAAGGGGTGCGAATAAAAAGAATACTTCAATAAGCCCTCCCTCTCCCTAAGCCAAAAGCATCATGTCTGCTGTGGGTGACCATTTAGAAGGTGTCTTTCCTCAGAGCTAAAAGGAATCATGCTTTTATTTAAAGCTGCAGTGCATGCATTAAATGGCAAATCTTCTGTGCAACAAAAGCAGTTTTTGCTAGACATGCGATTCTATGCTGAATGTTATGCAAAAAATGAAGTTTTTACTCAATAAGCGTTGTGAGACGGAAAAGTCCCTAAAGCTGTAAGCCAGAGGGGCTTGGCCAAGGTGCCGGCAGGAGCAGTCACCTAAACGAGAGCTATGGCCGGGGTGACATCAATCCACCCAGAAGACCCCTGAAGATTTGGAGAGCCAGGGAGATTTTTGTATCCAGAGTGGAGTGCGGCTGCTGCTGGCATCTCTGCTCCTTCAACACAACATGGCGGCACCATCGGACGCCGAGTGAAGCCAGACGGCCCCATATGGAGGTCTGCGGGGGACCCCCAGCCCAGGGACGTTTGGGACAGGGGGTGCAGCATCCTCCTCCCTCCCCTCCTAGTTGTGGTAGGCAAGTGTTGAATGCTTGGTGTGGAGGTGGTGTGTGACGATTGATGATGCAGCACCGCAACAATAATATCGGGGGGCAGAGAACTGTCTAAAAACAGAGGTGGGCCGCCTGTGGACGGGATATAAGCTTCTCCCTGACTGCTCTTGAATTCTTGACTGCTACCAGTGATCTTTGGCTGAGTGACCTTTGTGAGTGGACTGCTTTTGCCCCAGTGGGGCACTGGGGCCATATCAGAGACCCCCAACACACAATAATCTTATGGATATGTGCTAGGCGTGTGGGACAGTGGTACTCGCGCCCGACTCAGTCACAGTCTGGGCCTGATGCAATATACTCTCTGGACCAGTGAAACTCCAAGAGGTGGGTCGGCGCTAAGTGCCCTTCGACATTCATATGAGGTTTAATTTGCGTCAGCTGTGTGGGCTCGCATGGAGAGCCTGCAGCGGACCTGGTGAGTCGTCCAGATTACAGCTTGGGTCTCGCACCAAGGACTCATACGAGCAATGCTCCCTGCTAAACAGACAGTTATTGTAGACTAGATGACTCCAGGAGAGGGCGCCTTGGTGCACCTACTCATGAGGGTACAAAAGGGTGGCACATCTGGCCCTCACCAGTTTGCGTCGCTTGGGCACTCTGGATACAATGCACATATTTGCGGTGGTAGAGAGCGGTGGCCTGCTGGACCTGGTGGTCTAACAGCACTGAAGAACTCGGATGAGCATTGGATAACACCTGGTTAGTGATGATGGTGAAACCTCAACCTCCTATGGTGCTTCCCCCCCCTCCACCCCTCCACCCCCCCACCCCCAATCTGAACCTGACCCCACAACTGGGGATGGGGGTTCGCCAACCAAAAATGATGTTCAGAGCCAATTGGATGTCACGCTGGATAAACATTCGGGCAATTTTGAAAATATATTGCAAGCTATACTGGCACTAAGAGCATCCTGGATTTGAAGACAGACCCGGTGTCTATAGATGTGGGCTTGGTACGCAATGACCAGTGGAAGTTAATGAAAGAGGTAGACTATGCAGAATCCGCGTTGACTTCGATGCGCCCCATGGTTCAGGAGTTACAGTCCCACCTATGAGATGTGCACGGACATCACTGCCCTTCAACGGAGGGCAGAGGAAGCTGATCCCAACCAAACAACGTCAGCTTTCTGGGCTTCCTGGAGCACGCAGAAGGCCACAGTGCAGAACCTTTTTTAGAGCAACGGCTGGAATCCATGGTTCTGGCAGGCAGGGTGCCCAAGTACTTCTCCATCGAACGGGAGTACAGCATACTGGGCTGCCCTCCGCTGCAGGGGGCCCACCACGCCCCGTAATCCCACGCCTTCTGAACTTTAGAATTTGTGATCTGATCCTTTACCTTTTCCCCACCAAGGACTCCTGGCAGTTCAAGGGCGCTACCTTCATGGCACACCCAGTTTACACAATGGATGTGCAGCAACGTCACAACAACTAAGCAGCAGTTAATCGACAACTACGCAGTCTTAGTCTGCAATATGCACTCTTTTTCCCGGCGAAGCTCAAAGTCATCGAGTGTGGGGACGCCTGATATTTCTAATACCCTGAAGATGCCTGGAAATGGTTCCATGCAAAGCAGATGGCAACTCCGCCATCAGAAATCCCACCAGCGGAGATCGCATCATCATCGTCACACTGGGAAGCAGCAGAATCGCCCATCCACTGACAAACAGCCAGAGAACGCGCATAGGTGCTGGCAGAAGTGTTGCGCCAGAACTGCGATCCATTTGCCTTTTTGCTAGTGGACTGCACCTCCACCGCTGGCTCGGACACAAATTAAACGATGGACTATCCAGGGGATGACCAACCGGGGCCAGATCTTACACCTCTCTTAGCGGATGACCTGCTCTGAAGACTCTGAATGTTTGGACTGGTATGGCCCGCGCCCCTGTACCGACACTGCTTGGTACCTGAACAGGGCGGGAGGCGAAGGAAGAGTTGGCTTTGCATAAGTTTTCTACGAGCTACACACATACACTGTTCTGACTATGCTTGGCATTGAGGCACATGCACCATCATGGCATAGTAAGTGAGGGTCCGCCCAACACTAACCCCCGACATGACTGCAACCACCCCCCCAAGTAGGTTGTCACCGCCATATAATTTGCTACCGCGGAAAGTGAGGGGCCTAGTTGTTAAGCAAAGAGGCACTGAGTTCATTCTTATCTGAAACGACGCCATACACATATAGGGTACTTACAGGTGTTGCATGAACTCCACGCTAGATGGAGAGTTCAGGTGTGTGGGATGACAAAATTGATGTATGCATGGGGGTTTTGATTTGGATTGCAACAAGGGTCCCGTTCGAGCTGGTGATGCATAGAGTGGACGTGGAGGGTAAGTTCGTGGTGGTGGAAGGCCTCCTGGATGGTGCACACCGTGTACTGCTGGCTGTCTATGCCCCAAATGCTGTTTTCTCTGCATTCCTGGACTGTCTCACCCCGACTCTCCTTCAGGACCCTCATATCCCTGTTGTTTGGGGGGGTGGACTTTAATTGTGTCCCGAATATAGCCCAAGATCGCTAGCCCTGCTGCTGGTGGAGGCGGGCTGCCGCGCAGCGGCCCACCGCTCCCAGAACTGGCTCTCTAATGGTGGACTGCATGACATATGGCGTCTACACCATCAAGATGATGAGGAGTACTCCTTATACTTCCTAGTGCAATATCTGCACACACAGATCGATCATTTACTTTGCCCCGCCGCACTCTGCCCTACGGTGGTCCACTCTGAATATTTGGTGCGGACACTGTCCGATCACTGCCCGCTTGTACTAGCGTTGCGCTGGGGGGTGGGCTCGTCCCTGTACTCAGTGGCGTAACACAGGTCCCCGCAGCCTCCACGGTGCGGGGGGGGGGGGGGCGATCTCCAGGGAGATCCCTCAGCACAGTACTCTGGCCGGAGAGTTCCCAATTTAGTCCGGATGGGGCCCCTCCACATACCTTGCAGATAGGCCCCCTCAAGTTTCGTTACGCCAGTGCCTGTATTACCATGTGGAGGCTGCTCCCGGAGGAGATTCGGGATGCTCCCTTCCTGCATGCATGCATGGGCAACACAAGTCACACAGTACTTTACACTGAATGCGGAGTCCACTTCAAGCTGGGCAGCGGAGGGCGACGCTCATATGGTGGTCGTCCGGGGTTATAGCATTGGCACGACCTGGGAGGTCAGGCAGACACTACACAGAGAACTTCAGATGAGGGGGGAAGAATCAGGAGAACTGGAAATGCGACCACTGCGGTGTGCTGCTGCAGCCGATTGTCCGTTATGGGAAGAGCATCTGGATACGAAGCTCGACTTATAAGCATTATCTGGCCCAGTTACATGCTGAGGTTGAGAGGGCCGGACAGCTCCTCGCGTAGCTGATCAGGGATGACCGCTCATGCTGCCCGATCAGTGATTAGATGAAGAACGTAGTGTTAATACTCAGAAAACAATGATGCCTTCATCAATTATTTATTGTGTCTCGTACTTGTAGACTTCCTCCCCGTCCGCTGATGCCCTGGGGATTTTCTTCCAGGGGCTCCATCTGCTCCGACTGGACCTGCTTCAAAGAGCAGAGCTTGATGCCCCTCTGCAGATTGAAGAGATATGATTGTTCAAATTGCCAAGTCTAAGACCCCAGGTATGGGTGGCCTCCCCATAGAATACTATGCATCCTTCTCTGCCACACTGTCCCCCCCGACTACCAGATATGTATAAGGAGGCATGGAATAGGGGCAGATTACCGGATATTCTGAAGGAAGCCCTCATAGTGGGGCTCCCTAAGCTGGGCCAGGACCCCCTGGGCGTACGGTTTTATCTGCCACTGTTGCTCTTGAACCTTGATAATAAAATATTGGGCAAGGTTCTGGCGAACCGATTGCTTCTTGTTATTGGACACTTCGTACATAATACTTTTTGGAATATTTGTCGCCTCCTTCACCTGATGGTTGATGGCAGGGCTGGAAAAGGTGTTCCAGTGGCGGTATCATTGGACATCGAGAAGCCTTTTATACCCTTTGATGGGCATATCTGTTTGCGACCCTGGAGGCGGTGAATTTTTTCCAGAGATACTTGAGGTGACTCAGAGCGTTGTACGACCACCCGGTGGCACGGGTCAAGATGGGACAGCGGATTCATCCAGCTTCGATATACATAGGGGCGCTCGACAGGTCTGCCCTCTATCTCCAATGATTTTTGCTTTATCCATAGAGCTATTGGCCTGTATATTACACGTACTTGACCTACCTAGGAGGTCGTCAGCTATCTCGACTGGAAATCCTTGCATTGGCTTCCAATTGATGCCAGGATTTCCTTCAAAGTGCTTTGTTTGGTGTTCGGAGCCCTGAACAGAAAAGAGACTGGAGGAGTAAAAGACCTCTTGATTCCCTATGTTCCCGCCAGGAACCTCCGCTCCTCAATGAAGGTTCTCCTTACAGCTCCCCGAGTGTGAAGAGCTAAGTGGGGAGGCAGAGCCTTTTCCAATCTTGCTCCTAGATGGTGGAATACTGTTCCCCTAGAAATCAGGATGCTGCCTTCAATACAAACTTTTAGAAAGGCCCTGAAGACATGGCTCTTTGTCAAAGCTTACCCCTAGCTCTTTGGTTCTGCCTTTTTGTTTTTCTTTTGTAGGCGACTTGACGCCTTCGGGCAAAGTCGCGCGTTATAAGTTTTATTTCATTTCATCTAAGTGAGCATGCATGGGACACAGAATGAGAAGGGGTGCAGCACGGGATCTCACATTATGCAGAGGATCCCCTCCTGTATCTGCGCGACATTGTGGCATCGCTCGTAGATCTTATGGACACCCTAGAGGACTGTGGCGCAATATCGGGTCTCCGAAGAAATTATCCAAAATCTTATCCGTTTCCTTTATACCAGGTCCCAGAACATGATGGGGGAGGGGGACTGCCTCTTTCCAGGTTGGTGTGTAAGTTCACCACATTTAAATATCTGGGTATACGGGTGTATCATAATGATCATGACCTCCTTGATGGGTATCTGTGCAGAGGTCTCTACCTTTTTGGACATCGCTGTCTCTGTGCCCGGTGGGTAGAGAGGCAGTTTCTAAGATGCTCATTCTCCCTCACCTACTGTATTTCTTTGCGGCACTGCCTCTTTGGCTTCCCCCTCACTTTTTCACGGAACTCAAAAGCTCCTTGTGGAGTTGATTTGGGGGTTATGTTAGGCGCTGGTTGGGGGTGCACACAGGCTTATAACCACCTTATATAGGGTTGTACTAAATCACAGCTACCAACTGCTCACTAAATCGCGGGAATGCTGGTCTCGCAATTTACATGTGCCATTATCGGATAAGCAATGGGCCCAGGCACTGGAACAGGTTTGTACCATGTCACACAGTTCCTGCTTCCGCTTCGCACAGTTCCATTTTGTACACCAGACATATCTTACACCCCTACGGATCACACATAAGCTTCGTCGGCCTGTCCCAGGTGTGGGACTATGGATGCGGGGTTCCTCCACATGGTGTGGGAGTGTCCGGAGCTAGCTGAAATATTAGCATTAACATCTGCATTGGTTTACACAGGGCTCCCAACTACATCAGTCTTGTTTATTGGGATTATGCACAAAGGACAAGGGGGACAAATGCTTACATAGATTTGTTGATTTGGCATTTGTATTTTTTAAATGGTTAATGTCATGGAAATCGCAAGCCCCATCCAAAGACTTGTGCTGGGTCAGTGTGCTGCTTAAATGGGCATGTGCGGAAGCTCTCAGACTTGGGAGTGATGGGACAGGGAGTGCGATCCGGGGCACATATGTCCAGAATGTGGAGGTAAGGGATGATCTACACCCTCTTTGGTCGCATATCCGGTAGTTATTTGACTGCATTGGTAGATACGGATTGATTCTTGTGGCTGTGTTGCTATGATTTTCAGATTGTCCTATCAAACAGTCTGTGAGTAGGAATCCTGTGATGAGGATTACCCATGTAACGGTGCGGAGCTTTCATTGCAGCCTGGGATGGGCTTAATGACTCTTTATGTGTCGGTAGCTCATCTTGTGTTTTCTTTCTATTTCCTTTACTCCGTTTGCTATGTTTTTTGCCTATATATAATAAAAAGATGTAAAACAAAAAAAATGCTTGCAAGTCAGGTACGTTCTATGGACTTCATGAGTAGGTGTTTACACTGTACCGTTGCTATGCAAATGAGAAAATCCCAAGAAAGCATTAACTTGCAACCCTTACATATTAATACACATCCAAATTAAAGTTTGTACTCTCCGTGGGTTTCTGCTCTGGGAATTAAACCACATGAATAGCTCCTCTCAGTGGGAGGACACAAGAACCCTTTAGGGAAGAAAGGCAAATTTCATATTAGAAGCATTCGCCCTACACAACACCAGTCTGTGCAGAACAGAATAGTCATAGGCCACTACTTACATCCTGAACTTGCCCACAAAAGAAAACAAACAAGGAATTCATGTGTGCAATGGGATGGGGGAAGGAAGAACTAATTGACCTAATCAGAACTAAACAGGTGAGCTGCAGTCTTCCTAAATCGGTCCAAATTACAGTCTCTGGAAAGCTAACCAGTGATAGCGATTCTCAGGTAAAACAGCATTCCATGCCACTGGAATCAAGCTATCCTGGCTGAAGACGGCTGATAGCCAGAAACCGGTCCCTGGATGCTTGATTCCGGTCCAGGAAAGACATGGCTTGGCAGTTCGGGCTGGACTTATTCCCATGAGGCACAGGGCCAAAACTGATTTGCATATGGCCATGTTTGAACTGGGGTGGTGTGGTGAGCAAAATAACGATGGATTAAACCCAGATCTGTGACTGGGGGTGAATGTTTTGCCACTGTGCAACATTCCGTCCATCAATTGTTGTTTTTGCAAACAGCATTCGCCACACAGCGATTTTAACACTATTTGCCAAACTGGACCACAGCCGAAGATATTTCCATGACTATTGGTGGAGGAACCAATTTAGGACAGTCCTCACTAAAGGGAAACAAGCTTCCCCTTATGTAAAAAGGGCTGGCTGGGAAATGGAGGGCACTTATCGCCTGGTATTCTCTCTTTATGTACATTATGAGGGGATGCTGGGTATTCTGTGAAGATGATCCTTCTACCCCACTGGTTGGACCACAAATGGTTAGATATGATGTTACCACGATCATCTGATGCACTAGGATGTGTGGACATGACCAAGCCTTCGAGGACTGAAAGGGCTGCTTTGTTTTTAGTGACGGATGAAGGCCCAGAAGCACTATGGGGTCCTGTTGTTTATATACCAACTGAGAAAATGCTTTTTTGAAGATTGGACATGTTGATGCCTGAGATCAGATCCGCCATGAGGGCTAACAAGGGAAAGGGCAAGTGAGCACATTGCATAACGCCTTGTGCCAGGCACAAGGATACGTGCATCAGATGCATCACAAGCTGCTAGAACAGGATATACTCCAGAGGTAATGCAAGGAAAGCTTCCTCATTTGTTTGAGGACTGAGTACATTTAGAAATGGGTACACTGGTTGGTCAGTGATCAAAAATAGAGAGTAATCCCTCACACAAAAAAAGCTAAAATTCCCCTGGGTACTTTACTTCATTTCAAAATACTCACTTCACATACAAATAAATCTGCCAATCAATCGAAGGCATTTGTAAAGCACGCGGCTTCTTCAACTAAAGCGTCCCGGGGCTCAAAAGCGAATTAGACTGATACCAAACAAAGGCCACCTTGAGAGTTAACCAGAGTCGAACAGCAAGGTTTCAAGTCTCTTTTAAAAATACTGACTGACTCTGCCCTGCAGCTCTCTTATTACAAGTATCTACCACTCCTGTCTGAAGAATAACAGGCCTCAGGTTCTCCTGCCCCATAAAACCCAGAATCCATCTATAAAGGCTAGAATATGTCAGCAGCCTTCTCTGTCAGGACTGGTAATCCCTACCCTTCGTGGAGACCAAGCCAAAAAGAACAGTCATCTGAGAGCCAGTTCTGAGACACTCCAGTCCATTTCAGAAGGGTACCCACTGATGACCTGAAAAACCTGCCCAAGAGGTGGACAGTACACATTGCCCAGAATTTGCTTGCCTTTTTGGTAAACCTCTTAGATGCTTGTCATTCAAACCTGGGGTGTTTTGGGAACAATCCTGATGTATTTGGCGCATCAGCTCGCTTCACTGGCCTAGTACCCTGGGTGCGCCCCAGTGATGTGGTGTGCCTGCCTCTCAGACCCAGCCTTAGTGTAAGGTGTACAGGCTCTTTGAAGAGGGCGCAGCGATTTAGCCACTTCGGTGCCTAGGTCTGGGTCTCATGGGTAATGTTCATGCTACAGAAAAAAGTGTGCGAGTAAATAAATAAACAGGATCTGAAAAAACAAAACGGGTCCCGACTGAGGGTAACAAGCCCCACTCCACCACTGGAACTCCCTACAGCCGCGCCAACCCAGCAACAAGTGTCCAAACACCCGTCAGCTGCCACGGGGCACCGAATTCAAAGATCGCTGTGCCACAGAAAAATATTGCAGCATGACATATCTGGCCTTTGGCTGTAAGATTTAATAACTCTTATCCCCTGATCTGTGAAGACAGCTTATAGTCAGGGCAGCGCGTTCTGTAAGAACGAGGGCTAAGCTTCGTTTCCTTTAATACGCACCGCCTGGGAGCCGACGTGACTGTCGTTGCAGATTTGACGATTTTTCATGGGCGTCATTTAGGAGTTGGAGCTGCGACCCCTAGACTGCAGCTTGCGGCCTCTGGCAGGTTGCTGTTGCAACCCTTAGCCAGAGTGTCCTTGTTTGCGTGTCTCATTCAGTATGGTATAGCTGTCGAATTGTGAGCGTGCAAAACCGTTTGTTTTATTGTCTGCTTTTCTGCGCGTTTGAGTATTGTGTGTTGGCTGTACCTATGATAGAATGTGTTTTAAGAATGTATGCAATGGGTGTCCAAAGCAGGTCCAGGAAGCGTCTGTAAGAAACCCTGCTCTAAGAGCACCTATAAGAGAACTCTGCTCAGAGACCACCTAGAAGAGAACTCTGCTCAGAGAGCACCTAGAAGAGAACTCTGCTCAGAGAGCACCTATAAGAGAACTCTGCTCATAGAGCACCTATAAGAGAACTCTGCTCATAGAGCACCTATAAGAGAACTCTGCTCAGAGAGCACCTATAAGAGAACTCTGCTCAGAGAGCACCTAGAATAGAACTCTGCTCATAGAGCACCTAGAAGAGAACTCTGCTCAGAGAGCACCTAGAAGAGAACTCTGCTCGAATAGCGCCTGTAGGTCAACCCTACTCAGATAGAGCCTATAACAGAACTTTATGTAGAACCCTGCTCAGGAAGTGCCTGTAAGAGAATCCTTTTCAGGGCCAGTAAGATACCCTGCTCAAAGAGCATCCTCCCCCTCTTCTTGCCATGCCGTGTCTCTAACCCTCCCCTCCTCTTTCCCTCCTCCATTCTCTGTCTACTTCCCCTGCTCCTATCCCAAACTCCCCGGAATATCTCCCCTTGCCTGCTTTTTCCCTTACCTATATGTTCCTTTTTGTTTGTCTCAACCTTACTTGTCACTACGTTGCCAGGCTCTAATAACTGTGTAACCTTTGTAAAGATGTAACCTGCAATTATTGTCTGATACTCATGTAAAGCGCTCTGATACCGCCGGGTCTAGCCGGCGCTATATAAAACCTTTAAATAAGAGAACTCTGCTCAGAGAGAGCCTGTAACAGAATCCTTTTCAGGGCATGTATGAGAACCTTGCTCAAGGGGCACCTATAATGGACCCCTTCTTAGAACCCCGCTCAGAGAGGGCCTGTAACGGAACCCGGCTTAGAAAGAAAACACCTATAAGATCACTCTTTTCAGCGAGCACCTGTAAGGGAACCCTGCTCAGCGAGCGCCAATTAGAGAACCTATGACCCTGCTCAGAGAGGGCCTGTCAAGGAACTCTGCTTAGTAGTCGGCTATCCCTGGTCAATGATGAGTGTATGTACAAGAACCCAGCTCAGAACCCTGCTCAGACATCAGCAGATTCATAGCCTCATGCACCTGTAAGGGACCGGACGCCTGAAAAAATACCCCACTTAAAATCCTGCCCAAACAGCACCTGTACAAGAACTAAGATCAGAACTCTGCTCCAAAAGCGCCTGTGAGGGCAGCCTCCCCGAGCAGCGCTTGCTTGATGCGGGCGTTTAGCAGTGAGTGACTGACTACATCACCGCTGCTGTCAGCGGCTCAGCATCACCCTAGCAGGAGCACTGAGCAAGCATCACCACTCCCTAGCATGCACCTCTGTAACGTCGGTGTAGATTCACCTGAAGGCCCCAGAAGTGCTGGGAAGCACTTGCCCCCTCCAACCCATTTCACCCGCCTGCGGGGTTCGAGAAACACCGGGAACTTACAAGCCCGACCTCCCCCAATGTATTGAGAAACAGTCATGACAATAGTACCAAGGGCGCAGCTATCCCCAATGCAACAGCTGCAGTGACACCGGGGCCCATGGCATGGTGACCGGGTTTCCTTGCATGCAATGGGGCCCTTGGAGTCCCGCCTACGGCGCCGTGCTGTAACCCGTGAAGCACCATTCGCCACCAGACACTATGTCCTCGCACAGGCAGTGGCGGGGCCGCCCTCCCTCCCGCGGGCGCGCGCGCGTCGCTCCTCCGCGCGGGCACGCGCACACACATACCTCTGGTTGGCCAGCGTCCGCACCACCGACGAGAGCAGCTGGCCGTCCTTGGCCGACACTTGCATGACATACTGCGGCTGCCCCGCGGCCGGGCCGCCGCCCTCCTCCAGGCTCTTGCCCGGGCAGTCTGGCAGCACCTCCGGCAGGTGGCTGCAGCGGCTGGTCGTCATGGCGACAGACAGCGCGCCCCCCGCTAATGGCTGCCACGGTCGGAGGTCCTCCCCATCTAGAGAGAGCAGAGCACAGCTCGTGAGCACAGGCGGCAAGCAGGGGCCATGCTAAGTATGCAGATGTACAGTACAGGGCAGACTCCACACATGTAAAACGGATTTATATGCATGCATATACATTTCAATTCAGTCAGTACAAATAGACATCTTTCACAGAAGTTTACACACAATTTTAAACAATAGTTGACGGCATTAAATAGGATTCGAAACACCTTCTGCGCTCTATAACAATCAGTTTTAAAAAAAATAAAAGGTGACCTGAAGGAAGAAGCAAAGAAAATTGAGCCAATTGATCAGGGCATGCACCATATTATAACTTTGGACCGGGCCTCGCGTGCGCCAAACAAACAGCAGTTCTAAATTAAGATATACATCTTTACCTACTCGCGTTATATGCGCAGAATTGGGGGAAAGAAAGTGCATTTCAGGTCTGGGATGCACGAGAAACTTTTTTTTTCCACATGTACTCCAGATACTCCCAGCTTGACTGATTCATCTGCACGTTCCTATAGGGATGCTGTTCCCAGCCCTGGGCAGCTCGAGGAGGGCTTCAAGTCTCTACAGGGTCAGGTTTTATCATGTCCTTTTCAACACTGCTGTTGTGTTCCTACAGCTTAAGTCAACTGGTTTATCTGCAGTGAAGACGGTGGCTGTGGCCCCATTTTTTGCCACAAAGCTACTCGGGTATCTGAAATGTATCCACCCATATAACTCTGCCCCATGATCAATCACGTGTAACATCAAAAATGCACTGATCATATCTACAGGTTCTCTCTAACCTCTCTTCACATACCTGTGGTCACCACGTTAAAGTGTCCTCCATACAGTGACCGTGAAAAAAAATATATAGAAATCAGCAGTATAGGATTATTTACTCTCTGGATTTGAAAATCCAGTCATCCATCAGGCACCCAATGGTGGACAGAAAAGAGGTGGCAGCGGCTTGACTAACCAAGAAGCCGCTGTGCTACAGGATGACTGCGATACTCCAAGCAATTACAGGAGATAGTACAGAAAAACCGTCGGTAGAACCACAATGGTCATGCATTAGCCAGGAATTGAGCGGGTGGTGGGTCCATGCTGCTAGGAGCATCGCCTCAGTACAGTGTCCCCACTCCTTGCACTTCCCACTTCTCTCCCTCAGGAGAGGACAGCGAGGTCTCCCAACACACGTAAGGTCGTATCATCAGAAGAATTCAAACCAGTTCTTAACCTAACAGAGAATTGTGGTCTGTGCCCACTTTATTCATGATGCTCTACTTGGTAATTCAGACAAGTGCCCTGCTACTGTTGTAATTGATTCTCTGCGTGCCATAAATAGTGAGCGCACCTGAATACTGAGGTAATTATATGAGGTTCTTCATCTAAATAAGCTGATGTATCATGTGGTGTAATATTCACATCTTCAAAGCTTCTATGTGCACCAGAACAGGTCTCTAATATCACATTACTATGGTCTAACCCAATGGAGGAAGCAAGAAGAATCTCCGCTCTAAGTAATGTGGAAATAAAACAAATGCTGCATTTGTGCAGGAAAGTACCAATACTGCGGGTAAGAGTACTTACGGAAATACTGGGAATCGTCTGACTGCCCTGAGGAATGGGGATTAAACCCGTGGAAGTCTGGGTTTCTGCATGCTTTTCCTAGTTTTTTGCCCATTTCTCCCAGGCACATTTTGCTTGCTGTCAGTAGATGAAATATCTGAGCGTTAAAACACTGAACATGCAGAGTGTCTCCAATCCACTTATGAAGCCGATTAGGCCTGTGTGGTATGTGACTGTGAACTGAAATTAAGAGTGGACTCATGAAGGGGTCCAATAAATGCACATATAGCTTTACTGGTCAATCTAGGTTTCCTGTCACTGGGGGATGCCACAGTAAAGCAATTAAATATACCTGTATCTAGACTAGCCACTCTCCAAAATTATGTATTTTCTTTTCTTTTTAATGAAGAAGAGCATCATTGCTCAACAACAAAAATTCCACAGCCTTAGCATAAAAGGAGGTAGACCACTATTTGTTCCAGAACACAGCCGGCACCATGCGTCTTGGAGTTGAACGGTCATTGAGGAAACATGCAGATCACCACTAAGACTGACTCAAGCTTCCATCCTTCAAGATTGCTAAACTGAGCACAGTTTTGTTATGTATTAATACCACCTGTCGTTCACTATATTTATAAGTTATTATTCTAGTAAACCTTCAAATTATTTACTCTCACTTAATCCTGTGTAGAAACGAGATATATGCAGCAGTGTACAAAATAAGAATACATTATTTGCACAGCCGACATAGAAGTAAAAGATGCATTGGGAAAGCAGTGAAAATAGCGTTTTCCCACTGATATAAAGGCTGCATGCAACTCCTAACAAATACTTCCAAGGCATTCCCCCACAAATAAAGTTAACCAGCACACCTCAACAGCAGATGCTAGAAAGAGAAGTATTTCATGTCACAAAGAGACCACCTGTATTGATAGATTTACAGAAACGAAATTCATACATTTAGCCTCGGCTGGAAGGTGGACATGAGGCATTACTGACTACCAACATGCAACCTCTTACGCACAAGAGTGAAGTCTATACTGCACAATGAAGTGCATTTTGTTGGCAAATATCTCAGTGCTTTCTAAACTGGGAAAATGCTCCCGTTATTTCGCATCACTCGTGCACCAGTTCAACACACGTCAGAGAAGCTCATGGATTCAGAGCATGGACGCAGTGCAAGAGTACCAGGGCTTTCATGACACGGGTTCACAAATCCACATTTGCATGCATCCAGACATCCTCAGACTCACTGATCCGGTCATCCATCAATCGTTTAGCCATCCTCACTCAACTGACATCCATTCATAAATTCATCTTTCACCTAACACTCCGTCCGTCTGTCCATACTTCTACTCATTCACATTCCTCCATTCATTCAGCCAATCATCCTATCATCTAGTGGTTTATTCATCCTCCATTCCTACAACCAGTTATCCACCCATTCAGTAATTCTCTCACATTCAGTTTGCCATCCTGCAACAAAATGATGTGTCCATGCGTCAGCCCTCATTCAGTCCTCAACCTGTACTCACGCCTATCAGTCGTAAGTCGACCCCAAATTCACTCATCTTACACTCCCAAATTCACTCATTCAAATCCACACTCGTTAATGTCACCCACTCACCCTCACATTCATTTATCGATCCTCATACTCACATACAGCCAAACACACACACACACATCTAAAATCGAAACATTTATTTAACACCAGATGTATTGAATAATTTGATGTTTATTATAAGATTATGGCAACTACTGATATACAGGTGGAAATAAAAATAGACTTCGAGCACTGTTTACTAGCTTCTCGAAAATTGACAAACTCCGAAGGAGACAGGTCATTAAAACAGCTGTATCCCTCAGTGTTTACAAGAGGAAATCAGGCTTTTCTGTATGAGACAGACAGTGTGATAATGAGGAGAAATCATCACTTATGTAATTGTAGGAATATCTTTACATATCATGAATCCCGGTTTCTTTATTTCACAAATCCTTTGGAGGGTGCCTTTTTCAATGTGCAAAGGTGTTTGTAGTTCAGTAACACTCGAGAACCCCCTTCTTTTCGGACTAGACCAGAATATTTCCCCTCTTGTGAAGTAGTCAATGCAGTGACTATGTTGCAGTTCTGCTGAACTCCACCACAGTGTCCTCTTGAGATCTGCACCCCTTTAGACATCTTCCCCCGTCCCCACACATCTTTTTCTGTAGCCATGTACAGAATTCTCTCTCATCAAACCTCTATGTCTCACCCACCAGCTAAGTGCTTCCCACAGCAACTGCACTCTTCTACTAGCGGTTAATTCACACGAACAGTGGAGCGTATTTAGAGCACTTCTGCTCACCTGCACATCCAGCCGAGATTTGCCTTCTTTCCACCCTTACATTTCTTTGTAGTTCTAAATCTTTCAGGCGATCTAAGGTCTCAGTGGAGGTCTGGGCTGCAAGTTGGAGGTTCGGGAGAATTTTGAGGGAAAGCAGTGGAATAAGAGGACAGTGGATGAAGAAATGCAGCTAAGGGGATTATTACGATGACGGTGTCCTCCCTATGGGAGCATGTGCTACGGCCGTAAACAGGCCGTAGTACAAGCTCCCATAGGGAAATGGGAGGTTGTGTTCATCCCTGCACCACGTGTTAGGCACCTCACGGTGCAGGGATCAACAGGGGCACTGCCCCCTCGGCCACCAACCGTAGGCTGAAGCTTGAAGGAGGCCCTGCTAGGGGTCCCCAAACTCGCTTTCCAACAGGCTTTCCTTGTAGGACAGCTTGACGGAAATCAAGCATCGTAATCCAGAAGGCGTAAAACGCCGTCCATATGGATTACAGGCCGGTCTCAGACGGGCTCGTTGAGCCTGTCGAAAGCCAACTGGAATGACTGTCCAGTTTCACTTCTGACCACCTAAATTGTAATTAGGTGGTCGGAAGTGAAACTGACGATCTCAGTTGAAAAGCCTCCAACCTAAGGTCAGAGGTGTTTTGACCAAGATAGTCATCGGCCTCAAGTGCCCTCTTCTGAAAGCTTTTCAAATGTGTTGTCCTTACCCTCAGAAGACACCAACCAGGAGTCCTCGGTAAGGTGATGAAAAAATGGCTAGTTGCTGTGTGCCCATGTCTTCATATGATAAGCATGCAACCACTTATGTCTATCACGATGTATGGCCCCATATTGAACAGCAAATCAGATTTCTCTGAGGTTTTCCTTTTAGTGAAGTACTGATCTTCTTGGCAGAGGTATGAAGATTCCACTCACCTCCCATGGACCACTTACAATTTCAGCTTCTCTTTCTTTTAACCTCTTTGTGTGCAGCTGGCGAGGGCTCCACAGTTTGAGAGAGTGGAGTTTTTATTTTCCTTCTGAGCAGCAGTTCAGTTAGTGACGTCCCAGAGCTGTGTGGACTGTCTCTGTAGTTTTGCAATGCTTCACAGAGGTCCAGAGATATGGGCTTTTTCCTCAGCCTGCACACACGCATAGCCTTCTTCAATGTTGCCTTGAAGCTTTCGGAAATGCCACTGACTTCAGGCCACAAGGCAACAGTTTTACTATGACTGAAACCCATTTATCTTGCAAAATCTTGAATGTCCTAACATGAAATTGTAGCCAAATTCCAGATTTGACATCCTCATGTATGGCAGATGTTGAAACAAGTTTAAAGAGGAATGAAACACATCTGTTGATAGATGTGTTGCAGTCAGCCATGACGTCATGAACTGTGAAATATCAATAACATCAAGAATAACTGTCCTGCTGGGATTTGCCCGAACAAATCAATGACTAACTCCTCCCAAACGCCGGGAGGCAGCGGTGACATTTGCAACAGCTCAGGAGAGAAGGGCGCCCTGAGGCTCTGGCACAAATGACTGTAACCTTGCATTATTAATGTTCTTCCATGACACACATTCGTTGCAGCTGCAGAACAGGACACTGCATGCTAGGGCACACCTCTGTCCCTGTGATCACTGCCCAGCACCCTCCCTGCCTAAAATGCACAGCCACCACTTGCAGCTTCGCAAACTGAGCAGACACAGGATGGACCCATGCACCGAGGCATCGCTTTCAGACCAACATTGCCCACACGAACAGAAGTCTAGATGTAAAAAAGTCAGCTAAGTTCCCTGGTCTGTGAAGGCACAGAGCGAGGCACAAGAATACATTCATTGGAGATGAAAAAATTATGAACAATTTTCGAAAGTTGGAAACCAATGGCCTGTAAAGAATACCAACTCACGAACAGACTAAGACACTTAAGCTCTTTACACCCAGGAACTTGAAAACACAAGTTTCATTCTATCCTGGCCCGCTAGTACTGCAAGGGCTTCCTTTGAAGTCTTTGGCCCGGATGCAGTGTGATATAAATGCAGAACCTGAAAGGCAGCATGGACCTAAGACTGGCCATACCATGAGCACGTAAGGGACAGAGTATTCTCTAAAGTACTTGGTACTCCACTCCACTCCACTCCACTCCACTCCACTCCACTCCACAGCAAACCAAAAATTCCTGGTGTCATTTACCCTCCATCTCCACGGATCATCTTAAGTATAATTGTGACCTGCTCCTTTTGTATACGCAACATATCCCACATGGTATCTCCGGGCCTCAAATACGGCCTACACGTGGGGTATATCTGTCGGTACTCACAGTAAGTTATCTTTGTATCCACTACCTGTTGCCCCATAGCAAAACCTAACTAGGCCTTGCTCTCACATCACCCAGTACAGGGTATCCACCATTTCCGGCCTCTTTAGTACCATAACAGACTCCATGGAAAACGATTCACGGGCCCCATCACTGTAGGTAGAGGTTTGCGAGGTGAATGCCCTTGCTGCATTTATGTTATCCAGCAGTACTGAAATAAACTTCAGGTTATTAATACGTCTATTGCTTGCATCCCAGTGACACTCTGAAAAAACAAACGCATCACTAGTTCTGTCGTAGACTCAATGAGAACCTGAACAAGACCCTGAACACTGGAGTCTACGATGCAATGTCTCCAATGGGAAATGTCAAAACAAGTAGGCCACCTTGCGGATGTAAAGAATGATATCTAAAGGGGAATGCCTAATGTTACTGAAAGTAAAATACTGAGATTTAAACGCCCTAAAAGCATGCTTATGATGGTTATGTATATATATCAACAACGAGAGAGGTAGGGAGAATCAGAGACACTCTCTTACACCCCAGTTAAGTATCAAACAACAAAAGAAGAGAGGTCCGGTCACGCACAAAGCTACCAGATATTAGAGCAAAGAGATAAGTGGGTAATTTTGATCACAGTCACTCTATTTGAGTAGGAAAGCCCTCACACACCGACCTGGTCAGTGTCATGCTTCATCATCGGGCCCCACCGAAGAGACCGAGTGTCTCTTCGGTGTGCTGCAACGCCAGAAAGACTGCGGAGCTGGTCGTGTGGGGAGGACGTGTTGTGAAAATTGTAAAATTAAAAGTGACTAAGGGTATCAAAAAAACTTTTAATGTTGGTTTTTATGATGGTTATGGCCACCATCCCAAAATTTTAATCTCGAAAAATACAAAAAAACAAAAAAAAAACTCAAAACACATTTAAAGAATCAAAAGTAAACCTAAGCCCAATACACAGTCTAAATTCCGAACTTGAGCCTAGTGGTCCATCATCCCCTTTGGTATCGCTTTGTTTGCCCTAAGTTGGCAGGGTATGCCCAGACGTGGGTCCCTTGCTCAATTTGCCACTGGATTCAAGATAGCCTGGCTGATGAGGGTTATGAACCGAAGCTTGTTTCCGGTCCAGGGAAGACATGACTTGGCAGTTCGGGCTGGACTGTTCCCATGAGGCACAGGGTCAGACTGATTTGCCTATGGCCATGTCTGAACTGGGGTGGTGGAGTGAGCTAAAGAATGATGATGGTTTAAACCCAGATCAGTTGACTGGGGGTGAGTGTTTGATTTGCTCAAACTCTCCGTCCATCATCCCCTTTGGTATCGTAATGTTAAAATTAGGTCAAGAATAGCTTAGCCCTGGCCCTGATGTTAAGCCTAATGCTAATCATACATCTAACCATTGCCTTGAAACCTAAAGCTAACCTCAAGTCTTGTGTCTTAACCACAAGCCGAATGCTTACCCCAAGACTCTGAACCTAAACTCAATGCTTACCTTCCTTTTTGAAGATCAGTAAACAAAGACAACCTCTCTTCAGAAAAACACATTTTAAAATGAATGTATTTCGACTTCTCTCCTTCAAATTTGTGATTGGGTTTTGTCTACCATGACCACATTCTTCCTCCCTCAAGGGCAGCTCATTTGGAAGCACAGAGCTAGAACAAGCCTAGTCCCCTGGAAGAGAAACACACCTTGGAGGAGAGTAAACAATGGCGCGCTCTTGAAACAAAATGAAATCCTCATACTAACAGCCACGAAGTGGTACATTCGGCTTTCCAGCGAGGCCTACAATTATACCCTGGTTCACTCCTCAAATAAAAAGCAAAGCTAGTCCTAAACCATGAAAAAGATGCCCACGACTGCGGAGGAACATGGTCATGGATGCCAATATTCTTCGTAAGGCGGAGTAGTTACCACTGCCTCAGGCAAGGACTATGGGGATTCCCTGGCCCCCCTTTTTAGAAAACAATCTATCCCTGGACACCCAGCGTATCCTCCAACCAGAAGGATTTCAAGTTGAGTTTGTACCACAATGAGGAAGGCTTGAGCAGGGTCCAACGGGCTTCTGATAGAAAGAATGAGCTTTTGAGATTAAATGCAGACATTTCACTAGCAGACCAGGCTGGATGCCTCCAAGGACACTTCGCGGCACCTATGCCCTGGGGAGATTTCACCCAGCTTCTCGACTGGCCCGCGGGCAGTATACCTGAAGGCAATCTGAAGAAGGACGGGGTAGGGGCTTAGGGGCTTCTCATTCAGTTGGGTACTATTTTGCATGCACGATATATAGCAGATAACTTATGTACGAAAGCTCTGCTTCATGCCAGTCCAGAGCTGGATTTAAGCTACAGCAACCACACTACTTATGCAGATGCGGTGTTCAAATGACCTCTTCACTGACTAAACAGATTAGACTGAACATTTCCCTATTGCCTGACATGATTCCTTAAGTGCCTTTTTATGGGCCCACTGGCGAACCACCAGGTCCCCAGAGCTCCAGCTGCTTTTAACATTGCCTGTGGCTCTGCTCAGGTGAATGATGATGCGCGGGATGTCAATGCAAAAAGTACCAGTATGAGTGATGAGCAGAGGTGCCCAAGTGTAAGTGAAAGTGCAATGGGCAGAGGATGCCAGAAAACAATGGAGAGGCAGAAACAAGTTTACACGGGAAGAAGAGATGAGATGTGATGGAGCTAAGCATACATGGAAGCAGTGCGAGCAAAATATGGCCACATCAAAACATCCTACCATCAACAGCTTGAATACAGAATCAGAATCTGTGTGCGAAAACCAAACTAGTGATGAGAAAAATAAAACCAGCCTGTGTTGTCACCATAGGGTGTACTACCTGGGCTTGACTTATCGGGCAAATCCTAGTGGAAACAATGACCAGAGCACAGCTTTCATGTCCTGGAAAGAAGGAGGAAATGAACACTGCAGTCCTTCTATGTGTATGGGCCACAAAAGGGAGGTTGTGGTCGCCGGGCCGAAAAGGAGCCGGGAGCGGTCCCGTGCGGCCCTCTCCTTCTTATAAAAACACAGAAACCCTGAGGAGGTGTGGGTCCCCGGGGCCTGGGGTGGTCCGTCGGCCCCCACACAGCTTCTTTTTAGCAAAGTCCATGATAGACTCAAATGAGCCCTGGGGATCACAACCTATGTGGGGGGCTGCAGGGGGAAGTGGTGGTCTCTGGGGGTCAAAGAGCCTCAGGGGGAGCCTGTGCCAGTTTGTCCTTTTTTAGAGACGGTCCCTTGTTTTGTACAAGGCCCACCCGATGGGGCCCTTTATAAAACAAGCATGAGAGTCCATGCTTGTTTTTTTTGCCATGGATTTGCGGCAAAAATGTTTTAAAAAAATGCTTTTTTGCCCTGCTGGGGTCTCTCTGGGACCCCTAGACCAAGGCTTGGGTGTTCAGGAAATTCCTACCCTGCCCCCTTTTCTTTTTTTTACATTTGTTGTGGGTCTTGGCTGAAGCAGAGTCCCAAGATGGGTGCCAACACGTGTTGGTAGCCAATCAGAGCCCTGAATTTCCCTGCATGAGCTTGTCATTAATCGCTAATTAGCCACAATCGTAGATATACAAATTTGGATTTCTTTGAATTTCTCAAACTACTGCACAGTTTTCCACCAAATAACAAACAGCACAATCTGCATACCAAAAGCTAGCTTTCTGTCAAATGTGGTGTAATTCCGTCCAACAATTTGAGATGCAATCGGGACTGATGTTCCAATGGGAATTAACATGAGAAATACAGGTTTTTTCACCCCCCCCCCCTTTCCTCGGCAAATGCATGACTTTTCGCCCTGACACTTGGCATGCACAACAAGACTCACTAAGACACTTCTTTTGGAAGATATCATGAGGATTTGTTAAACAACAACCAAAGATATAGGCAAGTCAAAAAACGCTTTTTCTGTGGAAACATGGTCCTAACTATAACTACTTACCATTGTGCCAAGTCTGAACGCCATAACATCCAGGATGCCCAACGTATATCAGTCATGCCCATAATTATAGAAGGACAAGTCATCATTCTGACAGGGGTGGCTAAAAGTAATATGTCAATAATGGTAGCCTGTATGACACAACTAGACTAAACAATGGCCATTATAATGAAGGATGACCATTATTATGACATTGGCACTATTTGAGCGGTCACATTTTGGGACTTTGTAGGTTTTGCGTAGTAACCTTAATGTCACCTTCATAGACTAGGTAGGGGCTATGTAATCCCTGTCCAATCATGGGTAGCACATTGCAGCCCTGGATCCACAGCTCTGCTAAACATATTGCCCCTGCCAGCTTTCCTAGTTTTAAATTGTAACTGGTGGCTCAGCATCTTTCAACAGAGCAATTTTGAGAAAGTGGTCAGGGCAGATGTATGCGCCATTTAGAGCATAAAATGTTCTACTACAGGGCTTTTTAGATGAGCTTTGGAGTGCCAAGTCTAGTGTTACATGCCACTGGTAACATTATCATTAATTGTAATCCCTGCTCAGGTTTTTAATTCAGTTCGTTTTTAGGTCTCGTGACCTATCAATGCGCATGCGCATTGAGAGAAGCGAGACTATAGGGCTTTAAACAAAGTTTAACTAACTGTGGCGATTTGGTGCTGTGCCCGTGCGCTTTTAGGTCAATGCGCAAGCGCATTGACCTAAAATGCGCGTGCACATCATCAAATCGCCATCTGTTCCCAAAGCCACACTCCTCCCACACCTTTGAAGTGAAGCTTAGCTTCACTCCAAAGGCCCCGGCTGCTTCACACCCTCATGCCGCTCTCCCCGCTCCGCCCCCTCCCCTGCCCGCCGTGTGCATTTCTCCTCCCCCCTCCCCACAGCAATGCCCTCCGTCTTGTTTCCTTTCTTGTTTGTCGCCCTGCCCTTCATCTGACTGTATTTGTTGTCCCTTTGCAACTGTTCACTTCTTTTGGTTTCCTTTAGCCCCCACCTCGGTACAGCTTCGATTCCATCTATGATCTGCTTGTTTGTCATCTTTCACAGGCACGGCCATGCCCTGCGCATAGCGCCGTTCAAATGCACCCGTGCACTCTGACCAACAGCGCTATCTTGGCTCTCCTTCTGTTCTATGTCTCAGAACCGATAGTTCACTCATGAATGATCTTGTCACCGGTCAGATACCTGAGGTTCTCCTCATCTCTGAGACCGGGATTAGTGCGATGCGACCCCTGTTCAAAATTAGAAGAAATCACACATAATACCAACGTCGTCTCCTGGAACCATCTGAATAAAAAGTGCCATCAAATATCAGATGCATCAAATCACCACTGCTATCCTTGAAGTGCGGAGACAAAGTGCATGAAATATTGCTGTAATTATATCTGAATGTAAAGATCGGGATCTAAAAACCGGGACAAAATGAACAAATATATTCCAGAGTAAAGTCTCAGATCTGATACTCCCGTGCACCAGCGATCAAAGGGTCCTCGCTCTCTCCCTCCCACCCTCTCTCTTTCTCTCTCTCTCTCTCTCTCCCACTCTCTCTCTCTCCCACTCTCTCTCTTTCTCTCTCTCTCACTCTCTCTTCCTCGATCTCTCCCTCCCACCCTCTCTCTTTCTCTCTCTCTCTCTCCCACTCTCTCATTTTCTCTCCCTTCCAACCTCTCTCTTTCTTTCTCTCTGACCCACTCTCCCTCTCTTTATCCCACTCTCTGTCTTTCTCTTTCTCCCACTCTCTCTCTCTTTCTCCCTCCCACTGTCTCTCTTTCTCTCACTCTCTCTCTCCCACTCTCTCTTTCTCCCACTCTCTCTCTTTCTCTCTCTCTCCCTCTCTTTCTCTCCCTGTCTCCCAAACTCTCCCTTTCTTTCTCTCCCACTCTCCCTCTCTCTCTCTCTCTCTCCCACTCTCTCCCACTCTCTCCCTCTTTTTCTCTTTCCCACTCTCCCACTGGCTCTCTCTCACACTCTCTCTCTTTCTTTCCCACTCTCTCTTTCTCTCTTTCTCTCTCCCCCACTCCCTCTCTTTCCCTCTCTCTCTCTCCTTGCTGCTTGTTTTCCACAATCAGAGCACTCTCCTCGCTGCTTCCCCGTATCATCTTAAATTTACACAGATGCCTCCTTTTCTGCATAATTCTATATTGTTATTGAAATTAGTGCGTAATTTATATTTGAAAAAAAAGTAAGTGTCAGGGCCCTTCTTTGGATGCCACTGCAGCCTGCACTGCCAATAAAAGTACCAGTACAACTACAACACATTGCAATGTTACAAGTGTAACAATTCAAACTATTCCAGGACTCCCAATACGAATGGCATGGAATAGTCTCAATTGCCATTTTCAATGTATTTTGAATTATTAAATACTGTTGTTGCTCTCATCTTATAATTAAACAGACAGCGCCACCATGTGTGAACTGTCATTAGCGCCGACACTGAGAATAAAGTGCCCGTACTGAGCCCTGGAAACCACCGGTTCAAATTAATTGCTGCGTTCCCGGTATTCATTCCAAACAATCTCTATTATACATGCACACCACACCAACCACCACCCTTCTTTCCCACATATGAATTATTTATGTACGGCCTCAGAAAGGAATCATTTAAATTTCAAACCGGTAAAGTTCAATTCACAGTTTCTGTATTTTGTGGTCGCCTTTACATAGTGCATTACACAGTGAGTTATAGCCCTCAGTTCACGACAGGCGACACTGTTTCAAGCTGTTTTCAAGCTTTCAAGCCTTATTACAAATCACAAAAAAGATGTTATTTATTTATTTTATTTATTTATTTTATTTTTAAAGTTTTATATAGCGCGGACAAGATCTTTGCAGATATCAGAGCGCTTTACAAAGAAGGGGTAAATGAGGGAGTATAGTCGAACAGGTAGTTCAGAAGGGTAAACAGTACAGTCATGTACATCAATAATACAATTAATACAGATAAGCAACAGGGTCAAATACAGGATATATATATAACTATATAGATATATGAGGTGGTAATCGGTGCGATACACAAATAGAAGCGCACAGTAAGTTACATGGAGGTGACACTAGTGAGCGGTCAAACATCATCAAAATATAGGAGGTAGCAAATGGTGCATTCCAGGGATAAAAGTGAAATGGGTGCAGCTTCCAAAAAAAGAAAAAAAGGTATATATATATAAATATAAAGGATAAAATATGAGGTAGTAATCGGTGCAATACAACAAAGAAAGTGAAATGCAGAGGAACAGATAATATGTAAATATATAACACATGAGGTAGTGATCGGTGCAATACAGCAATAGAAGGTGAAATGGGTGCAACTTATAACAATTGTACAGTATACAAGTAGAGGTATAATGTTATTGATAAGCTGGAACCAAGTACAGGTGCAAACAAGGAGCTAAATGAGTCAAAAATGTGACTAAAGAGCAGCCAGAAATAGATGAGCTAATGATCGGTGCATTAAAATCAAGTAGAGGTATAATACTGCAATAAAAGGCAGACATTCGCTAGTTGAAAATAGACTAAAGAGGCCAGTTCTTAGAGGGTGGTCAAATCGTGAAAAAGACTAGTTCATGATGGCCGACAAAGAGAGAGAGAGAGACCAGTCTAAAATGGCAGCCAAATTGTAGTGATTGTTGAGTTTAGTTTCCCTTTCTACTCTGGGTAGGTCGAGTTAGTCCATCTTCCGTGTTGCTTAAAGGGGAGGGTAGAGTTCTGCTTCTATGCTGCTGGATGGTGAGGAGAGAGAGAGGCTTATCTCGGTCTTGCTGATCCCTGCCCTCGTTGGTATGTAGCCTCATGGTCATCTTGTGGGCAGGGAGGCGATTTATGGCTCCAGTTTATGGCCCCAGCCATATTAGCCAATGGAGAGTGTAACCATCGCAAAGCCCGCGAAAAATACAAAGCACACAGATATCAGCTTGAAATTCCAGGCATAGGGTAGAAAACCGTTTATTTTCCGTGCATAATTCCGGGCAGCAAGAGAGAAACCGACATGAGTAATTAAGGTGAAAGATTTGCGTGCAGTTACCTTCCGAGTCGTCCCTGCCGCTGCTCAAGTAGTTTTACGTGCAGTGCAGTATGCAGAGTGAAAAATCGGCATGATTATTTAGAGTGGTAGCTATACGTGCAGTTACCTTCCGAGTCTTCACTGACGCTGCTGCCCAGATCAGACACCTCTACAGTTGCGTAATGGTTGCCCAACACACACAAATAGACAGGGTACACCGGAGCCTCTCCCGATGTTAATATTTCACTTCTTTTCTTGGATTTTCGTCACAATAAAAAACACTGAATATAATCTTCACAAAAGTTATTTACAAAAGTTTAAGCTATTGCCATTACAAATTAAATACAGTATTTAACAATTTAACAAAAAAAATAAAAACCATTGTTATTTGTAATATTAATACATCTAAGTCACGTAAATAAAAAACATGTTGCATTACAAATGCTATAGGTGTCACATTTGCGAAAGTTATAACTATTGGCATTGTAAATGACAGAGCTATTAATTTAGCTATTTTAACAAATACATAAATAAAAAAAAATGTAATTTATAAGACCAATAGCTCAAACTTTCCTAACGCGAGACCTATTGCATTTCCAATGCTTGTTGAGTATAGTGTTCGTTGTGACAAAGCGTAATATATTACGAATCAAAAATATTATACCTCTTTCAGTCTGCTTTGTACAATACGTCCAGGAAGTGCAATTAAAAAGTATAGAAAATATATATTGCACCTATAAATTAAAAGTGTTCAGTGTCAGACTTGGGTGACAGCCAGGGCTTGGGGCTTTTCCCTCTTGTATTGAGTTGCAGCAGAAATGTTCTAGGGTTGATGAGATAGTAGGACATGGATGATGGATATCCTAGTGGACGTCCTTCACTTCGGGGATATACGCGCTTCGTAGTCAATAAATGGATGTAATGCCGATACACCAACCCATGAATTATTTAGACTCCATGAGTCCTGCACGGATCTCCAGTTTTCTTTCAACAAAAGTAATCTTACCTTAAGAATCCATTCTTGACATTGAGACTGAACATATTTCCTTGTACTCCATATCTATATCTATATCTCCAAGTAAAGGATGCATCTTTCATTGATTCAACAAAGTTATCCTTGAGTGCAGCACGTGCTGTCACCATCTTGTCTTCCAGCTCTCTCATTTGTCAGAAAAAATGTGGCACATTCCAAACCTGTATGGGTCCTTTGTCTGAAACCTGGGTATGATCACGCCATGGCTACAGGTGAAGACGAAATTAAAAAAAAGAACAGATGATGGACGAAATGCTGAACAAATCAAACATTCATTCCAAATAGACGTCGTCGTCTTTTTGCTTTTGTCACCCCGGTGGTACTGGTATGCCCAGACGTGGGTCCCATGCTTTCTATGCCACTGAAGTCTAGCTAGCCTGGCTGATTCGGGCTGACCCCCAAAACCGTCCCAGGGTGCTTGTTTCTGGTCCGGGGAGGACCTGGCTTGGCAGTTCGGGCTGGACTGTTCCCATGAGGAGCAGGGTCAGGACTGATTTACATATGGCTGGGTTTAAGCTGGAATTTAATGGGGAGCAAAAAAACAATGGATTTAGACCCACATCTCTGTACTGGGATGAATGTTCGACATTGTTCAGCATTCTGTCCATCAATTGTTCTTTTTACAGGTGAAGATGTGCCTCAATCAACACCAACAAGGTCTCGATACACCTAGTCAGTAACATTTTGCTGGAAGCCTTAAATAGGCCTCATATTGAAGTGATATGTTACATTAACTGCACCCGCCTGCAAGGGGATCTCTAATCCCTTTTAAAAGTGCAGGCGGGTTGCTACCTGAACTGTGAAACACAGAGTGGCTTTGAAGCAGCAGCTCCGTATTTCACCTGAATGTGCTGACCCAGAGCACCTCATGTTCACTGCTGCCCTGGGGGCAATGCATTCAAGGTAATAGGGCGCATTTCCATTGTTTCCTCGGGGCGCACCATTTTAAAGGTGCGCCCGACGCAAACAATGAAAATGCGCCTTCACCATTATACGGCCCATGATCTCTTGGCTGTTATCATCGACAGCTGAATCTCTTTTAAAACATGTAACTCCATCCACCATAATCATCAATGTGACCTCACAAAAAAGGTTGCCAAGCAAAACATAATACCCCACTTCTTACCCTTCCTTGTCAGGTAAAACGATGCAAGACCTTGCAACATAAATCTGGAAAGTTTCACACTTATCCAATCCCGAATCTTAAAAGCCACTTTTCTTACACAATTTTTCAACCAAAGAATCTACTGACTTCCCTTTTCACTACATTTACTCAAGACCACCTTAGATACAATACTACAAATGATGACTGGCTTGTAGCCGAGCGAGAGATCGCACTGTACATCAATAACACTTCAGTAACTGTATCCAACACCACCTCTGACCATGCAAAATGTTCTCGATACCAACAGTTCCAACCCGACCAATCTCCTACATAGTGCTCTACTAACCCATCAGGCTAAAGGTGATTCAAAAATACCCACTATGTTTCATATCATATTTTCACAGAAAGTACTTCACCTGAGAGACAAATTATTCCCAGTGAAATGTCAGTGGGCGAGTATAGAAGCGTTTCCTGTGTAAGATTGCGTAAACGATTATAAAGAAATTAGTGACTACCGTTTATACAGGATTACAGAATGCCATGTATCATTAAGAAATTAAACACTAGTGTTTATACAGGGATTTCGGAATCCCATGCATTATATAAAATATTAAAGTCAGTGTGCCCAAAGAGCAGCCAAGGGAGCTGAGACTATTTTTGGCAAGGAAAATCAGGCTTATTTGTTTTGGTGAGATTTGAATGTCGGTTATGGTTATACCTCACACCCTCTTTATTTAATTTTTGGATTGTTTATCTGGGCGAGAAAAAAAAACAGAATCCGTTCACCCAATCAACCCCCAAAAAGTAAACCTGGTTTTCAATCTCATAACTCAGGAATTATTTTTCAGTTCGGAATATATTATCATTTGCAACTGAAACTTGGCATGTTTGACGACCTGATTTAAGATGAATTAAACACACTAACGTGTGCACCTGCAGAAGGTACAATAATATCCTGACATATAAATGATGAGCCAGGGCTTTGAGTAGAATGAAAAAACTGAGGGTGCGGCTCTCAAAGGGGCGTGGCTGATGTAATTATGTCATGGTTTAAAACATGTAAGCTAAAAATCTGTGCTTATATCTGGATGCAATGACAGAAACAGCAAATTACCAGTGAAGTGGCACTCTATGTGCCATTTGTCTGGTGATTTGCTGCTTCTACCGTTGCATCCAGATAAATAATACAAGTAACATTACACCTACAACAAGGCAGGAGTATTAGCTTAGCCGATGGTTGGTAGTTACATAAGATAAATAAGCAACAACCATGGCTTCGTTGTATAGAATATTGAAAATGCTCAATTCTGAAATGACGAGAGTGTAAAATAACTATAACTAGTAGTTACATAAAAGGCAGTGAATGGTGGTACAGCTGAGGAGTTAAGATTTTTTTTTCCATCCTGGGGCTGGGGGCAAAAACGGACAGCCAGATGGGGACCCGTCTCAACACCTGCTTTTTGGAACTGCCGGTGTAAAGCAAGGCAGGACCCGGCCCAATTAAAGCCCTGCTGTGACCAGCACAAGCTGCTCGCGGAGATTACAGTAAATTGTGTTTTGTGTCGCCCAGCTGCGGCTAGAGTCTGCTATGCGCGTCTTGCTCCTCAGACGATGCTGCTAGAAGTGTGCGCTTTGAGGATGCAGCGCACGCTTTTTTCATTTCCTCTCCCAAGCAACAGAATATATTTTTTAATAACGCGGCTCAGCAAGCTCAGCCTAAGTCCGTGAATAAATCAAGCCATTTTCCCAGAGCCAAGTTTGAACGACTTTGGATCGAGCGCGAGCTTCAATGTGTCTACAGGCTAAGCATGCTCAGCACAGCACAGCTACGCACGCATGAGCAATTGCAGGTGTCAAACTGAGCCTGCAACGCGAGCCCGGGGAATCCATCCTCGAGCGCGTGCCGCAAGGCGCCGGGCCGCACAAGCACGTGCGCGGGCTCTCAACCAAGGCGCGTAAACAAAACGCATTACCCCTGCCCGTAAAACACTATTGTGCTGACAAATGCAATTACCATGCTAAAGTTTCAATTAGGAGCCGAAGAGATGCTCTTTGGGGCTTTCAGGGACCCGGAGTGGTTTGGCTGCGCGCGAGGCGGAAGGCTGCGCACTACCATAAACTGTCTGACGCAATCTGTGTAATAACAGAGACGCGGAGCCGGTCGATGGTTCGCTGCTTGGTGTATCGGATTATGGCACTTTCAGCGCCCCGATCGAGTCTGCCATTATATAACGCAGGGCATCTCTCGAGGCGCTCATGCCGAGGTGTCAAAAGATCTTAAAACAAATTATCTTTGATTTTAATCGCACCAGAGAGCTCCGGGGTTTCCCTCCTGAGATTTCAAACCATTCCTTTCAAAGATTTTGACGTAAAAGAGCCGTTTCCTCATGCTATTGCAAAGCACCAATCAAACTTCCGGCTCAAATCAAGACACCCCGAGGCCGAATGGGTTGGAGATTTTTAAGGATACACACATGCGAAACATGTGCATCGAACATGAATCTTGTCCTCCTGTACTTCGAAGACACCCCCGACATAAAGGCACAAGAATGTGGGTTCACGGCCTACAAAAGATTACTGCTAATTCAGGGTGTGAGGCCCTGAGAATGACCGAACTTGTTTATCCTTAACTAAAATTGATTTCAAACTAGTGCTTTAAATGCACAGGTACTGACAGACGTGGAGTACCTCTTCTTCCATATTTGGAGAGGGGTAGTGCCACTTTTACTTGGAGAGTACCAGTACTTCTCAGAAGTACAAGGGTGCTCTATTAGAGGATACCTGCACTTCTATTTTTCCATTTTAAGCATGGTTTCAAACATAGCAGTCCAAGGCAATAGAATGAATATATACCTTTACCATGAAGGTTTACTCCTCTGGACCTAAACAACAATGGAGGCCACACACGCCACCACTCCTGCATTCAACGGGAGTCTGCGAACGTGTACTGTTGCTTCCATCCATCATCTTCGACCCACACGTTGCATGACTGCACCCTTGCATGCGGAGCAGCCAGCATGGTGCCAGTGAAAAGTAATTTGTCTAACACTAGCCAGCATTGCAGGGCCTGGACCCGAGAGGAGCAGCAGCATTCTGGAGGCGCTGAAAAAGCCACCTTAAGTTCGTCGCAACACTTACTGACCGCTGGTAAGTATTTCTCGGGGAGTCCAGTATAGCGCACAGTCTCCAAAACTCATACGGACCATACACCTGCCACACACTCAAGGGCTCTTGACTTGAACCTAAAAAGCCCAGAATTCTAATCATATCGTTTTAATAACTTGTTTCCTCAAGGTATTTTAGTATGTAATATTAAGGAGCTGCTACGTCTAAAGGAGTAATGCTGTCACCTGGGCCTTCGTGAGGAAGAGACCAAAGGTGTGCGCACAATCTATGCAGGGCCCGGGCATCAGCTGCTGCTAGGATAAGCCTGGTAAAGGCCTGCAGGTCTCTGGTGGATAGTAAGGAACATATTGCATCAGAAGGCGCCAGCGTCAATGTGGTCCAATCACAGAAGCCCTGCAGGAAAGAGCAGGTCTCTTGTGGATACCAGGAGGTTACACCATCTCTACCAATCAAGGTAGCAGTTACCCATTAATAGTTTTGTCGTGAGCCCCTCAGTAAGTATTGTCCTGAAGTGTTGCGGTAGGTCTTTCCAACTAGAATGAGTAGTAACAGAGTAATCTATGGCCTGGAACTTTGGGGGGCTTTTCGGCCTCTGTTCGCTGTTGTTGCTGGGTCCTTGAACTCATTCCTGGCTTTCGCAAGAATTCCTCTGAAGCCACTGCTTAAAAAGTATGATGTGGCAGTTGGCCAGTTTAGCTACAATTCGATTTTCAAAGTTACATTTTTATAGAAGATTTTGAATTGGGTTATCATTGTTCAACCAACATTAATCTTTAACTTGTGGGCTTCTTTGTCTGCACGAGGTACCCAGTGCAAAAATCAAACTGCATATTACATTGGTTCAATGGAACTTTTCTTTTCTTCCATATGATGGTTGAAAAGGTTCATTTAAATTCCGGAGACTGGACATTCTCTTCTCTCTGAAGAATAATAGTTTCAGGCTGGTTACAGTGTTCACCGAAATTCTATTATGAGGTCTGTTTTAGTAACAAAAAACATCTTCTCACAAATATATTGCTTCAGGCAGTCCCCTGAAACAAATATTGATCTTGTTACAGAAACCATTGAGCAATCCATTGAGTTGGATCAATTCCCTTGACGAAGAGAGCACACCTACGTGTTTGCTATAATTCAGCCAGGCACCTTTTATACAAGAGCTTTGCACGCTGGTACTGGCCTGCACATATTGTGGGGAAAACCAAATTAAATCATACAATTCAACCTGCTGATGGTGAAAAAGTCAGGGCTGCCAAATGGGGTCGTGCAAGAAGGGTCCAGATTGCAATACAATGGCTTCTTTGAAATGTTAGTTGCTTTTTTATGTTCAGCTCCGAGGTTTTCTTACATTAAGTGCCCAGTTGATGTCAACGTGAGCTTTTACGCTCCGATGTTATGTTCCCAAACTAATACAAGCCTAAATATCCTGGGTTTCTTCATCTTAACATGCAATTATAACAAAGTCAAGAATCTGGAATGCACACCATCATCATCACTGGCTACAACACAACTAATCCTCACTGCTAATGGGGGCTAGTTGTACACTGGGATATCAGGAGTTAGGAGGATAAGGCTACAGCCCAGAAGAACCAACATTAAACAACTAGAGGTCTGACGGTGGCAATGAGAAGCGCTGACTGACAAACAGCCTTGACGTTGTAACTCTGGGTGGCCCAATGGCAAAACTCAGCCGAGAAGAAGTTATTAAGAAAGAGATGACCGTAGAGATCCTAGCAGCTGTCCCGGTGGGGATACCGGTAGAGGTGTCAGCCTTAATAGTGAATGGTGACCCTCATAGGGTATCATTGCCAAAGGTAGCAGGTGGGCCTTTAAATATGGAGAAGGAACATCAGGGAAAGCAGGGCTGTATACCCGTAGGCAACGGAGGCTCCTTGAAGGCTACTGTGCAGTTTCCCAAAGTAGCAAAGGAAAACAATACAACAATTTGAGTCCAACAGGACTCTCTTAATAGTGGCCACTTAGTTACGGAGAAGAAGCTAAAAAAGTTTCTAAGAAACACATACAAAGTATCCCAATTCTTTGGGACTGTTCCTCCTGTCGGTCTACCTGACCAATAAAGTAAAGGACGGCCATGGCCAATGATACTGGATCTTTCACCAACCCCAACACTAGAGACTATACCGTACCAATGGTCGGCAGATCACAGGGTTATACCTTTTGATGCATGTAAGATTCAACTGGATGAACTTAGGCACAAGTGGGATAAACCTTTATAAATAAATAAATAAATAAATAAACAAGACTAAGGTGACTGAGGTGATCTGATGGAGTGAGGAACAATGACGCAGATCTGTAGTCACATGGCTAAGGCTCTGGAACTGAATTACGGTTTAAGGCCCTTGGTAAAGTTGTTCACGTACCAGGTAGAGCAGATTTACATAACCTGAAGGTGTGCACACTGGTTCTCTTTAAGAGGAGTAAGAGAGACCACAATGTGGCCCGGCAATAGTAGTGACAAAGAAGGCTATTGCATCAGCATAGACTAAACGCAATGGCCCGGAGTTCAGAAAGTGGTTGTTTGAACTGACCTAATGGTCTTTTGCGGAAATGTCTGTTATTGACTAAGGTGGACACAATACACACATAAAAAGACTGAAGGCAGGACAGGCAACACTGTTTTACACGGACCTGGTAAATGGCGGAGACATTTACATACCAACATGCGGCGGCTCTTCCGTTATGGCCGAAGAGGATGGCCCCCCAAAAAAACAGCAGGAAAGCAGAAAAAAAACCACATTGGTGTCGTTTCATTTCTCCTTTCCTGATGAGTCTTGGGGCGGAGCCTGGGTGTGACAGCACTGAGGGGAGTGGTAGTGCACTCCCTTCACTGCGCATGATGGTTTGGCTGGCTGTCTCAGGCCGGCCAAACCATCATGTGCAGTGAACCTCTCTCCAATCCCAGCTGCTTTGCTTGAGTTGGAGAGCTCAAGCACAGACTCCCAATCTGCCCTGGAGACCAATCAAGGATGCTCAGGCCAATCCTGAAGCTGCTTTCATGGGAGAGCAGCTTCAGGATTGGCCACAGGGCATTCTGGGAGCCTGTGCCTATCTGAAGCAGAGGAGCAGAGGATTGCAACGCGGGACGCGACCGGATAAAAGTATGTTTTTGTTTTTTTTAAATTATTTTTTATTTTGCCCCCCCCCCTCTCTTTGCGACCCCTTTGCACCCTCATTTCCTCATGAGCCACTCGTCCCAAACACGGGCCGCTACTGTTGAAACAGTTGGCCCTTGACAAATACTACCCAAACGCGGGAAAAGGTACTGCTGATTAACACAACATCCGTAATAAAGTGAATTTGAGCAATAATGATTACTGGCCCATACTGGACGTACCGTAACATATTAATAAAGACGTTAAATAATTAAAAAAAACTCCCTCCACAGCACGTTCAGATAGAACCTGTGGCTGACACCAATTAACTGCACAACACACATGCATGCTATTACTTACTTCAAAAGATTCAAATCACAAAAAAGAAAGCAGCAGATTAATTATTTTTCCTTTCTCTTTTGCAGGCAGCTTGGCCTTTTTATGCCCCTGGTGGGTGCACTGCCTCGAACAGCTGCTCAGGCACCAAGGAAACCCAGTTGATATCATTAACAGGACTGGAATAGGAGTGGATATAAAAAATCAGAAAGCCTGATTTAGCAGAGGATGTACAGCTGCTGGGGAACTCTCTCCATGGATACCACCGGGCCTGCCAACAACACAGCTGATGTGCGTAGACTCGCGTCAGCAAAGTTCATGAAGGCACGCTCTCCACACGGCAGTGCACACTTTGAAATGCACCAAGAAAATCAGATAGAACAATCAGATAGTAGGCTGAGCTGAACTTTCTGATATAAAAGTCTCATAACACACCCCTTTGCTGTGAAAAGAGGGCTGAGTTATATTTAAACCTAACACAACGCGTCCTCCCAATTATGTGTTGCCACTGTTGGTTGTTAGTTCCCGAATTGTGGCTCCATTTTGACTCGGAGTAAGCAAGCATTGTCAAAGCTAATAGGTCACACCTTTAGGTTTTGCCAATGCACACCTATTGTCTCAGTCAAAATTTGTTCAGCATTGGCAAAAAGAAAAAAAATATTGTAAAAAGAAAAACATATTGATAAATATGCACGTATGTGCAGTCAGACAGGCGAAAGGGTGCATCATGAAGTTGCAGTTCCCCCAGGCAGAGACCACTGTAATTATTCGTATTGTCAACAACAGGCCCTCGAAGAAGAAAAAAGCAACGAGACTGACCAGAAAGCCAACCAATGCCAAGGAAAGGACGGACCAAAAGACCGCTGCAATTAGTGGTATCGTCAACAACAGGCCTTTGGCAACTGCTGTCTGCGAGAGAGACCTAAAAATAAACCTAGTAACTTTCGAAAATGTCCCCACATCGTGGGAAGAATTCGATTTGTAATATAGCCACCATTATAGACCTAACACACAGTGGTGGGTGCTACAATTGCTTAGTGGTGGGACGAGGGGGGGGAGAATACAGCCAAAACTAAAAGCACAAGTAGAAAATCATTCAAATGACCCATACCTGCTCCTCCGACGGCTGCCACCTTGCTTCTCTCCTCCGATCCTGGACTAAGACTGCGCAGGCTCCTAGATGCAAAATCCCAGCACTTCTCTCATGCTGGGAATGCTATTCCCAGCATGACAACATTTCTGGGATTGGTCTGAGTGTCTTTGTTTGCTGCTCAGACAGTGCATTGAAGCCTGGGGTATTTTTCCAACCTGGCTGGGCATCACAGCTGGGTTGGGGAAACTTAAGTGCGCATGTGTGTTTGCCCGGCCTAGGATGGCCGTCCAAACACATATGCGCACTTCAAAGTGCCCAACGTTCCTCCCCCTGCCATGCCTGTACAACAGGATTGCCTGCCCCGTCTAGCTGAAGACTCACATCGTCAGTGTTAGGCAAAAATAACAAGGTAATAAAATGCTTTTATTATTATTTTATTTTTCCTCTTTTAGCAGGAGGGCGGCACTCCTCCGCCATTACGGAGGAGCTGCCCCTGCTAAAACATTGTGTTACCACTGCACAATTACTGCACAAAGTGACTGCACAAAGAGCCTTAAAATGGTAGAGGTTAACTAAGCTATGACAGAGGTTATACTGGGCAGTCCCATAAATGTCCCCTCCCAGCAGGTGTTAAATGTATCTTTACCACTTTCCCTCCAATAAAATGTCTTGGTGCGTCCCCTAATCTTCAGCTTTGACCCCCAGAAGGTGCAAGTTTGAAACCAGCCACTAAAGCAAAGAGATCACACTCATTAATGACTGATCTTGACTACATTTAGGATTCCCTGACAAATGGCACACAAAAGCATATAGGATACGTGGCTACCGAAAAAAGCAGTCCTTTATGTTTCTACAGCTCAGACTACCTTCCCGTACCAAGAGGTAGAAACCAACTGGTTGGCCAACTTTTTTGTTAGCCCAATCTATCAAGGTCTGCTGACTCCATGTCCATCACCAGCATCATCGGCAGGGTTGGTAAAACATATGCCCCCATACGAAAGCAGCTAACACAACAAAATGGCCCTCAGATGTCATGCTTCAGGGCAACGTCTTTCAGGGTCGGCCACCCATAGGCTAACTCACCCATGCAGGGTGCTGGTGTGTCGTTTCTTGACTAGTGTTCCTTATGTAAGAGCTCACTTGTTCTGAAGGACATGATCACCAGCTCAATCAATCAGCTTGAACCAGCAGCATGCTCAAATACCAAGTATGTCATCAACCCATGTATCGCAATGGTCATTGACGCCTTCCTTGCTGCAGTAATGGTATTTGGGTACACAAGCATGCCCTCGTAGCGTTACCACAAGGATAATGAACCTGGACATAGAATTCATTTTTACGTTCAAGCTGATCTCAGGCCTCCCATGCATTCGAAAGATTCTTGAAATGCTGGTCACCTCAAAACTCTCCTGCACCAAGGATTTTTTTTCCAAAACACCAAGCTCATTGCATTAACAGCAATGAATAAGACATTGAAACCGCCATTTTCAAGGAGACTTACACCTTACCTGGTGGCACCATGACCACCACCCACCTAGGAGGCATCACATTCCTACACCCACTTCATAATTTAACAAAGATACCACCCGCAGGAAATATACGACAGGTGTTTTGATCTTGTCTACTTTCCATAACCAACATGTGGTTTGAAATAGGGGGAAGAGGAAGAGCCATCTTACTCGGTGCTACAAAGCGGCCTTTCTGCAAAAAGTTCAGTGGGCACATCTTTGAGCATCAGGACTTCATTTTAATCACCAAACAGACCCAGAATAAAAGAGAGAAAGGCAAAACAGGGGGAATGAAGGAGGAGGAGAAAAATGGGGAAATTGGGTAAAAGCAGGGAAGAAAAAGAACCTGCAAAAGTGAGATAAAGAAACAGGGAGTCAATGGTGCTGGAACAATGAGCTGAAATCAAGATTAGACAGCCTTGGCATTCACCAAACGAGACATTAAGCGGCACCAGCAGTGGGATTCTGAGGAAACCATTGGGCCCTGGCACTTATTTTACAAATTAAGCACTGCAGGGCTTGTTTTGCGACTCAGTCCATTGCTTTAGGCACTCCAGCTGCTAAGACGAAGCCAGACACGCAGGCCTATTCCCCACACCCACATGTGTGCACCAGAAGGATGTGATGCTTCTACTTTGTCACACTAGCCAGTTAAGGCACAGAAGAGACTCTATTTTCCCATGTCACTAGGCTATGTGCTAGAGTGACTCCATTGAGTTACCATGTCAAACAGCGCATTGCGAGTGCTGAATATATCTGTGGTCACAAAATAACAAAGCAGTGCAGCAGCCTTCACAAAAACAAGGCCTGTATGTCCAATAAAAACAAGGGTCAAAAGGAAAAGCAGTTGTAAGGAAGCCAACCAACCTGCATAAATTAGTTACTAAGAAGAAGAAAATACACAGATCTTCAGATGACTAGTGTTTAGAACACCGACAGAGATGCACATATTTAGCACCGACACATATATGCACCTTTTAAATGAGTTCACGATCATTAATGCAAAAAGGACGACCGTACAAACATTTAAATACATCAACTAAACAACAAGGGCCAAACAGAGATGGCCTTTCCACAAGTTCCAACCAGCTGCAGCGCTCAAAAAAGCTGCCCTTACAGGTGGATGGCTCCTACAAAAGGTCTTTGTAAAAATGGACCGAACAAACCCCACTGCATGTCCAGTTTTGATCCGCTCAAAGTGCGGACGGTGTTTGTATTTAAGCGTTGCTGCCATGCGTCTCTTCAGTCATGGCTACAGATCAAAACAATTGCTAACAGACTCGTGGGCAGAGACAGCCTGTGTGCCTTCTAAATAAAGCACCAAAGGGACCTCGAGCCAGGACTGCTCCCGCTCCCTAACACTTAGGATCTTGGCCAAACAGTCCTATAGCAGCGTGTTCTGCACAGTGCAGGTGTACCTCTCCATAGCTGCAGCTTGCTGTACAGAGGTTGTTTTGCAGAAAGAGTCTGCTTTGAAAAGTTTACTGAGGACTTAGTTTGGTGGCCAAATATGTATGCAAAAGTTGATCGGTTGGTTAGGCAGCGTTTTGTGTGCGCTGCAGCCAATAAGAATATTAAGCGCTCCACTCCACCAATGCTACCAGTACAATAGTCAAAATTTACTTGACAAAAATTGAGTTTAGCTACTGCTCCCCTGACCAATCACAACGCTGCATTGCAGCATTGTGATTGGTTTTGTGCATCCTGATTCGACGATCAACCAGGAATGGGGTCCTGGGCTTGTCTCCACGCAAGTTGTAATGCCGCCTGCATGGAAAATGGGGAAAGTGCGCATGACTGGTTTGGGAGCCGCCACTGGGCAAAGCATTCTTCCTAATGAGGCACACTTTCCATTCTTGCACTTGGTGCACATGCTTTAAGGTGCCCCGTGGCCCAAACATGGACATGTACCCTATCTGTAACACGGACCCAGATTGGCCCTACAAGTAGCTAATGTTGTTCCCCTGCCTGTGGCGGGCAGCATAATATCACTAGGCCTAGAAGAGCAAAGAACCCCTCAAACACCCAGTGTAGGTTGCACAAACCTCTGCTGTAAGAGCCTGGCCAACAGTGAAGAAAAGGAATGTTCTGTCGGCTACTTTCATGGCAGTTCACAAAAACTCAAATCTGAGAAGTAGTAGATTTAGGTAACTACACAACTTTCAACAAGCCTGAAAAGTAGCCTGGATATTTTCTGAAAAGGTTTGCTTTTCTTCTGAATAATTTTGGCATTCTTATTTGAATAACATGTACTTGAAGAGCTGTCATTTAGTACAATTATGTTGCTACTGCACCTGCTGCCAAACCTCTGTCCTGCTTACTCAGGCGCTTTTATTGATATCCATACCAAGTAAAATGGTGCCCGGTGAGCCACAGGGTTTTTCTTCACAACGGCTATGTTTGGCTGCCAAACCACTGCTATTTTAACCACAAACACAATTAAGAATCAGCCAACTCAATTATGCTTCAAATTCTGCGCCTGAGTCCTTGAACCACTGCAGGCAACTGTACTGCTTCATTTTTGCTATGCCTCAGGTTTGGAATACACTCGTCACAACCAGAAAACATCTGCAGTCAACAGCAAAAGCGTGTTTGAATCAGGCATTCTGCAGTTGTCGTAACTTTTAAAATATATATATATATATATATTTTTTTTTATAAAGTTAAAACATATCAGACCTATGGCATAACTTTTCCTAGTAACCAACACATGCCTACAGTATTGAGCTTACGTTTTCCCACAAGGCAACCATAATGCACACAGTCCGATAAATATAAATTTATTTTATTTTTATTTTAAACATTTATAAAGCGCAGCTATCACCATTGCAGGCATCCTGGCGCTGAGAGATAACAGAGACCGGAAGAAACAGACTAGCAGGGGAATAGCCAAGTTTTAATCCTCCTTCTGAACGGGAGGAGTTCACTAATATGCCTAATCTCGATGGGAAGAGTGTTCCATAGTCTGGCGGCAGTCACTTCGAAGGATCTGCCACCGGCTCTAACCTTCATAAATCTGGGAACAACTACCAATTTAGCGTCAGAGGATCGAAGCTGTCTAGTAGGGGTATACCAGGCGAATTTAGATTGCAAAGGAGCTGGGCCAGCTCCATGGAGAGCCCTAAACACTATACAGAGGGCCTTGAAATGGATCCTCTGCCTTATAGGAAGCCAATGCAGCTTTGCTAGTGCGGATGCTCCATGAGAACTTCTCGGAAACCCCAGGGCCAATTTAGCAGCAGCTGATTGGACCCTTTGGAGCCTGTCCAGCAGGACCTCAGGAGACCCGAGCAGGAGGGCGTTACAATAGTCCAGCCTGCTAAGGATGGTGCATCTAACCACTTGAGCGCGGGCACAAGTAGGTAGGAGGGGCAGCCACCTAGATGTTTCACGCAGACAATTATGTAAAACCTCCAAGGAAGTAGAGTCCTCGGCTTCCAGGGAGAGAATCATCTGCGTGTCGTCGGCGTAGTACACAATCCTGATCCCGAAGCTTTTGATAAGAAAGATCAGAGGTCTAAGATAAATATTAAAAAGAATAGGGCTGATAGCAGAGCCCTGAGGGACTCCATGTGATACCAGGGAAAAGGCTGACTGAAAAGGTGGCATAGAGACTGCCTGCTGCCTATCCTTCAAAAAAGAGTGGAACCAGAGCAGCGCGGTGTCTCTCACTCCTGCCTCCCATAACCGCTGCAACAGGATCTTATGGGTTACCGTGTCAAAGGCGGCAGACATATCAAGTAGGATCAGGAACGCTGCCTGTCTTCTGTCTGCACGCCTTTGAAGCTCGTCCATAGCGGTGATGAGAGCTGTTTCGGTCCCATGGGCAGGCCGAAAACCAAATTGGTCCCCATCTAATAATAGATGGCGTTCGAGATGGTTGGAAAGAGTGTATAAGGGTATACAAAATTACAGTTCGCTGCGCAAAATACTATCTCTGCTAAGAGGGCCTAATGAGGATTCTCATAAAGCAAATCTTTAATATCCACAGATTGTCAGGGGGCAAGCAACACCAAAGCCCTTCCCTATTACCGGTGCTTTGAATGGGGAAAATAAGTGCAGGTACTCATTAAAATAAGCTATAGGTGTGTCAAGTGGGCGTAGCTAGGGGCGGGGCAAAGGAGAAGATATGATGGTACATATTGGCTTTTGTACCAGTTGCAGCACATATTAAAAATATGAAATGCATTTATGTACCTGTGAGAACTGGTCCATTTAAACCACTGCCATCACGTCTCTTACTGGTTCCGTGCCTTTACATCCAAATGTCCTCTCCACTTGCCTCTCATCTTTACCCAGCCTCTATCCTTCTCTCACTGGTTCTGCCTCTCTTACTCCAACCTCTCACTTACTATTTCCACAAGTCTCTTACATTTTGTCACTGGTCCCTACATACATATATATATTGTCCTCCAAATCACTCCTGTTGCATGAAGGAGCACTCGACAAGCAGGTAAGTAACCTAATACTTTATTGCAGTGATGGTGATATAATTTCACCTGTTATTTTTCCTCCTTCAGCCAATGCGTTTCGGAGCTGTGCGCTCCTTCTTCTTGGGCTCAAATGCAAAGGCGGATTAAACAGTCCATGATGGCTTTCCATACTTATTACTTAGTAGTGCTCATGTGTTCATGCTTTAGTAGCTGCAAAGTATGATGGGACTTGTAGTTGCCATCGGTTGTAGTTACTACTCATTGTGACTTCCGCAATTTGACAAGTTTGGAAGGGTTAAGGGGGTTCTGTACGAATCCTCTCTATCAGGCACTCCAGTGCGCCCCGGATGAAATCCCTACGGAAGGCGAGAGCCGATCGAGAAAGGGGCCGTGAAAGCAGGCAATATCCTGCTTTATCCAGCGCAGCAGGGGCATTTCACTAATGGAGCTGTGATTTCATCCGGGGCGCACAGTGGTGCCTGATAGAGAGGATTCGTACAGCAATATTCTTCTATATAGGTTTTCATACAAAATAATATTAGTTCACTGATGTTAACATATACTTTTAATAATAAATATGTCACGCCTATTGCCTTTATCGTAACATTTCATAATAAACTGATCAGACCTATAACCATGATCACTGGCTTGCTTCTAAAACCTAAATCATTACTGCTGTACTGAGTATAAGCTTTGTCACAGCCACAAATAGCAACACACGCACTGTTTTCAGTGGAATCACACAAGTTCGGGCCAATAAAACTCTGTAAACGAGGACACCAGACCTAATTACCTCTGACACAAAATAGTTTACGCGCTATGGCCTTTCTGTTTATTCCACACAGACTACAGTGAACTTGACCTGCCATCATATCCCCATCAAGGTATACAAACCAGGATATATATGGTAACATGCCCCAGCTAAATATCATCAATCGACATGGAGCGTCAAACTGGAGACCTAGGCCTTCAAGCTTCAATGGAAGCATCGTTTCAGTCCAGTTAGACATTTATGTCCAGAAGTAGCAGGTCGACACCCAGGAGGCTTGAGTGCAAGATGAGACACTGGTCTGGAATCCTCTATTGTTTCGCTCAATAAACATAACAGCACATCATGTCTCACTGAAAATCTATCTATCATATTATATATATATATATATATATATATATATATATATATATATATATATATATATATATATATATATATATATATATATATATATATTTAAATCGCTGGGTACGCGTAATGGGTACGTTTTTTTTTTTGCCTTGGGGGTCCTTGTGGGACTCCCTGAGCAGGTTTAGGGGGTCAGGGTGCTTCTACCCTGCCCCCTTTTTGAGTTCTACACGTTTGTTTTTCTGCTTTCCTATACCTCAGTCTACCAAGGCACAAGATGGCTGCCCACAATTTCTGTTTTGGAGTGTTGACAGACAGTGGCAGCCAATCAGCATGCAGCTCGTGCACGGAGAGGTACGCGCACGTATGCGTACGGTACGCGTACGGGTGCGCGTACGTTGCGCGCATATAGATATATACATTTTTTTAAAGTTAATTTTCATAAAAACCACTGGAGCAACTTTCACCAAATATAGAAAAGGCACTTCTGCGTACCAGTCCCTACAATTTTGCAAAGTTTGGTGTAATTCTATTCAGCGGTTCGGGCTGTAGCCGTGTCTGAAGGTCCTATGGAAAATAACATGGGGAAAACACGTTTTGGGACCCCCTTTTTTCTCAGCCCCCGCATAACGAATCCCCCCGAAACTTCCAGGGAAGGAGCGGAGCAGAGCTGGCCTAAATTGTGGAAAATTACACGCAAATTCCTCAACCGGCGCCAAAGTTATTCCCAATAGAATGTTGCGGATATCCTATGAAAACTAGGTCCTAACTATATATACCTACTGGCTATTGCCAGTAGGATAGATATATATATATATATATATACACATATATACATATATACACATATACACACACACACACACACACACACGATATATATATACACACATTTCCCTTTAAGACAATTGGCAAAAAAAAAAAAAAAAACACAAGATGAGACGAAGTGTCCTGACCCAACAGCTACCAAAGAACAATGTAAACGTGTCGAGTTTAATGAAGCACACAGCCATGGAGGTGCACCACATCAAGTCAAGGGGTGGTAGAACAGACAACAAAATAGACGTTCGCAAGCAGCAAATACAATTATTTCCATCAGCCTCAATTAGGTTGACTCAAACGAGGAAAGATTAAGTATATGTCTGAAATCTAGGCATTTAGGCGTTACTGCAATACATGACTAAGCCTTCTAATGAATACATTTGCCTGGCTTGGTTTTCTAGGCTAGAAGGTAGCCAGAGCTATGAAAGTCAGGCTCATCCTTTAAGTGAAAATAGGTGGGCAAACCTCAACATACCAATCACAGAAGCCCCATTACAGTTTGCCTATTCTGTCTATTAATTGCACCCATGAACCATGCAAGGAGACCTAAGCTAGAGGGGGATAGAAAGACAGAAAATGGTTTCTAAATATGTTATGTTATGTTATTATTATATGTAAAGCGCAACAGCTGCCCAAGCAAAGGGGCGTCCTGGCGCTATTAGAAGGCAAACACAACACAACATCAGTCTGGCGCAGAGAAGAACCTAAATTTAGACAAACAATAAGGTTTTGATAGCGCGTCTAAACTGGAGAAGGTCATCAATTGCCCGAGTCTCAGAAGGGAGGAGGTTCCACCACTTCGCTGCCAGTACTCGAAAGGAGTGGCCGCCAGTTCTACTCAGCCTGAAGCGTGGAACCACTGCCAAGTTCTGGCCCAAAGATCTCAGAGTCCGCAAAGGGACATAGGGAATTAGAAGATTCGCCAGAAATTGGGGAGACATACCTTTGAGGATTTTAAATGCAAGAAGGTCGTCTCAAATGATCTCTGGGTATGGGTATCACACCCAAACCTCTAACTTGTGATACAGCTATGAAAACTGGTAGTAACAGGATGCAAAGCAATGCTCCATTAAAGATATATTTCATGAAAGTTTGGGAATGTTTGCCTTACACAAGGTGGGCACGGATGGAGACCATTCATAGCAATACTATCAAATGTTGGCAGCAGTAGCAGCTTATAATGTGCATCTTGAATCTACTCTTGAACATCTGCCAGGGGACTGCAATGCACACAAGACCAATGGCCTAATCATGTTAGTTAATATATGAAAGGCAACTGCTTAACATCCTACAAGGTTTAGATTAAACAATCCTCATACCAGTTGGGCCTGGATACTGGCTCGCACTCTTCTGCTCTGATTACTTGGCAACTTTTAAAAACACTTGTGCATACCACCAATCACTCACCTTCACACCAAGGAGAAACTATACCAGTGAAGTTATTGACTATCGATGACAGTTCCTGTAAAACAACAGGTTACACTATAAGCAGTGCTCATTTTGTAAAAGATAGAGTGCCTGAAACTCTGATCAGAAGCCGGCAATTGGTGCAATTAAACACTGGTGCACCGAGACTCTCCCTGCTACTTTTTGTCGCTCTTGCAGGCTCCTGCTATCTGTTTACAACTGTTTTACCGACTTCCTCTTCCTCAGTCTCTCTGATCTGTGTGTTTTCCCCTCTCTTAAACTCAGTAATACCTGATTTTGGAAAAGTAAGTGCCCATCCCCAACACTACGTGCCGCTGTTCCACACCGGCTCAAATTAAGCACGGACTATAAGCCTGCAGGGCAGATCTCACAAAAGGGACACACAACTGTTGACAGACGGGTTACTGTGGAGGCTGTTGTCTCTTTTCTGTTGAAATGAGACCCTTTAACTGATGGCAGAAACAGTACTCTCATGTGACTCTTCAACGCAATGCATGATAACCTGTAGTTAACTAGGATAGAAGATCACTAACGAATCCAAGTTAGTAAAGACAGACAATATTGTTGCATTTATTCTAGCATACTCGATGCAGTGCGAGGCACTCACACATCCACGGAGAGCAATGCACCCTACTGGATCATAAAAGAAGGATTGGCAAAGCCAATAAATCTGGTTTATTGTTTGGTACTAGTGGGGTAACTTTGCGTGCACAGCTCCCAGCAGTCCGAGAAAGGACATATTATAATGAAGCAACATCTTGCAGTACAAAAAATTTGGAAGCTGGGAGTTGGACACCTTTGCTGAACAGAATACATTAGCACAGTTAAGTTATAGTCTCAAAGAAGAGTTTTATGAAAATGAAGTTTGTCTTTTCTGTGGTGATCTTAAAAAGTATACACAGAAAAAGAGTGCAAAGTAAAAACCCTATATGCTCACACTTCTTTACTTTATGAACACAAAATCCATACATCCAACCACAGTAAAGTAAAACAATTGCACATGGTTAATTAGTGAATAACACAGGGTTTCGATCACAGGCTATGGGATCCAAACATCAAGTATCTCCTAACTAAAAAAAGAAAGAAATCAGTAATGAAAATGTTTCTGAGTCAACAAAGTAAAAAGTGAAATCCTCCCTGGAATGTCATAGCATTGATGGACAGTTTATCTGAGCAGTGACAAATTATTAAAGACACAGCAAAGCCAAAGGGAGGAGGGGGCGGACACTAAGCTCACTGACCCTCTGTGCTTCTTCCTACTATGTTTTTTTTTTTTTAAAGAATTAAATTGATGAGGTCTTCCAAACAGGTGCAGCAGAATGCAAGCAGACCTAATGAATTGACTAATTAGTCTTATTCAAAATGTTCCAAAAACGGTTGGAGAAAGCTTATAAATAATACATTTCACATCTAATCTAGGCTCAATTAGCAGTAATAGTAGTAATTAAAGATCATTTTAAACACTGCGAGTATCATAGGACTGTCAAAAAGACAAGTACCCAGATCAGAGTTACCCAAGTTCTCTGGGCCCAATGGAGATCAGCACGTTGAACCATGATCACCCCATCTTTTTCTATTTGCCGTCCCACGTACCTCAAGCAGCGCGTGGGTGGACTTTTACTGATCAAGGGGCCAAAAGCGGACGTAGCAATAGGTAAGAATAGCTAAGTAAAGTGCACTTGTTCTAAATAAAATTCCGTGAGGCCGCTTGACAGCCATTTCTGTATTTCAACTCCCTCCCTTCCCCCGACTTTTCTCTCTTCACCTTATTCCTCCATATGAGGACAGGGTGCAAGAAGCATACTATAGCAAGGGTAAAAACAACTATGCAACTCTTTTACAACGTTCCCCAAACTAATTTTGTGCCAAGAGGTGGTTGGGCTCTCGGTGTACAATATACAAATGGTCCAACGCATTCAACCATTTTCTCAATGCTGAGTCACTGACGTACATCTTTTTTACCAACAAAAGGAACGTTTAAAGGAATACACCTTAAATTTGTTGCCTGTCCAATTGACGCAGCGTTTTAGGAGCCTTTTCACCTGAATACTTTTATTTCACCCCTTACTACTAACATTTTTCCCGAATCTACACTAGAGATGATTCTTCACTCTATGTAGCTTTGACTTCAGATCATGGCAGAGCCGGGCTCGCTGCCCCTGCCTCCATTTCCAACACTCACAATCACTTCATAATAATAAAACAGCCAAAAGCAAATCTTGTCAATATCAGTAAAGTAAACACAGTAATTTGGTTTCAAAATGCTTAACAGAACTAAATGATTAACACCATTACTCTCCAATTGGTTCTTAAGATCTGCCCTGACGAAAGGTAAGGGGTGTTCGGGACTTTACTAACATTACACAGAGATAAGTCCACAGATGTGAGGCTTAAATCTGCAACTGTCCAGCTGTTGGGGGTTCTACCTCATGTTTATCGTTTTTTTCTTCTTTAGTCTGCCTTTTGTGTCTTCCCTAGAATGCAACGCGTGACTTACAGCATACCGTGTTATGGGAGTTTCCAGATTAAACCGTTATGTACACTATACTGAATAAAGGACGAGTGAATCTTCCTATCGCCTCTGATATTCCTTCTCGAAACCGACATAAGAAGACGGCAAATATAAAGAGCCTATGACCAGCTTCATGATTGGACCGTTTGTAAACTGGATAAACCTGATGGTCCGGTATTAAGCTAATCTCTAAAAGGCTTCAGCAACCTTGAATGAAATGCACCAATAAGTGGAGTTCACCAACACAGAGACTTCCACTAAGGTCACATACCTGTCTTGGAGAAAAGAATGTATTATCAATAAGGACTAGCCTATTCGTGAAGTGACTAAGAACTGTATGTTAAGGGGCAAACCATTTGGTTTGATCATGAAGCCCTCACCCACCAACCTAGTTGGTGGCATGCTTCATCATCAGGCCCACCCAGTGACACCGAATGTGTCTTGTTTGTGCTTCGACGCCTGGATACAGCAGAGCAGGTATATTGCTGAGTGTGCAGTGTGGTGACGTGAAAGTGAAAATTAAAAGCTATACAGTGGTCCCAGTACCCGAGGGTAATCAATACTTTAATCACTGGGTCTCTGCTAACATTAAAAAAGGCTGATGGATGTATAGGAGTATTTATTAGGGCCTCCTGCATCCAGGTGTGGTCTACATGTTTCAGCCAGGCCTTTACTGTTAAATCTAGCTTTCCTCAGGACCAATAAATACGTGATAGTGCAGTCTTAATTTTAAGCGAGTGTGTAATTTGCAAAAATGTGAAGCACTCGCTAAGGTGCTATATGTGCAAAGTGGATTCCCTCTTGAGCATCAACTGGCTAGTTGCCGCAAATGCCTCAACGAATCACCCGGCAGATGTTTTGACCGAGACTTTCAGTTGGGACCTGTAGAGAACCTGTTGTCCTGCCGTGGTATTCCGGGAGAAAAGAATAACATACCTCTATTTACTCTACTTGGCACCCTTACATATATCATTAATTAAAAATATATTGAATTAGGCAAATCATTTTTTTCCTCATACCAGCTCCCCCTGCAACGGTCCTCTTGTCCAGCTTGCCTGCAGTCCCCTACCCTCTGCTGCCTTCGGTTTTGTTCCTCTGCTCATTTTTCTGCCTCTTCTCTGCTCGCCTCTGCCCTCTATTTTTCCTCTGTCTGTTCTTTTACCTCTTTCTGCTTGTTTCTGACCTTTATTTTGCTGCTCCCCGCTCGTTTCTGTCTTTTATTCTGCCTCTCTGCTAGTTTCTGGCATTTATTTTGCCTCTTTCTGCTCTTTTCTGACGATTTTTGCCTCTTACTGCTCGTTTTCGGCGGTCATATTCACAGCGCCCGGATACCAGCGTCGGATTGGTAACGGGGGCATTCGGGCAATGCCCGAGGGGCCGGGGTCAGAGTTTCAGCTGAGGGCTGCTTTTGAGCAGCCTGTAGGTCGATTTGGGCGGTGTCTCTGTTGTTCGACTATACCGCCAACGGCCCAGTGGGTGTCTGACTGGCCTTTCTGGAGGGAGATGGGCACTCATTATCTCCCGTATAGCAGCAACAGGTAGAGGTGTCACCCCTTTTCTTTCCCTGGGCCTCCCATTAATATAGGCATACTAAGCGGGGCAGGGGGCCTGAGCAGAAGTGGCCTCACTTGTTTTCAGGTGTGTTTCACTAGTGTAAACTGATGCGTGCATTTTTTTTAACACCCCCCCCCCCTTTTATGTAAAATTACGCTGAAAGCAGTGATTTGAGGGAAGACATTATGCAAATGTGGGCCGATTTTTTTTATGCGTGCCCGGGCGGATTTTTAATCCCAATCCAACCCTGCCGGATACCCCTTGGAGTGACAAGTGCTGCGATATACAAATGCTGAGTGATAGCTTAATTTGAAGTATTGCTTATGATTTTACAAAATTGAAACGTATGTTTAGAGACATTGATTTATCCTGACATATAGACCCCACACAAATTATTGAAATTAAATTATGCATGCAGCATGTTAAAGGTGTGAATGACTCATGGCCTGGCTTTCCTTTCCGATCTCTGTTGCAGGTGCTTTTAGACCCGTTTAAATATTCGCTTCAAAACAGCTCAAGAACGCACGCCCCCATCTGCTCCTGACAACAGCAGTTCATATAAGCCTTTACCACGTTCTCCAGATAATTTTGTAACATCAAGGGTTTATTAGTATAGGTCCGCATCCTATGCATCTTTGTAATTGGTACCCTGGCACAGAGACCAGTAATTTTCCTGTCAAATACACACATATCATGCCCGAACGTTTGTTCTGGCACTTTCCACACTCCTGGGTTTCAGTAAACTAATTAAATCTATTTCATTGAATGAAAGTTGGTATTCAGACTTTTTCTGCACCTGGTTTTGGTCTCCACTGTGAACAGTGACCTGTAACTTGCCTCAGTCCTCATTTTCTTCTGTTTTAAGGGTCAGTTATTTAACGTGGTACAAACCACACTCATAAAATCAATTAACTTCAACACAGGTCAATGCACTATTTACGTGTGGGTCAACTCTTTTGCACATGTCTTTGTTGCTTTTAAATGCAAGCTTCTGTGAGAAATGTTGATTTTTAGCCATAGTATTTCACTGGCTTTGTGTTCTTTTTAGGAGCAAATGACACACTAACACAAAGCCTAGAATGTCATTTAAACTCAAAATATGGGTTTAAAATTCCGTCCAGGCACTAACTACGTGGTTATTGGAATGCATGCATCTATTTTAATCAATCTGAAATCAGATTGTGGAATTCCCATTTCTAGAATACATTTCGTATTGGATAAAAATATAAACCCATGTCTTAACCTGCCTAAAATACCTGGGGCAACCTGACTCTTGTTCTAGCCACACATAGCGAGTCATGACTCCTACTGTGTAGTATTTGCCAGTACTGGGGAACCAAGAAACATGACTTCTGGGGGTCTCATGACTGATTTTGAAAAGAATAGAAACGCCAGGTGGTTACAGAGAAGGACCCTTGAAGCTAAGAGCAGGCCCGCTCTATTGCTTGCGGCTGGATGTTTACAGGAGTGACAAACACACTGCACGCACTTGACCAATGTTGAGGTTTATTCCTAAGGTGCCCAGCCTGAAGATAAGGCAACCTGTCTCAAGAGTCCTGTATGTTTTGGGGATCCAAAGTCTCTAAACCACTGACTGCACATGTGGGTGGTGTCCAGCATCACCAGTGGCAAAACCTTACCACCCAAAAACTGAAGAAGAGAACTTGAAGTCTCGGGTCAAGGCCCGCCTCCATTTCAGAACAAAGATCATATGTAACATTCCCAGGCTTCAGAAGTGCTCGATGCCTCCGATTCACCCACCCTTTCTATTGTCAGCTTCAGCAGAGCCATTTGATGACATGGGATCCTTTTCGGCTCAGCATTAGACAAGCCACTGGAGAGGGTTAAGCTCCCTAAAAATGTCAAAGTCTGAAAGTGAATTTGTTCACCAGGGACGGTAAGTATCACACACAGGGAGCACGATTCCTGCCGTAAAGTTGAGCTGCCCTGGGGGCAGCTCATTCATGTGAAATACGCACAAGCTGCTCTGTGTTTCACGGTACAGGTGGCAAAGCTGCACTTTAACCCCTTACCCGCTGATGACGAGCTCAGCTCGTCATGAGTTGTGCCGCTCGCACGCTGATGACGAGCTCAGCTCGTCATGTAACGCGGCTTTTTAAAAAAAGCCGCGCAGCGCGAAAAAAGCCGCCGCACGCATGCGGTTAAAGAGGAGAGAGATACCCTTGCAGGTGGGGGCTGTGAGTGTGTGTATCTGGGGGGGAAGGGGGTTCCATGTGACCCCTTTTGCCCCCCTCCTGACGGCTGCCCTCTGGGGGTGCACTGACCGTGCACTACCTTTTCGTGGCGCACTGTTAGTGCACCTCCTGAAGGCTTGTGCTTTTGCACTCGCGTTCATAATATAGTGTGGGCACACAGGCAACAAGATTCCCTCACTTGCATGTGACCATGCAAATGAGGAAATGCCCTCTCATGATAGTGCTGGTGAATATGTGTGGCAGCAATATCAGAATCACAAGAAGGGGACGCACAAGCTTCTGTGGTCCCTTCTGTAACACCAAAGTGCCCTGAGGGCACACAGAGCGGGCACATATGCCCATTACACTGTGGCCCCAGAAAAACTTAATGCCTCTACCTGGTTATTGGTAGTGACAAGTCAGCCTTACTTTTGTCTGGGCACCTCTACAAAGATCCATAGCAGTATTGTAATGTTTGTGTCATCTATAGACTTACATTGCGTTCCTTTGATTTTTACTAATGTGCCTGTTGGCTTTAATTGAAGGTGGTTTTTATTTTACAATTTTTGAACTTGGCTTGCACGTTCCATTTTTTTTCTTTTTGATGTATTGTTTTTTTCGAGTGTTAAATCCTTTCATCGCCATACAGTAAGTTGAGCTAAACCCACACAACCAACGATTGATATAAGGATATTTTAAGGAGAACTTTGGCTTGCCCCTGTGGAACCTTCTGACCACGACATGACTGGTCACATGGGGCTCATGGTAAACCAATGGTAGGCTGAGGAATAGAGGGGTGGTCTCAGAGTGCATGGATCAGCAGTTTTTCAGCCCGCCAAACAGCCCTGAGGGAGCACACATACTTTTCTTCAGCATCTGCATATTACTAGACCGCCCGCCCCCAAATCATCCTGGCAATGAAAGGGCTCATTAGCCACACTCACTCAGTATGCAAGGGGTTAGTAAGAACATACTTTACATGGCTGGGAAGAATTCAACTTCAGCAGGTAAAAGATGTGTAGGCACATATCAACATCGAGCCTACCAGTAGGCTGTCCTGCACCAAACAAACTTCCATCTTTTCATATGAGCAGGAGAGGGTTGCAGCAAGAAAACTAGGGCTCGTTTTAGAGACTGGCAGAAAGGGTACTCCATCACAAACATGACCGATATCCTGTTTGCCATATTACGAGTGAATTATGTCCTAATGCACATGTAATAAGATGAACGTGACATCCATCACGTTTTTTATGGAGTATGAGATGAGTACCAATCCGCCAAACTCTAAATCAGGCCCCAAGAGGCAGGTTAAATTAGATCTCATATGCATTTAAGTTATCAGAACAACTTCTCCCTAACAACACAAAAAATGTCATAAGTAACACTTCCCTCATCCAGCCTGATAATTGGGGATGTCTACTTAAATGCAGGAGAGACAGGACCAATGGCGAGCAGATGTACAATATTTCGAAAAGTATAAAGCAATAAGTCCATTACATTTTTGTGTATTTTTTAAAATTATTTTTATGTGAACAATTAGCCACCATTATGTGGTGTTTCGCAACGCGTTCATAAGTACCCTTTCACTACTGAAGTGACGGATATTGGTGACTTATTGTTGTGGCCAGCTCTTATGGTCCAAGATCCTTGGGGATGATTTTACGATGAAACTAAAACTTACTTTTCGACTGGATTGAAAATGATCTGTATCGTCCACATAATACAATAGAGGATGGAGAGCGCTGGGTGATGGGCACAGGAGACTGGGAAGCAAATTATAGGTAGACATTATTGTCCCCGAATTGATCAGAAGAAGAAGAATTGCACCCAAGATATTAAAAAAAATTTCATTTAGGGGACTCAGCAGGGTTTTCAGTATTGAAAACGTGAGCAGTTACCTGTTCTGGATCTCTGTCTGAACAATTTTTGAAAATATGTATAAAGAAAAAAAGACTGGCACCTGCCCTTCAGTACTATTATTTCTTTTCTACCTGTCTTTTCCATGAAGTGTTTGTGTGATTACAATTTAGGTACTGGACAGTTGGTATTCTATTGTTTTTGGAACCTTGAACACAACAGTGTTGAGTGTACGCTGTTGCTTGTAATGGATGTGGAATTCTATGAATCATAGGCTTATGGGTGCCGTTTTCACATCCATGCAGTGGACATGCATTTGTCCAAGTAGCCTTTTATGTTATCTTCTCATGCATCATGGATAATATACCTCCCCTTGCCTTCCCTGAAAATATGGAGATGTCTGGGACATTCTGACACTTAAAATATATGCTTACTCTAACAGTCTTAAGCACTAAGATGAAGTAAAAAAACTGGATACGAAACACACTGGGAAGGTTTGCGAATGCACACAAACGTGTGACTTTGTGAGCTTCCAAGAACGGGCCCTGTACTGCACCTAACAACCATAGTTCCACCCTAAACCTAAACAAAGCAGCCATACCTGGGGGTTTTTAACAGGGGTAAGTTCCACCTGCGGGCTCTGACGCTGTGAATCAGTGTGTCATTATTGTTCGCAAAGATTTTGGGTGCGGGGGTGGACTTACACAAGCTTATTACATCTGTGATAAGCGTCTGGCAGAGGCTGTATAAATAGTTCTCGTTTGATACCAAGAGAACAACTTATAAATATGGTGGGATTCCGCCGGGTGGCAAAGGCGTTGCCATTTGAAATCAATATGAATGACAAATGTTCCCTTATATGTGTAGGTTAAAGTTGGCAAAATGCAACTAATGCTCTAATTGAACAATAAAAGTTATATTTAGGAAACATGTTATCGGTCTTAACAGATAATATGAGGCAGGCTAGGAATGAACCCCTTTGGAAAGGGTTCCAGCAGAGCTCCAGGAAGGCTGAATGCATAACACATTTTCAGGATATCAACATACACATTTATAGGAAATGAATCTAGATGAAACTCCTACAGTCAGTGGTTATTTTGAAAATGGTTCACGGGTCGGTCTCTCCAGATGTTTGTTGAACGCCCATGCTTTAGAGCTGCTCTTTATTTATTTATTTATTGTTTCTTAAAAGACTTCACAAGTCTCAGTCTGTATTTTTCACAGCAATAACACGGATCCCACTGCAAACGACAAAGTCAAAATTATTTTGTGCTGGGAAGCACGAACCCAAATATTGATGCAATATGCCAGAAATTTGCTGTGGAGATGAGCCCTCGGGCCCTGGGCAGACGTCTACAGGAGCAGCATGTTAAACGGTCAGTGACTGGAATTGGTAATGAGGGAATGGAGGCAGTTTGGGTAGGTCAGTGTGCTGAGCATTTTTGACACAATGCAGTTAATGCGAACCTCCCAGAGAAATAAACAGTTGTCTTCCCGCAGAAATTATACAGTTAGGTAAAGTTAATTGGTAGTTGTGTTGGTTTGGTTTGGTGACTGTCTACCATTTGCAGTATCCCTCTAGCATGACTAACACTTGACTAAGCAGTTTCGCCGCTGTGGCAGACCCATCACCCACAGCAAGTGCAGGGGCTTGAGGTAACTTGACTGACTCCACTCGGCTGACGTGCCACCAAACTGTATGCCCCTTGAGCGTCCTTCGTGGGCCCATCTTTGGAGCATAAGCAAGCAGACTGATAAATATTATGCAAAGGAAGGCGCACGAGAGTTGATGCGCATTGGGTTTTATTGCAAATGTCACATGTACTATAGTGTTATATCTAACAAATACCAAAATTGACATGAAAAGGTAGTGGGTCACCTGTTGACTCCACCCGGTCGGGTCGAGAAATGTATTGTAGAAAACATGTACAAATGGGTTTCTCAACAAAGGAGTCTGCATTATATTAAAATTATATTAGTGATTTAATAGGTCCTATGACTCTTTTATACTAACTTTTACTCTTTCACAAAGTGTGTGAATACAGAGGGGTGTATAACTGAACCCACCCAGGGTTAGGGTAGGTGTTGGATACATGAACACAGGTATGAAAGCTGAGGTACCCAATAGCATCCCTACGCGTGGGGTGCGTTTGCTGTGCTTATCTCTGCACTTTTGTTCACAGCACAGGTGGTTAGAGATTTGATGACTTATCTGTCTACGGAGAGGTGACATGCACAACAGTTTCGTCCACCCCCACACGATTTTTTGTTGAGTGATGTTACTATTTATTTTAATTAATTAATGACATTTATATCCTATTATCCTACTGGTGCTGACAGACCGTCATTAGGTGATGAAAGGTATGAGAGCACATGGTCTGATGATCGCTGCATAGAATTAATGCATTAACAGGAGTGTGAAGGCCCTGAAGAAAACCATAGACCTGTATGTTTTGTTTTTTAGATGGCCGAAACATGTTAGCATAAGAATTTGGCTAGATGAGCTACTGAATCTGGTAATAAGCCTGACCTTCTTTTCTTTTAATCATACCAAAGGTACCAAACAATAAAGGGAAATCCTCAGGTTTACCTTTAGGTATTTTCATTATTTATCTGGATCGCTGCAAAGAATACATCAAACGTTTATATAAGAACTTCCAGCATTGGTCAAGTCCACCAAGGTGGTATTTACCTACCGAGGCATGGGGACCCTCTGATGAAGATTGCCACCAGAAGCTGTGGGTGAAGCATTTTCCCCTAAATCTTTTGGATTCTTTTAGGTTTACTAAGATAGTGTCTCACATAACCTAGGCATCTAGAGTGGTTTTTTGGTTATACATTTCTCACATTGTAAATGTAACATAAGAATGAAAAAGAATCCAGCAAAAGTCTGACAAATTTCCTGTTGTCACTCGTTTCGGAGAAGGAGTAATTTTGCATAATCCCGGGATCCCCTCCGGTGCCAGCTTAGACTGCCACAGTCATATACAGGGAATTAGTGAAGGTTCTTAACAGGGTCGTAGCTTCAGGAGGGGTTGGGGTGTTACACCCCCCTAATAAATGTATTATTTAGCAATGGGTATAGGAGCTTTCATTCGGGTACGGTAAGGTGCTTGCAGATTTCACCTGGGAATTTTAAATACACACACTCTCATCTCTGTTTTATGAAGGTCTTAAAACTAGTTTTTTTTTCACAAAATACTCTGTTTACAGTACCCCTCACAATTCGTACCCATTTCCATTTCACTGGTCCTTAAGCCCCCCTCATGCGCATATATGATTAGCATGACATGCCAACGTAATTATCGAAAATCCTGAAGCTCACACCCCCTCCAGGCTTATTGACCAAGCTATGCCCCTGTTACTTGTAAGCGTGTCAGTCAAGCCGACTTGTGAAGTGCAGCACAGTGTTAAACTATCGAAGCCTTGCGTCTGCATAGAAAGTGCATATGTTTAGTGATTTTGTATGGTGGCAGTCATGCCATGTTATGGTGTATTATGTAACAAATTCCTGACAGCTACAGCAAAGATTAAAGGAAAACTAATGAAAAAACAAGAAAATGTTGAAGATCATAATTTTTTTTTTTTTTTTTTTAATATTTACTTTAACAAATTGTAGTTGTTTATTGGAGTAGTTACTCGTGAACAATTAGAGCACATATGTGCCTAGTTGCATCCCTTAATACGCCTGGTGCTAAAATTCAGTAAACAATTGTCAGTTCAGCAGACCCTTCAGGATTTAGCAATTTGCACAAAAAAAAAAAAAATCGCAAAATTAGCAGTTTTCTACAAAGGCAGACATTTTTACAAAACTGCCCGCAAAATTTGGAGGATGGGATCATTTTTTTTTTTTGACGAGGGAATAATTCTGGAGTCTGCCTTCTTCTGAAGGAGTGCTTAGTGCTTTCAATCAAGCACCCTGCACGATCACCAAATATAAGTCCCAAATTCATGCAGGTGTTGCGCTTTGCAATGCCAGCCACACAAAAAAGCTCTCTAGTTTCGTCTTTCCCCCTGGTTCTTTCTGAGGCGGGAATTCTCTAATGCCATCCTGTGGAATTAAGCCTGCAGCCCGCCAGTTTATTACTTGGGAATGCTGGATACATTACGACGAAGAAGATTACAAAGGATTCAAGCTTTTATTTCGGAGGACATTGAACTTTCTGAAAGAGCCCATAAATTGAGTAATGTTACAGCTCAATACTGACCAGTATTCAGAGTTATCATGACAGGGGCGGCAATGCGGGGTTTATCAAGGTGGTGCAAGGCTCTTGAACTTAAACCTCCCTGCATGTACCACTCCTGGCAGCACAGAAACTAATGTACCGCGCTGGCCACGCCCATAGTCACCCCCTCTCCCATTGGAACTATTTGTACGAGCAGGGAGGCGGGGTCCCATAATTTAACTGCACCCACCACCGTTAATTCCGGTCTCTTGTAGGTCCTAGGTTTCTTTCAGTGCGCAGGGTACAACCTGGGTTTTAGGCAGTGCCACTATGATTATGCGGCAGGGGAGTATTAAATTATGCAGCAAGAAAAGGCAATTTATGAGGGGCAATGTGGCTCATCTTGCGATAGTATCATTTTATTATCTTTTCATGTTTACCTATTGTAAACCTGTCTGGGAAAAGATTTCACCTCAATAGTGCCGGTTTAACAACTAAATACAGCATCAAGCAACAGAAAAGGTAGCAGTCAACTTTAGCAACAGAAAAGGAAGCAGTCAACTTTAGCAACAGTCCGTCCATTGCATGGGAACACATTTCACAGCCTTTTCAGTAACTTTTGATTGGAGTGGGCAGAACTCGCAGAGTAGAATTCTGTGTATTTCCATCAAAACTCAGTGAAATTCCACAGAGTTCAAGGAACAGCAGGGGCGCATACATCGGCGATAGAACATCCCAGGGAGAAATACAGCTCCCTCTCACGGACTGGAGCTGTGCTACGGTAGAGATCCAGACACTTTAAACATGCATATTTTAAAGTAGAATACTCTGCTAAAAAAGTTTCCATTGATTTCAGGCTGAAAATGAATGGTTGAGTAAAATAAAATGGCGAAGAATTTCCATATTTGTGCTGCTAAATTTGCTAATCCACGCTGCAATATCCTCGGGGGTGTGGTTAAGGTGTTTGGAGAGACAGGAAGTAGTGATGTGCAATTTCGATTGAGTTACACGCCCTTGGCAGGAGGGATATTTTAGATTACTTGTATATACTCTGTTGGACCCGGTCCTTTGGGCAGGTTCACCCCGTGACTTTTTGCTTTTTCCTAGCCTGTTTTTGGAACCTGGGTTGGTGATTTTAGGCCTCTGCGCACTTTTTCACTGTGGTACAGTGTAAAGTGCGTGTGCTTTCTGTGTATGGATGGTGAGCGCCCTGCCCTCCCATAGGAATGAATGGGAAATATGTATGCCCATGGTAGATTCCTGATGCGTGGGGAGTGCAGGGGCGAGTTTGATATGTATGAACTCGTGAGAATGAATGCTGCAGAATGGTGTATGCGGCATGGCTGTATCTAGTCCAGAAGCGCCACTTTTAGAAGTTGGCATAATTGTGTAGTGAGTCTGCGAGCACGGGATTGGCTGATGGGCCTGGCCCAGGCATGCCTGGGCCTGTTGGTAGATGGACTGTCTGGAGGAGGGGGGTCTGAGTCAAGCCGTAGATGAAAGGCCCCCATCTGCTGTTAGGGGGGAGTGGAAAGAGCTCTGGTGGTGCCAGGCTGTGTCTGTCGGCCCACCCTGGATGACTCTCCCTCCCGATGGCCCCCTGTCACCTCTGACCTGAGGCTGACGGGAGAGGGAAACCAGATACTCCCAGAGCTTAGGGCAAGCCTACACAAAGGACTTCAAAGTACTTCAAAGTATTTTTCTGTATAAAAAGGGGCTGTTTCCCCTTCCAACTTGTTCTTGTTTTCTGACTTGAATCTGCCAGGGGCGTGCTGATGCTTGGGCTCAGGGAATCCCTGAGCCCTGCCCAGCTCCTGGACCTCTGATGGACATTCCTGGACTCCTGGGGGACCCCTCTGCCTTGCTGGGCTGATGGGGGGACTTTGCTTGCCCCCTTGGAATCTCTGGGACCGTGTTGCAGCATGGAGGAGCTGCATTTGCTTGCAGGAAGCGCTGTGCTTCCCCCTGAGCGCCTGGGAGCGCTCTGCCTGATTTCTAGCGCTGTAGAGCGCTTTATTTGGATTATAGCGCTGTGGGTCGTCATTTAGCGCTAGGCGCGCTTTATTTACATTGCGAGTGCCCACCTCGCTTATCTGTACTTGTATTTCGGCTGCCCGCGCCGATATCTTTAATGCCTGCCCGCCTGCCTGCCTGAATCGGGCCGCCGCGCTGCCCGCGGCGACCCGGAAGTACCTGGCCGGCCGGCCAATCCCAGCGCGGCCGGCCGGAAGTCCCGCCCCCGTAGCCCGGGTGCCGGGAGATGATCACCGCCGGGCCCGGGGAGAAGGGGAGGAAGAGTGATGGCGGCAGGTCTGCAGGGCTCCCATGAGCGGAGGGAGCCCTGCAGCGAGAGGGCGGCCTGCAGAGAAGAGCCCCCGCCGATGACAGCCGGTGAGTGCAAGCGGCTGGGGGGGGCTCCGTGAGGCTGTGGTGGTGCCGATGTGAGGCACCAGCTGTGGGCCTGAAGATTGGGCGGCCCCGTATGGCAGTGGGTCGCCCCACCGTGAGTACAGAGCCCGCAAGGGGCTCTTGAGGGCCCGCCTTGCTTCGTGTTGGTGCCGGTTTAGAGGCACTGCTTCAGGGCGGCCCCGGATGGCAGCGGGTCGCCCCAACGGTGTGTAGAGCCTGAGACGGCTCTGGGGGCATTATCTGAGGGCCCCGAGAGGCTCCGTAGGGGCACGTGATGGCTCCAACGATGGCAGAAGAGCAGGGAGGGGCGCCGGGACACATTGTCGGTGTCCGCCCCTCCCACGTAGCGCGAGCTCGCGCTCATGGTCAGTGTGAAGCCACGAGGGCTTCAAGGGCGGCCCCGGTTGGCAGTGGGTCGCCCCAACGCTTGGAGAGTCCAGGAAGGCTCGAGGGGGCATTGTCTGCTGAGCCTGAGAGCTCCAACGTTTGGCTATTTACAGTAGCAGAGCCTGTGTGGCTCCAACGTCTGGGGCATGTGCGATGTGCCCAGAGCCTGTGTGGCTCCAGCAGTGGCGCAGTTGGCGCCTAAGGGCCAGTGAGGGCCTTGGCGCAGTTTTGTTGTTTTCCAGCTGTCCAGCACTTTGTGGGCAGCTGCCACGTTTAGGCTATTTGTACTTTGAGACTGGCGCTGCATGGCAGCGCACCCTGACTTTGGACTCAGGGCATCTTTGCCCCACAAGGCCAGTTGGCCTAGGGACTGCCACAGGTAGTGGCTTATGTAGTGTTGGCGCAATGCGATTTCTATGCTTTTAATAGTAATTGCCTACTGTGTGTTTTTGCGCTATTGACTTATGTTATGGCACCTCTGAATGTTTATGCATTATGTGTCTTTCTTTCCAGGCGCTGCACCTCTGAATGTTTAGTCATCCTGTGTCTTCTTGCGCTGCAACCCTGAATGTATTTTACTGCATCATGTGCTTTATTCTTAACACCTCTGAATGCTTTAGGCCTCATGTGTTTCTCTTTGTTACTCCTCTGAATGTGTTCATGCATCATGGGTAAGTTTTTCTGGTTTATACCCCTAAATGTGTTTATTCTTAGGTGGTTGTCTTTTCTACTCCTCTGAATGTAGGTTTATTGCATCATGAGTAATGTATTCTTTCTTAGACCCCTAAATGCTGTGTGATACTTAGGTGGTTCTTCTTTCTTTGTACAGGTGGTCCTAGTAAGGTCCTGGTCCCCTGCGTGACAGTCTCCCAAGGAGTTTAGGGTTGCGTAGGTGGTACTTACCTGTTCCCAGTAGTTACTGGATGTGATCTATAACTGTTACTTTGTGTTACAGTGAAGTTTATATACTTTTATTCTAATTTCTGACAAGTATTTCTATATCTGCAAAGTGTTGATTCAGACAGTGGCCCATGTGGCCCTGTCTTGTAAATAATCCCTTGTGAATATTGCCGTGCCAGTTGGCACAATGTACATGTGTAATTTCTATCTGATATGTTTTGACAATACAAAAGTTATTTTAATATAACCTTGTGTGGAGTCTCTTTTGTGGTGTACCTAGTATGTTGTTGCTGTTGTGCGCTGACGCAAATGCTTTACACATCGCCTCCGAGTTTAGCCTAGACTGCCCGCGCCATGCTACCTAGAGGGCGAGCAGGGGTTATCTTGGCGTGTGACTTCCTTGCCCTGACTGGAATGGTGGTTTCTGCCTGGCTTTGGCATCAGCCTTAGCCTACCAGAAATAGCCGGTTTCCAACATTGGTGGCAGCGGTGGGATTTGGACTTGCGTTTGCCCAGTGCCATAGCGACAACTGGCTACATTACAAAAACTCTGCGTTTTTCAGATAGTCACATATTTGGGATTATTGTTTCTGATTTTGTTTTTCCTCAAAAGTGTCATTTTCAGATGGTGTTCCTGCGCTTTATGTTAAGTGGCAGATGAGAGAAAATGACAGGGCGGGACGCCAGTAGATAGGGGAGGTTCCCATAGGTTAGGAATCCCTTGCTGGGTCCAGTGTCCAAGCCTATTCCTGTCCCTGTGTGGGTAGATGGAAGAGAGGGAGGGTGGAGGAGAAATTGCTTGCTCAGGAGGGTGGTTATTCCCTGAGTGTAGTGTGTGTGTCTGGATTCCCCAGTATGGTAGGATCCAGTGGTGGCAGCTTAAATGTGTCCAGTGCGTGAATTCCCATTCCCAGTTCCCAGAGTATGGTGCCTGGTGCTCAGTAAGAGAGTGACAGGTTGAGAGTCAGAGGCAGTGAGGAACTGTCTCACCAGTCTGGAGGGGGAGTGTGTGGATGAGTGGTGTCTTGAACTGGAGGAGTTGGTGTGAGTTTTTTTTAAGGAGCTTGCACGTGAGGTGTACCTCTGGTGGTGTGCAGGAGAACCTGCAGAGGCATTGGACAAGAAGGTGGATGTCTGGCGGTGTGCTGGATGTCGTGCAGAGACATTAGAAAGTGATTCTAAAAGTAGTGGCTTGTGTATCTGATGATCCTGTGTAGGTGAAGAGGTTCAAGTGTAGCCCAGCTATGTCCCATTAGGATGATAGGGGTGTAGGGGCTCACGTCCTGTCTCAGTGGAGGCGGAGTGAGTGTGGGACGGTGTGTCCCACGTTAGCCCGAAACCTTGTCTCAGGGCCTGGAGGGTTCCCTAAGGGAGCGCCAGGTCAGGGGCCTAGGCTGTACTTATAAGTCATTTGAGGAGGATCTTCCTGTGTCAAGAGGACGGGGAGTTTCTGTAACCAGAACTCCGGCGGTCCTAGTGTTGGGCAGTACCGCTCCTAAGTGGAGGGTGCAGAAGTCCTGGTTCGCTGGGCATTTGACCATCTAGAGTGCTCGACCATTTTTGGGACCTCTGGAGGTCATTCCCCGAGGAGGGGGGAGGCCAGGTTCAGGTTCAGCCTGACCTGGAAGGAAGGGCATCTGTAGTCAGTGTCCTGACCGGTTGTTGGCTTCCAGGGGTACTGCTCCAAGGTGGGAGGGTGCAGAACTCTGGAGGGGGGTGCAGAGGGAGGGTGTCCTTACTTCTGACCCCGGTGGGAGGAGAGTGTGTCGCTGCTACGCCGCTGGCGTGTGCTCTGTCTAGCCTGAGACATACTGTGCCTGTGATAGTGGAACTGGAAGGGGGTGCAGAAGGACGGTGTACTTCTGACCCCGGTGCAACTTAAGGGTGTAAATCCTAGGTTGGGAGATTAGGAAACTTCTAGGTCAAGAGGAGTCTCTACTAAGGTGGATCAGCTGAAGAGACTGAGGAGGCGGCCCTTGCTGTGTGTTCTGGGGCCCACCTGCAGTTTGTTGTTTCCACTAAGGTAGAGGAAAGGGGGCTTTGCTGTGTGCTGTGTCCCCCCACCTGCTTGAAGAGGGACTGTGCTGTGTGCTTTGTACCTCAGAAGTGGAATCGTTTCCAGGTGGTAGACCAGTGACGGAGTGAGGTCCTGATCTGGTAGGAGAGTTGTGTTCTGGTGAGTGCTTCCCTGTGGGGGTTATTCCTTCACCCTGACTGGAAGCAAGGGTCCCTACTTGGTCTAAGGTACTTACCTCTGCCCACTAGAGACCCCCAGTTCTAACATTGGTGGAGTAGAGGTCGGATCGGGCATTCTTGCTGTGACCTCTAGTCAGCCTGAGGGTGTGGTCCCTAGGGTGTAGGATCAGTGGTAGTGTAGCTACCCTGAGAGAGAGAGTGGAGATTGGCTATTGTGTGCCAGGGGCTTCTGCCCCCACTCTGTGGATTGGTTAGGACCTGTGACCGTTGGGTGGCCTAGGGCCTGGTCCTGGCTGTGGATGACTAGTGTGTACCAGTGGGGTATCCTAGTTGTGTCAGAGAGCTTTTGTGAGGGAAATCCCTGTGGGTTCAGAGTGGCGAAAAACTGTAAGGTGGCCCTGCCCTGCAGGCCCGTCTCCGTGGTTTTGTCGCCCAAAGCATTGAAGACCATCAGTGTAGTGATTGGTCTACCCTGCGTTTTGGCTGGAAGGGGGATGTGTTGGACCCGGTCCTTTGGGCAGGTTCACCCCGTGACTTTTTGCTTTTTCCTAGCCTGTTTTTGGAACCTGGGTTGGTGATTTTAGGCCTCTGCGCACTTTTTCACTGTGGTACAGTGTAAAGTGCGTGTGCTTTCTGTGTATGGATGGTGAGCGCCCTGCCCTCCCATAGGAATGAATGGGAAATATGTATGCCCATGGTAGATTCCTGATGCGTGGGGAGTGCAGGGGCGAGTTTGATATGTATGAACTCGTGAGAATGAATGCTGCAGAATGGTGTATGCGGCATGGCTGTATCTAGTCCAGAAGCGCCACTTTTAGAAGTTGGCATAATTGTGTAGTGAGTCTGCGAGCACGGGATTGGCTGATGGGCCTGGCCCAGGCATGCCTGGGCCTGTTGGTAGATGGACTGTCTGGAGGAGGGGGGTCTGAGTCAAGCCGTAGATGAAAGGCCCCCATCTGCTGTTAGGGGGGAGTGGAAAGAGCTCTGGTGGTGCCAGGCTGTGTCTGTCGGCCCACCCTGGATGACTCTCCCTCCCGATGGCCCCCTGTCACCTCTGACCTGAGGCTGACGGGAGAGGGAAACCAGATACTCCCAGAGCTTAGGGCAAGCCTACACAAAGGACTTCAAAGTACTTCAAAGTATTTTTCTGTATAAAAAGGGGCTGTTTCCCCTTCCAACTTGTTCTTGTTTTCTGACTTGAATCTGCCAGGGGCGTGCTGATGCTTGGGCTCAGGGAATCCCTGAGCCCTGCCCAGCTCCTGGACCTCTGATGGACATTCCTGGACTCCTGGGGGACCCCTCTGCCTTGCTGGGCTGATGGGGGGACTTTGCTTGCCCCCTTGGAATCTCTGGGACCGTGTTGCAGCATGGAGGAGCTGCATTTGCTTGCAGGAAGCGCTGTGCTTCCCCCTGAGCGCCTGGGAGCGCTCTGCCTGATTTCTAGCGCTGTAGAGCGCTTTATTTGGATTATAGCGCTGTGGGTCGTCATTTAGCGCTAGGCGCGCTTTATTTACATTGCGAGTGCCCACCTCGCTTATCTGTACTTGTATTTCGGCTGCCCGCGCCGATATCTTTAATGCCTGCCCGCCTGCCTGCCTGAATCGGGCCGCCGCGCTGCCCGCGGCGACCCGGAAGTACCTGGCCGGCCGGCCAATCCCAGCGCGGCCGGCCGGAAGTCCCGCCCCCGTAGCCCGGGTGCCGGGAGATGATCACCGCCGGGCCCGGGGAGAAGGGGAGGAAGAGTGATGGCGGCAGGTCTGCAGGGCTCCCATGAGCGGAGGGAGCCCTGCAGCGAGAGGGCGGCCTGCAGAGAAGAGCCCCCGCCGATGACAGCCGGTGAGTGCAAGCGGCTGGGGGGGGCTCCGTGAGGCTGTGGTGGTGCCGATGTGAGGCACCAGCTGTGGGCCTGAAGATTGGGCGGCCCCGTATGGCAGTGGGTCGCCCCACCGTGAGTACAGAGCCCGCAAGGGGCTCTTGAGGGCCCGCCTTGCTTCGTGTTGGTGCCGGTTTAGAGGCACTGCTTCAGGGCGGCCCCGGATGGCAGCGGGTCGCCCCAACGGTGTGTAGAGCCTGAGACGGCTCTGGGGGCATTATCTGAGGGCCCCGAGAGGCTCCGTAGGGGCACGTGATGGCTCCAACGATGGCAGAAGAGCAGGGAGGGGCGCCGGGACACATTGTCGGTGTCCGCCCCTCCCACGTAGCGCGAGCTCGCGCTCATGGTCAGTGTGAAGCCACGAGGGCTTCAAGGGCGGCCCCGGTTGGCAGTGGGTCGCCCCAACGCTTGGAGAGTCCAGGAAGGCTCGAGGGGGCATTGTCTGCTGAGCCTGAGAGCTCCAACGTTTGGCTATTTACAGTAGCAGAGCCTGTGTGGCTCCAACGTCTGGGGCATGTGCGATGTGCCCAGAGCCTGTGTGGCTCCAGCAGTGGCGCAGTTGGCGCCTAAGGGCCAGTGAGGGCCTTGGCGCAGTTTTGTTGTTTTCCAGCTGTCCAGCACTTTGTGGGCAGCTGCCACGTTTAGGCTATTTGTACTTTGAGACTGGCGCTGCATGGCAGCGCACCCTGACTTTGGACTCAGGGCATCTTTGCCCCACAAGGCCAGTTGGCCTAGGGACTGCCACAGGTAGTGGCTTATGTAGTGTTGGCGCAATGCGATTTCTATGCTTTTAATAGTAATTGCCTACTGTGTGTTTTTGCGCTATTGACTTATGTTATGGCACCTCTGAATGTTTATGCATTATGTGTCTTTCTTTCCAGGCGCTGCACCTCTGAATGTTTAGTCATCCTGTGTCTTCTTGCGCTGCAACCCTGAATGTATTTTACTGCATCATGTGCTTTATTCTTAACACCTCTGAATGCTTTAGGCCTCATGTGTTTCTCTTTGTTACTCCTCTGAATGTGTTCATGCATCATGGGTAAGTTTTTCTGGTTTATACCCCTAAATGTGTTTATTCTTAGGTGGTTGTCTTTTCTACTCCTCTGAATGTAGGTTTATTGCATCATGAGTAATGTATTCTTTCTTAGACCCCTAAATGCTGTGTGATACTTAGGTGGTTCTTCTTTCTTTGTACAGGTGGTCCTAGTAAGGTCCTGGTCCCCTGCGTGACAGTCTCCCAAGGAGTTTAGGGTTGCGTAGGTGGTACTTACCTGTTCCCAGTAGTTACTGGATGTGATCTATAACTGTTACTTTGTGTTACAGTGAAGTTTATATACTTTTATTCTAATTTCTGACAAGTATTTCTATATCTGCAAAGTGTTGATTCAGACAGTGGCCCATGTGGCCCTGTCTTGTAAATAATCCCTTGTGAATATTGCCGTGCCAGTTGGCACAATGTACATGTGTAATTTCTATCTGATATGTTTTGACAATACAAAAGTTATTTTAATATAACCTTGTGTGGAGTCTCTTTTGTGGTGTACCTAGTATGTTGTTGCTGTTGTGCGCTGACGCAAATGCTTTACACATCGCCTCCGAGTTTAGCCTAGACTGCCCGCGCCATGCTACCTAGAGGGCGAGCAGGGGTTATCTTGGCGTGTGACTTCCTTGCCCTGACTGGAATGGTGGTTTCTGCCTGGCTTTGGCATCAGCCTTAGCCTACCAGAAATAGCCGGTTTCCAACATACTCCCTGTGACAGGGTCCTGATGGAAAATGAGCCACATCATTGTGGTACAGATGCAAATTTTGTTTAGACTCGGAGGAGAAATCTAGACACAGAGAATTGCGGTAGCTGAAAGAGGAGCTAACAGCTGGAAGACTAAAGGCCGTTTATACTCCACAGTCAGAAAATCTATGTTTCCATGTTACAGTCTTTCCTAGTATCAGTCAATGGGTGAAGGTAAACATCAAATCATATAAGCATGCCATGAGGTCAACCTGGAATGCTCAAATCGCTGTGATTGCATCAACACCATGCGTAAGGTTGGTTTCTGATAACAGTGATACAAGTGAGAAAAGGATGGTCCTAGAAATGCATCCTCAACCTGCTAGACTTTGAATAATGATAGGCTTGTCCCCGATACCAAATGATAAAGAGAACTCTAGTAAGACTAATGCTTCGGCCAGCCAGAGCTTCAGATTGCCAAAAGGAAGATGCGGGACAACCCTGCATGGTCACTGTCCTGGGGTGGACCGGTTAGAGGGAACATATAATAGGTTCATTGTGCCCCGGGGGAGGGGGGGGATGTTAAGGGTGTAATGAACTAGCATCTCATTCAAGAGGCCTCTTCTGCACAGAGGGGCGAGAGCTGGGTATCAACAGGTTCAAAAGCTATAATCAGGAAGCATAATTTAGATAGTGAGTGCATCACAGGACCAAAGCTCTTGGTCCTTCATTGGTTTCACTCTCAGAGATAACCCAATGTGAAGTTTTGTCACAATATAAAACACAATGCGGAAATAAATACCATACCCCTCCATAACACAGGGTGCCCCGCGGGTTTGAGACATTGACGCAGAAGCATGAGCTTCTCTCTTTCTTTCTCAGTGGGTACACAAAGGTTCTTCCCCAAGGTCTGACCGAATGGGCTTTAAGCATTGGGGAAACAGCGGCTTTCTCAAAATAGGTGTTATGCTCATCGAGAGGGAAATTAAGTCCTTCCAGCAAGCGAAGAATGATTTACCTCACCAAAGACAGAAAACTATAGCTATTTCCAGATTCAATACCGGCACTACAACCGATCTTTATAGAAGGAGCCAAGAGACATCTTTCACAGCTCTTAAAATACATATAAAGCACTTCTTAGGGGCATCATGCGGTCTTACATCTGTATAAACTGCTGAATGTTAATAAGGACTAAAAGATCCAACCCCCAAGACTTGGGGCATGAATCTTTCCAAGTCTCGGGGTCAGGTGCCCTAGGCTACCTTGTATAGGCATTTTATGTTCCATCTTTACCGGGAGTTTCGAAATACAACAGCCAGTAAAATTAATGTGCTGTAGCCATATCCACCATATTTGCTGGCAAGTTCGTGATTGAGGCCATAATCATTCTGCTTTCTATTGTAATTTGGGCCTTCCACCTAGACAGCAGCATCCCCAAGGACACTGTCCAGTCAATCACCCAAGCCCTTTTGCTACACGGCTACGTATCCATTTCTTGAAAGGTTGCAAGTTGCTAAGATACCGTTGTCTCCTCTCCTCACCACATCACCCATGTCATCCTTGAATTAAACACGTCACTACTCTCTGAAACCCATCACCACTTCAGGAAAAAATATTCTTTGTGTACAATAACAATAATCCGGGATCAAAAAACAGAAAGGCTGCAGTAGGTGTGGGACATGTTTGAGCTTACAATCCATAAACCAGAGCCGCAGAAATACTCAGATTCAGGATTTATACAAACCTGGTGATACAAGTTGGGGAGGAAAGAAAGCTACATTGAGACTAAATAACTCTGTATATTTTTGTTTTTAAGTGTCTTCGGTTTTCTGCCAACTTTAAATTCTGTGGTATGTTGGATCGACGTAAGAACATTTTGTTAAATAATAATTTTAATTTTTAGAATTGAATAGTTTTTTCTTATTCAATATTCGCCAAAACACCCGAGCATTAAAGCAGCCTACGATTTTTAGTACAGCTTCAAAGAGACGCTTAGTGGGTTTAACAGAAAATTGTGTGAATCCAGCAACTTTGTGAGTCGATAGTGCACAATATTGAGCGACAATGTATCGAAAGGTAAGGGGACGGGGGACGTATTTGTGGAGTCAAGTACAGAAAATGTATAGAAACTTACTTTTCGATATTTTGTCCCTCAGTATTGCTGTAATGATATGATGACTGTCCAGTCTATATTTATGACTAGATATTTCAATTGCACACCTTCCAAATAGGATCACAACAATGATGTGCTGCTCCACTGCCTGGCAGGTTTAAACTCTTGCCACACTCATACTGTAAACTCAGTCCTCGAGGCCTCCTTCCTCACAGCTGTGGATCATGCAGCCCATGACCAGTGAACCTGTTCCAACGCCTCTTCTTCATGACCAGTCCTATCGGACGTCACCTCTGCAGTGGTAAGTGGGGGGCATCTGCTGAAGATACGGAGTCGACCAATTTCAAAAATCGTGCTTTGACAATGAAAGGTTTATTTCTCCTAAACCATGGAGGGCAATGGGTGAAAATGGTAATGAGTTTCAATTGGGCACGTCTATTCCTGCACAGTGGCAGGCCCACCATTGTCTGTCCTACAAGAGACGGCAACACTATTGGCACCTTAAATCACAGGATCATCGTTTAACATCTACGTTACTAGCTCTTGGCTTTGGGACGATGCTAGAAGTGAGGAGCTCCGTAGTCCCTTTCCATTTTGCTCCCTTCAATTGGACGCCGAGCTTTGAGGCCCTTAGAGGCCTCTCCTTTTCTGTTGACCGCTACTACTTTCAATAAAACAGCAGTAAAAATCTTAACCATCAGTAGAGCGCCTTGCCTCATTACTACAATTCTACAGAAGCAATTTTACATATTGCTTCATGCTATTCTACAATGTGGCATGTGTTAGATCTTACTTAAAACATTTGGAAAGTATCTGCTGTTCCACATAGTACATAGAAATAATATATAAATTGCAAAGTCTGTTCATTTATTGCCCAAAACAGTCATGAAATGCCATCCCCAGATCCTCACAGGCGAATGAGATGATCTGAAGGGCACAAGTTCAAATTGCAGCAAGCCAGGCTCAATCGTCTATCGTCTGACGTCCGAATAGAGTGCCAGTAAACTCGGCAATAATCAAATTATTATTAAGCCAAGACTAAGCACTCCATTGTAGAAGGCATGGTCATGCAGGGAGGAGCGGGTTTGGGATCTGAAGCCGTTAGCCAGACTCTATAATTTTGGCACACAGTTAGAATGTGGATGAATCGCCATTTTACTTGTGTATGGATTTGTTCAGGCACATCAAATTTTGCATGAATGTTCTGTTGTGGTACACTCTATAAATTACCACCATGCGGCCTACCACATGACAAATGAACTAATGAGAAGCTCATTTAGCATAGAGGTGGACTTGCCCACAAATTTCATGGAGAGCCAAACCAGAGATGAGCCAAAGGTCTGACTCTGACCTTAGCACCTGTGCTATATAAATCATAGACCAAACATCACGTCAAATATGATAAAGCCTCTTCAAAATTAAACAAAATGCATTTCTTTAGCATGTGGAAGATTTGACAAAAATCCTATACCTGGCCCAGATTATTATAGAGCAACATTATAGTCTATTAAATCAAACACAGTAGGTTTTTGTACAATTGGTATTCTGAACTCATATTTGAAAGTGTTTTCATACAAGATAACGAAGAAAAATGTTTTGGTGAAAGAAAATATTTGTCCAACACCATGCAGTTTAGGCATGGAAGCCGTGATTCATCCAGGTTTCACTTTGTACAAATCAGCCAGTAAGTTGGTATATATTTGTCTTTCCTAATGTTAAGGCTTTGTTTTTATCTCTTTGTGCATTTTTCTGCAGTTCTTATATAGCACAAACTCGACTCGAATAAATTGGAGCCCTTTACATAAGTACCCATTACATTACACAAGGACACCTTTTATTCTTTATAGGGATGGGCATTTGAAGCGATTTGCCCCAAATCACAGGATGTGGAGTCGACACTGAGATTCGAACCCGGTTCCCCAGATCCAAAGCCTACAGCTCCGCCCCAAACACCACACCCAGGGTACAGGGAGGAAAGGCAGGCAGAAACCACATGAAAGCTCGGCTCGTTATGGGCTCGAGGATCCAACAGGACCTTAGACTGAGCCACAGCCAGGCTTCAGGCTCGAGCCAGGCTTGAGCTTTCAGTGGCACGCCCATCAATAATGAGCAAATCCACCACCGAGTATTCGAAAAGATTGTAAACTCATGTTTGACACTTTTGGCACTACAATATATCAGGTGTGAAAAAATATGTGATTTCATAACTACAATAAATAGTATACGCTTTTAAGGAAAGAACAAGCCGATTTTCAGCTGGGGAAGGTTGCACGGCTAGCATCTACTCAGTGCATGACCTAACCAACAAACGCCCCAGTCTGGCTTTATAATCAAAAAACAGCATTAGTGCAAAACACAAGCATCTATTACATCACCTTTTATTACCATATGGTAGGAAAAGGCTCAGTGTGCATTTATGAAAGGGTTCCACCTCATCTTTCTGCCAGAGCTGTATTTAGCCTGAATATCCAGCTCCAGAATTTACACAAGATAATAACATTGCTGTTCCTTAACTATACCTTGCTGTGACCTTATAGAAACAGTGCACTTGACTCATGCTGGTAAAATTAATATTTCATCTAGCCTCCATGCCTGACCTGATAGAGGGGTTAGAAGCACACAGACATTAGGAAGAAGCTGCAGACACATTGCTTCATGATCTCATCCGGTACATCGCCTCTCCGTAGGTGCCCATTATGAGAATACTAGTTTGTGGTTATTCAGACTCAGCTAAGATCACTAAAGCACACCAGTCCTGCCCTCAAAATAGTACAGAATCACTGATAGGCAGCACACCTAAGGTTACAGCCAGTTCTATGTTAAAGCATTGGTCTCGAACTCTCAATTCTAACAAAATATGAGAGTTTTGTAATTTCTCTTTCTACTTTCAAATTTCGCAAATATTGGTTTAGCGGTGTAAAAACGAATGGGTGAGTGCAAAACAGGTGTTCGCATCCCTCTATCTTTACTCACCCGGTAGAGCACAAATTGATTGATAAATCAGCACCGAGCGTGGGAGGGCAGAAGGGAACCTTTCCCTTGGTGGTTGCAAACCTTTTCAGCAGTTTGTGGTCTCCTGGTTGCAGAGAATAGGTTCACGCCTGCACACACAGCAGTATAAAGAACACTGTAAGATGTACAGTTTTAATACAGTACAACACCCTAGGATCACACAACATGTGAAATACAAAAATACAATGGTAGAGTAATTTGAAAGTAACTACCATATAGTACCCAAAATATCACAACGGAGCAAATAAAAGGGAAAAAAATGGATGCAAACCTACAGTGATAATGTAACTGGATACTCTTATGGTAGTTGGTCACAATGTTTCATCTCTTTAGTTTTACATGGAAAATATGAGAGCTTTTCACCCAGGGGCATAAATGGTCGTCAATTCACAAATGTGATCTGTGGAAATGCACCAAGATATTCACATTCACAAAGGTGCAAAAGGGACATTTGTACGAAGAGGCTGTAACGGGGAACTGGTGAGCATCAATAGCATCGCATTGTTCATTCATAGTTGGCACTATCAGCACTCCACCCTGTGGCACCTTAGCCTGGCACAATCGACGGCACATGGCGAAGAACACACGGCTGCTGGAGGCACAATGACTTTACAGGAGTGCTCACTTGGTTCCCATATGGTCACTCCACACCCACCTGCAGAGGGATGGAGCGCACAGTTGGATCGTACACCGTGCCCCACACGACAAGGAGAAGAGGCGCGCAAAGGCGTGTCACTGGCTCCGATCGCGTATTCGCCGCCCCAGTGTCAGCAAATCCAGCACAAGGAGCTTGCTGCTATAATATTGCAGCTGAAGAAGTAATCAGCACTAGTGCACAATGACCTATTAATAATTTAGTTGATTATTAATAACCGAAACGGGAAGATTGAAAGAGAAGTATTTGAATGAAAATTTGATCACTGTGGGTAATTTTATATGTCCCCAGCAGAACTTTGGTTATCTTTGTGACTGAGAGAAATCAATAACAACAAATATTTTATGACTGGAAGCGAAACGAATGACAACAGGATCTTCTGCACGGTATTCACCAAGATGAAAAAAGACTAGTCAGAATCTCACGGGCTGTGACCTTTCCCTCACCACCCCATTGTCTTCTAGGAGACAATCATTGTGAGGCGAGGCAGCAGAATATGCAATTCAAGAGTGAAGGTAGGTAGACTCAAATTATGATTTGATAAGCAGAGACTTAAGACCTGCGGTGAGGTATTGCTGGATCTGATTTGGAATATGAAGCTTGACACTTGGCTTGAATACAGCCAGGATGTTGCTTACATATTTTTGAATGGAAATTAATCTTTAAAAAAAAATGCTAGAGTAGGGACCATGAGTTTTAATGGATTGTCTACATTGCTGCATTCTGATAAAGCAGGTGAACATAAGGGAAGAACTGCTCAGTTGCAGTGACATGGGGCTATACCTGCGCAATGATAATCCTCGACTTTAATTCGCCCGTAACACTGTGGACCACCGCCTCCTACTCAATGGTGAGACATCTATTGGAGACGCAGAGACAGTGCTGCTCTGGTTCAGGCCTTAGCAGGTTCCTTATTCACCCAGACCTTTAACATTTTCAGAAAAATACATGAAAGGCCATCACACTGTCTATGTTCTTTGTAGCTTCTATGGTCTGCCTCTTATTTGCTATAAAGTCTCAAAATGGTCTACCACATGCACGCAGATGACACCCAGAGATGAAGAGATAAGGAGCATCTCTATTGGGTCAGTTAAATATGTCCAAAATGGAGATCATGTTACTCTATGCAGGAATCCCCTCTGTACTTCACATTGGCTGGTTCACCTCCTTGGGTAAATCAACCAACCCTTCCTCCCTGTCCGATGTTTGCAAGTCCAGTCCACTTGCTACAGAAGAATTTTTCAGAACTCAGTAGTCATTCACCCTCTAGTATACACTCTACAAACTGTTAGATAAACTATGAGGAGCCTGAGGGGGCGTTGCATGGGGTGACAGATTACAGTAGGGGGCAAAGGGAAAGTATGGAACGTACACCTGAGGTTGCAGTTGGCGGATTCGGAGATATGGTAAACCGACTCCCATAGACAACGTAACAAAACACACTGTGCCCACAACACATGGTTTAAAAGCATCTTCAGTGTTGAACTAGATTTAACTATGCCCTATCGAATGAGACTCCCTGAAAAAACTGTACATCGTTATGGACTGCTACTCACTGGATTCAGAAGAGAACTGTATGCCATCTTACTGCTTCATTAAAAAGTAATAAGATATCGTTTTCAAAATATGTACAGTGTAGAAATGAATGAGGTCCACCAACTTTGTTGCCATTACAAGATCAACCTCTACTGATCAAGTGGCGACCACACTCAAAATATCTTGCCTGCTGCCCTGTACTGAATTAAATACTGCACTGGTGTCTATGGAAGACTCCCAACCAACACAGAGCAAAGCTTCAAAGACAACAATACTGTGCAGCTCGCCTTATCCTTAGTCTAAAATGCATCAACCACATCACACCAGCAATGAAATCTCTGTAGGTGACGGTCAGTAAAGCATGGAATGTGTTTAAAACTCTATGCCTGGTGCACAAAGTACTGCGCAGTTGCATTCCACACAACTGTCCCACTTGATGCAGCCACACCATAATTTGTCTAAGATCAGCCTCCTACCACAATCTCTTATTCCTCCTGGCAGGACACCAATAGTGGGATGGGTGATCTTTCCATTCATAAGAACACAGCTCCATGGGTCTCTCTACATCAGTCACTCTCCTTTAAGAGAAATTTCAGGAACAGCAGAGAAGGACCGAAGACATTTTGAAATGACAAGGGGTCAGATGATTCACCATAACATTGTACCCATTATTCCGAACAGTTTGCTCAGAAGCTACCTTGGTTTAGTGCAAATGCTGCTCAAAGAAAAATACATCAAATAAAAATAATCCGCTGTGAATAAGAGGTGCGGTGCAGTGGCCATTGATTCTGCCTTCTCATTTCTTGCCCAAAATAAGCAAAAGATGTCTAGGTGTGTGCATTACAAAAATACAATCCATAACTTTGCTTCAACTCCAGAGGAATAGGAGTTAATATACTGAGCACAATGCATGCTGTACAATACAATCTCATAGTTGCACATTAAAAATGTCACAGTATGCAAAAAGAAATTAAGGGATTCATCAGACTACCCAATTTATGTAAAAAAAAACAACACAACCTTCAAATACAGACAGGAGCTCACCTACCTGAGTCTCAACACCCAGCCGTTCATAGATCAGGAAGTGACATTAAGATTTATTTCTTGTGTTTTTCTTAGATCATTTCCAACTGATGGGTTTTCAAGCAGGGTTTTGAAAGCCAACACATCAGAATTAAAATTAGCCCAAAACTGGCATGCTTTTGGTGCAGCTACAGTCAGCTGCATTCGCCTCGCCAAGCAATGGCGCACAGCCAAAATCTGTGTCCGACGCGGTCCGCTCACCATATTCCAAAGCATCTGCAACTCAGAGTCACAGCATTTGCTTAAATAAGAGGCTGGCATGAGCGAAAAAGGAGTGGCTACTCAAAGCAAGAAGGGGCTGAGCAGGGAGAAACTGTAAATGCTAAAATCTTCCTTGGGTGTGCATCCAGAGATAAAGCAAAGGGAATTTCACTGCTGACGCAGTTAGGTAAACCTGTATTTAGAAGATCAACAAATCATACAGGTGTCTACAAGACACCACTACAGAATCTACAGAGAACTTCTAGTGAGCTCATAAACCACAAGATCAGAGGTATACAGCAAGCTTCTCTTTCCAAAGTCTGTGGTACGTGCAGAATGTGTCCTACGTACTCAACGTGGGGACAGGTTTTAGCGATAGGATCCAGGCCTTCATCTGGTCACAGTGAATTTCATGAACGCACAACGGCATGCAGAGGAAAACATCAATAAGCAGTCTTTTAAAAAATCAGTTCAATTCGATACTTTGGATGAAATTGCATTTGGCGAAGAACCCAGCCGCACAATGCAAGAATGAGATGATGTTTCCACCAGTGTAAGTACAGCCCTTCCCTGGTAGAGCTGAAAGTGGTTGATGAAGTGCAGTTCTCGGTCCAGTGTGTTTCCCTGGTAGAGCTGAAAGTGGTTGATGAAGTGCAGTTCTCGGTCCAGTGTGTGAGCTTCAAATGAGCAGCAGGGTGACTTCAGAAAAGGCGCTGCAGGCAAAAATGCACCCAGTCTTAAATGAACAGTAATACTGGAGGGTCTCTCCTGAGGAGGTGACAGAGAAGTAGATGCCATAAGCTCTATAACCCAGTCTGCTGCCTCACATAAATCAGAGGCCGTTTAAAGATTCCGGCTCAACCCAGGCACAGCAGATGCCACTCTTGTGTGACTTGAGTGGAGCAGTCTTTGGAACTATTTGGCGATTTCCTCACACCAAATATTACACTATATTGGTGTATTAATATAAATAAGCAAATACCTTCATGTGCACTAAGCATTATTTCATTACCCTCGTTAATGGAGATTTTGCACACTCAAGTCTAAATTAGATGTGAAAAAACCTTTACATATTGAGACCTTTATGCTCTGTAGTTCGCTTCGGTGATGCACATAAAAGGGATAGTGATGTAGGAACAAACATACAAAGCATGACTTGCTTTGGTTTTCCTGGTTACACATTCACTTGAAGATGACTGGCACAAGTCCATCAAACCCAACCTCTTTGTAAAGCTCCATCCACTGAATTAGACAAGTGCAAATACCTGTGTGGCAACCACTACTGACAAGCACCCTCTTCATCAACTCACATTCACTTCATACTCATGGCAACGGATAACCGGTCAGAGAACAGTGAGGGGAGGACAGTTGGTCCACCTCAGAAATCAGTCCCGGCTAGAAATAAGTTATTGCCAAAGTGAGCATGTAATCTGCAGCTTGAATCCAGAATGGCTAGGGTGGCAGGGCTGCGCATGGGGCTGCTTTCAGAAAGAAGCAAGAGTTTCTGAAAAGCTGTTGAAGATGATTTTTTCCAGTTAAACTGTGTATTTCTTATACAAAATTGGAAGCGGGATCTGTGAACCGCTTGATTCCAATTTGTAGTGGATGTCCAATTAGCAAATTATCTTTACCATCCCAGTCTCTCTTTATCATGTTGAGCCGATTAAATGGTTCTAATATTTATCATATTTAAAGAGCAAAACAGAGCATGGATCACCATATGAAATGTGCAATGCATTATGTTTATCAGAGTATTTTAAAATGGTGTTCATGAAGAAGCTGAAAACGCTATTTACGTTAACCCCAGGCAGAAAACTTCAAACTTTTTTCACACTCATTAAGATCTCTAAGAAAGAACTCGCGGTACATCAACCATCTTTGAATAAAGTTACGAAAAATTAAAATAAAACACTTTTGCAATCTCCGACATTGAAGGTGTTTGTAAAGGAGTCAGACATGTGAACAAACACATTTCTCCATAGGCACAGATGGGTAAAACCCTTTGATACATCTCACCCTAGTGATCTCTTCGGATCCCTAAAGCTCAGTGACTTCAAATCCAAAGCGCTTCATTAAAAAGTAATAAGATATCGTTTTAAAAAATGTACAGTGTAGAAATGAATGAGGTCCACCAACTTTGTTGCCATTGCGAGATCAACCTCTACTGATCAAGTGGAGACCACACGCAACATATCTTGCCTGCTGCTCTGTACTGAATTAAACACTGCACTGGTGTCTACGGGACACAGTATCTCTCCACAGATGTAAGGGGAGACTTGTAACTGAGCTCAAAGCAATACAAATGTTATGTCATGGGTTTATGGAATTGCACAGTGTCCGCAAATTCCTTGGCGTATTCACACGTTAGCTTTTTATGGAGGTGCTAGCCCAGAAATCAGACTTTTCATGTTTCAAAATCAGAATTATTTTAGCTAATATCTGGAGATCAAGATGGCTTTACCCCCTTCTCCCCCAACCTTTCTATTCACTGATCCCTTTCTTTGTTTGCGTCTCTCGGCTTAGGTGCTAAAGATTATCAGAATGCAATTACGTCTGGAGGCTAAAGGTGGTCTGTAATTTTACATTGAATTGATTTTCCTGTTTGATGGATAAAGATTAATTAGGAGTTGATGTATTACTCTCTGCTGATTAGTTATGTTTTGCTTGATTAGTTTTCCGCAGATAGACTTATTAGTGCAAAAATGTCTAAGAAAAGACAGTTGCCTGACCTTTTCATGGCTGCACAGGTTGGCCCTCTAGACGTCCTGCACTGTTCTGATCTCTTCCCATTCCATGGGTCCTGGGCTCTGCCCACACTGCTGACTAGGTGAGGATGCATTGCATCAATCAGTAAGGGCAGACAGGTGTGATAGTGAAGGAGTTAGCATAGATCTACTGCCACATATGTCGTTAGTTCACATGGAAGCTAAGTGGGAGGTAAAAGAAAAACGTTTTTGCAGACCTGTGAATTCACTTGTTCCTCGAGATATATATCAACACAGATACATCTTAGACACGTCCACCCTCACCCCACTACGGTGAGTGAAAATTCTGAAAACTACAGCTCAACTGGTGCAACGTGGTTTTCTTTCGGCACCAGGCACCACAAGGTGAAAGAGGTGAAGATGATGATTTAAAGGGAGAAACACAAAAGCAAGCATAGACAAAACCAAGAGGTCTCACTTTTTAAGAGCACATTTGCATGCCCTCGGAAAGCTTCACTCAAGACTATACTGATGCAGCCTATAGATTTAAGGTGTAACCAGAGGTCCTTGGGGCCTGGACCACACACACATGTTTACTGTAGCAGACTTGAGATCCAATGGGGTTCCACCACTGACACCAAAAAGTTATGACCAGACACCCTTGCATTCCTCCATGTACTGAAAGTGGAAAGGAATAATGACAACAAATCCTAACTGCGCTATCATTTTCAGTATATGGCAGGTCATGGAGAGGGTGTGGCTTTAATACAAATTTGCATCTTCACTTTAACAAGTCTAAGATGTTTCCTTATTTCATATTTCCTGAGTAAATGTGTATCATAGCCAAGAGTGGACCTCTTGTTTGTATTTTAAGAAGTCACCATAATCTTCATAGGTAGAATCAGTCACAGTTGCTTGGATTTAAAAACATGTTTTGTGATCTGGAGCCTAGGAATGAGGAGGAGGTGAAGAGTTGGAAGAGAAGATTCAGGTGAATAGGTGGGGCTGAGAGTAGGAGGTAGATAATGGAGGGGATATGATGGGAATGAATGGGAAGGGTAGAAAAGGTGGGACCATGACGGGGAGGAATTGGGACATCAATAGAACTAATGGTGATGAATAGGAGGGAGTGGAATTGGAGAAACTGGGGAGTCTAGTGAGGGAAATTAAGTGATATGGGGAATAAGGACTACGTGAAACCAGCCCACACACCAAAACCTAATAAAACAGTAAAAGACACCAATGTAACCTTCCACAAAATGCTATGGCCTTTATGGACAGCCCATCCAACCAATGGCAAAAAATACAAACTGCATGAGAACCAGTGGCTTGAAGGTTTTTCACTAAAAACAGATGTGCTCTCTCTCTGTACATGTATTGCTATCTACAGTATTAGCAACATGGTGTCTCATTCACAGCTAGCGCCACTTGTAGCAAGACCTAAAAAGCCGTCTGAGCAGCTGTAGCATAGAGAACAGAGGTCTGGTCTTTCGCCTTCACCGCATTCTGCTGCAGTGTACCAATGTTCATGAAATGTTGAAACGGACATTGCACCAGCCACAGAGGAAGTTACAATTAATGAACTTGATATTTCTTCAACTTATTACAGGAAAAAAGGAACTCCTTGCTTCACATGCCGTTGCACATCTATACAGCAGAAACAGCTTGCACATATCCCCGAAGTACCTGGTATGTTGCTTCATAGGTTCTCAAGAAGTCGGACTAAGCTGATCACAATTTCAGATATTTCATAAAACTGAAAAGAATCTAAATAAGTACAGCATTAAATTATAGCAAATGCTTTCTGTTAGGGCCAGAGCTGTGCACGTGTTATAAATGGACGAGCTGCATTTAGATCTGTGGCAGCTCAAAATAGACCACCATGCCATCTGTAAATTATGCATGAGATGCCTTCATTGTGCAGGTCAAACCGATATACTGGAAAAAGGCAGCACACCAAGCTCCCGCCCCATCTGCTGAAAAACTCTGGGATGCAGCGAGTTCCCGCCACTCATCAAGAGCTGGTCGAGGTCAGTGTTGGACTTACACAGGGTTCCTATGAGTTGGGCAGTCCTGCTCTTGGGCGCAGTCAGGAATACTACTTTCAGAAAACTAGTGCTGCTGGAGACAAAAGTCTGCACAGAACTGGGAAGCATAACTGCGAAGGATGAATTACCTCGCCATTAGCAGCACATGTGGTTTGATGTAATAAAAGGTATGTTGTGGAGAATAAGCAATGCTTTAAATGCAGATGAACATATCCATGGGCATTACGCTCCAAACAGATCCATAACAAGCTCTAACATCCAATGTAATCCATCGCTAAGCAATTCACCGGTCTCTTTCGACCTTGCCAGCCACTGTCCAACATCCACTCTCTGAAAAATATGCAAAATAATCTCAAAGGTTCAGGCTGCTCCCCCACGATGGATGTTACAGAAAACTCAAACAGACATCACTCAGTTTGGTAGCAAGATTGCCATGGACCCTAACGCAAGCAAGGGAAGTGGGCCTTCTTGACTCCGGCTGGGTAGCAAAAGCAAGGTAAACTCTAATCCGATGGTAGATATGACCGAAGCAGCTGGATCCCTCACTTCACTGGGCCATGGTGCCACCACTATTCCTGCAGCATCTAGGATATCTATGCCCGCACCCAGTTTACAGAAACTCACCTTGCTCTTCACCTCTCCTGTAACAATTATACAAGTCAATGGCCCCAGTTGCCACTGTCTGACTGAAGACAAAGCCTCTTCTCCATCGACTGGAAGCTTTAGGGCACAGATATGTGAGGTTTACTTCCCAGCATGTTCCCAAGATGCTTTATCCAGGCATCCTCCCTGTGGTAGGAACCACCTGGCACATGGACAGTTTCACTGGAAGTAGGGGTGCGGAAGGTGCACCAGCACCCCCAGATAACCTCCAAAGAGCCCACTTAAAAAAAGGACTGTGCATATTTGTCTGGTAACTTCTAATATTTTGTGAAAGTGTGAAAAGATAAGGCTGCCAAACGCTGATGTTTTATAGCACGCATACAAATTAAAACATCTCCTTGGTTTACAAACTAAACTTTTCTCCAGTGTTTAAAAAATACCAAGAACCGCCAAAGACAGAGGCACACAGTACACGAGGAGGTAATACCACAGCCAGTAAATTCCACTGGCTGGTAATTACCAGCTGTGGTATTACCTACTCATTTCAAGCTCGGCACTTTGGAGCAAGGCATAACATGGCAATAATACATATTCTCCCCAATTCCGAGCTGCAAAACCTATAATATCACAGGACTCTTCCAAACAAATTCTGCCAGATTCTACCTGACCAAAATTGTGCAGAACAAAAGTGCAGTATTTTCGCACACGTTGGAATCTGAATACATGCACAACTTTCCAGGGCAATACCTTACACTCCACATATAACTATATGTTGGTTAATATACTCTCGAAAATCCATTATTGACCTTGCACTTCTCCCACACCTGCACTAAAAGTGAATACCTTATTAAGTATGCTTACTTTACTCTTTAAGTAACAATTAAAATTTTCAAAATCCTACGTCTTAGGTAAGATGATATTGTTGGCCAGCACCCCCACTCTCTCAGCTATTTCAGCACCATTGTCTGATGCATGCTGCCACATGAGATGCTACGACTTTTACCACGTATGTGTTCACACAAAAAGAGGACCTTCTTTCTTAAAAACAAATTTGTTATTGTTCACTAAGGGCCTGATTCTGATGCGGGTTGGAAAGCTTCCTGACCGAATCGGTTTGGAAATGGTTTCAGACCCACTCGGATCGGGAGAGTCCGACCTACGGAGTACTATGCATCGGGATGCTTCCAGATACAATTTGGTTGGACTTCCATTGACTTCAATGGGAGCATATGTTCCTAACCGCATCATAATTGGGCCCTGGGTCGGCAAGACGCGTTCCCGATCTGATTTGGAAGGAGCAAATGCGTTTATTAGGCCTTCCTAACCGCATCAGAATCAGGCCCTATGTGGGAATGCTTTCCTAACCGCATCGGAATCAAGCCCTAGATGTAATACTTTCAGGAAGGTGTTCTGGACACAAATTACTTACATCATGTGTCTGTTAGGTGACAACCATTTATGGAAAAGAACATACCGAATAACTAACAAGAGGGCAGTGACACAATCCAGGCCAATGGAATTATGCGATTATGCGGTTGTGACATTTATTGCCACATAATCCCTTGTCTGCTGCATAATCTGTAAATTTTAACAAAAACATTTGTTTCCAGTTCAAACGGTTCAAAAGTTCATAAAAACACAGCAACACCTGTTGCTGTACAGTGGGAAACCCTTTACAAAGGTTGACTTGTCACCTTTCTGTTACTTACAGCTATATTTGGGTGTTAAACTGGTACTTGGGAAGTGCAACCAAATGACCAGACATTGTTAACAAGTGTAAAATTGACAAAATAATGAAGTAAGACTATCAAAAAATATGCTGCATTATGCTGCATAATTTGCCTGTTCTTGCTGCATAATTTACTCAACCCTGTCGCATAATAATGTGTTCCTTCCCTGCCTCATAATTCCAGTGGCCCTGAACATAATCAGCACCCAAAACAGCCTTGAGTAGAAGGCCTGAAAGTGAGAGCTAAATGCAATACATATGCCACAAAGTGGCATTCTGGCAGAGCTCAGTCTGCCTAAAATGAAATGATCAAAAGTTAATTTCACGGGGCAAAGGATCTAAGGAAGCAGATGGCGGATATTGCAATTTTATTAAACATTAATAATGTTAATATTGCCCTACTTACAGCTTTATCAAGGAGGGAAATTACAGAATTAGTTTTAGGGGTCTCAAGAGCAAAAGTTCTGAGTATTTATGCTTAAAGACTTCACCTCACATTTGTGTCAGTCTTGGGGAAATAGCTCTACATTTCCATATGTTTATCCTGTCCCGGACAAGCATATATGCAGTAGAATATTAAAATTTAGAATAGGGTTACATCCTCTCTGCGCACGCCCGTAGAATTTGGATGGCATGTGCAGTTTGCAAAAACAATTTTCTAAACCTCATATTTTAATAGACGGCCTGTATTTTTTAGCTTTAGTACATACATTTATAAAGCCAATTTTTATCAAAATAGAAGGTCAAGACTGTCGGATCGAATTTTCTATGCACAATGCAATCCTTGGATGTTACATGTGCAACATTATTAATAGTCTTAAATGATTTTAAACTTTGAAGAGCATGTATATAAATCCATTTCATGAATTGCGTATATGTATTGTTTAAGAGACATTTTTATTCAATAACAAAAATCTATTGAGTTGAGTCAGCCTTCACCCTTCTAAGGTTGTTCATTTTAATATGATGTACGACAGTTACTCTTAGCAGTGTGCACAAACATTTCAGTTTGTACGTAATAATAATAGTAGGTGTTTGCCTTACAATCGGCAATAAACATACGTAGCTAATAAACATTAGGCATACGCAGTCAAACAGGGAATATCGGCAACAACAACAAAACGACTATTTATGGTATGAAAACTATTACGCTACAAGACACTATTTGAGATTAGGCCAAAGATTTTAAAGATTCCAAAGTTGGCTTCCACTAGCGCCTTTTTATACTGAGTGCGTAGTAAGTGGGTCAGCGGTGACGGCTAATAATATTCCTAAACTGACTGCCCTGCCTGACTGTACTGTAACTGTAGAAACAGAATAAACCAACAGCGCACTGGCTGCGGCTGGCACCAATGCCGGGCAACGTCTTTTTTTGGCTTGAGTGTCAGGAACGTTTTTATTATTCTACTTTAGGTCGGGTGGGCATAGTAGAAGTCAGTAGCCATGTGACCGCGTGAACCACACAACAAAAACAGACGGAAAATAGAGTGGCAGCTCCTAGGAATTAAAACATTTTTAGCTGCAGTCCAGAATGTCCATCTCTAATTACAAACGTGTGCCCTCCAGCCCAAGACCTTCAAGAGCCTTTCTACCTTCGAACACCAAAAGGTAGGGAGAAATAAGCAATTTTAAACAAGTGACTATAATAGCCAAACGAATTAAATCATTTGATGTCTCTTGCAACCCTATAAATAACAGGTGTTGCTTGATAATGGAGAGGTGTGGCGCCGCGGCCAGGGCGACTGACTCCGGAATCTGGGAATCAGGGTTCGATCCCCGGCTCCGGCGGCAGGTTAGCCCAGCACCATGTGACTCTGGGCAATAGCTCGCTTAATCTCCCCGACGGCCCCCAGCGCCTAGAGACCCTAACGGGTGATTGTGCGCTTTACAAATGTGGATTATTATTATTATTATTATTATATACTAGAACCAGGGCTCGAGTCGGGGTGCCACGTGGGTGGACGGCGTCCCCCCACTTATTTTTCAGAGAGCTAGATAACCACAAACTGCAACTGAGGGCAAGCCATTTTTCGTGACATCACTTCCGGTCGTGACGTCAGCGGCCCCCCACTTCTTTTTTTAGGACTTGTGCCCTGACTAGAACAATGAATAAAGGTAAGGTCCTGGGCTGGAGGCTTATGGAAAGCGTCTCCCAGGCCTCACACAATCAGCCCCAACTCCCCCTCCATGGAGCAATTCCCCGGAAGGCTGCAATGGCTGGCCGTGTGAAGCATTAATGCGCCAAACTGTCTGCCACGCGCTCCCCGAAGATTGTTCAATTTACTCACTTCCTCCCGGCATCGATCGCGAGAGCAGGCCGTCTCGCGGCGCGATTACACCGGGGCACGTGCTTCGTTTCCGGCGCAGCCCCGTCTGCGGTCCGGGGCAAGGAAGATTTACCGACTCCAAGCAGGCGAGCGTCGCGGGGACCGCCAGGCACTAATGAAACTGTCGCCCTCTAATTATTACTCTGCAGCGAGTCAATAAAACCAAACAATCTTATTTATAATTCCGAGTGTTGCGCGAGGTTAATAACATACCAGGGTCGGCGAACGTCAAAGTGACTGGCTGTCTCTGGAATAATTTCTGCAAAATTAATATGCAAGATGTATCCGTATCAGGATGTTAAGATACCAGCGTCTACAAACAAGCAGCGAGGGATATTGGGTGTGGCAGGGACTGAACTAAATCTGATTTCTTGTTTATAGAGCATTCATTATCATTTTTTTGCGGATGTTATGTTCGTTATTAATAGTTATTACCTCCATGGCTGGCAGACAAGTTCCATGAACATCCATATCACAATGATAGAGTGTCTCTTCCTATGTTATCGTTAACCACATAAGTGTATTCTGGGACTTGTAGTCTTGCTTAAACTCAACAATGCCCCTCAAAACACTTATTGGTAAACGAAAAGTCCGTAACTGGAAAAATGTAACCTTGTGACATGGAGTCCTATAGGAATAAGGCACATAGAGGGGAAGCTTTTTCGACCCCAATGAACCCCGAGGCCATTGTACTTATTATCTGACACTTTTTGACAATCTTTGTGGAAGTTACTGTCTTGTTAGGCCTAGTTCATACAGCAGTACTTATGCACATAAGAATCTTTGTTGACAAAGCTGTGGTAGTGCTGGAGGTTTTGTGATTTATGCTTGGCTTTCTGTGCATGTCATCGTAAGATTAGCTACTGCACCATTGGTGTAATCCATCTGCTTATTCTGCTGGTTAGTCACCCCCTTCCACAAAGGAGATGTCTTTCCCGCAACACACAGCAAGTTTCCTACCGCTTATTGGCACTGATGATGCACACCATAGTAACATTTTCTTTGCTGCATGCAGACACAAACTATGGGAACTAGTCGGAGATATCTTCAGAAATGTCGAGCCTGTTGCTGCACTTGTGACCGTGCTGTTAAGTAGGGGGGTCGCGAAGGATCCTGGTTCCGACACCTATTTTCGGCCGGACAAGGATCCAGCCGACCCAGTGAAACATGCTGACTTTGTCAGGGTGTCATTTTCCAACACCAGGACACATTTCAGCTGCATACACACGTTATGTGCTCTCAGGAGCAGCAACATGCAGGCGGCGTGGGGGCTGTCATATTTACACTTCCAGCTGGGCCTGAAACAAAGTCCTGATTTAAAGAGCTATCAGCCCTCCTTTTGTTTGAGAATAATACTGGATGGGAGCTACCTGGAGCCTAACACCTAAACCCCAAAACAAATTAAAGAAAACAAAAGACTGCTGAATGTTATCACTTCACAAGTACTTAAGAGAAACTATAATTTGGAGGCAGATTTTTAACTTTGTTCAACTCCCTATGTAAGAAATGAGCTTGCACTATATGAATGCAAGATTTATCGGTCTGTATGAGTTATTAACCCTTCCCCTGCTGATGACGGAACCGCTCCGTCATCAGTCGCGCTGTGCTGATGACGGAGCGGTTCCGTCATGGCCCGCCGGCACGCCTGCGCGGCACCGGATTCCGCGCCTTCGCTGAGCGTTCTATTGAGCGGGGCGGGCCATGACGGAACCGCTCCGTCATAAGCACAGCGCAACCGACGCTGGTGACGGAGCGGCTCCGTCACTAGCATGCGCCAGCCGCTCTTCCGCCCTGCCCCCTTAGCACTGCGGCGGAATAGCCGCCGCAGTGAAGGGGTTAAACAAATACTGATGTAAATAACACCTAATTTTTTATGTAATTATTTTATAGATCATCCCAGCGTAGGATGTCGGAGCACTTTACATCACACACAGAGGCACAATAAATCATACACGTGTAAATCAATGTACAGAAAATGTTACATAAGACAATGAGGTTTATAACGTATACGGTGTAGGAATCCCATATCACCCATACTTGTAGACATATGTTAAAAGTGAACGGTCAGGGAAAACACAAAGTCAGGATATAAAACCTAATGCACCAATTGTGACTTTCTTACTAAGACTTTATTTACTTCCCAAAGGAACTCTTCTTTGCAATCATAGAATAGCAGCCGATTGAGAAAAAAAACATTAATGATCTAAACCCATGACTTACAGTTTGCATGCAGTTACTTGATGCTGGTAAACAGCACTGTGCTATGTTAGAAGGCTTGCGCCTTATTAACTGGAAATAATTTAATTATCTCAGTGCCAAAAGCAGTAGCCCACTTACCTTATCTAAATAAAAAAGAAATCTATGTTCTGCATGTTACATAATGTGCTTTGCAGCTGGCTCATTAACCCACTGTGACTGGACAAAACACAGAACTCTCCCAAAACTGTGTTAACCTCTAGAGGTATCTTACCAATATTATAATCCCCTCATATTTGCTGGGCACTCAATGATACTGCAGGTGTTTTAAGCCTGTAAGACATTTTAAAATGCATCCTCTTTATAACCAATGAAGTAGTCTAGAACATATTTACTGTCACATAAATCCTTGTTGCCAATTTCTGTGCAGAAGAATTAAAAACATTTTTTTAGATGTACAAGTTGACAGTCAGACTCTGCTTTTCAAGCTCCGCCTTTCGCCACCCCACCCTCTTTCCTTTGCCACATCTCCAATTTATGGGTTCCTGAGGTAAATTTCTTCCAATTCTAGCGCTGCTTGTGAGAAACACAAATCTATTCATTTTGGGCCTGATCAACAAAACACTAAGCATTTGCAAGCAAAAGCAGCTGTCTTTGTGAATCAAAAGTGCCAACTTGCAGTGGACAAAATTGCTTTGCAACTTGTTGGCATTGTTGCGAATTGCAATGCATACACTTCAAATCCTTGCAAGTGAAGGAGATGGGTGTTCTCTCATCTTTCCACGAATAATGATATGCATGTGTACTTTACAACTGCTTGTGAGGTTGAAAACCTTGAAATTAGGATTGCAAGATGGCGGTCGCTTGAGACCGCAGTGCGGGTCGCTCAGTGCTCTCAGCCAAGGAAAAAACAGATTGACCCCTGAACGAATGAGGAAATGAGGAAATGCTGCACGGATTACAATTGAGAGGCTCTTACGAAAATATTTGTTATTAGGGAAAAGATCTCTGCTCATGTTAAGTGACTTTGGAGTTATATTTGAGTTGCTCTGTACAGAATGGTGTCAGATACCCCGCTCAAAGAACAGACAACGCGAGTGAAGAGTCAAATCCCCACACTGGCTACGGTAATAGGGCTCGCCATTATACAATATTATTGTCAGCTGACTAGGAAACATAGAGGCTGCCGCCGGTCTTACCTGTACTGCTCCGTGGGAGCGAACGTAGAGTCGAAGTTGGAGCCAAGTGATCTCAACTGCTGCGAGGGTATGGCACCGAAGAACGCTGTCTTGGCTGCGGCTGCGGCGAAGACAAGAGCAGCGCGACTCGCTCTGCGCGAGAATGTGGAGGCTTCGGTCAGAGGAGCAGCAGCGGCGAAGAGTCCGAATGCCGTGGGGACCCCTGAGAAGACGCCCGGCAAGTCAAATGCAGCAGCTGGTCTCGGCGCCTTCCGGAAAGGCGGACAGAATGCTCCCTCTGTGGTTGATCTACTCCGTAAAATCCCGGGAAAAGCCTTTCCGGGTCAAGGCTCGCAGAGCCAGCCAGAAGCAGAGCGCACACCTCAGACGCCACCAACGGAGACTGCTGAATCAGCTGGAGCTACTGAAAGTGAGAGGGCTCCACACGGAGGTGCGCAGACAGAGGGAGGAAATCCTCAGGACAATACGGTGAGCCGGGGCAATGTCAGTGTGGGGACCGAGGAGAATACGGGCAGCGTGGGGAGAAAAGCATTGGCAGCAGCAAATGTGCTAAGTGTTACAAATGGGCTGTTTGACCCTTTAATGAAAACTAATTTGCTGACTCCTGGGACTATAGCTACTGAAAGGGTGGATGGTACCCCCGAAGGGGTAAATGCCTCAACAGCTATATTAGAGGTTCAACCAGATCTACGTGAGGTACTGGAGGTACTGGAGGAAGTGGATGTAGGGGTGGAACAGCTCAATATAACCCCCAAGACCAATATACACACAGACATTCCGCACAACGCAATAAATATAATCCCCATTGTTCTTGCTGAGACTGAAACTCATAGTCTGGGGGATAAAAACCCAGATCCACTTGCAGCTAAACCTACGCAAACTCAGATTAATCCCCAGTCAAAAACTCAGGGTGTTCCACAGTCGGAACAAGGGGCAGCTATCCCTGAAGAATCACGCAATCAGAGCGAAGATGAAAATGATGCAGACAAGGACAAAGACAGGGATAAGGAAAGGGATAAGGACCCAAGTGATTTCTATTCTTTTTCGGATGAGCCCGGCTGGACATCAGGCTCAAACCTAAGCGACTCTAGTGATGACCAAACTAGTATTAAGGTTGTGAAAACTGCCCAAAAAATCCTACTCAGACACAGAAGGAGTCAACGTGATACAGATGAGTTGACATGGGACTACGCATCTACAAGTAGCTTACCACCACCAGCAGCATTAACAAATCTACATGGTTCGACCCAACAGCCGGAATTTGGGATCCCAATCGATAAGCCTGCCCCTACAATTGAGACTGTGCTGCTAGCCATTGCGGCACACCGAGAAGAGACGGATGTATGACGTTACAACGCATACTTTTACCACGCCTACCATTACCACGCAATTTTTACAACGCAGGATCCATTACAACGAAGTACCATTACCACGCATGTATTTACAACGCATATACCTTTACAACGCATACAAATGCAACGTAAGTATTGGTAAGTATATAATATTTTTTAAATTTTAATTTAATTAAAATTAATATAATTTAATTTAATTAATTTAATTTAATCAATTTAATTTAATTTAATTTTAATTATATTTAATTTTTACCCTGTACCCTTTTACCCAAAAACCCAAAACTGACCCTGAACCCTAAAAATACCCCTTTACCCAAAAACCAAAAACTGACCCTGAACCCTAAAAATACCCCTTTACCCAAAAACCCAAAACTGACCCTGAACCCTAAAAATACCCATTTACCCAAAAACTGAAAACTGACCCTAAACCCTAAAAATACCCCTTTACCCAAAAACTGAAAACTGACCCTAAACCCTAAAAATACCCCTTTACCCAAAAACTGAAAACTGACCCTAAACCCTAAAAATACCCCTTTACCCAAAAACTGAAAACTGACCCTGAACCCTAAAAATACCCCTTTACCCAAAAACTGAAAACTGACCCTGAACCCTAAAAATACCCCTTTACCCAAAAACTGAAAACTGACCCTGAACCCTAAAAATACCCCTTTACCCAAAAACTGAAAACTGACCCTAAACCCTAAAAATACCCCTTTACCCAAAAACTGAAAACTGACCCTGAACCCTAAAAATACCCCTTTACCCAAAAACTGAAAACTGACCCTAAACCCTTTAAATACCCCTTTACCCAAAAACTGAAAACTGACCCTGAACCCAAAAAATACCCCTTTACCCAAAAACTGAAAACTGACCCTGATCCCTAAAAATACCCCTTTACCCAAAAACCCAAATACTATTTTTAATAAAATAATATACTTACCAATACTTACGTTGTAATGGTATGCGTTGTAAAAGTACCTGCGTTGTAAATACATGCGTGGTAATGGTATGCGTTGTAATGGATCCTGCGTTGTAAAAAATGCGTGGTAATGGTAGGTCGTGGTAAAAGTTGCGTTGTAAAGGTTGTATACCGAAGAGACTTTAAGATGGGCGGAAGGCACAAGCAGAGTTAGGGAAGGTTCAGGGAGTGGTTCGTAAGCTCTCAAGGAAAATTACCTCGTTTAATGACCGCATGACTGAGATGGAAACGAGAGTGGTCGGTAATGAATCTGAGATTGCTTTAAATCGTGAGCAGATTGACAATCATGAGAAGGGGCTCTCCGATGTGATGTGGAAGCTCGAAGACATGGAGAACCGCCTACGCAGAAATAATCTGAGAGTCCTAGGTGTTCCTGAAGGAGCGGAGGGGGGGGATGCTCGCTCCTTTATGGTCAAACTATTTCAAGACTCTCTACCGGAACTTTCAGCTTGGAAATGGGATCTAGAGGTGCAGCGTGCACACCGAGTACCTCTCACCATGAGAAATACTCCGAAGCCCGGTGCATACCCAAGAGCTATACTTGTATATTTCGGCAATTTTATATTGAGACAAGCAATATGGGAGAAAGCGAGGCCAGAGGCAAAAAAATCTAGCGGTCATATAACCTATTTTGTACGCCCTGACTTCTGTCACACTACAGTTGAGCGGAGGTGGCGATTACGCCAGCTCATAAAACCTTTTCAAGACAAGAAGTTCCAGGCATATCTAAATAATCCTGCTAGGCTGAAAGTAATTAATGGCGACCTAACAAAATTTTTCACCTCTGAGATTCAGGCTAAAGAGTACTTAGATAGTCTCCCATGAGAAGGAAAAGAGGAGATAAAAAGGAGATAAAAGTTTTCTAAAATTGTTTGCTTATTCTGCTCTTTTGCTTTCCGTTTTTCTGGGTCTTTTTTTCTTTTTTTTTTTCTCTTCTTCTTCACTTAGGGGTCTGGGACTGTATTGATAATTATTTGTCAGACTGAGAGCACCAGAGCGACCATGCACGTTCATCACCACAGACTCTAATGGAGTCTAAATGCCTATGTTTTTGGAGGGTGGGGGGGGGGCAAGGGTCAAAGGGTGGGAGTGGGTGGGGAAGCAGCTGGGGGGAAAAAGTGTAAAAAAGGCAATCATGAATGTAGAAGCAGAATCAGAAAAATAAATTGCAGTGGTAACGTAGAAAATAGAGTTAAGTTCAGCAATATAATAGATCAGGATTGGGGGAAAAAACAAAGCACAACATGGCTAGGATAAAACTGTGCTCCTGGAACGTGGCTGGCCTCAATGATAGGGCAAAAAGAGAACAGATGTGTGGGATAATTACACAGAATGCGTTTGATATTATATGTCTTCAAGAGACTCATATCCCCTGGGCTGAAAGGGGAGTATTAAGGGTCCCTGGATTCAACCTGTTGGGATGTACTTCTCATACCTCAAGGACCAGAGGAGTTGCTATATTTGCTAAGCCATTTTTGGGTGAACCCAGACGGGTAGCTGCTGATTCTTTTGGTAGGTGGGTTATCGTGGAGCTTAAGCAGGGGGTTACAATTTGTTCTATTTATGCCCCTAACGAGGATGACCCTTCTATAATTATAGACCTTGAGACGGAGCTATCATCATGGCCTCAGGGACTTATATTTTGTGGAGATTTCAATATCTCCCTGCCAAAAATGGAACTGACATATAATCAAGCTCGAAACAAATATACTGGCCGTAAGTCTAAAGTTTATAGTGCTCGCCTTCAATTAAAGGAAAGTTTAGGCCTGTCCGATATATGGGACCTGAAGCATCCACAAGATTCAGGATACACACACTTCTCACATCCCCATAACAAATATGTTCGTATAGACTACATCTGGATGTCTAGTAACTGGGCTAGTCAGGCAAGAATTTTCAAATTACCAAAGCTTATAGCAGATCATAATCCGTTAGTACTCTCTTTTAGTATAGATAATATGGCCAGACCTCGGACAAGCTGGACTTTTGATCGAAAACTCCTCGTTAATAAGGGATATATTGAGTATATTAAGGTGTGGGCTCAAGGTTTTTTTGATTGTAATCGGCTCATCCAGAAACACGGTCTGGGACTGTTTCAAGGCATCGATACGGGGTGAGACAATTAGCTATGTAGCTAGGCAGAGGAAAGAGAGCGCAATTTTAAATGAACTTCAGCTACAAAATTTAGCTAGAAAAGAAGAGAAGCATACTGCCATAATTGCTCAGGGAAGAGAGGATGGAGAGGGGGATTTAATTCTGAGAGAAATGACGATCCTCAAGGCAGAGATAAATAGTAAGCTTACTCAAACGGCAGCAGAGACTTATCAATCCCATCGTAATGAGATCTACGAAACAGGAGAGAGGGTAGGGAAGCAGCTTGCACTCAGCACTCGGCAAAAACAATCTCTTAATTCAATTCTGTGTATTGAATCAGAGGGTCAAGAATTTACAACACTGGAAACAATCTTAGAAGTTTTTAAAAATTTTTACAAGAAATTGTATAATAATGAGGATTTTTTTGACTTCGATACAATCAAAAATGAAGTGGCCAGATGGGCTGCTGAATCCGGAAGTACTCTAGGGGTAGATATGGCTACTAGACAAGATCTAGAAAGTGATATAACCATGAGTGAAGTAAGAATAGCTCTAGCAGAATTGGCCTCGGGCAAGGCAGCAGGCCCTGACAAAATTCCCCTCGAGCTCTATAAGATCTTGGATAATATTATAACTCCTATACTTCTTGACTTATTTATTGGAGTTCAAGTTAGTGGTAATCCCCCTAGATCATGGCTTGAAACGAATATTGTGGTATTCCCAAAAAAAGACAAACCTCCTAAATTGCCATCATCTTATCGACCTATCTCTCTGATCAACTCAGACTCGAAGCTTTACTCTAAGATTCTGGCTAATCGGCTCAGGGGGACGATCGAGCGTCTGGTCTCTCCGTGGCAGCATGGTTTCATCCCGGGTAAGGGCACTACGGACCACACTAGACGTGTCATTGCCCTCTTTGATGCCATGGCTGTGCGGGGGGGCCGGATGTCGGTGGTCCTCCTAGATGCAGAGAAGGCCTTTGACCGAGTTTCATGGGCCTACTTGTGGGCAGTTTTAGAGCAAAATAATATGGGACCAAACCTAATGAAGTCTCTAAAAGCAATGTATTTCTCACCTAAGGCCAGAGTCTTGGCGATGGGTCAGGAGTCAAGTTTTTTTTATATATCCCGGGGGACTAGGCAGGGGTGCCCATGCTCCCCTATCCTTTTCGCACTATATATAAATCCCCTCATTATAAAATTGCTAAATGTCGAGGCAATCAGACCAATTACTCTGGGTCCATTTGACACTAAAATATTAGCTTATGCCGATGACGTGGCGGTAGTAACATCACACCCCAGGGAGGCAATAACTGAAATCGAACAAATTACTCATGCATTTGGCCTAATCTCGGGGTATTCCTTAAATAGGGATAAAACGTTGGTTATATGTACCCAAAATACCCAATTTATAGACCCTAGGAAAGTAGATAGTGCGGTATATCTGGGAGTCCGTATATCCTCTAAAATTGATGATTATTAAAATAAACTATGATCCATTAGTACAAAGAATAACAACTGATTTAAAGCGGATAGATGGCATACATCTCTCGATTATTGGAAGAGGCAATTTTCTCAAAATGAACATTCTACCCCGAGTTCTCTACTTGTTCCGGGCGATCCCGTTATTGGTGTACGAAAAACCATTAAGATCCTTGAATCTCAGATGAGCAAGTTTATATGGGGTTATGAGAAAATAAGGAGATCTATCCGCTTTCTATCTCTCCCAGTTATAAGAGGGGGCCTTGCAATACCTAATTTGGGATATTGTATGTTGGCAGCTTTACTACATCAGATGAAGCCTCTATTTTATGTAAAACCTTTGGGAAGTGAAATAGGTGAGAACTATATCCCCTCAATATTTGAATTAATTATCGGTGATAAGGCGAGAGGTCTCCTAATAAGACAACTTGAGTCTTCATATTTCAAAAAAGTCAAATTTAAGATTATACTGAGTGTTTGGGGCATTTGGAAGAAAATTAGAAGACAGCTGAGCATTACTAAACACAATAAGTATACTTAGTTATGGCACTCTACCCTACTACCACCATCTATATATGATACAATTGCCAGGAAATGGGAAATATGTGGAGTCTTGACTCTCGTGATTTTTTGTCACCTCCTGCTAACCAAAGATTCCAACAGCTACAATCTAAATTTTCTATCCCCAGCAATAGCGTATTCAAATATATTCAGATTAACACGATACTGGACAAAGAGTGCAGATATCACACTGGTGAATATTCCTTTATTTGACTGTCTACTAAAATCTTCAACTAGGATTGGTACGATCTATGATGCACTAATAGACACTCAATCCGATGATGTCGCTGCTGTGGAACAGGGTTGGTCAAGGAAATTAAATAACCCCGATGTCGATATTGATAAGATATTGTTATTGTCAACAAAATTGTTTATGTCTTCTAATTTAAAAGCGCAGTTGTATAAGACCATTTATGATTTATATTTTACCCCAGCTAAACTTTACTCATGGGGGAAAAGAGTTAACTCAGAATGTCCTAGATGTGGAAAAAATTCGGCACATTTAATTCATATGTTATACGAGTGTGAAAAATTGTTAGTATTGAAAAATATGATAATTAAATTTTGGCAGGAAGTGTTTGGTCACCCAGTCGCCGAATCCCCCTCTCTGTACATCTTGGGCTATGATAATACACTGTCGCATACCACTGAAGAAGAAGCACTGCTCTTCTTGGGGACAGCTGTGTATCGTATTATATTAACAGCACGCTGGAAAGATACAGATCCCCCTAACTTTCGGATATGGTTATCAAGACTCTTGGGTATGTATAATCAAGAGAAAGCGATTTTTGCCTGTAAAGGGTTGAGGGCTAAAGCACGTGGCATTAAGATCTGGAAACCAATTGAGAATTGGAGCAAATATTAGAGTTGCTAGCTAAAATGTGCCCACCAGTGTAAACAATATTTTGGTTTCTTCTCTTTCCTGATATTTGCTTTATACCTTAAATTGTTGTATTTGAGACTAAAACATTGTTTTTTTTTCTGTTTTTGTTTTTTTTGTTTTGTTTTTTCTTGTTGCTGTTTTTTTTTGGACACTTCTGCATTTATGAATTGACAAATAAAAATTTATAAAAAAAATAAAAAGAAAACCTTGAAATTATTAACTGCCGAGGGAAGGCGGTAACTGTAAGGCAAACTTACAGCTATGATCGTAAATTGTAGGCCATTTAACTGCTCACACCCCGCTTATGCAGACTGGGGACATCCGGAGAAGCCACAACGGTGGAACGTTGCAATCTCTTCCCAATGTCATATTTACACTGAGACCTTTTTGTGGCATTGTCACTTCTGTCAATTTGAGGAGCAGGGTCCCAATGTCAGCACACCACATATGCTGGGGATGGAGGTCTGCTGTCACAAAGCGGTGCAAGACATTCGCACATGAGATAGGCAGTAAATGAGATAGGCAGTTTGTGCCTCATTGCGACAATGAGTCTGGTTGGAGAACAATGCAAAGAATTGCCTTGGTAGGTGACTGATTGTATATAAGGCACCTAAAAAACATAGAACAAAAAGAACAGATTTTTTAATTTTTCAACTTCTCGCTTTCTTTTTTAAATTTAGGCCTATTTGGCATTCTGGCACCTTTACAGTGAAATGCACTGCAACAGTACAAGTGAGGGCTGGAAGGTGGTACAGGCAGTGGAGCAGACAGACTATCCTGTGGATACCTAGGCATGCCTCTAAGGACCCTGCCCACTGCCTGTCCAAGATGTAATCCTTTGAAGCCAGGCGCCTTGGCAAGTGAAGAATGAGCCACGCGCGCCTGCCGAGCACCAGACACAACATGCCCTTTACATTGATAAGCTGAGCCAGGCCTCATTGCAGCCACTTGTACTATTGAACCAGAGCTCTGTTTAATATATAATTAGAGTGTAAACTTCTCTCCATAGCCATAGTGGTAAAATTAGGAGTGTGCTGCCAGGAGAAGCCGAGGGCCTGCACACCCAACAATGACGCTGGGTGTGGCTGATAAGAATGCAGTCACTGCTTATCACTTGTTAATTAGTAAATGAGTATGATTACCATATCTACTCTGCACTCAGTGCTTAAGCAAACAAATACATAAATAAATACATTACAATAAAATAATAATAGCAGAGGCCACAAGCTTTTATAGTGCTTGCTGCCACCACTCTTGAATATCATGGTTGCCAAACACCAAGCCTGTCTAGTCAAATAAGCAGGAAAATGCAAAGCAATGGGTCAGCACAAAGGTCACTAAGTTTTGGTATGGTCTGCAATAGGTCTTTCAAACAACTAAAATCTGCCTGTAAGTAAGATCTAAAATGTTAAGACATAGCTGATGGACTATCCAGTGGACAGAATCCATCCTTCATCTAAGCAAATCTGTCACCAGTGATGTATGAGAATATTTACTGTGAAAAGCAAAGAGTAAAGCCAATAATGTTTGCATTCAGGACAAACCGCCAACACTCTAGTGTTCGCCGTCCCTGTATTGCGGACAACCTATCCATTCATGATCATCCCTGGGTGGAAAAAGATGTCCCCAATACCGCAGAGGTGGAGGTCAATGGAATTTTACATAGGGCACTCTGCATATTCTCTTGGGCGAAGACAACATTTACCCAATAAAAAACATTGTATCTGCAACCAAAACCCAGATGGAAGAGGGCTAAAGGAGGAAGTCCTTTAGATCGAAAAAGAGCGGGGCAAACATGTGGCCTTCCAAAGCCCTTGGGACATAAATGTGGTCCCTGGGGAGCACTAGAGCCCAAAAAGTAAAAACACTAAACATGCTCTCAGAAAGGGATGAGAGAACTTTAATGTATAGGAAGGGGGTGCATTTTCCTGCTTAGACCAAAAATCACTGAGTATCCCCTGCCTTTGCAGATATTTACCTGACAAAAGACACCCTGCCAATACAGAAAAAAAATCTGTTTTAAAAAAAACCTTTGCTAGACCCTCAACCACTCTAGTAGTGGCATGCTTCATTATCAGGTCTCAGCCCGGTCCCTAAGAACCAGAATGCGCTCAACCATATTTCAGGGAGCAATTTGAATATTTTTCACAGCCAGGGTACCTAAGAAGATGAAAATACCGCAAACTAACTGCGGTATCCCTTTATTAATGGTTCAAAGCTGTTATTAAAGATGTGGAGATCTTGGATGGCATACCAGGATCTGACTAGGAAGGAGATAGATGCCCCGGAATCTCTACATAGGAAGACCGATTCAAATGATAAAATGGACAAAGGTGGCACAATCGACATCGAGATCAAGGAAGGCTACCAAGAAACTTTTTGCCTTTTAGGGACCAGGATGAGACTCGATGATGAAGCTTATCATTACTAGAGTGGTTGAGGGTCTAACAAAAAATTTTTTTTTTTTCCTTTTTCTGTATTGTTTGGTGTCTTTTGTGAGGCAAATCTCTGCAAGTCAGGAGATTCTTATATTGTTATTTGGTCTAAGTAGGGAAAGCGCATCCCCCTTCCTATACATTCAAGTTCTCATATCCCTTTCTGAGAGCAGGGCCCTCTGCGGACCCCGCCTCAGGTTTTTTGGTTCAAATCTATTGGGCACTCAAGCCATTCAGGCATTTTCTTTAACTAAGGGACACTTGTGAGACGAGAGATACCACAGCTGAAGAGAGCAGCTGCACACTTTCCATCTTACAGCATTGATTTACATCATACCCGCGCGTAATTAGAAAAACGTAAGCACAGGTCCCACAGATTTCCTTCGGAGACCACTTCCAGTGCTGATGAACGCTGGGGAAGCCATATAGCAAGGCTGCCTATTCTTGATGCCTCTGTTTTCCACCACCATACACTTGCATTCCCTATCTCACTTTCTCACGTTCTTTTTCATCCCTGCTTTCGTCACTGTTTTTCAATCTTTCTCTTCCTTCTTTTTCTCTTGTCTGCCTTTTCCTCACTTCCCTTGCGTCAATGGATAAAAAACAAACCTTGGCCCCAAAAATAACCGCCGGTACCGATCACTGGCACAATTTAAGCACTGCGTTACACCAGAACATGAAGCAGCAACAACGGAGTAACAAACTAAGATACTTCAGCCAGCATGCATGTCTGTTCCTTCGCACACTCCACTCACCACGAGGTATCACATATAAACTCTGCTGGATGTTGTTAGTACGTGGACAGTGTCATAGCACAGCCAGTGCGCAAGCACACTCTTCAGGGGATAAACCTTCGATGCAGCTTTCTCCTTTGTTGCTATGTCGACATAACCAGAGTGTATTTACTACCACAGTCGCTCTACTTTAATCTTAAGCATTACATGACTCATCCCAAGGCAACAACTACAACTGGGTAAGGACGTCAGACCTGGCAGAGCAGCACACATCTTACACCCAACTTGGTCGGATTGCTCAACTGAGAAACTAGATTAGATGCCAACAAAGTTAAAAGTTAAGCACGCATCTGGTAATTGTCAAGCAAACACCTGTAGAGTAATTGGGAAGCTAGTGAAAGAGTACAGAGTGGATGTGTAGCAGACAAAAGCGAAATAACAGCCACTGTCTTTTTTTTTTTTAAATATCTTTTTATTGGAAATTTTTTATTACAACATATAACATCTATACTTCCTCGTATCGGTGTTGCTGGAGCCATTGTCATCTTAAGGATTTTGGGGGCCCTGGGCAAGACACATTTTGTGGCACCCTGTTTAGAACAAATATGAATTTTATTACCCAATTTCTGCCAATTCAACCATGCATAATGCCAAACAATATTGAATTAAACGTCAAATTTTCAGAAACTACGTCACACAAAAGCAGCTGCAATAGGTCTTGCCAAAGACTCCAAAAATCCTTGCGATGACCGTGGGTAAAGAAAGACTGAACGAGAGGTAGAGGTAGACAGAGAGAGGGAGGGGGAGTAAGATAGAGAAATAAAGAGCAATTCCTAGGGGGCCTTGGGCAATTGCCCACCTTGCCAGTGCCGGGAAACGCCTTTGATGCTGGAGTCTGCTGTGTAATCCCCAGCACTATTTGCGCTTGTAATGTTTTTAGGAGGAGAACATGAGAGAGAGGTAGCATCCATCGCACAAGAACTTCTTCAAATGTGTTCTTGTCCCTTCGTCAGAAGGCATATATGCAAACTCAGAACATGCCCATTGAAAACACCCAATTAGAAAACATAAAAACATGACTCTAAATGCCATACAACCTGTAAGGCTGGACCTAAAATCAATAGGCACCAGTAACGATTTCAAAGAAGTAGATATATAAAAAACATTATTCCAGCAAATGGACTCAGTATAAGCCAATTGTAATTGATTTAAGATGGATTCACACTTGGGACAATACAAGTCAGAGCTTTGCCAAAGAATGAAAACTCACAATTCAGTGATCTCAGCTAGTTTCATCACTTGAGGAATAGAGAGTGCATCTCAGAATTACCATTAGGCTCTTGAGAGGCATACCGGTAAAGCTGTAGTGCCCAAAGTATGGGTAAAATATACCTTCATCACATGAAACAGTGAAAACTCAGTGCCACCGAAGACAGCTTAGTGTTGAATACTAATGAACCAACACTGGGTTTAAAAGACAAGCATAGACATATCCATCAAATGCAGAACTGCAAACTAAAAATAAGATCACACTCGGGTAAGACTTTTCTGTGGTATTTACAAAGAGACATGTGATAAGCTCAGGCACTTCTCCAGTGGTTCTCAGTAGAGAGTGGAGGAGTCTACTTCCGGCATAGTTGATCAGTCTTAGGTAAATGTTTCACATCCCGTGACCAAATCACACCTTGCTAGACCTTTTTCAACTGTGAAATGGTCTACACAAGGTATTGTTATCAATTCTTTCAATTATACATAGAGTGTGCATCAGCTCCATCCAGAGGAGCACTACCCCCTCACCTTATGCTATTGGCTATCCCTTTCATGAGTGCACCTTCCAGGCTTCCACTGGAATATTTGATGGGCAATTGTGCATCTCAAAAGGGTTCTCATTCATCAGGCAGTTTGTCACATTCACTTCTTTCCCTCCTGTGTACAGAAACAACCTAATTTTGACACGGTTTTCCCATCATTGGTTGGTAAGGCAGGAGATAGCTTCATTATGATAAGTTTCCGTTATGATTCCAACACGCAGCATTTTTGAATGCCTGTAAGTAAAGTAAAGTAAAGTCCACATTTGTAAAGCGCACAATCACCCGTAAGGGTCTCTAGGCGCTGGGGGCCGTCGGGAAGATTAAGCGAGCTATTGCCCAGAGTCACATGGTGCTGGGCTAATCTGCCGCCGGAGCCGGGGATCGAACCGTGATCCCCAGATGCCAGCGTCAGTCGCCCTGGCCGCGGCGCCACACCTCTCCCCTGTGGCTACATGCGTTGGCACATTAGAGCCACATATATTGGCTTTGCCAATGTTTGCCTTCAGAGGCCTCAGGCCCTGCGCGGGCATCTGAAAAAAGAGGCAGAAGAACTCAAGAGCAACATTTGTCAGCAACTCATGTATGGCCATGTTAAGGCTTGAAAGTGCCAAAAGGCAGAACTCACATGTGCCGCACTTCACCATCATGTGCCTCACTCCATGTTGCACTTAGTTAATCCCCAAACTCACAAGCTCACGCAAGGATACCACCTGCACACACTCCACTCTCAATGCAAGGTTTGAAGCAAATTCATTTTGTGGCCACTTACATTTCCCTGGTGGAGGTCTCGCCTTCATACACAATATCTTCTGCTCATGCTTTCTACGATCACTTTCCAGTACTTACACTTGCTACTTTCCACTGCTCCATACCTTCCCCAGGATACGATCCTCTTCTACCCAACCTTAAAGCCTCTTACTTCAGCAGAATGATTTAGGAAGTGACAGACGTTGTCTCTAAATTATCCATTCACCACTCCAACACCCGCCAAAAAAATTCCTCCAACAAGACAATGAAAGGTCATTCTTTAACCTTCCTCACATTGAGCATCAAACACGCCAGTGAGCCAATCCAATCTAACCACAAGCCCCAAAGACATCAGATCGTCTCAGCAAACACAAAACACAATATGTTTCAAAATGTCAATAGAGGAAGGCCTCGGTTTAGCCACGATGGGAGGACATCAGGGGTCCTCTCATCATGCATTACTAAGCAACAGTACACCACATGATCAAATAACTATAAAGTGATGAGTGCAAAAATGGATTCAGAAATGTTCATAAAACTTGCAACTTACTCAGATTTCTTTGAAATAATATCATGGCCATCTCACTGAGAAATTGCAGAATTTTCGTACTGTCATTTGACTGGAGAGAGGTCTCTGCACACCTCAAACTTGGAGCAACCTTGCCCTGGACATTTGGACAATAAGAAGTCACGTGTTGCCTCACACCCACTGTCTTCGGATGTATGACGTTACAACTCATACTTTTACAACGCATGCCATTACAACGAATTTTTTACAACGCAAAAACTTTTACAACGCATGTATTTACAACGCATGTTTTTACAACGCAGGTACCTTTACAACGCATACCATTACAACGTAAGTATTGTTAAGTATATATTATTTTTTTTAATTTAAAATAATTTTAAATAATATAATTTAATTTAATTTTATTTAATTGATTTAATTTAAATTTAATTTTATTTTATTTTTACCTTATACCCCTGTACCTCAAAAACCCAAAACTGACCCTGAACCCTAAAAATACCCCTGTACCCCAAAACTGACCCTGAACCCTAAAAATACCCCTGTACCCCAAAAACCCAAAACTGACCCTGAACCCTAAAAATACCCCTTTACCCAAAAACCCCAAACTGACCCTGAACCCTAAAAATACCCCTGTACCCCAAAAACCCCAAACTGACCCTGAACCCTAAAAATACCCCCTTACCCAAAAACCCCAAACTGACCCTGAACCCTAAAAATACCCCTTTACCCAAAAACTGAAAACTGACCCTGAACCCTAAAAATACCCCTTTACCCAAAAAACTGAAAACTGACCCTGAACCCTAAAAATACCCCTTTACTCAAAAACTGAAAACTGACACTGAACCCTAAAAATACCCCTTTACCCAAAAACTGAAAACTGACCCTGAACCCTAAAAATACCCCTTTACCCAAAAACTGAAAACTGACCCTGAACCCTAAAAATACCCCTTTACCCAAAAACTGAAAACTGACCCTGAACCCTAAAAATACCCCTTTACCCAAAAACTGAAAACTGACCCTGAACCCTAAAAATACCCCTTTACCCAAAAACTGAAAACTGACCCTGAACCCTAAAAATACCCCTTTACCCAAAAACTAAAAACTGGCCCTGAACCCTAAAAATGCCCCTTTACCCAAAAACTGAAAACTGACCCTGAACCCTAAAAATACCCCTTAAAAAACCCAAACATATAAAATTTAAAATATAATTATATACTTACCAATACTTACGTTGTAATGGTATGTGTTGTAAAGGTACCTGCGTTGTAAAAACATGCGTTGTAAATACATGCGTTGTAATGGTTTTTGCGTTGTAAAAGTTTCGTTGTAATGGTAGTGCGTTGTAAAAGTTGCGTTGTAATGGTTGTTTCCCCTGTCTTCAGCTCAAAGGGTCTCCATCCCAGGGAACCATTAGCAAAACTCAGATACAGCAAAGACTAATGAATGACGACTCCCCTTTGGCCCCATTTAGCTAAGCAATCATATGCATCAAATCACAAGCCTTACCCTGCCCAATGACAATGCAACAGCGACCTCATGCAAACAATCTTCCATTTAACCTAACAAACATAACATAACGTGTATTTGTAAAGCTCACGTTCAATCAGAAGGGTATCTTCGTGCTGAATAATAGATGTTAACTGTTACCCAACTCAATGATACTCATTTTATCGATCTAAGAAGGATGAAAGGCTGAGCGGACCCACTAGGATTTGAACCTGTGACCATGGGGTCAAACATAGGGCCCTACAGTGCACACATAAATCCACTAATCCTCCAGACCCAGTTTCCATATCAACACTCACCACCCACACTCACATGCACAATTCTCATTTCTGATTATATACCTTCAATCGACCCAAAACAAGCCTCTGACATCAGCAACCTCTGCACACAGAACATAGATATGCTTTCTATCAATGAGACCTGCACCAACCCTCTCACTGCCTCCACCTCTTTGACAATCTCATCCAGAATTGCTACATTATCCTTATCATACACACAGACACAAAAATACACTCCACAAAACCAATAGTGGTCTGCCCACCATTCACAAATCTAAACCTGAACTCAACCACTTCTCCCATCTCAACTTTATCTAGATGCCTTTCTACAGGCTTTAGACTCCCCATCACACACACACACCAAGTCCCATTCTACCACCAAGTTCCATGTGGTGTACTGTTGCTTGGTAGCATGGGACTTGGTGTGTGTGTGTGATACCACTAAATACAATACAAATGTCATTGACTATTCCTCCTGCATAACCTTTAAATCCATATCCAACACCTGTCATGGTGGCTTTTGACTCCCTAATTCACTGAAAACCAAAGCCACGACACACTATGTCCTGTCCCACTCTTCCTACTACAGCTTAATTTCTCAGTATTCACATACTACTTTAACACAAAGTAGACTTCATCAGGTCAGCTACCCCTAAATTAGCCTAAACCTCCATCCTTCTCTTTTACCCTCAACCTCAATTGGAGGGACTAATTTGCCCTAATCTTACAAACATAAACCTCCAAATCACCTTATTAATTACACATTATACCACAACAATCATTGTCACAGTAACATACGTCCTCATTAACCCGTTCTATGCTTATGACGAGCTCAGCTCGTCATGAGGCACAGTGGAGCTGAGCTCATCATAACTGCCACGGCCCTCCCACATGCGGCTAATTACCCGCCTGTGCGGGGGTTCTATGGAGTGGGTGGAGTCTTGTTGAGCCCAGCTCGTCATGAGCACAGCTCCACTGTGCAGTATGACGAGCTGGGCTTGCATGAGTACCGCGGCGCCGCGCACACTCCCCCCCCCCCCCGCACCACGGGGGAATTAGCTCCGCGTGGAAGGGGTTACAGCACTCCAACTGGCCAGACTTCCTTACACCCATCTTCAACTGTTAAAAACACCACAATTGTCCCTTTTAACTCTTCACTGGCATCCATCCCTCACACAATCGAGCAAGAAAGACCAAAATCCAGTGCCTCTTTGTAGTTCCAAAACTGCAATCCCTCCACAAACACACACATCACAAGCTAGAGAAAAACTGGCCTTCCAGCATTTCAAGAGACCGTCAAGCCCAAAAAACTGCAAAGAGAACTCTGGAACATCTCATTCGCAAAGCCAAATCAGACTATTACATCAAAACCATCTCAGAAGCAGAAAACAAACAGAAAGGTCTATTCAAAGCTGCCAAACACTACATAACCTTCGCCACCTTATTTAGTTCCACACAAAACCAGCTTTAATCGCTTCTTAATCAACAACAGAGAAACCAATCGAAACAGTAATCTCGTTAACCTATTCAGCAAGACCCATTTAACGCCATCACGGAAGTTTCCTCCGTGTTGCAGATTCTAGCCCCACAACCCCCCCCCCCGATCTTGTCATCACACCTACAAAGCTTCACATTGAGTGACACCATCTTTTCACCAATACTGCTTAAACCCTTAAACAACTCCCTCTTAATCAGCATATTCTGCTCCTCTGTAGAAGCTAGTCAAACTCTCTTTGATCAAACTACCCGATATAGACCCTGATTATCTCAACACGTATCACTCATTCACCTGCCTCCTCTTCCTCAGTACGGCCTTTCAAAGTGCTAGGATCCTTCAAAACAACCACCTGCAGGGTTAACAATCTGTACTCTGCACCAAACACTGACATTCCAGATCATTGGTGAAAACCTGTGTTTCACAGACTAAGGTAATAATGACCTCCTTATCTTCCTCAACCTCTCAGCGACCACCACGCCACTGACCATTAGGTCTACTCATCACTCTATTCACACACATAAGCAATGTACATTACAGTACTTACCTATTCTCTTGCAAAAAGACATCAATGTGTTCAGAAAAAGAACTCCACCAAATCCTCTCTTCTCCTGTTCAACCTTGAGGTCTCCCAAGATCTCTTCCAGCACCATTGTTTTTCAATCAGTACTTGGAGCCAAGGGGTCCTATTGAATGATTGTCCTGGTAGTATCCTCAATACTACACTTATTTATTTAAATGTTTTGAATAGTGCATACTAGCTGTGGCATGCCAAAGAGCTTTACAAAGCAATGACAGTAAACATGAAGAATTAGGCGGAGTCAAACAGGGGAGTGAAATGGGCCAAAATTGAATGGAGGGATGTTAAGTTATCAAAACAAAAAGCATGAACCATTCTGAGTTTTCACGGTATATCACGCATTAGGCCAAACGATCCTGTAGAGAGAAACATTAGGTACAAAGAGACGAACAACGATGTTGCTAGTCAAGTTGCAAGAGAGCTTGTCTGCTCCGGTCATCCTACAAAACATGGACTCAAACACACGGAGTGCAGACAACCTATAAGAACAAGGATGTATACATTGTGTTAGGCCACAATACAGACAGTCATTCATAGGAAGTCGTCTTCGTAGATTGAGATAAGGAAACAAACGGTCTGCGAGACCCAATGCAGATCAGAGTTGCTTCATCTGTTTTTTTAAAAGGATTAGTGTGAAAGAAGGGGTGAAAGGAGTTTCAGACTTTGGGTGAACTTTCACAAAAAGATTAGTTCATGGCTAGTTATTTTTTTTAAACGGTGGTCTGAGGGAGAAGCATGCCAGACCTGCTACATGACGGAGGTTCCTGGAAACCTTCAGTTTATTTTCCAGGTTGTGAGGATAGTTAAAGAGTGTAAGAATTTGAGAATTACACAAGCTAATGTATATATACAGTGGCCTTCAATGGAAAGATGTTGGAGAAATAATAACTGGGTTTATGTGGTCAAATTGTTTGCTCCATGACATTATGTGGGCTGCAGCCTTAAGCGATGCTTTATGGGGGAAATGTAGATTTTAAGAATCCCGTAAACAAATGTATAATACACGAGTATGTCATCCAGTGCTTGCGACTGAATATCCCCATGATTTATTTAATTTTGAATCACAATAAAATGTCACTCAAAGATGGCATACTTGCTAAACAACATAAAACTTAACAGATTCCCCTCAGCTCTATTGTCAAGGACTTTGGTTTCTACATTGACCTAATTCAAAGCTCACACAGGAAACTGCTAACAGGAATGAGACATCAGGGAGCAGGATTAGAGCTTTTCTCTGTGCCCACACCTTCTGATGTTATCCTCTGCACATCCCCTGGGCCAATGCCCTGATGTATGGTCTCACAAATATTTCATACACACACCTCTAAAAGCCATTTTACAGACAGACGTTGTGGGGAATAAATGATCAATGCAAGACCACATCACCCACACACTCTAGGATCACCACAAGCTTCCCTTTCTGGCACACAACAAAGCAAGTTTTAGGCATAATCTACAAAGTCATTTATATAATTTCACTACTTTCTTGGAAGCCGCATCAGTTCTATTCTCAGCACAAATTACTGGAAAGTGAAGATCCCGAAGGCAAGAAAGGAAAAAGACAAGATGCCAGGGCATCTCTTCCTTAGTCCCCTCTTTGTGAATCCCCCCTCCCAAAATCACAAACTGTCAGGTCATTTCCTGAAGGTCAGAAACGAAGCTAAGACCACTTCGTTGGAACGGTGTATCCCATTAATGCTACGATGCTCTTAATACCATGGCCCTTTGCTTTTGTACATGTCCTATCGTTGTTGCTTCTAACAAAAGCAGAGCAGTCTTCAAAACTACCAGGCATTTCACCAGTCTTATCCCCGCGTAACACTATCATTCTTTTCTTCACTGATAAAAGACATCATGGAAGCTCCGGCCACCACTTCCACACAACATAAGGAAATTAACCTTCTTCAAAATACTCACACTCTCACCACATGATTACTTTACCAACACTGTCAAGCCCACGACCAACAAAGATGACATTTTCCCATCCATCATACTATCTCTCTTTGGAAAAAGATCAATAGAATAACGTTTTTCTTCAAAACTTTAAAACCTGGACTGGCTCTTCCATAAAAGAAAAGATGCACATTTTGAGCCTGATGATCTCAACTACTATTCAATCATACATCTACCATTTCTCAATATGGTAATTGATGAAGCCGTCAATTAACAACTACAAGACCACTATAATACCATTTCAGTCCGACAAACGTGTCTAAGAATCAGGTTTCAAACCATAGTGAAGTAATAAGTTAGCAACAATCTAGGATGTAGATGAGGCCCTTCCATTTACACAAAATGGCGCCCACTTCCTGCTCTAGCTTGATCTCTTCATTGCCTTTAATACTATGAACCATCAACATAATTCGCCTACTCTCCAGTCACTATCAACTTATTGAGACGAGTGCCTCCAAGTCGCAGCAAAGTCTCCAAGGATACGTCTTCCTTCTTGTGGTCTTCAACCAGTACATAGTACCTCTTGGAGTCCAATTGGGTAACCAAGATCTACTATTCAGCCGATGCACAATTCTCTGAAAATCTCGACGATCAAAGACATGGATCATATTAAAGACTGCTTCACCCTTACGCAAGCACTGATGTCATGTGAATATCTCATACTGAACCGAACACCAAATTCATGCTCACTACCAACAGTGTTAAATAGGCAGAAGATCCACTATTTGCAAGTGTAATGTCCTCAAGAAGGAGCATGCCACCTAGTGTGGGTGAAGGGTTTGCATCTTTTTTTTTTCTCCAAGAGACATAGTCTTATCAAGACGATTTCAAAGTCACCAGAGGGTCTCGGTATTCATTGTATTTATAGGTGCATAGGAATGGTTAACTGATGACCCTTCAAAATCCCTATTTCTCCCCCCTGGGTTCTTGAAGTACGCCTTGGATCCTTCGACGGAGACCATCTGTAATCACTAAAACTATTTCTCCCCCACATTGGACCCTTCTGCACATATCTAGCCAACAGATGTGAACCTAGGAACTGAAGGAACAAAATAAATCAGAATAATTAAAAGTATAAGATAGCATAGAATTCACTGATCTATTTGCAGATTAGCTGCTACTTAATTGATCTGTAAATCAGGTGGCTTGGTAAGCTAAGTTCAAAGCGCGTCCACTTAAATGCAGGCTACCTCAGGTTAACATGTGCCCAAAGCATCAACAACAGTTACCTGCCTGTCTTTCATGTAATACTTCATCAATTTTTTGTTCTCAATAGTAGAAAGCTTTCTGATTTCACATCTCTTTTTATCATATACATATCAAGTCATACCTTGAACAGGATCCAATGTTACTTCTATAAATCTCCCTTGTCCTCTCCAGTGGTAAGTTCTTACGTGAGGACCTACAGAGAAATAAAAGATAAGCCTGTCACAGATTTTGCGGAACATCGATGCAGCCAGCATTATGTCTGAGGCGATATAGGTTTTTTACATATATAAGTGAAGAAGAAAGTGCAACAGTGGGATTCTACAATCAAAGAAGAGGCTATAAGAAGAACATGAATTATCGTTCAAATACATTTGTAAAATATAACAGAGCAAGCATGTAGGTCAACATCTGAAAGACGGTGTAAATGGAACAGATATATTAAAGTACATTTATAAAAAGGAAGCATCAAGTTTGAACGAGTATGACTAACATAGAACAAGGTAATGAATTTAGAGGACATACACCACAGTTTAGAGAGGTATGTTTCAGTAGTATTGACAGCACTTCTGTCTACTCCTGAGACAGTAAGGTTAAACAAGCATTTGCAATGCAATAGGTCTCGTATTTACGGAGTTTAAGCTATTGGCATCGTAAATGACAATGCCTTTTATTTATGTGTTGTTTTTAAAACAGATGAATAAAAGGCATTGCAATTTATGATGCCAATAGCTTAAACTCGCAAATGCGAAACCTATTGCATTGCAAATGCCAGCGCTATAATTTTTTAAGGCGTTATGAAAGAGAGCGTGTCCTGCCTGCAACAGCAGGCAGGACAAAGCTATTTGAGAAAATGGTGTTTGGAGGCTGTAATGAAAGCCAACTGAGTAACACCACACTTAACATGGGGTGTCTCCATGGGAGGTTACAAAATGAGACTAGGCAGTACTAAGGAGGAACTACTAAGCCTATTGACCGATAAACAGCCACAGTTTACAATGGACAATGGCACAAGCCAATTACAAATATGGGCGGAGTGTGGGCGGAGCTTCAAGCCCCTACCTGAATACACCATGCCTCGCAGAGCAGCGCATGTGCTGGCCAGACTCAACCTAAAAAGGACTGGGAAAGGGTGAAGTTGCATGAGGGAAGGGTTTCTGAGCGCCCAGATCCAATACAGATAAGCTGTAGTAAGGTAGCTTGTGCAATGTACATAGGGACATTATAAACATGCCATCCGGGCTCTGGCTAGTGTAAGAGGATTGCAGGAGGTTGACTTATACTCCAATTATCGGCGAGCGGCTACTGTATCGATCCTAGGATGTTTATCTCTGTAAAAAAATGATCAGTGACAAATTGAGGAGAAAAGTAGTACAGTGAGGTGTTGCAAGGATCCGTCCAAGGGCCAACCCTTTTCTATGCTGTTACAAGGAATTGGCAAAGTATGCAATGGCAGTAATACCTGCGGATTATGGAAATGTTGCACATACTAATGAACTATTAAGATTTAACATAGCCAGATGCTTACGTATGTAGGTATGTGTAATTTGCATAGCACACATCTAGCTAAGAGGCGGAGGTTCATAGTCATTCCTATGAAGCAGGGAATGCCCTTTGAATCATACCAGTTTAGGGCTGTGGCGCCTGGAGGGAATTAAGATAAAAGGTTATCAGATGTTATGACCTTAGGGAGTGTGACGAGGTCGCATGGAGTAGGAATGAAAGATATGGACAGATGCCACTGCTCTGTAGCATAGCCCCCAAAGCTCAGTCTGAATGTCCAATTGAAATAAATTAAGCATGGAAAGGCTTTACTATTACAAATACAGAACATTGTCTTTGCATTGTACACCTCATTGCGGAGGCTCCCTCATGTGCATTTCTTGAGACCACAACTTCATAGTTTTTAAAGCAAATCAAAGACACGTGACTGGAAGGGCGCAAGGGTGGTTGAAAAGTGTAATATGAAGAATATTAAACTTAAAGATTCAAATACGAATAATCAGAAGGGATAGGACACAGACAGGGAATTCAGTAACATCAAGGAAATCTGAATTAACTGATATGCCCTCCTATGCTAAGCACAAAGCTGTTCGTACAGAGATACACAAGAGCGGGGGTGGAGCTAGCCACCATGGGGTGAGGACGGAGACAGCATGAGCTCCTCGCCGCCTGCAAATTCCCTGCCACTTACAACCACCACACGCATCCAGCACTTCTTGTAAAGATGTCCACAGGCTGCTATGCTCCTGGACTGGTACGGCCGGTGAGTGGAGAGGACAGACCTAGGCTGACTCACTATGCGGTCCAAGATGGTTGCCCCACTCTTCTAGCACATGCGCCACAGCACGCTGCAAACGGCTCGAAAATGCTGGATCTTTCCCCCGGGATTAGTAGATGGTCAAGTGTGGGAGAGCCCTTGGGCCCCATTGGAGACAATGACCTCACTGGGAACCCTGCAGGGGCGTGATCTTGCAATCGACCCGCAACGAACTCAATGGCGACCCCACTGACAGAGCGGGCAGAGTTCTAGGCGGTACAGACCCCCTGGGTAAAGCGCAGCTTTGGAGGACAGTCTCCTCGTAAAGAAGGATGCGAGTACTCGTAAGAGAGGGGCCCCTTTTCTATCTGGACTTTAAGTGGGGTCTCCAGGGGACAGACTTGCTACGTCCTACCCACAATGGGCTGTGCCTCTATTACTGGTGCTGTTCCCTGATACTGCGAGATGCCTTGGGGCAAACAGTTCTGACTCCCTACTACCAGCTGATGGGAACCAGCTGGAGCGGGGCGGAGATGGCGAGTCTGTTGCAGCACTCACGGGGAGCTAAGTACCCCTTTCGGGCCACGTGGAGATTGGTGCTGCTACAGCTATATGCTGGCCCTACACTGCTCAATGGTTCACTACCTGTGTGTGTGCTGCTGGGGGCCAGGGGGATCACTGGCATTGCTGGTCTAAACCCTACTGATGCCTGCGTGATTTGTTGGGCATCCTACTAGACCTGATCACTCTGCAGTTGCTGACCCCTTTCATCCCGGCCTCTACCGTTCTACCCTTCACGGTGCAGTCTTGGTAGCAGTAACAGGACTACCATTGTTGCCTAATACCTTGGGACTCTAGCTGGTGGATTGTGCTGCCTTTGATTGGCGACCTCCCTGACTGATGGTGAGATGCCACAGTTGGATCACATTACACAAGGATTGTGGTCGGGAAGTTGTGACCGACTGGTCTTTTATTTTTTCCTGCGCTCCCTCTTTCACTACTGGATTGCCATGAGGCGCACACAGCAGACCAGGGAAGATCCTTCTGGAATCACCCCTCCCCCCAAGAGGGGATCAAGCAGGGTGCTGGTGGTGGCGATACGCCCTCTATTGACAGTAAATTCAAGAAACTCCTGGCCTGATTGACGCTTCTGGGGAACGCCTAGAGTGAAAGATAAACTCCATTGAAGTGGAGCTTTGACATATTCGAGATGACTCCGGAAAAACTTGAGAGAACTGATTCTCTGGAGGGCACCATCCAGTCCTTGGCCCCTGCTGTTCCAGCTGCTGACCACCGTCTTATGGTCTTGGAAACCCAACTGCTCGGCTTAAGGATCAGGAGGGGCAGGCCCATTGGAACAATGTTTGAATCTTGGGTCTTACAGAGCGGGCTTACAGTGACTATGTTGGCTTTCGTGGAGGATTGGCTGCAGAAGGTGGTAGCCCTGGAGGGCCTATCCAGATTCTAGGCCCTAGAACGGGTGCATTGGATATTGGCACAACTGCCCCGCCCTGGAGCCCCGATCCGCCCCGTGGTTGCTCGCCTCTTGCACTTTTGTACCAGAGATCATCTACTACAGCAGGCCTGGGCGCATGGCCCTTTTGTGGTGGACAACGCCAAGGTGTTCTTGTATCATGATTTTACCCTCCAGGTTCAGACCTAGAGGACATCGTTCCTGACGGTTAAGAAAAAACTGTATGACAAGGGCATGGTGTGGCCAGAGCTGCTTGAGCAACATTGGTGGCTGCACCCGAGGCACCGAAGATCTCAGCATAGGGGGGCATCTCAGCCCACTAAGTCAAAGGTGGCAATAGAAAAGTCGAGAGCTGTGGCGAGCGATGCATCCCTTGGACTGGGTGAGGGTTCTACATGATGAGCATCCTTGGACCATCTCAACTCTACTTCTGATTCGGAGGACTCCATTGTACCGGGGATGGAGAATCTACTTCCGGGGATCACTCCGGGCACAGCTGATAAGCTTGTACGATGAGAATCTGGATGCTGATGTATACCCACGTCACTTTAGTCCTGCCTGTAATGTGACTGTGTAGTGGCTACCACACATATAATGTTGTCAATTTCTCTAGTTGATTCTTCCCCTATTTTTCACTTCTGAGTTGTGAGGGCCAGGGGGAGTAGGTTGGGGGGCGCTTGTGGGATATGTCTCACCTTATTTGATAGCTCATTTGTTTGCCTCGCTTCTTCTTTGGCTGACAGCTCTTTCCCTGATTGCATCTCTTTGTCACGCAGCTAGTTCATCCTTCTTGGCCTTTAGTTGGCTCCATGGTAGGCCCGGTGTTGTTTGGACAGGATGGTTCTATGTCAGTCCTTTGGGGGTGTTGGGGATTTGTCATTTAGTTATGTTCTTGGTTTTTCCGTATTATTTTTTTGCACTCTGGGTGTATGGATGTGAAATCGGTATGCTTTGAGTGGTGAGAAGGGGCCTGATCAATTAAGGGGATGAACACGTTTTCGTGGGTGGTCCTGGTTCAGCACTATACCAATGGCAGCACATGTTCAATTGATCACAAGAAACATACAGGGGTCTTCCCCCTCTCTAAATATTACAACGTGCTGTCTTACTTGAAGCACAGTGGGGTACAAATTGCGTTTCTGAATGAGACTCACCTTACGGAACTTGAGGGACGAATGCTCCAGGGACACTGGAGGGGACCGTTATATGCCACTACCTACTCTGCTTTCTCGCGGGGTGCCCTTATTTGGATTAGGTTAGGGGTCCCCTTTCATTTACACAGGGCAGTTATGGACTCAGATGGTCATTACTTATTGGTGCTGGGGCGCTTATATGGTATAGATGTTGCATGGCTGAACATCTATGCACCGAATGTGGATAAGTCTGACTTTCTGACTGGCCTGGCTCCCCTCCTCCCACTGGTGCTCCCCTATCTGAGAATAGTGGGGAGACGCTTCAATTGTGTAGTGGACCTGGACAGGTCACACCCACCCTTGCATACTGCGCCCGCGGGGGTTTGGCTGAAGCTGCGCAGCCTTGGCTACACAGTGGGACCTTGGTGACTGCTGGATGGTGCAGAATCTGGATACCCTGTTGTACTCTTATCGCTCTGGGTTGCATGTTCCTGAGGCTCGGCTTGACAAAATTTATACCTGCAAGGTAATCTATAGACTGATACTGGATGCGGAATATTTAGCAAAAACATAATCTGAACACTCTCCTATATTGTGTCCCTTCCACTGGTCCACAATTAGATCAAGGGACCACTTTCTTGTTTTCAAGTTAAACACCTTACTGTATAAATACAGAACAGAAAGATATTCAGTGAGTGAGCTAACCCGAGAGAGAACGGCCACAAGTGAAGATTTGTGTGCAGAGACGCAGACATAACATAAGCATCAATCCCCAGAGAGATGTTGACAAATGTATGAAGCCGCCTTCCAGCTGGAGTCTCCAGGCAAAGTTAGTAGCAGACTTTAAAAGGCTGACGCAGGCGAGAAGTAGAAGTGCACAAACAGAAACTACAGCCGAAGCAGTAATTGCTGCATTAGAGCTGGTCGGAAAACAAAGACACCGTGGAGCAGGGAAAATCACTATGGGCTAGATGTATGTAACTTCAATTTAGCGAGTTCTTAATAGCGATTTTTACAGAATCACTATTAAGGACTCGCTAAATGGAATGTAGGTAGGAATTGCTAAAGTATTAGCGATTCCTTAACATTCCTTAATAACAAATCGGTAATTGAGATTCGCTATTAAGGAATACCTAGCCATTCATTCTTATGGGCTAGGAGGCCCATAGGAATGAATGGGAAGATATTCACTATTAGCGATTCAGTATTACTGAATTGCTAATAGCTGTTGCTATTTCAATGGTGTCCAAAGGCCACCCTGTTGCACCCCTGTAATGTGCATGTGTGCATATGTGGCGCACATACATGCCCTGGTGTGTGCCACATGGCACATTTAAAAAAGCAAAAAAGTGTTTTTTTAAAGAAAATAGCTACTTACCACCTACTTGAAGTTGGTGGGAATTAGCGATTCCTTAAGGCTCAAGTGCACAATTTATAGTGCTACGTACATTGCATTTGAGGAATCGGTATTTCCGATTCCCTAAATGCAAGAGCAAAATAAGAAATCGCTATTTGGCGATTCCTTATTTTGCAAGTAGGTTTCAACTCACCGACATTGCACTCAGCCAAATACCGGTCAGTAACGCAGAAATTCAGCAAATTTCTGCGTTACCGCTCGGTGTTTGGCCACCTACATCTGGCCCTATGTATCTGTAGCCATTAGAGATGCATCTTTGTAAACAGGGTTCAATAAAGACCGGGATATTCCGGAAATGCAGCCTTTGTTTCAGTCCCCTTTTCCAAGTCTAGCCCTGAACACATTTATACATACCTATTTTTGTTTTTTTAAATTCAAAGTATTTTATTAATGTTTATAAGCAAATACATTAGCATTTCCGAGAGGAGTTTTTTTAGGGGCGAACCCGAACACCCACACCGGGCAGAGAGGACCAGACTCCCACACTACACTCACTTGCATAGTGGTTTGCGGGAAGATTTCAAGCTTTTTGCAGGGGCGGCTCAGTCTAGGCCATCTGGCTCATAAGGAAAAAAAACATGTATTTAGTTTGCCCTTTACTAGCCACACATTGAGGTCTCAATTACCAAACTGTACACTTGGGGGAAGGCACTGACTGTTAAGAATGTGGAACTTGCAAACTGAGTGCAATCAATCAAAAGAACATTAATAGTCCCTGGTAAAAGTCAGGACTGAAACTAAGAAAACCTATGACGACCCAGGTCATAGGCTAGGAAAATAAAGAAATGATCCGACAAATTGCTTCTGTTCCAAAAGGATGCCTAGCGACTCTGCGAACACAGACTGGAAGTGCTTGACACCTCCTAAAAGTTCAGAACTTTATTGGCAATCTGAGAGTATCCGGGAAATTCCAGTCCACAGGATTTCCACTCCTAACACTCTCCATAGCTAATCCCTCTACAAAACCCTTTCCTGCTTTCCTTTCCAATAATTCTCTGCATTGTATTATTTCACTTTTTTCTATATCCATGTAATATTGTTGCAACTTCCTCATTCACGAAATACCCGTGGCCAAGAGTGTCAAAAAAATGTATTCCGAGGGCATCAATTCATTCCTCTCCATTGATTGCTTGGCACTTGGTGAGTCAAGTGCTGCCTTTAAGTGCAAGTTCTTACCCGGAGCGGATGTACTACTGTCGGCAACAAAAGCAGCAACTCACCCTCAACTCACCAATCGTGACAATCAGACGGAAAGTTGAGGAGTGGAAGAAAAGGTCACCCTGGAAGCACAGTATATTAAATGACATGCTTTTATTTCATAGTTTTCTTCAATGTAAACAAGGCCAGTTAAGGGGATGGGGTGGTTCCAGAGCAGTGTACCAGCACACCACATTTCGCCTTCGAGAGATGAGAAAAATATTGCATGGAGTGCAATGATGGAGTTTGCAAACTCCTCTTGTTGACTAGCCAAGGTTTTCAGGGTATCCAAAGCCAAGGATGTAGCTTCAGGGGGTGTTTGAGGTCTTTAACTCTGTGGTAAATGTATCCTCAGGTTGGTGGTTGGCTCTAGTGCCTCAGTGTTGGGTGAGCAGTGTTAGACTGGCCTGTCGGGCATTCTGCCAGGTGCGTTGGCTTGAAAGGGTCGGTTTGAGGGCTGTTTTTTGTCTGGTCACGGCCCACAGAACCAAAAAAAAAAAAAAAGAGTACTCGGTGGCCCTTTCAAGCCAGCACATCTGGTAGGGCCAGAGTGCCCGACAGGCTAGTCCAACACTGCGGGTGAAGGTACGTGTTAGGTTTCCCGGGGATCAGCATCACTCCTTCAATATGTATCAAGCACACACGTCCCACATACACACAATCCGCCAGGAGCAAAGAGCGGAGTAATTAACATACAGCAATACCCAATGGCCTATTACCAGCTGATGCACAGACTTTATCGTATTACAAGTTTGTATCTCTTTCTGTACAGAGAAGTTATTTTCATGAATTTACTTCATATTCTGCTTTGTGGAGGGAGGCTCACAAACACCCGATGAAAATTATGGACGACTGGAAGCTCTTCTGTATTCTAGGAGGCGTGAGGGAATGGGAGACCACGAGAAAAAAGCATTTCTCTTTGTATATACATACATACATACATATACATACATACATACATACACACACACACGCCAATGTTTTACTCAAGAATGTTTATTTTTTCACAACATTGTCTACTTGCTTCTGGCATCCCTAAAACGCGCATTCTGATCTGAAGCACAAATAAGCAACCCTCCAAAATCCTTCCACATCAACTATTGGTCACACCGTATTTTTCAGTTGGGTAAGCCGAAATATCGCCTCATATGATGTCACTGACTGCGCTACACTCTGCCCAAAGCTCGCGATAAGAAGCAAACATGATCCCGTCGGTCACAGAAAAGGCTCTCTGTAATGTAACACTGGTGGGTACTTGCTTCCAAAGCATCGCCCACTCTGCAGAACGCATGCACAATCCAAGCATTTACACCACAGATAAAACGGGCATGGAAAACACACATTAATATCGGCAACAAACGAACATGGACGTAATAAAATAGAAGAGCCCCTTCGGCGGCGAGTGAATGGAAAGTTTGCAACGGGCTTCTTCCTGCGAATTAAGTGCACTTGACGTGTCGGGCAGGAAGCGGACACCTTCCAGGCACTCTGGCGGTGCGGCCTGTCTGCCGGTGGCGGATGCCAGGAAGCCGGAGTTTTTACAGTAGGCCGTGTGGTTTGGACCCGCTCCACGCTCCGGAGCACAGTCAGCCACAATCCCCAACATGCCTCTCCAGGAAGACATGCCGCCTGCGCGGCTGGCCCGGTTGCAGGCACGAGCTGCTGCGCACCGTCCGTAGGAAAAGAACAGGCAACGGCTTCGGATAACCTGGGCTCTCTCAAACCGGAGGCGATTCACCAAGATGCCAAGGGGGACGGAAGTGACATCACATCCCGCAGCACGCGACTGCAAGGTAGCCTTGCGGGCTTGTCAGCAGTCCGAACTCTCGTGCACCAGGTTTTCCATTGAATTTAGTACAATGCTCCGGGTCTGCGAGCACAGCGGTTCGCCACAGCAGACAATGGTCACGTTCAACACACAGTGGCGCCACCATGGCACGACACTGTTGCTTTCCCCTAGCCACACAAGGATGCAATTAGAAACCCACAATCACGACCACTGATAGTTAAGCAATCCTGGTTTCCAAATACTCCATGGAGATGGCTTCTTTTGCTTTTTAACTGCCTACATATACGCCCAGGGTCTGCCTAGTGAATCTAGAATAAGCATAAATCTGGATTTAGGAGCCCTGACATTCAGGGGTAGATGGATCTGACTCCTCAACCTTCAGATTTTTCCCATCACTTTACACAAAGGAAAGGATGCGGGGCACATCCACCAAACCTATCCAGGTAGTTTTACCATACAAATCTCCTTTCACTCATGAGCTATCAAGCTCAGGTAGAGGACAGAAGATTCATTATCCATAAATTAGGGTGTGTCAGTGTCCACCGGTCCAAAGCCCATTCCTCCACTTCACTTGACTTCGAGTCAGGTGTCCCCTACTGAATGTGCTCTGTTGTGCCACTTTCCATACTGAACAACATGCTTGATGGTCCAGTTTTGCCTTCACAAATCCCAGTTTTACAGGGCACACGCATATACACCTTCTAGCTCAAGGATGACCGATGCCTTATCACTGAAAAGTTTTCAGCAAGGTAATAGCTCAATACATTACACTCTAGATTACAGCACAAAATGTTAGACCTGCTGCTACTACAGAATCGTTCTTTTGCAACACAAAGCCACTCATCTGTTAGCTTCGATCGTTTCAGACCTATCTGATGTCATGGTAATACTTCGCATGCCCCATTTTTCTTCTGGTTCACAAGTGTTACATGAAAAGGTGGAAATCCACCCTCATCAGCTGTTTCCAGTTTCCTATGATTATCTACCTTTGATGTTTCCAAAGGCAGCTGACCCGAAGCAATAACAACACCGCCTAAGTGAGATCCGAGAGCTACACCATTTGAAGCTATTTTTTCCAACTCCACGTGTTGAGCATTTATCCTTTGCTTCATTTGCATTGAGAGGTTTCAACACGTCTAAGTGCCAGGGGGCATGCACATTTTCATGCTAATGAGCATTTTCCTGTGTACCTAGTTGTTGAGAAAATATTAACCAAATCAACAAATTATATTTAGCTTGAATCCAATGTAAATTAACATTGATGTACATGCAGATGAAAAGTGAGTTGATGAAAAGTCAATATGGCATAATAGATAATGTTTTTAGACAGCATATTGAAGGGTTTGGAATGAATGTGGTTGGCTGTATTGGTGCATGGGTTTCTTTTTCTAGAGTTTTGTGGTATGATTAAGGAGCCCCATATAAATGTATATTGAGGCATCTTACTGAATGTATATATTTTCCATTAGATATACTGATGATTGTGTGTACATTTTGTTTAATATTTATAAAAAGATTATAAAGTAAACCTATGATTCAATAAAATATCTTGTTGAATATGTCTGACTCGTGATATATTTTAGGATATGAGTTATACCTTTGAAAAATTAAGTGGAGAGACATTGTTTGTCTTGTTTACTGAACTGATTTCCCCAGGTTTGCGTTCTTCCATTATTAAAATACAGGGGCCCTCTTTTGTTCAGTGCTAATGAGCATTAGCCAGTTCCGTTGACTGAGTGGGACAACCTTCGTGTGGAGTGCCTGCTCACGAGCCAGCTCATCAGCGGAAAGAAGGTTACCATCCTCCTTGCTTTGAGCCAGCACTAGCCATACTGGAATGTTCAGTGCAAAAAATGAACAGTGCTTTGAAATCTTCTTCCCATGAGGAGTGCTAACTCATCCGGTGTAAACTGAAGAAAGAAGGCGCTATTCATGCATCACTTTGTGCCAGAAAGTCCAATCCAGCTGAAGGTCAAGTGGGCAGCATGGACGGTCTAGATAGCTGTGCTAATACTGTAGGACAATCACTGACGCGGTACCCACAGATTACTGGTGCACCACAACGATGCCAATATTTAACAAAGACTGCTCATGAGCAAGAACGCTAAATTAGAAGAAGCCTTTGCGATGGCTGGGCATAGAAACGAACGTAGCAGTGCGCTAAAGCACGGCCCCACAGCAGAGTAAGTGTCCAACAGTTGTAGATGCGATTTAATAGGTGAACAACCAGGTGATCTAGGTTAGGCCGTGCTGCACTGGAGCATGCTACTGCTGTGACTGCATCCAGCATATGGCACATAGGAGACTCCAACTTCACCTAAATTCTCTGCACTATAGTGTGCAGCAATCATAATGAAAATACATGACGACACCGTTGCCTGATATAGAATCCTCCGCATAAACGGTGTGGGTCATAAATCAGAACGTGATTACTTGCGCGTTATGAAACGTTGAGCGGGTTGAAAAATAGGGGGCATTTTATGTTATATATTGAACTTATCGCAATTAGTGGAAATAAATGTGTCCTCATCCTAGAAATCATAGCAATTTTTTTACACAGCAAAAGTCGTTCAGAGCTGGGTATGAAATAAGACTAGAACTTTTTTAGGGTATTAGTATTCAAAATTACAACTGCTCACCTATTCTGCAAACATTTAAACAGGCTATTGAAAAGAAGACCCCCTTTATTTTCAGATGAACGATTGACCTATGCTTAAAGTTATTATGTCTGGCCATCTATGTAGTTAGCTCACACTGTATCAGAGATTATGCCTGTGCCCATACTGAATTACCATAGTTGCTCTCTGTTAGACCTGGCATCCTTGGCGTGGTTTCTTCTGAATTTTTGCCTCTACCTCCTGTATTTTTGATGCTGTGCTGGATTTTGTTTTTGCTGGCTCGAATGATTCGGGCACTGCCACTGCTGATCAGTGTAAAAGAAGTGCAAGTGCTCCCTATGAAAACTATTATGATTGGTTCTCCCTTATTGGCATATTTGATGTACTGGTAAGCCCCTAGTAATATGCACTACATGTGCCAGAGCCTACAAGTAAAATGCTACTTGCGGGCCGGCAGCACTGATTGTGGCACCCACATGAGTATCCCTGAAAAGGTATCTCAGGCGTGCCACTGCAGTGCTTCCGTGCAGTTTAAAACGGCCATGTCGACCTGGCAAGTGCACCCATTTGCAAGGCCCTAATCTTCCCTTTTCTTACATTTTAGTCACCCCTAAGGTAGGCCCAGGGTACCCCTGAGGGCACGGTGCAGTGTATGTGAAAGGTAGGGAATGCCCTGGTGTGTGTGGCATGTCCTGATCATGAAATACTGCCAATTTAGTTTTTCACTATTGCAAGGCTATCTGTTCTCATAGGATAGAATGGGGAGTTTGCTTAGAACATCTTGTAAGCATAACTACCCCTGGGAACAAGGTAGGAAAATAAAGTTTAGTACGCCTGAACTCAGAATGTTAAAATGCATCTTTTAGCAAGGGTGATTTTTACACTCTGTGTTTGAAAATACCACTTTTAAAAAGTAGGTATTTTCTTCCTTAAGCCATCCAGTTCCCGCTGCTAGGACGTGTATTGACTGTTTGACTTTGAAGTGACAGGGGCTGGGGATGTGCAGTGGCTCCAAAGAGTCCGGATGACTCAGGGCTGGGCTGAATAGACTTGGGCTGCATTTAGTTTAGGGGGGAGGAGATTTCCTTTCACCTGAATGGGCCTGGTCTGCCTTCCACAATGATGTCTCCACTTCCTGCCAGGAAGCTGCACCAGAGAGGGCAGAACTGGTTTTGACTGGGCACAGGGCTTCTCTGCCACCAGAGAACAAAGGATTTTGCTACATAAGTATTGGGCCCAGACCCCAGAACTTTATATCTTTCCTGGAATTCAAGAGAAGCCTATTAGAAGAGCTGGAGATACGGAGGAGAAGTACTGCCCCATGCTGTGTGAGGTTGGCCTGCAGTTGCTGTTTCTGCCAAGGAAAGGAGAAGGACTGTGTTGTGTGCTGTGTCCCCTGCTTGAAGGAGATCTCCAAGAGCCTGTGTGTGTTGGCCTCCCGTTCTGAAGTCTCAGGGACACAAAGACATCACCCTAGCTCCCATGAACTCTGGTGCTGTGCGTTTTGACCTGCCAGAAGGGGCCTGTGCTAGTTTTGGGCCACTGACGGTTGTTGCTGCTGTTAGGGAGATGGAAGAAAGAAGAACTGCAGAAATTGACGCATCGTTCTTCTTGCGGCTGTTTTTCTGATGCATCTCCACGTTGTGAGAAGAATTTCCACGAATCGCTGCGCCGCTGCGAAAACCAACACAGCGCCTGTGGCCGCTGCAAGAAACAACACATAGAGGAATCACGGCTGAAGAAAACTGACACAGCGCCACTCAACGACGACGCATCGATCACCGACACTTCCCGGACTTCCACGCATCGTACCTGTGCGGCAAATTTTCCCTACACATCACCTGCGTACCAGAGCAGTCACAAAGAATCGACGCATCACTCCCCACAGAGAGCTGAAAACCCACCTGTTCCCCAAAGGCTAGGTCGGGGCTAGCTGCGTGATCGGCCATGAGGAACAACAGTGTAGGAGAGTCAATTATGGTTTTATTCAGCGGGGACACACTAGCAGGTGTAACTATGCGCATTACAAATTTAATTAATAAAATAAAAAATAATACAGACCGGATTCGACGCAACCCTTCCTCAGCGTGCAGCGGGACTGTCACATCACCTCTCCAAGGTCTCAGAAGTTGATGCATGTCTTTGTTTCCGACTCAGCAGCTGTTTGGCTTTGTGGATTTTGACGCAACTACAGGTACTTTGTGTAAAAGTCACGCATCCATAGTTACTATGGTACAATTTCTTGAAAGCTTTTGTGAGTCATATTTTTAACTGTGTAAGTTGGATTTTTGTCATTTTGGTCTTGTTTAGTTTAGATAAATATATTTTATTTTTCTAAATAGGTGTGGTATCCTTTTGTGGTGTTTTCACTGTGTTACTGTGTGTGTTGGTACAAATACTTTGCACATTGCCTTTCGGATAAGCCTGTCTGCTCGTGCCAAGCTACCGAGGGGGTGAGCAGGTGCTATCTAAGTGTGTATCTCCCTTACCCTGACTAGAAGCAAGGGTCCCTATTTGGACAAAGGTACCTACCTCTGCCAACTCGAGACCCCATAACACTCTCAAACGCCAGATGCTCATTGGTGTGAGAGAGGCCATTAATGTTAGAGGCCTGATACTTCGAAACAGCCTGCATCCACCGACAGGCAGAAACTGGAAATTCGTTTTTACTCAAAACATCAAAAACTCTGGCCTCAATTCGCAAAGATTTAGTTATGAGTAAGTGTGAAAGTGTGACTTACTCTTGTCATACTTCTGGCCTTCTCATGAATTCCAGGAGGAAGGCTCTGGAGCACCACAAGACTAAATCACAGCAAAATCTTTCATCACAGAGCAGGGCAAGCAAGGATCTGTACACAATGGCGAAGGTCTCGGCCAACCACCAAAGTCTGAATCATCCACATAGACACTTCAATGTAGTCTGAACAAAAGAGAATCAAAATACAACATAAGGATTATAAAAAGAGACAGTGACGGGGCGATCAAGGGGCAATCTTAACAGTGTTTCCATAAATGCTTGTAGCAGTAATACACTTATTACACATACAATCCATATAGAGATGATAGACACAGGTCCATCTGCGAGTACGTACATGGACAGAAAATGTAAAAGGGAGGAGTGGTAGAGGGCGCTGTATGTGAAGCGGTGCCACCATGATGATATAAATACTAGCATCGATGAACCTGGGTATAAAACAGTTTGGGGCAGTGCATTAGCTGGTCATGGGTCAGTCATTGGAGGATGTGCAGCGACAGATTTACCACAGGCTCTGTCTAACAGCCAATGAGACAGAGTTCCATACCATAGGGGCACTTGGAAGAACTGTTTCAATGTTTTTACCATTTTTAAAGACCTGTATTTCAAGGTGAAAGGTGTGAGAGCTCCTGGGGTAGTACTGGCCACTGGAGAGGACTACACTGTGGATAAGAATGTACAGGATCCCCAAAGTGGAGTGTCTTGTGTAATGCATGATCATTTTTTAAGACACACCATACCTCATTCTGGAGCCACTCAGAGATGTAATCAAACGTTCTTGAACCCATTCTGAGCGGGATGGAGTGTTGCTTTGAGAGACGTCAAGAGTATTTTGGGAATTCCTAAGAGTGGTGAATTACAATATTCAATTTCAAGAGTTTCAGGTATTGAACCACATCTTTAAAATCCAGGTGTGTAAAGTACAATTACGTATTACAAAGACCTTTAAGTTGAAATTCTCCCCCCTCCTTTAGGAGGGTGATTTAACTTGAGCTTACATGTTAATATTCTTATCAAAGATATAGCCAAGGGCTTTGGCATTCTCCGTAATAGAGGGGTTAGAATTCAACAATGTGAGAACACTGAGCCATTATTGGATTGGGAGGGAACAGTTAGGAGGGGAGAGTGAAAGTAACTCCATTTTCAGCAGGGTTTCATTGATGGTGACTTCTACCGAGCTGCAGATCAGCCAAGGCTTGGTCTATGAATTCGGCATCTTTCAGCGAGAAAATCTTCTGATATAGCACACAGTGTAAAAGTCCTGCAACATGCTTAATAGGTTTATAATAGAGGTAAGCAGAAGATTGTAATGATATGGTTGAAGAGCATGAGAAGGATAATGGAGTCTTTCGGACCGCTTGTTGCACCACAGCAGGGTTAGACATAATAAACTATATGCTTTGACATCGCTTGTCCAAATACCATAAAAACCAACCAACTCAATTTTCTCAGTGAATGCACTTAGCAAAATAGAGTGAATAACAGAGTCAAAGGCTGCTGATAGATTTAAGAGGATATGTTGGTAGAGGTCTCCATTGCCCAGGATGCACATGGCAACAATTATTTTTTGGGACTGCCATCTACATGCTTCATCCTGACACAAATCCTGACTGGAGGCCATAAGGATATGATTCTTTTTTGTGTGAATACTTTGAGCTGCATCTCTACACATATCTTTAAGTTTTTAACTAGGAAAGGTAAATTACAGATCGGTGGGTAATAAATGGCTAGTAACCTCAAGGGAGCTGCCATCCAGCCATCAATTGAGTAGAGGAAGCCCAGACTGCCCATGTAGGCCCGGGAGGCCCCGGACACAGTGGACATCAGCATCGTCAAGCTCTAATTTGGGAAGCCACAAGTATGAGAGGATCATCTGTACCAAGTAAAATGAGATGGTGCCTCGTTGGGCAGAGGGACCACACGGACAGGTGGGTCACTTGGCAGATTGTCTACTTTGAGGGTCATTGTTGTTCTCTTTCCCAGTCTTCCCACAGCAAATGTGCTGACCAACCAAGACCTCAGGTCCAGATGGGTGAACCCTCTGTGTAATTCCTTTGAGTTGGAAGGCACGACAAAGCTCCCAAGAAGCTACTGGGTAGCTCCGTAAATGGAAGCTGTTCATCTGTTACTGCAGGTTTCTCCTGAATAGCCACCAGTAAGTATATGCACTCAAAATGGAAGACAGCGGAATCAAACGATTTCTTGGGAACACGTAGAGATGAGTCATACAAATTTGTAAACAGATTATGCCACAGCTTTATACACATCTTACTCATTGGTGGCATCCCAAAGAGAGGTAAAGTTGAAAGATTCACTCACAGAAAAACAAAAAAATGCATTCTAATATACCCGTGCATATTTAAATCTATTAGTCTTTCTTTCTAGATAGTCAAGGAATAGAAGATTAATGAGAATAACTTGTAAACCTGCATGAGTCTTCTTCATATTCTGGCCAATACGTCAATGGCCCAGTGAAGAGCTGTAGAGCTCATCAACATTGAAGGCAACAAAATAATAAGTTGTTAAACAAAAATGCAGTTTTGACAAGTTTGCGGATAAATCTGTATATCATTGAAATAGGCAGGCCTATAAAGTATATTGTCAATTAGGAAATTGCATTTTGGATCAACAACTGCAGATTTACAACGATGTAATATTAACTTGTTTATATGCAGCACCTTAGACCACAATGTACCTATGAGATAAAGAATTAAAAACCTGATGATTTAATGTGCTTGTTAGATGTAAAATAGTCCTTCTTGAATTATAATGCAAGCAGTCCAAGGGAAGTAGAATGATACATCAAATATCCAATAGCAGGAGGTGACAGGGTAATACTCCTGTGGAGTAAAGGCCGCTCTATCTATATGTTAAAATAATTGCTAACAATAAGTCAGCAGACAACTGTGCTGTCAAACCCGCCTAAAACGTAAAATGTGAGTACGTCGAGCAAAGCAAAGGTGGATTTGGCAACATCTGAGTGACTTACAAATCACAGCAATTCATATGTGCATTTAGAAAGTACTTGCAACGTCTTATTTATTTGAAAAAATACTCTCCTTCACAAGAAAATTCGGTAAAATTGTGAGCAAAGAAGGGCACAGATTTTGTCAGGAGGTAGATGATGCGGGTTCGCCAGAAACAGATGATCTTGAAATTGTTCTTGAATTCTGGGGGGAGGAGTTACCATGGGCGTCATTTGGGGGGGGGGGTCGCAGCTGTGCCCCTTGGGTTGCCCTTACTACTCCTGCTACTGCCTTTTTGGCCCATGCCCTCAGAGGTGGCAACATTTGTGCCAAGACACAAGGGCAGCTCCGCATTCTGTATTTTCTACCCGTTTTTCACTCTATTACTAGTGAATAATATTCTGTTATTTACTGCCCGTATAATAAAAAAAACATGGAGCACATTTAGCTGCAACAAGACCTTCGGTTGCAGATGCAGTAAGTAAAAATGGTTTCAAACAAATGTTTGATGCATGCTTGAGAGTGAAAGCGTGTTAATGTGTGTGTATGCGTAAACCTGTGAGTCAGTATGTGTAAGCATGTGTGTGTCAGTGAAAGTGAGTGACTGTGTGACATTGGGTGTAAGTAAGTATGAGTGAGTGAGAAGGAATGATTGAGAGTAACTGCAAGTGAATGAGTGAGAATAAATGAGTAGAAGAGGGTCTAAGAGTGTGAGTGAGAATGAATGAGTGAGTGAGTGAGAGTGTAATGTGATGCTTGCAAGTTTGTCGTTTCCCTGTCATTCTGAAGGTAATTATTGTCTTACAGACACCCAGGGCAAAATACTGGCCTCGGCGTACTCGAGCCAATTCTTAACTGGCGTGACAAACACATGTGACAAAAAACTGGCACACCGGGGTAATTCTTGGCATAAAGGGCACCAATACCACTGCTGGCATACTAGAGGTAATTCATGGTATATAGGGCACCCATTAAAAAAATACTGGCATACTGGAGCACATTTTTTGGCATATAGACACCAGTGACCAAATGCTGGTACTAGTTCACTGGAGTTAATTATATCATAAAGGTGGACAACTTGGCATATGGGAGAGTGGCAGCCATTTTATGGAGGCAGGACGCACACCTATATCTTCAATATAATTCAGTCTTAATTCAATTCCTAATATTTCATGCGTGCGACTTCACTGAAGTGCCATGCTCAGTAGCGCTAAGGTACTAACTTCAACAGAGGTGGGACTGCATCCAGTCCCCAGTGAATGCACAGCGAATATGCCGGTTTAGGCTAATTTTAATCCATTAGTTTAATTCTTGTCCTTTTTATCCATTTCATCAAAAGTCCTTCAAACCATATTTTATCAATATTTCTGTGGGGCCACACGCTGCGTGTCCACGTTGTTTCCAAGTTTCTACTGCTCATGGTGTCACATCTGACTTTTTCCAAGAACATGACAAATACGTGAATTCATATAAGGTAGTGTTTATTATATTATGAATTCACGTATTTGTCATGTTCTTGGAAAAAGTCAGATGTGACACCATGAGCAGTAGAAACTTGGAAACAACGTGGACACGCATTCACTGGGGACTGGATGCAGTCCCACCTCTGTTGAAGTTAGTACCTTAGCGCTACTGGGCATGGCACTTCAGTGAAGTCGCACGCATGAAATAATAGGAATTGAATTAGGACTGAATTATATTGAAGATATAGGTGTGCGTCCTGCCTCCATAAACAAGCATCTTAACTTTTGCCCGAAACCAGGACTGCACCCGCGGGAATGTAAAAGAATAAGAAAAAGAAGTACAGGAGGAGTTGACGAGACCACACGCAGAGAATCAACGCCGTGGTTCTGGGAGAAGACAGTGTACCTACAAAGACTGTTACTTTAACGGACCTAACAACATGTTTTAATTTGAATTCATTTCAGATGGACTGTGGGGGTAATCGGGTTCGTGATTTGATGTTATCCACATGGGGGGATTATAGGAAAGATAGTCCCGTAAAACGATAGGCATCATAAGTTACATGGTGAGAGCGGGAAAGTTAACAGCATGAACCAATCAGGGCCATCGGGATAATTTAAAAATGCAGAAGGATTGTGGGAGGTAGAAGGGGGATTGAGAAGAACGATGAGGGAAGCGGTGTGTTTTTAAAGATCAATGGCAGGTATGTGACACTCGAGATTACATTAACGTACTTTAAATACACAGGTAGTGCTTTTGTAGAATTTTCAAGTTCTTGGGATTAGACGAAAAGGTGCTCTCACCGCGAGTAAAATTGTGAAAATATCAGAGCGTTATAACACTTAGCTTCTCGGGGATGGTTTACTAGGAAGAAACGTTGAGAGTACAACACAAGGCATATCTGTCTAACATGGTTTGGTGAAGTAGGTTCCTAATGGAGAAATGCGATGGGAGGTTAGAAGGGGCATAATGATATCACAAGCCGTTGGTTTGTAAAGCGGAGTATTAAGGCTTGATGGGAGAAACACAGCGCCGGTTCATTCATTCCACCATGAATTGTTTCTAAATCGGGTGATTACTCATACACAGTACTCATGTTGTTGTTGAAGTAGTGGATAAGTTAAGTTAACAGCACACTAATTGTATGATGTTATGATTATTCCACAGTGACCCCAGAAGAAGGGCGTGCAGCCCGAAATTCATTGGGTGATTTTATTGAAATAAACACTGCCTTATATGAATTCACGTATTTGTCATGTTCTTGGAAAAAGTCAGATGTGACACCATGAGCAGTAGAAACTTGGAAACAACGTGGACACGCAGCTTGTGGCCCCACAGAAATATTGATAAAATATGGTTTGAAGGACTTTTGATGAAATGGATAAAAAGGACAAGAATTAAACTAATGGATTAAAATTAGCCTAAACCGGCATATTCGCTGTGCATTCACTGGGGACTGGATGCAGTCCCACCTCTGTTGAAGAGTGGCAGCCATGACAGAATGATGGCCCTGACATACTGTGGTATTTTTGACATAAGAGTCACTTATGGTATATAAGCAGCATACATTGCACATTTCTGACACTGGCATATTTTATGTAATTTTTTATTTAACACCCACGGCATATGGGGGCATCCATGACACAATGGCAGCCCTGGCACACTGGAGGTAATTTTGATAGCCCATTTTGAAAACAATGAAGTTAACTCCTGGGGAATGTCAAATAACACCCCCCTCCACCCCCCCACACCCCCCTCCCCCCCTGCCCCGAGGACCAGCTACTGTACCTGCGTATTTGATTCACAGGGGCACCATGGTTGACTTAAGGGTAAAAGACAGCAGTCCGAGACATGGTCCACCAGTGCCTTGCAGTCGGTTGCAGGCCAACTGCCGGCCTGTATGGATGCCGGGGGGGGGGGGGCGTGGTCGCGTGGGTCTGATACCATCTTGTGCTCAAGGAGTTGCTTATTGACCGAGGTAGGAATAGGCGGTTGGACCATGTTTATGTAGTGCGGGAGGAAACCTAAGGGGCAGAGACTGAACCACTGCGCATGGTGGATGTTCGATTGTACGGACAGAGATTTGATTCCGATCGATATGTTTACAAGCTGTAATGTTAATGGTCTGAATCCGTGATGCTTGTGATCTTTGACGTTGGTGTGCTTTGACGTTGGTGTGCAGGAGGCAGGGACTCTCAAGTGCATTTGTTCCAGGAGCTAGGGGGAGATGGGTTGTAGAGCTTCCGAGGCAGGTGGGAACATGTGGGTGTTATTGGCTTGTGCTTTTGGCTTCTCTGCTGTCCCTGGCCTGGCCCTTTGCCAGAGATCAAGCCTGAGACGTTTTAAGGCATGGGCAAAGTGGGCTCTGGTCCAGGGCTCCAGCCTTTGAAGAGGCCCCTTGAGAGATATGGTTCTGTTTTCCACACAGACTTGCCCTGATGACCTTGAATGATTTTTAAACATCGTTTTTTTAAATCCCATTTTCCTTCAAGTTGGCTAATGTGTGGGAGCCGATTACAGACATTTTGCAGAGAAACGGTTTGATTATGTTTTTCAACACCATGCAACATCTATACAAAAGTTAATTTTAGATCAAAACAGGACCTTACATTTGACAAATTGCAGTGGTCACTTATTTGCAATAATATTAGTAAGCTGCTGTTATATTACAGTATTTAAAACACACTTCTCTCTCCCTTACAAGGAAACACATTTAGAATGTGGACCAGTCTGCCTGTCAGTGTCAGTGACCTGGCCAAAGGGGACGCGAAAAAGCTGGAATTGGATCATCAATTCAAAGCTGTTCCGAACAAGGGCCCCCAAAAGGCGTTTTGCCCAGGGGCCCCGAAACCCTTAAGATGTCCCTCGATCAAGCAATAGAAATTAACGCACAGGTGAGTAACTTAATGTGTGTGATAGTTTTCACCTCCAAACTAGGCCACCTGATGTTGCTTATACACGGCAAATATGTTCGCTGTAGGTTTTACATCGTTGAAATTCTTAAAAGTGTTTAAAGTGTTTTTGCTGTTTTGTCAACCCCTTGAGTCTGAGAAAACAGGAACTACAATAGCACCGGCACTGCCGAGGTGCACAGTGTGAATACATCGGTAAAAAGAAGGCGACTAAGAACAGAAACAAACAAAAACAAAAAAGACAAACGAGTAATGCTAACTACATACTTGGCAAACAAACTGAACTCCATACGTAACAATTACAAAGAGAAGGAGGGTCATCCCCAGCGTCATCTCCACACAATAACCTAGATAAATCTTGTGTCATACGTGGTCTCACGTCAAAAGCAAGTGGAAAAGCAAAATGGGGAGGTATTGACTTCCTTGCAAATGCGGTAAAGGCAGCCTTTGCTTTGTATCACAATTGAGCACCAGGCTTATGGTTTGTGATTATGATGTTCATGACGTAATCGGAGTAAAAAGTAACACAATCTCAGATCCTTGCACTGGTATGCCCTTAAGCTTTTGCCGCACTCATCAGTCTACTGGGAATGACCTTTAGCAAATCAATTACTGCCCTCCGTTAATGGACCGCTTCCTTATTTTTAGAACAAACATGAAAACATAACCATCAAATCTGAATGGCGCCGGTGCTGCCTCAGCCGGCTACCAATCATGCTCCTTTGCACAAACACGTTTGGGCACATAGTGGAAATTAAATAGCATTGTGGGACGGTATTACATACCGTGCCCGGGGATGCAAATGGGCGCGTGCACCCATTTTCTGCACCCGAGGCACTGTAGGATTACATAAGGGGCCGCAGGCGCTTGTGGGACCCTTTCTGTCATACTGATGGCAGTTGCACAAACATATAGCACCTGCGCTATCTTGAGGGTGTGTTCCCTCATTTGCATGGGGGCCTGGTATGTTGAAAGTGAGAAAATGCTTTTGCCTCTGCACCCTGGGGGCAGCACATTCATGATAATAAGGTGCCCTATTCCAGTCTGGTACATTATGCCCTATGTATATAATGAGCCCAGGTTTTGAGGGACATTGATAACTCGTGACAGCATTTGGAAGCTGTAGAGACCACGCCACTTTCAGCTTACTTGGATTTGTTGGGACAGTTCTTACCCATGTCTAAGGGACTCTAAAGGAAAACTATGGTCAATGAGAATGTGTGCCACCTTCACAAATCATATATTGGCCAATCACTGCTTTCTCTGAGATGTACTGAAATATTTATATGGTATGCATAGGTTTCCTTATTGAGGTAACTATACCAGATCATGATATTTTTTAGAAGGCTAATTTTCAAGAGTCTATCAGGTGTGGTGTCATTTCAAAATCAGCACATCTCTGAAAAGTCTTAGGAATGTGTAACCTTTAGTGCTGTGTTATATGATTCTGAAAACTGCATTGTGGGAATATCTTGCAAATGTATCTAATGGTTCAGTTCCCTACCCATGTAGCCAGTTACACGCTAGATGGGATTTTCCCCAACTACTCAGGAATTTGTGATGGGAATGTCACCCAGCTTAGCTGGTCTGATCACTATGCATTGGTGTCTGCATTAAAGTTAAATTGCCCTTTTCTCAACAGGAGACTCAATGTCCCTGTTCTGAAGCGAGATTGGAGAAAGCTATTGAATGTGGAATTTAAGGTGGCCCTCTAGGCATTTCCTTTTGCTTTTCATCTAGACCTGCACCTTGCTGCATCTGAATACTACAAGTGGCTCCTTTACACTTTGGACAGTGCTGCCCCTCTTGAGTCAGCCAGGTCTTGCAAAAATAAACCCACTGCCCATTGGTTGTCGGAAACACTCAAGCGTGTGCGGCATCAATAGAACACAATCGTAGTTGAACTTGGGATCCACAAGAAAATACTAAACACATGTCTTTAATGCAAGAATATAAAGGTGCTATTTTCAAAAGCAAAATCGTAATATTTCACTTCACAGATCATGTTTGCAGAAAATTTTTCTAAGGTCCTTTTTCATATTATTACGAATGTGTTGAGCCCTCTCTACATGTTGCATGCAGATAACTATCACTCTTTCTGTGACAACGTCGCAATGTTTTTTCAATCGAAGTATCTCAATATCCATTCCGAATTTTCTTGCTCATCTGACCTGAGGCAATCTATCTTGTGGCCCAATGCCACTCCTTGGGATCGGTCATCCGGTCTCTTCTTTTCCTTCTCTCAGTGACACACGTCGGACAGCTTCTTGCAGGGAATAAATCTGGGTCTCCTTTGGACCCCTGTCCTCCCAAAATCGTACAGTTGGCCTCTGATGTAGTGGTGGAGCATCTCACTCCTTCGTGTTATGTGGTTATCGAGGAGTTTCCCCACCTACTGGAAAGAAGTTATTGTCATTAGGGCTGGGCGTAGTTTGCGAAGTAGAGCTACGCGAAGCTACGTAAAGTGCACTTCGCGAGCTACGTGTAGCACTACGCAAACTGCGTAGTATCCTGTTCACACTGTGCAAGATGCCGTTTTCAATGATTGCACAGTGCGGACAAGCATCCAGCACTGTGCAATCATTGAAAACGGCATCTTGCACAGTGCGAGCTGTAGTTCTCTGCCGTTCCAGTAGATTTTTACTTGAGCGGCGGCTTTCTCAACGCGGACTGGTAGTTTCTCATTGCAAGCGGTCGCGAGCATATGCGACCACTCGCAATGAGAAACCTAACCTTCCCGCATTGAGAATCTCGCCGTGAGGTTTATTTTCCACGCTCGCGATCGGCAACTTGATGTTGCTGATCGCAAACGAGGAAAAAGTCTCATCAGGATGTCATTTTGCTTGCTCGCAGTCGCCAACTTGACGTTGAGGACCTCCAGCAAGCAAAAAAAGACCACTGCACTACGCTACACGTGTTTCCACTGTGCTACGTGCAGTTCGTGTAGTGCGAAATAGTGCAAACTACGCAAGCGTAGTGCTTTGCCCAGGGTTAATTGTCACCCCTCTACTGAATAAGCCCAATCTTGATCCCAAAAATCTTAACTATCGACCTATTTCGCAGCTGCCCACTCCAGTGAAGTTTCGATCAAAACATTGAATCATCATCTCATGGAGTACATCGAGAGACAGGATTTTGGATCCCTCTCAGGCAGGTTTCTGAAGTGAGCACAGTACGATACGTGCTTTGGTCATAGCAGTGGATGACATAAGATCTGTGGTAGATAGGGATGGAGGCAGCAGTTGTGGTCATCCTTGGCCTGTCCACTGCCTTCAATACTGTCTCCCCTATTCTTCTGACATCTCGCCTCTCTCAGTTGGGTTTCAAGGCTACAGCGCTCAGTCTGCTGGAGTCCTTTCTGGTTGATAAGCGTCAGAAGGTTAGGTACAGACCATTTATGGCAGAATATTTTCTCCTCAGGGTTCTTCATTAAGCCCCACCGTCTTTAATCTGTATGGCTCATCACTAGCCGAATTGAGTCAATCTTGTGGTTTTTGGTGTTATCTTACGCTGACAACATGCAGATTGTTGCCATCATAGATGTTTCCTTAATCTTCGCTAGGTTCAGGACTAGTTTCTCAGAAATCAGCTGGTGGGTGAAGGACAACTGCCTATAACTGAACGCAGATAAAATCAAGGTTTTTTTTTAGCTCTCTGCCACTATTGTGCTTCTGGTCTTTGCTAGCACTGCAACTCCTCTGGGTGTTGTGCACTTACAAATGTATTTTTTGTACTTACTTATTCACTCCACCAAATATTTATCGTTACAGTGGTCCTAAACCTAAAAGTAATGCCTGGTCAGAGTGCTGTGGTCACAGCTGCATTTTTATATTTATGAAGTATAAAAGACAATGAAGTAGGTTAAGCCTGCCGTAGTAGAGGTCTGTCATTGCAATTGTAACAAGCATTTGCAATGCAATAGGTCTCGCATTAGGAAAGTTTGAGCTATTGGTATTGTAAATGACAATTTTTTTTTATGTGTTGGTCTTGAAAATAGCAAAATTAATAGCTTTGTCATTTACAATGCCAATACTTTTAACTTTTGCAAATGTGACACCTATAGCATTTGTAATGCAACATGTTTTGTATGTACGTGACTTAGATGTATTCATATTACAAATACAAATGGCTTTTAATTTTTTTAAAGAATTAATACTTCAATACAATTTCTTGTAATTTATAATAGCAATAGCTTAAAGTATTGTAAATAACTTTTGTGAAGAATATGTTCAGTGTATTTTATTGTGACGAAAATCCAAGAACAGAGGTGAAATATTAACATATTTTTGTGACAATTGTAATAAAGCTTGAAACATTGAGAGAACATATTTGAACCAGTTGTTGTTGAATGGTTGCACAGAGTGATGCTGTGAGGGTGATAGATAGATAGATAGATAGATAGAGTGAGTGGCGATAGATAGATAGAGTGAGTGGCGATAGATAGAGTGAGTGGCGATAGATAGATAGATAGATAGATAGATAGATAGATAGAGTGAGTGGCGATAGATAGACAGATAGAGTGAGGGCGATAGACAGATAGAGTGAGGGCGATAGTTAAATAGAGTGAGGGCGATAGACAGATAGAGTGAGGGCGATAGATAAATAGATAGAGTGAGGGTGATAGATAGATGTCTGTTGTTCCTGTCTGTGAGATGCGCCCCCTGTTGGTCCTGTGTGTGTGAGTTGTGCCCTCTGTTCCTGCCTGTGTGAGATGCGCCCCCTGTTCCTGTCTATGTGAGATGCCTGTTCCTGTCTATGTGAGATGCGCCCCCTGTTGTTCCGTCTGTGAGATGCTCCCTCTGTTGCTCCTGTCTGTGTGAGAAGTGGCCCCTGTTTCTGTCTGTGTGAGATGCGCCCTCTGTTGTACCTGTATGTAAGAAGCGCCCACTGTTGGTCCTGTCAAGTGTGGGAATGAGTGAGAGAAAAGAGAGCAAGAGGAAAAAGAATAAAGGTGAGAGAGTGAATGAAGGGGAGTCAAAGAGAGAGAAATAAGGGGAGATAGAGTAAATGAAGGGGAGTCAAAGAGAGAGAGAAATAAGGGGAGATAGAGTAAATGAAGGGGAGTCAAAGAGAGAGAGAAATAAGGGGAGATAGAGTAAATGAAGGGGAGTCAAAGAGAGAGAGAAATAAGGGGAGATAGAGTAAATGAAGGGGAGTCAAAGAGAGAGAGAAAATAAGGGGAGATAGAGTAAATGAAGGGGAGTCAAAGAGAGAGAGAAATAAGGGGAGATAGAGTAAATGAAGGGAAGCGAAAGAGAGAGAGAGAGAGAGAGAGAAGGGAGAGCGCGAGAGAGAGAGAGAGAGAGAGAGAGAGAGCGCGAGAGAGAGAGAGAGAGAGAGAGAGAGAGAGAGAGAGAGAGAGAGAGAGAGAGAGAGAGAGAGAGAGAGAGAGAGAGAGAGAGAGAGAGAGAGAGAGAACAAGTGATACCAAAAAAAGTAAGCCATGCACGAGTGATTAACGAATGCTGATATTTTTAAGCCCACAGCAAATGTTACTTTGCCTAGTGGAAGAATATAAAAAATTGTTTGTAAAAAATTGACAGAGTGCGCAAACACAGAGTTAATGGCCAATAAAAATAAATCCAAGAGCGAGCCGTGCACGAGTGTATAAGGACTGCTGATATTTTTAAGCACACATCTAATGGTACTTTGCCCAGTGGTAGAATAAAAAACAAATTGACAGAGTGTGCAAACCACAGTGTCAATGGGCAATAGGAAACCAGGAGCAAAACTCCGAACTGTACTCTATTACCTGTCAGCCTCATAAACACGATGTTTTGTGCGCAAAGGATTCTGGAGGTATGTATGGTAATTAGCATTTCCTGTTCACGGCTGGAGCAAAAATTCCTTTCGATGATCGATTCTTGCTCTACACATTTTCTTCTCATTTAATACCTTAAAAAAAAGAGAGAGAAGTCCACTCTGTCGTAGCCCATCACCCCCCAAAAAATGAACAGCAAACAATAACAACCAGATGGGAGAATTATCACAGCTGTTAATTGGAAAAATCCAGGCACTAATAAAGTAACCAAATGTAGCATTTGTCCCAACTCCACAATCTCAAATGCAGTAGCTAATGTAGTGTAGTTTGTCGAATGTTTGGTACCGTCCTGCGAATTTGAGCACAATCAGCTCTTAAAGTGCCCTGATACTGAGTCCACTGTACTGTATCACTATACAAACAAGGCGGGACTGCTAACCCTTTTCATGAATCAAATGCAACTATTTAGAAAGGACAGTAACAGGAGCCAATTGAAATGATGGACGGGAAATGGGTGGGGCTTCAAATCCCTACCTGAATACAGCATGCTTCGCAGAGCAGCGCGCTGGCCAGGCTGGACATAAAAACTATACCTGAACCAGAGCATATTTAAATGAGCCAGAGCAGGGAATTATTATGCGCCGGCTCATTTCTTTCAGTTATTTTGAGTCCCATTTTTTGCATGTTCCAGTGCACAAATTAAAGATAACTTGTGCCTGTGTTACATTATATTGAGCATTAAGTCTCACAAAAAGACTGTGTGCACTGCAAGGCCAAAATAAGTTAGGATTCTGATCAACATTTCATCAGGGTGCCCCAGCGAAGACCAGATGGCCCTCAGCAGTGCTTGAAATGGAAAAAAAAAGAAGTGCAGGTACTCTGTACTAGAGTACCTTTTTGATTCTGACAAGTGCCAGTGCTCTCCAATTAAAAGCATTATGTCACTCTTGGGAAGTGCGGGTACTCTCCCTCTCAAAATAAAAAAGTGCAAGTACTCCGTACAAGATAATACCGGCCCATGTAAAGCACTGGGCTGTAGACAGGCCATACTGACAGCTTATCACATAAAATCAATTTACCTACAGTCTATTTCAATGGGAATCATTAACAAGGTAATTGGTCATCCAGAAAATATGATAAGCACCCACTCCTCTGGAAAGAGGTTGGCATCGGGATGGTTTTATGGCGAGAAATATAGGAAGTGTCTCTGTTCATCAGACAAAAACTATAATAAAAATTGGTCATATGTTTAACACATGTTTTATATGACTAGGGCACGCTAAGTTAAGGACCAAACACATTTTATGACAGAGTCAGAGTGGCAAAAAAAACTCTCTCTCTCCACAATCAACGAGACTTCATTACACACAAAAATGTTATTTAAAGACCAGACCACGCAGTCAGAGCATTTCCTGACTCGTTTAGACATTACTCCGCTTTGTTTGGTCTCCAGTTTGTTTTACCCACAGTGTTCTTAGCCCAGTCTGGGGAAAAAAAGCATTGACCGGCCTGGGTTATATAGGGCTCTACATAGCTCGGTGCCACGTGAGAAGCTTGACGTTGTTGGTATTTAGCAAAAAGCCTTTCATTTAATTCTGGGACCTGTAGTTTCTTGTTTTACCTGGCAAAAAGTACTTAAAAACCTCGACCCGTAAAGTGCTGTTGGTTTAAAAAGAGCTGTGAAGCTAAACGTCAGCGATGGAGTTGTTTTGATGAACCTATGACATTGAACAGTGGCATTCTCTTAGAACCAACTCGGTTTGCAAATATTTTACATTAAGCTGGATCCCTCTTTTATTTAAGGTACGATCTCGGTATCTTAGTAGAAGTGTGAACGCATAAGACACCACTGCTTACAAAAAGTTGCTAACAACATTAATTAATACGTACGCCCCTTTTCACTTTGTTGAACAAATAAAAAAAAACTATGTGTGACGCCCAGCGCGAAACGAGAAGGGCATATGCTGGAGTTTACCATTCCCTCCTAAAAGAGGTGCAGTGTGTACCTGCTTTTCACAGACAGACTCTCCTACAACCAGCGCCACCTCTCCCCTCCCCTCCCACTGCCGGGAAAGTTCTGCCCACCTTAATTTCGCAACAAAAACAAAAAAAAACGGAAGTCAGGCACTTTTGCCTGAGACGGGGGCGGGGCCTGCAATCCGGCAGGAAGTCCCGCCCGCCGCCACAGCCGCCGCCGCCGAGGAAGAAGTGGAGCCGGCCGACTGATAGCCTCTGCGCATCCCGGGGCTCCCAGGTGCTGGAGGGAGCCCCGGAAGTGAAGTCCTGCCCCCTGGTACCAGCGCTGCCGTAGATGACACACTGAACACGCCGAAAGAGCCCGGTAAGTGGTGGGGGGTGGGGGTCGCGCGTGTGTTCGAATGTGTCTGTGCGTGTGTCTGTCTGTGCGTGTGTGTGTGTGCCTGTGTGTGTGTGTGTGTGTGTGTGTGTGTGTGTGTGCGCGCGCGTGGGCTTGCGTGTGTGTTTGCGTGTGTGTATGCAGTGTGTGTGTGCCTGTGTATGCGCGCATGCGTGAGTGTAGAGTGTTTGCGCAAGGGAATGTGGACAGGAGAGGGGCACGGCGCCGTGCGCGCTCACGAGGTGAAAACTGAGCTACTCTGCGCTCGTGCACCCTTTCCTGTCCACATTCCCAATAACGGGCAGCATTAGTTGTCGAAGCAGACTCTGCTATCAATGCTTACGCATTGAAGCAGGTCGTGCTTCGACCTAAAAATGTGTGGTTCTCAAGCACAAAGGATGGACTATTAATAAAGGTGTCCACATTAATAGTGGTGTGCAACATGACAAGATTCTTCATTGTGTATTCATTGTGTATTGGAGTATAGAAGAGTTTGTTGATGTAGACTTGTGTCTAGATATTTAATTTCCAGTTCTTGGATGCAATACTCTAGCATGTGCCAGTGGGTTGATGGGGCTAATGGAGTAGTCTTAGGAACTTTACTTTTGAAAACTGAAGGATAGATTCTAAGGGATGGTTACTTTGGACTGGTTTTAGTTTAGATTTAACCATTTACACAAGTGCACTCTACCCTAAAATGGATTACTTAGTTTGCACCTTGATGGGCGGCTTCATTCAATGTCTTCAAATATGTAAAAACGGAGAAGCAAATGTCCAACACTGTATTGCACTCTACTAAGAAATTTGAAAAACTCTATACATCGTTTTTTGGATGATATAATAAATATTTGGATTTTAAATTAACTTCTGAAAAAGCTACTATGAGCATATGTTATGCTATGCTGTGTTTTGTTATGCTATGCTATGTTTTGTTATGCTATGCTGGTGAGGGGGGTGAGGGGGTGTGAAGGGGTGTGAGGGGGAGGGGTGTGAGGGCGAGGGGGTGTGAGGGCGAGGGGGTGTGAGGGCGAGGGGGTGAGAGGGTGTGTGAAGGTGAGAGGGTGTGTGAAGGTGAGAGGGTGTGTGAGGGTGAGAGGGTGGGTGAGGGTGAGAGGGTGGGTGAGGGTGAGAGGGTGGGTGAGGGTGAGAGGGTGGGTGAGGGTGAGAGGGTGGGTGAGGGTGAGTGAGGGTGTGTGAGGGTGTGTGAGGGTGTGTGAGGGTGTGTGAGGGTGAGAAGGTGGGTGAGGGTGGGTGAGGGTGGGTGGGAGGGTGAGTGAGGGTGAGGGTGTGAGAGGGTGAGGGGATGTGAGGGTGCCAGGAGGAGCAGCCGACAAATGGTAAGCAAAGAAGCAAGAATGACGTGGGTGTCTACCAATGGTAAATAAAAGGTAACTCATGGGCGGGCTCTAAGCTCTCTTTTTAGGATAATTGTTTTCGCTGACAGCGCATGCTCTCTTTAGGTGAAACCTAAAAAAGGGAGAGACAGCAATGAAGAAGGCTTAAGAGGATAAAGAGAAGGAAAGACAACAGAGGAGGTGCAGAGCACAACAGAGGAAAGAGCAGGGAAAGACAATATAAAGGAGAGAGAAACAGGCAGACAACAGGGAGGGAGTAAAATCACCTCGAAGAACAGAGAGCTGGGAGAGAACAGATTTGTAGGAGAGAGAAGGGAAAACAGAGTGGAGCACACCGGAAAGAGGGGGAGGAGAGGCAAGGTGGGCGGCAGAGAGAAGAAAGACTGCAACGAAGGAATGGAGCTCAGCTAAGGACCCAGAGCTGGGAGAGGGCAGCCGTGTAGGAGACAGAAGGGTGGACAGAGAAGAAGGGAGAGACATACCTGTAGAAGACAGGGGGGAGGAGAAAGCAGGGAAGAACTGAGGGATCGCAGAGGAGAAAAAAAAATCAGAGAGGTAACATTACGAGGCGAGAGAAAGGAGTGAACAGGCAGGGAGCCACAAAAGACAGAGGACAGGGACAGACAAAACAGCTGGAAATAGAATGAAAGACAGCAGACAAGCAGTGGAGTAACAGATGAGGGAAAGCCAGGAGAGGCTACGTGGGTAGAACGGAGAAGTTAGAGAAAGTAGGAAGGACGTATGGAAAAGAAAGAGGGGTGATTGAGCGGAAGGTGAGAGAGGGAACAGGAGCAAACATTGTGTAGGAGCAGAAATACTAGCAGCACTGCACAAATCAACATGACATAAAAGTGTGTCACAAAATTACATAACATTGTATAATATAACAACATAACAAACAGCACAACATGGAATGTTAGGAGGAAAGGTGGGGAAAGGAAGCAAGAGAGAGCGGGAGAAGTGAAGACAGAGTAGGAAGAACTTAGAAGGCATTGAGGAGAAATAGGAAACAAGTAAATAAAGGCTCACGAGAGCGAGGCCAGCAAGTTCGAGAGCGCATTCCTTTGAAGGGGGAAGAGGCTCCCTTTGAAGTCTGATCCCGTAGCTCAGACAAATGGTGGTGTGCGAGCGGCTTCCTTTCAAGGCTGATGGGAGGGCGGGTGAGCAAATGGCGAGCGCGCGCCCGGCGCACAAGCACTGGCCATAATCCGCATTCTAAAGTCCTCTGGCAGGCTTTCCTGGAGCCCCTACATAATTCTCGCCGGAGCAATGCGCAAGCGCATTGGCTCACCGAGACCTAAAAAGTGACTAAATTGAAGGTAAAGCCATGGAACAAGACCAGGCAGCAAACGTATGTGACCCGTGGAGCAACCTCAAAGGCTACAAAATCCAGGTTTGTTCCACTCTGAGCTTTTGGTGCCTAAGCCAACAGAGCCAGGGGGAGCTCTCGGTTGCCATACTGACCCAACTTGTTGACTTCAACTGACCCTTGCTGGCGACAATCTGGGATCTAGGCTTGCAAGAAGATTCTGACTTCCATTTCAGAGACTAAGTCTGAAGGCACAAATCTTGACAAGGACCTCCACTCCTCTGCAGTCCTCCTAAAATTGCACCCAGGTCCTGGTCAACTGTAAACAATAACTTTTGATTGAGGCTTTACTTTTTCTTGGTCCTTTTTGAACTTTAATAATTTACATCTCCGGTTCACCTAATGTATGGATGTTGGTGACATTTTGCTCCTTAAATTGTTCTCTAGTTTTCTAAATTAGTTTAGGAATGTTATTGTTTTCTTTACTTTAAAATTGTTTTGTACAGTTTGAAACTAACATGCAAGTGTTATGTTATATACATTTATTGAGCTCACTATCATCTGGAGGGTATCCTGGCGGTGATCAGGTACATTTCCCTAACCGAACCTAGGGTGGGTTTATTCAAAGAGCCAGGTCTTCAGCTTCTTGTGGAACTCAAGAAGAAATAAGGGCTTTGCTGGGTAGAGTAGGAGAGAGATCAGTCTTTATTTGACAAGTGTGGCTGTGTCAATGAAGGTTTTCTTGTGCAGAGGCATGACTACAGCATGTTTTCAGGCATCTGAGAAGGAGGCTGAGTCGATGGAGGCATTGAGGATGGGGGTTAGTCCTCCACTGATAGGTAGGAGTGCTTTGTTTAAGGACAGGCGCCTGATGGGGCTCTAGAGTGAATTGACTTCAGGGTTGCGGAGGTCTCATTTACAGTGATGGCAGCCGATGAGGTCAGGTTCCATTCTTTGAGGGAGATGGGAAGACTACTTGGGAGGGAGACGCATTCTGTTTGAGGGTTTAAGTTGCAGTATATCGAGGTGATCTGGTCACAGAAGAATCCTGAGATCTTTTTGCAGAGGGCTTGTGAGGAAGTTACGTTGCTTGAGGCAGCTGTGGGTGAGGTGAAGTCTTTTATAATGGCAACATTTCCTTGCTGCTGCTGTTGGTGGTGTGTTGTGTGCTTGTTGCTACTGATCTGTTGGTGGTACCATCTTAGGGCAGATTTGAAGTTTTTCTTGTCAGTAGTACCGTGGATCATTCTCCTCTTGAGCTCCAGTTGCTCGCAATAACGTTTAGTTAACCTGAGTTGTTCTGTATACCAGCTGGTTGGTGGTCATGCTACTACCTTTGTGTTGCACTAGAGTGGATCCAGGCTGTCTATGCATGCAGGGATCCCACTGTTGAAGTTTTTGATGTATTTCTATAGATTGTGGTGTGATCAGGCGGGTGCGCAGAAAGAGTGGCAGTCCAGTCTTTTTCTGGGATATTTTTCCAGCTGCGATGGGCAGGTCTGAGTGTAGTGGATCTAGGGTGTTGCGAGATGATTATGCAGAAACTGATCAGGGCGTGGTCTGTCAAGGTGATTGGTGATAGCTTGTTGACTCCGGTGTTCCAAGTTAGATAGTGATGAAGGAGGTGAAATCAAGTCAAGAAAGTGTCTGGCAGCGTGAGTGGGTCTGTTGATGTGTTAGGTGAAGCTGAGGTTTTTTCAGGGTGGTAGAGTTTGGGTCTGAGAATAAGACTTTTGTCTCTGGGGAGTTACAGAAAGGTGCTGTGGGTGAGCCAACCACTATATTAAGGTTATAGAGGGATCGACAAATTAACAACTACTTCAATATACATTAGTACACATCATTTTCTCTAGAATTAATAAGGTTATAAGAACTCTAATGTGAATTGTGTAAAAAAAATTTATTGATCTCTGTTCAACACCACAACTGCATACATTTGTTCATAAAAAATATGTTAAAAACAATTCATATAACATTTTACAAGTTCAAAATACAATTTAAAAAGGATTATTTAAGAAACAACAAAGTTTATCACACAAACAGATTGTCGACGCGGCGTTTCGGTGATTTTTATGTCGTCACCTTCTTCAGGACAGTGTGTAAGTTAAAATCACTATAAATTTAAAAACACAGAAAAATCATATGTTAACACTCAATGTAATGACTCAGTGGCAGAACAGGGTTAGGCTGTAATCTTCCTAAATTAGGACGCTGTACATTCTCAATCCTAAGTTTCTTTCATTTAATCTCAACAGTACAATCCTTAACACTTTTTATATTATAGATATTTGAACAGATTCCTTCACAAAAGCTCTGTGATTGTATGGTAGCTCTATTTGGAAAACAAGCCTATACAATATTTGTGAATCCCCCAACCTTCATTTGGTCTCACCCTTTCACTTGCATCCTTTCGTGCTCGTTATTAAAGAACAAATGCTTTGGGGATACCTGTTTAACTTAAGATATCTCCTGTCGAACATCTTCATATGGATGTTATGGCTATTACTTTAATTTATAGTTTGTTGACTTAAGCCATACCTTCAATTAGGTTGTTATTAGGTCTGACGCTTTTTTAGGGCATTGGCGATCTATGACCTTTTCTGGGTTATCTTCGTTTCTGTGAAATGATTGATAAATATAGACCGGGTCATTAAATCCCCGCAGGGTACTATATCTGGTTAATCTCTATATACCTTATTGGTTATTTCTTTACCTTGCTATAGTAAGATTGTTCATGGGTGGAGTGGATCAGTATTGGTATTCTTCTGTTCCTCCGTTGGTGTATGAAATCATAGTACCTATCAGAAGACACCATGTGTTAGTCATAATTCTTGCTTTTTCATACTACCTTGTTCACATCCTACATTAAATGCCTTTTTTCTCTCCTTCAGTTCCCTACATTATTGGATGTACAGAGTAAGTACCTGCAATTCTTTTCAGGCGGGTCTTATGCAGAGGACGGTCTTTCTTTACTACGCCCGGTACCGATAGAATTTCGATTTCTGGTCTTTAGAAAAAACCAAGATACAAAGTTGGAAGTTTTACTCTGACTGTTATACGGGACTTTTTATCTATTGATTCCCTATTTAAAGGTCAATAGTTCTTACCTGAAAATGTGTCTTTTAGAACCAAGGAAGCTCGCTCTTACTTTGTGGCGAAAATTCTCTTTGGAACACAGGAGGGATTCTTTTATCTCTGAAAAAATTGGAAGGATAGGGGTTTTGGTAGTTTTTACGGGTCAGTTTTATTTATTCCCTAGCGGAACACTATTTAGGGCTTAGTTCTTATCTCTGGGGTATTACTTACTTGAATTAGTTTTCCTCCGCGATTTCCGGGCGTCTACCGTGACCGTCTTGCCGAAAGTGTTGGTTCTGCACTGGCTGGTCTTGTTCTTATATACGCTTCTCAATGGGTCAATTTAGATAAAATCATTGCACCTGTGGTTATTTTGGAGACAGGCTCTATTCTTTCGTCAGTTACGGCGGCCATCTTTGTGTTCCTTTTTCATTCTCTTCGTATTGTTTAATTATTTTCTACTTCGGGTTTGTTTCCGCTTTCATTCACACTTTAGACGTGAGGCGCAATGTTATAAACGGTGTATAATGCACCACAGTGGGTTTAATCTAAATTATCACCTCCCGCTTGAATAAATTCACTAGTTCGCGGAAGAAGGATATTCCTTAAGTTAAATATCGCGGCCATCTTAAAGATGTTAAGAGTGTTATTGCTACTTCGGGTTTGCTTCCGCTTTTGTTCTTACTATTGCAGTAAAGTCCCGTTGTTTGTCAATGGTCCTTATCGTATAGTTTGCCACAGTAGAGTTACAATGATTATCGCCTCATAACATTGTTATGTAGTTTTATTAGTGGAAATCGGTATTCCTTTAGTGGAATGTGGCGGCCATCTTTAAAGGTGTTAAAGTATACCGTTTTCTACTCGGTATTAGTATTAATGAAACTGCGGGTCCCTGTCATATTTGAAGGGTGTTTCTTTTGTTAATTTCCTTCGTGGCTCGTTATTTATTTGGGCTATTTAGGTTGTCACTTTATTCAGATCATTTGATGGTAGTCATTTATATGTTACTTCTCCTTAGGCCTTATGTTTTCGGTCCTAAGTTATATAAAGAGTCCCCGATCTTTAAGCCAAATTGTTCTTGTCGAGTCTTTAGTTCTATAGTCATTTGTTGGGTGGGGGAACTAACTTAGGGCGCTAGTCTAAGAATGCCAGTATGTTTATTCTTATCAAAGACTAAGATCATAGGGAACAGGTTTTGTTAACCCCTTCCACACATGACGAGCTGGGCTCGTCATGAGGTAGCCTCCTGCTACGCTGATGACGAGCCCAGCTCGTCATGTAACATGTGTTTTTGTTGTTTCCAGCACACAGCGGGAAAATGCATAGCATCGATGTGGTTAAAACATATCTCTTGACCTTATATTAGCCTATTCCACTTATTTACAAGTTTAAGCAAAACCACACATTTTTTGGCCCATTTCGTGGTTTAGAGAATCCTGTCCCATTCCTCCTTGCTGTTCAATCCATTTTTAAAGGTATTAAATTTGGACATATAGTATTGTTCTCTTTTTCTTCTTTTCATGTCCATATCACCTCCTCTGTTATTTAGTTTAACTACTTCAATAATGCACCATCTAAGGTCCTCTACACTATGTTTCATGGTGTCCCAGTGTTCAGTCAAAGGGGCATTAGCCCGTTTGGATCTGATGGCGGATTTGTGCTCATTAAGCCGCACTCTTATTTCTCTAGAGGTTTCGCCAATATATGCTTTTTGGCAGGGGCACTGAATCATATATATTACGTTTGTGCAGTTCACTAGTTCATTTTGTTGGTGAGTGACTCCGTTGTATGTCACTTTAGGCCACCTCCTCTAAAATTAACAAAGCCCGTTGGGGTGGCCGCTCTTTTTCCCATTCGGCGACCAGACTTTGGAATGCCCTCCCCTTTGCCATCCGAGGAAATAGCAACCTCCTCTCATTCAGAAAGGCCTTGAAAACGCATTTGTTTGCTAAATCCTGCTGATCTGCCCCGAGCCTGCGCTAAACCATTTTATCTTCAAGCGCTGCGAGGCCCTAGGGCAGTTATGCGCTATACAAATGCAATTTTTCATTTCATTTCATTTCATTTCATTTCATTTCCTTTAGAACCTGACTGCAGTTTTTACATGAACCACAGGGAAAATTTCCCACTGGGGCCCTTCCATCAATGGTTCTCAACTTATTTTTTTTTTGATCATCTGGGTATGTATGGACCAAACAATTTTTGATTGTTTTGTTCCTGCGGAATGCATAGATTGGTTTAGGCAGGGGTGCACTATTCTCGTTTTGGAGTAGGTTCCAATTCCTATTTATGAGGTTCTTAATTTTGTTACTTATATTGGAAAAATTTGTAACATACACTAGCTGTTCTTTTGGTCGGGATTCTATTTTTGGCTCAAACATACTATCTCTATTGAAATATTTCGCTCTTTTGTATGCTTGCTTGACCATTTTTTTCGGATAGCCTCTTTCCAAAAACTTGTTGGTCAGGTTTCGGGCATGTTTTTCAAACTCTTTTTTATCCGTACAATTTCTTTTCACCCTTAGGAACTGGCCGAATGGTATATTATTTTTTTGGGTGGATGGATGATAACTGCCGTAATGTAACATTGTATTACGGTCAGTGGGCTTACTGTAGAGTTCTACTTTTAGAAAACCTTCCGTATGTTTAATTTTTAGGTCAAGAAAATTACAGCTTTGGTTGCTATATGTGGAGGTGAATTTTAAATTCTTGTCTCCAAGATTTATCCATTCGATGAATTCCTTTAGTTCATCTTCACTGCCTGACCATATGAAGAACACGTCGTCAATGAAACGATACCAGGTCTTGATGTTTTCAAAAAAGGGGGACATCTCATTGAATACATGTTTTTCCTCGAAGGTTGATACGTAAAGGCAAGCTAAGCTCGGTGCGCAAGTTGCGCCCATGCTGGTGCCCTTTATCTGTTTAAAAAGATCTTCTTTAAACAAAAAAATGTTCTTTGTTAGAATGATATCTATACAATCTACTATGAATTGTGCATGTTCGGACAGGTCTTCTTCACCTTTTAGAATGTTCTCCATCATTATTTTTGTATCCTGCTGGGGGATGTTCGTGTATAGTGACTCTATGTCTAGAGTCACTAGCCATTCACTGTCCATATTATAGGGTTTATTTTCGATTTTGCTGATTATATCTGTGGTGTCCTTAATATAAGCTTTTTGCTGGGTTACTAAGGGTTGAATGAACTTGTCCACGTACTGGCTCAAGGTTTCTGTTAATGAATTGAGACTGGACACTATAGGTCTCATTGGTGGATCCACAAGGTTTTTATGGACCTTGGGGAGCCCATATATTGCAGGTATCACTGGAGTCTCATTTTTTAGGAAGTTAAATTCCTCTTGATTAATCACTCCATCTTCTAGGGCATAATTTAGTCTATTTAATATTGTCATTTTCAAATTGGTCCACTCTTGCTTATTAGAGGATGCATAGTGCATAGGGTTTTTGAGCATTTCTTGCATTTTGGTTTCATACTTATGGGTGTCCATGATGACAATACTGCCACCTTTGTCACCAGGTTTTATTGTAATGTCTTTACATTCTTGTAAGGATCCTAATGCGTTTTTCTCCTCTTTGGTGAGGTTGTATTTTACCCAAGATTTCTGTTTTAGAAGATCTTCTAGTCCTTTCTCAATTACTTTTTCAAAAATGTCTACCTCCTTACTGACCATGGAGCCGGTAGGCATCCATTTAGATTTGGGCCTTAGACCTGACTTATTGTTACTAGGGGGTTTTTCCTTCCCTTCGAAGAATTTATTCAGCCTGATTTTTCTAAAAAAGCTTTTTATATCCCGCTGAAGGTTAAATGTATCTACTGGTTCAGCGATGGCATAACCTAGACCTTTTTCCAGCAGCCGTATTTCATCAGCATTTAAGACTCTGCTGGATAAGTTTATGACTGCTGTTTTAGGGTCTAGTCCCAATTTTTTTGGCTGCGCGTCTTCATATATGGACGTGCTTGCCCTTGGTTCTGGGGGTAGTAGTTCCTCCCTCTCGCTCTGCCTCTTGGGTTCGTATTTTGGTTGGTTTCGCGTCTGTCTAAAAAAGGCAGACTCTCTCTATTTGGTTTGTTGGCATTACTATGGCTGTTATCCCTCGGAGCTGAGGTTTCAGGATTAGGTTCTGTTTCAGAGTCTGTGCTCGTATAGGAGCTTTCAGAGAAACTGACCCCTCTCCTGGGGCCATTTCTTCTATTTGTTTGCCACCTTTGCTTCGGTTGCGACTCCTCTCTTTGTTTTTCGTAATAGTCTTTCTGGAGATAAGGGTAAGTTGTTTCGGGTCTGTACTTTTCTAAGTCTTTTCTAAATGTATTGCTTTTTTTATTAGTTAGATAATCTCTGTATCCATCTAGGTCTCCCTGGATTTCATCTAATTTATTCTTGGCATCTTCTAATGATGTGCTTTCCCTTAATTTTTTCTCCATTTCGTCTATTTCTTGTTTTTCTATAATTAGTGTGGCATTTGCCGTTTCTATTATTAATAGGAGCCAATCTCGGCTGCATCTATTAGCAATGAAAGTCCATGTCTCTATAAATTTTTGATTCTTGGTAAATAGACTGGGTTCATTCCTGACTTGCAGGCCTTTTGGGATAATTCCCTTCTTGCTGTACTCAACCAAAAAGTCTGCATGCAGCTCTGTCCTTATTACCTTCTTTTTAAGGTTCCATAGTTCCTTCCATTTTTCTTCTTCAGTATCTGTTATTATCACAGTATTAGTAGTTTTATAGTTTTATTTTTACTGTTAACTAATTTATTTAATTGGTCTTCAGAGAAGCTGAAGACTTTAAATTGGTCCATTTTTATTTAGGACCACCGCACCTGTTAAGTGCACCTCTTTTGTTCTTTAGAGGTAGAAGTAGAACACTCCTCAGTTAACAAACCGTGCTATTGTAACTTCCAATTATGAAGGAGAAACCCTTTGTGAAAAGGGAAGGGGTTAAAGGATTAGACAAACAAAATACAAATTCCCTTTTCATATAGTCTAGAGAAAGAGACTTTTGTCTCTGGGGAGTTACAGAAAGGTGCTGTGGGTGAGCCAACCACTATATTAAGGTTATAGAGGGATCGACAAATTAACAACTACTTCAATATACATTAGTACACATCATTTTCTCTAGAATTAATAAGGTTATAAGCACTCTAATGTGAATTGTGTAAAAAATTTTTTATTGATCTCTGTTCAACACCACAACTGCATACATTTGTTCATAAAAAATATGTTAAAAACAATTCATATAACATTTTACAAGTTCAAAATACAATTTAAAAAGGATTATTTAAGAAACAACAAAGTTTATCACACAAACAGATTGTCGACGCGGCGTTTCGGTGATTTTTATGTCGTCACCTTCTTCAGGACAGTGTGTAAGTTAAAATCACTATGAATTTAAAAACACAGAAAAATCATATGTTAACACTCAATGTAATGACTCAGTGGCAGAACAGGGTTAGGCTGTAATCTTCCTAAATTAGGACGCTGTACATTCTCAATCCTAAATTTCTTTCATTTAATCTCAACAGTACAATCCTTAACACTTTTTATATTATAGATATTTGAACAGATTCCTTCACAAAAGCTCTGTGATTGTATGGTAGCTCTATTTGGAAAACAAGCCTATACAATATTTGTGAATCCCTATCTTACAATCTTACTATAGCAAGGTAAAGAAATAACCAATAAGGTATATAGAGATTAACCAGATATAGTACCCTGCGGGGATTTAATGACCCGGTCTATATTAATCAATCATTTCACAGAAACGAAGATAACCCAGAAAAGGTCATAGATCGCCAATGCCCTAAAAAAGCGTCAGACCTAATAACAACCTAATTGAAGGTATGGCTTAAGTCAACAAACTATAAATTAAAGTAATAGCCATAACATCCATATGAAGATGTTCGACAGGAGATATCTTAAGTTAAACAGGTATCCCCAAAGCATTTGTTCTTTAATAACGAGCACGAAAGGATGCAAGTGAAAGGGTGAGACCAAATGAAGGTTGGGGGATTCACAAATATTGTATAGGCTTGTTTTCCAAATAGAGCTACCATACAATCACAGAGCTTTTGTGAAGGAATCTGTTCAAATATCTATAATATAAAAAGTGTTAAGGATTGTACTGTTGAGATTAAATGAAAGAAACTTAGGATTGAGAATGTACAGCGTCCTAATTTAGGAAGATTACAGCCTAACCCTGTTCTGCCACTGAGTCATTACATTGAGCGTTAACATATGATTTTTCTGTGTTTTTAAATTTATAGTGATTTTAACTTACACACTGTCCTGAAGAAGGTGACGACATAAAAATCACCGAAACGCCGCGTCGACAATCTGTTTGTGTGATAAACTTTGTTGTTTCTTAAATAATCCTTTTTAATTTGTATTTTGAACTTGTAAAATGTTATATGAATTGTTTTTAACATATTTTTTATGAACAAATGTATGCAGTTGTGGTGTTGAACAGAGATCAATAAAAAAATTTTTTACACAATTCACATTAGAGTGCTTATAACCTTATTAATTCTAGAGAAAATGATGTGTACTAATGTATATTGAAGTAGTTGTTAATTTGTCGATCCCTCTATAACCTTAATATAGTGGTTGGCTCACCCACAGCACCTTTCTGTAACTCCCCAGAGACAAAAGTCTCTTTCTCTAGACTATATGAAAAGGGAATTTGTATTTTGTTTGTCTAATCCTTTAACCCCTTCCCTTTTCACAAAGGGTTTCTCCTTCATAATTGGAAGAGTTTGGGTCTGCACAGTCTTCTAGGTGGAATCCTAGGTCTCCGAGGAGAATGAAGGTGCTGGAGTTGATGATGAGGAGAGCGATGAGGTCTGTGATGTTCCTGGTGAAGTTGGGGCGAGGTCCTGGTGGTCTGTAGACGGAAGTTCCATGCAGGCTGAAGTTTGCTGTGATGTGTAGTTTGAACCTGAGATGTTCTATGTAGTCAGTGGATGAGTCTGTGGCAGTTGTGCAGTTGATGATGACCTTGAATGTGGCGAAGACTTCTCTTCTGGGCTTGTGCTGCCTGTCGTGCCTCGCAATCTTGTAGCCAGCGTGGATGGCAGTAGCAATGTCTGGTGCTGAGGCTGGATTCAGTCATGATTCTCTTGAGGAATGGAATGTCTGGCACTTGGTCATGCAGCAGGTCCCAGATCTCCGTGGCATGTTTTGTGAGGGAGTGCATGCTGAGGAGCATGTATGAGAGTGCGGGGTGCTGTCTAGGTGTTGTTTTGTATGTGTGAGTGTGCAATGGCGGGGTCTTGTTTGCCGTCATTGTGGGGGTTCGGAGAGGCCGGTGAAGGAGAGTGCGTGAGTATTTGCAAGAAGTGCAGGAGAATGCTCCCTTGGTTCTTCAGCAATACAGCAAGTGATGGCTGTGGTTAAGGGTGAGGAGTGTCCTGGCAGGGTGGTGGAGGGTGGTCGCATGACCAGGGTTCCTAGCGCTGAGCACTTAATGGGGACTGATGGGTTTGCCTTTGGCATGCTAGCGGTGCACCTGCTGTGCTTCTGCGATGTGGCCACCAGTAAGTAGGTCCAGGGAGAGAGGAGGAGAGTACAAGGGTAAGAGCAGCAAAGGGCAGTGGGTGGGCACAGGGCGTGCAGCAGATGAGACGCGTGAGAGTAGGACTGAGGTAGGGAGTGCTGGAGGGAGAGGAAAAGAGCGGGAAAAACAGAGGCCAAGCAGAAAAGGTAGAACAAAAGGGCACAGGCAGTGGGCAAAGGTCATTGACCACAAAAGAAAGAGACACACAAATGAGTCAAAGAAACACAAAACAAAGACAGGAAGCAGAAAAAAAACAAAGGGCTCAAAAGAAAGCAAAACAGAATAAAGCAGTCAGAGAGGCGCAAAACAGAGAACGAGGGACAAAGACAAAGGGCATAGAGCAGCGCATAGAGGCATCAAACAGAGAAAAGTGGCAGAAAAATCAACAGCACAAAACTGAAAAAAGAGGCACAGAACGAAGCAAAAAAAACACAGCAAAATGGCACAAGACAGAGCAAAAAGGGCCCAAAACAAAGAGAAGGCACAAAGAGAGACTGGTATTAAGAGAGAGAAAAAGATTGATCAGTGGCCTTGAAGCTCTGGAGCCATGTCGAAAAGGCCTTGCCTGGTCAGAGGACCAGGCTCAGGTAAGTTCTCGGGGGCTAAAACACTTGCTAAAATGCACTTCTATGGGAAAATGCCTGCTGCTTGTGTCAAGATCATCTGCGGCGTACCCCAAGGATCATCATTCAGCCCGACATTGTTCAACATATACATGGCCCCGCTCGCCCACGTCGCCAGATTGCACATCCTCAACATCGTCTCCTACGCCGACGACACACAGCTGATCCTCTCCCTCACCAAGGACCCCCTCACCACCAAAACCAACCTCCACGAAGAAATGAAGGCCGTAGCCGAATGGATGAAGGACAGCAGTCTGAAGCTGAACTCAGATAAGACGGAGGTCCTCATCCTTGGCTCCACCCCCTCAGCTTGGGACGACTCCTGGTGGCCAACCGCCCTGGGAGCAGCGCCAACACCCACCGACCACGCATGCAACCTGGGTTTCATCCTCGACTCAACACTCTCCATGACCAAGCAAGTCAACGCCGCCGCATCCTCCTGCTTCAAAACCCTCCGCATGCTCCGGAAGATCTACAGGAGGATCCCAACTGACACAAGAAGAATGGTCACCCAGGCCCTCGTCAGCTGCAGGTTGGACTACAGAAATGCCCTCTATGCTGGAGCCCTGGCCAAACTGCTGAAACAACTGCAACGCATACAGAACGCCTCTGCCCGTCTGATCCTCAACATCCCTCGAAACAGCCACATCACACCCCACCTGAGAGACCTGCACTGGCTGCCCGTCAACAAGAGGATCACCTTCAAACTCCTCACCCACACACAAGGCACTACACAATACCGGACCAGTTTACCTCAACAGACGACTCACCTTCTACACCCCGAACCGCCAGCTCTGCTCCGCCGACTACGCCATCACTACCGTCCCCCGCATCCGAAAAACGACCGCCAGCGGCAGATCGTTATCCTACCTAGCCGCCAAGACCTGGAACACACTCCCCATCCTCCTACGGCAGACCCAAGACCTACTTACCTTCAGGAGACTACTCAAGACCTGGCTCTTCGAGTAGTAGCAGCAACCCGGCCACCCCCACCCCCCCAGCGCCTTGAGACCCTCACAGGTATGTGGTGCGCTTTACAAATTTCATGACTGATTGATAGCAACCAGAGTTAGAGTGGAGGTTCTCCCACAATTATGTTTTTACCTAACTAGAATGGATTTATTGATTTGGAATGGCAAACCACGTAGAAGTATGCCAAGGAGCACACCTTGAACAGTCAATGAAAGGCCCGGTTCTCCAACCTGTGTAGGTCCTTTTACGCGCTGTAAAATGCATCCATGCTCTCTTGAGTGACAGCTCTGTGCATCCATTCCAAACAGAGCACGAGGATGTTGGCACGATGTGCTGAGTCAAAGTGCTAGTATTGGGAGGACACAGACGTTAGAGTGACAAGGAGGGAGGCTCCGATTCCGAACGGGCATTAAAGTGGATTAGAGCTGGCATCTTCCCTGGAGTCCAATCATATCGCCACCTCATGTGGTGCCCTGGGAGTGAGTGCTCTGACGCAGCCAGTGACAGACTGCAGTAGTACATAGCAACACAGCGTTCTGGAGCCAAGGAAACTCCCAAACATGGTTTCCTGTATGTTATCGCCAAACACTGTGTCCTGCAAAAACCTTTCAAAACCCGAGACGCGAGCAAGCCTTGGATGGTGACGAAGACACAAGCAGAGTTTTTAAAAGAAACATTAGCATGCATATCCCCTCCATCAAGGACAACTTATCACATATAATATATTACTGTACTGAATAATTTAAAAGCCTATACAAATATTTGAATCATCATTGCTAGGAATGCGACACACCCATGATTCATTGTGCATGAACACGTGTGCATGCCTCACAATTGTTTTTGTTTCGCAACTAATGCAAAATAGATTTCTGAATGTACTGTATTCACCAGGTCTATAAAAGATAATGGTTACATTGTAGAATTGAAAATACGCTTGCTTGTGGGCCGGGAGGTCAGTCATGACACATTTTGAGCTGGCGTTTCATGGGCAATTCCCTGAGCTGGCTCAACACGTGCGTCATTACATTTCCGGGTCACAACTCTTTCTGTCTCACACACGCACTCAGTTTCCGTAATAATAAAACCCCAGTCCAGTTTACTGAACATTATTGGACGTGTGCCGGGGAAAAATACTTTTCGTTCCAATTCCAATAATTTGAGGAAAAAGGTCTCTGCAATATAAATGTGAAAACGTTGCTGTGTTGCCAAACCCAGCAGGTACAGTAATAAACATCCTGCAATGATTTCCTTTAGCAGGGACAGCCTCGTCCAGTTTCTGCTGCCTGACTTTGCGCCCCTCGACAACACCTGACTGCTTCCCCGCAAACCGCGGCCGCCATTTCCAAAGCAGGCGCTTTCAGTAAAAGAAATTCTAAAACTCAGGAAAGGTCAGATTGGGACTCCGACTTTGCGTCCCACGACCTATTACAGTCTTTGTGGCCCGAGTCCATGTCCCCGTCCTAGCCGCCGCAGTTGTTCTGGGCAGGCTTTCAGCTGCTTAATCCAGGTCAGGGAGACGGCTTCCCCCAGTATCCAAAGCAACATTGCTGCATGGCGCGGAGCTGTGTGGCATAACAATCGCATAACAAACCCAGAGCTACGCCGCCCGATAGTAAATGTGATGCTACAGCAGTTGTTTCTGAAGCGCGCACATCCAAGTGTTCACACACCATCTACAAGGCCCAGCTATAAAATGCAGCGAAATATGCTTGGTTAGTGCTGCACCAACTGCAATATTTTAGGAGCTAGTACTGTGGACAAAATGTTAAAAAAAAATGTAAGCAGCTACTGAAGGAACAAGTGTTCGAAATTCACTTCTACGTTTGAAAACGTGAAGAACATACTTTTGTAAATATGTCACAGACAGGAAAAACATATCATGAAAAGGTTCTATCTCTGCTAGGGCCTAATTTGTGTCTCTAAACAAGGGTGCAGATTCTGCTATGGTTGTGTTAGGAAGAGGGCAGACTGAAAGTGCCACATTCGGTTATGACCACACTGCAATGATGGCATTCAATGAATTCAAGCAGCCCTGGCATTATGATTTGTGTTGCTAATCATGAAAACAATTTAGTCTAAGGGTAGCGGCAGATATAAAACCAGAACTTGGACATCTACCTCAGAAACATTGCGGGCTTTACTTAGTGAAGTACATTCAACACAAACTGGGTAAAATGAAAGAGTTTTAGTTGAATGTGTGTGTTTTTGATATTTTCTTTCAGAATTATGACATAATCGCACTACATTACTAGTTTTTGCTCAAACCTTCACAGCTTTTCCACTGGCTTAAATCAACACAATTTGACTGGCATGAAAAAGAAGAGAGAAGTACGACACCGAAGAACACATTTTACGATGGATCATGAGTGGGCAGCAACAAAGGGCCTACCAGCGGCAGGGTGAGGAAGCGTGCTGGTTAGTAAGCTGAAAAAGAGTGTGTAACGAGGTAAGCTACTTATAATAATTTGAAGGTGGTGGATAAATTAAACATTCTATAGCTAGAACTTTCATTTTCAAAGTTTGTGTACTTTAAACTTGGCTTGTATTGGGAAAATAAGTTTTCCTAACGATAACTAAGGTTTAACCTTAGTTTTTTTTTTCATTTGAGAAAAAAATATAATATATATTTTTTTAGGTCGAGCCTGAGTTGGCACGCATGTGCTGCTCTGCAAGACTTATTGTGGTGGAGTATGTAACGAGTATGTAAGAGACGCCATGCCCACATTTTTCATTGGCTTGTGTCATTGCCCTTTATAAAAGCTGGATTGCCAGTTGTTGTTATGGTTGCTAATCCCTCATTGGTTCTGCATTAGGCAGACCCTCCAGCTTTTCGTGATTTCGCGATTTGCAAAATAATCGCGAAATCAGCTGAAGGGCGCGATGACCGCGAAATTGACCTTTTTGGCCGCGAAAAAGGTCTTCGTCAGGCAGCAAAAAAGATGGTGACATCTTATTGGCTGAACGTACCTACGTCACCACATGAGCGCGCACAGCCGTAATAGCCACACAACCAGCCGAATTTCATTACACCAGTGCAGCAGTAAACATAACTATGCCCTTATCCCAGTCCCCTCTCCAATCCTTCATGCCCTCTCTCCCTAAACTGACTGAAACAAACAAAATAAATAAAATGTGTGTCTCATTCCTAATCTTCTCATTTCCAGATCACCCTTTTTGCGAATAAACAATCACCCCACTGTAACTCCAAACATACCCCCGATTTTCCGTGCCCGATACTTGGAAACTGTGATGAAATACATTGCTGAAGCCGCATCCGGCGACATAACCTCCTCATCCATATTTCCCACTGCCTCGAAAAATCATCTGTTCCCGCTGTCACTCAATCCGTTTGTTTTTAATCACATCCTCACCGGCTCATTTCGAACATTGTTAACCCCGTGACTTGCTCTCATCAGCTGCAGCACGTTACTCTCACTGTTCTCGAACTACTGATCCCACAATGCACCCTCCCCTGCCCCGTACCAAAATTAATGCGTGAACCTAAATCTATTACACCCCCCATCCGTGCTCTACCTTTTATCTCCATTGTGAGTGTAGAACCAAACATCCGAATGATGTTAGAAATAATATGTGATAATTCCCACATCTGGAAACCAGCGTCCAGAGGAAAATAGCTCCCTCCGAGGTGTAGTAATCCCAGGTCACCGCCCCCTCCGCCTCTACCCACCCTATTCCCCGCAGCTACAAATTCTGAAATTGTTCCAACATAATATGATCACAGCCCCTCTCCAGTTTCGGTTTCTTGTTTGTCAAGGAGGGAAGTCGCTGTGCGTGTGCTCGACCTTAAACCTCAATGTTTCCCCGCCCCAGTCGTGATGTCATCGGGTCAAAGGGCTGATCATCCTCTGCTTGCCCCATCTTGAGCCCTGGGGAAACCCCACACCAGGCAATAAGAGGTAAACATCACGCTTTGCCAAATCCTCGGTCTGTGTTCCACTGGCACCACACTCATTGAGCCAATCACAGCATCCCACATCAGGAGGCAATTCTTTTTTTGGGCGCTGTTGGGGTTACCAACCGTACAGACCCATTGCATGTAAAGTGTCTGAATCTTTATAACAAAGGACATTTTCATTTTGATACTAGCAACCACACGTCATATATGCTAACAACGCAGCCATGCTTCGTTGTAACTAACTTCACCAGACTGTTCAACAGACTTCAAGCTCAGTGATATATAATAAAATAGGGCAGAGGATTATTATGCCTGCTACAAAGTACGTGAATCAGGTTACAAAGGCACTAGGCTAAAGACCTTCCATTTCTGGTACTTTGCTGCAGTTTCAAGATATTCTTAGAGTTTTGAATTGCTCAAATTGGGGTAATGTCTGATATTTATCGGTTTCCCTAACTTCATTGCTTGATTTTGTTCAGAAGAAAGTGTCACTCATAGTCATTGAAAGTCACTCATATTTACAGGGAATTTATGAAAATGGCACACATAAGCAATCTGAAACCCTGGCAGTTATGTACCCTGCAGCAGCGCTTCTGAACTGCTGGGGATATTTTAAGGCCCTCTTTAGATGATTGGGCTACAGAAAAGAGGATCGTTTTTTAAATGCATTGCCTTGTCTTTGTCCACTCACAAAGTGGCACTTAAATTGCCACACCTAAATCGTTGCATTACTTTTTAGTAAGGCGCTCTAGCAGCAAAGCAAGACTTCCTCTATGGGTCATATTTGTATTCACAATATATTTTCAATGTTAAAAAGGGTGATAGAAATTACAGTTTTTTAAAATAGACGAGTCTAGGAGGCAGTGGTGCCCCGGCAGGGGTGCATACATGGGTGCTAGAACATCCCAGGGAGAAATGGGGCCCCCTCTCACGAGGTGCAAAGTGGAGCTGTGCTTCCGTAGAGCCACAGACACTTTAACCATGCCAGTTGTCAGTGGAATACCCTGTTAAATCAGTTTACATTGATTTAAGGCTGAAAAGGAATGATTACGAAAAAAATAAGGTGACGCAATAATGCCGCTAAATACCCACTTTTGTGCCGCTAAGTTTCAATTTTTGTGCCGCTAAATTTGCAAATCTATGCCGCTATATCCTGGGGGGTCTGATTAGGAAACACCCATGGCGACTGGCCCTTTTATTTCGGATGCGCCACCAGCATATCTTATTTAGTTTGCAACCACTCTTTAGTTAATGTCTTTCTCCTACTACGGGCATGACGTGTTTTCCTCTCCATGCCCTCTTTCACTTTCAAGCAGCCCCGGACTATGGCGGTCGCTTCTTTGAAGTGAAATAGATCTGCATTTAGAAGAGTTTGAGCTATTTCCATTTGAAATGACAATAGCTTAAACTCTCGTAAATGCGAGATCTATTGGATTTCAAATGCTTGTTTATATAGCGTCAGTATCACCTTTTTCAATAATCGCCTGTATAGGCAGTCACAAGGGACTGCCACGAGCACCTGCTTAGCTTCCAGCTATGCAAAACTGTTTGTGGGCTGGTGGGAGGAGCAGGTGGCTAGCAATTTGCTGAGTTTTGAGTAAAGAGTGGTATTATGGACCAGTTCCATAGATGATGTGTTCATCATCTGGTGATGAGAAATCTGCCAGGGAATTTATTGCTGAGTTAAACAAGAATTAGTACAACTGCAGTTTACTAGGCAGACTAGCAAACCCACAATCGAGTTTCTCGATGTTAAGATTTCAGGTCATGATGGCAAACTTGATGTGAGACTATTGCACAAACATACAGCAGGTAACAGTTTATTGTTTGCAAGCAGTGAACACCCTACAAACTTAATTTATAGCATCTTCTACGGGGAACTTCTACGTGATAAGTACAATTGCAGCACAAGCACAGTTTTTGAAAGGGAAAAAGGTAATGAAACACAGATTCAGAGAAAGAGGTTACAGCCAGAATGTTATCAAACAGGATTTTACAATAGTATACCTAGTTCCCAGGACACACCTTCTGCACCCCATTGACAAACACAAGGAGGAGACAGACAACGTGTGTTCATCACCACTTACTATAACTAGGTATTTAACATCAGGAGGATATTTTACAAACACTGGCACATCCTTAAGATGGATGATATATTAGCCAAATATATGCATATAAATCCCAAAATCATATTCAGGAAAAGTCACTCTCTTTAAAGCAATCTCAGTCACAACCATGTCACACAACAAGCAGCTACAAACAAGAAGGAGGCGTATTTTATTGTTATATAAAATGCGAGGCCTGCAGCAACAGCTACAACTGCTCCCAACTCCCGATTCCTAACACATCCAGGAATTACACAATCAGTGAAAAAATACTAACATGTAATAAGCAGTATTGTGTATACGGCCTATTCTGTCCTTGTGGCAAAATGTACATTGGCAGTACCATAGACAATGCCAAGAAGTAAGTCCTTGAGCACATAGGCCATAATGATAAGCAGTATCCGGTAAAACCTCACAGCTGAAATACATGTTCAGAACGAAAAACTCCTTAGGTTTGTAGTAATTGATGCTATTGAACCAGATATCAGGGGTGTCAATAGGGAGAGGAAGTTGCGCATCCTTGGATCCAAATTAATCATTGACTTTAATACTATGATTCCTAGAGGGCTCAAGTCCAGTGTTGGAGAGTGATATTTTTACCACATAATTTACAGCAGAAATGTGCTATCTAAAATAACAAGACATGTGTAAAATGCAGGAACTGTGTCAAGAGTGGCACTATTTATTCAAACAATTTAGACAATAAACGTCATAGACACATCCTTTATCAAAAATAACTATGCAATCTAGCAAGTAACAAGTGTCAAAGACACCTCCCAGATCAGAAACAAAAATGTGCAATCTAGTAAGTCCAAAATCACAGCAATGCAAAGAAAGAGAGGGAGAGAGAGAGAAAGAAACTGAACATCAAAGTACAATGAAGCATTACAACCTCAATCAAAAATGCTAAATAAAACGGTTAACCGGGAGCACCATCCCTGCGACAAAAGGTACACTGAACGAGGTGGTCAATGAACTGGAGAGTAAGCAGTCCATTTGAAATGAGGAACCGTTGCCCACAAGATCTTATTTTGGTAAGTGCTTGGCCGCAGAACATAACATGAGTTTGAACCTTTTATCAAAAACACTTTGAGTCACCTCTCAGAAGCTTTATGGTGGAAGCTCCTAATAAGGATATTGTCCATTTTAAGTCCTGTCTCTATTTTAGTTTCCAAAACTGTGGAAATTCCCAGTTGCCCCCCCACTACTAAACTGTGGACAATGTTAGCACAACTCTGTCTATGGGCTGGCAGGGACAATTATGACTCATGATTCAGATGTGGACAGAATGGGCCTGAGGCACTGTATGGTAAAACTAGACCCTGCTTCACCAGTGAGGAATTAACAGTACATTTGGGCTAATGGCGTGTTTTGAATATGGTCTTTGTTGTTTCCTTTCTTCTGACTTGAATGGGTGTAGTGCTAATTTTAATTACGTATTTTGTCTTATGTCACTCAGGCATCCGCACTGATCAGCACTGAAAGTGGTCAGCCGAACGCACCCTTCTTCACTTTTTGATAAACACTAATTGGTTAAGAATTGGCCTTCAGAAGAATTGTAAGACGTTCGCCCACTTGGGCAGAATTGGCAGCCTGTTCTACTCAATTTTGTTTAAATTTAAATGTTTAAATCTGCTATCACCATGATGTGATAACATGGTTTCTATGTTTATACTTGCATAGTGGCTGCAGTTTGGCAAAAAAAACGGTGGGGGTCATAGCTCCCAAGTTTCAGATTGCTTATGTGTGACATTGCCATGGTTTAAGTGCGTTTATGCGATACATTCCATGATTTGCGTGCACTGTGTGAAAGCTAATGGCGATTAAAACCATGCAATAAATCCCTGTAAAATGAATATCAGAAATTACCCCACTTGGTTCAATATAAAGCCTTAGAAGTAAGTCAATAATAATTAAACTTACTGTGCAGACACACGCAGACAGTCACTGAGTGAGCGTTGCTTCCAGAACGGTCTGCATACACAGCACTGAGACGGTCTGTGACACAGAGTTCATAAGATCATTTCTGATCCGCCCCCTGAGATATGTTGGTGCATTTGGAATGTTGTATCTGCAGGCTACATACATAGTGTGCCCCACATACATCCACCTTAATCCGTATATTACAGTGTTAAAGAACATGAATAGAAAACACCAAGTCAGACAGGTTTGCCGAAGCGAAAACTCTCGTTACATTTAATGTTACAAACATTTAATGTCCTTACTTAGTGGTTTGCAGGAATTGCCAGAGAGTAACCATGAAACCCTGTGACCCATGGAGTCTAAAAACATAAAGATACATTGTACTCTTTGTTTAATTACCATATGATCCGTTTTTTCGTTAATACAACACTTTTGTTGCATTTTGAAGAACTATCCTAGAAGTTCGAGATCCCCGACTCCCCTCCCAGCACCTTCGCACCATTAACCCTGAGCTGAGAGTGTCAGGCATGGGAGCTCCGGCTGTTCTTGCAAATCAGTATTCAGAGAATGGCCCCTCTGACCCCTGTGAAGCTCCACCCCTGAGATCCCAGCCTTGCCGTGGGTTTGCTATATGCCTCTTCGGAAAAGGACTCAATCAGTGGGGCGTGTGCTGCAGAAGGGGCAGGCTTGTGACTGCGTGCTTCTGCAGTCCACCGCCACTGTGTGTATACTCACACCTTTCCTGCACAGAGAACTGTTTTCATTTTGAAGGATTTGCTCATCTCTGACAGGCTGACTCACAAATTCAGTAATGCTCCTGTCATGATACCACAGCCGCTCTGCACAGGAGCCGGATACGAGATACCCCAGCCCTCTTTGAGCACTCGGACACCACACAGCTGTAAATGCTGCTCCGACGGTCGCAGTCACTTTACCTGCTTTACCCTCAGTGCGCAGGTGGTCAATCCGGCGCTAAAAATGCATGATTAATGCATTTTAATGCAGTGATACAGGCCACAACTTTAAAATGTGTTAGTCTAACGTCTAATGCGTGGTACTTGGCAGGGCTGGGGGTGTTGTGTTCCTGTGCATAGTCGATGCTGCGCCAGGCAGGCGTGAATCATACCATGCTCACACATCCTATTGGTACATGAGGCACAAGTGAAAAAACTGCATCATACACTAGCCTTAAACAGACGCATTCAAACACTAGGCTGAAACACATGCGCATAATGGCGCTTTATAATGTGCAAAATGAACATATGTTGTATTTTGTTGAATCTTTCATGTATCAAGAAACTAAGCTGGGTTTGTTTCCCGTACATTACTGAAGCCGGCTTGCGCCTCTTATTTGGGAATGTGGTGCTGGGGAGGCCACTTCATCAGGCACTAGCCTGAAACGTGTGCACGGTTTAGCACGTTAATTGGGTACAGTAAATGTAACTATGAACACATTGAAGAATTCACATTGGTTAATCCAGTACTCAAATACACACATTATTGAGAAGACACAACATATGTATGAAGGAAGAGGTGTGGTTCCGCGGCCAGAGCGACTGACTCCAGAATCTGGGGTTCACGGTTCGATCCCCGGCTCCGACGGCAGATTAGCCCAGCACCATGTGACTCTGGGCAATTGCTTGCTTAATCTTCCTGACGGCCCCCAGCGCCTAGAGACCCTTACGGTGATTGTTCGCGCTTTACAAATGTGGATTATTATTATTATTATTATTGTAATTCGGAGGTGCAATGATATATACTTTTTCACTGTATTGTAGTTTTCATTTTACGGGCTGTTATTTTTCTTAGGGTATTGTTTAAATTGGCATTTATTTTATATGTACTCTACTGAAATGTTGCCCTCCAGTATGGCAGCTTTCAATCATACAGCTGAGTTGTGATATCAGGCACCCTTCAAAATGGCAGTAGAACAGATGTATTGCGATACCAGATGAGATCAGTATGTTTTCACTGTTTATATCACTTTGCACTACATGTAATTGACGTCTTGTTTCACTCGAGACCAAGGCTATGGCCGAATAGAGTGCGTGAGTGCTGAATAGGCCCCCGCATGATAATCTAAACTGCCCCAGGATTCGGCCCACCCGAGGGCTTCGTCAAAAAGATGTGCAGAAGCCAGTGTGTCTTTTTTTTAAATGTTGCTGTAGATCTGCAGGTCCTCGCAGGAATTTGTGGCAAAATTCAGTAAAAAAAGTGCTTTTAACCCCCTGTGGGACACCCCCACCATAAATGAGTGGGGGGGAAATCAAGGTGTTCTTTTTTTTTTAATGGGACTCTGCTTCAACCTGAGTCACAAGATGGCTGCCAACACTTCCTGATTAAAGTGTAGGCAACCAATCAAATTTCGGGTCCACGAGCCCACTCCAAGGAATCGCATCCCCAGATAGCTATATTGTTTTCAACTTAAATATCTCTGAAACTACAGAACGGTTTTACATCAAATCACAAAAAAGCACTCAGCTAGCTTTCTGCCAAATTTGGTGTAATTCCGTTCAGCGGTTTAGGCTGTAGTTGTGTTAAAAAAATTGAAAATCCCTTTTAGACAAAATGCGTTTTTAGGCCCCCCCATTTTTTTCCGACCCCCACTTGACGGATCACCCCAGAACTTTCAACACAGCAGCTGAACCAACAAGCATTTGCAATGCAATAGGTCTCGCATTTGCAAGAGTTTGAGCGATTGGCATTGTAAATTACAATGCCTTTTATTTATGTGTTTTGAAAATCCACAAGGGGTGCGTAGACACACACTTTGTACTTATAGTCGTTGCTTACGAGAATCAAAGCTGGCAGTAACTGCGCCTCTCAACTCCCAGTCTTGTTTGTCGTAAGTAAGGACTATAAAAACAAAGTCCGTGTTTACGCACCACTTGCAGGTTTACAAAAAACATAAAGGCATTTTCATTTACAGTGCCAATAGCTCTAACTCTTGCAGATTGCGAGACCTATTGCATTGCAAATGCTTGTTATTTGATATTGTTGAGGACGTTATGTAGGGCATAATATTTATTTCAACCGATATAGCTACTGTCAAGCACATTCTGGTACCACAGCAACGAAGTTTTAGAGTTGGAAGGGTGTAAAGGGACACTGGGTGCTTGTTGAAGCATGCCAGAGGAGGAAAGTGATTGGATAAGGAATGCCTTAAAGAGGGAGGTTCCAGCTGTTTTCTGTAGTGCAAGAGCGAAGGAATAAAGGCTAATGTGTTATCGTCCAGAGTTCAGATATATTTGTGGCGCTCGTAGTCTCATCCAAGATCCAAACTAAACAAAGACTCTGTGTGAACACATTTATAGAGACACTGACGTTAATTCGCTATATCTGAGGGAATTCACTGATAAAATTAGGCATATGCGCCAACTTCAACATTTGCATCTTCTGCGGCTCAAGGCTTTCTGCGGACAGCATGTGTGAACAGAAGCAAATTATCAGTCACTGACATCTGTGCCAGCTGAGGATACGCACTACTCCATCAGTGCTGAGCTGTGTTTGAACAATGGCTTCTAAATTCTTTGACACACAGGGACATGCCCCGGAAGTAATTGCATCATCTCGTCGAGTGCTGACAGAAGCCAATTTTTAGCGTGCATATTCAGACCCGTTATGCCGGGAAAATGTTAGTAATGGTAACTTATTCAACTAAATGTAGTCAGAACGTTGCAACCTTCTCTTATTATCAACCTCTACTTATAAGCATAATACGAGCTTCTTAAAGGGCCCGTGGCCGCCACAGAAACCTTCTCTAATGCCGTTGGATCAGGGCCTGTGAGGCGCCTTTTCAGTAACGTGCCTAGCTCCACAATTGTCTGGCCAGTGCGCGTGTACCACATCAGTATATTGTTTCATACAATATGTCGCTTATTTAATGGAAATTTCTAGGCGTCCAGGTCAAACCACAGTCTTTATTCTATAGGTTCGAGTCTTACCCTGTAACCAAGTGATTAGTTTTAGTGCCGACAAAAAAGTTTCAGAAACACAGCCCAACCTTGGATTATATCTGGTAACACGAGATCATGAGACAACGAGGGAGTGCGGCAGCGAGGCGAACGCGTGCTGCTGCGCGTAATAGACACCGATGGGACTAGGCGGCGCAAAGGCGGGACATGCGCCCGCCTTTGCCCAATTGCGTGCCTTATTATTATTATTTTTTAAACACGCTAAAGCCAATGGCAGCCGGGCGAAAGCAAAACCACACGAACGAGCGCGTGGTCAGCTTTCAGAACCCCGAACAAGAGGTCTCACGCTGCGCGAACAGTGCTGCGCACTGCAACGTTAGGCGCGAGACCTAAAAAGGGGAAGTTTCATGGAAATTTCATCAAGAGCCGCCAAAGTTACTGGCAAAATAAAAAACGCTTTTCCTTATTGAAACTTTGGTCCTAACTGTAACTACCCATATATATCTCCCCCAGGACCCTGCATCTGTTGCTTTACACCTACCGATATTGATTTACGCTTCTACAGGTCGAAACAATCTGTATTACTGGCATATGAAAAATACTCCTTGGCCAGCAAAGCACTGAAAGAAGCTGTTTTTGCTGAGAACTATAAAAAGGGAGCTTTCACTGCTCACAGACAAGCATGAAGAAAATATAGCCTCCTTTATTCCCTGCTCCTGCCTAGCTCACATTCCAGCTGTTTTAAGGCCCACTGTGGACCGTTCCTACTGTATGCGCCAGTGCTTCATCCGCCATAAAATGTGTATGCGCTTCCACCAGTGGCATAACACAAAATGACGTGCTTCCCCATCCACCTAGTGGGAATCCCATATATATTAGATATTCATACGCCTTAAATTTAATAGGAAACCCCAAAGGGCAGGGGTCTTTGCGGCACACAGGCTGCTCTGGGCCTGCGCTACGCTCCTGCTTCCCATCCATACAGGAGGAAATCAATCTAACAAAACAAAATCTAATTTTTCTCATTTCAAACTGGCTTCAATACATTAAAAACAGGAATACAAGATGGACGGCGTGCGGAGAGGGCTTCTGCAGGCGGCCATTTTCAATCTGAGTGTATTTACCCTCAGCATGTTGGTTGGAGGGGAGTAAGCCAGGAGGAAGGCGACCTGCACCTCGATTCCTGCTGAAAAACAGCCTGCTGGATAATTAGATGGTGAATTCTGCAGAGGAAGCACCAGAGAAAGGCTAGCCGTTTGACCTACAGCCCCGCTGCTGGAGTCCTGTATCCAGCCAAGTAAAATAATACATTATCAATAGTTAATTAAATGCACAAATGATAATGAAATAAGGTATTGATTGGGGCCACTGTAGGACATGAGTGCAAGGCATAGAGTTGTCGAGTAAACCATTAATTATAGGAGAGTAACATAGTTCAGACTCACTGAAATTATAAGCAGCTCCCTAGGAAGGGCAGGGTTGCCAGAAATAAAACCATTTGAAGTAATAGAATATGCATATGTTGAGCTTATAAAAAAACGGCAGCAGCACACTAAATAGAAAGTGTTCAGCCCATATTCTTTTCAAGATCAATCACTATATGCACCTACTAGAAAGCAATAGAGTGCCACCCGGCCTGTGGCAGAGCCAAAAAGAACCACCAAAATCAACCAGTTGGGGCAGATGATTCTCCAGCCCAATTAACCCTTCAGATTTCAATCCAACCTCACCCACTGAAAGAAAAAAAATCCTCATAAGTCCCATCTGCCCTGATAACTGAACATTCAATGCACTCTCAAACCTATGATCACGGCTGTGGGTATTGTTACAGAGAGCGAATAGAAACAGAAAATACTCAAATGCCTCCAGGTTTGAGCCCTATAAAGGCGCACACACACACACATGGGCCACGCTATAATACTGTGCCAAACACAGCAGATACCATCGAACCAGCCTGAAACAGGACAGTGAGATCATGTCGATTAGGGATATAGAGCATAGATCTGAAATGGCGAGATCAACCACAAATTGTCAATGAGATATCACTTTATTTACATTTCTTTTACAGGGATATAAAAAAAATTGGTGTGCTTTCGGCCCTACTAGTCCCATCATGGACAACCCTAACATAGATGATACAGAAAAGAATTCGGTCCTGAATCGCAGAACCAAAAAAGAAGCAGAGTGAAATGGCGGATTTAACAATCCTTGTAATTCTCCTACTTGTATGTGCTTTGGACGAGCCACATTTTAAGGGCCTCACCAAAGAGATAGAGTTTGCTGATCAAGCAAAGAGTAAAATAGTGAAAGCGGCATCCTTTTAAGAGAGCTGGATAACCGAGGGAATAGAAGTTGGCTGGAAGGCTGCAAAAGTGTGGCTGGCAGCAAGCACTCCACCCATTTGCAGGCAGTTGAGGGGCCTTTGCTGAAGGCACTCCAATATATGTTTGGGCTCTATCTCTTAGATAATCTGTACGGTAGCCATAGCACCCACCGCAGGGTTGGGAGCGGTTTCGTCCTCAAACATAATTGAGGCAATATGTCCCTAAAGATAAGATTCAAAATAATGCAGTCAAAACTAAAGACTGACTCAAAAAGCAGTTTGAGATCAGTACATTTGGAAAACTATGAACATTTATAAAAAATATTAAAGTGCGATACAGAAGATAAAACATAGCAATATCGATAAATTAGTCAAAAGACGTAGTAGTCAATTGACATGAAGGCTTTCAGACTTAAATAGACGCAGCAATGAGCAGAATCTTAAAAATAGCCTAGTCCAAAATATGCAGCAAATCGACAGAAACAGGCAGCATCGCTAGCAGAGACCTAAAAAAGACCTGGCTCACCCCCAATTTGAGGGTCTTCTATAGCAATTTGCACCACGGAAAACAATATAAATAGCACTGTCAGCATGGTGTGAGCAAATGATTCACTTTATCAAATCATAGTTCGGCATTATAAAACGTCATAATACCACCATCCTAGCACCCCACCCCTAAATGAGTACTAATTACGCCCCTTCTGACCTAATGTCATTCGGAGGTGTCAGAACAAATATGGTTACATAAACAATTAAAAGACTAATGAATAGACTATAGTGTTCAAGCAGGAAGAATTTTTTTTAGGTATCTAAAGGCTTCCTGCAGAGTTCTTCGAGAACAACATGTTATCACAAAATAAACAATGCGCATTCTGCTCCATGAGGTGCAATGAAAACTAATAATGCACAACGAATATAAAACAACAGCTTTGTTATTTCAAGATGGAGTTGAGGCCTACGCGTGGCCTGGTTTTGCATAGGTCAGAAAAACAGGTTCAATACAAGCTCAGTATTCTCATTTCAATTGCAAATGACTCCTAATAATAAGCACATATGATTCTAATCAGGAAATAACTTCCACACATGCCTGAAATTCTTTAATTGGATTGGTTTCTGAACAAGGAGGCAATTCATACTTCTAAGGGCGTGATATATGAATGACTTTTCCTCATCCAAGTGTGACGCAACTGTCAGCAATTTGCAGAATTTGGATCTGGCCTAGAATATGCACACAAGTTCCAAGTAAAATGTCTTGCTGTACTTTACTATCAGAGACACAATTTGTAATATTACATGAAACTCTTTGCGGCCATAAACTGTAACCACGTTCACTATCTGTAATACACACCATATTCGCTTTGAAAAAAACAAAAAAAAGGATGATGCCACTGCTTGTATACCCCATTACTTTTTTTTTTTTTATCTCCCCCAATAACCAGTGCTGGTATTGAAAAAACATACGGTATAAAAGGGGGTGGTGATGGACGGAGCATCTGATCAATCAAACACTCACACCCAGTCAAAAGATCTGGGTTTAATCCATCACCGTTCTTTAGCCCACTCTGCCACCACAGTTCAGACATGGCTATATGCAAATCAGTCTGACCCTGTACCTCATGGGAACAGTCCAGCCCGAACTGCCAAGCCATGTCTTCCCTGGACCGGAAACACGCTTCCGAGGACCGGTTTCTGGCATTCCAGCCGTCTTCAGCCCGGCTTGCTTGAATCCAGTATCAAAGTGAGCAAGGGACTCACGTCTGAGCATACCCTGCCACACTTATGGCGGCCAAAAGCGGTACAAAAGGGGGTGGTGATGGACGGAGCATCTGAATCAATCAAACACTCACACCCAGTCAAAAGATCTGGGTTTAATCCATCACCGTTCTTTAGCCCACTCTGCCACCCCAGTTCAGACATGGCTATATGCAAATCAGTCTGACCCTGTGCCTCATGGGAACAGTCCAGCCCGAACTGCCAAGCCATGTCTTCCCTGGACCGGAAACAAGCTTCCAAGGACTGGTTTCTGGCATTCCAGCCGTCTTCAGCCCGGCTTGCTTGAATCCAGTGGCAAAGTGAGCAAGGGACTCACGTCTGAGCATACCCTGCCACACTTAAGGCGGCCAAAAGCGGTACAAAAGGGGGTGGTGATGGACGGAGCATCTGAATCAATCAAACACTCACACCCAGTCAAAAGATCTGGGTTTAATCCATCACCGTTCTTTAGCCCACTCTGCCACCCCAGTTCAGACATGGCTATATGCAAATCAGTCTGACCCTGTGCCTCATGGGAACAGTCCAGCCCGAACTGCCAAGCCATGTCTTCCCTGGACCGGAAACAAGCTTCCGAGGACCGGTTTCTGGCATTCCAGCTGTCTTCAGCCCGCCTTGCTTGAATCCAGTGGCAAAGTGAGCAAGGGACTCACGTCTGAGCATACCCTGCCACACTTACACTTAAAAAACATACTCTTGAAATCCAAAAGTTGGGAGTCAAAGTCATGTTGTGGCATTGGAAAGTGGGTGGAGTAAATAGGTGCAGAGTCATAAAAAGGGCAGTCTAACAGTTTACTTACATTTATTTTTTTTAACTCTGACAAAGAAATTGGCAACAAGGACAAGCGTGACAATTCTTAATTAATTACTTAATCGATCACAAAGTGGCTGCATTTTAAAATATCTCACCTGCTGCCATGATCTTTCTGTGCCCAGTAACTTTCAGTGGATATTAATAACAGTAATATAACTTGGTTAACGACTTGCTAAAGACATCGTTGCTAACTCTTTACATTAGGAAAGAGGGCTAATGTGCCTGCTTCAAACCCCATCATGTAACATGAAGAGCACAGATATGTATTTTATGTAGATATGTATATGGGTTACTGCTTTTGAAACATAGATCCTTTTGTTACTTGCAGTTCATAAGTTTCAACCCTTCTAATATAGCACAGTGAGCTAGGAACGAGCTCAAGCAGCTGAATACCAACATGCATGTGTAAAACCTTATTGTTTATTTCCTCAATCCTTCATTTGCCCAGGGTTGATAAAAAAGGGTTAGTTTGGGTAATAATAAAGTCGCATTAGTACACACAACCCCAACCACTGCATTTCATTTAAATCTGGACTTTGTGTTTCTCCTGACCATGTCCTCTTAATGCCTGTCAGTAAGGATGATATGTATCTCCTTCACCTTGTAGCCCTCTTGGTCTTGTGTAAAAAATCATTCACATTGATTTACACACTTGTATGATTTATTATCTTTCTATAATGTGTGCGTGTAATAATGTAAAGCACTCTGACACCCTACATTGGAATGATTAGCTCTATGAAAAGAAATTAATAAGTGCTACTTAAATCGTTATTTATGTAATTACTCATATAGACAGATGCATCCGACATTCCTACAATGCATGGATCTCTCTTACATACTCTCTTAAACCACAAAATCCCGCCTCCAAATAGATTCTCAGAATTTCTTGTGGAGTACAGTGGCGGCTCGCATAGGGTGTGCTGGGGGCGGTGGGGCGGGGCGGGGAGGGGAGGGGCAGGGTGGAGAGTCAGTAAACTTGGACATACAACAGAACGGAGGAAAGTAATTATTACGTTCCTGCGTTGCGTCGTATGTCTAAGTTTACTACCCACCACCCTGCCCCTCCCCCGACTCACCACCCCGCAGCACGCCTTATGTGAGCCGCCACTGGTGGAGTGACAACAAGCTGTGTGCTTTGTATCCCTCCAATCCACCTCACTGACATCTAGGTGTTAGGTTCCAGACAGCCCCCCAGCCAGGATGATTCTCTACTAAAGGAGTGGTGATGGCCTTTTGAATGAGAGCTTTGTTTTGGGTTCAGTTGTCAAAATAATTTCCTGCACTGTCAATGAGTCCCCTTAAGTAGGAAAGCGGGTCCCACTGCTCGCTGTGCATTGGGATTGAAGCTGTACTTCACTGAAGAGGCCCAATGAGACCTGAACATGCTTGGGTAGCTAACCTGCACCAAGGGGCGAGGGCTAGCAGTCTTAACTGGGCTAAGTCTTTTAGGGAGGAGCGAACCTCGATTCGCGTATGGGTGGTCCTTGTCTACAGTGGCAGAGTGAGCAATACAACTACGGACTGAAATGTGGCTCTCAGGTAATAATCAGTGGCTGAGATTAATTCAAGAATTATAGTAGCTATCACTTTTTATTTTTCTCAAGGTGTCTGAATGGGCCGGAACATATTCTATTCATGTATAGCTTACATTCCATATAATGAACATAAAGGTACAAGGCAGATAATGTTTTCCAAGGTACTTAAAAAAACAAGTTAAGTGGCGATAAAACCGAACAGTTACCTCCACTCCGGTGTACAGTACAATAACTCCAAGAAACCTAGTGAAAAATGAAAACAACTTGAGCCATCATAAGAATGACATTTTGCGTTTTCCTGCTTGGAAGGAAGTATTTCCGCAGTATTGTGGTTCGGATGGAGCAGGCACTTCTAGCTGTCATATGCTTTTCTGTTCTCACTGCTTTATAAAGAACGACAGCTGTGAATAACGCAGGCGTAAATGCATCCCCTATTCCCCTCACTCCTCGCCCCACGCAGACTGCAACAGCACAGCCTGGATCCGGGGGCCAGCAGACTAAAATGGCTGCCCCGAGGACAAACGAGCACTGTGTAAACAATAACCACGTTTTACTTCCGGGCTTCAGTCCTGTAACACTGTAGTGTGTGTGTAATACAAGACTGCACGCTAAAGGGTCATGTCCCCTCTGGTTCATAAATACCCTATACACGTTGGCGTTATTTAATGGATTCTCTTGGGCACCTCTCCAGATGTTTGCCAATACTAGGATGCATCACAGAGTGCAAAGTACTGGCTTTGGTATCACATGGCGTGTCGTGTACCAGGCTGCAGGGGGAGGGAACGTCAAACCATACCTTCGTTTTATGGGAGTTACTGGTGTAGATCGGCTGATTTTGTTTTTGAAGGTGTGAATGAACTTCTACCTTTTGTTCGACCAGAAGCTGGGTCCCGCATTTTACCATTCCCACATTTTATCATTCAAACTGAATGGAAGGATTAGTACCGTGCTTAAGTCACTGGCTTCCAGGTTCAAAGAAAAGATGGTTTGGTTGTTTTCTCCAAAGCAAAGTTGGTGCTAGGGAAATTAGTGACTTTACACCCTACACAAAGCAACGGCAGGATGGATGGAACAGAGCGACATTGACGCTTCACTACGGGTTCATCTCAAGAGCACATTACTGTGGTGCAATGGCATAGGCAACGGATTCCTGGCACGTTTCACCATCACAAACCTTCCTGAGTCTATCCTCGCGGCAAGGCACAAGGTGACGGGTGGCAAAGGCTCTTTTTCATGTTAGACCACCTCTGTTTTGCAGTATGATTTTTTAGATATATTGTAGCATCTGGACAGTCTACTCTAGGATATTTTGGGACTGGGTTCAGTCTAATGAGTTAGTGCAGTCACTGCTGACTGCACAAATGACAGGAACAGATCACTGGGTCACATGCAAGTGCTTCTTTCTTTCCTAAAACAGCTCACTAGGTTACTGGTAGGACAGATGGGGGCCAGTTATCACTGCTGGCCACGCTCAGCAGGTGGGTGGGGTGTGTTGTTTATGTTGCCTGAATATTCAGGCACATAGTGATAGCGTTTCATGCTGCTCCCAAGGGGAGCTCCTGGTTTTAATCATCTAACTAGAGAAGGACACTACCTTTGTAGACAGGGTGGCAGAACAATATTGGACTTTCAATGACCATGTTTTATAATAAAAGTAGAGGCTGAGGACAGGCAATCTTTCCCCTGATATCCAAACATACATTTGGGAAACCTCATTGCATATATTTCCCAGCAAATTGTTTAATGTGGAGAGAATTTCAGGTCCAGCCTTGTGCATCTACAGGCGTTCAAAAAGGGTTTCACTCTTTTAATGACCGCAGAAAAGAGTTCTGGGAAGGAGAGTGAACAGGAGATCCATGTTTTAATCCGGACGTATATTACTCGTTATAGCACAGAGCAAACAAGCTCTGAAAAAAACAAGCTCTGAAAAGCCAAAAGCTTGGTTTTGTAGAAACCTGATAAAGTGCAATGTGCGAGTGAGCTAGAATGAAGCATTTTTGTTCTACGCATTTTATTTTAACAAAATGTCTGCTTACATTTGAAGAAGGGACAGAAAAGTAACAATGGGAAAAGCGTGGGAATAACATTTGTGCAGATCGCTGCTTATATTGTTGTTACTGTTGCTTGGAATGGAGTCTACAAGAGAGAGTATGTTGAGGATAGTGCAATATTTGAAACTAATATGAAGGGTAGTAAGAAATGTACTGCATGTGTGGAGCCCACTATTTAAACAATCATTGGCAAAGCCAACACGTCTCACCAGGGTAAAGTTAACTCGCGTGTCACAGTTTTTATTACATATCAAATAGTTTATTCATTCATTCATTTATTATTTATTTATTTATTTTGAAGCTTGTAAAGCGCGCGGCTACCCCTGACGGGGGTGTCCCGGCGCTGCAGACTGCAGGCTAGAGATATAAGGGAGGCACTTAGAGGCTAGTGAACAGCCAGGTTTTCAATTTACTACGGAACACTGATTCAGAGGAGATAAACCTAAGATCCAATGGGAGGCTGTTCCAAAGCTTAGCAGTCATTACGCCAAATGCTCTGCCACCCATTCTGGATCGGCGAAAGCTTGGGGTAACCAGAAGGCGCAAATTGTTCGACCCCAGAGATCTGATAGACTGGGACAATTTAAGCCTATTTCTTAGATATCCCGGGCCCAGCCCGTTGAGGGCCCTAAAGGCAAAAATCAGAGCCTTGAACTGGATGCGACGGGCAATAGGAAGCCAATGTAGCTTCCTTAGATAAGATGCGACCGAGTGGCGATAGGGAATATTGCGACCGAGTGGCGATAGGGAATATTGCCAATCAGTCTAGCCGCCGCATTTTGTACAATCTGCAGGCGTTCAATTTGGTACAAGGGGGCGCCTACATAGAGACTGTTGGCGTAATCTAAGTGTGAGGTGATCAGGGCATGTATGATGGTTCTGCGGGAATCCAGCGGGAGGTAATCATGCGCAGTTTGTCGAAACAAGCTGCCGTGACCTTATTAATTTGCGATTTGCAGGAAAGTGCATTGTCAAATTGAAAGCCCAAATTTCGGACTGTTTGGACTGGGAGAGGATCAAGCTCAGTCGGCCACCACTAAATGGTAGGCAGAGGGGTTTTCTGATTAAAAAATAAGACCTCCGTCTTATCCGTGTTAAGCTTAAGATAATTAACGGTCATCCAGGAGCAGATATTGCTGAGACAATGGCGAAAATTAATGAAATTAATGTCAGAGTGATCTCTAAATGAAAACACAAGCTGAGTATCATCAGCATAGGAGATCACTCTGACCCCCCAGGATTCCACCACTTTCGCCAATGGTGCAAGATAAACGTTAAAAAACAGAGGGCTCAGGGCAGAGCCCTGTGGCACACCACAAAGTAGGGGTTTACCTTCTGATTCAAAAGGTCGGAGAAAGACCTTCTGAGTCCGGCCTTTAAGAAAGGATCTGATCCAGGTCAATACAGAGCCTCCAATTCCAATCTGGCCCCAGACGATCCAACAATATCTCATGAGATATCGTGTCGAAAGCGGCGGATAGGTGGAGGAGGACCAACATGGACTCCTCGCCCCTATCCACACACTCACGGATCGTCTCCGACACCTCAAGAAGAGCGGTCTCGGTGCTAAAACCAGCTCTAAAACCAGACTGCGAATCATGCAGAAGTTGATTAGCTTCTAAGTATTCTGCCAATTGTTTCTGGACAGCCTTTTCCAGGATTTTAGCTGGTTTAGGAAGGAGAGAAATCGGACGATAATTACTAAATTGCGAAGGGTCAGCGTCCGCTTTCTTCATAATTGGGACTAGCATGACCTGTTTCCAAGCAGTCGGGAATTGGCCAATGCGTAACGAGGTGTTCCAAATAGTAAGGAGTGGGCTAATCAGTGAAGGAGCAAGATTGCCCATCACCTTAGCAGGGACGGGATCTAGAGGAGACCCAGATTTGCACTGGGCAAACAATCTAGAAGCAGTCTCAGTAGTAAGCTCTTTGAAGGAAGTAAATGACCCTTTCTGTAAGTCAAGGTCATTAGGAGTGGGGGAAGCCCTAACAGGAGTAAATGAAGAAGATATTTTAGTAATTTTTTCCTGAAAGTAATCAGAGAGGCCATTACATAAGACCGGACTGGGTGTACTCTGAGCCACCATGGCTGGGGGATTAACAAAATCCTTTACGATATTGAAGAGGGTTTTAGCTGAGTTATCTGCATTCTTGATTTGTTGGGCAAAGAAATCCCTCATAGTGGACCGTTTTAATTTTGAATTTTTTTTTAGCTGTCTTATAAATAATTTTTGACTCAGAATCATATGTTAGCCGCCATTTGCGTTCCAACTTTTTACAACGGCTCTTTTCCTCGCGTAAAGCCGGGGAGAACCAAGGTGCAGATGGCCGAGATCTAGCGGAGGCAATAGGTTGTAATCGGGCAATAGCATCAATGGCAAGCAGAAGGGAGGAATTAAATTTAGCCACTTCTTTATTAAGGTCAATCGATGAAGATTCTAACTGATAGGAAAAGATGGAGTCCAAGGCAGCACATGTTGCTTTATGCCATTTTCTCCCACACTCCCTGCCAAGTGCTGAGGAGCTAGGTACTAGAGGTAGAGTTAGATCAAACGGGAGGAGGTAATGATCTGACCATGTGAGGGGAAGTGAGGGATGAATTATAATCCCAGGATGATTTGTAAATATCAAATCAAGGGTATGGCCCGCTATGTGGGTAGGGCCCTGAACTAGTTGAATCAAGTTCAAGCCCTGCAAGGTCTCTAACAAATGGGTAGCTTGTGTGCATAAGGAGTTTTCAACATGGAGATTAAAGTCACCTAGCACAATGAAGTGCGTGTGTCTGAGGGAGAGATCCGCTATCATATGTTCAGACAGGTTTGCATTTTTGTAAGGGTATGTTTGGTAAATGGTTAGGCTACATTTTGTCTGTTGTCCAGGAGTCCTAAAAAGAAAAAACTATAATAAAGCAACTTCTTGGGCTACAACATCATGGAAGCTGGGAGTGGGGACTCTTGTGGAACAGAGTGCATCAGCAGAGGTTAAAACATTAGCAGCTTTACCCTCAAAGAAGAGCGCTCTAAATAGGAGTCAGAAGCAACTGCACCCACCTGCAGCACAAACACATGGCATTTACTCGACTCAGTAAGACATGTAATGGTTCAGTTGTGGGTACAACCACTGCACATACAGGTAAATGAAATGTGTGAGGATTGCACATAGCTTCTGAGAAAGGATCAGGCAGCTGGACACTCGTCTCGGGGCCTTATTTACATTTTTTATGTATTTTGCTGTGCTCTGAATGGAGAACAGCACAACTAATACGAATCCAACCTCTTGTACAACGAGAACATCTGTCTGTGATCAATTGTAAACCCTTGAACCTAGCATCCTTTAAGACCTAACACTGCAATTCTCGAGTCCAAAGAAAAGCCCGGTTTGAGTCTACCACTGAATCCACAGATTTCCTAAACAGCCGCAGTTCTCACATCACTTTCAGATCAGACTATGTTTTTTAGGTCGAGACTAGCGTAGGCTGCGCGCATGCGCAGTCTCGCTTCGAGACTTCATGTCTCAGAGTAGCGAGGGTAAACCCCGCCCCTCTTCTCCATTGGCTGGCCTCCTAAACGGCGGTCAGCCATTGGAGAAGAGGTCTCTGTGACATCATTGTCTCGCTGTAAGCCCGTCCTTTTCGGATTGAGGGGCGTGTTTTTTTCGTTTCTTTCTCTAAAGAAAAACACGCCCCCCAGTCTGAAAAGGACGGGGCTTACTGCTCCTTATCTTCTTTATGGGGCCATCTGTTTCGCCCCATAAAGAAGATAAGGAACCTTTGCCCAAGCAGCACAGAGGGCGTGGCAAAGGTTCTGGGTGAGAACACGGAAGATTGTAAACTGCCCCTTGTTTTACTCGTGGAGCATTTACAGGGTCCAGATGGTGGTTAAGGTGAGATTTCCGGAGAGTTGCGGACTGTCCCCTTCGCCTGCCCCCATTCCCGCCCCATACGGTATGCGATGTGATCTAGAGGTTTAAGGTGAGATTTCAGGAGAGTTGCGGACTGTCCCCTTCGCCCGCTCCATACGGTATGCGATGTGATCTAGAGGTTTAAGGTGAGATTTCAGGAGAGTTGCGGACTGTCCCCTTCGCCCGCCCCCATTACCGCCCCATACGGTATGCGATGTGATCTAGAGGTTGCAGTTCGCACCATTCTTTTGCCCATGGCACAGTGTCTAGCACGGGAATATCACCAGACATCTGCAGCCGCTGTCCTCCGTCACCCCTCAGAACTCTGGGAGCGAAGCTGCCAGTGGAGTGGAGCCACTGCAGTTCACAGACAGAGCTGCAGCTGCTCTCGTCTTTTACGCATGTGCATCATAGATGGGCTCCAGGGAGTTCTCAGCAGATCTTCAGCGTGCTTCATTCACCCTGTCATTGAATCACAGAAAGAATAAGTTGAAAGAACGTTCTCAGCGAGAGCTCCTTTGCACATCCGCACACGCTACACACAGGAGAGCAGAGATCTGCCCCCCTGTTCCCTCGTTGTGCGTGCTTTTCTGCCCCCGTTCCCTCGTTGTGCTTGCATTTCTGCCCCCGTTCCCTCATTGTGAGTGCTTTTCTTCCCCCCTGTTCCCTCGTTCTGCTTGCTTTTCTGCCCCCCCCGGTTTCCTCGTTGTGCTTGATTTTCTGCCCCCCCTCTTCCCTCGTTGTGCGTGCTTTTCTGCCCCCCTGTTCCCTCGTTGTGCTTGCTTTTCTGACCCCCCGTTCCCTCATTGTGCATGCTTTTCTGCCCCCCGTTCCCTCATTGTGCATGCTTTTCTGCCCCCCCTGTTCCCTCATTGTGCGTGCTTTTCTGCCCCCCGTTCCCTCGTTGTGCTTGCTTTTCTGCCCCCCCCCCGTTCCCTCGTTGTGCTTGCTTTTCTGCCCCCCCCCCTGTTCCCCCGTTGTGGGTGCTTTTCTGCCCCCCCCCTGTTCCCTGTTTGTGAACGTTTTGTCTGGCCTTTGTTCCCTGTGTGTGGCTCTGTGTGTGTGTGTGTGTGTGTGTGTGTTTGTGTGTCCCTGTGTGTGTGTAGGGCTCTATGTGTGTGTGTAGGGCTCTATGTGTGTGTGTGGGGCTCTATGTGTGTGTGTGGGGCTCTATGTGTGTGTGTGTGTGGGGCTCTATGTGTGTGGGGCTCTATGTGTGTGTGTGGGGGGCTCTATGTGTGTGTGTGTGGGGCTCTGTGTGTGTGTGTGTGTGTGTGTGTGTGTGGCTCTGTGTGTGTGGCTCTGTGTGTGTGTGTGGCTCTGTGTGTGTGTGTGTGTGTCTGTGTGTGTGTCTGTGTGTGTGTGTGGCTGTGTGTGTGTGGCTGTGTGTGTGTGGCTGTGTGTGTGTGGCTGTGTGGCTGTGTGTGTGGCTGTGTGTGTGTGTGTGTGGCTGTGTGTGTGGCTGTGTGTGGCTGTGTGTGTGGCTGTGTGTGTGTGTGGCTGTGTGTGTGTGTGTGTGGCTGTGTGTGTGTGTGTGGCTGTGTGTGTGTGTGTGGCTGTGTGTGTGTGTGGCTGTGTGTGTGTGTGGCTGTGTGTGTGTGTGGCTGTGTGTGTGTGTGTGGCTCTGTGTGTGGCTCTGTGTGTGTGTGGCTCTGTGTGTGTGTGTGGCTCTGTGTGTGTGTGTGGCTCTGTGTGTGTGTGTGGCTCTGTGTGTGTGTGTGTGGCTCTGTGTGTGGCTGTGTGTGTGTGTGGCTCTGTGTGTGTGTGTGTGGCTCGGTGTGTGTGTGTGTGGCTCAGTGTGTGTGTGTGTGGCTCAGTGTGTGTGTGTGTGGCTCTGTGTGTGTGGCTCTGTGTGTGTGGCTCTGTGTGTGTGGCTCTGTGTGTGTGGCTCTGTGTGTGTGGCTCTGTGTGTGTGGCTCTGTGTGTGTGGCTCTGTGTGTGTGGCTCTGTGTGTGTGGCTCTGTGTGTGTGGCTCTGTGTGTGTGGCTCTGTGTGTGTGGCGCTGTGTGTGTGGCGCTGTGTGTGTGGCGCTGTGTGTGTGGCTCTGTGTGTGTGGCTCTGTGTGTGTGGCTCTGTGTGTGTGGCTCTGTGTGTGGCTCTGTGTGTGGCTCTGTGTGTGTGGCTCTGTGTGTGGCTCTGTGTGTGGCTCTGTGTGTGGCTCTGTGTGTGGCTCTGTGTGTGGCTCTGTGTGTGGCTCTGTGTGTGGCTCTGTGTGTGGCTCTGTGTGTGCGTGTGGCTGTGTGTGTGTGTGTGGCTCTGTGTGTGTGTGTGGCTCTGTGTGTGTGTGTGGCTCTGTGTGTGTGTGTGTGGCTCTGTGTGTGTGTGTGTGTGGCTCTGTGTGTGTGGCTCTGTGTGTGTGGCTCTGTGTGTGTGGCTCTGTGTGTGTGTGTGTGTGCAAATGCAATAGGTCTCGCATTTGCGAGAGATTAAGCTATTGACATTGTAAATGACAATGCCATTTATTTATCTGCTTTCAAAACCAACACAAATAAAAATGTTGTCATTTACAATGCCAATAGCTCTAACTTTGGCAAAGGCGAGACCGTTGCATTGTAAATGCTTGTTTATTTCTACTGTGGACTTGTTTACAGCAACAGGCGTGGGTGTCATTGGCGTCTCACTAGGTCATCATTACAACATGTGTCTTTTAAAAATGAACATGCATCAGTTGTATCTATATTGAATATACCTGTTCCTAGCAGTTCAGCATCTTACTGACTTTGTTTGCTTTACGGATTAGATTAGTAAATGTTTTTAACAGACTCCATGTCAGTTTTTAGGGAACAACGTCTACCACCGGTAGTTCCTCGTTGTTTTCGTCCTCAGATTGTGAGATGCTGCACAAAAACCTTTAAGAGGTAGATCTGAGGCACACTGCACTGTATTCTGCACCTGTGGGCTCGGTATAAAATGGCAACCCCCTTGAATCTTCACTGCAGCAATGAAAGTGACGGAGGGCAGATGAGGATCTATGAGCCAACTTAGGTTTCCAATTCAGGACTTTTGATCGTCGAAGACTGGCAGAAGGTGCAGCAGTGCAAACTAGAAGTGGGAGCCGAGGCACTGCTTGAGAGACAGGTTGGGATATCTTAAGATTAACTTTGGGTCTGAAAGGAACAGCTGAGGGTCTGTCAGTCCTGGCTTAGAAAAAAGGTTAGGGGCAACTACGAGCAAGCATGCTGGATGGATTTAGTGGCCCACTTGCGCATTTGCTTCTTTTGAGGTGCGAGTGGGTGCACTTTGGCTCTGCTTGAGAGTTGGGTCTGAAAAGGCTGCCAATAGCTCTCTAGCAAAGCCTGGTACACTCTTACCTTGAATGGCAGCAACCCAATAAAAGGGGTAGTTGAACAGTGATTGGTAATCTGGCAAGCTCTATTCTGTCAGAGGGGGTGATGTGTGAATCTTCTACTAAGGCATGCTGGAAACATCCAGTTCAGAGATGTGTGGAGACTACACAATAAAGCCCCCTAGTGCATACAAACCAGCAATGAATACTTCGTATACAACGTACTGAGGGGCCTACCCACACTATACAAAACACCAACTACTGCTATTTTAACAGTTACAAGCAGAGGCATAAAAAGGAGAACACCAACGAGTGTCTAGAATTGTCAAACTGCCTTTCTTAACCAGGTGAGCCATAAGCACTGCGCAGTAGTTTGGGTGTAAGATGCAAGTAAACTGCAATGTTGAAATAATCACTTTAGAACTCCCATACCAAGAACATTAATGATTCTGTGTCTCCTTGAACATGTAAGGCTTGCTACTCCACTTGCACCACCCACCCGTTTCCCTCGACTTTCCTTTGCCCCACCTTCCATAAAGGCAACATTTTATTTAATTCAGTTAGGTGAAGGTTTTATATCAATGTCCAGAATGACTTCACAGTAACAAAACATAGATCTGCAGTACCCAACAGGACGTGCAGATTACCAATTGCTATCAACCCAAAGTTATAAATGGAGTAGCGTTGCACAGAAAAAGCAAGATACCTTTCTCAGTAAATTTATGTGACCGGAAAAATAGTGGTCTTCTCACACATTCTCAGCCCAACACCCGCCTCGTGGTCAATTAAAACGACCAATCGCTTCAGTAACTAATTTTCAGTTGTGCTTAAAATATTAAACAAAAATACGTTGAATAAAACAGCAAGTTAAGACCTGCTTTCCAGTGCAACTTTTTGGATATTTATAAACTGTGCCCAACAAAAGGGATACTAACTGATGCTGTACCTTTGAAGGTCTCTGTATTTAGTTTGTTTTGGTTTTGTAATCTAAAGAACTGATGGTATCACTTTATGTGGAAGGAAATCAAGGCTCTTCAACCGGATTATTGTTCCTCATCCAAAGTACGAGCTTGGAGCTTGTAAAGCAAAGGCAGATGGTGGTCATGGAAACAAGTGAGCTGCATAAAGCTTGCTCGCTCCCGAGGTCACCTAACCAAGCCAAGAATAGCTTTGTCCAGGCCAATAGTCCGTGGGTTAGTAGGTTAACAGACATAATAAGTGCCGAATCAGAAGACATGTGTCAGGGAGAGGATAACCTCCAAGACTGTCTGATTTGAGGGTATTGAACCGTAGGTTGAAGGAGAAAGCAGGATCTTGCAAATTGCTGCTCCTTGAAAAGATCTGCAGTACCCAACAGGAAGTGCAGAATACCAATTGCTATCAACCCAAAGTTATAAATGGAGTAGCGTTGCACAGAAAAAGCAAGATACCTTTCTCAGTAAATTTATGTGACCCAAAAAAGGGTACCTTCCTAGTTAAAAGACATAACTCACCAGTTGCATTCCTCCAAGGAGGCACACTAAACACAGTGGAGAAGACACTTCTTCAGTAGTACACTTTTGCACACAAGTAAAGTTCCTTAGTGCAAATCTGTGAAGCGGTGCATGGATTATCAGAATGATAATCGAACAATGCTCTACACCAATCAGACAGAGTCTCTTCAGGAATTGCAAAAAGGGTTACTCTGCACAGCTCAATCTTTTGGATTAGGATTTCTGTTCTTTCCCAGTTTTGGAAATCTTCACAATGCAGTCAATGATTTTTAACTTCTCACATAGAGTGGTTTCTGCCAACAATGTGATCTTTCTTTTCCACATGTGCAACATTCAAGAGCCAGCTAAATGGCTGATCCTCATTTCAAATGGCCCAAGGGAAGAAGAGATCTTCCCTGCAGATTTGCGTTCCACAGTTGCTGTATCCTGTTGTACCAATTATCAGTGCAACTGTTCCAGGGTTGGACAGTTTGTGATTTAGTTTTCTAAGAACATGTGGCCTGGTTCTGCCTTTGGGTAAGATTAAGAGTATTCCATAGCCCCAAGGTTTGGACTATAAGGCTCCTGCCCCTGTACCTTTGCCATCTGAATATTGGATGGTGGATTGTGTGCATCTTACTCAATTAGTGGGTCTTGGGTGGGTATCCTGGATCCCTGCCCCAGTAGACCCTTTGCATAGGGCAGAAGAATATAACCCTAGGCCCAACCATAGTAAAAAGGGTACTTTCAAGACTAGCTTTACGTATTTGTACTAAGCCTTTTTCCTCGGATACTGCACTTGTATTAACACTTACTTGGTGGTTGTATTATAGAAGAGGAAGGATATTTCAGGGCACTGAAACTGGATTCGATTAAGCACTGTATGTATTTGGGAGGTGGAGTGGAGGGCTCAGGGAAAAAAGGTTAGTTCTGAAGTTTGCCACCCTTCCAAATCCATTTCCATTTTTATGGCATCACGCAGGCCTGCTGGCAGTTTATCATGGGCCCTTATTCAAAGTCCCAATTGTTTTGTTTAAGCACTTCCAAAGCATCTCACTATTCAACACTGTCCTAAACACCTTCATTTACACCAATGGGTGCATCCTTCGGTCAAACAGTAAACACTGCCCCAGAACCCCCATATCCCTGCTCCAGATGTAGGATATTATTTCTCCTGACTCTCCCAAAAGAACATTCTTGCCCTACCAAAAGAGCAACGACACCCAAATAGCCCGTAAACATGACTTCCTCCAAACTTCCTCCAAACAGACCCCCTCCCAATCACTCACACCCCCCATCCCCAGGCACCTGTGGCAAATGTCACCTGTGCAGAGAATAGGAGCGATGTTCTCTGGACTCTAATGTCCAACATTTAATCTTACGCCCAGTGACTTTTGCCTTCCACCAATAAATTCTTATGTTATGCATTTAATGCCACCCTTACAGTATTTCTGTTCTAGAGCAATATAAAAGAATACTGTGTGTGATGACACAGCCCTCAGGAACAAATGCAGCAGGTTTTTGGATAAGAGCGGAACGTGGCAAACAGAGTTGGTTGTAGTAGCAATGGCAGCGCCATATGTGGCACACGTGGGTGCAAGCAAGGTGGTCCTACCAGAAGCCTTCAAGTTAGCATCCCTGAAGCAGAGGCCACAATGAAGGAAGGGCGTGTTGGTTGTGGGTGTTCCACTTATTCACAAAATATAGTTAAGAACAAAGCTGTTGGTAAAGATAACCCCTCAAAACAACAAACATTGGCAAAGGCAATAGCTCCAGCCCATGCAGGAGCTACTGGATTTGCCAATGTCATTTAAGAATGTTGTAGAGCAGCACAGCTGCTGTCCAGCATGGATAAATGTTAGAAAAAAGCACTATGACACAGCCAAAGCATACAAAACAAAAGTGTGGGAAGGAAAAAGCAACACAGCAATGTCAACAGTGGAAGAAGAAATAATGATAGTATCTCAATAAAAGTGTGAGCAGCGGAATGACAATAATTAAGATGAAGTAATCAATACTTGGTCCATGCTTCACATGAAAGAAGAGGAAGTGAAGCCGACACAAGCTGGCCAATTAGGAGGCAGTAAATAAGAGTAGCAATGATGCCAACAAATGGAAAGCAATGAGTGGGCTTCAAGCCCCTTTTATACAGTACTTCTCACAAGTGACAACGCCTGCGTGCTGTCTAAGGCAAGACCTACAAATGTCCCTTTAAAAACAGCAAGCACTGACAACTCAACACAGCCTGTTTTTGACACGTAATGGGGACAGTGTGTTGTTGCGTACTTCCACTGTGACTAGGCTAGCTGCTGTCTCATGCATTCCTTTCTGCATTAGGGCGGTCTTCAATATGGCAACACATCTGTGGAAAGGAAACATCGGTCCCAGATGCTATTGTTTTGCCAGGAAGGGTTACTAACATAGGAGGGACTGTTTCACCTATAACTGAAGAGTGTTGAACAGTTTGTTTCTGACGCAAGAGCTAAATCATGAGTAGTAAAAGTCACTTTTTCAGCATGCCATTGCTTGCAGAAGGAAGCAAGTGCTTTTCGTTTGTCTTGCCTCCCGCTATTTTGTTACTTTTTTTGTTCTAGTCTGAGGCAAAATCAAATATAGCAACATATTAAAAAACATACCCTGGATTTTAATGAACAAAACACATATTTAAAGTCACAGACACATGCTGTGTGTGATAAACTACGCTGCGTTGCGTGAAATTAACCTCATTGGGATTTAATGAGGAAGCTGAGAAGACGTAAAGGTAGCATTTCACAGCTGGTTATAGATACAGTGATGTTAATACTGTACAGTTACTCAATAGCCACTGCAGAAACCCCTCAAGGGAGACTACGTAAGAGGAGCAAAAAAGAAATCTGTTTTTTTTTCTGTTACTGTAATATTTACTAAGCACGCCCTGCTCTAGCCTCCTTCATCTTTCACTGGCTAGAAGCACTCATCAGCATAGCCAGGTTTGGACTGGGACAAAAATAGGTCCGGGCACCCAGAATAAAGTTGGCCCCCGTTAGTGAATCGGATAGCTAAAAAAGTGGCCCACATTTGCAAAAAAAGACAATTTTTAAGTTGTAAAGAGCTTCAAGCTGTAGGGGTATTTTGCAATGAATGGGAGAATGGATGCCTTTGTGTTTGCTGTAGGCAATATTTGTGGTAATATCAAGGGGGAAAAAACTGTAAAAACCATCCCACCTGACCATAAAACAGCCCCACAAACCGCTAAAACAAGCATTTTCAATGCAATAGGTCTCGCAATTGCGAGCTTTTAAGCTATTGGCATTGAAAATGATAATGCCTTTTAAGTATGTGTTTTTCAAAGCAACACATATAAAAGGCATTGTAATTTCTAATGCCATTAGCTCAAACTCTTGCAAAATGCGAGACCACTTTAATGATGGTCGCACCCCTTTCTTTAGACGCTGCTAGCCATATTCAGGTTACAGGGAGCAGCGTCTAAAGGGGTGCGGCCAACATTAAAGTGAAAACGCGTAAATAAATAAGGCTTTTGTAGTGAGGCCGCTAAAGTGAAAGCTGTTGCGCGGCAAGTTAAATAAATAAATAAATAAGCACGGCAGCTAAAGTGAAAGTGGCGAGCAGTCTAAATGAAATAAATAAGTGCGCTGCTAAAGTGAAAGCAGACCACGCCGTAAATGAATTGAATAAGCGCTGCGGCCTCTATAGTTAAAGCAGACCATGTTGGAAGTTTAAAAATACGTGACTAATAACAATATAAAATGTGGTGGCATGCTGCGACGTCATGGGTAGAATAGAGAAGATTATTAGAGTAAATAGTGCTCAGCGACTAGATCAAGCAGACTGTGTAACACCACAAGTAAAAAGTCCAGTCGTTATGGAAGGTTACAAATGCAGACAAGGCTGTACCATGGAGGGACTACTAAGCCTACTCACGAATGAAAAGCAACGATTTTGAAAGGACTGTAACATGTGCCAATTGAAAAGATGGGCGGGAAATGGATGGAGATCCTATGCCATACCTCAATACAGCATGCCTCGCAGAGCAAAGCAGCGCATGCACAGCCCAGGCTCGACCTAAAAACAGCTCCTGCCAGTCCATAACTTGTCCCTGCCCTTCTGGACCACCGGGAACGCCTGGTGCCTGCAATGGCACTGCTTCTGACCTGCCTCTCCCTCTTTGAACTACTGGACATGGACTTTGAGGGAGCTGAACATAAGCTTCTGAACATCTACCGGGAGGGAATGGCAGGGGAAGGCAAGGGGTTAGACAATGCAGATGCCGGAGAGTGAGATCCATGCCCGATTTCTAGGGAAACTACTTACTATGTAAATGAGCTCTAATTAATTTATTGTTTGTAAATGTATCTTTTGTTGATATTCTGATAAATCTGGTATGCTACCAGCCTCTCTTGAATTAGCCAACAATGCCCACTCTTTCATGCTTGCCCTGCCAGTCGCTTACTTACAAGGTTGGCATCAAATAGCTTTGCAGAGGCAACATATCACAAAGTGACAGAGCTGAAATTCACAGCTTGGTCCTTGCTGGACTGTCACTTTGCATGCCCAAGAGCAATATTGTGTACATGCAGACAGTCACGAGGAACGCAGTCCAGAGCAGTGTTGTGTGGGCAGCCATCACGTTTGGTCAGTAAAATAACACGACCCAAATTAAAGAAAGTAGTGTTTGTTAATAGTTACATCCTGGGGAGCCGTTGAATAGTCTTGTTTGTACACGATGTCTTGTGCAGCAACTGTGTAGGAAGTGCCTCCTATTTGCTTTTATATCGGCTAAGATTACTCACTAATCGCCCCTGCATGTTCTTTGGTTCTACTTTGCCCTTACAAATGTTGGGAGGGAGTACACACCCCTAGGACCCACAGACCCGATAGAACTGGGCTCTGTCCTAAACTGTGGTAAAGAAGCATCCCTCAGCCCGGCTTCACCTCTTTCGTTAGCACTAAGTGTCTCGATGTCTTGTAGTATATTTTGATTTTTTTCCATGGAGATGTTTGTGCCCCTCTCACCGGTGCTGCTGTTATAGAACTGCTCGCAGCAAAACAATACACAAAGCACTGTAGCAAAGGCACACGGCAGCAACTAAGACTTATTCACAAACCAGCGGTGTGCAGGTAAGCACAGAGAGGTACTCAGGCGCTTAAAGTGAAATCCTCATGACAGTGAGCTGTGAGGAGTCTTGCAAAGTAGCTGTGAGCAGCTGTTACAGAGAACTTGAGTGCAGGAAGATACATATTACGAAGCTCAGTGTGTGTGGTTTCCAAATTGACCTTGGTTGTGTGCGGTCATCATAACCCGCCCATACACAGTTACAGAGCATTTGTGTGCACGCAGTGTCGGAGCTGTTGCATGTGTGTGGGGACAGTGCATTCATGTGCAGACAATCACAAACCAATCACAAGCATGCAGGAGAAGCGGCTGTGTGCAGTCAGCCACTGAGCTAGCAGTCAATCCGCAGTCAGTCAAAACAAAGTCACTCACGGAGCACTCGCATGACCTCAGTCACACGGTAGCATGTCACTCTCACATCAGTCAATGGTATTTCATCGCAGACCAGTCAGTTACAAAGCAAAGTCGTTATGGCCACGGAGCAGCGGTGTTCAGTCAGTAACAGGAAGAAGTCAATTGAAGGCAGAGAAAGAGCAGGCGCACAGAATGGTCCCAACCCCCACTCTCCATCAGCCTTTCCCAGAAAGTAGCTCTTATCGCCCGGCATGCTGCGGTGACCTGTGTTAGTTGGCGACCGTTGTGTGCGCTCGTTAATAACTGGAGACCGTGGACATGCCTGCCTTGATGGGAAAGGGGGGGGGGGCGGGACTACGAGCGCACTAGCGAGGTCATCTCCGGATCGTAATTTTAAAAAGCGCTGAAACGCGCACATCACTATACATGGCATACCGTTTTTTTCTAACTTTATTTCGTTTTTCATTATATTTAAGCTTCAATGCGCCATCATTGACCAAGTCATAGTGCTTTAAAAATAAAAAACTTTAAGCCTTGCTGCTGTACAACAAGGAATAAGAAAACAAGTGGTCGCCATTGCACTAAGGAAAAAAAAAAGTGCTTACCGACTAAATTGAAGGAGAGAGTTTAATGCCGCAAGTAAAAGATCCAGTCCTGATGGGCAGTCCCAAACTGAGACAGGGCGGTAACAAGGAGGGACTAAGAAGCCTCATTTTCAATCGGAAGCTAGCATTTACCATGGACGATGACGCCAGCCAATGAAAAAGATGGGCGGGGCTTCCACTCCACTTCTAAAACATACCCTACTACAATATGCCTAGCAGAGCGAGCAGCGCATGAGCGCTGCAACGCCAGGCGAGACCTAAAAACGGCCTACGCACTGATCTGAGCACCCAGCCTATAGGGCACTGCCTGATTGCCCTAGAGGCCAATCCTACCCTGTGCACAGCTGAACTTCTGCCTGTCTAGTTCCACCCATCTCTGCATCCCTACCTCACGGGAAACTATGGAAAAAGAGTCGGGGACAGTGAAATGCAATTCCAGTGACTGAGACTGTGTGCCAGGGAAAAAAAGGGGACAGGGACCAACAGGTACAATGGATACACAGACTCAGAGAGTAGGCACTTGCCTAGGAAATACCAGACAAGTGGCACAGCGACAATGGATTCAAAAATCCCAGAAGCAGAGACGATCTTTGTCAGCGCTAAGGAGACATGGTACAAAGAAGCCACACCCACATATGACCTAAAGCCACTTAGGCCATTTCAAAGGGCGCAGGATTCATCATACATATAAGGCAACACTGCGATTGCTCGGAAAGGATATGTGGGTGGCCGAATGACCCAACTACACCGTCTCCTCACTCCCAGTAGAGCACACCACTGGGAAAACCCATCACACTTACATGTACCTTGCCCATTGTTCCTGGTGGCACTCCCACTCCAGTACGGACATGGCGAGGCAGAGTTGATGGTAGGACAAGGGAAAGCTCCAGAGTTGAGACACTCACTCTATGAATGCCCTTGTTCAAGTCCACTGAGATCCAGACTATCCTTAGCGTGGACTCTGAACCCCCAGAGGAGGAATCTGATCCCTTGAGCGTCTGACGGGAAAACCAGAAATGAAGAAACTGAGGCCCAATAGCAGCATAATGAGCGTTTCCCTCGACTTCAAGGGTTCAGTGTAAGAGAACAGCATACGGTTCCTTATCAGTCAAGTAAAGCAATAACCATGACATCATCTCATCAGTATTCGTAGAAAGTCAACTCCCTCTTAGCAATTGTAAATCATTTAATTTCATTCTGTCGGTTGTGATGCTTTAATGAGTGGCTGCCACCAAACCTTTAAAGGCATTAATTACTTCAAAGTGAAAAGGGAAACAGACATCTGTCAGCTTAAATGAACTACCCTATATAACTGTTGGAAGTAGTAACCTGTAAATGCCATGTCTTCTTGCTCATGCACCTCTGAGGCAAGGTGAGGTTTTTTAAATGTTGCCTTTTCACTAGACACTTTGTATTACTGTTGATGAATACTTTCATCTTGACATGGCTGTCTGCTCTCACTCGCATGAAAACATCCCAACACCAGTTTATTCTGTAGTGAATTCGTACAGACAAGTGACCCACTGTAGCAGCATCTGTCTTAGGGTATTAAAGGTGTGCTCTGGCTCGCCTTAGAGAGCTCGACCCCACTGCAGATGCTTGGGGGGGATCTCCTTGCTCCTACAATCTGTGCCAAAAAAGTAATATACTTGGTGTAAAGTAACCCAGTTTGTGTGGTTCATACACATTTCTGTTTTATGAGCGTTTACAGCCAGATGATTTGCATCTTATCCACATGTATTGTTTTCAGTATTGATTCAACTGTCAAAAGATATCGTGCTTTAACTGAGTCCCAGGTGAACCACGTGTTTAGTATATATAGGTGTACCCAGGTTCCCGCTGGGGGATGGGTTGCTACTGTACGTTGTAAAAATCTTCCTAAAACTCAATCACTCTGACCTCTTCCATAAACCTGTTCCTTATATTCGGATATGTCCTTTCCACCTGTGCACCCCTCTTCACTCAAATGGCTAAACCACTCACCCTATCCTCAGGCACCAGGCTTTATGCACCGTCCATTTCATGCATTCATTCATCTCTGGATTGTAACCCAAGCGCATCAAATCTACAATCAACCTGCTGGAAAAGCAGCTAATGGTCGCCCCCCCAAAACACTCCTAGTCCCCTTTCAGCTCTAAGGCTCGAGATCCATGAGTGTTAAATATGTTAGCTCAAAAATGGTAATCTTTCAAACCTGCTAATCTTAACACAATAGCAAAGTTTCGCACCTCAACTCGCCACAATCTCCTCTTATTCACCAATATTCTTAATCTTTCCATTGCGTTCAATGGAGACAGGCACCTCCACCCTCTCGGCGCCTTGCCTCCCAAGGGGTTACAGACAAGGCACTAGAGAGGCTGGCCTGGCCTGTCAGATCCCTAAAGCTTTTTCTCAGTTTCATGGCACTCCTCGCTCTAGGCTAGCCCTTCAATTTGGTTCAAACCAAAATTCAGCCCTGGTACCGCTCCCGTTTTTCCAGCCTTTGCAACAATCTCATTTTGCATCTGATAACCATCTAAACACCGATACATTCACCCCTTTTTTTAGGTCGTGCGTACCGGACAGCACAAGTTGTCCATTTGCTAAAAGACCCTTTGTCAGCTAAGAGTGGGCTTAGAGGCCACTTACTGCATTTAATTGGTTGGCTTAATGATTATCCCCATTACCCATGTCCCGTCACACAGGCCACAGCTAATGGGATAAAGAACTTCTTTTTTCTTTTTGGTTAAGCACTAAATGAGAGTGTGTGTGCTTTCCAGCTTTCTCCCGCGTGTACTTCTCTTTTCGCCTCACCCATGCTTTGTGTAGCTCACTCTTCTCCCCTGCCCCTCCATGATGTGTTTACCCATGTATGTGTATCCTCCACCCGACACATTTCTCTCTCACCAGTGTTGCATACTTCTGCCCTGCCCTCTGTGTTGCTTCTTTTACCACATTCCATGTTGCTTTCCCCCATCCGCGATATCCTTGTCGAATTCCCCCCACTTGTGCCCTCCATGTTGCTTGACCCACCTGCGCCCTCCGTGTTGCGCGCCCTCCGTGTTGCGTCCCTCACTCCCCCACCGTCCATGTTGCTTCCCCCATACTTTTAAATGAACAAATACATTATGGCGTTACTTTATATGTTTCTTTACCGATTCATCTCATATTGGATAAAAAAAGAAAAAAAACACATGCATCATTTTGTTGGCATGTGTGGTCAATGAATGTACAAAATGATGCAGCCTGTCTCGCCAAAGGCTTTTGTTCTCCTTTTTCCCAATGCAGCACAGCATAGCTAACATTGGCAAAGCCAATAGGTACCAATGTCGAGAATTTTTGGCTTTGCCAATTCTTATTTTGTTTCCTTCCCTTATACTCCTTCTCCGAAGCAAACTCTCCATTGACAGCCAAACAACACTAGAGGCCTTATTATGATGGCGGTCAGACCGCCATGTAAAGGCAGAGGGAAAGGGACAACGTAATCCCCCCTTGGTGGTGCCTCCGAAGACACTGCCCCCATTGTAGGGATTACGGTCGGACCAAAGCCCCAGTTGGCTCCTTGAGCCTGTCGGAGGCGTTGGTCGGTCCCTCCGACTGCTGCGCTCTGACCGACCGCATCATAACGTAGCAGTTGGACTGCTATCCTGGCTGTCGGGCAGACCGCCACTGACAGCCTGTGATGGAGGTCCGCCAAACATACTATCGGGCCCTAGATGTTCTCCGTTCACTAATGGTGAACTCCACCAAGGCAGTAAACCGTCATTTTCCTGCCTTGGCAGCTACCACCACCCTCCAACATCTTTTTTTGCAAACACCTTAACTCCCTCTCTACAAGTCAGGGACCTAGAGTACAACTTTACTCTGTTGCTAGAATCCTTCCTAATATTTCACTAATATGTTCCAGCTGCTCAGTATTAGAAAATATTGCCAGCACACCCTGTTCCAAATGGCTACATCCCTGAATAATACTTTGATCTTGACATAGCTGCGCTATTGCGACAGCTCTAATCAAGGCACTTTCCTCATGTGCATTCTTCTTCTACAGAAGAGCATCGATAATGCCATGTTTGCACTATACAACCATTCCACAATCATCCTCCTCGCCAACAGCAACCAAAGTGTAAACACCCGGCCTGGCATTCAGTGCCAATTATGGCGCCATCCCTCCATGATTCTCATTCTGGACACAGGCCACTCCTTGCTACACCCAGACTGCCAGGGTGATCAACATCAGCCAATGAACCGCCTGCCCTACTCTACTCTGTGGTCAACACACACCCTGACAAACTGATCTAGGAAACTATTTTGTGAATTGTGTGCGTTTTGGAAAAATGGCCCACTTCGCTTTGGTTACAACTGCACGTGTGTCTCACACTCTAACCACCATGTGCCACTCATTTAGCTCTAGCTAACCATCCAAACTGTAAAGATGCCTCTGTCCCACTTGATGCTTTGGACAGCACTTCCATTAGAGGAGGATTCATTCCACAGTGAATACAAATACGGATGTAGACATGCAGCTGACCAATCAGAGGACAACTTCCATGCAATGAACGCTGCCATGAACGGCACGCACACTCGGGAGCATGTTATGTGTCAGCATTACCCTACTGCAAGCAGGGACTGTATGGTCCTGTCGTCATGGGGGATCTTGAACCTCCTTTCTGTGTGCTGAGTATGTGTCTGACTTTATTGGCCCATAAATCATTGTTAAAAACCTGTTAGGACATTTATCCTTATCATTCCCGTCTAAGCGTTCTTCAAAGCCAAGATGTGGCTTTTCACCCTTGAACCAACAAGTTCACGGGGACCTGCTGCACAGACCCCATTCACGGCACATGGGACACACCTTGCCTGTCAGAAGCGTTGGCACAGGTCTAGTTTACACAGCATCGACAAGGAGTGGCGTCGGGGGGGGGGGGGGGGTGGAGGTGGAGAAGAGATTGGCAAATGGTGCCGGTGCCACAGCTATATTTGTCCTGGCCCCCCCTTGTGCCACACGAGCCCAGCTGCTGAATGTGCCATGAGGCAAAACAGACACTGCACCTTGCCACACACATCAATTTGACCAACCACTTATTGTAAAGCAGGGACGTTTAAAATATCCCTCATATTATAGAATATATATATATATATATATATATATATATATATATATATATATACACACACATACTTATACATACACACATAAAAATTCAGATTTAAACATATTATATATGCTGGGCTAGCACTTAATAAAAAGACTATTTGCACTTTCTTTGGGTCTCGCTGCTTGTTTGGATCGACGGCGATTGCTGCTGCTGTTGCTGAGCATTTCGATTTGAGAGCACCACATACCTTATATATATATATATATATATATATATATATATATATATCCTTTGTAGGTGTCCCCACCAGTTCTAGCAGTGGCCTAATGTGCTCCACCTGAAAGTCACCAATCGCTTCTAGAGACGCCACTGACAGTGTAGCACATCATGCCTCACAAAGGCTGCAGTAGAGGTCCAGTTTACAATATGTGGCATACCATGCCTACAGTAACATCCTATGCCTAGGGGCCTGTAATGAAAGCAAGGAAATTACTCTCACCCACACCATCCTGGTTTTGTAGTAAAGAAAAGAAACACAGCCACTAATTTAGGTGAAGTGAGTCCCTTTGACCCAGTACCACTGAACATGCTATTCTATTGACAGTTATGCCCCTAGATCAGGACCAATGGAATTATGAGAATCTACGGCTTTGTTCGCATAATTATGAATTTGCCACATAATCCACCATCTGTTGCATAATCTGCAGATTTTAACGGAAAAAATGTGTTTCTGGCTCTTATGGCTCAAAAGTTACTAACACTTTGGCGACGTATTCGTGCGCAGAGGAAGGCCATTCACAAAGCTTAAATCAGTTTCCTTTCATTTATTTCTGTATTTGGTTGTTAAAATGGTACAAATTGAGTGAAATCTTGGTCCAGACAGTATAACTATGTTTACAAATTACAAAACAATGACGCAATACTACCAAAATATCTGCCGTATCATGCCGCATAATTTGGCTTTTCTCGCAACACAATTTAGTCATCCATGCCGAATAATTGGGCGCTCCCCTGCCGCTAAAGTCCAGTGCCCCTGTCCTAGGTGCAAGGCAGAGGCCGCTGCACATTCACAGTACGTGGCACACCATGCCTGGCAGAGGCCGCTGCGCAGGTTCAATTCACGACATCTGGCAGCCCACACGGCCCTCTGCATGTGTGCAAGCAAACCCTGGCAATACCGTGAGAGCTCGCATGTCTCCAGGCAGCTGCGCCCTCCACCCTCTCCTGGTGTGTTTTTACCCGCCTCCAGTGTTTTAACAGATGGGCTCGTAAGGAGCTGTGCGCTGCACGGCGCTGGAGCGAAAGCTCGTAAAGTTCATGGGCAGTTCTCGGCAGGGTCTGCCCCAGACAGCGGCTCAGACGCACCATCACCTCTGGGCAATAACCGAGCCCCTCCCCCCGCCTGAGGGGAAGTTCAAGACTGGGCTTCCCAAATGACATTCCATAGCCCCACCTCCAACCGGACACACAGGCACCCCGCAGCACCAGAGGCAAGGCGCGCGGCCACTCACTGGGCACTGCACGAGGGACCCCACAGCACCAGAGGCACAGCGGCCAGGGAGGCACTGCACCAGGAACCCCACAGCACCACAGGCACAGCGGCCTGGGAGGCACTGCACCAGGGACCCCACAGCACCAGAGTCACTGCGGCCAGGGAGGCACTGCACGAAGGACCCCAGAGCACTAGGAGGCACAGGCGCGTGACCACTCAGTGGACACTGCACGAGGGACCCCACAGCACCACAGGCACGACGGCCAGTGAGGCACTGCACCAGGGACCCCACAGCACAGCGGCCAGGGAGGCACTGCACCAGGGACCCCACAGCACCAGAGGCACTGCGGCCAAGGAGGCACTGCACCAGGAACCCCACAGCACCGGAGGCACAGCGGCCTGGGAGGCACTGCACCAGGGACCCCACAGCACCAGAGGCACTGCGGCCAGGGAGGCACAGCACCAGGGACCCCACATCACCAGAGACACAGGGGCCAGGGAGGCACTGCACCGGGGACCCCACAGCACCAGAAGCACAAGATGGGCGGCCAGGGAAGCACAGCAGCCAGGGAGGCACTGCACCAGGGACCCCACAGCACCGGAGGCACAGGCACAGCAGCCAGGGACCCCACAGCGGCACAGGCACAGCAGCCAGGGACCCCACAGCACCAGAGGCACAGGCACAGCAGCCAGGGACCCCACAGCACCAGAAGCACAGGCACAGCAGCCAGGGACCCCACAGCACCAGATGCACAGGCACTGCACCAGCGACCCCACAGCACCAGAGGCACAGGGGCAAGGGAGGCACTGCACCAGCGACCCCACAGCACCGGGGCACACGCGCGCTACCACTCACTGCTCACTACAGCTGGCCGCGCGTGCACACAGACTGGAAGTTGCTCAGTAACAGGTGTAAACTAAGCGTGTACTTCTCACAGCTGTGGGTTTTAGGGATGTCTCTGGCAGTCCTGCGCTTATAGTGGGAACCACACCACTGCGAATATTAACAGAAAACGTCCGGGACTGAGTGAACACTCGGGCTTGACTAGACGACATGTATTGTATTGTATTAGATTGCATTTTTATAGCGCTTACGTCCCCTGACGAGGTGTGTATGGCACACAGACACACAGGTCACACACCACAAGAGGGACGCCGTATGCACCGACAGCGATGGTGAACACGATCGTACCTGTTTCTTGTAAAAATAAAACGTCCAGTTTCTCAACTCTCCGTCCCCAGAGCACGAGTTAAAGCACTGACTGACTACAGAGTGATTCGTTGCGAGCTTCATTCACACTCACCCTGCCCGATCCCTTCAGACTGTCAGAATATCGCCTTGCGCCAACTTTTCCCTTCCCGACTGCCGGTGCGGGGCGCAGTCCTGGGACCCACGTCCTGCTGCAGTGGTTGCAGTGCCCGTCCTCCTGCAGATGCATGCAGCGCGAGGTGCAGGATCCACAGCCGCTCCGCCGCCTGCACGGGCGTCTCTCCTCCCGCCCGGCTCCCTCGGCTGCACCGTCAGCTCTGCCGAGCCGCCGCCGCCGCTGTCTGCCAGAGTCATTGACCTGCCTTTGCTCCTCCTGCAGACAGAAGCCGCTGGGGGCGGGGCCGAAGGCCAGACTGGCAGCCCCGGGAGCAAACCTGACGCTGCCGCGAAGGAGCAGCGAGCGGGGGCGGGGCACGAGCCCACAGTACATACTATGGATACATTTACAGGAGAGAACAAGGGAGGGGATATTCACGCCAAGGGGTCAAGTTGGGCTCCAAAACGGCGTGGAGTCACGAAAATTAGTCTGACAGCCGACTTATACATTTGTTTTTCTTAACACTCTTGTCACAAAGAAATTAGCACCAAGGTGAAACGTGACCGAAAATCTGTTCTGCCCTAATTGGTGGCAACGTTTGCATTACATTCGTTTTATGGGGTTAAAGCGCCTGCAGCAAAGAGCTTTGCGTGCCCAGAAAATCTCAGGGAAAAAAAATTGTAATTGTAAGAGAACTCTGGTAGTTAAATCACTTGCTGGAGAGATCTGTGCTTTAGTTAGTCAGTTTTGACGTATAAAGTACGATAGAGGGTTAATGTGTCTCCTGCAAAGCACCCCGGTTAACACGCAGATGACAGAGTTATGTAGGTAGGTAAGTGGATCACTGTTTTTGACACAGAGATTCTTTTTTACCGTCAGTTCATAAACTGCAGTTCTAATATAGCACCATGAGCTATGAACTGTCATCAAGGACCTTTATGCAAATTGCAAGACATGGCTTTCGAACCATATTATTGTTTCTCAATCTGTTATTTATCATAAGGCTGCTTATTAGGGCGTTGTTGAGGTAGTAATAAAGGTCAACCCCAGGCAATGCATTACGTTTTAAATGCTGACTTTGTATTTTACCCAGATATGCAATCTCGGCCTATAATCTCTACTAGTAAAGACTGCTACAGCTTAAAACCCTATTTGTCCTATGTAACATCCTGTGCATTGATTTACACTACACACTTGTATGATTTATTGTCATCGTTTAATGTGTGTGTTTGTGATGTAAAGTGCTCTGACACCCTGCAATGGAATGAGTAGCTCTATAAAAGTTTTAAATACAACAAATAAGCAAGTGCTATTTAAATGATTATTCATGTAATACTAGTATGTACTAATACATCTGACATTCTTAAGGTGCATGCATATCTCTTACATTAAGGGGTTCCACAAAGTCAAAAACCTGCCTCCACATCATAGTTTCCCTAGAGGTGAAGTGATAAGCTTTGTGCCTTTGTTTTCCATTTGCATTGGTATCTAGGTTTTTAGGTTGCAGATAGCTTCCAGCCAGGATTATACTCGAACAAAAGAAGGGCAGATGGCCCTTTGATTTGTAACCAAGCTGGAAGAGAAAATTAAAAGCCTCTTCGCTGCCTGCATATTGCTGCTGCAAACAGCAAGCAAACAACATGCAGGCACTGCTGAATAGCGTCCTGGTGTTGGCAAAGGACACCTGGACCACTTCGACATATTTCACTGGGGTCAGATGGATCCCTGATCCAGCTAATTTATAGCTGCCAGATCAGAGATTCAGTTTGTTCCCCCTTCATTCCGGCACTGACAAAAAATAAACCCCAGGGGAACACTAGAGAAGAAGTATCAACAAAGCCAATGGGTTTGGATTTTGGAAAGTGCACATACGCAGCTCTTCAAGGGAACAATCAGTGTTAAAATGTCATGATGTGATGTTGAGATGCAACATAAGACAGTGGGGTGCAGAGAAGTCTGGTGCATGGCACATTGGTATTTTGTACTGATGCAAAGAACATTTACAGTTTATATTGATCGAACTCATTACCAGAATGAACAAACATTAGGGCATGGAGTCAATTGAAATTCACCCAGAGTTAACCTCCACCTAAGCAATATTTTGACCAACTCTGTACTGAAATAAAACAACAAGGAAATAGTCATAATAAAGCTGTTCTGGCTTACTTTATTGGCCCAGACACACCACATTTTTAGATGTTTTAGGCTGCTGAGGATATTCATTTGTGCCTTGCAGGCTCCAGGGTATGATAGTTGTAAGATAACTCAGGTGGTGAATTATTTGCTACAGAGATTGGTGTGTAATATCTGGGCACAAGTGGAGGTGTTTTTCATATGAAATGTTTTGCATTAATTCGATATTACCCCTTAACTGCTGGAACTTCTCCCCCAACCCCCTCCCACCCCCCTCAAGTACTGAGCCCTTTTTTTTGGCTATTTGGGTTAGTTTGCGCTTAGGGCTGCATAATTTTCTTTCACATAAGGTATCCATGGCAAATTTGCCTCCTTTATTCCAATATCCTAGGTATTCTAATGGTAAGCAGGGTTTGTGGATTTCTCTGGAGGGGACCGAGAAAAAAGGCAAAATAAAGCTACATTTTGAGGGGTTTTTGCTAAGAAAAAGTGCTCTGGAGAAATATGTCTGTTTTTTTCTTTCTCTAAAAACGGCATCAACAAAGAGTCTGCTGTGCTAAAGTCACCATCTTCCCAGCTTTTAGGAACATGTAGAGCTGAATAAAAAAGCTCTTTTTTTACCACAGTTTTGGGATTTTTCAAAGAGGTAGCCCATTTTTCCTATTTTTTGTGCTCTCAACCTATTTCCAGTTTGTGGTAGAAACCAGAGTGAAACCCATGGCTGATCGAGGAAAGCTATAGAGTTTCGAAAAGTAGACAATACCAAATTCAGCAAGTGATATATGTAGAACCGTCAAGGTTTTCTGAAATAAACTAACTGAAGAAATAAAGAAAAAATGAAAATGAGTAGGAAAAACAACTATTTGTGACAACGATTTCATTTTTTGTCACAATGCTTGATTTATTAAAGCAATGTGCCATTATGTCCACTAGGCATTTCTGGTTACAGGGACGTATAGGGTTTGTAGGTTCTCGAGGAATCCAAGGTACCAAGAGCCAACAGCTGAGATGCACCGTACAATGGCTTTTCATTGTGTACAGAGCATAGACCAATACATATGGTGAAATATGAAGAGAGAAAAATGGGTATGAAGGAAACGTATGTATTTCTGAAATGGGCACAAGCTGCTGAATTTAGGAGCAGTGGTTGTACATCTCTGAATTTGTGGTACTCGTTCTGGCACATGTTTAAGAGGGAACTTTTCAAATTGTCTTCTACCTTACACACTGGCTTACATTTGGAAGGCTAAAATGCAGAAAAATACAATTGGTAAGAACAAATGTTCTTCTATTCTGTGCCCCCACATGTCTTCAGATAAAAATGGTACCTCACTTGTATGGGTAGGCCTGGTGCCTGCAACAGAAACAGCCCAAAACGCAAGATGGATAAATCACATTTTTCCACTCAAAACGGACCCTTTTTTGCTAAGTAGGTAGCTGTGGAATTTGGGCCTTAGTTCAGTCGACTCGGCACCTAGGGATACTTAGCAAACTTGCACATTTATTAAAACTAGACACTTGGGGGATTCCAGGGTGGGGGGGACCTGCGTGGCTCTCACCAGTTTTTTTACCCAGAATCCCTTGCAAGCCTCAAACTTTGATTAAAAAAACTAATTTTCCTCACATTTCTGTGATAGAAAGTTCTGAAATTTGTGGCGAGCCACAAATCTCCTTCCACCCAGCATTCCCTTAAGTCTCCTGATAAAAAAAAGCACCTCACTTGTGTGGGTAGGCCTAGTGCCTGCGATAGGAAACGGCCTAAAACGCAACATGGATAAATCACATTTTCCACTCAAAAGTGACCTTTTTTTTAGCAAAGTGGGTAGTTGTGTATTTTGGGCCCCAGCTCAGCTGGCACCTGGGGAAACCGAGCAAATCTGCACATTTTTGACAACTAAACAACAGGGGGAGTTTAGCAGTGCATGGCTTGCATAGCTGTCTCAAGGTAATTTTATCTAGAATCCCTTGCAAATGTCAAACTTTGGTACAAAAACGAGATTTCTCACATTTCTGTGATGGAAACTTCCAGAATTGCAAAAATTGCCACACTTGTGCCAATGAAAACACCACACCATTTGGTGGCTTGGACTAGTGACCGTAACAGGACCAGATCAATCCAAGTGTGGAAATGAGCCTTTATAGGGGTCCACCGGTGCAGGGGTTCACCTTTATCTGTCCACTGGTCCTCAAACCTACAATATAGAGATTGGCACGGAAGCTGGAATATCAAATAACAAGTTTATTTATCACTCATGAGTGGGACTACATCAATACAACACCATCGGGCACTGTATGAGGTAGTACAAGGAATACAGAAACCAAGGGTCTTTTATACCCAGCTTGTTGCTGAGTAAGCATGAATACTCAATAGAAGGTACAGGCATACACAGGAGTAGCTATCGACTGACATGGGCAGACAGATATCACCGAGGGCCAGATGTAGGTAATCCTATTTTACCGATTCTAAAATACCGAATTTTACCAATTCGGCATTTCAGAATCGGTAAATGGGATGTAGCTAATTAATCGGTGAATTTTACAGAATCGGTAGGATTCGATATTACCGAATCGGTAAATACCGATTCTGTATTTACCGAATCAGTAATTCCCATAGGAATGATTGGGAATTACCGATTCGGTATTTACTGAATTGGTTAATACCGAATCGGTAAATACCGAATCGTGTTATAGGGGGACCATGTTCAAGGGTGGCAGGGTGTCACATTGACACCCTGTGGCACCCCTGAATAGTGCATGGGTGCACATGTGGCAGACATACATGCCCTAAGGGCATGTATGTCTGCCACATGGCACAGTACAAAAAGCACAAAATTGCTTTTTATTAAGGTTTTTAGATATTTACCACCAACCTTTATTTGGTGGTAGATACCGAACCCTTACATGTGCAATGCACTCATTTCAGACCCCCCAGGATATAGCATATTTAACAACAAGGGGTGGTGATGGACAGAGTTTCTGAATTAAGCAGAATACTCTCACCCAGTCAAGAGATCAGGGCTAGATCCAACACCGTTTTTTAGCTCACTGCACCATCCCAGTTCAGAACCTGGCTATATGCAAATTAGTCTGTTCGTGTCCCAGTGCATGATGGGAACAGGGCAAACCAAACTACCAAGCCAATTCTTACACTGGGAAGGAAACAAGCTTCCTGGGACCGGTTTCTGGCATTTCAGCCGTCGTCGGCCCTGCTTGCTTGAATCCTGATGGTGCAATGAGCAAGGGACTCACATCTGAGTATACCCTTCCACGTTTAGGGTGGACACAATATTTAACAACAAGGGGTGGTGATGGACAGAGTTTCTGAATTAAGCAGAATACTCTCACCCAGTCAAGAGATCAGGGCTAGATCCAACACCGTTTTTTTAGCTCACTGCACCATCCCAGTGCAGAACCTGGCTAAATGCAAATTAGTCTGTTCGTGTCCCAGTGCATGATGGGAACAGGGCAAACCAAACTACCAAGCCAATTCTTACACTGGGAAGGAAACAAGCTTCCGGGGACCGGTTTCTGGCATTTCAGCCGTCGTCGGCCCTGCTTGCTTGAATCCTGATGGTGCAATGAGCAAGGGACTCACATCTGAGTATACCCTTCCACGTTTAGGGTGGACAAAATATTTAACAACAAGGGGTGGTGATGGACAGAGTTTCTGAATTAAGCAGAATACTCTCACCCAGTCAAGAGATCAGGGCTAGATCCAACACCGTTTTTTAGCTCACTGCACCATCCCAGTTCAGAACCTGGCTATATGCAAATTAGTCAAACTGGGATGGTGCAGTGAGCTAAAAAACGGTGATGGATCAAGCCCTGATCTGTTGACTGGGTAGGAGTGTTCTGATTTACTCGGATACTCTGTCCATCACCACCCCCTTTTTGTAATTATTCCCCAGGATATAGCGGCATGGATTAGCAAATTGAGCGGCACAAAAATGGAAATTTTGCGGCCCAAATATGGAAATCTAGCGGCAATTTTGCAGCATTTTATTTGGCCATTTTCCCTACAACAAACACAGATATCTTAGTTTTTTTTAGTTATTTAACAACATGAAGCTATGTATATTTGGTTTATTTACAATGTAGACACTTTGTTTGGCTTCAAGGCTACATATAGGACATAAACATGTTAATGAATAAATGCCCCAAAAACAATGCTCCCCAGGGACCGCCACACACTGGACACGCAGAAACACACTGTGAGGTGTGAGGTAGTAGTATTCAGTAGTATTCAGGGGGCAGACGTTTAAAGTATGTCTTTGATTGGCAGCATGCAGGATTAACATTTGTTGTCAGAGCTGGCTTTAGGGTAGTGCGGCCAGTGCTAATTCAGTGGTGGTGCACCCTGGGACCACGAGTCCCACCAGGGTGATGCGGCGAGCGCAGCAGGTTCCCTCAAAAAGCAAAAGACTGCCCGTCAGCAGCCCAGAGCAGCAAAACAGCGTTACAGGCGTCTCGCGCTGCGTGGGGCAAGGCGGCGCCTTATAGCGCGGTGTCGGCGCCTCCCCAATGCAGCAGCTGTGCCCAATTCAGTGGTGGTGCACCCTGGGACCACAAGTCCCACCAGGGCGATGCGGCGAGCGCAGCAGGTTACCTCGAAAAGTGAAAGACTGTTCATCAGCAGCCCAAGGCAGCAAAACAGCGTTAGAGGCGTCCCGCGCTGCGTGGGGCAAGGCGGCGTCTTATAGCGCGGTGTCAGCGCCTCCCCAATGCAGCAGCTGTGCCCAATTCAGTGGTGGTGCACCCTGGGACCACGAGTCCCACCAGGGGGATGCGGCGAGCGCAGCAGGTTACCTCGAAAAGCAAAAGACTGTCCATCAGCAGCCCAAGGCAGCAAAACAGCGTTACAGGCGTCCCGCGCTGCGTGGGACAAGGCGGCGCTTTATAGGGCGGTGTCAGCGCCTCCCCAATGCAGCAGCTGTGCCTAATTCAGTGGTGGTGCACCCTGGGACCACGAGTCCCACCAGGGCGATGCGGCGAGCGCAGCAGGTTCCCTCGAAAAGCAAAAGACTGCCCGTCAGCAGCCCAAGGCAGCAAAACAGCATTACAAGCGTCCCGCGCTGCGTGGGGCACGGCGGCGCTTTATAGTACGGTGTCAGCACCTCCCCAATGCAGCAGCTGTGCCCAATTCAGTGGTGGTGCACCCTGGGACCACGAGTCCCACCAGGGCGATGCAGCGAGCGCAGCAGGTTCCCTCGAAAAGCAAAAGATTGCCCGTCAGCAGCCCAAGGCAGCAAAACAGTGTTACAGGCGTATTCATTATGCCATTGTAAATCTACGCATCTACACATATTTAATTACCTTGTCAATATAGTGATAGTATTCTTTAGTCAATATTGATGCAGCTCGATAGTAAAAAAACAAACTATACTGAGGTACCACACTTAGTCATATATACTCACCTTGATTTAGTGGTAGTAGATATTCTTCAGTCAATACTGCTGCAGTTCGATACTAAGAAACCCGACATTGTTCTACAACACCAAGACAGACATGCACTCTGACTAGGCTAGTCAGTGAGTACATGTCTGTCTTGGTGCTAGTCCAGGGTACGTCGCTGAGAAGACTTGACCGCATTTTCTTCCTATCTGGTGTAGCGTTTCTCGTGGCGCCTGAGGTCCTTATCATAAAATGTCAAAAGAAGAGCTGGCTAGATTTCTTCAACATTCCTTCTGTCCCCGGCACTTTCTTGTTCAGCGTTTAGCAGCATACCAACATCTCCAGAGACTATGCTCCGAAAAAACAGCATTTCTAAGAAACATCTTTTTTTATTTTATTTTTTTATTTATAAAGTTTTATATAGCGCGAACTTGATCCCGAAGGATATCAGAGCACTTTACAATTTGAAGGAAAGGCAGGTAACAGTTCAGTACATGAGTCAATGTGAAGTGCGCTTGTGGATAATGAGGAGCCCCAACCTGCTATAAGTGAGCTCGAGGAGAAAACGCAAGCAAACTATACTTTGACCTGCTTCTATTTTTTGGTTTTGTGAATAAAGAAGCATCACTTGCCTTTATCAACTTTCTTTCTTGTTTCAATGAAAAATAAATTCACCACAATATACCATATTATTTCAAATAAGAATATTAATGGACGCAGAAAGAGACATATGCAGGCAAAATTCAAAGTTCTCCCCATAGTATAGCTTAACTAACTTGAATAGTCACTGCAGAATGCCGCACGGATTCCACGTTCCACATCATAGAATAAAACAACTGGTGCCAGTTCCACTCCTTGTGCTTTGGTTAAATAACTTTCTTCATAACTATCATGCGCGCAAAACACAGCATGGTGTCTACAATACTTGCAGATCAAAAAGAGTAGTATGATTTTCAGTACCGCTATTAAGGGGGCTGAGGGGCATTGTGGCCTACTGCAGGTTTGACAACTTGTGGGTCATTGTTACTTTCACACCAAAAAATGTAATAAATAACTTAATGTTATTTGCACATCTGTATACATACTATATACATGTATAGATAATGACCTCAAAACAAATGCAGCTTCCAAGTGCTTCTGCATCTAACAACTTTACAAAAGCAGGATACAACATAAAGACTAGTTAAAGAAGAGCTAGATGGCAACGACTAATGGGAAAACTACACTACAAATCAGCATAGTTCAAACGTTAAAAGATAGAAAACAGCTAACAGCTGGGAACAACGTGGACACTGTGTTGCCAGTAGAAAGGCCACCAAAGGGCAAAACATAAACTTAACACCTGCTACTAGCAATACCCAAAGCCCTCAGGTTTTGTGAGAAAGTGCACGGCGAGACCAATCTAACGAATTATTGCCATAATCAGACCCCCCACGATATAGCGGCATGGATTAGCTTTTGTAAAAATGCCACGATTTCTACAAAAGTGCCGATTTCACTGGCACTTTTGTAAAAATCGCGTCATTTTTTTACATAAGTGCCGATTTCGCGGCAAACCGCAAAATCGCAAAATCCTGGAGGGTCTGATTTGAGTGCTCCCTACATTTCAGATTCGGTAATTTACCGATTTGGTATTTTAAGGGATCGTTAATTTACAGATTCCTTAAATTACCGATTCGGTAAATCACCGAATCTGAAATGTAGCCACCTACATCCCAAATGCCCAATACCGGTCGGTAACGGCTGAAATTCGGTAATTTCGGCCGTTACCGACCGGTATTGGGCCACCTACATCTGGCTCTTAGTCAGCAAAGTGGGAGGGAAAACAGAACTGCTTACATCAGTTGGAATAGTCTGACAGTTACATTCTAAAACAGGTGCATTCTAGCACTTACAGGCCTTTTTGAGATCATACAGTGCTCTGGCTTAAAATATAAGGAGTTAACTAAAGCTGATGACAAGCAGAATAGAAAGGCAGGCAACAGTGAAGACAGCAGAATCACATGGCTTAACAAAATGGATGTCACAAGTAAAATGGCTCCAGCATATGCTATTAGCAATTTCTGAGATTTCCACAGATAGCCCTTTTAGCATTAGCTGAAGACATCGCTATGCAGTAGAAGGAGCATGGAAGTTATCATGGATATCTATAAACAATAATCGACTAATTTCTTGGTCAGTTACTAGTCAGGCATTTACATTCTGAACATTTAGTTTAGCTGGTATACATGAGGTACAAGTAGAAACACATAGGGAACAGAGCTTTGGGCCACATGAAAAAAGGATCGCAACAAATATACCTAGAGCTGACAATAACTTCCAGCCCCAGACAGTAAACATTGTTCTTAGCCATCCGGTCAAAGTCCATGTTCCTGAATCCTGATGGATTTCAGTGGCTATTTTGTGCATTTTAGAAATCGCTTCCAAAACTTAAGGGGTGTGGTCAGGGATATACACACAACAACTGCTCCCGATAATTCGGCATGCTCCTCCACGATCAGCCAGGATGACGTCAAGGACCATCCTATTTTGAAGTGCCACAATTCTCGCAATTTATAGTTCTTCCGTGAGATTTTCAAGTGCCATGGCTGTCTGGTTGGTTACAGCCTCTACAACAGGTGTCAAGCGCCCGATTTTTCTGCTGTTTAAGGCTGCACCAACAAAGAAGAATAGCCCCAAATTAAAGTGAACGTACTGCTACAGTGCAGTATCAGTTTGATCCACCTCATCATGATTTATTGTCTTCTTATATCGGTTCTTAGAAATGTCATTTTACAGTTTATAGTCTTTGTGGTAGGATGCAGGAGTCAAAAACACAGGTGGGAGCAAAAAGGACACAAAACAGCTACCTGACCACCCACTAGGTAGATGGTAATACCCTTTACTTCCACAGATAAAAAAAGTGTTATGTGATGACCAAAAACTGCTATTGTTCGTTCCAGTAACATTTAACACTATAGTACAGTCACTTTTCCCCACAGGAATGATGTCAATACTGCTCACACAAAGGTCTGCTCGAGCTCTATACTCCTCCATTTCCCATACAGTTCCTTTAGCTTGTGGATCTCCCTCCTCATCAGGGTAACACACTTTGTTTAATTGGGCATTTAGTCCACCTAAATCAGCTTCAGTAATGTTAGCAACTTTAGAAGCCCATAGTAGTGCAAACCCGGCCCTACAAGAACCATTGTGTGAAAAAGGCAGAGGAATGAAAGGCGTTCCTCCCTTTTTCTGATGAGCTGGCATCATTCCACACACCCAACAGTCGGTAATGTTTGTAGCATTGTGGGTGAGATGTAACATTTGAATAAACCTATTGTTGAGATAAGACTCTCGATGCTTCTGCTCATGATAAGGGAGAGTGTAGTTATGGTGCTCAATGGGTACAGGAGTAGTGACTGTCAGTAGATTTTAAGCAGGAGTTACTCCCTCTATAACCCATGTTATCGTAGCAATGATGATAACAATGGAAGTAAGTCCAATATCAAACATAGTCTTTCGATCACAGACTCTCGTAGCAATTGATCTCTTCTCCGCAGGCATGTTCATCTTGATGTTGAAAAACAAAACAGATGGTACCCTAAGGTCCTGGGTAGCCGTTGGTTTCTTCACTGAGATTGAGACAAGTATCACTAGTAGAGTCCCCCCCCCCTTTGTAACGCAGGCTTTCACTAACCCAGGACAGTGACTCAAACAGTCTTTTTCAACAACGAAGTGTCTCTTTTCTGGGGTCGCAGCTGATATTGAGATGTACCAGGGATTGTATGGTTTCGGAAAGACTTCCTCAGGTTCTTCAGGTGATGTAGCTCGGCCTTTCTCTGTGTCCAGGATGTCACAGTGATCTTTCAGCGGAGCAGGTTCCACCAAGGTGGGCGGCACCCTCTTGCAGTGGGTGGAATGGACCCAGTTCTTCAGATTGGTCACTCAGACTGCAGTTCTGATGGCCAGAAGTACTTGCTCTGGTCCCCGCCACCTCGGTTTCAGGCTGCTTGACCTCACCTTGCGACCTGTCAGGAAGAGCTTCTCAAACCTGTTGATGAATAGAAAGCAAGCTGTCAGTCAACTGAGACAAGTAGTCGCTCATCAATATATAAAGTACATCATGTATAGGGCTTGGCTTAGGAATCCCCCAAATGTTCATTGGCCTCCCGAAAACCACCTCATATGGTGTGAGGCCAGATCGTGTAGGCGTTATCAATTTTATGGAGAAAAAAGCTAGGGGCAGTGCATCAGGCCATTTCAGAGATGTGGAAGCTTGGATTTTGGCAAGTTTCAATTTCAACGTGGAGTTGTAACGCTCCACCAAGCCTCCTGACTGCGGGTGAAAAGCTGCATGAAATTTCTGCTTAACCCCAATCCTTTCAAGACATACTCAACAACTTGCCCAATGAAATGGGGTCCGTTGTCACTCCACAAAACTCGACAAATGCCAAATCTGGGGAAAAACTCCTCCAGGAGCACCTCTGCTGTAGTAAGAGCTGTATTATCTTTCGTAGCGTATGTCTCTATCCACTGACTAAAGGCCCAGACCACCTCTAAGACATACTTCAGATTATTACAGCATTCTAGCTGGATGTAATCCATTTGAAGAAACTCAAAAGGTGCAGTTGGTATTGCAAATCATCCTGTTGGAGTTTGTGTGCCCTTTCCAGGATTATACTGGGGACAAATCAGAAAAAACTGGACTATCTTTTTAGCTCTGCCGGCAATATCTGGATGGTTCCAAACTTGCATAAGTAGCTTTGCTATTGAGGATGCTCCAACATGTGCCGGCCCATGTGCCATGTGAATCATGAGATGTAGGTAGGCTGTGGGCAATCTCCACTTGGTCATGTCTTTATTCCTCCAACAGCCCTCATCATCTAATGCTCCCTCCTTAGACCATTGGTCTAATTCATCAGCAGAGGCAGATCCTTGCATGTCCAGTACCTCTTGCCTGGCATCATGCCAACGTTCAGCTTGTGACTTAACCACGTACATAGATGTAGTGCTTCGTTGCATTGCAGTCTCACAAGCTGTATGATCCGCAAAGGCATTGCCCTGTCCTATTTTATCAGTCACTTTCTTGTGTGCGCTACACTTGACAATCACTACTTTCTTAGGATATGTCAAGGCAGTAAGGAGATTATGTACTAATTCCTCATGCACTATTTGTGTCCCATGTGAAGTAAGAAAGCCTCTTTCCTTCCAGAGTTGCCCAAAATCGCGAGCCACTCCAAAAGCATATCGACTGTCGGTGTTGATGTTAACAAACAGATCAGTACTAAGCTTGCATGCACTTGTTAGCTCTATCAATTCAGCTCCCTGAGCTGACTTCGGTGGAATGCGAGCTGTGTCAACTACTGTCTGAAGTGTTGTTATTGCTTAGGAAGCAGATGTCGTGCCATCGGGCAATTTCAAGCAGGCCCCGTCAGCCCACAGTTCCCTGTCAACACTAGAAAGGGGCGTTTCTTGTAGGTCAACACGGCCCTTTGCTTATTCTTCAGTAAGGGATATACAGTCATGGGACTCTTGTGACTGGGGCTGAGTAGCTGGCAATGGCAATAGTGTAGCAGGATTTAGGGTCGAACATCTTTTCAATGTGATATGAGGGGCCAAAAGTATCAATTCATAACCTGTCAAGCGAGCACTAGTCAAATGTTGTGTTTTCATTTGTTTCGACAGGGCGTCAACTGAATGGGGTACTGAGAAAAACAATCTGTGTGACAAGACTATTCCCTCACTCTGACGTATGGACACAGCTGTCACTGCTACTGCTCGAAAACACCCAGGCAACGCACGAGCGACAGGATCAAGGACAGCTGAGAAATATGCACAGGGACGCTGCTTATCACCGTGTGTCTGGGTTAAAACAGAGAGAGCCCAACCGTCCCTCTCGTGTACATAGAGTGTGAAGGCCTTAGTGTAGTCTGGAGTTCCTAATACTGGTGCAGAGCAAAGAGCTTGACGTAACTGCTGAAAAGCATTCTGGCATTCAGTAGTCCATGGGAGAGGCATTAGAGTGTCTTTAGTCAAAAGGGCTAACAAAGGCTTAACATTGTAGGAAAATCCAGGGATCCACTTCCTAAAGAAGTAAGGCCAATCAGTGCACGAACATCCTTCTGAGTACAGGACACAGGCATGTCCAAAATAGTTTGAATGCGATCTGGCGTGAGTGCACGTCCCTCCTTGGACAGGAGGGGACCTAAGTAGGTAATCTGCAGTCTACAATACTGCAATTTCTTCAAAGAGACTTTGTGATGATGAAAGGCAAGAAATGAGAGCAATGGCAATGTTCCTTTTTCACACTGTTCAGGGGTATCAGCAGCCAACAAGATGTTATTGACATATTGAATATGAGACACCCCTTTCAGTACAGGAAAAGAATCAAGCTGTCTTTTCAATGCCTGGCTATAAATGCTAGGAATCTCTATATACCCTTGTGGAGCTCTAAAAAATCTGAAGGATCGATTATTCAAAGTGAAGCCGAACAAGTAGCGGCTGCCAGGATGAATAGGTATCGAGAAGAAAACATTCTTCAAATTGATCACACTGAATGTAGTTGCAGTAGGAGGAACCATAGTAAGAAGTGTTGTGATGTCAGAGACTACTGGATATTGAGGTACTACTATCTTGTTGACCTCTTGCAGGTCAATGATAAATCTATAAACCTTAGTATCAGTGTCCTTTTTCAAAAAGGGAAGAATAGGGCTATTACAGGTATTGTAGGAGACTTCTTCCACAACCTCCACTCCAATCAAATCCTGCACAATGTGTATCAATGCTTCTTCAACTTCTCGAGAGATTTTATATTGGGATAATCGAGGCAATGAAGCACCTTCCTTCACTTCAATATGTACTAGTGGGATAACCATTTGTCCCACATCAGTATCTGATGTAGCCAACAAGGTGCTAGGTAACGATGCAAGAGCAATATCCTCTTTAATGAGACAAGACCTCTCAACCATCGGATAGTTGTCATTTAAAATAACATGTACTTCTTTTGGGAAACAACGTATTGTAGTACGAAAACATTTGAGCATATCAATACCCACAATATTATCCGGTGTGTTAGGGGAAAGCAGAAATAAACATGCTGCAGTAAATTCATCAAGACTAAATGCATGTGGCTGTGACAGTGGGCTAAGGGAAGGTGTTCCAATTAGTCCTATTGAAGTTATCATTGCGCCAGACAGGGGAGCCCTAGGAACCAATTGTTAAGACAGAGCACTATGAGTAGCTCCTGTATCAACCAGAAAGCGATCAGGAGAACCCAAGACATTTGCATCGACATAGGGACCCCTCTGATCTACTGGAACCGCAGCCGGTTCCTTACCCCATCCTAGGCATTCCTATGCATAATCAGAATCCTTAGGGCCATCAGCCAAGCAATCAGACATTTGGTTTTGGTTTGGTCAGTCAAAGGTATTAAAAGAAGTTGGATTGGTTTCAACTGCCTCAAATCTGGTATTATTATCCATGCCTCCCCTATATCCTGTGTTCCCTGGGTGGCCTCTCATACTACCTCTACTCCGCTGATACTGCTGACCTCGCAAAAGGGGGCACTCAGAACGCCAATGTCCAATCTCCTTACAATACGCACATTGATCAGAAGACAAAGTTGCTCAAGGGAAAGGGGGTACACCAGGACGATACATCGCACGTCCACCTCTTGCACTACCTCTAAATGATGGACCATAGACTTGAGTCAACATGACTTTAGTTTTTAAATCCTTAATCATTGTATCCTCCTTGCCTTTTGCTTCCAATTCCTGACGCTCCTAATACTGGGCCATAGTCAAAAGGGAGACGGGAGCAGATGTAGTCCATGAACTCTCGCTGGTCTTTCGGCGACTAGCTATTTCTGGCAACATGTTAGCTGCAAATTTGTCAATGAACAGATGCTTACCCTTGTCATCTGTCAATGACTGCCCACTAAAGTCATGGAGTGTCTCTTCGAATCGTGTAAAGAAATCAGAAACGGACTCATCCGCTTTCGGCTTACAAGACGCTAATGTTGTCCAATCTATTTTCTTTGGGGGAATAAGAGTTTTCAACTTAGTTACAATAGCTTTGGGAAGATCTAATATCACCTGTTGTGGTTTTTACGCAGGCTCTCTATCGGCATCTACTTCCTCTAATAGCACCCAAGTATCACCATAAGCTACATTATCATCTACCTACTGAGTTGATCTCCACATATCAGGGGGTAAAATAAGTCCAAACAACATGTCAATATCAGTCAATGTTATAATGCTAGAACTAATAGCTCCTTCTACTTCTTCATAAAAAGCGGCTGGATTTTTGCGCGGATCAGGAAAAGCAACTTTAAGAGCCATAGACTTCTGCTCTACTCCAAGGGGTATAGACTCAATTATAAATAAAATATCCCATCGCATTATCTGAAGTTTTATCGTCACTTGTTCCCGCTCCCTTTGGAGGAACATACAAAGGCGCAGCTTCACGCATCGGTTTCACAGTAACTACAGGATTACTAGTGTCTGTACCTGTCCCTGTAACTCCTTCTTGTTGCACCGGAGAATCAACTGTTTGTTCAGCTGTAGCTTTATCAGCTGCCATTTTCTCTTCCCGTAAACAAAATGCCTCAACGCGCAATTTAACCAGTCGCCTAATTAGATCGGCCACCTGTGAAGAAAGAAAGGTGTCATCACTTAACTTGTTTGTAATCAGAATTTATATCAGAGGGCTCTAGAGCACCAGAATGTTTTCTAAAGCTAAGTATTACCTCCCAAGTAAACGTTTCTAAAAAATATAACTGCTCTAAATCTGACGATTGCTGAATCATTGCTATGAGGTCTGGGGCGGAGGCACTCCCACAAGCTGCTTTACGAGCAGCAGATCTAAGGGTGGCCTTATGCTCAATGGTTAAAGTAGAGAGAGTTGTCCGCCCAATTTGCTTATCGTCATCTTTTTCATCTGAAGAAAAATGCTCATCATCAGAAACTTCATTCTCAGGGGCACTAGGGAATTTATACGGGCACGGAGGTCTATCTAACAAAATAGAATCATCTTGAGGTCTATTAAGTATGGGATAAATGGGGCGCCTAATAGGATACTGGCAAGTTACCTCTAAATGACGCTCCCTATCTTCTTTCTCTTTTATTTCCTTTCCTTTTCCTATGCTTTCTGGTAAATTGTCTTCTTGCACTGTTCTTTTTCTGCTATAGCTTCTTCTCTCCTCACTCTCTCATTCACCTCTTTATCCCACATTCGTACACAATCAAACATATCTTGCCGGCTCTTTCACTGAAACAGACAGTGCTCAATATACTGAATCTTCTTAAAATCAAATGACCCATTTACTGGCCATCGTAGATCAGGATCCTTTTTTGTATATTTGTACCACAGTGTACTATACATTATGGAAGAAATAACCGTATTAAATATACATAAACCTATTAGGTGTCCCCTCTAGGGGAGCCAGCTGACTACTTTCTAGATCCATATTGGTACCTCCAAGACAGCAACACATTCTACGAAGTGTGCTAGGAGCAGGCATGCCAAAAATATTATAATAAAATATAATATTATAATCAAATAGTATTTATTTCAAGTGTATCAAGAGTGGAGACGAAAACCTCATTACCTGCCTTTGTTTATTGCAAAAAACAAACAAACAAAATCAGAATCTCGGCCAAGCAAATCCAAAATCCAGACTGGCGCTTCAGCGACCTTACCAAACCAAAGTTTCTAACCTCCACCTGCCTAGCTCTAGGTTGACCTAATGGTCACTGTAATACTTACGCCAACGGAGATCCCAGTCGGGACCGGCCAACACCTGGAGGGTCAGATCGGGAAAACCGGAAAAACACCTTGGTCTGCAAAGACAAAGGCTCTCCTCGTGCAGGGTACCACCTCAGTAGATTCCTTTCTTCCAGCAAGACCGCTCCTTCGGATGGCCGCATCTCCGATGAGCCCCACAATCCGGGCGCCAATTTGTGGAAATTAGCCTTTTTAGGGGCACACGGGTGCAGGGGTTCACCCTTATCTGTCCACTGGTCCTCAAACCAACAATATAGAGATTAGCACGGAAGCTGGAATATCAAATAACAAGTTTATTAATCGCTCATGAGTGGGACTACATCAATACAACACCCTCGGGCACTGTATGAGGTAGTACAAGGAATACAGAAACCAAGGGTCTTTTATAGCCAGCCTGTTGCTGAGTAGGCATGAAGACTCAAATACAAGTTACAGGCATGCACAGGAGTAGCTATTGACTAACATGGGCAGACAGATATCACTTGGCCAGCAAAGTGAGAGGGGAGAGAGAACTGCTTACAGCAGTTGGAACAGCCTGACAGTTAAATTCTAAAACAGATGCATTCTAGCAGCAGGAGGCCTTTCTGAGCGCTCATACATTGCTCTGGCTTAGAATAGAAGGGGTTAACTAAAGCTGATGACTCAAGCAGAATAGAAAGGCAGGCAACAGTGTAGACGGCAGAATCACATGACTTAACAAACTGGATGTCACTACTAAAATGGCTTCAGCTTATGCTAATGGCAATTTCTGCGATTTCCACACAAGGTTAATGGAAGCCCTCGCGAGGGGGCTCCCATTGACCTCAGTTTGATCCATTCCAGTCGGTTCAAGTGATTCAGAGTTTTTATCGGCACAATTGATGTAAAGCTGGTTAGTATTTTTGTGGATTGTTGCGGATTCTGGAAGTTTCCATCTCAGAAATGTAAGGAAAATATGTGATTTCATGCACAGTTTGAGGTTTGCAGGGAATTATGGGTAAGAAAACCTCATAGGTTTCATGCAAGACACACTAGTGTGGAAGCCCCTCATTGTCTAGTTCTCAAAAATGTCTGTGGTTGGTAGGTTTTCATGGGTGGCGGCCGAGCAAGGCCCGAAATCCCGCAGCTACCCCTATCGCTGATTGCTCCAGTCGGGAGACTTGGTGGGATTTTGGCTGGTAGGAAATCTGCAGTGCCCTGTAGATTCCAGAAATTTGCCTCACAGACATGTGAGGAAAGTGTTTGTTTGAAGTCAACATTTGTGGATTACAGTGCAGTGTGGGTAAGAAAATGTTGTTGGATCTACGCGAAGCACCCACCTTGGACTCCCCAGGTGCCTAGATTTCAGAATTGTCTGGATCTGGTAGGTTTTCCCAGGTGGTAGCCTACAAAAAGCCAAAAAAGTGCAGCCATTCATTATTGCAAGTTAGCCACACTCTCCTGAACCATGTGTAAAAGCAATACCCAAAGGAATCAAATGTCCTGTTGCTTGCCATTGGGAGGGGATTTCTTAGTTCGCAGGGGAGCAGAAAGACTGAGGCTTTAGGGGTGAGGGTGGGAGGGATGTTAGGAAGTGCCAGACCCACCCCATCATTTTATTAAAAAAAACATTCCTACTATACAGTGATCTTTCTGGTCCCCAGGGGAAAATTGGGCAAAAACCTCCTATCTGCCCCTGGGGGGCCGGGTGGGCAAAAAAGACTGGCATATCCCTTTCGGGTGTGGATGTGGCCAATGCCAGAGAGCAGCAACACGTTATTTGCCACAAAGGCACAATTCCTAGTGTCAGGTAGACTTACTACCACGCCCCATGGGGGCATATTTGAGGTGACCTACCCAATAAAGACAAGCCTCAGAACGTTTGTTTGTTTTGGCCTCTGCTGTCTGCCAGGGACAGGTGGCCCGCTAGGCAGGCACCTGGTAAACTGCAGGAGGCCAGGTAGGGTGCAGGATGACTGCAGCAGGTGGCTGGGGAGTCCGGATGGCAGAGTAGAACCAGAGAGTTATTAGAAGATGCCCACCTTCTTGGCCTCCGGCCACGTCCCCCCCAGTTTTAATTTCTTTATTACACATTCTTCATCATCCTCAAATGTACTACACAGATAAGCAAGGCTAACACCCTCATTATTGCAAGCCCACAGGGTGATGCGCATAATCAATGTAATCAGCACAGAAGGTTGCTATGACCAGAATGATTGCAACCACAATTTCAAAGATCTTCAATCCTCAACTCCAAAATATCATTGACAACCAAAACTTCAGTTTGGAGAAAAAGTGAATCTGCCTTTCAGTGGTCGACATTAACAGGTGCCACAAGCAAATAGTCAACATTTTAAACCAAAGTAGACACCAGGAGGAAGACCAAAATGTCCAGATCCTTCTTTAGAGCTAGGGAAAAGATTGACGAAAACTGTAAATACTTGAGGGAACACCCACCAAATAAGTTGATAACCACCAAATGAGAACACAAAGAGGAACTGACTCTCTTCGTGTAAGGTGATGGAGAAGAAGGTAGAACAAATGGCCAACATGGAAAATCATATGGCGTTCAATGGGATGCAAGCAAGGATGGCGGCAGGATTGGGGACCACAGGGAAGCTAGAGCTAACCACTTTATTTATAGTGGACAGGCCTTGTATAAATCTATACACATTGGTTTTTCTCACCTTTTCAATAGGTAAAATCGGGGTATACATCAACTACTAACTAGCACTAAAACCCCTTTGTTATGAGATGGACAATTGCAGGGGGGATCCCTGGCTCTGCCTCGGGCTTGAGGGGATACTTAGGTATTCAAGACAGCTTCTATTGTGGATTGATCGTGATCTTCACAGGTTCCATTGAGGCTATAAATCCCACAGTATTGGTCCCTGTAGACCACGACCTGGAAGGCACCTGAGAAAGCCAATCAGTTAAATCAGGAGACAACACATTTTAACAGCAGGTTGACAGTATGTATTCTTGCAGATTACGGCCAGTACCTCATTCTTAGGGTGCTGGTGTATATTAAGGTAGACACCATCAGGGGTACAGAACACTATGTAGTTAAGCTTCTACAATCTATCCCACTGCTACAGATTAGATGGTGAAGTGGGACGGAGTAATAAAGCATATTTATCAGTAATGGTCCCAAAGAAGATTTAATTGGGGCCAGAGATAAGATGGGGAGCACGTTAGTTTGGAATAACAACTGCATCTATTGACAAACTAAAGAGAGACAATGAGGAAAAATCAGAGGTTTTCAAGGCAGAGTAGCAAGCACCAGTGTCCACAAGGCATGTGGTGTGTTCACCATTAATCAAGCAATCAACATAGGAACTTTTCTGATCTATAGGAATTAGGGTATTCAGGGTACAGTCGGAGCCTCTAGGACAGTCCTAAAACTCAGAATAGGAGTTATGCGTAACTTTGTTAAATTTAGGTAGGTTGGCAAGACCTTGCACATTTAGAATATCATTCAGACAATCTCTTTTCCGGTGGCCCAATTGACCGCAGGCAAAACACGATCTTCTCAAACCCAGGGCTTCTCTTCTGGCCCTTCCATTGACCCTTCATACTCTGCCCACCTCAATCCCTCCCCTCGGATCCCTTCATTGTTTCCAACTTTTTTCACATTTTGCCGTGTATTCTGTAGCTTCAAAGACATTAATTTGTTTTCAACATTCTATTTCTTTCTTTCCTGGAAAGTCACACAGTGGTTTATGATGGTGACTAACTCTGCCAGTTGCTGTGTTTATGATCCAATACATATTGCCCTCAATTGACTCCTCACATTGAATAACATTCCCTACACAAATTGCACACATATAGCTTCCTGAGCCATCTCCGTTGGATGGGAAATGCCCAAGTATCTCTCAAACACTTCCTTAACACTGTCCAGATAATCCACGAGTGATTCACCTTTATTCTATTTGCACTTTCAAATCTTAGCCCAAACGGTTTTCATGGGACACACATGCGCACCCGCATTCCACAATGTATCCTTTGCCATAATTATCGCCGCATCATATCTAGAGTCTCGTCTTAGCCATGCAGATTATTGAACCAATCAGTCACTCACTTAACTTGGCACCACATGGATCCACATCCACCCAATTTGGTCTATACACTTTCAACACATTTTTCAATTTTTCAAAGTATTGTATTGGGCTTTCTCTAATGTTAGGGTACTGTTTCTTAATACTCATTAAGTCAGAGGGCATCCAAGGTATGTGGGCAGTAACTCTACCCCTGGTAGCAGGCAGGTCTCTTAATGGAAGGAGGATATCAGAAGCATGAGGGTTCTTCATCATCTATGTTGCTAGGACGAGGGGAGGCATTTCCTAGCCAGTAGGTCTGCTGTCTTTCTTAAACTTTCTCTAGAGATTGTGGGGTCACATTCTAGGATATCTCTACACTCCGCTAGGACGGAACACACTTGTGCTCTAGACCAATTCTCAGTAGCAGAGTCTGCATCTTATCTGGTCACTTCCACACCTCTACCACATGCTTTACGGTCAGTCAGTCACTCGCCTGTGCATTATCTCCTTGTTCTCCATCTGCCAGTGGTCCCACAGGTGCTGCTCCAATTCAAAGTGCATCAGCAGCTGCACGCCGGGCCTGGTCTGCCTGCATGTGGACAATTTTCATCAAGTCCTTCTCCCTTGATCTTTCTTCTCCTTCTCTTTCTCTTGAGTCTCAGTGATCTGAGTGATTAGATACAGAGGAATGCCGCGGTCCCTGCAGGTAAGAGCGGTGGGGCCACGTTGGGGGGGGGAGGGGGGTTTTCGAGGGACGATGCACAGGGAAAATTAAATAAATAATTAATTTCCCCTCGGAATCATCCCTCGAAATCCCCCCCAACACGGCCCCACGTGCTGTTACCTGCACGGACCGCAGCTGACGGAGTACACAGAGTTGTAGGAGCACAAGCCCGAACTCTGTCACTGGGGGTGACTTATTAGGTAGTCCTGTTTCTCCTGGGTATTTATCATACCACAGACTTGGGATTCATGCTTAAGTCTATGGGCCTTCTCAATTGCAAAAAATGACCACTGTTCAGCATCTACCTTGTTTAATTATCCTTTAACTTAATTTGCAAATTCCCTAGTCTACCTGTCTAAGGGACTATGTTCAGGAAGGAATTTCTCCCCATCTTTTTCAGAATGTTTAATCTACTGTTTCAGATACTTGCACATACCTTTTCCAACTGATGGTACACAGTAAAGGCAGAAGTACCTTTGGGTGGGTGCTCACTAAATTAAGGTTTCAAGGCCGCCTTTACTAGGGGAGAAAAACGGTCTGCCAGCCTTTTGCCCACAGCTCATTATTATTAATATTATTTGCCGTTTGTAAAGCGCACAGCTACCCATCGGGTGCCCCGGCACTCATCCAATGGGCGAAGGAGAGGAGAGGATACAGAAAAAAGGGTAGGGGTTACTTCAGTTATTTTTCTGATCTCTTGGATGGTGGTAGGAAAGGTAATGTACACTCATACCCAAAGATCCCCCTGCATTCGGCCGGCCTTTGTTTGTGCGCCCCGAAGCTCTAATGAGGGAGTGAAGGCAGCTAGATCAAAAGGAATCTTTCTCTCACACATTCATCCTTCAAGAATCCGCGCTTTGGGTCCTGGTACTCCTGCCTGTCTTCCCGGTCTCCTTGAGGCAACTTTCTCTACAGCCTGGATTTTCACACGCTCAATCTCTGTCCCCGAACTCCTTCCTTTCCTTCCTACCTATCCAGTCTACCAGGCTGTCATCTACTACCCAGGCTCTCCAGCTGACTCAGAAGATCCAGGGCTGGGACGTGCTCCACTCGAGTCCCCCTGGAGAACTCTCCCCCCTGCCCCTGGCGCCTGAGGTTGTCAAGCAGAGTCCGGCTCACTGCTCCCCTGTCCGCTTAACAAAGAGGATTCCAGGAACAGAATGCATTCGGTTCTGTAGAAGAAAACATAACACTCTGGATATTACATAGATGTTTAAAATAGGTTTAATGGCTTCGCCCTTGATCAGTTGGAGCATGTAATGCTAAAATCTATACATTTCAGAGTGACATTTATACACCTTTTCTCCATGCAAGCAAAAGGAAGCGAGACAACATGATAGAAATGAAACATGTAGGCACACACTAAGGAGCAAGTGCCAGGATCTTCTTATAGGTAGGATTCAAGAAGACCTTGGCAAAATGATACATCCCACGACAACAAGAGCTGCATCTATAGTTTTGTAAAAGATGTGCCAACTTCAGAATGAGATTACTCATTTTTTTTAATCAAAAGATAGTTATTCATCTTTATGTGATAACATTCATTTCATGGTTGGAAGTACACAGTTAAGAACAGCACTGCATAGAATGTAATGACAACCACATGAAACTTGGTGCAACAAACGTGAATAAATAGTGCAAGTGGTGACACAAGTGAAGGGAGAACAAAGAACAGCGTAGTCGGCGCACTGTGTTTAAAGTGCAAGTTATCTACAGTGAGTGGCTAAAGACGGCGCGTGTGACATAGTGATATCACAAAGGGCACAATTAATTTAATAGATTTGGAGCCACTAAGAAGAAGTGCGCCTATTAATTTAGATAGAAAATCAGTTCAGAAAAACCCTAAAAACCCTCCTTTTCCCGCAGACTTAACTTCATCAGACGGCTGAACCCCCCCCCCCCCCCCCTCGGAGAACAGGTCAGCGCTGGGATGCTCCCTGAGTTACTACGCGCTTTATAAAACCATTAAATAAATAAATAAATAAATAAATAAATTAAATAAATTAGGCTGTTGGGTCGACGGCGTTTCGATTCGGACCATTTCGGATCATCATCAGGACTGGTTGTCTGAATTGAATAGTGCTTGGAGAATCCTTGTAAATAGGAGTACTTGTAACCAACAGGGAGGTACGACTTGAAAAACCAGGGGATCACCAAGGATCGGGTCACTGGAAGAGTGATAGCAAGACGGACGCGCTGATTTATGCAGCGCCAACCAAGCATGGCTGACTAACGCGGCCGGCTATAACACTGAGGTGTTTAAGTACAACCTCATCCAACTCGGCTGAGTTACAGGCACGGTACACGCATTGAAACCGATAGCGAGCCTCATCCTGCCTCTTCCAGTGACCCGATCCTTGGTGATCCCCTGGTTTTTCAAGTCGTACCTCCCTGTTGGTTACTTAGTACTCCTATTTACAAGGATTCTCCAAGCACTATTCAATTCAGACAACCAGTCCTGATGATGATCCGAAATGGTCCGGATCGAAACGCCGTCGACCCAACAGCCTAATTAATAGGCGCACTTCTTCTTAGTGGCTCCAAATCTATTAAATTAATTGTGGCCTTTGTGATATCACTATGTCACACGCGCCGTCTTTAGCCACTCACTGTAGCTAACTTGCACTTTAAACACAGTGCGCCGACTACGCTGTTCTCTGTTCTCCCTTCACTTGCGTCGCCACTTGCACTATTTATTCACGTTTGTTGCACCAAGTTTCATGTGGTTGTCATTACATTCTATGCAGTGCTGTTCTTAACTGTGTACTTCCAACCATGAAATGAATGTTATCACATAAAGATGAATAACTATCTTTTGATTAAAAAAAATGAGTAATCTCCTTCTTGTCCACTGCAGCAATGCTATGTGCATGCTATTCATAACTGTCCACTAACTTTTACCTTTCAGGACATTGTGTGACAATTGTACCTTCCTACCCAGCCCTGACTTGGTCTATGGGTTATACTCCTGTCTTATCTACAAAAACTTCAGAATGAGGCTAGGCTTAGCTATGGTTCATCAGAGACTTGTAGTGTAAAACATAGAATAGCAAAAACAAATTACATTTAAAATGTGTTTTAAAATGTAGTTTTCAAGGTGGTGCAATTAGAAAATCGTATTTCTATCACACATGAGGGTGGGGGAAAAGTGTAACTGGCATTGATACTGGAACAACAACAGGGAGACACTGAGGGACATTGACACATATGTATAAACACTGACATAGGGACACTGATCCGCCAACACAGACAAGCGCATGCACTCTAATGTTGAGTCACTCCCACAAAGGCACCAGCATTTGGACACTGACACAAGAATGCTATGTAACATGGATACTGAGACTAATACTAGAAGCACCACCGCAAGCCTACACCAGCATGGACGCACTAGCACTCAGCTGCCGGTACTAGACCACGAACGCTGACTGGGGCAAGGGAGGAGGGGAGACAGACACTGGGACACTAAAATGTGCATATGAATACTGACAGGGAGACAATGGCGCAGGGAAACATACAGTGGAACATTGACCTGTGAGTTCTGCCACTCATACCTTAACGGAGGTACACAGGGATACCTATACAGAAACTAGAACACTAGTGTAGACATTGAGAAAACCATCACTACTTTCCAATTGTTTCTTAGATGACGGCTGCCCTGCCCTACGGATTGCCGAGCACTAAGGCTGCCTAATTTTGATTCCACCTCAATCCTCTTTCTCCCTCCATCCTGCACTTTCTGACTTTATCATTATTGCAGTTTCTTTTTTACCACTCCTTTCCGACTATTTTACTACTAAGAGAGCATGTGTTGGAAGTCTGCCACAGGAAGAGGAAACAAGTAGATCTCTCCAAGGTTACAGTAGGGTGGTACAGAGTATGAAATGAGGAGTTAGGATGCAAACCGTACCTTACGATAGTTAATAATGCACAGCACAGGTATCTCTTAACCTGTTTCCATCTTCTTATTTTCCATCATTTGACTGCTTTTCCAAAAACAAGAGCTGGGCACAATTACAAGGAAGCTTCCCTGTGATAACCAATCAGATCAGTCTACTCAGCATATAGCACTTTTTCTTAAATTGTTTTTTACCCCCAGGAAATCCCATCTTAAACCACTATTTTTACAAAATAGAATTATTTATCACCAGGTGGCTTTTACATTTTTGTATGAATAAGGGGACGCTAGAGTAGGCTACAAGGTCACTTTGCTACTCTTGTAGGTAATCCCTATTAGAGCTCTTTTAGATGAGTCAGAAAACCGGAAAATTTGATAAGGGTTAATGTACTGATTTTGTTGGTTTGTTTATTGGTGACTTCATTGGAGTTTCATGGTTATATGTAGACAATGGTCATCAGAATTTTATTTTAACCTTGCAGACATAAATCAGTCTGGTATATCTAGGCATGACGTTTGCACATACTCTTATTGTTTTTATGATTTGTTTTATATAACTGCCCTGTCATCGTGTGAACTTTGGTTTTAGGAGATCGATGTTTTAATCATATATTGTAACATTTTATTGAAATATTCTGTGCTTTTATGGCTCAGTGAATTTGTGCCGAATAAAGATCATGGATGAATGACTATTTTCCTATATTTTTTCTTCCTCCCTTTCTGGCTTTTTTTTTTTTAGCCTGGGTCAAAGTCTGATGATGAAAAAAAATGTTTTGGTCCTCATAAATGAGCTCCGGTGCCCATCACCTGCATAAATCAAGCACTGGGGTCATGGCATAATGGAAGAGAACCCATCACCACACTCACACCAAGGGGAACAGCTCCATGCTGGGTGTTTGGGTTGTAATTTCCCCCAAAGAAATGCATTCTATGCTTGGTAGGTGGGTCTGGGGGTCCTGAGATGGGTTTGCTATGTCTGTGTTGGTTTTTCTCATCACCTTTTTAACTTGTTGATTTTTTGGGACCAACTTAAATATATAAATAGTGACTGGTTAGCAAAAAAAGTAGCACATTTACACCTCTAGAGCTGCTCCTTTGATGGATGGAAATGTGCTACTTTTAGAATTTGCAAACTTTGATGGGGAGTTAAACAAAAGCTATCCGACTATTCACCGTAAATAGAGCGGACTGTCGGATGGCTTACCTCCGATGACACTTACTCTATCAGGCCATTAGAGGAAGTTTTACACTGATGCAGTACATTTTACTCTGTTCGTGTACAACTTGCGATCAACCCTAGCCAAAATTGGGTGGGCGGACCTTGAGTTTGCCAGTCAGGACGCTCTGTCACTGCTGCAACGGAGTACCTGTCTGCTAAATTCTAAATCGGCCCCAAAGGCCCACCTAATGCAAATAAGTACTGACCCTGCTCCTCATGGAAACAGGTCATATGGAGCCTTGGTCATCTCACCCATTCACAGTGGCGGCGACTCCAAAAAGGAAAAATAAAATGACAATAATGTATTGTTATTATCATTTTATTTTTCCTATTGCATGCAGTGAGTGGCCTGTGTGCAGTGTGGGAGAAGGTGGACTGCAGAAAGGAAGAAGGAAGAGGACGCAGGGGAGGAGGCGGCTGGCCGTTCCAAGGTGTTTTTTTTTGTTAATTACACCCCCATGCCCACCACCCCTGTCCTGTAACAGCTGCTACCGCCCACACACCCTTCGGACCACTGCTTTTTAGTTGGGAAATTTGAGAGTCACAGCCCTTGAATCCTACTACTAAGTTACACCCCGGCTCAAACCCTGAGCTGTGTCCATTTCCCCCAACACTGTATGTTTACCTTGCCTACTCGTCTTGTTGAATCAAGGTCTTAGCCTCAGGAGCCAGGTACAGTGAGTGCAGTGCTGACTAATAAAGAGATCATGTCTTTGTATGCACCATTTTTGTGTACTAATAGTTATGTGCTTGTGTATTTAGCATGCCTTTAAAACCAACTTAATCATCAACGTTTGTTGGTAAAATGCGCCTAGAAATGCAGCATTTGCCACATACTTCCACAAGATTACCCTGAAGTAAAAAGTACAACTCCATTTGTAATTGCACATATGTTCTATTCCATTTTCATCAATGTTGCTGCCCAAAGAAGTTTGCAGTTGCAGCTGGTGTCGGGCAAAGTGGCGGGCGTGGAGAGGGGGACAAAATACATTTTAAAAAACGTACCTGAATCCTGGCGCATCGCCACTCTTCTGGTTCCGCCTCAGACACCGCCTCCCAGACTGCCCTGCAGCCAATCCTGACACTGCTCCCACAGCATGAGAGCAGCATCAGGTTTGGCCTGAGCGCCATAGATTTGCACTCCTAGGAAGACTGGGAGTCTGTGCCTGGTCTCTCCAACAGGCAACCCAGCTCAGGTTGGAGACCGCTTCAGTGCGCATGACGATTTGGCCATCCTGAGACGGCTGGCCAAACCGTCATGCGCACTGACAACAGTGCACCTACTACACCCCCTGCGCCTGTCATCCCCTTGGACCCGCCCCTTGACTCCATGGTATGGACAAAAAAAACAACGATAATAAACATACTTTAGCATCGCTTTATTTTTGAAGTCTTGCAGCTGGTGCTGCTGGCAAGGGGGAGGCGACGCTCCTCCACCATAGCGAAGGAGACTCCGCTGGGTGTTTGCAAAAACACTAGCTGACATACACTTCCTGAAGAGTTCCTAATGTTCACCGCTCACTGTGCTTTACAAGACAAAAATGTCGACTAATCATCACAAACACCTGTTAAGTTCTGATAATACCAATACTTTGAAGAAATACTGCAAAATATGTTTTCTTTAAAATATCAACATATGCTACAGTTGTTCCTTGGGGGGAGGTCCCCAAAATATCTACCTCACACTATAAGACTGCTCTTAAGAGAGGGAAATAAACAGTAACGTCTTCTCAGGACTGATGTGGAGCCACGCTGAATGAACAACAGGCACTGGGTACCAGTACCTAGCTGCAGAAATTGACTGTCCCTGTCAGTAAAAATAGAGCAAAGGCCGAGACACACAAAACCATGTTGTAACAAATATAACAGAATCAGATATACCACTTGGGAAACAGATAAACATAAAGAAGTCAAGTCATAGAGTGCCAGGGGCCCTTGCAATAAACAGCAAAACAAAGAAGTCCTGCACATTTGAAGAGGGCGAGTTCTTAAATCTATAACATTTTGAGAGCGTGCGTAAAAGGCTGGCTCGTTCAAGCAGGCATCGGCCGGAGCTGAAATAAAGATGGCGGCTTTGGTTCCAGAGTGACCTGGATGGAGCACAGCTTCTGCTTTCAGAGTGACCTGGATAAGAACAGCTTCCTAGACTTAGAGCAGAGAGTGGCCACCACTGTTTAAGAACTACATAAAGTTCTACAGCTGACCGGGAGGCACAGCCAACTCTAGAGAGACACCCCGTGAGCTGCAGACTAAGGGCACAACAGCAATAGGGTGCACTCTTGCGCCAATGAAAAGGCCAGTGCGTGATCAGGAAGTTTGGATTGAAAGGGCCCAATCAAGAAAGAGGGGCGTGGTCACAAGCACAGCCTAAAATGCGACTGGGAAAAGCAATCCCCAGCTTTGTCGCCGGCGGAAATTGATCACACCCGGCACAGCAAAGAAGGCGGGTGTTGCAGCCGTTGTGTGGCAAGGGGGCGTGGAGTCATCAGGTTTAACAAGAATGAATCTTCTAATAAGGACGTAAAAGGGCAATTGCCAGAACAAGGTCCTTGGGATGACTTACGGTAGGGAGTCTTGAGATAAGTGCCCTGACAAAGTCCTTGGGATGCCGAACGGCAGGGATGCTTGAAGCCAGACAAACGGGTAAGAAATGGTCAGTGGTGGGCAGACACAGCACTTGCAGCCAGGCATGGCCATGGGGGCCACGAACACCAGATATTCAGTAGCAAGTTGAAGACTCAAAGCTGCAACCCGCTGTACAAAATAAGTGACAGAGGTGGAGCCGTCACAACAGTTGGAAGTTATGGTTATCAATATGCAACAAATTATATGATGTACACTGTATAACCTGTTACGAAAATGCCTTATGTTGTAGTCCAAGAAGAGCCAGAAATGAGCATGTTGATGACCAATGCCATCACGACAAGTTATGATGTGCATCAACTGTGGCCATTCTAACACCACAAAAGAGGTCTTCTTGTACATAATTGATGGGTAGGAAAGAATGGCGGGGGCCCGTGACTTGCTCGCACAGCTGGGGGGTTTCTACAGTTGACATGGAGGCACAGCTGACCCTAGAGGGAGGGCAGCTAACCACACGCACGTGGGTAGCAGATAAAGGGCACAGCAGCAATAGGGCGCACTCTTGCACAAATAAAAAGGCCAGTGCGTGATCAGGAAGTTTGGATTCAAAGGGCCTGTAGGAGAGTAGGGTCTGGAATCCTATGATCACCCAGATTTTTGCTTTTTGTTTCACTGGTTTACGACTTTCCCTGGCTGTGGGCCTGCTAATCAGACCCACAGCCTAGCTGTTCTCTCTATTCCAAATTGTACCCAGGTACTGAATTGGCACTGGGCCCTCTCTAAGTCCCTGTACCCAGGGCTGAGGTGTACCCAGAAGTCTCCCAGGGGCTGCAGCATGTATTGTGCCACCCCTGGGCTGACTAACCAAACAGACACAACTGGCTGCTTGACAGCTGGGGCAAAGTGGTGTACTCACCCCTTGCTGTAGATATAGTATACCTATATCTAAACCTAGATGGACACACAGATCTCCTATCAGTCACTCCTATGGCAGGCCTTGACAATCCTGAAGGCAGAGTGCTTGGAATCGTGTGAGATGGTGCTCTGGCATGAGCTGAGCCTGTCTGCGGCTTTCGGGATCTATCCCTTAGCCGTTTCCACGATATCGCATACCATATACTCTTAAGTGCATTATAATCCTCGCGGTTATATGCCAACTCTGGTATCGCTTTACCAAAACATGTCGAGTAAGGTGTCATACGAATTGGAATACTAACCCCTCGCCAATTCTGGCGACGGGGTTAGCATTCCACCCTTCTAGAGGGACACAACATGTTGGTAACCTGTAACCCCGGTTAAAGTCAGACAGAGCCTTAGCTCCACAAAATGGATGCTGCCACCGAGACACAAGTCTGCCCTCCTGTTGCTGGGAGTCCTCCCAGCGCAGGAGGCAAGGACAAAGGGTTTCCTGTCAGGGGCGGTGCCAGCACCGTCCCAGACAGGATTTTGTGTATCCTAGGTAGGCAGGGCTTTAGAGGAAGGTGACTGCAAGTGGCACCCCGGTGCTCACTGTGCATAGGCCGGCTTGAACCAGTTCCAGGGGCACACCAGACCCTGAGCTGGGGAAAGCCCGCCAAAGGAGAGGGGTGTAACCACCCCCCTCCTAGTCCCACCCATAGGGCAGGACTTAGTCGCGTGCCAGCCCCCTTTTTCAGGATAAAGGTAGGAGCAGGCCCCCTTCCAAATTAGATCAATCTTTGAATCCTGAACCGACCTTCTACACGAAGAACTCAAGACTCTTCTCAAGATTTCTCCCTTGTGACTAAGGAGTAGTCACCCTGCAGCAGCAGGCACCAACCAAGCATCGCGGTTTGTTGCCAGTCTCTCCTTCGGATCAAGACTGCTCCAGCACGACGAGAACCGGCTTCCCTGGCACCTCTGACCTCTACCTACATCATCAGTTACGCTGAGATTCGTGGGTGTGACGAGACCTCGAGGGACCGGCCATCTTCAGAACTGCACGACGCTTGTCCAGCACGACCACCGAGTGACCCTCGACTGAGTGCTTTGGGGTAAGAGAAGCCCCGACCCTGAGCAGCTCCAGCACCGAAGTTCAGCCCCCCTGCATCCACGAGATCTGCGTGGGGCCCTTCTGCTCTTTGCTGCTCACCGCGTTGTCCAGGTCGCTTGCCCGTTGGCTAGTGGCCCTCTCACGACGCTCCACAACGACAAACACTGCTGGTCTGGTTGCTCCAGACTAGCCCTTGCTCCCCTCCAAAAGAGGAGCACCCTGGACCCTCCTGGTCCACTCAAGACGCCATTTCAGGTCCACCGCGTGGGCCTTGCATTTGCCAAGACTTGTTGCCCCAATCCTGGGTCCAGCGACGTCGACAGCAAGTACCTTCGTGGGACAGCTCGCACCTCCATCCTGGTCGCCGACAACGCCTCCTGGTCCGAGAGACTGCAGAGCCCAGCAGCGCCCACTCACCTGGTCGAGGTGACTTCGTCCGGTGCCACTCTGGTGCCCACTTAATCACTGGCTAGTGATTCAGAACTTGGTCCCCTCTGCTTACAGGTTTTCTTCTTCCCTGATCCAGGCTTGGATCTCCACAAACTTTCTTCACTGGCCGCCTGCCAGCAACTTCCTTCTTCAGGCTCCTGGTTCTTCAACAAGGGTTTCCGACGCAACTTCAACCCTATGCAGCCGCAGCCCCTGGGCTAGGTAAACTGAGTACTCCGGTGCTCCAGCATAGTCCAACACCCTAAGTGTTCGGATCCACTCCCGTTTTCGACCCACCTAGTCGGGTTCGCTCGAGAACAGTAACTTTGTCAATTGCTAGCATCCATAGACTTTTTCCCGCCTTACGCGTGAGAGTTCCCACTCTGCACACGACGTCCACAGGCCTCCTGCTCCTAACCTAAGTGTTTAGTATTGTAGGCCTAGCGATTCTAAAGTCTAGAAAAGTATTACTTACCTGCTAGTAATTTCGCATTCCATTTTCATAGTATATGGTTTTTCGTGCCCCTCGGGCATCTGTGTAAATTGTGCGACTTTCAGTGTTTCTTTAAGAGTTTTGTTGTGTGCTTAGCTCCCTGCCTCATAAAGAGCCAGGGTAGTCCTGTTATAAATAAATATACTTTATTTTTGATAACAACTTGTGTGGTGTCCTTTCACTTGGTGTTCAAGGGGTAATGTGATGGTAAAACAGCTGGCTTAACACGCCCTCTAGAGTCTTAGCCTTAGACTGCTCGTATCCATGCTACTAGGATAGCTGGTCTATAAGGTTGACTTACAGCCAATCATCAATAAGGGTTGTCTGGACTGATACATAGTGATCACTAGAATAGTGAGCACTGCATATCAGGCCAACTTCTCACATTGGTGAGCAGCGGTTGGGATTTGAGCTTGCTGTTGTTTTACCACACGTATCCTAAGAATATCATTTGAAAGATCACATAAGTACTGAGGTACATATAACTTAGCTTAGAATACTCTGAGTTCTACTGAACCAGCTGTTGTAGCTCCTAGGGCCTAGCACACCCTAAACTACAACTCTAGCAAGGGATCAGTAGGCAAACATATAGTGTAGGTAAGTGCACCACTTACACCTCACTAGAAAAGCATGTCTACCCAGGGAGAGTCTACTGAGACCCCCTTGTGGTTATTGACCCTCCACAGGTCAAATCAAGATATGCAGCTCTCAGTTTCCAGGAGATGAGACAAGTGTGTACCTCCAGGAAACTGAAACAGGGGTCTAACCCCACCATTCCCTTTCTGATAGGTCTCTTAGAGACATATGATGCGAGAAAGATTTCTCAGCTAGATGGGAATATGCCAGCCTTAGAGGGTACCTCTGGGGATCCAGACCTCCCCAACACTGCAAATGCAGTTGAGGAGGAGGAACTCGAGGAGCTCTCTGGGGATAAGGTAGACAAAGGTCTTGAGGTAGTCAGAAGGCTAACTAGGGCCAACTTAGACTTACTTGGGCTAGGATCTGGGGGACCCCCAGTACTGACCCGAAGTGGGCCTAACCTTGGAGTTAGGAGAGATAGATCTCTTTCTAGGGACTCCAATAGATCTCTGCACTCTAATGCCTCTTCTCAGAGGAGAAGGAACTCTCCCCAGAGGAGATGGACTTCCCCTCAGAGAATGGAGCATGAAGCCAGAATGAGACAGGCTACTCTGAGGATTGAAAGGGAAGAACTTGCCCTGGCCAAAGAGAAGCTTGCCTTTGCTAGAGAGCAGCAGATGAGTGGGATAGTTCCCACTGGTGGCAGCAATCTCCCAAGAGATAGAGAGAAGGGTTTAGATACTAAACACCTGACAAAGATAGTGCCCCCCTTTAAACAAGGGGATGACATCCAGAAATGGATGGCTGCTTTGGAGAGGGCCTGCACTGTGCAGTGCATTCCCAAGAGTCAGTGGGCAGCTATACTGTGGCTCTCCTTTGATGGTAAAGGTAGAGATAAGCTCCTCACTACTAGAGTTGAGGATGCTAACAATTACCAGGTCCTGAAAAATACACTGGTTGATGGGTTTGGCTTAACAACTGAGCAGTACAGGTTGCTGTTCAGAGACACCCAGAAAACTCAGTCTCAGGACTGGTCTGACTTTGTGGATTGTGCCACTAAGGCTTTGGAGGGCTGGTTGCTGGGTAGCAAGGTTACTGATTACACAGGGTTGTACAATCTCATGATGAGAGAACAGATTTTAAATAATTGTCAGAACCAGTTGTTGCACCAGCACCTTGTTGATTCAGATCTGACCTCTCCCCAAGAATTGGGAAAGAAGGCAGACAAATGGGTCAGGACAAGGATCAAGCAGAACCAGAACCAGAACCAGGGTGGTCAGAAGAAAGCAGACCAAAAGGGTAATAACAAGAATGAACAAAATGACCAGAAGTCTTCGACAGGTCCCCAACAAACCAAAGAGGGTGGGGGTCAGGCTTCACAGCAGAAAAAGAAGACTCCAGAAGGCCAGTCAAAAAGGTGGTGCCAGTACTGTAAAAGTAAGTCTCACTGGTTTAGTGAGTGCACCAAAAGAGGAGGGCAAACTCCTGCCACTACAGCCCCTAAGGCAACTGCACCCCCTAGTACAGTCAGTAGTGGTAGTGCACCTCCCAAGGCATTAGTTGGGTTAACCTTGGGAACTGAGGGGTCTGACAACTTAGTTGGCACACTCACTCAGGCTGTCCTTGTCTGTACAGGGGATATGGATATATCCCCTGACACAAGTCCCAATACTTTGGGCAAATACAGGCAGACACCTTTGATAAATGGGAAAATGGCTCAGGCCTAAAGGGACACTTGTGCCAGTGTCACAATGGTGACACCTAACTTTGTGGACCCTGGACAGATCATGCTAGGCACAGACTACCTAGTGACCAATGCTAGCAATGTCACTACCAACCATAGTAGTGGCAATTGTTAGTTTCTCCTGGGGAGGGGTAAGTGGCCAAAAGAAAGTTGTGGTTAGTTCAGACCTCCCAGTTGATTGTTTATTGGGCAATGATTTGGAGACATCCCTATGGTCAGAAGTGGAGCAGAGGACTCACATGGAAATGTTAGGCTTGCCAGCACATGTCCTTGCTGTGACTAGGTCACAGGCCAAAAGATGCCCCACTGAACAGGTGCTGGATCCTGGAATAATGGACCAGACACCTTCCAAGAAGAGGAGCAGTAGGGTTAAGGCATTGCCTTCCCCTTTGCCCCAGGTTGAGGATAAAGCCTCTGAGGAAGCTGATCTCCAGGAACTGAGGGAAACTGAACCTAAGGAGCTTGAACCTGATCAGGTTGAGTTTCTGGGCTCAGGGGGACCCTCCAGGGAAGACCTGGGGAAGGCACAGTTAGACTGTCCCTCCCTTGAACCCCTCAGACAGCAGGCTGCTGCTGAGGCTGCAGGGAATGCCACAGGTACCCACAAGGTATACTGGGATGATGGACTCCTGTACACTGAGTCAAGAGACCCCAAGCCTGGCATGACCAGGAGGCTGGTTATCCCCTTGTCTCAGAGAGGTTTCCTTCTTACCTTGGCCCATGAAATTCCCCTTGCAGGTCACTTAGGTCAGACAAAGACGTGGGACAGGCTTGTCTCACACTTTCACTGGCCCCACATGAATGAAGATACCAAGGAGTTTTGTCGCTCCTGTGACACCTGCCAAGCCAGTGGCAAATCAGGTGGTCAGACAAAGGCCCCCCTCATACCACTACCTGTGGTGGGGGTACCCTTTGAGAGAGTGGGGATTGACATTGTTGGTCCAATGGAACCCCAGACAGCATCAGGGCACAAGTTTATACTGGTGGTGGTGGATCATGCCACCAGGTATCCTGAAGCTATACCACTTAGGACCACTACAGCACCTGTGGTGGCAAGAGCCCTAATTGGAGTGTTCTCCAGAGTGGGTTTCCCTAAGGAGGTCGTCTCTGTCAGAGGTGCAAACTTCATGTCAGGATATCTGACTGCAATGTGGAAGGAATGTGGTGTTAACTACAAGTTCACCACACCCTATCACCCACAGTGCAATGGGCTTGTTGAAAGATTTAACAGGACCCTGAAAGGGATGATTCATGGATTACCTGAACCTCTTAGGAGAAGATGGGATATCCTGATCCCCTGCCTCTTGTTTGCTTACAGAGAGGTCCCACAGAAGGGGGTTGGCTACACCCCTTTTGAGCTTCTGTTTGGGCATCCTGTAAGAGGACCCCTTTGTTTGGTAAAGGAAGGATGGGAGAGACCTCTCAAAAAGCCTGGAACAAACATTGTGGACTATGTACTTGGTCTCCGCTCCAGGATGGCTGAGTATATGGAAAAGGCATCTAAAAACCTTGAGGCCAGCCAAGAACTTCAAAAAGCTTGGCATGACCAAAAGGCTGTCCTGACTGTGTACAAGCCTGGACAGAAGGTGTGGGTGCTGGAGCCAGTGGCCCCAGCAGCACTCGAAGACAAATGGTCTGGGCCCCACATAATTGTTGAGCAAAAGGGAGAGGTCACCTACCTGGTGGACCTTGGAACTCCCAGGAGCCCCCTCAGGGTGCTCCATGTAAACAGGCTCAAAGCATATGTCAACAGGAAGGACATGGGCTTGCTCATGGCCACAGATGAGGGACAGGAGGAAGAGAGTGACCCTCTCCCAGACCTGCTCACTCAGAATCCTGATGATGGATCAGTAGATGGTGTTATCTTTTGTGGCAGCCTCTCTGAACATCAGCAACAGGATTGTAGACAAGTTCTGCAATCCTTTAGACATATGTTCTCTCTGACACCCAGCCAAACTGATTGGTGTACCCATGAAGTTGACACTGGAGACAGTCTGCCTGTCAAGAGTAAAATCTACAGACAGCCTGATCATGTCAGAGACTGCATCAAAACTGAAGTGCAGAAAATGTTGGAGCTGGGAGTCATTGAGCCCTCAGATATCCCTTGGGCTAGCCCAGTAGTTCTAGTGCCAAAGCCTCACACCCAGGATGGTAAGAAAGAGATGAGGTTGTGCGTAGACTACAGAGGTCTCAATGCAGTCACTAAGACTGATGCCCACCCAATACCAAGAGCAGATGAACTTATTGATAGGTTGGCTTCTGCCAACTACTTAAGTACATTTGACCTGACAGCTGGGTATTGGCAAATCAGGTTAGCTGAGGAGGCCAAACCCAAGACAGCATTTTCTACCCCTGGTGGGCATTATCAGTTTGTGGTAATGCCCTTTGGTTTGAAGAATGCACCTGCCACCTTCCAAAGGTTGGTGAATCAAGTCCTCACTGGGCTGGATGACTTCTGTGCAGCTTATCTTGACGATATTGCTGTCTTTAGCTCCACCTGGGAGGATCACCTGGTCCACCTGAGGAAAGTGTTAGAGGCACTGCAAAAGGCAGGCCTCACTATCAAGGCCACTAAGTGCCAGATAGGGCAGACACAGGTTGTATACCTGGGCCACCTTGTAGGTGGAGGCCAGGTTCAGCCATTGGAGAGTAAGATACAGGCCATCAAGGACTGGGCTCCTCCAACCACCCAGACTCAGGTTCGAGCTTTCTTGGGCCTGACTGGTTACTATAGGAAATTTGTCAGAAATTATGGGTCCATTGTGACCCCCCTTAATGACCTGACAAGTAAAAAGATGCCAAAGAAAGTTCAGTGGACAGCAAGCTGTCAAAAGGCATTCAATGACCTAAAGCAGGCCATGTGCACAGCACCTATCCTAAAGAGTCCAGACTACTCCAAGCCATTCATTGTCCAAACAGATGCTTCTGAGTTGGGTGTGGGAGCTGTTCTATCTCAACTGAATTTTGATGGTAATGACCAGCCCATTGCTTTTATTAGCAGAAGGCTGACCCCCAGAGAGAAAAATTGGTCAGCTATTGAGAGGGAGGCCTTTGCTGTGGTTTGGGCCCTGAAGAAGCTGAGGCCATACTTGTTTGGCACTCACTTCAGAATTCAGACCGACCATAAGCCCCTCTTGTGGCTAAATCAGATGAAGGGTGAAAACCCCAAACTACTTAGGTGGTCCATTTCCCTACAGGGGATGGATTTTACAGTGGAGCATAGACCTGGCACTGATCATGGCAATGCAGATGGGCTCTCCAGGTATTTCCACTTAGAGCAAGAAGACTCACCTGGTCAAGGTTAGTTTATTGTCCCAAAGTTTGGGGTGGGTCATGTAGGAGAGTAGGGTCTGCAATCCTATGATCACCCAGATTTTTGCGTTTTGTTTCACTGGTTTACGACTTTCCCTGGCTGTGGGCCTGCTAATCAGACCCACAGCCTAGCTGTTCTCTCTATTCCAAATTGTACCCAGGTACTGAATTGGCACTGGGCCCTCTCTAAGTCCCTGTACCCAGGGCTGAGGTGTACCCAGAAGTCTCCCAGGGGCTGCAGCATGTATTGTGCCACCCCTGGGCTGACTAACCAAACAGCCACAACTGGCTGCTTGACAGCTGGGGCAAAGTGGTGTACTCACCCCTTGCTGTAGATATAGTATACCTATATCTAAACCTAGATGGACACACAGATCTCCTATCAGTCACTCCTATGGCAGGCCTTGACAATCCTGAAGGCAGAGTGCTTGGAATCGTGTGAGATGGTGCTCTGGCATGAGCTGAGCCTGTCTGCGGCTTTCGGGATCTATCCCTTAGCCGTTTCCACGATATCGCATACCATATACTCTTAAGTGCATTATAATCCTCGCGGTTATATGCCAACTCTGGTATCGCTTTACCAAAACATGTCGAGTAAGGTGTCATACGAATTGGAATACTAACCCCTCGCCAATTCTGGCGACGGGGTTAGCATTCCACCCTTCTAGAGGGACACGACATGTTGGTAACCTGTAACCCCGGTTAAAGTCAGACAGAGCCTTAGCTCCACAAAATGGATGCTGCCACCGAGACACAAGTCTGCCCTCCTGTTGCTGGGAGTCCTCCCAGCGCAGGAGGCAAGGACAAAGGGTTTCCTGTCAGGGGCGGTGCCAGCACCGTCCCAGACAGGATTTTGTGTATCCTAGGTAGGCAGGGCTTTAGAGGAAGGTGACTGCAAGTGGCACCCCGGTGCTCACTGTGCATAGGCCGGCTTGAACCAGTTCCAGGGGCACACCAGACCCTGAGCTGGGGAAAGCCCGCCAAAGGAGAGGGGTGTAACCACCCCCCTCCTAGTCCCACCCATAGGGCAGGACTTAGTCGCGTGCCAGCCCCCTTTTTCAGGATAAAGGTAGGAGCAGGCCCCCTTCCAAATTAGATCAATCTTTGAATCCTGAACCGACCTTCTACACGAAGAACTCAAGACTCTTCTCAAGATTTCTCCCTTGTGACTAAGGAGTAGTCACCCTGCAGCAGCAGGCACCAACCAAGCATCGCGGTTTGTTGCCAGTCTCTCCTTCGGATCAAGACTGCTCCAGCACGACGAGAAACGGCTTCCCTGGCACCTCTGACCTCTACCTACATCATCAGTTACGCTGAGATTCGTGGGTGTGACGAGACCTCGAGGGACCGGCCATCTTCAGAACTGCACGACGCTTGTCCAGCACGACCACCGAGTGACCCTCGACTGAGTGCTTTGGGGTAAGAGAAGCCCCGACCCTGAGCAGCTCCAGCACCGAAGTTCAGCCCCCCTGCATCCACGAGATCTGCGTGGGGCCCTTCTGCTCTTTGCTGCTCACCGCGTTGTCCAGGTCGCTTGCCCGTTGGCTAGTGGCCCTCTCACGACGCTCCACGACGACAAACACTGCTGGTCTGGTTGCTCCAGACTAGCCCTTGCTCCCCTCCAAAAGAGGAGCACCCTGGACCCTCCTGGTCCACTCAAGACGCCATTTTAGGTCCACCGCGTGGGCCTTGCATTTGCCAAGACTTGTTGCCCCAATCCTGGGTCCAGCGACGTCGACAGCAAGTACCTTCGTGGGACAGCTCGCACCTCCATCCTGGTCGCCGACAACGCCTCCTGGTCCGAGAGACTGCAGAGCCCAGCAGCGCCCACTCACCTGGTCGAGGTGTGGAAAAGTAAATTTTGCCATGTTCTGTGTCCCTACGTGTCATCCATCATATGTTATGTGTGCATGACCAATATGCATATGTATTCCCCATGTCCGATTAATGACGCAATTATAGTTGTGTCCACCTCTGGTATGCTAGTTTCCAGTTCTCGTGAATACTACGAATACCAGGCCTATGTAAAGCTACGTTGCCACGCTTCTCAGTGTGCACGTTATTTCATTATAAAGTCCCCGTTTCCAGGCCTCAACAGGGCCCGGACATCAGATTCAGCTCCTGTCTCCTGAAGCCTCGCTAAGGAGTGATCCAGCCCCCACCTGTATCCTCGACCTTTCACTTACTTCCTGCCTCGCAGTGCCCGGTGCAGCTTGGCTCTGCCTCTGAGTCTGCCAAGAATATGTTATGATTCCAGCTATCAGTTTAGTCCTCCTTCTCTGCATTTCTAAGCTACTGAACTACATCAATAGTTTCCGTCATTGTCTAGCCTATGCGGCTCCATGTTAAGAGAAATACTGTATTTAATGGTCATTTAATATTCTTCATCACGCACTACATGTAGAATAAATGCATGCTCTGGTCTTAGAGTCAGTTAGCTTTTCCCCTCATGACTTCTAGTTTATATCAACATGTTCCCTAAACATTAGATACCAGATAGGGTTTAGGTACATGTCGCTCCGACCCTCCAGACTTTAGTCTCTGCTCCTAGCACAGAGTTCATAGCCCCCAGCTTCTCCTCGTAACACGTCATTGCCAGTTTGCGCGCACCACCAGGTTAGAGGTCCCGGCTCCTTAGGTAGCCCCCTCCTATGTTTCCGCCCATTCATGACATATTCTGTTACGTTTACATCACATGTCTGAGTTACACCTTCTTTTTACTCTTATCTTTCGCGACTGCTACGCGTCACGCCTTCTGCTCCACCCACTGCTACGCCTACTGCAATGTAATGCTATGTGTTCGCGCTATGTATATATGCTCATGTATTGTTATTAAAAGTTAGCGCGCTCATCCCAGACCCAGCCCCAGCAGCTGCTGGGCCCTGTCATCCTATTCCTATGCAGGTTGTCCTGTTCCTGTCCTTATGCTGTATTAAACCTGCAAAACTCCTACTACCTCGAATCTTGACTCTTATTTATTGAGCTATCTGTTATGATATATGTCTAGTCAAAAATAGGGTATTATTTATTTATTTACCACATAATGGCGCCCGAACAGGGACTTGCCCTTTCCCCACGCGTCGGTGAAGCCACGCCGACCCCCTGACCCTCTGCAGTCGTGACGGAACTCTTCTGCGCACCGGCAGATATTTCTGCTCAAGTATCCCTCAGGCCCACGGAGGAGACGGAGGAGGCGGTCCAGCATCCAGACGAGACGGTGGAGGAACGCGGCTAGTCCCGACCAGAGCCCAAGCCAAGAGTCCAAGGTCCGAGGTATCCGGAGGTCCACCCGTAACTGAAGTCCGAAGTCCGAAGTTCGTCGTCGTAGCAGTCCAGTCCAGTCCGAGGCCTTCCGTTCTTGCTGCCCGGTGAGTACCGTTACTGGGGTGGTATCTAGACAGGGTCAATTTAATTGACTCTGGTCTGTGGGTTGGTGGTACACAGTCCCACAAACGAAGTGTCCACTTCGGTGGATGCGGGTCCTGACGTGTCTCTTTAAGAGACCGGTAAGTTTCGTACTGTTTCAGCAGTGCATCTAGTTTCTGTTCTAGTCAGTTCTGTTCTCGAGAAAATTCATGTGTTCTGTTCTCAGTATTTCCAGGTAGTATTCTGTTCGAACTGTTATTTTAAATGTTTTTCATGTATTCTAATGTCGTGGTATGAATGGGAAATAAGTATCGTGTTTATTGTGTATTGTATTGTGTCTAGATTACAGTTCAGTCATGCCCATATTTTCCAAGTTACGTCAGTTAAAAACTAGAAAGGGTCTGCTGGAAGCAGCAGTTCCCGTCCCGCCCAGGGACAGTCCAGGTCACTTTATGTATCAGAAACATGGCATAAGCGCCATATTGTATCTAGATTTATGGGTAGAATATACCAAACAGTTAGAAGAAAAGTATAGATGGCCCGTATCGGGTACATGGGATGCCGAATGCATCATGCGAGTAGAGGAGGCATTATGGAAAAAGAAAGCCAGACAGTCACAGAAAGATGCCATCGAGTTATGGCGCAAAGAAGCTCATAAAAGAACCGAAAAAGAAATCAGAAAGTCAGAACTAAGTAGAGAATCCCAAGAACGAGCCCAAGAAAGAGAATTAATCGAGATAGGTGAACGAGTTAGAACTGAGCAATCAGACAGACAGAGGAATGCCCTCATTAAGGGTATGTATCCTCTTCTTGCCGAGGGCTTGCCAAAAGCGACCCCGGAGGCATCCAGTAATTTCCCGCCACCATTAGTTCCGACCAAGCTACGTCACAAACCGACCGCAGCTGATATTTTTATTTCGTCCTATCTGGACGACACAGTCCCCGAATATGCAAATCCTGTTCGCGCTCCGCCAGTCCCTGTAAATCAGGTAATTCCTGCTCCCCCAGATACCGGGGTGCCCTTAACAGCCCCCCTGGGTCAGCCCGCCATACAAGTCCAGCCCACGTTACAATTACCGACCCTGCCAGGACGGAAAGCATCAGTTGATGATTCTAGTTTAGGGGCCGCAGGAGGAGGTCTTCCTCAAACCCCGCCGCCATACAAACGTTTATCAGCACTCGAATTACATGCTCAAGCATCACAGCGTACTCCCAAGAGTAATAAGTCTGTCGCAGAAATCAGGCAAACCCTTGGCGAATGTGTCTATGACCCAGTTCCAGGCGAGTTTAATATGGTTTTATATTCCGTACGCGTAAGGAGAGTGACCGAGTATCTAGTCACCCTGCCGAATATGAAAGAAGATCTAGACAGGATATATCGTTTCATCCGTACAGGGGATGACCCACAAAGTATTAGTGATGCCATGTCTCAAAGGAAAGCCGAGATTCAGCGCATGATATTAAAGTTCTTAATTAACTGTCTAATAAGAGAACAAGATTACCCGTCTAAAGACCCGGAAGAAATGAAAACTCTGACAAAGTGGAGTGATAATATAGCCGAAGGAAAGCACAATACCATTGGTGCCATGGAAAGTATGTACAAGAAAATCCGTAGAGAGATAATAAAGATACACGAACAGCGTAAAGCCGCACTAGTAAGCGAGAAAGAAAGTACCTCTGATCCTGAAGAGGAAGACGATGAGAATACTGCCAGAATAGCGTATGTAGGAAAATCTAGATTTCCAGATCGCCATTTACGTCTAGAACACAAGTCTATCTTCCATCATTCAGCACCAGAACAAGGTTCCCTAGAACAAGTATTTCAAGCTACCGATCACATTCTGAAATCACGAATCGGTTACAGTGAGTTAAGTACTATGCATGAACAGGAACTAGTCCGATCAGCAGTCCGATGGATTACTGATTCTACCACTTTTCCAGACGAAATAGTGGCACAAATGTTCCTGAAAATGCCCCCAGCCGAGCAGCGACTGGTGGGTATGTATATGATTCAGCACCTCATTACACTGTATGAGGGTCAACATTCTGATCCAGGTCCGTTACACGATATCCTGAACGAGTTACTCCAGTATAGATGGAGAGGTCTAGGTACCGATTTAATTAGTGTCATTTTAGAACAACGTCATAAATATAGAACGTTTTTGAACCCGCATTTTGTTCATGTTTCACCCCCAGAAAGTAAATCATTCTACATAGACAGACAGAATCCGTTACGAGAAGTCCACCCAGTCAGAGGAACGGGTGGCGAAATGCAACGAGTGTTTGTATACACTCCGATCACAAAGATGGAACTCCTCGAAATGAAGAAATTAATTCCCTGTCATGACAAAGATCCAGCAGGGTTCCATAGAGAATTAAAAGACATGCTCCGTATGGGAGAATACACTTACCCAGATATCATTAAAATGTTAAAGGTTCTGCTGCCCGCAGGGGTGTATGAAAAGCTAAAGGAAAAAGAATGGGAGGTGGGAGAGAAAAAGATCGATTGGGCAGTCCTAGAAGCAGAAGATAAGATACGTGTACCAGGTACTGGTCTTGGAGAGAAATGTAAAGAATTACCAGAATTATTAATTCAAGTTTTACCCAGATTATTAACAACGAGAAAAGAAGACTGGGATGCAATCTCAGCCTGTAAACAGAAACAAGATGAAGATATTAGTGATTTTTATTCTAGGTTTGAAAAATGCTTTAGTATCAATAGTGGTCTCAAGACAAGTAGTGAGTCATACCCTCACCTTTTCGTTACTAAATTAGTCGAGAATTCAAGCCCACAAGTTAAAAACCGAGTTTTGAAAGTCGAAAGCACCTGGCAAGCAAATACTCCGTCCCAGATGCTCCAGATGCTCCAGTACCACCAGAATAGAATCAGGGAAGAGCAAGAACACGAGAGAAAACGTATGAAAGACACGAAGATGAAAGTACTAGTTGCACAATCTGTTCCTCAAGACAGTCAGAAGAGGGGTCCGAATCAAGCCAGTCATCCTGCAGCTCCCGTTAAAGGGAACTGCAATTATTGTAAACAGCCAGGTCATTTTATAAATGAGTGTGCAGTTCTGAAACACAACATAGCTACTGGTAAGACTAAAGAAAGACCACGTCCGCCTAGACAAGAACAAGTTTCACAGACTTCTCAGTCACCACAGAATGCACAACAGACAGTTACAGCACCGCAGCCTATTGCTGCAACACAGCATGTTACATCGCAGATGTACCAGTATGCACAGTCTGAGTATCCAGAGTACCAGCCATATTCATGAAACAGCCTAGAGAGGGAGGTAGGCTTGCCTCTCATCGAGATACCTGTAGATCAAGAAGGTCCCTATGTTCACAGTCAAGTATTAGGGAAAGACAGAAAGTTTTTGATTGATACAGGGGCAAGTAGGACCACAATTAGTCATGCCGAAGTTCCAGGGGCTCCGCTCTCAGGCTCAAGAAATGTTTCCCTTGGATTTTCAGGAAAGCCTATCGTTAATGAGATTTCAAAGCCAGTCACTCTAGAAGTAGGTCCATTGTCCCGCACTACTGATCTGTTACTTACTAAGTCATGTCCAGAAAATCTATTAGGCATTAAAACACTGAAAGAGTTAGGTGCAGTTATATGTTGTTCCCCGGAGGGAATACGTCTGTTCCTACGTGACTTTAAGGGTCACTATGTATTACGAGATTTTGATTCCAGACTGTCTAATGTCCCGCAGCATTTATGGGCGCAAGGTCCAACTGATGTAGGTTACATGCAAATCACACCCTATCGTGTGACCCTGAAACAAGGTGTAGTGTTACCACGAATCAGGCAGTATAGATTGCCACCTGAGGCTGTAGCAGCCTTATCCAAAATTATTGACGAGCTCATGGCTCAAGGAGTAGTTGTAGAAACTGACTCCAATGTATGCAACTCTCCGATCATTCCAGTCATGAAACGTACTGATCCAAATGCACCCCCAGTATATCGATTAGTGATTGATTTACGAGAACTTAATAAATGTATTATTCCGCAGTACCCAGTTGTCCCAGATATCTCTTCCCTATTGACAGCCATTGATTCCGAAGCCACGTTCTTCACTGTCATAGACCTCAAGAACGCATTTTTTAGTGTTCCCATCCATCCAGACAGCCAGTTTCTTTTCGGATTTTGTTTAAATGGAAGGAGCTATATGTTTACACGCGCTCCTCAAGGTTTCACAGAAAGTCCTAGTATTTACAGTCAAGCACTCAAGAGACAACTAGACAACATTCACATGCCAACTGACACTGCCCTGCTCCAGTATGTCGATGATCTATTGATCACAGCCCGTTCTGAACGTGCTTGCGAGCGAGCGTCACTGACGGTTCTGTATTTCCTAGCCGAGATGGGGCACAAGGTGTCCCCTTCGAAGCTTCAATTCTGTGTCCAGCAAGTGGTCTACTTAGGACACTTACTGTCCAAGAGGGGTAGGCAGTTGACACCAGACCGTATCCAGTTGATAGCGAGTCTTCCTCAGCCCAAGACCCAGAAGGAGGTACGTGCCTTTATCGGCCTTACTTCTTATTGTAGACAATGGATTCCACAGTATGCATTTCTAGCCAAGCCACTGATACAGTTAACGACACAGGAGGCAGCCGTATCGACTGTCCTCCCTTGGACATCTGAACATACACTTAGTTTCAACGAGTTAAAGAAAGCTTTATGTCAAGCTCCAGTTCTAGCGACACCGAACTACAGTAAGCCTTTTACACTTTTCGTTACTGAACGTGAAGGTACAGCATTATCTGTTCTTACACAAGATCAAGCAGGACAATACAAGCCCTGTGCTTATTTTTCTAGCACACTAGATCCAGTCGCCCAGGCGTTGCCTGCGTGCCTCAAGTCAGTTGCAGCCACAGCACTAGCTATCAGACAAAGTGATTCCATAGTTTTAGGACATACCTTGACAGTACAAGTCCCACATTCCGTGGAAGTTCTTTTAAACCGAACACAAACACAGCACTTGACAATTGCACGTTTAACAGGTTATGAATTGACACTGTTTCAGCCACACATAGATATTAGGCGCTGCAACATCCTGAATCCTGCTACACTGTTACCATCAGTTAATTCAAATCCAGCCACACATGATTGCGTGGAAGTAGTTAACATTACGACAAAGCCAAGACAAGACCTGACAGATATTCCGTTACCAGATCCTGACCTGACACTTTATGTGGATGGTTCATGTATGAGAACTAGTACAGGAGAACTAGTCGCCGCGTATGCAGTGACTACTGACACCGAAGTTATTAAGACACACCGCATTGATACTCTGTCCGCTCAAGCAGCAGAGCTAGTTGCTCTGACACAAGCCTGTATACACGCCAAGAACCTGAAAGTTAATGTTTACACAGATTCACGTTACGCATTTGGAGTCGTTCACGACTTTGGAGTGCTCTGGCAGGAGAGAGGTTTCATGACTTCTCATGGAACCAAGATTCAGCATGGTCTCCTTATTCAAGCTCTGTTAGATGCCATACATTTACCGACATCTATTGCTATCATGAAATGCAAAGCACATACGAAAGTCACTGACATTATTTCTCAAGGTAATGATCTAGCAGATCGCACAGCCAAGCTTACAGCACAGACTCTAGACATTCAAGTTAATCCGACACAGACACATACTCCAGATCTGACTACATGTATGACAGTTAAGGACCCTACTCAAGATGTCATAGATATCCAGTTACATGCTACTCCCGATGAAATCAAGAAATGGTCTGAACAAGGAGGGGTCCAGACAGATCAAGGATGGTTAACAAAGGGTAGGACCGCATGGTTTCTCCCCGACTATGGTTCAAGTCATCATTAATACCGCACATAGTCCAGCACATTTAGGAGAAAAAGCAATGTTAGACAGTATCCAGAACATTTGGTTCAACAAGCATTTACGAGCTGCAGCCAAGCAGAAAGTCCGTACCTGTATGATATGTTGTCAGTTTAATCCAGGTAAAAGTGTCCCGGTGGAACAAGGGGGATTCCAGCCTCCTGACCACCCTTTTGAGGTCCTCCAGATGGATTATATTCAGATGGAGCGATGTCGAGGTTTCAAGTATGTCCTTGTAGTTGTATGCGCTTTGTCCAGATGGACAGAAGCATATCCAGTCCCAGATTACACAGCCGCGACCACTGCCAAACAGTTGGTTCGTGAGTTCTTCCCTCGATATGGACTCCCTAGAGTCGTATATTCTGATAACGGTCAGCCATTCTCATCTGAACTGATGAAGCACGTTTCCCTGTTGTTAGGGTACCAGTGGAAGTTTCATTGTGTACGCCATCCTGAAGCAGCTGGTCTAGTCGAGAGACATAATCAGACTCTGAAAATTCGAATTGCCAAAATATGTAAAGATAAGGGTGTGGACTGGCTAGTAGCTCTGCCAGTTGCTTTGTTTTATATGCGCATGGTCGCACATTCCAGATCAGGTCTGTCCCCGTATGAGGTCGTTTTCGGTCGCCCCCCTAACATGTGGGGTACTCCTAGACCCCGAAGTATTACTGATGTTTCATGTAATATGCTGACAGATTACCTAGCTTCCTTGATGTCTGCCCTCAACTCATGTCGTTCACAGGTTGCCGCCGCATTTCCAGACAATACCGAGGTGGCACCGCATGAGATCGTTCCAGGTTCGATGGTGCTCGTCCGGAACTTTGACAGATCAAGTCCGCTGGAGCCACGTTGGAAGGAGCCCCGTCAGGTCCTCCTCACCACCCGTACAGCTGTGAAATTGGAAGGACGCCGCGGCTGGGTGCATCTTTCGCACGTCAAGAAATTCTACGGATTAAAACCGGTCTTTAAAAACATTTCCCAGGATATCAAGACTTGTCAAAACATTGTTCCTAAGGACTGTCCCGCAAATGACATTGACACAACCCCTTCCCTGTTAGAGAAAACTCCGCAGCAGGAGTATAAGCAAAAACTCCGGTCTAGTAAAATAAGTCAGTCAGTTTGATTGTATAAGTCCTCCCCTAGGTGAAACGGTTAGACTGTTTCTGACATGTATAAAATAGACCCCCATAGTGAGAGAGTTATTTAAAACTCAAACCGATGTATCGTTTTTCTAAGTTTCATATCATTCATCAGCATAATGATTTCCTGCACTAGTTACGCATTCTTCCTGTGTTTTCCAGTTCCTCATGTAAATAAGCCTTCTAATGTTACAGTAGAGCACACGTTTAGTGATCTGCCCCCTCATGAACTGTCCTACCGCCTCGCTATGCGTAATAACTCATTTATCCGCATGTTACATTATTCACACCAGACCAGCAATGCCACTAATTGTTGGGTGTGTGGTCGACTCCCCCCTTTCCAGACACCGAAGGGAGTTCTGCCACTTTTTCCTTATCCTTTTTCACATAATGGTTCGTGTGGAGCATGGTCCACGTTAACGTCATCCTTAACAGATATGTCTTTTCTTAACAGTACATGTTTCCCAGACAAGAAAGGTCTCCCCCACAGAACAGGTTTAGATCTAGAAAATGAAGTGTATAATTTAGGTAACTATTCGTCGAATTTCATGGTCCTGAATGTTCAGTCTGATACTACTCCAGACTCACCTGCTATTTCAGTACTACCAGTCAAAGGCGAATTATGTGTCCGAAATCATGGTTCTGTACACGTAGGACATAGTGATTGTACTACTATTATCCAGTATAGTGACAGTGGGAAATCTATTTTTAAAGCTTCACGTCATTCTTATTTTGTTTGTGGTCAGACCGCATATGTTCGTCTGCCCCTCGATTGGGAGGGAACCTGTTACATTGCCTTCCTACTGCCACCTGTTTTTCTAGCCCCACCTGACTACCATAGGAATTCCTTCCTAGTACATACTAGACACAAGAGAAACCTCCCGATTGTCGATTATACTGAAACCGCTGCAGAGCAATTCATTGATATTGATAAAGGTGTGTTCCCTTATTTAGGTACAGTTGTAAATAGTAAGCTAATCCGTAGGTTAACAAGAACCCTTGAAGCTGTAGTAGATGAGACTGCCTCCGCTCTAGGTAACTTAACCGAAGAGCAATCCTTTATGAGAATTGTTGTGCTCCAGAATCGTCTCGTCCTTGACGTCATACTGGCCGATAGGGGCGGGGCCTGTAGAGTCCTCGGATCTAGTTGCTGCATTTTCATTCCAAATAACGCGCCGTCTGTTTATTCAGCTATAACCAGACTCCATAAAATTGCCCATCTGTTACACCAAGATCCAGGCACCTGGACATGGCCCGGTTGGTTCTGGAATATAATTTCCGCCTGGGGATGGAAAGTCCTGTCCTTTCTAGGTATCGCAGTAGCGATCATATTCAGCTGCTGCCTCTGTATACAATGTGGCCCTGCGATTTGCGGCATGTGTGCTACCTCTTGTATTCCTAGTCCCAAGCCTCGTTCTAAATCCCGTTCCAAGACAATTCGAGATGAACAAATGGTACTGTATGAAATGATAGATGGTATCATGAATATTGATGTTTCCTGATGGAAACGTAGTGACAAGGAGGGAATGTGGAAAAGTAAATTTTGCCATGTTCTGTGTCCCTACGTGTCATCCATCATATGTTATGTGTGCATGACCAATATGCATATGTATTCCCCATGTCCGATTAATGACGCAATTATAGTTGTGTCCACCTCTGGTATGCTAGTTTCCAGTTCTCGTGAATACTACGAATACCAGGCCTATGTAAAGCTACGTTGCCACGCTTCTCAGTGTGCACGTTATTTCATTATAAAGTCCCCGTTTCCAGGCCTCAACAGGGCCCGGACATCAGATTCAGCTCCTGTCTCCTGAAGCCTCGCTAAGGAGTGATCCAGCCCCCACCTGTATCCTCGACCTTTCACTTACTTCCTGCCTCGCAGTGCCCGGTGCAGCTTGGCTCTGCCTCTGAGTCTGCCAAGAATATGTTATGATTCCAGCTATCAGTTTAGTCCTCCTTCTCTGCATTTCTAAGCTACTGAACTACATCAATAGTTTCCGTCATTGTCTAGCCTATGCGGCTCCATGTTAAGAGAAATACTGTATTTAATGGTCATTTAATATTCTTCATCACGCACTACATGTAGAATAAATGCATGCTCTGGTCTTAGAGTCAGTTAGCTTTTCCCCTCATGACTTCTAGTTTATATCAACATGTTCCCTAAACATTAGATACCAGATAGGGTTTAGGTACATGTCGCTCCGACCCTCCAGACTTTAGTCTCTGCTCCTAGCACAGAGTTCATAGCCCCCAGCTTCTCCTCGTAACACGTCATTGCCAGTTTGCGCGCACCACCAGGTTAGAGGTCCCGGCTCCTTAGGTAGCCCCCTCCTATGTTTCCGCCCATTCATGACATATTCTGTTACGTTTACATCACATGTCTGAGTTACACCTTCTTTTTACTCTTATCTTTCGCGACTGCTACGCGTCACGCCTTCTGCTCCACCCACTGCTACGCCTACTGCAATGTAATGCTATGTGTTCGCGCTATGTATATATGCTCATGTATTGTTATTAAAAGTTAGCGCGCTCATCCCAGACCCAGCCCCAGCAGCTGCTGGGCCCTGTCATCCTATTCCTATGCAGGTTGTCCTGTTCCTGTCCTTATGCTGTATTAAACCTGCAAAACTCCTACTACCTCGAATCTTGACTCTTATTTATTGAGCTATCTGTTATGATATATGTCTAGTCAAAAATAGGGTATTATTTATTTATTTACCACAGAGGTGACTTCGTCCGGTGCCACTCTGGTGCCCACTTAATCACTGGCTAGTGATTCAGAACTTGGTCCCCTCTTCTTACAGGTTTTCTTCTTCCCTGATCCAGGCTTGGATCTCCACGAACTTTCTTCACTGGCCGCCTGCCAGCAACTTCCTTCTTCAGGCTCCTGGTCCTTCAACGAGGGTTTCCGACGCAACTTCAACCCTATGCAGCCACAGCCCCTGGGCTAGGTAAACTGAGTACTCCGGTGCTCCAGCATAGTCCAACACCCTAAGTGTTCGGATCCACTCCCGTTTTCGACCCACCTAGTCGGGTTCGCCCGAGAACAGTAACTTTGTCAATTGCTAGCATCCATAGACTTTTTCCCGCCTTACGCGTGAGAGTTCCCACTCTGCACACGACGTCCACAGGCCTCCTGCTCCTAACCTAAGTGTTTAGTATTGTAGGCCTAGCGATTCTAAAGTCTAGAAAAGTATTACTTACCTGCTAGTAATTTCGCATTCCATTTTCATAGTATATGGTTTTTCGTGCCCCTCGGGCATCTGTGTAAATTGTGCGACTTTCGGTGTTTCTTTAAGAGTTTTGTTGTGTGCTTAGCTCCCTGCCTCATAAAGAGCCAGGGTAGTCCTGTTATAAATAAATATACTTTATTTTTGATAACAACTTGTGTGGTGTCCTTTCACTTGGTGTTCAAGGGGTAATGTGATGGTAAAACAGCTGGCTTAACACGCCCTCTAGAGTCTTAGCCTTAGACTGCTCGTATCCATGCTACTAGGATAGCTGGTCTATAAGGTTGACTTACAACCAATCATCAATAAGGGTTGTCTGGACTGATACATAGTGATCACTAGAATAGTGAGCACTGCATATCAGGCCAACTTCTCACAGGGCCCAATCAAGAAAGAGGGGCATGGTCACAAGCACAAACTAAAAGGTGACTGGGACAAGCAATGCCCTGCTTTGTCGCCGGATGAAATTGATCTCACCCACCCACACCAGAGAAGGCAGGCGTCGCAGCCGTAGTGTGATGAGGGGGCGGGGAGTCATGAGGTTTAACAAGAAAGAATCTTCACATAAGGACGTAAAAGGGAAATTGCTCGAATAAGGTCCTTGGGATGCCTTACGGCTGGGGACTCTAGATAAGTGCCCGCACAAGGTCCATAGGATGTCTTACAGCAGGGATACTAGAGGCCAGACTAAAGGGTAAAAAATTGTCAGCGGTGGACGGGCACTGTACTTGAAGCCCAGGCATGGCCATGGGGGCCACGAGACCAGATATTCCGTAGCAAGTTGAAGCCTCAAGCCGCGATTGGCTGTACCAAGTAAATGACAGAAGTGGAACTGTCACAACAGTTGGAAGTTATGGTTATTAATATGCAACACATTATATGATGTACACTGTATAACCTGATACAAAACTGCCCTATCTCGTAGTCCAAGATGAGCCAGAAATAAACATGATGATGACCGATGCCATCACCAAAAGTATGTACCAACTTATGATGTGAATAAACAGCGGCTGTTCTAACACCGCAAAAAAGGTCTTGGTGTATATAATTGATGGGTAGGAAAGAAAGGCAGGATGGCCCGTGAGTTGTTTACACAACTGGGGGGTTAACTTTCCCTGGAAGGCACTTTATGAACCCTGGTGCTGTGCAGCTGCAGCAGCACGCGCCCTAGGAGGATATAGAGGGATGAACCAGGGGTCTCAAACGAGTATCTTGGGAGTTAGTGGTAGATCGTCGGCACCCTCAGAGTAGCTCTCAGAGGTGAAGACAAGCCAAGCCAATCTCAGAGAGTCTATGCATATTAAAGAAGGCTGCACCACTCATCTCAAAATCTTTAGAGTGAAAGCTACTCAAACTAATGGCAGAGCCTTATAACACTCAAACAAATACTGTGTTGGCTTACGGGGTTTGTCACATACTCATCTGTATCCACTCTAAATCTAAGTCTCAAGGAGATTGGCGAGGTTATACACCCTGCTCTATCAGTCGCATCACACATGTGAACAATGCATTGTCAAAGGTAAATTGCAGCAGTAATCAGTGCTGACCCACCAAACTGTGCGACCAGAGTAGAAATGTGTTAGATAGGAGCAAGAACAGCCCAAGAGCTGAGGAGAGCAGGTTATGGATTCAGGGGAAAGAACAATTTCAGAGCCTCATCGGCATTCAAATATGTATGTTTGTCTGACATAGTGTCCCGCCCTAATAAACAGTGTTGTTTCCTGGGAGCTACTCCTAATGGCAAGGACTGTCAAATGTCTATGCTGGCCCACATCATAAGGGTTTTATTTCTCGTTCAATAGTGTCAATACATGGCATAATAATAGTTGGTCATCCTTGACTATAATGGCCATTGTTTAGTCAGGCTGTGTCGTACAGGCTACCTATTATTGACATATGGCAAGCCTGACTGGCCTACATTTAGCCACCACTGACAGAATTAGGACTATTCCTCGTATAATAATGGGCATAATTGATATACGGTGAGCATGTGGATGTTATGGAGCTCAGCCTTGGCACATTGGTGGCCCTGATATAACGGTGATCATTATTGGCATAACATAAGGCATCCTTGGTGTTATGGTGAGCATCCATTACCTATGTTTGTAATACCTCTTATTCAAAGCAGAATCTAGTCATGTGAGGTATTTTTAAATGGTAATACTCGATGGAAATGACAGGCTGATATTTGATGGCTGTATTTTTTAAACATGAAGTTATTTACCTTCAGTAATGATATATCTGTATGAGACATAGATTAGTTATGGATTCCTCAACTTAGAATTACCCCCAGGAGTCCGACTGGATCCAGAGAATTTTTCTTCAGCAGTACCCTTGCGCGTCGGTAGGTGGCGTCGGTTGACTCCGCATTCGTCGTTGGTGTTGTGGTCGCCGGAATGATGTAGCGGTCTCTACTTAGATGCCCCCCTGCACGCTAACGTCAGTTCTTTACACAACATTCCACGCCAGAAGCACAGAGCCATGCAAGACACTAACCACTGGTGCACAAAACTAGGGCCCTGAAGGGAAGTCCCTTACCCTAGAAGTCAGTTCGCAGAACGGGGAGGATGGGTGGGGCGGTGAGGAATCCATAACTAATCTATGTCTCTTACAGATATATCATTACCGAAGGTAAGTAACTTGTTCATCTGAAGAGACAATTAGTTATGGATTCCTCACGTTAGAATAGATACCCCAGCAATACCAACTCCGGAGGTGGGTCTGCGACCCAAGTTCCCACCAGAAAGCCCTGGAGATCTGAACGGCCAAAGAAGCTGTCTCTCCGGACTTGGCTGTCCAGGCAATAGTGTTTGGTACACATGCGCAATGAAGCCCACATAGCTGCCTGGCAGATGTCATGAAGGGAGACTCCACATCCCAATGCAGTAGTAGCTGCCGTCGCCCTGGTGGAAAGGGCACCCAACCCCACTGGAGGTTCCTTTTTCACTAAGGAATAGCAGATTTCGATGCAAAGAACGACCCATCGAGAGATGGTTCGTTTTTGCAGCCCAACCTTTCTTGGTGCCCACAAAGCCAACAAAGAGCTGGTCATCCACCTGGATTTGTTTTGTGCGATACAAATAGAATGAAAGCGAACGTTTTGGATCCAGATGGTGGTGCCTCTCCTCCTCTTTAGAAGAGTGCGGGCGGGAAGTAGGTGGGCAAAGTGATGGTCTGTCCTTTGTAGCAAGAGGTAACCACTTTGAAAGAAGGCCTAGTGCGAAGGACAACTTTGTCCGGATGAAGAGCCAGGAAAGGAGGCTTGGAAGAAAGAGCCTGAAGCTCACTCACCCTGCGAGCAGAGGTGATGGCAACTAAAAAGGCAGTTTTAAGAGTCAAAAGTCTGAGAGAACAGTTATGCAGCGGCTTGAAAGGAGCGCACACAAGGTAGGTCAGAACCAGGTTCAAGCCCCACTGGGGCATTATGAAAGGAATTGGAGGAAACAAGTGAGTAATGCCCTTAAGGAAGCGATTTCCAACAGGGGACTTGAAAAGAGAAGGCTGATCTGGAAGCCGAAGAAAGGCCGAAATGGCCGAAAGATAGCCTTTTAAAGTGCCCAGAACAGAGCCCTGCCGGGCCAAAGAAAGAATGAAGAGGAGAACCTCTGAAAGGGGTGCAGAAAGGGGATCCACAGCCTTTGCTGCACACCATGCCACAAATCTGTTCCATCTACAGGCGTATACCATTTTGGTGGATGAACGTCTGGCTGCCAAGCTAAAGTTACAGTCTTCTGGAGGAAGGTTGAAAGCTGTCAATTGTCACTGCTCAATCTCCACACAAGGAGGTGGAGGCTGGACAGGTTTGGGTGGAGCACCGTCCCCTGCTGCTGCAACAGAAGATCCTCCCGAAGGGGCGTCTGATTGGAGGATCGATGGCTAGGCGCAGAAGCTCGGGATACCAGACTCTTCATGCCCAGTCCGGAGCCACAAGAATGATTTGGGCCCGGCCGCGCTTGATCTTCTTCAGCACTCTGTACAGAAGGGGTATAGGCGGAAAGACGTATAGAAGACCGCAACTCCACTCGCGATGAAAAGCGCCGCCTTGGAAATTTCAACGCGCATAATTGCTGACATTGTGCGTTCTATTCGCTGGCAAACCGGTCTAATCAAGGCTCTCCCCACCGCTGAAAGAGACCTTGCACCACTTCTGAGTGAAGATGCCATTCCTGATCCGTCATGCACCGGCGGCTGAGTTGGTCCGCCCTAGCGTTCAGAGAACTGCCAAGTGTTGAACCACCAGGGATATGCCCTGATGTTCCAGCCACTTCCAGAGACGAAGTGCCTCGTGACATAGGGTCCATGACTCCACCCCAACCTGTTTGTTGTAGTACCACATGGTGGTGGTGTTGTCCGTGAACACCTGCACTACTCTCCCTTTGACAGAAGGAAGGAATGCCTTCAGCGCAAGACGGATCGCCCAAAGCTCCAGAAGGTTGATGTGGAGCCCAGACTTCGCCGGAGACCAGAGGCCTCTGATCTCCACCTCTCCCATGTGGCTGCCCCACCCCAGAAGTGATGCATATGTCACTACTGCAAACTCTGGTTGGGGAAGGGAGAGGGATCTGCTGTTGCCACAATCCCGATTTGTTAGCCACCACTGCAATTGGTTTGCAGTACCCTCCAAGATATGGACACAATCGGAAAGATTGCCCTGATGCTGTGCCCACTTGAACTTCAGGTCCCACTGCAGAGCCTGCACATGCCACCTAGCATAGTTCACCAGCAGGATGCAGGAGGCCATGAGGCCCAGTAGCCTCAGGGTCATTCTGACTGAAACCCGGGATAGAGGTTGAAAGATCTGAATCATAGCCCGAATATCCCTGACTCGCTGCGCGGGAGGATAAGCCCGAAACCGTGCTGTGTCCAGAACCGCCCGATGAAGAGCTTCTGAGAGGGAATCAGGTGTGATTTTGGCACGTTGATGGTGAACCCCAACTAATGCAGGCGATCGACCGTAGTCTGGAGGTGGGAGACGACAGCCTGGGGGAGACCACCTTCAACAGCTAGTCTTCGAGATAGGGGATGACTGGATCCCCTGATCTGCGCAGATGAGCTGCGACCACTGCCTCACTTTCGTGAACACCCGAGGGGCCCTGGTAAGGCCAGAGGGGAGCTCGGTAAACTGAACGTGCTTGTGGCCTACCGTGAACCGTAGGTAACGCCAATGGGACGTCAGGACGGGGATGTGAAAATAAGCGTCCTGCAAGTCCAACACTACCATCCAGTCTCCAGGGTCGAGGGCAGACAGGACCTGAGCCAGTGTCAACATTTTTGACTTCTCCTTCCGGAGGAAGTGGTTGTGGAGAAGTGTGGCTCAAATGGTTAGAGCGGCAGACCCTGATGTAGAGGTCTGGCCCGGGACCAGGGTTCAATACCCGCCTTGGCGGGTCTTGGGCTCAATTTCCTCGGACCTGATAATTCTCGCCTCGGTGCCTATTCTAATCATGGGTCCTACTCTGCAACTCTGGGCAATAGCTTGCTTAATCTCCACAACGGCCCCAAAAGCGCTGGGATGCCTGGTTTCACCCTGGGGCTGCCCAGGAGTGGACACTCACAGGGAAAACCAGGAAGGGTTCCTAAGCGGTATACGGACAGCGCCGGGACACTACCTCAGGGAAGTAGCTGTGCACTCTATAAATACCGGTACATTTACATTTACATTCCTGAGATCCATGATGGGACTCAGGCCCTTGGCCTTCTTGGGCACCAGAAAGTAGTGGGAATAACAACCACAACCTACTTCGGGAGCAGGCAGTCGCTCGAAGGCTCCCTTGGCCAAGAGAGCCTTAACTTCCTGTTGGAGAAGGGCCAAGTGATCCTCGGACATGCAAAGGAATTGAGGTGGCATGGATGGAGGGGCAGTCTTGAAGGGGCGGGAGTAGCCCCTTCGGACTTTATGCAAAACCCATCTGTCCGACGTGATATTGAGTCAGTGGGGGAGGTGATGGCAAATCCTGCTGCCCACTAGCAAATGGTGGCCCTGAAAGGTCCGACTAGGAGGGCTTGGAGGCTGCTGCAGAGGGGGCGCTGGTGGACTGGCCTGCCCGCTAGCCACCCAGACCCACAATGGTGGGATCCACGCTGGACAGCTTGCACAGGCCTGTGGCTCTGGGTGGAACATGGCGAGGCACCCCTAATAGCAGACTGCTCTGGACGGGAGGAGGAAGCGTGGCCCAAGGATCTGGCCGTATCCCTGGAGTACTTAAAGCGCTCGAGGGAGTTGTCAGCCTTGTTGCCAAACAAGCGACAGCAAAAAGGGTAGGTCTAAATGTGTTGCTTGGACATCACCCGAAAAGGCAGTGGACCTCAACCAGGCGTAGCGTCTCAGGGCTACTTACATTGAAATTGTCCTGCCTAGTGAGTCGGCGGTATCCAGCCCACATCTTATGGCGAACTTCACTGCATCTCTGCCTTCGGCAACTGCATGGGCGAGCACAGCCCATGCCTCCTCCGGGCACTGTGGCAGCACCTGTGTGACTGAGTCCTACACCGATTGTGAGTAACGGTCCAAACACATGCGGTGTTCACCGACCGCAGTCCTAAGCTGGAGGAAGAAAACATCTTCTTCCCATGGTGGTCCAGCTTCTTGGATTCCCTAAAAGGTGGTGCGGTAGGGAATGCGCCCTTGGAAGTTGAGGCTTGGACCATCAAGCTCTCAGGGGTGGGGTGTTGGGAGAGAAAAATGGGGTCGCCCAGGGCTGGGCGGTGGTGTTGGGCAATCATCCTGTCCACAGGAGCCCCTGTGTTGGGCTTGAACCAAGTCCCCATAAGGATGTCTGTAAGGGCCTCATTGAACGGCAGCAGAGGCTCCAAAGAGGCCGCTGCCGGCTGAAGCCCCTCGGTCAGGAGGTTAGTCCTGATCGCCAAGGAAGCTTAAGGTTTAAGGCCTCAGCGGCCCTACGCAACACCACTGCGTAAGATGCACCCTCCTCCGTAGCCACGGTAAGGGGAGAAAGCATGCCAAGGTCTGGGGAGGTGTCCAGACCACTGGCCTCACCCAACTCTTCTTGTCAGTCCGGTTCCTCTAACTGATCTGCCAAAGGGTCTACAGACCCCTCTCAGTCCTCCTCACCCTCCTCTGGTAGCCACTCCAGGTGTTTGGAACAGTGGTACAAAAGTACCGGTCGGCGCCGGTACCGGCATTGGTCGACACCAGTTAGGCTCAGTGTCCACATCTAGGGGTCGATGTCAGCTGGGGTCACAACCGGCGTCGGAGGGGGCAAAGGTGTCGCCACTAGATTTGGCGCCGGAGGAGGTGTCACGAAGTTGACAGGTGCCGATCTGGATCCAGGCCTGGATCCCTGGGGTGCCCCCAGCCAAGTCGGCAGGGCCCGAAGGCGCACCGGTGGAATCGAGCTGCCCAAAATTGGAATGGAGGGCTTTGTAAAAGCTACGAAATTGGGCAGGGGTCGCTCCGGCTCCTGGGAAGGGAGGGATGGCCAGAGTGGACCCAACAGGCTCCGTAGGCAGAGCTGGACGACTACATTCCGCTTCCGGGGTCGTGTCGGCCGATGGATGGGGAGAATGCAAAAAGCAATGGTGCTTTTTCGTCTTCTTCTTGTGCTTCGACTTACCCGAGGATGAAGACTTCGACGAGGAGTGGTGGTGATGACTCCGCAAAGGGTCCTGCGACCTTCCTCTCGACCGGGACCTCGAACGGCGTGGAGCGGACTGCCGGGCCTCGAGAAGCTTTCGGGACCGCTCCCACAAAGACTTTGGGTTTATGGTCGGGCAGTTGGAGCACGACTTTGGGTCGTGGTCGCGCTCCAAACACCAAAGGCACACGAGGTGCCGGTCCGTAACCTACATCAATTTGCGACAGGAGTCGCAAGCCTTGAAGCCGGTTTGAGGACGGGACATCCCTTCTTGCACCAGGAGTCGAACGACTCGAAAAGATGTCGACAAAAAGTCGCAAAAAGAGAGTCAAAAAGTGACTTGAGGTAACGCTCTCTCCAGATCTGCGCTGGCCGGTGAGGAAAAGAAAGAACTGACGTCATCGTGCAGGGGCGGCGTCTAAGTAGATAACACAATGTCATTCCGGTGACCACGAACCCAAAGACGAACGAGGAGTCGACCAACGCCACCTACCGATGCGCAGAGGTACTACTGAAGAAAAATTCTCCAGATCCAGTCTGACGCCTGGGGGTAATTCTAAGGTGAGCGATCCATAACTATTTGTCTCTTTCCGATAACTGATATTTTAAAAGCAAACTTTGTTTTTTTAAGAAAAGGTCTTACTTCTGGAAAATGGAGTTTGTTTGGCCAAAATGTAAAGTGGCATTTGATAGAAAAATATGTGTATTTTCAAAAACGAATATGTTGACAAAGAAAAAATATTGCAGTTCTAAAACAAATTTAAAGTTGATAACTGAATGATAATTCAAACTGAGTTGGGGGTAATTACTGTTGTGGGTATGTCTTATGTGATGATCTGAATGTTACTTCATTAGTCAGGTGGTAGCATTTAATACAGAGAAACATTTTCCTGGCATTTCTGTTGGTAACCTTGCCTGGAATGCTAGGGTGGTTACTACTAATAATCCTGCTTAGGGTGGTCATAGTGTAATGTTGACATATGTTGTCACTATTTTAAAGTGACAACATATGCTAGTAGCTCAGCAAGACATTCCTTGAGCAGTAGTAACTCTCACTACAGAAAAGATTGGAGACCCTGCTATATAAACTGTAACAGTTCCCTAACTCTGCTTAGCCTGGTCCCAAATCTACAGTTTTCCTCCTAATGGGCAACTCGTTATGCCGGATCACAATAACAGGATTTCAGTGCGGCGTTGGCAAGGCACTAGCAAGGTCTAATGGGGTTTACAGAGCAGACATTCCAAGTAAAGAGAAAAACAGAAAGGAAGAGAATTTGAAATTGAAAACCTTGGGAGGATTACACCATATTTAAGAGGTCAGAAAGGCATATGTCTGGAATTGCACTAAGGAAAAACATGTCACGTTACCTGCCAGTGGACAGTTTGCAGGCTATGTACAATACAAACACAGAACCCCTTTATTGTGCCACATTACAAAGCTGGGCAAAATTTGACTTTCATAGAAACGACGAAATTTGCGCAACAAAAATTACTTACAATTTAAAGCTGTAGTCTCGCTTCTTTAGTATGTAATTATAAAGCAGTCGCACTCTTTAAAAAAAATGTAATGCGATGTGCATCTTTTTTACAGACATAAATTGGAAAAACTCGTAAATTCAACTAGGAGTTTTTGAGTGGATATGAACATTGCGTATGCCGAAACTGTTTTATGAACTCCACATCAAGAATTCGAACTTCATCTTAAAACAGTAACTTGGAAGAACCTTTTGACGCACAAAATGTGCTCCGGCCCTTTAGCGCCGGCAGTGTTTTCCCACCACTGTAATCTGGCACAAAAAGGATTGGATATTTGAGTACTGATATGCACTAACTTTTGTAACCTGGTGCCAGATGTCTACGGGGATTCACAGACCGATACATTAAGATACGCATACAATTCCTAATTATATTTTCTTGTATTCTTGGGGAATCTTTATTTTTATTTGGTGTTGGTGATTGCTATAGTGCCGACGTGCCTCCCTGAAGCAGTGAGACGCTTTACACTTGACCTCTTTAATGTAGCAGCAGCAACTTCTCAAAACTAAAGTGCTTTAAACACAAAGCAGTTTTTTGTTATGTGAGTGCGAATGAGGTTAGTTTACAGAAATTTACCTGAGAGGGGCGGTAATCTAATATTGTTTCCACACAGTGCAATGGCACTTTTCACACTTTTGTATACCTCATAACACAGAAATTGTTTGGCATTGGTAAGTAAATGAAAAATAAATTGCTGATCTCATGCATTTCAACGGGATTGCAAGATTAATTTGGTTTTTAACAAATTTGTTAGGTAGTACATGTTTCTAATCCCACTTTAGGAACTAGATCAAAAATATAAATTGTGTGATTCTGGGCAAATCTCTTCTTCTCCCTGAACCTCAGTTTGGAAATAGGTTTAGCATGAAGTAAATATGTTACTGACAAATGTAAACTTGTGGAATGTAATAGTTCTCCTGTGCTGCCTATTCCTGGTCATATTACATCACTCATAGTTATCTCTTCCGCACAGACCCTGCAGTCCCCTGGCCTGCCGCCGCCGCAGTCAAGGCGCAGTCAATAGATGCATTTCCAACGAGGCACACTGGGGTGTGTGGTGTGGAGATAGCACTGAGGAATGCATCTTTATGACTGCACGGGACTGAGAAGAAACAACTTCACAATCATATACACACTCTCCCAAGAGAGTCACCATGACTCTTCATCATTTTTGCCAGCACCTTAGGAGACAGGAGATAGAACTGCAAAAGCAGCTGAAGGCAAAATACATTTCGTTTTTTATTTACGAACGGAACAGTCAGAGGTCCTACAGCAGGGGGTCGGGTAGACACTGACCACACATCACAGCCAGAAGTGGTGCACACTTCACTCACACAGAGCAGGCCCAGCAGGATTGCAGCACTACATGCTTCCATCATATGCACATAGGAGAGATGTCTGTAGACTGTTCTCTAAGCGTCTTTACATAAATTGCGAAATCAGAGAATGCCAAAATTGGACAATAGGCAGCTGTAAGTTAAGGATCTTAAGAACATTACCCCAAAAGAACCTAATCATAAAAATGGGGATTTAAATTTTTTAGACCAGACAGAAACAAAAATGTGAATTGAAGATTTGGGACAGACTCCAGGAAGACATGTGAATTGACAAAGATAGAAAAATAGAGAAGAAATAGGAAGTAAGGGACTAATGTACAATTTTGAAAAATGCGAATTGAAAATTGGACTATTCCCTAATATTGGCAAGTACAATCTCAAATTGTGAATCAGTAAAACACACTAGTTGCGATTGTTGCATTGGCGGCCACTGATAGCATCACCAAGCCTAGGACGTGAGCCAGAAGCAAAGGTGCAGAGCTGGGAGAGGAGAGGAGGTTAGGAGGAAAGAGATCAAGATTTTGAAAGGGCTGAGAGGCAGGCGATTTGCATGAATGTGCAAGGGTAAGCCTAGCCATCAGTAACATATGAGTAAGGAGTATGTCCGAATTTTACACCTCTGCGATAATTACCATTACAGAACTCTCAGTACCATTTCTGGCCAATCCAGTCCTTTTCCACAGCCCTTGCGTTGGTGGCTCAGTGGGAAATCAGGGTTGTATAATACAGGCATTAGAGGAGATGGGAAGGTAGGGACACCTCCTGTCCAGATAACCATATTCCAGTGCTGTATAATAATAGAGGTACACTCTAGGACGTTCCCTTCTCTCCAGATGTAGGGTAGCCATGATAAAAATAAATGTAAATCCAGTATTTGTAAAGCGCGAAAAATTACCCAAAGGCGTCAAGGCGCTGAGGGCTGTTGGGAAGATTAATTGAGCTATTTCCCAGAGTCACATGCTGCTGGGCTAACCTGCTGTCGGCACCTGGGATCAAACCGTGAGCCCCCGTGTTCCAGCATCAGTCGCCCTGGCCGCTGCGCCACACCTCTTCCCTAGGTAGCACATAATACTGGTGCTTAGTGGAATACTCGTTTTCAACCAGAACCCAGAGTTTTAAGCTCTCAGGAGTAGTGAGGTCTGCTAGAAATCTCATGTTTTCAGCATGTAAGACCTCTGCTTTGATACCCCTAATGCACAAGTTATTGTGACGTGAGCAGTTCTCGCAGTCATCAGGCTTTTCTTGAAGTGTTTGTAGTAGCCTTTCTGAGAGGCCGTCCTGTTCTTGGGACTGCTCAGTCGTCGCCTGTTCCAGTTAGTCCACCCAAATCACCACATTTTGGAGATGATGAACTAGTTCCGAAATTGACTGTGTAAACTCCTGGCACAAAGAAGTGATGTCTTTCCTGAATTCTTTCTTGAGGACGTGGATATCCCTTGCAGGTTGCAGGGACTTACATATCTCCAGGGAAGACTGTTGGGGCAGCGGTGTCAGAAGACAGGCCCAACATAAATAGAGTCCCACTTGTCAGATTTCAGTTGGGGAAGGCTTCTTTGATGGCAGCAGTGGGATCCACTGGAGTTAGAGTAAGGCTGTGAAGGGTTGGTTCCCGACAGGATGGATGAAAAATAATTGATAGTGATAGTTAAGTCCAAACCGTTTATCGGAGACCTAAACTGAGGGTGGAGGCAAGTAGTATAGGAAAAAAATAACAGATGGCTTTCCCCTGCTCTTTTGCCTTTACTCGGGGCCCTTATAGCTCCCTTCAAGGACCCTAAGCAGGCCTCTCATCGCTGGCCCCGACAATGGATGCAGCCATGCCCCACTGCCCTCTGTTCTGATCTACCTCTCCAGCAAAGAATGCCATACACCCCGTTAGCCAGGGGTAGGTCTCACCTCCCCAAGCCGTGGTGTGCCATTGCTGGGTACTATGGGGGTATTTATTGTAAGAGGACAAGGAGACCCAATTTGTAATTGGTCAGGGACCTTTGGGTAATTGAACTTTTTTCTAAAGACTGTGGTCCCCAAACAAAAAATAGTTGAAAGACAATAAATGTAGACCCAATCAGCACTATATTGTAGAAATCTGTGCAGCCGGACAGATATTTAATGTGCAATCAATTCAATATTTACAAAGAGTAAACAAGAAGCAGTTTAAGTGGGACACAAGCCTGTATCCAACTTTAGCAAGAAAGACGTACAACATAAAGTGAAGGGTTCAGGCAAGGGAAAATGTTTGTTTTCAGCACATTTCTCATAGAACAAACAGAATATACAGTAGACACCATGACACAAAAATTAGGACATTTTAAACGAGAGTATATGGTGTACAAATTGTCGACGGCATTTCGATCCCTTAAGAAAATACTGGGATCATCTTCAGGACATTATAATAAGCATGCCTGTTCACATATGACTTAATTGCCCGGGATAATGGCCAAGCTGCCTTTGGAGGCAAGATAGAAAATGACCGGTGTGGGAACATTTAAATAATGGTCTGGGAGCAGGTATGAGGGATGTCGTACCGGAAGGCTGAGATCGGGTAGCAGGGTTCCAAGATAACGATAGTTCAAGTTTGAGCAAGCCACTTGTGCGGATTCGAGTTAGATTCTTGTCACGGTGCGGTTAGGGAAGATCCAGAATGTAGATTTAGCAATATAAACCAAGCTGCGGATGCGGTCTTGAGTAGGGTTCCGGAACCATGCGTCTCCAGTCTTCAGTCTGTCATGACATGAGTGTTGCCGGTCACAGCAATTTTTGTCTGTGTACTATGGGGGGGCATATGAGACACACACCCACCCGGCAGAGGGACCTCGCCATTGATCACCCTTGTTCATCATCCAGGGCCCCAGGCCTAGATACAAGCAGCTGCAGCCAATATTTCACCAATCCTCTGGACTTCTCCTCTCAGTGCACACAACAGATGTGCTGGTGCACGGTCTCGAGGAAGGGTAAAAATCACCGATTCAAGGCCCCAAAAAATGTCAACTGTCTACATCTCACGGAGTACAGCTCTCTCTAGATACCATGTTTGTTTCAGCTGTTGCTCAAAGTCACTTTTCAATGGAATCAGACACCATCTCAAGATCTGAGCCATTGGAGCTCAGCAGGGACACATCAAATCTGGTCCCCACCACAGTCACACCCCCCTGCGTGACAGGCATGAATAACAAAACAAAAAAACATATTGAAGATGAGCCAAGGAATGCAATGCAGAAGACACATTAGAAACATATTCACCAAATACACCTCTGCGAAAGATTAGATTAATTTATTTATGCACAATTATTTAAAATCATTACAATCACTGCAAAAAGCACTTCATGTTAAAAAGCATCTGTGTAGTATGATATTTCACAAACATAATTCATCGATAAAAACAATAAACAGAACCACCAGAATATTAAGCTCAAGTATTTCAAACAAAAAATCGGTAAGAGCAATGCTATTTCCCCCCTACTTTGGACAGCCTGTGGAAAGGGGAGAGGCATTAACTCAGATTTCTCATTCTGTGACTGATTGTGTGTTTTTGCGGTGTAAGGGGTTCTGCACCAGCCACAATCTCTTGTGGTTGACCGGCAGCCAGTAATACTATTGCAGCCTTCATAAACGTTACAAAACAAGCAACCAATTGTGCAGAATCCCCTCTCAGACATGCCTCTATCGCTCTTCGACAGGTCTGTATGTTTAAAATGCACCAAATTGGTCAGAGCCAAAACTTCCTTAGCGGGATCAGCTCCTCACAGACACATAGCGGAAGAGTCAATGTTTTATCTTCATTGGCACAGAGGTGGCATCGCCTATCCTTCTCCTCCAGGTTCCTCTGCCCATACCAGTAGGACTTCAGTGGGATTACCTGCGGCTTGGTAGGGAGGTTAAGGGGCAAGAAAAGGTAGGATTGCAGAGACACTGGTTCATAAAGTGTTGAAGACAAATTGCAATACCCCAATTTATTTTACAGCTTGCGCGTCAAGGTCTGCCGATATTAACCTAGCTTGTTTCGTCAACAGCGTAGCCACCACAGAAACAGGCACACCACTTGTCCATAAGGAATGTGCTTCCAAAGCCTCCAAAGCATGTTTTAAAAACAAATGCCAGTTTGTTACTGGGTTGCTATTTAATGTCCAGAGAGAGTTTAACGTGAGCTCCTGTGCTTGCTTGGCTTGTTGTAAACGTATCTAGGACCCTATTTAAATATTCCCGATTTATGCCCTTATGTGGTTATAACAAATCATATCCTTATAAAGGCATAAGAATCATATCAATATTTAGTCATAGCCAATGCAGTCCAAATACGGCAAGGCTACTACCATAGACTCCTAGAAAGTACAACGTGTTCTTAAACAAACCAAGCCTCCAGCAGCCTGGGAATTCCCCCTGCTTCTGTATTGATTTGTCCTAGAACTCCTGGAGTCCTGAAAGAACTGCGAGTTCTTAGTGACGTCTTATGTCCAACCTTACGTCAAACTCGGCACCTTTCAGGTATAAATATACCAGCATCTGCCCTAGCAAAACACACGGTGGTTTGGAGCAGATCGGCTATCTACTTACCCGACGCCCTGCTGAAACGAGTGCTGAAGGAAGCCGACCCTCCCATTGACGCACTAAGAGAGACGCTGTCTTTTCTCCTGCCGAGAAATCCAGCTCCAGTGTTTTCCGGTCACCCTTGCGGGTTACTGGGAGATCGAGTCCTGAGAAAGAGATACAAGACCTCCTTCATTCCATAACCAAGGTACGGAGCTGATTAGACCCGTAGAGAATTCTTGATTCAGATTCTTGGCAAAAACTATCTTAACTCAAACTACATCTCACTTACTCCTTCCCATGTACTAGGCTTGGGTTAGGTACACCGGGGTAGGCGTATTTTAGAAACACCAGTTGAGTACGTTTAGTCAATTTTTATCATTGTACGTATTTTATCCGTTTTAAGTATCTTATGGCTTAGAAACCATATAAATGCTTTTACAGTATTAGTTCATAATACTCCTTTTACTTGTACGCACTTTACTTTATAACAAGTATTGCAATTGTGGCAATTCACTTCTCTTGCATGAGAAAGAAGACTGCTCAATAAATAACCACTTTTATTGAAAACGCCCGTCTCTCTATTTCTCTGCACTCCTGGTGAAACTAAGCATGCACGATTGACTGAGTGAAATAGCCATCTATTGTTTCCGCGACTCTGGAGGTATACTCCTCATTCTGGAGGGAGCAAAGTTGTCATGTTTATGCGGTTGTCAGAAACTAATCCCTTCTTGTCTATTCAGGAAAGTTAACACCTTCCTGTTCACTCGAGAAAGTTTCTAGTGACCTTTGAGCTAGCTGGCATTCATAATTAAGTCTAACATATTCAATAGGGACCTAGTCGATCTCAGTCCTACGTCTAAACTATCGTTCATGTTATTCCAATGCGCAGAGCCTATTGGGAATATAGGAACTACACTACATGGCGCCCAACGTTTGGCAAGGCGATAATTTAACGCTAGATACTAGAGTAACTCAGTCGTGCTTTTCACACAGACCCCTTTTGCCCGTAAAAACTCCAATAGACGTCTGGAGTGGGTAAAAGGTTAATATCCGCCAGAACTTAGTGGGATGAGAATCCTATGTATTAGTTTTTGGTTTAGTCAACATTGAAGGATACAGTGTTCCAAAATATTGTAAACCTAATCTTTGTTTCCTTGAAACTCGCTCTGCAAACTTTTCTGTCAGCAAAATGTCAGAAGGTGAAGAGGAAAGAGAAAGAGAAGCGTTAGCAGCTCAACTATTAGCGGAGGACACAGGTCTCCGGCAAGATGACCCGGATGCTATAATCATCCCAGTCAATGTAAGGCAGAGTGTAACTTACAAACTTATAAATAATGGAGTATCACCAAGAGATGGTACGGTCATATTTGTGGTAGAGGCCCATGAATATCGGCAGACAGAGGTATTCTATTCGTGGATACATTTTCCGGCAGCACATGCTGTGACACACGAGTTCCACTACTACAAAATACAGGTATCTCCAGAGGAATACGTCCCTTTCGAGGACATTGAAATTCCACTAACCTACCAAGAGCATCAGCTCTGGTTTAATGGCGCCCTAAAACATCAAAATCACTTCACCAGGCTCGGTCCACTAGGTAGACCAGGAGCCACATGGCCAGTTCTAGCCGGCTACACACCACATCCCGACATTGAAAAAATGTCAAGCGGAGAACTTTTTGTTCAGCTACAAGAATTAACAAGAGCATATAGACAATTAGTTCAATTAATAATTGACGGTACAGCGATCCGCCAAAAATTAAAAGAAACAGATATAGCAGAACATCCTTTTGAACTTGCCAGAATAATTGAAAAATCCTATGAAGAACTAGGTAGAGATAGTTTGGGTGGGAAACCACTAAAACCACAACTAACTGAAAATCCTGAAAAAACCTTTATTAAGAATAATCTCATTACTCCAAAAAAGAAGTGGGAGGGTAATAAACAAATTAATCCCAGAGAAAAAATGTTTCAGTCCAGAGGAAGGTCTCCCCAACGGAGGGATAGATCTCCAGACCGGGGGGGGCAGGTCTCCACAACGGGAGCCCTCTGATAAAAGATACAACCTTAGAAATAGGGACAATTTGAGAAAACCTGACAAATATCAAGATATTAATACACGTCCCTCTCGATCTTTTCAGACTTCCTCACAGAAATCGGAAAGAAGAGGACGGTCAGAACATAAAGAAGAGCGCATCAAGTCCAAAGACAAGGAACCTGCTCATCAAAGTAAAAAATTACAATTTCCCAAAAAGAAGGTAGCCAGTATTAAAATAAAATATGCCGAGGATTATGAGGACACAACTGAAGAACGGAGAATGGGCCCAGACAATGCTAGACAGCGCAGCAGAAGTGACCATAGCTCGCAAGATCCTAATGAATCTTCTGGAGACAGTGGACACGAATGAATACATTCAAGTGGAAACTGCAGACACCAGAGTTAGTGTACCCCATACATTATATGAAATAACATTACGTATAGAGGGGGACAAAACTAGGAAAATAAGAGGTCTCTTTTGGGAGAACCTATCTAAAGGCTATGATATCCTTCTAGCAGAAAAAGACTGGCCACCAGAGTTTGTCAGGGAATGCCCACATGGCGAAGAAAGAATTATGCCTGCCTTCTCAAATCACATTCAAATTCATAAAAAATACACATATGCTAGAAAATGGGCAGTGGCCCAAGCCCCTGCATTAAATAAAAATCATGTAGGATGGGATGAGGATTCTCCTCACCATAAAATCCAGTTAAAAAATCAACCAACTGCACAAAGTCAGTATCCTGTTAAGCAAGAAGCTAAAAAACAAGTCAGGGAGATCCTAGATCAACTTGAATACCAGGGGGTGATCGAAACATGCACCTCACAAATGAACAATCCTTTGTTTCCTGTCTCCAAACCAGACGATTCATATCGTCTAGTTTTGGACTACAGACACCTAAACTCTTGTTGCAAAACATTTGCAGTACAAAACTCACACAGTGCAGCACTAATGAATAATATCGTGCGCAAAAAATATAAAACGATATTAGATATTTCAAATGGTTTCTTCTGTCAAAACATTGCACCAGAAAGCAGGTATTTGACCGCTTTCTCAAGTATGGGGCTCAGTTACAATTTTGTCGTCTCCCACAGGGATTAAAGAATAGCCCAGGATTATTTTCAGCCAGGGTAACAGAGTTACTACAAATGTATGATGATGAGGCATTATCTTATGTCGATGACATCTATCTTACAGACGATGACCTGGAGACACACTTGAAAAGAGTGAACACCATCATACTTGGGTTCGCATCTGAAGGGTACAAATTCAACTTTAAAAAGTCACGAATTGCCCACCTAACCGTCCTATTTTTAGGATATGAATTATCAAGTGAAGGCAAAAGCCTAGCAGACAACTTCTTAGAGAAATGTGCAGTACTCAAAGCTCCAAAAACACTGAAAAACTTACAATCAATTCTAGGTTTCCTGAATTTCGGAAGAACTTACATTCTAAACTATGCAGAGAGGGTTAAACCCCTCTACGAATTAATAAAACCTGATTTCAAACCAATTAATTGGACTCAGACACACACACAAATTTTATGATCATTACAAACAGACATGTTAACTAAAACAAAACTGCAAACACGCGCAAACGAACGCAACCTTGTAATCCGAGTCATCCCAGGAAGATGCGGATTCACGTACCTGACCTCTAATGAGGGAGAAACGGTACCAATAGCTTATAAATCACACTTGTACACACAAGCTGAAATTAAATTCAGTTCTACTGAAAAAATACTGACTGCGGTTCAAACTGCTGTAGCAAAAGAAAGAGCCCTCGCACAAGGTAAACGTATAATAATCGTTACACCGGTACCTGCCCTAGAAGCAGTAACAAGACCGAGCATTCCAAATGCTGTGGCATTAGATCCAGAATGGATACAATGGGTTAATTCTCTTGCTGCAACAGACGTGATACACACATTTGATCCAAAAATGAAAAAGCTAGAAGATATAGAATACGAAAATGAATATCCTCTGCCTATCGAAATTCTGCCTCTAGAACAGTACACCTGTGTAATCTACACAGACAGAATTGCACAACACTACGTTGTGGATAAAAAAGCTTACAATGCAGCATGCGCGATTGTTAAAGGTCACTGGCGCATAGGTAAATTCAGATCACTGGTCACTAAAACTGAATCACTCAGAAACTGTACAGCTCAGCGAGCTGAACTACGAGCTTTGAAGATGGCGCTTGAAAATGCCGATCGCGAATTCCCCACACTAATAGTGTGCGATTCGCATTAATGCGTCCAGTCTTACAATAATTCCATGCAGACCTGGATTGAAAACGGTTACAAAGATGAGACAGGTGCCACAATAAAGCATAAAAAACTATGGGAACAAGTAGTTCTTTTACAGAAAGAACTACGAAAGACTCACGTGATACATACGCAGAGTTTTCAACGTGATGGCGTTCACGTTGCAGGGAATTCATTGGCTAACAGAGCCACAGCAGCAGCTGTTCAACCGGCTTCCGTAGCTACAAAAAAGCGTTCTAAAAAACAAATAGATGGAGAAACCATGCTGGCAGTAAAAACCTCATTAAAAGGCGACTATGCGGCATTACCTCTAAATTATCCACTCAATAATACATACATAATTGATGCGAACTCCGTTCCTTTTGCTCAAATCCCTGGAGTGGGGGATAGAGTAATTCCAAACACGAACCGGAGGGCTTCAAGAAGCACACATGGGAATGGGTCTGAGGCACCAAGAGATCTTGAAATCTCTAATAGAATTGCAATCACAATACTGGTGGCCGGGGATAAGCGTGCAAATTTATAATTTTGCAATAAACCGTCAGGACTGCAACAGAGATCGCAGTTGTGAACCGGACCAGATACCAGCCCAGACACCTCTATTAGAAAGCATTAGTCTATCTACACGCAGACGTCCACACGGAAGAATGTGATCCCATAAATATTAAGATGAGATTCATTTGGATGTGGCCCCAGCGCTCGGCTGACGCCAGAACTGTTATAAAAGATTTGCGAGTCTTTATTGGCACATGCGCAATTGGCATGCTACATTCTGACCAGGGTCCTGCGTTTAGCTCTCGAGCTTACAAGGAGGCCATGGCCAGCATGGGCATTGCATTGCGGTACTCTAGTCCATTACATCCCGAGGGAAATGCGGTAGTGGAGAGAAAAAAACATGACATAAAGCAAGCTATAACAGCGAGGGTATTAGGTTCGGGTGATGGGTGGGTCAAACATCTAATAAGTGTCCAACGTAGTCTTAATAATCTGCCATGAAATTTGCTGGGTGGAATCACTCCGTATGAACTTTTGTTTGGTACAAGAATGATAATCGAAGACCTCGATTGTCAGACTTCAGTGGTGAAACAAAAAACCTTTGATATCAAAGATCGTTTGGCTGTTTTACAGGACTTAAATGAAACAAGAAGAAGTCTAAGTAAAACAAAGCTAAAGCCAACGGCCACTGAAGAAAAACCACCTGTCCCAGCAAGACCTGTCTGGATTCCAAAGATTGGGGATCTGGTCAGAGAAAAGATCGCGGTGAAGAAAGAATTTGGGCCTTCTTACAGAAAAGCTGTACCTGTCTTGGCAATCAGCGGAACAAGATCAGTAATACTACCACCCCTTGCTGGTAAAAAGGAGAACAGAGTTGTATCAATCGACCTGGTAAAACCAAAATCATGTGGCCAATAATAAGTAGTAGGCCCAGTGGACTCCCAAGAAGTAGCAGAAGACCAAACCTTGCTACAATCCAAGAGGTTCAAACTGAAAGACTAATCACATTTGATAAACCTGCAGTGAATAAAAAAGGACTATGCAACAAAGCCATGGAACTTGTGCCTCTTGAAACCCAAATTGCAACAGTTCGTCAAGAAACACCAATCTACAATGATGTAGCCTCTGACCAGACAAATCCAAAGATTAATGAAAATCCGGAAGCAATTCCAACAATTGACAGAACTGCATCTGGCTACTTCATCAATTTCGATGACTTTTCTGATGATCCAAGTGAACATGAGGACAAGCCAGCAAACACAACTTTCAAAGACAAAATTACGGAACTCTTTCATCAACTTGGAGAACATATCTTATTTCACCATGGATTGAATTATGGATTGTGTTAGGTGTTCTTTTCCTCCTGCTCTGGCTCATTTTGGTTTTAAGCTTGGGAAGAATGATTGATGGAAAATACAGTACAATGGACACAGCAAGTCGAAAAAAGAGAACTGTCATCAGTGAACATCACAGTCATTCCTATACCTGATGGAGTAGCATGGGACACAACTGATTACGAAATCTATGGCCCGGTTGAACTCTTGAAATATCCACATCAGTTCAAGGTTTCTTTAAAAAACTTTGTATCACCTAGTACTTTCTCTGATGATTGGGACTTTGAAAATATTAATAATATGATGTCAGATTTAGAAATGTCAGCAAAATTTACAGAACGTGATTATTTACAAGGTTCATCAAATTATGAAGAAATGTATTGCTTTAATCATTATGGGCATCACTATTTGCATAAATCTGCTAATCCTAGAAATGTTTTTACTTATAATCAATGGGAGCATTGTCCAACACCGCCAAAAGGCAGTTCGAAAACATTTTATGAGAAATTCCCGTACTTCTCAGGGTTTAATAACACTGATCCAGAAACATTTTATTTTAAAATTTCAAATAAGACAGGAATGAAAAACATGTTGACAAATACTAACTTGATTTATTCTGAAAAAATTTATGAAAAAATGTCTACATTTGGTTTTGAATTTTGGAAAAACATTATTGAGACTAAAACAGTCTGGGGTACAAAAGACTGGCAGGTACAAGGTTTAGAATCACTATTCAGAGCCTGCATGATCCCAGAACAAATAATGTTCCTGAATGACACCATTCAACAAACAACCTGTCTTGGCCTAGCCAAGATAAAAGACTTAAACAAACCGTCTATTCCAAAGCCCATACCTGATAGTAATAGCACTACAGATGTGGAGATAGATGTATCCCATATTTTACACCAAAACAGAACTAATCCTGATTAGAAAAAATGGTTGATCTGGCCCACAGACACTAATAACCGTCAGGATAGATTCCTGAAAAAAACACAGGGGTTCAACAGAACAGGCCAGACCCAAGATATTCCCAGAGACAACATACAGGGATAATAACAACATACAGCGTAGGAAAACTATGCCTCGAGTGGCTACAGAAATCTGCACTACCTGAAATTAAGCAACACTTGACTTTACTTAAAGAAGGTGCTGATATTCGAGATTTCTTAATGGGACCTCGCAAACAGCGTCAAAAACGTTTCATATACGCCGGTATATACGCTGCTTACAACGAAGCTTGGAAAGTAACGCAAATTTATGGCTCCTCTGGCGGTGGTGGCGGAATCTTTCGGCGCCCGGATTGTCACCTATGCCGACGACACCCAGCTCCTGTTTGTAAGCAACAGGGATGGTCTGTTTGACGATGCTCAGGTTAAGGGTTGCTTGAGTGCGGTTTTTGGGTGGTTTGGATGTCATGGACTGAAGTGCAACTCCGACAAATCGGAGTTGCTCTTCTTTGGTTGTACTTCCGAGCCTGATTGGAAACCCTGGTGGCCGCAGGATATGTTCCCTCCCGGCAGTTCATCCTTGAAGGCCAAAAATTTAGGAGTTATCATCGACAGTGACTTATCCTTTGGACCACATATTTCCTCTCTTGTTGGGAAATGTTTTGGCATCCTTCGGATGCTTCGTAAATTTCTCCCTCTAGTGTCCATCCAGCATAGGAAAATCATTGTCCAGGCACTGGTCGGCTCTAGGCTGGATTACGCGAACGTTTTGTTTCTGGGACTTCCCAAATATCTGGTTGGGCGTCTACAAATTGCCCAGAATTCTGCGGCCCGAGCTATTTTCGGCCTTCCAAGAAGAGCCAGAGCCACTGATCTTCTTCTAACCTTACATTGGTTACCTATCGCCAAAAGGATTCTTTTTAAAACTCTGACCACGACTTTCAAGGCCTTACATGGTATAGGCCCTAAATATATTTCAAAACGATTGTCCTGGTATCAGCCCTCTAGATCTCTTAGATCTTCATCCCTATCTAAAATGCATGTTCCCATTATTAAGCGCGCTAGAGCAGGAGGACGGTCCTTCCGCTATTTAGCTCCTCATGCCTGGAATGACCTCCCGATTTCTTTAAGACAGGCTTCCTGCCTGCTGTCCTTCCGAAAGGCCCTTAAAACATGGCTTTTCCCTTAAACTGGCTCTGCTTACCTGCTTTTGCGTGTCCCCTCAGTGTTATGTTCTCCCTTCTTTGGGTACCTTCGATAAAGCGCCGGGATACTCCGTGGAGTGGCCGTGCGCTATAGAAGCATAAAAATAACATAACATAACAATTGAAACTGCTGAAAAAATACGAGAAATTGATCGTATTAATTTGGAAAAATCACTGTCTGTAGTGGACAATGGGTTAACGACTCTGTCCTCCAGAATGTATTCACTAGACATCAGTGTATCATCTGCTATTGATATAATAGAACAGGATATGCTAATGTTACAACATGCATTAGTGGGGTACGCAGCTTTTACGTTCCACACCCTGGTGCACAGCATTTTATTTAAGGGATACTTGGTCCCCCTTTGAACTCATCCATTTATTCTGATACTGATTCGTCCATATTTCAACCTTGACATATTCTTTTTGATATTTCCATCCGTTCCATATATCCATCATATTGCGTGATATTTTGAAACTTTAAGTATTCACAGGTGCCCATCTAAGCCTCCTTGTAAATATGATTCAATCACGAAAAGTAGTTCTCAGCAGCATCCTTTATTTACAACCCAATGCATTTCGAGCAATTACTTGCTCTTCGTCAGGGGTAGCTGTAATACAACATCATAAAATTTACATTAATAACGAAGACACCTCATTTAAACTCTAAACTTGGTTTGGTACAAACATGGTGACTAGAACGATTTCATTGCATGATTAAATTACATCAGAATACATTCACATTAAACCCCTCTCTCAGAGTTTTGCCAGAGTTAAAATAACTACGCGGACATTTCAAAGTCAAAATACTTTGCAGCGAAGCTAGCTATCGTTTTAACCTTCTTTTTTATATAGAAAAAGAAACCGCTCTTGCAACCTGCTCGGTTGTTATGCACTTGCTCATTACACCATAGCTACACTTTCCGCCTTTAAGTAATACCGCTTCTCCTATTTCTGACATGTATCAGTGTTTACACATTCAATTACGCCGGTGGCTTTATCGGTTTATATATTTAGGCTGGAACTATGTTCTACCTTACTAGAACTTGCTGATTCTCTCTGTGCGCCATGCGTACCTACTTACGTGTCCTCCTCAATTAAAATCCAGGTTCCTCTCGAGCTCTTAGTTCGCCACTAATTTTATCAATTACTTTAACTCCTCCCTCCCGCGTGCAACCAATTAACAATGAACCATAATGTGTCTTCCCAACTCACAATCCCATAATGCATCTTAATTGCACCCCGAGCTTTGTGCACATTGTCCATAAATCGATCGTTTTGCATATGTGTAGAATGGTACTAACTTTGAATATAAAACTAGATGTCTCAGTATTTTTTAGTCCCCTCTTTAGAGTGCTTATGAGAACTTGCTGTTCCTATATTGTGGCATTTCACAGACGTCAGTTCCTTACATATATTCAATTAATCTTCGGGTGCATCACCAATGTGGCAGTTCAATGTTAATGATGAATGTGGTGGTGTGCACATCTGACTTTTCAAGATAATCCATAATCCATATATTTAAACATCCTTGACCTTTTGCGTGCAACCTGGGTTCCGCCTTGCCATCGCGCAATCAAAATCCATTAGTGGGGAACGCAGCTCTTACGTTCCACACCCTGGTGCACAGCATTTTATTTAAGGGATACTTGGTCCCCCTTTGAACTCATCCATTTATTCTGATACTGATTTGTCCATATTTCAACCTTGACATATTCTTTTTGATATTTCCATCCGTTCCACATATCCATCATATTGCGTGATATTTTGAAACTTTAAGTTACAACATGGCCAGTCCCAATTACATTCTATTGTACAGTTAGGCTTGACGTTACAAAATCTACGTTCAGGCTACGTGCCATGGCGTCTAATCAACACAATGTCATTATTTTCTATCTTTAACCTTACAGATAAACAAATCTCTTTGGCACAAAAAGCAGCAGACTATACGGTGCTGAGCATTGAAAAACTAGAAAGATTACCATTGACAATCTCCGAACGACCTGTCATTGAATGGATAATACATGGTACAATTACAATTCCGATAACGACTTTTCAGTTTCAATATTGCCAAAAGTATATACCAGCAGGCCTGTATGAAAGGTTGGGTAAAGGATACATCAAGTCAACCTGGAATTTACCTTATACACATAGATGTTATAGTGAAGGGAAAAAAGAGGTATTTCTTAGTGGTAACAACTGTAAAAATTCCCTAAGCGGTACACTTTTGTGTGAAGGTATTAACTTGCATGGAGCCTGCGAAGGTTCATCAAATAACCTTTCATGTCACCTGCACTGCACCCCTGCTACACAGATAGAGCCTTTTTTCAGACACCTTTCCAACGGCAGTTACGTTATAAAAAGTGACCACAGCTGTTGTGGCATGGTGCCATGAACGGCCTATCTCGTGAGCGTTACTTCCAGGGTCATTTGCTGTATGCAAGTATTGTATCCAAACAGCAAACCAGACAAGGAGGCAGCAATATGGCCTTCTCTGAATATCTCTTCTATTCGAATTGATACTTTAAGCAGAATGAAGCCTATTCTTTTACAAACAACTGTGCCTTTAACCTCGTCTAGAGAAACGTATGATCTACAAGTTGCAAGGACAGCAGCAGAGATACATACATTATTATCGACAAATTGCCCCATGCATTTCGTAGAAATGTTAAGCCAAATCTTAAACATGTCTGATACCAGTGGCATCGCACATGTATTTAAGACAATATTTTCGGGACTGTTAGCACCCTTTGAAGCAGTCCTGAGCATCTTCCCGAATTTCGTGCACTCTGTGTTCGGCGGCCTGCCTCTCATCTTGGGACTCGTAGCAGGAATTTTATTTTTGTTCCTTCTGCTCCGATATGGCAAATCCAGCCACAAACACAACTCAGGCATTAATGGAAGACACGATCCTAGCAATGAGATACCGAGAGCGGATTACTAAAGTGCTCGGCTTGGCTCGGCTAAGAGATCTGAATACTACCTGGTTTCTTTCATTCAGACCAATCTGGCAAGATTGCATCCTACCTGTTCTACGATGCCTGCTTTGCAGAGAAGAATGCGTGTTGGACGTCTGTCTCACACTACCATCAGCCGTACCTTTGGATATCGATACTTTGCTTGGTTCGGTAACGGCTCATGCAAGGTATTGTCCCCAGCTGCTACCTATTCTGATGACGGCATTCGTTGAGACCTCACCATTACGATTAGGTGGCGGTGAGGTATGAGATGAATGCGGCACACAGGTACAACCTTCTGTGACCATTGCTGATCTAGACACCGATGACGGCAATGCCTCTCACATTTGCACTATTTCTACTTTTTCGGACTTGGTCCAACTTTCACCTACTGTTGTAGACAAATTCTTTGCCAGCCTATCTGAGTTGATGTTCTCCCCTAACAACGAGAATAACTTTTAAAAACAAAACATGAGCACACAGCGTTCCCTGAACTCTGAATTCGGCCTTCAGTTTTGATAAACAGAACTTATAAAACATTGGAACAAATTTTTTTTTCCCCCTGAAAGCGCAATTATTTTTCCGTTCCCAAAATATTTACCTTTTTGTCACATGATACTTTGCTTAAAGTAGAACTATTCTTAGAGAACAAGATTTCTATTTTTAGAATCTCTAGCGAGAATATTTTGACTTAGCTTCTAGCACATGTACAGTCTTGTATAAATATGCGATGAAATGGTCTCGACCTTCTCTTCTGTATTAAGAGCCATTTCATAAATGTAAATTTCGTGATTCATTCAGTGAAGATTACAATGCACTAAAATGACATTATCTGAATGATACCACTGCTTGAAAACGTACAGTATAATACTAATTTTTCGTGTATATACCATTTCAAATGCATTTTCTGTATTTTGGGGTGGGCTGGAAAACACATGCATAGTTATATGTTTAATATTGCTTAGTATTTAGTAATGATGGACATTATACGTGGAGTGGGTGTTGTAAACGTATCTAGGACCCTATTTAAATATTCCCGATTTATGCCCTTATGTGGTTATAACAAATAATATCCTTATAAAGGCATAAGAATCATATCCATATTTAGTCATAGCCAATGCAGTCCAAATACGGCAAGGCTACTACCATAGACTCCTAGAAAGTACAACATGTTCTTAAACAAACCAAGCCTCCAGCAGCCCGGGAATTCTCGCTGCTTCTGTATTGATTTGTCCTAGAACTCCTGGAGTCCTGTAAGAACTGCGAGTTCTTAGTGACGTCTTATGTCCAACCTTACGTCAAACTTGGCACCTTCCAGGTATAAATTTACCAGCATCTGCCCTAGCAAAACACATGGTGGTTTGGAGCAGATCGGCTATCTACTTACCCGACGCCCTGCTGAAACGAGTGCCGAAGGAAGCCGACCCTCCCATTGACGCACTGAGAGAGACGCTGTCTTTTCTCCTGCCGAGAAATCCAGCTCCAGTGTTTTCCGGTCACCGTTGCGGGTTACTGGGAGATCAAGTCCTGAGAAAGAGATACAAGACCTCCTTCATTCTATAACCAAGGTACGGAGCTGATTAGACCCTTAGAGAATTCTTGATTCAGATTCTTGGCAAAACCTATCTTAACTTAAACTACATCTCACTTACTCCTTCCCACGTATTAGGCTTAGGTTAGGTACACCGAGGTAGGCGTATTTTAGAAACACCAGTTGAGTACGTTTAGTCAACTTTTATCATTGTATGTATTTTATCAGTTTTAAGTATCTTATGGCTTAGAAACCATATAAATGCTTTTACAGTATTATTTCATAATACTCCTTTTACTGTACCCACTTTACTTTATAACAAGTATTGCAATTGTGGCAATTCACTTCTCGTGCATGAGAAAGAAGACTGCTCAATAAATAACCACTTTTATTGAAAACGCCTGTCTCTCTATTTCTCTGCACTCCTGGTGAAACGAAGCATGCACGATTGACTGAGTGAAATAGCCATCTATTGTTTCCGCGACTCTGGAGGTATACTCCTAATTCTGGAGGGAGAAAAGTTGACATGTTTATGCGGTTCTCAGAAACTAATCCCTTCTTGTCTATTCAGGAAAGTTAATCCCTTCTTGTTCACTCGAGAAAGTTTCTAGTGACCTCTGAGCTAGCTGGCATTCATAATTAAGTCTAACATATTCAATAGAGACCTAGTCGACCTAGGTCCTATGTCTAAACTATTGTTTATGTTATTCCAATGCGCAGAGCCTATTGAGAATATAGGAACTACACTACAGACTTTCAAGCAATAAGCTACAAACCTGGCTATTAGTAACCATTGCTGCACAGCTAGCCCTAACTCTAACCGGATTTGAGCATGTGAGGTGCAGTTCGGCATCCCAAAAAAATCTCTGATAGCAAGATGATTGTGCTCTGTCCAGCCAGTTGGCCATTGTGAATCTAAAGGCCTCTGTGGGGCAAAATTGTCATTCTATTACCTTGAGGAGGGGTAACGATCTGGTGTATTCATTTATTAACCTTACAAAAGGCTCCTTCAAGGGAGTTGTCTACCCGCTGTTGAGCAGTGATATGTGCAGCTAAACGACCCCTGTGATCTAGCAAAACTCCAAGTTACTTGTAAGTGGTCACCACCTCTTTGGCCTTTTCCTGGATAAACCATGACCCTTTTTTGCTAGCTGTTGGGAAATTATCATTACCTCTGTTTTTGTTGTGTTCACTTTGATGTGGTTGACCCTACAGTAAGCTGCCAGTGCCGAAAAAAGTCTCTGAAGGTCAATCAGTGTCTGATCTAGAAGGACCGTGTCGTCCGGGTACTGGAATGATTGGATTTTCGTTCTGGACAATTTAGGTGGAAATTCCCCCTCAAGCGCCAGGTGGTCAGGGAGGTCAGCCAAATACAGATTAAATAGCAGCAGTGCCAATATACAACCTTATGTCAAGCCTTTACTTGCGCGAATTTTACACCTTAGCGATAACTACAATGCATTGCCAATGTCAGCCTAAGAAGTGGAACAGAAGAGGTGCACACCTCACTATTGCAGTGGGGCTCCTACTTTTCCTTGGCATTTTTTCCTTCACTTTCTTTTCTCTGACCTTGAGTTCGTTCAAGGTTGTATTTTCTACTGAAGGAGGTTTCGCTCGATTGCCCTCTACTTTTAAGTGCATCAGACAACTTCTTCGGATTCCACTACAGCTGTTAGGACTTTAGGTAAGGGAAGCAGACTCTCTTAGCTTTCCTGTCCTGTACATTATCATTTCAGTTTCCAGAATGTCCTATACAGAATCCCAATGTTTTTTTTCTGCATCCTCTAAGTGTTTCCCTCGGTTCTGTGCAGTTTGGGTTTAATGTTGGCCAGCCGGTTTGGTCTCTAGTTCTAAGTTTCTTGAATGACTGCCGGCTGCTGTGCAGGGCCATTGTCCCAGCAGCTTGTGTCTTCATTGTGTCCGAAGTCTCAGAGTTAATTGGAAAAGTGTTTTCGACTGCCATGAAGCAGCAATCCAGACTTCCATTTCAAGTTCATGCTGCAGATGAAAGGGCATCTGTGGTGACACAAGGCACAGAGCTCTCACTGTCGCTTTCATAGCTTTTAATGATCAACTTGTATATCTTCATCTTGTCATCTTAGGGAAGTTTTAGTGTCATCATAACCCTCACCCACTACTTTTTAGGTCTCGCCTGTCGATGCGCATGCGCATCGAGCTTGCGAGACTATGGGGGCTTATCCACTCTTTATCCAACTTGCAAGGAATCGTGGCGATTCCTTGCAGTGCCCGTGACTTTTAAGCTCAATGCGCATGTGCATTGAGCTTAAAAGCGCGTGCACAGCCGCCCGCATTCCTCCGACACCTTTGAAGTGAAGCTTAGCTTCACTTCAAAGGCCCGGCTTCTTCACACCCACATGCCGCTCTGCCCCGCTCCGCCCCCTCCCCTGAGTCATCCTGCCTGCCCAGACTTCTCCTCCCCCCTACTTACATCCCGCTTTCACTTGTTAACTTTACCGCTGTCCGGGTGGTTCCATGTTATTTCTTTAACTACCTGCTCGTGACTGCCCGTCCTCGTGCTGGCACTGTGCTTTCCTCTGTGAACTTTAGGACTTCTCCATATAACTGTGGCATTCCAGAAATTCGTCATTGGAACGCAACGTGCAACGCATTGACCCGACGTTGCTCTTTGATTGCGCACCTAGAAACCTTGACGCGCAAACCAGCTTCATTCTCCTTGGCTGACACACCCAGCAGCCTTTACAGACGGACAACAGCGTGTACAACAGCTTTGTGCCAATACTAACGTGCACACCAGCTTTGTGTCCATTTTATGTACACAGCAGCTCCATGCTCTATCGCTCACGCGCACAGCGACGCTGTGTGCACTTTAATGCTCATTCGCTGGCACGCACAGCACATTTGTGCAAGTATTTGCATGTCTACCCTGCAATCCTTTCGCTGATACGCACAGCTTGATTTTAAAATTGTGTGTATAAGTTACAGTTCACACGCTGATGCACACAGCAACTCCGCGGCGCTGACGCGCACAGTTGGATTTTAAATTGCGTGCCTACTTTACAGTTTACTCACTGATGCGCACAGCAGCTCCATGCTTTCTTGCAGACTCGCACAGCAGTGCCCAGTGCAGACTTTTACGTTCTTTCGCTGACACGCAGAGCACTTTTGTACAAGTATTTGGTCGTCTACCCTGCAATCTTTTCGCTGATACGCACATCTTGATTTTAAAACTGCGTGTCTAGTTTACAGTTCACTCGCTGATGCGCACAGCAACTCTGCTGACGCGTTTAGCTGGATTTTAAATTGCGTGCCTACAGTACAATCGCACAACACTTTAGTACAAGTATTGCGTGTCTACTCTGCAATCTTTTCGCTGATGCGCACAGCAACTCTGAGTGCAGTCTCTTTCAATCGCTGACACACACAGCACGTTCCCATCTAATTGTGTGTATACAGTACAACATATTATATCCTATGTCTTCATTAACAATATAGTGTATCTGTACTGAATATATATCCAGCATTTCAGACTGCATTTCAGAGCTTTTAGAAATGTTTATGGCTTTTTTTTTTTTTAATTCTTTAGCATTGGCTACAGGAAACAAAAATGCTAAAGATTTACAAAAAAAACCCATAAACAATTCTAAAAGCACTAACTCTAATGCTGCGAGACCTATTGCATTTCCAATGCTTGTTTCTTGTTGGGTTTCTTAAGAAAGATATTTCTCAGACATTGGCTTAGTTGCACAATCTAGCAGGAGGCCCTGAAGAGGCCCAGAAAGGCTTTTGAATTCAGTCAAAGTTCAAAGTTCAAAACAAGCTTTATTCGATTTTGAATTAAAATCATAAAAGCATTTATACATCCATGTATACATTAAAAAACATTTAAAATATCGTAAAATTATTCAGTACAGTGCAAGAATAGCTTGTTTGATCATAAAAAATCTTTACATAAAGATTTGTTAAAAGTAGCTAAAAAACAGGCATTTCATTGAGAATCGTCATCAATCCAGAAAAGGAAAAAGAAAGGCTTAATACATAGATTTTCTCCAATTTACAACAGCTTTTAGAAAGGATGAAACAGCGAAAACTACATGATTGTCTTCTAGCTGTAGCATTTTCACATATGCAAATCTGCATTTACGGATCCCCCAACGTTTAAGGAAGGGTATCAAGAATTGTTTCCTGGGACTTGAATAAAACTTGCAAAAGAACATAATATGAATGTTAGATTGGAATGAGGTACTATCACAAGGACATATAAGTTTGGAGGTAGACCAGTCATTACAAGTGGGTAAAGTAACCGTGCGAAAAAAGGACCCCAAACGTAAACGGGTCAGCAGCATTCTGGGGTAGGGGATCTGTACCAGGACTAGGTAGGGTTGAAGACCCTCTTCGGTGTAATTTCCTGGTAATTGAGCACTGTGCTTTTAGATTTTTCACTATTCCATCTGATGGTATCTGAGTGGATGGTCATCATCTTTTTCAGTGCTGTTCTAGATATCCCTTCTAGGGTACTAGGGTTATCAAAGAACTCAGGATGACCCAATTTAGTAAATAGAGTTCTCACATAGGATAACCATTTGATGTTACCTACCCCATCAAGTGCTAGGCAGTCTTTAATAAGGTCTCTGTTTAGGTTAGCTTCCTGCGTAGCCCAGACCTTATGCCAGAGCAGGATAGGGGACATCTTGATAATGTCACTAATATAGGTGACTCCTAGCTCAATATGTGACATATATGTAGATGTTGTTTTTGACATTCCCAGTAGGTGGCAAAGGAATTGATTTTCACAACTCTGTAGGGAATGATCTTTCTCAATGCCCCATAACCCTGCGCCATAAGTGGCTGTGGATACGCATTTTGCTCTGTAAACCTGAATTAATTCTTTAACTGGTTTACCACCTATTTTGTCAGAAAAGGAGTGCAAGGCACCTATGGTTCGACTAAAGGCCAGTTTCCGGGCTGCTATAGCAGCCTGCCAGCGGCCCCGCCTGTCAAACAGAATTCCCAGGTAGCAGAATCTATCTGTTGTTGCTATTCTTTGATTGTCCAGGAATATAGTGCAGGGGGCTCTGTTAATCTTTGGTGCGCAGGGCATAGTATAAGTTTTTGAGATGTTAACTCTAAGGTCTCTATCCCTCATGTAACTAGTGAACTTATCTACGGCACGCTGTAGACCAACTCTAGTCCTGGACATTATAGCCGCGTCGTCGGCATATAATAAAATGGGGACAGGGGAGCCATTAACAGTAGGATAATCATTAGGTAAGTTTGACAAGTGCTGGCCAATAGAGTTAATATATAAAGTAAATAATAATGGTGCCAATATGCAGCCTTGTCTGACCCCTCTAAAGATAGAACATTTGTCTGAACATTCCCCCTGTTGACCGTACCTCACTCTCGCCCCTGCTTCTTTATAAAGTTCTTTAATAAAAGTGATAATACGGGCGTCAATACCAATATCCCACAGTGTAGACCATAGAAAACCATGATCAACACAATCAAACGCGGAACTAAGATCGATGAAAGTTATGAAAAGTGTTCCATGTTTGGCCTGGGTATATTTAGAGACAAGAAGGGACAAGTTTAGGCATTGTTCTATCGTCCCTATTCCCTTTCTAAACCCATATTGTAGTTTTGATACCACTTGCTGGTTTTCCTCCCAAAGTTGGATTCTTTTTAAAATTATCCTTCCAGCCACCTTCATCAGACCATGTAAGAGAGATATTGGCCTATAACAGGTTGGATCATCTCTGTTACCTTTTTTAAAAATAGGCACCACAATGGCATCTGGCCAGGTAGAGATGAACCCACACTGATTTTCCTTATTTAAAACATTTGTGAGCATCGGGGCCCAAAAATCAGGCTCTGCCTTGTAGACGTCCACCGGGGTGCAGTCCGGTCCTGGTGCTTTTCCAGGTGCACTTTCCCTGATGGCATCGTATACTTCCTGATGGGTAAATAAGATATCTATGGGGAATGAGTTAGTGTAAGAAAAAGAACCGGGATTATTAACAGTTGCCCATGATGAAGGTGAACATGAACACACACCTGTAGTAGATGTGCCTGCATCAGGGATAGAATGATTATACAATTTTTGAAATGGTTTACCCAAGTGTCACCAGCGATGGCTACATCCATGGTATTCTCATTATTATTCGATGTATACGAAGATTTAACCACCTTCCAGAAGGCAGAGCTATTTTTCTGTTTGGATGCCTCCATTAGGGATTCCCAAGCCTCACTTTTCAGTTTTATTTTCCTATCTTTGATTGCTAATTTATATATCCTCCTGGCCTGGCGAATAAGGTCTGAGTTTTTAGGTATTTGGTGTAGGGCCCTTTTAGCTCTTTCAGAGCAACAGTACATTTACTGTCAAACCACCCTGGGGATTTTTTAATGTTACCCTTGGGTACTCGGACCAAAAGGTTTTTAATTGTGTGTTGAATATTGGAAAAGGCAGCCATTACCTCCTTTGGATTATTATTTTCTTCAAGACACACTGAAATGTCGGCTGCACATGAAGAAACTAAATTTTGAAGAAATTCTAGGGGTTGTATCTTTTCCCATTTGATAACATAACCATTTTCTTTGGTCAGGTTAATCTTAGGCGGATAAACACATGTAGTAGATTTTTTACTTTGATGCCCCACAACTTTTACATTGAAGATTAACGGGTAATGGTCACTCAACGGGACTTTCCCCGTTTCCCAGTGGGTTATGAGCCCAGGTGTAATAGGGGAGATTAGGGCAAAATCTATAGTAGAATTGCAGTCACGACCGTTAAAGGTTGGCTCGAAGGGAGCCGGTGGTAAGCATACCTGGTTGATAAATGACAGGTCAAAGTAAAAGATGATGTCATTTAGGAGGCTCCCCATCTTGGTGTGGGTGAAATGTATGGGACCATCCTCCCCGTAGTCTGCCAGGCCGCACAAACCTAGTTCATGGTACGGGCAGGTGGTACAATTAAAGTCCCCCACCCAAATGATCAATTTTTCCCCCACAACTTCTTCTCCTATCTTTTTGATGGAACTCAGAATTTTTGCCATGGTGGGCTCCATCTCAGTGCTCGGTATATTATTATAAAAGTTCACTAAGATGATATTATGCAGAAGCCCCCATTTAAAGGTTAGGATTTGATAGTACAAGCTTGACTGAAACTTATGCACTTTAACATCCCCCGTTGTTGATACATATATGCAAAGACCCCCCTTATGGCGGCCCTGGGTCGAGGGGGTGGCTGGGGAATGGAAAGTTTGATAACCTAATATGTGGGCTTCATCCAAGAGCCAGGTCTCTTGTAGGCAGAGAATACTATGCTTTCGGATGATGTCCAGCCATGTGTTAAGGGCGATTTTACTTGCCAAGCCCGCTACATTCCAGGAAAGCAATGTATGTAGATGATTACTGGGTCTATCACGGATGGGTCCAGAATTCCCACTGGTGTTTAGAATAGACGAAGGTAGAATATGCTGCGAATTCTGTGTAAGAAGGGAAGGTGAATATAATTCTTCTGGATGTGGCAATAGATGACATTGATCTAAGTCCATCAGCTCCTTACAGTCTCTAGCTGGTTGTAACTCTGTCACTCCAGATGTCTTTAATACAATTCTGGTGACCCAAGGGTAACATTATTATTCGTTACTAACTGTTCTGGATGCGTGTTATGGTGGATTATTGGCAACATCTTAGTTGAAGGGAGTGACTCCTCCTGCTCAAAGTTACTTGCCTGTCAGTCTAGATCTTCAAGACCTGACAGAACATCATATCTATTAACCAGAGGGATTTGCCATTGTGGCACGTATGATGGACGTGGAGCAAAATCCATGTGGCCCCCCCATGCACTGGGATATCTGTTAGGAGATCTCAATCTTGAGTTGTCCCTCGGGTATTGCCACAGAGGTCTCCTAGGCCCTACGTTTATGTTCAGTAAAGAGGGAACGTAAGAGTGTTCGGAGGAGTTGTTAAAGAGGTTTTCCTCGTGCAGTGGTGCCACTAATGACCGGGGATAAAAGTAGCCTAGGTCACTTGTAGCAATACCATTTGCTCCACGAGGATCGTACCAATCAGTGATATGAGTAACCACCCTGTGATCCCTGAAATTGATGGCAATCACATCCCCTGATAAATCTTTGGGCCTTTGTCCTACCCACCCTAGCCTCCTCACGTTCGTTATCTCTCCATTAAGGTGAGGGGGCAGTGGTCTATTATTTATAAGCCAGTGGGTTACCTTGTTTTTTAAATCAGAGTAGCCTTCCCGCCTACCTTCTGGGAGCTCAGGAACCCCTGTAAGTATAATTACGAAGGGGGCCGAGTCAGGTGGGAGATTTATATGATGCTGAACATTATGTTTTTTTCTCTGGGGACGTCCAGCATTATTGAAATCTCTTGTAGGTTCAGATCTTGAGGGGGCAGTATTTTTGTGAGCAGTATTAAGGGTACCCTTATCTCTTTTCCCATTTGTGTTCAACCCCCCAGCCCCTTTCGGAGTGGAAATTTTTGCCTCTAGTACTGTTTTCGGTGGATCTATCTTGGCTTGTTTAGATGCAACAACAACTTCCTTAGCCCTCTTAATAGAAGGATTTTCTTTTACATTATGGTGTGATGCAGAATGTGTCTTATCAGGGCATGTTGATGGGGCCGTGATATGCGACTTCTGGCCTTCTATAGTTGCAGGTTGTGTAGTGCGATCTGATTTTATATAAGGTGCCAGATCTTTCAGGAGTTTAGTATTTTCATTTGCTACTTCTGTTAGATTGGACAAATCATTACCCAGTTTTTTCACCCTCTCTAATAAAGGCATGATTAATGATTTCATGAGGTGCTCTATGTTTTCCACAGTACACGGAAATACGCCATCAACTTGTGCAGGGGGGGTTGGGGTGTTTAAAATCTCAACACTTTGCTGATTTTTCCTAGGGTTGTTCAATAGTGACTTTCCTGGGATAGGTTTTCTGGAAAGTCTAGGAACTTTAGAAGTTCTCCCCTTCGAAGGCGGGCCTCTTTTCCTCTTTAAATGAACTCTTGTGGGCAATTTGCCTATTACTGGTTTATCTATGTTGCCCTTTGGGGTCGGTAAATGCAATTGCATTAAAGAGGATTCTGCTGAAGAGAGGTCTGAGGAAAGTTCTAAAGGGGTCATACTGGGGGAAGGGCTATTCACTGTAATATGTTCAGACAAGTATTCTTGAAATATTAGCGGTACATCAATGTCTACTGTTTTGTCTATTTGTACAGTTGGTATGGGTAAAGGTGTTAATGAGATACTGGTTTCTTTTGAAGACAGCTGACTTATTTGCGAGTCAAATGATAGACGCCTTTCGACGAGGGTAATTTCATGGTCTATGGCTGCAACCCTCTTAGTTAAGTAGGCATCTAACGGCCCTATCACATTTACCCTCCCAAGCGGGGTTAGCAGGTTGGTGAGTCCTTTGCTCGACATGCCAGTATAGTACAAGCGTGTAATCCAACTGCAGATCTTTAATATATGCCACTATCAGTAAAAAGTTAATCAAGTGAAATGTCCATTCAGTGTTCACTTCAGGAAGCCAGAATTTACAGCGGGGCAAAAAGTACAGTTGGGTTTTCGTAAATAGTTTTAAGGTGGTAATCCTTACTAGCAATGCAGCAGCTGTTAGAGGTGGTGGCCGGTCCGGTCCTGACTGGTCTTAGACGGGCCCGCCCTTGGTCCGGCTTCGCCTGGGCGTCCCGCTCGCGTCCCGCGTTGCGGGCGTGCCCCAGCTTTGTAGCGCCTCCAGGCGCTAGTTGATGACGCGCTCGTGAAGCACCGCCGCGGTCACCCCTGGGAAACCGAGTTCCTCCCAACAGCGGCCGCAGATGTTGCTAGTGCGGCGGCAGGAGGACTCGGCGCGGGGGTCCCGGGATTCAGCAATCAGCAGCAGGCAGGGGAGCAAACGGGTAAATCCTTACAGCCTTTCAATAATCTGGGAATGAGAATTCAGTCTAATATCCTGGCAAATCCTGCAAGAATTTCTGAGGCCTTGGGAAATCACGGCAGCCATGTTGAACCCTCTGCTAGATTAACCGTGCTCTTCGGCTTCCAATGCGACACATTGAGAGTCTGACCTGAACGCTGGAGTGCAGATCCACGTTGTCGAGGTACAATCCAGAGGAAAGACTTTTACTTCATGCAACTCTGCTATTGGTGCACATCTTCATTTGATTCACAACTGAACTGGTTACATTAGACGGCATTTTCTTGAAAGGGTTCGGGAATAGTTTGGGATACTGGCATGATGTAAAATGTTAAGATAACACTAACTCGGACTGTGAGTGTAGTAAATAACTGCAGAATGCAGAACCTTGTTTGCGTACAAATGGAGTTATAAGAATGTTAAATACATTTTACAATTAAGCAGCATGGTGTACTTGTTATAAGAGTATGTAATAATGCCCATCCGTGATAACCATAAAGCGAGATACTGATCGAACCCTTCATCATTTTGAAAACAATCTAATCCTTGTATTACGCATGAGAGATAACGAACTAATCTCTGGAGGAATTGTATGAAGTAACAAATGAACAGTCTAATTTAGCATAGAGAAACGCCACTGTAAAGGAATTTGAGTAACTAATAAAGCAAATTAAAATAAGGAAAAAAGATTGCAAACGGCTTGAGAAACCCCAAATTCTTCATTTTCAAGCAAACATGATTGCCCTACAATTGAGCACAGGTTGAATTATGATTTGAGGAATAATTATAGAAAACATACTCATCGTGTACGTTGAGTCACTATAAGAGAATTGTAAGGCCCGTCTGCTGAAAACATTGAGTCCTGATTACGTGGCTGAGGGTAAGCCCTCTCAATTTAAGACCCCGCGTATGGCTAAATTCACTTATAGGCGCAAGGAGACACTGCATTTAAAATAAAGTGGCGAAAATCTGGGAAGATCACTAAGCAAAGTTTACTTTTCTTCCATTAGGGAGACGCAGAACCTGTTTCTTCTATTATTTTGCCTTCTTTCTTTAAGTTTATTATTTGGTCCTGACCTCCCTACCATGGGCGTATTCACTCAGCACTGTGTTTCTCCTCTGCAACCTTAGCAAAGAGAAGAAAGTGTTGATGCAGTCAAGTGACATGACAGACACCAGGCTTCTCAGGGTTCAGATGCCTCTATCAGGGCATTATATCTGTTCCTGAATACTTTCTTTCTGTCATCATTTCAATGCAGCTACTTGCCAACAGATGCAAATTAGGCGGGAGACTCCATAATTTTAAAACACAAAATGGCTTTCTTTTAGTTGGCTCCTGCTTACATTTTCCTCTGCTTTAATACGTTAATGGGGAAAATACATTCCCCCGATTTTTCCCAATTCTCCTACTTTCCAGTATTAAAATGTTGACAAATATGCAGTTATGTTTTTTTTTTATCACAAATGGAGTCACTTATGTATCTACAATGCATGCCCGAAAATCCGTCTTGTAGTCTATTCTTCATCTCCTATCCTTGAAAGATTCCTCTTCAGGATAACTTAACTAGATCTAGCACTATTTTTTCGCAACCAACCTCCTCATGTACATTTTAGCAACAGGTGATTGCTTCGCCCTGGCTACTAATACATGTGGCCAAGTACAATAATATTTCTGCGGAAGAGCAGAGGAACAAAGCTTTGATGGCAACACTGTGTGAAACTTTTATTTCTATCTTTTTCCCATCATTCACCTGCACAGGAGGTAACATTATTGAATGTTCCATCATGCATCTGCAAGTTAAGTGACATCACGGGGTTTCTTGCTAAAACTGCCTTTAAAAAAAGAAGCCATGCAAGAGTACTGTGTTTCTCATCATGCATCTGCACAGGAAGTAACATTATTGCCTGCCTTCTCCCTCCTGCAATCATATTTCCAGGGCGTTGTTGAACGGGCATCCCCTGCAAAGGGCAGACGCAGATAAGGGTACTACCCGTTTGGGCCTGGTAGGTAGCGCTGGACTGGGAACCCAAAGCAGCCTTGACAATTTTTTCAGACCAGCCTCAGGCGAAGCACTGCCTGCACACGGGAGGCTGGAAACGCTTGCCTGCAGCTTTTGTAACGGAGGGAGCGATATTGCGGCACTGCTTTAAAACCGGCCCCCAGTAACAAAACAGCCTCCCACTGCTGCAAAACCAGACCCCACCCTTCCAGTCTCCCAGGGAAATGCCCAATGCCCGGTACGGGCAGTCCGGCACTGCTGGTAGGGTCAGATAGGGCGTCGGGCAAAACCTCTGTTTCAGTGAAACATACAAGGTAAGATGTAATCATGTGCCTCACCTAGCACTCTACTGCCAATTCCCACAATCATACTAAAATGTAGACAACCCAAACTATCACAGAGAATTGGCACAACATCAAGACAACCTCGTACAGATTCCACAAATTACCACATATACTCAAATTACAGAACACACATTCCAACCTCACTCTCATTAAAGGTGGCTCTGCAGTACTTCCCGCATCACACACTGCAGACCTCATCACCTACCACACGCTTCACTCCATGCAGCAGAAAGACCACCACCTTATACATCGTAGACAATGACTTCTTAACCACAGACGAAGATGCTCCCTGTCTCCTGATTTTGCTGGACACAGTCAACCATTCCACACTCATATGCACCCTCATGTCACACATGGGGTGCCTTACTGTTTCTCCTCCTACCTTTCCAGCTAAAACCAATTTGTTCACATGGGCACCTCCAGGTCACAAAAGATCCCTCACGGCTGGAGTCCCCCAAGGTTCCATATTGTCTTCTGTCATCTTCAACGGTTACATCGAGACACTTGGAACTTTACTCTCAGATAATAACAGCAAGATTCACCAATGTTCCAATGATACATAGCTCTACTTGAAAATCTCATTTTATAATTTTTTTACAGAGTTTTATATAGCGCAAACTTGACCCGAATCGGGTATCAGAGTGCTTTACATAGCACCAGTTGCATTACATGAGGACACATTCATTTTTTTTAGGTACAGGGAGATTAAGTGATTTGCCCAGAATCACAGGATGTTCAGCGTCATTGCTGAGACTCGAACCCAGTTCCCCAGATTCGAGGTTGACCGCCTTAGCCGTTAGGGCAACTCCTCTCCCCTGTTTCTCCTCATCTGTTTCAGACATCCAATCCCACAAGCATTGCTTACACATAATCTAGACGTGGATGTTCATCGCCTACATGAAGCTAAACCCAACTAATATACCCTTCCTGTTATGTACCAAGAACAATAAACAAGACACAGTACAAACCTGGCTCAATAACATTAACCTTGAAGGCTTTAAACTCAATTTCACCGAATTCCAAGATACTTGGATTCACTCTGGGCACCAATCTCACCCTCAAGGAAAACATTACCAAAAAACAAAAAGGGCCTGGTACCGCATCTCTCTTCAAACTGTTTCTTCCAGAAAGTGACTTCAGAATTGCTTTTCAAGCCCTTGTATTCACAAATCTGGATGGTGGAAATGCCCTACTCCATGGCCTCCCAGACTCCACGCTAGCAGCTCTCACAGGCATGATACATACTGCAGCATGTCTCATCCAGGGCCTGAAGAACTATGATCATATCACAGCCATCCTGATAGACCTCAATTAGCTTCACTTGCCAGCCCACACTGGCTTCAAAAAGTTGAAAACTCACCTCTTTAAAGAATACTACATCACAATACATTAACTATCCACAACTCAACTTCCTCCCCTATTAATCGTCGACTTTCAGCTTATCTTTGACATGTACAGCACTCTACAGGCTTTTTCTAGGTTATGCTCTAAAAATACCACAAACATTTATGTTCACATAGGGGACTGTGCATTAGAGCAACTGTGCTACATTGAGCGCAGGTATGGAACCAGCAAGGAAACATGTGTGCCAACAATTATGGGGCACTGGCACGAGCCTCAGCAATATTTTCATTGGGGGGTGGCTCGTGAGGGTGCTCCAAAGCCTTGACAATGTTTTTGAATAGAGGCACCAGCAGTAGTGCTTTATTTGCATCCATTCAATTCAGATGCATTTGGTTGCTACTGCTAAACAGTGTAACTGTAGAACAGGGGCTCTCATTGTGCTGGCTGTAAAAATTTAGCAGGCTCCATTGTTTTAGAAGAGTGTGAAGGTTCACTCATTAGCAATAAGTGTTCTAACATCTACACATGAAATGCATTTGCTACCCTTTCACCACTTTACTGATTAGCAGTGGCAGCCACCACATAGAAAAAGTGGTGGGATGTGGGTGCGCAGAGGGATGCGCGTGGGGAGCACAGGAGGGGGCACGGAAGAAACCATAATAATAATAAAACATCAAACAAAAAAGTTAAATTTACCTACTGCTGGCCGGCTCCCGTGTCCCACCTTGGTGCTTGGACTTTCTTGTCCTAGCAGACACTGACTATATCACAGACTCCCTGTCCAATACTCGGGCTGCAGAGCAGAGCAGGGATTGGCCTGAGCGGGCTAGAAAGATGCTCTGCTCAGGTCAGGGAGTCTGTGGGGTTTTTCTAACCCGGCTGTTCAAAACAGCCGGGTTACAGAAACCTAAGTGCACATGCGTGTTTTGGTCGGCCTGAGACGGCACGTAGCACTCCTCCTCTCATGTCTCGGCCTGTCCCTTTCGGCAAACGCTGGCTGAGCCAGCGGCTTAAAAATAAAACAATACAGGACCATGTTTTCTTTTTTTGCTGTTGGATCTGAGCCAGTGGGGCGACCCTCTGCTGATTAACCTCTGATTGATTCCAGAAAACAAAACCACATAGTGAAACGTGATATTTTAAAACCTTTTACATAGTCACCAAGTGGCCCATTATCTTGTGTTACACATTCAGTCAGTCCTGGCGTTTCAGACACTGTGAGGCTGGTTTCTTGGACTTGTAGTTTTTTTTATCAGTCTAGTTAAATTTCAACACACAACGTGTTGCTGGCTGACAAGCCGGGCCTACCTAAAGGATTTACACATCAGATAATATTTCTTAAACACTATGTTATTTTAAATTTTACAAAGCAATCTAATCCATTTCAAATATTGTTACTGCTCGGTCAAAAGGTAAAATTAAGTATAAGCCACATTCACCCATTTTATGGAAGTGCCCTATTTCATTCATGTCTTGCATGAAAACATGCATTGACAATGCCATTAAATAAAGTACAGAGCAAATATATTACCAAGGTTCATTAAACCCATAACTGCTGGGACTTTTCCACCCAGCGCTGAGCCCTTTTTTGGCTATTTGGGGTAGCTCGTGCTTAGTACTCCATATTTTTTCCCCATATAAGTTATCCAAGGCAAATTTGTGCCCTTATTTTCCCCAACATCCTGGGGATTCTAAAGGGTACCCAGTGTTTGTGGAATTCCCCTGGAGGGACCAAGGAAATAGGCAAATTATAGCTACATTTTGAGTTTTTGGGGGGAAATAGGAAAAATAAGTGCCCAGGTTAAAAGTGTCTGTCCCCACCCCTTCCCCTAAAAAAGGCACCAACAAACGGTTTGCTGTGTAAGGTCACCATCATCCCAGCTTTCAGAAGCATGTACAGCTAAATAAAAAAAAAATTTTTTTTACCACAGTTTTAGCATTTTTCAAAGAGGTACTCCATTTATACTATTTTTGTGCTCTCAACCTGCTTCCAGTTTGTTGTAGAAACTAATGTGACCGTGCACCCCCCCCCCCCACCTCTTCCGGGTGATCCAGGAAAGATGTAGATTTCTAAAACAAAACTAGACAAAATTGTGGCCTGTGTTAAAGAAAGCTGACACATAGTACATCAATGGTTCAAGTTAAACCCTTACACATACGAAGAAGCCCCTATATGGAGGAATGCCAAACTCAAATGGGTAACAAAGTATTATGGCGGGGGTTCCTGGGTGAAAGCAAGCATCACCAACATTTGGGGACATGCAATTGAAATATGCCCTACCAGACATACGATTGCTATACTTCCACCTGACACACTGCATTAAATCAAACTTGGGGAAACCACAATATGCCCTACATGCATCACCTAATAGGGAATACTTTAACACATGGAGCCTCGTTATGGGTCTAGTATCAAGGCTCTACAGCACGGCTACTCATAAAACGGCCCGCGGGCCAACAGCGGCCCGGCAAGCCTTCCCTGGCGGCCTGCGGACCGTCCAAACATCGTACCCGTGTTTTAACATATTTTTTTTATAGTGTGTGTAGGAGAGTAGGGTCTGCAATCCTATGATCACCCAGATTTTTGCTTTTTGCTGCACTGGTTTACGACTTTCCCTGGCTGTGGGCCTGCTAATCAGACCCACAGCCTAGCTGTTCTCTCTATCCAAATTGTACTCAGGTACTGAATTGGCACTGGGCCCTCTCCAAGTCCCTGTACCCAGGGCTGAGGTGTACCCAGAAGTCTCCCAGGGGCTGAAGCATGTATTATGCCACCCCTGGGCTGACTAACTAAACTGACACAACTGGCTGCACGACAGCTGGGGCAAGGTGGTGTACTCACCCTTTGCTTTAGATATAGTATACCTATATCTAACCCTAAAATGGACACACAGATCTCCTATCAGTCATTCCTATGGCAGGCCTTAACAATCCTGAAGGCAGAGTGCTTGGAATCGTGTGAGATGGTGCTCTGGCATGAGCTGAGCCTGTCTGCGGCTTTCGGGATCCATCCCTTAGCCGTTTCCATGATATCGCATACCATATACTCTTAAGTGCATTATAATCCTCGCGGTTATATGCCAACTCTGGTATCGCTTTATCAAAACATGTCGAGTAAGGTGTCATACGAATTGGAATACTAACCCCTCGCCAAATCTGGCGACGGGGTTAGCATTCCACCCTTCTAGAGGGACACGACATGTATGTAACCCCTAACCCCGGTTAAAGTCAAACAGAGCCTCAGCTCCACAAAATGGATGCTGCCACCGAGACACAAGTCTGCCCTCCTGCTGCTGGGAGTCCTCCCAGAGCAGGAGATAAGGACAAAGGGTTTCCTGCCAGGGGCGGTGCCAGCACCGTCCCAGACAGGGTTTTGTGTATTGTAGGTAGGCAGGGCTTTAGAGGAAGGTGACTGCACGTGGCACCCCGGTGCTCACTGTGCATAGGCTGGCTGCAACCAGTTCCAGGGTCACTCCAGACCCTGTGCTGGGGAAAAGCCCGCCAAGGAAGTGGGTGTAACCACCCCCCTCCTAGTCCCACCCATAGGGCAGGACTTAGTCGCGTGCCAGCCCCCTTTTACAGGATAAAGGTAGGAACTGGCCCCCTTCCAAATCAGATCATCTTTGAATCCTGAAACTACTTTCCACGAAAGGAACTCAAGACTTCTTCCTAAGATTTCTCCCTTGTGACTAAGGAGTAGTCACCCTGCATCCGCAGGCACCATCTTAAGAACACTGCGGTCTGCTGCAAGTCTCTCCTCCGGATCAAGACTGCCCAGCTCGACGAGAACCGGCTTCCCTGGCACCTCTGACCTCTACCTGCATCATCAGTCACGCTGAGATTCGTGGGTGTGACGAGACCTCGAGGGACCGGCCATCTTCAAGACTGCACGACTTCTTTCCAGCAAGCCCGCCGAGTAATTTCCTGGTGAGTGCTTTGGGGTCCGAGAAGCCCCGACCCTGAGCAGCTCCAGCACCGAAGTGCAGCCTCCCAGCATCTCCACGATCTGCGTGGGGCCCTTCTGCTTTTTGCTGCTCACCGCGTTGTTTGGCTACTAGCCCGCTGGCTTGTGGCCTTCTGAACGACGCCCGACGACATTTCTGCTGCTGGTCTGGTTGCTCCAGGCTGGCCCTTGCTCCCTTCCAAAAGAGGAGCCCCCGGACCCTCCTGGTCCACTCAAGACGCCATTTTGAGTCCACCGCGTGGGCTTGAATTAGCCAAGGCTTGTTGCCCAATCCGGGGTAACTTCGACACCGACAGCTTCATCCATCGTGGGACAGCTCGCCTCTCCATCCTGGTCGCCGACAACGCCTCCTGGTCCGTGAGATCTGCAGAGCCAGCGTCGCCCACTCACCTAGTCGAGGTGACTTCGCCCGGTGCCATCCTGGTGCCCACTTAATCACTGGCTAGTGATTCAAGAACTTGGTCCCCTCTGCTTTCAGGTTTTCTTCTTCCTTGATCCAGGCTTGGATCCAACGAACTTTCCTTCACTGGTCGCCTGCCAGCAACTTCCTTCTTCCAGGCTCCTGGTCCGGCAACGAGATCCCCGACGTCTTTTCAGACCTATGCAGCTGCAGCCCCTGGGCTAGGTAACTTCGGCACTTCGGTGTCCCAGCATAGCCTCACTATCCTAGGGTCAGGATCCACTGTCGTTTTCTTCCTACCAGTTCGGGTTCGCCCGTGAACACTAACTTTGCCTTTACTAGCCTCCATAGACTTTGTCCCGCATCCCGCGTGAGAGTGCACACTCTGCACCCGAGTCCCCTAGGTCTCCTAGAAGTAATCTAACGATTCCCTAGTTAAGTCCTAGCGATTCCAAAGCCTATTAGTACTGTACTTACCTGCTAGTAATTTCGCATTCCACTTTTTAAGTATATGGTTTTTCGTGCCCCTCGGGCATTTGTGGATAACGTGCTAACTTAAGTATTTTCGTAAGAGTTTTGTTGTGTGCCTAGCACCCTGTCCTCATAAAGAGTACAGGGTTGTTGTGATTCTAATAAATACACTGTTTATTTTCATAACACTTGTGTGGTGTCCTTTCACTGGGTGTTCAAGGGGTAATGTGATGGTAAAACAGCTGGCTTAACACGCCCTCTAGAGTCTTAGCCTTAGACTGCTCGTATCCATGCTACTAGGATAGCTGGTCTATAAGGTTGACTTACAACCAATCATCAATAAGGGTTGTTTGGACTGATATATAGTGATCACTAGAATAGTGAACACTGCACATCAGGCCAACTTCTCACATTGGTGAGCAGCGGTTGGGATTTGAGCTTGCTGTTGTTTTACCACACATGCCCTAAGAATATCTTGTGAAAGATCACATAAGTACTAAAGGTACATATAACTTAGCTTAGAATACTCTGAGTTCTACTGAACCAGCTGTTGTAGCTCCTAGGGCCTAGCACACCCTAAACTACAACTCTAGCAAGGGATCAGTAGGCAAACATATAGTGTAGGTAAGCGCACCACTTACACCTCACTAGAAAAAGCATGTCTACCCAGGGAGAATCTACTGAGACTCCCCTGGTCAGTGTTGACCCTCCACAGGTCACTTCAAGATATGCAGCTCTCAGTTTCCAGGAGATGAGACAGATCTGTGTCTCCAGAAAACTGAAGCAGGGGTCTAACCCCACCATTCCCTTTCTGATAGGTCTCTTAGAGACATATGATGCCAGAAAGCTTTCTCAGTTACATGAGAACATGCCAGCCTTAGAGGGAACCTCTGGGGATCCAGACCTCCCCAACACTGCTACTGCAGTTGAGGAGGAGGAGGATCAGGAGGAACTCTCTGGGGATGAGGTAGACAAAGGTCTTGAGGTAGTCAGAAGGCTAACCAGGACCAACCTAGACTTACTTGGGCTAGGATCTGGGGGACCCCCAGTACTAACCCGAAGTGGGCCTAACCTTGGAGTTAGGAGAGATAGATCTCTTTCTAGGGACTCCAATAGATCTCTGCACTCTAATGCCTCTTCTCAGGGGAGAAGGAATCCTCCACAGGGGAGATTTACTTCCCCTCAGAGAAAAGAGCATGAAGCTAGAATGAGACAAGCTGAACTGAGGATTGAAAGGGAAGAACTTGCCCTGGCCAAAGAGAAGCTTGCCTTTGCTAGAGAGCAGCAGATGAGTGGGCTAGCTCCCACTGGTGGCAGCAATCTCCCAAGAGATAGAGAGAAGGGTTTAGATACTAAACACCTGACTAAAATAGTGCCCCCCTTTAAGCAAGGGGATGATATCCAGAAATGGATGGCTGCTCTGGAGAGGGCCTGCACTGTGCAGTGCATTCCCCAGAGTCAGTGGGCAGCTATACTGTGGCTCTCCTTTGATGGTAAAGGTAGAGATAAGCTCCTCACTACAAGAGTAGAGGATGCTAACAATTACCAGGTCCTGAAGAATACACTGGTTGATGGGTTTGGTTTAACCACTGAGCAGTACAGGTTGCTGTTCAGAGACACCCAGAAAACTCAGTCTCAGGACTGGTCTGACTTTGTGGATTGTGCCACTAAGGCTTTGGAGGGCTGGTTGCTGGGTAGCAAGGTTACAGATTACACAGGATTGTATAATCTAATGATGAGAGAACAAATTTTAAACAATTGTCAGAACCAGTTGTTGCACCAGCACCTTGTTGATTCAGATCTGACCTCTCCCCAAGAATTGGGAAAGAAGGCAGACAAATGGGTCAGGACAAGGATCAAGCAGAACCAGAACCAGAACCAGGGTGGTCAGAAGAAAGCAGACCAGAAGGGTAATGTTAAGAATGAGCAAAATGACCAGAAGTCTTCACCAGGTCCCCAACAAACCAAAGAGGGTGGGGGTCAGGCTTCCCAGAAGAAGAAGACTCAAGAAGGCCAGTCAAAAAGGTGGTGCCAGTACTGTAAAAGTAAATCTCACTGGTTTAGTGAGTGCACCAAAAGAGGAGGACAAACTCCTGCCACTACAGCCCCTAAGGCACCTGCACCCCCTAGTACAGTCAGTAGTGGTAGTGTACCTCCCAAGGCATTAGTTGGGTTAACCTTGGGTACTGAGGGGTCTGACAACTTAGTTGGCACACTCACTCAGGCTGTCCTTGTCTGTACCGGGGATATGGATATAACCCCTGAAATAAGTCCCAATACTTTGGGCAAATACAGGCAGACACCTTTGATAAATGGCAAAATGGCTCAGGCCTATAGGGACACTTGTGCCAGTGTCACCATGGTGACACCTAACTTTGTGGACCCTGGACAGATCATGCCAGGTACTGATTTCCTGGTGACCAATGCCAGCAATGTCACTACTAGTCATAGTGTGGCAATTGTGGCTTTCTCCTGGGGTGGAGTGAAGGGACAAAAGAAAGTTGTAGTCAGTTCAGACCTCCCAGTTGATTGTTTGTTGGGCAATGATTTGGAGTCATCACAATGGTCAGAAGTGGAGCAGAGGACTCACATGGAAATGTTAGGCTTGCCAGCACATGTGCTTGCTGTGACTAGGTCACAGGCCAGAAAATGCCCCACTGAACAGGTGCTGGATCCTGAAATGATGGACCAGACACCCTCCAAGAAGAAGAGCAGTAAGGGTAAGGCTTTGCCTTCCCCCTTGCCCCAGGTTGAGGATCAAGTCTCTGAGGAGGCTGATCTGGAAGAGCTGAGGGAAACTGAGCCTAAAGAGCTTGAACTTGATCAAGTTGAGTTTCTGGGCTCAGGGGGACCCTCCAGAGCAGACCTGGGGAAGGAACAGTTGAGCTGCCCTTCCCTTGAACCCCTCAGACAGCAGGCTGCTGCTGAGGCTGCAGGGAATGCCACAGGTGCCCACAGGGTATACTGGGAAGATGGACTCCTGTACTCTGAGTCAAGAGACCCCAAGCCTGGTGCAACCAGGAGGCTGGTCATCCCCTTGTCTCTGAGAGGTTTCCTTCTCACCTTGGCCCATGAGATTCCCCTTGCAGGTCACTTAGGTCAGACAAAGACTTGGGACAGGCTTGTCTCACACTTTCACTGGCCCCATATGAATGAGAATACCAAGGAGTTTTGTCGCTCCTGTGTCACTTGCCAAGCCAGTGGTAAGTCAGGTGGCACAACAAAGGCCCCCCTCATACCACTACCTGTGGTGGGGGTTCCCTTTGAAAGAGTGGGGATTGACATTGTTGGTCCAATGGAACCCCAGACAGCATCAGGGCACAAGTTTATACTGGTGGTGGTGGATCATGCCACCAGGTATCCTGAAGCTATTCCACTTAGGACCACTACAGCACCTGTAGTGGCAAGAGCCCTAGTTGGAGTGTTCTCCAGAGTGGGTTTCCCTAAGGAGGTCGTTTCTGACAGAGGTACACACTTCATGTCAGGATATCTGACTGCAATGTGGAAAGAGTGTGGTGTGAACTACAAGTTCACCACACCCTATCATCCACAATGCAATGGGCTTGTTGAGAGATTCAACAGGACCCTCAAAGGGATGATTCATGGACTACCTGAAACTCTTAGGAGAAGATGGGATGTCCTGATCCCCTGCCTCTTGTTTGCTTACAGAGAGGTCCCACAGAAGGGGGTTGGCTACAGCCCTTTTGAGCTTCTGTATGGGCATCCTGTAAGAGGACCCCTGTGTTTGGTGAAGGAAGGATGGGAGAGACCTCTCAAAAAGCCTGCAACCAACATAGTGGACTATGTACTTGGTCTCCGCTCCAGGATGGCTGAGTATATGGAAAAGGCATCCAAAAACCTTGAGGCCAGCCAAGAACTTCAAAAAGCTTGGCATGACCAAAAGGCTGTTCTGACTGTGTACCAGCCAGGACAGAAGGTGTGGGTGCTGGAGCCAGTGGCCCCAGCAGCTCTGAAAGACAAATGGTCTGGGCCCCACACCATCATTGAGCAAAAGGGAGAGGTTACCTACTTGGTGGACCTAGGAACTCCCAGGAGCCCTCTCAGAGTGCTCCATGTTAACAGGCTCAAGGCATATGTTGACAGAAAGGACATGAGCTTGCTCATGGCCACAGATGAGGGACAGGAGGAAGAGAGTGACCCTCTCCCAGACCTGCTCACTCAGAATCCTGATGATGGATCAGTTGATGGTGTTGTCTTTTGTGGCAGCCTCACTGAACATCAGCAACAGGATTGCAGGCAAGTTCTGCAATCCTACAGACATATGTTCTCTCTGACACCCAGCCAAACTGATTGGTGTACCCATGATGTTGACACTGGAGACAGTCTGCCTGTCAAGAGTAAAATCTACAGACAGCCTGATCATGTTAGAGACTGCATCAAAACTGAAGTGCAGAAAATGTTGGAGTTGGGAGTCATTGAGCCCTCAGATAGCCCTTGGGCTAGCCCAGTAGTTCTAGTGCCAAAGCCTCACACCCAGGGTGGTAAGAGAGAGATGAGGTTTTGCGTAGACTACCGAGGCCTCAATGCAGTCACTAATACTGATGCCCACCCAATACCAAGAGCAGATGAACTTATAGATAAGTTGGCTTCTGCCAACTTCTTAAGTACATTTGATTTGACAGCTGGGTATTGGCAAATCAGGTTAGCTGAGGAGGCCAAACCCAAGACAGCATTTTCTACCCCTGGAGGGCATTATCAATTTGTGGTAATGCCCTTTGGACTGAAAAATGCACCTGCCACCTTCCAAAGGTTGGTGAATCAAGTCCTCACTGGGCTGGATGACTTCTGTGCAGCATATCTAGACGATATTGCTGTCTTTAGCTCCACCTGGGAGGATCACCTGGTCCACCTGAGGAAAGTGTTAGAGGCCCTGCAAAAGGCAGGCCTCACTATCAAGGCCACAAAGTGCCAGATAGGGCAGACACAGGTTGTGTACCTGGGCCACCTTGTGGGTGGAGGCCAGGTTCAGCCACTGGAGAGTAAGATACAGGCCATCAAGGACTGGACTCCTCCAATCACCCAGACTCAGGTTCGAGCTTTCTTGGGCCTGACTGGGTACTATAGGAAGTTTGTCAGAAATTATGGGTCCATAGTGACCCCTCTTAATGACCTGACAAGCAAAAAGATGCCAAAGAAAGTTCAGTGGACAGCAAGCTGTCAGAAAGCATTCAATGACCTAAAGCAGGCCATGTGCACAGCACCTATCCTAAAGAGTCCAGATTACTCCAAGCCATTCATTGTCCAAACAGATGCTTCTGAGTTGGGTGTGGGGGCTGTTCTGTCTCAACTGAATTTTGATGGTAATGATCAGCCTATTGCTTTCATTAGTAGGAGGTTGACACCCAGAGAGAAAAATTGGTCAGCTATTGAGAGGGAGGCCTTTGCTGTGGTCTGGGCCCTGAAGAAGCTGAGGGCCTACTTGTTTGGCACTCACTTCACCATTCAGACAGACCATAAGCCCCTCTTGTGGCTAAATCAGATGAAGGGTGAAAACCCCAAACTGCTTAGGTGGTCCATTTCCCTACAGGGGATGGATTTTACAGTGGAGCATAGACCTGGTACTGATCACAGCAATGCTGATGGGCTCTCCAGGTATTTCCACTTAGAGCAAGAAGACTCACCTGGTCAAGGTTAGTTTATTGTCCCAAAGTTTGGGGGGGGGGGTCATGTAGGAGAGTAGGGTCTGCAATCCTATGATCACCCAGATTTTTGCTTTTTGCTGCACTGGTTTACGACTTTCCCTGGCTGTGGGCCTGCTAATCAGACCCACAGCCTAGCTGTTCTCTCTATCCAAATTGTACTCAGGTACTGAATTGGCACTGGGCCCTCTCCAAGTCCCTGTACCCAGGGCTGAGGTGTACCCAGAAGTCTCCCAGGGGCTGAAGCATGTATTATGCCACCCCTGGGCTGACTAACTAAACTGACACAACTGGCTGCACGACAGCTGGGGCAAGGTGGTGTACTCACCCTTTGCTTTAGATATAGTATACCTATATCTAACCCTAAAATGGACACACAGATCTCCTATCAGTCACTCCTATGGCAGGCCTTAACAATCCTGAAGGCAGAGTGCTTGGAATCATGTGAGATGGTGCTCTGGCATGAGCTGAGCCTGTCTGCGGCTTTCGGGATCCATCCCTTAGCCGTTTCCATGATATCGCATACCATATACTCTTAAGTGCATTATAATCCTCGCGGTTATATGCCAACTCTGGTATCGCTTTATCAAAACATGTCGAGTAAGGTGTCATACGAATTGGAATACTAACCCCTCGCCAAATCTGGCGACGGGGTTAGCATTCCACCCTTCTAGAGGGACACGACATGTATGTAACCCCTAACCCCGGTTAAAGTCAAACAGAGCCTCAGCTCCACAAAATGGATGCTGCCACCGAGACACAAGTCTGCCCTCCTGCTGCTGGGAGTCCTCCCAGAGCAGGAGATAAGGACAAAGGGTTTCCTGCCAGGGGCGGTGCCAGCACCGTCCCAGACAGGGTTTTGTGTATTGTAGGTAGGCAGGGCTTTAGAGGAAGGTGACTGCACGTGGCACCCCGGTGCTCACTGTGCATAGGCTGGCTGGAACCAGTTCCAGGGTCACTCCAAACCCTGTGCTGGGGAAAAGCCCGCCAAGGAAGTGGGTGTAACCACCCCCCTCCTAGTCCCACCCATAGGGCAGGACTTAGTCGCGTGCCAGCCCCCTTTTACAGGATAAAGGTAGGAACTGGCCCCCTTCCAAATCAGATCATCTTTGAATCCTGAAACTACTTTCCACGAAAGGAACTCAAGACTTCTTCCTAAGATTTCTCCCTTGTGACTAAGGAGTAGTCACCCTGCATCCGCAGGCACCATCTTAAGAACACTGCGGTCTGCTGCAAGTCTCTCCTCCGGATCAAGACTGCCCAGCTCGACGAGAACCGGCTTCCCTGGCACCTCTGACCTCTACCTGCATCATCAGTCACGCTGAGATTCGTGGGTGTGACGAGACCTCGAGGGACCGGCCATCTTCAAGACTGCACGACTTCTTTCCAGCAAGCCCGCCGAGTAATTTCCTGGTGAGTGCTTTGGGGTCCGAGAAGCCCCGACCCTGAGCAGCTCCAGCACCGAAGTGCAGCCTCCCAGCATCTCCACGATCTGCGTGGGGCCCTTCTGCTTTTTGCTGCTCACCGCGTTGTTTGGCTACTAGCCCGCTGGCTTGTGGCCTTCTGAACGACGCCCGACGACATTTCTGCTGCTGGTCTGGTTGCTCCAGGCTGGCCCTTGCTCCCTTCCAAAAGAGGAGCCCCCCGGACCCTCCTGGTCCACTCAAGACGCCATTTTGAGTCCACCGCGTGGGCTTGAATTAGCCAAGGCTTGTTGCCCAATCCGGGGTAACTTCGACGCCGACAGCTTCATCCATCGTGGGACAGCTCGCCTCTCCATCCTGGTCGCCGACAACGCCTCCTGGTCCGTGAGATCTGCAGAGCCAGCGTCGCCCACTCACCTAGTCGAGGTGACTTCGCCCGGTGCCATCCTGGTGCCCACTTAATCACTGGCTAGTGATTCAAGAACTTGGTCCCCTCTGCTTTCAGGTTTTCTTCTTCCTTGATCCAGGCTTGGATCCAACGAACTTTCCTTCACTGGTCGCCTGCCAGCAACTTCCTTCTTCCAGGCTCCTGGTCCGGCAACGAGATCCCCGACGTCTTTTCAGACCTATGCAGCTGCAGCCCCTGGGCTAGGTAACTTCGGCACTTCGGTGTCCCAGCATAGCCTCACTATCCTAGGGTCAGGATCCACTGTCGTTTTCTTCCTACCAGGTCGGGTTCGCCCGTGAACACTAACTTTGCCTTTACTAGCCTCCATAGACTTTGTCCCGCATCCCGCGTGAGAGTGCACACTCTGCACCCGAGTCCCCTAGGTCTCCTAGAAGTAATCTAACGATTCCCTAGTTAAGTCCTAGCGATTCCAAAGCCTATTAGTACTGTACTTACCTGCTAGTAATTTCGCATTCCACTTTTTAAGTATATGGTTTTTCGTGCCCCTCGGGCATTTGTGGATAACGTGCTAACTTAAGTATTTTCGTAAGAGTTTTGTTGTGTGCCTAGCACCCTGTCCTCATAAAGAGTACAGGGTTGTTGTGATTCTAATAAATACACTGTTTATTTTCATAACACTTGTGTGGTGTCCTTTCACTGGGTGTTCAAGGGGTAATGTGATGGTAAAACAGCTGGCTTAACACGCCCTCTAGAGTCTTAGCCTTAGACTGCTCGTATCCATGCTACTAGGATAGCTGGTCTATAAGGTTGACTTACAACCAATCATCAATAAGGGTTGTTTGGACTGATATATAGTGATCACTAGAATAGTGAACACTGCACATCAGGCCAACTTCTCACAGTGTGTCAGCAAACACCCCTGCGGCAGCGTGACTCAAGATACTCTGCTGCTCTGTGGAGGCGGGCGATTCCCGCCATAGTCAGAGTGGAGCTGCAGGGGCCTAAGAGGTGAACAAAGCCTCATTAACATGTGAATGGTCTTTTAAAGACCTGTGAAGTGCTCGGGTGCGGCTGTGTGTGTGTGTGTGAAGCTGTCTCAGCCAGGGCACACACAGGCAGGGTGAGATGAAGAGGGTGACAGAGGGAGAGGGTGGACGTAGAGGGGGAGAGAGACAGAGGCAGAGAGAGGGAGAGTGAGGGAGGGAGACAGAGAGAGCGAGGGAGAGGCAGACAGAGGGATAGCGAGGGAGCGCGAGGGAGAGGCAGACAGAGGGATAGCGAGGGAGAGGCAGACAGAGGGAGAGCGAGGAAGGGAGACAGAGGCAGACAGAGGGAGAGCGAGGGAGGGAGACAGAGGGAGAGCGAGGGAGGGAGACAGAGGGAGAGCGAGGGAGAGGCAGACCGAGGGAGAGCGCGGGAGAACGCTGGAGAGCAAGGGAGGGAGACAGGCCGAGGGAGGGAGACAGAGGGAGAGCGAGGGAGAGGCAGACAGGGAGAGCGAGGGAGGGAGACAGAGGGAGAGCGAGGGAGTGCGCGGGAGAGGCAGAGAGAGGGAGAGCGAGGGAGAGAGGGAGAGCGAGGGAGAGAGCGAGGAAGGGAGACAGAGGCAGACAGAGGGAGAGCGAGGGCGGGAGACAGAGGGAGAGCGAGGGAGGGAGACAGAGGGAGAGCGAGGGAGAGGCAGACAGAGGGAGAGCGAGGGAGAGGCAGACAGAGGGAAAGCGCGGGAGAACGCTGGAGAGCGAGGGAGGGACACAGGCCGAGGGAGGGAGAGCGAGGGAGGGAGACAGAGGGAGAGCGAGGGAGAGCGCGGGAGAGGCAGAGAGAGGGAGAGCGAGGGAGAGTGAGGGCGGGAGACAGAGGCAGACAGAGGGATAGCGAGGGAGAGGCAGACAGAGGGAGAGCGCGGGAGAACGCTGGAGAGCGAGGGAGGGAGACAGGCCGAGGGAGGGAGAGCGAGGGAGGGAGACAGAGGGAGAGCGAGGGAGAGAGACAGAGGGAGAGCGAGGGAGAGAGTCAGAGGGAGAGCGAGGGAGAGCGCGGGAGAGGCAGAGAGAGGGAGAGCGAGGGAGAGTGAGGGCGGGAGACAGAGGCAGACAGAGGGAGAGTGAGGGAGAGGCAGACAGAGGGATAGCGAGGGAGAGGCAGACAGAGGGATAGCGAGGGAGAGGCAGACAGAGGGAGAGCGAGGGAGAGAGCGAGGAAGGGAGACAGAGGCAGACAGAGGGAGAGCGAGGGAGGGAGACAGAGAGAGAGCGAGGGAGAGAGACAGAGGGAGAGCGAGGGAGAGCGCGGGAGAGGCAGAGAGAGGGAGAGCGAGGGCGGGAGACAGAGGCAGACAGAGGGAGAGCAAGGGAGAGCAAGGGAGAGTAAGGGAGAGCGAGGTAGGCAGACAGAGGCAGAGTAACGGAGAGCGAGGGAGAGCGAGGGAGGGAGACAGAGGGAGAGGGAGGGAGGCAGACAGAGCGAGGGAGACAGAGCGAGGGAGGGGGACAGAGCGAGGGAGGTAGACCTCAGAGTGAGGGAGGGGGAGACAAAGGGAAGGAGGGAGAGGGAAGTAAAGAGTGAGGGAGAGGGAAATAGAATGAGGGAGAGGGAAACAGAGTGAGGGAGAGGGAAACAGAGAGAGGGAGAGGGTAACAGGGAGAGGGAAACAGAGAGAGTGCGACAGAGAGAGAGTGAGAGTCAGAGTGAGTGAGACAGAGGGATAGAGGGAGTGAGACAGTCAGAGTGAGTAGGGAGAGAGGGAGGGAGACAGAGAGAGAGACTGAAAAAGAACAAGAGAGAGAGAGATAGAGATGTGTGTATGCCGGGTCTGTTGGCTCAGTGGACGAAGGCGTCCGCTGCAGGGACCAGTGATCAACCTCATGGTACCAGTTTCTTTTGTTGCTCTAGCCCCGCCCCCTCCCCCACTGACCCCGTCGGCACCGGTGCGGCCCTCGGACACAAACCACACTGTAAATTTGGCCCCCGAGAGAAAGTTTGTGAGTACCCATGCTCTACAGCGTCGTCACCATCCACTTATTTTCAAAACCCGCATCTTCAGGCATTAGTCATTTTAACCGAGGGAGTTGGAAGATGAATACACACACAATGAGATGCTGCAAATTGTGCACACTGCGATGATGGAAGTCTATACTTGCCTAGAGAAAGAGGACTAGTACAAGAGAGGCCAGTCATAGCAGGACCCGAGAGACCCATATATACACTTATCGACCAAGGACAGACCTTTCTGGGAATGGTTTGTAGAAGAGGCAGGGAGTGGAGGCGGGAATATGACAGCCTCAGGACGAAAAACAAAAGTAAACCTACATTTATACAGCCACACAAATGAGACCAAGGATGGGCGTATAGAGTCAGAGAAGTAGGCAAATGCCATGCACGAGGTATCAGAAGTTTACTTGTCATTTAATTTAAGGAATTAGACGTATCCATGTATTCATTTATGCTTTATTTGACCATGAATAATCCCATGATACAGTGTAAGAATGTGATGGAACAGAGATAAGACATGGAAGAAACTTTACCGACTTGGTATGTTTGAAAATGAATAAATGAAGGCTTTAAACATATACAAATTAGACTCAATTCTGGCAAAAACTTAATCAGCAGTCGTCTTGCAAAGGCCCTTTAAATACAAGAAGAGGTTACAATATGTCTGACTTGGAACAGATAAACAGAAGAAAATAAAACTGCAAGCACTGCTTGCAATAAAATTGTGACTTACTAAATAAACACAGCAGTGCCATGCTAACTTGTAGATAACCGTGAACTGAATGAAAATGCCATAATAACACTAACACACCAATACTGCCACCTAGTGGTTTTTAGATGAGTTACTTATTTAATAGAACGACCTACAGGGATGACTGGAATAAATGAAATTCAGGGCGTAACTAACCTTTTGGGATGACATGTCAACAAGCAACCTATTTTAAATAAAAACAAAAAATGGGCTTACTTTTCAAATAGGAACACAAGGCCTGATACACACACGTTCTATTCGCAGAAAGTGGTCTCAATTTTCGCACAGAAATTTAGCGAATCTAATGGTATTTTTCGTGAACAGGTCTATTTTGTAATAGGTTGGTCACAATTCGACCTATCTCATGCATATTAATGAGGTAGACAACAAACTGTGACCCACTACGATTCACTGCCATCACTGCCATCAGAGGCCCCTTGTTCTTTGTGAATGTGTTAACTCTACCATTATGTAGTCGCTAAAATATTAATGTTTGCAACCAGATTTTGGTTGAAAAACATTATACATTCCATTGCAAATCGCTATTTGGAATGGATGCCCATAACACATCACTTGCAAATAGCGATTTGTATGTACTAACACACCCAAACTGCAAATAACGTTACTAAACCACATATTTACTTTTCTACATACCAAAAGGTAATTTTGCTGCTGCAAAGGCTTTGATTTTGCACATCGGAGTCTCTGTGACAACAAAATCCCTTTGTACATCTGGCCTGCAGTTTCCATTCATATTTATTTTGTCATCTACAGGCCTATATTTTCTCAAACACTCATCACTATATACTGTTTGAATACTTGACTGTTACTGAAATGGAGGTCTATGCTCACGATGCTTGAGACTCAGAATTAGGGGTGCAACTGGGGGAGGATAGGGGCTAAGATTTTGAACAAGGGGGGGTGGAATTATCTTCAGAGCCCTAGTCAAAAGTACTTCTGGGCAGTGGTGTAACGCAAAACGATAGGGGCCCTTCATACTCTCAAATCTCACAAATATTCATATGCCTTAGGGTGAAATGGGGGCCCTTCAAAGATTGAGGACCCCCTGAATCGTAAAGGCTGCAGAGGCTGCCTTATGCCCCTGCTGTGGGTAGCTTCTTTCACTGTTCTTTCACTGTTCTGCTCCAGTGCTTAATTTGTGCAGGGTGGTGGATGGTGAGATTTGAAAGTGAATTACACCAAGTGTACAAGCTAAGTAAGCAAGTCCGACTGTAGCAAGTCTTAGACTTCAGGCAACAAATCAGATTGCCTTAAAAATGTGTCATTTGATGGATTCTTTGCGGTGTGAGGCTTGATCCAGGAAATTTGGAGTTACCTAAGGAACAGCTCCGATGTTTGAAGCTAAAACTAATTGGCCAGTATAAGCTTTGCAATAGCCGGAGGCATTGCGTAGCCTGTAAGATCTGCGCAGCTCTGGGAATCTACTTGGAAAAATGAAGGGAATTGGATTGTAGAAGTGAAGAAAGAGGTCATATACATTTGCAAATATTATGGACCATGTAGATTGCATGAGTAGAGATTTTGAACAGCCTTAATCACCTAAAAAAGCTAGCGCCAGGATCCAATCGCTCGAGTACGCAGATGATACGGTTCTTTTTGATTTGACACAGATGGGATTACATAGACTCTTTAATACACTCCCCATCTGCTGCAGAGCACACAAATTCAAGATAAATCTAGCAAATACCAAGGTGATGATAATCTTATGCAAACTGAAAAAAGGGGAGTGTGGTAGAAGTTGTTATAAATACCTGGGGGTATAGCTGACTCACAGAGGCCGAATCACACTGCATGTCCATTCCAAGCAGAAGGTAGCAAATTCTTTTGAATGGGCATATTGCAAGTTAAAGAAATCAATGGTGAACCCTGACCAATGACAGCTTCTAAGGGACATGGGATGCAAACTATTACCTACCATCGCCTATGGTGCAATGACATTCAGCGATAAAATAGCCAATATGCTGGACAGGGCACAGTCCACCTGTTATAGTAGAGCATTCTCCCTGCCCAACTGTACATCGCTGTAGGAAAGTGCCCTTTTTGGATGGTCACCCCTGCCCCCTCACGATGTTTGCTCTAGATGCTGTGGTATTAGAACTGAAAGTGCAAGAAGAGCTGGCTATGTATAAACCTCAATTCGCTATTCTATCGGAAACTCATATCAGCTACCAAGATAGAAAATTGATTTTACAAATGGGGTATGAGCTTGTGGTGTGTTCAACTTTGGGGGCCTCCATTAGGGGGGTGGCCATACTAAAACAGAAAGGACTAGCGATAGAAATCACAAAAGCATCATCAGATACACGGGGGAGGTGGGCGATAGCACAAGTCCAGATGGAACACCAGAAGTTTGTTTTATGCTTGGTTTATGGCCCTAATATAGATGACCCCAAGCTATTTGAATACTTAAGTATAGAGCTACTAGAATGGGAGGGAGAAATATTAGTGATGGGAGACTTTAATTGCGTAATAGATTATAAAATTGATTCTACCGGACACGGCTCTCCACGCAGGATGCGTAAGGTCAGATCTGCTATTCTTGAGCTAGGTAGACTACTTAATATTAAAGATATATGGCGTCATAAACACCCAAACCTAGCGGTATACACATACTACTCTTCGCCCCATAGATCTTGCTCTAGAATTGATATGGTGTGGGCAACCGATCGAATACTGAATAACTGTAAGATCGAACTGTGCCCAAGGATCTCTTCCGACCACAACCCTATATTACTAGAATTCGAGAATGGTGAGTCGAGGCCTGACCTAAGACAATTTACATTCCCAAGATATTTATTGACTGACTTGGGCTTTGTCACTTCCCTAAAGAAACATATCAAAGAATTTATCGAATTGAATATTAACTCAGCCAAAATTGACGTAGTTTGGGACACATGTAAGTGCAGCATTAGGGGGTTTACCCAACAATTTATCTATAGACTCAATGCCGAAAAGCGTAGGACTACCGAAAAAGCTACTTCAGATATATTGTTATTGGAGCAGAAACTAGCCGAAGAAACTAAGTCACAAAATGGAAATATCCAGGAGATAAGATTTGAACTATTAAAATTACAATCTTCTCTTAAAAAGACGTCAGGAGACAGATATTGCTCTAAAATACATAAATACAAATTAAACCAATATGAAGGAGGAGACAGAATAGGAAAAATACTGGCATACAAAGTCGCGGATAAAAAGGCGAGAACTAACATCAAAATAATTAAAGGGTCCGATTTACAAGAATACGATCAACCAGAACAAATCCTAGGTCAGTTTGTTAACTACTACCAGAGCTTATACACTCCTGATACCACTCCTTCTAGAGCAAGAATCACACAATATCTGGATAAATATATGCCCATATCAAAAGATACAGTTAAGGAAAAATTGCAACTCCTCAATTCAAAAATAACACAATCTGAAATAAATGCAGCGATCTTAGCCTTACCATCGGGGAAAGCTGCTGGGGAGGACAGTTTCCCCATGGAACTATATAAGGTCTGTGCAGACGAATTATTACCTTTGTTAGAAAATGTCATTGACTCTATAGACAACTTGGGAAAAGTACCTATGTCATGGAAAATAGCCAAAATTGTATTCTTTCTTAAAAAAAAAAAAACACCGGAAGACTGTGGCTCTTATCGGCCGATTTCACTGCTTAACGCAGATACTAAAATCTTTTCTAAGATATTAGCAAATCGCCTAGCACCCAATATGCCGACTTTGGTCAACCCACAACAACATGGCTTTGTGACAGGGCGAGATACAACGGCTCATGTAAACACAGCGATTACAGCCTTAGATATCGCCTCGACTACCCTAACCCCACTCGGAATGGTAATGTTAGATGCCGAAAAAGCATTTGACCGAGTGGGGTGGGAGTATCTGTGGGAGGCATTAAAGAAGGTAGGCATTCAGGGTCAATACCTACAGTGGGTCTGTTCATTATACGACAGCCCGCAGGCTGTAATCAGCTATGGGGGAAAAGAGTCAAGGAGCTTTGCAATAGGGAGGGGAACCAGACAAGGGTGTCCCGTCTCCCCTGCTCTTCGCTCTTTCCTTGGAGCCATTCTTAAATGCACTAACTATGCAGGGAAATATTCATCCATTTGTACATGGTGGAGAGAGTTTGAAAATCACTGCGTTTGCAGATGATATAGCTGTATTTACCACAGATCTAGTAAAAGCTACACCTGAAATAATCAAAGAAGCTATTAATTACGGCCATGTTTCAGGCTACAAACTAAATGTAGGTAAAACACAGGTAATAGCCAATTATAAACCTCTGGTACCGATCCCAGGCTTATGTCAGAGCGCTGCGTATTTAGGCATCAAATTAGCATCCAATATCGATAAAATTATAACGCTAAACTGTGATTCTCTTCTAAAAGAAACAGCAAAGTCACTCAAAAAATGGCACAAGATCCCGATTAGTCTTCTGGGACGTATTGATTTAGTAAAAATGAAAATTCTGCCGAAGGTGCTATATCTATTTAGATCTATTCCTTTGCAACCCAATAACATCTTCTTCAAAAAATTGGAGGGTATATGTAGCAGCTTCATATGGGCATACAAAAAAGCGAGAAGGGCGCTGAAATTGCTAACACTGACAACAGAAAAGGGTGGATTAACATTTCCTGATTTTAGGTTTTACTTTCTAGCTACTTTCTTTTGTCGTATTAGAAGTTTGCTAAAAAATGACAGTCCATTATTTTTTCACCGGCTTATATTGGGACTGGATAGCAACCAATTCTTGCATCGCTCGCAAGACCCAAACTACTTCAAGCGAGTGAAATTTAAGTCAGCCAAGCATATCAAAAACATTTGGGACCAAATAATGACTATTGGGAAAATCACATTTTACAACGCAGAGCTCAGATTATGGGACAATCCAGGGCTTCCTGATATCTTTTCTGATGGAGCAGGCTCCCTTTGGAAGAGACACGGCATCCACATACTAGGGGATCTGTATGGTCAGAACGTTTTTTTTGATTTTGAAGCACTTAAAATCATTTATAACATAAGGGATAATACGTACTTTAAATATATTCAGATAAGGGACTATTTGCTTTCTAAAATGAAAATTACGGAAGTGATAGAATCAGACATACTTAAATGTCTATATTCTAACAAAATAAAATCATTAATAAGTCTAGGGTATGGATATTTGTTACAAGGAAAAAATGAAGATTACACGAAAATAGCCGCCAAATGGTCTCTTCGATTGGGTATGAATATTAATCCTTCACAGATCTCATACTCTTTACGTCACATAAACTTGATCGTTCAGTCTACTAGTTTGAGATTACAGATGTACAGAACCATCACTCAACTTTATTATACACCACAGAGGATAGCTAGTTGGGCATGGGGTAATCAAGTCAATAAGAAAACTAAGTGCCCGAAATGTGACCATGAAGCGGCAGGCATGGAACACATGCTTTATTCAAGCCCAGCGCTCTTGTTATTTTGGAAAGAACAGTCTGAAATCTTAAATAATAAACAAATCGTCATACCACCACTCTCAGCACAATTGGTTTTACTAGATATCCAGGAAACGAATTGTCCCTATAAAGAATTAATAACTATCATCTTTGCTTGTGCCAGGCTAATCATCTGTAGATTATGGATATCTAAAGATATCCCAGATGTCTTCGATTGGTGGCTTTTGATGAAAGAAATCAACACCATGGAATTGTCATTAGCAAGGCATAGGGGCCTTAAGGCTCTACAAAAGAAGGAAAAAATCTGGTCAAACTTTTTTGAATCATGATTTATATGAATTAGAAAGAAAACGAGGCCAGCTTAAATATTTGTATATTATTTGCAAATCTTTCTTTTTTTCTATTACTATTTCTGTCAAAGCTTAGTATTTGTTAGATCTCTGCTTATAACGTTTCTTCTGTCTATAAACTGTCTACCTAATTAGTACTGTAACTACTTATATACTTTGTTCTGTTTTGAAATGTATAACACATGCGTTTCATGTTCTTCCTTCAATAATAAAAACAATAAAAAAAAAATAAAAAAAGAACTGAAAATGCACTGGGACCTGCTAACCAGGCCCCAGTGCCAGTGAACTTTCCCTCAAATTGTTATGTGGATTGGTACACCCAATTAGCAAGGTACTTTAAACCCCCCCTATACAAGGTTGGGGAGGGGAGTTGGCCTAACGTCTAGGGTGGTCGACCTTGAATCTGGGGAACCGGGTTCGAGTCTCGGCAATGACGCTTAACATCCTGTGATTCTGGGCAAATCACTTAATCTCCCTGTGCCTGACAAAAATGAATGTGTGTTCTCATATAATGCAACTGGTGCTATGTTAAGCGCTCTGATACCCGATACTGGGTCAAGTTTGCGCTATATTAAACTCCGTAGAAAAAAAAAAGTCCCTGGTAAATGGTACCAGTGGTACCCGGGGCAAGGGAGTTAAAGGGGTCACCACTGCAGCACTAAATGTACGACCCTGAGTGACCCGAGTAAAAATAAAGTCTGCAAGGCTGCTACCGCAGCCTGAATGAGCAGCTTTGCTGCTCGAGTTCAAGTTTGCCCCCACCATATGTGGCAGATTCCCCTCATTACCATCATATATACAAGTCTCTCATAAGGTAGGCATCCTTAAGCCAAGGAGGCAGGGTGGATTATATTATCGGTGCAGGTATATATGTACAAACACATATACCTCTAATCAAAGTTTACTGTAAGTGAACAGAAGTCCGTAGGTTAACATGGACTGGCTACCGGAAACAACCAGATTGCCAGCTCCACAATGGCACCACCAAATGTAGTCATGTTTGGTATCAAACACCATGCTTTATCACCCCTGACACGATTCTTGTGTTGAGGGTGACCTGGCATGCCAGTAGGTGCCACCGTTTGAGGGTGCCCACCGAGTAATCAATGTTCCCTGTACCGTGGTAGGCTTTTAGAGCTGTTTGCCACCAAGACAGAAGTCTGACTTCTTACTGGTAAGTGCTATCACTCCCAGAGGATGTGAGATAAAAGTCCTGGTCAGGAAGAAGGTCACAACTCTGCCATCCCATGATGGCTAGTGAAAAACCCATCAGGGCAGTGTGCCTCAAAGGCTTTGCCGCCTGTGATATGTAAGTGGCTTGTCTCCCAGTGGAGACAAAGCCCCCCTGCCTCCAGGCACTCGCAACTGAAAGCAAGCCGGAAATTAGCTGGAGGTGTACAGCCCCCAAAGGCTAGTCACACGTCTAGGGTAGGCTAGTTGGTCTTTACAGCTAAGGATGGCCCAGAAAAAGTGTGTTCTGGGTAGTTTGGTGACATACACCCACCGGATGTTGTCACATCAGGGGCGGATTAGCAGCAAGACTAGTAGCCCATTGGCTACTAGCCTTCACACCCATAAACACCCCCTAAATCTAGGATTTAAGGGGCATCCCTGACACCAGAATTCCAGATTTGCTCTGAAGAAGGACAAAGAAGAGACCCGTGTCAGCACAAGGCAGGACTCCACAAACAGAAGGCGCAAGCCCTGCACCCGTGGCAGCCCCCTGCACCTGCCAGACTATGACTCGTCCAGGATCAGAGTCCTGTACCACAAGGCAGACGAACCCACCTGCAACTTAAAGACTTCATCAAGACTCCCTAGGGCTAGAGGTACTAGTCCCCTGCAGTCGGAGATCCAGAGAAGGACTGGCCACCGGGCTCCTTACTGAACCAGCCCGAAAGTAATCAGCCAGGTGCATTCTGGGAAGCGCAGCCATGAACCTCCTCGAGTCTCAGCCCTCTAAAGTGTTTCCCAGACCTATGGAAAAAGATTAACCCTGTTGTGACCTTTGCCGGGACCAATACTTGTTGGTGGTCTGGCTGTCTGCTACCTGCTTCACTTGATGCCCCACATGAAGGGAACATCCGGCATCATCCTCCCTCCATGTCTGTGGCACAGTTGTCAAGATCTTGCATCACAAAGACGGCTTCATTGGTATGCCTGTTAACCCTAGTTTCTGCAGTCCTGTTCAGCACCATGGATGGCCAGGTACCCCTGTACGCGAGATGCCTGAACTAGACAGAGCTGTTCTGTCTGGTGACTCCTGGCCCAGGGGCCCCTCCAAGCTTCACCTCCAAGGGACTCCTCTGAACTCATCTGCAAGTAACTTTTTGTCAAGTGCTGTTTTTGCCAGCTCCAGTGGCACCCGTTCAGCACTAAGAACAGCCAAGTCACCTTTGCACCCAGAATCCGTGGGCAAGGTAAGAATGTGACTGTCAGAGCTTGGTCAGAGGACCAGCAAGACCTTAACTCTGAAAAGGTACCGTTGAACTCACCCCCACAAGTGACCGAGTGTCACCTTGTGTTTCTCCCATTGATTTGAATGGTAAGGTTTGACTGCTCCTCAAAGTAATGATTTTATTATCACTGTAAATTCTATAACTGGTTATATGAACTGTACATACTTCATTCTGGCGTCCAAATTTGCTTAAAAATAAGCTCTATTTTAATAAATTGTTGTTGGATTTCTTTGGAATCATATCACTTACGTATCGTCAATGTTGGCACTTTAAAATGCTTTACACATGCTCCTCTAAGAAAGCCTGTCTGCTCTTTGCCACTCTACCAGGACTGAGAGAAGGATTACTAGTGTGAATCCAAGGTCCACTTTTGGGTACTCTGTTAATAATACATGGTTAGCACCCAGCCATACCACATATTATTGCCACTTGCAATCACATGCCCAAATCCAAGAAGAATTTTGCCTGTCTTCACAGCATTTGATATTGAAGGCGAAGTTCCTAGCTTACAGCCTCAAAGCCAAGCTGACGAAAAATAATATGCTAAAAAATGTAATCTGCGAAGTGATAAGCAACACTAGGACAAGCTGGCATATGTAATGTAAAGCAAACTTATAAAGCGCAATATAACCCCAAGGGTATCCTGGTGCTGAAGTTACAGTAACTCCCCTATGTGCACGTATTTACCGAATGGATAACTGTACCGCATTACACCCTAGGGAAGAGCCAGGTTTTAAGCTTCTTCCTAAAGTGAAGGAATTCTTCTGTTTGCCTAAGAATGGGCGGGAGTTTGTTCCATAAACGGGTGGCAACACAGCTAAATGCTCTACCTCCAAACCTAGAGGTTCTAATTCTTGGAATGCTAACCAGATGAGCTGCAGAGGATTGAAGACTTCTTACGTGAGCCTATAAGACAATTTTTCCTGCAGTGGCGCCGGTCCTAGTCCATGCAGAGCCTTGGAAACAATACAAAGTGATTTGAACGGTATTCTCTGTGACAGTGGAAGCCAGTGGAGCTTATTAAGAGCAGCAGAGGCAGAAGCTCTGCATGGCTTCTTTAGGGCTAGCTTTGCGGCAATCGTCTGAATTCTGTGGAGTTTCATAGTCAGGAAGTTAGGTGCACCAAGTAGCATAGCACTGCAATAGTCCAAATGGCTCAGAATAACACTTCTCACCACGAGAGCCCTGACTGTCATGGGTAGTATAGGGAGAATTTTCCACATTGCTTTAATGAGGGAGAAGAATGTTCCAACTGTTTTGCTTACATGGTTTTCTAGACTCATCTTGTCGTCAAGAACTACCCCCAGGTTGCGCACTGCCACAGATGGTATGGGGGGCTTGTCCAAAGGGATAGGCCAGAAATTAGCTGGAAGCTGACGAGGGACTTTCTTGGCTGTGCAGTACAGGATTTCTGTTTATCCCCATTGAACTGCACGGAGTTGTCCGTAAGCCAACCAGTAGTTTTTTGCATGCATTCATGAAAACCACTAAGTGGTATAGACTGCTCCCCCTCTAGAGTCAGAGTGAGTTGCGTGCCATCCGCATAGTTCAGCAACTTGATATTGTAGGATTTGATGATAAGAATCAACGGACTCATATAGTTAATAAAGAGGATCGGACTGACTGACGAACCTTGGGGGACATCATGCCGAATGGTTCCAAGTTTCGATAAAAAAGGGGGAAGGGCCATTGCTTGCTGCCTGTTTTCAAGGTAAGACTGGACCCATTTCAGTGCCATGCCCTTTACCTCAATTTCCGCAAGACACCTCAATAGGATCTTATGATTGACTGAATCGAACGCGGCAGACGTGTCCAGTAGGATCAAAATAGCCGACTGACCCCTGTCTGCCTGCATTCTAAGCTCGTCCAGGACTGTTACTAATGCAGTCTCCGTACCATGGCCTGGGCGAAAACCAAATTGAACGTCTTCTAGCCCATGATTGGTTTCCAAGAATTGCAAAAGGGTTTTGCTAACCAGGCGTTCTAAAATTTTCACAGGATAAGGAAGAAGGGAAAAAGGTCGGTAGTTGTTTGGACACTGAGGGTCGAGTGCAGCTTTTTTCAGTGGGGGTGACACAATTGCCTATTTCCAACAGGTAGGGACTGTCCCACTGCTCGAGGATTGGCAACAGATCTGACGGAGCTGTGTGAAGAGCTCAATACCATACTCCTTCCAAACCCTAAGAGGGAGGGGGTCCATAGGGGACCCAGATGCGGTACTCATTGCAAGCTGATAAAATTCTTCCTCTGTAGGGGTTTCAAAATGATCTAGAGTTACTAGCTTAACATCGCTTGCCCCATCATTGCCCCATCCTCTTTCTGACAGACTGGCGACTGTATTAACACACTGGATTTATTACCACTCATATGTTCCTGGTCCACTGTAAGGCCATTGACTATGTTAGAGATTTTCTCCTCGTAAAACGTAGCCAGACCATTGCATAAGTCTTGAGTAGCGATAGTCTTGTTTTTTAGGCAGTCTGGCTTAGACAAATCATTAACTATTTTAAAAACACTTCAGGTTTTGTTGGACGCCTCTAGGATTGTGTTAGCAAAGTACTCGGCTTTTGCGATTTCCCTTTTATAATTGGCCAATATTACCTTCAGAGCTAATTTATCGTCTTTATCATAGCACGTCCTCCATTTTCTTTCTGCTTGTTTACTGCCCTTTCTTACGTTTTTTTTGTTCTCATTGAACCAGGGGGAGGATAACTTACGCTTATTCTTAAAAAAATTCACCAGAATGCTCAGATGCAGGATCTTGGTGATCTGATTACAGAATTCCGAGTAGTTTATCCCCACAGGTTTATTTACAGCAAAAACATTAATATCAGTAAATACTGCCAATTGTTTAGATGTATCAGGCAGTTTGTTCCATTCCCTGCCTCGACAGTAGTTACACGTGACTGCAGAGTCTATGCTCTTTTTGGGGATAGACACTAGGAAAGTGACGATGAAATGGTGCCTTAACTTCTCATTTGATTTATTGGAAGCCAGAAAGATTTGGTCAAGTGGCCTTCCAGCACCTCTAGTCTCAAAACTGCTGACCAAACAAGCAAAAATAATATCAAGAGAACAACATACACAAGTTCTAAAGAAACTGACACATGGTGCCTGGACTACAATACAGTACGAACCGGGCCCCTGCCTACCTACCTCGCATAGCCTTTTGGTAAGGCCATGAAAAAACTGCTGGCGACTCTTCGATTCAGACTAATCCCTTTTGAAAACCTACTGGTATAGTCAGAAGAACTCTGATGGCACTAATGCAGTTTTTACAAAAGGGGATGATGGACGGAGCGTTTGAACAAATCAAACACTCACCCCCAGTCAACTGATCTGGGTTTAATCCATCATCATTCTTTAGTTCACTCAGCCACCCCAGTTCAGACATGGCCATATGCAAATCAGTCTGACCCTGTGCCTCATGGGAGGGAACAGTCCAGCCCGAACTGCCAAGCCATGTCTTCCCTGGACCGGAAACAAGCATCCTGGGACCGGTTTCGGATTCATAATCCTCATCAGCCAGGCTATCTTGAATCCAGTGGCCAAGTGAACAAGGGACTCACGTCTGAGCATACCCTGCCACACTTAGGGCGAACAAAGCGATACAAAAGGGGATGATGGACGGAGCGTTTGAACAAATCAAACACTCACCCCCAGTGAACTGATCTGGGTTTAATCCATCACCATTCTTTAGTTCACTCAGCCACCCCTGTTCAGACATGGCTATATGCAAATCAGTCTGACCCTGTGCCTCATGGGAGGGAACAGTCCAGCCCGAACTGCCAAGCCATGTCTTCCCTGGACCAGAAACAAGCATCCTGGGACCGGTTTCAGATTCATAATCCTCATCAGCCAGGCTATCTTGAATCCAGTGGCCAAGTGAACAAGGGACTCACGTCTGAGCATACCCTGCCACACTTAGGGCGAACAAAGCGATACAAAAGGGGATGATGGACGGAGCGTTTGAACAAATCAAACACTCACCCCCAGTCAACTGATCTGGGTTTAATCCATCACCATTCTTTAGTTCACTCAGCCACCCCAGTTCAGACATGACTATATGCAAATCAGTCTGACCCTGTGCCTCATGGGAGGGAACAGTCCAGCCCGAACTGCCAAGCCATGTCTTCCCTGGACCGGAAATAAGCATCCTGGGACCGGTTTCGGATTCATAATCCTCATCAGCCAGGCTATCTAATGCAGTTTTTGCAAACAAGGAGAAGAATCCCTGATACAGATTCTTTGCATCTGCAAAATGCTGCTCCCGTTAAGGAAATTTTGGTTACAGCCAAGGTGGCGCGCCCTTAATATCTGGACCTGCCGAAATGCCGTGCAAGCCTACTTAAAAGGTACTCATCACAACTAGCGGCTTGATTTTTGAAATTTATGAAAACTGCATTAGCACCTACTACCATCACCTTGGACTCTGAACTTTCAATATGCTGTTAAACACCAATGACTAAAAAGCACTGCACTTTACATGGGCCGTAAGAGCTGACTTTTTTAACATTAGATAAGCTAACAGGTTAGCCCACAGGGACAGAGGTGAATCGAGCATCCAAGGGCTCGCATGCTTTTTTAATTATTAGACTCAACAGTTCCCGCTTTATTTTAAATTAAGGGTGTATACAAATTTGCACATTATTTAGGCCTGAACCTTGATCCTCCAACCAGTAGTAAACAGAACAATACAGTCTGTGGATATCATGCACCCAAAATATTGCAAGGAAACAATTTTTAGTTGTCATTATTCGTTGCTCTTCCCATGATCTTGGAAGCGACATTGTAATGACTTTAAGTAATTGTACAATAAACAATTTATCTATGGCTTTTTATCCAATTTTGTGGAAATCAGACTGATAATGCACCAACTGCCGTTTTAGGAAGCAGGAAGCCCTAACTCACCTGGGGTGGGTTGGGGGGGGGGGGGGGGGGAAGAGTTCTTAGCACTCCATGAAAGCACATAAATATTTTTTGAGCTCTCCAACACAACACATGGTTTTTGTAGACAATTTGTGTGCAGATTGTGCTGCGTTGCTCATCTTTGGCACCATTTAATCAAGATTTTCACTAGGAAGTTGGACATGTTAGATAAGCATTATTCACAATTGAAGTCGGGACTGCAGACTGGCGTGTTCTGGGGCGAGTTCTTCCACAACTCTCCAGAGCTGCAGCCTGTTCAAATTACCATGCAGGATTTGTCATTGATGGCCAGATCTTACCACTGTGATGGTCCATTTCTCTTGCCCCCACAGGGAATGAGACATCTTGGGGGACCTTAGGTTTCACAAAATGCAATTAGTCCTGGGGATGGTCCCACATACTTAACACTATAGAGACCGAAATGTCAACAGATTTCCACTACTCTTCTGTAATTTTAAGCCAAAAACGGATTGCTCATGTCGGTATGCAGATCTCTAATTTGGGACCTTTTTAGATGGAAAAGAGTCTGTTCCACAGAACGAGGGGACAGGAGGGCAGTGAGGAATCTGCAGTTTGATAGATCATAGACCAGAAAAAGATTTACCAAAGGTAAGTAACTAATTTCTCCTGACCAATACTTCTAGCTGTAGATTTTCCACTTTAGAATTGTTGCCAAAGCAGTACCTCGCTCAGAGGTGGATATGTGAAATGACTCACATGGAAAAAGTCCTGCTGCACCGAGCGACCGAAATGCACTTCCCATCGGACATGGCTGTCAAAGCAGTAGTGCTTCTTGAACGTGTGCACTGATGCACATGTTTCAGCCTGACAATTATCCAGGAGAGACACTCTGTATGCCAACGAAGTGGTTGCAGCCTTGGCACTGGTGTAATGGGACCCCAACTGTTCTGGAGGCAGCTTATTGGTCATTGCGTAAAAGATCTTAATGCAGAGGAATACTGGGCTAAAGTCTGTTTCTGTAGTGCTTTGCCATTGTTTGCCCTAGAGAACCTCATTAAGAACTGATAATTCACACAATGGTTTTAGGGGTCCAAACAATAGAATCACTCCCCTTCTGATGAGGAGTGATGAGTGATGAGTGGTAAATAAGAGTGATAGACTGACAGACATGAAAGGCAGTCACAATGTTTGATAGAAAGGGCGCTTTTGTCCTCAGCACCAGTTTGTTAAAAAAGAAGGTAGTGCATGGCCACTGGAATGACGGAGCATGTAGCTCGCTCATTTGACAAGCTAAAATTGTGATGAGAATCAACATCGTCAGAGTAGACATGGGGACAACTATGCAATGGCTCAAAGGGGGTACACATAAGGAAGGTAAGGACCAAATTAAGATCTCACTGTGACATCACAAAAGATTTAGGTGGAACCATATGGACCAAACCTTTGATAAAAAGAATCACAACAGGTGATTTAAACAAGGGCGGTTGGTTCAGGAATCTCAAATAGTCCGAAAGGGCCTATAGACAACCTTTTACAGTGACCTTAGCAAGTCCTTTCTGGGCCAAAAACAGAACAAACAGTAACACATCCGACAAATTAGCTTGTGATAGATCTATGTTAGGGGGCCACAAAGATCCACAAACTTGTCCCAGGGACCTGGGTAAACAGATTTTGTAGAAGGATGCCTGGTCTCCAAGATAACATCCACTACTTGAGGAGGCCGATCAAATGCGGTCAAACGCAGCTGCTCAATCTCCATGCATGGAGCGTAGAATCTGCAGGCCCAGGTACAAGACACTGCACAGTTACTGCAACAGATGATCCTCCAGACAGCAACAACACAGGAAGGGCTGGGTGTGACAGGGGATACATCTGCATTCATCTTTATATTGATAGTCTTCCTGGGCAGGTTGAGGGAGAGGTGATTCACACTTACTTTGAATAGCTTGTTTCTTGCCCTCACACAAAAGGCAAATTTACCCCCTACTGGTAAACTGGAGCCAGGGCTGGGTTGAAAGGGATACTTGTGCACTTCAGAGTTCTTTTGAAATCATCCCTTATATGAACGCCACTTTTGTGTATAAGTACCAGGGCTCTGACCCTATCAAATCAGTACACTACTGGACCTGGAAAGAACGCTGTGTAAGAAAAGGCTGCTGTGCTATGCCTGACTATTCTGAGGACCTGCTTCCCTGCTTTGCTGAGCTGCCCTGCTACCTGCTGACCTCTGCCCCCTAAAGGACCAAGGACTAAACGCAGAAGGACTCCAAGGCTTGACGGCTTGCCTCCTGTTCTCCTCCAGTTCTCAGGTACATCAAAGACCTTGTTATCGGCTTTCATTGTCTTTATATCACTGCTGCAGAGGCCATTCTACAAGAACAGGCACTCTGCTTTGCGGGGGCGTTCCTGATCGCCAGCTGGTGCTGTTGAAGGCTGAGCGCGTTGATCAGCTCAGCGCTCCATGATTACTTTAGCCAAAGCTCCGGTTTGGCAGTGCTTCCTGCATCACTGCAGTGGCCTGTTGGTCGAAGAGCTGGCGCCCCTGTGAGAGCCCCAAACTCGGGGACTGGTCAGCACCTGCCAGCCCCGCTACGCCAAGGGAAAACCCCATAGTGTGAAAGGGAGAAGCGATGGCCAGCACCTGGAGTCTGAGTGCTGAGCGGAGGCCCCACCTTCCTGCTATCGAGTCATCGCCGCACCAATGGAAATCCCTCAGCGCGCCCCTTTAGCAGTGTCGTTGCTAGGAAGACACCAGTACCAATCGACAGCCCGAGGAGCCTGACAGCGTCGTCGGCTTTCCCTTCATCCACGCAGACCTGCAACAACATCTATTTTCCAAAGGTACTGAGTGTGGTGGGGCCCACGGGTCGATTGCTCCAGGCCCGCGCCCCCTTACATGCAGCTATAATTACCTAACTAACTTGGTCTAACAACCAGCTTTACATGCAAGACAGCAGCAACGTGATTTAACTACGATGGAAGCAACGATAACCTGAATCAAGTCATTAATGAGCTTTAAAGCATGCTTCTGCATTTATTCATTTGAACACTTTACACATTCCTTTTGTTGATAAGCCTGCGTGCTCTGTGCCAAGCTACCGGAGGGTGAGCACGTTATCTTCGTAGTGTATCTGACTTACCCTAACTAGAGTGGTGGCTTCTGCCTGGATTGGGTGCATACCTCACCCAACCAGAAATCCCATTTCTAAGACTTTCTGTGTTCAAAATGCTGATTCATCTTGCCTGGGGGACAAGGAAGTTAGATCGCCATTGGTGAGCACTCTATAATCCTTGTGTTACTTTTTAATTGCCCACCTTTGAATCACTATAGAGGAACCTACCCTACTGGCGACTGTCCATTAGGAGCATTTTTATAAATACAATCAATTATTTACCCACATACTCTTAAAATTTTAAGGAACACATGTAATCAGTGACTCATGAAAACGCACCAGGTCATGGAGATCAACATAGAAGGGATTATTTAGCTATATCTAATTTCACAGACAGCAAGATATGGTCTTATACTAACAATGCTCAATATTTGAGAAATGGGCCCAATCAACCAAGGAAACGAGGTTTACAGAGTTCTCCTCTCCATTCCATCATTCAATGACGTACAATTAACAAATATAAAATCCAAAAATGCAAACCATGGGCATTGGGATGTACACCACACAAGAATACAGCATGTTATTAGGCAAATCTTTCAAAGATACAGCGCAACATTCACGTAAATGCATTATTCACAATTCACTAGTCTTTAATGATGGCTCAACCTACAGAAATTTGCATGTAGTAAGGTTTGGATTTATACAAACAGTTAAATCAAGTCTAAGGAGAGAACATATTTGTCACTAAGAAACTGAAAAGTTGAATCTAAATTAGGATAAACTTGAATTTCTGCTACTCCATATGAAAATCACTCTGAATAGGCCAAATGGTACTTCAACAACAGTAAAATTGTTCAAATTTGAAAACAACTCCTTTGAGCATAAAGTCAAATTTAAATATCTGCTCACGACGCAAGAGCAGCCATAGTCCATGTGAGCTATCCAATCTGTCATTTCCCTTGGCTGCTACCAGAATGCTGTTCCAATTTCAAAAGCTGCTGTTCCAGCTTACGTAAATTGACTTTGTGCATCATCAGGAACTGTCCATTCAAATGGAAAACAGGTATGTCATACTTGTATCTGTCATACAAGTCTGTATTTTCAGGGAGTGTGATGTCCACCTCCTGCAAAACAAACTTTAAAAAATATGGGAAATGGGTTAAAACACAAAAGACATGCAAAGTTTGTTTGTGTTTGGCATACAGTCAACAACAGAGGGCCTAATACTATTTCCAATGATCCATCAAGAAAAAGTGTGCAAATGATTCTTTCTTCACGCTGCTAAAATCCTCACTCCTCCTCGATGGCCAAATTGAACTAGTGATAGAGCACCAAAGAACTACAATCAATCGGCAAGCCACCATCCAGGGCTACATTTTTTTGGCCAGGACCAATTACTCAAATGCCTCAGTCTCACCTTTTTTCCAGAGGGAGCAGAAATAGCAGCTGAAAAACCTCTGAAGCAACTGCTGAAACCTACAATGTTCTTTATCTGGACTTGTCACTAGTATAATAGCCTTTACTAAGCCACATGATCAATCCCCGTGTCTTGGATACATCTTAACAATCTGTCTTGACTCCACTAATTATAAAAACATGCATTGACATGTATCGCCTTTAAAGCTATCGATCTATTGATGGCATATTTTGATTACCTTACTATCCAATTTCATGGCTTTCTGGGTGGGGCGAGTTGGATTCTGACTAGTCGAAATTTAGGTATTATCACAGTAAACAAACAGTAACAGTGACACTGCTTCAAGATGTACTGACATGAAGGGGCTATGACCCTTTTGGTATTCCCGCCTGTTGGCTGCGTTCGACACGAGTGGATTTCATCTGCTGCTCACTAGGCTCATTCGGAGGCTGCCGTGGACTACAATACAATTAGGTGGTTCAGATCCTACCTGTATGGTCGCACATAAAGGGTCAAAACTGGTACTAAGTATTTTCTGAAGCAGGGTGGTGTGTGGGGTCCCCAAAGTGTCTCCGATCTTTAAAACTGTATAAATCTGTTTGGTGTTCTTTGTATGAATTACACTTTTATGATAATGTTATAAGCGCATCTTACAATCTTCAGGGCACAAAATGTTTCAATTTCCCTTCAATGTAAGGTCTGTTCTGATGGCTTACGTACTATTTGTTAATAACTGAGCGTATTCTTTGCAAGCAACGTCATCGATGTAATAGGTGATGTCTTATGTGATCTAATTGATGATATCATCTGAGATGTCATCCACGAGGTGATGAGAATGGCATAACTGGTGAATTTTAATTGTTTTCAGGTTTTGCATATAACAATAACGTTGCTTCAACTGAGTTTTTTCGCAGGGAATTGCTTTGGCTTTTATTAGCAACCATTTTTTTTTTCTTCTGAGTAATTTAAAAAAAATGTCTTTATTGACTTTTGTAGGAAGAAAATACATACATTGTATATTGATGCAGACAAATATGAAAGTAAGTACATTATGAAATTCTTCTTTTCCCTTAGTTTGAAAATAACAATTACAATTTGAAAACACAAATGATGTTGTTTGAAATACGTAGAGATTGTAAAATAATACAAAAAGAAAAATATATATAATTGCCCAGTTTTGCATCCTGACGATTGTCAAATTGGTAAACAATGGAATCACCAGGTTACTGTTTAAATGAATCATTGCTTACTTTCTTAAAGAAAGTCAGCAACAGGCTTCTCTATTGTACGTATATTGACTGAATTTTATGCTATTTTATTCTCTCTGTATATTTTAAAGAAACATCGAAATCATGGTACATATATTGCAATTATTTCAATTAATCTTTACTAAACATGAATTTGAAAAAATTGTCAAGAACCCCCTATCATGCGCCAGTGCTTGTTTAAAAAAGGCTTCCAAAAGACAGTGCACTGTAAAATATCCGTGTTGGAAATGGTTTAGTCCGAGTTGGAAAGCTTCTGTACGATGCATATTATACAAATGGAAATCTACCTGCAGCGAAAATAAAGACATGCTGGTGCTTGTTTCCTGCTTGGGTTCTCGGTCTAGTTGTTGTGTCTCAAGATTCCCAAGCAGTGACAACGAGCAGGCGCGAGCTACGCGCGGCGCACTTCAAAAGAAATTCCTCTGAGAGAACACAGCATTCGAGAGCTCTACCTCAGAGTTCTTATTTATAGTTCCTAGTTGTGTCCAGTTATAGGCTTAAGGCATTAAGCAAGTAAGTTCAGGCCAAGCGGCAAAGTCTATTTACTACCTGTAGAAATATTCAATTTTTTGTTTTCCTCTCAGGAGCCTCATTTAGCTCTCCGAGCTATTCAGAGAGTTCAGTCAAGTGGAAATCCTTTGTTGCTGGAGTTCTGGAGTCGGAGTTGGAGAGTGCTTCAGTGAAGAGAAGCATTCTCCACATTTTCAAGTACTAAAATACGCATGCAAGTCCTTGACATTGGGAAAATAGCTTCACCAATTGTTTAAAATGTTGGGCGAGCTATGATAGGTCTACACACATTTAACATATATGACACAGTAAGTGCATTTGCAGTAAAAGGAAAAGAGCATTAAAAATACTGTCTGCCAACAGACATACGCAGGAAACATTCTCCCGGCTCAGAGACGAATGGCATCTCTCTGAAGAATATATAGCAACAACATAAGAGTGACTAAAGGTGCTGTAGTAATATGGTTACAACAAAAGACTGGAAACCACCAAATTGTGATCTGAACAACAAAAAATTCTTCTTGTGAAAAACTGGTGAGACAACAGTAAGAAAATGAAAACGAAACTCTATTTCTAAAAAGAACTCTATTTCTAAAAAGAACCCTCACTCACCCTAGTGGTGACATGCTTCATCATATAGTTCCCACTGGGGAGACTGAATGTCCCCCCAGTGTGCTGCAACGCCTGATTTACAGCGGAGCTGGTTGTTTAGAATGCAAAGAGAAAGTGCTCAAAAGTGATGGGTGTTGGGTTCAAAGATCCCAGCTGTACCATAAACAACTTTAATCAATGGACAGCTAGTCTAGTTAAAAACAAGTGAACAAGACTAAACTGCGGTCTTAAATTGAACCGCTGAGTCCTCAAAGATAGGTCGACATGTTTCTGCTGTAAAATGCCTAATTCGGCTCATCTTTCTTTAGGACCAACTCAATCCCCCGGGGGTCCACGCACGCTAAGGCGTGTCCTCTCCGTGATGATATGTGTGTAAAAAATGTGAAAAACTCACGTTGTACCCGTGCAGGCACTCCTAGATATCACCAGGGGCCAAAACATAGCCATATAATTAGATATGTGACTTGGGCTCGCAGTGGGGCAAATTCTTCACGTTGCGCTACAATTTGCTACACAACGCCTCGCCGCCTTCAAACCTACTCGGTGCACTTCTGCTGCCCGTAAGATCTCTCTGAAGAACTAATGGACAAGCTGGAGCTATTCTCCGGCTTGAGGTAAGTACCAAAATCTTGGCTCATCATATGAATGACATGAGATATCACCTATTCTGTGCAAAGAAGGATGAGCTAGACAGTCATCAACTTCCACCTTGCAGGGACTGTCTGAAGATACATGCCGAACTTGCAAATTATCAAGCTGCTATGAGCAAGACATGTATTTTGAATGATCCACAGACACCTAGGACAATTGAGAGATGGTAGAAGTTGGAAAACACGAGGGAGCAGAGCAAATGGTAGTGGACTGGATGGAGGGGCAGCCAGCACATCAGGCTGTGTTAGATCTACTAGCTTTCAACTTCATTAGGAACTGCAAACTGCCAACAAGTGTCTGCTGTCTAAATTACCTAAAGTGCACTAACATGAGCAGACTTCCCGCCTGTGAAAATCAAATAGAAGCAGAGAATGATGACACCTATCAGAAGGGTGATAATGGTGAATAATGTGAATGATAACATTGTGTTTTTTGTTCATTCATGACAAACATTGCCTATGTAAAATGTAACAACTATTAATATTTGAAATTATAAGTGAAAATTATGCATATCATCTATATCAATATTCACTGAAAAAACCATAGGTTATAGACCATATATAGTTAGGAATTAGCATTTAAAAAACCTTATTTTACTCACACAAAACCATTGAAATTCCATATATAGTTAGTTGCACTAACTATATATCGCGCACCCGCAATCCACTGCTGATGATGTCACATATTACATCATTCATGACATGGTCAGTGACATCACTGATGACATCACTGATGACATCTCAAATGACATCACTGATGACATCACTGATGACAACATCCAGTGACTGTATGTTTCTGTAAAGTTAAAATGTGTCTTACATATTGAAGAATGAGTGGAAGTATAAGTGTCTGGACAAAGGATTTAGTAGGTGCATGACTGAATGTATGAGTGAGTGATTAAATGTGTCTCACTGAGTGCATGGGTTAGTGACTAAAGTGTCTTAATTTGTGCATCATTATGTCTGTTGTTCTGTAAACTGCTGCATGTGTTGATCAGTAGCTATATGATTAACTATATGGGTTACTGATTGATTGTCCAAGTATTTGTATGGGAGACTGAGTGTGTGTGTGGCTGGCTGGGAGGTGTGTGACTCTGTGCAGATCAATGTGTACTTATATCAATGATTGTATAACAAGGTAAGTATGTGTTAGTATATGTTTGAAAATGTAAGGTGCTCTATGTTTAACTGTATAGACAAGAACATGGAAGTGTGATTGATTCTTTACAGGACTGACTAGGTGTGTGAGTAACTCCATGGATGAGTGGCAGAGTGTGAGTGTCTGTATAGGTGTATGAGTGCATATGATAGTGTTGTAAAGATGAGTGATTGTATGTATGAATGATTGTATGGGTGAATGAGTGAATGTGTGTGTAGACGTAGGAATCAGTGAGTACGTATGTAGTAACTAGTATTGGTGTGTCAATGGTTTCAAAAATTATACTCTGTATTTAACACTGGGTGAAACAGAGGTTATATTAAAATGTGAGGAGATGCATTGTATTGTCACATGAATGATATCATCAGTGATGTGGTCATTGATGTCAAATGAGATGTCATCAGTGATGTCATCAGTGATGTCATTGGAGATGTCATCAGTGATGTCATCAGTGATGTCACTGACCATGTCATGAATGATGTAATATGTGACATCATCAGCAGTGGATTGCGGGTGCGCGATATATAGTTAGTGCAACTAACTATATATGGAATTTCAATGGTTTTGTGTGAGTAAAATAAGGTTTTTTAAATGCTAATTCCTAACTATATATGGTCTATAACCTATGGTTTTTTCAGTGAATTTTCAAGGTTTTGTAAATGCTAATTCCTAACTATATATGGTCTATAACCTATGGTTTTTTCAGTGAATTTCATTGGTTTTTTAAAAGCTAATATCTGTAGCTGTAAAATGTATTCTTCTTTAAATCCAAACATATATTTTATATGTTTATTAATAAAAAAATGTTTAATACTTTTTTTTTGTAAGCTCCCGGGGCGCGGACAGGTGAACGCACGGGTAAGCGCAATCTTGCGGCGCGCCCCGGGGCGCGTACTAATACGCGTCCCGGAAGCGCTATTGCCGCGAACGAAAACAACATCGTGACGTATCGCGTAGCCGCCACGCCTTGCGTCATAAGACACGTATCGCGTAGCCGCGAGATGCGTCTTATGACGCACCGCGTAAGCGCACCCGGAAGCGCATACGATCGCGCAACGTAAGCGCCCCGATGCGCTTACGATACACGCCCGGGGCGCGCCCCGGGGCGCGTAGCGTAAGCGCGTCAAACCATGTGACTTTAAAATAACACTTTTCATTGGTTCAGAACTTTTTATTTTCCAAATTGTGTGAAACCCACCCATTTCTCTCACTATTGCTTTGTACTTGGAGAGAGCAAGAGCTGTTCTGTCTACTCTATCTCCTACTTTTCTGATCTCCAGCAATGGCTGCAAGAGAGTCATCCAGCAGTGATTCAGATGGATTTTTAGATGAGGACCCTCCTCAGCAAAAGAAAAAAACCCATTTCATCTGGAAATTTTACGACATCCCTGAAGGACAGAAAAAAGTCAACGCTCCCAAAGTAACCTGCAAAATATGTGGGAGTAGTTTATCCAGAGGCAATCCTCTGAAAAAATATAGTTTTGGGAATGCTAATTTGATCAGGCATGTGAAAAGAAGACACCCTAACAACTTTGCCAGGGAGAGTGTCAGAGAGCTGGCACGGAATGTACCAACAGATGGCGGCAGCACCTCCACTGGTGGAGCAACACCTTCGGGACCACCCCGTGGAAGAATGGTCCCTAACATTCAGCCGGTGTTTGCAGGCATCAAATGTTTGTGCACGGAGTGTGACGAACTGCTCTGCTATGGGGAGCAGAGTGTTGAACTGATTGCCCTAAAGAAGCAGCAACACCGCTGCTCTGCCAGTCCCTAAATTTTCAAATTTTTTTGCTCCTGTTGAGCAGTTTTGCAATCCCTGTTTTTGTTTTTCCCTTGACAAAAATCCCAAAAAAATATAAAATTGTTTTAAAAAGTCTAAAAAAAATATAAAACAACAAAAACAAAAAAAATATATAAAACAACAAAATCAAAAAAAAAGTTCTTTTCAGAACTACCTCCAATTTATAAAAAGAAGCTTTTTTTTTTTTTTTAAAGTCTGTCATTTTTAATCTCCATGGTACGCTCCCCCGTAAGCTCCCCGGTGCGCGTACCGGGCGCTCCCCCCCCCGCGAAAATCGATTTTTTTTTTTCACCCGCGGGAGCCTTTTATGGCCCCCACATCAAAAGTAGGGGGTCAGGGGGGTGTACCCTGCCCCCTTTTGCTCATTTCCCCCCTTTGATTCTTGCCACCTCTTGAGTCTCAATCCCACCGAGACACAAGATGGCGGCCGCTGCGGACTGTTTCGAATGTTTACAGACACCCGAGAACCAATCAGCTTGCCGTGCGCAAGTCGCGTGGCGCGCCTGAAGCGCTCCCCGGTACGCGTACCGGGCGCGGCTCTAGATATATATCTTTTTTTAAACCTAATTTACTCAAAATTCACAGGACCACATATCTTGAGACCTAGCAAAGGCACATCGGGCAAACAATATCTACAATTTTGCCAAGTTTCGTGGAAATCCATTCAGCCGTTCGGGCTAAAAGTGAGGCCAACCGCCCTATGGAAAACTCAATGTTAAAAACACGTTTTGGGACCCCCCTTTTTTCTCGGCCCCCCCTTGACGAAACCCCCCCAAATTTTCGGGGGCTGCTCAGAAACAAAATGTTCCATTTTCCTGAAAATTTCAGCCAATTCCGTCCACAAACGCCAAAGTTATTAGACATAGAATTTTCAAAAATCCCATAGAGAAAAAATCCTAACTATATATACCTACTGGCGACCGCCAGTAGGTAATATGAGGAATACAATGACGTTTTATTGTTATTCTTTTAAGGACTATATTGTTATTATTACAATTAATAATCATATTTGTTTTTAAATAATATTGAATTTAACCAATCTGGTGGAATTAGATTTATTTTTCCACATATTATGATGAACTTGTATGCTATTTATCAAAAATATAAAACCCATTATTTTTTTCCGGCTATGGTTGCTAATCCAATAAATCAGACAAAAGGCAAAGAGTGATGACTTGCTATCACATATTTTCCATTTCTAGGCATCCACACCTTGCAAACAAATAATGTTAGAACCCATCCCCGAGTGGTACCAATGGCCTAAATTTGGGGTCCTGGCTCATGGCCTAAAGGGAGGAAATAACACAAACTAGCCAACAGACCTGAGACGCTGCAAGAATAAGCTCAGTAAATAAATGTTCTTTGCTACTATTGCTTTTTACAATGGACAGTTTGAAAGAATGCACCTCCTATCTTGTCCTTATCACAAAGCCAGCTTCTTTTAGAGGGTTTGTGATCATTGTTCTTTTTCCACTCATTATCTAACAGAAAAGGAGGTATTGTCTTGGAAGGTCACAAAGATCATAGTTCCGTTTACCTTGCACTCTGATTCAAGTTTGAAATTAGTTTCTTTACGCTTAAGTAAGCATGTCACCCCATGCACAGGCGCCAGTCCAGTGAGTATGTATTTACTGTAACATCAGGGCATGAGCGACCGCAACCTGCGAGTACTGAAATACCCTGATAAATAGATATATGAACTGACCTAAGCCTTGTGGAAATGATAACACAAGTGGGACAGGGATCTGGAAATGATCAACTAAAGAACTGGAAAGAGATCGGGTACAACAAGTGGGGTGGCACAGGTAATGGTGTCAATAACCATGGGAGCAATGTGTTACAAGCCTGGAAGTAAAGGTGACAATTGTTCTAAGTTTAGGGAACCAGAACAGTTGCTATATCTTTCTGACTACTCTATGTACAGTGAACTGCTCGTGAGGACACCATTACTAAAACTGTATCTGTATTCCTACTCTGTGATGATCAGATTTTATATAGGGAACCCTTACTTTAATGTTTGTATTGTAATCCTAAAATATCCATTCACACAATTCCTGTGCAGATTACCGGTGTTTAACACATGGTAGTTATGTCCTCTACAACCCCATGAAAACAAGAATTTGATAGTAATGTATTAGGTTCAAAAGAAAGACAACTAACAAGAAGATTATATGATACCCTAGAAAGAGCTCCTTATTTGCTGTTGGCCTCCCAAGTTGATTCTCTATATTTGTTGTTATAGTTGTTTTGTGCTGGTGTTGGTGTCCTTGGTTTTTACAAAAGCTACCACATGAATCTATATTGTTGCCTTATACCACAATATTAGTATCATCTTGCAGTCTTTTCGGAGTACAGCGAGGTGGGCAGGATATGCTCTATAATGAGCCAGTCTTTCAGATCCTGAAATGTCACCAACCTCTTCCTTCCAAACAATGTCGCCTTTCTTACAGAGCATAATTAGAGAAGCCATCTTAGAAAATTCCCGAATGATCATTCTATAACAGTTCAAAAGGCCTACGAAATTATGTCAGAAAAACAACTAAGAGTTTGCCAGTCATTGACTGCATGCCCTTTTTTTTATTTTTATTTCAATTTAATTTGAGGCATTATAAAACTCTAATATATTATGGTTTAAGTGTGAAATTAACACTTTTCGAGTTTTACATATAACTTGTACAGTAGCAGGTGTGTTGACATTGATGGAGCAAGGTTTCGCACGTAAAGAGACTTGCTCGGATACAATCTTCTCGAAATAACGTATAATGCACTAATAAACATGTTTCGAATTAGTAATAATGCCCCACGTGACATTTCTAGTATCTAGGGGAAGCTGTACAATGGGCTTTTTACTAACAGTAACATGAGTGACTTAAAATGGCCGTTGCAACGTGGGAACTTTTCTGCGCATGCGTTTGTCACACTCACATGACATGACATACTCTCTGCTTGGTGGGAAAACTTTGCTTCTGCGCACTAGAACTCAAGATGGCTGCTCTATGTTTCACATGCTAATGCTTGCACTGCTGCTCGTAATAAACCTTGTTCATTTTGCCTAACCACTACTGCTATAGTTCAAATAAAGTAATGGGGATAGAGAAGAGATAAGTGGTATACAGTGCATAAATTTATTCTTTTTTCTAAAACTGTTTCTCTTTGACTTTATCAGTTCGCATTTGGGCCGATGTGTCATTGCTGAACTCCATTTTGGGACTCTCAACGCGCATATACTGAAATCTCTCGGGTCCACAAGCAATGGCATTGAAACTCTGCCAACGACTGTCTTGCCCGAGATGCGCCTGGGAAGTTCACCTTATGAACTCTCCAGAGGAAGAAGAAAATACAAATGTTATAAATTGTATATCTTTTTGCTACAATAATGCTGGGTGGAATAAAAATTCATGGGAAAGTAAACTTATGGGCGGGAACAAAATCCTTATTAATGAATGAATTGATCTCATAACTGGTATGGTGTGATGACCTCTCCTCGTCTTTTGACCAATCAAATTAAGGGAATACACACAATTGCAACATTGGGGGGTGGTACACTGCCCCGGAAATTGGTATAACTAAGGTAGGCTTAGCTAGTTAGATTGTCCGACTTGTCCGAATAGCTGACCTGTCACTGACCCAACGTACTCAATAGGCAATCGAGAGCAGAGGGGCTGGCGGAGCACTCTGTCAGAAGATTCGATAATCCAATCGGGGTTCTGGGAAGGAGTTCAATAGCCCAATCGGTGTCCGACTGTTAGCTGCAGAGAGGGGTGTGATGCTGGCGTTGCACTTTAGCTGTGGGTGCCGGTCCTGACCTGCGGTGGTCCTGTCCTGATCCATTTTGGTCCGTACTTGTCCTGATTCTGGTCTGCCCCTGTCCTGTCGTGTTGGCACCTGAACTATCAGGAGTCCTGTCCTTTGTCCCAGCCCGTGGCCAGGGTTGGTTTTCACACCATTCTAGGTAAATATTAATTAGTGTGGGTATGTCTTTGTATTGTTTCCTTTTTCTTACCCATCTTATGTTTCAATGCTTAAAGAAAGTCTCGTAATATTTTCACATCATCTTGCTTTGATTATTTTCTTCCTAATTGAACGAGCTCTAATTGAATTGGTATGGACTATGACATTTAAGACTTTACATAGATTAAGTGTTTAAACTTTTCCTGAGTCTGTGGTTATTTTATGAATACAAATGTTTATTTACTGCCTATTATGCTAACTCCCTTGACCCCATAGGATTCTAGGTACCTGTGACTAGGATTGGTAAGTCAATGGTATAGGTCCTAAATGGTGAAATAAAATCCTGATTAGTGTAGGTTTACCTGTTCAAAGTCTGTATGTTTTTATGGGTCCAGGTGAGTATGGTAAAAAACCGAGCAGGTGCGCCCGCGCTCTATCAACATCTGAATGTACACATTGTTTAAGGGAGTTAGAAAGTATCAGAAAGATATCCACACAAATTGAAATATTGTGGGCAGTATATACACATATCAAATTACTTTACTTAAACCTCCAACAACCCAAACCTAGTTAGGACTGATCTATTTTACTTATTTAATTCCATGATTTCACAAAAATAGGCACTATGCAGATCAAGAGTGGTAAATCATTTTGGCAGTGTTAATTTGCTTCAGCAACACAAGAATAATTAAAGCAGTTGAAATTTGTTATGGTGATTTATTTCACTGTCTATTATTCAATGCATACCGTTCACTCACGGTTCTTTAATAGAGCAAGAGAAAGCTTGTGATGAGAGCATCAGACAGATGTTCACCAGATTGTTTTTGGATGTATTTAAGTAAGATTTTTCCTCTTGAATTATTACAACATGGATTTAGTTAGAAGTGATCGTTGCTTTTGGCTAATCAAATTTTATTCAAACTCTGTGAGATTTCAGACAGTGAGTTGTTTCAAAATCAAAACATCAATAAAGTCTTGATAGTGATCAGAACTAGTGGCATGTCAACTGGGATGAATATTTGCTTTACCAAAGAGCAGCTTTCCCCTGGGCCATGAATTAGATTAGAAAAATGTGTAGGCAAACAATGATTAAAAGAACAAATGCCGCTATTAGTGTCAGGATTGTGATTTCTTAGTCAGGACCAGAAATAACCTGAAACAGGAGTGCAGTCACTGTATCAAAATGCATTTTTCTATGTGCCTGATCAAACATGAATCTTTATCTCCTCAGTACGTTTAGGCATTGGTTGTGATGTTAAATCCAAGCAGTATATAGCTCTCAGATTCTCCTAAAATTGTCCCAATATATAAACAAATACAAGGTCAAAAAGGTTCATGACCCTGGTACCATCAGCACATTAGCAACACTGTGTTGACCAATCGGGTGTACACACCTAATCGGGTGTGTACACAGGAAGACGTCGGTTTTTCCCATCGCCCTACACCACTAAGACGCGCTAGAAGCACTTCCTCCACGCGTCTTCCTGTGTACACACCCGATTAGGATCGGGTTGGAAATATCACCGGTCCGACGACACAGCTCACATCATTTTACTCCACAGCCCTGAAGAGTCACGGGTTTACCCCGGTGTTGACGAAACACGTGTCGGCTGGTTTTTCTTGTGAAACTAATACTTATATTGGATGAAAAAACACCTTACAAGTCAAAAACATTGGAGTTGGATCCTATCCTTTTCATTATAAGACTACCAAACTTAATTATTATATACTGATGCAGGTTGTGTGCGCTTGACATTGCATTCAATTCCTTGCATATAAGCAAGACTGTGTGGATCTATGTTTGCAAGACCCCCTTTTCAGGCAAACACCTGTCACTTTTGAGCACCTGTTTCCCCTCAAGATATTTTTGTAGAATATTTACACATTTGCATGTTATGCGCCCTTCCCAAGTCCCTGCTGCAATAAACATGGATTGTTACTTTGTCTTTTAGCTTTTTCTTCCTCCCACAAAGGGCCTACCCAGAATAATTTCATTCATTTCGGATCTGCTACCTTTTGACTAACTGCATTAGAAAATTACTCATATGCTGCAATTATCCGATTCTGTGCTGATTACTTTATCAATGTCCTTTGTTGCGGTTCTGGAAATATTATCAACAATAAGATATATAAAATACATTTTTATGAAACGTCTGTTGAACTCAATTGTAAAGTATATGTCTTCCAATGGATTAATATATAGAGCAAAGTTAATCATAGAACACTCAGAGTAAATTTCTGTATATGAAAATATATTGTCAACTCCAATTACTCTATACAATAAAACATCAAGCCTGTTGAAGTTGATTCAGAGCAATGCAAAGTTCTTGCAATATCTAATTCTCTTTCAAAACGCCACACTTTTTCATATTATGTCCTTTCTCCCCTAAATGCCTACTGCTACTCTTATCGGTCCTTTGTCTCTGAGAAACAAGAGATACTTAGAATTCCTATTTGTATTGACTACTCCTTATCTCCTTCCATTGTGGTTTAGAATTCATTAACATACTTATGATCAAATAGATATTGATTTCGCAATAGTACTCATCCAAGAATTCTAATGCATGCCGACGACCTCCAACCTTCTGAGTTGCATGCAATTATCAGATCAAGTTGAATCCAGGCTCGCCCAGCCGCTTTGTTGACTTTAGATAACCTCCGGGTCGCTCACAAATCCTTGTCACAGCAATAATACATTGAATGAATGAATGAATGAATGATGAATTTATATGACGCGACTTAACCCGGAGGCATCAAGGCGCAAAAATTCAGATGTTTGCCCTACCAACTTTCAATGGTACTTTCTGTGCCTATCATGGTGAGCATTAGTAACGGAATTAGGATTTGATTCTTGAGAGGGAGCCTTAGAAATGACGATTACATCTAAGGTAGACAGCAGACGAGCAAATTACCCACTCCCGACTCCGAGGCGCAGTGACGAAAATAACAATATAGGACTCTTATGAGGCCCTATAATTGGAATCAGTACACTTTAAATCCTTCCACTATGATCCTTTGGAGGACGAGTCTGGAGCCAGCAGCCATGGTAATCCCTGCTCCAATAACATATATTAAAGTTGCTGCAGTTAAAATGCTCATAGTAGGATACTGCACCGGTCGGAGATCTGCAGCGAGGTACGCTACTACTGCCTGTCCCTTCCCCCGTCTCTCTGTGCCCTCTTGATGCTCCTGACGCTCCTGACTGAGTATCCTGGGGGTCCAATGCGTTTTCTTTGAAACAATTATAGTGGTTAAAGCAGGCCAGTCGCCTGAATACTTCAGCTAGTAATAACGGTATATGACTTTGGTTCTATTTTGTTGGTTTTAGAAGTGGGGCTATGATTAAGAGGGAGGCTCGGACATTCATATTGTAGTACTAGAGGTCATCTCCCTACTTATTCATTAATCAAGGATGAAAGTCTGAGGTTTGGAGATGATCATGTACTGTCTCAGAGGACAAGTCCCCCATCAGAATTTATGTTTACTTATTTGTACCTTCATATGTTTCAGCCACCATAATAATAATCTTTCAAACGCCACACCTTTTCATAAAATGTTCTTTCTCCCCCGAATGTCTACTCCTGCCCATATCGTTCCTTTGTCTCAGGTGGTAGCATAAGCAACTGTGTGGGATACAAGACCAATATTCATTCTAACTTCCGGAAAGAATCTTATAGATGTCTTTATGGGAGCTTGATGTTCACAGGTCACCTTTTCTTCCCCGGTGTAAACAAAAAGTCTTACCTGACTAATAGGATAATTAAGCTTGATTCACATCACTAGGTGTGAACCTGGGCAAGTAACAGAATAGTGTGTGTCAGGGTCTCTAAACAGGGTTTTGTTCCAGGCAATCAGTAAGGACCTGAGGTGCTCCATTATTCTAAACCGAAATGTGCTTTTTAAGCCAAGCCAGGATAGCCTGTCTCCTTCATTGCAAACACCCAAGGGGAGAATATACAGAATACTGGCCGAAGTAAGGTTCATAAAACCACAATGACATACATTTACTTTATGGAACAGGAACCCAATTGTGATCAAATGGGCTACGATATGAGTATATGCCAATACGCTGGTCTCTATAAAGAACAGATATTAAGAACATGTTGCTGACTGCATGGCCCTGTCAGCAGATTTACTGGGTTCGGTTTCCATGGATGTTGTCACAGTGAGGGAAATAATGTAGGCTCAAAATACGTGAAAGATTTGGGATTTCCACAGAAATAACCTAGGTTCATTACAGCTTCCCCTGGATGCAGTAGGCATAAGGCACATACAGAGCCTGGGTGTGCGAAGCATCGGCTATGGCTACCAGTGTGGTGCTAATCTCTTCTGCTTATTTCTCATTACAATATAGGAAGGATGGCTGAGTGAAAATTGCGCAGAGTTGTGACAAAATCCGGGGTTACAGTACAGATATCTCTAAGGATAAGGTGATGGCCATCCACCATCCACCAAAGGTAAAGAAAACTCAATAAATGTAGCCAAAAACAAGGTATATCCTGAGCTAATAGCAACAATCAGTAAAGTTCTTTAATAAATCACGGTCAAGACGGTCTTCTTATCTTCATTTATTATGTTGTAGGTCTTCTTAACAATATAATATAATAAGAACAACAATACTAGTCTACAAAAAACATCTCATAAAACAAGTACGCTTGTTTCATCAAGGTAAAGTAAGTACAAATAATGGCTGAAAAACCTCTTAAGGAGGGTCAACGCCTAAGATCAAAACAGGCCAGGGCCAAACAATAAAAGTCACAGAGGAAACATCAACCGTTGTCAGATGTTAGTTTAAGGGTTGTTAATACGATATGTATAATCAAAACCCCAGATTGTGATATATAAGTTTCGATGTGACACACAGATCAAATGCCCATGGGGTATTCAATACAATGTGGACATGTGAAGGGTTATCACCATAGGGCAGACTGACTCTGGGGACAACTCATTTTATATTTTGATAAATCTACTTATGTAAGTCCTTTGGGTTAACACATGGCACATTTATATTGAGACTGTTGTTGTAAACATTAGGTCTGCTGGGGTTGATCTACTTTGTCAAGAGCCTCCAGATCTTAGAGTGAGTTACATTGGAATAGCATTGGAATAGTTTGACGGGCGCCTGCTTCGGGACCCTCAGATCTCTGAGTAGATTCTTTCCTCTCCTACCCCAGTCAGCTAAGGAAACGGTCGCTAGGGCCCTTGTATTGTCCCGCCTGGATTATGCTAACGCCTTGTATCTGGGTTCCCCTTCCTATCTGGTTAATAAACTCCAGCTTATCCAGAATGCTGCCGCAAGACTCCTGCTGGGTATCTCTAGACGAAACAGCATAAGACATCAACTAGCTACCCTTCATTGGCTGCCGGTGGCCCAAAGAGTCCAATTTAAAGCTTTGGTACTCACGCATCGAGCCCTCCACGATACAGGCCCTGTCTATCTCAGAAAAAGAGTGACCTTCCATGTCCCAAGTCGCAACCTAAGGTCGGCTTCCCAACGCAGGATGGTAGTTCCCCGCTTCCGGCGAACCAGACTGGGCGGTCTATCTTTTTCGGTCAAAGCCGCCACCCTCTGGAACTCCCTCCCACTCACTCTCAGGAACACCAGAGACCTCGGTTGTTTTAAGAAGCTCCTTAAGACCCATCTTTTTAACATTGCCTATTAAAATTGCTTCGCTTTGCTGTTCAGCCCTGACTTCTCTGTGGTTATGCTTCGCGCCAGGATACTCTTGAGTAGTTGTGCGCGCAACAAATATCCTTATAACATAACATAACATAACGGTTATTTCAGAATTCATATTTCGAATGCCACACTTATGCTGGTTTTTGTTTTTTCCGATTTTTTTAGATCTTGGTAATACACTTTATAGATTTTGTAAGGATTTCTGCCTCATTAAAGAAACATTACTTTAGCAATAGGTGAGAGTTTGTCTCTGATATTAGTTTGTTTTTTCTTTTCCTTTCTCTCTAACCTATATTAGGCATCACGTTCTTGCTATGAAACAAGTGACCACCTTACACAAGGAATTGTTAACTTTATCTTAGGCACTATGCAAGGTGGTGATTGGTGAAAGATAACTTGATCTTTTCACAATCTGTGGTTTTGATTATACACATCGTATTAACAACCCTGCAGTTGATGTTTCCTCTGTGGCTTTTATTGTTTGGCCCTGGCCTGTTTTGATCTTAGGCGTTGACCCTCCTTAAGAGGTTTTTCAGCCATTATTTGTACTTACTTTACCTTGATAAAAAAAGACTACTTGTTTTATGAGATGTTTTTTGTACACTAGTATTGTTGTTCTTATTACTTCTGATTATATGTATTATGATGTTCTAGCCCTGAAGAAGTCTGTGGCTTATACCACTAAAGACGAAACACGTGTTGGCGGCTAGATTTGTTAAGAAGACCTACAGCATAATAAATGAAGATAAGAAGACCGTCTTGACCGTAATTTATTAAAGAACTTTACTGATTGTTGCTATTAGCTCAGGATATACCTTGTTTTTTGGCTGCTTCTTTCTCATGCTTGTAACATCTTTTCAATAAATGCTAAAATGACTGCAAACACCAATAACAAGTTGGCTCCTTTAAAGTGTTTGGGTCACCCTTGGGATCAGAAACTCTAGGGAATGCATTAAAGGTATTTCTCCATCACTCTGACCCGAGACAACCTTCCAGAGACAATGAATCTCAGTTCATCCATGTAGCTAACAGACAAACTCTGCACTGTCCTCTTCCTCAGAGGTCTACTTCTGGGTTGGGGCAGTCAGTGGATAATCGACAAGGCCGCGTTATTGTGCAGAGTCATTTTTAAGGAATGCATGTTAACCTACTTAGAATGTCAGCCTGTTGTTAACAGCTTCTAGACCAGTGGTCAACATATAAAAATACAGAAGGGTAACTGTGAATGACGGAGATGTTTTTCACACAGGGGTTCTAAGTGGCATGAAGCAGATAAGAGTAAAAGGTCTAGCTGTCTACGATGCCACTCCAAATCAACAGGTAACAAGACATTCCTGTTATTTACAGCTATCCATCGACAATATTGTGTTATATAAGACCCCCCGAACCTTCTTCCCTGGTTGAGATCAGCAGCGCAAGGGTAGGGAGCCACGGAGAAGCAAAGCACAATATGGCTTCAACTGCATCATCTCACTATCATGTGATGTGCATAATGCAAAATTATAAATAACTAATGTCCAGCTAATTGTCCAAACCACATTCTGGCAATCCTTCTCCTCTTTCACTAATCTGCAAAATAAGCCTGGCATCCTGACATCTCCCCACATCTAACTCAGCACTACCTTTCCGTACCCCTCCCAAATACTAACATAACAAGCATTTACAATGCAATGGTCTCGGCATCATTAAAGGTAGAGTTATTGGCATTGCTCATTACATTTCTTTAAATCATAAATAAATGGCATGGTCATTTGATGGGACAAACCTACTAGGAAACTTTGAAGCATAGTGCGTCTCGTGGCTGGAAATGCTTGGTAGGCACAACGGTTGATAAGTAACCTATGGTATAAGGGGAGAGAGGGTCAGTGTACACGTAGGTGCCCACTAATCAGCAGTATTGGCCAGTAAGATAATCCAAAATGCGAGCCACCTAAAGGTCGACATGCTAGAGCGAGTACCATTGCCAGCACGATTTATGGCACTCTGACAGAAAATTACGAATCAAACCACCTTTAAACGTCGGATGCACATTTAAAATTACCCAAACTTGATTGGAAAACTGCACCTGTGACAACACAAAGATGTGCTGCCATGTTAATAAATTATCACACAAACGTAATGATAAAGCGCCTCGTAATGAGGGTTAAAGTGCAGGGAAATGTTCTAGCTGCGCTAAATGGGCTGTGCAGGTAAGCCCCACTTAAGTAATGAGTGAGCGCATTAATACCGAACAAATTAATGCAGATATATACTGCAGAAGTGCGAGCGCCTCTTCGGGCCGTTCTAGCTCCCAGCGTATGCATCGGATCTACAGCCGCGAATATCTAATTACAGCCGTTCGGCTCTGCTCGCATCATTGTCTTAGAAGTAAAAAGATCATTTTAAGATTTACGCTTTGGTTTCTTCCATAAATAGCTCTTTATAGCAATTCATGAGACTTTTAAAAATGACTCAGGGGATTCTATATATACACAACTGACTTGGGCATAAAGTCAATTTTCATGTACTGTGAGTTACACGTAATCAGTACCTGTCGGCGTAGATTGCTTGCTGTGCCGTGTAATGCCGCCCCGTCTCAGCTCCCACTTCCCGACACTCTCCCATAATCAGAGCTCGAAGTCCGCCGACCCCCGTTGCTTCCCTGCAGTAACCCCGCGATTGTCATCTGAAAAGTTCCCCGGTAGGTGTTTCCCTACGGAGAGGCAGCGTGCATCAAGCAGAACCCGAAAGCCAGACTGTCGAATATTTCCTGGCCGTTTTCTTTCAATTGCAGGTTTATATTCTGATCGAACTTTAATCCCACACCAATAACTAAGTAATTTTATCAAAAATAAGGCAATACTTGATTAATGAATCTCTGTTTTGGTTTCATGCGCTCTACAGTGTAAAGTTGAAGGTTTGCATGGGTAATACATAATAAGTGTTCATTTACATGTAGCTTTTGATATAATAAATATAAACGCTAATAAATAAAAATAAAACGCTGCGATGTGGGCACTCGTGTGTCTGTGTGCGTGTGTATGTGTGTGGGGGGGCCTGTATGTGCGTGCATGGGCGCTTGTGTGTGTGTGTGAGAGAATGCAGCGTGGGGGGGGCCTGTATGTGCGTGCATGGGCGCTTGTGTGTGAAGACATATGACAACTTTATTTTGTGTTGAAATGACCCTGAACTCCTAAAAAAGAAACGCATTTGCGCGGTAATAAAATTCATTATTATGCGTACCGCAACTGTGGTGTTTCAACAGATTTAGCTTTAATTGATGAATAAACTGAAAACAATATTTGCATGTTCTCTCCCGAGTTGAAGCTTAAAAATTACTAAATTATTTTTTTTCACTGATGCAAACGGCGCGGCTTTCCATGCTCTGCTGTGGTATCTCCCTAATTATTCATATGGTAAGATATCGAGGCACATGGAACAACAGAAGGACTTTGAAATTCCCTCAGTGGATAATGCAAGTTAAGCCAAATAGTTTTATTTTCTTGTGTTAAACGACATTGGAACGGACAGAATTCTGAAATTCCTTCTTACCACTTTTAAATGACTGAATTCAACTTTGCAATCTGCTTCTGTGAAATGAACGCACTTTGAACACTGTGCCGTGCTCTAACGTCCCACCAATAGAAAAAATAAATAACGAAGACGGAAATGTACGCACCCACCGGAAGTCAGGCAATGTCGCCTGTGACGGGGGCGGGGCCGCGTCAGGACCGGAAGAGGAGGCATGCGTATCGCGGCCCGGGGCTCCTGTGAGCAGTGGAGAACCCCGGGCCCGCCAGCAGGAGGTTAGGCGACTGTTGCGTGGCTCCCTTGACCAAGAGGGAGCCCCGTGAAAGGAGCTGGCAAGAGCTGCCGCGGCGGAGTCCCCCGAGATTGCCCCGGTAAGTTAGAAAGGGCTGGGGGGTGCGGTGTGCGGTGGGTGCGGGCGAGGGGGGCAGCACTCGTGTGTCTGTGTGCGTGCGCGTGTGTATGTGTGTGGGGGAGGCTGTATGTGCGTGCGTGCGTGCATGCATGGGCGCTTCTGTGTGTGTGTGTGTGAGAGAATGCAGCGAGCGTTCGCGTGCGCGTGCTCGTTTGAAATCGCCTCCAAGGCGATGCGCGCGGCCAGGAGTGTCTCCTGGAAAGGAGACACGGCCACAATAGGTTGTCGGCGGACACGCGCTTCCGCGCGTGCAGCCGAGACCTAAAAAAGTAAACAATACCTGGTATCCAGCGATGTATCAACATCTACATTTCCCTTCTCTTGAACGACCATGTATTATTTCTGGTGTGCTGTCGCTCATCCCACACCACCCTCGCTTCACTATGCTTCTCTCTGCTCCATTAAAATAAATTAGTATCTGGCGTTCCGTCATACGTGCCTTTCCTCCCCACCCCGCCGCTGTGGGGGGTGCACTATTCTAACAGCAGCTCGCTGAGAGCACGTCAGCGTACCCTGGAATCTCCTTGTCAACAAGAGGTCTCTGGAGACCAGGGGTTAACAGGGAAGATGGTGGCGCCATCCACATTCCAATGCCTCTCATAGGTCTGTGGAGAAGCAAGAGATGCAGATGACCATGATCTGCGAGTCTGGAACTTCGCTTAGATCCCTGTTTTTGTCAGGCGAACACAGGGGAATCAAGTAGATCCCTTGCTGATGTAACAGCAGTAGAAAAAGAACTCTAATTTTAACACTGTCGTTAGATCATAGGAGCGGACAGCTGGATTTCAAATCCAGTATTCACGCTAATGGCTCTCAATGAGCATCACACAACAAAGAGATCCCTTTGTTGATTTAGATGAAAATCTTAATCTTCATAATTTGTATTGCTTGAACAAAGATTTCTGTTTCCAGTATTATACCCCTTGGACACCCATTTGTTCACAGAAAAACAGAAAAAATGGAAAGTACCATGAGGTTTTCCACTGAATATTGAGGTGGGGGAAAGAGTCCTGAAGTGGTTGTCATTCCCAGAAAAGAAAGTCCTCCTCACTATGGTATCCAACACAGCTCTTATTACCAACAGTCTCTAGTTGCTTATACGCGCCTTCGCTGAATTGGTCTGTGCATCTCAGATTTCCAAGCTTTCTTTCATTGGTGCGGAAACCCCTTCAGTCCCTGCTGGAGAGGACGCCCACGCTGAGGGGTGGGTTAAGAACATTTAAGACAATTCAGGGATGATGCTAGATGTGAAAAGGTGTTCAGCATTTATCTCCCAATGTCTTGGTGGACCTTAGATACTAACAAGTTACAGGCACGTGATTATGCAAAGCGTGTCTCTGTTTATGGTACTTACAATAGACATAATAATAATAATTGCATCGTACCCTGTGTTTATATGGTCCAAGCTCCTCTTTTGCCTCTTCACAGAGTGGGCATGGATCCTAGAAAATGAACAAAAACACAGTCATACCTTCTAGAATATATCGATTTCGGGGAGGCATGTGCCGCAAGCAATATACAGAACAGTGAAGAAGTCACGGAACAGCATAATGCAACACATCTATGCAAACGAACACCCCCACCCCCCACTCCAATTTTACTGACAGGATTTTTCAAACATTAAAAGTAAAGGGAATTTTTGCTGTGCTGAGTAGAACCTTTAACACTTTGCCATCTAATCCAAATAGTCTGCTGAATAGTTGCACAATCACGCAAGCCTTGGCACGGCTGCCAAGAAGAAAGGTAATTCATAACCGAGACACAGTAGTGAGGCAAGTATGTCCCTAGACCCTTGGAGTTCAAGTAATAGTCATAGGATACCCATGATATTGTTTGATCTTCCAATGACTCAGATGTTTAAGGTCTTGTGTACAAGGCAATGGCAACAAACTGTGTAGTTAATGTGCTTGCCATTTATCTTATTTATAATGACATATTTCTGGTGGGAATGCTTAGCAGTATGGATACTTTGAGGGTAAGAGAATTAGTGAACTGGAGTTAATTAAAAGGGGTACTTGGTCAACCTCTGAGTGGGGAGGTAGAACAGGTAGCCATCCTCGGAGGAAAGACTCCGTTCCAGCAAATGAAACCTGGGCTATTGACGGATGCTAAACACTCCTGTGCTGCACGCTAACCTACCAGCATCCTGTATGATAAAGAACAGTTACTATAAAGCATGCCCCTTTTGTAAATACTATGGTGCTCATATCACATGACCAATTGGTTCCGTTTTGTCATACAAATGACCTCATTGCACAATTTACAGTGTACTGTGGACCAATGAGTGGGTGTTACACTACAACATACACTCCAGAGTGAGGTGACCATAGACAACTATAGTCTTCACTGTGGAACAGATACCTTAATATTCAGTGACATAAAGAGAACTTCATAAGCTTCAAAAACAATTCCAGGTCGTACCTTGGTAAACAGGGTCAGCACCGGCAGGCCCCCGTCGGATGTGACAAGTCTTCTAAGTAGAGGGGCCGAATATTTTATAAGGCCCAACCACTTGCTTTTAAAGTACAATATCTGTAAAAGGGAAGATGAAACAACTCTTTCATACTTGCACATTAAACACCTGTTTGTAGAAAAAGAAAACAGCATGTTCATTTTGTCATCACCTACAGTATATTAAAATGCCACCAGGTCCATGACAGAGTGCTTTCATGCATCCAGACTGATTATGAATGACCTGTAAATTCCAAAGGGCGTTGTAAATCCTGTTAAAATGTATAATCTGTGTGAAAATCCAAAGTGTATAATTCCCATAGGGCCGTTAACTCCTATCAGAATTATAAGTTTTGTCTTGTCACACAGAGATTTAGTCCCATGAAAGGAGCCAAAATCTGGAAGTGAAACTCTAGGGGAAAACGTTACAATCGGCACAGAAAACACTCTTGCTGTATGTTATTACCTAAAATCTTGTAATATCCTTATTTTCCTGCCCTCAAAATTTCAACAGAAGACCTGTAATGAGGACATCCCTCAGGCATCTACTGTGCTGATGGCTTCTTGTAAATATGATTTTAACCCCATATTCCCAAAAAATTACAACGTTTAATAAACTCAGTATTAATAAACTCAGTATTAACACATGCTTCGCATATTACAAGCTATAAACTTGTTTACAGTTCTACATTTTCGAACGGCTTGCTGCTGCATTCTATGAAGCTAAACTTGATGTTGTCTTATGGTGGAAACCTTTGATAAATGCTGATCTGTTGCGGTTGGAATTTGGGACTTGCTTGTTGTTGGAGTTAGTAGATATGTAGCATCTGGCCCTCTTGTGATTTGCCCCTCATTCTCAAAGTTACTACTGATAGATTCCAAGTGAGCTACTTAGTGTAAAAGGTAGAGATACTCTAGGCATTTCTGATAGAACATGGGCTCCTGATTCCTGAAGGTAGGTCAAAGCATTAGGAACAATTCTCAGGGATCTTTCTTGCTTAGACACACAAATGCTAGTACCAAGACAGTTCCCATAAGTACTTAATCTCTGTACAAGGCAATTGCGTGACAGGTTATGAATAGATGAATCTTTCTTTTGTGGTAGAGTTCCTTAAAGTACTTGATTTTAGCTTCCTTTACACAGGTGAGCTTTATCCTAGCCTTGGAAGTGTATTGCATTGGATAATAGAATCTGGCTTGAGGTGGTGGTGCAATAGCAATGTTCTATTCTCTGAACAACAGACCACCTCAAATCAAGAGGCATTTCTGCAAAGATTTCTTTATCCCAAGTATTAAATCCTATCCACGAAGGCGTGAAATCGGGCCTGGGTATGTAACCATCTGCCTAAAATGTTCCAATTTTTCCAATTCTGCTGCTCCTATGCTTCATGCACAAGACTTTTAAAGCTGAAAGCACACTTGTCAAGCTGCCCTACAATGGTAACCTAATTTACAAGTACCCTCATTGTGGGATCTTAAGTCACGATTTCCCTCATCTTCGAACAGGCCCAAGCACTGAAGTAGAAGAGTAAATCCAAATACCTCAGACAGTTGAAGGACTGATTTTAACTGTTCTCTACAGTTTAATTTCCACACACAATTTGCCGCAAGCTTTTTTAAATATTTCAACTGGCAAATCCAAGTCAATCAAGAGACCTGCTATACACAATATCTAGTCAGTGCGTTTTGCTACTCATGCAATTGTTCAGGCGCACTCCCAGCCAATACCCATCACAACCCAAAATGAAGGCCAACTCCCAATGCAATCCACACCATACAAACAATATGACGGACCCACTTTGCAGAAACCATCTCAGTAATGTAGAAACAGAAACATATAGCAGCTGGCCACAAACATATGTAAAGGATTTCATATAACAAGACTCTTTGGATAACCCCAGCACCCAACGGATTCCCCCCTCCCGCCTCCAGGGCCTTGAGACCCTCGTCGGTGAGTAGCTGCGCTTCACAATTCCCTGATTGAATGATATACCTGGCATTTCTCACTCTGACCTTTGATATAATACATCACACAATTCAATAGTTACTAACTGCAACTGGACTATTTATTTTGGCCTGACACTAATCATATACACAGAAGATCGGAATTAAGGACACTACTATATTGTAAGATTATCGTAATAAAATAGACTAACAAAAAACCCACTATTTGCATTTATTTATTTATTTATTTTGTGTTTTCTATAGCGCGAACATGACCCTGAACAGGGTATCAGAGCGCTTTACAGTTCCTTATAAAAATCCAAATCATACATATTCCGAGTCATTACTGGTTTGAAACAATTAGAATTGCAAACGGCATAGTCCAATATATAGTATTCAAACAGATAGCTTATTTTAGCAAAAAAACACATAATACGACAATAAAAAGATTATACAGTTCCTGTACTTGGCGTCATAAAACACATCATGATTGAACAGGTCTCATGATTGCAAGGAGGGCTTGAGATAGCCTTCGAACGGCACGGGAGCATGACATTTACAAAGTTCGGCAGTAGGGCATTAGGGAAGAAATTTCTTCATGTAAAATAGTTTTACTTCCTTTTTGAATGTTGAGATGTATGGAATTCTTCTTATGTCCGGGGGGAGGGCGTTCCAAATTCTCGGTGCTGCCCCTGAGAATGCTCGGTCATAGGTTTTTTTCTTATGGAAACGTGCCGGTTTCAGTAGAATGTCCTCTTTGCTCCTGGATGCGCGAGACCCTCCTGACAGAGTGAGTTTCTGGGCAAAATAGACTGGGGATTTGTTGTGCACTGCTTTATGAGTGATGCATGCTAGTTTGAACTGGATTCGTGCTTCGAATGGAAGCCAGTTGAGAGCTTTCAGATGCGGAGAGATATGGTCGAATTTTTTTGATCCCGCTATCAATCTTGTGGCTGCATTAAGGCATGCATTCAATGGGGCTATTGAGATTTTAGGGAGCCCTGCTAAAGTAGTGCAACCATATTCAATCCTCGAGATGACCAGTGCCTGAACTGCTGTTTTAAGGTCAGCTTTATTTAGAACAGGTTTTAGCATTCGTAAGTAGCTTAAGTGGAACCTAGCGTTTTTTGCCATTGTGTTAATATGCGCTGACATGTTAAGATTTTTGTCCAGAATGATACCTAGAGATTTGGTTGACTCCACAATCTTCGGAGTACAATTTAGAGCAGTGATGAGGTTGGCCCAGTCTGCAATCATTATTTTACTTTTCTGTGGAGTAATCAGTAGGAATTCAGTTTTCTGAGGGTTTAGCTTTAGGTGGTTCTTGGATAACCATAGTAGGGTTCTCTCTAAGGCTAGATTCATTGACTTTATGTCATCCGCTGAAGCGATCTTGATGTACAGCTGAGTGTCATCAGCATACATATGGAAAGCAATGTTGTCTTTTTGTAGAATTTCTGTGAGAGGTTCTACATAAAGATTGAAAAGAGCCGGAGATAGCGTTGAGCCTTGCGGAACTCCTATACTATTGTTGGTTGGGCTTGAAAGGGTTTGGTTGATAATGACTTTTTGTGATCTATTTTCCAGAAAGGAGCTAAACCAGGTTAGTACCGTATCTTCAAAATCCATCCTGTTTTTCAGACGATCGTGTATGTTAAATGTTAAATGTTAAATGTCGTATACTTGTAAAGCGCACAGCTGCCCCAGCAAAGGGGCGTCCCGGCGCTGTATACCGCTGGGGAACCCGTCCTGGCTTTCCCTGTGGGATGGTCCCTACTGGGAATCCCCAAGGTGGAGCCAGGCATCCCCGGCGTTGATGGGGCCGTTGTGGAGATTAGGCAAGCTAATGCCCAGAGTTGCCGAGTGGGACCCCAGGTTAGAGTAGGCACCGAGGCGAGAATTGTCGAGTCCGCTGACCCTGGTCCACGACCCTGCCGCGTCGGGAATTGAACCCTGGTCCCGGGCCGACTTCTGCTCCCGGGTCTGCTGCCTCTAACAAGTGAGCCACACCACTCCACATATAGGCATGATTAACCGTGTCGAAGGCAGACGACAGGTCCAGCAGTATTAAGAGACATGTTTCATTCTGGGCAAGAGCCAGTAAGGCGTCAACAACTATGTGTAGCATCGCAGTTTCTGTGCTGTGGTTTGGGCGGAAGCCGGATTGCCAGTCGTTTAGCAGGTTGAAGTCTGATATGTGTAAGCTCAGTTGTTGTTGTACACATTTTTCCAGAATTTTGGCCAACATGGGGATGTTGGTTACTGGTCTGTAATTGTTCGGATCTAAGGGGTTCCTTACATCTAGCTACCATCACCAAAGTCTCCAAGGCCCGGTGGGGTGGTCGCTCCTTCTCCCATTCGTCAACTAAATTGTGGAACTCCCTCCCCCTGTCCCTTCGAGAGAGTAAGGACCTTATGTCTTTCCGAAAGGCTTTAAAGACCCACTTGTACGCAGTAGCGTGGTAATCTACCCTTAGCCCGCCATCAGTAATCAGTTAAAGCGCTGCGAGGCCCCCGGGTAGTTACGCGCTATATAAGTGCAATTTTTCATTTCATTTCATTTCAGTCGGTTTTTTTAGGAGAGGGGTTACTTGGCCTGTTTTTAGGCAGGCAGGTATTTGACCTTGTGATAGAGAGGCATTGATGATCTTAGTCCAAGTTGGGATTAGCAGGTGATTTATGGAGGACCAGCATTTCGCCGATAGGGGATCATTATAGTGATTATTTGGTTTCGAGGAGGCCATGATCTTTGAAATGTCTAGTTCACTGACCTGTCTAAAGACTGACCACCTGGCATTGTTTTTAGGTTTGGCTGTTTCCTGTAGCTCTGGTACCACATCTCCCAGGCTCGTTTCCATTTCAATTTCCTCTGCTGCTTTTTTGAGTTCCTTCTCCAATGAGTTAGCTTTGTCTGAAAAGAAGACCGAGAAGTCTTCGCTATTTAGGTTAGTTTTGGAGATGACTGGAGCCATTTTGGCCGCCTTGTTTGATTGTTCTTTGAGAATATCGAAGAGTTTCCTAGGTCTATTTATTGCGCTATCCAATTCTTTCCTAAAGAATACTTTTTTTAGATTTAATGATGCTTTTGTTATACGCTTTCCTGGATTGTCTCAGTAAGGATAGATGTGGTGAAGAAGGGTGTTGTCGCCATTTCCGTTCCGCTAGTCTCAGTGACCTTCTTTCTCCATTAAGGGCACCATTGAACCAAGGATTTTTGTCTTTCTCCGAGAGCCTTTTCAGTTTTAGTGGGGCTATGACCTCCATAATGCAGGACATCGTTTTGTTATAGTGCAGCATGAGGTCGTTGACGTCAACCATGCTCATGGGTGGCTGCAGATCCGTTTCGCAACGTGCGGCTAAGTATTCCATATCAATTCCTCTAGTGTCCCTGGTCCACTTTTTGGGTTTAGTAGCTTGTGTGGACGATTTATATTTACTGATGGGAGTTTCAAAGGTAATTATGTGGTGGTCCGACCAATCACACGGGTTGATTACAATGTTCTCAATGGCTTTTTCTTTAGCTACTATCCAATCCAATATGGACCCTTTGTTGTGGGTAGGGAGATGGCATCCCTGGATTAACGATTGGTCATCCAGGAAATTTTTCAACAGGGTTATTTGATTGTCCTCATGATCATCCCAATGAATGTTAAAGTCTCCTAAGAAAATATCGTTTGTTTGTTTATTGGCGTTAGTAGTAATGATATCAATCAACTGTTCGATGAATTTGGTCTTAGTACCTGGTGGGTGGTATAGTGCGTGGAGTTTGCAGTATTGATTTTCTGCTGATCTTAAAGACATGCCTAGATATTCACAGGACTCTAGAGGATCAGCCTGTATTTTTGTGATGGTAATGTTAGATCTATGTACGCAAGCGATGCCTCCACCTTTTCTGATATTTCTGTCCTGTCTCATAATCTGGTAGTTCGGGGGGACTAGGAGGTCTATGCAGGGCGAAGAAGAGTCAGAGAGCCATGTTTTTCTTAGAATGATTACGTCAATTTCATGGCTGAGTATGAGGTCGGCTATGTCCGCCGCATGTTTATTCGCTGAGCGACAGTTGAGTAGAGCACAGCGAATATGTTTCTGCTCAGTGCTCTCGGATGGCAGAGGTTCTAAAGACGTTAATGAAACTTTCTTAAGATTGTTAGTATTGATACTTCTTGTGTTTGTCTGTGAGACTCTACAGGTGTCCGTTGAGATCGTTTGAATATTATAGTTTTCTTCTATCTTAGTTTGAGAGGTAGGTGATGGTTCATATGTGGCCATAATAGATAAGATCTCGTTGTCAGACAAATAATTAAGTTGCTCTCTGGGACGGTAAATTCTATTTGCATGAGCCATGGGGGTGTAGCAGTATTTAACGTGCTTTTCAGGGTAGTAAGATTGAAGAGCCTCCATTTTTCCCAGCCATTTTTCAGATAAGCAAAGCAAGTTTTTCATGTCTTTGATGGCGGTGAGCATGGCTTTGTATGTTTTGCATGATTGTGAACTGAGGTCTATGATATCACTATTGATTTGCGGGGTACTGGACCTAATCGAGACTGGACTATCGGGTGTTCTAGAGGGTTGTTGAGCGTGAAACTCTTTGGTTAACCCATTACGGTCTGAGCATGTTACAAGATGCTTAGGGCTAGTTTCTTGTCTCCCTTTGAAGTTTCCCAAATCTCCATATAGGTTTACTTGATCATGATCCGTTGGAGTAATTCCCCCCCTTGCTGCCTGTACTTGCTAGTGGGACAATCACTTTGTTAAGGGTAGGATGGGTGATAGGGCCGGGAGTCAGAGGAACAGTTGTTAGTTGCGTGTTTATGTCCTGGTCTATTTCTCTATTAGAGTCATGATGAGGGCGTTGTATTGTAATGGGTGAGATGACTTTAGACGCCAAATCAAGGACCATCTGTTGTGATTCAGCGACCTTATTACTAAGGTTACCATCCTGATGTAATAATTGATGTTCCGAATAGGTGTTTTTGCTGCTTAGTGCGATGGTGCTGCTAATAGCATTAAACTGTAAGTGCAAGATTTCCTGATGTAGAGTATGAGTTACATCACTAGTGTTGCTGCAGTCAATCTCACTAATTTGGGAAGATCGATTAGATTCTGTTTCTCTGTCAGTTTCAACTATAGTCAGTATATTCCCCGGTGGCACTGTGTTAGCTTGGGGATTACTGTTAGGCTGGGTTCTTTTCATAGAGGGGCTGCTGAGGACGAAGTTTTTTAGTGTTGAAAACATTTCATCAAAGCATTCCAGATCTTTATTGGCCGCTTGAATGAGAAACATTCCATTTTTATAACACTTTATATTTAAAGTGGCCTTACATTTTCTAGGAGGGGTAGTGATGAACTTTGTTCCATAGGAAATGTTTTTAGGTACCTGGATTTTCAGTGGGTTATTTATTGCGCTTCTCCATTTGGCTGTTTTCAGCGAAAAGAAGATAAAATCATTAATAAACGCGCCATTTTTTAAGTTAAAAGAGGGGTCAAGTATAAGTGTTTCTGGGTTAGATCTGAGCAGGTTGTGTTTAAAGGCTTTGGAAGCATTTTTAGAGATAGAGGGTGGGTAAGTTATAGTGAATGAGTTCGTTCCTTCCTGTTTTAGGTTTTGTCCTGACATAGTTATGGGCCTGAAAGGGTTCTGAGCTAGATATCCTGGACGTAGCTGACAATAGTGGCCCTTTCTCACAAATTAATGGCGAAAGGCCGTGCATGAGAAGGACGTATTATATCAAGTCCTTTGTGTAGGTTATTTCGCCTAACAGAAATTTCCAATTAAGCAGCTGCGGACTGTAACCAAACTTAAGACAAACTTTTAAATTCCTAATGATAAAAGGACCGAATTGTTTGCATTATTTGCCCCTTCCAAGATGGCTACCAGTATTATAGCCTGAGGTGCAGTCCTATTTCTTTGTTTGTAGAATTCCCTACGAGCAGCCATCCCTAAAGTTGCTACAAGTGCAAAACAAAATAGTGAAACGAGTGATGCAACATAGACTCAGTAATGCTCTAATTAAGGAAGACTCGAAGGAGGATGCAATATTTAAGGCACTCAATACATTTCGACTCCAAAGTGATCTAAATTTTGCGGGTGCGATAAATAGCAACAATTATTACCTGACAAATGGGGTATAACATGCAAATTTTATTGCTCACCAAAATCTGCATCTCCCTTCAGTTACCAGTCATTTTCCCCCTGTAAATATGGCCCGGTTTGATCTGCTGAAATTTACAGAGGCAAAATTGGGAAGGGAATGAGGCACTTGCTGCACAACTCATAATTTTAGTGCGTGCAGCAGCAGGAACTAATGCTCATATCAGAATTAGTCAGGCCAACCTTAATCGGAGCAACAGTGCAATTTGGCAAGTGTGTTTACCAAGGAACAGAGAGATGCAGACCAGAACAAAAGGCTCAAAATACTTTGGCAAACAGACAGGTCACCAGATATTAGGAGACAGTGGGCCAGTTTTCTGCTAAGAAAGTTAAATGGCACTACATACCTGCTATTCCCTTTAGGACTTAGATTTTGCAATCCACTGTGACAAAATACAATTTAAAAAAAGATTTATCACACTCTTAAATCAGTGGTCATCCTCTACCTATAATCAATTATTTTAAATGACAATACAACAAATATAACCACTCTCATAGAAGGGGGCCCCTGAAGCAAATAAAAGACAGAGGAAACAGGGGAAATCAAAACTACAGTCATAACAACAATTCTCTGCCTGTGTACAAAGTCACAGTGTGCTAATAGTCACTTGATGCCGTACCACTAACATGAAAAGACTGTCCTTCCAAAGTATGGTACAAAAGAACATTGAGTACCTAAAATATCAAATGTATTTAATGAGTATAATTTTACAATTTATATAAAAACATAGTGAAGATAACACCAAATTAGTCCAAGTGCATCCTACATCACACACACACATTCGTTCAACCAAGCAGACACATACCCATACAAATTCATACGTCCTCCAAAATAAGGGTTCCACATTAACAAAATATCCAACCGGCTGGTGGAGACCTTATGTGTCAATCCTGAAGCATTGCCAAGAATCATTGATCGCTACAATTGAATTACTACAATTTGATTTAATCTACTGAGACTTCTGCCTAATTGGCTGCCCACTCATCCCTCCATAGTCCTGAAGAAGACCCGTTCTGACGCACCTCATATTTGCGCTAATCTCAGGGTCGAAACGTCGACATGCCATATATGACCGCACAGCCCTCATAATACCGATGTAATTCATTATGTGCAAAAGAAACAGGACAAAACTCTTCTTAAAAAAATTTCCCCTCCCGCGTTTTTATTCCACGTGTACTTGTCTTGTATATAGTGCACTGTTTATATTACGTAATAACTATATGTCACTCTATTTCACCACAGTCACTTGTTGTTCCCTGAAACAATTGAATGTCTAATTGTGACAGCCTTTTAGTATTTGATACAGATTCATAATACATTATTGATTCTTACTTTGTGTGTGTTTTTCCTCTTTTGATTTAATCTTCCATTTTCTTGAATCATTGCTCTATGTTGTGTGAAAAAGTATTTGCTCTCTATGTTTATAAACAGTACCCTAAGCAATTGAACTCATCCCGACAGAATCAATTGTTTTTGTTGAATATTAATACCCAGGTTCTGAGGGACACCGGGTCGCCCCATTATTGTTAATATAGTGCCAAAAGAAAGGCACAATTTATTTTATTTATTTATTTATTTATATGCTTCTATAGCGCCTGAATAGACCCCCGAAGGGGTATCTCCGCGCTTTGCCATACAAAGGAGACCAGCTACTCTGCCCATAGACATTTATAGTGAGTGGTGGGAGGGGAGTGAATTAGATGCTGGAAAAAAAGGTACGTTTTCAGGGTTTTTCGGAAAGACAGGTGATCAGTACTAAGTTTTAATGCGAGGGGCAGGGTGTTCCAAAGAACTGGCCCTGTGTACGCTAAGGCCCTGCCTCCTTGCCGAGTTTTTTTAATTTTTGGAACCTTAAGGAGCTGGAGGTTGCTTGATCGTAGTGAACGTCCAGGAACATAAGGGAGGAAGGCTGAGGTGAGAAATTTCGGTCCTTTCCCCATCAGGCACTTGTGAATTGTACACAGGATTTTGAATTTGGTCCGCAGTCGCACTGGCAGCCAGTGAAGTTCTGTCAGTAGTGGCCGGGAGGGGGTCCTAGATGGAGCATTCATGACTAACCTCGCGGCCGTATTCTGGACCACCTGAAGTTTGTTAAATTGGCCTTCATTAGCTGACAAAAGAAGGCCATTACAGTAGTCCAGTCTACTAACGATCAGAGCCTGGACCAAGATCTTTCTGTGGTGATCTGGGAGAAAAGGAAACACCCTTCTCAGCAAAGAAATGACCCCGAAACAGGTGCCAGCAACCTGGTTGACGTGTTCTTTAAAGGTCAGAGACTGATCAAACAGCACTCCCAGATTTCTTATGGTTTGTTTGGGAATAGGGGCAGGTCCTAGTTCAAGCGGCCACCACTCATTGGACCATAGTGTTACTGCTTCCCCATAGAGTACAACCTCTGTTTTGGTCACGTTGCACTGCAAGCAGTTATTTGCCATCCATCTGGAGACTGCCCTCATGCCTTCTGCGAAAGTTCTTTGTAAAGCAGGAGAGAAGGTCTTAAAAGGGAACAGAAGTTGGGTGTCGTCGGCGTAAGACACCGGTATAAACCCAAAGGATCTCACCAAGTCAGCCAGGGGGGCCACGTACACATTAAACAATGTGGGGCTTAGGCATGAGCCCTGTGGCACACCCCTGGTGAGCTCCCTAGCGATGGATTTATGGGAGCCCAATCGGACTTCCTGAGAGCGACCCGAAAGAAAGCTCGCCATCCAGGACAGGGCTGTACCTCCCAGTCCTATCTCTCTCAGCCGACAGAGAAGCAAATCGTGAGACACCGTATCGAAGGCAGCGGATAAGTCCAATAGCACCAGAATCATTGACCCTCCACTATCCAGCGTCATCCTGATGTTATTGGTGACGGCCAGTAGGGCGGATTCGGTGCTATGGTTGGGCCTAAACCCAGATTGTGAGGGGTCTAGGCCACCCGCTGTCTCGATATAGTTGGAAAGGTGGGTGTTCACGTGCTTCTCTGTTAACTTGCCGATGTAGGGCAGGAGAGAGATAGGTCGGAGGTTAGATAAGTCCGTCCAGGGTAGGGTCGCCTTCTTCCGGATAGGGTTTACTACCGCAGTCTTCCATTCCATGGGGACTTGGCCTTTAGCCAGGGAGGTGTTAATGACTGCCTGGATCGAGGGGCCTAAGATGGAAATCAAAGGGGCCACCATTTTGGCAGGAAGGAGGTCGCTGGGGGAACCAGTTTTCATATGGCCAATAAGTGTTGCCAGATTTAGATCTGTGACGGGGGGAATGACAGACAGGGAATGTGTGACCTGAGTGCCGATTTTAGCTTCAAGAGAGGGTGTAGTAACCCCACCCTTAGAGGTTAAAATTTTGTTATAAATCAAATTTATTTTTTCCTCAAAAAACTCAGAGATTTCGTCACAGAGTGGTTGAGAAGCATCATCGGTACTTTCAGTGGCTGTGGGTTTAATAAAAATTTTTTAAAATTTTAAATAGTTCGCGCGGGCAGTTCCCTGCCTCCTCCAGTTGCGCGGAGAGGTGGACTTTCCTGGCTAGTTTTATATTTTTGTAGTAAGCTGACTGAGCCACGTGAAAGGCTTCCCTGGCCTCTTCATTTTTTGAAGTTCTCCAGAATTTTTCTAAACGTCTGCATTTTTGCTTTTCTTTCCTAAGATCAGCTGTATACCATTTCTCCTGTTTGGTATGGAGAAATTGTTTGTGTAGTTTAAGGGGGGCAATGGTGTCAATAGCAGATTTTAGAGATTGATTAAATTTCTCTAATGCAGACTCAGCAGAATCTGTCTCTGTGATAGCCGGTTGCACCCAATATTTGTGCAAGTTGGTTGCTGAGATTTTGTGCCATTCTCGACGAAGAATAGGCGGGGGCAAGGCTTTCTGAGGTCGATTGATTGGTCCAGCCAGATGAAATTCAATCAAAAAGTGATCTGACCAAAGGATGTTTTTAGCAGGAAAACAACGTATTTTGGAACAGTTTGAAAATATAAGGTCGAGGGTGTGCCCACCTATATGTGTGGCACCGTTGTTGCTTAAATTGAGCCCCAAGTGGGATAGGTCAGTGGTCAGATGAGTGGCTTCCGGCAAATCTGGGACGTCCATATGTATGTTAAAATCCCCGAGGAGGATAAAATCCTCCTTGGCTTTTATATGGGGAGCAAGTGTTTCCAGAAGGAGCAGGGCGAAGTCTGGATTGGGAGTGGGTGGACGATACAGAAGGGCTCCTCTCCAAGAAATGTTACCTAATGTGATTTTAAAAATCATAATTTCCAACAATGGACTACATATTTTGTCTAAAATAGTTGTCTTAAACATGTCTTTACATATAATCGCTAAGCCACCTCCTGTTTTAATAGGCCTATCAGCATGCATGATTCTGTATCCTGAGGGAACACCCAACACAACAGCAGGTGTAGTGTGGGGTTTCATCCACGTCTCAGTAAAGAAACAGAGATCAGGTTGTTCTGCGTGAATGAGGTCCCAGATCTGTAGTTGGTGCTTAGGCATGGAACGCACATTTAGAAGGAGACACTTTAGTTCCAGGGGAGTAGTGGATATGTTATCTTTCTCGCCAAAGCTATTTACTGTCGAATCTGACTGAAAACGGCATTGGAGGCAAGAAAAGCTACCTTCCAGCTGTTTATATAGTAACCGAGTATCACACTTCACCCTTGGCTGTAACTGTCGGAGGGTGCGGGGTGAGTAGGAAACAAGGTTAATACCTTCACTGTCGGGGGGCATCGTGGAGTCGCCTTATAGCCTCTGTCTGCCTCGTCCTGTCGCGGACGGGCGCAGACGGGCAGCTCTTTGGCTGGTCTTCGGCGTGGCTTCGGCGACACTGCGCGCGAACGCTGCGCGCTCACAAGGGGCGATGGCTAAATAGGCCCTCCAGATAGGTGCACTAGAGCGCTAACCGCTCGTGTAGTGTCCCGGCAGGAAGTGACTGGCTCTCCCTGGCCCGCCCTCCGCGCAACGGTACTGGTTACCGCGTCGGAACGGGGCGGGTCAGGAGGAAAGACGAGCACAGGCTTCCTTGGGTAAGTAAATAACTTTCCCCTCCTCCTTGTAATCAAGAAAAGGGCTATGGGGTTTTGAATCTCCCCAGTGTCAGATATGTGTGTGGTGCAAGTGAAATGCTGTCAGTGCTCAGTTAAAAAACACCGTTAGTGAGTCAACAGATGTTCATTAAAAAACGAGTTATAAAAAGACTGGCAAATCACGTTTTACACCCACCACAAAACAAAAACAAACACGGGCACAATTGCGGTAGCTTTGAAGGCTGAGCGGCGTAGAGACTCTGCCACCGTCTCACGTCCGCAGCTCACCTGAGTCAGGGCTCCGCCTAAATAGGCCCTCCAGATAGGTGCACTAGAGCGCTAACCGCTCGTGTAGTGTCCCGGCAGGAAGTGACTGGCTCTCCCTGGCCCGCCCTCCGCGCAACGGTACTGGTTACCGCGTCGGAACGGGGCGGGTCAGGAGGAAAGACGAGCACAGGCTTCCTTGGGTAAGTAAATAACTTTTACTTACCCAAGTAATCAACTCAAGCTTCTATATACAGGTCCTCAATGTCAGGGAGGTGGAATTCCTATAGCCCGACGCACAGGACATATTGTTTGGGGTCAAGAGCAACAAGTTTTAATGTGTATTTTGTCCTTGGGACAAGTAGGCCGAACCCCCTGCTGCACAAACCCTTTGCCTGCCAGTTTGCAGTACCACATTAAAGGTCAGGGAAGGGCACTGCCTGCAGTTAAGTTAATATTTGTGTGCATATGTTAATGCTGTTCAAATTTGTATTAATGGTTCATTCATTTAAAGCCTTTATTATTAGGGTGAGCGCTCTAAGTAAATGTAAATTCTGATTGCACTACTGACAGTGGTTACAGTATAAAAATGTATACACATGATTTCAAAGTTTAGCAATATGAGGCTATGCATAATGCTCCCAGAATGCTGTATGATTAGATGCAAATATTTGCAGAAGCTTAAAAGCAAGATTAATGATTCTTAGCTATCAATATAAGATGTTCCTAAATCAAAGTAGGGAAAAAAATATTTTGCTGAACTACTGTCGAATTTCCGGTACCATTTCTTTGCAGCATCATTTAGTAAAATGTGTTGATGCATGCTAGTATTTCCCAAATATATTCATATTAGAAAATCTGAGTAACCAGTATCAATAAGATTATGGAAAACATAAAAAAACAAACATTGGCAAAGCCAGTAGGTCTGAAATTGCTGGTCAGTGTTTTAGTTTTAGCAATGCGTGACTGTTTTGGCATGGTTGTTATAAAACCTTATTGATGTGAGAGCTGCTGGGCCCTCACCATTATAACAAACATTGCCAAAAGCAAAAAAAAATGTGGTCTCAAAAAGCACACACTGCCAAATTAGTTATTGGCACTGAACAAAACTATGTTGTGTGCCAACATGCTCCTTGTGAAAGAGTAGAATGCTGTCACTCACAGTGAAGCCAGCCAATACAGAGGAGAGAGGGAGAGAATTTTAATAAACGCAAAAGGTCATGGTTAAGGCCAGACAAAATTAGGGGCCAAATTATTAAAGAAAGTCTCAAAAGTGCACCTGTGGTATATGTACTTGCATTAAGTTTAGCTATATGGTTTTTGCGAATTCACAGGAATTTACAGAAGTAGGACAAGAAATTGTACTCCTAGAAAATATTTGTGAACTACATTTTAGCATGAGCAATATATGCATGTGTAGATTTGCTCATGCGAGTGTTTGCAAGTTCATTTTCCCTCCAACCACTTTTTCCTAACTCTGGAAGAAGGTTTGCGTCTGCCATTATCAGGAGTACATTTCCAACATTTCTCTGTATGGGAAAAGATTAGAGAAGAGTTGTTGAAAACCCTTAAACATGCAGGTTAGTAGGTTTGCACAGACTCAAAAGGGCATTCCAACCCTGAAACTATTGCTTACCACTACCTTCAGTCCCAGTATGTAGATATGCCGAAACATGGCAACATAAAGGGATTGCTAGTATTCAAACACTACCATAGTATGAGCCCAGGCTTAATCAGAGAGGCTACGTAAGAGCTCTTATATAATGAGATTGCTGCCATAATTTGTCGCCGCACTACATGGCACCAAAGGGACAAGTGGATTTTGTTACAGGACAAGTAGATTTATGAAGCAACCTGCCCCATGGACAAGTAGATATTTTTATAAATTCCACACCCCTGGAATGTGCACAGAAACCCTACTAAATGATGTCTGCCTGAGAGTTCTAATAAAGTAAACTTTGAGCCTCCTTTTGCATCCTTTTTGTAATCCCTAATCAAGAGATCCCCAGGGATCCCCCTTACTTTACTCTCAACTTGTACAAGGACTATTTGCCCCACAGCCGTTGAATAAAAACCTAAGCAGGAGGTCCTGATGGTATCCACTGCCAACAAAAGTTTGGTTCCAGATTTTATAAGGCCTCTTGCTGAACTATACAAAACAGACTTCCTCTCTGAAAAGCTTTCTGACACTTTTGTGGACAATTTACATATTAACCCAGAGGAAAAGAGTACATGTAAGCAGAGAGCATGCAGTCCTGGAACTATAATGACAGCGTGGTAGGAGTCAACAATTGTCACGGACCAATTTTCTGGAGCTGACTGCAACAGGTAAGCCCAGAAATGGATTAGTTGCTCACTCTGCCACCACAGGCCTTAAGTTATTCCTCACTGATGAGACCCAAGTAGGCCCCAATTGGTCTGGGGTTACTCCTGTTCTCATCTGAAGGGGACCCAGTCAGGCAGTTTAAGCTGCAACTGTTCTACTGGAACAGAACCAAGGCTAATTTGCACATATCTTGTCTCTTTCTGTTTGGAGTGGCAAAGTGGGCTAACAAAACGGACTAGAATGCAGTTCAAGTGATTGCCATTGACTAAGAAACCACTAGTCATTCAGGACTCTGCAGCGTTATAGTAAGAATGTACGTCCAGAGTGGCAATGTCACCATCATAGGTGGATTTGTGGCTCTTGGAAAAGGCGATCCCGGACGGGCTGTGATTCCACAAGAATCCTCACAGAAGGCAGTCAAAACGGGAGAAAAAGGATGCAGGTATGGGAAACTCTGAATCTGGTACAAGAGCTGGGGAAGGGTGACCATCTATCTTGAAGATGGCAGAGCATCCACAGAAAGAAAGGTGCAACATCAATCAATCTGTCCAATTGTGTTTGTATATTTAGGGCCCATGCCCGGGACTCATTCACAGTAATATACACCCCAAAGTAGCTGAACCCCTGCGTGAACACCCGGAGCTCCGACACCCAAGACAGACCCGACATGCCCCCGTTCACTGAGTAAACTGAGGAATTACCGGGATGAACCCGGAGTCCAGGAAATCTCTTCAATATGTTGGGTATCTCGAGCGCATGCAGCCTTTGCTTCAGAGATCGGTCAAATAAAATGAGCATGTCATTGGCATATAACACAATCCTTTCTTCCGCGCCCAGTGCCCACTCAATTCCCATCAGCGCGTCCACCCGCACACAACCCGCCAGAGGCTCTATGGTTAAAGCAAACAGGAGCGGTTGATGTGGCATCCCTGGTGTGTACCCCCTGAACCGGAGAGGGAGTGGAGTGGCCCCACCCTTTCTGACCTGGGCAAACAGCTCCATGTAGAGGAGTTTCACATGGCTAATAAATCGAGAACCAAATTTCAGACTCGACAGGAGAGAAAATACAAAAGGCCAAGCAAATGAGTCAAATGGCTTACAAAAGTCTGCCTGTAGTGGCGCACTCTCTGCATGGTGGCTCTCAGGTGGGAACAATCACATTATACACTCACCGTAGTTGTGCTTCATAGCGCAACCCGACATGAAACTCGATTGGTCTGGGTGAACCAAAGTAGATCCAACCTTGAGCAGCCGGTTAGCCAGTCACTGGGCCCAAACCTTGATCTCGTTGTTAAGAAGCGATATTGGGCGGTAGGACCTCCTGCACTCCTGTGTCTGGAATGGTTTTAGAATTACTATGATATCCGCTGTCCGGAGGTTTAGGGGCAGCAATTTCCCCTTCAGGGCCTCCCGGATGACTCCCAACAAGTGGGGGCTCATTAGTGCCCTTGTAAAATTCAGCCGGGAGACTATCAGGACCCGGCGACCTCCTCGGCCAGAGCAGCATCAAGGCCACCTCTAGTTCTTCTGCGGTAATATCCAGCTCCAAGGATTACTTTTCCTGTGTTGTGAAGGTTCAGGCAGGGAGATCGCAGACAAACGACTCTACGTCTGAGCGGCTCTCACTGTCAAGTTGGGCATATAGCGCATGATAATACTCCTCGAAGACGCCGGCGATTATTTGTTCGCCTGACACAATTTCACCACGGGTATTCAAGACATTTTTTGATGGGATCCCACGAGAATACGGCAGTGCTAAGACAATGAAGGGTTTTACTGGATTTGTCCCCCCACTGATAGATGCGACTGAGTCGCTGTCCATGCCGAATTCGCCTCGTCCATCGGGGATTGATGCAAGACGATTCTGGCATGCAGTGAGTCTCGAAGGTGCGCCAAATCTGGGGAGGATCCAGTTCAAGAAGTCTCACTTCCAGCTCCCTCACCTTGGTATCAGTGCGTTCCCAGTGGGCTACCCGATAACTATTAATAAAACCCCAGATCGGGGCCTTCCGAGACTCCCACAGGAGGCCGTCGGACGATATTGGACCACATTATGATGAAGATATTCGCGGGTGGCATTGTAAAGGGCTGATTTGAACCCGGTGCCCGCTAAGGTCCAATTACTCAGCCGCCATCAGGGTGGGTCTCTCCTCTCCCCCAGTGCTACCTGCACCTCAAATTTTTTTTTTTTAAATCTTTTTATTATTTTAAAGACAAACAAACATGACATGATACATCGGAGGAATAATCATTAGAACCAGAAGCCAACACTGCGCAGGAAAATAAGTGTTAACATCAGTCCAGCATTACAGTAAGGCGTGTACCCCGGTGCCATAACGGCACTGCAAGATGCATCCTCAGCAGTCAACAGGATAACATAACGGATTCAGGACTCAGGTTCTTTGTGTAATACCCCATTAGTAGTCATCCTCAGTATCTGTCTCTCCTCCCACCTCCCCACCCTGCCGGCGCTAATACCTAATCAATGAATGTTGTTATAAGATCGCTCACTTATAGTGTGTGTGCGCAGGTGTTCTTACTTATGACGGAGAATAATCAATTGAATCCCCAGGGTATCAAGGACCACCCCCTACTCCAGTCTCCTCAGGTTCCGTGATAGCTGCCCCAGACCGCTCCTCCTCCAGCAATGAGTCAGAGTCCGAACCAGCATTAGCGTCCGGCATCCGGAGCTCCATCACCAAGGCTTCCCACGCTCGCGCCATTTCCAGCGCCCTATCACTATGGGATCTGTGGGCCTGCTGCAACCTGTGCTACCTGCACCTCAACTGGTCTGCTGTCATGTGACCCTGGCAATAGGAAATATTCAAGTTGTGAGAATGTCTTGAGTAACCCTGGAAAAAATGTGTTTCCCTAGTCCGTGGGGTGACAAAACCACCAAGCGTCTAGCAGGCCCAATGAGTCTATGAAACGCACCAGGGGCGTCTGAACAACTGGTCCATTCGTGTATGGGCTACACTGTTCATGTCTTATCCAAGCAACCAGGAACTCCATAATGTGTAGTGTGCAAGAATGCTTCCGACAAGGGGGGTGGGGCTGGGGGAAATCTGGAGGGGGGGGGTGGAGCGTATACATTGAGGAGGGAGATGGACTTGCCTCGAAGGAGGCCCGATATCTCAACGGATCGGCCCTGGGCATCATGCTAAGTCTGAGTGTGATGGAATGGGACATGTCTTTTGATAAGTATAGCTACACCCCAAGGCCCCCTATAAAAACCCTATAAAAACCTGGTAGTAAAAGATTCGCTAAAACCCCAGTCGTGCCAATAAGGGGCATTTGCCCACCACAAGGAGAGTTTCCTGCAGGAACAGAAAATCTGGACCCACCCTTCGGACAGCCCACGCCCGCGCCCTGCCTAATTTTTTTTAAGTAATCCATTGAAATTCCAGTTAAGCAACCACTAGGACCAAGGCCCCTCAGTGGTATGCAAGTCAACCGCTGTGGGGGTCAATGAGCAAGCTGTGCATGAGGCATGGGGGTGAGCGCTCTCATGGAGCACAAGCAATCGTGTGTATGCCTTCTGTGTGATGCAAATAATGACAACACAAACTGTAAAGGAAGATAACCTCAACCCTTCCACTTCGAGAACGAGAAGTACCTGTTTTGGTACAAACATCAGGGTACCACCAACCAAGCCCACAAGAGACCAACCCTCTCTCTAATTGTCGCATAAAACTCACCCAAAAAAAAAACCATTTCATGAACCGGGGAATGTGTGCAAGAGGCCTACAGTAACGCAGAGGGACCCACCCCACACCCGGCAATCAGAACTATAAGGGAAACATAGCATAGGTAATGGATATCTTAAATACAAGACAGATTGGCATGCAAAACATCAGCCAGGGAGCATCAGTAAGTCGTGAAAGCCGACAAGTTCACAGCTGCAGGGTGGGCCAGTTCAAGTTCAGCAGTAGTGTGGGGGGACGAGGAGACATTGCCCCAAGCAGCGGCCTGGCAATGTGGGCCCGCCGCTGTCCCAAATCGACAAATGTCTCACATGTACAGTGACCGCTATCGGCGGGGTCTCAGATTGTGTCACTCTTGGGGGGGGTCTCTAAGGTTAAGGCAGAGCCCTCTCTCAATGGGTCGTCTCTGTTCTCCAGACAAGGCCTCTCCTCCGTCCAATCCCAGGTCATCTCAGGAGTGTCAAAGAACCACGGTTTTCCCCAAATTACATCTTGAGACTCGCAGGGATAAGCAATATATATTGGATTCCCATGGCCCTGACTTTTTGCTTAAGCACTTGAAAGGAACAGCATTGCTGCTGGACGTTGAGGATGTAGTCCGGGAAAATAAGTACTGTAGATGGTTCATAGCATAGCGATTCATTTGATCGAGAGACTCGGAGGATAGCATCTTGGGCAGCATAGTTTAGTAGGTGGCCGATAATGGGCCGCTGCTGAGACCCCGGTGCGCGTCTGGCGATCAAGGATAGTAAGCCCATTCCATGATGAGGCATTGGGATACAGAATTGGGTGCCAGCCAGGTAGTGACAAAGGCAGTTGTGTTCAACCCCCTCGGGATGCCCACCACAAGGATATTATTCCGCCAAGGGTGCCCCTCTGCATCCTCCACCCAGGCCACCGTGCGCTGGAGAGTTGTCACCTCAGATTGGCAGGTCGGCAAGGAGCCACCCACTTCAGATTACCTGGTCTCATGATCCGCAACTTTGTCTGCTGTGTTGAGTAGGTCCTGATGGGTAAGCAAGAGATTCGTACAAATCTCCCTAGTCTTACCCTCGACAGAGGCGCGTAGTTCCAGGATAGCTCGTAGGACGGGGGATTCCTCAGGTGTTGATGGGGCTTACATGCTAGCGTGTTCAGGCAAAGGGTCCGCAGAGGAAGTGGGGTTAGTGTACTTATTGATCTTTCCCTGTATGGAAGGTTGGGTCAGTTTGTCTTTCCCCATGGTGGATAGCCCTAGAGGGAGCGTCACCATGCCCAAAAGCACCAAGGGAGAATTGATGTTACCAGGGGTGCACTCCTAAATGTGTTGAAGCGCCGGTGTGTAGGGCCCCCTAGGTGTCACTCTGCTGCACCAGCTAATAGCATGAAACAATTATATGTGCCTCTCAAAGCCTTGTGGAGCAAGTCCGACACCAGGTGTTTTACTGCCATCACGCATTCTCACCGTCCCGATCTGGCCGCCAAATCCTCCACACAGAAGGAGGGAGGCCGGCACCCCACAATTCCCATTTCTTGCCAAGATAACTGCAAGGTTAGGAGTTTCTTGGAATCTCATTCTTTGCTTCATCCACACCAATCGGGGCACTGATCCAGCTCAACCACAGAGACAATAAAGACTGCGGCCACAAATGACATGAGACTCATGCTGGATGAGGTTGGCAGTGCCATTCTCGTGCTTCTTGATCTGTTGGCTGTATTCAACAAGGTCTCTCATGACATCTTGGTAACCAGGATGAGGGATACAGTATTGGGGGAACAGATATGCGTTGCTTTTGTGCCCTCTTGCCAGGACGACTCTATGAAGTTTCCTTAGCCACCTCTTTTTCTGCTTTCAAACCAGCGGATCTGTGCTTTTATTCCAACAGTGGAATACCCTGGTGCCTGAACACATTTCTCAATTGTTACAAAAGGAGTTGAAGAGTAAGTCCCACTGGAGGCCAGTGGGTTTCTCAGCAATCTTTTCTTAGTATGAAAGCCCTGTCATCAATCACAGATTACTGAATGGCTTTGTCATATACTGACACTTCACGATGAAAATCATTCCTTGGCAAAGAGAGTCCCTTCAAGAACAGTTTGGTTGGCCAAGCTGGGTATGAGGTTTTATGTTTATTTTCCTCATTTACTTTCATTGATGTGGAGGCAATTTTAGGCGCAGACAGGTAAAATAAAGGCAAAATCTGGAAGCTCCAGCCTGAATCAGGCGTGTTAGCAAATAAGGCTCACTGATAGGCAGATCACTGTAACAGCGAAATTTAGAAAGAACTATTGATAGGGCCACTGGAAAATGTGATTTTCGTGCCCCAGCTTTTTTTCGCATTATTAAGGATTTGTCGCATTTGCCACATAATCCAAAATCTGCTGCTTAATCTGCAGAATTTATACAAAAATAAATGTGTTTCTAGCTTACATGGATCAAAACTTACAAAAAATCTGAAGCAAGTATTTGTGTGTGTTGGAAGACACTTTGCAGAGATTAACTGGTTATGTTTCAGTTGCTTATTTATGTATTTGGCTGTTAACCTGGTACTGCTGAGGTGAACTCTTTGCTGAGACAGTCAGCCCTGCCAAGTGTCACACATCTTGTGTGACACTAACGCATTTTAGGTTGCATTACCGCATGTAAAACGATTGTCACGCAAATCAGCGTACTTCAAAGCTGAGTGTATTAGCGATTTTTATGGTTGTTAGAGTCTGATGCTTCCTTAGGTTAAAGAAACACAAAGCAGACGGGGCACAGCAGCCTATGTGAGTTCTGCTAAGCTTGGATTATTCACCCTGATTGGACGGTGTTTTGATTGTTATGTAAGGTAGACTGGCCTGTCCAACCTCCCCCGCCACTAATTGGTCAGTGCGTGTAGCCGGAGGGCTTGCTAAACACAGCGAAGTTTACTACTGCTAGGCGTCCATGCAGTGATTGTGCAGCTATAGGACGAAGTTCACCAGCTGTCTTGCTTGTGTCAGGGACTGAAAGGCTCCAATCGGCGCAGGCAGAATGTTTTCAATTTTAAAATCTTATAGCAACCAGCCCCGGCCACCAGGAATTGCTGCCACCAGAATTAAATTCAAGGGAGTCCTCCGTGACACGTTCTGCCTTTCCCTGCTGGAAGGGGGTGGGGGTAGAGGGGGGAGGGAGTGTTCTCCAGGGGCTATCACGGTAACAGAATGTGCCGAGGGCCTGAAGACTGTGAAGCTGCGTGCCAGTCACACCATGCCCTCTTCAAATGTGGTGAATATTTCACATTTGATTTCTGATTACTTTTTGTGATAAAAGAGCCAAAACGTAGCGCTATAATACTATACTTCCCCCATCACGTGTACATTTTGCAGAAAAAAAGCTAAAAATTAGAAGATTGAATTTTTGATCCTGCATTGATTTGTTTCAATTTGTGCTATACTGAAATTCTATTTTAAACAAAGAACTTTCAATAAGAGATTCTCGTAGAAGATGAGAACATTGTTCACATCTTCGCTCCCACTGTTGCAGAGGCCTAAAGGAGCTGGGATCAGCTTCCAGAGTTATAGCAAAAGGAGATCGGGTTGACTGAGGTTCGAGATTATGTTATAATCCACATTTGTTACGCATGTTAAACGGTAAAAGAGACGCAAACAGCTGACATGGGTCAAAATAAGCTTCGAGGCAGAGTACCATTCTCCGTAATTATCCGTTCCGAAGAGGCAGAGTAACGCTTAACGTGAATGAACTACGCCTTGAAACAGATGTGTAAAATTCAGACCCTTCTCTGAAAAAAAGCATGCTGTTCATGCCTTAACAAAATCACAAGCTACTGCGGCAGATAAGATGCAACGCATTACTCTATGGTATGCAGAGAGGAGCGCCAGAATCATCTATATCACTGTGCCGTCCTGCTCTCTTCAGACTGTAACTGTCTCCAGCACATCAGAGCACTGCCCACAGTCTAAGCAGCTGTTTTCAGTGAGAGTGACCCCACAGTCTGCAGCTGCAGTGTACAGGCCAAGCAGCAGAAGTTTTTTTTCCCAGCACTGACTCCATTGTTAAGTCAAAGAGAACGTGGGGTTTAATGTTCCTCCTGAGAAAGATCAGAGATTTGCCCAGTGCAAGCTGACTCACCAGTAGCGTAATGGGTTAATGTGCCTGCTGCAAAGAAGGTGGTAATGCATATCACAGAACCTAACATTTAGTCTTACAGCTAGAGCGGTCAACTTTGAAGCTGGTGGGGAACCGGTTCGAGTCTCTGCAACAAAGCTCAACATCCTGTGATTCTGGGCAAATCACTTAATCTCCCCAGTGCCTAACAAAAATGAACGTGTTCTTCTGTAACAAAACTGGTGCTCATCTAAATCGCTCTGATACCAGAAATCTCGGGTCTAGTTCGCGCTATAAAAAACTCTTTTAAAAAAAGTATTCTTATTAGCAAAGCCAATACCAACTACTGTGGCATGTTTTCAATCCTCAATTTGAGCTCCTCCAGACCAAACACTTAAAATATACTGCACAGTTACACAATTGTTTTACTGTACGATCAGCAAACAAGGATACTAGATGAGTGCCCTTCCGTATATGTTTCCCTTGTCTTCATTGGTTGATTTTGCTTGCGAGAAAGTGTCACTCATAGTCATTGAATGTCACTCATAATTACACTAAAATTACGAAAATGTCACACATAGCATTCTGGAACCTTGGCAGCTATGGAGACAGTATTACCATATGCAATCATTATACAATAATGAAGTAATACTATGGAAATGTGCCGCATACTTTGCCTTTTCTTGCCGCATAATGTTGTCAACCCTGCCGCATAATTCCAGTAGCCCCGACTGTAGATTTTGACATAATGCATGATTAGCCAATCCGTCATTCGTACACACATCCAGCAGCAACTGATTTGACTCACCATTTTACCGATTTCGAAACTTCAAAGCGATCTCTGATGCTAACGTCCTCCGGCCTCGGCACGATAACAGTTGTTTATTTAAAGAGAAAAGCCTTCATACGTCCGGATTAATTATATTTCACTAATTACCGTATGTGAACGTGTCAGTCACTTCAATATACTCAACGCACTAATTATCAAAAAGGTTAAAAATATATTTAAATATTACGCTTTGGCTACAACAGCCTCTACATGTACACTGTTCTCCAAATGCGCCACCCACTTCCTGTTTGAAAGAGAAGACAGGCACGGTGCCGAAAGCCCAACAGCGCCACCTGCCGGTACTTTGATCTAAGTCATCCGGCAGTCAGTGTAATTAGAAAGTAGAAACAGGACAGAGTTAGGCAGGCAGACAGGACTTAGGGTGACCAACCGTCCGTAAATTTCACGGACAGTCCGTAATTTCGGCCGTCTGTCCGTTGTCCGTGAAGGAATCTTTAACGGACGCCATTTGTCCGTCATTTTGACAGGGCACAGGGTGCCCCACCCTAAAGCCGGCACAGCTTGCACCCACCTCCCTTCTTCACTCCGATGCTGCACAAAAGCTCCTCAGATACTCAGCAGCATTGGAGAGGCACAGCGGGATGGCAACCCTCACACCTCCAGCGCTTGATGAGCTGTTAAGAGGTGCTTGCTTGAAGGTGACTGAGAGGGAGGGGGCTGCAGGTTCAGGAGCAGCGACATATATTCACATGCAAACCGCCCTGAATGTGTCATGTCTCTGCTATTTAGAGGTGGGCTCACACATTCCATTTCTACCTAGGGTCCCAAACATCCGAGACTCGGCCAGATTACACCCCTGATTACACCGAGGCAGCACGTGGTTCTCTCACAGAGCGTAATTACTGTCACTAAATTGTAAGCAAACCTCGGTTCTTCAAACATGCAGTCTAATGTAAGAAAATAAAGAAATTGCACAATCGCACCCACACTGATTAACAAAGAATGGAGGACAACCAGTTCAATCAGTTCTCTTAGAGCAGGGCTTTAAGTGGGAAAAAAACTGGGGGTGCTCTAAAAGGGGCGTGGTAAATCTCTTAAAGGGGTGTGGCCTGAGTAGGGGCGTGGTCTAAATCAAGATAACTAGCACTGCTGCTCACGGGATCCCTTTAATCCCTCGGTGACTTTCTCCCAACTAAAACTGTGCAGTTTTTTTGCTTGACCTTTCAGGTTGAAAGCCGGGGCTATCAAGGGCAGCCAAGTATAAACAACATTATTTTTGTACCCGTATCACATCCACACACTCCTTTCACTCTTCCCCCTCCCCCCCTCATCTCTCTGTGTTTTGTCATCCTCTCTTTCTGTAGGAATGTAGGTCCTCTACTGTGAACTTAACCTCTAGAATATTTTCTGGCTGACCCTCTAATCTCCATATTTGGTCATTTGATTGAACCAAAGGGGGTCAAAAGGCATTTTGGTGTCCAGTTTTGTTTTTAGGTTTAGGTTTTATTTTTGTGAATCACACAAACAGCATCTAACAAATGCAAATACCATCAATATGGAAAAGCCGCCATACAGTAGTATCTCACCAAGGAATTGTGTTTCGGCTTTTTATTTTATCTTCATTAGTTTATTTTTGCAAATTTATACGGTGCATACTCGACCCAAAGGCATTGACGCAGGAAAGTAAGAAGTACCCTTGGGATAATACATATCACAAAGTCAAAGATGAGCATTACGGAACTAAAAGTAACAAAAAATTTGTTGCAGCGTAGACAGTCCCTTGCCAGGAGGCACTTGGCTGTCAATCACAACGCACGCATGAAAAAATAAAGATGCATGATTGTAACTGTAATTTACACGTTATACAAGCTCAAACTAAAAAACGATTTTAATCAAACTGTGGGGATAACGCACTGCACTTACAGATCAAGGATGGCGCTCCACAGGTGCAAAATGGTGAAACGGCGCCAATTCATTAAGTGAAGGTTGTGTAGGTCCTGCTGGAGCAGGCTGCCTGGGACAGAGGTGCACCTAGAGGCAAATTTCGGGGGGAGGGGGCTAATAAAAAAATTCATGGGGGGGTGAATCTTTAATCAATGGGCAGAGTGGAGCTGCAGGGGCTCTAAGAAGGGGTGAAAAAACAGCAAGGCCTCATTAACAAGCAAATTGTCCTAAAGACCTGTGAAGTGCTGGGGTGTGGCTGTGTGGCTGTCTCATCCCGGGCTGACACACAAGAAGGGGGTGGGTGAGAGGGGGGGGGCTGCCGCTGAAGCCTTTTGAGCCCAATGGGTGTTGCGCGCCTGGCTGGGGTCCTCAGCCTCTTCAGTTTTTTATCATCCCAGGCTTTAACAGACACAGAGAAATGAACTTTTTGCCTAGTGTTTTCTACAATTCACAGAAAGGACCACTATAAGTTTTAGCAATTGTGCATCTATGCCCTAATAAACTACTGTTAAGCTTCAATTCTCCAAGCCCAGGTCTTGCTCGTCATAACCCTGGAGTCCCCGGCCTTATAGCCATGTACGGGTACCAAGCATAAATGAGACTTAGTAGTAATCATGGAAAGTGGAGGACATAGGGCCCTTTTAATGTAACACGAAGGGGAGCCTTGCATGGGGGCGAGTTATAGGAAGAGCATTTTTTTATTGTTTTATTCTTGGGCTCCCACAGGAGGCAATAATTCACTCTGTTAGGGCTGCGGTGCAGAGGTGGCAGTGTGGGGCTGCTGTTAAAGCCGGTTCTGCAGTATAGTTTCTTCCAGATAGCTTACCCCCCTGGGGTTACGGGAAGCTTGCCCCCAGCTGCACTTTACCCCTTCAGATCCTGCAACCAGAACCTTGGTGCCCTCCAGCTGCTCTTTACCCCCAAACTTTACTCTCGACCACCTCAGTGCCCGTGGGCAGAGCTCAGAGGCCACCTGAATGCTCTTTACCCCAGGTCCCTGATATGAGCTGAGAGAGAGCAGATACCTCTACCTACCCTTTACCCTTTACCCTTTCTCGCCCGCATGGGAGCGGCTGAAATCCCCTGGCTGCACTCGGTGACCTCATGCCCAAGGAGTAGGTAGGCACCCTCTGGCTGTTCTTTGCCCCCCTCGCCAAGCTCCGTGGCATTCTGTATGGCTAGCTCTGGGTTCCAGCCTCCAGACACCGCACTTACTGTCGAGAAAGCGCAGATAAAGACAAAGGAGCAGCTGATACAGTCACCCTAGAAGACCTCAGACAGACAAAGATAAGCGCGCGCTGGAGCCAGTGACGGGAGGGGGCATGCACGTGCAGCGTCAGTCAGGGGAAGAAGAGGTCTGCGCTGCACACAGGCTGCAGACATGCTCTGCCTGGGCACAGTCAGGGCTTTAAGTGGGCCGTGTCTGAGCACCGGCAGTTTTTTTTGGGGCACTCGAAACGGGTCTGAAAAAAAAAATGAAGAAAGGACTACCTTTGCCTGCCGCGAAAATAGAGCCCGATAGAGACCCGTTTCGAGGGCCCCAAAAAAAAACTGCCGGTGCTCAGACCCGGACAGACCCGGCCCACTTAAAGCCCTGTCTTAGAGTATCTCCTGTAAGTACTGTACATCACAGTGGGGGGTGGCATTTTGGACAGAGAGCCTGTCTTCTCGTTGTCTTGTGCAGGAGGGGGCGAGGAGCCCAAGATGATACTAGAATACTGCATGCCCACCCCTGTGCCCACCCTGGTGGATCCTGTTCCCTCTCCTGTGATGGCTCCTGCCCTCCCCTCAGTGATGGCTCCTGTCCCCCCATGTGGTGGCTCCAGTCCACCCCCATCTGTGATGGCTCTTGTCCCCCCTGTGGTGGATCCTGTCTCCGCCCTGGGTGGCTTCTGTCCCAGTCCTGGAATGGCCCCTGCAGCGAGGGTGAAGTTCTTGATGGGCCTCTTCTAAAAAGGGCTCAGCTCAAAATTAATATGGAAAGGTGGGCGAGTAAGTAAGTGAAGGGATGGGTGAATGGCTGGATGAATTAGTGAAAGGGTGAATGGATGAATGAAAGATTGAATAAATGGATAATGACAGAGGATGGATGGATTGATGAGTGAGGGGAAGGATGGAGAGAAAATGTAAATAGCTTGATGTATGTGTGGAAGGGTAGTTGGATGATGGATGAGGGGAAAGATGCATGAGGGGAAGGATGATGGATGAGGAGAAGGATGGATGGATGGATGGATGGAGGGGAAGGATGGATGGATATGAGGGGAAGGATGGATGGAGGGATGGATGGATGGATGGATGGATGGAGGGGAAGGATGGATGGATGAGGAGAAGGATAAATGGATGGGATGGATGGATGGGTGAGGGGAAGGATGGATGATGAATGAAAGGATGGATGGATGAGGGGAAGGATGGATGGATGAGGGGAAGGATGGATGGATGAGGGGAAGGATGGATGGATGAGGGGAAGGATGGATGGGTGAGGGGAAGGATGGATGAGGGGATGGATGGATGAGGGGAAGGAAGGATGGATGGGTGAGGGGATGGATGAATGGATGGATGGTTGAGGGGATGGATGGATGAGGGGATGGATAGATGAGGGGATGGATAGGGGGGAAGGATGGATGGATGGGTGGGTGAAAGGATGGATGGATGGATGATGAGGGGAAGGATGGATGATGAGGGGAAGGGTGAATGGATGGATGATGAGGGGAAGGGTGGATGGATGGATGATGAGGGGGTGGGTGAAAGGATGGATGGATGGATGATGAGGGGGTGGGTGAAAGGATGGATGGATGATGAGGGGAAGGATGGATGGATGATGAGGGGAAGGATGGATGGATGATGGGTGGGTAGAAGGATGGATGGATGGATGATGAGGTAAAAGGATGGATGGATGATGAGGGAAAAGGATGGATGGATAATGAGGGAAGGACGGATGGATGGATGGATGGATGATGGGTGGGTGAAAGGATGGATGGATGGAGAGTCGGTGGGCGAAAGGATGGATGATGATGAGTGGGTGGGTGAAAGGATGGATGGATGATGATGAGTCGGTGGGTGAAAGGATGGATGGATGAGTGGGTGGGTGGATAGTGGGTGGGTGAAAGGATGGATCAGTGGATTGGATGGTGGGTGGGTGAAAGGATGGGTGAGTGGGTGGGTGGATGGTGGGTGGGTGGATGGTTTGGTGGATGGTGGGTGGGTGGATGGTTGGGTGGATGATGGGTGGGTAGGTGGATGAGTGAAATGATGGATGGATTGATGGATTGATAAGTGCAAGGGTGAATGAATGGACGTATGAGTGAAAGGGTGGATGTAAGGATGGATGAGTGAGTGAAAGGGAGGGTAGATGGACAAAAGGGTGAATAGATGTGTGAAGGAGTGAAATGATAGATGGATGAGTGATAGGGTCAATGGATGGATTCATGAGTGGATGAGTAGATGGATGGATGGGTGGGTGGATGGATGGAAGGAAGGATGGCTAAGTGAAAGGGTCGATGGAGAGAGAAAGGGAGGATGGATGGATGACTAAAATAGTGGATGGGTGGAAGGATTAGTAAGTGAAAGGATGGCTGGAGTGGTGAAAGGGTAAATGGCTGAATGGATGAGTGAATGGATGGATGGGATGAAGAGTGGATGGATAAGTGTACAGATGGATAGGGTGAAAGGGTGGATGGATGGATAATGGAGGATGAGTGAAAGGATGGATGAGGGGATGGATGAAGGGATGGATGAGTGAAATGATAGATGGAAGGATACATGATGGATAGGTTTGCAAATGGTTGAATATGTTTAGAAATGGCTGGGCTTACTTATATACTATTGCGCGACCTCTGATGTGTCTGTAAAACGTACCTATTGTCCTGAAGTTTTGTCCTGAATTTTGACCTCCTGTCCTGAATTTGTGTCCCTGAATTTTGACCCTTTGTCCTGAATTTTTACACTCACCGTCCTGAATTTGCACCAATGCCAGTTGGTCACCCTACAGGCAGTAACAAGTGCGATGGGAAAATTTGAGTTTTTCGGCAACCAGTTTCTGATGAACTGGTCGACATCAATCCATAAATACAAAAACATACAATATCAGATTAGTCAAAGTGGCTTGGTAGACTTAAGGGGCTGCGTATGCAGCTATTTAGTGTTATAGATTAGGAACGGCCCTTCTTGCCATGCTTTGATTGTGATTGTATTTATATAGTGCTTCATATTTGGAGGGAGGCGGGCAAACCAACAAATTAACAGGGTCTGGCTTGGCTCTCAGAGTCCGTGCGAGCGTCGTGCACTGAAAATTTTAGCCATGTAAATCATACAAAAACCATCACATAAAATATGATTCTCTTCAAACTTAAAAAACGGTTTTTCTTTAACAAATGGAGGCTTTGACATTAATACCTAACATTGTAGCAAGGCTCTGAGTGTAGTGACGGTGCCACCCGGCCCGTCCAGGCAATACTCACGCACTCCGAGGGCGGGCTCGCCCGAGGGGTTAAATAAAGGGGCCCAAGACCGCTCGGAGTCTGGACCCGTAACAGTAAACCAGTGTGGTTGTCCCTTATTGCATCCACGCAGCACGCGTCCAGCCAGGCCTGGGCGCCACATTGGAGACGAGGCGGGTCCTTACCCACACCTCTGCCGTGCCTCACTTGCAGTGCCTGCCCCCAGGGCCGGCGCTAGGCATGGGCAGTGTGGGCAGCTGCCCAGGGCCCCCCGCCCAGCCGACCAACAAGGGGCCCCGCATTTCTAAAGCTCCTGCCCCCTTGGGCCTCACAACTGTAATGTTGAGCTGCGAGGCCCAAGGCCTCGTCTCGTAATCATGTGCGTGCACCTCTGAAAATATTAAGTGCAAGGACGCACTTCCCTGGGCCTCGCCACACTGCCATGACTGCGTGGGAGGCACTAGGAAAGGGGCCTGGGGGGCCTCGCAGCTCTACATGGGGCGCGCATCGAACCACCACGCGCCTCGCTTTCCTCTGCCTGGGATGTTCTTCTGCTCCTGCCTACAGCCCAGTGTGAGGCGCAGTAATCAATCTGGGGGTTAAGGATTCGTGAACTGCTGGGTGCTAGCGGCGGCGGGGTGCCGCTTGTGCCCCCCAGCTCGACTGAGTGGGTTGGCCTGCTTTTTGCTGCCGTCTCTTGCGAGCCGCAATAGATTGGTCTCTCCTCGTGGTCGGAGATGACTTTGCCTGACCCCAATATGGCGGCGGTGGCCATCCCGCGATTACCAGGCCCGAATGAAACAGGGGGAGCTGCCGGTGCTGCGTTGGAGCAGCGGGAATGAGTGCCTCACAGATTGAGAGAAGCAGTGGCGGTCCATCTTGTCGTGAAGAAGGCTCCAGTCATTAGCCTGTCTCTACAATGGTGCCGTGTCTGGAACCTGATATAATCAGAGACTGCCTCCCTGCAATGTTGTTCTGCTCAAGGGGTTCTCTGGTCTGATTATGAGCCCCTATGCCAAGCCATTGCTGCTGCTCTGTTTAAACCCTCCCAAATAAGTAGTAGATAAAGGATTCCTAACCCATCACCCAGCTCACCGCGCCTGACCCCAATATGGCGGATGAAAGCAAGATTTAGGACAGCGATTCTCATGCTCCTCATATCCTGAGCCCACTTTTGTTGCTCCAGCATCACCTTCGGCCCTACTAAGTGGTGTTTGAGCCCGTTAATTGCTGAGCGCCACATGTGGGCGGGAAGGCTCTCACTCTCTTCAGCGCAGCAAGTCCTCTGCTGATACATCATTTAGCCTTTTCACCTGCGCAGCAAGTAGTGACAGCTGCATCGTTTAGGCCTTTTTACAGCTGCGCAGCAAGCAGTGCCAGCTGCACCGTTTTGTCCTTTTACAGCTGTGCTGCAAGTAGTGCCAGCTGCACCGTTTATGACACCTTTATCCGTGGGGACATTTCTGATTGAGTCAGGACTCTCGCTGCATTGGCAGCAACCTTGACATTATGGTTTCTGATTAGGGTCCAATAGTGGTCTGCTGAGATTATGGGCGTACAATGCGGGTAGTGCAGAATGTGCTTATGTTTCAGGCTGATGCTAAGTACAGTGATCACCAATAGTCACTGGGTGTTCGTTTTTGATCTGCTTTACTTTGACTAATTGTGCAGTGTGATGGTTTTGACAGTGATCCAGTTGGTCCTACCATATGTAATCAATTCCCTTGTAAATATTATCTTGTGCCAGTTGGTTTCATATACACCTAGATGAAGGGCCCAACAAATACCCACCTCTCTTCCCGGACAACACATTAGTTCAGTTTTCCACTTCCGACGCCTGGAATATGTGCCCCCTGTTAGTCCTTATATTATTCATCACCACCGCTCTCCTAGTAACACCCGTCTCATACCCCCCGCACTCTTTCTCACGTCCCCAACATGGCCACCTCTCGAGTAAAGGATGGAATTAACTGCTACAAAATCATCTTTCCTCCCGGCCAAACTAAAGCTTCAGTTAAACGATTGAAGCATAAGACTATTGAACGTTTCCCTAATTCCCTTTTTGTTGACCAATTTTACAATTGTCGTTCTGGGAGGCGCAAAAATGATTTCATTTTCTTCACTCACGACACCCCCTCTTGGTCCTCCAGCTTATCTAATTCCCTTAATGTCACCCCTCCTCCTCTATCCCTCATGGGAAACACCTAAAGATTTCCCCCTCTGCGTATTTCAACGGCTCCCTCACCATCTCAATCTATAACAACGGTACTGTCTTGATCCAAGGCAAAGACACCTGTCTCTCTCTCTTTGACCACCTCTTCCCCTCCCCACTCCCCTCCTCTGCGACCAGGTTTCCCCCTGACTCCCCATCTAACTCCACCCTTTACTCCCTTTCTCCTCCCTTGACCCCCCTACACTCCAATAGACTGCACCCTCGGGAGGCTCAGGTCAGCCCTCTTCCCTCCCCTCCCTTGTGCCCTCCTCTCCCTTTCCTCCCACTTCACAGTTTACCCCCCCTTTCGTCACGTCAGCCTTACCACCAGGCAATACGCTCCTCGCCCAATCTGCACCGTCCCGGTACCCCAATCTCATCTCGTCCCCCCAATTCCTATCTGCTACTCCCTTTTTTAGTCCACCCCTTCACCAACCTCCTCCCCAGCTAACTTTCCTTATGCTCCCCCCATTCCTCCCTCTCCCCCTCTTCTCTACCCCCTTCTCCCCTCACTTCTTTCCCCGATTTCTTCACAATCCCATTGCATCTCTCTCCTTTCCCCCACTCCGCTAGCAATGCTGTGCTGCCCCCTTTACCCCCCTGGTAACCCATTCCATCTCCCCCCATCAGGCCCAACAGAACCTCTCCCTGTCCTCAACTTCCCCTTCTCCCAACCCCCCCACTCTACCAGATACCGGTTCCCTCACAGCCACCTCTCCTAGCCAACAGGACCTCTCCAACCACCGCCCCTCTTTTCCTCCCAAACCTCCTACACTCCTATGACACCTCACAGTCCTCCCCTCTCCTTCTTCCTCACCGTCTTGTTCCGCACCCATCTCCCCCTAAACATGTCCTAAATTCCTTTCCTTCGTGCAACGCCAACAAAGACAACTCTCCCTTCACCTCTGATACACCAACCCCCGCTCTCAACCTCCACCTTTCCCCACCTATGAACCCTATACCTCAACTCTCCTCCTGTCCTCCCACCTCTCCCTGCCTCCCACCACCTATATCACCTCCTCCTTTTGCCATCGAGACACTCAACCTTCCGTGCTCTGCCCTACTCTCTCTTGAAAATAAGCTATGCTCTCTTATCACCTCCATCTCCCAGCTGGTAGCTTCCATTTCACTTTAAGCTCTAAGATTTCAACTTCCCCATTCACCTCAACTCCTCTGGAAAACTCTCACCTCCCCACGAGATGCACCTCGCCCCCTCACCCCATTATAGCCAAGCACAACTTGCCATCTGCAAACATCGCTCATTCACACAAGCCCTTGAGCGCCACCCTTCTTCAACCAGCATCTCCGAGTAACCCAACTACCTACTCTATTCCAACCATCTCCTCTGTCAGAACCAAGCATCCACCTAAACCCTCCCGTGCACCCCAATATAGGTATAATATCCCTATCACCCTTCTTAGCCCAAGTGCCCCCGTCACCAAAACAGTCTCGACAGAACTGCGCCGTCTGCTCCACAACTGCAGATCCGCAATAAAACACAAACTTGAAATCTCTGATACCATCACCCTTCACAATATTGACCTGTTGTTCCTAACAGAGACCTGGTTCAACGATACCTCTCACTCTATGTTTGATCTCCTGCTACCCACAGGATATTCTATTTTCAGGAATGACAGACCTATCAAAGTTGGGGGAGGTGTTGCAGTCATCTTTAGAAACTCCCTTCAACTCAAGGCTTTTCCCATTAGCGCCTTCCACACTTTTGAATGTCTATCTCTTGAGCTTCAAGTACACCACCGCTCACCCCTCAGATTCCATGTCATATACCGCCCTCCTGGCAGCGGCCCTTCGTTTATGGAGGAACTCACTGACTTCATCTGCGACCAATACGCACAAAGTAACAATCAGACCTTCGTGGGGGACTTCAATCTCCACTGGGGCTTCCTGCAAGACTCTTCCGCGAACTTGCTGGCCACCTTCCTCTCTACAAATGATCTTATCCAACACTGCACAGAATCAACACCCTCTAAGGGCTCAATCCTGGACTTTGTTATTTCTAAAGCAGGCATGCTTTCTATCGCTACCCCTATTCACGTAGACTGGTCTGACCACCTCCTCATTCCATTCTCTCTTCACCTAGCGCACTCTATAACTCTTGGCCAACCTAAGAGGGCTACCTCCTGGTTCCGTGACGCTAAAAACATTGACACTGTTTCCCTCTGTGAATCAGCTTTGCTGTCACTTCCAAGGTTAGACCCGAAATTAGATGTTGCTCATCTCACCTGACATTGCCTCACAGTCCTTGTAGTCGAAATCAATACCGTCGCTCCTCTCCAAAGCAAAAAGAAAAGGCCCATTCCCTCAGCACCCTGGTTAAAAAAATCCCTCTATGAAGAAAGGAAGCACCTAAGACTCCTGGAGAAACAATGGAGGCAAGCACCCTCCACCGATAATTTGGCTACGCTTCGTTCAGCAAGATCCAAGTACCACAAGCACATCTTCCTTGGGAAAGCATCACACTTAAGAACCCTCCTTGACTCAGCCAAAAATAGACCCAAAAAACTATTTGTCCTCATCAAGAATACTAACTACTCTCCCCCAACCTCCAAATTGGAGGATTCTACTAAGAAAGCTGCTGATTTCGCTGTATTCTTTGACCAAAAAGTGAAATCACTTGTGGTTCAGGGTGCTCATCCTACCCCTCCAGAGGAGCGCAAATCACTAGCCATTTGGCAGAACTTCGACCCCATCTCTGAAGATGTCCTCCTCAAGTGCATCCTCGAAACAAAGCCCTCCAACCACTCGCTCGACCCCATCCCTAGTGCCATTGCCATTGACTTCTATACCCATTCTCTTCCCTATTGGACCACTCTGGTCAACCTCTCCCTCTGTCAAGGCTCCCTTCCTGTTCCCTTCAAAACTGGGCAGGTCACCCCTCCGCTTAAAAAACCCACTGCGGATGCGAATGACCTCAACAACTTCCGCCCCATCACTAACCTACCCTTTCTTGCGAAGATCACAGAAAGATGTGTTGCGAAACAACTCTCTCATCATATCAAGGACAATGATCTTCTTGACAATCTTCAGTCCGGCTTCATCCAAAACTGCAGCACTGAAACTGCCCTGCTGCAAGTGATCGATGACGCGCTGCGAATACTAGACTCGGGGGGATCTTGTCTTCTAATTCTCCTTGACCTTTCGGCAGCCTTTGACACTGTCAATCACAACACTCTCCTCAACACTCTTCAACAGAGAATGGTCATGGAGGGCACTGTGCTTAAATGGTTTGCTTCTTTCCTTTCTGATAGATCCCAAATGATCAAAATAGCAGACAGTCTTTCATCTCCTCTGGCGGTGGGTCAAGGTGTTCCCCAAGGCTCTATTCTTGCACCCACATTGTTCAATCTCTATTTGGAACCTCTGGGAAATCTCCTAAGTAAATCTGGGGTCAACTATCATCTCTACGCAGACGACACTCAAATCTACCTCAAGGTTGCCTCCACTCACGATCTCTCCGTCCTAAGCTCTACCCTCGACTCCATTCAAAATTGGATGTCAACACATCAACTGATTCTGAATCCCTCCAAAACTGAATTCCTCCTCCTCTCCTCCTCTCTTTCTCCTCCCCCGGTTCAATCATGGATGGACCAGATGAATCTGCTGAACAACAAACCCATCATTGTCGACAGCGCAAAATCCCTCGGTGTCATACTCGACACAAAACTCAATATACTCTCCCACATTAATTCAATTGCAAAGTCTGCCCGATACCAACTGCGCCTTCTATGGGGAATTCGTCGCTTCTTCCCGGAGCATGACCGTAAAACCCTGGTCCAATCGCAGGTCCTCTCCAGACTTGACTACTGCGATTCTCTTCTGACTGGCCTCCCCAAATCCCACCTATCCCCCCTTAAGTCTGTTCTCCATTCAGCATCTCGTTTCATTTATGGGGCCAAAAGAAGCGACCACATCACTCCTATGTTATCCACCCTCCGCTGGCTTCCCATCGAGGCTAGAGCTATCTACAAGACTGCCTGCATCACCCCAAAGCCTTGCACTCCTCCTCTCCGCGCTACCTGGCGAATAAACTGAAACTCTCTGGAGGCTCTAGACCATCACGAAATGTGGAAAATCTACTGCTGGAACCTCCCATTTTCAAGAAGGAAAGATCGATGGCCCAATCCTTTTCAGGCAGCGCAGTGAGAATCTGGAACTCACTTCCGCCTCAGCTCCGGACCACCACCTCCTCCCAGGCCTTCAAAACTGACCTCAAAGTTCTCCTCCTTCAAAGACACTTCCAAATGTAATCCATGCCCTCTCTATTATCTGAAGGAAGCCCTTTAATAATTGAAAAATCTACTTTGCATGACTTTGGAAGTGTCTTCCCAGTGTGTTCTTGTGGTTTGAGAGTCTGACATTTATTGCAGTATTAACCTTCTACCTGTGTTTGGGACTTATGTGTAACATGCACCCGTCACTTTCTCTTGTAACACACTGTTTTCTACCTCTTAAATTTGTTTGTTTTCGATACCTGCACAAGTGCCACCAGTGCCTACGTAACATTTGTCATTGTGCTTGAGTGTCCTCCATATATTACAGTATTATACCTCTATGTTTATTTTGTACGCTTTTGTAACCTGCACACGTCACTTTTTCCTCCTGTAATGCACCGTTTGCTACCTCTTGTATTTTGTTGGCTCACGATTGTCACTTTTGTAATGCACCGTTTGCTACCTCTTGTATTTTGTTGGCTCACGATTGTCATTTTTGCGTCATTTAATGTAACGTTTGTTTTTGTATTCTGCTCACTTGTAATGTTCTCATGTATCAGTTCTGTTCCTATTGTGAAGTGCTCTGACACCTTCGGTTAAAGTCCGCGTTATATAAAAACGCATAAATAAATAAATAAATATTTAAATACATCATAAGTAGGATGCTCATGGAACAAAGGGCCTCTCCCAGGCTAATCACGTCCTTTGATTGGGGATCCAGTGTCACAGCTGCCCACACAAAGGCACTGCAGGACACCCCAAATCCCGCCCTTTTAACCCTTCAAATGACAAGCACCTCTCTTTCAGCCCTTGATGAGCTGTGAAAGAGGCGCTTGTGGACGGCAGACAGGGACACAGTGCAGCACACGAGGGGTCCCGTGCAAGGCAACTTCAGTGGAGCCTTAAACTACGAAAATGCAAACAGCCTTAAATGAGTGCATGAAACCTATTCCAGGGACCTGTACTGAGGGTATGCCCTGTAAGGTTATTTCAAAGGGCTGTCACAAGGATCACTAAAGGAGGAACAAGGAGATTATTATTTGCCCAGGTACAAACAGTTTATTAAATTAGTAGAGCCAGGACTGTGACACACTCCTACTTGTTGTAAAGGCAATGCACAGGCCCACTGTAATTAGGCAGCAGAGGACAGCCAAATTTTGCAGGTGGGTTCACTAAATTATGTGGTAAAAAATGTATGCAGTGTAATGCAGTATATTTGATCACAGTATTACTTAATTCTTCTCTCATTTTACGCTTGTTAACACTGTCGGTGCATAGCCTGCCCTTATTCGTATCAATTCAACACCCAAACATAGTAATAAGAAAACAATAGGTGACCAGTGAACCTTTGAATTCGGCCTTTCATTGCATGGCAACATGTTGCTGGGTTTTTAGTAACTTTTGAACCGTTAGAGCAAGAAACTTTTTTTAGGGATTAAATCTGGAGATTATGGAGCAGATGATGGATTATGTGGCAAATGTGGCAATTCCATAATTATGGGAAAACCACCCTGGCCGCACAATTGCATAGTTTTAGTGGCCCTGGCTATACATTTACCACTATATTGCATTTTGGTGAATATACCATGTGACTGGGCACTTCTCTCCCAGATAATATTTAAGGCCTGATTGCGACTTTGGCTGTCCTCCTGTGGAGAGCCACACACAAGTGCTCCATGGTAGGACCGCCAAAGCTGCCCCCACATTGCCCGCCGGATTAAGACTGTAATTCTTGGCAGGGGGATGTGCTGCAGCGGTGTCTTAGAAAGGCACCGCCATGGGACTGCCGCTGTACGTTCCCGCACGGTAAGGAATGCACCATGTCATGAATTCCGTACCGTGCAGGAACTGGGGGTGCAAAAATACAGGGCAGCAGAACATGTGCCTCTCCCGCACGCACCCCCATGCACAGAGGCACAAGAGGGCCCTGTTAGGGTCCCGTTTGTTGCCTCACCACAACTCTTTTCATGGCAGACTCACCGCAATGAAACGGATAGCGGTGAGCCAACTCATAATATGCTCACTGGTCCTCCTGTGGATCGCCACACCAATGCTCCATGGGAGGACTTCCAAAGCCATCCCCACACCACCACCCCCGGATTACAACTGTAATCCTTGGCGGGTGGCTGTGCTGCAGCGGTGCCTCGCTAAGGCTCAGAGGAGAGCCTTAGAAAGGACTGTCATGAGACTGCAGCAGTATGTTCCTGCAGAGGAAAGAATGCACCATCTCATGCATTCCTTCCCGTGCAGGAACTGAAGGTGCAAAATTACAGGGCGGCACAACATGGATCCCCTCTGCACTCACCCCATGCACAGAGGCACAAGGGGCCCCTCATATGGCCCCCATAGTTGCCTCACCAGCACCCTTTTCATGGCAGTCTCACCGCCATGAAAAGGATGGCAGTAGGGCAAATCGTAATATGCTCGGCAGTGCTGCAGCACCGCCAGCATATTGCAGCCTTTGACTGGTTGCAGCTGTACTGTGGCAATCCAACTGCCAAAGTCATAATACGGCGGGTAGACTGCTGTAGTCATAATCAGGACCGTAGTCCATGTTGTAATCATACGCTTTCTAGCAGTTTTTAAATGGAATCAAAATACTCCCAACATTGCCAAAAAAAGGAGTACAACAATAAGTTAAGAAAAGTAATTGCCCAAGAACACACAATTTGTTCAGGTGGGAGGCCGGGGTTAAAAACTGTGGCTCCTCGTTCCACATTTACAGCTAGTCCACTGGCCAAGGGGGTGCCCTTCTCAGGGAAATGTCATTCTAGTTATAGTGTTTATTTCCATCATATTCGAGTGAAATGGTAAAGCTGAGATTAGATGTCAAATAGCACAGTTCCCTGGCTAAAACATACCCACTGGGCAAAGGTCCTGTGGTGGATGTTACTACTAGACACTGCTAGAAACTGATATTTGCTACTGGTGTTTAAAAGCTTAAGCACTTCATTCCATATGAATACCAGAGTTCATTTTGCAAACGTGTCACACAAAGTTTACAATAGTGAGTAGTTGGAGCTTACTCCAGGGTGTGGTAACAGGATCAAAAATCCCTTATAGTATGAATAGCAATCACAATCAATAAACTCAGTCTCCAGCTGAATTATTTTAAGATGGTTTGTGTTAGAGGCAGAGATTCCAAAATTCTCCTATGTGACTTGCAGTTTCTGTGCTACGCAAGAAACTTCCGATGTCTCAGCAAACACAATGTGTCTCAAAAGGCACAAAGCACCCTGTGAAACCAAAATTGGAAACTGGCCACTCTCCTATGGCCTCACAGTGCTAGTCCATGCCTGTGAGCTTCAGGGGACCGGTCCCTTTCTCCTGGGACTCCCTGATGGGTCACATCTATGTGGACCAGGAATGGAGACTCTTCTCCTCTGAGACTTGCAGCTTGACTAGACCATTGATGTGAGGCCCAAGTCTGTGGGGCCTCCTCTCATGGCCCTTGCCACACCAGCCAGTAGATTTGAGGACCAGGGGATGGGACCCACTCTGGAGATGGGACCACCCTCCCCTTGGCCTAGCAGCGCTAGACCACTGCTGGGGACATAGTGGCGCGGGACCTCACACCCTTGGCCTCACAACGCTAGATCATAGATGTGATGCCCAGGGGAGAGCTCCTACCCACCCCCAAGCTCCTTATAGCTCTGGATCATGGGGAATGTCCAGCAGAGAAAACCCCCATTAACTGGGCTTGCAGCGCCAGACCATTGTTGCGAGACGCAGGGAAGAGGCCGCCATTACACTGGACTCTGCTCTCCTGGGCCTCGTTCCTCTAGACCATGGTTTAGAGGCCAAAGGCAGGCGGGTTTGGGAGCGGGGCACTCTAGGGTGCGAAGACATGGTCCAGTGCTGCAAGGCCTAAGGGAGGTAGGCTCCTTTAGCTACACCTAGTACCAACCCAGAGGTATCAGGTGCCCAAGGTACCCAAATTATGGCAGTATTTTAGTGTGCAGACAGTGGACAAAGTTGAGGGGACGCTTTACCTTTGCACCAGGGCCATAGCACCATTGCTATGCAACTTGCCTCTCTTTCATATGCCCCACAGCCATGTTTCTCCACTCTGAGGCTGAGGGCAGATTCTCCCCTGGGCCCCTCATCCGTGTCTGAATATCCAGGGCAGGGAGTGCCCACCCATGAGCTTTGAGGCACAATTCCATGGGCATGAGACCATGAGGGTGGGGTTGCTCTCACATGGGTGTAGCTATCAGTGCAGCAGATGCTATGGCACCAGGGTACATGGGTGGCAAGGAGCCACTGCACCAAACGTATTCCTGAGTTTTACTATCCAGCATAGTTTACTTGCATCAAAGCCCATACTTTGCCACTGATCCCTTCTCCCATGCACCTCAGAGCCATGACCTAGAGCTGTGAGGACCTGGAAAAGCCTATCCTCTCCTAGGCTTTAAAGCCTTGGTCTAGTGCTCCGAGACCCAAGAAAGGGATCTTTCTGTCCTAGGCTTCCAAGCACTGGACCATGGCTCTGAGGGTTGTAGCTATAGAAAGAATAGACGTGCAATGTCACTGTCGCCTTGTGGGGTATTGGGGCCAATCTACTTACATTATGGCTGTATTTTACTGTCCATTCAGTGGACCGAGGAACAATTTACCCTGTTTTCCCCTGGGCTCAATGCACCGCTACTAGGGCACAGCTTCCCCTTCTCTCTCAAACATGTTCTTCCGCTGCCAGGCCTCACATCACAAGACCATGATTGTGAGACCCCTTGTAGAGGCGTGGCTAATTAAAGTGCAGCAGGTGCTGTGAAAGTGGAACTGTAGGGTGTTAGGTCCCCTATGTACCTAGATTATGTCTGTCTTTGACAGGACTATGACTGTGAGGCCCATGGAATGTGGCCCCTCCCAGGGTGTTAGGCATCATTAGTGCAGAATGTTCAATTGCACTGGAGCCCGGGGTGCTTTGGACTATATTTACCAGAATTATGGATGTATTGTATATCCATCTTAGCGATCGGGCGGGGTAGGGACGAGAGTGGTTCATTTACCTTGCAGTAACCATGACCCATGGCACCATTGCTAGACCACTAGCCCACTCACCTACACCTCACAGCCATGGTCCAGCGCTGCAAGTCAGGAAAGGCCTTCACTCCCCTGGACATCACAGCCATGGTCCAGTCTAGGGAGGCCCACCAAAAGAGGAAGGCAGTTTGCTGGATTGCTCTGCTTTTCCTTTAGATGCTTACACAGCATACTGTAGTGAGTTCCTGCAGGATATCAAACGTCTAACCCTTTTTGCTTGCCAAGGAATTGATTCAGACAAGTAGCCTAATCAATATGGTGTATAAAACAATCAGTGTAGCTGGTAAGCCTGAAGCAGTATAGCCTAGTGGCATTGTCTTACCAATGGCTTTCCTTTACATCGGTGCAAGAGGGCAGCATCTACTAACGTGGTAACTGGGATGAAGGACTTGTACCAAAGGAAGTGCCATACACAGGTCACTTTATTAAACAGTTTCACCTTTAGAGTTGCTAAAATTGAGAAATATAAACAGCGGGAATGAATCACCCCAGAACGAGCAGCACTCTCCATAAAATCTTTCAGATAATAGCCAGTCAGCCCATGAGAAAATGGCTGATAAGGAGTTAAAGGTACAGGAAGAACATGATTTGCCCAAGATCAAAAAATGTGGTCAAGTAGAAGAACCAAGATAGCTTTTTTGAAGATGCATAACTTTCCCAGTATTCTTTATATGTTAAAGAGAATAGGAGTCTGATTTAGGACAGGGTGTCATGGAATGAAAACCTCAAAATGAACTCAGCGATATTTGGTAACCTCCATATATACATCTTCTTGGTGAAACCACAAGCACGCTTAGTGTCCTGCAATGTAATGATGGAAAGCTGACTTTTGTCCCAGGTGGATGCCAAGGGATAGGTTGGGTGGAGCATGTTCTTCACTTTTAGAAGTTAGGGATTGATTCTTTTCATCAAGGGATCCCAGCCATTACCCGATGCTGCAATTGCTAGGGGAGGAAGGGCCCTCCCCTGTGGTTTGCTGTGCTGGACCATGGTGGGAATGACTCAGCAACAGGCTGTCCCTTGTGTGGGCCTCACAGGCATGGTCAAGCGCTGTATTAATTGAGTGGCCCATTCCCTGTCCTATATAAGTACCTCATGCAAATATACATATCTAATGCCCTAATCTGGAAACAAATAGTTAACATCTGATTGAACTTATATGTTTTGGAGAGACCTAGGCTAAACCTTTCCATCCAGTGTGACTAACATAATGTATGTCCAGTTAATTAAAATGTAAAATATGTGCTTATTCTAATAGTTTTAATATTTCTGTTATTGTTTTACTGATATCCTCACCAAGAAAGTTGCTTCTGGCAAAGTCGCTTAAAAATAAACAATTGATGGTACTTCCTGTGATGTCATGTTCTGTGATTTCACGGTGTATGCAAATTAGGGGGTCCTCACACATTTCCTTTCTGCCCAGGGCCCCAAAAGTCCTAGGACCGGCCCTGCCTGCCCCTGTTGCTGGTGATCGAGGCTGCCTGCTGCCGCGGAGAAGCTCCGTGCGACGTGTGTGGTCTGCCCTGCTGGGTCCGCGTGTGCTGCCTCGGCAGGAGCTCACCCGGCGCTTCGAGCTGCACTTTGGTAGACGTGCATCGTCATGTGCATCGCTGGCGGGTGCCCACCCCCCACTGCACAGCTGCATGGCGACCCGTCACTGCTGAGGGGAAGAAGACGACGACGTCCAACGCGTCTCTGTGCAGGTGAGGCCAAACCTGCCTTGGGTGTGTCTCCTCAATCTAGACACGCCGCTCCCACAATCGTGTGGTTCAGCCAGCGCCCAGCAGTGAAGGGGCCCAGCCGCACGCGCCGCGCTCCCGCGCTCATGTGGTTGAGCCGGCGGCCGGCAGGCGAGAAGAACGCCTGTGAAGCGTGTGAGGGGGAAAGTGAAGGCCTCAGCGGCACGGCGCTCATACGAGCGAGTGCATATCTTGGAGTGTTGAAGAACTGGCAGTTATAAGGAGGCCAGAAGCACTATTTTGCTCCACTGAGGGTACAGCAGCCTGCTATTCCTCACGCCACCACAAGACTACCTGTGCCCAGACCCCACCTCATCGGGCAGTGGACAGCTAATTTCCTGTGCCCAGTCCCCACCTCATCAAGCAGTCGACAGTTGACATCTCTGGGTCAGCAGCTCAGTGCCTGCAGAGCACAAAACGCCCGCGTGGCAGGAGAGGCCACCATTGGTCGTAGCACCGGTGTCGCCCATCGGCTTGTCACACCCACCAGTGGCAGTTTTGTCTGTAGCCGGTGTTGGCCATACACCCCACGGTCTGCACTGTTGCCCACGCCCTAAGAGCCAAGAGAAATGCGTGAGTAGTATAAGATGAACGCACAGACGGAGGGGCAGCCGCCAGCCCCTCAGCAGGCGGCCCCACCGGCTCAGCCTCAGCCTGGACAGGCCATGGCTGCCCCCCTACCACCATTCAGCGAGCTCTCGACCCCATCACTGCTGCAATGCGCTGGAAGTCCTGGATTGGCCGCCTGGACCATTACTTTGTGGGCGTGCGAGAGACTGATGGGAGAGTGAAGATGTTACTCCTCATGTGCTATGGAGGGGGTGAGCTGTATGATTTGTTTGTGACACTGCCCAATGCAGGAGCGAACGACTACCACGAGGGGCAGTTGCAGCCCTAAAACGGACATTTCACCCCCAGTTAAACCCCTACTTCGAGCGATTCAAGCTCCGTCAGGCAAGACAAGGGGAGGCCGAGACCATTGATGTTTTCTACGCTCGTCTACGGAAACTGGCGAGTTCGTGTACACTGCTGGACCAGAGGGAGGAGATCAGGGCACAAGTCATTCAGGTGTGTCGCTCAGTGACGCTACACCGTCTGATACGCCGACAACCGGGCATCAGTCTGGATGAGATTGTCATGCTCGCCAGGTCTCATTAGCTGCCCAAACGCTCGTGCGGACGAGATGGAGGCGGCCCTCAACCAACCTATGCCGCAGACCGCATCAACACAAACCCCTGTGATCAAAGAGGAGGGCCACGGCCGGCGGTGTCATGGGGTACCACAAGACCGCCCCAAAGAAACACATGTGGAAACTGTGGGTTGGACCACCCTCCGGCAGGCAAATGTTTTGCAAAAGGAAAGCCCTGCTCCCAATGTGTAAAAATCAACTACTTCATGAAGGTTTGCAGGAGTGGCAGTGGAAGAACAAACGCCCCAAGTCAGCGCGGACCGACAGCAGCGGTGAGGCAGATGACGCTTGAGTACTCTCTGGATCAGACAGACACCACCCGCCTGGGTTTGGACTCGGAGCAGAAGATGATGACGTATTCTTCATGTCGTTCGTTGACTGAGAAGGTTCACGGCGCTGGCCGCCACCCATGTGTACCATCACCGTGGCCGGCTACCCTGTGAGTGCTCTTATTGACACCGGGGCGTCAGTAAATGTAAAGGACAGTGAACAGTATGAGCGTCTCTCTCCGCGTCCTCCACTCCTACCGTCCAAGGCAAGGATATATACATACAATGGAAATGAGCCGCTTTCCCTACGAGGAGTGATGGAAGTCGAGGTTGTCAGAGAGGGTCATCGTCTCAACACAAGATTTCATGTCACAGAAGGACAGCGAGGAACCCTCCTCAGTTGTCACACGGCGGAGGGCCTTGAGTTAGTTTTCCTTGTGAGCCAGGTCCACGATCTGCACGCTTGTGACATTCTAAAAGATTTCCCCATGTTGTTCGAAGGCCTGGGATGCCTAAAAGGGAAGACGTTCAAGCTGCACATTGACCCAACAGTCAAGCCTGTGGCTTTGAGGCACTGTCGGGTGCCATTCCATTTGCTCCCTCAAGTGGAGAAGGAAATAAAGAAGCTGGAGCAGCTTGGCGTGATAGAGGATGTGTCGGGCCCCACTCCGTGGGTGTCGCCGTTGGTCGTGGCCCCCAAACCAAAGCAGCCAGGAGCCATTCGGCTCTGTGTTGACATGCACCTTGTGCACCAAGGCCGCAAATAGGGAACGTTATCTTACACCCACTATGGACGACATTGTGGCCGACCTCAACAGCGCCAATGGTTTACCAAACTCGATCTCAATGCCGGCTATCATCAGCTAGAGCTCCATGCCGACAGCAGAAACATCGTGACCTTCTACACTCACGTGGGGCTGCGTCGGTACAAGAGACTGAGCTTCAGAGTATCCTCTGTGGCGGAGGTGTTTCAGAACGCGATAAGGGAGATGCTCACCGGGCTGCAGGGTGTCATAAATTTGAGCAACGACATCCTCGTATTCTCCAAGATGCTGTAAGAGTACCATGTGCATCTCAAGGCCACCCTTCAAAGGCTGTCGGAAAATGGACTCACCCTGCACCGAGCTAAGTGCTCATTTTATCAAGAGTCGGTGGATTTCTTCAGCTACATTTTCATCAGAGACGGCCTGCGGGTTGACCTGAAGAAAGCAGTGGCCATACGAGCTGCTCCGCGACCTACGTCGCCCACCGAAGTCCTCAACTTCCCCAGGATGGCCACATATTGTGCCCGGTTCATTCCCAATATGTCGTCCCTCTCTGAGCCACTACGCACTCTCAAAAAGTGTGGGTAGCCATGGGTCTGATCCGCAAAGGAGAATATGGCATTCCATGCCATCAAGGAGGCCCTCATCGATGACCAGGTGATGGCATACTTTCGGCCCCATCGACGCACCGAAGTGGTAGTTGACGCGAGCCCTGTAGGTCTGGGAGCGTTCTTGATGAAAGAGACAGAATCTAAGGAGTGGGTCCCAACCGCATACGCCAGCCGGGAACGGAGATGCACTATGCGCAGATAGAGCGCGAAGCCCTGGCCATCAAATGGGTATGCCAACATTTCCATCTCTATTTGTATGGATATAAATTTCGGGTGGTCTCAGATCACAAGTCAACGGCACATATCGCCTGGGTCCTCTACATATAGAGAGGTGGGCAGTTCAACTGCAGGCATATCACTTTGAGGTGGTTTTTCATCCAGGGGTCACAACCCAGCCGACATCCTGTCAAGGCACCCAGGACTGCCTGTGCCATCCGCACCAAAGCCTGATGAAGACAACACCGAAGAATATGTCAGGATGGTGTCCCTTGAGGCGTGCCCAGTTGCCCTCACGCTTGAAGACATTGGCAAGGCGACCGAGTCTGATGAGTGCCTCGTCAAGGTCAAGACCACATTAGGCAACAGGTACTGTTGGTACTTCCTCGATGGGATCAGTGCGCTGACAGCGGACGAGAAGCTGTTTCGGCAATAAATGTGGAAAGCGCAGAGCGAACTCAGCGAGGGTCTCTATGAAGTTGTTCTGCACGGCAATATCCTCGTCATCCCGAAGAGCCTTCAGGAGAGAGTGGTCCATCTGGCACACCAGGGGCATCAAGAGATCTCCAAGACAAAAGCCAGGTTATAGAGCAAGGTCTGGTTTGCGGGCATGGCCGAGGAAGTCATCCGCACGTGTGATTCTTGCAGAATCACGAGACACGATCTGGCAGCCCATCCTCTGATTACTGAGGACCCATGCCATGAGCCTGGACCAAAGTGAGTGTCGATTTTGGGCCGTTTCCTGATGGCCGAAGAACTCTGGTGTTCGTCTACTCGCATTCCAACTTTCCAGTGGTGGAAGTGGTGTCGTCGACAGCTTTTCAGCATGTACGGACCACGCTGGAGCGTGTTTTCGCCATGATAGGACTGCCGGAAGAGATCAAGTCAGACAATGGCCCACCATTTCAAGCTCGAGAGTTTCAGGAGTACTTGGCCTCCTGGGCCATTTGACATCGCAAGATCACGCCACAGTGGCCTCAGGCAAATGGGGAAAAGGAGAGGTTCATGCAAACTAGGAACCGAGCTCTCCAGATTGGAGTAGAAAGGGGAGAGGAGGCTGAACAGTGCCTTCCGCAATTCCTAAGTGCCTATCGCCAGACACCGCACTACACCACCCAATGGGCACCGGCCCACCTCGTGTTCCAAAGAGTACTGAGGGACAGTGTCTCTGTGGACCCATCGTGGAGCCCTCCAGTACTGAATCCAGAAGGCGGCCAAGCCTGGCGAAAAGCGACCAATGACAAAGCAAGTCAGGATCAAAGAGCACGGCCAATGAACATTCAAGTTGGTAACAGGGTCATCGTGAAAGACCGCTACCCTGGCTGGAAGTATCGCACCCCGTACGGGCCAGAGGTATGAGAAGTTATCAATGTGCAGGGGACCATGGTGTCAGCCATGTGTGGAACTTGTGTAGTCACCAGAAACGCATCTTGGTTCAAGAAAGTGGAGTATGACATTGTGCCGGCTGATGGTGCCCCCAGTGGGTCTGAAGAAGAAGAAGGAACAGCCCTAATGAGCACTCCCATTAGTCTTCCGGCGCCTGTGTCACGTCAAGAAGAAGGAGAGTCCGGAATAGGAGGAGAACAGCGGAGCCCTGGGGCCGTGTCCCCTGAATCAGGAGAAAGAGCCACGTGGTCAGGAACAGAAGAGAATTCCCGGAGCCAGAGGTATGGTCTTGGCCGAACCCTGTCCCTAGCAGAAGGCTGAAGGACTTTGCGTGGTGTGTAAAGAAGGACTGAGGTTATAAATGTGAAGGACCTTAGTATCTAAAAGTTTGGAGGGATGTAGTGACAGTGCCACTCGGCCCGTCCATGCAAAAATCACGCATGCACCCCGAGGGCGGGCTTGCCTGAGGGGTTAAATAAATGGGAACAAGACCGCTTGGGATCTTGGCCCGTAACAAAAAACCAGTGTGGTTGTCTGTTATTGCGGCGGAGTCATAGGCCTAGCCTCCACACAGCGCGCGTCCAGCCAGGCCTGAACGCCACACTGAGACGTACTTATTAAAAGTGATAGTTTTAAAATATGAACTTAGAACCCTTCCTAAACTGACTCCACCCTGGCACCAGTGCTATCAATGAACTAACAGGCAAAACAGTTGTCATAGCATGTATGTGGCCCAGATTCTTAAAGACAGACCAGTTTTACAGTCTATAAACGCAATGGGTTTTTGCATAGCTGGTATTTTCAACTCACATTTTTGAAGGTGCTTTTATATGGGATGATGAAGAAAAAGGATGCTTTTATATGGGATGATGAAGAAAAAGGAGGGTTTGTAAAAATAGAATACTTGAGTAAAATCACACAATTTGGTTACGTGGGGAAGCTTTGATTAATACAGGTATTCTGGTTTCACTTTGCACAAATCAGGCAATAAATTGGTATCTAATTTCCTCTCCTTTTAACCTCAAATGCCCTCTTTTTTCCTCTTTTTTGCATGAGAGGGAAGCGTAGGGTTGCCACTTTTCAATGAGAAAAATACCAGTCATTTGTTGTTGTTTTGAGAGTCTGAAAAGGCCAGGACATGAGACTAAATACAACTTCAAATGAATTGGTATGTATTCATTTGTAACATGACTTTTCTAGCTTTGTTTACTTTAATTGTTTGTCATGGATCATTAACTCTACTCTAGAACGCATTATAATTTTTTTAAATTTCTTTTTATTATTTAAGTAGCATGGAGGGAACAGGTACAACAACTGCACAGTACAGTAAATTGGTGTACATAATAAGATGAGGTCAGCGATCCTTATCTGCACGGACGATCACCCACATCACCCTTGTTCATCTTCGTGATCAAGTCGTGTACGCCAGAAGTCTGGACCCTGCATTCCCTGAACAGGTCCCTGCAGAACGGATGGGGAATAGAAAAAGGGGGGAAAGAAGAGAATAGCGAGGAAATTAGCGGGGTAGCGGGGTGCTGGCCTCCAAGAAGGTTTGACGTTATGAGCCTGCTAAACTTCATTCGATCTGTGTGCGAGCTGATTGTTTCTTACATATTGCATTCATTCATTGCGATAGGGAATTCTCGTCAGAGACCAGTTGGTGGGAACTAAGATACCTCTGCAATGGTTCCCAGTGCCCGTATTACAGAAGGTGCCCCAGGGGCGCAACGGGCATTTGCGCCCGATTTGTGCACCCTTAGGGCACTTTGGTCTTGTAGAAGGAGGCGCAGACACTTGTGTGTACCCTTCTATAATATAGGATGACCAGATGTCCCGGTTTTCCTCAGCCGGTCCTGGTTTTTGGAGCAGTGTCCCGATGTCCCGACACTTTGCTTGAAATTAAAGAAATATCCCGTTTTTTGCGTAGTGCCCGGGTTAAACAGATAAATGTCCCGTTTTTAGGTCTCGCAAGCGAACGCAGCGCATGCGCTGCATGGCTCGGCGAGCCTCTATTGTCATCGCTTTCGTTCGCGAAGGGAGACAAACCATGTGTGCGCACGGACAGTCGATGTGCGCGCGCATGGCGTCTCCCACCGCGCGCTTGATTTATTACGGCTCGGCCGCTCGCTCCATCTCTGAGCGCACGCTGTTTGCCTGCTTGCGGGTGCTTGTCTTTTTATGTTTTCACACTTTGTCCCAAGGGCTGCTCAGGGATTTGTTATCTCACATATGAACTGCTGCTTTTTATACAGCATAACCCTTAGTCATGCTGAAATAGAAAAGCTTTCAAAAGTTTCCTAACGCTGACAATTTTTTTATTTCTTCAGTTGAGTGGGTGTTTCTTGAGAAACCAGTTCACTCCCTATTTAGATATATGGTGATTGTAATGCTTGACTTGCATAACAAGCATTATTAGTCTATTGTTAGTCCATTTGAGTCTGGTAGAAGTAAGGAAAGAAGCCTGTGTGTCTGTTTTTAGTTGGAGGTAATGTTACAAATACCCATATAGCCCACGTCCTGGCATGTACTGAAAGGTGAAAAACTAACCCCTAAAAACTCACTCAGCTCTGAGCAAAAATACGTGTATAGTACACAGATGATTAATGTACGTTATGTGTTATATTATAATAATGCCAGGCAAGGTTGGCCTTGGCTCAGAGAGCGGCCCGGGCGAAACCAAATTTGGTGGCCCCTCACACTCGTCCTGTTTAATTGTCTATGTATTGATTATTTGGGAGGTGTGGAAGGAAGGTGAGAGTGCAAGATTCGGAGAGTCATGAAAAGCAAAGCAAACCAAAAGCAGTCAACAAGAGTGCCAAGTCTTTAGAAAAAGTGTTCAAACGAACTTTTCTTTCAGCCCAATGGAAACTGCTTCAGGGAGCTCCAGCGCCCCTCTGAAGGTAGGTGCCCTGAGTGTGGCCTAACTGGCACATGCTGAGGCCGGCCCTGGTGCTAGTGATAGGTAAAGTGGGTATTCTGAGATAATGACCTGCTACCCATGTTAGAAGAAGAAAGGTACACCCTTGCTCTTCTCCATATCGAGAAATGAAGAAAGTGAACAAATTAGATCAACATTAGACATGCTTCATTTCCACCTGCTGGAAAGTCTACATATGCAATTTGTATCCATTTGAGTACTCCAGGAAATCTGTGACTGTCACAGATGTATGTAGTGTTCGAGGTATTTTTTGTGATCCTCAAAAAGCTAAATATTTGCTCCAAACATGGAATTCTGCCTATGGGAGCAAATTTCTGACTTTTTTAAAAAGCGAATTTGGCTCTGTACTCTTACCTCGAGTATTTCAGATAAGACGGTTTTCTCTGCTCATATATTACACACATTGAGCTTATTGTAAAACTATAAGATGCAGTGGGTATGGCAACACACACACTGTTTGCCTCTGTTAATGATGTCTGCTGTTCATGCATAATTGGTACATTAGCCCTACATAGATAATGTATGCATAATTGGGCAAGACGTTCAGCATTATATGCTACTACACTTTCCTACCAGCATTTTCAGAAGTTATTCTGCACTCACGTGAGCTCTCCGGTGAGAATTTTGGCCAAGGCAGTGTTTAAGAAAGGAGAGCCACATTGGGGTTTGGCCACACACTAGTAGCGGGAGCCGTTCACCAGCTAGTTGTACAGTGTTGCAGATGGCACTGATGCATTCTGTGACGTACCAATAAAGACTTCTGTAAGGAAGAAGCAAACAGTGGTCTACACAATTTTCCTAAGCAAAATACTCTCGATGTGACCCACTTGACGCTCAAATTTTCATCACAGAAAAATAGCTTTTTCTATTATAATATGAATGGCAAGACCCTCTCAACATAACGTTCTATCTAATGATGTGTAGGCTTAGTTTGTAATCCAAAAAAACAGCACAACAGACATCTTGTCTTTCTACACCCTGAAGTGTTTTTGCAAAAGTCTAACCCTTATTACATCACTAACTTTAACCGTAATTAGTGATTATAATAGCTATCCTAGTAATCCCAGGACAAACTTAATACTTTGTGTTACTATTGGCATGCTTTTGACTTCAATGCTTCTGCCACTCTAGTATATGCTTGTCAGATATGCTTCAAGAATCTCATAAAACTCGAGCTTTGATATAATTACTCTGCGTCCGACTACCAGTAGGTAACATGGAGGGGTGTTCAAGCTCAGGAACTCTACATAACTCAAACAAATTTGTTGTAACCCTCGACAACAAATTTATACACAGTGGGGCAGAGTGCCAGGTGTCCACAGCACAAGAAAATGACTCAGTAACCTCAGACTTAACATGGATGGAGTTTGTTGATTCTTTTAGTATTAACCATGCCCTGATACTTTAAAAACAACATTGATTTGATTAGAAATATCAATATATCCTTTGAATGTATCCTCTATTAGTTGTTTTTAAAAATAAAAAAACTAGTTAAGCCAAACGTTGTCTATTTTAATGCTTCCACTTGCAGTCCTAGGTCTTAAGCCAATCCCGTGATCCCTTGGAAGAAGCCTTAAGATCTTTCTGTGAATTTACAGCACTGGAAAATATTCTGTGCGTGTTCAGTTTAGCCTTGATATAAAACTCATGTGTACCCATTACATTGCCATGTGATTTGCCGTTAAGAAGGCAAAATGGATTGTGGCAAATCTTCAATTACCTAATGGTAATATTACAGTTCACAGCCCTTAAATTGTGAGGGTGAGCCAAGGTCATGTTACTGAAACAAACCCGTTATCCCTTTAAATTTAATTAAACCTTGTAGCCCACCCACTTGCTATAAGAACATAAATACCTGACCCTTCACCTGGAAGTGTTCTTTGGAATACTAAAGTAGTATCACTATGTTGTAAGACATTCTGCACCGGAGTGTGGGAGGAAGATAACCTAGGACTGTGACGAGGAAAAGTTGGACTGAGTACAATGAGGATTATAAGTAATCCGAGTCTTATCACTCTTTCTCATCAGAGTTTGTACATTATTAGCATAAATAAAGTGGGGTACACTCTTCGACCGACAACCTTTGGCAATTACCCACACCCCATGCATAACTCAACACGCTGATGAAGGTAATGGTGCCAGAATGCATCTTAAGAAGGAAATCAACAGTCTGATAAACAAATATGCAGTGACTAAAGATAAATATCACTGTTACTTACACTTTGAGAGCATGAAACGTCTTAACCCAGCAGACCAGGGCTACTAATATGCCAAACAATACTGAGGGACAAGCTGAAATGCACAGGAGCACAAGGGCACATCAACAGACATTAAGCCTTTGCTACTGTGTTCACAGACCAGGAGGGGAGACCCGGCAGTAAAGGGTCCACCTGATCATAAAACTGTAGGTCAGAAGCCAGCCAGTGACACACCGATCGTACTGATTAAGACCAGGTCATGTAGAAAAGGAGATTCCCAGTGGCGGCTCGCAGAGGGAGTGTTGCGGGGCGGTGTGGTGGTGCGGGGAAGAGGCAGGGTGGTGGGGTAGTGGAGTCGGACATACGACGGCCATGAGTAAAGTAAGTAAATAAATAAATAAAACTATTTACCGAGTTGGCGATGCAGAGAGCGCAAGGTAAATAGTTTTATTCATTTATTTACTTACTTTACTCGGGCCGTCCTATGTCCGACTCCACTACCCCCCGCCCTGCCCCTCCCCGACTCACCGCCTCGCAGCAGTCCCTCTGCGTGCCACCACTGGAGATTCTCATAGGAACCATATACTGCACAGACATGAGCAAATCCTAAAGTCTGGCACAGAATAACAGTGACACATCAAAAACAAGCATTTGCAATTCAATAGGTCTCGCGGTTGCGCAAGTTTAAGCTATTGGCATTACAAATGACAATGCCTTTTATTTATGTTTTTTAAACGAAAACAAAAATAAAAGGCATTGTTATTTGTAATGTCAGTAGCTCAAACTCGCGTAAATGCGAGACCTATTGCATTGTAAATGCTTGTTTAAATAGTGTCTCGCTCGGTGCGCCTGCTTTACTTCTCACAGATGCTGAGACGGGTCTCTATTGGGCTCTCCATTTTTGCCCTCACTGAAAAAAAAAGCTTACTGCTGCAGCAGTACCACCCCTTTTAAAGAGACCTGTCATAATTCTTTCACAGTCTGTCTCTTCATTCCAGAACTGAGGCATTTTCAATGTTTCAATGTTATGTACAGCGAAGACAAAGTAGCAAATTGTCCAGGCTTGTTCTAGGTGTAATGTTACTTGTTATATTATTTATCTGGATACAATGACGAAGGCAGCACGTTTTTCGGGCGGGACGCTATGCTAAGCACAGATTTTTTTAGTTTATGTTTTTTAAACCACGTCCTTAATTACATCGGCCACGACCCTTGAGAGACCCCCCCCAGTTTTTTTCATCCCACTTAAAGCCATGGGTACATCTGTCATTCCTACTTCCATGTCTATGACACCTGTCCGGGTTTTTTGTTTTGAGAATTTGGTCACCCTATATAATACCAAAAGCGCTGGTGTACTTAAAGCGCCAGCGCTACCTTCAGAGGGTGTTCCCTCATTTGCATTGGGGCCTGCCTGATGGAAATGAGTTAATCCCTTTGACTCTGCACCCACGCCATATTACAGATGCGGGCGCAGAGTCAAAGAAGCCCTCAGTAGGCGCATTGACAGTGCGCTATTTAAAAGGTGGCACACTGTCAGTGCGCCCCCTGAGAGCAGCCCTCTGCAGTAGTTAAAGGGGGTCCCATGGACCCCCAAGACATCCCCTTGCAGGCGGGTGCAGTCAGAGACTGCACACGCCTGCAAGGGGATCTCTAATCCCCTCTAAAAGTGCTGGTGTGCGCAAATCTATCAATCAATCAATCAATCAATCAATCAATCAATCAGGGGTATTGTAAGCGTGCTACTCACCTGTGAGGGTCTCAAGGTGCTGAGGGGGTGGAGGGGAGGGGGTCTGCAAATCTGTTAAGAGGGGGCATACATCTCCTCCCGATGTGGTCTTTGGCACAGTTCTCGCCAAGCCCATACCGTGCAGCCAACAGTGTCCACCTCAGAGCGCGGCCTAGGCCGCAATTTATATAGTACCATATGTAGCGGTGTGGGGGACGCTTGGTCATGCTCTGGCGCCGTGTGGGCCATGAATTGGGTGGAAAGATCTAGTGAAACCCGAACTGGGCTTTGGCACAATTATAATAAAGCTCCATGGCTGGGGCTCCCAGGTCCCCCTTGTTTGAAGGGCAGGGTTAAGGTCTCCAATGATACTCTGGATTGTTTACCCACCCAAGCGAGTGATATTAAATTGGCGCGCAATCAGCGCTTGAGAAGAAAGAAGAGAAGGAACCATATGAAGAACTAATATACCCCTATACCCCAGATACCACCAACAACCCCCTCAATACAGCCACCCAACTAGACTGGTTTGCAACCCTCCACCCCCAACAAAGCCACTCAAGGCCAGTGAAAAACAACAGTGTAGGAATCCATGTGGGGGAACCGCTAGAGGCCCGGGTATTCCCAGCGGTGGAAGCTGGGTGGCCGGTCAAAGAAGAGGAAGCTGGGGGTATCCGGCTTCCTTTACAGCAGACATAGCAAATCAATATATTGCAGGACATTGCAAATAGACCAGGTAGGATGAACCAAGCTACTAGGAATAGGACGGCAGTGCTCAATTAGTTCAGTTCACCTGTAGGAGATCTCAGAGTCACCCATGTTTATAACATCAGTCATTTTCTCTGACACTGTCCTCTTCCCTCGCTCCTCTAGCTGGCTGCGGTGACGATTTAGCAGGGCAAAAGTCATGCACAAATTTGGCGACTGATTTATGATCCGTGAAACATAAGGTTTTGCCAGCATGGAAAATGCATTGTTTTGCTGGATAGAGAAGAGAGTACTTAATGTCCTGTTTCTGAAGCATTCATTTATTTGGTACAAACCTTCTTCATGCCACCTGAACTGTTAGAGTAAAATCCGGAGAGAATGATACAGCGTTACCTTGGAACATGATATCTTGTTGATCTCTGGCTTTACGCAGCACAGTGTCCCTGTAGCGGTAATTAACCAAGCAAGCAGTTATCGGCCAGGCATGGGCTCCCTGGGGGGGGCCTCGGGCCAAATGCCCTGTGAGCCCTCTCCGCTATGCAGTCGCCTACAGGGAGTCCCTGAAGATGGACTGCAGCTTCTCCTGGACGTAATCCTCAAAACAAGACATTGCAGTAGATTCGGGAATTCCAATACTGTGCAAATTATTTCACCTCAATCTGGCCTCTAAGTCCCTGTTCTTGTCACCTCCATGACTTTTTCCATACTTACCAGTTTTTCACGCATCGTTACTCCATCATCTCCAAGTGTAGACGTGCGCTGTTCCACCTGTCCGATGCGCTCATCATGGCTGGAGACCTTGGGCCAGATATAGGTCACCAAATACCGGTCGGTAACGGCCGATTTCGGCCGTTACCGACCGGTATTTAGTGATTGAGATGTAGGGGGCCTATATCTTACAGAATCGGTAAATTTACTGATTCGGTAAATTTACCGATTCTGTAAAATACCGAATCGGTATATTTACCGAATGGGTCAATCTATATGTAGGTGGCACTGGAAACAGTGCCACAGGCCCCTAAGAATTCGTTATTTACCATGTAATACTATTGCATGGTAAATAACGAATTTCTGTGTACATGCTGTGCATGTACACCTGTGCCATGTGGCACACATACATGCCCTGAGGGCACACAAGCCTGAATCAGGGTTGCAACAGGGTGTCAAAGTGACACCCTGTCCCCCTTGTAAATTCGATAATTTTACAGAATCGGTATTTACCGTAATTGACATTGGTTCCTATGGGCCTCATGGCCCATAGGAATCAATGGCAATTACCGAATCGGTAATTACCGAATGTTACAGATTCGGTAAAATATTCGGTAAATTTACCTACATTGCATTTACCGATTTGTAAATACCGAATTGGTAAAATTCGGTATTTACGAATCGGTTAATGCCATTTACCTACATCGGGCCCCTTGTCTCTTAACCTATCCAACTTGTCGGCTTTAGTGTTGATTTTCTAGTTAATGATCATTAGAGATTGCTTGAGCTCGCGAAACATTTTGCAAATGTCTGGCTCTGGCACAGCTGCGGCTTTTCCACCGGTTCCTGCTGTTCTTCCATCGGCAGACCAGTAATCTTGGGGGGACGATGTTGGTCAAAGGACAATTTGGTTTGGCGGGCATCCAATTTCCCCATGTCCTCTCAGTGCCGCTTATTTGCCATTCAGTGTACTGGCCAAATTTCCCCCCGGTGGGCCACTTCTCTGTTCCTTCCACTAATGTAACCTGGGGCCCCAGGCACGTAGGCTCTACGGGCCCACCCAGCAACACTCAGCGCGGATCCTGGGGGGGGGGGGTACAAAACTTCTTTACTTTTGTGTTCCAGATGCCCCAGTGAGGGGGTGTCATAGCCCTTCAGGCGCCCCCCCAAGTGCCTAGATCGTCGGCACAAGGGCTCTAGCCATTGGGCCCTATGTTATACTGCCAGTGCGTAGGCCCCCCAAAGATTTGCGCAAGGGACCTCCGCCCCTCCACAGCTCCCCGGTCACGGTCGCCCCGCGGGCAGGTGAGCTTCCTGTGTTGCCCGGCTCAGCTGTGCAAGGGGAGTCCCTGCTACCCTCCGGTGTCCTCAGCTCCTGGATCTTTTTAGGGGGTGGGGGGTCAGTGCCTCTGTGCATCCCTGGGGGGGGTCTTCTACCAGTCAGCTCAGCCCACTGACTTCAGGAGATTAATGTCAGCGTGCCAGGCCAACCCCGCATCTCTTCAATAAGCCCAAGGGCCCTCACATGCGCCTCCAGCCCGAATGGCCCATCACTCAGGGCCAAGATTTCCAGCGGTCCCAGCGGTGCCCTGGGGAGATTGTCACCGTTCACAGGCCCAGGCCACGCCACAAAATGCCAGCCTCCAAAGCTGCAGAGCGAGGTGGGGGACAGATAGAGATAGGTGAAGAGCTTGCAGCTGCACTTCAGGCCATCCCCATTCCGCTCCACTCTCGCGGGGGGGTGTTCACTGTCCAGTGCCCCCCTGCATCACATCTCACCTGATGCACTGGGAGTTACGATTTCTGCAGCCTCCAACAGGGCCCTCTGCCGCCCTGCCCAGGTCACTCTCTCTGCGCAGACACTGCGGGCTAGCCAGTCTACCTCACCAGCCCGCTGCTTTGGGCCAGCCGCGCTCTTTCTGTCCAGGTGGCGCTTCCTGCACTCCGCTTAGAGCCGCGCGCTCCGCTGCAGACACAATCCAGAACTGCAGGACGTCTGCTCCACCGCCGCAGTGCTATGGGGCTGCAGTTCCACCTTCACTGCGCCTCTCCTCGCTCTCTAGTGCCACCAGCCGGCCTTCCACTTCCTACTCCGTTGCAGGGGCATTTTACAGGAGCAGCTGCCAATCACGATCTCCCATGCCACATCGCGGCTTTCCATACAGCTCCAGGGCCAGCATAGCCAGGCAGGCCAGGGGAGCTGCAGTCTTAGTTCCAAGCTTCACCGGGCTGCCATCTTGCCCGCGGCACGGTCTTCACCCGCCACACTTAGCCCTGGGCAACATCCGGCCTCCCAGGTGTATGCCTTCGGTGACAACGAAGCACTTTTCCGTCGTTTTGAGCAATCAGTGTCTGCTGCAGATGTCGGATTATGTCGGATTGTCGGACCGGCCTGCAGAGCCTCACAGAGTGGCGGCCATATTGCGGCCAGGCTCCCCCCGCTCTAGAACACATTTAAAAGCCATTTCTATGTATATTTGCTGTTTGAAGTTTGAACAGATAAAGGCTATAAAAAACACAGCTTTTCGTTGTTTTGCATATTTATGTACCGGCCGGAACACCAAAATACCGGTGGTGCCCGTAGAAAGCCGCTCAGGTGGCAACCCTAGTAGAGCCTGGGTGGCAGGCAGACGCCACATGAAAGTTCGGCTCATTATGGGCTTGAGGTTCCAACGGGACCTCGAGCTGAGCCAGGTTTCATGCTCAAGACTGGTTTGAGCTTTGAGCACTCACTCACCCCTACTTTGTACTTGTGGCGTTTAGGGGATGGTCAGCACAGTACACATTAGAGGGTGCTTGGGGAAGGCTGTTGAATTGCATTGTGGTCTATCTGGCATCATATATGATTGATGAAAGTAGTATTGTTACAGTGTGTTAGGTCTCTGTGTCTATTACCCGTATTGGCGGGTAAGGAATAAAATACACGAAAAATACATTAATTTATTGATGAGAGTGAATGAGTATGACTCTATAGAGTCCATCCAGGACCAACAGAGGAGCTATTGGACAGATACCTAGAGGTGGGTGAGCTACTGAAAGCTCAAACCAGGTGCTTGGCCCTGGCTTTGAAGCAGGTCAAGTTATTCTTGGCCCCTGACGCCCAAAACGAGCTGAGCTTGCATGTGGTTGCTCACCGATGCTCTAACCTCATGCACAAGGAATAAAAGATAAAGCAGTTACCTTTGACCTAAAAAAAGGAGTGTGAACGAGACATTTATCTCCTGGCTGAATAGCAAAATCCGAAACATGAAACATTCATCCCTTTGTCATTTAGAATTACTGATGACAGACAAAGTTCAGACTTTGCTTGCTAACTTGCTAGGCTCCACTCAGGAGCGACAGAGAGAGGCATTGGCATGCACTAGTTACAGACACCACCAGAAATGATCCATAAATTCAACAAAGGAACATTAAAAGAATAGCAAGGATTGATTGTAGACAGCTGGATAAATGCTATGTAAGGTCTTCCCAGAAGAGAACTTCACAGAAATGCATTGGTTACAGGCAGCCAGGACAAATGCCTGATGCAGCTCGAGGCTTACCAAATTTGTCTTTACCCTTCAACAACTTCATCTAACTAGGCCAATTTCATTATCAAACCCTCTTCTCACAATAGTCACAATAATTTCTTTGATTTCTGTAAACCGTGGTCCTCCGATGGATGTTTTTGTTGAGCTGACAGGGATCGGAATACTAGTAAACCTGAACAATTATTCTATGAGGACCTGGAATAAGATAATTGTTACCTCAGACCTAATTTAAAACCTTTTTCCGCCATAATACAAATGCCTTGAGACAAGAAATATGACCAAAAGAAAGAGACAAAATCGATAAAGATAATTCAGGGAAAACATTTCTCTAATGCCTCGTATTGCATAGACAAGTCAAGAGAATACATTTTAAATCCGATTTAAGGACAAGAGATTATTACAAGTAGCTTCACAGTACGACACAGAGCATTATTAGACAGCTGGAAAATCCTATTTGGAGAAAAACAGAATACATTTGAGGTTCAGTTATTAATCATACAAACCAAACCAAAGCTGATTGCCTAAAGTTCTTCCTCAGTTATAGCTGGTCAAGTCTGATCTGCAGCACCATATCCCAAAGCCGGAGTCAGATAACCTCTCAGCCGAAAGGTTATTGACATGCACACTTTACCAGGCGGCAAAGTACAGAATTCGAGGTCGCAGTGGGATGTAGTTCAGTTCATAAAAGTCTATTCCACCCGGAGTGGATGGAAAGGGGCATTGGAAAGACAATAGGGATCAAAATTCTATTCGACGGCATGCCAGGCAGATATCCAGCCTCCGACTCCTCTTCTGATTGGGCAATTATACCTCTAATGTTCCAGGTTTACACCTCTTAACTTCTCAATTCCATCAGTCCCTGGGTTTCTCATTGGTCACTCATAGTGGACTGTTGTGGGATGCTAAGTGAATCACACTGATCTGAGAGAATTAAGTAATCTTTTTTGCAAATTTTATTAAGATTCATTAAGTTCAATTATGTTCCCATTTGTCATTTCCTCAGAAGTAGATGGAACCTTTGTTTGCTTACAGTCTGTTCCCAGGCGCCTTTCCCCTGGGTTTGCAACAGTACTGTTACATTTCTATTGAATATGCTTCTTAGCAAGAAGCGAGGCAATTGTTAGCAAATATAGAAATAAAACTCCACAGAAAGATCTCATAGGGCTTAGGTGACTGTCTCACATGGTCTTACATTAATGCAGAGTAAGAGACGCATTTGACGCCTACATGCAAATTAGCTGAATCACTACTGCTTAATTCCATTATAAATCACACATTTCATAAATGCATTTCTATCCTTTACATTATATCAATTATAGTTTCCTTCAAGGATTACGTCTCAATATTAGGTACTACTAAAAAATTTCGAAAGCATTATGTGTTGTTATCTTTTTTCTTTTCAAATCATATTATTGATATGTCACTCTCAATACATGTGTTATTATATAGATGTTAAAGAAACTCGAATTTGCACTACGTCAAATCTCTCTAGTTTAAACTATTTTGCATTTCAAGAACTTCATCATGCGTGTGTAAGTAAGTAAGTAAGTAAATATAAGCTTTATTCGATTTCAATGTAAAATCATGAAAGCACAGCAAATACATCAATTGGAATTTCACATTAAATATTATTAGCACAAGTATTATAAAACGTGTACAAATAATCAATGGCTGTGTATGTATTTCAAGTACGATGCATGTTTGAATGTTATTATCACACAACTCTATGTTAACAATGTTTTATTTTCTCACAACTCATAAATACATTCATGTGTAGTTCTCATGGTATCTATTTATTTTGTTTACATGTTCGTATCATCATTTCAGAACACTGCATGCTTTTACGATGCAGTATGTATTCTCACATTTTTCGACTTAGCAGGTTAACATGTCTTCATCAAGAAATATTTGTCATAATGATCTTTTACAGGTGAGAATTGATAAAGGTAGATATCAGATAATATCTACGCTCAATCATGCCCAATTTCAGTTGTTCTATGTTACTTGTCTTTATTGGAGAGCAGTCCTACAAGTATTCAGCTTTAATAGAGCAATGTGGTTGGTGTGATTCTGACACATTAGTGAAGGAAGAGCCAGGTCTTTACTGCCTAAATCTCAGATGGTCTTGGGTGTTTCTTACTTTTGACCAGAAGAGAGTTTCATAGCATTTTTGTTTCCATAGAGAAGAAGGGTTCACCAGTGTTCTCCTTGTGTTAGGGGGTGGACTGCCAATGTGCTAATCTAGAATGGAGTGTTCTTTTCTGTGAGTATCTTTGAAACTTAACTTGGATGTACAATGGTCATTTGCATTAGATGGCCCTGTGCATAATACTTGATGTGCTTGAAAGCAGAGCACCCTGCTAAAGGGAGCCAATTAATTCCTTGAAAAGCTGGTGTGATGCGATCCTATGGGCACAGGTGGAAAAACTGTCCTGTTACTCTGTTTTGGATAATTCTCAATTTACAAAGTAGGAAGAGTGGTGCCCCTTTGTACAAATTATTTTCATAGTTTATTTGAAACATCACAACGGTGATAGTGGCTTGTTCTTTCTGTTACTATCATAGGAATGGGAATATGTGTAAAAAAATATCATCATTATGTAGAAAGTTCTTCTTATGAATTGATTCACTTACAGGACCAGGGAAGGATGAGAGTCCATAATCAGTGTGATATTTCCTACTTTGCTTGATACCAGTGGTGGAATTTCTAGCTCATTGGAAGTGATGGTTTTAGGTTGGTAGTTTTTCTGAAGTCTATGGCTCAAGATCTATGTTGTGGAAGAGGTGAGATTAAGATAGTTGCTCAAGATCCCTTCATCAGTGATGGCATTAAGACAGTTCAAGCCGTGATCCTTGTGGCTTCTTGGTGTTTCAATCAATCAATCAGTCAGTGCTTGTTAAGCCTGGCTACTCACCCATGAGGGTCTCAAGGCACTCAGGGGCAGGAGGGGTTGCAGGTCCGACTGGGCACTATGGTTCATTCGATGAGCCAGGTATTTTGATCCTTCATGAATTGCGTCAGAGACGGGGAGAGCCTGAGGTGAAGAGGCATGGCGTTCCAGGATTTAGCGGCGAGGTAAGAGAAGGATCTTCTTCCGGTCCTGATCTTGCTGTTCCGAGGGACAGTGGCAAGGGCCAATTGGGCAGAGCGAAGTTGTCTGGTGGGTGCAGGGAATGAGAGGCAGTGATTCAAGTATGCATGTCCAGTGTCGTAAGGGTTTTGTAGGCCTGGGTGATGAGCTTGAAGATGACTCTTTTGTTGACTGGTAGCCAGTGAGGTTTGTGTAGGTGTTCGGAGATGTACCTGCTGCAGGGTCGGTTGAGGACCCATCTGACTGCATAGTTCTCCACATTCTGAAGTTTTCTGAGGTGTTGAGTCCGTGTTGAGTCTGTGGCTCCTGACGATGGCTGCGAGCAGGGCCATGTAGATGTTGAAAAGCATGGGGCTCAGGGAAGATTCCGGAGGCACTTCGCAGCTGATCTCTGTGGGTTTGAAGAGGAAAGGGGGAAGTCTGACTCGCTGTATTCTGTTGGTGAGGAAGGAACAGATCCATTACAGGTTTTTTTTGTGGATGCTGGCGTTGTGGAGTCTCGTGATTAGGATGTGATGAGAGACGGTGTCGAAGGCGGCCGAGAGGTGGATGATGGCTGTTGTTTCTCCCCAGTCAAGGAGGGAGTGGATGTCATTGGTGGTGGAGAGGACGGCGGTCTCGGTGCTGTGGTTGCTTCAGAATTTGGATTTAAAGGAGTCCAGGATGTGGTTGGCTTCGATGAACTCGGAGAACTGGGCGTTGATGGCCTTCTTAATGACCTTGGCTGCGAAGAGGCGTAAGGAGATGGGTCTGAAGTTCTTGAGATCTGTCTAGTCGGCTGACGGTTTCTTCAGCAGAGTGTTGATCTCTGTGTGTTTCCAGTCATTGGGGACAGTGGTGGTCTCGATGGAGCAGGCGATGGTGGTTGAGGCTTTGTGGAAGATATGGTGCGGGCAGGGGTTTGAGGGGGCTCCGGAATTCATGCTCTTCATGGTCTTTTGCGAGTGTCATCTGCGGTGAGCAAGGTTGAGTTGAGCAGAGTCTGTTGAGAGGCGTCGTTGTCTTGTGAGGGGGTGGCGAGAGTGATGGGTGGGTCTTGGGTGTCGAAGCTATCATAGATCTGCTTGATCTTGTGGAGGAAGTAGGTGCCGAGTGTGTTCCAGAGGTCTTGGGAGGGTGGGACTTTTGTGGTCTCGCTGTGGGGTTTGGTGAACTCCTTGACAATGGCAAAGAGTTATTTGCTGTTGTGTGCGTAGATTCTGACTTGAAGGGCTGTTTTCTTTGCGGTTTTGAGGAGGGAGTGGTGTGTGGAGGTGGCGGCTTTGAAGGCTGCATGGGTGTCCGGGGTTTTGTTGTTTTTCCATTTCTTCTGTAGCTGTCAACAGGTGCGTCCAGAATCGTGGTGGGTGGGGGTGAACCAGCTGGCTTTCTTTGATTTTTGATTTTGCTTGCTGAGTGCTATCTTGAAGGACGCCAGTGCATCGGAGCAGTTGGAGATCCATCAGTGGAGGTTGCGTGCTGCGGTTATATTGGTGCCTGTGGATGTCGGCGATATGCTAGTTGTTAGACCTGGCATCATTGGCATGAGTCTCCCTTCCATTTTTGACGGATTGCCCCCTCTGTTTTTATATGTTTCTGCTGGTTTTATGCTTTGGGCACTGTGCCTCTGCTAATAAGTGCCACAGTGCAAGTGCTCCCTATGTTAAATTGATGTACTAATTGGTTATTCCATGATTGAGTTATTTGATTTATCTGTCAGCCCCTAGTACAGTGCACCATGTGTGCCCAGGGCTTGTAAATCAAATGTTGCTAGTGGGCTTGCAGCACTGGCTGTGCCACCCACAGAAGCAGCTTGTAAGATGTGTCTCAGGCCTGCCATTGCAAGGCCTATGTGCTGTCTAGCACCGCCCTGTCGACTTGGCCAAGTGCACCCACTTGACAGTCCCTAAACCTCCCCTTTGCTTCATATTAGACACCCCTATGGTAGGCCCAAGGGCAGGGTGCATTGTAAGTATAAGGTAGGACGTGCTCTGATGTGTGTAGCATGTTCTAATAGTGAATTACAGCCATATTCGTTTTTCACTATTGAAGGCTACCTGTTCTCATAGGCCAGAATGGACAGAGGTGGGTGAGAGTGCAGCAGCAGTTTCGGCAGGAGAAAGGTCCTTGGGTGTTTGCTAGTCTTAGGATGATCCGTGTGTTGTAATTGATGAAAGAACTGATCGGTTACGGTATAGGTGTGCGGTAGAAGTTCAACAGGAGTGAAGAGATGATTATGCCTGGAGGACTCCATAATGTGTGGTGAAAGAAACTAAAGTGAAGAGAAGTAGTGAGATGTTTCTCTCCCTGCCTTAGAGGCAGAAGAAGATCTATTTTGTATACTTCTTCTTAGGCCTAGATCGTCTTATCTCAATAGTAGATATTTTTAAATGCAGTAGATAGATCCACTGTCATTTTCAAATAATCTCATAGGGGTGGATATGAGGGTGCCTTAGAACATCTGCATGAGAGGAGACCTGGTTGGTGCTCAGAAAGTAGGTTGTTCATTTTTATGAAATTAGAGATCTGGGCACCACTATCAATTATCTATCGAAGATGGTGATGCTCCTCAGGCTTTTGTATCACTTCTCTATTTTGCCTTTCAAACTGACGATATCACTGTTTAGCTAATTGGACATCATCCAATAGGATTTAATATGGAACACACACAGGCATTGAGTGGAGCTATTAAAACTTCAGCTGCCTTCTTTGGAAGGCAAATACAAAAAGAACAATTGATGGAGACAATGCTGAACAATGTCAAACATTCACCCCCAGTACAGAGATCTAGGCCTAAATTCATCGTTTTTTTGGACACCAGGCTATTCCATTTTAGACCCAGCCATATACAAATCAGTCTTGACACTGCTCCCCATGGGAACAGTCCAGCTCAAACTGCGAGACCAGATACTCCCTGGACCAGAAACAAGAGATCCGGTTTCGGGTATCACCCCTGAGCATGGGATCCACGTCTGGGCATACCCTTTCCACTTAGGGCGACAAATGCAAAAAAAAATTGATGGAAGGAATGCCGAACAATGTTAAATATCCACCCCCAGTACAGAGATCTGGACCTAAATCCATTGTTTTTTGCATACCATGCCATTCCAGTTTATGCCCAGCCATAGGTAAATCAGTCTTGACCCTGCTCCACATGGAATTCTGGGACGTTGATCTGATGTGAGACAATGTAGTTTCAGTAGAAAACTTTCTGACATACACCAACATTAGCAGAGCAATGCACAGGATGTGGGGTGGAGAGGGCATGGAACCTCTGACACATTGGGTGCTCATGTTAGATTCAGGGGGAAAGGCGGTGACACAGTTCTACATGGCTCTAAACAGTTTGGCTAAATGTGATCTGGTTCCACACATCAGCATATAATCTAGGGGTATAGGCAAGGACCTGTTGACAAGGAATGGGCAGTGATTCTTAATAGAGAAACGATAGATTTAAATTGCTTCAATTCAATGTGCTACACATACCTTACTCAGAAATGAATGAGCATAAAGCACTTTCTTTCATCCACAGATTGTCCCCATTGTAGAGATGTGAATTCTTATTTCTTGCAAATGATGTGGATATGGCCAGTTATCTAAGAATACTGGAGCCAGATAACAGACATTGACAGAGAAAGCATATCTGAACAATGCCCACATGTGCCTTCTTACCCTGATGCTGTGCCCCTTAAATTAAAACGGCAGCCTGTTGTTTCATAGATCTTGCACTAGTGGTGAATAAAAGGGAAATAGCTCTGAACTGGAAATCATCCAGCACCCCAACCGTTACATGATAGAAAAGGGAAGTGGCAAGATAGATGGCCTAGAAAGTGAGGCGCTACATTTGGAGAATAAAAGGGACTTAAGAAATGAGACACTGGTTCAAACCTGATATATACTCCAAGTGGAGTTGTAGAATCACTTGGAGGAAGAAGGCTCAAAGTAGAGGCATACAAGTAGAACACCAGCGGACACTGGAAGAATTTAATGGGGCGGGGGAGAACTATTGGGTAGAACCCACTGCTGAACCCCCAAAAAGATGTGCTTTTCATCTGGAGGAATGGAGCAGTGTCAATTCTGAGTACAGCCCCTCACTGCCTATCTCACAGCACAGAGAGCACAATTCCTTGATGCTTCAGATGAGAATTTCCAGAATTACTCATTTCATGCTATAAGCGACCAAACACCTACTCAGGTAATCCAGAAGAACAATTAGTGACTATATACGAGGCTCCAAGTTATATTGGTTTTCGAGTTAATGGTTTAATCATCTGCTTCCTGGTTGACAAATTTGAATTTGAATTAACCACATAACATATTTCTTGTTTAGCAGATACAATTGACCCTCGAGTTCCAGATGTGGAATTTGATGTAAAATATGCCTATTGTTAAGAAAATATACAATTGTGAAACCTCAATAAAATGTTTTGAAAAAATATTTTCGGTTTCTTTGACTTGTACACCACAATCTACATATTATTTGGGTGTTCCCCAGTAGAATTCTATAAAAGTATGTGAATAAACGACCCTCTGGATTTCTGAAGGAGCATACCTTATTAGATGAGGCCCAGTTTGGGTTCTGTCCTCTCCACTGTAGGCAAGGGGCCTTGGCTGCGGCAATGGAGGATCTGCGCATGGCAGTGGATAAGGGTGATTGGGTATTGTTAGTACTATTTGTCTGTCCGCCACATTTGACACTGTCAACCATGACATACTGATTGCAAGGCTAGCAATCTGGGGTTAAGGGAAGAGCTTCTAACCTCTGAAAACTCTGTGGACCCCTTCTAGGAGTATGTATTATTGATTCATTTTTTAATTACCCTCAAGTATTCATCATTTTAACTGATACAAATTATGAAGTAATAGCTCAACGAAAGCTTTCCTTTTGGTCTCAGCATTCAAAGACAGGTTGGTAGAGAGCTTATAAAGTGGCAGCTCTGCTGCTATGGAGTAGGAGCGTCTATACAATGCTTTCAACTGTGTGAGAAGAGAAAACATAAAATGATAATAACTTTCAGTTATTATCATTTCATGTGTTTTGTGCTGCTTTGCGGGTGCGCTGGGCTGGTATGCTCTTGGAACAGGGCAGGGGAGGAGTAGCATGCCAACTCCTAACTGTGCAATGACTGTTTGTTCGGCCGCCCAAACCAGTCATGCGCACTTCCCCCTTCTCCATGCAAGCTGCATTACACCTGCATGGAGAACATGCCCAGGCCCGTTTGCCTGGTCAAACCAGGACCCTCAAAATCAATCACAACGCTGCATTGCAGGGTACCCTGGGTGCCTGCCAATCACAACACTGCATTGCACTGTTGTGATTGGTCAGTGGGGGCCTGGCTGTGCTTCCTGATTCCTGAGGCGTGGGCAGAGATGCGGGACCCGGATGGAAGGTAAGTAATTTGTTTTTTTTTTCGCATCCTCGCATGACCTGCTCCAGTGCCCGCGACCCCCTCCCCGCTCGCCTCACCTCCCGCAAGCCATGCCGGCCGCCACTGCGCTTATACTTACAAGTGGTATTCCTATAGGAAGGGTTATTGTTTCCCATTAACCTAGTCCTTCTTCTAGCATTACTCCAAAACAAGGGCTTGCAAGCTGAGAGATACCAGTTCTAGTTAAATGTATACGTTGGGGTGGACATATTTACAGTTCCTCAGTCACAAGTAATAAGTGTCCTTACTTAATTTGCAGTTTGGTCTAGAGAGAACCATACAATTCCTCCCAGGCATGCATGAGTTTGTCCCGCTCTCTTTATAGATATATTAATCTTCCTCTCACTCTTTCTCAACATGTGTTTATCATTCAGCTACAGTATAATTTTGAGTATAAATATCCCAGACATAACATATGCAAAAAAGATAGTTATTTGCGGGGGACAATGTGAGTAATAAGTCCAAACTCCTGTCAGGTCCAACACAGATGTTCAATAAAAACAATGCAGATATAAAGACGTTTGGTAACTGTTTTGAATTGAGCGCACAGCTGAGTACAGGGCAGTATCACAATATATAACAGTGGTGCTCAAAATGATAGCTAATCGGTTACCACGACTAGATCAATAAGCTAATAATAAGCTCAACTGAGAGGACATAAATCATTGAGCACTCTATAGTCCAACTTAAGTGTTCTGTTTATTCTTTTCTTGACTTGTTACAATTTAAATCTTCATTGAAACAATCTTCATTGTAAATTCCAACAGATATTCAGCCAACACGTGTTTCGTCTGGTCTGATCTGACCCACGACTTCCTCAGGCTGCAACCCAAACAGATTGTAATATTATATTATGGCTTTTTATAAGAACAAAGTATGCCATAATGTGACATATTAGGGTCATTTTAGATAAGAAATACCATAAAGGCGTGATTGTGCTTAGAGTAGAAGCTATGTACACACTGTTAGCTCACCACCAAGTTTATAGGCATGAAGCACCCTGTGTATTGATGTGAATGAAAGGAGGAGTTACGGTAGCTATTTACATAATTGTGTAGTAGGAAAGGAAAATTAAAAGTTTAAATGGAGGTTAAACGCAGTGGCTAGACCGCGACACATCCTACCTATGCCTCCCCTCTGGAGTAGTTTCACTTTATTCTCCTGGATTATGTGATTCAATCCTTTTATCTTTACGTATCTGTAACAAATTATTATATTAAACTCAAGCCAGATCTAATGGTTGAATTTCCTGTCTTTAGTCAGTATTAATAATTATCTCTAATTAGTCAGGACGTGATTCAATTCTTACCTTAGCGTATTTAAGGTAACATCCAAAGTTATAGCGTGTTCAATCTCCAAGTATATGATTCCAATACTTTCATTCTTTTCAGTATCTAGAACAAAATATTATATTCAAACCAAAATTCATGGTTGAATTCACCGCCTAGTATCTATAAACTCAAGCCATATCTAATGGTTGAATTTACTAAGTCAGTATTAATAATTATCTCCAGTTAGTCTGGACGTGATTAAAATCTTACCTTAGCGTATTTAAGGTAACATCCAAAGTTATAGCGTGTTGCATTCAAAGTTTAATCTCCAAGTATATGATTCGAATACTTTCATTCTTTTCAGTATCTGGAACAAAATATTTTATTTAATTCAAACCACAATTCATGGTTGAATTTACCGCCTAGTATCTATTTCCCTAATTGCCTCCAGTCAATATGTAAAACCAATCTTACCTTGACGAATTATAAATCACTCCCAATATTCTAGCGTATCATTTTTCAATCTCAGTACCCCATTTATCTGTGGAGACAGGAATTTAATAATATAAGTTGTCTAGTGGTCCTAGTTAGATCGTGTATAAGGGCTTCTATCTTATGACAAAGCCTAATCTCCACTTACCGAGTATGTAATCACTCGGGCGTCGGATCGCGTATCCCCGTGTCTGCGTCCTACTCGTGCGCCATCTTGGTTAAACAGTTTTATAGTGTGTGATGGTGTTAGGCGCCATCTTAATAAAGTACAAGTCCCACGCTATATTTACTTAGTTCAATCTAAGTTTAACTGAATTGTTTATTTTTCGATTTTCGCCTGTAAATACTTATATTATGTTCGTATTATATTTGTTTTTATTATTATGCTACGAATTAGTGCGTCTGATAAGATGATTACAAAAGTAAATTTAGCCGTATTTAAGCTATTGTAATATAATTCAAAGTATTACTGGAGAGAGTATTAAATTACCTTCGTCCATAATCATTAATAGGGTAAATACTATGTACACCTTAGTCTTCGCAATAGTAGCGGTCGCCATCTTGGAGTGGTCAAATACTCAGTTTGTATTATTGTCCTGACTATAGTTTTTTTATCCATATTTATCACATTCTAAGAACCGATCCCGTATGAAGCTGAATGTTATACCGCTTCATAATGTATATTAGTATCTACTGATGAGAGGGGGCACCAGCAGTCTGCCCCGCTATCCCGCCACAACGATAACCCCATGTACAATGTTTTAAGATTCACCAGAAGTACAGGTTAGAGGTATAGCGAGTACAATATATTAAACAATTCATAGTTTATATGTGATATTAATGCCTGTTTTAGTTCCAGTAAAGGTAACACCGCATGGTTTGAGCCCTAGATGTCATACAATTGTTACATACATAAGTGAGGAGATTTACCATAATACATATGTCATGTAAACATCATACATAAACTGATAATAACTCAATTGATCTATTTTCTGAAGCTCACCTCACATCATGCATCTTATTTTCCGCTCTATAATATATTGAAATTGATTCTATTATATACATGTACCAAACAGTAGTGTTACAGATCTTTCTCCTTAGCATCGTAATTACAAACATTAATAGTTTACATCATCATTTCATATCATTAGGCATCTAGAGCACATGAATGCCGTGTAAGAGTATACGAGATGGATAGAGGTATTGTGCATATCCAGTCATCTGTAAATATCTGAAGTTATTCATTTCCTAGAAAAAATTCATATTCATGATCTACATTTAACCCCATTTCTACTGCTTTCAATTTGATCAACCATGTAACCTCCTTCCTTCTGAGTTTAAGGGTTCTATTACCACCCCTGGGATCAACTCCTGAGTGATCTATGCCATGATAACTAAAAGTATGCTTCATCCTGTCTTGAGAATTCCTTATTAAGTGTGCTGCGGTAGGGTACCTTGTGTCGCCTTGTATAATTGCTCTAAAATGTTCCGCCATCCTATCCCTTAGTCTTCTCTTGGTACTACCAATGTAAATCTTACCACAGTTGCACACAATAGCATAGACCACAAAAGTGGTATCACAGTTAATGAACGTCTCAATGGTATACTCTCCTGTTCCATTATAGTTAAAACTCACTACCTTTTTCTTTGCCCATCTGCATGATGCGCATCTGCCACATTTATAGAAACCTTTAAATTTCGACAGCCAGTCCTTGTTTAAAGGTTTGGTCGGGTAGCTTGGACTGAGTAGGTTGGAAAGTGTTAGTCCTTTCCTAAAGGTTAAGGAAGGATAGTGAGTAACATATGGGGCAATGTCTTGATCAAGTTTTAGTAGATTCCAATGTTTTTTGAGAATAGAGTACAGTTTAGTACTCTCTGTGCTGTAATTAGTTATCACTCTGACTTTTGTTTCTCTTTCTTTCACCGTTTTGTTTGACTTAACTTTCAAAGTATCTTTACGCCTCAGTTTCTTGACTCTATTTATAGCTGTGTCTATAGTTTTGCTGTCATATCCTCTCCTTTCAAATCTCATGGATATGTCTGACAGATTCTCCTGAAAGTCTCGATTTAAAGAACAGTTTCGCCGGGCTCTCACCATCTCTCCATATAGAATGGATTTTATCTGATTTGTTGGGTGACAGCTCTTGGCGTGTAATACTGAATTACAGCTAGTAGGTTTCCTATACATTCTACTGTTTAGATGACCTGCATCTACAAATAGCTCTACATCTAGGAAGGTAATTTTATTATAATCATACTGTGTTGTAAACCGTAGATTATAAGTATTATCATTTAGATAATCAAAAAATCCATGTAATTGTTACATGGTTGATCAAATTGAAAGCAGTAGAAATGGGGTTAAATGTAGATCATGAATATGAATTTTTTCTAGGAAATGAATAACTTCAGATATTTACAGATGACTGGATATGCACAATACCTCTATCCATCTGGTATACTCTTACACGGCATTCATGTGCTCTAGATGCCTAATGATATGAAATGATGATGTAAACTATTAATGTTTGTAATTACGATGCTAAGGAGAAAGATCTGTAACACTACTGTTTGGTACATGTATATATTAGAATCAATTTCAATATATTATAGAGCGGAAAATAAGATGCATGATGTGAGGTGAGCTTCAGAAAATAGATCAATTGAGTTATTATCAGTTTATGTATGATGTCTACATGACATATGTATTATGGTAAATCTCCTCACTTATGTATGTAACAATTGTATGACATCTAGGGCTCAAACCATGCGGTGTTACCTTTACTGGAACTAAAACAGGCATTAATATCACATATAAACTATGAATTGTTTAATATATTGTACTCACTATACCTCTAACCTGTACTTCTGGTGAATCTTAAAACATTGTACATGGGGTTATCGTTGTGGCGGGATAGCGGGGCAGACTGCTGGTGCCCCCTCTCATCAGTAGATACTAATATACATTATGAAGCGGTATAACATTCAGCTTCATACGGGATCGGTTCTTAGAATGTGATAAATATGGATAAAAAAACTATAGTCAGGACAATAATACAAACTGAGTATTTGACCACTCCAAGATGGCGACCGCTACTATTGCGAAGATTAAGGTGTACATAGTATTTACCCTATTAATGATTATGGACGAAGGTAATTTAATACTCTCTCCAGTAATACTTTGAATTATGTTACAATAGCTTAAATACGGCTAAATTTACTTTTGTAATCATCTTATCAGACGCACTAATTCGTAGCATAATAATAAAAACAAATATAATACGAACATAATATAAGTATTTACAGGCGAAAATCGAAAAATAAACAATTCAGTTAAACTTAGATTGAACTAAGTAAATATAGCGTGGGACTTGTACTTTATTAAGATGGCGCCTAACACCATCACACACTATAAAACTGTTTAACCAAGATGGCGCACGAGTAGGACGCAGACACGGGGATACGCGATCCGACACCCGAGTGATTACATACTCGGTAAGTGGAGATTAGGCTTTGTCATAAGATAGAAGCCCTTATACACGATCTAACTAAGACCACTAGACAACTTATATTATTAAATTCCTGTCTCCACAGATAAATGGGGCACTGAGATTGAAAAATGATATGCTAGAATATTGGGAGTGATTTATAATTCGTCAAGGTAAGATTGTTTTTTTTTTTGTTTTTTTTTTTAATTTTTTAATTGAGTTTTTTTCCCCTGCTTTATTTTCACATGAGCAGGGCACAGTAATTACATAACCATACATAGACAGGCATATCTAAACATTTACAAATCAATAAACCAAGTATGTGCAATAAATACAACGTAGACAGTAACTTAATGCCTTAAGCTTCTAGTCCATACTTCCATCGTATAAACGGTTCCCATATTTGCGTACCCATCTTCTTCCCCTTTTTACCCTTCCTAGCATATATAGCGGTTTCAAGTTTTTGTGCTGACATTACTTTTGCTAGCCATTGATGATATGACGGTGGGTTAGGTTCTAACCAGGCAGAGGCCAATAATAACCTCAGGATCGCCATTGACACAAATATAAAACTTTTACATCTCGTTTGTTCTGAACTGATCCCCAACAACATAATAGCCGGTGTTAATTCTATTGATATTAACATTGCCCTTTGAAAAAATTCCACAATGTCCTGTTTCAATTTATCTAGATGTGGGCAAGATGCGAAGATATGTACCAAATCAGCATTAGTACTTCCACACCTAAAGCAGGTAGTGCCTGATGTACCACCCCACTGAGCAATCTTCGCTGGTGTGTAATATAGGTGGTATAACATCTTATAGTGCTGGGCCTGGAGGGATGATGAACATAACATTGTCTTCCCCATTTCTAACGAATCAATAAAGATATTCCCCTCCAGTTCCAGATCTGATGACCATCTGTCTGTCCACTTCTCTAAGTCATCTTTTTTTAACATAGTTATTTCTGAATAATACCTTCTAATAGTACAGTCAGAACCATTCTCTACGAGATCTAACAATGCACTTCTTCCAAAACCCAATATACCCCCCTGCTTTTTCAGAAGATAACTTCTTATTTGGAGATATTTGTAGAAATGTTTTGTGTCTAATGAAAAACTGGTTTGTAGATCCACAAATTGCAAAATCCCTTGTGGGCCCATCATGTCACCAACTTTTCTTATCCCATGATTGTACCACTCTTTGAAGACAGCACCTGAAAAGATCTCACTAGGTAAGGAAGGATTATCCTTCAATCTGGTATAGAAATTGAACTTCCCAACTCCCGCCTTTTTTGAAAACCCTTTCCAGATATTATGCGCCGCTGTTACTGTCTTAAAACGTGTTCTTTTGAAGTAGCTGCCTTCTGTAAATCTTAGAAACACATTTTCGGCATTCATGCCTAAAGCCAGACCATATATTGCTAGAGACCCTAGTTTATCCCAGCCCTCCACTTCAGCCCCTCCGATCAAGCCTCCCATATACTGCAGTGCTGCGACCCAGTAGTATAACTTTAGATCTGGTAGTGACCAACCTCCTCTCTCCCGTGGAAGTGACATGTATCTCAACGCCCTCCGCGTCTTGCCTTTTGCCCAAATAAAACGGTTAATCATTTGTTCACAAATCTTAAACCACTTATTGTCAATAGCTAATGGAATTGCTCTGAATATGTACAAAAATTTTGGCAAAACCAACATCTTAATAATATTACCACGTCCTACTAGAGATAAATGCAGATTCTCATACCGGTCAAAATCTTTTTTAACCTTCTCTACTATTGGAGCAATATTTTTTTCCACAAGATTATTGAGGTCGGCAGAGATGATAATACCTAAATACAATCCCTGTTGGACCACCCGATTATCTCTGCAAATTATCTTAGAGTTTTTAATAATCTGTGTCTTTGTAGTATTCAGGGCATAACCCGATATATGCCCGAATTTACGAGCTTCCGCCTCTATCCTCTCAATTGCCTCGATGGGGTTTGGTGTTACCACCGCCACGTCATCAGCATAAGCTAATATCTTGCAAGGGCCGAGCAATGTATTCAGTGGGGGAATATCCGGAGATAGCTCTATCCTACGAATTAATGGATCCATATACATGGCGAATAAAAGAGGGGAGCATGGACAGCCCTGTCGTGTACCTCTCTTAATATAGAATTTGTCCGTAGTCCCCCCATTAACTCTCAACGCTGCGACCGGATCCATATATAATGTCTGTATAGCTTTCACGAAACCCCCCTTTATACCTACTCTTGTTAAAATATGCCAGAGGTAATCCCAGGAGACCCGATCAAACGCTTTCTCTGCGTCTAACAACATTACAGCCATCGGGTCTCCTGTGACTTCAGCGGCATCAAACAGAGTTATGACTTTTCTAGTATGGTGGGTTGTCCCTCTACCAGGAATAAATCCATGTTGGTTATCGCTAACCAACATACCTATTATCCCTGCAAATCTTGTTGCCAATACTTTCGAATATATTTTCGTATCGTTGTTCATCAATGGTATAGGCCTGTAAGACCCTGGGTCAGTCGCCTTTTTTCCCTTTTTTAATATTAAGACAATATCTGCAGCTCCCCAAGATTTAGGGACAGACTCACCAGTTTGTGCAAGTTGGAAGGTATTGGTTAAATCTTGACCTAAACTTTCCCAAAATGTTTTATAAAACTCCAGAGGGAGTTGATCCGGGCCAGCGGCCTTTCCAGATGGCAGATTGGCCATGGCTTCTTGTATTTCTATTTTATCCATCAATTTCTCCAAACTTTCTGCATCTTCAATATCCACCCCTTTAAACGGAATATGCTGAAGATAATCGCTTATCTCTTCTGGATTACAAAAGTGTTGCTGATCATATAATTTCTGATAAAATGTCCTGAAAACTTCTCTTATTTCAATCGAACCTGTGTGTGTCCTTCCGTACTCATCCCTAATCTCTCTGACAGTGCCAGATGCAGCTATCTGTCTAGTCCGCATAGCTAAGACATGACCAACTTTTTCACTATATTCATAGCACCTTTCCCTCTTTATAGTATAGTACTGCGCTGCCCTATTTGCTAACTCTTCCTCAGCTTCACTTTTTGCCTTCATCAGGTCTATTCTTAATTGTTCAGACGATTTACCCCTTGTTACAGAGTTATAAAATTGTTCCTCTGCCTCAAGTACAGCCCTCTCCAGATTTTTCTCTCTGATACGCGCAGTTTTTCGTTTATACACGCTAAAACTGCATGTCTCTCCACGGACACCAGCCTTAAATGCGTCCCATACAACCCCTACGGGGGCACTTCCTCTATTATTTTCGAAAAATTCGCTAATCCATTTAGTCATATGCTGTATATAATTATCATCTAAAAGAAGTGTTCTTTCAAAAGTCCAAGTCCTACTTACTCTAATTCCTCCCCCTATCTTAATTGTTAAAAGTAAAGGGTTATGGTCACTGAGGATTCGTGGTAGCCTTTCAATTACTGCTCTGGGCAGTAAATCATTAGACACTAAAAAGTAATCTAATCGAACACAAATACAGTGTGGTGCAGAATAATACGTATATCCTGCTTGATCCGATCTGGTACTACCCCATACATCTCGCAGAATATTATTCTCTAGGAGTTTAGTCAGTGCCTTATAGACTCTTTTCTTTCTACCTTTATAAGACCCTGGCTCCAACCCGTCTGCCCCGTTAATATTTAAATCGCCTCCTATAACTACCTGTGTGGGCCATCCTGCTAGTTCTGCGTCTAGAAACTGCAAAATTTCTGGATCATCCTGGGTTGAACCATATACTGAGACTAGGGTTGTCCATGCTCCATCTATTAATACCTCGACTATTGCCCATCTACCCCATTTATCCTCTAATTTCCTACCAGTTACCACGTTTTTGTTTCTTGATAGAATCGCTACTCCTCTATTTTTTGCCCCAAGCCTAGATCTTGCTATTAAGTAAAATCCTAGCTGATTGAGGCAGAACTCCTGTGTGCTCATTATGTGAGTTTCCTGTAAAAGGATATAGTCCACATTCATCTGACGAAGTCGAGTAGCAATTTTTTGTCTTTTTTGAACATCGTTTAGGCCACACACATTCCATGTTACGATTCTAAGTGTCATAGGAAATTTTAAAGATATCCGGTGAGGAAGAACCCCCAATACCAAATGCATTGATAACTCCCTTTTCTCTTGCTTTAGTTTTCAGTACTTTTTTAGCATTCTTGGCATTCTTATAACTCATGTTTTTCAATACAAAACAGAAAATAAGTACAACAAATGTATGCCCATGTCTAATCTTTCTTTTTCCACTATAAGCCTTGTGTGCCCTGCCCATTTCCCCTCCCTCCCCCTCCCCTGACTGCCCTCCCACAGGATCCCCCCCCCCCTACGGGCAATTAGGTCGAGAGGACCTATGTCTGACCGTCGATGCCTACAGGGTGCCCCATCCTCCCCAACCCCCCTGCTGCTCAAATACCAGCAAACTCCTCTCCTGGTGCTCTCCCGACAATACTGATACTGATAAGCCTTAGACCCCTCTTATTCTAAACCCACTAGCCTCTCACCCAATTTTCTCCTAAACTCATAGACCCCTAATCTACTCCCTTCACCGATTTGTGCAAAAAGATAAAACAGGAATCAAATATTTCCCAGTTACTGGCAGCGGAAAAAACACCTAGTAGGCTATTATGTTCTTTCCCTCTCTATTTCTTTCTAGAGATATCCTGAATAGCAACAGCCTGTGACAATCGTTCTCCCAGTTCTTTGTCTTTTGCCCTGTGTTTGCTCCTAGTCTCTCGTAGGAAGTTTAAATACTCCTGAGCCAGGATTTCAGAGTGAAAGATTTTGAAGATACCATTTACCCCGACCTTCAAACGGGCTGGGAACAGTAAATAAACCTCACACCCCAAGTTCTGAAAAGGGGTGATCATTTGTCTCATCCTCCAACGCCTTTCTACTGTGGTGTGGCAGAAGTCAGGACGAGCAAAAAAAACAATATCTTTGTACGTACATCTAGTTTGAGGTTTTGCCTTAGCCATAATCTCCTCGCGCAGTAAGAAATTTCCCACATATATCAAAATGGCGCGTGGTTTGGACTGTGATTCTTTCCGCATCAGTGGGAATCGATGTGCGCGCTGGATCTCATGCTCCCAATCCCATGTAGTCATCTCGGGGAAGGCTCCCTTCAATAAGTCAATCACAAATTTTCGGATATCGCCACCTTCCTTCCCTTCCTGTACGCCAAGTATCCTTACATTATTGCGTCTCTGCCTATTCTCTGATTCCTCCAGCTTCCAAAGTATATCTGTTGTAGTCTTATCTTGATTTCCTTTGTCCTCTTGTATTTTTGCCATATCGTCCTCCAGCTTGCCTGTTCTTGTCTCCACCTCAGAGACCCTTCCAACTACCTCCTCGTACATTTTATTTATTTTGTGGAGTGAGGATTGTATTTTTTTATTAGCATGCCTGGCTCTTTTGCTAGCCCTTTGACTCTCAGTACGTGCCTCCTCCTGCATTTGTCTTAAAGTTGATAACAAAATTTCAAAGTTGGAAGGATCAGTTTCAGGACTCCTAGTATTCTGTCATACCCGTAACTCTATTAGCTGCTGCTGCACCCAGCATAGATGGTACTGCATGGGTTTCTTGTGAATTAAATTCTAATTTTTTTGTAATCGTAATGATACGCTAGAATATTGGGAGTGATTTATAATTCGTCAAGGTAAGATTGGTTTTACATATTGACTGGAGGCAATTAGGGAAATAGATACTAGGCGGTAAATTCAACCATGAATTGTGGTTTGAATTAAATAAAATATTTTGTTCCAGATACTGAAAAGAATGAAAGTATTGGAATCATATACTTGGAGATTAAACTTTGAATGCAACACGCTATAACTTTGGATGTTACCTTAAATACGCTAAGGTAAGATTTTAATCACGTCCAGACTAACTGGAGATAATTATTAATACTGACTTAGTAAATTCAACCATTAGATATGGCTTGAGTTTATAGATACTAGGCGGTGAATTCAACCATGAATTTTGGTTTGAATATAATATTTTGTTCTAGATACTGAAAAGAATGAAAGTATTGGAATCATATACTTGGAGATTGAACTTTGAATGCAACACGCTATAACTTTGGATGTTACCTTAAATACGCTAAGGTAAGAATTGAATCACGTCCTGACTAATTAGAGATAATTATTAATACTGACTAAAGACAGGAAATTCAACCATTAGATCTGGCTTGAGTTTAATATAATAATTTGTTACAGATACGTAAAGATAAAAGGATTGAATCACATAATCCAGGAGAATAAAGTGAAACTACTCCAGAGGGGAGGCATAGGTAGGATGTGTCGCGGTCTAGCCACTGCGTTTAACCTCCATTTAAACTTTTAATTTTCCTTTCCTACTACACAAATATGTAAATAGCTACCGTAACTCCTCCTTTCATTCACATCAATACACAGGGTGCTTCATGCCTATAAACTTGGTGGTGAGCTAACAGTGTGTACATAGCTTCTACTCTAAGCACAATCACGCCTTTATGGTATTTCTTATCTAAAATGACCCTAATATGTCACATTATGGCATACTTTGTTCTTATAAAAAGCCATAATATAATATTACAATCTGTTTGGGTTGCAGCCCTGAGGAAGTCGTGGGTCAGATCAGACCAGACGAAACACGTGTTGGCTGCATATCTGTTGGAATTTACAATGAAGATTGTTTCAATGAAGATTTAAATTGTAACAAGTCAAGAAAAGAATAAACAGAACACTTAAGTTGGACTATAGAGTGCTCAATGATTTATGTCCTTTCAATAAAAACAACACCTAGGCTCAACCCCTGGTAGCTATGGCATGGAACAGACCAGCTTACCTTGAGGAAAAGTGTGTAAATTATTTCACAGTATGAAAACAATGATAAGACCATGCTGCAGGGAAACAGTGCACCCGACTGCCTGGAGCCTTCTCAGCATTGGATACGGCTCTTAACTAGAACCACAACATTCTGCCATTCTGACTGCACCGCAGGCACACTGCCAGCCCCACGGTGATATCATATTAAGGCAGTTGGAATGCCGCCTGCTTGTCGGCGTTTTCCTGACTGCCACAGCTGAGGGCTGGTGGTGTGCCCGCCAACATCTAAATAAGGCCCTATGTCTTTAAGGCTGGGAACTTGCTTAATTGCTGTCAAAAACGGGATGACTGATAGACACTTTAAACTCAGCCCTGCGAAAATAGAAATCCTCAAATGGGAAACTGGCTGACTAATCAAGAGGAATCCTAACCTGGCCTACAGATCTAACATAGGAAGGCAGATGATGCAGTAAAAGCCTAGGAATGCTCTTAAACATGAACCTAACTCTGGAATGCCAAATAGATTCTGCAGTGAAATCTTCTATGGACATGCTCTGAATCCTAAGACAAATTTTGCCTTACATATGTTTCTCTCAGACGTAAAGCTGCTGCGATACTTGTCCTCACTCACATTGCCTAGATCACATGGACAGACTTTACCTAATAGCCCCGAAAATCCTCCTAAACAAATTGCATTTAATCCAAAGCTCAGAGCAAGCCCTGTTCTAAATGTGATGCCCATGCATCACATTACCCTAGCACGGTGTTTGAAGTTAGAGGTTATGGTCTTCACTTAAGAGTCGGAAGCCATTTAGGTGGGAGGTAAAGTATTTCATGTTATGCCCTTAGGTTCCAGAAAAAGCAGGTGTGCACTGTCAGAGCTACATCCTCCCTTCAACTGTCCCTATTGTCTAGACCAGGTTTCTCCAAAGTCGCTCCTGGAAGGCCAGATCTATGCCAGATTTTTCAGATAACTAAATTGATCTAAACGGGGAAATGCTACAAATCTGGCATGGATCCGCCCCTCTACTCCACACTACGTACCAATATCTGTTATATCTAACACTCTCGGCTTTCCAAACACCAGCTCAGACACACAGGGAGTGGGGACAACCGGGATACTACACTGTGCATAATGCATCGAGCAATCCTAATAAAGATTCCTTCAATAAAAATGCCAGATCCATCTCAGCCTTCATTCCAACATGCATCAATAAATCCCAGCTAGGATGTTGTCCCTCTTCTCTGCAAGGCAGAGAACCCTAGAACAACCCTGGCATTGAAGGCAACTACAAAACACAGAACAAGACAACCTATAATATAATCTATCAACACTCTTTTGTGCAAAGCTTGATTCTAGCCAGTAGTCTTTCAACAAAGTTCAGGTAACTGTTCACAGCAATATGACTTGTAACAGAATGCTTCAAGCACAAATAATATTAGCCAAAGGTTTACAGAGACACATCCAATAGTATAAGAATTCTGCTGTTGGATCAACAAAACATAGAATACTGAGTTATAATTCACTCAGGGACAATTATTCTACATAGTAAGTTATGTCCTCATCAACAATCCTTCTTTAAGCCAAGTTACTAGCACTAGGAATTATTTCACCTATTGTCCGTATCCTTTAGCAAAAGTTAAAAATATACTGGTTGCGTTTGTCCAAAAACCTTATTAGGCTCAATGCACCAAGAAATCATTTGAGATAAGTCTCAAGTCTCAATTCAGCCCACAGGCTCACAAACACAACTAACATAACCCAAGAAACAAGCACTTCCTACCCAAGAGCTAGGAGTATAGACGGACTGCTGTCCTAAGAAGCAGACAAGATCTGGAATGTTGTTGCTTTTTCTCACCTTCTTACCTGAAACCAGAGCTGCGTCAATAACAGTCATGCAGGGATGAACTAGAGTTCCTTATATAGGAAGCCTAATCCAAGGTGGCTGCTGAGACCTTACCGTTCTCGCAAGATATTGCAGAATCTTGAAACAGCGAGGGCCCGATTCACAGAACTAACTTAGGACAAAATCCTAAACTTACTACCATTTTGGTATTCACAGAAGGCACTTACTACTTTTGGGATTCACAGATGGCACTTACTCATTTCGGTATTCACAGACGCTAGGCCTCCTAACTTTAGAAGTCCTAAATGCCTTCTGTGAATACCGAAAGTCGTAAAGTTAGGATTTTTCTCAGTTTAGGAGTAGTAAAGTTAGGACTCCTAACTTTAGGATTCCCGAGTCAAGCACTCCTAGTGCCTTTTGGCATCCCTAGCAACCATGCTGTCAGACGAAGTCTTCCCTTGCTTTCCCACACGCTTAAGACGTCACGCCAACTCTGAGCGTACACTCTAGAAGCGGGGACTTTTCCTTATTTATTTTAGGGAAGCTCGGAAGAACGGTTGCACTCACTGTCACTGTCTTATGAACAAGCAGGTAAGCCTGTGCTATGTTAAGCTCCCCCGATTGTCGCACAATGGCGCCCTTACACTGAGCTGTAGCCTTCCAGCATATTTTTCGTTTAGTTCTTTAGCAAGTTGTAGATCTAGCCAATAGAGGTTTTACGTTGTTTGATTAACCCAGCCGCCCCGTGTCGGATGAGCTTGGCATTCTTTGTTCACTCGATATGGAATAGAGCGGTTTGATATGCTTTCACCGCTCACTTGAGACACACCCTACTTTACACCTTGGTAACCCAGGGACTGCGTTGCCTCCTACCGCGATCTGTGCTGCCGTACGACATTATTTAAATAATTTTGACACTCGACATTTCGGACTCACTACTTGGTTTCGATTTCGTTAAATATCTGTTTCAAGACTAATGATCCCGCTCTGATTGACCTTTGGTCTAACCCCTTAGATGAGATGAGTCGAGTTTAGCATAAGGTGTTTCATTCTGCTAGTATTGGTTGACCCTCGGGTTAATCAGATTTTTCAGATAACTAAATTGATCTAAACGGGGAAATGCTGTGTTTGCTCCCCTTCAGATCCATTCTCCCTTTCCTTCCGTACTTACCCTGGATCCAAGAATTACACCCGTGGTGATACGATACCCACACCTCCTAACAAGAAGGAATACTTGACCACGATTGCCTTTACGCCCAGCATTTTTGGCGCACACTGAGTAAGTGCAGCATGGCCTCCATTTCATTCATTTCTATCTAACTATATGCCGGTCAACCGGCTAATGGTCACTACTATTGTTTAGCTGACGTGTCTTTCTCTACCATGAAATATTGATGAGCCCAGGAGCCTCGTATTATCCCAACAGCTGGACTGTGAGAGATACCCCCCTTCCCGCCGCTGCCTTCATGGTAAAACAAACTACTTGGCCCAGGTTTCTGGGATTCGCTTTAATAATTTAATAATCTATTTGTTCGGTTTTAAAACACCCCCCCCCTTTGTTTCCCATAGGTGCCCACCCACCTTTGCACCCCACACCAGTCCAGATGAAGACCCCAGCAGTAAGGTCAAAATTACCTACGATTAGGGGGTCGAAACGTCGACTCTAGAATACTTGCCAATAACTATCTAACAGTGATTTAATAACTGTGGTATTGTGTATTATATGGCATTGCATTTTTATTGTTAAGACGTTGGCTATATGGTATATAAATATCTGTATACCTAAATTGTTTGTGATTTACTGTCACCACATGCACATGTCAACCACCCTACCCTTCACTAACCACCTTGCACTACGGTTTTCCCCCTCGGGCACCGCCTTTGTGAACTTTCTATGATATTGTTTCTCTACAAAAAAGATATGTGCATTTTTGAACTTCCACCAATGTGATTAAAAATATTGTGTGCTAATGGATTGTGTTTTTTGTTTTTTGAAAATTGCTGCAAATGCCTTATGATTTTGTTTTTCCCTGTTTATGTAATTCCTTCCATACACTGGGACCCCTTTGTTTATATACGCTTCACAACACGAAGCGCCCCGCATCACCGGAGAAGAGAATCGACGTCGCCCCAGATGCCGACGCATCGCCCGGAAGTGTGTCGCAAGAGAGAAGGACCGACATCACCACAGGTGCCGCCGCATCTCTGAGAAGCGTATCGCAGGGCCTGTCGCAGACCATCGCCGGAGAAGAGGATCGACAACGACGCAGATGCCGCCGCATCACCGGGAAGAGTGTCGCAGAGCCTGTCGCGGGTCACATCCTTGTGTAAGCAACTCGCATCGCCAGTAGAGAGGATTGACGTCGCCGCAGACGCCGCCGCATCACCAGGAAGAGTGTCGCAGGGCCTGTCGCGGCTCACAACGTTGTGGAAGCAACTCGTATCGCCAGTAGAGAGGATCGACGTCGCCGCAGATGCAGCCGCATCGCTGGGAAGCTTGTCGGAGGGCCAGTCACGGCTCGCATCTTGTAAAATATCTCACATCGCCGGAGAAGAGGACTGACTTCGCTGCAGATGCCACTGTATCACCGCGAAGCGTGTCACCACTTTATTTCTTTGCACTTGAACTTCACCGCCTTTCTATCGCTGCAACATTGCTTGCTGTGGAAGTGCAACGCATCGTAAGATACATTGACGCAAAGTGTCGCATCTTAAGAACTGAACTGAACTGAGCTAAATCTACCATCTTAAAGTAACAGTTTTGTGTATTTTTGTTGTTTATGGTCATGTGGTAACTCTATATGAAGTATACTTATTTTTTATATAAAATCTGTGTGGTGTCCATTTGTAGTGTTATCACTTGGTTACTGTATGTGGTCACAAATGCTTTACGCACTGCCTCTGAGATGTGCCTGTCTGCTCGTGCCAAGCTACCAAGGGGCTGAGCAGGGGTTATTGTAGGAGTGTAATCCCCTTATCCTGACTAGAGGCAAGGGTCCCTATTTGTCACAAGTACCTACCTGTGTCAACTAGAGACACCAAATCTAACACTGAAGATGACTAAACAGCAGCTATCTTAATCTTGTCTTGTCCCCTATTAGAGGAGTAGGCCTCACAGTAGTGAAAAACGAATTTGGGTATTTGTCACTACCAGGACATGCGAAACTTAACAGTACATGTCCTACCTTTTACTTACACAGCACCCTGTCCCATGGGCTGCCAAGGGCCTACCTTATGGGTGACTATTTTGTCATAAAAGGAGAGTTTAAGGCTTGGAAAGTAGTTCTAAATGCCAAGTCGAAGTGGCAGTAAACGGCACGCATTCAGATTCTTCAGTGGCAGGCCTGTGACAGGTTTGAAAGGCTACTTGTGTGGGTGGCACAATCAGTGGTGCAGGCCCACTAGCAGCATTTAATTTAAAGGCTCTGGGCATATAGAATACCACTTTACAAGAAACGTACAAGTAAATTAAACATGCCAAACAGGTATAAACGATTTATGCCATGTTTAGAGAAGACATCCAGTTTACATCATCTCTGGTTAGCAGTGGTAAAGTGCTCATAGTCCTAAAGCCAACAAAAAAAATGTTTTAAAAAGAGGTGGAGGAGAAAAGCAAAACGTTTGGGATGACTGTTCAGAGAAGGCCATTTTGCAACACAGGCCCTCCTGACTACCCTTTTGGGCGGCCATTGTCCGATTGGTGGGCACACCAACTCAGGCATCCTCAACATCTCCAGGTAGGACCGAAGTTCCACCTCTTTCCAGATGGTGTGCGCCAAGTCATTACCAAGCAGATAATCCACTGGCATGGATGGACTCAAAGCTTTCCTAAAGGAACCTGACAACCCTCCCCCCATGCAAATGGAACCAGAGCTAATGGATAGCGAATCTCATGGTTGTCAGATACTACAACCTGGTGGGCTACATTAGGGACTACCTGCTCTGAGGACACCAAATCAATCAATCAATCAAGAACATTTGTAAAGCGCGCTACTCACCCGCTAGGGTCTCAAGGCGCTGGGGGGGGGGTTGCTACTGCTCGAAAAGCCAGGTCTTGAGTTGCTTCCTGAAGGAGAGATGGTCCTGGGTGAGTCGTAGGTGGGTGGGGAGGGTGTTCCAGGTCTTGGCCGCCAGGTAGGTGAAGGATCTTCCTCCGGTGGTGGTTCTGCGGATCCGTGGGACGGTGGAGAGGCTGGCGGAGCGGAGCTTGCGGGTTGGCGTGTAGAACGTGAGGCGGTTGTTGAGGTATTCGGGGGCCCAAGTCGTGGAGAGCCTTGTGTGCGTGGGTGAGGAGTCTGAACGTGATCCTCTTGCTGACGGGGAGCCAGTGCAGGTCCCTCAGGTGGGTGGAGATGTGGCTGTGTTGGGGGATGTCCAAGACGAGTCGTGCTGAGGCGTTCTGGATGCCCTGGAGTTTTTTCTGTAGTTTGGCGGTGGTCCCAGCGTAGAGGGCGTTCCCGTAGTCCAGATGGCTGGTGACGAGGGCCTGGGTGACCGTTTTCCTGGTTCCAGTGGGGATCCAGCGGAAGATCTTACGGAGCATGCGGAGTGTGTTGAAGCAGGAGGAGGTAACGCCGTTAACTTGCCTGGCCATCATGAGGGAGGAGTCAAGGATGAAGCCCAGGTTGCGTGCGTGGTCCGTGGGCTTGGGTGGGGGGCCCAGAGCAGGGGGCCACCAGGAGTCGTCCCAGGCGGAGATGGATGAGCCGAGGATGAGGACTTCCGTCTTGTCTGAGTTCAGTTTCAGGCGGCTGAGCTTCATCCAGTCTGCGATGTCTTTCATTCCGTCCTGGAAGCTGGCTCTGGCGGAGGTGGGGTCGTTGATGAGGGAGTGGATCAGTTGGGTATCGTCGGCGTAGGAGATGATGTTGAGGTTGTGCTTGCGTGCGATGGCTGCGAGGGGGCTCATGTAGACGTTGAAGAGGGTGGGGCTGAGCGAGGAGCCTTGAGGTACGCCGCAGATAATCTTGGTGGCTTCTTCGAGGAAGGGCGGAAGACGGACTCTTTGGGTTCTGTCGGAGAGGAAGGAGGTGATCCATTCCAGGGCCTTTCCTTGGATCCCGGCGTGGCAGAGGCGGGTTGTCAGGGTGCGGTGGCAGACCGTGTCGAACGTGGCCGAAAGGTCGAGCAGGATGAGGGTGGCGGTTTCTCCGTTGTCCAGCAGGGTCCGGATGTCGTTGGTGGCCGCGATGAGGGCGGTCTCGTGCTGTGGTTCACTCGGAATCCGGACTGCGATGGGTCGAGGGAGACGTTCGTCTCCAGGAAGGCTATCAGCTGTTTGTTGACAGTTTTCTCGATGACTTTTGCAGGGAAGGGGAGGAGCGAGATGGGGCGGAAGTTCTTGGGGTCTGAGGGGTCTGCGGTGGGTTTCTTCAGGAGGGCGCTGATCTCGGCGTGCTTCCAGCTCTCCGGGAAGGTGGCGGATATGAAGGAGTTGTTGATGATGTCCCGAAATTTGGGTGCGATGATGGAGTCGGCCTTGTTGAAGATATGGTGTGGGCAGGGATCGGCTGGGGAGCCCAAGTGGATGGTGTTCATCGTGTGGGTGGTATCTTCCGTGCTGACCTGATTCCAGGCGCACAGGGTGGTGGTGGGGGGTGTAGGTTCGGTGGTGGGGTACGAGTTCTGAGCGCCGAAGCTGTTGTGTATGTCGACGATCTTATGGTGAAAAAAGGTGGCCAGAGAGTTGCAGAGGTCTAGAGAAGGCGTGATGTCGTTGTTGCTGGCGTTGGGGTTGGAGAGCTCTTTCACGACGTTGAAGAGTTCCTTGCTTTTGTGGGTGTTGTTGTCAGTCATTCTCTGAAGGATGACCTTTTGGTGGTGCGGATCAGCTGGTGGTGTTTGCGGGTGGCGTTCTTGAGGGCGGTCATGTTTTCCGTTGACTGGTTGTGGCGCCAGGCTTTCTCGAGGTCACGGCAGGATTTCTTGGAGTCTTTGAGATCGTTGGTGAACCATGCGGCTTTCTTGCTGTTGAGGTTGCTGGGAGGGTTTTTCAGTGGAGCAAGGGTGTCGGCGTAGTCGGTGATCCACTGTGTGAGGTTGTGGGCTCCTTCGTTGGGGTCCGTGGTGTTGGTGGGAGGGTTTAGGCTCAAGGAGGTGGTGAGTCGGTCGGTGGTGATCTTGCTCCAGCATCTTTGGGGGGTTTGTTGAGGGCGGTGGTGGGTCGTTGTTTTCCTGAAGTTGAAGTGTACGCAGCTGTGGTTGGTCCAGTGGAGCTCGGTGGTGTGGCTGAAGGAGATGTGGTTGCTGGAGGAGAAGACAGGGTCGAGCGTGTGGCCGGCGTAATGGGTGCGGGTGTTGACCAGTTGCTTGAATCCGAGGTTGGCGAGGTTGTCTAGTAGGGCAGTGGTGTTGTTGTCCTGGTCGTTCTCCTAGGAGGATGTAGTTGGGGTAGGCGAGGGCGAGCGTGCTGATGAAGTCTGCGATGGCCTCGCTGAAGTGTGAGCATGGTCCCGGGGGTCTGTAAATGAGGGTTCCTCTGAGGGTGGTCTTGGGGTTGGTGTGAATCTGGAAGTGCAGGCGCTATGCGGTGGCGAGGGTGTCGTCGGTGTTGGTCGCGATGCGGATAGTGTTTCTGTGGGTGATGGCGATGCCTCCTCCGGTCTGGTTGACGCAGTCCCTCCGGATGATCTTGTAGCTGTCTGGGATGGCAATGGCAATGTCGGGGGCTGAGGAGGCGTTCATCCAGGTTTCCGTAAAGAAGGCGACGTCTGGTGCCGTTTTGTCCAGGAGGTCCCATAGTTCGACGGCGTGCCTGTGGATGGAGCGGGTGTTGAGCAGGATGCACTTGAGGTGGTTGTTGTTGGCGGCTGTTTTGGCTGGCGCAGTGCAGGACCGAGTGCAGGTGAAGTAGCAGGCGTGGCAGGTGAAGGCTCCGTGGGTGCGTTTCAGGGTGGCTTGGTAGCAGGCTGGATGTCGGCCGGTGTTGAGAGCGTGGAGGGTGGCGGCGTCGTAGGTCAGTCGGGTTGGCTGGCTCTGGCGGGGTCCAGGGGTTCTGGCGCTGGGCGCGGTCCAGGCTTGGACGGGCGTCGATGGGCTTGCCTTTGGCACGCCTTCGGAGCACAATCGGCGCGCCCGCTGCGCGTATGCGCGGTCCCCGCCATTTATGGCAAAGTGGGAGGGAGGAGCAGCTGGGAGGCGGGGCGGCGAATGGGGAGCGGGAGAGAGGAGAAGGGGGCGGGGCCGGAGGAGAGCAGCGGCGGGGAGCAGAGGGGGGGGTTGGAAAGAGCGGGAAAGCAGAGCGGGGGAGAGCTAGGGCAAGCCTGGAGAGCGAGGGCAAGCCTGGAGAGCGAGGGCAAGCCTGGAGAGCAGGGGCCCTAAGGAGAGGCGGCAGCAAAAGGGCCAAGCAGGCAGCGGCAGCAGAATCCGGGCACATGGGGACCGTGCGGTAGTGGAGTGACCGGGTCAAGGGTCACAGCTCACTGCCGCGCGGTCCCCGCCATTTATGGCCAAGTGGGAGGGAGGAGCAGCTGGGAGGCGGGAGCGGGGCGGCGAATGGGGAGCGGGAGACAGGAGAAGGGGGTGGGGCCACAGGAGAGCAGCGGCGGGGAGCAGAGGTGGGGGTTGGAAAGAGTGGGAAAGCGGAGCGGGGGAGAGCGAGGGCAAGCCTGGGCAAGCCTGGAGAGCGAGGGCAAGCCTGGAGAGCGAGGGCAAGCCTGGAGAGCAGGGGCCCTAAGGAGAGGCGGCACAAGAGGGCCAAGCAGGCAGCGGCAGCAGAATCCGGGCACACGGGGGCCGTGCGGTAGTGGAGTGACTGGGTCAAGGGTCACAGCTCACTGCCACGCGGTCCCCGCCATTTATGGCCAAGTGGGAGGGAGGAGCAGCTGGGAGGCGGGAGCGGGCTGCGAATGGGGAGCGGGAGACAGGAGAAGGGGCGGGGCCGCAGGAGAGCAGCGGCGGGGAGCAAGAGGGGGTTGGAAAGAGCGGAAAAGCAGAGCGGGGGAGAGCGAGGGCAAGCCCGAGCAAGCCTGGAGAGCGAGGGCAAGCCTGGGCAAGCTTGGAGAGCGAGGGCAAGCCTGGAGAGCAAATGACAACTGATGGTTGTCATGCTGGCTCCTATGTCTCTCAGAGCCTCCACCATCTACCTATCGATGGTGACCCACTGCCTGTACCTTTATGTGTTGCTAGGAATATGGGCCTTTGGCACCATATCTCCGTCACCCAGGGACACTAGGGTAACCTCTGCACTGCCCTACATACTAACTGGAGCAATCTCCTCCCCGAGCACTATACTAGCCAGCCTAGTGTCTGCTCACCAGTTGAGACACTTGAAATGCCCAAACTGATGACACTCACAACACTTAGAGTTGAATATCCCTGAGGACTTGTTGTCAAGGTACGTACTCTTCTTCTATTCAGGTGGGGATTGAGAATCCTCCCTCCATGGAACTATTTTGGGGACCTTTAGCATACTCCTTGTGTTAATTTTTATCACCCCCCCTTCATTCTTCGGGGTGGGGGGCACTGCCCACCCTTGTGGCGATCCCTTCCCCACCAGATACCTTCTGGTGGAACCTAGTGCTGAGCCAATGGTCGGCCTTCTTGGCAAGTTCTCTGGGGTCATTAAACTTGCTATCAATTAGGTGTTGTCTCAGCTCTGCAAAAAAAAGACAAAAAACGTGGCCTCATGCCAAAAAATTGTACACCGGCTGTTAATATTTCACTCCACTGCCCTTCACCCAACCATCCAGTGCTTTGCAAAAGGAATCTACATAATCCACCCAGGACTGATGGGGCTGCATCTGACTGTCCATAAACATCTGTCTATAATTTTTTTTGGGGGGGGGGGGCAATACTTCCTGACAAGGGTGGCCTTCAATGGGGATACCTCATCCTGTCCCCCTGCTTTAGGGCCAGTGGGGCACCCTCCCATCACTAGGTATGTTCTTTCAGCAATTGCCCCCCTAATCCTCCACAGGGACCCTATTCATTTCCAGAGCAACCTCATAGGCTTCTAACCACTTATTGATGTTATCTTCCCCAACAAAGTTATGCACCAGATCCTTTGGAATCTTGACCCTCTTGTCTCCAGAGGGCCCTGTGGGAATGCTGCCCCCATTATTGCTGTACTCCACCTGTTTTGCTCTGATGTCCAGCTCTCTGAGTCTTAGCTCATGAGCCATGCTCCTCTCTTCCATAGCTAGTCTCCTTTCCTTCAGGATTCTCTTAGCCTCTGTAGTGTAGTTCCTATTATCCCAATAGGCTCTGCGCATTGGAATAATACCTTCAATAGTATAGGCCTAGACCAGACGTTAACTAGGTCTACTACTGTCGATATTAGACTTAAAGTTTTGGGTTTGCCAGCTAGCTCAGAGTTCACTAGAAACTTTCTCGAATAGGCAAGGAGGAGTTGAACCTCCCTGGATAGACAAGAAGGGATTTAGTTTCTGACAACCATAGAACATGACAACTTTGCTCTCCCCTAATCAAGAGTGTATCTCTAGAGTCGTGTGAAAACAAAAGACGACTTATTTTACTCAGTCAGTACGTGCATTCTTAGTCTCACCAGATTGTAGAGAAAAGGAAGAGACGGGCGTGTTCAATAAAAGATGTTATTTATTGATCAGTCTCTTTTCTCATACAAGAGAAATGGATCGATATTATTGCAATACTTATGGTTAAGTAAAGTGCATACATTAAAAGCAGAAGTATAAAATAATACTGTAAAAACATTGATATGGTTTCTAAGCCATATGATGGTTTAAAATTGGATAAAATAGATACATACACATATACATTTGACTAATCGTACTCAACTGGTGTTTCTAACTACGCCTACCCCAGATGTACCTGACCTAAGCCTAATACGTGGGCGGGAATAGAAAGTAGCAGTTTAAGTTAAGTTTGTTTTGCCAAGTGACTGACTAAAGAATTCTCTGCAAGGGGTTATTCAGTTCTGTACCTGGAATCTAGAATGAATGAGGGATGGTATCTCTCGTCTCTGGTCTCGATATTCCAGGCTGCCTGCGAGGGCTACCCGGAGGCGCCGGAGCTGGATTTCTCGGCAGGAGAAAGCAGCGTCTCGTTCTCAGCGCGTCAGGAAGGCGGGGCTGCGCCAGCGGGGTCTGCTCTGCTCTGGGCTTCGGCAAGTCTGGCTGCTCCGATCTCGTCACCACCGCGTGTGTTTGCATAGGGCAATATTGGTAATATTTATACCTTTAAGGTGCCGAGATTGACGTAAGGATGGACATAGATACGTCAATAAGGATGTCATACGACCTGGTCGTTAGCACATTCTTTTGCTGAAGTTCTCGGTGAAATCAAAACAATGGCCGCAGGGTTTTTCCCAGGTTGTCATAGGTTTGATTTGTTTTGAGAACTCCGTATGCCTTATCAGGGGCTGGAGGAATATCGCTTGTCTAATTAGATGGCAAGCGTTATGACCTAATCAGATAACACGTTCCTGTGCCGTAGTGTGGCTTAATCAGATAACGGTTCCTGCATCATGGGGGTTTTCTGCCTCATGGGATGGCTGCTAGTTAACTTGTTAACCAGAATAGGGTCAGGAATAGGGGGATCGATACAGAACCTATAGGAATACATCACACCCACTCCACGCTAACTATGGACATATTTACGAATCTATGCATAGTAAAACATACTGTAGAGTATTGTGTATACCTTACCACCCCAAAATACATAAAATGCATTTTGAAATTATCAAATATACGGAAAAAATAGTCACATGTAATATATGCACTCAAGCTGTAGAATAATGCTAAAGTAATCACGCATATCTATACATTATCACTAATTTGTATATGAGAATTTACACATGAAATGGCTCTTAATACAGAAAAAAGGTTCGAGACCATTCCATCACAGAATAAAATAATTATGAACATACCAGCGGGCAGCTAATGTCTATAAAGTATCTAAAAATAGAAATTTTAGTTCTCTAAGAATAGTTCTTACTTTAAGCAGAAGATAAGTGTCCCGAAAAATATGTAGAAATATTTTGGGGCTGCTGAAAAAATTGCTGTCCGTGAACTGGAGGGAAAATTGTTCATGGTATTTTGCTATTCTAGTTGAAGGCCAAATTCAGGGAACGCCGTGTGCGAGCTTGCTCAAAAGTCTCTATTTCTGCTCTGGTGAGAACATCATATCATTTAGACTGTCGAAAAAGCTGTCAACAGCTTTCTGGGAGAGTTCCACTAACTCGGAAAAAGGTGTAACCATGCATTCGTGCGCATGATTGTCTCCATTGACGTTTTGATTATTGCTGACAGAAGGTCGTACCTGATCAATGCTGCTTTCATCTTGAACTTCACTACCCCTTAATCGTAGTGGTGAAGCTTCCACGAATGCCGTCATCAGGATTGGTAGCCGTTGAGGGCAGCACAAAGCATGAGCCTTTATTGGACTCAACAATGTTTCTGCATCCATTGGCGCATCCGATTGTAGCGTCAGACAGGTGTCTAACACGCATTCTTCTCCGCATAGCAAGCACCTTAATACAGGTAAAACACATCGATGCCACATTGGTCGAAATGAAAGAAACCAAGTCATGTTCAGGTCTCTAAGCCGGGAAAGTCCCAGGATTTTTGATATCCGGTCCCGGTATCCAATGGCTCGGATTGTTTCTTCCCTTGTCGCAGGTGTTTTGTCTGTGACACGGTTTGCCATAACGAAATATTAGGACCAAGAATAGGATTCCTGCAATTAGTCCCAAAATGAGGGGAAATCCGCCAAAAATCGAATGGACGAAATCTGGAAAAATACCCAGTATGGCTTTGAATGGTGTTAATGCCATCGAAAATACTGTCTTAAATACTTTTGAGACTCCACTGGTATCAGAAATATTTAAGATTTCATTCAGGATTTCTGCGAAATGTATGGGGGAATTAGTTGATAACAATGAGTGAATCTCTGCAGTCGTCCTTGCGACTAGGAGATCATACGTTTCTTTTGATGACGTGAGCCTGGTCGGCGTCTGAAGAAGCACTGTTTTCATTCTGCTTAAAGTATCTATTCGAATAGAAGTAATTTTCAAGTTGGGCCATGCCCTTGCCTCCCTGTCTGGAAAGGAGCTGGGGAACAATAAGCGTCCACAGCACTTGACCTTCGCAGTCGTAGTTACGAGATAAGGAGTCCCGGGCATAAGACTACAGCATCTGCGGTCCACAATTAGAACGTAACTCCCATTATAGAGTCTTTGAAAGAATGGTTCTATCTCTGTTGCAGGTGTGCCTAGCTGGTGACATGAAAGGTTATTTGAGTTCCCTTCACAGGCTCCATGCAAACTAATTCCATTACACAGAAGTGTACCGCTTAGTGACATCGCACAATTATTGCCACTAAGAAACACTTTCTGTCCTTTATTACTGACACATGCATGTGAATAGGGCAAGTTCCATGTTGTTTTAATGTACCCTTTTCCCAATTTTTCGTACATGCCAGCCTGTATATATTTTTGGCAGTATTGAAACCTGAAGGTAGATATTGGAATATTAATTATCCCATGTATTATCCATTCACTGACAGGTCGTTCTGACATTGTCACTGGTAATCTCTCGAGTTTCTCAATGCTCAGGATTGTATAATCAGCACCCTTTTGTGCCATACTGATTTGTTTATCAGTAAGGTTAAAGATATTGAATAGTGACGTTGTGTTGATTAAACGCCAAGGCACATAGCCTGAACGCAGATTTTGTAACGTCCAGCCAAGCTGTACAATAGAACGCAATTGGGATTGACCGTGTTGTAACAACAGTAAGTCTTGCGATAATATGTCGATTGCTGAAGACACAATGCTGTCCAAAGAAAAAATTCTGGAGGACAGAGTCATTAACCCATTGTCCACTACAGAAAGTGATTTTTCCAAATTAATACGGTCAATTTCCCGTATACTTTCTGCTGTCTCAATTTGAGTCACCTTCCAGGCCTCGTTGTATGCTGCATATACAGAGGCTGCTATGAAACGTTTCTGACGCTGTTTGCGCGGTCCCATGATGAAATCACGCAAGTCAGCACCATCAGTAAGTAAAGTTAGGTGTTGCTTAATTTCTGCCAGTGTGGAAGTTTGTAGCCACTGAAGGCATAATTTGCCCACACTGTAGGTGGTTATTATCCCTGGGTGTTGTCTTTGGGAATATCTAGGGTCTGGCCTGGTCATTTTGAACCCCTGTGTGTTGTTCAGGAATCTATCTTGACAGTTATTAGTATCTGTGGGCCAGATCAACCACTTTTTCCAATCAGGATGTGTTCTGTTTTGGTTTAATACATAGTTTACGTCTATCTCTTCTTCTGTAGAGCTATTGCTGTTCATTGTTTGTTTTGGAATAGACGGTTTATTTAAGTCTTTGATTTTGGCTAGGCCGAGACAGGTAGTTTGTTGAACAGTGTCATTTAAAAATATAATTTGTTCTGGGATCATGCAGGCTCTAAACAAAGATTCTATACCCTGTACTTGCCATTCTTTTGTACCCCAAACACTCTTTACTTCAACATTTTTGTCCCAATAATCAAAACCAAAAGTACTCATTTGTTCAAAGAATGAGTCTGAATATATCAATTTCGTGTTTGTTATCATGGTCTTTGTCCCTGTCTTATTTGACAATTTGAAATAAAATGTTTCAGCATTACTTGTGTTAAAACCTGAAAAGTATGAATATTTGTCATAAACGGTTCTTGAGCTTCCTTTTGGAGGGGTTGCACAATGTTCCCATTGATTATAATTTAAAACATTTCTAGGTTGTGCAGATCTATGTAGAAAATGGTTACCATAGTGGTTATAACAGTACATACTATCATAATTTGTCGAACCCTGCAAATAATCATGTTTTGTAAATTTAGCAGACATCACTAAGTCAGACATCATATTATTTATACTTTCAAAGTCCCAATCATCAGCAAATGAGCTTGCTTTTACAAAGTCACTCAACGAGATCTTAATTTGGTGTGGATATTTCAGGATTTCAACCGGACCATAAATTTCGTAGTCAGTGTTGTCCCATGCTACCCCACCTGGTATAGGATTGGCTGTGAAGTTGACTGAAGAAAGTTCTCTTTTCTCGACGTGTGAAGATGTGTGTGGTTTGAGGATCAAGTTGATTTTCTGACTTGCTGTGTCCATTTTAGCATATTTTCCCTCAATGAAGCGTCCCAAAGTTAGTACCATGATGAGCCAAAGTATGAGGATAAATGCACCAAAACCCACCCAAAATTTAATCCATGGAGAAATCAGATATGTTTCTTTCAGTTGTTTCAAAAGTACTTTAACTTTATCTTTAAAGGTTTTTGTTGATGGCTGTGTTTTTGATTCACTTAGGTCTTCAGAGGAATCATCGAAGTTTATGAAGTAGCCGGATGCAGTTCTGTCAATTGTTCCAATTGCTTCAGGATTACTGTTTCTTGCATATTCGTTTGTTACTTCATTGTAGGTCGGTGTGTCTCTACTAAATGTTTTTATTTGGGTTGTTAGAGGTCTGAGTTCCAATGCATTGTTGCATATTCCTTGTTGTTTTTCTGTAGGCGTTTCGAATGTGATTAGCCTCTTAGTTTGGACCTCTGTATTTGTAGCAAACCTTGGTGTTCTGCTACTTATCGGGAGTCCACTTGGCCTACTATTTGTTATCGGCCACATGATTGTGGTTTTACCAGGTCGATGGATACAACTCGGTTCTCCTTTTTACCAGCAAGCGGCGGTAGTACAACTGATCTTGTCCCGTTGATAGACAAGACAGGAACTGCTTTTCTGTAAGAAGTCTCAAATTCCTTCTTTACCGCGATCTTTTCTCTGACTAGATCCCCGACTTTTGGAATCCAGACAGGTCTTGCTGGGACAGGTGGTGGTTCTTCAGTGGTTGTTGGCTGCTGTTTCAACTTTATGTTGCTCAGGTCTTTTCTTGTTTCGTTTAAGTCCTGCAAAATAGCCAAACGATCTTTGATATCAAAGCTTTTTTCCTTCACCACTGAAGTCTGACTGTCGAGGTCTAAGACTAACATCCTAGTTCCAAACAATAATTCGTACGGACTGAATCCCTTCAGAGAATTTCTTGGCTTGTTATTTAGACTACGTTGGACACTTATTAGATGTTTGACCCACCCAGCTCCCGAACCTAATATCCTTTCTGTTATAGATAGCTTTATGCCTTGGTTTTTTCTTTACACCATCCCGTATCCCTCAGGAAGGAAGTGAGAAGAGTCCCGCTGTGCTATGCTCATTTGGCCATGTTTCCCCTCAGGCTGGAGGGCTAGAGTGAAAACAATGGTCAAACGTAGCATGCTTCTAGCGTATATGCCATTTAGACTCGCAAATCTTTGTATAACAGTCCAGACGTCAGCCGAGTGCTGGTGATCTACATTATAAGTGGAAACTAGCCTGTATATGTTAATCGGACGCTTTGCTTTTTACTGTTGATCTTTTCTGGAGTGAAACGACACGGTATTACACCGTTTCTCTCACCACTGCGATTTCTGTTACAGTTTGGGCAGTTCTTTACAAACATGGTATGATGCAGGCTCATGCCTGGCCACCAGTACCTTGATTGTAATTCTTCCAGAGAATCTTTTAGTTTGAGGTGTCTGAGACCCTCGCCCATATGTGCGTCTGCTATTAACAAGGTTCTCCTGTCCATGTTTGGAATCACTCTATCCCCCACTCCAGGGATTCGAGCAAAAGGGACGGAGTTTGCATCGATTATGTATGTATAATTGAGTGGATAGTTGATCGGTAGCGCTGAGCAGTCGCCTTTTGATGACGTTTTCACCGCCAGCACTGTTTCACCGTCAATATACTTCACTGTACGCTTTTTTCGAGCTACGGAAGCCGATTTAGTTGCTACCGCTGTGGCTGTCTCAGCCAATGAATTCCCTGCAACGTGAACGCCATCACGCTGATGACTCAGTGTATGTATCACGTGAGTCTTTGGTAGTTCTTTTTGTAACAGAACTATTTGTTCCCAAAGCAGTTTTTGCTTTATTGTTGCACCTGTGTCATCTTTGTAACCGTTTTGAATCCATGTCTGCAAATCGTTGTTATATGATTTGACGCAGTAATATGAATCGGACACTATAAGTGTCGGGAATTCGCGATCCGCATTATCTAGCGCCATTTTCAATGCTATTATTTCAGTCTGTTGTTCTGAATTAGTTTCTACTGAGTGTGTTTTTGTTAATAGAGGTCTTAGATTACCTCCGCGCCACACTTCTTTTGTAATCTCACATGTGGGGTTGTATGCTTGTTCTCCCCAAACGGAGGGTTGAGCATGTCCGTCTGTATAGATTACACAAGCGTATTGTCGTAAGGGCAGAATGTCGATTGGCAGAGGGAATGTTCTTTCATATTCTAGATTTTTCAATTCCTTTAGTTCTGGATCAAAGTAGTAGTATACTTTGTCCGTTGTAATTGAATTCACCCATTGTATCCATTCCGGATTCAATGTTGTTGTTGGTAAATTACACGGTGTTGTTAATGCCTCAAAGGCTGATTCTGCTGTTCTGACTGTGATGTGTCTACCGTCCGCTTGATCTTTTTCTCTAGCTATTGCGGTTTGAACTGCATGAACAATGTTTTCTTTAATGCTGAATTTCTTTTCAGCTTCTGTGTACAAGTGTGATTTGAATGCAATTGGTACCTTTTCTCCCTCATTAGAGGTCAGGTATGTGAATCCGCATCTTCCTGGGATGACTCGAATCACAAGATTGCGTGTGTTATCACGTGTTTCTAATTTTGTTTTAATTAACATGTCTGTTTGTAAGGATCTCAGAATTTCTGTGTGTATATGAGTCCAATTGGTTCTTTTAAAATCTGGTTTTATTAGATCATAAAGGGGTTTGACCCTTTCTGCGTAATTTGCAATATATGTTCTTCCGAAATTTAGGAAGCCTAGAATTGACTGTAGGTTTTTTAGTGTTCTAGGTGCTTGGAGTACGGCACATTTCTCTAGGAAATTGTCAGCCAGGCTTTTGCCTTCACTTGATAATTCATATCCTAAGAACAGGACTGTTAGATGGGCAATTCTCGATTTTTTAAAGTTGAATTTGTAACCCTCTGCTGCGAACCCAAGTATTATGGTGTTCACTCTCTTCAAGTGAGTATCCAAGTCATCATCTGTTAGGTATATGTCATCGACATAAGATAATGCTTCGTCATCATATGTTTGTAGTAACTCTGTTACTCTCGCTGAGAATACCCCTGGGCTATTCTTGTACCCCTGGGCTAACCGACAGAATTGTTTTTGAGTGCCATTTATTGAGAACGCAGACAAATATCTGCTCTCTGGTGCTATGTTTTGACAAAAGAATCCATTAGAGATGTCTAATGTTGTTTTGTATTTTTTGCGCACTATGTTATTCATTAGTGCAGCACTATGCGAATTTTGCACTGCAAAAGTTTTGCAACATGAGTTAAGGTGTTTGTAATCCAAAACTAGACGATATGAATTGTCTGGTTTGGAGACAGGAAACAAAGGGTTGTTCATTTGTGAGGTGCAAGTTTCAATCACCCCCTGGTATTCTAATTGATCTAGAATTTCTTTTACCTGTTTTTTAGCTTCTTGCTTGATTGGATACTGCCTTTGTGCAGTAGGTTGTGATTTTAACTGGATTTTGTGAGGAGGAGAGTCCTCATCCCATCCTACATGATTTTTATATAAAGCAGGAGCTTGAGCTACTGCCCACTTTCTGGCAAGTGTGTATTTTTTATGAATTGGGATATGATTTGAGAAGGCAGGCATAATTATTTCTTCGCCATGAGGGCACTCCCTGACAAACTCTGGTGGCCAGTCTTTTTCAGCTAGAAGGATGTCATAGCCCTTGGAGAGATTATCCCAAAATAGTCCCCTTATTTTTCTAGTCTTATCCCCTTCTATACGTAAAGTTATTTCATATATTTTGTGAGGTTTGCTAACTCTGGTGTCTGCAGTTTCCACTTGAAGATATTCATTCGTGTCCACTGTCTCCAGATGATTCATAAGGACTTTGCGAGCTATGCTCACTTCTGCTGCGCTGTCTAGCATTGTCTGAGCCCATTCTCCGTTTTTCAGTTGTGTCCTCAGTATTCTCGGCATTGTTTACTACCTTGATACTGGCTACCTTCTTTTTTGGAAATTGTAGTTTCTTTTTTAGATGAGCAGATTCCTTGTCTTTGGACTTGGCGTGCTCTTCTCTTTGTTCTGATCGTCCTCTTCTTTCCGATTTCTGCGAGGAAGTCTGAAAAGATTGAGAGGGACGTTTATCAATGTCTTGATATCTATCAGGCTTCTTTATATTATCCCTATTTCTAAGGTTATATCTTTTCCCAGAGGGGTCACTTTGGGGTGACCTGTGTCTTTGGTTCGGAGATTTTTCTCTCCGCCGAGGAGACCTTCCTCTGGACTGGAATTTCTTTTCTTTAGGATTGGATTGTTTGTTTCCATCCCAGCTCTTGTTTTGTGATGTTGAATTATTATTAAAAAATATTTTTCCAGGACTTTCAATCAGTTGTGGTTTTACTGGTATTCCACCTAAACTATCTCTACCTAGTTCCTCATAGGATTTTTCTATAATTCAGGCAATTTCAGCTGGTTGGTCTGCTATATCTGTCTCCTTTAACCTCTGGCGGATCGCCACGTTTGCTGCTTCTCCCTTTATGTTGGCTAATAATATAGCCGAGACCTGCTTGAAGTCTTTTAGTAATTTCATACCAAGAGTTAAAGCGGGTTCTGGACCGTATTCGTCTTGAATTTGTTTTAGCACATCTGGTATTACCGAAATGGATGGAACACCGTGCGTTTTTGTGTAGATGGAAGCAAAGACTGTACCCCAAGTGTCACAGTCCTCCACGTGTGGTGCGATTCCCATTGGAAGACAGATAGTCAGAATCCTGTGTTTTTCTAACGGGGTGGTGTCTGGAAACACCGCCTCTATTTGGGTGATTTTTTGTGCTAACCAGAATGGTATTTGTTCCCGTTTAGCTGGTACCTTACCTAGGCAGGATTGTATGTTCTGTGGTGTAATTTTATTTGTGTTCCCCTGATGAGGGGTCAGCTGTGGAATTTTAATTGCTGGTTGAATTGTTGAAGTCCGCATCACATATTGGACTAATTGTCTATGTAATTTTATTAATTGTTTTAGCTGTGTTAAAAGCTCTGCTGCAGACATCCCATCGATGTCTGGATGTGGTGTGTATCCGGCTAGAACCGGCCACGTTGCTCCTGGTCTACCTAATGGACCGAGCCTGGTGATGTGATTATTATGTTTTAGGGCGCCATTAAATAAGAGCAGATGCTCTTGAAATTTCAGTGGTACTTCCACCTCCTCGAAAGGAGTGTACTCATTAGGAGGTTCCTCTGTTTTGTAATAGTGGAAGACCTTTGTTACAGCATTAGCCGCTGGAAAGTTTATCCATGTGTAGAATACCTCTGTCTGCCGATATTCGTGTGCCTCAATTACGAATATGACTGTGCCACCTCTAGGTGTCAGTCCATTTTCTATAAGTTTTAAAGTTATAGATTTTCTTGTGTTGACCGGGATGATTATTATACCCGGGTCTGCTTCTTGCATAGCAGTATCAGCTGCTGCGAGTTCAGTTGCTATTCTAACTGCCTCTCTTTCTCCTTCACTGTCTGACATTGTACTGTCCAGAAGGTTATTTTGTTTGTTTGCAGATCAGGTTCTTATGGAAACAAAGATTAGATGTACAATATTTTGGAACAGTGTATCCTTCAACGTTGACTAAACCAAGGACCATACATAGGAGTTTCCTCCTGCGAGGTCTGGCGGATATTACCTTTCACCCACTCCAGACGTCTTTGGAGTATTATGGGAAAAAAGGGGTCTGAGTGAAAAAGCACGACTGAGTTACTCTAAATGTCTTACGTTAGTTTTATCGCCTATCCAAACGCGTTGGGCGCCATGTCGTGTAGTTCCTATTATCCCAATAGGCTCTGCGCATTGGAATAATACCTTCAATAGTATAGGCCTAGACCAGACGTTAACTAGGTCTACTACTGTCGATATTAGACTTAAAGTTTTGGGTTTGCCAGCTAGCTCAGAGTTCACTAGAAACGTTCTCGAATAGGCAAGGAGGAGTTGAACCTCCCTGGATAGACAAGAAGGGATTTAGTTTCTGACAACCATAGAACATGACAACTTTGCTCTCCCCTAATCAAGAGTATATCTCTAGAGTCGTGTGAAAACAAAAGACGACTTATTTTACTCAGTCAGTACGTGCATTCTTAGTCTCACCAGATTGTAGAGAAAAGGAAGAGACGGGCGTGTTCAATAAAAGATGTTATTTATTGATCAGTCTCTTTTCTCATACAAGAGAAATGGATCGATATTATTGCAATACTTATGGTTAAGTAAAGTGCATACATTAAAAGCAGAAGTATAAAATAATACTGTAAAAACATTGATATGGTTTCTAAGCCATATGATGGTTTAAAATTGGATAAAATAGATACATACACATATACATTTGACTAATCGTACTCAACTGGTGTTTCTAACTATGCCTACCCCAGATGTACCTGACCTAAGCCTAATACGTGGGCGGAAATAGAAAGTAGCAGTTTAAGTTAAGTTTGTTTTGCCAAGTGACTGACTAAAGAATTCTCTGCAAGGGGTTATTCAGTTCTGTACCTGGAATCCAGAATGAATGAGGGATGGTATCTCTCGTCTCTGGTCTCGATATTCCAGGCTGCCTGCGAGGGCTACCCGGAAGCGCCGGAGCTGGATTTCTCGGCAGGAGAAAGCAGCGTCTCGTTCTCAGCGCGTCAGGAAGGCGGGGCTGCGCCAGCGGGGTCTGCTCTGCTCTGGGCTTCGGCAAGTCTGGCTGCTCCGATCTCGTCACCACCGCGTGTGTTTGCATAGGGCAATATCAGTAATATTTATACCTTTAAGGTGCCGAGATTGACGTAAGGATGGACATAGATACGTCAATAAGGATGTCATACGACCTGGTCGTTAGCACATTCTTTTGCTGAAGTTCTCGGTGAAATCAAAACAATGGCCGCAGGGTTTTTCCCAGGTTGTCATAGGTTTGATTTGTTTTGAGAACTCCGTATGCCTTATCAGGGGCTGGAGGAATATCGCTTGTCTAATTAGATGGCAAGCGTTATGACCTAATCAGATAACACGTTCCTGTGCCGTAGTGTGGCTTAATCAGATAACGGTTCCTGCATCATGGGGGTTTTCTGCCTCATGGGATGGCTGCTAGTTAACTTGTTAACCAGAATAGGGTCAGGAATAGGGGGATCGATACAGAACCTATAGGAATACATCACACCTCAGCTTTCTCCTTCTCTGCTACTATGGTCACTTTCTTTTCTTCCATGTTAAGCTTGACCATCTGCAGCTAAACTCCATCTCAGATGTTCCTTTCCACTAGCTCCTCAGGGGACAGACCATAGGAGGATACACTGTCTCTGCTCTGGCAGGGAGCTCCAATTCAGGAGAAGTTTCACCACCTCAGCTGAATGCTGGTATCCTTCTGGAGCTCCAGCTTGCTTGTGTTGCTCTTGGCTGGAAGTCCCCAGTCTCTGCAGAGCTCCTTGAACTCAGCCACAGTGTAGGCATCCATGTTGGCAAGTTCGAACTCCATTCTTGCAGGCGTGGTTTCAGGCACAACAGTCAAGTAGAATGAGAAGGAATTTGGAAAAAGCTAAAAGGCTAATCAGGGATGATTTAAAAACCACTCAAAATAGTATCAAAATATATCTCTGGTATTTTAGTGTAACACAAAATCACTGTATGACACTACACACACACAAGTCCTAATCCCACCACTGCCATCAATATAGGAAATTGGGTACTGGTTGATGGTGGTGAAACCCTGCTCAAGCAGCAACCAAAATTTCTGTTAGGGTGATGTCACAAGCAAATCTCAAATGAATTTGGGCCTAATCATCTGGTAGCTTGCCATAAGCAGTCAGGCTTCAATTAGAGGCTAAAGTATGCAGCACTTCAAACAGTAATAATGTGAAAACATAGCACAATAAAAAAAATCCCATACCGATTTAGAAATATAGAGTAAAATGTAATAAATTATTTGAGACCAAAACAACAAAAATGTAATCAGTAGAACTGCAGAAATGTAATTTTAAAGTTTTAAGTAAAAACTTGTGTTTAGAAGCACAAGGTGTCATCTGTGGTTATGTGGTTGCAGTGGACTGGGACAAAGTTCAGGCAAACCACAACATTGGCCCTTGACACTTGACCCTGTGTAGAGGCATGCCTCACAGCTAGCTCCACCTGTCTGTGCCGTGCCTCCCCACCGCAGCTGCCGTGAGTTCTAGCTTCCTGTGGCCGCTCTCGCTCGCTTCTGTTATTTTCTTTATGGTACTTTGCCCACTCTTCTGGGCTTCTGTACTGCCTTCCTTTGTTCTGCGTTTTGCTTACTTCTGCTGCATTTGCTTCTCCAGTTACTTTTTAGTTATTGGGTTGGTTTTTCCCTCTCTCCCCGTAGCCCCCCTGGTTCCATTTTCCCGTGGCTGCGTCCCATGCGTCTCTGCCCCCCAAGCTCGCCCATTCGCCATCCCAGTCGCCTAGCAGCTGTCCCTCCCACCTCTCCTTTTTAATGGTGGCCGCTGCCACGCCTAAGCAATCCCGTCCACCCGTCCGTGCCTGGACTGCGCCCAGCGCCAGACCCCCTGGCTCCCGCGAGCGCCACAACACCAGACGCCGCTACGATGCCAACCTCCTCCATGCACTCAACGCCGGCCGATCGACCACCTGCTTCAAGGCCACCCTGAAGCGCACCCACTGACCCTTCACGTGCCGAAACTGCAACTTCACCAGCCAGCGTACACCAGCAGGTCCTGCCCCCATGTCAAGGCAGGCCACAACCATCTCAGATGTATACTGCTCAACACCTGCTCCGTCCACAGGCACGCCGTTGAACTCTGGGACCTGCTCGACTCATCCTCCCCGGATGTCGTTTTCCTGAGGGAGACCTGGATGAACACCTCATCGGCACCCGATGTTGCCATAGCCATCCCGGATGGCTACAAGACCACCCGCAGCGACTGTACCAACGGTGCAGGAGGAGGAATCGCCATCATCCACAGGAACACCCTCAGAATTTCGACCAGCACCGAAGACACCCTCAGCACTGCCAAACACCTGCACTTCCAGATCCACACCGATCCCAACACCACCCTCAGAGGAACCCTCGTGAACAGACCCCCCGGACCCCACCCACAGTTCAGCGACTCCATCACAGATGTTGTCAGCTCGCACGCCTTGGCCTCCACAGACTACATCCTCCTCGGAGACATGAACTTCCACCTCAAGAACACCAACGACAGGTACTCCACCACACTGCTGGACAACCTCACCAACCTCGGTCTCAAACAACTCATCACGACACCCACCCACTCTGCCGGACACATGCTCGACCCCATCTTCCCCACCAGCAAGCACGTCACCTTCAGCCACACCACGGAACTCCACTGGACTGACCACCGCTGTATCCACTTCTCCTTCGAGAAAAACACTGCACACACCAACCCGCAAGGAATACCCCACAGCAACTGGAACAGAGTCACCAAAGACCGGCTAATCACCATCCGACCACACAGACACTGACACAGCCGCCCGCAACCTCAGGCAATGAATCAACGCTGCGCCAACACTCTTGCCCCGATCAAGAAACCCTCAAACAGATGCACCGACAGAAGGGCCATCTGGTTCACCGCCAACCTCCAGACATCCAAGCAGACCTGACGAAGACTCAAGAATAAATGGCGCCTCAAGCAAACACCAGACAACCACACAGCCCTCAAGAACGCCAGCCGCAGGCACCACCAACTCATACGAACCGCCAAAAGGACCTCCTTCAAGGAACGCATTGACAACAACGTACACACCAGCAAAGAGCTCTTCAACATCGTGAAGGAACTCTCCAACCCCAGCCCCAGCTCCAACGACATCCCGCCGTCATAAGACCTCTGTGGCTCTCAAGCCACCTTCTTCCACCGCAAGATCATAGACATCCATGACAGCTTCAACACTCAGACCCCCCCCCACAGCTGCCGACACAACAGACTCAGCGCTCCCAGTCACACCGGCTTCATGACCTCCTGGAACCACGTCAACAAAGAAGACACCTTCAAAACCATGAACACCACCACTCCGGCTCACCGTCAGACCCCTACCCCCACCACATCTTCAACAAAGCGAGCTCCATCATTGCACCCCAACTCAGAAAGATCCTCAACAGCTCAGTCAAGACCGCCACCTTCCCGGAAAGCTGGAAACACGCAGAGATCAACACCCTACTCAAGGAAACCAAGGCAGACCCTAAGGACCTCAAGAGCTTCCGGCTCATCTCCCTGCTACCATTCCCGATGAAAGTTATCGAGCACATCGTCAACAGACAACTGACTCGATTCCTCAAAGATAACAACACCCTTGACTCATTCCAGTCCAGATTCCGCAGCAACCACAGCACGGAAACCGCCCTCATCGCCGCCACCGACGACATCAGGATCCTGTTGGACAGTGGCGAAACAGCGGCACTCATCCTCCTAGACCTCTCGGCCGCCTTTGACACCGTCAGCCACCACACCCTATGCACACACCTCCACACCGCAGGGGTCCGCGACAAGGCCCTCGACTGGATCACCTCCTCCCTCACCGACAACACCCAGAGAGTCTGCCTCCCTCTATTCCGATCCGAAGCAACCAAGGTCCCAGGATGCTTGTTTCCGGTCCGGGGAAGACATGGCTTGGCAGTTCTGACTGGACTGTTCCCATGAGGCACAGGGTCAAGACGGATTTGCATATAGCTGTGTCCGAACTGGGGTGGCAAAGTGAGCTAAAGAACAATGATGGATTCAACCCAGATTTGTGACTGGGGGTGAGTGTCTGAAAAGTTTCAGCACTCTGTCCATCATCTCCTTGTGTTTGCTTTGTTCCCCCCAAGTTGGCAGGGTATGCCTGGACTTGGGTCCCTTCCTCACTTTGCCACTGGATTCAAGCTAGCCTGGCTGATGAGGACGTTAGCCAGAAACCGGTCCCAGAATGCTTGTTTCCGGTCCAGGGAAGACATGGCTTGGTAGTTCGGGCTGGACTGTTCCCATGAGGCACAGGGTCAAGACTGATTTGCATATAGCTGTGTCTGAACTGGGTGGCAAAGTGAACTAAAGAACGATGATGGATTCAACCCAGATCTGTGACTGGGGGTGAGTGTCTGAAAAGTTCCAGCACTCCGTCCATCATCTACTTGTGTTTACCAAGATCATGTGCGGCGTACCGCAGGGATCATCTCTCAGTCCGACCCTCTTCAACGTCTACATAACACCACTCGCCTACATTGTCCGATCGCACAACCTCAACAACATCTTATACGCTGACGACACCAAGCTTATCCTCTCCCTCACCAGAGACCACTCCACCGCCAAAAACAACTTCCATGAAGGAATGAAGGCCGTCGCCAAATGGATGAAGAACAGTCACTTGAAACTGAACTCGGACAAGACAGAGGTCCTCATCCTCGGCTCCACCCCCTCCACCTGGGACGACTCCTGGTGGCCGGCCTCGCTGGGAGCTGCACCAACACCCACCGACCACGCACGCAACCTGGGGTTCATCTTGAACAAGAAGGACGATCACCCAGGCACTTGTCACCAGCAGGCTGGACTACAGCACTGCTCTCTATGCTGGAACCACGGCCAAACTTCAGAAGAGACTCCAACGCATATTGAACGCCTCTGCACACCTCATCCTCGACATTCCCCACCACAGCCACATCACTGCCCACCTGAGGGACATGCACTGGCTCCCTGTTAACAAAAGGATCACCTTCAAGCTCCTCACTGACGCTCACAAAGCACTCCACGACGCTGGACCAGCATACCTCAACAAACGACTCACCTTCTACACTCCCAACCGCCAGCTTCGCTCCGCTGAACTCGCCTTCGCCACCATTCCACACATCCACCGAACAACCACCGGTGGCAGATCCTTCTCCTACCTCGCCACCAAGACATGGAACACCCTCCCCATCCACCTACGACAGACCCAGGAGCTACTGACCTTCAGGAGACTTCTCAAGACCTGGTTGTCCGAGCAGTAGCAGCACCCCCCAACCCCCCCTCAGCGCCGTGAGACCCTCACGGGTTAGTAGTGCGCTCTACAAATGATTGATTGATTGATATAGCGCAGGCCGGATACAAGGACCCAGTTAGGCCTGCTGAACAAAGTACATTAAATCCTGGCTTGCGGAACGGTGTGAGTTCCTGCGTTGTGGATACGTCGCACAGTGGCAGTTCCAAGGAAGCAGCAGGCTGCCATGCGAAGTCCTGCATCATTGTCAAGGATGCTGCTGATGAGGGGCTTCCAATGCAAAGTCCTGCATTGAAGAAGTATCTCGCACCAGCAGTTCTGAAGAAGCTGCGGGGGTGGGATGTGCAGTCCTGCATCACCATGGAAGAGGCCGTCAATGGGAGAATTTGCAATGTGAAGGGTTGCATCAAGGATGGTCCATGCTTCAGCCATTCCGAAGCCAAGATGCATTGTACTGCATCAATCCTGCCCACAGGTCCACAGTTGGGCTGGCAGAGCACATTTAGGGCCACTTCCAAAGCTCCAGGACTGGGGTGGCACCACTTAGGGGGTAGGGCTCACAGCTGGCAGATTCCAGGTGCTGGGTTAAAGATGGGAGGAGTTCTGTGCCTGGGGCTCTGATGAGGCTCTGATCAGAAGGTCAGCCAACTAGCCCTTGGAGTCACTCAGGTGGGTTCATGATTCAGGTCCAGTCCTTTCATTTAGGCAGCAGGGCAGTGAGGCAACAGAATAGCAGTCCTCCTGTCAGGGCAGCACATCAGTCCTTCTGAGGCTTCCACAGCTCCAGAAGTGTACCGAAGAGTTGGAGCAGAGGGTCCATTATTTAGGGCGAACAAAGAAAAACCAAAGGTGGTGATGGACGGAGCGTTGACAATACAAACACTCACCCCCAGTCAACTGATCTGGGTTTAATCCATCACCGTTCTTTCGCTCACTCCGCCACCCCAGTTCAGACATGGCCATATGCAAATCAGTCTGACCCTGTGCCTCATGGGAACAGTCCAGCCCGAACTGCCAAGCCATGTCTTCCCTGGACCGGAATCAAGCTTCCCAGGACCTGTTTCTGGCATTACAGCCGTCTTCAGCCGGGCTTGCTTGACTCCAGTGGCAAAGTGAGCAAGGGACTCACGTCTGAGCATACCCTGCCAACTTAGGGCGAACAAAGAAAAACCAAAGGTGGTGATGGACGGAGCGTTGACAATACAAACACTCACCCCAGTCAACTGATCTGGGTTTAATCCATCACCGTTCTTTAGCTCACTCCGCCACCCCAGTTCAGACATGGCCATATGCAAATCAGTCTGACCCTGTGCTTCATGGGAACAGTCCAGCCCGAACTGCCAAGCCATGTCTTCCCTGGACCGGAATCAAGCTTCCCAGGATCGGTTTCTGGCATTACAGCCGTCTTCAGCCGGGCTTGCTTGACTCCAGTGGCAAAGTGAGCAAGGGACTCACGTCTGAGCATACCCTGCCAACTTAGGGCGAACAAAGAAAAACCAAAGGTGGTGATGGATGGAGCGTTGACAATACAAACATTCACCCCCAGTCAACTGATCAGGGTTTAATCCATCACCGTTCTTTAGCTCACTCCGCCACCCCAGTTCAGACATGGCCATATGCAAATCAGTCTGACCCTGTGCCTCATGGGAACAGTCCAGCCCGAACTGCCAAGCCATGTCTTCCCTGGACCGGAATCAAGCTTCCCAGGATCGGTTTCTGGCATTACAGCCGTCTTCAGCCGGGCTTGCTTGACTCCAGTGGCAAAGTGAGCAAGGGACTCACGTCTGAGCATACCCTGCCAACTTAGGGCGAACAAAGAAAAAACAAAGGTGGTGATGGACGGAGTGTTGACAAATCAAACACTCACCCCCAGTCAACTGATCTGGGTTTAATCCATCACCGTTCTTTAGCTCACTCCGCCACCCCAGTTCAGACATGGCCATATGCAAATCAGTCTGACCCTGTGCCTCATGGGAACAGTCCAGCCCGAACTGCCAAGCCATGTCTTCCCTGGACCGGAATCAAGCTTCCAACGACCGATTTCTGGCATTACAGCCGTCTTCAGTCGGGCTTGCTTGACTCCAGTGGCAAAGTGAGCAAGGGACTCACGTCTGAGCATACCCTGCCAACTTAGGGCGAACAAAGAAAAACCAAAGGTGGTGATGGACGGAGCGTTGACAATACAAACACTCACCCCCAGTCAACTGATCTGGGTTTAATCCATCACCGTTCTTTAGCTCACTCTGCCACCCCAGTTCAGACATGGCCATATGCAAATCAGTCTGACCCTGTGCCTCATGGGAACAGTCCAGCCCGAACTGCCAAGCCATGTCTTCCCTGGACCGGAATCAAGCTTCCCAGGACCGATTTCTGGCATTACAGCCGTCTTCAGCCGGGCTTGCTTGACTCCAGTGGCAAAGTGAGCAAGGGACTCACGTCTGAGCATACCCTGCCAACTTAGGGCATAAGTGTGGCAGGGTATGTTCAGACGGCACACATGCCTGTATTTGGGGTGCTAGAGGGTGTCAAAAGTGACACCCCCTGCACCCTTGCAGGATTCGGTATTTACCAATTCGGTAAATACCGAATCGGTATTGCCCATTGATTCCTATGGGCTTCAAGGCCCATGGGAATCAATGGGCAATACCGATTCGGTATTTACTGAATCGGTAAATACCGAATGTTACCGATTCGGTAATTGAAAATTTAATGTTACCTACATCTCCCACCTTCTAATTTACCGATTCATAAATACCGAATTGGTAAAATTCGGTATTTATGAATCGGTAAATTAGAATTACCTACATCTGGCCCTAGGAGAGGAATTTTCCCATGAGGAAAGTTTTGGCCTCCTTTTTGAAGGGTGCCAGATGTGGAAAAGTAAATTTTGCCATGTTGTATGTGCCTACGTGTTCCCCATGTTATGTCATATGTGCATGATCGATATGCATGTATCCCCTTCTGATCGATTAAAGACGCAATTATAGTTGTGTCCATCTCTAGTATGTCAGTTTCTAGTCTTCGTGAATACAACGAATATTAGGCCTATGTAAAGCTACGTTGCCACGTTTTACAGTGTGCACGTTAATTCATTGAATTGTCCCCGTTTCTAGGCCTCAAAAGGGCCTGGACTTAGATTCAGCTCCTGTCTCCTGAACCCTCTCCGAGGAGCGATACAGCCCCCACCTGCATCCCTGACCCTTAGCTTACTTCTTGCCACGCAGTGCCCGGCTCGGCCTGGCTCTGCCTCCCAGTCTGCCAAGAATATGTTATGTTTCTAGTTATCAGTCCAACCCTCCTTCTCTGCATTCCTAAGCTACTGAATCGCATCAATAGTTTCCGTCATGGTCTAGCCTTTATGTCTCCATGAAAGAGAAATACTGTATTAATGTTCATAGAATATTCCTCACACACGCAATACATGTAGAATAATGCATGCACCAGTCTTAAAGTCTGTTAGCCTTTGCCCTGATAACTTTTGGATTCTATCAACATGTTCTCAAAGTCAAAGTTTATTTGTATCGGTACTCAACAGAGGACCACAAAAAGTTAATTACATTTTACAAGTATAAGAATGCAACTGTATTAATACAAGGATAAAAATAGTTTTAAAAATTTGTACAAATTGTAGCAAACAAATTCATTCAAGGGTTGAATACACAAAACTAAAAGTTCTCTCCCCTTTGTAATTCTACAGGAGCGGAATATAGGATCAAGATATCTCGTGCGAGCTACAATTACTTTATGATTAGGACACACGAGTAGTAAATGCTCTATAGTCTGGTCTCCCCCTGCACACAGTGAGCATAGTGGAGATCCACCTGAAAGCCATCTTGAGGTATATGCCAATACTGGTAGAATGCCCAATCGGAGCATACTAATCGTTCTCCTTACACCGTGTGTCAAAGTGAACCCAATATAAGGCCGACTTTGCTTGTATTCGAGTGCATCCACAAACGGCTTGTAGGTGGCTAATTTGTTGCAGTGTAAGCAGTCCAATTCATAGCTCAGTTTAGGGGTAAAATATTTTAAGAACAATTTTAGTTGTATCGGCGACCAAGTAAGCAGCATTTCTGTGTTAATTTGTGCCAGTTGGAATGCTACGGACAAGTTTTCCAAAAAGATTTGTTTTTTAGACTCTACCCCAAAAGACTCTTTTTGCAACATTGACCTAAGAGTGTTCTCCTTCGCATGTAACAGGTTGTAGGCCCACCTTATTACATTAGCGATAGCTATGGCATAAGAGCTTGTGATTGATAGTTCTAGTCTCAGTGCCTGAACAGGTACAGCATCAGAAACTTTCATGATCCTTCTTAGAACTTTCCCTTCTTTTCGATCCATGAAAACCCATTGCTTTATGGGGATATACTCCGTCGCATAAGATAGTACAGGTGGTATTTTTACTCTGTATGTGCTTAACAGTGCAGAGAAATGTCTATTCCCTGTCGCACTGTAAAGTCTCAAGAGAGCCGAAACGTGTATATCAGTTTTCCTTTGCAAGTTTAATACCTGTGTTGAGTTTGTCAAGTTTTTGGAGAGAATCCTTCCGAGATAGGGATAATTATCTACCTCTTCTATTTTATCTCCACCAATCTTCCAGGTATACTTGGCACTTTGTTTTCTTCCCGAAAAGGCTATTACTTTAGTTTTCTGTATATTCGGTACTAGATAATTTTCCTTTGAATATTTATACAGAATGTCCAATGATGCTTGCAATCCAAAAGGGGTAAGATCTAGTAATACTATGTCATCGGCATAGAGTAATGAGATTATGCTTTGCTGGGCTATCTTCGGAGGTAAACTAGAGCCAAATTGCAGTTGGTGGGGCAAGTCACTTAAGTAGAGGGAAAATAGGAGCGGGGCTAAAAGGCACCCTTGTTTTAGTCCATTTTCTGTTTTGATTCTTTTTGTAAGTCCTTTTTCTCCCCCCATCTGGACTTGACACCAGGTATTGGTATGTAGGCTTATTATTACTTGCAGCAATTGTTCTTGGATTCCAAGCCTCCTTAATTTTTCCCATAAGGTTGGTCGATCTACCCGATCGAATGCCGTTGAGTAATCGATGAATGCAGCATAAACCACCTGGGCTTTTCGAGTGATGTATTTGTCAAGGATCACCTGGATAACTGCGATGTTATCTGTTACCGAATGCTTAGGCCTAAAGCCTGCTTGACACATGGGTATCAGACCCATCGAAAAGGCCCATTCTTTCAGGCGGTCTAGTACCTCTGCTGCAAACACTTTCCCCACAGCATCCATGAGTGCGATTTGTCGGTAGTTTCCGGCTTGGATTCAACATGTTCTCTAAACACCAGATACCAGATATGCCTGGGTACATGTCGCTCTGACACTCCAGACTTTAGTCTCCTCTTCTAGCGCAGAAGTCATAGCCCCCCAGTTTTCCCTAGTAACACGTCATTGTCAGTTTGCGCGCACCACTAGGTTAAAGGTCCCAGCTGCTCAGGTAGCCCCCTCCATGTTTCCGCCCCGTTTATGACATATTCTGTTACGTTTACATCACATGTCTATGTATACGCCCTGTACACGCCTTCTTGTTACATCATGTTGCCCTTATCTTTCGCGACTGCTACAAACCCCGCCTACTGCTACGCCTACTATATTGAATGTAATGTATTCTGTTTAACTATAAATATTGTGCACTGTTATTAAAAGTTAGCCTATTCCTGCCCCCGGCAGCTGCCATCCTATTCCCGTACAGGCTGTCCTGTTCCTGTCCTTTATGCTTGATTAAAGCCTGTCAACTCCAGCTACCTCGAATCTTGACTCTTATTTATTGAGCTACCTGTTTATTGATTATAGTCAAAAATAGATCCGGTAATTAATTATTTATTTACCACATAATGGCGCCCGAATAGGGACTTGCCCTTTCCCCACGCGCCGGAGAAGCCACGCAGGCCCCCTGATCCTCTGCAGCCGTGACGGAACCATACCGGCCACGTGCAGATATTTCTGCTTCAAGTATCCCTCAGGCCCACGGAGGAGACGGAGGTTGCGGTCCAGCATCCAGACGAGGCGGTGGAGGAACGCGGCGAGTCCCGACCAGAGCCCAAGCCGAGAGTCCAAGGTCCGAGGTATCCGGAGGCCCACCTGTAATGTAACTGAAGTCCGAAGTTCGTCCGTCCGTCGTCGTAGCAGTCCAGTCCAGTCCGAGGCCTTCCGTTCTTGCTGCCCGGTGAGTACCGTTGCTGGGGTAGTATCTAGACAGGGTCAATTAATTTGTCTCTGGTCCGTGGGTTTGGGTACACAGATCCAACACGAAGTGTCCACCTAGGTGGATGCGGGTCCTGACGTGTCTCTTTATGGGACCGGTAAGTTTCGTACTGTTTTAGCAGTGCATCTAGTCATTCTAGTAAGTTTCTGTTCTAGTAAGTTCTGTTCTCGAGAAATTCATGTATTCTGTTTTCAGTATTCCAGGTAATATTCTGTCCGAACTGTTGTTTTAAATGTTATTTCATGTGTTTTCAATGTCGTGGTATGAGTGATTTGTTTTCTTAAGTTATTATTGTGTTTATCGTGTATTGTATTGTGTCCAGATTCCAGTCTAAGTTATGCCTCTGTTCACGAAGTTACGTCAGTTAAAAACCAGAAAAGGTCTGCTCGAGGAAGCAGTTCCTGTCCCGCCTAGGGACAGTCCAGGTCATTTTATGTATCATAAGCATGGCATAAGTGCCATATTATATCTAGACTTATGGGTAGAGTACACCAAAGAATTAGAGGAAAAATATAGATGGCCCGTATCAGGTACGTGGGATGCCGAGTGCATCATGCGAGTAGAAGAAGTATTATGGAAAAAGAAAGCCAGACAGTCCCAGAAAGATGCCATCGAGTTATGGCGCAAAGAATCTCATAAAAGAACCGAAAAAGAAATCAGAAAGTCAGAATTAAGTAGAGAATCCTCAGAAAGAGCCCAAGAAAGGGAATTGATCGAAATAGGTGAACGAGTTAAAGCCGAACAGTCAGACAGACAGAGAAATGCCCTTATTAAGGGTATGTATCCTCTTCTTGCCGAGGGCTTGCCAAAAGCAACCCCGGAAGCACCATGTAATTTTCCGCCACCATTAGTTCCGATTAAGCTACGTCACAAACCGACCGCAGCTGATATTTTTCTCTCGTCCTATTTGGACGACACAGTCCCAGAATATGCAAATCCTGTTCCGCCAGCTCCTGTAAATAATGTAATTCCTGTTCTTCCAGCCACCGGGGCACCTGTTACAGCACCTGTTACGGTACCCCCGGTCCAGCCTGCAGTACAAGTACCCGCTACATCGGTCACTCTGCCAGCACGAAGAGTATCAGTCGACGATTCCAGTTTAGGGGCCGCGGGGGGAGGTCCTCCTGGTACCCTGCCGCCACACAAACGTGTAACGTTAGTCGAGTTACATGAACGTGCGTTACAGCGTACGCCCAAATATCAGTCCGTTGCAGATATCAGACGAGCTCTTACCGAATGCCGTTATGATCCAGTCCCAGGCGATGATAATATGGTTATATATTCATTGCGTGTAAGACGGGTGACCGAGTATTTGGACACCCTACCGAATATGAAAGAAGATCTAGACAGAATATATCGTTTCATCCGTACAGGAGAAGATCCAGAAAGTATTGGCGAAATCATGTCTCTAAGGAAAGCTGAGACTCAGCTCATGCTATTAAAATTTCTAATCAATTGTTTAATAAGGGAACAAGATTATCCGACTAAAGATCCGATTGAAATGAGAGTTCTGACAAAGTGGAGTGATCATATAGCCGAGGGAAGACACAAGACACTCAGTAGTATAGAGAGTATGTACAGGAAAATTCATAAGGAAATAATAAGGTTGCACGAGAAACGCAAAGCAGCACAAGTGTACGAGAAAGAAGACAACACTGATACCGAAGAGGTAGACGACGAGAATCCCACCAGAATAGCGTATGTAGGTAGAACTAGACTTCCAGACCGACATTCACGTCTAGAACACAAGAAAGTTTTCCCTCCTCCAGCACCAGAACAAGGTTCTCTTGAGCAAGTATTTCAAGCTACCGATCACATTCTGAAATCACGAATCGGTTATAGTGAACTTAGTACCATGCATGAACAAGAACTAGCCCGATCAGCAGTCCGATGGGCTACTGATTCTACCACTTTTCCAGACGAAATAGTGGCACAAATGTTTCTGAAACTGCCCCCAGCCGAGCAGCGACTGGTGGGTATGTATATGATCCAGCACCTCATCACACTGTATGAGGGTCAGCATTCTGATCCAGGTCCGTTACATGATGTTCTGAACGAGTTACTCCAGTATAAATGGAAAGGTTTAGGTACCGATTTAATTAGTGTCATTCTAGAACAGCGCCACAAATATAGAACGTTTCTGAATCCGCATTTTGTTCACGTCTCACCCCCAGAAAGTAAACCCTTTTACATAGATAGACAGCATCCGTTACGAGAAGTACACCCAGTTAGGACAGCGGGTGGTGAAATGCAACGAGTATTTGTTTACACCCCTATCACCAAGATGGAACTCTTAGAGATGAAGAAATTAATTCCCTGTCACGACAAAGATCCAGCAGGGTTCCATCGAGAATTAAAAGACATGCTCCGTATGGGAGAATACACATATCCTGATATCATTAAAATGCTAAAGGTCCTGTTGCCCGCAGGGGTATATGAAAAACTCAAGGAAAAAGAATGGGAGGTGGGAGAGAAAAAGATTGATTGGACAGCTCTAGAAGCTGAAGATAAAATACGAGTACCAGGTACCGGTCTTGGGGACAAATGTAAAGAATTGCCCGAGTTATTGATTCAAGTTTTGCCAAGATTATTAGCCACGAAAAAGGAGGACTGGGATGCAATTTCAGCATGCAAACAGAAACAGGATGAAGATACTAGTGATTTTTATTCTAGATTCGAAAAATGTTTCATTATCAACAGTGGTTTGAAGACAAGTAGCGAGTCGTACCCTCATCTTTTTGTTACTAAACTAGTCGAGAATTCAAGTCCACAAGTTAAAAATCGAGTTTTGAAAGTCGAAAGTAGTTGGCAAGCTAATACTCCGTCACAAATGCTTCAAATGCTCCAGTATCACCAGAATAGAATCAGGGAAGAGCAAGAACACGAGAGGAGACGTATGAAAGACACGAAAATGAAAGTGTTAGTTGCACAATCTGTTCCACAAGACAGTCAGAAGAGGGGTCCGAATCAAGCCAGTCATCCTGTAGCTCCCGTTAAAGGGACATGCAATTATTGTAAACAGCAAGGTCATTTTATAAACGAGTGTGCAGTTCTGAAACACAACATAGCAACTGGTAAAACTAAAGAAAGACCACGTCCGCCTAGACAAGAACAAGTTTCACAGACTTCTCAGTCACCACAGAATGCACAACAGACAGTTCCAGCACCGCAGCCTATCGCTGCAACACAGCATGTTACACAGCAGATGTACCAGTATGCCCAGACAGAGTATCCAGAGTATCAACAGTATTCATGAAACAGCCTAGAGAGGGAGGTAGGCTTGCCTCTCATCGAGATACCTGTAGATCAAGAGGGTCCCTATGTACACAGTCAAGTATTAGGGAAAGACAGAAAGTTTCTGATTGATACAGGGGCAAGTAGGACTACTATCAGTCATGACGAGGTTCCAGGGGCTCCGCTCTCAGGCTCTAAAAATGTTTCCCTTGGATTTTCAGGAAAACCGATTGTTAATGAGATTTCAAAACCAGTTTCCCTAGAAGTAGGTCCATTGTCCCGAACTACTGATTTATTACTTACGAAATCATGTCCAGAAAATGTGTTAGGCATTAAAACATTGAAAGAATTAGGAGCAGTGATTTGCTGTTCCCCAGAAGGAGTCCGATTGTTTTTGAGAGACTTCAAAGGTCACTATGTATTACGTGATTTTGATCCAAGATTACTAAATGTACCGCAGCATTTATGGGCGCAAGGTCCAACTGATGTAGGTTTTATGCAAATCACACCCCATCGTGTGACTCTCAAGCAAGGTATAGTCTTGCCACGAATCAGACAGTACAGATTGCCACCTGAGGCTGTAGCAGCCTTATCCAAAATTATTGACGAGCTTATTGCTCAAGGAGTGGTTGTAGAAACTGACTCCAATGTATGTAATTCTCCTATCATTCCAGTCATGAAACGTACTGATCCAAATGCACCTCCAGTATATCGATTAGTGATTGACCTTCGAGAACTTAATAAATGTATCATACCCCAGTATCCAGTAGTCCCAGATATTTCATCCTTATTGACAGTTATTGATCCCGAAGCTACATTTTTTACTGTAATAGACCTCAAGAATGCATTTTTCAGTGTTCCGATTCATCCAGACAGCCAGTACCTTTTCGGTTTTTGTTTAAATGGAAGGAGCTATAAATTCACACGAGCTCCTCAAGGTTTCACAGAAAGTCCTAGTATTTATAGTCAAGCACTTAAAAGACAACTAGACAATATTCACATGCCAATAGACACTGCCCTGCTCCAGTATGTCGATGATCTACTGATCACAGCCCGTTCTGAACGTGACTGCGAGCGTGCGTCACTTACAGTTCTGTATTTCCTAGCCGAGATGGGGCACAAGGTGTCCCCTTCGAAGCTTCAGTTCTGTGTCCAGCAAGTGATCTACTTAGGCCACTTACTGTCCAAGTGGGGTAGGCAGTTGACACCAGACCGTATCCAGTTAATAGCGAGTCTTCCACAGCCCAAGACACAGAAGGAGGTACGTGCTTTTATTGGCCTTACTTCTTACTGCAGACAATGGATTCCTCAGTATGCATTTCTAGCCAAGCCACTGATACAGTTAACGACACAGGAGGCAGCCGTATCGACTGTCCTCCCTTGGACATCTGAACATACACTTAGTTTTAATGAATTAAAGAAAGCCTTATGCCAAGCACCTGTTCTAGCTACACCGAACTACAGTAAGCCTTTTACACTTTTTGTCACAGAACGTAATGGTACTGCATTATCTGTTCTCACACAAGATCAAGCAGGACAGTACAAGCCCTGTGCTTATTTTTCGAGCACATTAGATCCGGTGGCCCAGGCTCTGCCTGCGTGCCTCAAGTCAGTTGCAGCCACAGCTCTAGCAATCAGACAAAGTGATTCCATAGTGTTAGGACACTCCCTGACAGTACAAGTTCCACATTCCGTGGAAGTTCTTTTAAACCGAACACAGACTCAGCACTTGACAATTGCACGTTTAACAGGTTATGAACTGACACTGTTCCAGCCACACATAGAAATCAGACGCTGCAACATTCTGAATCCTGCTACATTGTTACCGTCAGTTACTTCAAATCCTGCCACACATGACTGTGTGGAAATTGTTAACACTATGACCAAGCCAAGACAAGACCTGACAGACATTGCATTACCTAATCCCGACCTGACACTTTATGTGGATGGTTCATGTATGAGAACTAGTACAGGAGAACTAGTAGCCGCGTATGCAGTGACTACTGAAACCGAAGTAATAGAAACGCACCGTATTGACACCCTGTCTGCTCAAGCAGCAGAGCTAGTTGCTCTGACCCAAGCCTGCATACGTGCCAAGAACCTGAAAGTAAACATATACACAGATTCACGTTACGCATTCGGAGTCGTACACGACTTCGGAGTGCTCTGGCAGGAGAGAGGTTTCATGACTTCTCATGGAACCAAGATTCAGCATGGTCTCCTCATTCAAGCTCTGTTAGATGCAATACATTTACCGACAGCTATCGCTATCATGAAGTGCAAAGCACATACGAAAGTTACTAACATCATTTCTCAAGGTAACGATCTAGCAGATCGAACAGCCAAGCTTACAGCTCAGACTCCAGACATTCCAGTTAACAAGACACAGACATCCATTCCAGAACAGACTACTTGTATGACAGTTAAGGACCCTACACAAGATGTCATAGACATACAGTTACATGCTACTCCCGAAGAAATAAAGAAATGGTCCGAACAAGGAGGGGTCCAGACAGATCAGGGATGGTTGACGAAGGGAAAAGCCACATGGTTTCTCCCCGACTCTATGGTTCAAGTCATTATTAATACTGCACATAGTCCAGCACATCTAGGAGAAAAAGCCATGTTAGACAGTATACAGAACCTTTGGTTCAACAAGCACTTACGAGCTGCAGCCAAGCAGAAAGTCCGTACTTGTATGATATGTTGCCAGTTCAATCCAGGTAAAAGTGTCCCGGTGGAACAAGGTGGATTCCAACCTCCTGACCACCCTTTTGAAGTCCTCCAGATGGATTATATTCAGATGGAGCGATGTCGAGGTTTCAAGTATGTCCTCGTAGTCGTATGCGCTTTGTCCAGGTGGACAGAAGCATATCCAGTTCCAGATTACACAGCAACGACCACTGCCAAGCAGTTGGTTCGTGAATTCTTTCCCCGCTATGGACTCCCTAGGGTCGTGTATTCTGATAACGGCCAGCCATTCTCATCTGAACTCATGAAGCATGTTTCCCTCTTGTTAGGGTACCAGTGGAAGTTCCATTGTGTGCGCCATCCAGAGGCAGCCGGTCTCGTAGAGAGACATAATCAGACCCTAAAAATCCGCATTGCTAAAGTTTGTAAAGAGAAAGGTGTAGACTGGCTAGTAGCTCTGCCAGTCGCTTTATTTTATATGCGCATGGTCGCACATTCCAGATCAGGTCTGTCCCCGTACGAGGTCGTATTCGGCCGCCCCCCAAATATGTGGGGTACACCTAGACCCCGCAGTGTTACAGATGTTTCCAGTAATATGTTGACAGATTACCTAGCTTCCTTGATGTCTGCCCTACACTCTTGTCGTTCACAGGTTGCCGCTGCATTTCCAGACAATACCGAAGTGAAACCGCATGAGGTCATTCCAGGCGACCTTGTCCTCGTCAGGAATTTTGATCGTTCAAGTCCACTGGAGCCTCGTTGGAAGGAGCCGCGACTTGTTCTCCTGACCACCCGCACGGCCGTGAAGTTGGAGGGCCGCAAGGGGTGGGTCCATCTGTCGCATATCAAGAAATTCCATGGAGTCCGGAAAAAGACGTTTATAAAGGACATTTCTAAAGACTGTTCCATTTCTAAAGACTGCCTGAAGCCAGACTCTAAACCAGACATTGATTTGAATCCCGAACTGAAAGCTCCTCTGTTAGAGAAAACTCCGCAACAGGAGTATAAGTTAAAGCTCCGGTCTAGTAAAATAAGTCAGCCAGTTTAATTGTCTAAGTCCCTCTCGGGTGAAACGGTTAGACAGGTTTCTGACATGTATGAGATAGACCCCCATAGTGAGAGAGTTAGTCAAAACTCTATAAGATGTATCGTTTTTCGAATGAAGTATATGATTTAGGTAATTATTCTTCGAATTTTATGGTCCTGAATGTTCAGTCTGATACTACTCCAGACTTACCTGCTATTTCAGTACTACCAGTCAAAGGCGAATTATGTGTCAGAAAGAATGGTTCCGCACATGTAGGACATAGTGATTGTACTACTATTGTCGAGTATAGTGACAGTGGGAAATCTATTTTCAAAGCCTCACGTCATTCTTATTTTGTTTGTGGTCAGACCGCATATGTTCGTCTGCCCCTCGATTGGGATGGAACCTGTTACATTGCCTTCCTACTGCCACCAGTTTTTCTAGCCCCATCTGATTATCACAGAAACACACATCTAGTACACGTCAGACATAAAAGGGAGATCGAGTCCCCAATTGTCGATCAAACTGAAACTACTCTAGAACAGTATCAAGACTTTAATAAAGGTTTCTTCTTTATAGGCCCTATCCAGAATAGTAAGCTAATCCGTAGATTAACCAGAACCCTTGAAGCAGTAGTGAATGAGACTACTTCTGCTCTAGGTAACTTAACCGAAGAGCAATCTGCTATGAGATTTGTCGTGCTCCAAAATCGTCTCGTTCTTGACGTCATACTGGCCGATAGAGGAGGAGCATGTAGAGTCATCGGATCTAGTTGCTGCATTTTCATTCCTAATAACGCACCGTCTGTTTATTCAGCTATAACCAGACTTCATAAAATTGCCCATCAGTTACATCAGAATCCAGGCACCTGGACATGGTCCGGTTGGCTCTGGAGTATCATATCCGCCTGGGGATGGAAAGTATTGTCATTCCTAGGTATTGCAGTAACGATCATATTCAGTTGCTGCCTCTGTATACAATGTGGCCCTGCGATTTGCGGCATGTGCGCTACCTCTTGTATTCCTAGTCCTAAATCCCGTTCCAAGACAATTCGAGACGAGCAAATGATGCTATATGAAATAATAGATGGTATCATGAATATTGATTTTTCCTGATGGAAACGTAGGGCACAAGGAGGGAATGTGGAAAAGTAAATTTTGCCATGTTGTATGTGCCTACGTGTTCCCCATGTTATGTCATATGTGCATGATCGATATGCATGTATCCCCTTCTGATCGATTAAAGACGCAATTATAGTTGTGTCCATCTCTAGTATGTCAGTTTCTAGTCTTCGTGAATACAACGAATATTAGGCCTATGTAAAGCTACGTTGCCACGTTTTACAGTGTGCACGTTAATTCATTGAATTGTCCCTGTTTCTAGGCCTCAAAAGGGCCCGGACTTAGATTCAGCTCCTGTCTCCTGAACCCTCTCCGAGGAGCGATACAGCCCCCACCTGCATCCCTGACCCTTAGCTTACTTCTTGCCACGCAGTGCCCGGCTCGGCCTGGCTCTGCCTCCCAGTCTGCCAAGAATATGTTATGTTTCTAGTTATCAGTCCAACCCTCCTTCTCTGCATTCCTAAGCTACTGAATCGCATCAATAGTTTCCGTCATGGTCTAGCCTTTATGTCTCCATGAAAGAGAAATACTGTATTAATGTTCATAGAATATTCCTCACACACGCAATACATGTAGAATAATGCATGCACCAGTCTTAAAGTCTGTTAGCCTTTGCCCTGATAACTTTTGGATTCTATCAACATGTTCTCTAAACACCAGATACCAGATATGCCTGGGTACATGTCGCTCTGACACTCCAGACTTTAGTCTCCTCTTCTAGCGCAGAAGTCATAGCCCCCCAGTTTTCCCTAGTAACACGTCATTGTCAGTTTGCGCGCACCACTAGGTTAAAGGTCCCAGCTGCTCAGGTAGCCCCCTCCATGTTTCCGCCCCGTTTATGACATATTCTGTTACGTTTACATCACATGTCTATGTATACGCCCTGTACACGCCTTCTTGTTACATCATGTTGCCCTTATCTTTCGCGACTGCTACAAACCCCGCCTACTGCTACGCCTACTATATTGAATGTAATGTATTCTGTTTAACTATAAATATTGTGCACTGTTATTAAAAGTTAGCCTATTCCTGCCCCCGGCAGCTGCCATCCTATTCCCGTACAGGCTGTCCTGTTCCTGTCCTTTATGCTTGATTAAAGCCTGTCAACTCCAGCTACCTTGAATCTTGACTCTTATTTATTGAGCTACCTGTTTATTGATTATAGTCAAAAATAGATCCGGTAATTAATTATTTATTTACCACAAGAGAAGGCATTTTTCTGATGGCGGGTGGGAGAGAGTTCCAAATTCTTGGTGCGGCCCCTGAGAAAGCTCGATTGTAGGTTTTTTTCTTTTGAAAACGGACAGGTTGGAGCAAGAGGTCACTGGCGGAATGGGAGTTTCTGCTACCTCCAGATAACACTAGTTTCTGAGCAAGATAAGCAGGGGAGTTCGCGTATAGAGCTTTGTGTGTAATGAAAGCCAGTTTCAGCTGTATTCTGGCCTCTAAGGGGAGCCAGTTCAATGCTTTCAGATGTGGAGAGATGTGGTTACATTTCCTAGTGCCGGTAAGTAGTCTGGCGGCCGTGTTGAGGCAGGCTTTTAAAGGTGCCAGGGAGATCTTGGGTAAACCTGAGAGGGTGGGACAGCCATATTCCAGCCTAGAGACGACTAGTGCTTGGACTGCCGTTTTTAGGTCGGGGTATCGATGAAGGGCTTCAGCTTCCATAGATAGCTCAAGTGGAACCTGGCTGATTTAGCCATCAAGTTAATGTGGTCCCGCATGTTCAGGTTGCAGTCGAGGATTTTTCCCAGAGATTTGACCGAGTCCACGATAGTCGGTGGGCAGTTTCAGGCTGTAATAACCTTGATCCACATCTGAATCTCTGGGTTGGCTTTTGTAGGGGAGATTAGGAGAAATTCGGTGTTCTTTGCGTTGAGTTTGAGTCGGTTAGAGGCGAGCCATTGGACGGTCAGTTTCAGGGCCTCATTCAGGGAGAGGATCTCCTCGAGTGATGACATTTTGATGTATATTTGGATGTCATCCACATTCATATAGTAGGAGATGTTAGCGGTGCGTAGTACTTCGGTAAGCAGCTCTAAATAGAGATGAAAGAGGGTAGGGATAGGGTTGATCCTTGAGGGACTCCAACCATGACCGGGGAGGGAGCTGATAGGTTGCCATTAATTAGGAATCTCTGTGACCGGTTGTGGAGGAAGGACCTGAACCATTCTAGAATAAAGCCATCCAAGCCCATCCTGAGTTTGAGGCGTTCGAGTAGTTTTTCATGGTTGACCATGTCGAAGGCCGAGGATAGGTCAAGGATTATTAGGAGGCAGGTTTTGCCTTGGTCAAGTGCTTGGAGGGCATAGTCCACGATGTGGAGCATGGTCGTTTCAGTGCTGTGTCCCGGTCTGAATCCAGATTGGAAGTCATCGAGTAGGTGGAAGTTGTTGATGTGTTGACTTAGTTGCTGTTGAACACACTCCTCTAACACTTTGGCTAGCAGAGGGATCCTGGAGATAGGTTTAAAGTTGTCAGGGGAGGCAGGATCCAGCGATGTTTTTTTTTTAAATGGGGAGGACTTGGCCGGCTTTCAGAGAGTCAGGAATCGATGCCTGTTGGAGAGAGGCGTTGATTATTGCAGTCCAGCTGGGAACAATGGATTGGGTGGCAGCAGGGAGGCAGTTGGAAGGTAGGGGGTCATTAAAGTGATTATTCAGGTTTAATGTGGAGAGGATTTTAGAGATGGAGTCTTCGTCATAGTACTTGAAGTCGGTCCAGTGTGCTTGATTTTTGGGTGAGGCCAGTATGGATGGCCCAGACAGAGGAGGCAGGTCAGGAAAGGCTTGAGAATATGAAGCAGCACTGAGTTCATTTCCTAAGGCTGTGATTTTATCAGCGAAGAAAGAGGAGAACTCCTCAGATGATATTAAGGACTTAGGAGTTTCTTTCGTTGTTTTGGCTAGCTTATTTGATTGGTATTTGACCATATCAAAGAGCTTGCGGAGTCTATTCTTGGCATTCCCCAGTTCCGATCTGAAGTATTCTGTTTTTTGAGTTGAGGATGTTCTTGTTGTAGGCGTTTCTCGCCTGGCGGAGTACTTTTAGATTCGCCGCAGAGGGGTGCTGTCTCAAAATTCTTTCCAATTGCCGGAGGGTTCTCCTCTCCATGTTGAGGGATCCAGTGAACCAGGGATTTCTGTCTTTGATTTGTGTTCTTTTTAGTTTTAGTGGGCAAGGTCATCCAGGATGTTCAATATAGTCGCTGAGTAGTGATCATTGAGGTCACTGACAGAAGTTATATGCGAGGGGTGGGGTCAGATTTACAACGAACCTCCAGTTTCCTGTGGTCTAGGTTCTTAGTGTCTCTGATCCAGCGTTTGGGGATCACCGGTTGCGCAGCCTTAGTCTTGTGGGTCCCGGGTAAAAGGAAGGCAATGGCTTGGTGGTCAGACCAGTCACATGGGTCTATGGAGCGAAGCTTGATGGAAGATTCCTTAGAGATAATCCAGTCCAGGGTGGCCCCTTTAGAGTGAGTAGGCAGTGAGCAGGCATGGGTCAGGGCTTGATCAGTTAAGAGGTCTTTGATGGCGTTGACATGCGGATCCTTGGGGTCGTTCCAGTGCAGGTTGAAATCACCAAGAAAAATCTCTTTAGCGTTAGAGGAAATCTTAGATGTGATGATTTCCAAGAGATGATCGGTGAAAGAGTCATTCAGTCCTGGGGGTTGATAAAAAATATGCAAATTGCACAGTTGAATTGAGTTGCTTAAAATGGAGAGCGCAAGGTATTCGCAGGAGTCCGTGGTGTCCGCCGAGAGTTCCGTGACAAGGAGGTTAGATCGGTAGATGTAGGCGATGCCTCCTCCCTTCCTGTTGGATTGTCTGTCTAGTCTGACAATGTTGTAGTTGGGAGGGACTAGTAGGTCCAGGCAAGGAGATGAGTAGTCGTTGAGCCACGATTCCGTTAGAATTGCTAGGTCTAAATTTTTGTTCAGGATGAGATCCGAGATATCGCGGCCTGCTTAACTGCTGATCGGCAGTTGATTAGGAGACCAGTTGGGGGGCTCGGGGGGAGTGACAGGGATCTGTGTGCACAGGAGCAAGGTTGTTTTTAACTACACTTCTGTTACGGTGGGTAGCTGCTCTGTTGGCGTTGATGGTGACAGTGCTGATGGCATGTTCAGGATTCGCAACTAGTGGACAAGGGGTGATATGGACAGAGTTGTGGTCTTGGAGGATGGCTAGGATTTAGTTTTCAGTGAGGTCTAGTGGAGAAGAGGTGGCAGTGGTAGGATTGTAAGAGAGGGCGAGAGCTCGGGATTCCTCCTCTGATATGTGGTAAGGTTGCTTGCGCGGGCGAAGGTGTCTTAAGGTTAGCGGTAGTGGGTGCTTGGGAGGCTCTGTGACGTCGGGTGGGTGGATATCAGTGGGGTTTTCAGGTTGGCGAGGGAGAGTTCGGCAAGGTGAAGGAGGTTCATTAGGTCCAAAATGGAGATATGAATGCTCTGAGTTAGCTTGGCCACTCTGGAGTGCAGGGTTTCGAGATCAATATAAGAGGGAGGTGCTAGAGGGCAGGGGGCAGAGGTTCAGGAGCAGTATCTGTGGCATGCATAGGTGGAAGGGGAGAAGGGTTGGCTCAAGTTGAGTCGGGGGTCTTTGGAGGCGTACTAATCTAGTGGTTCAGGTGGATGACTGGCGGGGAGGTGGTCAGAAGTCTTGGGTGGCACTTTTGGAGGTGCCGGGGGATGAGCTATGAGGGTTGGGGTGATCATTGTTGATAACCCTTATAGGCTAGCTCAATCTGAAACAGGGGACTTTGGGAACGTACCAGTCTCACGGTCAGTGTGAGGCACTAGGTGGGGAGAGATCAACGGTGTAATAGAGATTCTGTGGTCAGGGTCAGGAGACATGCTGGGCAGAATAGAAAGAGCTGTGTTGGAAGCCCTTGGAGGGGCGGTAGTTGGGTAGATGGGCACGCTAAGCTGGCCGGACGGCTGGTCACAGGTGCAGGTGTTAGTTACCCTGTCGGTGTCGTGCACGTGGTTTCTGAGGAGAGGGAATAAGTCCGCGAATTTATTGAGGTTATTGTTTGAGGCTTGAGTAGAACAATGCCGTTTTTGTAGATGGTGATGGTGAGGTCAGCTCGCAGGGCTAAGGAGGGCGCTATTGTGAGCTTGGTGCCGTATGGAATGTTCCTGGTTGAGCGGACATTAGGAAGGTGAGCAAAGGTTTTGCGCCAAGAGGCGGTTCTTCTGGAGTAGAAGATAAGGTCGGTAATGGTTATGCGGATGTCCGTGCTATAGCGCAGGTCGGATATCAGCGTCTCGGGGTGGCTTTTTAGGTTGGCGTGCTTGAATGATTTGGCAGCGGTTTGGGAGAGGTTGGGGGGTAGGCCAGGGTGTAAGAGTTGTCCCCAGTCACGGTCAGGCCCGGGCCTAACATGTTGGCTAGGGTAGGGCACTATGAGATTAAAAGGGACAATAGGCAGCAGAGGGATGGGTCACCAGGTACCCAGGTGTGAAGGAGCTAAAGTGACTGTAACTGGACACTCCAGAGTATTCTTTATAAGTCACCAAGGCGGGGCGGTAACTCGGGCACGCATGACGATTCAAATGTACAAGAAATGAAGAGCCATCAAGGATCGGATAATAGATAAAGTCTCAAAAATGGGCAGTAAAGAGTCAGGAATGCCACTCTGCACGTTCCAGAGAAGAAGAATGGTTGTGATCACTATGATATTGTAGCACCGCAAATTGAAAGACAGGCGGTCTTCAAAGGGCAGGAATAGTGCTGTGAAGTTGCTGTAAACACTATAAACACTATAAAAATGTAGCACCGCAGTTTAAAAGTCAGGTGAGCTTTCACAGAGCATGAATGAAATTGTGATGTCGGGGTAAACATCCTTTACAACGCGGTGTTTCCACCGCGCGTCCTTTACTACGCAACCATTACAACGCAAGTTGTTACTACGACTTGCGCTGGAGGGCGCTCTAGTTAAAGGAATAGTTTGATTTTCTATTCCAACACCTTCCCTACTGTTACGTGGGCTAGAGTTGGAATAAAAAATTAAACTAATCCACAATGCAGCGCCCTCCAACGCAAGTCGTTGTAACGACTTGCGTTGTATTGGCTGCTTCGTAAAGTACCACGATCATTTTGATCGCGTTGTACTGACGTACATCCGATGTCGCAATCCATAAATACGGCAAGGCTAAAACAGGGTGTAAGCAAATAAAGTTGTGTAGCACCTCCATCTTAAAGTCAGGCACTGTAGGGCGATCGAAAATGTCTTTATCCGTCGTCATGATAGGCAGTAGATACCTGAAGGAGCTGTATTCAGATTATGGTGAAAAACAAACTCCTCAGGGCTGCAGAAGTATTTGCTTATAGAGGCTTGAAAAGGATGGCACACATGCGGACTGGTAAAAGATCGGGACCAATGATAAATGCCCCGTGTTGTTTTGGAGCACCGCCATTTTAGGGCTGTGACTTTGCTCCCAGCAACCTCTAAGGGTTAAAATTGCCCAGGGAACGGTGGAAATGCCTGGCACGCCTTGGGCGGGCGTAGGCTGAGGGCTCCACAATCAGCGCCCGTCGTTAAACAGGGGGTCCCAGGGGACGTGACAGCGACAGGCCAACAGGTGGGATCGCAGCAGCAGGCGGCGTCTTCAGGGGTCATCCACCCACTATAACACAGGGAAAAGCGGGTCACTCACAAGCTCCACAATGGCCGCAACTAAGCAACGGCAGCGGCATCAGGGGCCCAGCGCCGTGGGCTGCAGGGCACAGGCTCCAGCCCAGGACAAGAGGGCAGCTGCAGAGACCGGTGCTGGGTACGGCCGAGCGCCGGGTAAGGCCGAGGAGAAATGGCGACATCGGCATCAAGGGCCTGGCGCCGGGGGCTGCAGGCACGGGTGACACAGCGCCACCGGGCTCCAGCCCAGGACGAATGGTAAGGGAGGAGGAACAAGCAACTGAGGCCATCAGGATTGCTTCCAGAAAGAGACACGACTGGTAAGGGAGGAGGACCAAGCAACTAAGGCCATCAGGATTGCTTCCAGAAAGAGACATCATTACCAAAAAGTCAAGCCTCTGTTTTTTCAACATTTAGCTTTAGGCAATCCCTGTACATCCAAATAACAATGGCTGTCTTGCAGCTATTGAACCGAGCAGCAATTTCCTCCACATTAGCCAAGACTGACACCATGATCCAGGGCCCGCTTTAGGGCAGTGCGACGGGTGCGGCCACACTGGGCACTGACCTGGGGAAAGGGTGCTGATACCTCAAGTTTGGGGGAGGAGGAGGATGGGGCTGTTTGTAGCACTAACTAACGATCTGAAAACACCTTCAGAAGAGTTCCTGGTGCAACCAGTTTTCAGGCAGCATTAAAAATGTCAAGATAACTCTTGTTATTAATGTTCGTGCTAGAGAGAGAGATCAGAGTTTTGTCTAGGGGCAGTCTTGACTCGCCATAAAGTAGCACAGAGGGTTATTATTCTTGCTGCAAAGAACGTGTGCCATGCAAATCACATATCTGTATTTTATGTGTATAGCTGAGCAGATTACTGCTTTTGTCACAGATATCCTTTTGTTACTGCAGTTCATAAGATATAACCCTAAAATGTAACAGTGACTATTATAAACGGTCCTCAAACAGCTGCATTGAAACTGCATTAAATAGGTTAAGACATTCAGTTTTTTCCCTAGTCTTTCATTGTCTATTCTTTATGTTGCTGAAAAGTGTTTGTGTGGATAGATATACATTCTTATTAGTAAAGGCAGCCTTTACTAGTGCTTTAAAACAAATGAAATGTATGTGAGAGAGGGGCTATGGAGAGAAGAGGAGCACTTTTGCCTGGAGGTCATGAGGGAATCCGAGGAGGTGGTTATGGGGGAGTGGGAAACAACCTTTGCAATGCAACTTTTACAACGCACTACCATTACAACACAGTCATTACAACGCAACATCCCTTACAACGCATGCCATTACAACGCAACCATTACCACGCATGAAACTACAACGCATACAATTACAACTCATGTCATTACAACGCAGTCATTACAACGCATACCATTACAACGCATACCATTACAACGCATAGTACCCTTACACTATCCAACACTTACCCTATTGTTGCACCCCTTGGAGTTAGAATCGTAATTTTTAGCCCTACACTATCCAACACTTACCCTATTGTTGCACTCCCTGGAGTTATAATAGTAATTTTTACCCCTACACTATCCAACACTTACCCTACTGTTACCACACTGGAGTTAGAATAGTAATTTTTACCCCTACACTATCCAATACTTGAAAACAAAATTCTGCAGCACACTTATAGGAAAATTCAAGTCAAAGCGATGTCTCAATGGACATAAAGTTCAAAATTCATGGGCGAAGAAGTTGTCCACCATAGTATCGTTTCTTCTTTTATTATTCATACACAAGCCAGCCCGAAGAAGTTGTCCACCATAGTATCGTTTCTTCTTCTTCTTCTTCTTTTATTATTCATACACAAGCCAGCCGACACGTGGTATTGTGTGCATCCACTAAAGTGTTACCATCCAACTTCCCACTCCTTTGACTCACCCTTCACCATTACACCATTACACCATATACAGTCACCATTGCAATATGTTTTGTTGTAATATTGCATACTCCATCCGTTATTTTGTATCCTCCCCAGCCCTGAGGAGTCGCGGAAACAGTGTGGTTTCTTGCGACGAAACACGTGTCGGCTGGCTTGTGTATGAATAATAAAAGAAGACACGATACTATGGTGGACAACTTCTTCGGGCTGGCTTGTGTATGAATAATAAAAGAAGAAACAATACTATGGTGGACAACTTCTTCGCCCATGAATTTTGAACTTTATGTCCATTGAGACATCGCTTTGACTTGAATTTTCCTATAAGTTCGCTGCAGAATTTTATTTTCTGTTACTTGGTGTGTCCTCAAAACACATTGTGAGGGGTTACAGGGATTTGCCTCTCATCTGCATGCACCTTTTGCCTTAAAGCATTCATTTGTGCGTCAACCTAGTAGTGCGCCCAGAATTTCCCTCACATCTGAAACCCTGTTCTTTGGAGTTAGACTATCCAATACTTACCATACATGCAATGTAATGGTATGCGTTGTAATGGTATGCGCTGTAAAGGTAGTATGCGTTGTAATGGAATGCGTTGTAAAGGCAGTTTTCAGAAAATTTGTTGTAATGGCATGCGTTGTAATGGAATGAGTTGTAAAGGATGTTGCGTTGTAAAAAATGCGTTGTAAAGGTATGTGTTGTAAATGTATGCGTTGTAACATCATACATCCGGGGGAGTTGGTCCCAAAAATGATTGCTGCACCGGGTGCTAACAGCTCTAAAGCCGACCATGCCACAATCTGGGAATCATCAGCATACGTTGCTGTGGTTAAACCAAAAGAATGTATTAACTTGGTTGAAGGGGCCACATAAGCTTTAAACAGATAGGACTGAGGGATGACTCCTGGGGAACCACCCAAGGTTGGGTAAAAGATTTAGAGTTAAACTCTGCAAGGGCCACCTTTTGAGTGGCAAGTCCTAAAGCCAACAAAAATAAAGTCAGCAAAAACAGGAGGATGGAATGGAAAATGTTGGGGGAAACCACACCAAGGATGCCAGGCCCAACAAAAGTTCTCTGACTTTCATCATAAGTAGTGCATGGTTTGCAATGTATTTTGTTTCTAGATTGGCCTGATGTAATCATCATATTTTTCTCTATTAGGTACCCTACTTTGCATTTCAAATAAGTGTATGTTTTTTACAGTTACACAGGCATAGCACTTAGTATTGTTTAATAGTAGTTTCATTACAGGATGAAAATTCAACTTGCACAGATATATAGTTAAATATTTGTTTCGGAACAATCTGATAGATCAATTTGCAAGCATGTGTGGGAGTCAAAACCCAATACTTTACTGCACCCCAATATTTTCATCACCCCAAAAATTGTGTTTATAAGCACAATTTGTCATCTGTGGTTATGTGGTTGCAGTGGACTGGGACAAAGTCACAAGTTCAGGCCAACCACGATATAGCACGGGCCGGATACTCAACTCCGGCACCCTTAATCTAGTGTTAAGAGTCACCACCCTCCTCAACATCAGGTCTCCAAAATTAGCTTAGCAGAGTAATAAAAACAGATGACTTGGACCACTCAATAACTGAGTACTAGATCAATGAAAATTTAAAGGGTTTTAGTACAAAATATCAAAATAGTCATTACAGAGAAATGAAAAAATATGCTATGACGGCTCAGATACAGAGTACACAGTTAGAAATCAGGATTATTTTAAGGCACCATAAGCAACAAAAATCATAAGTGGAACGGACAGCATCACTAGAGGACAGAGAAAGGCTTCTGGATCACCCCCACAATCAAGGGTTTTTATATACACATTTTGTTCAAAATAGGCAAAAACTGCAAATTCAGCATGGCATGACTAGCAATAACACAAACTCTACATATCAGAATGATGATTGTCACGCAAATTATTATAATACTAGTCCATTTCTAATGTAGAAGATATCTTCCATTAGCTCCCCACCAACAACACAGTCCGGAGATGTGCAACACAATTTGAAACGTCTTCAAACAAAGACTCATACACCAGTGTGCTAGCAAGCATGCATCTGAAATTCCAGCGCAAGTGTCCTTCAGACAGTTGCTTAAGGAACACAAAGAAAGATGCATTCACAATACATACTCTCTAAGGAAAATAACTAATTGTGTCACAGTGTCCTCTACTCTACGAAAACTTTGAAGAGAGTAGACACACAGGGGGACATCGGTTGGGAAGGGTAATGAGCAGGAGCAAGATGAATAGAACAAACAGCATCCATTTTAATAAAATGGTGTCTCTACGGAAATGTGGCATAACTAAACTACATTAATACAGACACTTCTAAACCTTCAAATAAAATCATTTCAAGTACAACGTTAATAATTCATCAGTTACGTCTATATTCATTATAAAATTCATTAGTGTTCCAAAATAATTTGGCACCTGAAAATGCACATTTAGAAAATGCTCTGTCACATGTATTGTTTGACATTTAGAAAGGTCAACAATTGTTTTCACAAACATTCAAGAATGTTTCAGGTTGTCGAATTTGTGCTTCTGTGATCACTGATGCATGTACTCAATCAACTATCTTTCATAGAAGCATAAGCAGGTGAAAGTGCACTAAGGATCATATATTGATTGTTGATTTTGATAACATTCGACAAGCTAAAAGAGGTATTTAAGCTGCAGATAGCCAACACAAGCAACCCGGGACTGGTTTCACCCTAGTTAGGGCTCTTCAGCCAGGTATATAACTGATGAGCCATAATCGGAGAGGCCCTGTGCATGGACATTTATGGCTCGACTGTTCCCATTGGAGAAGGGTCGAGGCTGATTTGCCTATGACTGCTTCCATACTCAGGTGGCATGCTGTGCAAAATAGCGACAAATTGGGATACGGCCGAGTAATTACCCGTAGCTGAGATTAGTTAAAGCATTCCATACATCACTTTTTGTATACTCCAGTTTTACTAAGGCTTGTTCATCGAGAGAGAGGATCAGAAAAACAGAGATTGAGAGAAGAGATGGAAGTGGATAGCTTTTGCTACCAGCTTAATCTATATTTTTTAGGAGAGGATACCGTCAACTATCTTGCCGAGTTCGGTAAAAGAATCCACAGTATTTGGTGCTGAGCCTTGTGAAGCGCAGTGTAGGGGACCTTTCACAGCTGAGGAATAGATCCTCAATTTCATTACTAGTAAAACAGAGACAGTTGTCTCACATCCATGACTGCCCTGTCCCTAAATAATGTGACACTTCTGGAGAGTCCCACGAATCCCAGAGGAGACGCAGCAAAAGTTGGGTGTCATCCTTATATCAACAATGGTTTTACGTATTTTATACTTCATGTCAATACATCATAAAATATTCTTTTGAATTTTAAAAATAATTTATTCTTTGATTAAATCACCGTTTCTGCAATTGAAATAATGCCCATGAGTGTAACAAGAAAAATTCCCAATGCATTTCGTGCTTGTTGGGGCTTTTTCGGGAATCATTTGTTACAACCAGGTTAACCTGTAACCAATAGTAGCTTCTTTCAAAACCTGAATATCACTGTGTCATCTTATTCTTTCCACTTACCAGTGGTGGCCATTAGCAGGGAAACGTGATGAGCAGTGTGGGGGGGCAAAAAAATAAAAATACAACTTACTGAGCTCTTCAGCTTCTGAATCCTGATGCACTCAGGCTGCCAGAGTCCCCTGCACCAAACAATAAGTTGTTCTCATGCTGGTATTACCCAGCATGAGAGATGCATTGGGATTAGGAGGAGCAGGCTTGTTTCACGCTCCAGCAGGAACTGGGAGCATGTGCTCATGTGCCCTGCTGATATTATTTGTAAACCTTATTATTTTATTTTATTGGATTTTACCATTACCGGACAGGTTATACAACAGGTATTAGTGTTCATCGTTGAATAATATTCATTGTCTACATTTCCATAGTGAATTTCCTGAGCCCTGCTGATATCTCCAAGAAACAGTCTGGAGATACCCAAGAGTGCATGTTGGTTTGGCCGTCCTAAGATGGCCAGCCAAACTGACATGCGCACTTGCAGTGCCCTGGGCCCACCACTCCTGCTGCTGATGGCCCCACCCTCATGACTCAGCTGTGGCACCTACAAGTAAAATAAAATGATAATAAAGCAGTTTTATTAATGGCTTTATTATAATTTTATTTTACATGTTTTGTTCTGCTGGTGGCAGCAGTGGATTGACGCTCTTCCGCCATACCGGAAGAGCTGCCCCTGCCACTTACATGGGCTAAAATCATCCTGAAATAAATGTATGTCACCCCATATTAAACATCCAATGTCTCAAAAGACAATCTCCAAGATTGTGCTTGATAATAACAACCACACCTTACATGCTCATCTAAAAGATTAATGTAACCAGATATCCTGTATGTTTTGCAGTGTATTGAATGTGTATTCACATTGGGATGCCTTGTAATTGGGAATGAAACCCACAAAACACAGAAATCTGCACTGGTGGGGAATTCAGAGTATCTATAAGCTATACAAGTAATGAATATGTTCAAACCAATCAACATGCATAATCTTAACTAAGGGCCTGATTCACAAAAGTAAACAGACACTTTTGTGTAAATTTACTATTGTTTGCTAGTAACACAGGAATTTACGAGTAGTCCTTTGACATCAAGGTGTCATTAAAAGGTGCACTGTCAGCCTCTCACTGTGAAGTTCTATTGTGTACTTCTCAAAATCAACCATGTCTCTCTTGTAATCAAATGTATTTTCCTCTGTGTCACCGCTTGTTGGGTTAGCATTCATATGAGTGCAAAACCGGGTGCCCAACAGGGGGATAGCTCGGGGGTGGGGTGTTTGGGGTGTGACACCCCCCTAATAAATGGATTCTGGTGTGTGTGGTTGGGTCCAGGGGCCCCCAGTCAGGCTAGCAGTGTCTGTGTTTGAGTTACCACTTAGTTTAGCAACCCTCATGGCACGGACACACATCTCTATGAAACTTTGCAGAGCTTGTATACACCCACCCTCCTCTTCACAAAAAACAAGCCAAGAATAAGCAAAGGAGAGTGCAGAGAAGCCCTTTAAATGTAAAACTATTTTAATAATTTCGATGGCAGTGATGGTTGGGAAATCCCAAACACCCCTGAATCCAACTGCTCAAGAGCCATGGCTATGTCTACTTCTGCTTTGTCAAGGTTCAAAGTGCCAAACAACATTGAAAACAGATTGTCTTGATTCAATGATTGAAGACAGAATTCTCATTCAGTTAAACATATATAGACATACCGTGTGTGTATATGAAACAGTAGAAGTATAATAAACTTGTTTACCTCCTTTGTATAAGTGTATTTTCTTGTTGGAGTTGGGATATATGTTTTTCACTCAGTGCCAGCAGAAACATATAAAAGGTAGATTGTAATGGGATTTTTCTTCTTTTTTAATCTTTTTATTGGATTTTATACAACGAGAAGACAATACAACACATAAGACAACCCCCCCCCATCCCCCCTCTGATCGGGCAGATTAAGTATAGAACAAAAAGAATTTCAAAAAGCTTATAAATAATAATAATACATACAATTGAATATTTAAATTAACAGATGAATCATAGAGATAAAAATAAACATTAGGGTAGATAGGTATACATTACAACTAAGCATTTTTAACCATGTTATTGTCACATGAGTGTCTAAAGTTCAGACCATTCTATTAGAGGAGACCACATTTTGAGACCTTTTATTCTACGTTTCCTACCTTTAGTTTTATATATTGCCATTTCTAGATTAAAAATTGCTAACAGTCTTGAAAACCACTGTTGATATGAGGGGGGCGATAGGATCTAACCAAGCCGATGCTATACAAATTCTTAATACAGCCATTGAAATAAAAATCAGTTCATGACCAGTATTCAGATTAGTACGGTTTGCTAAGCCTAATAAAACTGTTTGATCAGATAGGTTAATCACGGTTTTAAGGATTAATGAGAGGAAATGTTAAATTTTTGATTTGAGAGAAGTTAAGGCGGGACAAGATGAAAAAATATGAATACAATCCGCATCTTGTAAGTTACAACGAAAGCAGCATGTTCCTGTCCCATTACCCCATTTGGCAATTCTATCTGGAGTATAGTACATGAAGAAGCATATTTTATAAAATTGTGTTTGTAGTTTAGTTGACATGAGTGCAGTTTGTGATAGCTCATTTACATACTCAAATTCAACAGTTGAAATTGTAAATTTCATTTGCCATTTCTGAATAATCTTCTGCCTGTCATCAGGTAAATGTGTAAGTAATAGTTGGTAAAAACCCCCAATCCGTATTTTTTCCTGATAATGGCTAAGAGTTTCAGCTATGATGTTTTTAGGCATAGTGTCTTCACTCCTCGCTCGTCGTAATAGAAAATCTCTAATTTGGAGATATTTAAAGAAATCTCTCCATTCTAGATGATATTTGTCTTTCAAAAACTCAAAAGAATATATCCCTTCTACGAAGAAGAAGCAACCTATATAGTTAATTCCAGCTGCAATCCATCTGTCAATATAGGAATCTTTAAATATGTCTGGTAAGAGGGGGTTGTTTTGTATTGGTGTATAAAAAGATAACCGTCCCAAACCTATCATTTTCCTCACAGATTTCCAAACTTTAAATACGGCTATGAGTGTTTTTAGTTTTACTTTTTTATGATAGCTATCAAAGAGATATCTCCAAAGATAGCCGAAACTTCTATGATCTAATATTGATTGATGAATGGTCGGTGAGTCATTATCCCGAGATATCTCTGTTCCATCAAGAAGAAAAAGCTCATGATTTTATGGCACGACACGGAGGCTAATATTATGCAAATCTCCTTTATTACCACAGCTCAGTAGCAACAATAGAAGAATGTAGAACATCAATGAACATTCTGAGTAAGAATAAAATCCCTTGGAAACCATCTCTCATCCTTCTTTGTTGCTGCTGCTCAGAAAGATAAGTATCTCTCGGACATCCCCAGATTTATTTTCATTATTGATGCCTATATGTGTGGGTAATATGTTGCTTCTTGGGTGACAGCTGTGTTTTACTATGGGAATTCCTTCCCCCTTTCCAGACCCTCCTTTAACCGTATTCAGTAATGTTAGTTTTTAAAACTATTACCTTTTTCTTACAATGCCTGTATATTGATATGTTTCCTTATCGAATTCCTAATGCTTCACGGTGGAAACCACCCCTTACACACTTGCGATAGAAAAAACTGTCTCCGGGCCTATTTCGGACCGGACTAGGAACCGAGTTTATCTTTGAATAATCAGCGCGAGATCTGACCTCCCGCCCGTTACCCCTCCCATACCTTATCCTGCTTTGCCTCCGGTCGCCTGCTAGAACGGCGTGATCGAGTACCTTTTCTTCACTCGAGCCGTATCCTGAATTTAGCGTTTTGGGCACTTCCCCGACCCCCTCCGACATCGCGATGCTCGGAGAGGGAAGGGTTAGAGGAATTACCCTAGGAAACGGCCGACGCACGTCGCTTGCGTGCGTCACGGCCATTTTGAATGTTTGGGATGCCCCCCATTGCATTACATTAGACGGCCATCTTATATGAATGGGATCTTTTCCTATATTATTATTTCCTCGATCCAAGTGACAGTTACACCGATTCCTTCACCGGACATCGCGTTTTTAAACAGCGTTTTGCTCAAATACCTTCAACTACTTTCTATTCCTTGATAAAAAATCGTTTTTTTCATTACCATTATCGATCTTGACCACAATTATACTTTTAACATGTCAGAACCTATTTCTAACATGGAAGGTCAATTAGAAAAAATGGTTAATATGGCCTTTGAGAAGGTCCTTGTCTCCATTGATGAAAACATCAATAAAAGGTTTGAAGCCTTGACATCCCCACGCCCATCCACTAGCGGAAATCAATCAAGAGCTACTAAGGCTCCCAAAAAACGGGCAATTGGAGGAACAGAACACAAGGGTTCAAAAAACCTAAGATTACCTCTGCCCCTTCACGCCCTCGGGGTGGTGACAACAATGGTGCCTCGGGCACCCCATTCGGGCAAGTTGAAGGCCCAGAGCCCCCTACTAATATTGATTCCGAAGAAAATTCAGATCAAGAAATAGATCTATCTTACTCGTCTGAATTTAATACAGATGAGGATGAGGCACAAAACAGGGGAACAGGGAGCTCTGATAGGACATCTAAGGTCCTAGATAAAAACATAGCCCTACTAGACCCATTTGGAGACCCTATGTTCGACCCACTCTTAATTAAACACCCTCTGTCCCCCGAATGGGCTCCCTCACAACATGTAGGAGAATACCTCTCATTCTGGCTATGAAAAGAGATCCCACAAGAGGTCAGGACAAGACTTAGATCTGAATGTCCCAGACCGTCCCTACCTAACAAAATAACAACTACACCTGAGCTTGATCCTAAGGTGGTAGCATTCATCTCAAAGACCTCTCGAGATCCTAGGAAGGGACTAGACAAAGGCCTTAGGTCCTGCCAAGACCGCCTACTTGACTCGATTGGGCCAATAACAAAAATATTTGAGATGGCGGAAACAGCATATCTAGAGGACCGACAGGTCGATCCTAAAGAATTGAGAGAGTGGGTCCAGAGGGCTATATGTCTAATTGGTAATGCCAATACTGCTCTATCCATTGAAAGAAGGAAAGGGATCTTATTCAAGATCGACCCCAAACTAATAGAGTTAGCGAAAAATGACGGGGGCCAAAATACTCAAGGCTTCCTCTTTGGGGAAGAATTCATTAAAGACATGGCAAGATATGTCGGAGCGTTTAACTCAATACAAAAGTCGCAAAAATATATAAAAAGAGTTTTCCAAGATCATGTTTTTACACGGGCCGGGAGAATGCGGGGTCGTTTTCCCCGCCGAGGAAATTCAAATTCAAGACCCTTCATGTCTCGTGGAGGAGGCAGATTTAACACCAACAACTCCGGCAACTTTGGACAATTCTATCCTCAAAGACAAAGATCCCGTGGCAGAATCTTCAGAGGCGAGAGAAGACAACGTTCCTTCTCTACAGGTAAGAACCTTGTCAGACCCTTCAGATACCCCTCCAAAGGTGGGAGGGAGACTACTCCAGTTTGCTGGGAACTGGAACCTAGTGACCAAAGACCCCTGGGTACTCAATACCGTAAAGGGTTACAAAATAGATTTTATAGACACTCCCTTTCAGATAAGGACACCAAGAGAGATCACCTTCTCTGGCAAGGACAAGATGTTAGTTTCTCAAGAAGTCTAGGAACTCTTGAAAAAAGGCGCAATAATAGAGAGTTTTTCTGTGGGTTTCCTGAGCAATATTTTCCTGGTGGAAAAGAAAAACAAAGAACAAAGACCTGTGATAAATTTGAAAGAGCTAAACCAATGGGTGGTTTACCAACATTTCAAAATGGAGGGAATCCACCTCCTAAGAGATGTTCTAAGGAAAGGAGACTGGTTAACGAGACTCGACCTAAAAGATGCATATCTGACAATTCCTATCTGGAAACCCCATCAAAGGTTTCTCCAATTTACATGGGAAGGCCATCTGTATCAGTTTTGCAGCCTCCCTTTCGGCCTTTCTTCCTCCCCCTGGTGTTTCACCAAAGTACTTCGACCCGTCGCGACTTGGTTGAGACAAAGGGGAGTGAGGATGATTATTTATCTAGACGATATCCTTTTAATGGCCCAGTCAAAAAAGACTGTCTCATTACATGCAGATCTTACAATACGCCTACTACAACACCTGGGTTTTGTTATAAATCTAAAAAAGTCATGTATAACTCCTTCTCTGCAAACCCAATTCCTAGGCTTTTTGGTAGACACTGTGAAGACAGAACTCCGTCTTCCCAGCGACAAAGTGAGGAAGGTGAGGAAAGAACTGAGGAAAACACTTCTTATGAAAGTCTTTCCTCTGAGATACCTGGCGAAAATCCTGGGCCTTCTTTCTTCCACAATTCAAGCAATATTTCCAGGACCTCTACATTATCGGGCACTACAAAGACTCAAATCAAGACACTTGAGATCCAACGGATCATATTCCCAACTAATTTCTCTAGACCAAGAATCCAAAACGGAACTTCTTTGATGGCTCAAGAATCTAGAGGCATAGAATGGAAGAGCCATTTTCGGAGAACTTCCAGATTTAATAATAGAATCAGATGCGAGTTTAGAAGGCTTGGGTGCCAGATGTGGAAACTCGTCAACAGGGGGCCGCTGGACCCAACAAGAAAAAGAATTGCATATCAACTGCTTAGAGTTACTAGCAGGTTCTTTTGCGGTTCGTTGTTTCACTCAAGATTCAATGAAATGTTGTGTAACTCTACGAATGGACAATGTGTCAGCAGTTCGCTATGTCAGCAAACTGGGCGGTCCCCATTCCAAAGATCTGACAGACTTAGCGAAGGGCCTATGGTACTACTGTTTGAACAAAGGTATTTCAGTTGTAGCGGAACATATTCCCGGACTGAAAAACGAAGTTGCAGATTGGTACTCCAGGAATTTCAGGGACTCCAGCAACTGGAGACTGAACAGAGATGTGTTCCTATCCATCCAATCGATGTCGGGCCCATTCAGAACAGATCTATTTGCAGACCGTATAAACACCCATCTGAAAGACTTTTTCAGTTGGAGACCAGACCCTCAGGCCACAAAAGTAGATGTCTTTTTACAAGACTGGACAAACCTAGCACCTTATGCTTTTCCCCCCTTTTCAATGCTCCCTCGTCTTCTCCTCCATGCCCGACGTTACAATCAGAGCATGGTCGTGATAACTCCCCTTTGAAGATCCCAAGCGTGGTTTCCAATTATTTTGGAAATGAGCATAGATTTTCCAATTTTAAATCCTTCTAGATCGAGACGGTCTTACACATCCCCTTGTAGAGCAGGGCCTTCTAACTCTAACGGCATGGAAGATTTCAGGAGACAATGGAGAATCCCTGGACTTTCGTCAAATGCTTTCAGACTCATTTCTGAGTCTTGGGCGTCTGGAACAAGAAAAGCGTATAGACTGGCATGGAACAAATGGGTTCGCTGGTGCATTCAACGGTGTTACGATCCCATTTCAACTGATCTAGTCAATGTTATCAATTATCTTGCAGACCTCTTTACTTCAGGTCTGTTAATGTTTATAGATCCGTGATCTCAGTGGGTCATTCCTTAATTAATGGTTTATCAGTTGGACAAAATCTTCTAACTAAAAAGATAATGAGAAGCATGAGGGTTTTAAACCCTCCTGGCCCAAAATATACCACTCTGTGGGACGTTACTCTTGTACTTAGCACCTTATCTTCATGGGGAGATAATTCTTCTCTTTCACTCAAACGCATCTCATTTAAAATTACAGTTTTATTATGTCTGGTATCTTTTCGAAGAACCTCAGACGTTAATGCTTTAGACATTTCTAGTAGAGCTTTTCAACCTGAAGGAGTTTGCTTTTACCTAAAGAAAAGAACGAAGACTCTCTCCTCTACTATTTTCTATCCCTTTTTCTCTTCGAATGATAGACTCTGTGTGGTTAAATGTTTAAAAGAGTATGAAAAAAGGACAAAACATTTAAGAATGAATGAATCACAACTCTTAATTTCTTATAGATCTCCTCATAAAGGGGTCTCTTCCCCAACCCTCGCTCGATGGGTTAAAAACGTCATGCATTAAAAAGTGGTGTTGATATATCCATCTTTGGTGCTCATTCCTTAAGAGGTGCTTCAGCCTCAAAAGCTTTCTGTTTAGGTGGAGGATTACAAGACATCCTTAGAGCTGCAGATTGGTCAAATGATAGTATGTTTAGAGCATGTTATTTCAAACCAATACCTAATGTGATTGATAATGTTCTTAATACACTTTAAACTTGCATAATATGGCCTCCGTGTCGTGCCATAAAATTTAGATTTTTCACAGCCTGCTGGGCAGAAAATCTGGATTTTATTAAGGACACGGAGGCTAATATTATCCCACCTCTTTTCTTAAACCCTCCCAGCTGACTGTTTTTACGATATTTACTTTTTTCTTTCAGAATAATTCACTCTGGAGTTTGGTTTTTGAAATTTGGATCTTCAACCTTTGATCTTCAAGTTTATTGTCAAGTTGATCTTTCTTCGCAGTTTTTGGACAAAGAAGGATGAGAGATGGTTTCCAAGGGATTTTATTCTTACTCAGAATGTTCATTGATGTTCTACATTCTTCTATTGTTGCTACTGAGCTGTGGTAATAAAGGAGATTTGCATAATATTAGCCTCCGTGTCCTTAATAAAATCCAGATTTTCTGCCCAGCAGGCTGTGAAAAATCTAAATTATATAGCAAGACTGTTGTCCAATAATATAACCTAAGGTTTGGAAGACTTAACCCTCCTCTTTCTTTGGGAAGTGTGAGAAGTTTATAGGCGTGGCGAGGCTGAGTGTATGACCAGATAAAATCCGTAAAGATATGTTCCATTTTTTTAAACCATTGATCTGAGATTTCCAGATTAATCGCTCTAAATAAATACAAACGTTTTGGAAAATAGACCATATTTAGGGCATTTATCCGTCCTATTAGAGAAAGATGTAGATTATTAATACGGCGAAGGTCTTTTTGTATTTTGTTTGAAATAGGATTAAAGTTCAGGTCGACTAGATTCTCTAATTCTGAAGTTATTGTAACTCCTAAGTAGGTGGCTGAATTTGTTATACGTGAATCTGTCATAACACATTTGGTGTTAGTAATTATTTGGGTTTTCCCTCGATTCAGAGCGTATCCGGAGATATTGCCAAAAATTAGTGCCTCCTGTTCAATAATTGGCATAGCCAAGTTTGGGTTAGCGGTGACAATGGCAATATCGTCTGCATAGGCGAGAATTTTTGTTGAATATTCATTTGTCCGAATGGGAGTTATAGTGTTATTATTTTGCAGTCTCCTAATAAAGGAATCGATATAGAGAGCAAACAACAGCGGGGAGCAGGGGCATCCCTGTCGTGTTCCTCTCGAAATTTTTTATATTTTTGAATTCTCTCCATTAACCATCTCCATCGCCTGAGGATTAATGTAGAGTTTTTGTATTGCTTGTATAAATGTATGGTTAAAGCCGACCCTAGACATTGCCTGCCACAAGAATGGCCAGGAGACCCGATCAAATGCTTTCTCGGCATCAAGTAAAATAAGTGCCATCGGGTCTCCTGCCATCTGAGTGTAGTCAAACAAGCTGATTACTCTCCGTGTGTGGTCGGTAGTATCTCTCCCAGGGATAAAGCCGTGTTGAACTTTGGTTATAACTTTATGAATTATTAACGAGATACGGTTAGCGAGTAGTTTGGAGTAGATTTTAGAGTCTACATTTATTAAAGTGATGGGTCGATAAGAACCCAACTGGTCGGGTGGTTTGTTTTTCTTAGGGAATAACACAATTTTAGCCGTAGACCAAGAGTTGGGTGGTTGCCCTCCTCTAAATAAATGTAAGCATAGATTCAACATGGTTTCTTGAAGTTAATCTAGAAATGTTATGTAAAATTCGAGTGGGATAGCATCTACTCCAGTAGCCTTCCCACGGGAAAGATCTTTTACGGTTTTTCTTATTTCCTCGATGTCAGGGGCCTTTTCCAAGATTAGCTGGTCTTCTGTGTTAAGTTTGTCATGGGTATCTATATCTAGATATTCAGTGATTTTCTCTTGATCTATTTCTCCCTCTTCTGTATAAAGAACACTATAAAAACGCCAAAATACTTCTCGGATCTTTTCTGAGTCAGTTACTCTACCAATTATTGGGTCTTGAATTTCCTGTATTACATTTTGTGTAGACTGCTGTCTCATCCGGATTGATAATTGCTGGCCAACCGACTCACTAAACTCATATATTTTTTCCCGGTGAGCATTAGCTTTTTTAATAGCTTTATTAATATATATATATTTGTGATTGATGCCTTAGCCATTGCAACCTGAGTTTGTGCGTTGCTTATCTCTTCTAAAGTAGGAGAGCTTCTTGTTACCCTTATAAGGTTTTCCTCCAACCTCTTTAAAGTTTCTTGTGAGAATCTTAATGATTCTCTTGCGTATTTGTTGCTCCAGAGTGAATATTGTATAGTTTCACCCCTAATACCTGCTTTTAAAGCGTCCCAAACAAAATCTATAGTTGTACTGCCGTTATTGATGATCAAAAAGTTTGAAATCCAGCTTCTCATATGTTTACAATATTCACTCTCGAGGAGCAAAGACTTCTCAAAGGTCCATGTTTGTGGTGTCTGTATTAAAGATGTTGTCTCAAGTGTTAGTATTAAGGGATTATGATCCGACATGATTCGGGGTAATTTTTCTATTTTTGAGGGAGTTTTGATTGAACTAGATATCAGAAAATAGTCGAGTCTAGCATGTGTATGATGTGGATTTGAATAATATGTATACCCTGGATCATCGGGATTACTATTTAAAGTCTGCCACGCATCAATTAGCCCATGGGTAATACATAGTTCCTTGATTGCCTTAAAAACTTTTGATTTTCGACCATGATAATGCCAATTGTCTTTTATAGACCATTCATGTGAAAGATTTATATTGAGGTCGCCACAAATTATAAGTGGTAGTGGCCAATTGGTAAGTTCATTGGAGAGATTATTGATTACCAGAGGATCATCATTGTTACATCCATAAATTGTGCAGATGGTCATTGAGGAGGATTGTCCTGCATGAACTTCTGAAATCACCCATCTTCCCGATTTATCGGATTTAGTTTTATTAAACTTAAACCCTCTGCCTCTGGCCAAAAGTGCAACCCCTCTTGCCCGCATACTCTGTGTAGTTGCACCAATCAGATTGTATTCAAATGAATTTAATATTTGTAATTGTGACGCTTCAATATGGGTTTCCTGTAAGCATACGATATTGGCGCCAATAGTCTGTAGGCCAACTGCTACCATTTGCCTCTTCTTGATGTCATTTAAGCCACAAATATTTACTGAGAGTATTTTTAAAGGACCCATCTATCAATCCTGATTTTTGTGTCTGTATAATAATGCTTTTCTTTTAGTTCGTGGAAATTTTGTCGATGAACTATCTGATCTGCCCGACCACCCTCCCTCTTGCCCACCCCCCACCCACCACCACCATTGAAGGTTACCTGATCTCGTTGCAACCAGGGATGTGACATCAGTGTAAGCGAGCCCAGTGGGCCGGGCTAGTTTATAAATGTATTTTACATATTTATTAAATCTCAAATACAATACGACCCGTATATTTCAATATACGTATCTCTTTTATCAATTGGATAGGCTTGTCTTCCAGCTTATTTAATCGATAAACAAATCTTCAATTATACTTTATACTTTATGCCAAAATAAGAGATGGGGTAATTGATTTAGATTATCTTATCCTCTTATATATTCTAATATTATTTCCCAGAGTTTCGTTGGCTATTCTCTGTAATCGCGTAAGTATTCTTCCGGTTTATATTTCGCTATTAAATGTTCTTGTGGAGCGATAAACAAATCTTCAATTATACTTTATACTTTAAGCAAAAATAAGAGATGAGATAATTAATTTAGATTATCTTATCTTCTTATATATCCTGATATTATTTCCCAGACTTTCGTAGGATATTCTCTGTAATTTCGCGTAAGTATTCTTCCGCTTGTATTTCGCTATTGAATGTTCTTGTGAAGCCCTTGTATATAATTTTCAGGCGTGACGGGTTTTGCAAAAATACTTTCGCTCCAAGTTTTTCAAATGGATTGAATAGTTGGCGCATTTTCCATCTGCGCTCTACGGTAGAGTGAGCAAAGTCTGGTCTCGCAAAGAACTTGAATCCCTTATGTTCTCTTTGTGTTGTTGGTCTTGCAAGATCATAGATTGCTTCGCGGAGAACAAAGTTTCCAAAGCAGACCAACATTGCTCTCGGATATTGATTTGGCTTTTTAGAATGTTTTGAAGGAGTCAAGGGGAAGCGATGGGCCCGTTGTATCTCCCTTGCCATATACCAGGCTTCCAGTTCCGGGAATGTTTCTTTCAAGATGTTGATCGTTGCCCCTCTGGCATCATCTCCCTCGAATTTCTCTGGAATTCCAAGGAACCTTAGGTTGTTCCTTATTGATCTATTTTCATGATCTTCTACCTTAGCCATTAGATCCTTTATTATTCCATCTTGCTCTTTTTCGTTTTTTTGAAGTTTCATAACATCAGTTTCAAGGTTCTCAGTACGATTTTTAACCATAACCATTCTATCCGACATTTCCGAACATATATTGGCAACTTTTTTCACAGCCCCTTGTAGCTTTTCAATGGCCTTACGATTTTTTAGACTGTCTTTTTTAACATCCTCATGAAGATTCTTAATAGATATGAGCACCTCACTCAGTGAGGGGTCAGTTGGTTCAGCCGGTGATTTATGCATTGGGTTTTTTCGAGTAGGATTGAATCTAATTTTGTCTTAATCGGTATTGATACCGGGATCTGTAGTCTCTTCATTTAGCAAATTTTTTTCACTCCTTTTATGCTTTATACGTCTTTTTCCGCTCCCCTTTCTTTTTTCCCCCGAGAGACTTTTCTCAGTAGATATTCTTGAGTCACTGAGACCAGTGATTTCTAGAAGTACTGTCTCTCCTTGTATATCGGGACTTGATTCGCTTGAGTCAGTTAGTTCGCTTGAGTCACTGGAGTTGCTCGAAATAGATATACCAGTTTGATATATTTCCGATTCCGATTCCGAATCTTCGTCGGAGATTGATAAGTTTGCTAAATGCAATTTTTTCCCGATTAAAGTGCATTGTATGTTGTTAGCGGATTCTAACAATTCTGTCTTCTGGTTTGACTTTTTTTGATCAAGCAGATCTCCGTGATTGATTATTTTTGTGTCAATTTCCAAAGGTAGCCTTATCTCTTCACTCCCAGTGTTTGGATCTTCAAGTGAGTTTCCTTCTCCCGTGGTAAGATTGCAGATCATATTAGGGATACTTTCATTTGAAGGATTGTTTTGAGTATAGTTGCAGTTATCATCTGACTTTCTAGAGTCTTTGGTTTGAACTGAAGACTGGGGTAAATCCAGTAATTTTTCATTTTTTGTTGTATCGCTTAAAGACTCTTTTGGTAGGGGGCTGAAAATATTCGATATTCGTGGCTGGGATGTCCCTGTAAGACCAGTATTCTTTGCTTTTAAGTTTTTTATTGTCTGTAGTCTTTGTGCTTTCTTTACAAGGAGCTCTAGTTTGGCACTATCTTGAACTTCCTCTTTGTCTTCTACTGCCTCCCTCTTGTAACTGGTCTTCAGCTTCATTTCTTTGCCTCTTTCTTTTTCTCTTTCTCTTTCTTTTTCCTTCTCCCTCTCCTTCTCTTTGCGCCTTATTTTTTCTTTTTCCTTTTCCAACTTTTTTTCAGAGTTTTTGTCTTTAATCTTTGCTTTCTCTTTCTCTTTCTCTTTCTCTTGTGGTTCATTCTTAGTTGTGAGTCTCTCCTTTGCCCTAGCTCCTCTAGTTTCAGGACCTTTATGTTTGATAGTTATGGTCCTGTCCTCCACCTCAGCCTCTTCGATATCTTCATCAAACAGATTTTGACCGTCCAGACAAGGTGTTTCTTCTTGTAGGGAAATAACACTAACTTCCAATCCTTCGACTTGTCCCTTATTAAGGTCCATATTATTAGATTGAGGTTGTGGTTGATTTATAGATGACTGTAATACCGGTACTGACCGATTTTTTTTGTTCTTTCGGATTCCTCTGTTCTTTTTGTTCTTTTTGTGCGGGTTGCTCTCCATCTCTGAGTATTCCGACTACGCACTCCGTTTCGGATGTTCTACCTTTGTCTTTATCCATGACCGTGTCCGTGCCCGCTATCCGAGAAACTGGAGAATCTGGAGATGGAGATGTTAATGATGTTAGTGATATTAGTGATATTTTCCAGTGAGATCTTTCTATTGGTCTCTCAATATCATTTTCTCCAAATTTGCTGTCGAAATTTCTCCGGTAGTTTCCTAAGTCGATAGGTGTTAAATCAGATAAAGAAAACTCGGGGGTTTGTTCTTTTGGCGATGGATCAGCACATGAAGCATGTGAAGCACATAAGGCAATTAATATGTTATCAATCGCAGAGTTAAATCGTGCAAAGGAGGACAGAGTGCCAATGAGAATCCGGTTTTTGAATTTGTTAAACCTGCATCTCCATTTTCTCCACTTAAATTTAGATCCAAATGACATTCAGTTTGTTCAGCAATTCAACTTTTAGCCTATAAAGGTGTGCTTTCACTTTATGAATTATGGGATATTTCTTCTTTATATGTTTTCACTAGTCTGAAATTGCAATGGTACTATACTATATATAGTATTTATGAGAACGATGTTCCATACTGATATGATTTACATATCAGGCAAACACTGGGTTTTAGCCTATTTTTTGATGTTCATAGTCAGGTATACATGATGGCATAGTCTATGTATTGCTTCTCAGTTGGTTTGTTCTTGGTAGTTGGTCACAGTTGGATGTTAAGTCTATGGTCATTTCCAGTTTACGTCTTTATTTGCACTAATGATTAACTTTCTGATTAGCATCTCTCCTGTTCATGAACTACAAAAAATGTAATTACAATGTTGTCATTCAGACCTACAGGTAGCAAAGTACTTTTTTTTAAACTCTTATTATTGATTAAAAACAAAGAAAAGACATTACAAAAAGGAAATCAACTCTCAGGTGAGCGCATTCGGTTCCAACGCATGGGTCAAAGTGGCACAATACAGAATCAAATAAACAACAATTAGTACGAGGATCTAGTGGAGTCATGTGCTCCCAGGTCTAATCCCGGCGTGGGTGGCTTGCAGATTCCTCCACGAAGGCTATTCCACCCTCCTCATATTTTCCCCCACTTATGTGGGCAACCCCTGGCCACATACACTGCTCTCTCTCTAAACATACACCAATCAAGTTCTTTCGCCCATTTATTGATTTGGGGCGGCTGGTTGGCACCCCAGAGCTGAGCTATATTACGTTTGGCTACCATATATGCCGGTGTCACCCACTGTTTCTGGTACACGTTTAAATCGGTAGGCTCCCACACGTTCAACAAACATCTCCAGGCCTCCGGCCGTATCTCCGCACCCATAACTTCTCCCAGCTCATCATGAACCTTCATCCAATATACCTGTATCGCTTCACAGTGCCAGAGGATATGCATCAAGGTGCCAATTTCTCCACAGCCTCTCCTACAAACTCCACTCTCGGCTCGCCCCATTCGTACCAGAAGAGGCCCAGTTATGAGGGATCTATGCAATATCTTCAGATGCACCAATCTGAGCCCCATTTGGATAGCGACTACCGCCTCCGTCCAATCTTCATCATCAAGTTCTAATCCATCCGCACTCCACTGAGCTCTAATCCGCACCAATGGGTTTTCCGAATTATTGACCAATTTCCTATATATCAACGAGATGGTTTTCTCGGGAATATGCCCATCTAGTACACGTCTTCAAGAGGAGACGCCTCCGGAAGCTCCGTGCCCTTGGGGACATGAGTGGTGAGGGCATGTTTCACCTGCAGATATCGGAAGTATTCGTTGTGGAGTAAACTATACTGCTTTACGAGGGACTCAAACGTGTGCACTGAGTCTTTCCCCCACACATCTTTTACCTGGGCAATTCCGATAAGGTCCCATCTGTCGAATCCCTTAGTCTTCCACAGACTGCCCAGATTCTCAGAGTTTAGTAGGGGGGTGGCCAGTGTCAACCTGCCTTCCCACCCAAGACATTTGTTGGCCATGTGCCACATCTGTTTCGCATGTGCGGTCGGGCCAGTCAATGGAAACCTCCCAGGCCTAGAATACAGAGCTCTATCTATCATCCCAACCGGGGCTTGACCTTGGTCCATGGCAAAGCCTGGATCTCCGGGGAGTCCATAGACAATATAGTTTACTGTGGCCAGCTGTGAGGCTCAATAGTACTTCCGCAAATCTGGGAGTCTGATCCCGCCATCATACCACGGGAGAGTCAGTTTATTGAAAGCAATACGGGCCCCCATCCCACAGGAGCTGTCTCTGAAGAGCTTCTATCTCCCTGAAGTATGCGTGCGGCACCGGGCCCATCGAGTTCTGCAATGCATATAGAAACTGGGGCAAAGCCATCATCTTGAAGAGAGTGGCCCTTCCGAGTAGGGATAGTGGAAGAGCCTTCCAGCGCTCCACATCTTTCTTACACCTGTTCAGTGGAGAAGCTAAATTATTATCATACCGCAGCTTTGGATCAAGCGTGATAAATATACCTAGATATTTGAAGCCAGCCATCTCGATGTGTATAGGGCACGACTCCGGGATCACCGGCGGGTCGCCCACCAGTACAAAAAGCACAGATTTTGCCCAGTTAATGGCTAATCCAGAGTATCTGCCAAAAATAGCAAGTACATCGAGAAAGTTGCTGAAGGATTCCTTGGGGTTGGTGAGATAAAGCAGCACGTCATCTGCACATAGCAAGATCTTGTCTTCCCAGTCAGGTGTCCATCGCAAGCCTCGTATCGATCTATCCCATCTAACCCAGGCTGCCAAGGGCTCCATTGCGAGTGCGAAGAGTAGTGGGGACAGTGGGCATCCCTGTCTTTTGCCTGTCCCCAGAGAAAAGTCACAGGACGTACAATTGTTGACGACCACCCTAGCTAGGGGGTTTGCGTATAATAGGCGCACCCAACCGATAAACTCACTCCCAAAACCCAGCTTTGCCAATACTGCAAACAGATATTGCCACTCCACTCTATCAAAGGCCATTGTGGCATCTAGGGACACCAGCACCGTCGGCTCATGAATCTTTGGGGAGCCCCCGAGGGCTCCATGCAACCTGCGCAAATTTAGCGCCATGTTCCGGCGCGGCATAAACCCGGATTGATCCGGATGAATCAAGGTTGTGATCACCTTGACCAGTCTAGTAGCCAGGAGTTTCGCCAGTATTTTGGGTTCTGCGTTAAGGAGCGATATGGGCCTATAGGAGGAGCATTGTGTCTTAGGCTTGCCTGCTTTATGTATGACCACTATGTTGGCCACTCGCTGATCATAGGGGAGCTCCCCCTTCTCCCTGCTTTCCACAAACATGGCGCGGATGGGCGGGGTGAGTTTACTAGCGTTTAACTTGTACAACTCAATAGGTATCCCGTTGGGACCTGTCACTTTACCAGACTTTATCTGCCTAATCGCCTGAGCAACTTCATCGTAGGACAATGTGGAATCAAGATAGCTCCGGTCCTCCTCTGACAGACGCGGCATAATAATATCTATAATCATTTCACTATTCTCCACTTCCGTGAAGTCACTAACGGTCGTGTATACCTTCCGGTAGTACTCAGAAAACTCGTCTGCCACAGCCTGTGGATCTGTGATCTTGCGTGACTCCAGCCTGTCCAGTTCAGGTACCAGCCTTGACGCTCGCTCTCCGTGCTCAAGCCATGCAATCAATTTACCAGCTTTATCGCCGTGCTCATACATACGGCTCTGGACGGCATTGTGTTGGGCCACCGCTCTATTCCTAACAAGACTTTTATATTCCTCCTCCCGGAGTCTCAACAGAAGGAGCTCCTCCGGCGTGTGTGACCTGGCAACCTTCTCTTCCAGAAGTATAACTTCCGCCTCCTTTTGAGCTACTTCCGCATGGCCTTTCTTCTACTTACCTGACACTAAGGATAATACTTTACCTCTTGCTACTGTTATATATGCTTCCCAGAGGGACTGCGCAGCATCTACCAACCCCTTATTTTCCATAAAGTAACGGTCTGACATCTGGAGAACCTCCTTCTTAATAGCTGGTTCCTTTACCTGCCAGGCACCTATGGGAGCAATTATTCCCACTGTCGGCATCGCCGCCGGAAGCAGCATATAGTCCAGCCTAGACAAGCTGCCGTGAGCAGCCGAAACATGGGTGAAGTGTGTCAATGTCGGATTACGTATTCCCCAACTATCCACCAGCCCCAGTGTGTCCAGGATATCCGAGAGCCATCTCTGCGTCTGTCTGAGCGCTCGAGGTGGGCTGCGATCCACCTCCCCATCTAATACAGAGTTAAAATCACCACCTAAGACTAGGTCATCAAGGGGCAATGTAAGGAAGATAGTACTTAAATCTCGAAAGGTCTCGGTCTGGAGGCCAGGCGGCACATAGACAGAAGAGTAATCGTACAGCCCCCAACCTGCCCCGAGACACCTGCGTATCTGCCCCTTTGGTCAATCCACGTGGCCTGCACAGACAAAGGAAAGGAATTATTAACTAGGATCCCGACTCCCCTGGAGCCGGTTGTGAATCCAGCGTGTACCACCAATTTATACCCTCCCTTATGGAGGGCCATGCACCTGTTACCAACTAAGTGTGTCTCCTGCAATAATATCACATCTGGGGTATGTCGCCTGATGAGTTGGCTAACCATCCCTCTCTTGATCTTGTCACCTAAACCATTCACGTTCCAACTCAGCACTCATCCCTGATCCTCGGCTATTTTGTGTAGCCGAACCCATGCAGAAAGTGTATCGCTACATTTTTATCACCTGAGACTAGAAAATGATAACAAAAAAACCCACAATCACACCACAACAAATACAACACCACTCCCCTACCCCGCAGCCCTGCTCGCGGCATTTGCCAACCCCCAACTCGCAGCGTGCCTGTAGCCCCATACTCTAACTAACCAGCTGTCTAAAAGTAGATCTGAGGAGGAGTTCGGCACTCCACTTCCCCGCACCGCCCCTAGGATATTCTTACACCTGTGTTAACTCTCCATCTCGAGAAGCATACCCGTAGAAATGTCTTGTACATGACCCCCCTCCCAACAAGATCTTATTTCACAGACAATAGTATTACTCATCATTCCTGTTCTTGTGAGCCCTCTCCATCTTCGCCGCTCCGTCGCTGAGGCTCCTCCCGGGAGGGAAGGCTTTCAACCCAATCTGAGGCAATTTCCGGATTGTCAAAGAACCAAACCTTTCCTTCAGCCTCAACTTGTAACGTAGCAGGAAACATCATGGCGTACTTAAATCCTTTATCTCTAATCCGCTTCTTGACTCCGAGGAAAACTCTGTCTCTGAACCGTCTGGGTAAAGTCTGGAAAAAAGTTGAGGGCGGAATTTTTGTACTTGAAAGGGCCCCCCAATCTAGAGGCTTACAGGATAGCGCCTCTATCTCTAAAGTTGAGCACCCTCGCGATCAATGGCCGAGGTGGGGCTCCAGGACGCGGCCTTCCTACTGGAATTCTGTGTGCCCGTTCTATCGTACAGAAGTTCCCCAACCCCTTCGGTTTCAGATGATTAAGTGTAATGTCTTCCACAAAAAGGTCAGGGGCCAGACCCTCGGCCTTCTCCGGGACTCCAATAATATGCACGTTGTTCCTCCGGGCCCTTCCTTCGTACTCGTCCAGCTTGCGGCTCGCCATATCACTAGAGGCTTTAAGGTTCCGAACTTCCTGCTGCAACTGCGCTACGTCGTCTCTCAGACTCGCCGTTTTGATATCCAACGACTTTACCTTCTCACTAGTTTTGGTGAGATCAGCCCGGATTAAATTGACCTCTATGGTTACTGTGTCCAACTTTTGGTCTAGCGACTCCATCTTTTGTCCAAGGGAGGTTTTTACCCCATCTATATAGCGGCCATCACGTCATGTAGCGTAGGCTCAGATGTAGGACTCGAGGCCTCTCCACCCCCGTCCTGTGATCTTCCAGACCCAGTAGGTGAGCCCCTGGTTTGCGTGTACCGATCCAACTTATTGGTTTGGATGTACCTGGACGCCCTGGTGGATTTGGATTGCTGTTTCTCCGCCTCAAGTTTAGTCGCCATTTTGGTTCTGGGCTCAGGACAAGTCACTCGGTCTCCCAAATTCTTTGCGCCGGTAATAAAAGGCGGTGTTGACTGCAGGCAAGCACTCTTAACCTCTCTCAAGGCCTGCCGGTGTCATGCGCCGCCGGCATTTCCAACTAGAGGACTGGAGGACCAGCTAGACCTATGTCAGTGTTTTCGCCCGCTTATCAGCGCACTATCACCTCTTCTGGCCCGGTGGAGAAGTGTGGATCATTGGTTAGAGCAGCAGACTCTGATGCAGAGGTCTGGCCCGGGACCAGGGTTCAATTCCCGCCTCGGCGGGTCTTGGGCTCAATTTCCTCGGACCTGATAATTCTCGTCTCGGTGCCTATTCTAATCATGGGTCCCACTCTGCAACTCAGGGCAATAGCTTGCTTAATCTCCACAACGGCCCCAACAGCGCTGGGATGCCTTTCTTCACCTTGGGGGTGCCCAGGAGTGGGCATTTCACAGGGAAAAGCCAGGAAGGGTTCCACAGCGGTATGCGTACAGCGCCAAGACACCTCAGGGTATAAGTGCGCTATACAAGTACGAATTCATTTCATTTCAGATATTCAACTCCCAGGGTAGGTCGCTGCGTCCACTGCTTGGTTGTTGTGGTGGGGCAGGGTCAGGGGGTACAGTGAATAGCGAGACCGAGTCAGAGGGAGCAATATCAAGTGAGACAGAGGCAGGAAATAGCGCTCTTAAAGAGGGTTTTATTTTAAGATATGCTTTCCTTCGTTTGGTAGACGCCCTTAGTCTTGCGAATTCGGAGGGTTCCGTCCTGACTCCTCTTGGGAATCCCGAGTTATCCAGAATGAAGCCGTGGCGGAGTGCAGCTGATCCGCTTTTTCAGGTCTTGTTAGGGGGGCTTGTGGATAGCCGGTGTTCAGGCTCTGGTCTCCGTCCGGACGGTTCCGCAAAGGAAAGGAAAGAAAAGGAGAAGTCACTGGGGCGTCCTTGATAGAACTATAGGGGCCCGGGGTGTGAGGGAAACCAAGTGCTCAATTATATACACGTCCGTAGTGCTCGTGTGGGGTAAGGTACAGAGGCTATACAATATTTACACTGGGTCTCGGGTGTTCGACTGGCCGCTCCGCCCCACCCAGCCCGCTACTTTGCCCCGTACCTTGTCCAGCCACGCTCCTCCCGTGGGAACGTGGCAGGGCGAAGCGCCGAACCGGTGGCCTCCTGGCTTGAAGAAATCAGCTGGGCTCTGCTCGTATCCTTCTTCTTCTCCGACACTCGACTGCTCCGCTCTCCATCTCCACTCCAAAACACCTTCCGCCTCCGGGAAAACGCCGTCCGCCTTCTTGCTCGTTCTTCCGGCTTTTGGCTCGGCCTTGCTCTCAGAGGGCGGGGCCTCGTCGTACTGCAGTCCGGGTTTAAAGGGACCCTGCTCTTTTTCCGCCGGGAAGTTCCATTCACTGCCGACCTCCGTCGTGAACCAGTCCCCTTGGTCAGTCGCATCAGTCTGTGCAGGGAGGATAGAAAGGGGGGTCAGCGGTACAGCGGACCACCAGTCCAAGGTAACATCAGTATCCACGTCCATAGGACCCGCCTCCCCGTCACAGTTGTCTATCACCAGCGACTCACTGCCACGTGGGCCCCCCAAAACATCTCATCTGGGCCCGGCCGCTCCGCCAGTCATGCCGATGCGCCACATATGCGCCCACTAGTAAAGTCTCACCGCTCGGGGGTCGCTCTCCGCCGCCCCTGGCGGTTGTACCGCAAATCAGGAGCACCTGGGCCTCACTCCCAGCTCACCAGCTCCGGGGCCCCATGCCACAGTCAGTCGCTCGCCGCTCCGATTAAATTCCTGTGTCTGCCCAATTTCACGGCGCTACCGCTGCGTGCAAGCACCAGCGGCGGCGCGGGCACGATTCTCCCTCAGCCGATCGGGTGATAGTTCAGCGGGGGGGATCACGGGGCGAGAAAGAATCGAGTCAAACGTGGGGCCGTACTGGCTACTTCCGGTTACCGGCCCCGCTGTTCTTCCACTTCAGCTGGGGTTGGAACCAACCCGAGCCCCCGGCTCTCCCGGTTGTAGGCCCCAAACCTGCCGGCGATGCTTCTCCGGTTTCCCCCGGCGGAATTGGCCGCGGATTCCAGCGCTTTTCTTCCGCCACAAATCTCTACACTCAGGCGGCAGGATTTTAATCAGGATGTCTCCGGAGGTGGCGGGGGTCTCGGGAGCCCAAAGCTCACGCGGCCATCTTGGTGGACTTGCGCGAAGCTCCTCCCCCCAAGTACTTATTTTTTAATCCAAAAATATCTCTTCTGCTTAGTGTTTCATGCAGATTGCCTCTTCAGTCTGGTACTTACACCTTTTCCACAATTTGAAATGTATTTTATATAAATGATGTCTTGCTTGAGTGCACTGAGGTTAGGAAAATTAATTTAGTTTGAACTTGGATAGTGTCCCACTTTTTGTCTAACCAAAAACTGTGATGCACTGTAGTTTTTCAATCAGATATATTGTTATGTTATATGAACGTGTAACGTGCACAGATACTTCAAGGAGTGTCCCAGCACGAACCTTAAGAGGAGTCAGAGTCAAAAGGCAGAGTTAGAAGAGAAAGGTTTTCAACTTTTTTCTAAAAATCTTAGAATCTTAGATGCCACGAAAAGCCAATGGCAATGCATTCCATGCCAGAGCAGCTATCTGGGGAAATGAGCTCCCACCAAGCCTTTGGCGTTAAACCGAGGGGTCTGCACCAGAATTTGGGAGGTAGAACGCAACTGTCTCACCGGAATGTAAAAAGCAAACCTCTTCTGTAGGTAGATGGGTCCCAGACCATGGAGAGCTCTGTGGGCAATAGACAACATTTTTAATTTTATTCGAGCCTTCGCCGGGAGCCAGTGCAGAGATCGCAAATGAGAGCGCACAGTGCACCTGCTGGAAAGACCCAGCAGGCGTCTGGCAGCAGAGTTTTGTATAACCTGCAGTTTGTTCAAGAGGTAACCCAGGATGCCAGCATACAGTGCATTGGCGTAATCTAGACAGGAAAGAATCAGAGCGTGGACAACAGTTTCCTTTGCAGATCTTGGAAGGAGAGGCAGAAACTTCCTCAGAGTTTTCAGGGTGCTGAAACAGGTACCAGCCAGCCTCTTGACCTGAGATGAGAAAGTCAAGTTCTCATTGAACTAAACCCCCAGATTCTTGACAGAGTATCTCTTTGGACTAGTTAAGGGGAAACCTGGGGGCCACAGTTGACAGGAAATGGGCCGTACAAGAGGTCTCTTATTTCTCCTAATTGCACTTAAGCTGTGCCTGAGCAAGCCAGTGAAAGACAGAAGACAAACAGTGCTGAGCAGAGAGGACTGAATCATCGTCTCGTCCCCAAGAGAACAGAAGCTGTGTGTCATCAGCATAGGCCATTACCTTAGCCCGTAATGCCTCCGCTAAGTAAACCAGCGGGGGTGACATAGATGTTAAAAAGAAGGGGAGTAAAGGATGACCCCTGTGGGACACCCGTGGCCACTGGTTGGGGAGCAGAGGCACAAGGTGGAAGCCAGACCTGCTGCAAACGACCCTCCAAGAAGGACCTGATCCAACCCCAGACGGACGCAGATACACCAATCTCTGCAAGGCGATCAAGAAGCAAGGAATGGGGCACCGTATCGAATGCCGCGAGAGGTCCAGCATAACCAATGATGCCCTCCCACCGGCATCCAGACACTCACGGATCGCTTCTGACACCTCCAGCAATGCTGACTCCGTGCTATACGAGGATCGGAAGCTAGATTGAGCCCAGTGGAGCAAACCCGAGGCCTCAACGTACTGGGTGAGTTGGATTGTGACCACCTTTTCACAAACCTTGGCCAGACTCGGCAAAAGCGAGATAGGGCGGTAGTTTCCTGGAGTCAAAGGGTCCAGAGACGACTTCTTAAGGAGGGGGCGGATTTTTGCCTGCTTCCAAGATGGCGGGACAAGAGCATACCGCAAAGACATGTTAATGATCAGATTAACTTCAGGATTGATAGTGTCCGCGACAGTGGCCAAAAGTCTGGCCGCACAGGGATCAGTTGAAGAACCCGATTTCAAAGCCTTAAGAATTTTAAGGCTGCTGGACAAATCTGCTGGCAAAAAGGATGGAAAAGTGTGTGTAGGACCAGCTAAAGGCCAGACAGATGGACAAGCCGTGGGTGCCGGGGCACAGGAAGAGAAAGTAGCTTGGCTGGTACCATTATTTTTTTTTATAAACTTTTTATTATTCTTGAAAATCAGGGCAAAATTACATTTGTCATAATAACAGTACAGGCTGCAGCCACAATGACATATCAAGACAATACTACTCATCAACATGTCCACGTAAAGGAATATTTAACACCACACATGACGTTCTTCTTCAATTAAACATTTGTCGTACCATCCCCTCACAGGCCAACATCCTCAGTTTCTATATCAGATGAATCGCAAATGTCCACTCTAAACTTGTTCCACGCCCCCCACACCTTTTCCCATTTCCGAGGGCACCCACGATGGATAAAAGTCGTCTTCTCGGCCACCATTCCCTCGTCCATATCCCTGCACCATTTTTGCAGTGTAGGTATTTCTTCCGACCCCCACTTCATCGCAATGTTTCGCTTCGCCATTGCCATACCCAACATAACCCAGTCCTGTTGCTGATGGTTGAGGTCATTCGGTTCCCATACATTCAGCAGACAGCGTCTTGGTTCCGGTAAGATGGATAATTCTATTGCTTGGGAAATGGTGCGCATTATTTTAACCCAGTACGCCGCTATGCGTGGACAGTCCCAGATCGTATAGTAAAATGTACCCTCCTCCCCGCATTTGTGAAGGCAATATTGATGCTGTGCTGCTCCGATTACAAATAGTGTTGTTCTAGTGTAGTATGTGCGATGTAATACCTTGAGTTGGACCAGTCGGAGCCTAGAGGAGATGGCTGTCTCACGTGGCGATGAGAGGGCATCCTGCCATTCTGATTCATCAAAGTCGCCCACATCCCAGGACCAGGACTGCCTCAGTTTGGATGTTGGGTCCAATAAATTATTGATTAACTTGTGGTATGTGAAAGACGTCACTCTACTTGTCATGTGTTCCGTCAGGAGTCTATGCTCAAATGGCGTGGCTTCCGGTAGGGGAGCACCCGTCGGTATGGCTGCCTGAAGTGCGTGTCTTATTTGATCATACCTAAACTTCTCCATTTGCGCCATTCCATACTGTGCTTGCAAATGTGTAAATTCGACCACTGCCCCCTTCTTCCATGGGTCACCCACTACGGGGATTCCAATGTTGTCCCAGTTTTGGAACCCTTTGCTAGTACTGAGGCAGCCTAGCTCTTGTGCGTACCATAACGGTGTGAATTGGGTGATGGTGTCTTTGCATTTTAAGCTGGCTTGCGCTTGGTACCAGATATGGATCGTGAGTGCTGTAGGGCCAATCAGTCCCGGAGGTCTACGCTTCCTATACAGTGCAGTCATCAGCCCGTCCCTGTCCAGGGTCTGCCTGTCCGCCCGATACGCTGGCTCATCTTGTGGAGTATGTAGCCAATAGTTAATGATCTTAAGATGTGCAGCCCAATAATATAGCTGTAGGTTTGGGAGCGCTATCCCTCCATCATACCAGCTGCGTATTAGTTTATCTTGGGCAATCCGCGCCGGTCTGGCCCCCCATAGCAAACTGGATACTTCGGCCGCAATAGTTGTAAAATAGGCCTGCGGAACGTGATACGGTGTATTGTCAAGGATATATAAAAAACGCGGGAGTGTCATCATTTTATAAAGTGCCGTCCTGCCCAACAACGTGAGGGGAAGACTACGCCACACCACCACATCACATTTGAAGCGGTCCACCTGTGGCTTCAGATTTTTCACAAAAAATTTTGGGGGGTCAAGCGTTGCATAGATGCCCAGATATTTAAAGGCCTCTTCGGTGATCCGCAGCGGGCAATCCGAGGCAGCAGTGGCGGCGGACCAACCAGCACATAGAGGACAGACTTAGACCAATAAATAGTGTATCCTGACACCCTGCCAAATTTTTCGCAGATGTTCAGAAGTTCTAGGATGGACTTTCTGAGGGCATTGAAATATAATAAAATGTCATCCGCATCTAAGGAGATGCAGTCCTCCCAGTTGTCCATCCATTTAAGCCCACGGATGGAGGGTTCCCACCTAATCCACGCTGCCAGCGGTTCCAGGACCAGCGCAAACAACAAGGGGGATAACGGGCATCCCTGCCGCGTCCCTTGAGACAGCGGGAAATCCCTTGAAATGTGCCCATTTGCTGCCACATGTGCAAAAGGATTATTATATAGTAGACTCATCCAGGTGCAGAATTTCGGGCCGGAGCCCAAGTGACGCAATACGGCAAACAAGTACGACCATGCCACCGTATCGAACGCCATACTGGCGTCAAGGGAGAGAATGACCACAGGCTCTTGAATATAGGGCCTCCTAGCTAACACCGCATGGAGCCGCCGCAGGTTGAGTGCCGTACTTCGCTGGGTCATGAACCCCGACTGGTCTGGATGTATTAGGGACGGCAGGTGGGTGGTCAATAGCAGCGCCAATAATTTGGCCAGTATCTTAGGCTCCGCATTAAGTAAAGAGATTGGGCGGTATGAACGGCAATTCACCGGAGGTTTGCCCGGTTTAGCGATCGCTATAATTGTAGCCAGTCGCTGATCACGCGGGAGTTCTCTTGTCTGAAGGCTGTCCTGGAACATATGCAGGAGGAAGGGGGCTAGCAACTGTGCATTCTGCTTATAGAACTCGAGTGGGAACCCATTCGGACCCACTGCTTTACCGGATGCTAGCGAACTAATAGCCGTCTATAGTTCCTCAATTGTGAGGTTGTTTTCTAAAAGTAGCGCCGCCTCTGGAGTGAGTCGCGGCATGGCAATATCTTTAATGTATCCGTGTGCTTCCTCAATCGTATACGTCGAGCGGGAGGCATATACTTGCTCAAAGTGATCAGCCATGGTGGCCACTATATCGCAAGGGGTTGTCACTAGAGAGCCTGTAGGCGTACGCAGCTGCGCAATTGTCCTACCCACCCTTTCTTTTTTGTCTAACCAGGCTAGCATTTTGCCTGCCTTGTCGCCCAGCTCGTACACCCTGTGGTGCGTGACTTGGAGACTGGCAAGAACTGATTCTCTCTGATACGCCACATATTCGCGTTGCTTAAGGCGCACCGTCTGTGCAGAAAGGGGCATCGGGCACTCCGCGTGCTGCAGTGTGGCAATATCTAGGTCTCGTTCAATACCATCCAACTCAGCACACTTCTCCCTTTTATAGCCAGTAATAGATGCTATAGCTTGTCCACGTGCAACCACTTTATAGGCCTCCCAGAGGAGGCTGGGTGATGCTACTTGAACCCACGTTCTCTTGAAAAAAGTTGTTTGTGGTGTCTGTGAGTCCCTTTAGTATCGCCGGTATGAGCAAAAAACCGGGAAGGATGGGAAAGGTGCGGCGCTTAACGGCCCGGTGGTGTGAGTATGACAACAGTATGGGTGAGTGATCCGATATACCCCTACGGCAAATTTCTACCTCAACCACCCCCCCAGGCCGTCCGCTGACATCAGAAAATAGTCAATACGCGTGAGGCAATTATGCGCCCCCGAGTAGTAAGTGTATTGGGACGTGTTTGGGTGTCTATAGCACCAAGTGTCTGTAAGTCCTAAGGCCTCTATTAATCCCTTCAGACGGCGGCCACATGATGGATTCAATTTAGTGGGGTGCCTGTCTACCACACCGTCCACTATCTCACTGAAGTCGCCACCAATCACCATTGTCGCGTCTGGCAGGGCAAGCAGAAATGCCGTAAGCGCTGTGTGCATACAAGGATGGCGGGGATGGTACAAATGTTATCCGGAAAAAACTTAGCAAGAGTATTGCACCAGGACTCTGAGACAGGTGCAGAGCACACCAGAGCACTAGGGGACATAAAACTTTGCACAATGGAAAAAATGTCTTTTGAGTTGTTGTTAGCCTGGTCGATACTCAATGTAAAGTATCGGCTTTTAGCTGCCGTGATGGCAGCATAATAGCTTTTTGTTTTAGTTAAGTGTGTATTTCGCCGGGGGGCAGTAGCAACTAGAACGTCATGCCTTGCACTCATGTTTCAGAGCTTTAAGCTCAGGTAGGAACCAAGGTTTAGAAGGGGATTCCCTCGCAAGCTTAGGCAAGCGCGGTGAGGATTGTGAAGACACTGAATCAGAAATCCATTTAGTAAACCCATTCACACTCCCTTCAAGGTTATGCTGAAGGGAGTTCCTTGAGGCAGCCAAGGAAGAAGATCAATTTTGCGGAATGTCGGAGGGCGATGGCAGAGAGTTGCCCGTGCCTGCTGAGTGACCTCCAGGACAAACAGATAAGAAAGTGGTCCGACCAGGAGGCAGGAGAGGGATCGGCCACCTGAATAGGAATGTTGGAGCAGATGGGATCTAAGATCTAAGATATGGCTCCCTTGATGAGTAGAATGAGTGACCCATTGGGAAAGTTGAACCAGTTGAAGAGAGTCAAGAAAGTCAATACGGGGGGAGGAGCCAAGCTGGCGACCGAGATGGCCGCTTAGACTCTCGGCTCCGTCGGTCGCCTTCTCCTTCCACGAGATCCTGCTACTAATCCTGCGCCTGGGCCATGATCCCGCATCGATGAGGTGAAGTGGTGCCCGGCCGTGTAATTCCGAGTGAACTATCGGCTTGTAAACCGAAGTATTGTTGTCGTGAAGATTGCAGCCTAGGCCAGCTGTGGAACCGGGACCTCTAGTGGTGGGCAGGCCGGTGGCAAGCTCAACAACATCGGCCATAAATGACCAAGAAGGACCGGTCGGCCCGGATGGGAGTTGCGATTCGCCCGATTTCAAAGGTGGACTTCACATTTGCAGAGCAGCAACAGCGGAGCAGGGAACTATTGCTCTGAGCGTTGCCTGACTGCCCTAGCTGGTGATCCAGACAGTAGACGCGACAGAGGCCGACAGCAGCTCCGCCCGCCCGAAGCGAATATACCTCTGAGGCTGCCGGGGGTGACCCGGACCTCAGTCAAGTCGTACGCTGGCTGCTGAAGGGAGTCGGTTCAGTGAGCTTTCCTCCAGACGTAGATGGTGGAGAGCGGCCACAGTATACGACTCGGTGCCTGAAAGCGTTCCGACTAAACCCAGATCTGATCCTCCGAGGGGGCCAGACCGGCTCGAATAACACTCCGGTAAGGAATATCCTGCTTGAAGGGTCTCTGGTGGAGGTGACAATTGCTACTACTGGGAGAGGAGAGATGGAGTTTACACCCGGGGATGTCATGGCGGCTATCGTTGGCTTGTACTCCTTCATGAGCCGGAGACTGCTAGCTCTTGAGCATAAATTGGAGGCTGTTGTTTCTGAGATGGGGCTAAAGAGTATGTCCCCCATTGTTCTGGATGGAGATTTCACAGTCCTAGACCCCAGCGGTGCTCAGTCATTGGTTGTCCGGAATTCCTTGGAGCACGGAGTGCGGGATCTTGCGGATAGCGAGTTATTTGGTCTGAGGTGCATTGATGTGGATTTTACTTTTCTCCCGGACTTTATGTTCTCCATCAGAAAACAACGCCGGAAACCCTTGTCAGTGAAATGGGACAACGGGGACAGCGGGGTCGCGCCTGTGCTGCTGCTTTCGGCTCCCATCCGGACGGACCTCAAAGAACATGTTTGGTTATTTGGCTCTCCGGCAGTGGCAGCGGATGGGCCGGGGAGTCTCTCTGCTCCTGATCGGACTGGCCTAGGTTGAACAACATCTGACTATAGTGTTACATTGCTGGATTCTGGACTCCGCTTTATATTGTTCTTTTGCGGGAGGTGGGCTAGGCGATTACTGGTTTCCCCCTTATTTGCAGATCTTGCATTATCCTTACTAGGTCCGATAGCATATGGGAAGCAAACCGTGGTGGGGGGGGCCTACCGGGAGGTCCTCCTCCATTTCTACTTTTTTATTGTTCTCCTCTCTTTCTTTATCTTTTATTTTCCTTTCTTTAGGGTAATTCTGGGGCGACAGGCACGCTGTTAGTGGGGTAGGCCATAGCCATTACGGTGATGTAGGGTGGCGGGTGTTGGGGGGGTTTTGTTATTTTAGTTTGTTTTGTTCTATGGTCCCTTTCTCTCTTCCTTTCTTAGTAGGGTTGGCTGTATCTCCTTCTTTCATCCTTTTCTCTGTCGGGCATCTGCACTTGCCTCTACTTTATTGTCTCGGAAGGGTAGGTTTTCCGGATGATGCTTTCGCTAATTTGCTTGCCATTGTTTGACCTTTACTCCTGGCCTGCCTTCGGCGGGCGTAGTGTGTTTTAGGCCGTATTGCTCATCACCGATTCCCGATTGCGTGGAGGGATACGCCCCTCCCGTCTCTTCTGTTTATCGTGTAGTGTGATGCCTTCGATGCTATAGCCACAGCTACTTCTTCTATACTACAAAAAATGAAACCTCTTCCATCCTTGTGCTTCGTGGTGCCTACAACCATGTATTATGATTACACCGTGATTACTCCTTGAGCCGTAAACATGTGCAATGCTTCTGCTTATATTTCCTGAGTTTGCAGCCGGCCCCTGTGGTTGTAGGCCTGCGCTTGTACTGCTTTGATCGAATCAATAAAGGTTTAAAAAAAAAAAAAAAAAAGTCAATACGCGTGAGGCAATTATGGACCCCCGAGTAGTAAGTGTATTGGGACGTGTTTGGGTGTCTATAGCACCAAGTGTCTGTAAGTCCTAAGGCCTCTATTAATCCCTTCAGACGGCGGCCACATGATGGATTCAATTTAGTGGGGTGCCTGTCTACTACACCGTCCACTATCTCATTGAAGTCACCCCCAATCACCATTGTCGCGTCTGGCAGCGCAAGCAGAAATGCCGTAAGCGCTGTGTGCGTCGTTGCATGCAAGGATGGCGGGGATGGTACAAATGTTATCCAGAAAAAACTTAGCAAGAGTATTGCACCAGGACTCCGAGACAGGTGCAGAGCACACCAGAGCACTAGGGGACATAAAACTTTGCACAATGGAAAACATTTCTTTTGAGTTGTTGTTAGCCTGGTCGATACTCAATGTAAAGTATCGCACTTTTTTTTTGCCTCTTGTTGATCAAGATGGAGATTCACATCTCCCAGAACCATATTGTGGGAGAAAAGTAGTGTTCGCTCAACTACGGCATCCCCACAAGATTTAAGAAAGGCACTAGCCGGGCCGGGGGGGGAGGGGCGGTAAATGAGGGAGCCACCTAATGTGAAATGATCAGAAAAATGGATACTAAAATTCAAAACCTCACACTCACCCCATAGACTAAAGGCTTCGCTATGACAACCCTAAGGGCATGTATATGTGTCACATGGCACAGGTGTACATGCACAGATGTGCATGTACACAGGTATTCGTTATCTACCACCAAATAGTATTTGGTGGTAAATAACGAAACGGTAAGGGCCTGTGGCACTGTTTCAAGTGCCACCTACATCTGTATTTACCGATTCGGTAAATATACCGATTCTGTATTTTACAGAATCGGTAAATTTACCGAATCGGTAAATATACAGATTCTGTAAATATAAGGCCCCCTACATGTCAAACACCAAATACCGGTCGGTAACGGCCGAAATCGGCCGTTACCGACCGGTATTTGCCGTCCTACATCTGGCCCAAAGCTTGAAGCCTGCAGGGGTAGCCAGCGCGACAATTGGGTTAGATGAGGCATCCAGCCAGTTCTCCATAACAAAAAACAAGTCTAACGAATTATCAGAGACCAGGTCGAACACGTCAACATGATGCTTCCTCAGTGATCTAGCATTAATGAGGGCAGCTCTAATATGCAAGGCCCTCGTAGATTTGCTAAACAGTTTGATCGAGGAAAAATCTAATGTCAGAGCAAAACCACAGGCTGCGCAGACAAAATCCGAGTTGAAAGGCATAGCGCCGCAACTGTGTGAAAGGCAGGGAGGAGGCCGAAGTGCTTTTAAGGACTCACCCGGCTGGTATTTGTTACCGCATGCCGGCTCACATCGGGCAGCATGACTGGCCCTGGTCGCTGACTTGGCAAGGAAGGGCGCAGATGGGTTTGCCTGCGGAGCGCCATCGGTGCGCCCGCTGCAGGCGTCCCCTGCGTGTCCATGTGGAGACCATTAAATAGGATTGTATGAGGACAGCGTGCAGCGTGCAGCGACTAGAGCTCTGAACGCGAATGGCGCGAGGCACAGCTAAAATGGCCGCCAAGAACCAACTGGCCCCGAAAAAAGTGCAAAGTGCAACTCGAAAGGAGTATGACACACCCCGAACGTTGAAAAGTAAGCAGCAATTCAAAAGTAGAAAGGAGTATAACACACTCCGAGCGTATAAAATAGCAACAAGTTAAAATTCACATTAACTAGACAGTTATCCCACAAGCATCATAACATACAATAGCAGCAAAGTTAAAAACCATTTAAAAAAATAGCAGAAGTAATCATATTCTTGGCTTTTCTGCTTCTCTTGTATGTCATTGTAGGTTTGTGGAGGACGATTTGATGTAGTTCTGGATCTGATTCCATATTTATTTAGGGTGCGATCCACAAATGGCCTCGGCACTCATAATCGAGGCCCGCACTCGTGGCAGGGGCCCTGCACTCATAGCGGGGGCCCCGCACCTGTTGCCGGGGGGCCCTCACTCATGGTTCGACTTTGTCAATGAGAAACTGCAGTGCGGAGGTCCCACAGTGAGTGTAGGCCTCCTGCCATGGCTATGAGGCCCCCGCCATGAGTGCAGAGGCCCTTTGTTTATCAGGCCCTTAATGTCTCAGTGAAATCCTGGATATCTTTCTGTTTTGTTAGGAATATTTGTTACATAAATCGTCCTCTCCAAATCTGAAGGTGCATCAAAGGTTTTCATTTCACCAAAAGTGTCATCCATGCTTGAAAGGCATTCACCATACTTACATAATTAAAGGACCAATTCTGTACCATCGAACTACACTCAAACAAATCAAACTAATGACTTGTGAGGAGACTTATTGCATTTATATGATCAAGTGCCCACATGGAAATGGATAAATTAGAAAAACATCAGGAAAGCTAAGGTGCGATTTAAAGCGACATCAGAAGGAACAGGAAGGCGTGAGTAGTCCATGGACCTAGTCTCCAACGCTTGGCTAAGTGGAAGTAGAAATAGCCATAGCCATAGGTCTTGAGAACCTGGCCTCACGACTCGCGTGAACGCCGACCCAACGCGTCGTGACACAAAGAAAAATTCAGTTGATTAGAAGTGAGGTTTGCTGCACCTGGCTAGGTAAATCCAAGCCATCACCTCCACAATTGACATAAGTGCTGTGTGCCAGGCCACTGAGCTCCAGCAAGAAAATGTTTTTTTTAATCAATTACATTTTAGAAAATCAATTAATCATGAGGAGTGCATTGGAACCCACAAAAGAGTGACTTTGTTAAAACGACGATCATCAATCAGCATCAACAATTAACGGTAAAACAATATTGGTGAAATGCTGACCCATTGCAGCACCACCCTGCTTATCGAAGGTAAAGACGAAGTAAAATAATTAATCAAGTCCATTGCAGCACGGAACCCTGAATTACGACCACTTGATTGATCCAGATTGTAGAGGAGAATATTGTGGTCCCAGGTATCAAATGCCATTGATAACTCTAAAAGAATCAATGTGTCAGACCTGCCATCCCTCAGCTCAAGCAATCTCTCTCCTATCCTCCACCACTATCACAGTTTCCTTATGTGATTAGAAAACATACCGGTAGGCGAACAATAGCATGTCCTTCTCAGATTTTCTTGTGACTGTGCAGTGACCTTTGCCTTTATATTTTTGTCAATGAATTGAAGGAAGATATTAGCCTAACATTTATCAGGTTATTGGGAGCTAATTTTACCTTTTTAATACAGCCAGCAGCATGGACAATTGCCACTCTGACGTTCCCCACTCAGAAAGTCTATGGTCCTTGGGCATAGTGTCAAGAGCCAGAGGGTTTCACCTTCCAAATTCAACCACAAATATCTGCGCTTAAGGGCAAAAGAGCAAACTTAGAGAATATCAATGACAAGTACAAGTTGCCTCATTCTGTTGTTCTGCTCTGTTGTCTGAGGAGAGGTCTTTAAAAATCTTCATATGGATATCATTCATTTTCTTAACAGAGAAGCCAGCATCCGACTCTTATAGGTCAGATTTACTCAATATTTGTCACAAAATACTGGTCTTGATTTGGAACTAGTACTTTTGCAACCAGTGTGGTATTTTACAAACCAACCATTGAACTATAAGGTTGGTTCACAAAATACCGAATTGTAGTGGGCCTCATTTCGATCTAACTCATGAATATTAATGAGGTAGGGCAGAAATTGCAACCCACTTCGATTTGCAGCCATCACAGGGATGGTTGCCTTCTGGGGTCAGCAGACTATCACATATGTGATTGCATTTAAAGAAATCAATAATTTTATTAAAGTGAAGTCAGTTTTCCATAAAAATGGGATGCGTAAAGAAAAAATGAAATGTTTAATAAACATTTTTAGGAGAGTTTAGGTTTAGGTTTAGGTTTAGGGGATTTGTAAAGCGTGTGACTACCCTTGGGCATCTCAGCGCTGACGTGATACAGGACAGGCAGATGTTAGCACATGGGTTATGGGGAAGAGCCATGTTTTGAGTCTTTTTTTGAAGGACACTTTGTTTTCAATTAGTCGGAGTTCTGGATCCATGCTGTACCACAGTTTGGGCACCAGATGAGTGAATGACCTTCCGCCCCATCTAATCTGGTAGGATTCATCAGCAAGTTAGAGCTTGACCTAAGGTGGTGATGGGGGGGCCTCTCCCATACATGGCTCAGTGAGCCAGGCTTAAGGACTTAAATTTGATCCTGTCTTGGACTGGGAGCCAGTGAAGCTCAATCAGTGAGGGTCTGGCTGAATGGTGTCTGAGTATATTCAACATCAGTCGGGCAGCTGCATTCTGTATGACTTGCAGTCTATTCGTAAGGTATTTAGGAGAGCCCAGAAAGAGAGAGTTGATACCATCAAGGCTAGCACTACAGTCTTCCTCGACTCCTCTGGGAGCAGGGCCATTATTTTCTGATCATACGGAGTATCCCAAAGCAGGTACTTGATAGTTTTTTGGCCTGGACCTCCATCGTCAATTTCTGGTCCAGCCACATACCTAAGTTTTTAATGGCTATTTTAGGAGGGGGCGGCCCCCAATTAGCTGGCCAGGGAATCTCCGAGTGAGGGCTGAAGTTGCTGCCCAAGATCATTTGCTCGGTTTTGTCCCCATTCAATTTGAGGCTAAAGTCAGCCATCCAGGATCTGATTTTTTCCAGGCAGGGGACAAGTTGTCTATGGTCAGAGCTAAGGAAATCTGAGATTGAGACTACTAGTTGCGTGTCATCCACATATGACACGATGGAGAGGCCAAATTCCTGTATTATGTGGGCCAGGGGCTAAGATATATGCTAAAGAGTGTTGGACTTAGGGAGGATCCCTGAGCTACTCCCCATGGAGCTGAGAGGGAAAGTGACGTGAATCCAGCCTCCATGCATTGGAAGGAGTTCTCACTCAGGAAGGACGCAACCCATTGGTTGGCTGTTCCTCTAATTCCAACATCCTTAAGCCTTTGGATTAGCACTGAGTGCCCATCCGTATCGAACGCAGTGCTTAGATCCAAAAGTACTAGGGCCGCAGTTCTCCCTTGGTCTAAGATGAATTTAAGTTTTTCAGTGACCACAAGCAGTGCTGACTCCGTGCTATGTTTTAATAAAAACCCTTCTGGGTATGGTGTATGATGCTGTTGTCTTCTAGGAAACTGGAGATCGTGCTGTTCGCGTGTTTCTCTGCAATCGTGCCTCAAATAGGCAACAGTGATATTGGGTGATAATTGGCCAAAACTGCAGGGTCCAGTTGTGTTTTTTTTAGCAGGGGTTTAATGATGGTGTGTTTCCACTCTTTGGGTACCTTGCCATTTTCAAAGGAGAGATTGATTAGATTGGAAAGTTGGCCAAAAACAGCTTTCCCACCCTGGGCAAGAATGTGGGGTGGAGCCGGGTCTAGCGGGGAGCCTGATTTAATATTCTGTAATATGGAGCACCACATATCTTCACTCATTTTCAGGAAGGACAGGAATGCAGGGGTGGAGGGGTGGGAAGGTCCTACTTGTTCACTCTTCCTTGGGGAGTTTGAAGTGTTATGTTCAGCAGTCAAACACCTTCTAATGTTTTTATTCTGCAGGCACCAGTTCCTCATTAAAACTGTATAAAAGGACTGTCAACTGATCAGTTCATTGATCACCTCATACAGTGTAATCCCCGATGAGGTGCTCCCAGCTAGCTGATTGATTTATTGATTCATTTAGCATTAGATAAGGTTATACTGCCTCATTGTATTTTGGTATTCAATTTCTCTCTCTCACTTTCCCTTTGAATTGCCGTGATTTTAAACTTGCTAGATTGCATGTTTTTATTCTTGATTAAAAATGTGTCTTCTACACTAGTTACTTGGTTATTTGAATAAAGTGCCACTTCTGACTCGATTCCTGCTTCTCAGAGCATATCTTGTTATTTTAGAAAACACATTTAGGGGCCGATTCCGATTTCGTCCGAAAGGGCTCCATACCATGTTCGGAGCCTTTCCGTCCGAATCGGTCAGTGCCGGCCGGATTCCTTTCCGACCGAGCCATTCCAATGGGCTCGGTCGGAAAGGAATCTGACTCAGATTTCCGGATCGTGGACGACAAGCTCGGAGAGCCTGTCCGCAGTCCAGAAATCCCTCAGTACTCCCCCGTTCGCCTCTTTACGACGAGGGAGTACGATGGCAGCTTTTCACTGCCTTTTCGTGCCGGTGTGTCTGGCATGAAAAGGCAGTCGGAAGCTGTCTCTGGGGGCCCCCAGCAGGGCCCCCATCGGTGTGAGGCTGCCGGATGGCAGCCTGGGAGCACCTATGGTGCCCCTCCGTTGATACCTGCCCCCGGTGGCAGGCACCTTGGGGTGCTGGCCACAGGGTGCAGGGATGAACTGCACCCCTGCTTTCAGCAATGCAGGCAGGCATTTCGCTCAGAATGCATGCTTGTATTGCAAAGTATATGAATGCGAACGAACCCTGTTCGGTCGCATCGTACTAGCAGGGCTGTAACCGATGACAGCAGGTCAGTCGATTACAGCTCCTGGCCGATGTCTGACGGACTCAGTTCCGTCCGACATCGTAATCGGCCCCTAAGTGTTTGTTCCTGTGGACAAAAAACCAACCTCGAACAAGTCTGTTGATGATTTTGTATCTAGACTGCATGAGTTAGCAGCAGTTTGGTCAGATAATGAAGGAGTTGATTGGAGATCAACTAATAGTATAATGCAGCAGCAAGAAGATTCAGGAGAGGTTGTGGACTGCCAGTATTCCATTATTATAACATGCTGAGGTGGTAGAGGAGTCTGAGAGATGCATGAGGGAAATGCAGAAAAAGACGTTAAGAATACATCTGTAGTGGTTGAGGTAGATGGTGAGTTTGTTAATGCTGTAAAAAACAGTGAATGCGAATAGCAACAAAGGTTGTTCTTCAAGATCTGTGGGAGAAATTAACAGTATGGCAAAACTGTCATCTTGATTGTGTCGCAGATGTGGTAGCAGTTTCCACATGGAAGATTTGAAAAATAGTGTTGCCAATGGGAAAGTCTGTCAAAAGTGTGGCCAAAAGCTTCCAGCAAAAAAATCTCATTAGTCGAAGATACAAATGATGTATCTGAACACCGAGTACTCATAGTGGATGATGAGTCCTATCAATTGGAAGTTGATGAGATGAAAAGGAAAATATGGCCTAGGGCCACATTCATTGTGGATGGAAAAGTCTGCTGATTAATTTTGAAAGGATATCAAGGAGTGAACATTGGGGTGATGGGATACATTTTTAGCAAAGATCGAATTTGAATGTCTGGAGACTTACGGTAAGGTGTATGTGGTTCCGATGATTCACCAATTCTGGGTTGGTCACACCAATATGATTTACATATAATTGTGAACCCTGGAGCTGCCAACCAAGTGATGGTGGTGGAGGACGACAATACAGAAGCATTATTGAAGCAATTTGAATTGGTCTTTGAGAGAAGGTTGTTTGAAGCCAGGGAGTATTTCCATAAAATTAAACTTTAAAAAAGGATGCAGTGCCGAAGTAATATGCTGCAAGCAAAGTTCATTTGGCTATAAGGGCCGAAGTGAAGGCGATTCATGAACAGATTATTAAGGACAAGGCTATCAAGTCCCTTGAGGCTACAGAGTGGTTGTTTCCTGTTGTCATATTGAAGAAGTCGGATGGGTTGTTGAGGTTTTGTGTCGACCTGCTCAGACTTAATGAGAACATTGTCATGGATTAGTTCCCTTTGCCAAACGGTTCACTGATATCTCTTAACAGAAATATCATGGCCAAAATATCGACGTCAAAAATATCGACATCCTATATTTATAATTGTAAGTGCAAAAATATTGGGGGGAAATATCGATGTCATTAATTTAGCTGTATTAAATATACTTTTTTGAAAATATATAGAATAAAATAATACATAGTAAATATATTAAATAGTAACATTAATTAAAAAAAATTATTTAATATATATTTAAAAAAATATAACAAATTAACTTAGTTTAAAAAAAGTTAAACACAAATATATAATAAATAATATATATTTACATATATCCACTTAAAAAACAATTATAAAGCGAATAATTTTATTTTATATAATAATTTCAAAATGTTTAAATAATATAAAAACATTAGAAAAAAATATATATGTATTTATACATATACTAATAATATTAAGGGGCTCATTACGATGTCGGGTGAAAAGCCCCCTTCTGACAGTCGGAATCTCCTCGACTGCGTTGGAGCACTTTTATGATGTTTGGGGTTAGAATGTAAACTGCACGGTTATTCCGAAACGCTTTCGAGCAACTCGCGAAAATCTGTGTCAGTCGGAACCACATTGTACACCCCTATGGACAGCGTTTCCTCCCTCAGAATTACGATGTCGATTTCCAACAGCCTTTCCGTTTGGCCTGTCTGACACAGAAAGGCTGTTGAAAAGTGACTTTTACTGCCCCTGGCAGGACCACCTAGGCACACGGCCTACGGTTGATGGATGAGGGGTACCTAAGGGACCCCCCTGTAAAACCCTGCACTGTGTGGCAGGCACCGTGGGGTGCCTGCGACAGGGTGCAGGGTTTTGTGCACACACCCCATTTCCCCATAGCAGCCTGTGCTACAGCTGGTTGTCGAGTATAACACAAACTCCCATATGGAACACTGGGACTCGGACCGAACAGTGTTCGTTCGCATTGTAATCCGCCGTTCAGAACCCCCAACGGCAAGTCAGACGGTCCTGATTCCAAGTCGGTGTCGGGTGGAGGCTTCCCGCCCGACATTCTAATAAGCCCCTAAATCTTTTAAAAAACAAACATTCTAATTAAATTAAAAATGTAAACCGACCGTTTATGAATCTTAAAATTTTGTACCAATTATTTTACACATTAAAAACATGAGTAATTAAAAATACTATAATTTTAAATTAACAAAAACATAACAATATGAATGATTTGAATTTAAAATAAATTATTAATTATAATATTTCATAAATATACGAATATGGTTACAATTTATTCAAAACTACACAAATTATAATAGTAAACATATATCACATTTTTTACTCCCACTTTACACAATACAAAAATAATAAAACTAACTAAAACTTACAAATCTCCCTCCAGTAAATACAATAGTAATGAAAGTGTTGGATTGTGGTTAGATGATATTTACTATTCCAAATCCAGCCAGTACAACAGTAAACAAACTATTTAGGTGCAGAGGGGAAAATGTATTATTCCCACTCCAATCAGTACCACAGTAGGGAAAATGTTGGATAGTGGAGAGGTAACATTTACTACTCCAACTCAGGTCAGTATGACATTAGGGAAAGTGTTGGATTGTTGGATTGTCAGGTGTAAAATTTTCTATTCCCACTCCAGTCACTACAAAAGTAGGGAAAATGTTGGATGGCAGAGTGTTAAAATTTACTATTCCAACTCCAGTCAGTAAAACAGTAGTGAAAGTGTTGGATGGCGGAGGGGTAAAATTTACTATTCTCACTCGAGCGGACAACAGGGAAAGTGTTGGATTGCGGAGAAGTTAAATTTACTATTCCCACTCCAGTCCGTGCAACATTAAAAAGAAACAAAATATGTTGAAGAAAATAAAATTATTTTATTAAACAAAGTAAATAATGAAAAATATAAATATGTTGTGAAAAAATGCAAATATATTTAATATTACAAACGTTAAAAAAGTAAAACATTTACATTTCTCATGCAGGAGGTTGAGTATTTAGGTTATCTCATCACTGGGGAAGAAGTCATCTCGAAATTAAATTTGGTAAGTGCCTTAGCCAATGCTGATGTGCCAGATGACAAAGAAAAGCTATGCCCTTTTATGGTTGCGGTGGAGTACAATTCTAAATGTGTGCAGGATTTTGTTCATAAGATTGACGATTTGAGGATGTTGTTGAGGAAAGAGAAAAATTCACATAGGGAGAGGACCAATAATCAGCTTTCATACTGATTAACAATAGTATTGCAAAGCTGATGTTTTGGTTCATTTTCAGGTGGGTTTAAAAACGATTCTCATTGTAGATGTCAGTACGGTTGGTATTGGTGCTGTTCTGTCACAGGTACATGGGAGAATGTAAAGGACAGTTGCTTTTGCTTCTTGTTCATTGACCAGTGCTGAGAAGATTTACTCTGTTATTGAGCGAGAAGCTTTGTTTTCTGCGTGGGCAACCATTTACTTAAGAACTTTCATTTGGGGGAATGCCTTGATGTTGGGGACCGATCACAAACCTGTACTGAAAGTTTTGGGGTATACAAGTACAAAACATTTCTCAGGTGTTTGACACATTTGGCTTTAAAATTGCAGGAACATGATTGTACTGTTGAACATGTTCCAGGATGTAAAAACAAGGTTACTTATTAAGGTTACCCCGATAAGGTCGCAGAGGAGGGAGATTTGCCTGCTGAGGTTGTGGTTGCTAGTGTAAGAGATGCCACAGAAGGTTTGGAAAGTGGCGTCTCCAAGGAGGATGAGCTGAATGCTATGAATGATCATTATTCCCCCAAGAATGGGGTTGAGTTGATTAAGGGTGGTAAGAATGAGAAAGCTCTCTGATGGAAGCCTTTTAACAGTGTTGTTGGTGGGTAGTCTTTGTATGATGGAATACTTGTTATGATGGGCGAGAGGTTTGTGCTGCCAAGTGCAGTAAGAACTAAATTGATAGAGAAAGTGTTGGATAGCAGTAGGGTAAAATGTACTATTCCCACTCAAGCCAGTACAACAATAGGGAAAGTGTTGGATTGCGGATAAGTAAAATGTACTATTCCCACTCCAGGCCGTGCAACATTAAAAAAGAAACAAAATATTTAGAACAAAGCAAAATTATTTATGAAACAAAGTAAATTATGAAAAATATAAATATGTTGTGAAGAAATACAAATATATATCTAATATTACAAATGTTAAAAAAGAAAAACATATTACACTGTTAAATTTACATCACAAATACCTGCAAATGTTTTTATAACTAAAATACAGAAATCATTTTCATATAAATATTTGTTGTTGTTATTTATTAGCCCAAAAAAAATGCATTACATAATAAAAGTTGTGTGACTTCCCACCCTATAACCTCACGACACACAACATGCACATAAAATGTAACTTTAAAAAATATATATTTACATTATTAATATAAATATGTATCAACAAAATAATTATACTTTTTTAAAATATTAATTATGAACTAATTACAGTTAATGTACTTCCTACCACATACCCCCAAAAACACACAACACGCACATAACATTTTACAGGCAAATATTTACACAATTAACATAATTAATTATTTATCAAATTAATATAAATTGCAAAATAAATATTAATTAGTTGGACTTAATTTACTCCTCACCCTTCAAACCTATAAACCCCACACCTGCACCTAAATAATGTTATTAAACAATTAACATAATTATCTAATTAGTTTCAATTAACAACTAATCGTCAATTAATTAAAATTCAATTACTTTCCACCCTTTACCCCTATAAACGTCTCAACCTGCAGCTCAAAAAAATTAAATTAGACAATTTACATAATTACCAATTAATTAATATGAATTAATAATGAATTATAAATTCATTAAAAACAAATGACTTTCCACCCTTTACCCAAATGACGCCACAAACCGTACCTAAAAAACAAATTGCACAATTATCATAATTAATTATGAATTAATTAATGAGAATTAACTAGTTATTAATTAATAAAAAAAGTATTACTTCCCACGCTGTACCCCCGTATACCCACACATTGCACCTATATTTTGTTTTGCGAAATTAACATAATTAATTAATTATTAATTGACGTTAATTACCTAATTATTAATTACTAAAAATAAATTACTTCCCAACCTTTACCCCTATAAATCCCACAACCAGTACTTATTTTTACATAAAAAAATGTATTGCACAATTAACATAAATATATACCAATCAAATAAATAATATAATATAAAACATATTCATTAAGTTATTATAATTAAATTCCTTCTCACTGTATACCCCTATAAAACCACAACCCGCTAAGGAACTAAAAATCACAAAATGTTATTAAGTTTATTAACTCCTAAAACAAGAACAAATATATAAAATATCATAAACAATAATTATACAAAAAATTAACATCATATACATTTAAAGAATATACTAAAATGCATCTCAATAATTAAAAAACAATATTTTAAACAACTATATTTTTGCAAACGATATTAATAACTTCGATATTTTAAAAATAGATTATTTCCCTTCAAATCAGTAATCTTGACATCGATATTCTTGCTGACGATATTTCCATGTCATAATATTTTAAAATTGATATTTCTGTAGAACAATATTTTAAACTCGATATTTTGTCTGAATACCTTGCCAAACATAAACCTATTGGTGTATTGCTGTCTGGGGGAAAGTATTTTTTAAAACTTGATTTGATGAGTGCATACCATCAGGTGAAGCTCCACCCAAACTCTAAATTGTTTACTGCTTTTATCACCAGCAAGGGCATTTTCCAGTTCAGAAGGCTGCCATTTGGTTTCTCACCCATGACAAACGTTTTTCAAAGACTATTTTCCAGCTTGTTGTTGGGTGTTCAGAATGTTATTTTTTTTCAAGACAACATATTGGTTTTTGGAGATAGCATTGCTGCGCATAATAAAACCTTACGTGAAGTGTTATTTCACATTGCCAATGCTGGTTCGACATTGCAGGGTGAAAAGTGTAAATTTCTAATGCAGGAGGTATTTAGGTTATCTTATCACAGGGGAAGGAGTCAACCCGAAATCAAATTTGGTAAGTGCCTTAGCCAATGCATAGGTGCCTGATGACAAAGAAAAGCAATCCCCTTTTATGGTTACGGTGGATTACTATTCTAAATTTGTGCAGGATTTTGCTCATAAGATGGAAGATTTGAGGATGTTGTTGAGGAAAGGATTCACAAGTGGGGAGGACCAATAGTCAGCTTTCTGTAGTGATTCAGTCGCACTCAGGAGAAGGGTAGAGAGTAGCTTTAATCATAGACAGGTGCTGCGCAGCAGCTCAGCTCACAACGCCCCAAAAGCCAGTAACATCTATTCGAAATAGCATTCTAAATGGAACATACAATAGAACACATAGAAAGGATTCTGAAAAGACTAGAACAAAACATTACATTATCCTCTTTTCTTCAATAACAATAAGGAAAATAACAAAAGGAAAAGAAAAAGAAAAAAACCAAAAGAAAACATTGCATGTCTAGAAGAAAAACAAGCAAAAGAAAACATTGCATGTCTAGAGGAAAACATTGCATGTCTAGAAAACTTAGTGATACCTAGCAGGAACAGAACGGAGACGACCACTCCTTCGAGGTCCCTCAAGGAGAGGAGAACGAGAAGGAGACAAGTCGTCAGCACACACAGAATCAGAAGGCAATGAGGCACTTCCACTAGAAGTGGAACCAGATGCCAAACACGTATTCTTGGCACTATCATTAGCCCTGACAACTCTGGCAATGTTCCACCAGTTCTTCATATTCACTCTCACAGCATTACCACAGACCTTATCTATAACGAGAGGTTCAGAGAACTTGGCATTGCCCTTGGTGGTGTGCACAGGCAACTTAATACATATCCTGTCACCAACCAGGAACTGTTGAGTAACAACTTTCTTCCTGGAATCAAAGTCAAGTTTCTGTTTGGACTGAGCACACGTAACATTAGCCCTAACAACCTCATCCACATTGCTCAGGGAATTTAATTTCACCCAACGTGACATCCACCCAGGACAAACCTTAGAACAAGGTTTTCTCCCACGTAGCAATTCATAAGGAGACACCTTGGTAGAGGAATGGGGTGTGGTACGATAGAACCACAACATTGATCTGACCGCATTTGGTACATGGCAACGTTGAGCAATAGCCCATTGAACACAATTATTTAGAACCCTGTTCATGCGCTTGACTAAACCGTTCGTTTGAGGGTGATAAAGAGCGCTCCTCAAATGATTGATCCCACTCTGGCACAAAAAAAGAGTTAAACTCTTGACTAACAAATTGAACACCGTTATCGCTCACAATTGTGGAAGGAAAACCCTCCCGTAAGAAAAGGTCTTTTAAAAAGTCAATCACGTTCTTGGAATTGGGCTCACCAACAAAACGAACCTCCAGCCATTTTGAATAATAGTCAACAGCTACTATGGCAAATCTTGAAGAGGAGGGAAGCAAATAGAAAGGGCCAACCAAATCAATACCTATTTTCTCCCAAGGTCTGTCAGGAAGGACAATGGATTGCAAAGGAGGAGAACGTACCTTCAAACACTTTTCAGCACTCGAACAAACGACACACTCTTCAACAACAATATCAATTTCCCGATCCATTTGGGGCCACCAGTAATGCTCCCTGACCCTCCTCTTAGTTAAAGTCTTACCAAGATGACCCTCATGCGCACCTTTGACGATTCTGTTTCTGAGGTCACAAGGAGGGATCAGCCTATCACCACGCATAAGTAATCCTCCTTCAATAGATAGTTCATTTGAAACCTTCACAAAAGTTTGCAGAGAGACATGAACATTTTTCTCTCTAGGCCAACCCCATTTCACACATCTCATAACTTCAATAAGTAGAACATCATTAGACAGGTGCTCCCTCCATTCAGCTTCACTGATAGAAAACATATCATCCAAACCAACAGAAGCAACAAAGCAATCCTCCTCATCATAATCCTCCTCCAAATCATCCTCACAATCAACTTCGATGGGATTCCTTGAAAAATAATCAGCTCTTGTGTTTTTGCTGCCAGGGATATAGGTTACCTCAAAGTCGTACTGGAGTAGTTTGGTTGAAAGTCTAGCTATCCTTGGAGAATGCTCTTTCACTCTAATACCAGAAAGAATAGAAACCAGAGGACTGTGATCAGTCCTTAACCGGAAATGCTTTCCCCAGATATAAGGGTTGAACTTCCTTATCGCCCACCAGCAAGCCAAAAGTTCTTTCTCAATCACAGCAAAATTGGACTCTGAACCACGAAGAACCCTAGAGGCATAACCCAGGGTTTGTTCCACACCACCTACCTCCTGAGTTAGAACAGCACCCAAGCCTAACCCACTTGCATCCACGGTAATAGTACACACAGCATTGGGATTGAAAGGCTTCAAAACCTTAGAACCCACCAATTGTTGTTTAATCCAAGTAAAAACTGCCTCACAGCGAACATCCCAAGCAAAAGGAACATCTCTTTTGAGCATATTGGTCAAAGGCTGTACCTTAGTGGCATAGTCTGGTATAAAATGAGAGTAAAATTCGCATAGGCCAATGAATGACTTCAATCCACTTTTATCCTTGGGTGGTGAGCTATCAACTATAGCTTTCACTAAACCAGGCCTAGGCTCCACACCATTTTCAGACAACACATGGCCAAGATATTCCACCATTCGTGCCCTGAACACAGACTTTTCTTTCTTTAAAACCACACCAGCATTGCACAACGCTTTTAGCACCCTTCTCAAAATCTCATCATGCACATCACAGGTGACTCCGTGAATCAACACATCATCCTGGAAAACGACAACTCCATTGATTCCTTTCAATATATTAGACATGATCCTCTGGAAGACTGCTGCCGCAGAGGCCAACCCAAAGGGCATACGGCAGTACTGGAAAGAGCCCACAGGGGACACAAAAGCAGTGAAATGTCGTGAAGCAGGATCTAAAACAACCTGGTGGTACGCAGATGCTAAATCCAGCTTGCTAAACCACTTAGACCCATCAATGAGTGACAACATGTCAGGAATTTTTGGGAGAGGAAAAGAATCTATCCAAATGTTCTTATTCAGACGGCGTAAATCAACACAGACGCGAAGCTCGCCATTCTTCTTTTTAGCGACAACTAGAGGAGAAAGCCAAAGGGAGGATTCAATGGGTTCTATTATCCCTTTACTGCAAAGGCCATACAATTCCGTCTCCAGTTGTTCTCTCACACTAAACGGGACACTCCTCAACCTATGTTTATCGCGGATCGCCTCATCTTTTACGCGAATGGTGTGTTGCTAAAAACTGTGGGAAAATCCTCAACTAACTTGTTGACAAAATCATCAGCTTGTACAACAGAGATGTGCCAGGACGGAGAACCATCTTAAACAAACCCTGATGAAACCATCCGAGAATGTTTAGTCCTTTGATAGAAACATAAATTTTACCAAAAATCTTCCTACCTCTGAACTCAAGAGAATCTTCAAAATACCCCTTTAGCTCAATCCTCCTACCTTCATAATTTACAGGAGATCTGTCGGGAGGAAAAAGTTTACGGTCGACCCACACCTCTTCAAAAAGTTCTTGAGTCAACATGGTTATCCTGGCTCCAGAGTCTACCAACAAACAAACTACCTTATCACCAATACCAATATCGGGGTAAGGGTCAACACATTCACTTTCTGAATCAACCACACTGTTCCCAACAACAGCAACCATATCCCTTAAATCATCTTGAATGCTAGAGGTGTCATCTTGGTTGTAGTCGGAAACATAGGCGACAGAAGAAGAATTATTTGAATTGCTTCACTGTTTGCTAGACTGTACTTGAGACACATTTCGCGTAGCACCCTGGCAAACTTTAGCGAAATGACCCAATCTTCCACATAACCTGCAGGTGACATTTCTAGTTGGGCACGGACGTCCAGACCTGAAATGCGGAAAATTCCCACATATAAAACAAATGTTACTTTGTTTGAAAAACTTGTTATCTGTACGACCCCCTGAATTTACTTTAGCCTCTTGCACTTTCACAACATTAACAGTTTCTTCTTTAGTGATGGAGGAGGAACACTTTCCATCAAGCTCCTTAACGGAAAGTTTGGAAAATTCAATACTTTTAGCCACACGTACAGTTTCTTCAAGTGAGGGATTACCTAAAGAGAGTAATTTCTGTTGGATCCCTTTGTCTACACACTTACAAATGTATTGATCTCTGATCATTTGATCTCTAAAATTTTCGAATTCACATTGTGCACTAAGTATTCTCAGTGCAGAAATGAAATCTTCAACCTTTTCTCCTTGTCTCTGTTCACGTTTATAGAATTTGTGTCTGACTACAACCAAACTAGGTTTAATGTCAAAATGTAATTCTAACAACTTGACTGTTTCAGAATAATCATCTAAATCCTCTTCTTCAGGAGGACGCACTAAAGGAGGTAAATGTTTGAAAATTGAGCGACCTTCAAACCCAAGACTATTTAATAAAAGGTACTTTTTCCTTTCTGCTCTGTATCTGGACGCACCTATAGCTCCTAGATACGTAGTGAATGCATCAAACCACTTCTTCCAGACAATAGGTGGTTCGCCTGGAAGATCAAGGAAAGGAGGTGGAGGTGAAACTGCCTGTAAACTCATATTCCAGAGAAAAAGTAACAACAATGAGTTACAATAAGTTGTAGATGCGATACCTTAAATGAACACACTGTTAAAATAAATGCACACTATCACAAAGTTTTCTTTCAGGAGTAGATGCTACTATGCCAAAATAGATTAAAAAAAAACACAGGAAAGTATTTACTCCTTGGCGATCTTGACGTACAGTAGTAGGTGTAACTGTGAAGGCAAAGTTAGAGTTTTAAGGAACAAGAACAGTTACAGGGTGTGCGTGTCACCGCGAAGAAAAGAGAAGGAGACACGCTAATTGAAACAGCAATGCATTCCGATACCGTAACCTTTAATGCGGCAACGTGTTCCAATTTCGTGATTCCTTCGAAGACAACAGTCGTCCCTCGATGATATACTCTCAACACTGTCTCTTCACCCAATGCGAAGACAATCGTTGTTCCTCGATGACACGCTCTTAACGCTGTCTCTTCACTCGTTGTTAGCGTAGAGTATTTGCTCAAAATGGGCACTCAAGTAGCGTTGCGTTCCAAGAGGAATGGTGCGTTTCAAAAATACCAAAATGGCGTTCACGTTTTGAATTCAACGTTGCGTTTCAAGAGTAAACGTTGCGTTCCACGTTAAACGTTGCGTTCCACGCTTAGTAATTACGTTGAAAGCGTTAACATGGCTCACTTGGATTAACTGGTACGTTAACTACGTACACAAGCCGTACGTCACACGAACTGGCACCGTAACAGAGAAAAATAGCTGCCGCCGTAACTTTAAGAAATTTTAAGAAAGAGTACCTCACAACTTCGACAACGCTGTGATCTTGAAATGTCCTCGCACGTTAAGGGGAAACAGCTCGAGATTTACGAGCTCGAGATGACCGAGGTACAAGTTCACGTTCAGTTGCAGTCAGGTTAACTCTTCACAAACAGCATAATAAATGCGTGGGTAGCATACACCTGTTGATCGATCTTCGCCACGTTTTTCTGTAGTGATTCAGTCGCACTCAGCAGAAGGGTAGAGAGTAGCTTTAATCATAGACGGGTGCTGCGCAGCAGCTCAGCTCACAACGCCCCAAAAGCCAGTAACATCTATTCGAAATAGCATTCTAAATGGAACATACAATAGAACACATAGAAAGGATTCTGAAAAGACTAGAACAAAACATTACACTTTCGTACTGATTAACTATGGTTTTGCCAATGCTGATATTTTGGTTCATATTCAGCTGGGTTTAAAAACGATACTCACTGTAGATGTCAGTGCAGTTGGTATTGGTGCTGTTCTGTACAGGTACATGGGAGAAAGGAAATTACAGTTGCTTTTACTTCTTGTTCGTTGACCAGTGCTGAGAAAAATGACTCCATTATTGAGTGAGAAGTGTTGTAATCTGCATGGGCAACCATTTACTTAAGAACTTTTATTTGGGGGAATAAATTGGTGTAGGGGACCGATCACAAAACTTTACTGAAAGTTTGGGGAATACAGGTACAAAACATTTCTCAGGTGTTTGGCACATTTGGCTGTAAAATTGCAGGAACATGATTGTACTGTTGAGCATGTTCTAGGATGGAAAAACAAGGTTACGTATTAAGGTTACCCCGATAAGGCAGCAAGGGAGGGATATGTATCTGCTGAGGATGTGGTACCTAGTGTCAGAGATGCCACAGAAGGTTTGGAAAGTTGTGTCTCTGAGGAGGATTGGCTGAATGCTATGAATGATGATAATACCCCAAGACTGTGGTTGAGTTGATTAAGGGTGGTAGGAGAGAAAAAGCACTCTGACGGAAGCCTTTTAACAGTGTTGTTTGGTGGGTAGTCTTTGTATGGTGGAATACTTGTTAAGAGGGGCAAGAGGTGTGTGCTGCCAAGTGCAATAAGAACTAAATTGGTGCATTTGACACATGAGGGTCATCTAGGACAGACCATGACACTCAAAAAACTTAGAGGAAGGTATTGGTGGCCACTCATATATGGTCAGGTGAAGAAGTGGGTGGAAGAGAGAGGAATGTGTGTAGGAATTCTGAAAAGCGCTTGAGAATATGTTTAGGAGCTGTGGATGAGGAACATCATGTGTCTGAAGCAAAAGTTGTGTGGAAAAAAATGTGTTGGGACATTATAGGGCCATTTTCATTTCTACCGGAGCGGAACTATTTGTGGTTGCCTTGGTGGATGCCAAATCCAAAAGGGTGGAGGTGGTGTTCATGAAGTGCATCATCACAAAGTCTACCATAGCGGTCCTAGGAGAGATTTTCAGGATGGAAGGGATTCCTTCTGCTTTGGTAACGGAGAATAGCATACAACTCACTTTGGTGGAGATGAGGGAATTTTTGACCAATATTGGTGTGAAGCATGTTTGTACTTCTTTGTACAATCCACAAGGGAAAGGGCTTCTAGAGTGGATCAACATGTATCCTTAACCAGGATACCATGGAATTGGCAGATAGTGCAGGGTTGATTATTCAGGGTATCATTAAGGGTATGTTGCGAGCCCCTTGTACCAGTGTTAATGTGTCATGATTGAAAGCAGCGCAAGAACACGCACGCGCCACTAACCTGACTCCGATGCCCAGCAGAGACGAGGAGATGACAGTCCTCACAACCTCCCTCCGTACAATACCCAACAATGGGACTACCACCACTATTGGAGTAAGCACAGCCGGAGGCCGCCAGGTGAAATGGCGAAGGGATGCGGGGTACGTCAGGTATCTTCAGGTCAAGGTATCCCCCCAACGGATCGCTGGTAAGACCTCCCTGTAGACGGATGAGAAGATAGAGAGAATAATGCAGATCCGTAATGTCATTGATATTCTCCCTTTCCCTATGTTCCTAGACTCACCACTGTCTCCACTCTAGACTCCGTGAATGAATCCGAATACTGTACTTGGTGAGGGGAGAGTCTTGCCCACTGAGTCAAAAAGTTATTTCCACTTCTCGAACACTGTCCGCCAAGAGAATCAGTTAAGTGGGTTTCACGCGATAAGCGTTAGATAAGATAATGATTCTAGATTGACCCACAATACTCCTTGTGAGTACTAATAGCCATATATACCAGCATGCTTCTGATATACAGAAAAAGGTATGTTCGAATCCCAAGGTTCAACAAATGAGGAAAGGTGCGCTCTGCACAAAGTACTAAACGTTTCTCACAATTAATAAAGATAACGTGAAATGGAAGAGAGCGAGCCCGCTCTCTTCCAGGATTCCTACCCGAAAATATCCAGCTTTACTCACTGCAACAGAAACTGACAGCGCTGGCTCTTCGTCGTCGCGGTGAGGCACACAGGAAAACTGACCACGCAGGCTCTTCGTCGTCGTGGCAGATCACAGGAAAACTGACCACGCAGGCTCTTCGTCGTCGTGGCGGATCACAGGAAAACTGACCACGCAGGCTCTTCGTCGTCGTGGCGGATCACAGGAAAACTGACCACGCAGGCTCTTCGTCGTCGTTGGCAAGTCACGGACGCTCCATGGATGAAACTCCAAACAAACATGAGGAAAACCAGGAACAAGATTGACAAGCCCCGTTTCATTCCAGGGGCGGAGTTTATATAAGATCCTCCCATTGTGCCAAACCCCAGTGCCGCCTGGCCTTCTGGGACTGGTAGTTTTCCGTAGGGGGCGTGTAACACGATATCTGTTGCATCCCGCTGCGCTACCATGGCCGATCGCTACATAATGCCAGCACTGGAAAGCACCTTTTGAAATGAAGTGGAGTTGACCACCTGGGACAAAGCTAGTTCATTCTTGGATGTGGGAGTAATTTCCAAAGAGTTGAGTAAGAGTGCTCTTAGGAATCATCAGAGGTGGGTTGGGAATTAGGGGGATTGGGTCATGGTCAGACTTAGAGGGGTTGCTGGTGGATTGTTTAAGTTTTGTAACACTTTCAGGGTGAAGACTGTGGGTGATAACTGATAATTAGATGAAATTGGATAATAGACAAACATGGAATTTGAGGAGACTTGCTTTGTTTCAGAAAGAAGGTAAGGTGGAGGTAAATTGCTTGAGGGGTGAGGAGTGTTCAGGTTTGTTGTTTAGAATAATGGCAAGTTTCAGAGGTAAGGAAGTGGAAGGGGTGTTGTGGTGCATGATGATGGTGAAACTGAGGATTTGTATCTTCTGTTAAATGGGTGGCAATGTCTCGGACACCACTTGGATATTTGGGAGCTTATGTATGGGGGTGAACATTCCCTGTTCGCTTGGGTTGCTGTTGTTTATTTAACCCCTTCCATGCTGGTGACGGAACCGTTCCGTCATCAGTCACGGCTGAGCTGTGCTGATGACGGAACGGTTCCGTCACGACCGCGCCCTGTTCTGGAATGTCCAGCACAGGGCGCGGCTTCGGCGCCGCGGTCAAGGTGTTAAAAGTTCTTTACTTGTTGCTTATTTTGTGTTTTTGTTTATAGGTTTTGGTGTAGCTGTGTTCTTGCCTATTATTTGTTACAGTGTAAACTTTTTGTGTTTATTCTGTATTGGTTTGGAGGAAAAGTTTTGTGTAACAGTGTTTACTCATAGGGTTTTAACCCTGTGTTGTCCCAGGGAATCCTGGTTATGTAATTGCTTTGTGACATCACTGGGTTCTAGGGTTATTTTGTAATGTAATTGGTAGTTGCTCTTTGTACCTGGTCTTGAGAGGACACAGGGTTTTCGCTGACAAATAAACGTGTTCTATGTTTAACCTCAACTGTGTCCTGAGGAGAATACAACACCCCCATATAACAATTGTCCTGTTGCCCTGCCCCCGGTCAGACCTGCCTACCAGCAGCAAAAACATAAGCAAAACAACATTGCTGACCTGACCTAATAAATAAAGTATGAAGACAAATAATACCTCTGTCTGTGGTTCTACAATTGATATCAGAGACTTGCAGGTGGCATATGCTACCTCAATAGCCCTGCCCCTGACTGTGACAATGGCCAAATAGGTCGTCCCACACTCAAGACCCCACTAAAATGCCCCTTGCCCAACCCATCCAAAGGACCCACCAATCATATTTACGTGCTTCCCTGGGATACACCACCCACCAGCCATGCCTGGGGGAGACCAGGCAAGCCTAGGTTTCCCCTGAGCCCTCACCAGGCATTACGTTGCACTCTGGCCACGCTACACACCAAATTACGGGTAAAAGACTACTTTTATAGAAAAGGTCTTGCAACTGAAACATATAACAAACCCCTGGGCAAAAGCCTCACAAACTAAAAAAATGTCAATGTTCTCATCCTTCCCACCCTTCTAAAATCACATTACCCTCTTGTAGGAAAGTGCCCCTTTTTGCATATTTACCCCCTAACTTTTTGCCTGATAACTGATGCTAACTTGACTGAGTGTGCCCTGGCTTCCTGCCAATCAGGTTCCCAGGGCGTTCTTTCTCAAATTGGTACCTTTGTTCCCACAATTGGCAGACCTCTGGGCCACATGTAAGTCCCTTGGAAAAGGTACCCCTGGTTCCAAGGGCCTTGTGACCACACAGGGCCTCTGAGGGCTGCAACATGTATTGTGCCACCCTCAGAGACCCTTCACCTTAACACACACACACTGCCATTGCAGGCTGCATACTGTAGTGCAGACCAAAGTGAATAGTTGACATGGCACCCATCCTGGTGTGCCATGCCCACTAACACTGCCTATGGCATGGGTAGGTCACCCTTCTAGAAGGCCTCACAGTCCTAAGGCAGGGTACACCATACCACATGTGAGGGCATAGCTACATGAGCAATAGGCCCCTACAGTGTCTATGCCATTGACAGACATTGTAAGTGCAGTGAAGCCATTTTGAGTACACGGGCTGGGAGTTTGTGAACACAAACTCCACAGTTCCATGATGGCTTTACTGAATCAAATCGCTTTTCATTGTCTTCAATGAATATATGATGTTACAATACATGCAATTACAACGCATGCTTTTACAACACAGTCTTTACATCGCAGCAACGATTATATTGCATGATTTTATAATGCACGTCATTACAATGCGTTTTTTAAAACTATCATTACAACGCATTCCAGTACAAAGCATACCATTACAATGCATACCATTACAATGCATAATACTTTTAGGGTAATCGTTGGATAGTGTAGGGGTAAAAAAAATACTATTCCCCCTCCAGTGAATGCAACAGTAGGGTAAGTGTTGGACAGTGTAGGGGTAAAAATTACTAAGTGTTGGATAGTGTAGGGGTAAAAATTACTATTCCTACTCTGGTGAGTACAACAGTAGGGAAAGTGTTGGATAGTGTAGGGGTAAAAATTACTAAGCATTGGATAATGTAGGGGTAAAATGACTATTTCTACTCTGGTGAGTGCAACAGTAGGGAAAATGTTGGATAGTGTAGGGGTAAAAATTACTATTCCCATGTACCCCAAAACCCATACCAACCCTAATACTAAAAAAAAATTCCATTACATACCTTATAATGCGTTGTAATGGCATGTATTGTGATGGTATGTGTTGTAATTGCATGTGTTGTAGTGGCATGCTTTGTAATAGCGTTGTAACAGTTGCATTGTAAAGGTAGGTTGTTGTAATGACTGCGTTGTAATCGATGTTTCCTGCCTTCAATAGCCAGAAGGTGAAATGAGATAATTATCCCCCAGATGTTTCACAAATAGATCAGGATATGACTTCCCAGTGACATCCTTTGATAAAAACCCCCAACAACTCACACCAGTGCATACCACTCTCCCCCCACCTAAATACCACAACACTAGAACCATCCAATCCCAGTTGTCTGCCAAAAATCCTGGCTTCAGCTTGTTTTGCTGTCCAGCGAATGCATGGGTATCCCACAATCCAAACAGTGGAAATATTGATGCTCGGTCCCTCTACGCAACCTATGAAGGAAACAACAATTACTATAAACTCTAAACTTGTTAGAAGAACAGTACCAATTGTTGTCAAACATAACGCTTATAAGACAGTGATTTCATCTGCCCAGCAACTTTCCCTTCTCCTCAACCATTTCCCTACTCCTGGCCTCTGTGGCTGCTTCAGTCCTGAAAGAAGGCATCAAATGTCTGCAGCTCACAAATCCAGACCTTTCAAAACTCACTGCAATACCCGCAGAAAGGACATCAAGAACGACCCGTCCTCATGAACAAGGATCAAACTTACCGATCCTACCAAAAAAGGTAAACATTTAAACCAAGCTTTTGTAGCACATATCTTCATCATTCAAAACACAAAAGCCATTGTTACGCATCACACATTCAGTAGATCCTGAATGGGGTCCCCTTCTTCTATGTTTCGAGCAGGAATGATTCTATTAACTATCTATCTGAACAGCCCCAAAATGTTTGTTTTAAGCAGAACTGCTGACATGCTAGAACATGTTGGCTGTTCTGCTTAAAATGGTCTAACCATGGTATGTTGTTTTTAACCATGAGTGCGGATGCAACAAATTAAAGACGTCTGTGGTGTGCTATCCGCAACTCATTTTTAATTTCTTTTTTCTTCTGAGGAAGAAGTATTACCTCCCTTTACGGGGGCCCATAGGGAGTTTTTGTGGTGTGTGCCACACATGATATAGGTACCTTATGTAACGTAACGTATGCTTTGTAATATGTTCTTTTGTAATGTTTCTCATTATGTTTCATTTCTGTTCCTATTGTGAAGCGCTCTGACGCCTTCGGGTAAAGTCCGCGCTATATAAAAATGCATAAATAAAAAAATAAATAAAAAATAAAGTCACGCACATACAACATTCTTCTAAACTTGTGGTGTTGGTTCCGTTAAATACATAGGAAAGATACCGATGATGGAGTGAGCAAGTTGGCGAGAGCCTGCCAATCACTCTTTGGTGGTTGCTTACATGGGGTACTTCCTATATATACATTTTGTCACATATACTTATATGTTTATCCCCTACATGGTCATAGGACCTGGTCTCTTTTGGTTTTAATTGAACACACATTTTGGGGCTGTTCATAGAAAGGTGAACCATTCCCACTCGAAAAATAGGAGAGGGGGACCCCATACATTATCCACTGGATGTGTGGTGCACAACAAGGGCTTTTGTATTTTGAATGATGTTTTAAGTGGAGGGCACCCTTGACGTTGTTCCCTCTATTGTTTAGGGTGCGTACTTGATTGGTTTTAGGTGTCAAACCTGTGAGTGCCCTGTAAAAAGGCACACCACATACCAAGGGTGGGTAATGCACTGACTAATAGTGGGATGCAGCACTGATTGTGCCACCCATTGGAACAGCCTGTCAAACATGTCTCATGCACAGTTTGGCCTTTTTTACTCAGCAGCCATCCCTGACAGAGACGACTTTCACTACCACCAGAGCGACCCTAGAGTAAGTTCTGAGGGGTGGAGCTTATGATTGGTGTGTGGCCACGTGGGTACACCTGCGCGTTCGCTGCCTGGGTAGGGAAGAACCCCCATGTGGGTTTTCCCTACCTAGGGGGACGTCTCTGCCCAAGGGACACCTCCTGGGTGTGGCTGATTCTCTTGCTGTGGCTTTAGGGCCTAGAGCACTATCCCACTGTAAATGTAGTGTGAAAGTGTGTGCGCCCTTCCTACACTCACTAGGAAGCGGTGCTTACCTGAGGGTTCTAAACATAGGTCACAGGTTTGACATTGCAGGCCTTTATGTGCGTACTCGCACCTATGGTGGTTCTAAACCGGTATCCAGCCTGCCATTGTAGGCAGGTGTGCGCTCTTTCACCTATGCTGTTTAAAACCTGTGACCCACATGCCATTTCACGCCAGTCTGAGCCCTGCCACCAATGATGTGCTTGAACATATGTGTCCAGCTTGCCATTGCAGGCCAGTGTGTGCATTTGCACCTCTGGTGTTTCTAAACATGTTTATCCGCCTTCCCTTGCAGGTTTGTGTGTGCGCAATTCGCTTCTGCTCAGGCTGGCCTTTCTAAATCACTAACCATCCTGAGAGGACCTTTCACTACCCCCAAAGCACCCCAGAGGGTATGTCCTAAGGGGTGAAGCAAGTGCTAGGTGAAAGGCAGGGCAGGTACACATGTGTGTTCCCTCCTCAGGTAGTGAGGAATATCCATTTGTGTTTTCACTACCTATGAGGTTTGCTCTTCCCATAGGCTAACATGGGGGAGTTGTAGAAATCACAGGCTGCAATAGTGGATGGCAGTGGAGCAGCCTCAGAATATTTCCAATCACTGGATTTGCAGTGACAAACCCTTTTCAGTGAATAAGGTGGTTTTGTCAAGATTAGCATAGAAATGCCACTACTAGAAAGTAGGCATTTATCTGCTATAAAACTCTGTGTGCCTGTATGCTTGGCTCCTGTCCACACTGGAGGCTGGGGGAGCATATTCCCCAGCTACAGCTATAAAACATTGGGCATGCAACAGGAGCAACAAACCTCTGCTATTTGTGGGCCTGGCTCGATTGTTTGGAGGAAGAGGTTTTGACACTTGGCCTCAGGAACCAGATCATGACCTCACTAAAGATTAAGATCTGCATTCCATGGTCTCATGGCCGACAGTACTGACATTTTGGGGAGATGTATATGGTTCAAAGGGAGACCCTTTGAATCCCCACCCACTTCAAAGGCACATTACAGTATAAGTTTTGGTGTCATGCTTCAGCAGGGCAGAGATACACTTGGAGTGATGTGGGACCTGAGAACTTAGAACTGCGTGGAGCACACTGCCAGAGAAATCTGTTCTGCACAAGAAGGATTACTGCCATTAAAAGGGACAGTGCACCCTTCCTGAATAGTGGCTGGCCTTGGCCGATTACCTGCTGCTGTGTAGCACCCTGAAGTGTGCTCTCCAGTGGCTTGTTGGCTTGCCCTCCGTTCTTTTTGAGGTCGCAGGATCATCAAAGATCTCCTACGAGGGACCTTGTTGCGGGGTAGAAGAACACACGAGGACTTTAGGTAAGGTTAACGCTGGCTTTATTGATTTTAACAGCCGTTGCCGGCGTGTCGTGTTCTGGTAATAAGGTAAAGGAGGTTCTGTATCTCTTCTAGCCAGTGAGGTTTTCTCCTTTTTGGAATCCACTCCGGTTTTTCTCCTCTCTCCAGATCCTCTGGTTGGTGTAGACTCCCTGGACTCAGTTGTGGTCGTCGGGGTTTGCACCAAAGTAAAGAAAGAAAAGGTAGACTTGCTTCAGTCAGGGGTTCGTATATGTACAGCGGATAGGGGAAAAGGAGTGAGGGTTCACACATGTGCACAAAGTCTTATCTCAAAGAAAAACGTGAGCAAAATGGGGTGCCAGTTGCGTGAGGACTTAGGGAAGTGCAGGGATTACGCCGAGTGAGTTATGGTGGTTTTAAACCCTTCCTACCCGCCCAGCCCATGATACTGGAACGTACCTGGGTGGCCACGCTTCCCTTGAAGCATGGCTGGGCGAAATGCCTTGTCGTTGGCCTCCTGGCTCCTCGCGTTGCTGCGTCGCCTCAGCTCTCGGGTCTCCCACTCTCGTCTCTCTCCTGACTCCGTCCTCTTCTTCTCCGCTCTCAGTATCGCCGCCTCCGCTCCACACGTCCTCTCTTCCTCCGGGTGATGAACACACCGGTTTGTCTCCGCCGCCGGTTTTTACTTCCGTGTCCCCGTCATGGCAGGGGGCGTGTCTGGGCTCGATCTCCGCCCAATTAAAGTAACAATGTTCTTCATCGCAGTGATCGGTTGAAGGAAACGGGATGTCGGGTTCTTTTCTCCAGCGCTCGACTTCCTGCATGGACAAGGGAGACGTGGGGTTGTTGGCACACTTAGGGGACATACCGGTACAACAGGTTTCCTCCTCTGCCGCCCTGTCACAGACCCACACCATCTACTTATGACACCTCGAGAGTGGTGCCCTCTTAAGTGCCCACACCATCTGCTGGATCCTAACTGGTAGCGCGGCATGTGAGTGGAACTAAGACTTGTGCCTGGAGACCAGCATGCCATGTGCGGAGCCCCTGAAATAGTGCCCGCATCTAAGGCGTGCGGTCCCTGCATCGTGGGAACCTCGGCATGCATAAGCACCTTGTTGGTAGTGAGCAGATTCACAGGTTACGGGATCCAGTGTGGCCTGCTTCGACGATGGTGCTCACCTCTCTCGTGCGACACGCTAACTGTATGCTCATTGCGTGCGTTGTCCAATTAACAGTTTGCAACCATCGGTGACGGGGGCGTATCCATAATAGTGCCTCATTCTACCTCATGAGGCACTGATAAACCTGTGTGTGTCACCGAAATTGACAGGTGCGACCAATATCAACGGCACCAAACATTGTGCCTCATTTCCAGGGAGGCGCGGAATATGCAACTCTTTGTTGTGTGTGAGCAGAATTGTCTGTTGTGACCCATTTTTAACGCACACCGGATGTGGTGCCTCCTTTCCAGGGAGGTGTAGAATTTGCAACTCTTCATTGGGTGACCGGAACGGTCTGGTGCGACCCGTAACAACGCACATCAGATGTTGTATCTGGATTGCCTGGGTGCGGGTCTCATCGATGTGTACCTGACGGGTGCCTCCTTCTTTTGTGAGGCGTCCCCTGCTTCATTCTCCATTCATCAATTGGTCCCTTTTTGGTCCCCAGCGCGGTGTACAAACGGCCCTCTCCTCACCCACCTGACAACCTCAGGCGAGAGTGACTAACTGGGCTGGAGGAGCGTTTGGGGGAACAATCGGAAGCGGGTCAATAGGCTTCGCAGAACTGGGCTGGTGCCGGAAGGCCCTTGTGGAACTCTTTGGTGTGGCTGACTATTGCCCTCAGCCCATTCCTGCTCTGCATCCTGTGGGTCAACCTCCTGAGTGGTGGCCAACCCCCTTTTGACGGCTGTCTCCGAATTGGTCTTGCTACCTACCCCCGCTTGCTTCCCTTGGACCCTGACAAAGTGTGTCTTCAGCCGTGGCCAGCCTAGTGACTGGAGGAGATGACTGGTTACCTCCAATCTGTGGGTCTAGGATAGTTGGGGTGAGTTGGAGGTTGGAGGGAGGCTTGGGGCCACGAGGTCTGCAGTGTGTTATCAATAGACCTGCTGGGTATCAGTGCACCGCATTAGGATGTTGTGTACGTATGTGTGCGAATGCGTTCCAGACGGACCTGTCTGATATCCGTTGCACTATGTATCAGTGTTGTGTGAGTGTGTGTGTGTGTGTGAGAGTGACAGTCTGCGGACCACCTGTGATTCACAATACTGGCCCGTGGTGTTGCCGTACACGTTGATTTCCTTGACAGATGAGCATTACGTTTTGACATTGGTTTACTCCTGCAGCCTCGGCGCTCGATGCTGCCAAAAAGTATTCCTTGTATGTACATATTTCTGATATTGTTGTGACCCGGGGTGCACCCTATAACTTGTATTGATTTATAAAAATTGTTAGGGTGGACAACGTGTTGCACCGCATAAGGGTGCTAGAGGGGTGTAGAATAGGATCTTTGCCAAGTGCGTCATTTTAAAACAGTTCGGCCTAGTACTGCTAGTAATAATTCCAAGTTTGATTTATGCCCAGAAATGCTTGATGTTCGGGATATGTTGATTATTGTGGGTGTTGAATGCAAATGTTATTTGCATACATCATGTATGAGGTCTCCTTTGTGATGCTGAGTTTATTTATCGTGACTAAGTGCTTTGCCAATGCTTTACACATTACCTCTGTGATAAGCCTGACTGGTCAGTGCCAAGCTACCCAAGGGTGTGCACAAGTTATACAGTGAGTGTAATCACCCACACCTGACCACAGTGATAGGGTCTGCCTGGCTAGGGCCTCGTCTCAGCCAACCAGAACATGCCAATTCCAACAACCCCACTAGAAACCAAAGCTCTTATGGCAGAAAGCAAACAAAGCAAGTCATCACAACCTTCTGTAGAAGAGCTCTCTGCTCTTTTAAATCCAAGCATCAATCCATTCATCCTTTTATCCTTCCAACCACCTGCTGATATCCACAATTTCCCCTTTACATTCTATTATCCATTGATTCTTTCATCTATCATTTAGTCTTTCAGCATTCCGGTTATCCGTCCATCCATATCTAAACCTATCCATCCATTTCCAAATGTATCCATCAAACGTGTCCATCCATCCATCCATCCACCTTTTCACTAAGGCATCTGTTCATCCACCCTTTCATGCATCCATACTTTCAGTAATTCATTCCCTCTATCCACCCTTTCACTCCTTCCAAATATTCATCCACCCTTTCACTCCAGCCATCCATTCTACCGTTCACTCATCCATCCAGCCTTTCAGTCATCATTTCACTCTTCCACTTATCCATCCATTCATTTATCATTTCACTCATGGATCCATCCATTCAGTCATCCATCCATCCATCCACACCCTTCACTCATCAATCCATTCATCCTCCCTCCTTTTCACTCATCCGCCCAATTTTTCACGTATCCACCCATCCATCCTTTCACTCATCCATCCTCTCTTTCACTCCATCCATCCATCTATCTATCCATCCACCCATCCATCCATCCTTTCATTCCATCCATCGGTCCACCCTCCCTTTCACTCAGCCATTCATCCATCCTACATCTATTCTTTCTCTCATCATCCATCCACCCTTTCCACTCCTCCATCCATCATTTAATCCATCCATCCACCCTTCCTTATACACATATATCCATTCTTTCACTAATTAATTTATCCATCCATCATACCTTTCACTCATCCATCCCTCTTTTCACTCACACATCCATCCATTCTTTCACTCACTCATTTATCTTTTCTGCCAAGTTGCAGACAGAAGAGGCCATTCGAGAACCCCACCCCCACTGTAGCTGCTAAAGTTGGGGGTTCACAACCCCCAGATCCATCCTTACACTCATCAATTCATCCCTGTGTTCATGCATCTACCCACTCCTTCATTCAGCCTATCCATCCATTCTTTCACTCCGCCCATCCATTCTTTCTCATCATACATCCACCATTTCATCCACCCTTTTATTCATCCATCCACCCTCCCTTTCATTAATACATTCATTATTTCACGTATCCATGCATCTACCCTTTCATCCATCCATCCTCTTTTACACTAATCCGTAATTCTTTCACTCATCCATCCATCCTTTTACATATCCACCCATTAATCCATCTATCCACCCCTACATTCAGCCCATCCATTCACTCTTTCACTCCACCCATCCATCCTTTCTCATCATCCATCCACCATTTAATTCACCTTTTTATTCAGCCATCCACCCTCTCTTTCTTTTATCAATTTATTTTTTCACTTATCCATCCATCTACCCTCTTTTTCACTATTCCATAATTTGTTCACTCATCTATTTGTACATCCATCCTTTTACACCCCAACCCATTCATCCATCTACACACCCCTTCATTCAGCCCATCCATCTACTATTTTACTCCACCCAACCACCCATCCACCATTGAATTCACCCTTTTATCCAACCATCCAACTGTGATGTCAGGCACCACACTCCCTTTCATGTATTCATTCATTCTTTCACCCATCCATCCGCCCTCCCTTTCATTAATCCATAATTATTTCACTCATCAATCCTTTTACTCATCCATCCACCATTCCACTCACACACCCATCCATCCTTTCACTCACTCAACCCTTTTGTTATTTATGAGTCTTTGTCTGCCGAGTTGCAGAAAGCAGAGGCCTGTCAATATCTCCACCCCCAGTGCAGCTTCTGCAGTGGGGTTGAGGAAGCTCCACATACAAAGTTACGAGGGCCCCGAAGACATGAGCCTAGTTTTATAGAAGGCATTGAACTAATTGACATTAAATCAATACTGTCGGTGACAGAGGCATGAACGCTGGGCCTACATTTGACCTTTGATCCTTTGACCTTCCCCTCTGCTGATGAAATGGGGCTTATCTGTGACTATTGTGAATGAGGGAGGCTTGCACTGCTGATGTATGCACTGATCCTGTTTTGTACGTGAGGGAAAGTTAGAACATTGCCGCCCTAATGCGATCCCCGGCGAAGTGAAGGTCGCAGACCAGTCTTCCCCCGGGGTATTCGCGCATTAGCGGAAGGACAAGGTGGGGGGGACTAGAGGGGTTAAAGGAAGGGGCGGGAGTAGGAAGGCATATAAGGTGTCAGAAGAGGAAGATCCGGCCTCTTCCTGACACCTGAGCACCACGGGGAGGTGGGGGGGGGGGAATTAGAAAGATTGTTTAGAAAGTTTGTTAAGGAAATTTGTAGTGGGGTGGTTGGGGCAGGTGGCCGATTTGTCGATTGGCGGAGTTTTCCTTGGATTAGCATCTACATTAGGGCAGGGCTAGGTTGAGTGTCCCCGTTTGCGGTGCCCCATGGTGACATCCAGCGTGGTGGCTGGCTTCGCCGAGATGTGTCCGCGTGACCGAGCGGGCCGGGAGGAGTGGTCGCGGCCGGGTGTGTGCAGCAAGCACAGGCCTGGATGGCCTGTGTGCCTGGGAGACTGAAGGTACGGTGTGCTGCGGTGGTGGCTTGGAAGAACCACCATATGGGACCCCAGCTGTGGCAGGGAGGGGGGGCATCCTGTTCTGGTGACCGGGGGGAGGGGGCGGGCGGCAGACCCCCTCCGCGCACTCGCACACTGCCGCGTTACAGGCTGCTCTGTATGCCGCTATCGAACGCGGGGAGGGAAGGGGGGAGTGGGCTTAGTGCCAATATCGGCCCAGCCCCAGACCTTTCTTCATACAACACACCACTCCACCAATAACCGACACAAAACAAGTTGATGGAGAAAGTTGTTGCAGTTTTATTAGCATATACATTATGCACATGTTGGGTTATCTTACGGGTCGATCCAGAGCAGGCCGCCTCTCGCGACCCGCCCACCTGATGAGCCATAACCCCCCGGGGTGATAACCGCGGGGGCGTTGTCAGTTTCGGGGGAAGGTCTAACCCCTCCCCTCGGCAGACCTCTATTCCGCCCCTTGCTCACGCCCCCCCCCTTGGGGGCGGAACGTTGTGGCAACCCCCGGTTGCTCAGGTCTACAACCGCCCGAAGGACTAACGGGGCGCCGTCGGTCCGACAGGATCCATCACAGCGTGGATCTCCCTGGGGGATAATTCTGCTCTCGCACCCATCGGTGCTCCTGGAGAGGGTACCCCTCTGTACCTTTCTGCATTGGATCGCCCTGTAACTCCGCCTGCAACACAAAGACAGTAATATTAATAGCAAACCCCCCCCCCCCCAACTTACTGCCCGAAAGCAGGGTAAGCGGATGGGAGGGAAAAAGCAACGGGCAGTCACCCGCTCAGGGTTCAGGCCGGGGGGCGAGGGTCAGCGCAAGCAGCAGCGGCCAGCGAACAAAGAGGGCGCTTGGCCCTCGCCCCCCGGGCTATATAGTCACCCCTCCCCCCAAGAGACAGGAAGTGACATCAGGGGGGGACCACTGATCCCCCCAACCACTAGACTGCTCAGGGTCTGTGCCATCCTATGGCACTAAGGGTGGCCGCCCTCGTAGGTGGCCACCTTTGGTGTCCCGGGGCAGCCAATCATAGTGCCAATATCGGCCCAGCCCCAGACCTTTCTTCATACAACACACCACTCCACCAATAACCGACACAAAACAAGTTGATGGAGAAAGTTGTTGCAGTTTTATTAGCATATACATTATGCGCATGTTGGGTTATCTTACGGGTCGATCCAGAGCAGGCCGCCTCTCACGACCCGCCCACCTGATGAGCCATAACCCCCCGGGGTGATAACCGCGGAGGCGTTGTCAGTTTCGGGGGAAGGTCTAACCCCTCCCCTCGGCGGACCTCTATTCCGCCCCTTGCTCACGCCCCCCCCCTCGGGGGCGGAGCGTTGTGGCAACCCCTGGTTGCTCAGGTCTACAACCGCCCGAAGGACTAACGGGGCGCCGCCTGTCCTCCAGGATCCATCACAGCGTGGATCTCCCTGGGGGATAATTCTGCTCTCGCACCCATCGGTGCTCCTGTAGAGGGTACCCCTCTATACCTTTTTGCATTGGATCGCCCTGTAACTCCGCCATGGCTCTGGGTGTGGCCGCCGCCGCCCCAGAGTCCCCCCACCTACTAGCTTCCTATTAGAACCACCTGCTGCTCCTAGTGCTTTCCGCTATATCAAACCAGGATCGTCCTATCAACTTCGGGTAAATGAACCCAGACTACATCTAAGCACACAGTGCATTTGGCAAGTAGCAACCAGAGCCTGATGAAACAAGTTCTCCTATGTTTCAGGCTACTCCCAAGTTGTCGGGCGACACTATCCACCTCTCGTTGGCGCCAAGGACCTATTGTATTACAATTGCAATCACCGGCCTCCTTCCGCTCAGGCAAGGACAAGTCTGCTCTCTTCCTCAACACCGCCAAGCTGGCACGCAACCAAACTTCCTTCTCACTTCTGCCGCCCTCCGGACAGGGAACTGTGACAGTGATGTCCCTGAACTTCACAACTAACTGACAACTGAGCTTACAGGTGTCCATCTAGTGTGCCATCCCCCAGTCTGTTCCTACTATGTACCGCTGACTGAGCAGCAACCAACAAGCCCCTATCAGGTAACAACACCACTGCCACTGGCATGGTGTCCCCTGTTTAGCATGTGGCCTTACACCCTTACTTAGACCTACTGGGGACATATTCGCCATCAAGGTCATGCCAGGCGGCTCACTCTCATGACGCTGACCCTACTGTAGGCTAACAGACTCCTCCATGTTTCGCCTCACTGGCAAAACACGTAACCATCACACCCATGGGAACCCAATTGTAAGACCATCACCTCTCAACTATGCCTACCAACTGCGTTCTGGTGTTGGCTTAAAAGACTGTCTAGGATCTCTTCATGTTTGCCACTTGTACAAGGCGTCCCATGGTGCCTGGCCTTCGATGGACCTTATGAAGCTTGTAATAAGCCGCCTATACATCTGTATATCCAAGTTGTGCAACTAGGTGAACTAATCCCTCCTCGCTCTTACTTTCCTGGCATGTGAACACTGCCAAAGGAATCCCTACTTAGTACCTGAAAACAACCGAATACTATCTAGGTGAAGGCTTACCCGATCACGTAGCCACGGCCCTCCGCAGCGTGACAACCCCTGTTGCTGAATTTTAGCTGTAATATTCGCCTGCCCACTTCACGTAAAACCAGCCAAACCAAACGCTTACATGGCCCAATGTGTGCCAACATGTGTCCCAAGAATTAACCAGATAGAGGCTTACTGTACCAGCCTGATCCGAGTGGAGGCAGAGCTGAGAGGTCTTAGGAATCAGACTGGATGAGGTATGTGAGTGGCTGATGCAGGCCCAAAATTTAGCAACCTGATAACGCGTCCCCATAGTGCCAATGGGCCAGAGTAGGAAACTGGCAATGCTGCGGTACGACTAAGTGATTGTCTCAGCGTGGGCCCGGATGCAGCAGTTAATGTGTGGCTTATGCCGACCCAACTAATCTGCCGGGCTATCCAGCTAGTTCAGGTGATGTGCTGAATATTGCCTGGTGTATAGCCGCCATGTCAATTGCCTCCCTGAATTTACAAGGAGCACTACACTTGCTGCAGTCAAAGCTGTTTAGTTGCCCAAGATAAAGAAGCCACAGTAAAAGCTTTCTTGCATAGCCAACCGTGAACTAGCCGCCCCCTTCAGCTACCGCGTACAACTGCTGTGTGTGACATTCCCATTATTTCCGTGCACGAAGAGTGACATAGACGGACTAAGAACGACACATTCCTGCTAGCACCCCACATTGAAGATGAGGGAGACCCAAAGTCAGACTTCGCCCATCTGACCCCCAATCATTCAAGGCAGACCAAGGATATAAGGCTGCTATTGTCAGACATTCCATGGCTTGGCGTGTGCATGTGTGAGACAGTGATCAACGCCCGAAACCTTGGGAATTAAAGAGACTGGTCGTGAATGAGACTGCGTAGCTCAGATGAACCGAGTATCACAAAATACCCAGTCAGACAAAAACTGCCTGGCCCCGTGAGACCGGAGAATTGAAGAAGTCCTCCAAGAATCCCACCATGAGGACTCGACCATTCTTCTACCATTCTACCCATGAGGTTACTAGTCCAGGCACCTGGGAGCTGTGGCCCAACAGGATAAAGACTTTGTTGCCGTTTGGTCATGCCTAATATTGTAAGTATAACTGTGGGATCGTGGACGAAACAAAATTCCACCATTCTGACTGATTAGCCTGTGCCAAGGAAGTAGGCCTAGCAAGGAGTTCTTGAATGTGCTACATATGTCGGAGGACCTAGCCGTCCCTCAGTGGATGGGGCCTCAGTTGTTCAAACTGCTAATACAATTATTCAAGAACAAACGGCCCAGCAATCCATTAATGCACATGAGATGCATGATATGCCCAAATCAACCATTTGTTTGAATGAAAATACATTTCCTATTATCTGTCCCATGAACTGAATGAATGGTCTATGTTATGCCCCTGCACCCAGAGAGAGCACCCCAATTATTGTGCCGTAAAACACATTGTCCCGACTTAAGTAAAAGAGAACATCCAATTCTGCACAGGGCTGCCTGATAGTCCCAGCTCCTAGTTATTATCCAAGTATTATTTCCATAAGTAAAACCAGCACCTAGTTATTATCCATGTATTATTTGCATAAGTAACACCAGCACGTGTCCCACACCCCGGATAGTCATGACAACTGGGGAGAATAAGGAAATCCCAGACCCTAACACACTGCCCCCAGTGTGCTATGATCCTTATACCTGTTGATAATTCAGGTGACACCCCCTGGGGTGGGACGGTTCTCGAGCGCGGTTCCTGCATTAGAGACAGAAAACATTCATTAAAATGTCTCCCCGACCCCCCGATCCACAATCTTAATTCTCTGCAATGAGACATGGCCCCAATGTCCCACACGCTACCCACGCCAGTTGGGGTTCCGAGCACTAATAGACAGCATTACCTGCACTCTTCCACAATTAAAGATGACCTCCCTTATTGCCTGAAGAAAGTCCATTCGTAAGGAAACAATCCTCTCCTTGGCTCTGAAGGTGTCTACCCAAGTGTTCTGATGCCTGGGGAGGCTGCCTATTCTTGCAGTATTACACCTCTAACTGAGTGGATCCTCTGTTGTCGCATGCGCCCGTCACCAACCTCTGATAACCACAGCTTGCTACCTCTAACAGTCCGTTTATATCCGGGTTAGCACGAGTTGCCCCAATGCTTAAATAACATAATAGTATTGCGTTAGACTGACCGCCATGGATGTACCTCACTAGTACTATCTACGCTAATGTAATTAGCACCCAAGACCCATTCTCCTGTAATGCCAAGTACAAATATCTTCTACTATCAGCTCTTGTTATAACTTGCTTCTTGTAACATCGCGTAGCTATGTGCTGGGAACACCTGTGGGAGTATCTGTTCTGTCCCCCTTGAGAAGCGTTCTGGCCCCCATCGGGCAACGTCCGTGCTCCCACACCAGGCGCAGAGAAAAGACCTGCAACCAGGTTCCTTTCACCTCTACAAACTAAACCGTCTACTCTGTAGCGAGCCTCTGGATAAAAGTTTGGGTCAGTCTCTCCACGTAAAACTGAGTGATAAATCTATTCTCGCTCCCCAAGAGTTTGGCTTCAAGTCGTAAAGAGTTTATGCACTAATATCCTCATGCAAGGCCCAATTCCCCCTGGTAGGCCCGCAATGTTCTTGTTGAACTTTGAATCATTGCTAGCAAGGTTACCCACGCACCAGCCTATCCTGACAGGAATGATGGGTGAAAACACTATTACCGAGGCCCCAGAAATACGCTCATAATGATCAATGATGCAATAGACATCAGATAAGAACGATGCAATTCCTAGAATACTATATATACACACCACCAAGACAGTGTTTGTGTGGACCTTACATGCCATGAAGAATATTTGACATAAGTAAATTGCAACAAGGCATGGCCCACTATCAATTTACCACTTCGTACACGTGCCACATCGCAACACAAGTCGCTTCGATGGCTGCCATGAAGTGATCCACGACGTCCTCCTCTGCCCGATACCTGCATGGATATAAACAAAAGACATCACAGCCCGCTGGACGGGCTCGAGGACCCCCTGGTGTTGAGATACCTTTGGCATGCCATCGTATACTGGAAGCGACACTTCCCCATCTGCATAGAAATCTAAGGCCCGCCTAATGATTATCTATTTGATATCGCTAACTAAAAACACGATGAAACATTCCATGTTCTCCTAAAAGGCAATACTAATCCCAATGAGCAACCGTGACCCCTGGAATAATATTAACATTGGGTGCAGCAGCAGAGTGTCGCCCGGTGTAAAGAGCTCTCCCTAGTAGCAATAAACGCCGTGTAATGAAATAAGTCCCATGTCCACTTGCTCGATTGGTTAATAACTGCAACTAAATGTTACATTTGCTCACATACCAGCCGCTAAATATGGAGCTCCCTGGGTATGTGTTTATCATGGTTAGTGAGAAAACAAAGAAAGAGTGGGCAAGCAAAGGGAGATTCAAGATGCTGAGTGTAGTAGGCCGCACTGGCCACTATAGATGTAGCTCGCATGCGTAAATAGGTAGTATATTATCATAGTACTACTACCTACAGTTGTATCCATGCTATTGCCAGTATTCAACTTATTTGTTGTATAATGTTAAGTGATCTTTCATCATCATAGCTAGACCCATAAGTGGCAGGGCACTAAACAATATAAACAGTCACGTTTCATGAGAGAACTGCTACAGAAATGAACAAACAAAGTTAGCCGGCCATAATGTTGAAGCAACACAAGCAGAACTGATACAGGAATAGAACAACAAAATTAGCAGGCCCTAGAGATGAAGCAACACAGGCAGACGGCACACAATCTCAAGCACAGCAAGCAGACTGTACAAGCAAAATTTAGTGTAAATATAACCAAATTTCCAGTGGCAAACGCACTTCCTGGCAAACAATCAAGCTGCAACTGTGTCCAATATAGCCGGCCCACTGAAACAGTGGGACAAACCGAATTACCCATGTGATTTCAGCAATGATGTGGGATCCTACAAATTCATCTCGCTGAAGACCTGCAGTGATAAATTGAAAGTGATCAATACCTTATGCCCACCCCCCCACTACCCAACACTGCCCCGCTCCCTTTGTGTTTGTTGACCTTCTCCTCTTTTTCGCCCGTCTGCTGAAAGACAAAACAACACGTAAAATTCCTCAACCCCGCCACCCCCTCCCCCCCACGACGTTACAACATGATAAGGCTCAGTTGCAGATCACAACGAAGTGGCCTGGGACCCAAGAGGTGACACTGTTCTCCCCCAAGTACCTGAAACCTGCGTGTGAAGCGCATAAAACCAAAGAATGAACATGTGCCCATAAGGGACAAGCCAGCCCACCCCCTGAACTGCGAGGGGCAAAGGGGGGGAAGCCCATCCCCGCTGCAACGACGTGCGTGACAAGGACGCTGCGGTGGGTGCGGGGATCAGAAAGGGCTTGAGGACCGCGACGAGACAGCTGCCATAATGCGCTAAATACAAGACCCGCCAGGGCCCTAACCACGAAGACCGAACCAGGGCAAGGGGAAAAACGCCCGATCCTCAACTGGCCTCAGAGGTCTGCCAAAAGGCTGAAACACCCCCACTCAAGGGAGCCAGAAGCACCGAAACGTGTCCTGGGACAGCCCGACACCACGAGGGCATGCATCGCAGCAGGGCGGCCCCCCCAGGGAGCGCTCGCACAGGAGAGGTGCACGCTGCCCTAGATGAAGCGCCACGAGGAAACTGTGCCGCCCCTGAAAGGACGGAAAACGATAATGAAACCAGGCAGAGCATGGCGGACCCGCAAAGCGCATGCGCGCCAGACCCCTCCCCCCACAGTAGCGAGCTCCCCCAACCCGCGGACCCCACCTGCGCCATGCCACAAACCCGTGAGAAACCAGGCCCACTGAGGGGAGAGAATATACCGGGCACAAACCCTGGAGCCCCGCAACACTGTCACACCAGCCCGAGGAGTCGGGTCCCGGACTCGGTTGAGGCAGGAACGGCAAGCCTAGCTGGGGAGGCGAGAGCGCAATGCCGGACCAGACGGAGCGCCGCACCACCTTGGGGACCCTGCTACAAGGCTCAAGGTGTTCCAGCAAGATAAGAGATATAACTTAAAGTCCCGGCTAAGAGAGGAGGAGACTGAGGGACCGGCCCCGGCCAACCCAGCGACCCTCCCCACCCCCAGGAGAAACGTGACACCCGGAGGCCCTGGACTAGCGCCGAAACAGCGCAATGGCAAGGTGAGCCCCCCTGTCTGCAGCGCCACCTTCACGTGGCATCCCGCCTACACCCCCGCAACGGAGACAGCTAGCCAGGAGCAATAACCCCGCCACGCAACCTGCCCGCAGGCAAGCGAGGCCGCACTACGATTGCCGGGCCCGCTCCTCCCGCGCACGCATCCGGCAACAACAACCCTCTCCCCCCACGCCCCCCTCCCCACCTCTGCCACCTCTCACCCAGGTCAGCACACCGGAGGACCCGAGCGCAGGGGGACAGTGTGGCACCCGTAGCGACCCCCGTCTCGAGCACCCCCCCAACTGACTCCCGAATTCCCCACCTCCCCACCAGCAAGATGCACACCCGAGCAGCAGTGACCACACACACCGCATCCAAAGGGGGCTCCTTACCAAAAAAGCAACGGGCAGTCACCCGCTCAGGGTCCAGGCCGGGGGGCGAGGGTCAGCGCAAGCAGCAGCGGCCAGCGAACAAAGAGGGCGCTTGGCCCTCGCCCCCCGGGCTATATAGTCACCCCTCCCCCCAAGAGACAGGAAGGGACATCAGGGGGGGACCACTGATCCCCCCAACCACTAGACTGCTCAGGGTCTGTGCCATCCTATGGCACCAAGGGTGGCCGCCCTCGTAGGTGGCCACCTTTGGTGTCCCGGGGCAGCCAATCAGGAGCCAGAGTGCGCGGCGGCTAGAGGCCCCGAGTGGCCGGAAACTCGGGAGCGAGGGCAGGAGATTCAGTGCTCCCACACACTCACTTGGATATGGCAGGGGGGGCTGTGCCGGCGGCGAGTTTGAGGGGGTACAGGTACAGGTATTGACCTTGCCAGTACCGGCGGGAGCTGACTGGCCTCCTGGGGTTGGGGGGGGGGGCTGTTTATGCGCTGCAGTGCATTGTGGGCCCCTTGGTCATGGCAGGACACCCCGGGTGCGGCATGTACAGATTTATGGGGGGGGGGGTTAGGCCTCCCCTCTTTTTTCGGCGGAATGACCCCATTCAGCCAACAGGTGCACATGTTAAGAAGTAAGCAGACTTTTAGATAGGGTACTGTGGCGAAATAGGAGCACCTTCAGTGAAGACACTGAGCCGGCAGTAGCTATACCCTTTACAGCAGCAGCAGTAGCAGGTCATGGCCCGTCAATTCTTGGAATCTGTAGCATTTATGTGGTTTACAGGGCTCTGCAGGCACTCCGGGGGTTTACGGCCTTTGAGAGAGGTCGGGGGGTGCCGGGGTGCCGTTGAGGCGTGCGGGTGGCGCGTTGAGGGGTACCCACTGGAGGGACGAGGGACTGCCAGCACGGCAAGAGGCCCAGTGGTGCTTGGGCTATCCTGGTTGGAGCGACCTGGTGGGGGGGGAACCAGAGCCGGTGTTTGAGCCCGGCAGTAAGGGATGATGCCAGTGGGGCGCACAACGACCTCAGAGCACTGGCCAGAAGCAGTAGGGGGTCCGCGGCGGCATGCCCTCCGTCGGGGGATCGCGCAGGAAACTATACAGCGTTCTTAATTTGACAATGTTACGACGATAATTTGTGAGAGAAGGCATGGTTTTTGAGGGAGAGAGTGGGGGTCGGTTGGCCTGGATGCGAAGAGCGAAGTGGGAGCAGTGGAAAGGTGTGCGATGGGGGTGAAGTGTGGAATGTGGAAAGGCTGAGGCTGAGTGGGTTTGCGACTGGGGGTGGGGGGGTGCATGGTAACCGGACTTTTTCATTGTTATTACAGGAGTCCAGTACGGCCACAGAATGACTTGAGGGCACGGCAACTGAGGGAGCAGCAGCTGAGCAAACCGAAAAGGTCCTGGATTAAACCTCAGGTACGGGATTACGGCTGATGCTTGGGACACAGGAAGCGTCACATGGGGACATCGCTGGTCAGCTGAGGGGTGCTATGGGCGTGGGGGGTGTTGCAGAGATGCAAGTGCTGCTGTGACAGGAGATATGATGGGAACCCAACGTTGGATGGCATGGGTCCGAGAAGGCAATATGGCAGCCAAGGGACAGACAGGTGCCAATACGGGTCTCTGATCACGAGAGCACATGGGGCCGGGGGTGCCTGTCGGCACACAAGCGGTCATTGGCGGCAAAGCATTGGGAATGCATATGATGGTAGGGCTCCAGGTTTGGGCACTTGCCCCGGCGGCAGCTGGGGGGGGGGGGGGCAGTGAAGGGTGAGAGGACTGAGAAGTTGTTTCTGCTGGGCTGAGACATGTGGGGAGTCGGGTCAAGGTGGGGCCCAAACGGGGCGAAGCCAAAGGGGGCAGCAAAGCAAGATGCAGACACTACCCGTTGCCGGGCGTGCTGGCGATTTTGGCAGCATCACGTGGGCTCAATTCAGTAGCGGAGACGGGGCAGAGCAGATTGGGGGGGTGCTGGTTTCCGCGGGGCCTATTATACCTGACAGGTCCCTCCGGAGACAGGGGGAACGGATACCCAATGACGTTACGCAGGCGGTTGCAGGGGGGCCCTTCCAGGTTAACTGGAGGACATGGCTCCATGGCGCTCGATGTCTCCTGAGAGGAAGCCAGGCTTCCGGCGACTATGTAGGAGGTGGCATGCTTCACATCATGGCTCACCGAATGAGCTGGGTGGGCATGTCATATAGGCTCTCCACGTTGGGGGGGACTGGTTGCGAAGTGCTATAATGGAGGGTACAGGGGTTAGTATCGGGGACTTGTTGCATTGCATTTTCTCTGAGGGCGGGGGGGGGTTCAAACAAGCCAAGTGCGGGATGGAAGGCACAGTCTAAGATAGCAAACACAGGGTTGGATGGTGCTACGCAAGGGGTACATGGGGCGAAAGTACTAAGGTGGGCGGCTTACGCATAGGCATGGACAGGGTATTTTGCGGTACGGTAGGGGGTGGGGTGTTAGGTGGGGGAGCAAGGGGATACTGAAGGCCCAAGGCATGAGTGCGGGGGTGCAGGCAGAAGCTCGGGGGCCATGGTTTGGACAAGTGCGAATGGTATGACATGGACGGGTACCAGGGGGTTTTGCGGGGATGGCCGAGGTGCTGGGGACCAGGTAGAAGGAACACTGGTAGAGTTATAGAGATGTTGATAAATTGATATAGTCTAAAGCTTTTTTCAGTTGAACTGGGGGCATGGTAATGCAAGCCCTGGAGGCGGGAGTCTATGGCCCGGGGGGGAATGCAGATAAAGGGCGGTTGTGGGGAGGGACAGGTTATGTAGCGCCGGGCGTTTGGGGTTGACACAATGGGGTGCAGGTATTTCGAGCAGAGCAGCGTCTGTGCGGTATGGCACAGCACAGATTTGAAAGAAGTGGACCGGGACGTTGGGCAGTTGGGGTGGGGTGTAAAGGCACTGTTGGTTGCCGTTCGATCTGGGACAGGGGGGTGTGTCAAAACAGCAAAGGTATGAGAGTGAAGGCTGTTAGATGGGGGGACGTTGTTTTTCCGAAGGGGGAAGGTCATTTCTACTGGTCATTATTGGCCTCGTGTGAAGGCAGGGTGTTTGGGGTGGGGCTATCTTACAGAGACGTATGGTCCTTGTGTACTGGGGGCGGTACTGGTGGTGGTGTCAGGGTGGCCCTGGGGGCGAAAGGGGGCTTCAGACTGGGGACAAGGGGAGTACAGTACAGTGTTTTGGTGGCGACGTAGGTATTGGGTATGGAGCTTTTAGGAGGAGTTGAGGATCACTACCGTATGAGGGCTGAGGGAACAGGATGCATTTCTTGCCGGACTAACTTTTCTTTTTCTACCATAGGGCCTGGGAGTAGAGCGGGAGCCAGGGCAGTCGCCTGGATGGGGTGGCCGTTCTCTTGGCATTTGGACAGCACAGGAGGCGCACTGGCAGGTGTACAGTTGTCACTAGACAGTGACCACAGTCATCGGGGTGTGAGAAGATGGGGGAAGGAATCGGATGAAAGTTGGGGGGTGTGTGGCCGGTACGGCTGACATTGTTTCGCAAGAAAGAGGAGATTGCCCAGAGCATGGGGATACATGCGGGGGTAACAGTTTTCTGGGATATGTCAGGACTGGAGTTATCCTATGATGCCTGGATTGGGATATGGTTCAAGGGACCGGAGCATGGGGCAACCTGGTCTCCTGCATGAATTGTGCTTTGGAGAAGAAGGGATTGGGGTTATGGAATTGGTTGGCCAAGTCATGGCACACTGGTGATGGGACTGTTTTCAAGGTGGAATGGGGGGGTCTTGTTCAAGGGGGCACATGTCACGGACAAGGCTTCGTCGGGGCTGTTCCTCACTTACATGGGGATGCAGGTCGTGGATGGTCGTCCACGGGGGGGGGGCACCTCTCATGGATGAAGATTGGCATGAGAAGGTTTCCCTGTTTTACAGGGATGCAGGTCCGGATGGTGAATGGTGGTTCACTGCGTTTGGGGGCACCTTTTTTACGGACAAGGAGTGGTCCAAAATGTTGTTGTTAACAAGGGATGCAGGTCCAAGAGGTGGATGGTCGTTCACCACGAGGGAGGGGCACCTTGTGTGAACAATGGACTGGCCCGAAAAGGTTGCTGTTTGCTGGGTACACAGGTCCAGGTGGTGGACGGTTGTTCACTGTGAGAGGGGGCACCTTTTTCGGTCAAATGATTGGCCCGGACATGTTGCGTGTTTCTGCGGGACACTGGTCCAGGTGGTGGATGGTCGTTCACCGCGTTGGGGGGGGCAACATTCACGGCAAGGAGTGGCCCCATGAAATATTATTTGTTCAAGTGGGACGCAGGTCCAGGTGGGGTGATAGACAATCACCGCATGGTGAGCATCTTTCTTGGTTGGGGTATGGCCGGGAAAGGTCCTGACTTGCAAGGGACGCATGTGGCGGTGGATGGTCATTCACCGGGTGCTGAAGAGTGGGGAAGCTATTAAGCACACAAGACTGAAGGGCACGTGGTCCCGCTTAGGATGGACACCTTTCGTGGTTAAAGTTTGTCCCAAGAGTAGTGTTTTTTCTACAGGACGCAGGGGGAGGTGGTGGATTGATCGTCCACTAGGGGGCCGCGGGGTCAGCTGGCAGGAGGCGAAAGGTGCCCAGGAACGTGGGTGGGGCAGGTAACCGCCTATGGGGGTTCCCTGGTTGGCGGTACTTTGGAGGGGTGGTGAGTCACATACGGGCGGATCCACCCCTCGGGGGGGAGAACGGTATACAGGTGACTGATAGCGGGGCACGGGAGGCAATGAAGGCAAAGTCAACAGAGGATGCTTGGAGGGCAAGTGAAGGTGAGAATGGGGAAAGGAAGGAGGTTACCGAGTGAATGGGGAAGTGTCAAACAGGTGAGATGATTTTGAGAAGGCCGAATGGAGAATGTCTGGGTATGGGATGGGAACGTATATTTCTTGCATGTATGTACTGTTATTAAGTCTAAATGATTGCAAACTTGTCCTAATAAAATGGCCTTTTACGCTTCAATTAACAACGTGGAGTGTAGTTATTGCGCGACTGTATCCCTGAGAGGGTTTGCGTAGAGATGGAAAAATGTAAAAAACACAAGCGCTGAATGTTCCCTCTTAAGTGTACTCCAGAGGCGTCACTAGGGGGGTGCGGGGGTGCCGACCGCACCGGGTGACACCTTCAGATGGGGTGACACCCTGAGCCTCTCGGAGGCTTCGAGGACTTCTGTATTGGAAGTTGTATGAATCTATAGTTTTTATTTTTTTAAATACACGCTGTGCAGCACACAAAACCCCTCCTACAAAAGCCTTTGTTTATTCTGTGTACAACAGATTTCCTTCCCCGCCGATCTTCCTGTGTACTGGTTATCTTTTGTGTCGGATGGTTGAGGAGAATTGACAGACTGTTTAACACTTTAGGAGAATTTTTAGGGCATGGTTGGTTCTCGCACTATCACTTACTTCTGCAGCCGGTATTTAGCTAACAATTCGCTTGCTGGATCGTAGTAGAACTGTATTAGCATTGTACTTTATTGCTTAGATATCCGGTTTTGATGAAAAGGAAATCGCACTATCTGTTTATCCGCACTGTCACGTTCTATTGTTAGTTATCTGGCCGATGCTAGGCCTCTCACGCACGGTAGCCCCATTGCTTTTAACGGTCACCTGACCTTCATATTTGTACTGTATTCTGCACTTTATTTTGTTGTATACTCTCCAGGTCAATTTCCGGCCTTCGGCGCTTAACGCGGAAGGTAACATGTTTAGTTATGCATTGTCACTTTATTAATTGCCGGCTGTATCCCAGTCCTTGCATGGCCTCTTTACAGTTTTTAGGATTAGCATCAACGAGATGGAAGAAAGATTCAAAAGTAGAGGATATCCTCAAAAAATACTAGATGATGCTAAAGCTAAATGTGCTCAGAAAGAAAGGAAAAACCTATTGATTCAAGCCCCTAAAAAAGAGAATACAAGAATCGTTGTTGTGTCGAAATACTCAACCAAGAGCAAAGCATTTAAGAACATCATTAAAAAACATTGGGCGATACTATCCCAAGAAGCAGAGTTCAATAATGTTTTCAAAGAAATGCCTCTTTTTGCATATCAAAGGGGAACGAACTTAGGTAACATGATTAAATCCAGGACTGAGAATGCTAATGAAGTCTTTCATGGTACATTGCCTTGCTACAACTGCAGTCACTGCAACAACATTATTAGAGGGAATGTCATTACCCATCCAAGCAAAGGATATAAGATCAAACTACGTGTGTCAGCAACCTGTGATTCTATGAATATCATATATCTATTGAAATGTCCCTGTGGACAAGGATACGTGGGAAAGACTGAGAGAAAGATGAAAGTAAGACTAAACGAACATAAGTCGAACATTCGCAACAAACAAACAAAATCAACTGTTGCAACCCATTTTTGTGAAGCTTCACACAACGTTAGCCAGCTTAGGTTCACCATTTTAGAAATTGTAAAAAAACGTGAAGGTGTTGACAACCATAAAAACCTGCTGCAAAGAGAAAACTTTTGGATTTTTAAATTGGAAACTCTTAAACCAACTGGAATGAATGACCGGACTGAATTCAGCTGCTATTTATGAGCTTTATCATAATATACTTAACTGAAATGTACTATGCATGTTTTCTTATAATTGCCTTCTTATGATAGTGACGGCTAATGTGTTTCTCTTTAACCCCTCGATTTTGATTAATCTTACGTAGTTTTTCCAGAGATGTTTGTTATATTTGTTTACATAGATCGTCTTTATTGTTCACGAATAGAATAGTGGCACAGTTTTCATTTTTTAACTTAAATGTTGACTAAGTCACCAAGAGCTCTATATGCATGATGATCACGGTATTTTGCTTCATCTTTTATTTTATTTTACTTTGGTCTACACGTTTCACCCTTATCTATCATGGCTGCTTTCACCAAATGATTACGGACTTCAGCCCATTTTCTATATTTACTATCATGGCCGTTTTCACTGAATGATTAGGGACTTAGTCCGCTTTCTATATTCACTAAGAACACGGTGATTTAACCTGTGCCTTCGAACCCGATCGGGAAACAACTTCCGCGTTTGGCACGCAGGACCTTTTTTCAGCGTAACCGGTAAGCGGGTACACACGTTTCTTCTTTCATATTTTGGTATCAAATGCATGCGAAGAGTTCTTTTCGTAACCACACTTGAACGGTTCTGTCCATTACATGTGCACGGCTGGTTTTCATTTTTTATTTATCTGGTGGAGGTGTGTTTGTATCACATACTTCAAACCATTCAGTTTCGGTTTTCACACAGATTAAGCGTAATTGAACCAAACTCCTTACATTAGTTAAAACAGTTCTCTATGTTTGGATTTTCTTACTTATCACTTTAATCCACGGGGTGACATTTAGAAGTCACATGACTATGCACTATTTTGAGACTTTATCAACATACTAGATGTGAATTAGACATTGAGTCCCTGATATATCCTCATATGTGATTATTCGATTGTTTGATTTGTAGAATCCAGTCCCTGATGAAGGCTATCACATAGCCGAAATGCATTGGACGCAAAAGCAATTATCCATAAGGCTGGATTACTTATTTTTGTGAAAATTACTTTGGAAATGACGAAAATAAAGATGTTTGAAGATAGTTGAATTAATTTGAAACTTTATGTGGAACTTTACAACCCAATCTATGGGCACAACGCTGTGACCAGGGGACGTCACTCAATTAAGGGTCACGCAATTGATTTGTTTTACTTGTACTCAGAAGGAGGGTACACCCTGGAGCACGCAACAACAGTAAACAAAGGAGATCTAAGAGTGCAAGCGTGACGAAACTAATTTTCTCTTTACAGTTTTGCACATTTTGCACTTACATCTAATGCCGGGGGGAGATTGAGGAACTGCCTACTCACTACATTTATGATTTTGTCTGAAATTATCAATATTGCTCTATGACGAGACGTGGCATCAAGCGTGCAATGAATGTCACTTACAACTCGAGGCAATGGGAGCTGTCTGTGCGGGGAATGTAGCTGCAGAGAGGAAGGGAAGTGAATCTGAACCGGCCCTCTCCTGCAGCAGAGGAAGCAGTCCCTGCAGCCGCAGCTCCCAAAATCCCCCGCGCAGGAGGGACTACCGTACTGTAGGAAAGAAAATAGCATCTGAGGGGATAGTGGCAGCAAGGAAGCAATGGAGAAGCAGACAGAGTGGCGGCAGATAGGTAAATAATAAACGGATAAGTAATTCGAAGAAAGAAAGAGAAATTAAAAGCAGGGAGAAAGACGTGAGCCAAGGAAGAAGGGAAGCGGGCAAACATACAGCCCGGCAAGGGGGACACATTCAGTAGCTATAGACCCGAAGACAGGTCTGGGGCATGGGGAGAAACGAAAAGCGACTAGAGCCAAGTATATATGTTTGGAGAGTGACAGTAAAAAGAAACCATCAAAACGTTTCAGAGAGCAAGTTTGCAACATATATACAAAAAATAGTAATGCATGCATGCTCCCTTTTTTAACTTTGGAAACTGTTTTTACGCCCTGCCACTTTTAAATCTCATGAGCCACCACTGAGGCACGCGCTGCCGTCCAGCCAATTACAAAGCTATTGAAAGTGGGCTATCAAAAACTGGGCCTCACCAGCACAGTGCAGCAGCCCAGAGCTCAAACCCAACTGAAATGAATTAATAAAAAAATGTACGCCATATCACGGTGGGCAACATAGCATGGTGGTTTGCCGGATACTTTTACCTTCTATGAAAGGTGTTAAGTCTCGGGACTTTTTTTTTCTTTGTGGCATGCCATGCTTTGGGCTAGACAGGGCACAAGTCTTAAAAAAAGAAGTGGGGGGACGCTGACGTCATGATGGGAAGTGACGTGCCGAAAGGTGGCTTGCACCTTCAGACTCATTGCCTCCCCTCGCTCACCCCTTAGATGCTATTGCATCAGAGAAGCCAGCGCGTGAGCAGCGTTCTGAATGAGCTCTGATCTCGCCCCAGAGAGGCCAAAGAGTGAATGTGTGGCTCCATTTGCTCCAGTTATCGTGCTCCCGGTAAAATAAGTCGGGGGACGCTATCCACCCCCGTGGTACCCCGACTCGAGCCCTGGTGCTAGAGCGTTATTTGGCGCTGGCGGACTCAGAGGAGGTCCATCATGGGGTAAGTCGTGAGGGGGTGACATCATGAGTTACCGCACTGGGTGACACCAACCCTAGTGACGCCACTGGTGTACTCTGCAAGTCACTTGTTGCAATGCTTCTGAAAGGTTCAGCAGTTTTGCAGGCTGTCTTGACCTCCATTATCAGTGATGGGTCTGCTTCGTCGAGGTGCAAATCCCAGCAAGTTGGTGTGCAAGTGTAAATCCATCGCCCCTTGATTTACAGACGCGATGAATGCGACAAGTTTTAGGAGGCAATGAGCGTTAGCAAAGTTGAGAAAGCACCTGTCTGCCTGTGTCCGCCGCATGGGGCCCCCTGAGAAGCGAGAGTCGTCGTGCTACGCATCGCTGTTTACCAGGGTAGCCCCCTCACTCCCACCCGTGCTGAGGGGCGGGCCTGCTCCTGTCTCGGAGAGAGACAGTCAGTCAGAGCTGCGCCGTTCCCAGGAGGAGCAGCGACTCGTCCGGCCGCAGCGAGGCAGTGCAGAGAGCCGACCGCAGCACAGCACACAGCTCAGGACACTCCGCAGCCTGCGCCGGGACCGACTGCGGAAAGATCCACCTGCGAGGAATCCGGCCAGATCCACAGACCCCGGGGGCACCGACGGGGCGAGCCTGGGGGCTGCTTCAGACCGGGCCAGAGGAGGGCTCTGCATGAGTCCGCGGACCCGCTCCATCCCTCCGCCGCCGCCTGAGCAAGGTCAGTCAGACTCCAGCCTCATCAGCATGCGGGCCGCGGAGCAGACAAAGTTTTTTTCAACAATTATCCATTATTTCGATCGCGCGGCCACACTTAGTATTTCGTGCAGTTAGAGCCGCGGACCGTTTTTTTGCAGTTTCTTGTGACTGAGTGCTGGGTGAGCCTCGAAGCCGCATAAGTGCTGGTTGTCAAGGGGGACGTATGAGGGACATCGCTCTGATGGGCTTTTAACCGCCTGGTTGCATACACTGAGTAGGTATTTTGTTTACTCAGCTCATTTTTTTTAAATAACAGTCATCTGAGCTCTGTCGGTGCCTCTGCAGTTTGTAGTACTGAAATGTCCCAAAAATGATTTTTGCAACAAAAACAATCGGTAGAAGGTAGCGCTTAAATATATCCCCGAGCACTTTCTGCGGATTCTTTTCTGTTGCTGTCACTGCAAGCCACTATTCGTTTATCTATCCACGCTCTGTTGGTCCATGGGTGAAGAGTGCCCGGCAGGAGATGGGAACAGGTGTATGGTTTGTACCTGGTGACATATGAAGCTGTGGAATAATTGCATGGTTTATAATTGTCAGTCATGTTTAATATGACGGGATTAGATTGTACTGTTGGATGAACGGTGTTATGTATTATGTAGAACGGGGGATATGAGTGCGCCGCAGCTCTAAACCATCCTGATAAGTACGAGTCATAGGTTTACTAAGCAGACACCAACCCCAACACCCCCCCTACACACACACACACACACACACTCTCTCTCTCTAAGAACTCAGCAGTCGATTTTTTTTGTGTCAGAGTGGGTCTCACAACTCCGTTCAAAAGAACTATCCATGTCTATGGTGTATGTGTATGTGTATATATATGTATATATATGTATATATATCTATCTATATATATATATATATATATATATATATCTATATATATATATATATATATATATATATATATATATATATATATATATATATATATATATATATATATATATATATATATATATATATATATACTACTCAAAAGGCTGCAGATAGCTTAAATGGCCAAAAACAAGCGGAAGGTCAACCAGTGACAGGGGTCAGCCGTGTTGTTGTTGTGCGAGTAGCGGGCCTTACACCACTGCTTTTGAGTAGTATTTTGAGTGAGGGGTGAGACTCACCCTCCTTTCTTTGGAGCTGTTATAAGTCGGTCTCTCTGCGACAGTCTTTCGAGCAATACTTTTTTGAAGGCTGAGTCTCGCCCCTCTGCTCTGTAGCAGTTGTTTGTGCGAGGGTCCCTTCTCGCCCCTCTGCTCTGTAGCAGCAGGTGTGTGAGGGTTCCGTCTCACCCCTCTACTCTGTAGCACTAGTTTGTGTGATGGTTCCGTCCTGTCCCTCTGCTCTGTAGCACTAGTTTGTGTGATGGTTCCGTCCTGTCCCTCTGCTCTGTAGCACTAGTTTGTGTGAGGGTTCCGTCTCGCCCCTCTGCTCTGTAGCACTAGTTTGTGTGATGGTTCCGTCCTGTCCCTCTGCTCTGTAGCACTAGTTTATGTGAGGGTTCCGTCCTGTCCCTCTGCTCTGTAGCACTAGTTTGTGTGATGGTTCCGTCCTGTCCCTCTGCTCTGTAGCACTAGTTTGTGTGATGGTTCCGTCCTGTCCCTCTGCTCTGTAGCTGTAGTTGTTTGTGTGAGGTTTCTATCTCGCCCCTCTGCTCTGTAGCACTGGTTTGTGTGATGGTTCCGTCCTGTCCCTCTGCTCTGTAGCACTAGTTTGTGTGATGGTTCCGTCCTGTCCCTCTGCTCTGTAGCAGTAGTTGTTTGTGTGAGGTTTCTATCTCGCCCCTCTGCTCTGTAGCACTAGTTTGTGTGATGGTTCCGTCCTGTCCCTCTGCTCTGTAGCACTAGTTTGTGTGATGGTTCCGTCCTGTCCCTCTGCTCTGTAGCAGTAGTTGTTTGTGTGAGGTTTCTATCTCGCCCCTCTGCTCTGTAGCACTAGTTTGTGTGATGGTTCCGTCCTGTCCCTCTGCTCTGTAGCAGTAGTTGTTTGTGTGAGGTTTCTATGTCGCCCCTCTGCTCTGTAGCACTAGTTTGTGTGATGGTTCCGTCCTGTCCCTCTGCTCTGTAGCACTAGTTTGTGTGATGGTTCCGTCCTGTCCCTCTGCTCTGTAGCAGTAGTTGTTTGTGTGAGGTTTCTATCTCGCCCCTCTGCTCTGTAGCACTGGTTTGTGTGATGGTTCCGTCCTGTCCCTCTGCTCTGTAGCACTAGTTTGTGTGATGGTTCCGTCCTGTCCCTCTGCTCTGTAGCAGTAGTTGTTTGTGTGAGGTTTCTATCTCGCCCCTCTGCTCTGTAGCACTAGTTTGTGTGATGGTTCCGTCCTGTCCCTCTGCTCTGTAGCACTAGTTTGTGTGATGGTTCCGTCCTGTCCCTCTGCTCTGTAGCAGTAGTTGTTTGTGTGAGGTTTCTATCTCGCCCCTCTGCTCTGTAGCTCTAGTTTGTGTGATGGTTCCGTCCTGTCCCTCTGCTCTGTAGCAGTAGTTGTTTGTGTGAGGTTTCTATCTCGCCCCTCTGCTCTGTAGCACTAGTTTGTGTGATGGTTCCGTCCTGTCCCTCTGCTCTGTAGCAGTAGTTGTTTGTGTGAGGTTTCTATCTCGCCCCTCTGCTCTGTAGCTCTAGTTTGTGTGATGGTTCCGTCCTGTCCCTCTGCTCTGTAGCACTGGTTTGTGTGATGGTTCCGTCCTGTCCCTCTGCTCTGTAGCAGTAGTTGTTTGTGTGAGGTTTCTATCTCGCCCCTCTGCTCTGTAGCTCTAGTTTGTGTGAGGTTTCTATCTCGCCCCTCTGCTCTGTAGCACTAGTTTGTGTGATGGTTCCGTCCTGTCCCTCTGCTCTGTAGCACTAGTTTGTGTGATGGTTCCGTCCTGTCCCTCTGCTCTGTAGCAGTAGTTGTTTGTGTGAGGTTTCTATCTCGCCCCTCTTCTCTGTAGCTCTAGTTTGTGTGAGGGTTCCTTCTCTCCCCTCTGATCTGGAGTGCTAGTTGTTCATCTCTATGTCACTCATTTGCACGGAAACAGCTTTGGAATGACGGATATTGCCCCATCACCCTATCTTTTTGGAGTAATAGTTGTTCATGAAGGGCAGACCCCATCCACGCTTCTCGAGAGCAGTGGCTGTGTGCAGACGTGGTGTGTCTCACCCCTCTTGACGCAGTTGTTCGAGTGAAGAGTAGGTCTCACGCGCTGTTCTGAGCTGCAATTATTGTGGTGAGGGTTTAACCTCTCCCCTTGTTCTGGTGAAGAGTGGGGTTCATCTCTACCCAATAGACGTCTTGCACTTATGCGTGGGGAGTGTCGCCCCTCCTGTCCTTGTGAACCATGGTTGTTTATTTGAGGGACAGGTGAATTTCGCCCCTGCCTGTGTTTAGGTATTTGAGGGGAGGGTCTCACCCCCTCTGCTCTGGGACATGAGTAGTTTGTTTGTGTTTAGAGGGTCTCACGCCCTCTGCTCTGGAGGTTAGTGTTCGTGCAGGGGTGGGAGGGTCTCACCCCCTCTGCTCTGAGACATGAGTTGTTTTGGGTGTGGCAGAGTCACACCCCTCTGCTCTGGGATATTAGTGGTTTCTGCGGGTGTTGGTGTACTTCGCCTCCCACCTCTTTGGAGCATGAGTTGTTTATTTCGGGGTGTAAGTGTGTCACACCCTCTCCTTGATGCAGTAGTACTAGTGGCTGGTCTGGGAGAGTATCCCCCCTATGTTTCGGGATACTAGTTGTTTCTGGGTGTTAGTGGGTCTCACACCTCTTCTCCGAGGCAGTAGTGGTTTGTGCTGGAGTAGGGGAGTCTCGCGCCCTCTGCTGCAGACCATTGGTTGTTTGCGGGTGTATCTAAGTCTCACCTCCTGTGCTCTGGGACATCAGTGGTCGGAGCAGGGGTGGGGAGCCCCCCGCTCCGGGGCATTAGTTGTTTCTGGGGGTGCTGGCATCCGTGGCTGGTGCGGGGGTGGCAGTGAGGCCCCGCCCTCGCCCCCACGGCGCTGCCCCGGTTACACCTGCTGCCGGAGGGCAGCTGCGGATTACATCAGGCCGGCACTCCCCTCCAGCAGCGGTCACGGAGCCTCCGCGGATAATGTTAGAAAACACGCTCCAGTAAAAGCAAAACATTGGTCTGGAGCCGCCGGGAAGGATGCGTGGAACAGCAAAAATACAGCAATAATGTATGTCTACCGTTCAGAAATAGAAGTCACACTGAGAACACGTGATTGTCAAAGCTACAGCCGCCTCTGTTCCTGCAAACCCCGCAAATCTAAACTCTGCGCCCTGGTGGCGGAGGAGAGTACGGCTGAAAGGGAAGCGGGGGCGGGAGGGAGCAGAAGGAAACACAACTGCAGGGGAGGCCACAGCGGTAGAGGGTCGAAGGCAAAGCTACAGTGAATGTGAATCATTGATGGGGGGCGGGGTGATCTAAGTGGGTCTGTGAATGGGAGCATGAGTGTCTGAGTGCATCTGTGAGAGTGTGCCAGTCTCTGGGTCTGTGAGGGGGTGGATGAGTGTCTGAGTGCATCTGTGAGAGTGTGCCAGTCTCTGGGTCTGTGAGGGGGTGGATGAGTGTCTGAGTGCATCTGTGAGAGTGTGCCAGTCTCTGGGTCTGTGAGGGGGTGGATGAGTGTCTGAGTGCATCTGTGAGAGTGTGCCAGTCTCTGGGTCTGTGAGTGGGTGCATGAGTGTCTGAGTGCATCTGTGAGAGTGTGCCAGTCTCTGGGTCTGTGAGTGGGAGCATGAGTGTCTGAGTGCATCTGTGAGAGTGTGCCAGTCTCTGGGTCTGTGAGTGGGAGCATGAGTGTCTGAGTGCATCTGTGAGAGTGTGCCAGTCTCTGGGTCTGTGAGGGGGTGGATGAGTGTCTGAGTGCATCTGTGAGAGTGTGCCAGTCTCTGGGTCTGTGAGGGGGTGGATGAGTGTCTGAGTGCATCTGTGAGAGTGTGCCAGTCTCTGGGTCTGTGAGGGGGTGGATGAGTGTCTGAGTGCATCTGTGAGAGTGTGCCAGTCTCTGGGTCTGTGAGGGGGTGGATGAGTGTCTGAGTGCATCTGTGAGAGTGTGCCAGTCTCTGGGTCTGTGAGTGGGTGCATGAGTGTCTGAGTGCATCTGTGAGAGTGTGCCAGTCTCTGGGTCTGTGAGTGGGAGCATGAGTGTCTGAGTGCATCTGTGAGAGTGTGCCAGTCTCTGGGTCTGTGAGTGGGAGCATGAGTGTCTGAGTGCATCTGTGAGAGTGTGCCAGTCTCTGGGTCTGTGAGGGGGTGGATGAGTGTCTGAGTGCATCTGTGAGAGTGTGCCAGTCTCTGGGTCTGTGAGGGGGTGGATGAGTGTCTGAGTGCATCTGTGAGAGTGTGCCAGTCTCTGGGTCTGTGAGGGGGTGGATGAGTGTCTGAGTGCATCTGTGAGAGTGTGCCAGTCTCTGGGTCTGTGAGGGGGTGGATGAGTGTCTGAGTGCATCTGTGAGAGTGTGCCAGTCTCTGGGTCTGTGAGTGGGAGCATGAGTGTCTGAGTGCATCTGTGAGAGTGTGCCAGTCTCTGGGTCTGTGAGGGGGTGGATGAGTGTCTGAGTGCATCTGTGAGAGTGTGCCAGTCTCTGGGTCTGTGAGGGGGTGGATGAGTGTCTGAGTGCATCTGTGAGAGTGTGCCAGTCTCTGGGTCTGTGAGGGGGTGGATGAGTGTCTGAGTGCATCTGTGAGAGTGTGCCAGTCTCTGGATCTGTGAGGGGGTGGATGAGTGTCTGAGTGCATCTGTGAGAGTGTGCCAGTCTCTGGGTCTGTGAGGGGGTGGATGGGTGTCTGAGTGCATCTGTGAGAGTGTGCCAGTCTCTGGGTCTGTGAGGGGGTGGATGAGTGTCTGAGTGCATCTGTGAGAGTGTGCCAGTCTCTGGGTCTGTGAGGGGGTGGATGAGTGTCTGAGTGCATCTGTGAGAGTGTGCCAGTCTCTGGGTCTGTGAGGGGGTGGATGAGTGTCTGAGTGCATCTGTGAGAGTGTGCCAGTCTCTGGGTCTGTGAGGGGGTGGATGAGTGTCTGAGTGCATCTGTGAGAGTGTGCCAGTCTCTGGGTCTGTGAGTGGGAGCATGAGTGTCTGAGTGCATCTGTGAGAGTGTGCCAGTCTCTGGGTCTGTGAGTGGGAGCATGAGTGTCTGAGTGCATCTGTGAGAGTGTGCCAGTCTCTGGGTCTGTGAGGGGGTGGATGGGTGTCTGAGTGCATCTGTGAGAGTGTGCCAGTCTCTGGGTCTGTGAGGGGGCGGATGAGTGTCTGAGTGCATCTGTGAGAGTGTGCCAGTCTCTGGGTCTGTGAGGGGGTGGATGAGTGTCTGAGTGCATCTGTGAGAGTGTGCCAGTCTCTGGGTCTGTGAGTGGGAGCATGAGTGTCTGAGTGCATCTGTGAGAGTGTGCCAGTCTCTGGGTCTGTGAGTGGGAGCATGAGTGTCTGAGTGCATCTGTGAGAGTGTGCCAGTCTCTGGGTCTGTGAGTGGGTGCATGGGTGTCTTAGTGGGTGTGTGAGTCTGAGTGGGTCTGTGTGAGGGAGTACCTCACTGAGCCTGAGTGGGTGAATGAGTGCTTGAATGGATCTACACGTGGGTGTATGAATGTCTGAGTGTGTCTGTCAGCGGGTTTGTGAGTCTGAGTGGGTCTGTGAGTGGGTGCATGAGTGGATCTGTCAGTGTGTGCATGGTAAACAAAAGTAGGTGGGCACACAGGAGCTGGTCCTCATGCCAGCTTCCCATGTGACGGTCCTCCTGCCCAGCTTGCCTGCTGTCTTCGATTTTGTGCCTCCTCTGCTCATCATCTGCACTTTTTCATCCATTTCCTTGCTTGCTCCTGTCCTTTATTTTGCCTCTTTCTGCTCGTTACTGACCTTTATTTTGCCTCTTTCTGCTCGTTACTGACCTTTATTTTGCCTCTTTCTGCTCGTTACTGACCTTTATTTTGCCTCCTTCTGCTTGTCCCCCACCTTTATTTTGCCTCTTTCTGCTTGTCCCTCACATTTATTTTGCCTCTTTCTGCTCGTTACTGACCTTTATTTTGCCTCTTTCTGCTCGTTGCTCACCGTTATGCTTGGGTGGGTTAGCTGAGGTAGGAGTGGAAGTGGACCCCTTACTGTGCCGCAGCGAGGTCCCTGTCTAAAGAGGGAACTCATTGCGTGGTTCCTCCTCAGTCAGCGACGGTCGTTGGCCATTTCGGTGACACCCTGGTGTGGGCTGCGCCGCTCTAGCATGGACACCTGGTAATGGGCTATTCCATATCATGACAGCGGGCGCACTACTGTTTCCCCCATGCAGACCTGTAACATTTTCATATGATTATAGTCTCAATAATTAGATATTCACAGACCCTTTGTAATAAGTTCAAGCGATCCCGCTGCAGGAACTCCCACTGAGATAATTCACTCCATCATGCAAATTTCAGCTTACGGAAGTGCTGCTCTCCCCCGAACATGTTCAAAATACAATCATATCTCGGTGAAAGTCATCCTTTATTAAGGAAATTCCTCTGAATGTACAGCTCACCCGTCTCCTGCATAAGATTAACTTCTGAAGACAAACGGAAATGGAGCGCTCTACTGCGGCAAGGGGATTTATCTCCTCAAAAGACCGAACAATTGACGAAGCAATAGTATAAAACATCTAAGAATGTGTAGGGATCTTGATGTAGGCATACACTGGAAGCGAGTGACTGTGACATGCATACCATGATGTCTTATTCGGGGTGGTAAGAAAGAGTTCTCCCTTTGGCTTTAAAACACTTTCACCCAAGCCAGTGGCCTATGACTTCTAAAATCAGGAAAGACTACTAGCCCTACTCTATTTATTACTTTCTCGAGTACCAAGATTTATTTCGACAAGAAATGGTGTACAAGCCGGCAGTAACATAAGTTCACGTACAGTTTGAGTGGCAACATTTACAATTTTGTGGATTTGATACAAAGTAGAGTGATGATTGAGACACAAGACCCGGATAGTGACCAATATTTATCATATCTACACTTAGTTAAAGCAAAGTGTGAGCGCCGAGTGGGGTGGAGGAGGAGCGTGTAGGAGGACTGAGTTAGTCGTGCCCATTTTCTAAAGTGACAGAATGGTATTTGAGAGCAATTTTTTCAAGGGAAAGGGTGGAGATAGAACACTTGCCTGCTGGCAGCTGGTTCAGTCAAACACCTATCGCTGTATTTATTTAACGCACCCAGCATCCTCATGCATAATCTTGACTGCCAAACTCATGGTGGAGGTGTGGTGGCGGTCGGCGACTGCCGCACTAGTGGTCCGACCACTGTATTACAAGTAAGGCGGTTGGACCGTTTTGGGACCGCCACAACTGCCTGGGAACCACGTTCCCTGACGGTGTCATGGCAGCCTGGAGCAGTAATATGCTTGGCGGTGCTGCTGCACCACCATCAAGCATATTCTGAGTTTTCACACTGCCAACCTTTTCAAGGCAGTGAGCCTGCCATGAAAAGGCTGATGGTGGGGAAACAAAGGGAGCCCTACAGTGCCCCCTGTACACTGGGATGCATGCAGGGGGGCACATGATGTGCCCCCCGTGTGTATGCACACCCAGTTCCAGCATAGCATGGACTAAAAAGTCTGCTGTGCAGGAACGTTTGGGGTTCCAATTGCGATGCCTTTTTCAAAGGCACCGACGTGGGAACACCAAATGACCGCCCGCCAGAAAACTCCTAATCTGGCAGGAGGGCTCGCAGCGGTCGACTCTGGCGGTGCAGGAATGAGGCGGTGGCGTGCTGCCCCGCTCCAACACCACCAAAGTCGTAATCAGCCCCAAAATCTTGTACTTTCGGAGTTTAAACCAGGTAATGTTTGGGGAATACTTGTAAGGTGATCTCCAGTCAAGACAGGAATTCTCTTATGAGGAATCTCTTACCTCTCCGAAGGAGCAGTTTGTGATCTTTGCCTTAGTTAGAAGGTTCTACTATTTGTAACCAGGAAGTGAGGGCCAGCCTGTGTTACCTGTAGTTTCATGACTGTAAAACCTCTACTGCACCCATTTGATATATGGTGCCCTATACATTGCTGAAGGTTCAGGGTGCAGACCGGGTGAAGCATGAGCCCTGGCTGGATCTACCTATATTAAGATGTACAGTGCTCGGAATGGTAGACAGTGTGTGCTGGTATTTTAAAGTCTGGAAGGCGCCCAGCAAATGCCGTTACTTCTTGGTTTTTAAATCTTTTAACTTAAAATGTATGCTATGCTTTTTCAGAAAAGTCTTTATAATTTAGCTTTCTGTTAAATGGAACACCAGTCTTGACCTGTATATATTTGCATGAAGTCATCTAGTTGTCATAGCTGTTTTTATTTTCTTAAAGGTTTTTTGTAACTGTTATGGCTAACCGTTTCCACATTTCGGCATCCTCATAATATAACAATAAAAGTGTTTCTAGATAGCGCTTCATACCCTAGATTTTGCTGTTTGTAAGCTCTGTAAACAAAAGGCGTTACCATTATCTCATGAAATATTACAGGGTCAACCTTGGAAAGATGAGAGGCAGAGCTGGCATTGCTAGACTTTGAACTGGGACCTGCAACTCATAGCACATGTCCATTAATCTTTGCCAAACCAACATTTTGATGCTTGCAGTTGGCATTGTCTATTGTACCATGAAATAACCAGGGTCCTATTGTTTTGTATCAATGGCATCAAATAGATGATTAAAATTTTCTGTGTGGTACACCACATGTTGCACGGCGGCCATGACAGTGGCAGAGCCAGCACATGTAGGCTATCCAATTACAACCTGTAATGGTACGGCAGAGATTTTATCCATGATCCCTAAGGGCCTCAATAATGAAGCGAGGCTCCAGTCAACTCCTCTTCAGAAGAACATGTGACCTGACGTGCTTCCATGGTATATGCAGCAGTTTTACAAGACCTTCTTGAACAATTCCTCAAGGACAGCGAGAAGATGCTAACAAAACGTTTTCATGTAAATTCAGGCATCGCGCTGATCACTGTTGGTGTTCAGCACTGGGGCTGAGTGAGCTTCCTGCACCAGAGGGTGATCCACTGTGTGTGTGAACAGAGATGAAAAGTGCTGGTGTACTATTGGAGATCTTGGAAACCTTGATAGAGCGAAACAAAGAACTCTAGGAGGTTGGAACCCCAACAAGCATTATCTAGAGAGACAGGAAGATTGGCCGCACTCACTTCTCCATTTCAAACGCTGGTCAGCCTTTTGTGTGAGGAGTTTCATGCAGTGACTGTCTCTCCTTGTGCACAACATTATCCTCTACCACTCGAGTGACATTTGAGTAGCAGCCCTAACCAGCGTACTAGATTCTGTGGCCTTCTTACTATATGCTGTGGCCTTCTTCTGCTTTGAGGCTTCTTGGACAGTTTCTAGTTCCGGGTACACACAATATTTGTTAACATTGTATATTATAGGAGGCACTTTGAAGTATGTTTTAGATGTGTCACTGACATTTACACATGAAGTGCTTAAAGCAGAGTTGTATTTATTATTTAGTTATTGTTTCTGATATTTATACAGTGCAAAACTCTGAATTAAGCTCACCTCTTGGTGCTATGAGGATATCTTGACACAATCCGATAATTACATTTAGCTATCATTTAAATAGATGCATGCTAAACATTGTCCAGAAGTGAAGGCTTAGCTTTGAAAGCCTGATTACTGGTCAGAATGTATTCCATAGTGATGCAACGGGCACAGAGAAGCAGTGACCTCCATTTAGCAAACGGTGGGGACCCAACATGCTACCTGTTAGGAAAAGAGATCTAATGGTTCATTTTCTTATTCTTTGGTTGGGGTTAGGCCACTGAAGCACTTTTACCAGATGCAAAGAACTTAGAAATGAATACGGCTTGGAGAGGGTAGTACCACACTTAGGAGTTTTGTCACTAGTTTTTTATCAATATGTTGCAAATGTTTGTGGGTGTGTTATGGCGGATGGCGTTGAAGTGTTTGAGGGCAAGATCATCACAGAACATTTCAATAATTGCCATTTTGGAGAAGGATGATAGATTGTAGCTTTTTGATTGCCACCAAATGAACAATGCAGAATTTGTCAGCAAGTTCATTATGATTGTTTGGTGATACATGTTCTTCAAAGAAACGCTCTAGATTTCTGGGTTATTTAGTGACGGCAGTGGTCTTATTAAAGATTGGTGAGAAGAATGAAAGTAGCCCAACCCAGAGAGTTGGTGATTTTGGTCAAAGTAGCAAGCGATCTTCTGTCTTTGCTCCTTCAAGTGCCTGAAATCCTCCTCCCGTCCTTGTCTGCAAGTGCTGAAGGCATTCGCTCAGGATGTGGCAGTATCGCGTGTGTATCATTTAGGAGGGGCGTTGGTATTAACATGAAATAGAACTGGGGGTGATTGGATCCTTGAGGTACAGCAGAAGGACGTAGACCTGCAATACTTCTGTATTGGCCTCTTGGTGCCCATTGACCAGGAAAGTTTCAAGCCATTCAGTGCACGGCCAGACACTTTCAGGGCAGATTGAGAGGAGCTAATAATATAGTGTGGTCCAAAGTACAAAATGTTGATGAAACGTTTAATCGAAGCAGTATGTTAATCTTGCCCTAATCTGCAAATCACAGAGTCCATCCACGCTGTGAGCATTGATGGTTTTAGGATACAGTAGGCTCTATATACATAGATAGCGCTGGAACTGTTCAACTTCTACGTGTGTGAATCTTTGTGGCAGTAGGTTGTTCAAAATCACCAGAATTTTGGTTCTGGTAGCAGTCTATCGGCCCATGGAAGTATTTAGTACTTCGAATGCTGAAAAAAAGTTGCTTAACTACACTATCGCTCACTTAAGGATTCTCTCCTTTTTAACTTCATTCCTGGAGGCAAGGCATCTCACTGCTTATGCAATACTGCTCTCCCACGTAAGTGGTATTTCCATGTGTCGGGCCGTAATATTTGGCAGAGAAGACTTAAAAAAGCTATCTGCCAGGCCGTGCAGTCCGGCCTGGTAAGCAGGTTGGGTATGTTTTGGCTGGGTGGAGAAAAACGACATGGGTTTCCACCACGGGGAGGTGAAGGAAGCTCTGTGTATCACTCTTAATACACAGAAGGGATCCACCAGGTGCCACCCTCATGCTAGAATGGATCACTGCAAACACTCTTCCAGATAAGACCATCAAAAAGACAGGTCTATTGTTGGGTGGTGTTTGTCTTGTTATATTGTTGTCTACATAATAATGCCCTTGCATTAGTTGCCGGTGGTATGCAATATGGCCCTTTCAGCCTATGTTGAGAGAGACTCCCATTGGCTGGATTGTTACCTCCACCCGCCACTGCCAGATATTGCACAAATGGTTTGTGTGTACGTCCTGCTGTCACGCAGCAGGGCAGTGTAGACCATCGGCCCATATAATGTGGTCCAATGTCTCTAAAAGGTAACGATTTGTTAAAGTTGGAGATTAAACGTTTTAAGAAGAGAGACACAAGCACTTCAATGTGGCTATTTGTGGATAGGAGACTGAGAAGAGACATGAAAGGTGACATTTAAATATCTCACTCATAAATACAGCAGGAGGCTAAGCATAGTGCAACAAAGGTGAGGCTCAAGACCATGGGCCCACAAGGTGAGGATGTCTGGTGGAGCATGTGGAATAGCACGAGGGACTCCACACAGAAAGGAGAGAGTGGTATATTCGTAAGCCCCCATTCAGTAGGAGTCACATGGGTAAAACCAATAGCCCAATTCAGATAGGTAAAGGGCAGATTTAAGGGCGAAACTCGACTTAACTCTAAAAACAGGGTTGGATTCAACGTAGTCCCTTCAGGTAATTTATAGGGCAGACTGGATGTGCCCGGCATCCTTCAACTCAACAGCCATTTATTTTGCAATAGACTTAATTTTTCAGTTTAACTTTTTCAAAACGTAATTTGAGAGTTTGTTCTCACACCTGTAGGAGGACGTCAAGATGTCAGGCGCAAGTGTTTGGCAACACATTTGACTACATTATTAGACGTGTGCAATTGTAGTGCATATTTAACTAAAGTGTGAAATTGAATAGAAATAGTATTTTTTCTCTCTTTTGATGGGCCCACCTAACCTAGCTTTCGCTGTAGCAAAGTATGTTTCTGAACGGCATAGGGAATGAAATGATTTAACAGTGTTTTAAGGAGTTTGCAACAAGTTGATTATCTGCATAGGAGTGATGTATGTTGAATTATAACGAGCTATTCTGAGTCAGCTAGCAAAGTAGATGTTTGGTTTGTGTGAAAGCATGCCTTCCCGCAAGGAGCCCAAGAGTGACAATAACCGTAACACCGCCGGGCCCATGTGACGGCCCAACAAAGCCACCATTATTCATGGCTGGCCGGCATCAAGCTTTCTACCGGCCCAGCCGTCACACTCTTTGGCAGCCCCCCAAGGGGGGCTAGACACTGGAGGCAGTCACTTGTAAATCCCTCTTGAGATATCAGGTCCTCTGTGGCAGGGCTGCCCTAGTTGGAGATGGCGGCCATCTTTTCAAGAAGCGCAGCCATATGGAAGCATTAGGAGGCCGGCCATGGCCGACGGCGGGCACCACGTGCGCTGCCACAACAGAAACTGATGCAGTGTTTAAATACAAGTTTGACAGTGTCTAGCCCTGTGTGCATACAAGCATGGTCGCAATGTATGTTTAGAAAATGGCCGCCTCTGTGCAAGCAAGCTGCAGTCTGTGTGAAATAACGTATTCAGTTTTACACATTCATTTAAATCAGTCTACTTAAAATTGGATTGGAGGGCATTATTTTCCGCTCACACAGATTGTAGACTGATTGTACCTTTTTGTGCAGTGCCAGGGGAAGGAAAGGCACCTCCATTGATCACGTTTTTTCTTTCAAGGAATTTGCATGACAATAGTCTGTCTTTCCTTTCACCCACCAATGTTTTCATTTTTCAACAAAAGGCAGGAAATGGAATGAAGTCTTCAGCAGAGAGTCCCTCATCTAACACCCGTGTGCAGATAACTTTACGCTTATCTCACAACTGCACTGGCTGCTTTGAACCCGAGCAGTCGCTTTCAGAGCTGCGCATTTAAGTGCATTGAAGAGTAATGTAAACCGTCCTTCCATCAAGGACATGTCCCCCGGGGCGCTCTCCCTTAAAAGACCCTGTTGAGTTAGACATCATAGCTTTATTTTTGCTCTCCTCCCTCAACATTATCTTGAAAGGACACAGCTTCCTTTTGTCAACTAGGATATTGGTATCAATTTTCCATCTCCATCTCGTTTGAAGCCTCCATAATGTAGCACGAAAGCAAGCATCAACGGGAAAGAACCGTCCCTTTTTCACAATTTGTTGACTTTTTCTTAAATGAGCCTTTTATTCAAGAAGTGTAGACGAGTACTGAGCAGGCCATCCACCTAGTCCGGATCGATTTGATGAACTATTTGATTCAGTATTGATTAAACATTTGATGATCAGTGAAAACTTTTCTGCAGGTCCTTGGGTATTACCTCTGAAGTCAAGTTCTTTAGAGCTTCTGGCATGTTTCAGTCAGTCTCAATGGATGAACATGGTTATTACCCTCCCTCTTTCACGTCCTTCTCCCCTTTTTAGGTCTGTTGCATTGTTAAGTTTGTAACCATCGTCAGAATGCTCTTAAATCACCGGAGGATAATTGTGGTGTGTCCTGCTGCACTGGACTATTGCTCAAAGCTCTGGATTAATTTGGTTTATCACGATTCACTGATTGGTTACTGTTAGTAGTATCTACAGTACTTTGCTGGTAAATAAGTTATTACAACAGCAAAAAACAATTGCTGGGGCAAATATTTTCATGGAAGCAGCAAAGAAAGCCTGGTTTGATACTGCTTCCCACAGTTCAATGCATGATACACGGTACACAATACTGATTCACTGCACACACAAAGACACTGAATTTGGGTGCTTAAAGACTATGGGCCATATGTATCAAAAAAGAGTTTTGCGATTCTCAAATTGCGATTTTTAGTGAATCGGAATTAGAGAATCGCAAAATGCAATGTATGTAGGATTTGAATTTTTTGTGTGGATCTTTCATATTCCCGATTTGCGAATCGCAAATTGAGATTCGCAATTAAGGAATACCTTCCCATTCATTCCTATGGGCTTGGAGGCCCATAGGAATAAATGGGAAGACATTCTCAATTTGCGATTACCAATTAGAGAATCACAAATTGAGAATGCAATTTCAAGGTTGCAAGGGTGCCAAAAGAACACCCTGTTGCACCCCTGATATATGCATGTGTGCACTTTTTGCGCACATACAGGCCCTAAGGGCATGTATGTGTGACATTGGCACTTTAAAAAAAATCAAAAAAGTGTTTTTTTAAAGAAAATCACAAATTACCACCAACTTGAAGTTGGTGCTAATTTGCAATTCCTTATGGCCAAATAGCAAATTTCTGGTGCTTCCAGAATTGCATTTAAGGAATCGCAATTTGAAATTTCTTAATTGCATTCGCAAAATAGAGAATCGCAAATTTTGCAATTCTCTATTTTGCAATGGCCTTTTGGAATGATACATACCAAAAGGCTTGTTCCAATTTGCAAACGGGCCGATTCTGAGAATTGTCCCGCTTGCAAACGGGAAAAAGGCTTGATACATATGGCCCTATCTCCCAAATTACCTCTCTCGTAGACCTTATGAGACTGTGCGACTGTCATCGTCAGTGCTTGTGGTACATGTTTTCAAGAGTGTAGCCATCTGAAGCCATCCCCCAATAAACCATTGTCTATTTGACTTGTATTAGCCTTACCCTCCTGCCCAGTCTGCTCTCCTGAAGTCACTCCCTTGGTGACATGTTTGCAGAGACTGCTGTCCACCGTCTGTCCTGCGGAGCATATGCCTTAACTTACCAGATAGTATTTTACACTTAATCAATAGATCTCTTAGCAGCGGCATCTGTCCTACCTCCTTTAAGGAGGCCATTCTGGTACCCCTTTTAAAAAAACCTGGTGCTGATATGGCGGGGCCGTCGAACTACCGCCCCATTTCCCTTCTTCCTTACTTTTCCAAACTTATGGAGGCCCATGTCACTCGGTGCCTGTCAAACTTTATAGAATCCTCCTGCTATCTTGAGCCGACTCAGGCCGGCTTCAGACCTGCCCACTCCACAGAGGCCGTCATTTTGACAGTTCTCGACACACTCAGGAGTAACGCGGACGCGGGGATCCCCCAAGCCCTCGTCCTACTGGATTTGTCTGCCGCGTTCGACACGGTGGATCATAACATCCTCCTCCAGCGTGTCGAGCAGGCAGGCATCCAGGGCGTTGCTCTTGAGTGGGTCAAATCTTTCCTTACGGGAAGAACAGAGGCGGTCCGCCTGGGTCCTTATACTGCCAAACAAACCCCCACGTCCTGTGGTGTCCCCCAGGGTTCTTCCCTTTCCCCGCTCCATTTTAATCTATATCTTCGGCCACTCATTCAGTCACTTTTGAAATGGGACATCGTCACTTATAATTACGCTGACGACTTACAAATCATCTTTTCTCTCAATTCACCACATGCCATCGAAACCTTCCATGGAGCCATGATTCACATCCAACTCTGGATGAACCAGAACCAACTGAAGTTGAACCCCGGTAAAACCGAGCTCCTCCTCCCTGGACTCAGTCACACCTACTGGGGCCCGCAGTTCTGGCCTCCAGAGTTTGGCTCCACCCCTACCCCAGCAAAAACAGTAAAGAGTCTGGGTGTCATCATTGACACCGAGCTCTCTCTCAGGGCTCAAGTTGGAGCGGTGGTCTCCTCTTGCATGCACCAACTTCGGAGGATCCGCAAAGTCCGTCACCTTCTTCCCCCGGCGGCACTCACCCAAACTGTTATTTCACTGGTACTTTCCCGCCTGGATTTTTCTAATGCCATTTACCACGGTCTCCCTCAAATTCTGATACAACGTCTCCAAGTTGTCCAGAATCAAGCGGCCCGCTTGATTCATGGAACCCCCAGATGGCAATCAGCTAAGCCTTTGCTCATCAGCCTCCACTGGCTTCCGGTTGATCGAAGGGCCGCCTTCAAGGTGGCATGCCTTACCTTTAAAGCACTTCACTGTCCTGGCCCCGCCTTCCTAAAATCCCTCATTCGCCCTCACTGTCCTACACGCAATCTCCGATCAGCTCACCGTGATTTGCTGGTCACCCCCAAGAGTAAAACCAAGAGATTCGGCGGCCGTCGTCTCTCCTACCTAGCTCCTGTGCTTTGGAACCTTCTTCCCCTCCCAATCAAATCCTCCCCTTCCCTCCTGAACTTCAGAAATTTTTTAAAAACCCATCTTTTCCCCATTCTTGGTTAAAAACTTTGTCTCCTATGCTCCCTCCTCATCTGCTCTGTCTATCAGCGCCAGGAAGCTTCGGTGTCAGTGCGCTATACAAATCACATTTAACATAACATAACATAACATACTCAGTGTCTTCTCGCTACCTTACACCCTCACTCAGTGCTGATTAACAAAGGGCCCCCATAGCCGCTGTAGGGCCCGCACTTGTGGCGGGATCTCCACAAAGAGAAACTGCAGTGCGAAGGTCCCGATGAGTGCAGGGCCTCTGCCACAAGTGCAGAGGTGCCGACGAGTGCAGGGCCTCCACCACGAGTGCAGAGGTCCCGACGAGTGCGGGGCCTCTGCCACGAGTGAGGAGGTCCCAATGAGTGCCGGGCCTCCGCCATGAGTGCAGAGGTACCAATGAGTGCGGGGCCTCCACCACGAGTGAGGTGGTCCTGATGAGTGCAAGGCTCTGCCATGAGTGCAGAGGTCCCTATGAGTGCGGGCCTCCGCCACGAGTGAGGAGGTCCCAATGAGTGCCGGGCCTCCGCCATGACTGAGGAGGTCCCGACCAGTGCGGGGCCTCCGCCATGAGTGAGGAGGTCCCGACGAGTGCGGGGCCTCCGGCACGAGTGAGGAGGTCCCGACGAGTGCGGGGCCTCCACCACGAGTGAGGAGAACCCGACGAGTGCGGGGCCTCTGCCACGAGTGAGGAGGTCCCAATGGGTGCCGGGCCTCCGCCACGACTGAGGAGGTCCCGACCAGTGCGGGGCCTCCGCCATGAGTGAGGAGGTCCCGACGAGTGCGGGGCCTCCGGCACGAGTGAGGAGGTCCCGACGAGTGCGGGGCCTCCGCCACGAGTGAGGAGAACCCGACGAGTGCGGGGCCTCCGCCACGAGTGAGGAGGTCCCGATGAGTGTGGGGCCTCCACCATGAGTGAGGAGGTCCCGATGAGTGCGGGGCCTCTGCCACGAATGAGGAGGTCCCGACGAGTGTGGGGCCTCTGCCACGAGTGAGGAGGTCCCAATGAGTGCCTGGCCTCTGCCATGACTGAGGAGGTCCGACGGGTGCGGGGCCTCCACCACGAGTGAGGAGGTCCCAATGAGTGCGGTGCTCCCGCCACGAGTGTGGAGGCCCTTCGTGAATCGGGCCCTTAGCGACAGAAGTTTTTTTTTTAACCACTTCTTTGTATCCTTCCCATACGTGGAGTTAGTGTCAATTTTGAATCCTCCATCTTCAAACCTTACAGCTGTGCAGATGTTATGTCATGACATGTTGCGGTTTATTTTGGAGAACAATTCATGCCACAAAAAAGTCTTTTTGTGATAGTATCACAGTAAATGTATCTGAGTGGTGTTACACGAGGTTCTAGTTGCATTATTATGCTATATCTTCACCTGGAGCACCTACACAAGACACTACTTCCTGTCACTCTGTGTCGGGGTCCTTGCCATTTTTCACCTTCGATCATTCTGGCTCAGCTGGTCCTTTCCTCAGCTATCCCGCTTACTACTAAGATGATTTCTGAAAACCCAATGCACTTCCTCATGATGTTTCCATTTCAGTGACGGGTTTTGGTGTGTGAGTCTGGGATTAGCTCTCCACATGCGCAGCATATTCAATGCTTGTGTGAAAACGCTTCGCATGGGCTAGCAATGACATGTCTACCTAATGACGTGTGTTACAAAAATAGTATAAAGTGTCAGTTTCAGTGTCTAGAGTGTGTAGGATATTGGATTGGCAATCCCAACCATTCCTTCGGCAAGGTCCAGTTTCAAACGGGAAATAAAGGACATGGAGTTGAAGTGATTTACCCAGGATCACACAATGCGGTTGTAGGGAAAAGCCACGTTTAGAACTGAGGTCTCCTAGAGATGTTGGGGCGTTCAGATTCACATGGGTTCCATGTTTATTTCAAACATGTAAACATTGCATGTATTCCGTTTCATCAGAAGCTTGTCCTGGAAGAAATCACGTTTGATCTTTGCACGTGGCTCCTTGCACGCAAACGCACACCGGTTTAACACGCTTGATGCCCTTCCCCAAAGGCTTAGGCCTTTAAATGCCCTGATAAACCATGTTACGATTCAGCCATATTGACAGCCAGGAGTAAATAGTACTGCCTCCCACCCTCAATGCAAGTCTCGACCACCCACCACTGATCCCTCACATCCACTTACAAAGAAACAAAAATACTGTCAAAAGCCTTCGAAGAATGCAACAAACTTCCTGTATAATCCCTCTTAGGCTTTTATTCCGCGTAAGCTTTTAAGTGCTGAAATGCAGATTTAGCAGCTTTACCGTAAGGAACATTATGTAGGAGTAAACATCTGCTCAAATCCATTCCCCTATTTTAGGACACTGCGTCACTTACCCCGCCCCCTCTTAAGTTTTTTGTTTTATTTTTTCCTGTTCACCAAACTTGTCAATAAATGAAAGGTGTTGATCCAGGACCCCTCTGCTTCACCTTGGGGTGGTGTCATGGAATGCATAGCCCCGCGCTCAACCAATCGAACGGGCTGTTGCCCTGAAAATGTAGACCCTAAGAGACTCTAAATTCTCTTGAAGGTTTCCATGGGTGTGATGTTCCTAAAAATGTGACGAATAGGCGGGCAATTGCTTAAAGTCTCTCCAGTGACTGACAACAAAGAGAAGCGCATGGCAAAGGCACGGTTAGTCTATGGGGTGAGACCAGGCAGGGAGAGGGCCATGGTAGGCAATTATAGCAGGCAGGGCCATGGGCATTATAGGTTGTCCCAGCATCACTTCACCACATCGTTTGCCACGGACACACGTATCCCAAATAACAATGGCTTGTGCATGTTTGATTATCTCTGATGGAAGTTGACCTTATTGTTGGATTGATGATCCACTCAAGGAGTTGGGTTTTGACAGGGTGAGTCTGCCCCTGCCCTGGTTCCTTTCATTTTGCATCCGGTTCAAATCGGGGTCACACTGTGTCAGATCCGTTCTCCCTTTACCCAATAAGGAGCGCTGATGCGTTGCTATGTAACTGCCTTAAATGATCATGGCTGTTCCTTTTTCTATGAATCTCTTGGTGTTTGCCGGTAGGATGGCATACATTCACAGATTTCGTTAATGGACTTCCAACTCTTTCAGTTTGAAGTGCAGCTCCACACATGCCTTTGTGCTTTTTTGCATCAGATCCGGTTAATGTCTGCCTGTAATAACTTCGTAATCTCATGTCTCTTCTTGAATAGTCTGTGTGATTATGATAAATATTCCCTGAAAGCTGATTGTCTGCTGAGTGATGCTAATATTCCCTGATTCTTTTTGCTTTTTTTGAAGATGCACCATCTTCCACTTAGACTGTTCATGCTTGTGCTCATCGCATAAGGGCCTAGGGTTGCTTGATGCAACTATCCAGAAAATTCTGAAATGAAAAATGAATATTTTAGCTTTCCATCAGTGATCAATAGTAGGCGTGCCATGTGTCATTGAGAGACCAGATGGTGGACCAAGAAGCCGACGACAGGCAATGTTTGACTGAATTATGACTCGGCCTTACCAAAGGTACCACCCATAGGCAGGTGGAAATAATGGACTCTAAGAAGAGCCCACATTCCGGAGCCTATGTATCCCTTCAGGCCCAGCCTCCAGGAATTTTTATTTGGGTGGGGGAAGGGTCCATTCGGGGTGGGCCACAGCAGGCCCGATTTGTCACTTATATATCAAGAAGGGCCTGCTTCGGGGTTTTATTTATCTTTCCTTAGTCTTACAAGGCCCAGTAAAACGCACTCTTTTCCAAATCTCTTTCTAAATGTTATCACTGTCAATAAAGTGTTTTTTTCCATGTATTTGATGGGAAGAGGAGGTTTCTGAGGTGGAAATATCAGGCAAGTTACACCACTTGGGCTCCCTCTGTGCGAGCCTTCAGGAATAATCCCTTTTCATTATTACCTCCACCTGACCCTGGATTCTGCAGTGCACTCCCTTCCAGGCTTGATTATGCACTTTTTCTACCACGCCGCTCTAGTGCACCTTATTTCACAGCTGACCTTGGGCCCCAGCCCCATATCGGCCACCATCCAGTTCCACTTTCATTATTCCCTGTAAAAAACATTAGGAAAATCACCTTCAAACTTAAAACATTGAATATAGCAGTAAATCTAATTAGGACACACTTTAAAATATGTTTCAACGTTGCCCTAATGACCCGATTGCTAATTAAATAAACAAAAATAGAAAGGCCATAACAGGCCGGCTTTAGCGCTGGTGTGAAAATCATTTGTGGTACCCAACCAATTACCTCTTTTTCCGTAGATACCTTTACTACCACCCTCCAACAGTGCCCCTCATCTGTCCGTAGCCTCTCCCCCTCATGACCTCCTCCTCAGACTCCCTCACTACCACCCTCCACAAGTGCCCCTCATCTCTCCGTAGCTCCCCCCATGACCTCCTCCTTGGATTCCCTCACTGCCACCTCCAACAGTGCCCCTCATCTCTCCAAAGCCCCACCCCTATGACCTCCTCCTTGGATTCCCTCACTGCCACCTCCAACAGTGCCCCTCATCTCTCCAAAGCCCCACCCATATGACCTCCTCCTTGGATTCCCTCACTGCCACCCTCCACCAGTGCCCCTCATCTCTCCATAGCCCCCTCTCCTATGCATTTCATTTGTTCTATAGCGCTACTCATATCAGTGTAGGGTGTCACAGTACTTTACATCACGCACACAGAGACAATGAAGCATACAAGTATGTAAATAAGTCTACAGGGAATGTCACATAAGCCAATGAGGATTACAAGGTGTAAGAATCACATGTCATCCATACTGGTGGGCAGTGTTTTATTAAGAGGGTTCGGTCTGGGAAAACACAAACTCAGGATTTAAAGAGTACTCCATTGGTTGGGGGTCAGCTTTACTGATGCAAATGTATATCTGCCCAAACAAACTCTTTTTATCAACATTAGAATAATGAAAGACTGGGGAAGTTTTAACTATATCACAACACAAAAAAGCAAAGTTCTAACTATTCCATTCAGGTTTGTATGCAGCTCTTTGATGACAGTTCATAGGTCACTGTCCTATGTTAGGATTGTAACTTCTTAACTGCAAGTAACAGAGAGATCTCTGTGACAAAGGCAGTAACCCACTGAGCTATCCTCATAAAATACTGTTTATCAGCATTTCAAAACTACCTAAAGACAAATGATTGCTCTCCAGCAAGATCATCAATCACCAGAGTTATCTGAACATTTTTTATTGTTGTCTTGCATGAGTCCACCATGAAACAAATCTCTTACCTGCTCCGTTCCTCGTCACAGCCCGATCTGATAAGCAGCTGCAGGGGCGTGATTGGGGGAGCCTGTGAGAAAGAGCCCAGGCCCAATCACGCAACAGGAACAAAAACAACGTTCGGAGGAACGTTTTAAATTAAAGTGGCCATTTTCTATTGGCCTTCATAAGTCACTGCGAGGGCCAATGCTCATTTTTGCGTGGGCCAGGCTCATGTTTGGGTGGGCCTGGCCCCCCAGGCGCACCCTCTAGAACCGGGCCTGTATCCCTTGTACTTTTAGTGGTCAGAAAGGAGAAGCTGTGCAAGGATTGGCTGAGTTCTAACATAAGGTTTTATAAGGTACATCCTATATGTAGGAAGAGGTGGGGGACAATGAGCTAAAGTTGGGGCTTAAACCTAGTAGGCCTGGGAGACAGCCATGACAACGCGGGCTTTACACCACGCTGCCATTACGACGCTGCAATTACAATGCAAGTCGTTACAACGACTTGCGCTGGATGGCGCTAGAGAGTAAGGAATAGTAGATTTACTATTCCAACACCTTCCCTACTGTTGCGTAGGCTGGAGTTGGAATAGTAAATCATACTATTCCAAAATCCAGCGCCGACAGCGCAAGTCGTTATAACGACTTGCGTTGTAATGGATGCGTCGTAATGGCAGCGCGGTGTAAAAGCCCGCGTTGTCATGACGTACATCCGTAGGCCTTGTCCTTCCTGATGTAAAACAGGGTTAGCCATGAAAGCTTGGCTGAATTCCAGTTTACTTTTTTCAAATGCACATTGTCTCAGAACAAAGATAGGCAAACACTGTTACTTCTGCATTAAGAGAGATTTCAAGGGAGATTTCCATGTCCAAATTTCCCTTTGCGTGGTCTTTTTTATTTAACGATTCTATCTGTAGATGTCTAGGCTAGTTATTGTTAGACTTTCTGAGTGCTGGAGCAGGGTAGGTGTGGTCTTGATTATTTTAAGCCAACTGAAAGAGAACAACACACAAGAAAAGCAGCGCCTCCGGGACCTGTCAAGAGTTAGTGTGACGCACACATGGGCACCTGCGATCATTTTCAAGATGGGTCTCGCCACCGCGTCACACAGATGACTGAGCGCGTTTAAAGACCTTCTTCATGGTACAGGCTGTTTTAGGCCAGCTATTTTCTTCACACAGTTGGGGGTAAACCCCTAAGAAACTTTTTGGGCCCACTTGTTCTTTTATGCCTCAAAAGAGCTCATTGTAAGCTGGCAGAAAGACTTCTATCCCCTGTCAGACCTGATATGTAAATGATGCTTGAAGCCGCAGCACGCGATGCCCTCTGAATGCTACTCTCTGGGTCGCAGAGTGCAATTATTGCGACTCTGGGTTTTAATTAGCTGTATAATTATCCATTGAAATTGGCCGCCCCTTCAGCGCATGGTTTGTGGCTACTGAAAAATTGCTGACACATGAAAGAACTACAGCCGCCATTGCATGCCATAGGCACACACAGTCTGGGACTGTGAAGAAATATTTTTTGGCCCCAAACGCTTGGGGAGATCTATGTTGTGGTCATGGAAACACATGATGCTTTGCTTGTAACATATCCAGCAATTCGATCACAGGAACTCAATTAGAAAGCTCTTTGTTTCTAAGTTGTTGTGTTATGCTTTGTTTTGGGTTCTGATTGGCACACGCAAGCCCCAAAGGCACCCTGTCTGTCCCACACCCTGACTTTGCTGATCTCAGTGTATTGATTATCACCGTCGGCAGCAGATAGTCCCATTCTTAAGCTTGATGAGCACGCGCTTTCATTACGAACATTAATTAACAGTTGTGCCGAGGTTCGCCCGTTCTAAAAAGAGCAATTGAAGCCAACTGTCACATCGATTCCCGCTTGATTCATTAGCGAGCTGCGAACGACACGTAGGCCAAAGCCGCCACTTGGCTTACCATTGGCCCTTCGCTCGCCGCCATATTGTGCCGGAAGGCTTGAGCTTCACCGATCATTGCAGTAGCAAGTGTGAGGAGCCACAGTCGCTTACAGCCACAAAACTGGATATTGACAAAGTACCTACATCTGCTGAGCTCAGTAGCACTATTGGCACTCTCAAGGCAGAGGCCCAACATTGGTCGCTTAACCACTGGTGCGTAATAGGATGCGGTGTGCTATGTACACCAGTGAAGGGTACAGCTAGGGAAACCAGGGCTGGCATGTGGATACTTTCCAGAACCTTCCCGCTGGGACACTAGAGTAGGCGGCTGATCACAAGGAATTCTTCCACTGGTCTCAAGTGAAAGGAGTGACGCTTCTGATGCCCTTATTGATCGCCCTTCTTATTGAATCTAATGCAGCATGTCGCTCAGCAGGAAGGAGACCTGGGAGCCCATTTTGGGCACCTCCACTGGTGCTTACGTAACATCGCTATCGACATGCTTGTGAAAGGAGTTTGGCCTCACTGCAGAACCATGCGCTCTAGTGCTTGGGTTCTTTTAGTAACCATCTAGAAGCCGCCCTGTGACATCACATTGTCTTCGTGGAAAAGAATCCAAAATAAACTTTCAATGAAGTAAAGCGGTACCTTCTGGGACTCCTCTGCCGCACCTAAGAACAAACCTGCCATTCTTCCCCCAAAAAACGCTGCAACACAGAAGAAGGACGAGGTTTTGGAGTCCACAGTAGTGCACAGCTAACTACCAACGATATAACACCCAAAAAACAACTACCTGACCTCTATTAAAATAATGAAACGCTGACTGTTCTTTGCACCTCACCCATCCTTACCTCCAGACAAGGGTCATAGCACTGTAGCCCTCTCTAAGCCCACACATCTACTCATTCACTCAGCAACTCCGATACACTGCATCCAGCAGAGGCGCGACTTACTGCCTGCGCGTGGCCTACTGCGTCTTTTCAAAACTGATTTCAGTTGAACGTCCCAAAAAATAATTTTATACTTGAGATGGCCTAAATCAATACACAAAAGGACAGGTGTCATGTTAGTGCCACAGTGCGCTACACTTATCGAAAACATGGCAAGTTAAAAACAATATATTACAAACACATCGTAAAATAGAGATATGGCCAAATATCCTGTCATGGAAATCAGGATTTTATTGAAGGAGTAGAGCCCGTTATTATTGTATTTTCTTCTACGTTATCCTAAATGTCAGTGTACACCTGTCCGTCAGTAGTGCTTAGAAACAAGACATGTATTTCAATAATCTGGCTTAGCTGTATCCGTCCAGTGAGCTTTATCCGTCCAGTGTGGTACATTCATACACATCTTCTGTTGCATAGAAGCGCTGCTCCTTGAGGCGTCCCTTGTCTTTGTTTCATGCAATGGGTCCTCTTACTGTCAAAAGTGGATGTACGACATTACAACGCATGCTTTTACATCGCATGCTTTTACAACGCGAATTTTACAACGCATACCATTACAACGCATAGCGCTTTGGGGTGCTGGATAGTGAATAGTTTAATTTACTATTCCAACTCCAGTTCCCGTGGACACTAGGGAAGGTGTTGGACAGTAAATTAAACTTATTCCCTATCTTAGAGCGCCCCCCAGCGCAATGCGTTGTAATGGTTTGCGTTGTAAAAGCTGCGATGTAAAAGCATTGCGTGGTAAAAGTTGCATTGTAAGTGATGTTTCCCGTCAAAAGTACAACATACTCTAATACCGGGTCGGGTGGCACAGTAGACTATGCGTTCATGGCTGGGTTTGCCCTTTCGATCACAGGTTCAAATCCCGGCGGGACTTTCATCCATCTGAGGTCGATAAAATGAGTGCCATTGAGTTGGGTGACAATAAACATCTGTTATTCAGCTCCAAGATGCCAGCGGGTGAGTGTGCTTTTTACCAACACAGGTTATGTTTTTTGGAGAAACAACTCCTGGTTCACATGGAACTTAGTTCGAATGCCTTATAATTTAAAACCAGTAATGAAACAGGCACAGGAAGAGGTAACATTTGCTTTATTCTGTCGATTTAAGAACCTTTTTCCATAAAAATGATGTACACACCTCTCTATGTTATTGCAACATGCAGTCCTTATGATTAATGCAAAGCCTACGTTTATCAACGCCATACATTGAAGCACCTGGAGGCATTTGCTTTCGATGTCGATTCCCTGGACTGTTGGCAGCTTTTAGGGTCGTCAGACTATCACCTCCAGCCAGAGCAGTGGGTGCCATTGCACCCTAGATGAAGGAAGTCTAGAACACAAGTATTAACAGTGGTCTGCGTCCTAGTGTATCAGCAGTCAAGGTGTAGAAGACACAGGTAGGTATTTGGAAGACATTACTACGTGTCAGTTGTGCACAAAGTTTGGGTTCCTGTTGGAAAGCAGTATAGTACAAGATGACCTAGAACCAGCCTTAAGTCTCGTACTCTTTACTCATCTAATCAGTACCAGATTCTTTGTATCCATTCTATAATTGTCAGGGCCGGGTGTTGAAAGTACTCCGTGCCTACCCATAATTCTGCTTCTATTGTATGTAGTACCAATATCGAATACATGCATGCATTTATTTTTGAATCTAGAGGCACTCTGAATCTGCTCCTGCTTCTAAAGATCTATATGTAGGGTCTCTGGAAGGGAGGGTGTTGCAGGTGCCACTTTTATTATTATTTTACGCCAACATTTTTAAGGCAGCATGATTTAAACCCTTCATTGCTTGGACTCCATTTTATGCAGGCATTTTGGGTTCACACGAGTGTTTTGGAATGAAGGATGCAATTGGAAATTTGTATTTGCACACTAATTTCTCTAGTTTTTCCACATTCTGGACACTTTTCCCCATTTGCATTTCATAATGATTTTTTCTGGTGAAATGCAAAGTGGGAAATTAACCATTTGTGCCTGAATCGGGTTTAGAGCGGAACTTGTCATGATCCCATAAGGCTGCACAAACATGAATGAAATTGTTTCTGGGATTATGACTTCTCTGAGATGAGATATGCTAATGTCAGCACTTTAGATGTTGAGACGTAATATCCTATGCACTGATGTAAGCTTTGTGTTAACATTTTTTATGCGGCCCTTTGATCATTAATGCTGCATTCTACCAAATGCAAGGAACGGAAGCTATTTTACAGCAGGGTCAGCTGACTTGGGAAAGTTGGGTGATGTAGTTGATGTGTGAGGATGTTGCAATAGGTCTGATGGCCAGCAGGGCGTGGCACACGGTGAAGGCTTTATTTAACACCTAAAACGCTTGAGTCGTGCGTCTCCAAACCCTGTATGCTACATATGTCATGAAGCTAGGGCAGTTTTGTTAATGTTGCAAAACTTCGCGTCTCCAAGAGTGACTCAACTTTGCAGCTGCTTACACACAAAGCATAAGGGGAGTAAAGCAATTTCCAAATACTTTTGGGTAAATCATGATGGAAGTCGACCGGGATGCTCCATTTGAGCTGTTTTGGGTATGCCCGATAATATCACATTAGAAGCCTGTTCACTGCTTTATTTAAACATCGTGCAATAGTTCAGCACATCAGAAAAAAAGTTGTGAAAAACTAAGGTATCCATGATGTTGGGTAATTTTGGGAGCTTTGTCAAGTGACACACATATTTTTTGTCTGCTGGAGGGCTCTCTGGTCTGCTCATGGTTAACAGACACTGCAGGCCATCCAGTACAACATGTGCCAGTCTGAGCATTAGATCACACCTACACAATGCATCCAGAGAGGTGTTGACCCGGTAACCTCAGATTACCAGTTGTATTAATGTTCTAGAGTACAGTGATGAAAAGAAGCAAATTTTGGCCCGGAAGATGGCGTCCCTAATGAGACAGAGTCATCTGCTATCCTTCTAGGGTTGGCCCTGGTCAGAAAGAATGGTGTATAGAAAAAAAAGGATGTCTCCAGAGAGAGAGCGTCAGGTAGTGGGAGTGAGGAGTTAGGAATAGTGGGGGCACAGGGACTTCCTGTCTGCCAAACTCCCATCCTTGTGGGGCTTCCATTATCAATGCTGACACTTTATTTAAGCTTTCTTCACATTGCTGTGGAAGAAAGAGGGCGTAGTCCTACATTTGTTTCCATGACGGCGGAACCCTGCTGGCTCGTGCTCTGCCGTCGCAGCTTTCAACACTTGCGAGCTCGCGACCTGAAGACAATGTCAGGTGGTGGTCCTGGGCCAGGGCTGCTTTGTTTCCAATGCGTTAATGCACTGCTGGGCCCTGGCGCACAATGGGGCTTCAGTGCTACGATAATCCGCACCACATGCGGATGACCCGAGCGGGGACCCGTCCCCCAGACACAGACCTTGTTATGTGCGCGTGCACCAGTTGCTCAGTCTGACGTGCAGCTGTGACTTTACTTCTCTGGGGGCTCAGAGAAACCCGAGCCTTGTAGTCTTTTTTTCCCAGTAGGGATAACACACATAGCAACTGTCCTTAAAGAACTGCTACAATGATTAAGATATCTTTGTTAAACTGTTGGAGCTTGAGCCATGTCCATGTGTTTTTTGCATAATTGCTCGAATGCTGGCCAGACCTAGGGTCTATTGGTGAAGCAGGACCCCCGGGGCACTGTAAGTAAAACAGACAGATTCTTCAGCCCTTTAGTCAGGCCCACATAAATTCTATGTGGAGAAGGACCAAATTATGCGGCAGGATTGACTAAATTATGCAGCAAGATAAGGCAGTTTATGCGGCATAAAACGCCACATTTTGTGATGGTATTACCTCATTATTTTGTCATTTTTACACTGGGTAACGGTGTCTGAGAAAATAGTTCACCTTAATTAGTACTTAATTAGTACCAATTTAACATCCAAACGCAGCACTTACCAACTGAAAGATGACCAGTCAACCTTTGCTAAAAGGCTTCTTTTGCGCAGGAACCCGAGTTTGCATATTTTTTGTAACTTTTGATCCCTGTGAGCTAGAAATAAAATAAAACTCTGCAGATTATGAGGCAGGTAATGGATTATGTGACAAATGCAGCAAATCCATTATTATGCGAAAAATGTTGCAGCCGCAGAATCCCTTAATTCCAGTGGCCATGCCCATAGCGTCCTTGTGCATTGCTATATTTTTTGTTTGACTCCAGCACAGTAGGGAATGAAGAGTGAGACTCTGATGTTGTAATTATTGGGGGTTAGTGTATGGGACGCCTTCTAGCTGACACAACATTTTTCAGGGTTAGTGCAAATAGTGCATGGAAAGGTAATGCTCGATCTAATGTTAAAGTGGCAGTCTTCAGAATTCATTCTCCATGATAATCTCACAACATCCACGTGTAGGGAAAGGAATGATACAGAATTAACTGACATAATGATTATGGGACTGATTACGATCTCGAAAGATGAGATGGATATTCAGTCCACTGTATTCCAAGTTCTATAGGATATAATGGAATTGTAATTTGACAGACGGGATATCTGTCATGTTTGTGACAGAGTAGCCCTTTTCGCCAAGATCGTAATCAGGCCCTATGAGTTTTGCTTCTGTTCTATATCAGAGAGAGCACTCAAAGGACTTCTTGCATTTGCACCACAGATCTTATGGGTGAGCTCTGATAAGATTGTTTCTGGTTTTGTGTGTTGCATTTAGAGGCTAAATGCTGAAGAACTATGTTACAGTCTTGAAGTACATCTCTGAGTGGCAAAGTCTGAGATGTTTGTTTTTTGGTTGTTTTCTATAAGTTTATGATATGAGGCCTGGTGAGCTTGCGTTTGGTTTTACTCGGTTATTTTAGGGTGTAGCTCAGAATTGTTTGCCTTTTGGTTTTGTAGTAAAGCTCTGAACAGTGAGTTCACTTTAGCTTGTGTTTTGGTTTTCCCTTTTTATGTGAATGTTGAGCTCTGTACAAATTGTGTTTTGATTTGCAAAAAAATTTGAAAGCGTGAGCTGCGAAAAGTTGATTTTTTGGGGTTGCATTTTAGGTTTGGGGAATGAGTCATGGCTGATCTGCATTTTGGTTTTGCTCAATAAATTTAGAGGGTAAGTTCAGAAGAATATTTATGTTTTTTGTTGGTTTTGTAGTATAATTCCGAATGGTGAGCTCTGAATAGTTTATGTTTTTGTTTGCACTATAGACCTGAGGAGTGAGCTTCGAATATTTGGATTTTAGTTTCGTTATATCGATCTGGCAAATAAACCCTGGTGAACTTTTGATTTGTTTTTGATCAGTGAAGTTAGAGCTTGAACTCTGAATTGTTTTTCTTTTTCGTTTGCAGTATAGAACTAGAGAGTGAACTCTGAGCTGTTTGTGTTTTTGTTTTGCAGCATAGATTTGGTTAGAGAGTTTTGAATTGTTTGTGTTTTGGTTTTTGCACTTTAGGTGTGGGCAGTTAACTCAATAGTTTTTGTCTTGGTTTTTTTTCTATTGGTTTGGAATGTAAGTCCTGGTGAACTTGTGCTTTGGTATTGTGCATCACAATTAGAGGGTGAGCTATAAAGTGATTGTGTGTTGGTTTCTTACCAAGCATCAGAATAGTGTTTCTGCAGAGTTGATGTGTTTTGTTTTTGTTCAAAAGATGTTGGGGGGGGGGGCGGTTGGTTCAATAGAGGTTGTATGTTGTGGTTTGCCCCTTTGAGGTTAAAAGATTTTAATTTTGTATTTTGATGCACCACAGTACAGGGGGGCGGACTGTATGAGTGAGTATTTGTTTTGTTCAGTGCCATAGATCTCCAGCATGTGTGTGTGTGTGTGTGTGAGAGAGAGAAAGAGAGAAAGAAAGTAAGAAAGAAAGATAAAATTGAGCGCTTTAGTTTTGTATCATATTAACAAAAAAGGAAAATTCCTAAGGCAAATTATTTCACAACATTTTCTAATTACTTTCGCCAGTTATTGTACCATAGAGCAGTGATTGTTATCCTGTGGTTCGGAGACCCCTGGGGGTCCGTGAACCCTACTCAGTTGGTCTGCGACTGCTTGGAAAATGAAATAAAATGAACAGATTGGTAAAAGTGTATAAAGAGAAGTAAAATGTAGACTTGACATTTTTAAAAAGTTTCCTAAATGTGTAGGAAGTTTAAATGGGAGGCTAAAAATTAAGTTAGTGTCTTCAGATTGAAATATGGGAGCAGTGCAGGTGCATCAAACATACTATATCTTGGGCAGTGAAAAAACGATCACTTGCAACATAGACACACCTGCAACCCCACACACACTCAAGAACAAAGATAGAAAGATGGCCAGGTGCACATCTAAACACAGATAGACACACACACATACATATCCCTATGGACAGACACACACGCGCAATCACTCACAAACACACACACACAAAACGCATACTCATAAACACAGATGCACAGTTGTATACCCAAAAACCCAAATAGCTGATGCAAAGGTGCACACCCAAACGCAGATACACACACAAATATAGTCACAAACAGGGGCAGATACACTGGTGGGTGTAGACACACAGACACATATCCCAATGGACAGACACACATACGCAAACACTCGCAAACACACACACGTAGTTATAAACACAGATTGACACAGACACACAGAAGCAGGTACACTGATGGGTAGACACACAAGCACACATACACTGATGAACCCAAATAGCAGAAGTACAGGTGCACACCTAAACACAGATACACACACAGATATAGTTACAAATATAGGCATATACACTGGTGGGTGTAAACACACACACACCCATATCCCAATGGACAGACACACATACACTCGCAAATACACACACATAGTTATAAACACAGATTGACACAGACACACAGAGACAGGTACACTGATGGGCAGACACACAAGCACACTTACACCGATAAACCCAAATAGCTGATGCAAAGGTGCACACCGAAACGCAGATACACACACATATATAGTACCAAACATAGGCAGATACACTGGTGGGTGTAGACACATACACATATCCCAATGGACAGGCACACATACGCATACACTCGCAAACACAAACACACAAAGTCATAAACACAGCTTGACACAGACACATAGAGGCAGGTACACTGATGGGCCGACACACAAGCACACATACACTGATAAACCCAAATAGCAGAAGTACAGGTGCACACCCAAACACAGATAAACACACAGTTCTAGTACCAAACATATGCAGATATGCTGGTGGGTGTAGACACACACACACACACACACATCTTAACACACTCTTACGTACAGCTTTGTGCATGTGTGGAAGAGACCAAACATCAAGCACACACCTCACACATCCACCCCTGCCTTGATGGATTAACCAACATTATCACAAGGACAAGAAACATACAAGTGCACGTAGAGGTTGGGGGGAGAAGATTCTGAGCTAGGCTGCACAGGGATAGAATGAAAGCATAGGTAATGCTTGGAGAATGTACTGACTGAAAAGGCAGACGAGCCTTACCATATGATATATACCGGTGTCCCCAGTGCCCTGTAGGGGAACATCAAGTGCGAAAAAACAGACAAGGCTCGTCTCTCCTACAAGCTTAACTTAAACTATCCCCTGGGTAACAGGTACGGATCTGATCGAGTATATTCCATTGCATAGATCTGTCTAAGTCAGTAAAATATAGACCTGTCCGGCTTCAGTGGGTGACCACGTGTTCTTTGCACTGGTGAGCGGTGACGATTATCCCTGCTACATCCTCAAACCACCACAACCTCATATGCACAATAACACAGGGGAATTAACTACTCTCTCAGCCTCCTATTCCCTAAGGATATTAGAGGTTCAGCCTCTCCATTCCTGGAATTACACTCACAAATAGTGCAGGTTGCTGCAAGGTTATGACACAGGAGCCAACAAAGCCACAGGAAGGTCATGTAAGTCATCATCATGATTCATCCATGATCCATGCATCAAATTAATCACTCAAGTGCGCGTCAGGCAGAGGCAAGGGGGGTTTCTCGCCTACAGACAGGAGCGAGCGAGGCAGATTGGATTTCAATTAATCACAGCAAATGCAATGTATGGACCACTACAGTCAGAGTCTGATGCCCCAACCCGAGGCTGCAGGGTGACAGCTAAGAAGAATGAATGTTGGTGAAGTCTGGACTGCTGTAGGGGGAAGAGAGGTGTGTGTGTACGTGCGTTTGTGTAGACCTAGAGGCCTGAAAACATCCTCTTTTTGTAGAAGGTCATTCAAAATTGTACAATCCCTTCACTGCCACGGGTGCAATGGTACACATTGTATCAACAGAGGTATGAGCATTTCAGCCGGAGTAGTGAACTAGTCTAGTGATGGCGTTTCTATGCAGTAGCCATCTTCTCCTGTGTCCATTTTATGTAGGACAGAGCGCGTCCATCCTTGAAGGCTTGAAGACATTGTTAACTTATGTTCAACATCTTGCCTGTGTGCCTTTTCGCGCTCTCAATTTTACCCTATCTTCAAATATTAGCTCATTTTGTGTGTAGCTTCGCCGTGTTAGGGCTAGCATGTGCTACAATACTTCTATCCACATTGATCCACCAGTGTAATTTGAGTATTTCCCGGCTCTGTAGCTTCTTTGCTTCTTTGGCTTGTATCATCATCAAAAACGGAGATATTTGCCTTCACTTTGATATCACGATTAAGAAGAAATGTGACAAGATGCATAGAAACAAGATGAGAACTTCTTAAACTTCTTTGCACACCTCACAGAAAACAAAGGCTATGCTGCTACTTACTATCCTCATAAGCCATTTTCAGGTAATTTTCATGTTTTTTTTATTTTATTTCAAGTGTAACATTTTGTGTTGGGCTGAATAAAACCCCTTCTCGAAGTCTATGAATACACTGAGTGCCTTTTCTGATTGTTTATGTGTAAATCTTCGGTGACAGCAACTTCAGCCTATATTTGCGTATGTCATACCCCCAGTTTACTACTGTGTCACTCTCACTTTGTTGCTAGCAGTTGTCATGTGTAGTCTCCATTTCAGTTACTTTGAAATATCGCCTCACCCTACAGGTGTAGACTGTGTGGTGCTAATCCACAAAATCTAGCATACTGACAACTTTTCTTGATTTGTTGAGTAGATACAACAATTTTCTTAAGGGTGACTTGCTAGGCCCAGTCTTTGAAAGAGAGGTGTGTGCTCCACATTTTGCAATAATACTTATTTCCTGGTCCGACTTTCTGACTATCAATTTCACATTGAAGTCAACTACCAGGGTTGTAAGAGATTTCCCCCTCGAATCTGCATCTTGAAAGGCGACCGCCCCATCCACCTCCTAGGTAGTCCCAATTACTCATGTCCTGTATTCACTACTAAGTCAGTCTCTTGCTGAAGGCCGTGGGGTCTAGCAAATCTTAAAAGTGGTACGAGGTTTGTATCTATTGATTGTCTTGGTACCCAGATTGCTGCCGGATACAGTCTTGTGAAGTTTCTCGACACCCATCTTCAATTAGAGTCCAAAACAGATTGTTGGATGCAGCGGCTTTCGAAGCTTCAAGGTCCAATGACGTAATGATGAGCTAGGTGGTTCCCCTCTGAAGAAAATCACATAGAAGTCGGTGACCACTGATGATTTGCCTCCCAAGCCCCACAGACTTGGAATAATCTGCTATTAGTCTTTCCTTGCGTTTTTACAAACTTCTTAAGGCCCACCTTTACTGACTCTCCTGGAACCTTTCCACTTTTCTTAATGACCAGCTGAGGGTGTAACTGTTTACTTTTGACCTTCATTGTGGAGATGGGGAGGTAGGGAAAGTTCCTAATACTTGAAAGATGGTAAAAGGCACTTTTAGGGATAATGGCACTTTTTTCTCACAAAGTGAGGTTGTAGTAACAAGAGACACCCAAGTTCTTGACCAGTTTCATAAGAGCTGAACTTGAACTGACACTCTCTTGTTTCAGACCATTTAGCAGGATCTCAGTTTTTGACAAATTTAACTTCAGACGTTTCGCATCCATCCAGTTCTACGTTCAAAATGAAAAGATCCTATACCATGACTTTTTCCAGTTACACAAAGCATGTACACATTAAAGCCAGGAACAGTATGCAACTAAAGCGTGATCTGTGCTTCATTGACTTGAGTTGAGGTCAATTATAGTGTGAGCTGTTGGTAAACACGTCTCTACGTGATGCACATTTAGAGCTGATTGGGTCTGTCAGGTAAAAGATTAGAGCTAAGACTCATAGAAAATATTTATCGGTGCTCTCTGTACATAGAAAAATCTATGCAGTAAGATCCTACCAAGTAGGCATGCCGATGAAGATATAAGATCGGTATGGGTTTGTTTTGTACATTATGCAAAGCTAAGGCTGAACAGATGGTCAGTAGCATACCCTAATGTTGGCTTTAATGGGCATGGGCTTTGTTTCAACCTAGCATCAGATGAGGAGGCTTGGACCCTATATTACGTATTATATGATGCCCATACATGATCATCAAAACACAGGAAATGTGCCTCTTTGCCATGGATGGCATTGCCGTTTTAAGACCCCGGCTACAGCGGATCCTTCGAGGAGATGCTGGCACTTCGTTGACTTGGTGGTACTGCACCTGCTCTATGGATAATAACAGCCAAGTGTTTAACAACAGATGTGGCAATTACACTGAAAGCCCTGTTCTCCCTCTCTTGGAATGTACTACTAAGCGTAATATACTGCCTCATTACAGCTGTCCTCATCTTGATGTTTTCAAGTGAATACACATCTGTGCCACACATGATATTGAATGGAATACTATTATTTCTTAATTGGTGCAAGTTAGCATTTGTTGCCCTAGGGCTGCTGCGGCTGGAACTTTAGGGCGCAGAAAAGGACAGTCACACCTGTTCAACAGTTATAATTATTTTCCTTCAGTGAGAGTTAGCTGCCACATGACCCAAAGCCCAGTGAGGCACATTCAGCCAGTTAGGCAATGTCTGTGGGTGTCAGGCATGAAGCTTGCTTGCTTCTCAGCTGTACTCATACTTTAAAAATGAAGGAAAACTTCAAACTACTGTTTAATGTTCCTTCTACTGAGCCCAATATGTACCTTCAGACCACCCCTGTATGGCGGCTGGGACCAATTTTGGGAGCTAGAGTTGATTCTATCTTGATCACTATTATTGGACCTTGTCTTCGTTGATAGTTCTGCAGGAAACCTGTGTTGGTCCTCTCTCAAAACCCACACTTTTTAAATAATTTTTGCCAGTTACATAGAACCTGGTTAAATCCATTATAAGTAACTTGCTTGGGTGACTGTGCAAGCAGGGCCAGACTGGAAACCCAAAGTCGCCCTGGCAGATTATGCTAGACCAGCCCCCCGTACGGTGTGTAGTGAGCGGGCTAAGCAAGCAAGAATGACAACTACAAGGAGGATTTGTGGGAGGGTGGGGGTTCCCCACAAGGACATTTGGGGAAAAAATATGCATCCTACAACCCCTTATCAGGTCGAGTTTGGGCAGTGCATGCGTTGCGATGTGAGGCATGTTGTATTCAGGTAGGGACTTGAAGCTTTACTCACTCTCTACCCATATTTTTCATTGGTTTGTGTCATTGTCCACTGTAAACTGTGGCTGTTCATTGGTCAATAGGCTTAAGAGTCCCTCCTTAGTACCGCCTTGTCTCATTTTGTAACCTTCCATGGCGACACCATCTGTTACGTGTGTTGTTATTCTGTAGGCTTTAATTACAGCCTCCGAGCAATATTTTCCCAAATAGCTTTGTCCTGCCTGCTGTTGCAGAAAGGGCAAGCTCTCTCCTAACGCTTTTTAAAAAGAAGTCTAGCTCGAAGGCATTTGTAATGCAATAGGTCTTGCATTGGCAAGAGTTTAAGCTATTGACATTGTAGATGACAATGCCTTTTATTTATCTGTTTTAAAAACGACACATAAATAAGAGGCAGCGTCATTCACAATGCCAATAGCTCAAACTCTCGTAAATGCGAGACCTATTGCATTGCTAATGTTTGTTCAGTATATAGTCAATGGTATTAGCTTTTAAAGCATAGTAAAAGATGATTTTACAGTGCACCAGGATACCCAGTCATACCCACAAAGGACTCAAAAATTAGATTTCAAGCATGATACATGAATTTAATTATAGCATAAGTGCACACTTTCTCCGTTAAGCGTAGCCAAATAATGAAAGACCATTTCAAGATGTTAGCATCCTCCACCCCAAAAAGTAAATGCTGGTGGCACCCAATGCAACAATATTGTTGGGCGCCCCCCCACCCCAATAACCTCTGCATCAACATATTCTCGTACCATCACCCTCAAACAGTGCCCCTCATCTCTCCATAGCCCCTCTCTCACAATGTATTTCATGTTTTATAGCACCACTCATACCAGTATAGGGTGTCAAAGCACTTTACATCACCCACAGATACAGGGACAATGAATCATACGTGTGCAAATCAGTGTATAGAAAATGTTGCATAAGACATAGGTGACTACAAGTTGTAGTATTCAAAAGTCAGCCATACTGGTAGGCATTTTTTAAGAGTGCTTGTCTGGAGAAGCACAAACTCAGGATTCAAAATGTAACACAGGTGTTGTGGTTGGCTTTACTAATAATAATTTACCTCTACTCAAAGAAACACTTTTTAATAACAGTAGGATAATGAAAGACTGGGAAAAACATAACTTTCTAACCTGTATCATGCAGTTTGCTTCAGCTCTTTGATGGCAGTTCATAGCTCACTGTGCTATATATATATATATATATATATATATATATATATATATATATATATATATTGCATCGGATTCCCCGAGGGGAAATAAAACGCACTCACCCGTCTCAGTTGTTTGACAGCGGTTTATTCAGCAACCAAAAAAAAAAGGGGTTTTGGTTGCTGAATAAACCGCTGTCAAACAACTGAGACGGGTGAGTGCGTTTTATTTCCCCTCGGGGAATCCGATGCAATATTTAAACGACGTGCCCAGTCGTAAAAACTGCACCACGTTTTGAAAAAACGAGCGCCGACACCAATCTGGGCAACAACTGCTTCTCATATATATATATATATATATATATATATATATATATATATATATATATATATATATATATATATATATATATATATATATATATATATATATATATATATATATATATATATATATATATATATATATATATATATATATATATATATATATATATATATATATATATATATATATTATATATATATATATATATATATATATATATATATATATATATATATATATATATATATATATATTATATTATATATTATATATATATATATATATATAATAAATATATATTATAATATATATCTCTAATCCCTCTTCAGCAGGAACATTAATCACCAGCATTATTTTGATATTTTTATTGTTGCCTGAAAACTGCTGGATATAAAACTAACCCTGCAGAGGGTGCTTTTAAACTCCTAACAATTTACAAAACAAAGTGCCCCCTGACCCCCCTCCTACTCCCCACCTTATAAAACCAACCAGCTGGAACAAAACCAGCTCCACTCTTCTAGCCTCCCGGGGAAACACCCGATGGCCGGCATAACCTGTTCCGTCTTGTGTGTAAGAGAGTTGCAGGTTACTCAGATGGTGCAGGTTATGGGTCAATTTTTCCTGAACACCCCGAGTGGGATGGGTATGCTCAGACGTGAGTCCCATGCTCTCCACACCACTGGAGTCAAGCTATCCTGGCTGAAGACGGCTGATAGCCAGAAACCGGTCCTAGGATGCTTGATTCCGGTCCAGGAAAGACATGGCTTGGCAGTTCAGGCTGGACTGTTCCCATGAGGCACAGGGTCAAGCCTGATTTGCATATGGCCATGTCTGAACTGGGGTGGTGTGTAGTGCAAAAAAACGATGGATTTAGGCCAGGTCTCTGTACTGGGGTGAATGTATGACATTGTTCTGCATTCTGTCCATCAACTGTTGTTTTTGCATCCATTTTTCCTGAACACACCATTTGGTAAATTATTTTGTTTCCGGTAAGTTATAAACTAACAGCCTCTGTGTAATACGCAACGCAGTTTAGTCAAACGAAGAGGTGAAATTGTAAAAAGGGTAATACAGAAGATGGTGGGTAACCCTAGAACTAGAAGACTGTTCCATTCATCAAGAGTCACTTGGGTACAAGGCTGTTCTGTGAGACTGCACAAGGCTAATTCACCAGACCCCCGGATGTCATTAATGTGTGAGAGGTCAGAGACCCGGATGTCATTAATGTGTGAGAGGTCATCTTAATACATGGCGAGGTAGGACTAGGATCCTGTCCTCAACTGCCCTCTTTTAAAAAATGTAAAATTCAGCTTGATGCAATTTGTGTTTCCAAGTGGCTAAGTTGATTTAACAGTGTTTTCATTTTAACTCTACACACCTTACTTGTATTCTTATGTAGTGTGGAGTAAAAGGTGTGCCATTTTCTTTGTGTGCTCCCAGTGAAGGCAATTATGACACTAGGCTATTGTTTCTATTGTTCTGCTGTCCTTGGAATGTTCAATGATAAAGGAAGCACACCAGCTTTCTCAGAAGCATCACAGTACAAAGATTAAGTCAGGAAACAGGAACAGGTAGGTCTCTATCTGGAAACAGCAAACCGACGACAGCGACGATCTCCCGCTAACATTAGCCAATCCAAAAATCACACCCCCGGGCACCTCAATTATACCCTAAAACCTAAAAGTCCAACCCACATTTGTTTCAGTGTTCATAAAATCTCGAACTGGCTAAGAACGGGGGTGTCTCTGTCACACCACGTTCATCATGACCAGTTTATTCTCATGGAACACCAGGACCGGTGCCTTTCGATAGAACTTTGGCAATGGCCCCTTGGTGGATACCAGAACTGTTTCTGCTTACCGCGGAGCCCGAACAACCTTGGCTGATGCCCGGTGGAGCTGCCCTATGCAGCTATAGAGGAGTTTGGCTTTGGCTCACCCCCTCGGCCGTCACCTACCCAGCCGGACATCTGACACTATTTTCCCCATCGCCCCGTTGTGTTTCCTTCCCTCCCTCCCCCGCATCGCATGTTTTTGTTTTCTCCTATGTCTTCACTTGAAACCTGTAATTGATGTAATTATGTAACCTGTAATGCTCAGATCCGCATGTAAAGCGCTCTGATACCTCTGGGTCTAGTCAGCACTATATAAAACTTCACAAATAAATAAACATGGATGTAAATTAGGGGAGCCGACTACTAAAGCATCTCACCCATGGCTTGTCCAGATACCCCTGGGACTGACCTGTCGACCCCTGGTTTCCAAACTCATGAATGCGCAAACAAGAACAGAAAGGAAACGTCCCTACTGAGCGTTTATCAGTAGCTTTTCTTCCCTAGCCCTCAACACTTCTGGCCAAAGGTGGGATACGTTTCTTGTCTTGTGGGCCTCTGTGATGTTGTTAGTTTCAGATGTTGTATGACATAACTTCCTCTATCCCTGCCCTTGTATTGTATTAAATCAACATCCATGCCTCAGTTTCACTTTGTTGCAAAGAGAACTGTGAGTGGTGCATTACTGCTGGATGGCTCGAGAAATACTGAAAAAAGCCTTTTCTGTTTAAAGGAACAGATGTCTCTGATGTAAAGGCGGACAGTATTTTGGCCTGGTGTAATGCTTGGCGATGTTAATGAAGGTAGACACTTGGCGGTACTCTTGTTTAGGAAGCCAGCATGGCCACAAACCACGCGTGGGCAGAAGACACTGACTAAGCCCCAAAGCATGCAGACCGGCACTGTGCGGGACTTGCATTCTCACCAAGGTGGGGTCTAGAAATGCAAGATTTAAGCTCATCCAAGCTAAAAACCTAGACCGAACATACATTACACTGCAAGTTCACTGTGCCTCTTGCAGAACATGGACCAAGAGAAAACTATGCATTGCTCTGAAGCAAACAGATGGAATGATGCCAGAATCGTATCACTCTGGGTAGAAGTGACAGCATGTGGGCCAGAAATATCAGGTCTACCTCAATTTATGACTCTCTATTAAGTATAGTATCCTTTAAGGAATGGGGGAAATACTGACATTTGCAAGTGTAGCCCTGCCTGATATTTTTTGGGTCCGCCATTAGCCAAGACCTTTTGATGGTACTAGAATTATCTATATAATATACTTTCTTACATGGCTTTCAGCCAGCCCTCTTCATTTTGTCTGTTATTGTGACATTCGCTTTTTTATTCTGCCGTCTACACCACATACGACATGGAGCACTGGGTGAGTCCCCTTCAGCCATTGGCTAACTTTCACCAGGAGATCATCCGCTTACTAAGTACTTGCCTTCACAGCCAGGTACTACTATGACAATGTGTGATTTTTTAGGCCATATCATTCTTTTGACTTTAACCCATTTTGTTTGGATTGACAAAAGTCCAGCAGCTTCCCAAACAATAATGTTTTGCCAAAACCCTGACAGAACAAAGCAAGCATTGATCATTGACAAAGCCAAAAGGCAGGTTATCAATACTTTTTTAAAGATTGATCATAAGAAAAGTATAAATCTCAGAACATATGGCTGTCAGGTGAAATAAAATCAGCAATAGCCCAAAACGACATGAGGGGGAAATACAGCAATGTGGCTAATGTGAGGTACAGTTTTTGGGATACTTTCATTGAGGCCTCATTCTTATTTAATGATTTAAAATGACATTTTAACTATATATTTTATGTACTATGAGACTGTCCCAGTCCACCAACGTTCCTGCAACTTCTAAAACTAAATTTCGGGCCTTATCAGGGGAAACTCACTTTAAAAGTAGTCAGATGCACACTCGGTTTTCCTTCTTCCTGTGGAGCTGTTGAAGGGTCACTTCAGAAGCAATGTTTATCTGTAACCCCAATATATAAAAAGTATTTAACTGGTGCAAAGGCAGGGGATGGGACCAGTGGTTCCTTACATATGGATGGATGGCTAAATGGAGATGGGGCTTCACCTATGCTTCAGAAGGAAGGGCTCCGTAGGGGAATCTGTCAAGAAACTCACCCATGTTTAAGCCAAGACTTTCCTCCCCGTTGAAAATTCGTTTTTTGGAGCCTGGGCTGTCAAGTTGGATCGGCCAGGCCTGGTACAAGAAATATGTGGCATGATACCGTTTTTTAAGAAACTCTTTATATAAACATTAGTGTTTCTGAAAACTGGAAGACTAATATATCATTTCATTTCAGAAGTGACTGTATATTCTGTTTATTGTAAATACACACTATGGAAAAATTGAAAATGTACGAGCAACACGGGTGCATAAAATGGAAAGAAGAGTGTTTTATAAACATATTGTATTGGTTTTGTCTTCAACTTAATTCGAACAACCTGTATATACATTCAGTTCTACCAATGCAGCGCTTCAGTATTCGCATGTTGCTCAGGGCTTCCAGTCTACAAGGGTAAAAGTATCACATTTATAGAGTCCAGTCTATTGTGTCATAATGCTACATAGGTTCTGCGTAATGTAGAAAACCTTACAAAGGTTCCATATAAAAGAAGAGGCTGTTCAATACCAAATGTCATTCGAGTCATGTCCTCTATTCCCAATTATAGTTAAACGTTTCGGGCATATTTAGTGGTGATCTGACTCGGGTTCAGGAGTGGTGGTTACTTTTCATCCAGAGCTGTGCCAAAATCTGGTTTCCTTCTCCAGTTGCGATTGGGCATGATTACGAGGGAAGGCATTATGTACAACCGGGTGCAAAAAATTATCGGATACTGTAAAAAAAACTATTGCGAGTTAATGGGGAATAACATGCAGATTTTGGCGTTTAATGCACCAAAATCTGCATTACGGTAAATACCTTATGTTTTCCCCTGTTAAATTTCTGCAGCATTGGTCTGCTGAAATTTAATGGAGGTTGAGATATTATTAGATGCTTTAAATACCTTCAAACTCCGACCCGTACATAAACTGGAGGTTACGCATGGGTTGGATTATTTCGAGGCACTCATAATCAGGCCCCTTATGTAATATGGTGCTTTTACCTTCTTCCCATTTCAAGACCTTACTGTGCCACCCCAAATATGGAGGCCCATGAGGATCCTTCCACCCCAATGTCCCCCAGTGCTTCGTCAATACCAATTCCTTTCTCGCCTTCTTGACTTTCAATCCCAGGAATAATCCAAGAATACTATAAATTGGAGTTTTAACATTAATCTTCTATGTTGCGACATTTATCAATTCTGCCACCTGGATGCGGGAACCAGAGTGTTAGTGTACATGTTAATTTGAATGGATATTCAATAAAAATATGTGAAAAACAAAGATTGGATTTTTTTTTAATTATTCTTGAGAACTGCATTGATAATGGACCATAGAACTGAGAATCTGTACTCAAGTTGAAAACTAACTCTTTGTTCTCTAAGGCATCATTACACCAGTCAAGACTTGCCATTACGGCCTAGGGCACTAGAGTTAAATAAAAGGGACAAAGCCTCCGATTTTCACATCTTTATGGAGGCATTGATAAAACGTGTGCTCCCGGCTCCCTCGTCAGACCTATTCAACAAGACAAACAAAGAATTACAAAACAACACGCTATTTAAGGTTTTGTTTGACCAAACCGGTAATTTAGCCAGAAAAGCAGTGAGAAACCTTCAGTTCCAAGACCCTTCCACCTGTGTTGGGACAGTGGCTACACAGGGGCACCTTGTGGGGGTGAAACAGCTTCTGAGTGCAGCATGTTTCTTTTCTTGTATAGTCCTTACTATAAGATCCTTCACAATTGTAGTGCGCCTCACAAAGAGTGTTAATCATCATTACAGAACATTTGTTGTACTAGTGCTATAGGCCGCCCCCTCTGTTCCTGGCCTACAGGCATTAACATGTTTTTGTTGTTTATTTACCTGTAACATTTATGCGGATATTTAAACGAATGTACCTCACAGATTTATAAAACGGTATTTAATTAAAGGGAACACACACATCGTATGCATGAAGGTGAAATGGGCCTCTCGGGCTTGACACAGCACCATTTAACTCTGCCGAGGATAACAGAGCAGAGAAAGACAGTCACTCCACAAGTGCTGTGAGGCATGTTGTGGAAACAAGACACTACTGTGAACACAGTGAGACATGCTGATGAAGAGCCAGAGGTACAGGTGAGTAAGCTTCCCTCAATACCACCTCATTATCACATGATCTCAATACCACCTCATCGTCACATGATCTCAATACCACCTCATCATCACATGATCTCAATACCACCTCATCGTCACATGATCTCAATACCACCTCATCATCACATGATCGCAATACCACCTCATCGTCACATGATCTCAATACCACCTCATCGTCACATGATCTCAATACCACCTCATCGTCACATGATCTCAATACCACCTCATCGTCACATGATCTCAATACCACCTCATCGTCACATGATCTCAATACCACCTCATCATCACATGATCTCAATACCACCTCATCGTCACATGATCTCAATACCACCTCATCGTCACATGATTTCAATACCACCTCATCGTCACATGATTTCAATACCACCTCATCGTCACATGATCTCAATACCACCTCATCGTCAGATGATCTCAATACCACCTCATCGTCACATGATCCAGGGCTTCCCCAAAGCAATGCTAAAGGAGTGAACATGTTGAGGAATGAGTTCAAGTGAGCCTCAAAAGTTACTGGCCCCTCAGAATGTGGCACAGTAGGAGCTCCTTTCTGAAGGAGAGGGTGGGGGTGCTGCAACTAGTGGTAATGTGCTCCCAGCCAAGTGCAGAACTACTGAACATCCTGTCCAAGGTAGGGCAGCTCGCATCTGTCAAAACAATCATTTTTGGCTCATTTCCACACCTCAAATATTTTAAGAAGGTTCTGCAAAAGAACATATTGTTTTAGAGCTGAATTTGAGAGGAGGTAGGTAGAAATGAAATCCCACAATTGGTTAACCAAATTCTTAACTGAAGAAATCCAGAACTGCCCAATGTCTATTAGGAAACAAGTCCCAAACAGAGGTTTGATATCCATATGAGAAAACAATATGAATCAGCCCAAGAAAAAAATATCTATGTGGAATTGATGGCTAAGAGGCCAGCAATGAAAAGTGAATTATTTTCAGTACTTGCACCTGTATTCAAGGTTCAAGAAGCCCCAAGTGTTGCTGTTCTATGCTACCTAGATTGATAATTTCAGATAGGATAATTTCTACATTTTAAAGTGAAAGAAAATTCGAATATAACTGAACTAATGTAGTTAGCAATAAATGGCAAATCAGTCTGGAAATTCCAATCGTCGCGGAAATTGTGGCAGTAGCACACAAGGTATTAAACTTAGCATATTTAAAGCTGCATTTCAATGGTGTCAAACACGTATATTTCATTAACATTAATCATCCGACTTACTTTCAATATGAATCTGCACTATCATGGCTCAGCAAGGACACTAATGGCAAAACTTCCAAAACAGATACACATTGACAGGCTCCTCCGTGCCCACATACATAACATCTCAGTCCATGCTCTGCTTCCCTGGAAGCCATGTGCACAAAAGTCAAACAGTTTTGGTCAAGTGGTGTAGCCATAATTAGAATCCAGGTTTGGAGGTTGGAAAGTTAATACAACTTGTGTATTTTTCGCCGATCATATTTGTTCTCCACGAGATCTCTTGGTGCTATTAAGAGAAAGCGTGTGTTCAGAGGGACCCAACTCGATAGTACTCATGTTGTCGACCTTAGAAGGATGAATGGATGAGTGGCCCCACCAGGACTCGAACCTGGGGACAATCACAAGTCCCTGGAGTGGATGCATGACAAATAAGACAGGAGGTCATATCTCTTCCCACATTCATGGCACAAGTACTTGTACAGCATAGCGTTGACCACCAGAAGCTCTAAGTTCATATCGCTGTGGGGCGGGAGGGGGCTTAGAAGGCCGGATTAAAATCAAGGCACAGTCATGAAGCAAGAGCAGCATAGACTGTTGGGATGAGAACACACAGTTCATATGACACTCACAGACAGACATCAGTACTCTGAGTCAATATTCAGATTTCATACCGATGGGCTGTACAGTATCTTTGAGAACTTCTATCAAGCTCTTTGGCCTCTACGCCTTTACAGCATTTTAACCATTTCACAGCATGTTTTCAAACATATTTTGTGTCAGATTTGAAATTAGAACAAAGGCGATTGGCTGGCGAGATTTAAGAGATTCGTTAATTCATATCACAAAAATCATAAATGTAATAACCCATCATGCCACATGAACCTACAGCAACTGATCCATGTGAACAGTAGAGGAAATCAACCCCAGTGCGTGCTCTCAGAGTAACAGCAGTTAACCAGCCACTGCTCCAGAGTATCAACTTTTGAGGATAATATGCCACCAGGGGCGGCTCCTCAGCTAAGATAGAGGAGCGTCGCCCTACAAGAAAAATAAAATTATAACATCATGTTATTATCATTTTATTTTCCCTAGCAGCTCTGTAGGTGTGAGGAGGGGCTGCCCACAGAGCAGGGGAGGATGGTAGGCACTCTCCAACTGTGATTGATGGTTTGTCTGGCCGTCGTGAGCCGACCAAACAGTCATGCGCACTGTGCATGTTCTCCACTGACTGTAATGCACAGCCTGGGTGGAGAACATGCACAGCTCAGTCCCTCCCTGAGTGCCAAACCACAGCGCTCAGACCAATCACGACGCTGCATTGTGATTAGCTAGAAGAGTGTAAAAGCCTGGGTGCTTCCTGTAACTGCGTAGTGGCAAGAAGGACAGAGGAGAGGCGGCTGCCAGTAAGGTAAGTTTACATTTTCTTTTTTTTAACCTCGCCTCACCACTGTTGCACCGTAGCAGCCGCTACTGTATGCCATAGACACACTTCTAGACAAGGATTCTTCTCACTAGCAAATTCTTCCAAGTTTACTCTCTCCCTCTCTCTCAGTAAATCTTTGTATTTCTTGCATAAGTGAGGTTGATTGAGACACCTCCTGCTTACGCCTTTTTAATGTTTGTCTGTTGCTCACTTGGGCATTCCCTATGCTAGGCCAAATATGACGAAGAATTTAACCACAAGCCTCTGCTAACAACTGTGTTCAACCAATCAAGACAATATTGATTATGTTTATGCTATTCATAACATGTGATTAAGGCATGAGACCACCAGCAAGTGAATCTCGCTTATTATGTTAAGGATCTGATCTCTAACATGCTGCCTTAAGTCAGCTTTGAATGGTAACATAGCGGACTGTATAGTGTCTGTTTCAGTAGTTGTTGCAGAGAGGAACTAGTCTTTATTCTAAGCTCTTCCATAGTAGCCAGGTATAGGCTAGAACCACGAATGCAATACATCTCCTTTTGCTCTAACATCAACAAAAATAGCATTTCCCAGAGTTTCCTGCACTATTTCAATGTTCACGTCAACAAAATTGTATCAGAATTACCTCAATTAGGTGATCCTGTCTCTGCACCTCTGTCAATTCTGACAGCACTGTACAGTATAGAGGAGCATTGGAAAGGATTTGTATCTCACCAAAGTGTTGGGAATTTTAATTGTTGCACTGGCCAATGCTGGTCCCACCTGAGTTCAATGGGATCTGCTGGATGTGTCTTTTTTTCGGGGCACAAAAAGATCGTTTAATGCCAGGGATCCACTAGAGAACATGGGAACCTGCCCTGTTAAGATTGAGCAAGAGCAGGAATGTATCTGACTTTTGTGAACATGATTTTGGGCTTCATTTTGCCGAATGCCACTCTTATATTCGCAAGTGGCCGATAGCTCACACGAACAGCTCAAAAACCTTTTTTGGTGACCAGTAGCCATTTAAAATCCATCCGTGCATAATTGTACTGCAACGGATTGGATAAAACTACCTTCAAGAGGAGAATAGGTTTCTACTACTAGAAGCTACTTCAGGATTTTTACTAGGAGCTAGTTCAGGATGCAAGAGATGAGACCTCAAAATGACTTGATCTCTGCGTGAAGGCGCAGACGTCGCAGACTGCTGCAGTGAGGTGACATTCCACGTATGAGGACAGTGCATAGCCGTGAGATATGAGCTGGACTGCTACCTGTGTGGACAGGTCAGCACAGTGAGACTGTGCCCAGTGCTTCTCTAGACCTCAATCACAAATCTTTTTCTGTGAGTAGTTGTTTCTTACTCCAGATTCACTGGTAAGTTTTCACTTTTGACAAGTTTGACAAACTTTTTTTTTTTAATTTAGTTTTACATTGTGATGTATTGTAGCAGATATAATGCGTCTCGCCCCACGAAGAGCAGGACCAGGGGATACAATCACGTAGCCCAGCACACAGCCATTTAGCCCACATCCTGGAGGTCGGGCGGCGTGAAAGAGGTGAGTAACATAATCCCGTGCCATCATTACTGCGATATGTGGAGTACATTTTCAACAAACAGTGGGTGTAGCATCACATTTTTAAGTAAACAACCCCCAAGAGAAACGTGTGGCCTACCTACATGACCCAACGTGCATGCCATACAACCAATCTTGCTGATGTATATCATAACGTCCCTACGACCGGTGGTAAGTGCCAGTCATCACGGGGCCCAGGGCCAATAACACCCATCCGACCATCTAACATTATGCGTCTAGGCACAGCATGGCCGCAAAAAATTCCACTTCACTGGAAGAGGGGCGAGGAGGAAGGGAGGGGGAGGGGGGTGCAGGGGGAGAGGACGAGGTCCGTCCATCGCTAGCTACACATGTATCTTCCGCAGATTCCCGCCCTCTTTTAAACTCCAGATACAGTCCCCAAAAGTTTTTTGGCCTGCTCTTGAGTGGTAGCAACTCGCTATGGTTCTCAGATTGCGTGCAGAAATACGTCAAATCCCTCGACCAGTTATCCAATGTTGGCAGGGGCCCTCTCATCCAACACATCGCTAGGCGTCTCTTCGCCAACAGTAGGCCCATTTCTACTATCCTGTGCTGCGCTTTGGGTAGTGGTCTGGAGTAACCGAACAAGTGTGACAAACTTACTCATGAATTTCTAGGAATAAGACATGCTTCCTTAAGACCTGATTCACAACCCATTTTTTCATCAGTATGAATGCCTTTCTTCTGGGAATTCTGGAGTAATTCACACCCAAGGCTGGAGTAAAACAAAGCTACTCCTAGAAAATGTTTTGCCAATCAGGCCTGGAAATTCAGAAACAATTCCCATCTAAGACAAGAGTAAAACACAACTACTCACAGAAGTCTTTGTGAGTCGGGTCCCACGAGAGCAATACAAGAAGGAAACCTATATCACATACTCCGCTGTTCCTTCAGGGACAAGAAGGAAATGCACATAACACGCTCCACCGTTCCTTCAGGGAGAAGAAGCAAGGACCTATAACATATTGCACCATTCCTTCACGGACAAGAATAAAAAAAAAACATATATAACACACTCCACTGTTTTTTCTGGGACAAGAAGTAAACATATATTACATACTCCACAGTTCCTTCACGGCAAGGATAAAAAAAACATATATAACATATTCCACCGTTTCTTCATGGACAAGAAGGAATTCTATATAACATACTACACTGTTTCTTCAGGGACAAGAAGGAAACATATATAACACACAGATATATGTGTGTGTGTGTGTGTATATATGTATATATACGTATATGTATATATATATATATAGATTTATATATGTGTATAAACTTATATGTATATGGGTGTGTGTGTGTGTATATTTATATATATATATATATATATATATATATATATATATATATATACTCATACATAAATAGGTTCCTTGAAGGATTCGTGCATAGAGCAGACGCATGCCGCCAGTCAGTCCCCGGAGCCGCCAACCTCTGGCTTTTCGTCTTCCCTCCCTGTCACCCAATCCTCTTGGCCTTCCCCACATGAAGGCCCGTCCCTTCTATTGCAGTCCCTCTGTGATTTGGGCGTAGCACGGTGCACATAAGTGGCACGTGTCCATGAATATCAAAGTCAATTACACCATTTGAAGCCAGCATGCAAGGCGGGTTCCCCATTCCAAAAGCGGCTCTCTGGCCGGCTTGCGGTGGTCCAGCCCGGGCACACACAAACATCTGGCGCGGGCCTCCTCCACAGTCGTGCTAGTGGCTGTTTGTAGATCTCTACTTGGAAACGTGTCATCTGTTTCGAAGTATGGGATTTCTACAGCTGTTTCCGTCAAAACGGATTTATTGCAGACTTGGGCCAGCGAATCAGCTTTGGAGTGTTCAAGGATGCACAAAATACGTCAGCTTTCTTAGCAGATACGTTTTTGAATATTTTTTTTTAAGACCCTATGAAATGCATTTATTTTTAAAGTAAGACATTTGTTGTCAGGCCACTTTCCAGGCAGTCCACTCCTGTTTTTGGCAAGCAGGAACCCACATTTTCTGTCGCCATTCCAGATTCCCTTTCATTCAGTTTTGCACTTAGGTGTGGCATATGTGCGTGCTACGAACTTAGCAATATTTTATTTTTAGCTCCTTAAAAAAATAGATCACATGCAGCGCGCAGAGATCTGCTGCGCAAGTCAGTTTCACTTGTATGGTTGCATTTCAGTGGCATTTAGTTTGCAATTTTCATATTAAAAATACAGAAACCTGGGGGCTGCTGACGGAACCACTTCGGGCTGGTTAATGGACATTGCAGTGGTTGATGGATATTTCTGTATTGCTATCTTTCTTTATGACAATGATCTATGGCAATGTGCTGGTGGGACAATAACATTATTTTGCTATGCAACCTTTAAGATAAATTAAATTTGTTATTAAAAAAGACAGAATTCTGCAAACAGTTGTGATCTCCGTAAGCAACAATAAGTATACAAAACAGTGATGGATGGAATGCTTGAATGAATCTCAGCCACTGGTAATCACTAGTGTTGCATCCCAATCCATCATTATTTTGCACAGCATGCCCCCTCAGTTTAGACCCAGCTATACGCAAATCAATCTTGACCTTTCTCCAATAGAAACAGTCCAGCCCGAGCTACCAAGCCAGGCCCTCCCTGCACCGCAACACAAGCCTTCCAGGACTGGTTTTGTCCTAGTTATGGGCTCATCAGTCAGGTACAGCTTGGTTCAAGTGATACAGTGAGCATGGGACCCATGTTTGGGCATACCCGTTCCACTTAGGGCGATACAATAAGTATACAAGACAGTGGTGGATGGAATGCTTAAATTAATATCAGCCTCTGTTCATTATCTCGGGCTGCGTCCCAGTCCATCATTATTTTGCCCATCATGCCACCTCTGTTTGGGCCTAGCTATATGCAAATCAGTCTTGACCATGCTCCAATAGGAACAGTCCAGTCAAAACTGTCATGTCAGGTCCTCCCTGAGCTGTAACACAGGCAACCCAGGACCAGTTTCGCTTTAGTTATGGGCTCATCAGCAGGGTACAGCTTGGTTTGAGTGACACGTGTGCACAGGACCCACACCTGGGCATACCCATCCCACTTAGGGCGAAACAGTTTTAAACAAAACAGTGATGGATCGATTGCGTGGTTCCCAGGCTCACTGTGCCACTGGAGCCGAGCTATACCTGGCTGAAGAGCCCTAACTAGGGTGAAACCGGTCCTAGGTTGCTTGCGTTCCGGTTCAAGGAAGACCTGATCTGGCAATTTGGGCTGTACTATTCCCATGAGGAACAAGATCAAAACTGATTTGCATATAGCTGGGTTCAAACTGAGGTGGCGTGGTGTGCAAAATAACTATGGACTGGGATGCAGCCCTGAGTAATTACCAGTGGCTGAGATTAATTCAAGCATTCTATTTATCACTTGTGTATACTTTAGTATGTCACCCGAAGTGGGATGGGTATTCCCAAAGGTGGGTCCCGTGCACACTGTGTCAATGGAATCAAGCTATAAGCCAGCTGATGAGCCCATGATAAGGGCAAAACCAGTCCTGGATTGAGTGTGTTTCGGTTCAGGGAGGACCTGGCTTGGCAGTTCGAACTGGACTGTTCCATTTGGAGTAGGGTCAACACTGATTTGCCTATAGCTGGGTCCAAACAGAAATGGCATGGTGTGCAAATTAACAATGGACTGGGATGCGGCCTGAGTAATCACTTTTGTGTACTTTAGCATGTCCCCCTAAGTGGTACGGGTATGCCCAGACATGAGTCTCCTGTATATTTTCAGGCAAACCACATCTGTTTTTGGCAAGTAGGAACCCTTGTTTTCTGTTGAAATTTCAGATTTTCTTTCATTAAGTTTGCACTTAGGTGTGGCATATGTGCTACGGTCTTAGCAATATTCTATTTTTCGGTCCTTACAAAAAAATAGTTCACATGGAGTGCGCAGAATCTACAGTGCTAAACAAGTTTCACTTGTATGGTTGCATTTCTCTGGCATTTAGTTTGGAATTTTCATGTTAAAAAACAGCAACCTGGGGAGTGCTAGCGGAACTGCTTCGGGCTGGTTAATGGACATTACAGTGGTTGATGTATCTGTCTGTATTGCTATCTTCCTTTTGACAACGAAATATTGTTATCTCAATTTGCTTTTTTGTCTTTTTAAAGAAATGTTAAACTATTGATCCATTTTTACTTTGTATTACACACGCAAAATTATTAATAAGCAAAAAATTATATCATATACTTTGTGATGGTTTTACAATTTGATTTCTCTCGGTGTAAAAATACTTATGCCACACAGACTGGACTAAAGCCTGTTTGCAGCATTCCATGTTGAGTGAGCAGCACAGGCTGAACAAAAAGAGCATTTACTCCATCGTTGCACCAATCTGAAGTTGATGCAAACTGGCCCCATGCATTGAAGGACAATGAAACATGTTAAAAGACAAGCTTCCCATTCCACTTTGTCAATGAAATGGTGAAAACAATCCACAAGTGGGGATGTTCCTGGCAAGTTTAGTCTCAACACTGCTTTGCAGTGAAAGTTATTTGGACAAAATAGTCTGACTGGTGAGATGCGCATTCTGTTTGTTTCTTTTCTCTGTCGCCTCCTGGTACATTCAGGAGCTGTTGTGGTGTGGCACAAGAGGCGAGGTGGGGTACAGGGCAATCAGCGCGTGGGCACAAGCCCCACCTGGTCCCCTCTAGACAGTGCATCAATGCATCTTTTCGAGGACCCCTACGCTCTCAGCCCCTGCTAGTTACATCATGCATGTTTGGTGGAGCTGAGCCTGGTGATGACAGGCGAAGCGTATGACAATGATGGCTCCTTTTGGTTGAGGCTCAAAAGTTCTTGAATTAGCTTGGGTATTTACCAACAGGTTCGGTGAAATAGATCCCTCATGACCTATAATCAGTATTTCCAAATGGTTTCATGAGCATAGAGGTGGTCATTGGTGGTACACTACCTTTTGAGGTGAGATCCCTGCCTTGGAAGTCTACCATACTGCTGCTATCACTTCCCTCGCATGCTTCTCAACCCCAATATCGGCTGCCAAAAACACCAAACTGAACCCGACCAAAACATTTTTACCATAAATGCAGTGAAACATTACACCATCCCTATAGCATCTACCCAATCCTGTCATCACCTAGTACATGTATTTACATATTGTATATTTACACCTTTTCCTTGGGCATGCTAGAACTCTTTGCATTACATCTTAGTTCACATAGGAATCCAAACTCTGTTGAAATTAACCCTACATCTAGAGTGGGTCCATGTCATATAATATATGGTTGAGCTATTGAAACAAAACCCTGTAGGACATGGAATTCTGTAGGAAGTGACCGGAGTGAGGGAAGTGGCAGAGTCACTTCCCTCACTACTGCATGTCCTCAAACACTACATTTCATACCCTTCTGTTACTGAGTACACGGAAAGTGCAATGTCCATGGTTACTACACGCGCACATTCCGAGAATCCTAAAGTTCATTACATCCAAGTGCTAGATATCAAAAACATAATGAAGGTAGTTTTAACATAGCCACTGATCAGTAATAGGAAGGACCGTTGCTTATGACGCTCTGGGCACACCATTTGCCTAATGGAGTTCGAAACTATACCCTACGGCTGTGGTTGGTTATTCAAATTATACACAATTAAAAAGTGTGAGTGTCCCATAGATTTAAAAAGTGTTTTAACATAGTGCTGCTTCTCAAGCCTTAATCCGCCCCCCCTTGGAGGGAGGCGACACCTGCTCTATAATGTCACTGGCTTCACACTGGCCACTGTGAAAGGCTTCCTACACGCTATAGCACCACAAGGCAGGCCTTAGTACGTACGGCCACACAACCTTGAAGGACCTACAGTGCCCCCACTCCACACGTGCATCATTTTCAAGATCACATGATTCTCATATAAGACCACTTATGAATTCCCAGTAAGGAAACTAACCACCTCAGGCAGAACGCTACTGTGGAAGCCAGGACATTACCAGATTATAAAAAAAAACAAATCTGCAAAAAGAAAGAAAAAAACAGAAGAAAGGCCTTCCACATCTTGGCTTCCAGGATGTGGCTTAACATCCCTATCAACGTCAGAACTGCTTAAACTTTCCTGGAATTCAGACAGGATCTGAAAACTCACCTCTTCAGAGAACTCCACATCAGTACATGATCGGAATCTCCACCCACGAAGAACATGGCCGACTGGAAATGCTCTGTGCTCTGTTGCTGTCTAACTAAGTTTGATAACTACAAATACTCTTACATATATACTTACATATGCCGTAAATTATATACAGGTCTTTATGTTATTACACACAACTGCACCCAGGCCCCTTTGCCGACAGTGAACATTAAAAATCATACGTAGAGTCCATATATGCCTTAGACATGGGCTGGTTGGTGTCTGGGTGGTATTCCATCCTCCTTTGCATGCAAATTTGTTGCAAAGTGGTCTGTCTCGAACTAAGCTGTGGGCCGGGTAGACGGGAACGGTCCATGCTGAGCATGAATGGCTGCGCGACCACACACCGGCTTATCATTGACGGGCCCTATAAACTTAATGGTCTGGAAATGAGTGCATTCCATTCCAATGTTTAGCAATTTCCCGCTTGGCGCTAGACAAAAGGCTTATTCGTACTGTACATTGAGGTCTGTAACAGTTAAACCCGGTGCACAGTTTAATTCTCTGCTGAATCGAACACAACAATGCTAATCAGATCTGATTTTATGTTTTTAATAATTAGGCGAATAACCCAATATGCAATCAAGATTTTTCGCTGGTTGATGCAAATTGCTAGTTGTTAAATTTGTAAATTGCATTCAGACTCAAATACGGGAAAGAAGATTTATTGTAAAAAATGATCTATTGCATTGAATGATTCTGTACTCTTGTTTATTTGGGGCTTAATAAATACAAGTGGAAATGTATTTCCTGTGGGAAAAACCTACGGTTTTATTATTTCAAAAATTGTCTCTGAAATATTTCGTTTTTTTTTTTTACTTGTTCATGCACAATTTGTTTGGGCAACAAGAGAAATAAAAAGGTTCTATTAGGACTTGAGCTATTGGGGCCAAACATGCTCCTTTTGCAGCTGCAACAAGGGTTGTGTCTGAGAAGGGATGCTCGGGATAAAGTACAAATGCAAAAAGAACAGAATGTTGAACAATGTCAAACATTCACCCCAGTACAGAGATCTGGTCCAAAATCCATCACCATAAAGTACAGGCCGCTCCCCTTCTGGTCTAAGAATATGCAGTGTGTAAGCCATGTTGCGTGTCCCCTAATTCTGAAGCACATTAACACTTTCTGGGATATAAAGTGCTACACAAAACATATAAATTAATAAATATATCAAATATTACCTAATTTTCCTCATAGATACTGTACAAGCTTTACAAAGAGTGTCAGCGGAGCCAAAATGCTATTAGAAGATTTGCAAAAAGACTCTTCTCTGATACCTGCCTCCAAGACTGAGGTTTTCGGAGGATCTTTGCTTGATGCTTTTAGAAGGCATCCATGCGAAGACCGAAAGGATGTGAAGGCTGTTGAATGAGAATATTCCAGACGTATTTTTATTATACCCTGTCTCGAGATTTAAATGTGCAAATATTCGTTGTTCCAGTGCTGTAGTGCAATTGAAGAGTGTTGCTTATTAACTGAAGATGTGATTCCCCAGGCACTGAATTTGTAATGCGTGTATGGGCTGAGGCTATAAGCAAAGAGTAACCCCCAGCCTGATGCATTAATATTCATAAGGCGGTTAGTGATTGGGTGATGCGCTGTTTTGATGTAGAGTGGCAGAGATGGATCAGGGAGTTATTGCTTGCTGCTGACATCTGGTGATGCCCATAGATCACACGTTTGAATCTCAGGAGGGTGCACCAAGCCCTTTCTCTTTCCGGTGCCAGTAACACCTAGGAGCTTACAAATCCTGATTGATGGATTTGTTAAGTTCATGGGCGCCCTGGACCTTTTTGTTAATCTGGGTAAATCTTATGTGCTCCTGGCGGGGAAAAAATCTACCTCCAAATTCACTTATACAATAGGGAGTCACACTGTAGAAGAGGTCAAAACGTTTTCCTACCTTGGTGTAACATTCGATGGTGCCTTACAGTTTGATTCTCTGGTGGAGGAGCGTTGTGGTAAAATGATCGCATCTAACGGGGCAACAGCTAGCTATGGTAGGAGGCTAGGAAGATGGTCCCCGGAACAGGTGATGAACTTATATAGCTCTATATCATGCTCCAAAGTCATGTATGGGGCAGAAGTATGGGGCTTCGTCAATACCACAAGAATCCAGCGAGAAGAAAATAAATACTTGAAATCAATCTTGAGGGTACCCCAAAGCACCGCTGGATTAATTGCCCACAGGGAGCTGGGGAGGCCATGTATAGAAGATCTGATAAAATTGAGGCCCATAGTAGCCTGGTTAAAAATCTGGGTCAATCCTGATGCGTCACTTAGTAAAGAAATCTTATTGGATTGCTTGAAGAGGGACAAATGTATGCGTATCCCTTGGCTCCATTATGTGAAGAATACCCTAGAGGAACTAGGTTTTGGGAACCTCTTTACTGACCCTGCAACAATTGTAGCCCAGAATAAATCGCAAGTAGGGAACATTTTTCTTGAGCGGAAAACCCTACGCAGAGCTGAGGCGGAAGGGTGTAAAAAGACAGTGAGGGCACACAACCTAGTGAAGAGCGTGGAAGGTATGGAACCATACTTGTACCTCATACATAACGCACAGGATAGGTTCTTGATGTGCCGATTCAGGCTGCACCTACTCCCATTTATGTTGGCATTACCAGCAGGATTCGCTACATCAATTGAACAGAAGGGGCCCTGCGGCTGCGACAATAGGTCTCCGCAAGATTCCCTTCATTTTGTTTTACTTTGTCCCTTTTATACAATGCCCAGACGCAGATTCCTTGTAAACCTGTTAAAAAAAATCAAATTGACCCATGCTAGGGAGGCATTGGTATTTCTACAGAAAGCCTCGGACCCCTTAACATTATGTAGTATTATGAATTTTATAAAGGTAGCAGTCCGTTTAAGACACACTAGGGGAGAAGAATGAAATGTCCCACATTTTATGTCTTTTAAGTGTCATACTCTGTTTTATCATCTGCATTGCTTGTATTTTATGCTATGTTTACATTCTGCACAAAGGATCTTGGAATGTTTAATAACTTTTTATTATGTATATATGTGTGTGCTTTTATGGTGATTTTTAATCAACGAATAAAGATTCTTTGAATTGAATTGAAATTGAGTTTTATCCATTTTGGGTAACAGTAACAAGAGTTATGGAATGGAATGCAGCTGCTTCAGAAGTGAGACTGAGTGTCATGTGGGAGACATTTGGTCTCCTAATGCTTGGCATCTTCAAGAACAAAGCAGAAGTGGGCAACAATGCACCAGCATTACTTTGCGCTGGTCGTTGACTGATACAAAACATTGGCCTCCTTACAATTGCAGCTGCAGTTTGACATTTTCCATTTGTTTCTTTAGAGTACGGAACATACCCCAGTTTGGTAGTGGGATCATTATCTCTTTAACAAAGGTAAAGGATATTGTGGCCCACAAGAAAATCTGGAATTGTCATGAAGTTTGTGGTGCCTGCATCTTTGTGCGCATCTTCACAGCGATGTAAATCATTTGAACACCTGCCCCTTAAAATGTACGTTTTTTCGGACTATATAGTAGCTTTGTGAGCCTGATTACGAATTGTGAGGAATTCTACGTGTAGAGTTCCTGCAATCACAAGTTAGACCCCTTGGAATAGGGACTAAGCGTATGGACCTGGATGTACCAGGCAGCATTCAGCATTGTAGTCCCAATTCAGGAGAGTTTTATGTAGACATTTACCACTTGCTGTGAGTGGATAGCAAATGTCTGCAAGGACTCACATGCAGGTTGGGACGATGAGACGGGACGAGGGCCAGGTGGATGGAGGGGGTTAGGAGCGCATGTTAACTGACAGGCCCCCGTGCCTAGGCAGAAAAATTGTTACTTTTTCCAACTGGAAAAAATTGCAAAATCATGGTGGGGAACATCACATTACTGAAAATTGCGCAAAACGTCGGAAAGATGCTCTGCACTTCTTATAATCGGTGCCTATGTGTTTCCTTTCACAAGTACTTTGCTGTTAAATATTGGAAAAGTTTAGTTTTAAGGTTAAAACATTTTGTGGTGATGAGCCTCTTGGAAGAAACACTTTCTGCTGGGTACGTGTATATTCTAATCTGAGAGAGGGCATCAGTGGAGAATCTCTCTGATAGGCACCTCTTTTGAATTGAGTAGCATCTTGAGATGAAGACAATGCTGGGTTCAGGCTGAGACACATTTAGGGAATCATCTCAATAGACCCAGTTGGGGACGATTTGCAAAATGTGCCCCATTGCCTTGGGAAGTAAAAGTCAACAAAATGTCCATTTGACTAGGCTGCCAAAAAACCCTCCATCACTCTACACAAAAAAGATTTCATGTTTGCTCATTCACAGCACTCTATAGTGGCATCCAATTGGGCAATCTGAATTTTCACAGTGAATAGTAAGGAGCTAAATTTTGCATGCAATGAGTCTGAATTGTGGTTATTTGCATTATCTTTGGTTATGCTGAAAAAATAAAACCTGGTTTGGCACTCGAGGATCGTCAGTGAATACGTGTCAATGAGACGGCATTTGCTTAAAATGTGAATCTTGGTGTCAGCATCTAACAGAGATAGTAGTCGAGCTCCAGAATCGTTTCAGTCGGACAAATAAGAAGTTGATGTCCTGTAAACACATATTAGGTAGATACCTAACAGTTCTTGCCAGTCTACTGTTCGAAATCTAGTTCTCAGCTCTTCTCTGACAGCTTTAATTTTTCCTTCTTTCTCCACCTTACTGTTTTCCTGTGTGGCTGCAACTCTTTATCACTGGTCTATGCCTGTGGATGGAGACCTAGCAACTGCCAGCCGCTTTCACCTTAACTAAGCAACTTACACCCTGAGGTTCATCTGTTTATTCTGTTGAGCCTCTAAACGTGTCTGTCTCGCAGAATGCCGGCACCTTTCTTTTTCTAGTGGCATCCATTATCTGCCAGGAAGTAGCCCTCTGTGTAAATGCAGCCATCATGGCGGCCAGGATTCGGTTACTTTGGACAGCTCACCCTCTATAGGGTTTCCGCTTTCTGCATTGTTGAATGGCTGTCTCTGCTACCTCTTAGAGATTGAGTTGTTTGTCTCACCGCTCCTCGCTTATGTCACAGACGACCTTACTTGGTTCTGTGTTGGCCTCCGCAGAGGCCGGCGGGACGGTGAAGGGTGTGCAGCACTGTCCTCACTCCTGTTTACGTGCGAGGGTTTGAGCTGATTGTTGACTCAGCGTCTTCATAGGGTTTCTTATTTGAGAAGGTTGTTTGGGAATGGATGACCAAGTGCAGCTCTACGACCTTCAATTTAGTCTTTTGCGGCAAGAATAATGACAAGCTACAGCTCAAGGGGAAAAAAAGCCATCTACTCTGCAAACACAAAACCACACACCAGCCTATAAAAGCACATTCTACCCAAAGGAGGCTGTACTTATGTATCACATAACCCTGTGATGTAAACCATTCTCTCTGCGCTGGTACACAGCTCCAGTGCAGCCTCCTTTGCTTGGTAGCTTGTGTCATGAGGTAGTGTAGGAGGCGACTGATCACTGTCCGCGGTCTGTCACCACGGTTGGTTGTGCATTGGTGGCACCCACTAACTGCTGCAGCAGGTGCTTTTGAGAAACAGTGCCATTAGCCGGCTGCTGGCACTACCCTTCACCTCGCTCTTTATATTTACCTACTACATTATTAGCAAAGATGTTTAAAGTGGTGTAATAAATCAGAGGGACATTTTGTTGTGATCCACGATAAATGCACAGCAAGGTGGAAGGACAGTGCTTGATCGGTTTTTGCGTCCCCCATGTGTTATCTTTTCTCCTCACTGGAAGCGAGATTTTGCTTCTGTTTCAAAATGGTTTCCCTTACTCGGTTTTTATCTCAAAGCGCTTGACTTTTGGTTCCCATCCCAGTCCTAGAACCCACTCGATGACTTGAGGGTGCTTTCCTGACCAGAGGGAAAATGACCCAGCAGCTCGAGCTGGACTGTCCCATTTTGGAGAGGGCCAGCAGTGACGGGCATTTTGTTGGCCCCTGTTGACAATGATACAGACGTGCCACAAGCTGATGAAATCGAACGTGCCTAGATGATTGGCACCGATTCAAGCACTTGAACCAATTGTCAGCTATTCTGTAGCATGTTGCTACCGTTCTGTGGTCCTGGGCAATCCTTGTCCATTTTGCTGTAAGCATGGGCTTACTGTGTGTGACTGGAGGAGTGAGTAAGTGTTGCCTGGCCTGGCAGCGATGCATTGGTTCTTCTGCATTGGGGTCAGATGGCTGCCAGATTGGTGCTGTGCATAGCGCAGCAATGCATACCCCTGCCAGGGCGGGCCCTGGTCTTGGTTGTTTCTTGGACTCCTTCTTCACATGAACCACGCTTGTACTGAACCAGGTTGCAGTTCTTCATCGATCCTTCTCTTGTACTGTGCAAGCGCCTGCTTCATGAGTACTGGTGTGGTACAGGGCCAGACTGGCAACCAAAAGCTGCCCTGGCAATTTGGTCGGACCAGCCCTGGGAGGAGGAGGTGGGACTGGATGCGAGTGCAAGTGTGAAGCATTGCTGCTTTTGTTACTGGGAGCCGATATTGCAGCACCCCTACAAAACCAGCCCCCACCTGCAAAGCTAGCCCCCACCCCTTCAGCCATCCGAGGGAACCCCGATGCCCGGCAGGGCTAGTCCATCCCTGGAGTGGTATGGTTCCGACAACCCTGGGTACCAATCCTTCATTACCTGCTGTTGGGAATTCCATAACTGTGACACATCCAGAGCTCAAAGGAGCACAAAATCTCGATATTTTAGCTCACAGCCGCCTGTCATGTGATGTTCCTTGTCCGATAATTTATTGTTGATCAATGTTGTTTAACACACTGCTCAGCAGTCACACTCATATATGGGGTAGACCAATGTTTCCTTCCGTTTTTCTTTGCTCACGTAGCTCTGGCACGCAAAGGAACATGCATGCAGGAACTGGTACTGCAGACATTTCTAAATCAATAACTGATTTAATGAATTAACTTTCTTATTCTTTCATGTATGGATTCTCAAGACCTCAATAATCAAACCATCAATCACCACGCTCTAGCATTGATCCATTCCTTAATCCGCCTAACTTGATACTACTCATTAATCTATGCATTCGTTCATCCATTCTTCATAACTCATTCACTTATCCACCCATTTAAATCTTACTCTTTCATTCGTCTTTTCATTTGTTCTCACCCATCCATCCTTCCGTTATTTATACGGCTTCCTAAGTATGCGTGCAGTCGTTCACTCAGCAGTCTTCACACATCCACTCATTTACCTATTGTGTCTCGCACAATTATCTCTTCATCAACTCATGCACCCATTAACCTTCCCATTGCCACTCTTAATGCATTTATCCCTCCACCCAACCCTAAAGTTTTACTCTCTCTCTCACATACACAGCCACATATATATTCCTGTGTAGCGGTACTTATATAGCTCAGACCTAGCTAGGAAGCAACAGAGCACTGTACATTACTTGGGGGAATGGGAGATTATCTACAGGGCCGTGCACGTCAAGTGGTCATTACACAAATGCAATTCATACATAACAATTCACATTTCTAAGCATATGGAGATGAAATCGTCTGCCCAGCATCATACGATGTTGAGTCAAATGTTGAGCTGGGATTTGCACCTCTATTCTCAGGTTCTATAGTCAGCAGCTCTAGCTCTTAGGCCACATCTCTTAGTGTGCACAAGTGTATGCGCAGACTCACACACTCTGTCATGCTACATTAAACAAAGATTTCCATTCACTTTTAAAGAGAAAGCCTGTATCAGCTGTGTGACTGCTTGTTCTAGTTATCACGATAGGCTCCACCTATGCTGACCTGAGTGATGAAAACCCAGGCTAACTCACTGGGGACGGTTTTGAATGTACCCATTTCCTACCTTTATGTAAAGTGCATCACAGGCTTACTGTATTCAGGGTTATTTAGCACACAGTGGGACTGTATTCTGGCTTCCATAGTGGAAGCCACCCCAGGATAAAACTACAGTGATTTTATTTTTTTTAGAAAGCATTTTATTGAATTTCAAAAGTAACTTCTAACAAGCAAACATCCCAGAAGGTGTCCCCCCCCCTCTTTCCAGGAACACATGACAACCCAGTAAGCACAATCCATCCAAACGCTCCCTGTGGTTTCAGTTCAAAGTTCATTGGCACCCCTGTACAGATCAGTGGCCGGCCGCCTCATCCCTCAAAGGCTGGTGTTCTCTGTAGACCACCCGGTGTGTCCCATCTACTGATCCCCCATAGTGCCTCAGCCCATGTCTTCGTCCGGGGGCCGCCACACTCCCCAGATCTTCTCAAACATTGTGGGACAGCCCCGGTCCTTATAGATGTGTTCCTCCGCTCTCAGACACCAATCTATGTTGCGGTCCCAATCCTCCACTCCCGGTGCCCCTGCACTCTACCATTTTTGGATCACATCCTGTCTACAGTGAGGGGGTATTTGCCATACCATGTTGGCATGCAGGACCTATCTGCACTTTTGTTTGGAGTCAGACATCCATAATGTTAGTCTCTTTTCGCAAGAAATATAAATATAACTAATGTACCTGATGAGTTTTATATCTGTATGGAGAGGTTTTTTTTAAACATTTTCCAGCCCAGTACTGCCCCTGGACAAGAAAAATTCCAATGAATGTGGTGTCAGAAGAAGACCCACCCTACATATGGTAGATCTCCAGATGTCTTGAAAGCGGTTATTTGCATTACAGAGGGGTTTCTCTACTGCTGAGCTGGCGGTGGCTTTCCTGTTGGAGAAATCACCAACCTCTGAGGTGGTCTGATGGGACCCCTGCCAGTTCATGACGGATGTCTCATTACCGCCCACCTCCAAGCCAGATTTGCTGTTTTTAATTTCATTTGAGCCTTCACACCTCATTCGCTGGTGTGTAGCATCCTGGACTGATTTGACACCATGGGATAATCTCACAACCTGTGGGGCTGTCCATGCAAAATTTAGAGGGAGAGAATTAAAAAATAAAGCAGAATGAAGCCTGTCAAGGTGACCTCTGTACTCGTGCAGTGTGGAGCCGCATCAACCCATGCTCCGCTGAGGGCTCTTTCCTGCTTCTTTACGCCCGCCCTTGCGAAGGTGAAGCCGACTCACCTGTCTATGACATCTCACGTGTAAGCCCCAAGAATGTCCTAAAGGGAGGAGTGCACATGGTTTCTGTAGTGCTACCATGGCAACACAACTGGTAGACACTGGGAAATCCAAATACTGCTTGCACCCCAGAAGGTGATAGCACCCTCTGACAGTCCACGAGGAAACCCAGAGCAAACAACTAGTAACAACATTAACACTAACACACCAGAAATTTACACTTAAAAAACAAATCAGTTAAAAATGTATAGAATCTGGGAGATACTATACATTTCTAACTGATTTGTTTGTTAAGTGTACATTTCTGGTGTGGTGACATTAAAGATAATTCCGACCTGCGTTTCGGAGCCTTCTTCTAGGGGAATTGTTATTTTTTGTTGATAGACTGATGCACTTCTTCGATAGGGTAAGGCTGTAAGGCAGATTCTTTTAGAGAATGAGTGCCCGTCAGGAAAGGTCTTCAGATTAGTGTTGCTGATTCTGGAGGACCGTTAATGTATAGAAGGTTTGATAGTTTTTCCGTCGAGTATGTCTCTCATGGCGGTAACGTCTATCCGGATCCAGCAGAAACCACAACAAACAAAAAAAATAGCAATATACCTACCAACTACGTCTACGAAGGACTTGAACCGATACAGAACCCTTTGAAGCAGTATTTTACTTCAAACTCAGAATAACGTCCATTTCCAAAATCCAGGGCCAAGAAGAGTTTCAAATTTCCATTACTCGCTGTCCTCTATAGACTCAGGAATCTGTGGCTCGATTCCCTAGAAAAAGGCGCTGGAATAGCGCCGAAACGCGCGTCGGAATTATCTTTAATCTCGCCACACTCTCTAAAATACGACTATATATATGCACTGTTTGAATAATGTATTTTTAAATGTATGTTGCATATTATGATTGAATACCATGTGTACTGTATTTTGTGATACAAATATTTGGTAAAAATCTTTTTTTTAAAGAACTTTTTTTTAAAAACAATAAATCTATAAACTTTTTATATAGTTATGTTTGCTTGGCATTGTATTTACTAGGCCTTCGTATGACATACTTATGTATTATTTAGACTGTCTAGGGAGATACCTACATATCATAGTCCATGATAACTTCATTCATATCCTAACAAGCTCCTGTTCTGTATCGCTCTATAAACCCAACGACAGTCCATACGGACAACTAAGAGTTGCTGTTATTTAAATGTAAAATGTAATGCCGCTTCTGCTTAACAGTAACGAAATTGGAAGCTGGACTAACAGGGCTTCATTAAATACATGTGTTAGGATGACTAATCATCCAAAAGGTGAAGATGTATTTCAGGGAAAATATCGATTTTGGAAAAGGTGATGGACAGAGTTTCTGAATGATGCAGAATACTCTTACCAAGTCAATAGATCATGGGTTTAATCCATCACTGTTTTTTAGCTCACTGCACCATCCCAGCTCAGAACCTGGCTATATGCAAATTAGTCTGTTCCTGTCCCAGTGCATGATGGGAACAGGGCAAACCAAACTACCAAGCCAATTCTTATACTGGGAAGGAAACAAGCTTCCGGGGACCGGTTTCTGGCATCACAGCCTTCTTCGGCCCGGCTTGCTTGAATCCTGATGGTGCAATGAGCAAGGGACTCACGTCTGAGTATACCCTCCCACACATAGTGTGGATAAAATCGATTTTGGAAAAGGTGATGGACAGAGTTTCTGAATGATGCAGAATACTCTTACCAAGTCAATAGATCATGGGTTTAATCCATCACTGTTTTTTAGCTCACTGCACCATCCCAGCTCAGAACCTGGCTATATGCAAATTAGTCTGTTCCTGTCCCAGTGCATGATGGGAACAGGGCAAACCAAACTACCAAGCCAATTCTTATACTGGGAAGGAAACAAGCTTCCGGGGACCGGTTTCTGGCATCACAGCCTTCTTCGGCCCGGCTTGCTTGAATCCTGATGGTGCAATGAGCAAGAGACTCACGTCTGAGTATACCCTCCCACACATAGTGTGGATAAAATCGATTTTGGAAAAGGTGATGGACAGAGTTTCTGAATGATGCAGAATACTCTTACCAAGTCAATAGATCATGGGTTTAATCCATCACTGTTTTTTAGCTCACTGCACCATCCCAGCTCAGAACCTGGCTATATGCAAATTAGTCTGTTCCTGTCCCAGTGCATGATGGGAACAGGGCAAACCAAACTACCAAGCCAATTCTTATACTGGGAAGGAAACAAGCTTCCGGGGACCGGTTTCTGGCATCACAGCCTTCTTCGGCCCGGCTTGCTTGAATCCTGATGGTGCAATGAGCAAGGGACTCACGTCTGAGTATACCCTCCCACACATAGTGTGGATAAAATCGATTTTGGAAAAGGTGATGGACAGAGTTTCTGAATGATGCAGAATACTCTTACCAAGTCAATAGATCATGGGTTTAATCCATCACTGTTTTTTAGCTCACTGCACCATCCCAGCTCAGAACCTGGCTATATGCAAATTAGTCTGTTCCTGTCCCAGTGCATGATGGGAACAGGGCAAACCAAACTACCAAGCCAATTCTTATACTGGGAAGGAAACAAGCTTCCGGGGACCGGTTTCTGGCATCACAGCCTTCTTCGGCCCGGCTTGCTTGAATCCTGATGGTGCAATGAGCAAGGGACTCACGTCTGAGTATACCCTCCCACACATAGTGTGGATAAAATCGATTTTGGAAAAGGTGATGGACAGAGTTTCTGAATGATGCAGAATACTCTTACCAAGTCAATAGATCATGGGTTTAATCCATCACTGTTTTTTAGCTCACTGCACCATCCCAGCTCAGAACCTGGCTATATGCAAATTAGTCTGTTCCTGTCCCAGTGCATGATGGGAACAGGGCAAACCAAACTACCAAGCCAATTCTTATACTGGGAAGGAAACAAGCTTCCGGGGACCGGTTTCTGGCATCACAGCCTTCTTCGGCCCGGCTTGCTTGAATCCTGATGGTGCAATGAGCAAGGGACTCACGTCTGAGTATACCCTCCCACACATAGTGTGGATAAAATCGATTTTGGAAAAGGTGATGGACAGAGTTTCTGAATGATGCAGAATACTCTTACCAAGTCAATAGATCATGGGTTTAATCCATCACTGTTTTTTAGCTCACTGCACCATCCCAGCTCAGAACCTGGCTATATGCAAATTAGTCTGTTCCTGTCCCAGTGCATGATGGGAACAGGGCAAACCAAACTACCAAGCCAATTCTTATACTGGGAAGGAAACAAGCTTCCGGGGACCGGTTTCTGGCATCACAGCCTTCTTCGGCCCGGCTTGCTTGAATCCTGATGGTGCAATGAGCAAGGGACTCACGTCTGAGTATACCCTCCCACACATAGTGTGGATAAAATCGATTTTGGAAAAGGTGATGGACAGAGTTTCTGAATGATGCAGAATACTCTTACCAAGTCAATAGATCATGGGTTTAATCCATCACTGTTTTTTAGCTCACTGCACCATCCCAGCTCAGAACCTGGCTATATGCAAATTAGTCTGTTCCTGTCCCAGTGCATGATGGGAACAGGGCAAACCAAACTACCAAGCCAATTCTTATACTGGGAAGGAAACAAGCTTCCGGGGACCGGTTTCTGGCATCACAGCCTTCTTCGGCCCGGCTTGCTTGAATCCTGATGGTGCAATGAGCAAGGGACTCACGTCTGAGTATACCCTCCCACACATAGTGTGGATAAAATCGATTTTGGAAAAGGTGATGGACAGAGTTTCTGAATGATGCAGAATACTCTTACCAAGTCAATAGATCATGGGTTTAATCCATCACTGTTTTTTAGCTCACTGCACCATCCCAGCTCAGAACCTGGCTATATGCAAATTAGTCTGTTCCTGTCCCAGTGCATGATGGGAACAGGGCAAACCAAACTACCAAGCCAATTCTTATACTGGGAAGGAAACAAGCTTCCGGGGACCGGTTTCTGGCATCACAGCCTTCTTCGGCCCGGCTTGCTTGAATCCTGATGGTGCAATGAGCAAGGGACTCACGTCTGAGTATACCCTCCCACACATAGTGTGGATAAAATCGATTTTGGAAAAGGTGATGGACAGAGTTTCTGAATGATGCAGAATACTCTTACCAAGTCAATAGATCATGGGTTTAATCCATCACTGTTTTTTAGCTCACTGCACCATCCCAGCTCAGAACCTGGCTATATGCAAATTAGTCTGTTCCTGTCCCAGTGCATGATGGGAACAGGGCAAACCAAACTACCAAGCCAATTCTTATACTGGGAAGGAAACAAGCTTCCGGGGACCGGTTTCTGGCATCACAGCCTTCTTCGGCCCGGCTTGCTTGAATCCTGATGGTGCAATGAGCAAGGGACTCACGTCTGAGTATACCCTCCCACACATAGTGTGGATAAAATCGATTTTGGAAAAGGTGATGGACAGAGTTTCTGAATGATGCAGAATACTCTTACCAAGTCAATAGATCATGGGTTTAATCCATCACTGTTTTTTAGCTCACTGCACCATCCCAGCTCAGAACCTGGCTATATGCAAATTAGTCTGTTCCTGTCCCAGTGCATGATGGGAACAGGGCAAACCAAACTACCAAGCCAATTCTTATACTGGGAAGGAAACAAGCTTCCGGGGACCGGTTTCTGGCATCACAGCCTTCTTCGGCCCGGCTTGCTTGAATCCTGATGGTGCAATGAGCAAGGGACTCACGTCTGAGTATACCCTCCCACACATAGTGTGGATAAAATCGATTTTGGAAAAGGTGATGGACAGAGTTTCTGAATGATGCAGAATACTCTTACCAAGTCAATAGATCATGGGTTTAATCCATCACTGTTTTTTAGCTCACTGCACCATCCCAGCTCAGAACCTGGCTATATGCAAATTAGTCTGTTCCTGTCCCAGTGCATGATGGGAACAGGGCAAACCAAACTACCAAGCCAATTCTTATACTGGGAAGGAAACAAGCTTCCGGGGACCGGTTTCTGGCATCACAGCCTTCTTCGGCCCGGCTTGCTTGAATCCTGATGGTGCAATGAGCAAGGGACTCACGTCTGAGTATACCCTCCCACACATAGTGTGGATAAAATCGATTTTGGAAAAGGTGATGGACAGAGTTTCTGAATGATGCAGAATACTCTTACCAAGTCAATAGATCATGGGTTTAATCCATCACTGTTTTTTAGCTCACTGCACCATCCCAGCTCAGAACCTGGCTATATGCAAATTAGTCTGTTCCTGTCCCAGTGCATGATGGGAACAGGGCAAACCAAACTACCAAGCCAATTCTTATACTGGGAAGGAAACAAGCTTCCGGGGACCGGTTTCTGGCATCACAGCCTTCTTCGGCCCGGCTTGCTTGAATCCTGATGGTGCAATGAGCAAGGGACTCACGTCTGAGTATACCCTCCCACACATAGTGTGGATAAAATCGATTTTGGAAAAGGTGATGGACAGAGTTTCTGAATGATGCAGAATACTCTTACCAAGTCAATAGATCATGGGTTTAATCCATCACTGTTTTTTAGCTCACTGCACCATCCCAGCTCAGAACCTGGCTATATGCAAATTAGTCTGTTCCTGTCCCAGTGCATGATGGGAACAGGGCAAACCAAACTACCAAGCCAATTCTTATACTGGGAAGGAAACAAGCTTCCGGGGACCGGTTTCTGGCATCACAGCCTTCTTCGGCCCGGCTTGCTTGAATCCTGATGGTGCAATGAGCAAGGGACTCACGTCTGAGTATACCCTCCCACACATAGTGTGGATAAAATCGATTTTGGAAAAGGTGATGGACAGAGTTTCTGAATGATGCAGAATACTCTTACCAAGTCAATAGATCATGGGTTTAATCCATCACTGTTTTTTAGCTCACTGCACCATCCCAGCTCAGAACCTGGCTATATGCAAATTAGTCTGTTCCTGTCCCAGTGCATGATGGGAACAGGGCAAACCAAACTACCAAGCCAATTCTTATACTGGGAAGGAAACAAGCTTCCGGGGACCGGTTTCTGGCATCACAGCCTTCTTCGGCCCGGCTTGCTTGAATCCTGATGGTGCAATGAGCAAGGGACTCACGTCTGAGTATACCCTCCCACACATAGTGTGGATAAAATCGATTTTGGAAAAGGTGATGGACCATCCCAGGTTCTGAGCTGGGATGGTGCAGTGAGCTAAAAAACGGTGATGGATTAAAACCATGATCTCTTGACTTGGTAAGAGTATTCTGCATCATTCAGAAACTCTGTCCATCACCACCCCCTTTTTCAAAATCGGTTTTATCCACACTATGTGTGGGAGGGTATACTCAGACGTGAGTCCCTTGCTCATTGCACCATCAGGATTCAAGCAAACCGGGCCGAAGAAGGCTGTGATGCCAGAAACCGGTCCCCGGGAGCTTGTTTCCTTCCCAGTATAAGAATTGGCTTGGTAGTTTGGTTTGCCCTGTTCCCATCATGCACTGGGACAGGAACAGACTAATTTGCATATAGCCAGGTTCTGAGCTGGGATGGTGCAGTGAGCTAAAAAACGGTGATGGATTAAAACCATGATCTCTTGACTTGGTAAGAGTATTCTGCATCATTCAGAAACTCTGTCCATCACCACCCCCTTTTTCAAAATCGGTTTTATCCACACTATGTGTGGGAGGGTATACTCAGACGTGAGTCCCTTGCTCATTGCACCATCAGGATTCAAGCAAACCGGGCCGAAGAAGGCTGTGATGCCAGAAACCGGTCCCCGGGAGCTTGTTTCCTTCCCAGTATAAGAATTGGCTTGGTAGTTTGGTTTGCCCTGTTCCCATCATGCACTGGGACAGGAACAGACTAATTTGCATATAGCCAGGTTCTGAGCTGGGATGGTGCAGTGAGCTAAAAAACGGTGATGGATTAAAACCATGATCTCTTGACTTGGTAAGAGTATTCTGCATCATTCAGAAACTCTGTCCATCACCACCCCCTTTTTCAAAATCGGTTTTATCCACACTATGTGTGGGAGGGTATACTCAGACGTGAGTCCCTTGCTCATTGCACCATCAGGATTCAAGCAAACCGGGCCGAAGAAGGCTGTGATGCCAGAAACCGGTCCCCGGGAGCTTGTTTCCTTCCCAGTATAAGAATTGGCTTGGTAGTTTGGTTTGCCCTGTTCCCATCATGCACTGGGACAGGAACAGACTAATTTGCATATAGCCAGGTTCTGAGCTGGGATGGTGCAGTGAGCTAAAAAACGGTGATGGATTAAAACCATGATCTCTTGACTTGGTAAGAGTATTCTGCATCATTCAGAAACTCTGTCCATCACCACCCCCTTTTTCAAAATCGATTTCAGGGAAAATATGCCATGACAAGGAAATAAGATAACTGGTGATAAAGAAAAAAAAAACCTCATGCTAGATACTAAAATGTAATATGTGAAAACCAAACCAGTTCCCTGCTAGAATAGGCCCTCATGCACACAGATTATAAAATCACCTAAAGATCTGAAAGAAACCCTCGATGAAGACACACTAATCCATGTGTGTCCTTCAATCCTTTTAATTCAATCAGTTCTGTACAATGTGATGAGATGCTCTTGGCCTAATGTGCACATTTATTTTCCTTCTTTTATAGGTCCCTTGCCGAAAAGATGGTCTTTCCCGTAAACTGTTTTGGTTTCTTCGCATTCATACTTTGGTACCACTTGGTGGGGACGTCACATGCCCTAAATCTTGAGGATCCGAATGTGTGCAGCCACTGGGAGAGGTAAGAACTTTGTGCCTGGTTCAGGGAGCAGGCGCTGTCCCTCAATCGTTGTCTGTGTTTTGTGCGGGTTATCAGGTGGCCTCCGCCCCAGTCCTGTCGAGCTTTGCTAGGCAACGCTTCAAGCAGTGGATCACAGAGGACCTTCTAGTGCTCATGGACACATACTAAGAATCTTCAAAAGACAATGTACACGTCTTCTATTGATGCTTGGTCTTAACTGTTGTCATAAACATGACCTAATTGAAGCGGCCGGCTGTGGATTTGGGTGGTAACTCACCTGTTGTTTGGAAGTAGTACTTGGGGCCTGATTACGAGTTTGGCAGACATTGTTACTCCGTCCCAAGCGCAACGGATATCCCGTCCGCCGTATTACAATTCCATTATATCCTGTGGAACTTATAATTCGTCGATCTGTATATCCATCACGTTCGTTACGGAGTATCCCATACGCCAAACTCGTAATCAGGCCCTTTATCCTGAGGGAGATCCACCGGCTGAATTCCATCCACCATAAAGAGTAGCCGTGGTAATGCCACAAGTGGGTCCTCCACCCGGTTTTACTTTTCCTCCAGGAATCTGGGGGTTTTCTCTACCCGCCAACTTTAAAACAGGCCTTCAGTTTCTGAGGTTAACTCTCTCCATAATTACATTTATTAGGGAGGTAAAGTTACAATGTGCATAACCTGTGGTTGCCTTTGACCCTCACAATTAACGATTTTACACTATAAGCGTGCAAAGTCAGACTAGGAGCACATTTACCACATACATCAATCAGGTATCAAAGCGCTTGTCATGGCCAGCATTCAGCAATCATGGATTTACAAAAATGTCACTCACGAAAGGTGCCTCAGTAGTAACTTGTTTCAGCTGCAAAATGCAACAATAATCAGGGTTCAGTGGACCCCACAGGCTCCTTCGTTTCATTTCCACTTCACCTGCTGCACTAATGGACGCCACGCCACTGCTCACAGGAAGTGACTTCCTACAGGGGTCTTTGGTGTAAAACAGCAGCCAGGGAGTCCACTTTCTTCCTTGTACTAGAACCTAAGACAAAGTGACTGTGCCAGTGCTGCCTGTGCGAGCTTCCGGCTGCTACCCGTGAGTTTTCTGCTCTTTCCTCACGCCCACATCACAGCTTCTATCATCTTACATCTTCCAGATGACGCAGGTGAAAGTCCTTGGTGGTGTTTCAATGTATTGATTATCTCTTTTTCTTGTTGTTCCCTCTCAGCTATTTAGTCACAGTCCAGGAATCCTACGCACATCCGTATGACCAGATCTACTATACCAGCTGCACAGACATCCTGAACTGGTTCAAGTGCACACGGCACAGGTGAGGTAGACAAAGGCCATTCATGCTGGCAGCCATGGAACTGGGATACTCACAACTAGATTCTGCCTGTCCATTAATATCACTTTGCATCGCACTGTAATTTAAAGGAGCTCTAGAGTAATGTTGAGATGTTCTTGGGTGCTAACCTTGTGTTCACTAAAAAAGCTTCCTTTATATCCACATTGGCAATACCCATATCATAATATATGTCTCGGGTACCGCATGTTGCTGAACCAACCGGAATTTAGTTAAATCCCGCACATGGCCCGAAAAAAAACCCAAAGGTTAAAGTAACATTATGGTTAGGTGAATATGTCAGTGACAACATTAACGTTATGAACTAAAAAAAACATAAAAATTCACCAGTTATAGTTAGCAGAACTAACTATGACTTGCGCCAACACCATGCACTGCTTATGATCTCTCATATTACATCACTTGTGACATGTTCTATGACATCACTGATGACATCACAAATTACATCATTGATGACATTGTTGATGACATCACTGCTGACATCATCCAATGAGTATGTTAGCTTGTTTTATAGTTTACATAGTGGCAGGCAGCTACCATATTGCTTTTTTACCTCATTTTATTCAGCCTTTGTCCAGCTAATGGGTGTAATTGTTTACAAACACATGTGCTTCAAATGCATCGTAGGGGTGTAGAGGTACTGAACATGTTCTAAATCTTTGTATTGAAGAGTAACTCTGTGTGCAGATGACAGATGAAGATTTGTGTCCAGTATATTCAACGCAAGTTTTTTGGTTCTGCAGAAATATTCTCTGTCTGGGCAAAGAAAAACATCGTAGATACTTAGTATTGTAAGCAGCCTTGAGTTATTAGAGAGTATCGTCTCAGCATGACAATTTCTACATAACATAGAAGACTAGGTGCACCAGGTACTAACCTATGTACATGTGCTTGTTTTGCTTCAGAAGATGAGCTATCTGTAACGTATTCACCACAGTATGAAGACTGCAGATAGTATAATCTTTAGTACCTTCAGACTTTGGTTCTTTTAAGTGAACGGTGTCTTTTTTTGACAAGTGATGATAGCGTGTACCCTGATCTTAGTAGATACTTTTTTAATATTATGTGGTGTATTTCTCACGAGAGTTTCACTGTCTACACACAGTGTGGTATAGAGTAAACTTTTGCCACTAAGTAAATACTGTTTACAGTACCCATTTTTCCGCTCATATTAACTTTACTTCTCAATGTGGGTTCGATGACTGTGAGACGTTTGCATTATTAATTTTGGAAGAGATGTTGAGAATCTTGAGGTACTTGGCTTTCTCTGAACACGTGTATACAGATTGAACACCGGGTGCAACAAGGGTTTCCCATATACCTGTGGTTGTTTGTTAATGTGAACTAGGCTACCCTTGAAGTGCGTGGTATAGGGTTAATGTTGCACATAACCCATGCTTGCTACACCCAAGGGAGTTGTATCTGTGATGGCATTAATGATGCTTCATATTATTCTGAGATATTTTGTACTTGCTTTCAGGCCTGTAATGTTTTATTCGTTTATAGAGAATGTGTGCAAAAGAAGCTTGGATGATGTCATCAGTTGTGTCATCATTGATGTCATAAATGATGTCTAGAACTTGTCATGAGTGATGAAATATGTGAGGTAATAAGCATTGCATGGCGGGGGTGCAAGTTATAGTTAGCTCTGCTAACTATAACTGGTAAATTTCTGTGTTTTTTTTACTTTAAAAAGGTAATGTTGTCACATATTCAGCTAACTATAGCATTACTTTAACCTTTTTTTTTCATTGACTTTCTAAGGGTTTTTTTTTTAAACAAAAAGATCTTTTTCTCACACCTAACTATAACGTTAATTAACCTCTGTTTTTTCAGTGAATAAAGTGACATCATAGTTAGGTATGGTAATAATAACTAACTTTACATTAAGAAAACTCAGGAAAAACACTGAAACAAGGTGAAAGTTACGTTTTAGTTAGGCCTTGTAATAATAAGAAAAATATTGTTTTAAAACAAAAAAACACTGACATTTACCAGTTATAGTTTACTGATGTAACTATACCTTGTCCCTGCCATACACTGCTTATGACATCACTCATTGGCATCATTGATGATGTCATTGATGATATCTCAAATGACATTAGTGAGGACATTATACAATGATTGTGTTTTTTTGTAATTGAAATAATTCTACACACCGCATGCCGGTCCCTGTGGATGTTAAGCACCCTGCCTCACTTTTTAGGCTGCAGGCAAAAGCTGAAGTTCGGTTTCTTTGGCTCGGCAGTTGTTAAGACGTGCTCCAAGAGAACCTATAGAGGGGTGGGCTCTTTAGAAATGCCGTCAACCAATCTACCATGAGGTGTAAATACAGTTTCCAGCTTAGTAGGACACAATCTGTGATTTGTATAACATCATGAGTTTGCCGTTCTACTTTCAACAGTACGCAGTGCAAGAATCTACTACTAGGTGGCCCTGGCATAGTGATACAAAGTCATGTGAAAGAGCACTGAAAGAAATGGACCAAAAGAAAATGCTTCCACTCTTAATGAATAGGGCTGAAGGAATAATTTTTAATTATTTGAGAAATTACCTTGTGGTGCTTTCCCACATATAAATTCATTTTATGCCGGAACTAGGCAAGACATAGGTGACTTAAGAGAGGAAGCGCTGACTTTGACATCCAACTACTGGTGGGGCTAATTTTGACAAGGAATAAAGTGAAGCAAGTTTATCAGGAAGATTAGGAAGATATTTTGAGAGATCAGATTCTGAGGTCAGGCAGAACCCTGTAGGGCTGTTGGCTCTTAGAGATATTTTGTGATGAAGCAGACAACTTAGGGGCTGATTACGATGGCGGTGAACCCGCCACCGAGGTTCACCGCCATCGTGAGGCCGTTTTCTGCCCGCCATATTATTATGGTAGGCGGTACTGTGGTGGTCGGAAACTCCAACCGCCACGCATCCGACAAACTCCTTGAGCACGTCGGTGTGGCAGAGGGCCTCCCTATCCCTGTAATGGTGGTGGTGCCTATCAGGCACCGCTGTAGGGATTACGATGGTCCATCCCCACCAGCCTTTCCATAGCGGTTTACCGCCCATGGAAAAGCTGGTGGGGAGGAACTTTGGGGGCCCATAGCGGGACCCCATTTCCCCCAGGCACCGTGGTTTTGGGTGCTCCCCTACATTTCCCTACACCATGTGGCAGGCATCGTGTGGTGCCTGCCACGTAGTGCAGGGAAAAGCAAAACCTTCCTTTTATTCCATTGCTGTGGGTGCTGCACTAAGCAGCACCCGCCACAATGGAAAAAATGCCTTTTGCGGCCACCGTTGTGGCGGCCGCATTGTAATTTGATATTTGGGACCGCCACCTTAGAGGTCGGCGGTCCCCATCCCCGGGACGATGGCGTACGAACAAAAGTCCGTCCACCATCGTAATCAGGCCCTTAGACTTGAATTATGTAGGAATGTTCACCTTTGTGTGTAATATATATAAAACAGGTTTAGGAAGTAGATTTGCGGATAGCAAAAAAAAGTCTAATTAAAAAAAGATAGTTATTGAAAAAATGAAAAATTCTCAATTTTTTCTAAACTATGAAATGTGTACTGTATTATTTCTATTTATTTGTGAAATTATCTGGGGTCTGTGGTATATTCTCGTAATAGAAATTTGGACTAATAGGCTTGGATGATAATTGTGGAGCTCACATTCTAAACTAACGTTTGTCTAAATGCAAGCACTCGGTTTTTAATAACAGGAAATTAGCTTAAAGGACTAATCACGATTTGGAATTTGGGTCTCACTCACATTTTTTTTAATTAATGCATCACACCGTTTGGGCTAGCTTACCCGAATTTCTATCCATGGCTAACACTTCGAAATGTGCCAAATGCTTAAGGGAATATCACCGGACCAACAGGCTAAACGATACATCTTGAATTAGTAAATGAGACCAGCTGTGAAACTGGACGTGTTTAAGACGCACAAATGTTCACCTTCAGTTTCCACCATAACTATTACATGTGTACTCTGGAGAAAAGTTGCGATTCATTGCAACGTGTACATGACAGGCACTGTTGGGGATTAAAAATTAGAAAATTAATAGGTCTTTAGGCCTGCATTTACAAAGTTTTCAAAAGTGTTTTCATGTGTTTATGTTCCCAGAATAAGTTATCGTACAGCATACAGACGTGGAGAGAAAACAATGTATAGACGCAAATCTCAGTGCTGTGCTGGATTTTACGAAAGCCGGGAAATGTGTGTCCGTGAGTACCACCTTTATTTGCATTTTTTATTTAGAGATTTTATATACAGCGCACATTGAAACGAAACTCTCAATAGCCCCGTCATACCAACCTGGATAATCCCACCTACGAAAGGGTCATCAAATTAAAATACATTTCTGGTGTGCCCACAGAGCAAAGGGGCTTGAGTTTCAGAATATGACAACAGAAAATAAGAAGCCTGCCTTACTTAAACATAGATTTGGCCTGGAAATGTGATAGCTTTGTGTGCGGCTAAGTCTAGGTTGCTTGCGGTGATGTATTTTCGGTCCTTCTGTATCTGGATTGAAAAGGCTTGCTATAGAATTTAAAGGTTGTTTTGGGTGGACTCACCCAGAAATGTGTTGACTTCAAATCGTTTCTCTGGGAGGACTTGCCATAGGTGACTTAAGGCAGAGAGAAAGTGTTGGCTCTGAGATCCAGTTTACAATGGTGTTTATTCTGACTGCAAAACGTGAAGCAAGTTTATCACGAAGATCAAGAGGATAATTTGGGAGATCAGATTGAAGTGTCTCGGCTCTACCCTGTAAGGCTAATGGCTCGAAGAGATATTTTGTTGTGGAAGCAGTCAGCTTACACTTGAATGAGGTAAGAAAGTGTTCCATGGTGTGCAGTGTACATAGAGCAGGTGCAGAAGATAGAGTTCTGGACAGCAGAATGTAGTTCGGTGAGAAAATATAGTTATTGAAAAAATGCAGCTTTGTTTTTTAATTAACTAGGCAATGTGTACCGTATACAGTGCTTAATGCAGGCTTAAGATTGAAATATCAGCAAAGTATATGAAAATCATACATGTCAAAAGGTGCATTACATGCATATGTTCGACATATTTCTGAATACATAAAATAATTACAAAGTGTTACTGTGTATGGGCATGCATTGCGCCAGCTGAAGTTTATGCCTGTCTTTGTAAATCAACATGTTTGTGCTCACTCCTCTTTCAAACTTAATTTCTTTTAAGACAACACAAATGTGTTTTTCAGCTGCTGTTGTAATGACCGTTAGGCACAACATGTCTCTACAAATAGTCTCTTCACAGATTTAATACAGTCGTCATTTGTGCTCGTGAATGAGCCCTTTTTCCTGGTTAGCTGTCGGCAGCTGTGCTGCGGCATCTAGTATTGGACCGATCTGCTTGTGCACGGGTGGCAGGAATTATCAAGATGTAGCCTGACAAGCCACACATACTTATCACTGTATAATCACACTTCACTCTTGTTCAGTGTTCTAGAGATTAATATGAATTAAAGGATACCAAGGGTTTCTTAGCTGGAGCATAACGCGTTGCACGGTCAAGAACTGTACAGTAAGCAGATCTGTTGATTGACTGTTAAAAAAGGGGTTTCACCTCAGTCAGGCAGAACCCACCACTCTAGTCAGGGTAAGTCAGATACACACTCAGATAACCTGTGTTCATCCCCTGGTAGATTGGCGCAGAGCTGGCTGGCTTATCAAAAGAGGCAATGTGCAAACTATTTGTGCAACAACCACACAATAACACAATGAATGCACCACAAAAAGACTCCACACAGTATGTATAAAAAGACTTTGTATTATAAAACACATTAGCACCAAAACAACATGAGTATCATGTAAACTTTGTAATATATCACAGTTATTAGTAGTACTGGTCATGCTGATAAAAAGCAGGTGATACAATCAAGAGATATGCACTTTTACAGGTTCCTATCACAGTTATTAATGAAGAAACAGTGCTGCAAAAGCTGCGTGTGCTACCTTTAGAGGGGTTATGGTAATGCCTCCCTCAGGAGTACGAGCACTCAGATACTGCCCAATTCTGGCAATGCAGCACTTGCGAGTAACTGGCGACTCCATTCGGGGTCCTCAGGGCCAGGACGGCAAATGTAAAGAGAAAGGGGTAAGTTGATTGTGGCCCCTTTGAGCTGGGGAGGCAAATGGGGCATGTCACCCACCAGTTAGTCCCGAGCTGTGGTGCGGGTCTTGCCGGGAGAATATACACGTTGAGGTCGAGCAGCCTGCTCCCTCACTTATGTGTTCCTTCTCAGTGTCTGGCTAACCACCGAGCCTGTACACCACAGGCCACCCGAAAACGATAGCATAAGATGGGGGCCAAACACAAAGCAATATCTCCTTAAGGACACCACTCATGTTGTTCGGTGTTTCCTACTGCCCTGCCCACGGTTGATGTCAATGTTGCTAGGCGGCGCTGGGCTCAGAAGCTGGGATTTCCTTTAGTGCCAACCGAAGACTGGTGCACAGAAACACCCTCTGGTTTCCAATCAAAGTGAGAGCGCTTCAACAGGTGCTTATGGGCTGAATGCTGGGCAGCGCACTACACTCTTTGGGCTAATACAAGACGAGGTGCTCACCAGGCACTTGCCAGCTAGATCCGAGGCGATACACAGAGCGACCAGACACACTCCTTGCTGACTTGCACTACTGCCAGACTTACAAGAAGCAGAGTCCCTTGGCGGTGGTGCCAAATTGGAATCTTTGATAGCCCTGAGATTCCTAAACTGGGGCAAGCCAACAAACCCTTGGTGAACACATAGGGTCAGCACAGCAGAGTACCAGCAGGCAAAATGCCTGCACAGTAAGGCAGGTAGCAAAGTTGCAGCCTCTCTTGCAGCTTCAGCAAGCAGCAGGCCAACACAGGAGAGCAGTTAGCTCATTGGCAGATCCTCCTGGTAGGACAGCAGTTCATTTTGGCAATGTGCAGATGTAGAGCTAGCGATGTCTGGTTACAAGTCCAGAGCTCTAGTTAGAACAGATGCAGGGAACAGCAGGAAGCAGGGCAACACGCAGAAAAGCAGTCTAGTTGAGTCCTTTCAGCAGCCCAGCAGGCAGCAGTGCAACAATCAGAAAAGCAGTCCAGATGAGTCCTTTAAGCAGGACAACAGGCTTTCTGACAGAGATTCAGTGCCTGATTAGATGGGACCAGACCCACAGCACTTATACCATAAAATGCCCCTGAAGCAGAGGTGACTTCAAAGGAAAGACTTTGATGTGCACAGGTCCCCTTTCAGCCCAGTCCTGTGTGCCAGGCTAACCCTGGGGGTTAGTCAGTGCTTTGAGTGAGGGCAGAACACTCCCTATTGAAGTGAGCATGTCAGCTCTTCCCCTTCTATCTTGCTCAGAAAGACCCATCAGAATGCAGATGTATGCAGATACAGCTGAGTGCCCTGTGTTTGTGGCTGTCTATAGGGAATGCAGAAAGTGTAACTGTCACCCAAACTCAGATGTGTATTGGAGACAAGCTGTGAGGCACATAAAGTAATAAGCACAGAGAAATGTCTACTTTCTATAATGGTAATGTTAAATCCAGTGTTACCAGTAAAGATGATTTACCATTGCCATTCCAAACATATGAAACATAATTCAGCTACTCCTCTCTGATCAGGAATTACATCTTTAAAGTATTTTAAGGAATCCCCAATGCTAACCTATGAGAGTAACAGGCCTCACCACAGTGAAAAACGAATTTGGGTGTTTTTCACTACCAGGACATATAAAACATATGGGTATATGTCCTACATTTTACTTACATAGCACCCTGCCCTTTGAGCTTACATTAGTGGTGAGTTATATGTAGTAAAAGGGGAGTTTAGGATTTGGCAAGTAATCTTAATACCAAGTTGAGGCCTGAGATAGGTTTGACAGGCTACTCCTGTGGGTGGTGCAATCAGCGCTGCAGACCCACGAGTAGCATTTGAAGTACCATGTCCTGGGTATATGGGATACCACTTTACAAGAGACTTACTAATTAATCAAATATGCCAATCGGGTATACACCAATCATAAACACGTTTAGGGAGAGAGCACGTGTACTTTAGCAATGATCAGCAGTAGTAAAGTGCCCAGAGTCCTAACACCAACTAAACTGAAGTCAGAAAAAGAGGAGGGAAAAGGCAAAAAGTTTGGGTTAAAAGGGCCATTTCCAACAGTGACTTTTTGTTTTCTTGAGGAAAGGGTGACTCTTCCCAGTAGACGCGGAACCACTCAGCACTGAACATTACATGTGAAAGGTACTAAATGCCTCCTTAACAGGTTCCCAGATGGGGGGAAACAAAAAGAGTAAAAATCCTCCTTGGCAATCTTGTAGCTCCTGGGTAGAGATGAAGTTTAATACTGAAGTTGTTAGCAAGGCACCTGAAATATTCAAAGAGGATGGATCCTAGCAAAAATGTCCAGTTGTATCTAATAGAAGTTCCACTTTGTCTTAGGGACAAAGATAGCAGCAAAGGGGTGCGGAACTCAATGGAAAATATGTGAATTAATGTGTTTCAATGCATTCATCACTTGCAAACACCTCTATAAATATGATTCAAACAGAAACTGACATCACAGGAAAGACTCTACTTCATCTTGTATTGAGAAACTGATACCATTATATCTAAAAGACTGCTGTCTTGGAAAGGGCAGATTATAAGGATTTTTTGCAGCCCTTTACTGAAACTCATGATATCTATTTTGCACATGAACAAGACGCCAATATTGATATCTATCCCCAGCTTTCCCTCAGTATACCACCAAACTTCATGCCTGGTATTCCATGTAGCTCCTCAGGGTGACATTATACACGGAAACATCTGTGTGGTCTAGGTGGCTTGGACTTGTAATCATGTGTGGAGCATGATGTCACACAACATGCTGACTTAGATTTCCTGTTCCTGGATACATGTAAACGCATGTACACGTTTGGAGCAGGCTCAGTTGTTCATACGGATGTTACAGGCATTCAGAGCACAATCCGACAGCCGAGAACATCAGCTCATCACAGTATCTTGTATGCAGTGATATTTGCACTGTAATGAATCCCTGGGAAGTTAAAGTGTGAAAGTGACTGGGGATGTATATGTATGTGTTAGCTCAGTTCCCATAAACCCTTTGCTGGGAACTACCACAGAGGCGGACCAAAGTCTCCTTAAAGTAGCCCCGCCTCACCCTTTAGTAACATGGGTCAAGAAATGGGTATTCTCTTGGGGAGTTGGTGTGCAAGGATAAACAATTCAGAATGCTCTACAGTTAAACTAATTGAGAATGCAATGTCATACAAACTTTACAAAAATAGTTAAACTAAACGAACTAGTAAATGTTGCACCCTTGTAAACTAGAATGGAAAAATCACAAAATGTTTTTAAACTTTGTAAAATTAATTTGGTAAGCATTGCCATTATAGAAGTCCATGAGGATACATATATGTCTCAGGAAATAAAAGACATTTCAGAAAATAATTAATTTGCTGTTTCAAGTTGGTCCAGGTTAAAAAAGTACCTTTCACCCTAGATGTTTTGGGAGGTTAGCTGTCTATAGTGATGTTAGTCCTCGGTCTGTACCTGGAAACGTGTTCGAAGTTTGTGGTGAAGAGTCTTGGCCAAGATGGATCACTGCAGTGGAACTGGAATCTCACACGTAAGCTTCAGTGGGTTCCAGATCAGGCAAACGAGATTCAGCTTGGATAGTGGTTCCCACAAAGAGGACAATTCTGGCTGCTTACCTCATGGCTTGTATGGGATTTGAGCAGTGTGGCTCTTAACTAGTCCTACTTCTGTGTCCATTCTCACTCCCACACTTCTACTGGGACTCCAGATTTCCAGAACTTCAGACTCCAGCAGGAGTCGGGAAAGCACCAAAAACAGACTGCGTACCCCACTAGGCCTGGGGATAACTCAGGAAGCTAACATCCCCAGCTTTGGTAGCCACGTTCAGTCCTGGAATTGGGGTGCAAATGAGTATAACTCTTCTGCTTTTTGTCCAGGGGGTCACAAGGCATTCTCTCATTTACACTATGGGGGGAGTAGCGGGGAGGGTCGGGGCTTCACTTCCTTTTGAAAAAGTATTTTCCATGCCCTGGTGCATCAAAAACAAAGTGAGCTTCTACTGGACGTAGAGACAATGGCATTGGGTGGATTCTCATAAAACAATGTGTTTCAGCCACGCGGGCAGATAACCCCTTGACGGGCCATTGGGAGTCGTTCCCTCTCTGAGACACCTCCCTGGAAACCCGTCCAGGTACACAGAAAGATGAATTATCAAATAAATAGGCACCATCAAGGAATATCCCGCTAGAGGAATAAGTGACATGCATTGAGCGAAAATTCGAACCTCATCATAAAATGTACTTTTAAATCAGATCTCACAGTATGATTTTAGGTTAGTTTTGCATTGCTAAAGTATTGTCATGTGTGTCTTTCACAGAATGAATTATTGTACATCATTCAGACTTGGAGTAAAATAATATACAGACACAAATCTTAACGCTGTACCTTCAAAAATGAAGATACTAGGGACTGCCACCAGTGGATCTGAAAATGTGCTTTATTTCTTTTTTTATTCTGAAGACACACAATCTGTTTTTAGGCGCACTATGCAAATTGTGTAACCTGTGGGCTTGGAAAACAGGAAGAACCTATTTTTTTCCCTCTAAAGCTTCTGTTCACAAGCACAGGGCACGCTTTCTGATGATTACTTCACATAAAATCTAAAGTGCCAGGTACATACGAAAAGACCTCTGATCTAGACCCAGACAGCACTACACAGCCATCCCATTATATGAAAAGACAGACAAGACTGGCATGTACATTTGTAATGAAGCTGAAAAAAATGACTCATTTTTCAAGGGCTCCTTGTATCTGACTGTAGAGGCAAGTGTCACTGTATCAGTCACTGTAAAAAAAAACAGTTCTATTCATGTTAAACTTGAATGTACCTCTTCATAAAACATCATTGTGTACAACCCTTACTCCGAGCACTATGAGTTGCAGTTCAGTAGCCCATAAAAACGAGAGTGATTGGCAGGGTCAGATGTGGCTGGTGTTGAATGCCTCAGTCTGGGAATCTGACCACCAGAAATCCAGACACTGCCTGCCGAGCAAATGTCTGCTCTGCGCCCCTTTGTGAATGGGCCATGGAGCTAGAAAGCTAACCGCACTGGCCAGGAGTGGAGCCCAGCCAACACCACTCCTGACGCCCCGGGGGAACTCGATCAAGTGTTAATTACATTTGGAATGAAGGAGTAGATGTTGAATAAATGTTGCACTCCCTCTTGGAGACTTAAAGAGAATAAGCCACCGCATTCTTTGCTAGGCATGATAATCAAGCGCCACAGAAGATGAAACATGGTCGTGGGCGCAAAGCGGATATAATCTGCCCCTGACATGCAGCCCCCGCATCCCAGCTTGGGTTTTAGGTCTAATCCACTCCATGAAGGAGGAATGTGTCAAGTGTTGAGTTCACACTCTGCCACACTGGTCCGGGCAGTCCTCTGATATCCGGTTCTGCTCATAGACGTGGCTGCAGTACACTGGTGGCACTTCGTGGTGTTTTCCACATTGTCCGATCACAGGGGGCCAGGTGAACGACCATTCCATTTTGCGAGTCGCAAATTGTGATTTTTTTGCGACTCACAATTTGCGACTAGCAAAACGGAATGTACTAATATGTCTCAGACACATTTAGCGATTCCCAATGGGGTTGCAAATGACCTGCCTCATCAATATCCATGAGGCAGGCCGTAATTTGCGACCCGTTGGGAATGGGCTACAATCACAGGCAAGGTGGCCTGCTGGGGACAGTAGACCACCATGTTTGTGTTTGCTTTTTAAATAATGCAACTTTTTTTTTCTAAATGCAGCCGGTTTTCCTGAAATGAAAACGTGATGCTGTATAAGAAAAAAATGAAAAGTTTTCTTTTCATTTTTTAAGGGCAGGAAATGCTCTGTGGAACCCACTGCCTGCTCTTAAAAAATATTTTCGCTGCCAAACACATTGGGGAGGGACCCCTTCCCATTTGCAACTGGCTTACCACCAATTTGAAATTGGTTGTAACTGCAGTCGCCAAACATTTGTACATCCCCCTGCGACTCGCTATATGGAAGAGACACCCTTGGCACGCCCCTTCCTAATCGCAAACCCTGTTTTACGAGTCAGTAATAGGCTGCTGACTCATAAAATAGGGTTTGTACAGGCTACTACCTTTTTTAGCAGTCTCAAACGGCCCGATTTTCAATTTGCGACTGCTAAAACCAGTCGTACATCTGGCCCTCAGTAAGGTGAGATGTACCGTTAAGAATCATGTAAATATAGGCCTAAGTAACCTCAGCCTCCTCTTAATTCCTGGATGTGTCTGTGACAAAGCTGTAACCTGCCACACTTAAGGTGTCTGCTCTGCAAGAGTTCTTGCCCTCTCCCTCAGTGGTGGCCAGTGCTTAGTTTGTCAAACACCAAAACATAAGTCCAGGGGCCCAAAGTTTCTGGTAGGAGCCCGCTGCTTGTGCTGCCTGATGTTGTGGTGCCGAAAACCAAGGCTGCGCAGTTGTTAAGCCTACCTCACGCCCCTTTCTTCCATCATCCTACACTTCCTGTCTCTTCATTTCACTTTTGCAGGTTGCCTTTATCCTTTTTGTCTCTCTTTGTCTATCTTTCCCTTAATTTTTTCTCCCTTTTCTGTCTTTCTCTCTCTTGCTCTGGATCAAAGCCTGAAGCAGAAATAGTAGTGTCAGTGCCCACCGCCAGTCACTACCGGCACAAATCAAGCACCCCGCTACGGCACTTGCTGGTAGTGTTGAAGGGTGAAGGCTAGTAACACTGACTTCCTTCTAATTGCAATTAACTAAATTTGAATCTAATGTGAACTGTATATAATCCTGGCCTTAATACTTAGTGTAACAAGAACTGAGTTGGATGGGGTGTCTAAAGAATTCTTACCTATCAGCAACATGGGATGCTTAAAACACTTTTAAAAATAATTTCTAACCCACGCAAGATGACAGTTGTGTCTTTTTGAAGTTCTGACTCGCTTGATTTCCAGAGAAAAGGTTGAAATGCAGGTCGAAGCACATTGAAGCATTTGGTTTCTATGAGCAGCGGCACTAGTGCTCAAGTGTCTCAGGATTCTGTATCCAAGGTTGCCCTTAAACAAGGGTACTCTGCTGTTAATGATGAGTAAATCTTAATAGGCTTTGGAAAGAATGGTAGAATAGATGACCCCTTCTCTCAGTGGATCTTGGAGAGGGGCCATGTTTTTTTTGGCTCTAACAGTTTGTTCTAGTGCATGTCCTGGCATTGGGAGTTAGCTCCTGTCAGGAAGTGCTCTGCCACGTGTTGTGCACTACCATTTAGAGCACAACATACTACACAACAGCATAACTTTTGCACCTAGCATCAGACTGCACTCTGAGCTTCTTAAATAAGTGTACCCAAGCATACACCAGTTTCCCCAAGATTCGTTCCAGACTGTGCCTACTGACATGGTGTTAGTTAGCATTTACAAATGGACGGAGAATCCATCTTAGTTCTTTATTTATTTATTTGCTTGACTTGTAACAGTGGTACCACAAACCAATTTTCTCTAGACCCTTGACCAAAATGGGGGGTATATGTAGTGGGAGCTGATTCCACAGTTGTAGGGCCATCACTTAAAAGCACTGGTCCCATCTCCTCAAAAGTCCAGAGTGGTAAACGATAGGAGGAGGTGATGAGTGGACAAAGGCTTTCTTTGGGATGAATTAGGGAGAATCTTATTGCAGAGGTCAAAGGAGCAACGCCAGCTGAGCATTTATATGCACCAATATTCGCCACAAACGATTTTAAATTTGATCAAAGCAAGGACTGGCAGCCATGCAGTTTTCTAGGGCAGGCACAATAGGAAACCATTTCTAAAGATTAGGGCTGGGCCAAGCATTTCTGACGCAATAGAAAAAGGTGCAAATTTTACAATGTTTGATGCTCCATGGGGCAAGCTTGTTCCCCCTTTCTTTTCTTTGCCTTGCTGTAGAACTAGATCTGCATAAAACTGGCAAGACCTCCGTGCGCGTTCTGGATCCTATGGATGCCGTTCAGTTGGTGTCCAGGCCAAGGTAGAGTGCGTTGGTGTAGTGAAGGTTGTGGTGCATATTTTCTAGAGATGGAAGTGTGCTCTTGAGCTGGTGGTCCCGGATGAATCATGTAGTGATGATTGAGCTCATCCGGGTGTTCATCCTTTAGTCAATATTAACCTAGATTCTTTACAGAGTCAGGAGGCCTTTATTTCGAGTAGTCAGGTGCGTGGATCAAAATGTAAAGGATCTAATAAAATCCATCTCCGCTCGGTCGAAATTTGTCGAGTCTGATAAATATCTCCCTATTACGAGCTTATCCTAATAATGAGGACTAACAAGTCTAATTTGGTATGAAGTGCACCAAACTCCAGATGTCCAGGTAATTATGAGGCATTTTTCCCCCAATAAATTTCAGCATGATCACCCTGCCGAAAATATTGGGGAAAGCTGTAGGTGTGCAGTGTTAGCTGGCAAACTGCTAACTGCAATATGTGTGGTATCGCAGTTAACTAGGCCACTTGTAATGAGGGCCTTAGTGTGTCTGCTGCCATGTCCAACTAGTGCAGCAGGTACAACGAGTTTTGAGAGTACAGCAGGTGGTTTGGGCCTAGAAGCATGTTTGTGACCTCCTAGAATTAAACCTGGTCATATCCACCCATCCTTTTAGTTGCTGCAAATAACTGCAGAGAAGGGATCTCCTTGTGTGGTTTAATCATCAGCTGTGCTTGAATAGAAGGATGGTCCTTCCATCCTGAGAAGCTGTAAGAGGACTATCCTGAAAACGGTGCCCATGAGCAAAAAAGGGATGAGCATTGTGAGATGGCTCAAGATACTGGCAGAACCAGAAAATTATCCTTTTTTCACGCTGTTCTCTGTTGCAGAGGAAGAGTTTCATTACTTATTGCACTTGCAGTGGTGTCTGTAGCCTCCAACATAAAATTGTCCTCAGCAGCAATAGAGAGCGAGGAGTAATCAGTCCGATAGAAAAGCCTTGTGCCATGCAGGGACATCGTAAGGATTTTGGTGTCCCTAGGCCAAACATATATAGGGGGCCCCTCTTCAGACCAGCTTCAAATTTATGATCCAGTTTCAACTCTTGCATAACATCTTTGGCCAAGTCACTGACCGTGCACCGGCACGCTTATCCAAATCATAAATTTGTTTGCATCTAATATTCAGGGATAGTGACTTGTGTTTTCAATATTGTAAAACAGCAGAAGCTCACCAACAAAACTAAAAATGATCTCTGTGGCACCCCCTCATTTCTAATATGTGAGGTCCTGTTTTGACCATAAAGGAACTTATTTTATGGAAGTTGCTAGAAAGATTAACACACCATTTTCTCTGCAAAATGTCTGTAAAAGATTCACACATCACCCACATTAAAAATAAATTAAAGGAAAACGGTATTTTAAACAATCTATTTAAAAAATATTAAAGGTCATCCAGCCAAGACTATCTGTAGAACAGAGCTGGCTCTATCAGGGGACCCCATGAAATGATGGGGCCCTGGGCCAGATCCCACTTTGTCCTTGTCTCAAAAGGTCTCTGGTGCCATCTGTCATTGTTTCCTGTTAACAAGAAGGTGGAACACTGGCTGTGCAAGTCACCACACTGCATGAAACCCCTCGCTGTATAGTTCATTCACTGCATGGTTCCTGCGCAACGAGGTGACCTCGAGAAATCCCCATAACAGGCTATGCATAGCTGTTCAGTTTCCTAACATTATCTTGATTTTAAGTAAATCCGAAAGACAACTGTTCAAGCACAAACCTCCAGCATTTTATTAAAAGAACGATAAGTTATAATTTGATTACATGGTCCTAGCTCAAATTCTGACACTTACTTTTTTATTCTCTCTATTGAATTTCTCCGACTGATGCACCGTTACACATTTTTGATCTGCAGTAGACTCAAAGGAGGTGCTTGCTGTTCTGAGAGAGCTCACACTGTCTTCTGGCGCCTACAAATGTCTCGTCCCTGGGTATACTCATTGTCTAAAAGCTTGGGTGTATCTTAGTGTCAATGTGGTTGTGGATACACAGGTAACACAATCCTCCATAGAAAGAGAAATAGGATCTGTCCCAAAGGCACAGCTTAATGCTAGGGGAAAAGCATGAAGAAGCATTCTTAGGGCATCTTTCGGAAGCACAACCGTAATAGGTGTCCCATAATGATGTATGTGAATTAATGGAAAAATGAAAGCTGAGAAACCTCGGTGGGGGAAACCAAATTATGGAAAACCTATTTTAAGGAAAAACTATTGTAAGGAAATACAAATAAAAAATGAAAAGGAAGCATCTTAAAGGAAAGGTCATTTTAATGCAAAGTCCAAAATGACATTAAGGGGCCGATTACGATGTCGGTCGGTAAGCCTCCGACTGCTCTTCAGAGGCTTACCGATCAACATGGTAGGGCTACTGTCTGACCACCCAATTATAATGTAAGCGGTCAGTGTGTAGACCTGCCGGTCTTTCAGACTGGCTTAAGGAGCTAGTCGGCCAATCCAAAACCTTTCATAATCTCCTATGGGCGGCGTTACTGCTGTCGGGATTATGGTGTCGGTTTCCAACTGGCTTTTCATGTCGGGCTTCCCGATGTGAAAAGCCTGCCGGAAAGCGACTTTGGGGCCCCCTAGTAGGGCACCCATCACTCAGTGCCCTCAGGTTGGGTGCCGGGGGGGCACCTATGGTGCCCCCCTTTTAATCCCTGCAACATACGGCAAGCACTGTGAGGTGCCTGCCACTCGGTGCAGGGATTAACAAGAGCTCTCATTTTTCCATGGGAGCCTGTGCTGCGGCTGGTTTCCGACCGTAGCACAAGCTCCCATAGAGAAATGGGAGCTTGCGACCACACCATGTGCGGTCACCGGAGGTCGGTCGGTCAGTCCGGAGACCCCAACAGTGTCAGACGAACGTGAGTCCACCCGACATCGTAATGATGCCCTAAATGTGGGATAGTGAAGGGTTTTTGGGTTCAAGGATGGATGATGTTTAGAGGTGATGAGGGGGCTTTTAGAAGTCAAGGATGAGTGGCGTTCAAAGGGGTTTTCAGGATTCTGGGATGGGTGGAGTTTATGGACGATGAGGGTTTGTAGGGACCAGGAATGGGTGAAGAGTAGGAGTGATGAGGGCTTTTTAGGGGTCAGGGGTGGCTAGAGTTTAGGGGAGGGAAAATATTTTTAGGTTTCAGGGATGGATTGAGTTTAGGGGTGGTGAGGGTTGTAGGGTCAAGGATGATTGGAGTTTAGTTGTGGTGAGAGGTTTTTAGGCTTCAGGGTGGGTGGAGTTTAGAGATAGAAGGTGCATTTAGGGTTCAGGGGTGAGTGATTTTCAGGGGTCGGGTATGGACAGTGGTGTTTAGGGGTGGAGATTAAAAACATCCAAAGTAATTGTTGGACAATGCAAAATATATAAATCCGAAATAATGTCTCTTCAAGTAAAGCTATGAAATAAATACCTCTGAAAAAAAGTGTATCTGAAAATAAGACTTAGAGCCTTTGCATTTACACCTTAAAATTTAAACATGCAAAAGCCAATATTGAAAAAGAAAGACATTTTATGAGTTGGCTTCTATGAAATGGTAAATGCCATTCATTGTGCAAATGTCCATTAAACAGTTCAAGTGAAATGGTTTCTCAGTAATGATATCCATGAAATCGTTCTTCTAATAAATCATACACACCCGTCCCATACACATGTTCAATTTCTAAAATATATCTTTCAACTTCTTTCATATTGCTTTGTGGAAACATGAAAACACAAGTAAAATTAAGTTCCCAATAACTCACATGCAAGACAGAAATTCCTTAAAAACGTCCAGCTTCCTTAGAGCCAATTGGTGGCAAGTTTTTAAAAAAATTATGCTGTGAGAGCTCAGTATAGAGCCATCTGACACGAGGTCCTCTTTTAGGTTAATGTAGCTTTTATACCTCCTGTCCTATAGGCTAAAGTTATCCCAGATATGGCATTGCCTCCCTCCTATTGAATTTTGGACCTATGTGGCTGCCACTGCCATTGTTAAGGGATGGGACCCCTAAACCACTAGTCACTGCCCTCCCTGCTGGAGCCTGTATTGTATGAAGTGTTTTCAGTGTGGCGTGCTGAACTTATATATAATCTGTATACAAGGAGGAGTATGGCCCGAAGGGACGAGAAACAGGCAGGGCCCTATTATTTATTTTATTTTTATTTTGAAAGTTTTATATAGCGCGAACAAGATCTTCGCAGATATCAGAGCGCTTTACAGAGGCGGGGAGCATGTATACGCAGATACATCAATCATGTTAACAGTACATTGAAGTGATATCATGAAACAATCAAGTAAGTCAATTTCAAAGTCAAAAATAAAAATACAAGGGTTCGAACAAGTAGTACAGATGAGTATCGAGTCTTTGTAGTTTTTCCTCAGTAGTCGTTCAAGTGTATTTAGCCATGAGGATCGCTTTTACTTCTCTCTTGAAAAGTATGGTAGAGGTGATAAGCCTTGTTTCAGGGGGGAGCGAGTTCCAAATCCTGGGAGCCATTCCTGAGAAAGAGCGTTTAAAGGTTTTTTCCTTGCGGAATCTTTTAGGCTTTAGCAAAAGGTTGTTTGTGCCTCTAGTGTTTCTGGAGCCTCCAGAAATCGTCAGCTTCTGAGCGAGGTATCTAGGTGAGCTCAGGTGGACAGCCTTGTGGGTCAAACAAACTATTTTCAGGTGTATTCTGGCTTCAAACGGCAGCCAGTTCAATGATTTGAAGTCAGGGGAAATGTGTGAGTGTTTTTTTGATCCAGTGATAAGTCTCGCTGCGGCGTTTAGAGAGGCTCTTATGGGTGCCGTAGTAGCTAGGGGGAGACCGCAGAGGGCGGTGCTGCCGTATTCTATTCGAGGTATGACTAGTGATTGTACCGCAGTCTGGAAGTCTTTGGCTGGAAGGAAAGGTTTAAGTTTCCTAAGGGTGTTGATTTGGTAGTTTGCTCCCTTAGTTGCTTTGTTGATGTGTTCCTGCATGCTGAGATTGGTGTCAAGTGTTATGCCCAAAGATTTCGCTGAGTCCACGATGGTGGGTTGGACATTGAGCGCCGTTAGGTCTTTAAGCCACATTTGTGCGGTAGTGATCTTCGCTGGAGGTGAGATCAGAAGGAACTCTGTTTTTAGGGCATTGAGTTTGAGATGATTAGCGGCCAACCAAGATTGGGTGCTTCTGATCGTTGAGTTCAAGAGCGTGATGTCTTTGGGTGATTGTAGTTTGAGATAAAGTTGGGTGTCATCAGCATACATGTGGAAGTGTACATTGGATTCTTGCAGCAAGGTGGTGAGAGGTTCCATAACTAGGTTGAACAAAGTTGGGGATAGGGAGGATCCTTGTGGTACGCCTAGCGATACGGGTCTTGGTGCGGACAGCAAGTTGTTGCTCTTGAATTTCTGCGACCTGTTTTGCAAAAAGGAAGTGAACCATTTGAGCACAGTTCCAGATAGGCCCATTCTTGTGTTTAATAGTTCGAGTAAGCTCTCATGTTTGACGGTGTCAAATGCGGAGGAGAGATCAAGGAGGATGAGGAGGCAGGTATCGTTATGATCTAGGATTTGGAGGGCGTCGTCGATTATGTGAATCATGGCAGTTTCCGTACTGTGATTAGCTCGGAAGCCTGATTGATGAGAGTTGAGGAGATCAAATTGAGTAATGTGTTTAGCCAATTGTATTTGTGCGCATTTTTCCAGCAGTTTGGCCAGAGTCGGAATGTTGGTAATGGGACGGTAGTTGTTTAGGTCAGAGGGGTCGGCTGTAGGTTTCTTTAGCAAAGGTGTTACTTGTCCAACTTTGAGGGAGTCGGGAATGATCCCTTGTTGAAGTGAGCTGTTGATAATTTTGGTCCAGAGTGGAAGGAGCGACGGGGTAAGGACTTTGACAGCGTTAGCAGGAAGGGGGTCCGTGAGGTGATTGGATGGTTTCAGAGTGCTGAGCAGTTTGCCAATTTCTTCTTCCGTGTAGGTGACAAAGGTTGACCAGGTTGCATTGTTTTTTGGTTTAGTGGGTGTTATGCGGTGGGGTTTGGGATAGAGGCTTGCGTCCATGAGGAGATCATTCTTTATGTTGTCAGTTTTTTGGTTAAAGAAAGAGGCGAAGTCTTCGCAGGAGGGAGCTTCGCATATAGTGTTGAGAGGTTGGGGTTGTTCTTTGGTTTGTGTTCGGATAAGCTCAAACAGCTTTCTCGGACGATTTTTGGCTTGGTCGAGCTGACGGCTGAAGAAGTCTGATTTTGATCGTTTTATTTTCCTGAAGTAGGCATTTCTCTTTTTCTTCAAGTTTTTTAAGTTCAGTGCAGAGGGAGCTGATCTCCAGGAACGCTCTGCCATTCGCATGGCGCGTCTATCGTCATTGAGACTCCCGTCGTACCAGGGATTGGAGATTTTTGTGGTGGCTTTTTTTAGCTGCAAGGGTGCGACTTCATTAATTATTGCGGTCATATTGTTAAGATAGTGATCAGTCAAGGATTGGACGTCCTTAACGCCAGCCGGAGGAAGTAGTAAGTTGCAGCTGTTGGGGGGCAGAGAGTTTGAGTTTAGTTTTTTCATGTCTCTTTTCCAGACTTTGGGCCTGGCGGATTGAATAGGGTTAAATTTAACTTTTTCATTGATGAAGAACGTGATAATATGATGGTCCGACCAGTCACAGGGTTGGATAGATTCGAGTTGGATAGAGTCCTCTTTGGAGATGATAAGGTCGAGGGTAGAGCCTTTCTTGTGTGTTGGACTGTTGCAAATTTGTGTAAGGTCAAGGGCGTTAAGGAAATTCTTCAGACCTTTTACCACCGCATCATTATGATCGTTCCAGTGGAGGTTGAAGTCCCCAAGGTAAATTTGTGTGAGTTGCCGCCCTGAGTTGGTTGAGATCATGTCCATGATTTGTTGGGAGAAGGTGAGGTTGTCACCGGGTGGGTGGTAAACGCCGTGAAGAGTGCAGATCGGTTTGCCCTCACTGATAATATCTAGGCTGATGTATTCACAGGACGTTGGGGAGGGTAGGGGAGGGGAAGGTACTTTCAGGACAGAGAGGTTGCTCCTGTATATACATGCGATTCCGCCACCTTTTTTATTGCCAGACCTGTCAAGTCTAGTGATGTGGTAGTTGGGGGGAACCAGAATGTCCATTATAGGTGTAGAAGATTCTGTTAGCCATGTTTCAGTCAGGATGATTAAGTCAAGATCCAATTTTAGGATGAGATCGGCGATAGCGGCGGAGTGTCTAGCGGCTGATCTGCAGTTTAGGAGAGTGCATTTGAGACGGGGTGTGTCGAGGGTGGAAGGGTGTTCTAGAGCGAGGGGGACTTTACTCAGGTTACTATGGATAGTGACTCTGTTGTTCAGTGTGGGGGGTCTAAGGGGATTGGAGTGAATCGTAGGTATGGCAGTGAGAGTGTCGGGTGTGTTGCTAAGGGGAGCTGAGTCATAGGAGCGGAGGAGGATGATTGTGTCTAGGTCCGAGAGAGGGTTGCAGGAGCGATGGGGGCGGTTTTCACGATTGAGAACAGGGATTGAGGTCCAGTGCGGTGGGGGTCGAGTGCGAGAGTTCGCCGCCCGGGTGGGGGACCAGTTGGGAGGGGAGGTGATGGTGGAGGCGCGTGAGTGATGTCTGGGGTGTGTGCTGAGCAGTTGTTTGATGATGTGAATGTCTTGTTTGATCTGGTGGAGGGTGTTGGGTGGGGGGTGACTGGAGTGTGATAGACAGAGTAGTTGTTGTTTGATGATGTACATGTCTTCTTTGAGTTGGAGGAGTGAGGCCGTAATGTGGTCCGCAGTGGGACATGTGTTGGAGGTGGGGATGGGAGGGTCAGGCGTGGATGACATAGGGGAGAGGTTGGTGGTGCGGATGAGAGTATTGGTGGTGGGCGTAGAGTGCAGGGTGGAGGATGGGCGTTTATTAGTGGTGGCGGGGGTGGAGGTTGGGTAATGGGGGGTGAGCCTGGGGGGGAAGGGTGATTGTAGATGGGGTCGAGTTGAGTTGATGGAGGTGGCGTGTTCTGTGTGATTAGTTAGTGGGAGGAAGTGGGGGCTGAGAATGGGTGGGGGTAAAGGGTGGGGTTTGCCTTTGTGTGTGTCGGTCTGATGTTGATCTAGAATAGGCCGGTTGAGGGAGAGAGCTGTGGCATCAGGGGTGAGAGGGACGGGGATGAGAGGAACGGGGATGAGGGCTGGTGTGTAGGTGGAAGGGGTGGGGTGGTTGTTGTAAGAGGGAGAGAGATCTATGTCTTTGCTTGAGGGATGTGGGGTGGCTACGGTAGGTGGGAGAATGACTAAGGTGCCGGGAGTAAAGGGGTGGTGCATGTCTTTTTGGGTGGGGGCTGTGGTATCAGGGGTGGTGAAGGGGATGAGGGCTGGTGTGTGGGGGGAAGGGGTGAGGTGGTTGGTGTAAGAGGGTAAGTAATCTATGTCTGTGCTCGACGGGAGGAAGGTAGATACGGTAGATGGGTGAGTGACTGGGGTGTCGGGAGTAAAGGAGAGGTGCATGTTGTTTTGGGGTTGGGCTGGGTTAGAATGAATGTGGTTTGAGGCTGTGGTGTCAGGGGTGACGGGAATGGGTGTGGTATGGGAGGGTGACAAGGTGGGGTTGTAGGGGGGGGAGAGGGTAGATGGGTGAGTGACTGGGGTGTCGGGAGTAAAGGAGAGGTGCATGTTGTTTTGGGGTTGGGCTGGGTTAGAATGAATGTGGTTTGAGGCTGTGGTGTCAGGGTTGACGGGAATGGGTGTGGTATGGGAGGGTGACAAGGTGAGGTTGTAGGGGGGGGAGAGGGTGCCGCTGGAATGTGTGGGTGAGGGATCTATGTCTGTAAATGTGGAGTGCGAGGTAGCTACATTAGGTGGGTGAATGTCTAATGTGCAGGGGGTGGAGAGAAGGTGCGTGTCGATTTGTGGTTGAGCTAGGTTAGAAGGGTTGTGGTTGGGGGCTGTGAATTCAGGGGTGATAGGCCTGCGGGTGCTATGAGTGGGGGTCCGATGAATGGCGAGGTGCTGTTTGAACGTGGGGAACAGGTTGTCTAGTAGTTCCAGGTTCTTGTCTGTGGATTGAATTAGGATAATCCCGTTATTGTATATAGTTATGGTTGTTCTGCCCGGGAAGAGTTGTGATGGAGTGATGGAGAGTTTTAGGCCATGCGCCAAATTCCTGGAGGTGGAGACGGTGAGTAAGGTGCGGAACGTGTTTCTCCATTGGGCTCTGCGTGTGGTGTGGAAGATAATATCAATGTTCAGTGAACCATTGACTGGTGAGAAGTAGGTGTCTGCAAAAGGAGTTTCAGGGTGGGACCTCAGGAAGTTGTGTTTAAAACGTTTAGAGGCTTTTTTAGTGAGTGAGGGTGGGTAGTTGATTTTGTATGTGTGGTTGCCGACAGGTTCCATGATGGGAGGACAATCTAGGTAGGTGTAGGAGGGAGGGTGTAGGAGGGAGGGTGCACTGTCCTAAACAGTTGCAAGGGCCTAAAGTGATACTAGTGCGTGCACAGTAATGCTATGCGCAGAGTACCGCTGCAGACAATAATAGTGAGATAATTGGGAGTGACACTAGTGCGCTGCCAAGGTATTTGAGGTAGTAATTGGTGCATGCAAGATTAACTGACACTAGTGAGTTGCCAAGGTATTTGAGGTAGTACTCGGTGAATACAAGATTAACACTTGAGATGGGTGCGAGTTGCACAAGTATAGGGTGCGCAATAAGGATATAAGGGTGCAGAAAAATGCAAGCAGATAACACATATGCGGTAGTAATCAGTGTATACGGGAAGGGACAATGTAAGTGCAGGTTACATCAGTGACAGGTCTATGCGAGAGAAACGATAATACATTTTAGGAATGGGAGTGAGGAGTGACAATAGTGAGTAGTCATAAATGCGTAAGGTACAGGAGTCTGTGGCAGAATATCATTGCACACACAACTTATATGAACCAACAAGTGACATTAGTGAGCAGCAACGAAAAATATATGAGGTAAAAAATGTGAAATATAGCACTGAGTACAGGAGTACAGGAGTCTGTGGCAGAATATCATTGCACACACAACTTATATGAACCAACAAGTGACATTAGTGAGCAGCAACGAAAAATATATGAGGTATAAAATGTGAAATATAGCACTGAGAAAAATACTTGAATAAAATAAAATAAACTAACTGTGCAGACCATAAAGAATATCTAAATCGAAGGTGCCAATAGTGAGTTAGTCAAAAATCAAAAATCAAAAATATGAAGGTACAGTGAGTCTGTGACAGAATACCATTGCACACACAACTTATATGAACCAGCAAGTGACATTAGTGAGCAGCAACGAAAAATATATGAGGTATAAAATATGAAATATAGCACTGAGAAAAATACATGAATAAAATAAACTAACTGTGCAGACCATAAAGAATAACTCAATCGAGGGTGCCAATAGTGAGTAGTCAAAAATATGTAAGGTACAGTGACAGAATACAATTGCACACATAGATTAGATGACACAGATTAAATGGCACAACAAGTGGCATTAGCGAGCAGCAAAAGAAAAAGAAAAATGTATGAGGTAGCAAACGGTGCATTACCGTTGACGATAAAGTGGGACGTGCAAGCTACAGTTAGGAATATATAGGATATAATGCTACAATGCTACTGTACGAGGCAGTAATATATGGGTGGCAATTGCAATTGGTGCAGAAAAAATGAAATGTGCTGGAAACAATCAGGAATATAATAATACATATCACTGTGAAAAACAGACTATCTACATCTGACGTGAAAAACGCCCAGCTGTGTAAATTGTGCAACCGATAAAAAGTAGTCTGAGAGTCTAAGAGGCCTTAGGTCTTTAAAGGTCGATGGTAGAAATGACTAGACCATGATGGTCTCCCCAAGAAAGACCAGCTAAGATGGACGATCCGATGGGGGAGATAGAAAATTATTGGTCCTTTGTCTGTTGTTGTTACTTTGGGCTCAGAGCAGGACCATTTCACTTTCTATTCAGGCAGGCATTGCTCGTAGCTTGCTGGTATGGAAAAGTGGGGGAGTTGGAGCTGTAGAGCCTCGTGGACATCAAAGGTACTAGCGAGGATTTATTTCTACAGATTTATGGCCCCATGTTGCTCAAGGAGGTAGCTTACGAATGTGAGCAGTTTTATGGCCCCAGCCATTTTGTACAAAGGAGGTAGACTAAAAAATGTGCGCAGGCGGGTGGGGTGAGATAAATACCTTTTGCCTCCCTAAGCGTTTTGGTTTTGCCAGCAGGTTTTGTTGTACTGCTTTGATCCAGATAGATCGGACTGTAGTTATGTGTTTGCCTCGAAGATGATCCAAACCTGTATTTCCCTGGGATGGGGGCGGCTCATGTCGGTCCTCCAGCTCTTGTTTGGCTCCAGAGCCCAAATCAGCAGTTCCCCAGCCTCTATACCTTCCCATCTGTTTCCCGGTGCTTCCAGGAGCCGACTCCACTCAGCCGGCGTCCTTCCTGGTTCCTCCTATGCTGTGGTGCGGGCGGGAGGGGGGTGTCCGCCGACGTCTTCCGGCCAGTCCAGGCACCGCGATCAGCAGCCTGCGCCTTGGAGCGGGTGGGAGGGGGGCCACTCTCCTGTGCAGTCGACACGGCGGTAGCCAGAACTCCCCGCGGGGTCATCAGGGATGGTGTTGGTTTCCCGGCTTCAGAGTCGGAGTTATGCGTTACACTGCGGCGGCCATTTTTTGGAATTGCGCGATTCGGTGGAACGCACGCCGGGTTTGGTGCTATTCTTCTTTGTTTGTCAGGAAGCCGGCGCTGGTCACCAACTACAAATTCCAGGGCTACTGGGCGGCGATCCTCCCGAGGTTCGAGGTTCGAGGCTCGACCAGCGCTGGAGCCCATCGATCGGTAGATCTGTTGCACCGATGCTGGGATGGGGGAGGGGGTCAGCTTCAGGTCGCTCCACAACCCACCGTGGGCACGGGACTCGACGATGGCAAGAGCCCTTTGCGTGATCGCAATCATGCTGGGGGAGCCTCAAAGCGACGCATCAGAGTGCCAACTCTCCGCAGGCTCGGGGCATCCGATTCCCGTGTTCAGCAGACGTCCGTTGAGAGAGGTGATGTCTCCAGCTGACCCAGACTGCGACGGGTGGCTCCAGCCTTCCACCGGACAGGTATGAGGAACTAAAACGATTCTGGTTACTCCTGTTACTCTTACGAATTCGGTTCCGCGGAGCAGAGGGCGCTGACAGGGATAAAACCCTCTAGAGGGATCCCAAACACCAGGAGCTCTTAGCAGGCTCCTGCTCCGGTGGCCATCTTGGCAAATTGTCATAAATACATATAAATACCTATAATACCTATAAATACATTAAACATCTTATGGATATATAGATACAGTTGCAGTTCCTTATGAAAATGATTTGTTCACTGTATGAATTACACTTAGAAGTCATAATTGATTTAATGTGTTTTGTATATAATTGTATGTGTATTGTGATGTGAAATGTACAGTATCTTTGTTAGGTAAAATGTATAGTCTATTCAATGTAGTTGAATGTAAATAGATTTGTTAAAAGTGTTTTTGGAGTATATGTAAATGTTGCACCACCTTTTCCTTTTCACACAAAAATAGAGTCTGACAAAACAAAGATAAGAAGCTTAAAAAAATGGTATAAATAAATAAGAGGCTTCAAACATAAAGGAATGTGTTTGGCTGTTGAGCATAAATTATAAGAGCTCTTAAATAGTAGAGATTCAGGCAAAATTTGTATAATGAACTTATATATAAAGCTGTGCGTTGAGGAATCACTGCCTACTTAGAGAATAATAACAGTCTTCAGTCAAATCACTGGATATATCAAAAGACCGTTTTGAGAATAGAGGGACCGAACTTTAAAGAGACAAAAACAACCTTTCAACTCTTTTCAGGCTCACTTGCTGAGGTAGTAAATTCCATGATGGTGAAGCGTGCCCATTACATGACTAACTCCTCTTCAGGACAAGCGCTAGAAATGAATTATTGTTCTCTTTATTATTAAACTTGGGAATATTTAATTGTATATTCATATGTTTCGTTTGTTTATAAGATTTTATATTTCTTGAATAGTTCCTTTTCTTCACTTGTCACACTAATTGCATTTTTAGGTCTCGGAGACCTATTGCAGCCGAGTTCGCTCTGAAGGGAGGACAGAGCGGTGCACGAGCCTACCAGGGTCTGTGGACGCGCACACACACAGGCAGGCAGGCACGCTTCAGACACACATAGACAGACAGACACACACGCGCACACACACACGCGCACACACACACACACACACACACACACACACACCCTCTCTGCCCACTCCCTCTCTGACGCCCCTCCTCTACCCCTACTCACCGGGCTCTTTCCCTCCGCAGCGGGTCAGTCAGGGCAGCAGGCAGACTCGGTGTCTTCTCCGGCGATCTTCAGCTGATGTGCACGCCCACGCTGCGTCTCGTGCGCGCCCACCACGCTGTTTCGCGCCCGTTGATGCTCAGCTCTTGATTACTACTCCTTCTAGCCCGGATTTTAAATTACTATTTCTTGGTTCTCTAACTTTACTCCACTCTGTTGATTCGTAACAAACTGATATTCAGCACATTTCACAGTCTCGCTCTTGCTTCTCATAAATACAATAAGATTATTTTAAGCAAATGTCTACCCTTCTTTTGGTCCTGTGCCTATTATGCTTCGGACTATAGAGTTTTAGAAAGTGTGGTGGAAGATTCCATGATATCGGCGGCGCGCACAGTGCGGAACCTGGGTGTCAGACATAGAAAAAGACTGCTCATGTGCCAACCTGTGTGCTGAGTGCAGAGTGTGAGTGCAGAGTGTGAGTGCAGAGTGTGAGTGCAGAGTGTGAGTGCAGAGTAGTGAGTGCAGAGTACAGAGTAGTGAGTGCAGAGTGCAGAGTAGTGAGTGCAGAGTAGTGAGTGCAGAGTAGTGAGTGCAGAGTAGTGAGTGTGCAGAGTAGTGAGTGTGCAGAGTAGTGAGTGCAGAGTAGTGAGTGCAGAGTAGTGAGTGCAGAGTAGTGAGTGTGTAGAGTAGTGAGTGCAGAGTGCAGAGTAGTGAGTGCAGAGTGCAGAGTAGTGAGTGCAGAGTGCAGAGTAGTGATTGCAGAGTAGTGAGTGTAGAGTAGTGAGTGCCGAGTAGTGAGTAGTGAGTGCCGAGTCGTGAGTGCAGAGTCGTGAGTGCAGAGTCGTGAGTGCCGAGTCGTGAGTGCAGAGTCGTGAGTGCCGAGTCGTGAGTGCCGAGTCGTGAGTGCCGAGTCGTGAGTGCCGAGTAGTGAGTGCAGAGTAGTGAGTGCAGAGTAGTGAGTGCAGAGTGCAGAGTAGTGAGTGCAGAGCAGTGAGTGCAGAGCAGTGAGTGCAGAGCAGTGAGTGCAGAGCAGTGAGTGCCGAGCAGTGAGTGCCGAGTAGTGAGTGCAGAGTAGTGAGTGCAGAGTGCAGAGTAGTGAGTGCAGAGTAGTGAGTGCAGAGTGCAGAGTAGTGAGTGCAGAGTAGTGAGTAGTGAGTAGTGAGTGAAGAGTAGTGAGTAGTGAGTGCAGAGTAGTGAGTAGTGAGTGCAGAGTAGTGAGTAGTGAGAGCAGAGTAGTGAGTGCAGAATAGTGAGTAGTGAGTGCAGAGTAGTGAGTAGTGAGTGCAGAGTAGTGAGTGCAGAGTAGTGAGTAGTGAGTAGTGAGTGCAGAGTAGTGAGTGCAGAGTAGTGAGTGCAGAGTAGTGAGTGCAGAGTAGTGAGTAGTGAGTGCTGAGTAGTGAGTGCAGAGTAGTGAGTAGTGAGTAGTGAGTGCAGAGTAGTGAGTAGTGAGTGCAGAGTAGTGAGTAGTGAGTGCAGAGTAGTGAGTAGTGAGTAGTGAGTGCAGAGTAGTGTGTAGTGAGTGCAGAGTAGTGTGTAGTGAGTGTAGAGTAGTGAGTGCAGAGTAGTGAGTAGTGAGTAGTGAGTGCAGAGTAGTGAGTAGTGAGTGCAGAGTAGTGAGTGCAGAGTAGTGAGTGCAGAGTAGTGAGTGCAGAGTAGTGAGTGCAGATTAGTGAGTGCAGAGGAGTAGTGAGTAGTGAGTGCAGAGTAGTGAGTGCAGAGTAGTGAGTAGTGAGTGCAGAGTAGTGAGTAGTGAGTGCAGAGTAGTGAGTAGTGAGTGCAGAGTAGTGTGTAGTGAGTGCAGAGTAGTGTGTAGTGAGTGCAGAGTACTGAGTAGTGAGTGCAGAGTAGTGAGTGCAGAGTAGTGAGTAGTAAGTGCAGAGTAGTGAGTAGTGAGTGCAGAGTAGTGTGTAGTGAGTGCAGAGTAGTGTGTAGTGAGTGCAGAGTAGTGAGTGCAGAGTAGTGAGTAGTGAGTGCAGAGTAGTGAGTAGTGAGTGCAGAGTAGTGAGTGCAGAGTAGTGAGTGCAGAGGAGTAGTGAGTAGTGAGTGCAGAGTAGTGAGTAGTGAGTGCAGAGTAGTGAGTGCAGAGTAGTGAGTGCAGAGTAGTGAGTGCAGAGTAGTGAGTAGTGAGTGCAGAGTAGTGAGTAGTGAGTGCAGAGTAGTGAGTAGTGAGTGCAGAGTAGTGAGTGCAGAGTAGTGAGTAGTGAGTGCAGAGTAGTGTGTAGTGAGTGCAGAGTAGTGTGTAGTGAGTGCAGAGTAGTGAGTGCAGAGTAGTGAGTGCAGAGTAGTGTGTAGTGAGTGCAGAGTAGTGAGTGCAGAGTAGTGAGTAGTGAGTGCAGAGTAGTGAGTAGTGGGTGCAGAGTAGTGAGTAGTGAGTGCAGAGTAGTGAGTAGTGAGTGCAGAGTAGTAAGTGCAGAGTAGTGAGTAGTGAGTGCAGAGTAGTGCGTAGTGAGTGCAGAGTAGTGAGTAGTGTGTAGTGAGTGCAGAGTAGTGTGTAGTGAGTGCAGAGTAGTGAGTAGTGAGTGCAGAGTAGTGAGTAGTGAGTGCAGAGTAGTGTGTAGTGAGTGCAGAGTAGTGAGTGCAGAGTAGTGAGTAGTGAGTAGTGAGTGCAGAGTAGTGAGTGCAGAGTAGTGAGTAGTGAGTGCAGAGTAGTGAGTGCAGAGGAGTAGTGAGTAGTGAGTGCAGAGTAGTGAGTAGTGAGTGCAGAGTAGTGTGTAGTGAGTGCAGAGTAGTGTGTAGTGAGTGCAGAGTAGTGAGGGCAGAGTAGTGAGTAGTGAGTGCAGAGTAGTGAGTAGTGAGTGCAGAGGAGTAGTGAGTGCAGAGTAGTGAGTAGTGAGTGCAGAGTAGTGAGTGCAGAGTAGTGAGTGCAGAGTAGTGAGTGCAGAGTAGTGAGTAGTGAGTGCAGAGTAGTGAGTAGTGAGTGCAGAGTAGTGTGTAGTGAGTGCAGAGTAGTGAGTAGTGAGTGCAGAGTAGTGAGTAGTGAGTGCAGAGTAGTGTGTAGTGAGTGCAGAGTAGTGAGTAGTGAGTGCAGAGTAGTGAGTAGTGAGTGCAGAGTAGTGTGTAGTGAGTGCAGAGTAGTGTGTAGTGAGTGCAGAGTAGTGAGTGCAGAGTAGTGAGTGCAGAGTAGTGTGTAGTAAGTGCTGAGTAGTGAGTGCAGAGTAGTGAGTAGTGAATAGTGAGTGCAGAGTAGTGAGTGCAGAGTAGTGTGTAGTGAGTGCAGAGTAGTGAGTGGTGGGTAGTGAGTGCAGAGTAGTGAGTAGTGAGTGCAGAGTAGTGAGTGCAGAGTAGTGAGTGCAGAGTAGTGAGTAGTGAGTGCAGAGTAGTGAGTAGTGAGTGCAGAGTAGTGAGTAGTGAGTGCAGAGTAGTGAGTGCAGAGTAGTGAGTAGTGAGTGCAGAGTAGTGAGTAGTGAGTGCAGAGTAGTGAGTAGTGAGTGCAGAGTAGTGAGTAGTGAGTGCAGAGTAGTGAGTAGTGAGTGCAGAGCAGTGAGTGCAGAGTAGTGAGTAGTGAGTGCAGAGTAGTGAGTAGTGAGTGCAGAGTAGTGAGTAGTGAGTGCAGAGTAGTGAGTAGTGAGTGCAGAGTAGTGAGTGCAGAGTAGTGAGTAGTGAGTGCAGAGTAGTGAGTGCGGAATATTGAGTGCAGAATATTGAGTGCGGAATATTGAGTGCAGAGTAGTGAGTGCAGAGTGCAGAGTAGTGAGTGTAGAGTGCAGAGTAGTGAGTGCAGAGTAGTGAGTGCAGAGTGCAGAGTAGTGAGTGCAGAGTAGTGAGTGCAGAGTGCAGAGTAGTGAGTGCAGAGTGCAGAGTGCAGAGTAGTGAGTGCAGAGTGCAGAGTAGTGAGTGCAGAGTGCAGAGTAGTGAGTGCAGAGTAGTGAGTGCAGAGTGCAGAGTAGTGAGTGCAGAGTGCAGAGTAGTGAGTAGTGAGTGCAGAGTAGTGAGTAGTGAGTGCAGAGTAGTGAGTGCAGAGTAGTGAGTAGTGAGTGCAGAGTAGTGAGTGCAGAGTAGTGAGTAGTGAGTGCAGAGTAGTGAGTAGTGAGTGCAGAGTAGTGAGTAGTGAGTGCAGAGTAGTGAGTGCAGAGTAGTGAGTGCAGAGTAGTGAGTGCAGAGTAGTGAGTGCGTAGAGTAGTGAGTGCAGAGTAGTGAGTGCAGAGTAGTGAGTGCAGAGTAGTGAGTGCAGAGTAGTGAGTGCAGAGTAGTGAGTGCAGAGTAGTGAGTGCGTAGAGTAGTGAGTGCGTAGAGTATTGAGTGCGTAGAGTATTGAGTGCGTAGAGTATTGAGTGCGTAGAGTATTGAGTGCGCAGAGTAGTGAGTGCGCAGAGTAGTGAGTGCGCAGAGTAGTGAGTGCAGAGTAGTGAGTGCAGAGTAGTGAGTGCAGAGTAGTGAGTGCAGAGTAGTGAGTGCAGATGCAGAGTGAGTGTGCAAAATGCAGAGAGAGTGTGCAGAATGCAGAGTGAGTGTGCAGAGCGGTGTGCGCTGTTGAGTGCAGAGAGGTGTGCGCTGTTGAGTGCAGAGTGCTGTGTGCTGTTGAGTGCAGAGTGGTGTGTGCTGTTGAGTGCAGAGTGGTGTGCATTGGCAATGTAAATGACAATGCCATTTATTTATGATTTAAAGAAAAAAAAGAAATGTCATGAGCAATGCCAATAGATCTACCTTTAATGATGCCGAGACCATTGCATTGTAAATGCTTGTTTTAAAGTATGTGCTGAAACTTCCGAAACCTTCCACGTGTTTCTAACCTATTACTGATTTCTAAAGGAGTACAATTTGTCCAGAGACATTTCTGTGTGTTTATTTTTATACCGTAGATTCCCCTGCAGATGAACTGTAAATCAAGGAGATGTATTAAAGATGGTCTGATATTGTGTATGTCACATATTTACGTCACGCATGTTCTACATGGCACAAAATAATAATTTGAACCCAGAGATGAAAAATGATGTGTACGTGCGTGCGTCTGTTTGTGTGCGTGTGTCGTGCGTGTGTCTGTGTGCACGCACAAACACACATAGACGCAGACACATGTAGACACGCTCGCTCTACACTGGGACGGTACCTCCCGTCCGGTTGCCAGTAAAGCTCCAGAGTTGTGGCTGCCGCACCACTGACGCCCCGTTGCCAGGTTTCATACAGCCCTATCCTAATAGAGGGGGAGGCCCGGCAGTATGTCCTGCCCCTGCGGAGCCCCGCCCACACGGGCCTGCGTCCACACTGAACGCACTTCTCTTTTACTCCTTTACTGATGTCTGCACACCCAAAGGCCTGGACACACCTCATCAGCTGCAATTACCACAATTAAGCGCATTACGTTTGTACAAACTGCGGGCAGGGCAGGGCAGGAAGTAATGGCATCGACATAAAAATATTTGGCGCGTTAACGTCAGAAAACAGATGTTGCCTGAGGTTGAGGAAGCCAAGAGTGCAGTAAGCTGGGGGCACAGCTCATGGCATGCAGAGCTCCCAGGCTTGAGATACATGGCGCAGGCACCCTCTGCTCCGAACCACCCTTCTGAGGCCAGGCACTGTCAGGACCAGAGGGCCAGGCACTGTCCGAACCAGGCCCTTCTAAGCCAGGCACTGTCCGGACCAAGAACTTCTGCAGCCAGGCACTGTCCGAACCAAAGGACCAGGCACTGTCTGAACCAGGCCCTTCTGCGGCCAGGCACTGTCCGAACCAGCCCTTCTAAGCCAGGCACTGTCCGGACCAAGCCTTTCTAAGCCAGGCACTGTCCGAACCAAAGGGCCAGGCACTGTCCAAACCAGGCCTTCTGCGGCCAGGCATTGTCCGAACCAGGCCCTTCTGCGGCCAGGCACTGTTCGGACCAGGCACTGTCTGAGCTAGGCCATTCTGCGGCCAGGCATTGTCCGAACCAGAGGGCCAGGCACTGTCCGAACCAGGCCTTTCTGCGGCCAGTCACTGTCCGAACCAGCCCTTCTATGACCAGGCACTGTTCAGACCAGGCACTGCCTGAGCTAGGCCCTTCTGCGGCCAGGCACTGTCCGGACCAGGCCCTTCTGCGGCCAGGCACTTTCCGGACCAGGCCCTCCTGCAACCTGGCACTGTCAGGACCAGGCCCTTCTGCGGCCAGGCACTGTCCGGACCAGGCCCTTCTGCAGCCAGGCACTGTCCTGACCATGACCTTCTGCGGCCAGGCACTGTCCTGACCATGACCTTCTGCGGCCAGGCACTGTCAGGACCAGAGGGCCAAGCACTGTCCGAACCAGGCCCTTCTGCGGCCAGGCACTGTCCGAACCAGCCCTTCTAAGCCAGGCACTGTCCGAACCAAGCCTTTCTAAGCCAGGCACTGTCCGAACCAAAGGGCCCGTCACTGTCTGAACCAGGCCCTTCTGCGGCCAGGCATTGTCCGAACCAGAGGGCCAGGCACTGTCCGAACCAGGCCCTTCTGCGGCCAGGCACTGTTCGTATCAGGCACTGTCTGAGCTAGGCCATTCTGCGACCAGGCATTGTCCGAACCAGAGGGCCAGGCACTGTCCGAACCAGGCCTGCTGCGGCCAGTCACTGTCCGAACCAGCCCTTCTATGACCAGCCACTGTTCAGACCAGGCACTGTCTGAACTAGGCCCTTCTGCGGCCAGGCACTTTCCGGACCAGGCCCTTCTGCAACCAGGCACTGTCGGGACCAGGCCCTTCTGCGGCCAGGCATTGTCCGAACCAGAGGGCCAGGCACTGTCCGAACCAGGCCCTTCTGTGACCAGGCACTGTTCGGACCAGGCACTGTCTGAGCTAGGCCATTTTGCGGCCAGGCATTGTCCGAACCAGAGGGCCAGGCACTGTCCGAACCAGGCCCTTCTGCGGCCAGTCACTGTCCGAACCAGCCCTTCTATGACCAGGCACTGTTCAGATCAGGCACTGTCTGAGCTAGGCCCTTCTGCGGCCAGGCACTGTCCGGACCAGGCCCTTCTGCGGCCAGGCACTTTCCGTACCAGGTCCTTCTACAACCAGGCACTGTCGGGACCAGGCCCTTCGGCGGCCAGGCACTGTCCGGACCAGGCCCTTCTGCGGCCAGGCACTGTCCTGACCATGACCTTCTGCGGCCAGGCACTGTCCGGAGCAGGCCCTTCTGCAGCCAGGCAATGTCCGGACCAGGCCCTTCTGCAGACAGGCACTGTCCTGACCAGGCCCTTCTGCGACCAGGCAATGTCCGGACCAGGCCCTTCTGCGGCCAGGCACTGTCCGGACCAGGCCCTTCTGCGGCCAGGCAATGTCCGGACCAGGCCCTTCTGCAACCTGGCACTGTCAGGACCAGGCCCTTCTGCGGCCAGGCACTGTCCGGACCAGGCCCTTCTGCGGCCAGGCACTGTCCTGACCATGACCTTCTGCGGCCAGGCACTGTCCTGACCATGACCTTCTGCGGCCAGGCACTGTCAGGACCAGAGGGCCAAGCACTGTCCGAACCAGGCCCTTCTGCGGCCAGGCACTGTCCGAACCAGCCCTTCTAAGCCAGGCACTGTCCGAACCAAGCCTTTCTAAGCCAGGCACTGTCCGAACCAGGCCCTTCTGCGGCCAGGCATTGTCCGAACCAGAGGGCCAGGCACTGTCCGAACCAGGCCCTTCTGCGGCCAGGCACTGTTCGTACCAGGCACGGTCTGAGCTAGGCCATTCTGCGACCAGGCATTGTCCGAACCAGAGGGCCAGGCACTGTCCGAACCAGGCCTGCTGCGGCCAGTCACTGTCCGAACCAGCCCTTCTATGACCAGCCACTGTTCAGACCAGGCACTGTCTGAACTAGGCCCTTCTGCGGCCAGGCACTTTCCGGACCAGGCCCTTCTGCAACCAGGCACTGTCGGGACCAGGCCCTTCTGCGGCCAGGCATTGTCCGAACCAGAGGGCCAGGCACTGTCCGAACCAGGCCCTTCTGTGACCAGGCACTGTTCGGACCAGGCACTGTCTGAGCTAGGCCATTCTGCGGCCAGGCATTGTCCGAACCAGAGGGCCAGGCACTGTCCGAACCAGGCCCTTCTGCGGCCAGTCACTGTACGAACCAGCCCTTCTATGACCAGGCACTGTTCAGACCAGGCACTGTCTGAGCTAGGCCCTTCTGCGGCCAGGCACTGTCCGGACCAGGCCCTTCTGCGGCCAGGCACTTTCCGTACCAGGTCCTTCTACAACCAGGCACTGTCGGGACCAGGCCCTTCTGCGGCCAGGCACTGTCCGGACCAGGCCCTTCTGCGGCCAGGCACTGTCCTGACCATGACCTTCTGCGGCCAGGCACTGTCCGGACCAGGCCCTTCTGCAGCCAGGCAATGTCCGGACCAGGCCCTTCTGCAGACAGGCACTGTCCTGACCAGGCCCTTCTGCGACCAGGCAATGTCCGGACCAGGCCCTTCTGCGGCCAGGCACTGTCCGGACCAGGCCCTTCTGCGGCCAGGCAATGTCCGGACCAGGCCCTTCTAAGGCCAGGCCCTGTCCAGACCAGGCCCTTATAAGGCCAGGCACTGTCCGAGCTAGGCCCTTCTGCGACCAGGCACTCTCCGAACCAGCCCTTCTAAGCCAGGCACTGTCCGGACCAAGCCCTTCTGCAGCCAGGCACTGTCCGAACCAAAGGGCCAGGCACTGTCCGAACCAGGCCCTTCTGCGGCCAGGCATTGTCCGAACCAGAGGGCCAGGCACTGTCCGAACCAGGCCCTTCTGCGGCCAGGCATTGTCCGAACCAGAGGGCCAGGCACTGTCCGAACCAGGCCCTTCTGCGGCCAGTCACTGTCCGAACCAGCCCTTCTATGGCCAGGCACTGTTCGGACCAGGCACTGTCTGAGCTAGGCACTTCTGCGGCCAGGCAATGTCCGGACCGGGCCCTTTTGCGGCCAGGCACTGTCCGGACCAGGCCCTTCTGCAACCAGGCACTGTCTGGACAAGGCCCTTCTGCAACCAGGCAGTGTTTGAGCTAGGGCCTTCTGAGGCCAGGCACTGTCTGAGTAAGGCCCTTCTGCGGCCAAGCACTGTCCAGACCCTACTGAGACCAGGCAATGTCGGGACCAGGACCTTCTGAGACCAGGCACTGTCCGGACCAGGCCCTTCTGTGGCCAGGTACTGTCTGAACCAGAAGACCAGGCACTGTCCGCACCAGACCCTTCTGCGGCCAGGTACTGTCTGAACCAGAAAACCAGGCACTGTCCGCACCAGACCCTTCTGCGGCCAGGCACTGTCCGGACCAGGCCCTTTTGAGGGTAGGCACTGTCCGGACCAGGCCCTTCTGCGGCCAGGCACTGTCCGGACTAGGCCCTCTCCGGACCAGGCCCTTCTGCGGCTAGGCACTGTCCGGACCAGGCCCTTCTGCGGCCAGGCACTGTGCGGACCAGGGCCTTCTGCGGCCAGGCACTGTCCTGCCAAAGCGGCAGGCAATTTGCCCAGTCCCGCTATTAACGGAGGAGCAGTTTTTCTAAATCTTTAACCAGTACTGTTGCGGGTATATGTTTTGGAGGGACAGTTTTCCTACTGTTGTGGGTGTATGTTTTGGAGGGACAGTTTTTCTACTGTTGTGGGTGTATGTTTTGGAGGGACAGTTTTCCTACTATTGTGGGTGTATGTTTTGGAGGGACTGTTTTCCTACTGTTGCGGGTGTATGTTGTGGAGGGACAGTTTTCCTACTGTTGCGGGTGTATATTTTGGAGGGACAGTTTTCCTACTGTTGCGGGTGTATGTTTTGGAGGGACAGTTTTCCTACTGTTGCGGGTGTATGTTTTGGAGGGATAGTTTTCCTACTGTTGCGGGTGTATGTTTTGGAGGGACAGTTTTCCTACTGTTGCGGGTGTATGTTTTGGAGGGATAGTTTTCGTACTGTTGGGGGTGTATGTTTTGGAGGGACAGTTTTCCTACTGTTGCGGGTGTATGTTGTGGAGGGCTGGGTTTTCTTTTCACTGTCTTTTCAGTCGAATTCTTAGGGAAAGCCCAGACATTGATATGCGGACTCGAGTGTAGTCTCTTGTGACATCTGGGAGGAGAGTGCGGGGCAGCTGTGCCCTAGATGTGATTGCTGTTTGTGTGGGTTTTGTCCGAGCCTCTCTCACTGGACTGATTTCTTCTCTTGACAGCTCAGTGTGCTGATAAATGCGTGCACGGCCGCTGCATCGCCCCGAACACCTGTCAGTGCGAGCCGGGCTGGGGCGGGCCCAACTGCTCCAGTGGTAAGTTCTCACCTGCCGCTGTCGCTCTCCGCTTTCTTTGTGTTCCTTCGCCCTGTGGTTTGCTGATTACCACGGATCATGTGACTGTTTTCTTGTCGTCGTAAGCAGGAGCTCTTCACTTTTGGCACTTACATTTGGAGTTCTGTGTTCCTCTGAGTCTTTGTTCTGAGTTGTAAAGGGGTGGTGTTCACGAGGAATCTTAGCTTCACGTGCAACAAAACTCGAAATGTTCTGGTTATCTGCAGGGTTTTGTGTGGGTAGGAAGGACCACTGCCTGCCTGAGCCTGGACAGTCTGCCGAGACTGCAGGCAAGCATCACAGTGAAGACAAGCAAATTATCTGAAGTTTATTGAGTCTGTGAATGTAATATTTGTGAATTTGTTTATTAAAGGTTTTTTTGTTGTAAAGCACTGCATGCTGAATTTTTTGGCATCTCAGCGCTTTAAGTTATTCATAAACTGTGCTGTTTAAGATAAGTGAGTAACAACAATCATTTTCTTGTAAATAATGTTGAAACTCTTTCAATTGAAATTGTGAGCCTGTGAATGAAAGCTTACTGAGGCCTGTGGAAGGGGTAGCGGTCTTCAAAGTGTCTCCCTCACTCCTGCTAGGTTCCCTCTGAGTCACGCACGTACTCCCTGTTTGCTCCCCACGTATCCTCCATCCGCCATCTTACAGTGCATCTCTTTTCTATTCAGCACCCTCTTTACACTCTCTCCTGAATGAGCTTCCGCACGTCTCCTTCATTTCACCGCCCAAAAACACAACACACCCACTAAACTGTAGGCATTGCATTTTCTTTCTCTTATGTCTTGTCAAAGTGTTGGCAGCTGTGTACCTCCTTCACACACATTTGCGCAGAATCACAATTGCAACTGGAATATGAGAACATTGCTCTGTACGCTTTGCTGAGAGGCCAAGGACAGAGTGACCGTGTATCCTGAACCTCTTTTTCACCCACTGACAAGTACTGTGAAAAACTCGCACTGCCTTCAGCCTTAACACTCGACCTCTCAATCTGGGCCCGTTATAAATGGGAGACAGCCATTACCACGCAGTTTTTACACCGCGGTACCATTACAACGCATCAATCATAACGCAAGTCGTTACAACGACTTGCGCTGGATGGCGCTATGTACTAAGGAATTGCATGATTTACAATTCCAACACCTTCCCTACTGTTACGTGGGCTGGAGTTGGAATTGTAAATCATACTATTCCAAAATCCAGCGCCTCCAGCGCAAGTCGTTGTAACGACTTGTGTTGTGATTGACGCGTTGTATTGGTACCGCGGTGTAGAAACCCCGTTGTAATGCCATAGAACCGTTATAAATAGCTGGAGGCAACTCAGTTCAGTGTATGCACTATCGAGAGTAGTATGATGCACGGAAAAAAAATTCACAAACCCGACATCCTGGAAATAGCTACCCCTCTTAGGGAATGACAAAAATTAAGTAAAACATAACGTAAACAGGAACTAAATTGCTAATGTGGATTACCATAATGGTTCTTACATTCATTGTTCAGAAATCAATCAGTGTTTTTGATGACAAAAAAGTTAAGGACATAGAGCACAATAAGGACCAATTTCAATGTCCTTGTTTAGTTGTGCTTGCAAAAGCACTTGTAAACAAAAAAACTTAAAACAAGCTTAGAGCCTGCCCCTTATTTACTATTACTTACTATTGATTGGCTCCAACGTCACTCTTGTTTCCTTGCTTCTTATTGGTCAGAACCTACCTCTCACCTCAGCTTCCTCCTGGGGCTTCATGTGTGTTTCTGCTGTGGAACATTGACCAAGTACAGCTTTCTGTCTGTGGCCAGTGTCCTCCCACTGGCCGCAAGCTCCTTCAGGTACTTTTTTTTAACTTCCTTACATGCACTCTTGCAGAGTGCATAAGTCTGCAGTTCCTCTCCCTCACCTCACCTCCCTCACTCCTTCCTCCTGCTGTTACTGCTCTTTCCTTTACGTTGCTTTCCTGCATCCTTCACCTGATGTTGTTTCTTCCCCCACCACTCGTGATGTCTCTTGTTCTTACCCTCCTCCTGCTGTCTGTTGCCCACCCCTGTCCTCCTTCCATGGTCTGTTGTTTGTTCCCCACCCGCCCTCCTCACTCATGTTACTTGTCCCTCCTCCCCGAGCTCCACCACACTGTTTTTACACATATTGCACAGCAGCACAGGCTGCTGTGCAACATGGCTAAAAGGGGGGAAAAAGCACAATGTCGTGGTTGGCGCTGGCTGGGTCATACTGCTTATTTATCAACTTTAAGCCAAGTTGCACAGCAGCTTGTGCAACTGGGTGACATATAAAACAAACATTGACAAAGGCAATAGAACTTACATAGTCAAAACCTATTGGCGTTGCCAATGCTTGTTAACTACTACCGGGTCACAGACCCGGAGTGACCCGACCCTTAAAGCCATTTGTTTAGGTACGTTTTTACTCTCAGAATCATCACAACACCTTTGCCATCAAAGCTTAGTTAGTCCAGATATCTGCAGTGGCAGAGAGCCTCAATGGTCAAGGCTTCTGAAGGGGAGGAGAGGGGAGAGAATAGTAAGTCGGCCACCCGAACCGAGTGTACAATTCATGACAGCAGAGCCGTCCGACCTGGGATACCCCTCCCCGAGGGGTGGTTTCACTGACATCAGCTGTTATGTGTCTATGATTATGAGTGAATACCGCAGTGTATGACTGAAGGTGTATTTCTCCTAAGTCACTGATGTATTGTTTTAGCACCAGTTAGTGGTTTGTTACTCCTTGTCGGTGATCTTAATTTTCATTGACTGCTTAGCACATACAACCTCCACGCTTAGCGTATTGCTCTGAGACCTCTTTTTCTTGCTCACCCCAGCACAAGTGGACAGTTCCTCTTACAATTCCTGCACTATTGAGGCTTTGAGTGAAGGCTTCTTGGCCTAGGATAGCAAGGAACGATCCCTCGTGTCATGCAGACAAGCTGCTGAGGCATCATGCAGAACCTCAGCGTTACGTCTGCTCACCATTGCCATTACCTCCACGGCTAAGACCTTATGCATTGGTATATTGTACTTTAGATGTGGAGGGGGGACTCCAGGGGAATTGAAAAGCAGATTGCTGCTGAATCGGTATTCGCCACATGGGATTTGGTTTTCTGCCAGATCCCCAGCAGACAGAAAGTCAATGGGATGAGACCTTCCTTTGACTGGGCTGCTGCTGAGTATTCGATCTATCATCAGCCTGCTGGTGGAGAACAGCGAACATTGCTGCATGGACTGTATTAATGCTTTTTAGATTGAGCGGCTCTGTTGCATCGCAGTGATGTACCCGGTCACCTCCCCGCGTCTGTGCAGGGAGTCCAGCAGGTCCAACATGGAAAGAAATCAAAAACTATCCGGTATAAGGGCGAGTGCGAGAGTCACTTTGTGATCAGAGACAAAGCCAGTCTTTAACTGCCAAGCGAAGGCTGCAGTGTACACTGAAAGGTTGCTAAGCAAGACAGTCTGTAAGCATCTGCTGTTTGTTTGTTTTCTAAAAATTGTCAACATCACAGATGAAGTGACAGAACTATGGTGCATCATTTTATCGGGACATCTTTGAATCGGCTCCATATTGTGTGATTACCATTGAAGCTGATCCCGCCCTTTTAAAGGATCTGATTTCAGACAAAGACTTGCAAATATAGTATTATCAATGGCGGCAGTGCACAGAGCAGAATCACCAACCATCATCAGCAAACAAAAAGTCCATCAAAGCCACAAGAAATATTTACATGTAAGAGCCAATGTGCCATCCTATCTTTGAGTCGCATTCTGAGTTCAAGAGCACTAAAGTTTGCGTTAAGAAAAAACGAGCACTTCCATCTTGTCAGCCATTGACTGATTACCTGTAAAAACCGGATCTGCCACCAGTAGTTGCCGCATACGGAAAGTGCAGTCCAACGGGTTTCAAAGGTGGCTTCCCTGTGCTCTGAGGGTTGTTTACTGGTTTCCTTATGCTAAGGTTTGCACTGCACGATTTTGCGGGGAGTGGGGTGTAGTGGAGGTCAAAGATTTCAGGAATTGGGCGCTTTCTCACCAAAGTACTCGATTATAGTACATCAAAACTTCAAATTGTATCTGATGTTCCATTGGGAGCCAGTGAGGCTCGTTTATGGCTAGAATAAAAGAACTGACTGACTGGTTTTGTTCCCTTTGGGCACCAGTGTACACTCTGTTGAAATAGTGCAGCCAAGACAGAACCTGGTCTCTTTTCTGTTTGATTTTTTGTTTTAAACACAGTAGAGATTGGGCCCTTCTAAGCATCGTGAGTTGGAAGTCAATATTCTTTCACAGCGCAGTCATATTTGAATGAAAGGGCGCTTCTGTTCGAGTCCCACTCCAAGAATTTCGTCCATTAAGATAAGTACTCATCAGTGGAAGCACAAGAAGGTGACGTGCACAGCGAGCATTAGTTAGGGTCACTTGCGCACATTTCGATGACAGTATTTCGGTTGAGATAGCGATAGAACTGAAGATGGTGCTAGAACGGACAAGCTTTGAAGTCTGTGAGAAGAGTTCTCAGATATGGAATTAAAGGAGAGCTGATTCCAGCAGGCTGTGGCCGACATGTGTGTGGTCTGTATTGGTCTTGAGAAGATGTATGGAGCGGGGAGGAGGGACAGATCAATCCATTAGACTGGAGCGAAGACATGTAGAGCTCATCCTTCGCAGCGCGGTTCCTCACCCCATCTATCACACCGGGTCAGGATCATTTGGAGGGACGAAAGCTATCTGCGAGGCATTGAGAAAATAAATTGATGTCCCCTTTGAACAGCAACACACACCAATATTATGGACTTAGTATTGAGACAGTATACTTAATCTTGCCAACAGGAGCAGGTGACTATTGGATTTCCACAATGCTGGTCAATCCCAGACGCAAAGATGAATTGTGTTCTATCGAAGTGGTTTTGGGGCGGGAGAACTATCCTGTTACGAGAAAGCAGCTGCTCGCTCCAGCAACCGATTTGTTGTCTCATGCACTGCACAGGCTAATAACAATCTGTGAGACTGTGTCACAGGGCCTGGCCAAGTCCATCTCAGCCAATGGCACTGAAACCTCACCTATGATATGTGATGTTGAAAATGAAAGATTTATTTTACTTGATCAGTATTGTTTGGAAAGCAACCCACTGCTATAGGCGAAGCATGCAGCATAGCCATTTACTTAATTATGTGAAAAGCCTGTATGACAAACCTCATCCAAAACCAGGTATCTCTACAGTGTGATGTCACGGGGAATGATGGAACAAGGACGTCCCCATTTTATGGATTGTTAGAGTCCTTCGGTCTGCTTGAGTACACAATATTAGCAAAGGCACGTGTATCAATTCAGTTTAAAGTTATGTGGTACTTGTAAAACGTATGGAAAATTATTGAACAACGATACAGTTTGACACTATCCTACTGTGTTCTACAAACAGTTTCAATTCTCACATTTAGAAATAGGTATTCAAATATTCAAGTTGCATTGTTGTAAAATGTGTCTTATTCTTAAAATTCTTCAACACATAAAATCCAGGCTTCAACATCTCCATATTTTCAGATTCAACAATGTAATTGTCTGAGGATGCACATTCCATTAACTTCTTAATCTGGATAGCCGCAATGATTTTGCCGTTTGATCCAAAGTAAAAAGAGTTCAGGTTTAGACACATAACCAAATACTCAATGCATACTGGATAGATTGGTTTTAAGGTCTTTGCTAAATCGGAAATAGTTTTTGGACTGCTTAAATTTGGCTAAGGTGACTACCTCCCTGCGGAAAATGACGGCACTGCTTCCAGTGCTGGGCTTTCGTGTGATATCCTAATTCATACTAGGAGTTGTTGTCTTATTTGCTTCTATTGAGCTAATTACAGTAATGCCCAGGAAAAAAATGATTTGTAGTTGAAAAGTACAGGACAGGAGACAGTGTCCATAGTGATTAGGAGGGAAGTGGCCATCCTAGGGCGGATTCATGACCATTCCAGAAGTCATCGCCTAAGACTTTAAAGATCTTCCACAGCGTTTGAATTGTCTGAGCTGTGTTTGACCCTAGATATTAGAATACCTAAGATGTATTGCGGGGTGAAAATGTGTAACCAAATTCTTCAGGTCGAGAGGACCTGTATCTTGTAATGTCTTTATGTACATAATACCTCACATTTGATGTTTTGCTGTACAGGGAGCCAGTGTGGACACCCTAGCAATTGCTTTCTGAGTTTCCCATATATTCTGCCCACCTAGTTTTAGACTGTTTATAGTTTTTGGATTTGTGATTTAGGGTGGCCAGCATAAATGATGTTGAAATAATGCAATATGGAGAGAAATATTGCTCTTGTAAGTTCCATTGGCTGGGTGGACTACAGAACAGGGCAAACCTTTCTCAAAATGGATAGTTGCAGGTTTCTGTTTTCGATCACTAAATTTACTTGGGGGACAAAAGTCAAGTCTTTTTTTAAGACGATACTAAGATTATTTGCTCTTGGACAGAGATCAGGTTTGTTCCAGAGCTGCAAGCCATGTGATAGGTGGGTGTAGACCGGAGTCAGGCCCATTCTTGTTCAAGCACAGGAAACTCTCTTTCATATAATAAAACTATCCGTTCCAGCCAATAAGTAATGTTAATTTGCATAGCCATATCGCTCTCCGTTTAAAGACAATGCTGTGAGTCGGCTGCATAGACCTGAATCTTAAGATGGTAGAGGACGATGGACTGGGCCATGTAAACATGTAAACGTGGAATAGGAGTGAAGCTAGCGAAGGACCTTGAGGAACGATGGAGTGGTTTCCAGGTGGATTCAGAATAGCCAGTTCTGACTTTTGACTTCATTCGATAAGAAAGAGTTGATCCAGTCTAGAGTAGTATAGTAGTATAGTCTGATATTCATGTTCAAACCATCAGCTGGTTTAGGAGACATGTATTCACATTTACAAATTATATGCCTAACCTACAAGGAACTGCACCTGAATCAGACTTCATAAATGATTATTTTACACAAGCAATCAGATGGATAAAGGGGACTTAGAGGCAGGACTTCTGTAATTTGAAATATGTAGAGCTAGGGTGCCTTAAACTCAACACTGATCTTTCTCTGGAAGTGCACCTATTTTTTGTAACTCTCTTCCACTGTATCTACGGACCAGCCCTACTCTCATTGTGTTCAGATGGCATTGATAAAGTTAACCTGTTTTGGTTATACCTGAACTAACAACCTTTCTTACCCACAATCCAATATTATGTAAATACTATGCAAATATAAAGTGTTGTAATTCTTCTTCAGGGCAAGACACTATGTATTGTGAGATTACATTTGACGTGTGATTTTAAACCTGTGGACTGTAAAGGCCAAATTGAGTCTACCTTATATAGCCTTTTTTATTTGAGTGGCATATTCTGATCTACATAATATGTTGCTGTAATTCACAAGGAAGTACACATAGTTTGGAATCTGGATGTTAGTGTAAGCACGTGTTGCCCTGTTACAGCTCACGTTCATGTTAACGTCAGCGATGGGTGATGATGCATCAGTGAATCCTAGTTGTTGTGTACTCTGTAACTGTATAACCCTATGTCTTCCCATCAAATCACATCATCTTCCAGTATAATGTACATTGAATTACCCTGTGCAGGGTTACAGTAGGATCTTCCAACGTGAAAAGTACATGAAGCACAGGAAGCTCCATGAATGGAGAAATATGCAGATGAAAGTGACGTAATAAATAAAGGGTGTGACGGGAGGAGGGCGGGGACCAACTGAGTGAGCGACGGTGTTAACCAATAGTGGTAGTAGAATTTCGGTCACAGACAGCTGTATTCTAGTTGGGTAACAAGGATATTATGGCCATTTTGAAGTCCTTTCATCGGTCAGACCATCTTCAGAATCTCCACCTTCTTATGACAGTAATTTGTGCTTTATTTTTGTTATACAAACCTTAACTCCTCTTTACTCATCATAATTTATTTGCAAGAGTCAGGCTATTGCCTACCAAACAACCCCTGTTTGGTGACTTTTACAGGTTATCCTCCTCTTGGTTGGTGAGGATTGCAGGACGCTGGGGCTCTGGTTTCCCGGTATGATCGGGGTCACAAGTGGTAGATGGCAGGCTTGAGTCCTTACCAGGAAACACGTAGGGAAGGCGCTAGCTCCATACCTACATGTTGTGGACGGTACAGAATCCCATCAGGAGACACGTCATCAGCGTCAATGTAAAACAAAGGGCAGCAAAATAGCAGTGCCAAAGAACGGCGTCAAGTGGAGCCCTCCGTCAGGAGTACACCCAACAAGGAAAAAGCAAAACTTGGAGCAGTGCGGCTTATTACCAGCTATGAGCACTTTTAAAGCAGAGCTCATTTCAAGGCACTTTATGTCATCGCTTGACTGGTTGTTGTTTGGTCATTTACAGAAGTCAAGGGTTTATTTTGGAAGCACACCCCTGTCTGGTTCCCAGGCAGGCCACATGTTCACGCCCTTCCGCTTACAGGCCAAGAACCGCTTCTCTTTAGGACCCCTCCTCACATTCCCAGACTCTGGCAGGTGAAGGCGTTATGTGGAAATCCCCCACGCACAGTGTATATCGCGTGCTATTAACACCAGCTGTCGCCTTTTCATTTTTCAGACACCGAGGCGCTTGCTTCGTTCCCCAGGCCTTTTTCGTATTTCCTATGTCTTTATGCAGACTTGCTTCCTCTTGTGGTGGTGTATCCCGTTTAGTGCTCCACCTATTAAGTTTTACACAATAATCACTTACTCTTCCTATCTCTGATTATGTTGACTCAACTCAAATTATATATTATTACAGTGTGCATTAAAGTTCAGCTAGGAGACGCACACATATGTTTTAGAGAGAATAATGGGCTGAATAACGATCTTTATATGAAAACCCACCAGAGTCCCATGAGTCAGAGACCAGACAGTGGCTTTGGGACAAACAAAAAGTAAGACAAATCGAATTGTCTAACGTTTATCAAGGATGTTTAGGGGTTTGAACCATTTCTACTGAATACAAACGGCACTTTTTCTATATATTTTTTTGTTGCTGTTTCTTTGATGTTCTTTATATACAAATGAATCACTTTTTTGCATTTACGATGTTACGATGATGTTGTAGTTTAGTTCTCTGTAGGCATGGTCATTATCCCCATCAACTGGGTTGGGGGGGGGGGGGTCTAAGGATAGTGAAAGGGGAGGCTTTGGCCCTGATTACTAGTATATGTGATATGTTTTGCACCTAGTACGAGTTTGTGGGATATGATATTCGGATTTCTGTGTTCATCACACCAAAATCCGCATGATGCTATAAAATACTGTATGGTTTTCCCCCTGTTGGATTTCGGCAAGTTTCCCCTGCTGAAATGTAATGAAAGTTGAGGTATTTAACTCATTCTATATTTATCGAATGCCTTAAATCCCTACCGACTCGTAAGTCTGACCCGTGCATAAACAGTAATCTATGTTTTTTACTGAGTAAGGTTCTTTTATTGCACTTTAACCCCATACTGTGGCAAAAGGTACCGCAAGAAAACATTTACATGATTCTACAAAGCCTTGCAAAACAGAAAAGGCTGTTTTTGAGTGTCGTCGAGGCAAATAAAAAGTTAGTGTTCAAATCTGCTATTTATCAGCCCCTGTCCGTCACTGTTAGGAAAGATCAAGGAACAATGTAATCTTTATGAAATTGTATTATTATGATGTCCTTATATTTTTTAAAGTCATGCATCCTTTCTGTGCGTTCGTTTCCGGTTTTCAAGGATAGCAGAATGCAGTTGAACTGGGCCCTGATGGGTATTTGCATGATAACACCCATTGGATTATGCCTAGATTCTAGGAAGAGAATTCTTGCTAAAATCAATCTCATGTTCTCTTGATCAAGGGAATGCATTTTTTTCTTCCCTTAATACCACTTACCTGATGAGTTTGTCTGGAATATGCTGATGTAGTGATAAAGCCTGTAGTTGTCTGTAGCAGCTGCCTCATCCTTTCAGTGCTTGAATTTTCTACGAAAGCTTCCCTTTGTTCCAGAACGCCCAAATATCACCACTGTGTAACAACCGGAAAGAAACATCACTGAACTTCAGTCCTTCAGACAGCTTAACTCCCAAACCCTTGTGCACTAAATCATCTTCATACATCAGTAGTATTATTTCCAACACCCTAATAAAGTGTGTCTACGGGATATCTCTCTCCTGTACTGGACTCCTCAGTCAAAGAGGGCATATTTGGCCCAACACTTTAATGTGGTCGGATCACCTCGCACCCTTCGAATGACCTAACCGTGGGCTTAATAGCCTATAAAGCTTCAGACTGGTGTCTAAATCTTATTTCTAGGAAACTTTATTCCGAAGACTCTCATTACGCTGCCCCTAGTCCACGTCTCCAACAATCTACTGAACTGCTGCATCCTTCCAAGTACTGGCTGATGCACTAAGAGTTGTAGATGAAGAATTTGCGTACCCACTGGTTTTATTTGATCTTTCTGCATCATTCAACAATATTAATCACAACTCTGTACTACATATTAAACATTGGAATGTTGAGAGCTCCATTGAAGACTTTGGAGTAGCTCTGGGCTTATAATGGCTGGTAGAAGCCTGAAGCTCCAACAACCCAATGCTTGTCTTTATTTTTCTCCCTTTTTAATTTAGAACATTCTACCATCACTCGGTGGAATGTTCTAATAGCCTTATGGCCCTTCTGCCTCTGGCTATACTGGTTGTTAAAGGCCCTCTCCCTCGTTATAGCCCCGCTGGTTTATTCCTATAACTCGGGTTCAGGGCCTTTAACAACCGGTTTGGCCCTAGGCAGCGGGCTGTGAGGCTATATTCTGTTAGCCTGAATGGAATAATTGGAAGAGCTCTGAACTGGTTCTAGTCATTCAGTTTGTCAATCTCAGTTTGTGAAATTGGACTCCTTCAAATCTTGAACACTTCCATTAAACTTAATTTACATGGATAGATTTTGTATCTTGTAGTTTCACTTATCATGCCCGGGGCCATAAATGGGAATACAGGAGCGCTGGTACTATCTATTCAGAATAACTATCTGCTCTTGATAAGTGCTGGTACTCTCCCAGTAATTGCATTGTAGCACAGCTGAAAAGTCCAGGTACTCTCCCCTTAAAATTAAAGCAGGGCAGGTACACCGTACTGGACAGTACCTTCCCATTTCAAGCACTGGCTCATGCTTCTAGTGTTTTAGTTTGTTCTGGCTTCATAAAAGACTAGGGAAAAACACTGCATTTTATTTGAAAGGGAAGAGGATGTGGACTAATGGCCAGAGCTTCCACATTTAGAGTTGGGGAACCAGGTTCGAGCCTCAGCGTTGGCTCAACATCCTGTGATTCTGAGCAAATCACTTAATCTCCCCCGTGCCTACCAAAAAATGAATGTGTCCTTGTGTAATGTAACTGGTGCTCATGTAAAGGGCTTCAATACCTTCGGATCAAGTTCGGGCTGAATAAAACTACTACAACAACAAAATGTAAACATCCCCATTCTACACTGCACCCCTCACTTGTCAGCCTTCCAATGGAACACAGCTCTGAAGGGCTTCTTAGAAGCAAATGGCGGCCATGTTCCTCGGGGAGCGTTTGTGTAGCTGTTTTTTCGGAATGGAGTCCGAGAAGGAATCACTTGGTTAAGGTTTCAAAGTGTACTGATTACGGGGGACTGTGCCACTCGAGATTCATCCCCTCGCCAGGCTCGAACCCCTGACTCGAGATTCATCCCCTCGCCAGGCTCGAACCCCTGACCCTCGCTCCTGAGGAGAGCCAAGCACCCGAAACCAAGGCTACCAGAGACGTGAGTGCGCAGGAGTGCCAGGAGAGCAGAGCACAAAGGCCTCGCGTGAGTCATGAGCCTTGCATCAGCCGCTCTGCTCATAAAGCATGAATGGCATTGATGCAGTGCCAGTCCTCGAGGGTGGCACGCTTTAAAAGGGGCAAAAGTGAACACTGGTCAGAGTACAGACGTGTAAAATGTGTCCGTGAGCACAAATTCAAAACGTCTCCGCCTCATCTGGGTTTACAATATGGCTTAGAATTAAGTCCTGCCACGTGATCTATTGGCATTCCTGGACTTTGTTAATCGACTACGAGGTAAATTGTTTACAGAGTTCTATCTCCACCGAAAGATAAAGTAAAAAGTGGCCTTCAAAGCATATGTTCCGAAATGTGAAGCTTTTATTTATTTCACATCCGATCGCATGCCAAAGCAAACCGACTGAAACCCTTCAAAGGGACCGAAACATAAGCCGGCGTCGCCATTGTCTGCGCGCCTCACGGGTCAGAAGGCTTCCCCGAGAGAAAAGAGCCCAGCCCTGAATAAAAATCCCTTTCTTTCACGCACAACAATAAGTGGGGAAAAGAGCCTTGCCACAGGCTGGAGAGCTTGCAGTGTAGCGAGTGGATCCGGCGAGCACAAAAGGCCCGAAAGGAAATCCAAATGTAATGCGAGGCGGCGTCCTTCCCTTGAAAGCCCTGTGCACTTCTGTGCCACAGACACAGCGGTGGCTGCTGACTTCCCAAACGCCAACCCTCTGACTCCATTAAAGGCCGTCATCGTCTTGAAAGTGGCTTCATTTGCCATAGAGTCAGGACCGAGCCCCACTCCCGGGGCGAGCTGAGGCAGAGAAGCGTTGCCCCACTGCTCTTTAAGCAGGAAAAATAAAATGATAACTTAGTTATTATCATTTTATTTTTCGCAGGTTCGGGCCGGGTTAGGGCGGGCCGGGCTGGAGGCACAGGGGGACGAGTGGTTTGCACACTCCAAGTGCGCATGACTGATTGGCCAGCCGTCTTGGCCTGGCCAAACCGTCAAGCTCACTTTGCATGTTCCCCACCAGGCTGCATTACACAGCCTGGTGGGGAACATGTCCAGGCTCCCAGTCCCCATCTGAGCGCCGATCCACAGCGCTCAGACTAATCACAATGTTGCTTTGCAGCATTGTGATTGACTATGGGGAGCCTGGGTGCTTCCTGGTCCGGAACTCGCCGGAGAAGTGGAGGAGAGACGTGGCCGACGGAAGAGGCAAGTGGATTTTTAAAAACTTGTAGTTTGTCCCCCTCCCCCTCGCTACCCCTACCGCCCCTGTGCCCTCATTCCATGCCAGCCACTACTGGTGTCAAGGTACAAACCTCAAATGGCTTAGGTAGTTTTGTGATTACAAACTGGTGTTTTTTCAAAAGGTAGAACTGGAGAAATAAGGACGGTGTGAACGAGTGGGCACATGTTGTCATCGAGTTGAATACTGACGCCTCTCTGCAGCCACATTCCTGCAGCGCGACAGCGTTTGCCAGTGTTATTGTCAAGAAATGGACACTAAGAATGTCTGTAGAGTCCCTTTCTTGGAAGCTCAGGGAAATCGCCCCTCACCCCCAGTAGACATGTGTCAGCCTGCACAGAATAATATATGTGAAAAGAGTCAAGTGCCTCCTAAGCGGGCCCCAGTTAGGAGGCTATAACGACAAAGGGCAAGAAAAAACTCAGTTGGCAGTCCTGTAGTTCTTGATTGAAGATGAAGATGAATAGAACACTGAAGTCCTTCGCATGACCAAACTCATCTTGACATCAGGAAGGATAAAAGAGCCAAGCAAAACCAGGAGTATAATCCAGAAGAAAATGATCCAAACTGCTGGACGCAGCATAAACCAGGGACAAAAATTGCACAGGTCCTAAGATCACTACGAAAAATCAGGGAACTAAATGTGTGTGACACATCTTCTTATCATGCCTGCTTTGTATATTCTTCAAACAGGAGCCGACATCACAGGGAAAGACTCTACCTCACTTTTGGTTTGGGCACCTCAAACAGCCTCCAATGGATTCACCACCCTCTTGGAACGCATGGTGTTCCACAGTGAAGAAGAAGCCTGGTTTGACATCTCACATGCCACTCGGCACGCCACGCTGGATTCTAATGTCCTACCCTCCACTTGACTTGTGGAAAGCCCTTCTGGGTTACTGTGGAACTGCCGGATAGATCCAGGGTTCGAGGACGCCCAGCCTTAAGTTGAGCACAGCACCTGACACTGCACTGATGGAAAGCACACAGAGCGCTCTTTCACCCTCTGAACTCATTTGGCCTCTGGTAAGGTCTTGGTATTGCCTTCAGCACAGATCTTGGTATGGATGTAACATTGTCACTGGTACCATTTCCCGCTGTTGGTCCTGCTATCAAATCTCCAACGTGCCATGGGTCTATGGTCGTATGGTTGGACTAACACTGAATTGATTTTGAATGTGGACAAAGCTTATTGTACAGAAAGATGTGAGTGTACAGAAGGCATTGCCTACAACCAAGTAATATAAATAAGCACCTGGCAAATTTTCAAGGCTCTGTTAACTGAGTAAGTGTCACTGTTCCTTTTACTTGCTGCACTCTTCACAAATCCATTATCCACAGTTTGGAAGCAGCTACAGCCTGCAGGTTTCTCAAAGTACTATTAATCGCATCTCATTTAACCACATTCTGAAGGACTTCACTGGACCTTCCGGCCTCTGCTGGTGCACTCTAATCTGTTCTGCACCAAGGTATGGTTCAGTAAGACAAGGCAGCTTGAGGCTTCGACAATTTAGTGTGATGGAGAAACATTGACCCCAAAGGTGCTGATTCTCAAAATGTTACCACTTGTTTATGTATTTCTTCTATGGGTCTTCACTGCTCTTGCCACGGTCTGAAGTCTATCAGGTGGGCTGTATGTTCGCTTGTGTGGCTTTAGGGAGCAGGTGGAATCATGGGTGCTACTAGGGAAGAGACAGACAGTGGTCATTGGCTAATGCTAGGAACACCTACAAAGTCATAATTTTAATTTCAAATTGCAGGGGAAGCATAGACCTCGAATGATCGAATAGACGCCCGTCATCCAACTCAAATGACTGTTTATGCCATAAGTAATTGCCCAGGGCTGTTAGTGATCAGTAATTGGAGCGCGGCTATCCCTGTATGAGGAGGCCTCTCCAAGGTCGCGTGCACTTTGCCGCGCGGTACCTCTGCAGGGAGAGCCGCGCGCGGCCGGGCCCCGGAGTGCGCGCGCACGTCTTATTGATATAACGAGAGCAGTTTGGACCACTCACCCAGGAATGGCGTCTCTTTTCTCGGCAGCCTCCTGCACCCCGGCCCCGGAGAGCTCGCGCACCGCCTGTTGACTGAACGTGGGCAGTTTGGAACACTCACCCCATTTTATTTATTTATTTATGTATTTAATGCGTTTTTATATAGCGCGAACTTTACCCGAAGGTGTCAGACAGAGCGCTTTACATAAGAACCAGTTGCAAAACATAAGGATTTAGGATTACATGCGTTACATAAAAGATACAAACCGAAACAATTGCAAATATACAAGATGTAAAGTCACACAAGGAAGAGATACAAACAGAAAGAGAAATTGCAAATGTACAAATAGTAAAGTCACTCAAGGAAGAGATACACATGGATATACTCTAAGAGTCACATAGGAATGGTAGGGAGTACAAAGGTAAACTCAATATACTAGTGATTACAGCTATCTCTATGTACATGAACAAGTCTCTTCTCTGCAGCCCCCTGCACCCCGCCGCAGAGCCCGCATCCGCAGCAAGGACGCCGTACGATTTATTATGCTGGCAGCTGCCGGGCACACTTGGCGCCGCAGTGCTGTCAGGAGGCCAGGCGGCCCTACTGTCCTTTTCTACTGTGGTCAAAGGCTCCCGCATACCCTGAGGCGTTTAATGCATTTTAGTGGGCTACGGCGATTAAGTCGTTTCCTTTTTGCCTCATATCACATTTACGATGCCAGGAGGACTTGTTGTCTGTGCTCTCAGGTGAAATGTAGCCTCTCTCAGTGCTGCTGCATCTCTAGATTGTGACCGTGACCGTGTCCGCCTGAAATGAATCCGTACTTGTGTTTTTTTTGATTTCAAGAAGATTTTATTGAGAAAGAAAATTATGCAAATAGTAAAACCAAATACAATATAAGTGATACATTCGGCCATAAGCTGAAAAAATACAAACATGAGCTCAACTTGGGAAGTTAGTAAAATATCCGTGAATAAGATTAAAAAGAAATCGATGAGAAATAGAGGATCCGATCCAATATAGGCCTTCCGCAAGCGAAGGCAAACCGTATCACTTTCTGATTTGGGAATGGGGACAAGGGATGAAACAGAAGAAGAGAAAGATAAGTAGAAAAGCAAAGAAGATAGTAGCAGAAAAGATGAAAGGGGAGAGAGGACAGGAAAGCAGAAATAAGAGAAAGAAGGAGTCCCACAGGACTAACCCAATCTAGAACAAAGAACAGATAATAATTAGACAGACAAATCAACAGGGAACTGAGGGACTAACCCTTTCGAGGAGAGTTCCATATAATCATCCAAGGCTGTCCAAACCCCTTTAGAAATGGAAGGCGTAAGGTGTGCTAGATCGACGGAGGTGTGGGCACTGCGTAAAAAGGATATCCACGCCCACCACGTATGGTAAGAGACAGACGAAAAGGATTTCCATTCCATAAGAATGATTTTAACCGCCACAGTCAAGAGAAGATCTAGTAACTGTAATTCCAAAGGGTCCAAAGGGAGAGGGGTAGGAGCAGCCAAGGGACCTAATAAGACTAAGGGAAAGGAGAGATGGAGCTCAATGTGAAAAATAAGAGATAAATGTTTCTGAATGAGGTCCCAAAAAGGTTTAAGTAAGGAGCAATGAAAAAACATATGGGGAAAATCACCAGCTTCCAAACCGCAACTCCAGCAGAGATCATCGTCTTTAAGGTTGAGCGAATGAAGACGTACAGGCGTCCAATGGAGGAGATTAATCGAGAAAAACTTGGATTGCATAAGGGAGGGAGCTATTTTATTACGGAGAGCTAATTTACCAATGGATTGCCAAGCTTCGGATGAGATATGGTCCGTGATGTTATGATCAAAATGACGTGACCATTTTTGTTGTACAACCGTCTAATCAGGAAGCGAAGTAGAGGACAGCAATTTATATATTTTAGAGGCAACATGACCAGATTTGATCCAGATGTGGAAAAGCGAAACTGTGGAGGAGGAGGGGTGAAGACGGACTTTAGAGACGGCAACCTTGATTTTAAGAAAGGTATAAAAGTCGAGATTTGTCAAAGAGTGTTTGTGAGCCAAGGAAGAGAACGGTAAGGGGTCCCCAGAATCACTATACAGATGCTGAACAAGAGAGATACCCTTTGCTGCCCAATATGCCATGAGGGTGGGAGAAATATTAAGCTTGATTTTGGAGTTTCTCCAAATAGAAGACCATCTAGTTTTATGCAGAGGAATGGCCGCCCTCCTATCTAATTTCTTGACCGCAGCAATTGTATCAATAATAATAGAACGGGAAAACAGAATATGCAAGGACGATGTAGTACAAAAAGAGGCAATAGGTAAAGGTGATGCCAAATCTTGTTCTATGAGCAACCAAGAAGGAACATGACGAGTTGGAGGAGCGAACCACAACGCACCCTGAGAGGCCAAGAAAGCGGTTTGGTACTTCTCCCAATCAGGAAAGTTACAACCTCCCATATCACAGGGTCGACGCAAATATTTGTACGCTATACGAGCTCGTTTGCCATTCCATAGGAATTTAGATGTTAGAGTATCAATTTCTCGAAAGAAGGAATCAGACAATTTAAGCGGGAGCATGGAGGAAACAAAATTAATAATCGGCGTGATCATCATTTTTAGAGTTTGTAGGCGACCCCACCATGAGATGTGTTTTGGAGACCATGTATCCAAAAGACTACGCAGTTTGAGGAGAGTCTGAGATTCATTATAAGCCACAGTGGCATGAAGAGTAGAACAGAAATAAATTCCCAGATACTTGAGATGTTTAGATTGCCACTTAAAACCAGCCAAACCCATATGAGCAGGAAAACAATAGGCATTTAAAGGGAACATCTCCGTCTTATCCTTATTTAGGGTGTAACCCGAGACCGTTGAAAACAAGGAGATGGTGTCAGAGATAGCAGGGATGGCCAAGGCGATATTGTCCGAGAAAATAAGAACATCGTCCGCGTAAGCGGCAGTTTTAAGACAATGAGGGCCAAAAGAAAAACCTTTTATGTCTGGGTTTAAGTCAATCATCCGAAGAAGAGGATCAATAGATAATAAAAATAAGAGAGGGGACAAGGGACATCCCTGTCTCGTGCCCTGACGAAGATTAAAAAACGAAGACGTAGCACCATTAACTCTAATATTAGCTTTAGGTTGGGAATATAGGGACATTACCATATTAATGAAAGAGTCTCCGAGGTTATGCGCGCATAAGACAGCACGAAGGGATGGCCAAGAAACCTTGTCGAAGGCCTTTTCCGCATCAAGGGCCAAGGCCGCAGCAGGGAGATGCGATCGCTTGGCAGCCCCGATAATATGACAGAAAGTGCGTATATTATCCCTTGCAAGACGACCTTTTACAAAACCAGTTTGGGAAGGATGCACCAGATGGGGAATAAAAGGTTCTAACCGTTTAGCTAGGATTTTAGCAAAAATCTTTGCTTCCATGTTTAGGAGGGAAATAGGACGGAAGTTTTTAGGATCCGAATGATCTTTCCCCTCCTTCGGAATCACAACAATGGTGGCTTCAGCAGCCGAACCAGAAACAGATCCATCCTGGACAAAAGAATTAAAGACCGATTGTAACTTAGGGACAATCGAAGGAAGAAATGTTTTATAAAATAATATTGGATAGCCATCAGGGCCAGGGGCTTTACCAGAACGGGTGGCCTTAATCGCAGTCACTATTTCTTCAGAAGAGATAGGGTCATTTAGAATAGAGCGATCTTCCTCAGAGACTGACTGAATCGGAATTGATTTTAAAAAATCTTGACATTGGTCAAAAGAGGATTGGTTAGAAGGAGTATATAATTTATTATAGAAGTCGCGAAAAACTTCAAGGATTTCTTCTGTTTGGAATTTTTTAGATCCGGTGTGATCCGTAATAGAAGAGATTTGCGAGGACTTAAAAGAACAATCTTGAAATTTTAAGGTAGCAGCCAGAAGTTTCCCAGCCCTATTCTTTAATAGTAGCTTCTTGGACTTTTGTGCTTGGACACCAATATGAGCCCTTTTAGTAACAATTGTATTATATTTGTACTTTAGGAATTTTAATCGTTGTAAGCAAGACGGATCCTTAGTATGCCGGAAGGAGACTTCAAGAGCTTTGATTTCAGAAGATAAATCTGTAAGTTCTTTTTTAATCGATGAGTTACGCTTGGACATACATTTGATAACCTGACCCCGGAACGTGCATTTAAAAGAGTCCCATAAAACGATCGGGGAAGAAACAGAACCCTCATTTTCACGGAAAAAAGTATCTATAGCTGTAGAAAATTCAGCAACCTGGGAAGAGTCATGTAGCACTTCAGTATTTAATCTCCATGAACGAGAACGTGGTTTAGGGGCAAAGGATGATAGCGTGAAACTGACCGCAGCATGATCAGAGACCACAATAGGGTGTATAAGCGGAGCGGAAGAGGATGAGACAAGAGAAGAGTGAACTAGGAGATAGTCAATACGAGAGAAGGAAGAGTGAGGCGAAGAGAAGAAAGAAAAATCACTACCAGTGGGATTATGAAGACGCCAGATATCCTGAAGATGAGAGATGGAACACATGTTAAGCATTTGTTTGTGGGACTTTGGAGGACGAAACTGAAATGAAGAATTCCTATCTAAGAGAGGGTCCATCGGTAAATTAAAGTCGCCCCCAACAATGAGACTACCAGCATGTGGGGTGTTATTCAATGTGTTGGCAATGGATTTCCAAAAAGTGGGATCATCAGCGTTCGGAGCATAGATATTCATAACATATAAATCGTGCTGACCATCCGACAATTTAGATAACAGCCACCGACCCTCAGAATCGTGATTAGAAGAAGTTATTGATAAACCAGAGTTCCTCGAGATTAAAGTAACAACCCCATTCCGTTTGCCAGAGGCATCAGAACAAGAAACATCCGAAACCCAATCCTTCTTCAAAAACAAGGCTTCTCTATTAGTGATCTTGGACTCTTGAAAAAGAACCAAATCTGCAGAGAGAGACTTACAATAATCCAAAATTTTCGACCTCTTCACCGGATGATTCAACCCCTTAACATTGAGGGATAACACATTTAAGCCTGGCATGTAGAAGGAGAGGGGTAAACAGAAGACGACACTGATAGTAGAAATAGAAAATACGTCATAAAGACAAAGGACCAACCATGGAACAAAAGAGATACAGTGGGAGCGTGCCTGTGGGAGAACCAGGAGAAAAAAAGAGAAAGAAGAGATGACAAGAGAATAGAAAGGAGAGAGAAAAGAAGTAGGAGGGAGGGTCTAAAAAAGACCCACATAATGCAAGGGAGAACGTGGAAAAAGCGAGCAAGGGACCCGTACAAGGAGCAACAGTGGGTAAAAACACTAGCCCAATTCTAAAATATAACAGCTGAAAGCAGGAAAAACAGAACTGGTAACAAGGAACAAGTGCTATCGGAAGACATCATTACCATGTAAAGAACAAAATTAATAATGAAAGAGTGCCACATTTCAGTGTAGGATATGTCACAATAATAGAATAAATATCAACAAAAACTCATATGAGAAAAAGCCTGAATAGTATATAAAATTGAAGTGAATAAAATATATATCGTAAAAGCTAACCACATATTTAAAGAACAAACTCTAACAGCATATGTCAGTACTATGAAGTTGAATTATAGAAGTAAGAGAATAGATATGCATGAGAAAGGAACGGTGAAAAAACAGCACCGTAAATGAATAAAAGAGAGAGAGAAGAGAAGTAAAGGAACAAGAGAAATAGAAATCAAACCTAATATTGCAGAGAACTACACCAAATATAATATACCAATATCTTAGCAGTAGATATATGTATAATGAATAAGATTAGTAAAATAAGTAATAACACAGTAAATATATAAGGTACATCCTAAACCGTAGATAAATGCAAGGCATATAATATACTCATTGTAAAAGATAACATCATAAATGAGGAAAAGGCATAACTGTAGAGGATAAGAATAAGCAAGTCAGAATAAATAAGGAAGAAAGTAGGAATGTAGGGGAGCAGATATGGAGAAAAAGAGGAGAAATGGTAGATAAAAAAGAGAAAAAGACCCGGACTAGAAAAAGGAATGAAATGTTAGAGAAGTGATTAGGAGGGACAGAAAAGGACAACAGCTAAGAACTAACAAAGTGAGGATGTGGAAATGAGTATAATACAAAAGAAGAAAACAGTGGAGAGACAAAAAGCGTTCACACAGAAAAAGAAAAACATACGAAGAAGAGAGATAAAATCAAAAGCGTAACCAACAAGACTCAGAAAGAAGGAGAGAGTACAGAGATAAGAATACGCAGGAGAAGGGTAGAATATAAAAAGACAACTATAGTAAAAAACAAGCAACCAAAGAAAGCTGTCCTGAAAAGAAGGTAGCGTGAAATATACACCCCAAGGGGGAATCTGAGAAAGAGAGATGAAAAATAATGATTGACTGAGAAGCAAACAATGAATATATTGTGATAAAAGAAAGCAAGAAAGAGAAGTGAGAGAAACATCACGGAGTATACGACATGTCTATGAGGAAAGGAAAAAGTACGAAACAAAACAGATAAACTCCAATACTGAAGATAAAAGTCAATGTAGCATGAGACTACCAGCAAGAACAGAAAGAGAAAAACATAAGAATGCAGAAAACCACCCTAAAGGAAACCGAAGAAGACAGTTCAAGTGCCCGAGGCACCAGGATCCTGTGAAGTCGCCCTTTGAATCTCCATCTGTATCTCCATCTGATTATCCAGGAAGGTAGCTAAGTCCGTCGGCTCATCGAAGATTCTGGAACGTCCCTTGTAGGAGATGCGGAATTTGGAGGGACCAGCAAAGGAAAAGGGAATGTTCATCTCAGAGAGACGTTTTCTCAGATTAAGGAAGCCCTTCCTCCGTATGACTGTGTCCCTGGCAAAGTCTTGAGAGATTGAAATCCGATGACCTTCCCAAACGACAGTTTTAATCTTGCGCATGTGAGAAAGAATTTGTTCCGTATGCTGGTGACGCAGTGGCTTAAAAATGATTGCTCTCGGCTGGGTGGCAGACTTAGAACGAAAAGTTGGAACACGATGTGCTCTTTCTATCTCAAAGTCTCTCTGAAATGAGATTTGTAAAGTATCAGGAAGCCAATGGTACAAAAACTCAATCATAGAGGAAGATGACTTCTCTGCATCTTCCGCCAGGCCAAAAATGCGTAGGTTAGATCTACGATTACGGTCCTCCTGCTCAGTGAGATCTTTACGCAAAGCTGCCATTGAACGCTCCAAGTGGCTGAGAGACCTGGTTTGCTTCTGTATAGTATCCTCAGAGGAACTTATACGTGACTCAGTGGCCGATACCCGAAGCGAAAGGGCTTTGAAGTCATTCCTAATGGCGGACACCTCTACTTGCAGTAAGTCCGTATTAGTCTTTGTAGATTGGGCAATATCATGCACCTCATTAAGGCGCGCTAATATCGCGTCAAGAGTTGTGGTGTCTGACTGAACAGTCTCAGGTGTAGGAGACAATGACTTAAGGCGTTTAAGCGAAGCGCCAGCATCCTTTGGGTCTTTATGAGTTGTGGACCGACCCATACTTGCAGCCATGAGAGACAGACCCTATGAACAAAAAAATACACAGCCACTTGAGAAAAAAAAAAACTGCGTAGTTGCACCCCCAAAAAAGAAATACAACACGCCAGACTTAAGGAGCGTTAAATCAATGACAATGGCGGACTTATATGGCGAGCAGGCATCAAAATGAATGGCAGAGCCTCTTATAAATCGAGAGGACACAGCAAGAACATTGTGAGAAAAAAGCAGTTCCAGCCACAGAGAGCAGTGGTGAAGTAAGAGAGAGCCTGCAACACAGTATCTAGCCACTGAGCACAAAAAGCATAAAAAAGGAAAAAAAAAACGTTACCAAATCAGCACCGTGAGGAATAGTTGCCAGAATTACCCTACACCTGCAATATTGTATCCAAACAGGCCATTTGATGTCAGGGCGCCGGCTCCGTCACAAGCGATAAGATGGCGGCCAGCCGTGAGGAGATCCAGCGTCAGGGCAGCTGACCGGGGAAAAACATGCAGCCGGCCGGCAGAAATCGCCGAAAATGGTATCAGTCAGCTGTCGTCACCTTCCGGCACCAGGAGATGTCATTTTAATGAAGAGGGGCATTGAAGAAGCGGCTGGTAAACTCCGACATCCCCCGCTCGCTGAAGAGCTCAAGCGCGACCCGCCATGTTCCAGCGGCGCGCAAGCCACGCCCCCAATCCGTACTTGTGTTTGAATTCACCTTGACCTTTCCCCTCGGTCACCACGACTGTGCTATGCAGCACTGAAGCGCGGCTTCCTTTCACAATGTCTGTGAGGGAGTCCAGGAGCAAACCTTGGTCTGGAATTGAAACTGCACTAGGGTTATGCATATCTTTATATTTTCCATTTATTTGCTACAACGACGGGTATCTGCACTTTCCTTTTGTCTGGCGCCTAACTGCACTGAATTGACATCTGCGCTGTGTTTGGTGCTAGACAAAGCTAATTAATATATCATAACATAAATTACTGTAACAGCATAACAACATATAAAATAGCACAACATAACATACCTTAAATAATATGTAAAAAATTGTAACATAACATAAACAGCACAAGACCAGACGACATAACAGACATTCTATAATAGGCCACACCACAAAATAACACTACGCACCACAATATAAACAAACATAACATTACAAAATATAGCATAAGGTAGCGTACCGTGCGACTTTCTCATAAATGTCCAGGAATAAGACTCACTTAAAGGACAAAGAAATCTTGGCAACTGTCCACGAGTGAGCATGTTTTGCCCTAGGATATAAATAAGTCTGGAGTATGACGCAACGACTTGTACAAAATGCTTTGTGAATCAGGGTTGGAAGTTAAGGAGCATCTCGTGCTCAAGGCAGGAATAAAACACAACTGCTGGCAGAAAAGGCTCTTTGATGTGGGCCCTAATACTGTGGACGAAATGACACGTTTGGGTGGAAACCTGATTGGGAGCATTTATACTGGTGCTGCTGAATACAATCTTAAAACTTCAGTGATACCAATTACTCCAAAGGTTTAGTAAAACAGCTAGATGTGCGAGGGAGAGGGGTTCATTGTTGCAGATTTAGAAAAAGAATGTTTCCAAATCTCTGGGAAGCACTTTAGGATTACCGAAGCGCTAAGCGCTGTATGTGAATGGGGGTAAATAGGACGGGGTTCTCTCAGATGTTATCTGCCTGGGAAGAAGCAGGATTGTACCTTAGAGAGTGTTATAAATCAGGTATTTCATTGAGGGACTAGTGCAGGGGGAGTTGACAATCGCTGCAGTTATTTCTATCTCTCTAGCTCAGTTTAGTTCAGTTTTTCACGTGAAATGAAGAGCGAGATTGCTACACAAGGGTTGTGTGGTACTATATCTTCAGATGTGGCTGCCAGCCGTGTTAGCTTCTTTATATCCTACCAGTGATATTCATTGTTTATGTTTATCGCTGCTGATCCCATGTAAGCAAAAACAATGTTACTCTAATTTGACAGCCCACTAATATATTTGTAGCAGTGTTTGATCATGGCTTTATTCCTGTCTAACATAGATTCTCTCCATTAAGACTCCAGTGCCTGGCTCTATGTTTATATTTCGGCAGGTAGATGTGCTTGAGTTTATTAGATCTCAGACTTGTTCATCTCACTGATAAATTCCCACCACCTTATGAGTGATCCTGAAACTCTGATGCGGCTCCTAACAAAAGCTACAGGGCCCATCGGAATTACCTATTAATGTTTTTTTACACACGCACAATTCGGTTGTTGAAAGGAGACACATTTTCTGTGAGGAAAACCTGGGAAAACATGCAGAAATTGGTGCGGGATTAGCAAGCGCTGCATGTTATTCGTCAAAAGTTGTATTTCCTGTCATTTTCCACCTATGGAATTATTGGGAGCCCAGTAAAGGTAATTCTAAAGTAGGGAAAAACGTACATTTTTTGGGCCATTCATGATGGTAGTCCTTGTCTTCTGTCACCATGTTTTCCATCTTAAGGCCTAGACATATGGTTTGTACGAAAAATCAGCCTCTCCCTGGTACTTAAGTAAATCGCAGGTGACTGTTGCGGAAATACTCAAATTCAGAAGTGTCTACAACAGGCCTAGGAGGACTCGATCCATGCACGATTTTCAGGCAATCCACATACAGTAACTTTACATCCAGTGAATTTAAATGGAGCTGATTTGCATAGTGTATATCCTGAAATCTAGTATGGATCGTACACATATGTTGAACACCAGGTTCTAATTGTTCACCGGTAGGATTGGTGGGTCCTTCGATTGACTGACTGGGAGCAAGACTCTTGAATGGAGCTTTGATTCAGATGTGAAAGAGTGACTTTCTGCAACAAGGATTATTGTTTTGCTAACATGACCGGAGAAGCAGAGCAAGAGAATGAGCCACCCAAGGGTGGCGGCCTATGTTGGGCAAAGTAATTTCTAGGCCTCCAAGTCGGATTCGATCCAACGTTTGCAAGATATAGGGGAGCTAAAACGCTAGGAGAAGTACACACTAAAATGAACAGCTGGTAAAAAGGCATCAAAAAGTTTAACAGATCCTGAAGTTCAAAACATTCAAGCGCAAGATAATATTGAAAGCACAAAACAATTGTCTACACTTTATGTTATGTTATGTTAAATGTCTTTTGTATAGCGCAAAATCACCTTCAGATCTCTAAGCGCTTTTAGAGAGAGTGACCAGGATCACTGACGGCAACTAGTAACACAAGGCAGCAGATTACACTGTAGCTAACGCCTCCCTAAATAGAAGCGTTTTAAGTTGTTTCCTAAAGGTAAGAAGGACCGGTTCCCTGCGAAGGTGCTCAGGTAGATTGATCCAAATTTGTGGGAGCATGATAGAAAACGCTCACCCCCTTTGGATTTGGTGGTGTATCGGGGAAGGACTAGGCGGCAGGCCTCAGATGACCGCAGTGTCCGACCTGGGCCATAGTTCTCAAGGAATTCTTTTATGTACACTGGAGCTGGGCTGTAGATTGCTTTGTGGGCAATACAAAGGCCTTTGAATTGAGCTCTCTGTTTAATGGGGAGCCAATACAATTTATGTAAAAGAGGGGTAGCACAGATCCTTCTGGGAAGTCTGAAAATGAGCCTGACCGCGTCATTCTGCACTACCTGCAGTCTCTTGATAAGTTTCTGGGGAAGACCAATATATAGGGCATTCCCATAATCCAGCCTAGAGACGACAGTGGTGGATACAATCGCCTGTAGTAAGGTCATTGAAAAAAGAGGGTCAGGTTTCCGCAACTGCCTCATAAGCCCTATACAGGTTCCCACCACCGTGGTGACCTGGCTGGACATGGACAACTCTGAATCCATTTTTATACCCAGGCTTTTTACGACCGGCACTGGTATGGGGGTAGTGCCAAGTTTTGGTGGCCAAAAAAGGTCACACCAAGGGCTGCTTTTTGTGGGAATGACGAGCACTTCCGTCTTGTCAGGATTTATTTTCAGAGAATTGGCCGTCATCCAATTCACTGACATTCAAGACATTGTAATCCTTATTCATAGGGTTCTAACAGAAAAAGTGGAAACGAAAACTTGTAGTGTAGTGAGTAAATAGCTATACGTTCATTGGTAGACACAAGGAACTAGGGGGAGTGATAGTAACATAGGTAATAGTTTGACAAGAATGATAGTTGGGTGAACAAGAACAAGGCAGATATTAAACATATGATGGAAATGCCTGGGCATATGCTTCAAAACCACTGAAAATGATTACTATAAATATAGCTGAAATGTACCTTTAGCCCACACATTCCTTCCATGGGTTGACAAGCATCACTAAACATGCTTGACAACTTCCCAGTCTTAGCTAGTGGTGTTCACTCTCTAGGGCTTGCATATTCAGGATACACCAGTGTGGAAAAGGTCTCAGACTATTATATCTGCCATGCATACATGGTGGGTGCGCCACTCCAGCACTTGAATTCTCCCCATTTATTTGTAAGATGGACATTTAAGATACAGACTTCGAGGTCAATGAATACTTTACATATGGAGACTCATCCCAGCCAATAAGAATCTAAACCCTGCATGAAGTATAGCTAAATAAGTGGAATATGAGCCATATGGCCTAAAGTCTAGTTGATAACACTTTTAATGATGATTATAGAAAAGGAAGTGTTAATATAAAACCATTGATTCTTGATGAACAACATTTTGACTAGGCCTATATTTTTTACTTAAGAACCCCCCATATTTTTCTCTAGTGTTAGGATCTCTGTTGTATCAATGTGTGTTGAAGTGTCAAATATATATAGATAATATTTTTACTGCAGTGCTGCATAAGTTATTGTTTTCTGTTTAAATGCATTACGGTCCTGGCAAATGAATTCATTTGTACTACAGTGGAATAAAACATGTAAAGATGTGCATGTATTTAATGTTGTCATTGTAAATGAATGCATATATTTCATTTTGTGATTTTTGGATATTTAGTAAGCATGAATGGCCCAGGCCCTGGAAGGGTAGACTAGCTTGCCCAAAGTGGGCACAGACTTCACCATGGAAGCAGTGACTGGCTGTCCAGATGTAGGCACACAGTCCTGCTTCTTTACACCCTAGACCAGTGGCATTTAGTGAGGTGTCATGGCCTGTAGTTCGGGCATGTGCAGAGGCGCCATGGCCTGCAGCCAGGGCACCTACTGAGGCACCATGGCCTGTGGGGGTGCAAGACTCCACCTGCAGCAGTGGCCCCTCTTTCTCCCACTCAGTCTAGCAGGCTCATCGCCTCTCCATGCAGTGTCTGACTGTCATGAAAGTGCCATTTGAGCTTTTGTCATATAGGAAATGAATTGTCTCCATCCATACGTGATCATAGCTGCAGACACAAGAACATGCCCATATCATGTGTGGCATTGTAGAGGACACTGCACAGTGCAGCAGTTATGACCGGGTCTGTGATTTCTTATTTGAACTGATGGGGTGTTTCTTAACCGCATGCGTGCGGCGGCTTTTTTCGCGCTGTGCGGCGTTTTTCGAAAACCCGCGTTACATGACGAGCTGAGCTCGTCATGAGCATGCGAGCGGCCAACTCATGACGAGCTCAGCTCGTCATGAGCGTGGAAGGGGTTAAGAAGTGTTAAATGGAGGAGGGTAGTCTCAATTCTGTAATCTGATGTTTAATGCTGGGCCTCTCGTCAAGAGGCAGCTTGCACCAGCCCATTTCTCCTGTTGGCACTGCCTAAAACAGAACCAAGTACTTACCATGAAAGTGGGGAGAGGATGTGGAGTAAGGGCCAGACCTGCACACTTAGGCACTGGGGAACCAGGTTTGAGTCTCGGCAACGGCTCAACATCCTGTGATTCCAGGAAATGTACTTAATCTCGCCTTGCTTACCATAAATTAATATGTCCTTAATCGGTGCTCATGAACGCGCTGGTGTTGGTGATTACGTGCCGGTGCTGAGCACCGGAAACCACCGTCTCAAATCAAGCACTGGTTGAATGAAAGTCATGTCAAGAATTAGAGCTCTTGAGTCACTTTCCACTAACCTTCATACAGAGCCGCATATTGAACAGAAACTTCGAAAAGAGTTCCTTCCTCATCCGGTTGTCAAGCTCTGTAACTCTATAGTGCTGTGAAGTAACCAAAATGCATTGTGCAGTGTGAGTAGCTTCGCCAGTACTAGCTTCATTTAGTGCATTCAGGTACTTAAAGTTTTAATTGTTCCATTACAAATGATGGACTGCAAAACCAAAAATACTAAGAAAAGTGGTACTGAATGATGTATTTGAGACATCTTGAATGTTTGGAAACGGAGTTCGAAATTTACACGTGACCCTGTGGCAAACTATGCGCATAGGTTTCCCCAGGAGGAGTATGTGCAACATTTTTTGCTATTATGTTCTTATCTCCATGAGTAGAGATCAAGGTTTCTACTCTCAGTATTTAAGGGGGAGAGGAAGAGAGGTTTCCAGGAGCATTAGTTGTAGGCCTCATATAAAGATGGGAAACCACAGGATCCTCAGCTTGCTCCGCCTTCACAAACCCTTTCCCTTCAACCACTGGGTTTGCAGCTTCAGAAGGCTTACCCTATTATTGGCTATCCTTGAAACACAGATATTCGATTCCCACGTCAACCATATGAGACATGGAGGGCATGTGGAAGATACCTTACTGCATATCAGGGCTATTACTGTTTTATATTTCAGAAACAACACCCTGCTTTTTAGATTTTTTTCTGAAATTAAAAAATGTTTAGTAGGCCGCTATGACAGGAATATACAGGAGAAATTGAACGTTTGGGAGGGGTCGAAGTCATGATTTATATTTTTTCTTCTTTTTCGAGATTGTGTTGCTGGCAGTAGGCCCTTTATTTAACTATTCAAGTGCTACCCCACAGTAGTTGGGGTGCAATTATATTTCTTAGCACTGGTTAAAATGCAGATATTATCTATACGTTAGTAAATTTTTATCAAACAGATTTCGGTAATCTGTGTTCGAGTTCATCCACGGTCAGTGAATGTTGAATTAGTAGTTGTGTTTAAGTGAAATCAATTACTACCATAACCTACGTGCTGTCATGGTTATATGACGGAACCCCGGATGCATTTATCCCACATGCCTTTACAACACAGTCACTACCCCGACTGCAACGTTACTTTACTATGCAAGTCGTCACAGCGACTTTCTTTAGGGGTCGCTGGACTTTGGACTAGTATAAATTACTATTCTAACTCCTGTCTACGCAACAGTAGGGAAGGGTTGGACTTAAAAATCGAATACCAATCCAACAACTCGCCACTAAAGCAAGTTGTTGTAACAACCTGCCTGGTAAAGTAATATGTGGTAACGTCACATTCGGGGTAGTGACGTATCTATCTGTACATGACACCGAAGCCAATTAGAGAACACACATTCATTGCGGAAAATATAATGGCGGACATTTGCAGCAAAACCCAATTGAAGGTCCAACTTTAAATAGGAACTGGAGAAAAACATAGTCAACGCCACTATGGAACTATATGAAAGTTGTACTGTAGCATAAAGTGTAGGCGAGAAAGTATTATAAATAAATAAATAATTAGGTATCTCAGCAGTGGCATATACTGCTGTAACGATAAATTATTACTATGGTGATGGCGCCTGTGTTGATGTACTTCCAAAATCTCAGGTTGTAAATATCATGCAACAAACATACTGTAGCCCGGATATCACCTACCAAAATATAATGAAGGCAGGTATGCATAGGGAAGTACAGGATTGCTTTATTCAGCTGAATACATGTGTACATTGACAGAATATATATCTTCATGGGGCTTGGTTGTAGTGTTAAGAATAGTAAATCCTTTGTATTCATGAATAGGTTGTATGGATTAATTTCTGGAAAAAACGTCAGCTCATTGACTGAGTGGAGTGTCCCACATAGCCATCCTGCCCCCCCTCCCGCCCCCTGTCCTCGCCCCGCCTTGTAATGAGTGATTTACGGACGGGAAGCAGCGCGGGACAGTTCTGGAGGCCTCCTCCCTGCGCGTGACCTTGCTCCCGCCGGGGCGGACGCGGCACAGTAGCGCTACTCTGATTGAATTCCAGTTGACAGACTGTAACCCGAGGACAGTGATTAACTCCGAGAACGGGATTTCACCGACTCAACAGCTGCACTGCCCCCAGCCCCTCTTTTTTAAAGTATTAGTACCAGAGAGTCGAAGAAATTCATTCATTGAAAATTAGGGGAAACTGTGAAGTAAATAACTGATGTAAACAAGTAATACTCTTCCTAGAAGGCTTTCTGCTTCTTGTGCACCTCTGTTTTTAGGTAGAAGCCTAGGAGACAGCTTATCTGTCTGGTTTGCTAAAGACATCTTGGGGACATTCAGAGAGCTCCCCTGGGAATGCATTCGGCCCCTTGCTTACCATTGGCTTTTGGGGTTTGCAACTCACATTTTCTGGCTTTCTATTTGTTGGCTTTATGTGGTTTTGGTGGTCCAAGGTGAATTTGTCCATCCCAAGGAGCAACACCTGTTCACTTCAACTCCCCCTGTATTCTTCCACTAGTTCTGTCAACAAGCCTGTAAATATTGTTCTTATCTTGTCACATTTCCTGTGCTTTCATTGACAAAGATCACATGTTCGGCTCTGTCTTCCAAGGGAGCTTGGTGTTTATTTTCTTTCTCTGACTTCAAAGTGAGTTGATTTGTGACTATTTTGCTAGATACTGTGGAGTAGGTTAGGTTATTTTTTCTAGCAAACAACAACATTTAAATAAACTGCAAGTATTTCAGAATGTATCAGAATTGGGAATGCCCAAATGAAGCACATTTTTTTTGTTAATTCAGAAGTATTTTGGAAGCAAATACTTTAATATGATCATAACAAATCAATACACTAGCTGATGTCAAGTCAAGTCAAAACCACTTTATTCGATTATTTAAAATCATAAAAGTATGCTATACAAACACCAAAACATTAAAAATATAATTTAAAAAATATGGTATACAAGTTAAAAATACATTTTTTGTTCGAATAAAACACATATCCTCATTCTCATGTTAAGGCAATTAATAGAAATACATTGGCTGAATGTTAAGGGGGATTCAAGGTCTAGGATGGCTTTCTGTCTAACTCTCTTGCTTCTGACAGACGCGGTAAGAAAGCTGACAACACAAAACATTGTTAATGGGGATTCTAGCAATTGTAAAAACAATAAGGCAGGTTTACACTGAATAAAATTCATCTTTTTCAATAATGGAAGAATAAACCTTTTCCTGGCATCTTGGTACAATGGGCAAAAGATCATAAAGTGCATAGTGTCTTGCGGGGAAAAATCATCGCATTTGCATGGAGCGGCATCTTCAGGTTTACCCCACCCCTCCAAATCCCAAAGTACTGTGTAAATTTGGTTAAACCGTAGTTTCGTCAATAACCATCTATGGAAAGAATTTGTCACGATGGTCAAATAAGGTGACATTGCTATTGACTGGGTAACCAGAACATGGCCCCTAACCAAAGGTTTACACAGTTCTGCACCTTCCCGTTCTACCTCCCTTAACTTTATGAAGTTAATTTTTACCCACTCAAGGTCTGCCTTACAGAGAGACTCCGGGTTGAAAAAGATCTCTGGTCGCCCCATATATGATGCTACCATTTTTATGTATGACAACCAATGGATTTTATACATATTATCAAGCATAATGCAGTCCTTTAAGATCTTATGATTTAGGGAGAGGTTCGGGTTTAACCAAATTTTAATCCATAGCAGTATTGGGGCAATTTTAATTATATCTGCTAGATAACCAATCCCCAATTCAAGGTGTACAGAGTGGGTGGCAGTAGATTGGGGGAGGCCAAGGAGGGACCTTAGGAATTTGTTTTCTTCAATTTGGATAGCATCGGGTTTAGTGTAACCCCAAATTGAGGCCCCATACCTTGCGATGGAAATGGTTTTAGCTTTGTAGAATGTTAAAATTGCCTCACAAGGTTTCCCCCCCAGCCTTTTTGCAAAGCCTAGCACTGCAGCTGAAGAATTTCTCACCGAATTTACCTTAATTGAGAGTTGAGGGGACCAAGAACCCTTATCGTCAAAAACTACTGCCAGGTAGGTAAATACCTAACTCTGGTGATTTCTTCACTACCACAAAAAAAGGTCTTGACTTTGTTTTTTGAGGGCCCCAAGGACATCACATGTGATTTGCCATTGTTAACTACCAAATCCAGGCTTTTCATAAAAACCCCAAACGAGTCCAGCACTAGCTGATGTCATTTCCACACCATATCGTTTGTGCCAAGTATCGTTTATTAGTAAACTGTAAGATTGTATGTTTGTGCAAATGTAATGGTCATTTCAATAGAAAATGTTTTGTCTGTACTTGCAGTGTGCCACCACACTTTGCAAACTCCACTCTATATCACTCCACTCTTCTCTGCTCCACACCACTACACTCTCTGTCACTGCATACAACTCCACTCTGCACCACTCCACTTTATGTCTCAGCACTCTACGCCACTTCACTCTATGCCTCTCTACTCTACTCTGCACCACTCTACTCTATGCCAATGCACTCTATGCCACTCTACTCTACATCACTGCATTCTTTGCCACTGCACGCTACACCACTCCAGTCTAGGCCACTCCAATCTATTATGCAACAGCTTGCTTAATCTTCCCGACAGCCCCCAGCGCCTAGAGACCCTAACGGGTGATTGTGCGCTTTACAAATGTGGATTATTATTATTATTATTATTATTATTATTATGCACAATTCCACTCTTTACCACTCCAGTCTACACTATTCTGCAACACTGCACTCTATGCCACTGCACTCTATGCCATTACATTTGATGCCACTCTACGCCTCTTCACTCTACTCTGTAGCAATCTACTCCACGCCACTGTACTCTACACCATTCTACTCCAGACTACTCCACTCTATGCCACTGCCCCTTACGCCACTCTACGCTAAACCACTGCACTTTACACAACGGCACTCTGTCACTGCACTGTACTCTGCACCATTGTGCTCTGCGCCACTGATCTATACTCCACTTTATGCCACAGCACTCTACGCCAATGTACTTGAGGCCACTCTACTCAGGATCATTGCATTCTGCACCACTGCACTCTGCATCAATCCACGCCATTGCACTCTTTGCCACTCCACTCTCTGCCACTCCACTCTATGCCACTCGAAGCTACAACACTGCACTCTAGGCCACTCTACTCTGCGCCACTCCACTCTGCACCACTGCACTCTACTATGCACCGCACTAATCTACGCTACTGCATTCTATGATGCTGCTTTAGGCACTGCTGAATTCTACACCACTGCACTCTATGTCACTATACTCTGCAACACTCTATGCCAGTGCACTCTAAACCAGTCCACTCTACTCTGCACTACTGCATTCTATGACAATGTACTGTAGGTCTATGCTCTCTACGCCAGTCTACTCTGCATCACTCCACTCCACACCACTGCACTCTATAGCACTATATTCTACTTTGCACCACTCTATGCCACTGCACTCTATGCCACGCTACTCTGCACCACTGCACTCTACACCACTATACTCTACACCACTGCACTCTACGCCACTGTAATCTACACCACTCTGCCCTACTCTGCACCACTGCACTCTATGCCATTGCACTCTACTATGCAACACTCTAATGTAGGCCACTGCATTCTATGACGCTGCATTGTACACCCCTGAATGATATGCTGCTACACTCTACACCACTGCACTCTAAGCCACTATACTCTGCAACACTCTACGCCAATGCACTCTAAACCACTCCACTTTACTCTGCGCTACTCCACTGTACGCCAGTCTGTGCAGCTCCAGTCTATGCCACTCCAATAAATGCCACTCTTTGCCACTCCACTCTACAGCACTCTACTCCACTTTTGCCATTCCACTCTGATACTCCATGCCACTCTCCCCTACACCACTAACTTTTAGCCATGCTGAACAGCAGCTACGTGTGTGTACAACATGGCTAATGAACATTGGCAAAGCCAATACCTAGGCTAGACCTTTTGGCTTTGCCAATGCTTGTTTTTCTTATCGCAACATTTTTGTGTTGCAAATCACCCTAATTGCCTAAAAGCAATCTCACAAAGTTAAGTGGTGTGTCTGCTGTCAGGTGCTGCAATTAGTTTAACATTCCTTTTGAACCCTGACTATCAGAGGCTTAGGCACCCACCCTCTGACAAAGGTCTAAAGTCTGAAATGCGCCTGCGTGTGAGGGATTTTTTCCAGCAGGATGGATAGGTTGCGGCTTTGAGGACTCAGTATCTGCTTGTGCCACGTCTTTAAATACGGAAGCTCTGCGGCACACCGTTTTGCCCACAGTCAAACACAGTGAAGGAAAGGTCCATGAAAACACAGAACATATTAAACCAGAGAAGAGGAAGGCAGAAACGCTATGAGTGTTCCTAATTAGGACATAGAACATCGGGACCTCATCTGCTGTGGTGGCATGTTCCATGCTTGGGTCTTCTTCTCACTCCTGGCTTATAATATGCCTAAGTGGGTTCATCAAGATGGGAGCTCTTATTCAGGGTTGTCTGTGTGGGGTCACTCAGAAATATAAAATTACCTGGTGGGCGTATCTTGGTAATTTATTTATGCCATCACTGATAAAAGATACAAAATTGTGGAAGGATGTCAGGAACTCTTAGGATTCCCACATTTTTGGAGACGACATGTTTCGGCCGTGAGCAAATCTCTATTGGGTCGGTGGTCTTTGTCAGGGCCAGGATCACTGACATCTTTTCCTACAGTAAATGTTGTGGAGTGAATGTTGTAGGCATATCAAACACATAAGTAATAAAAAAAAGAGAACATTGGGGGTAATACTAGCAACTCCAAAGCTACGTGTATCATGAATTAAGCCCAAACATGTGAGAATACTAATAGTTAATGATAAGTGTTCATGTCCATTATTTTTAATCAGTGCTATTGTGAATAAATTATTATGGTACACTCACTAGGTAATTTTGCATTTCTGAGGATCTACACTTAGACACTTACCGGCATATAAATCTATCACTTTTATTTTATTATTTTTAAACCCTCTCCAATTACCAAATCACCATGGATGAGCCCTTCTGGGAAACGTGAGTGAGACTTATGTAGAATATGTGTGCGACAGAACATATGAGACAGCAGAAAGGCTTTCTGGGTAACTCATACGTGGGGAAGTTTCAGGCTCTGTGAGAACAACAGGCCCACCAGGCCGCTATGGACGTTTTTTCCACTCTCATGCATTGCTTCTTTAACTCGATTGTCTATGCTCTTTATAGCAGCATACATAGCACTCTGTGTGAATTCCTTCCTAGCCTCGCTGTGGGGGTGGAGTTTGGAGGGGGTACAGTAACTGAATGCAATCTCTGGCGCTGGCTCATCCTCAGAGCCAAGTAGACCCCGCTGGCACTCCTCTAGCCTGTCTCCTGGGGCACTATGCGTGGAGGGCAGTACGCGCTCTGATTGGTAGGTGTGGTCTCGTACGCTGCATCATTATGCTTTGAACCATATTGTAGAGCGTTCCCAAAGTGTTCCCTTCACAGCACTGACAAATAACAGGACAAATACAACATTTCAAGTTATATAGAAGAGTAATGATTCCCAAACACCCTTCGTATAGAGCCCACAATTGCAGAATTAGCCAAGAATGGTTTGCCGAGTTTATCGTGGTAGGAGGCAAATGTGAGGCCAATTAATTTGTCAAACTCATAGCTAGTAACAGCAACTCATCACAGTGCTACAAAACAGCCAAGCTGCCATTGTAAGACCCATATGAAAGCAGTTTGATATTATTGTAGATAAAACATTGCTAATATTACAGCAAAAAGGAAAGAAAACAAAAAACAATTTACAAATACATTGATAATTGATCTATGTAGTAGAAATAGTCATGAACATCTTTAGAAATAGTAATGAACCTGAAAAACAATGACATTTAGAAATGCGTTATTAAAAACAAATCAGTTCTCATATGATTGCTACTACTGGACACATAGTTCATTAAACTGGATGAGGGACCACTGGCGCAGGATGAATGCAGATAGACCACAGGCCGGCTGAGGTCTAGCTGGTACTGTTTTAACGCCTATAGTGAATATGTTGTGGCGCACACATAAACATTAATATATCAGGCACTGAACCATGCCTAACCAATACATTATCAGTAGGTGTCTTTATGTGTTGAGTCCCAGTGCGTAGGGCTGTCTGTAGGCTGTGCTGTATCTCTTGGCAACGGGATGAGGTTGGCAAGTATACCTAGCCGTAGGCTGTGGTGCCACATTGTTGGTAGCTAGCCTTTACCTGTGGAATGGATAGGTGGACGTCAAAATCTTAAATAAGGTCCTAGCTTTTCTGGGACCTCTGCTGGTATAGCTGCATCTTCAGCTCTGTACACCCAGTTTTCTTTCATTTCTGTCGTGGTAGACTTGAGATCCGGGTGTAAGAATCTCTTTACTCGCTGAGCTGCAATCATTCAATAATTCAATCACTCAAACCATTAATAGCCAATATTATGGGACCTGAGCCATACAGTGCATCTCATTATATGTTATACAAAGGACAACTCTCTCCTGATGGCATAAGGTCTTCCATGTACAGCCGCCTTTCTCTGATCTGTTAGTGGTAATCCCTTCGACAAAACCATGGGCAATATTTTAAATGAATTCCTGGAACAAGTGTATGTGTTTTTTTTACATCCAAGTGGCGCACGTAAATTTACAAGTGGGTCTTCTGCTCTCAATGGTGAATTTAGAGCAGTGTAATGCTTCAGCGTTGCTTCGCTTCTGTTCACCTTCCCTGGATTTAAAGAATTCGACAACACTGCCGGGTATCACTTAATGCCCTAACTCGCCCATCAATAGTCCAATAACTGTAGAGCGTGGTCCATTCATTGAATAATCAGAAGACAATGATCCAGGTGTCTGTGATGTCTGAGCAGGTCTGATCGGACTAGACTGTGGGGCTTGTGGCCCGCTCTCTGGTTGTGTCACTAAACGTCGCACAACGCAGAGCTATGTTAAGCGGGTCATCATGGAGAAAGATTATAATCTGTCGTGAGCAGAAAAATACCCCACGCCCAGCAGACATTACGAGAGGGAGGGCTTTGCACCAGGAGTCATAAAACAAAGTCCTCTCCGGCAGTTGTTGTGAGGTGTGAACATCTGACATAATCTTGGATTCTGGTGGTCATTTGAGACTGCTTCTCCGGGGCTCCTCAGACATGCCAGCCTGTTGACTGACATGCTGTGGGTTGAACGTGCCCCGCTCCCACTTGCGTACGTGGGCGTGAGCAAAATACAGACTGAAATTAGAATCCAACCCAAGGTTGCGGGTTACGTGAGTTTAGGGTACTTTCCTAAGTCCCTGAAGTGAACATTTGCTACTCTGCAAAGCCGACATCTCCATGCGTGACTCTGGGACAACTGTGCGCCCAGAAGAGGAACATGACAGGTTTAGCCTGAACTTCTACCCTAAAGCCTGATGGTGTTCATCCAGGCGTTGTTTGTTTGTATGAATCCAGACAGTGTCCAGCTCCAATGGAAGCAACATGGTGCTTCTTCCAGTTAATTCGTTTTTGAAAATTAGTGGTTCACAAAGTTATAATTTCACGGGTGGGAAGGGTCAAAGTATGGAACTGGTGTACTTCTTGAATTTGTGAAGCACAACTTTTCCTCAGTGGTGAACTTTTACCCAGTTTTTTCTGTTGTTCATTTACAAAATTATACATTTACGTACTTTTTTCAACAACTTTATTTGTAAGAGTTCTCCAGGTTGGTGTAGACAAAATGTACAACTGTGTTCTGTATGTACTGGACAGCTGGGGTACAGATGATGCACAGATCATTGTTTATAGTAAGTATAAATAATGCAGTTTCTTTTGGATATTAAATATTAGATTAGGACATCCGCAGACCAACTTCGGAATGCCACATACAGATGCATGAAAAGGATAACGTGCATAATGAGCAAGGAAACTGTGAGGACAAATACACACAGCAATTAGGTCCACATATTGCTCACTATTGATGGTAGGTGATGATGGCAAAGTGTGAACAACCCCTTGGTTGTCTCGCCTGTGTATGATATAGAAAGGTGCCAATTGAATATTGTCTGCAAAAACAGCAATTGGATCATTAGCAGGAACATTTCAGAATTCATGTTTTGTGCAAAAGCAGATGTAGTTCAGTAGTAAATATGCAAATGTATGATTTTGTTGTCAAACCATGACAGGACAGTAGAGAGTAAATTGCATCACGAGAGCAAACAAATAAAACAAAAGGGAAGAGGAAAAAAGGATTATTCAACCCCAAGCACAACATACTCTATTAAATAAAGGGTGAAGAAGAAGTGGGAAGAACAGGCTCTACTCCTGTTAAAGTAGGAGTACAAGGGAGCCAGTCACCGTCCCTCCTGGTTGCGTGTCAATAGATCAATAGAAAAACATTGTCTGACAGAAATCGTGTGTCCCAAATACAGTATCAAAAGTATCATCTGATCAGGTGTATATTTTCTGGCGATATTTTAGCAAACCATGTTTCAAGCACTATATTTCTGTCAGGGTGTATTTTGATCGTAATTCTCTGGTACCATATCCCCCTCTTTTATGAAATGTGGTGAAGTGATGGAAAGTGTTTTGATTGTAAAACTTTATACAAAAAAAAATAAATCCTTCACTCTTTTATCCCTCCACTATCCTTTTTCAATAAAAATTAACAGACTAACATGTTTCACTTCTCAAATTCCATATTCCATATTCAACTATACTAATATACTGCCCAAATAACGGAATAACATATCTACTATTCAAATTTCTTCATATTTATACTATACTAATTTTCAACACTAATCCTTTATGGGTTCCGGAGTGGCGTGCTACTCGCCAGAAAAGCGCTTCAACGCCCATCAGGGGTAACAAGTGCTATATGAATGCAAATCTTTCTTCCCCTTTTATCCATCCGCTATCCTTCTCACTCCAAGTAACAGACTAATATCCACCACTGAAATATCCTCATATTTCACCATATTAATTCACCACTAATCCTCTATAGGCTCCCTGAATAGCATGCGTCAACAAGAGAGCGATAAATAAATACAAACCTTTGTCCTACTCTATCCTTCTGCTATCATTCCAAATCCAAATAACTGATTAACCTATCCACCATTTAAAATGTGCTTGCATGTTTCACTATACTAATTCAACACTAATCCTCTGTGGGTCCCGGAGTAGCGTGCTACCCACCGAAAAAGCGCTTCGACGCCTCGTCAGGGGTAGTAAGCGCTATATAAATGCAATTACAATACAATACATGGACCCACCCTGCAGCAGAGACAGTTTCCTGTGACCCCGTTGGAGCCGCAAGTCTGCGGGGAAACTTTTCGTGACCTCCAGAATACATATGCACTAGGAACATTTGTATATCATTAATTTCATTGAGGAGTATTTTACATGGTTTTTGCCATTCTGAAAACCTGACTGTTCTGTGCTATAGGAAGGGTCGACGAGCACAGTCATTGATTGATGGAACATATAGAGACAATTGGACTGTCAACTTGGGAGGCGCAAGATGCTTTACTACAGGAAATGCCATTACCAGGTGGAGGGAGTTGGAAGGAGGGTACACACCTGATTCTAACTCTAGCATTTAAGATGTTGTCGTGAGCACTAAGGCACTCGCTGCTTGACAAGCTCAGTCGATTAGGACATACTGATCGCCTGCGGCTGCACAGCGACTGCTTTATTTCTAGTGCTCGGTGTATAAATAGGCATAAAAGGGAAATAATAGCTGCTAAGCACTCTCTTGCATCCCGTGTTGGTCACAGTTGAGTTCATAATGGTTCCCAGAACAGATTAGTGATCAAGTGTTGAGTTTTAGCGACTTTCCGACTTTGCTTTGGTGACTGTGCTGCATTGAAGAGATTGTAAAAATATTTTATTTTCAATGTCTTCAAACTTTACGCTGAGGTGTTTGTTACCTATACTCTAGCCGGTCAGTGCTTGGCAGTACATGTACAAACCTGTGAACATATGTGCGTAGGCGTCCTTCTCCTTGTGTCCAGGAAGGTGATAGTGGCCAACATTGCTGCTAGCGATGTTACATGTATAAATAATTGTAATATTATCCACCAGCCGAAGCCGGTAGGTTGATCGTCTTTGTCATTACTGCCTTTTATTTTATTCAGTCGTGGGCTTAATGGGTGAACACTATAACTTATATTGCACGTGTGACGAAAAGCACTTAACTAAGGGTTCTCTGGAACATTCCTCGGGTAAAGGAAGATGTAGCCTTCAAACCATGACACCAAACATTAGAATGAAGAAACGCGCTCTGGCGTTCACGGCCTCACTGGTGTCCACGGAAGGAGTCCTGCCCTGGACATTTGATTTTCAGGGCTCCTGTGTTTTACACAGATATCAGCTGCTCCAGAGATAAATAACCTCACAGGTAGAACGGAGGAACTGGGACTGCGCTCATAGTGGGGAGGATATCTCCACGTCTGCCCGGATGGAGGCCCAGGGCCGCATGGCATATACTACTGGTAAGAGAAAAAACACTCTGGCGCCCTTCGCAGTTCACCACATGCTCCAAGACACCTCTGGCTGCCCAGTGCCGAGGTGCAGGCCGGGAATGTTCACGTGTGCTCCTGAGCACCCAGGGGGGTAGGGAAGAGAAGGATTTGTGGCCAGTAAAGCCAACTTGAAACGGTCAGTGCTTTCCTTTAATGAGATGGGCTGTGAGATTTATTTGGACTCCACTGTGGAGGAATTGTACATCTTTTGTATTTCTATTAGCAGCATATTTGAAATATGTTGCTAACAGCACCTGCCGCTCTCTGCAAACCTCTGCTATACCTGGAATGCTGACTGGCTGTATAATCTAATAAATGAATAGCCTGGTACATGTTCAGCTCAGTTTTCAGCTTGCTTCCAACCAGCGTTGATTTACCGCGCCCACTCCACAGATGCCATTTAACACAAGATGGCTGCGCCTACGCAGCACTTCCTGGAGCGGGACAGCCATGCGAGTCTTTGCCTATGACCCCGTGAAACACTGCTCGAAGCCCTTATCCCAGGCAGCCACGCCTTTTCCAAGTGTTAACTTGACCTTGAAAGGCCTCACGCTCGAAAGCAGCTTCGACGGCAAGAAGCGAGGTACAGTATCGTAAATGCAGAACAACGAGCCCCTGACTAACATGGCCGCTTCCTCATACACAAGGCCCCTCGGGTTCTGAATTTCCAAGAGCCTTGCCTATTTTCGTAAGATAATGCAAGGACTCCCATGTCAGCATCACTGTGCACTGATGGGTAAAATATATCAGTTTGTAAATAGACCAAGTGCTCAAACACACTGACCAGACAGAAGGGGAAGCGATCCCGCTGACCAATCAGCCACTGAGCAGGACTTTCCATGCTGGAGTCCAGAACTAGCACCTTCACTGCAGGGTCACACATGCTGCCCGTGCAGCTGTAGCCCTGGAGTCCTTTGTCTGCACACCACCCCGTTGAGGGGCATGCCTGGGTTGAGCGGGCTTACAGTCGGGTCCAGAATGTAAAACGTATTCACATGCTTTAAACAGCAACAAGGACATTCTTGGTGCCTCCACTTGGTCATTGGTGTCCTGGAACCCTGTTTTCATGTCTTTCTTTTTATTTAAATATGTTTTATAAAGCACAGACTTGACTCTTGAGGGCCTAAGAGCACCGGACAGTTTGGTTCCTGCACAATTCAGTAACGTACAACGTAACTCTCACCGGTTAATACCAACCTTTCCTCATCAGGCAGTTCATTTACACTGTGCTATCACTGATGCGCACAGCAAAATCAGCTATCTCAAATGCAACAGTCATCAGGGTTAACACCTAATCAAATCTCACTCATGCGGGCAATACATATGTTATTGATGGCTCTTGTGACGCACTCACAACTGAGTTATTAGACTCCATCTTTTGCCCCTCTTCGAGGGCCGGGGCATCTCTGTCTTCCCTAGCAGACACCCAGAAGTGTACAATTCTTGCTCTTGGGACTAAATGGGGTAGCAGCAAGGAATCATGAGCTGGTGTGACGGCTGTCCCTCCTGGAACCACCTAAAACGTGCATGCATAGATTCCCTCTCTCGGCTGTCTTGCCTGATGCCCAAGACCCCCCAAGACAATGCAGCAGGGTCTCACCTGATGTCCTAACTCACCCATCAGTAGCCCTGTCAGTGGTGCCAGCAGTGCCTTGTCCATTAATTGAATAAAGAGTCAGTGTGTCCAGGTTTTTATGATGTCTCTCCTGTACTTCACACCTCAGGAATAGGGGTGGAGGGACCTGGTGCCCCCATACCATGCCCTGTCAGTAGCTCCAACCTAGCGTAGTGACAGACTGCCCAGCCCATCAGTCCCCGAAGGTCTGACCCACTTTTCAAGAGAGGTCCCTCCAACTTCAGGTTCCATTCAAAAGAAGGTCTTCTCTCCATTATCTCCCCCATGCTCACAGGCAGCTTGTTTTCTTGCGAGCTTCATTCTCTGTATTGATTAATCTGCTCCTGGTCACTGCAATCTTTCAGAACATTCATTCTCATTCACTCCCCTGCAGGAGTACATCCAGTCACCTCTATCAGTCTTTCCCGACTCGGCTCAGTCATATCTAGTTACCTAATTCTTCCATTTATTAATTTATTTGTGCGTTTTTATATAGCGCGAACTTTACCCGAAGGTGTCAGAGCGCTTCACAATAGGAACAGAACTGATACATGAGAACATTACAAGTGAACAAAATACAAAAGCAAATGTTACATTAAATGAGCCAATAATGACAATCGTGAGCCAACAAAATACAAGAGGTAGCAAACGGTGCATTACAAAAGTGACAATCGTGAACCAAAAAAATACAAGAGGTAGCAAACGGTGCATTACAGGAGGAAAAAGTGACGTGTGCAGGTTACTAAAGTGTACAAAGTAAACATAGAGGTATAATACTGCAATATATGGAGGAAAGGAAATTCCATCTGAGTTTCATCCTGGTCTCACTACTGGTGGATGCTCAAGGCCTGCAGAACCACTGCACATACTCCAGACCTACTCTGCATGTTTCATCATTCAATAGGGAAGACGACCATACACATCTGCTTTCTAAATATATGGAAAGAAGACTCTGTGCCTACTGTAAGAATTTACTCTCTGCTTCTTCTGCTGTCATGTCCTTGTCGGACACTGTACCCTATGGTATATCTAAAAGGCTTCGGTTAAGGTTGCTTTTTTCCAAAGCACTACTTCTTGCTCCAGTCTTGCAGTTATACAGCAGGTTTCATGTCCTCCTGCCTCCTCTCATAGCTCATTTCAGAGTTCCAGCAGCATCCAACAAAGATACCGTTTCCTTCCCATCGCCCCTCGCTGCTCGCGATGACCGAGCTGTAATATTCACTTTGACATGCCTACAGCACTCTAACAATGTCAACAGGGGAACTCCAGCTCCACTATAGAAAAATGTAGGCCAAGATGGTTCCTTCCAAGCCCAGGAAAGTGCAGTGTGTACAAGGAGGGCATTCATCAGACATAGATAAACCCTTAATAGGATTCCCGTCATTGTGTATGTGCAGTGATCGATTCTGAATGTGGCGTCAATCACAGCCGGGGGCGCCATCTTGGCCTCTTAACTCCACTCTAAGAAAGTAGGGCTGCTGTCTGCCTCACTGCCTTGCCCAGGAGGCGATGTGGTGTAAACAATGATGTCCCAGCTACCCAGAGAGCACGTGGTCAGCACAGGGACGACTACAGTAGTACGCGTGCACAAGTCTTTGTGCTATCGCATCATGAACTACTGCTGCCAGGTTTTTCATTTCAGGAAATGTATACATCATGGCATTGCCTTTATGCATTATGCCAGGAAGCATTCTTTTTAGCTTCACAAAATTCCTTGTTTGGCTTCATTAAACCGAAAGTATCCATTTGGCTGCTTGAAAATCATGACCAGGAATCCCTTAGACACTTTCAGCAGTTCAGGGAAGTGAAGGTCTAGGTTTTCATTGTTCACACTGGCACTGCTTGGAAAGGGTGGAAACATTTGAAAATGCAATAGTAGATACTCGTTCATAGATTGAAACGCAAGTCATAGCCTCAAAGTGCGAGTAACTTTTTGTACTGTTTTATCAAAGTGAGAAGGGGTTTGACCTTCTAGCCAGCCACTTGCCCACAGATGTCTGCAGTCAGTGAATTAAGGCCATGTGCTACTGGCTTTAAGATTATCACCCTCTGATGTGTAAAAATAGTTTGCAGAATTTTGAAATCAGATAAAATTGTGCCCCAGGGAGTATAGCATCCGATTTCTTCAACTTGTCAAGTGTCTTGGACTTGTGGTTGCACCTTGAGTCTTGCCTTACATCCCTAACCTTGAACCCTCAAGCCTGTCACTCCCATGCCCTGAGCTTGGTGCATGAAAGCTCTGGGACCAGTGAGTGGTAGCTTCAATCCCTGCCCTTGTGTGTGGCGCTGCTCCCACAACATTGCGTCATTGCCACTGTAAGTACCAGTTGATTGTGGGTCACACTCCTGGTAGAAGGGCACTGATAGGCAGCCGCTCTCTCATCCTCCAGCGCCATCGGTATCAGTGTGGGCAGTCCAGATAGGGGGAGAGGAAGGGGCATGTGGACTAAAACACAGGGGCAGCTACAGAGGACCAGCCTAGCCGCAGGGCACTGCGCTGTGTACATCAGCAATGCTTAAAACTCCCCCAGAACCTCCTTCATCTATGAACTCATATGCCACAATTAAGGAAAAAACTCTAAATGGGAATGTGAAATGCTGATCTTTGTAAAACGTACTCCTGTTCACGCAGTGGCGAAGCCAGTGTATAATGGGCTCTGAGGCACTCATTTGGATTTAGTTAACTTTTCAAGCCTCTGGGCACCGGTGCACTGCACCTACTGCACCAGTGGAAGCTTTGCCACTGTGTTTGCAGAGTAAATACATTTGTGGGACGTCAGCTATCCTTTCACACTTGCTTTGCCTTTTGCTGGGAAATAAGAAACTGGGAGAAGGCCTGGTTCGCCCCGTTCATCTCCACTGGATCTAGAACCCTTCTCAATAGTGATGTCTTCCCCATGTGCCTCTATAGCAGGAGCACAGAGGGCCACAGAAATAGGCCACTTTTTGGGGCATTCTTCACTCACGTGTAGAGCTGTTCACTTTCCGGTAAATAGATATTAATATGTGTTTCGCCTTTTAGACACCTACAGTTTTTCAAGCATTGAGTCTGTTTTCTACGCCCTTGGCCTATCATTTCTCCTTATTCTACTGTATTGTAGTGGAATGTATATGTACTATTGTGTTGTACGTGTTGTTAAATGCTGAAGATGCCATTTGAAATGTGTGAAGTGTTGTTGGGGCGTGCTAGTGTTCTAGCTGTAGGGTGATAATGATGAAGAGGAGGTGGAAAGGCGTCTCTTGGCCTATGTGTTTCTGAAGTGTGACTTTCTCCCCGCAGCATGTGACATCGACCATTGGGGTCCTCACTGTAGCAGCCGTTGTCAGTGCAAAAACCGAGCTCTGTGTAACCCCATCACTGGAGCCTGCCACTGCGCCTCGGGGTTCAAGGGCTGGCGCTGTGAGGAACGCTGTGACCAGGGTACCTACGGCAACGACTGCCACCAGAAGTGCCAGTGCCAAAATGGAGCCAGCTGCGATCACGTCACAGGAGAATGCCGCTGCCCTCCCGGCTACACCGGAGCCTTGTGAGTAGCGTTCGCTGTGTGCAATGTGTGATAAATGCTGGGTCTAGATATTTTTTGTGCACAGCCTGGGGGGGCAGAGACATGGTCGACTGTTGGGCTGTTTTCCAAGATGGGCGTCAACACTCCAGGAGACCAGAATTACATAGAGAAGGCAACTCTCTGAAAAGCACAGCATAGTTTTTCATGCAAATGGGCAATGTTCAGGTGTGTCATATGTTTACTGTGCTTTTATGAGTGCTTATGCAGAATATCACTACACAGTGCAAGGTAGAATGAAGAGGGACAGTCAAGGGAAGGAGCGGTGAAGGATGAAAAGGTAGACGGAGAACTGGAGATAAATCTAAGAGGCTGTAAAAAGTGAAGATGAGGTGCGATACACAAACTTCGACGCTGAAACTGCCCAGTCACCACTTACCCAGAGAAAAGAGAAAATACCACCCACACAGGCACAAATAATACAGAATTACAACTCCACAGGCTGAGCAATGGCACGCCCGTGTTCAGTTTCAAGCACAAAGTATAACTGGTCCATCCCTTGGTAATATCTTGTTGAAAAACTAAAGTATTTTGTACACAGAGCTCATAACGTGTACCTAAAACCAAGTTCGGCTGTACAGAACCACGCAAGAAGACATGTTCTAGGCCCTTGAAAAGTCATTGTTTACTTTTGGAACAACTGTTTTTCTTGTGCTTAAGGGTCTTGAGCATGGGTTAGGCTGGGGGTTGGTCACTCACCTGACCATCACCCGTGATTGGTAACAGAAAAAAGATCTTGACAGCACCTTTCAACAAAACAGACTTTCAACAAAACAAGCTTGGAATAAGCTGAGACAAATAGCCATGTTCCAGAGAGAACCTAAGTCCACACTCTCTGCCTGGTCTTTCTGGACCAACAAACATGAACCAGACAGCAACCCACGCACGTATACAGCTTCCCTACCCTTGGTAGCAAATGATGATGCTATCCTGGCTTCTGAAGAGAAGGAACACCACCAACCACATAAGCAACTAGAATACAACAAAAGTCTCTGCAGTAGTACCGCCCTGACTATCTGCTACTGCTTTCCCTCTTCTATTCTCCTCCTGTTCCTATACATACTCTATGGTACCCTTTTATCATCCATGCAAGCATGAAGAGCAGCACCAGGTGATAATAGAAGTGTTGAACTCACTGAGCTATTGGAAGTCAAAAGAAAACATCCAGGTTGCTTTTATCAGCAGCTGTGGAGAGACCCTGCACCCCTAGAGGCAAGTTCCAGTGAACTGGTAAACCGTACCCACTTCATGGGTACACTGGGAAAATCAAATTAAATCTGTGCCAATCTTAGCGTTTCTCAATCTTTCAATACTGACAACTTCATATGTAAGCATAAAAAACAAATAGCTAGTTCCATACCAGACCAGACATTGGATCAGTGGCGGCTCCTCCGCTAAGGCAGAGGAGTGTCGCCCCACTGCTCCAAAGGAAAATAACTATTGTTATTTTCATTGTATTTTTCCATTGGAAGTCACTGACTCGTGCGGTGGGGCTGGGCAGCGCATGGGAAGGAATGGTTTGCACTCCCTAAGTGTGAATGACTGCTTGGCCGGCCCCAGCAGTCCTGCGCACTTTGCATGTTCCCCACCAGGCTGAATTACACAGCCTGGTGGGGAACATGCAAAGCCTCCCTGTACCCATCTGAGCGCTGAACCACAGCGCTCAGACCAATCACAACGCTGCATTGCAGCTTTGTATTTGGCTCAGGGGAGCCTGCTGCCCGGGTGCTTCCTGCTGCTGCTGCCGGCCGGGACTGGGACAGGAAGATGAAGAGGACAGAGGAGAGGCGGTCGTCCATCCGTTTCAGGCAAGAATTTTTTTATTCCCTGCCTCCGCCCCACCATTGCCGTCCAGTAGCATCCGCTTTTGCGTTGGATACTCATTATGTTACCGCTCCATTAGACGGGACGTCGATTTAGTCTCTTTATTGACAAAACAGTTGCTTAACTTAACAATGGCATTCATATTTTCTTGGGTGTCATTCACCTTCCATAAGGAAACTTCAGATATTACCTTTAAAGTATTTGCTGCATACATAGTTATTTCGCCTGAAGTCGCTGCTTGCTGAGTATGTAGCAGTCACAACATCACCAGCATGGACGTTGAATCACTAACAGAAGGTTCCACCACAAACCCTTTAACCCATAGCAGCATCACAAGGTTGAGCTGTTAGCCATTCAAATGCCCCTTATTGTGTGCTGAGATCCTAATGGCAAGGACCAGAAACTACAGAAAGTTGTAGGGTGTCCCTCCTGCTGCCTTCATGACCCATGGGTTCACGGGTAGCAAGGGCAGTGCCATGGGCAGTAAATAGCACGCAAGTGATACCTGCTGCTACCCCTCTTTAACCCTAGTTGACATCTGAGGTCCCTGAATTGCCAAAGCTGTTTAGTAAGTGTGTGTCCTGAGCAGCAAGCGGGAAGGGGTGGTGAGAATTTCATTTGTGTTTTTCACAGGCAGCGCATTTGGGCAAGTTATATATGTAAGCATGTATGTGGTATTTCTATAATGCACACTTAGCTAGAAGGCAGCATAATGGGCTTGCAAATAAGGGCTTTCAAGACGACATCAGGAGTAGGGCAAGGACAATGAAATGCTATATGTGCCCATTGGGAATTTTGTTGCAACTGTGTCTCAAACTCCTTTTTTTCTACAAGAACTTATCTCTTGGCATAAACTTCATGATAGGGACAAATATGATGTGGTGAAGCTGTATAACCACTCTGGTAGGTTACCAGCACCCTCCTTCTTTTGTGGGTACTACTCGGTTTTCAACTTACCATGTGTACTTTCCTGGAGAGTGAAATGTGGGAAGGGAACAATACTTCTTCCTATTATTAGCAGGCTTGACAAAGCCACACTCAACCCACCACCCCCCCCTAAACCCTTGGTTGGGCTGATCCATTCCTTTCTGGGTAAAAAAAAGGCTCAAACTCAGCTTAGATCCTAGAGGGGTGGGCCTGGGAACCATATTTTGTCTGAATCCATTTTCAAAGGGACTCTATGAAAGGTGGCAATATGCTGAAGAAGCGTGGATCTATGGATGTTAGAAATAATGGGTAGAACCATCTTTTGTGAGTAAGTAACTAGTTAGTTTATCTTCCTTGTCATTGGTACAACAAAACTACAAAGGAACAACTGATTAGTCAATAAGTTATTTTTAACGCGCCAAGTGATATTGTTATTATTTGTAAAATGATTATGTAAAGCATCTAATCTGTTCTTCTCCTTGAATATTTCCCCATTTTAGCTGTGAGGATCTTTGCCCTCCTGGTAAACATGGGTCACAGTGTGAGGAAAGATGTCCGTGTCAGAACGGTGGAGTGTGCCACCATGTTACTGGAGAATGTTCGTGCCCACCTGGATGGATGGTAAATTATGCATTAAATGCGTGTACTACTGCTTTAAGTGGTGCTTGTTTTTGATATAACGTTCAATCGCTTGAATACATCATCCTTCCTTCCGCACTGCTTGATACTGTTCCATTAACTAGCTTTTCTATCCTCCATGTCTTATAACCCAATGAACCCCAGTCTTGGTTGCCATGTTTTGTAGGATGACTTCTAAGGACCTATTGCACTTTTGTAGTAAAAACTCTTTACAATACCTAAAGTTAATTGAATTTCATACCACCTGCCATGTGTGTGATAGAATAAATCGTACAATAGTGTTCCACGCAATCCATGATCATAAAAAAAAACATGCCAGGTATCAATTTACCGTCGACCACTAACTTTGTCTCAAGTCCACATTTTATTGAAGGTACATACAGGAAAAATATTTCAACAGATAGCTTGAGAGATGGATAGTGGAAAGGGCATGCTCAGATACATACGAAAGCATGCTTCATCCCCCTCTCAAAACATACCTTACAGACTGATTGCTCAAATTTTAAGGCTTTAGTTGAAAATCGCAAATCAGCTTAATCTATGTTGGAGAATTTGTAATTTATTTCCCCCTTATCCAAAGGGCATACCTTGTGTCTTCCTTAACCCTCTCAAGAGGTTAAATGAGACTATTTTGTTTTTTCCAATTACAGTGCTGGCATTGAGGTAGGACCAGACATGTTCCGATCACAGCAGTTATTCTTATGTGGGCACCCAGTTCTAGCCTGGTTTCAGCCCGGCTTCTTGAATTGTCTTGAATGTGTCCCATGGCAGTGTGCTGACACCAGAATGCATAGCAGCATCAGCAAACATTCAGTGCATCCTATGCGGTTCCGCGCCATGCCTCCGCCCAACCCTCCCTGTCCTTTGACCTGCTCCATATGCCCAGAGTGGGACGGGTATGCCCAGATGTGGGTCCCGTGCTCTCCATGCCACTGGAATCAATCTTGCCAGGCTGATGAGGGGTGATTCCCCGAAACCGGTCCCAGGATGCTTGTTTCCGGTCCAGGGTGGACCTGCCCTGGCAGTTCGGGTTGGGCTGTTCCCATTGGGAACAGGGTCAAGACTGATTTGCATATGGCTGGGTTTAAACTGGAATGGGGAGCAAAACAACAATGTATTTTAGCCCAGATCTCTGTACTGGGGTGAATGTTTGACATTGATCAGCATTTTGTCCCTCAATTGTGTTTTTTCACTCGAAGGACAGTCACTAATTCCTTTCGCCTGAGTTGTATCCTGGCTTGAATCAGATGTCCGATAGCAAAGGCCGTCCAGCTGGACACTGCCAGGCGTTTCAGCAGACTCGGTGCTCCTTAGGATAAAATTAAATTACAATGTGCTGGTCATTTCGAGAAGTTAGACAAGAAATAAACTGAGTTATGGAAGTGTTTGACTTTCCCGGGCTCTCGGTGTGTGTAAGGTAGGTAAGTCAATGTATGCAGTGATACTAATAACTTTTATATAGGAGACAAAACAAACTAAATTGTTTTGTGCTCAATAATTAGTGCTAATTCAGCACCCTGTGATACCTATTTTATCTGCGGAAGGTTGAGCTAAGGCCAGCAAGCATTTAACCTTATGCCTTTTAAGGTCACATATAGGTGTGTAGAGCAGACAGAACACCTATTTAACGGGTGCAGCAGCTACCTTACCTATATTGTAACTTGTGGTGTACATTTCACACAAGGATCTCTGCAACAAACCTTTTACCCAGTGAGGTCTTTATTGCATGTAAACCTGTGACCAGCAGGTTACATACAGTGCTCTGTAGGAGACACATGTGCTGTGTATGATGATTCAAACCTGTGATCAGTAAATTACACACAGATCTGTGCAGCACGTGCTTTAACACCTTGGACTCTAGGACTTGTTGGTTAACATAGATCCGTGCTGTTGGTGCCTTAACCCCCTGAGCTATCTTAAAATGTACATTGTCAGTGACCAACAAAGTAAGCTAAAGCAGCTTTACTGTAATATTTTCCTTCTTAATTTCTTTGGGATATAATTTGCAAAAAAATAATACAAATGTGCTAGCGGAGCGTAGACTGGTTGACACTGGCTCCGCCTCTCATGCCCCCACCTCTCAGTACTCCTGACCAACCCCCCTTTTGCTATATGTGCCAATCCCCAATATGTCAGTTACTGGAGTATCGTTTTTCGTTTCTAGCACTGTTCAATTTATTATGTAGACATGGAGACCTTGGTTTTACGGTGTGAATGGGAGCCATGATGTTTGTTGATGTGAAGTCACTAATTGCTAATGAATTTATTTGTATTTGAGCTATTTGGCTTAGCACAAATCTAGCTTGAAAAAAGCACTGGCGTGATTTTCAAAAAGCATTATTAATGTAGAAGGGACATGTAAGTGATAATTATGGTGGCTCAGTGCAATTATGCTTGTGCTCCAGAAATCTGTATTTGACCTCATGGTCAAAGGTTTGAATCCTATTAGATCCACTCACCATTTGCCCTTTTGGGTTTAAAGAAAATGGTACCACTGAACTGGGTAACAATAAAGATCTGTTTTTCGGTGCCGTGGTGCACCATGGGGCACTGTGCACTTAACAGACACACAGTATATTACCTGGTGTTCACCAGGACTGCTTGAACCCAGATTACACAAACCACTGTGCAATGGAAGCTTGTAATTAGGGCAGAAATAGACAATACACTAGGCTGTTTTTCCACACAGTTGCATATTACACCTGAAATACATGGGTAGGTTTTTTCATACAGTTACATATTTACACATAAAATGCATGGTTAGATGTTCCTATCGGATGTTTGCCAGTGGGTTCAAAGACCGGTTTTACAGAGGTCTTAACTGTGACTTATTTTCCGTAATTCACAATGCTGAATTTATTGGCAGGCTATTTAGCTTCGCTACACAAATCAAATGAATAGTCAACGCAGCAATTTGTCTTACTTTCAGTGCTGGGAAAAAAACGCGAGCGCTGCTTTTCAGAGCATTAATCAGCACACCTGACAAGCCGGCCCTTGCAGGCTATACATACATAATAATACAAGTGTATACCAGTGGACAAACATTGTCAGCAAAATGCCTCACAGTCTAACACTGCACTTTATTTTGTTTGTTCTCATTGTTAAACCTAGTACATAGTGTCAATTTACAACTTAAGAAAAGCACATAATATACAGCATGTTTTGAAGTTCCTTACAATGTGCTTTGGATTTTAAATTTGACTTATAATAATAAAAATTGTTGCATAAAACACATTTGAAATAGGATTACATTATCCCCAACAAAAACACACATTTCTTAAAACAGTGGCAGATATATCTACAGCTGCAAGCAAACAATGAAAACTAAACGGATGCTGCTCAAATGCTCCAAATCTTTCTTAACAGAACTAAAATCAATTAAAAAAAAGAATTTGATATAAAAAAAGAATGCATAACAAGTATTGTGTAATATGTCCTATATTGCAATCTGGGGTTCAGTTGACATTTATGAGCCTCATGGCTTTTTGGTTTATAAAAGTCACCAGCACCCATTGGTGGTAATATAGGCCCATATTACACAGCACCCATTGTTTATGCTATACTTACATTATACATATTTACAACTCTAGTTATAGGGAGATAAAGTGATTTTTGATCAAGACACTCAAGCAGGGTTATAGTACAACGGTACCAGCCCAGTACAGATGTAAAACACATGCAGGGTTTTGCACCACTGCCTTCACAGTAAATAATGACGCTGTCCTAGTTTAACAGTAGCAGACAGATCGATACAAAGGAATCAATTTCTCCTATCAACTACTTCACTGAGCAATTGAACTGGCAATCACTTATCAAAGGTAACAATCCAATTAGCTGATTACTAGTTCAAATAAATATTGCCATGATGTGTCTGTTCTTTGTAAATGAAATCCCAGCGTACAGAAAACCTGACCTTTGGGACAGTCGATGCTACTCTCTCTATATTCATTAAGGCGTTTAACCAATCTGGGCGGTTACTTCCTGCAGGCGCAGAGTGCCCAAAAGCTTGGGTGGGCCTAGCTGTGGCATCGCATGGCGTCACACACTCACATCTGAGGCAAAAAAGACAATATAGGATGTGTTTGTGCAAGTGTGTGTGTGTGAGAGAGAGAGAGAGGGAGAGACTGTGCAGTTGCAGCTGTGGCATTGTGACTGGTTGACTGCCATTTTGTGTGTGACTCTGTATGTGAATGTGCAGTGCCTTTTTGCACAGCTGTGCATAGAGGGTTGTGTCTTTATGTGTGTTTGGCTGCATATGTCTGTGCCTACCCTCGAAAATGTTGTGTATCCAAGGAGGGTGTGAGATCGCATGGTTCGGCGGGTGACCCGCCCATTAGAGTCCATGGCGATCAGGGCCGGACTGGGAACCAAAACCAGCCCTGGCAAAGTGCTCGGCCGCCCCCACTCCCCCCTTCCTGGAGGCGGGGGGGGGGTGGTGTTGGGGGTGCGACCGAGCTCTTTGCCAGCGCTTATTTTCAATTTTGTTACAGGGCCGATTTTGCAAAAACGGCCCCCAGGGGCCCAAACCCCCTTCCCCTCCCCCCCCCCCCCCACCCTTGCGGCCCGCCGGGGGATTGCCCGGTGCCCGCAATGGCCAGTCCAGCCCTGATTGCGATGAAATTTTGTTGGGAGGGCGTGGGCGTTTTTTTCTGGTTGGGTGTTCCATTTGATGTCCATGGGAGACATTTGTTTTTGTTTGGATGGTGTTAAGGAGCCCAAAAAGGTTGGTCCAATGTAAATGAGGGTGAGTTGAGAGGTGTGCCCTTGTGTCTGTGTGCAGTTCTGTGTGTGGCTGTGGGTGCATGGCTTTGTGTGTATATTAATACACTGTGTGTGTATAGTATTGTACTGTATTTGCATTTATATAGCACTTACTACCTCTGACGAGGCGTCGAAGCCATTTTTCAGCGAGTAGCACGCTACTCCGGAACCCATATGGGATTAGTGGTGAATTAGTATAGTGAAAATCGAAATTAATTTGAGTGGTAGAAATGTTGTGATTGTGTTTATGTACATGTAGCATGTCTCAGTGTCTTCAACCCTTTGTCGAGGCCTTGCACCTGCTCTTGACAAGCACCAGGTAAACAGTCAGCTTTCACAAGACTGCCTCCCCCTTGGTCTGCGGCCTGTGCGAGGGCAGGCCCGCCCACTTGAATGGTTTCACATCTGCAGTCTGTGCCGTGGTTTCAGAGGCGCAGGCGCCAAATCACGGCCAAAACTCGAGGAATTTAAGGAGGAAATGAAATTAGTAGCAAGTCTTACCACAGGCAGAGTCAAGAGGAAGCAGGCACTGCCAGACTCCCAGGAGGGGTGAAACCCTGAGTGTACAAATCCATCTGGCCCACCATCCGGTGTCCCCCCCCCCCCCCACAGCAGTCAGGTTCCACGTCCCCCGCCCCCGGAGGCGGAAACGCAGTCATTGGATTCTGTGTGAGGAAGCGAAGGCTTCTAAAGTAATCAAGTGCTACAAAGCACTGACCTGAAGCCCATTGCACGTTGTTCAGGCCTCTACTCTGAAATGGCGCAGAGCGCTGCTGCACGCCAGCGCGGTTAGTCTACAGATCTCGGCTCTTCATGTGAAAGCGGCGCATTGTGTGAGTTGTGGCAATATAGATGTCTCATGCGTCCTCCTGCCGTGCCATCACACGCCTAGGTGCTGTGACCTAAGACAAGATAATAGCGTGGGGGGTGAAATTTGCGTGATTAACTTTTGCATGATTATATGACTATGGGAAATTTCTGTAAAATTATGTGAAATGCAAATCTGGTATCTTTTTTGAGGATATACTTCACTTTTAAAAAAACACCAAAACATAACTGCCATGAACAAGGGCTCGCGTTCTGTCTGTTCTGTTGTTCCAGTGCTCCCGTGATAGGATTTTTTACCCAAGCGACCCCCAATTGTGCCATGTGGCATAATGGCGTAATTTTACGGAATTTTTCGTATAAATCATAACGCAAATTACGCCAGCGTAATTGAAGTTTCGCCTGTGCCCCAAGTGCACCTCTCTGGTCACTCATGCACAACTTCCGAATTCTTCCCAATTAGGCGACACTGTAATTCAACACAATTCTGACAAAGCATTTCCATACAGCCGGAATTGGCTGCTTATGCGTATGCACATGCGGAACCTCCACTTCCTGGTGGCTTAGTGGACTAATGCGCCCACTACAGGGGCCTATTTTTGACCTCATGGTCACAGGTTCAAATCTCAGCAGGTCCACTGAGCCTTTCATCCTTCTGAGGTCGATAAAATGAGTACCATTGAGTTGGGTAACAACGATATTGAGCTGTCAAATGCCCACGGGTGAACATGTGCTTTAGAGTTATGTTATAGTGTAGCGTGCTACCCATCCATTAATGCTCTTTGCCACCAGGAATAATATGCGCTGTATAAATGCAGCTATTATACAAAATAATAATTTGGGTATGTTACATTCATGCCAATCTTCAGAACAAGAACTGGTTTAAGTCTCTCTAGACCGGCTTGTGTATTCGCTTTAGAATCCATTTTTGTCCTGTAGTTTATTACTCTTGCCCAGGTGAAACAGGCACTGTTGTTTTACAGGTGAGGTGGAGAAAGAGAAAATGTTTCGTATCTTGGACTTTTTCAAGCCTCTGATAGTATGATTATACAAGATTGGTCAGAAAAAAATTTGGGGTGGAAAACTGGCGTGGTGATCCAAAACTAAGTGCAGGGTTAGAAGATGATGACTCCCCTCCTCTTTGTGTAATAGGATGATCAGGTGTAGGAACTTTAGTCCAGTCAGTGATAAGCCAAACGAGGGCCTGAAATTTAACTTGCTGTTGAGACTTTTGTGTAACTGTACTTGGTCACCGACGACCTAAAATAAATGTTCATGAACTGTTATTATTGAAATGTACGTTCAGAGTGCTTCCATTATTCCAGATATAAAGGTTTCTACACAGTCCTAGTCTGTCAAGCTCTATTGCCTAACACCCCAAGCACATAGAGAGCCATTACAGTTTAGAAATATATATGTATGTATATATGTGAGAATGCAAGAAAATATCAATATTATATCCTGGACTGCCAGACTCGCAAGAGCACGTCGGTGGCAGTCTTCCGACCACCATATTGCAAGTAGGACAGTCGGACTGCCATTGTACCGCCAACACCGCCACGGATCAGAGATCCCAGGCAGTGGGGCGGCGGTCTTCAGGCTGCAGTATGCTTGGTGGGACCGCCACTGTTCTGCCTAGCATATTAAAAGTTTTGTCTCCGCCACGGTTTTCATGGTGGTTCCTTCTCCGTGAAAACCGTGGCAGAAAGGAAACAAAGGGGGCCCTACAGGATCCCTTGTTGCCTCTGGGTCATGGGGTGCATGCAGGAGGGGAACATGTTGTGCCCCCCTTTGTGCATGCACCCCAGTACCTGCACAGCATGGACTGCACCAGTCCATGCTGTGCAGGTACGGTCTTTGACGTTCCCATTGCAATGCCTATTTCATAGGCACTGCTGTGGAAATGCCAAAGAACCACCCACCAATGACTTAAAAAGTCATAATATGGTGGGCGGTGCGCACAGGTTTGGTAGTGTGGCCGCCTTACTGCCAAACTCGTAATCAGGCCCTAAGTGTCCTTGACATGCTTGTGAGATCCACCATCCATGCTGAACCTCCACTTCCTGGTGCCTTAATATATCCTATGAGCAGCATGTGGTGTCTCAGAAATCACAAATACATATTTTTTTAATGAAACATCTATTGTGGTTTTTGCTAGCCGCTGATCCTTCTCTGTGTTGATGTCTTGTAGGGCACAGTTTGTGGCCAGCCTTGCCCGGAGGGTAGATATGGAAGGAATTGCTCCCAGGAGTGCCAGTGCCACAACGGAGGAACATGCGACTCAGCAACAGGGCAGTGTCGCTGCAGCCCCGGCTACACAGGAGAACGGTGAGGAAAGACGCATGCGCCCCCATGAATGAGCCATGCCTCCATTATATGGAGGGAGTTTAAAAGGAATGTACAAGAAATGCAAATCCTTCATCTTAGAATGCATTGATTCCAATGATGTCCTGAAGAAACCCATGTGAACACACCTGCATGTATATCACTAACAGGCTTCGTTGCTCATGTAAACAATGGCATTATTGAGCTGAAAAATACAATTTCGAATATTATATTGAAAGCCTACCAAATAATACAAGAAGTTAGTTTGCTAGCGATTAATTTGTGTTTGTATATATTTGTCTGCTTGTTTGTTGAACATGTTGGGTATTCTGCATCATCCAAAGGAAGGTGCTTCACCTGGTTAATAATGAAAGAATTGTACTAATTTCACAGATATCTGCTGGATTTATTGAACACTTATTATTAATGTCCATTGTTTATATTACGCAACACCTATAGTGTGGATGTCTTCCTATACCAAAAAAAAACTAGAGAAACTTGAAAGAATATGAACAGTAGTATTATTTCAAATATTATGCGGTATTGTGGAATATTTATACTGCACGTCAATCATATGCCGTATTGTGGAATATTTATACTGCACGTCAATCATATGCGGTATTGTGGAATATTTATACTGCACGTCAATCAAATCAGAAACTCTGCACATATTTTAATGAATTCCCAAAAACATAGATATGCTTGCGTTGCTGCTGGAAACTCATGCAATGGAACCAAAGAGCATCAACAGGATGTGTTCTGTATGTACATTCTGAAATTGTAGGATCTATTTCTAACAAAGGACAAGACAATCCTCCATGTTTTACACTTGAATTCAAGACCATGGTGAAATATTATTTTTATTATTAAATGCAAAACACTCACTACAGACAGTTAAATTGGGACCACTGTTTTTCAGTAGCTCCAGAGCACTGTCAAGTTGATTTGGGTGCTGTTAGGGAGTTTTGTATTTGAAGGCACATAATCTTGATCTGTATGTCCTTCATTCTAAGCATTTAATGTTCTAGTGTACGCATTTGACCATCCCATCTGAGCTTATGACCTTGCCTTCCAGTCACATGACCTTCCATTCTAAGCACATAATTGTCGCATTTAAGACTCTGCCCATCCCGACTTGGTAAGGATGATATTCCTGTTTAATCATATGATCTTCCATTCTAATCATGTGACCATGCTGTCTAAGCATATGGCCGTCCGTCTAAGTATGGTACTCCTGTTTAAGCATAAGACCTTCCCTCTTAAGCCTACGGTTCGTCTGTTCTTCCCGTCTAGCAGGAAGCTCACATAAGGGAATTAATGTGTGTGAGCTATGAGTTTTATAAATCTAAACCTTGTTCTAAATTCCCAAATTGCACCCCATTTTAGGACCAAATTGTAGCTCAGTGTCTGAGCCTGCTGCCTTTACGCAACAGCGTTTGGGTCCCAAGATTTTGTCCAGCTGAGATGCAGATCACAATTGTGGATATATTGCTGACCCCTATTTAGTTTAGGGGTGACATTCCTGTCTTAGCCTTTGTTGTCTGTCAGAGACATGTCTTACTGTCCCCCATACAATGTCCTTGGCAGATATTTCTAGCACAGTGTATTCAGGATCAAGGACAGGCTGTCTCCTTGAGTTAATATTGGTCTGGAAACAGGCTAATCAACTGTAGAGCACCCAGAACTCCCCTGTTTATGTATTATTTTTAATCAACATTTTTTGACTGTTGTGTCCTAAGGTTATAATCAATCGTTTTACTTATTTGTCAAGGATCCATAGAGCCCCCCTTCATGGAGTGTAGCTCCCTAGCCCTCCATTATCAGCTGTTCCATGATTTTTTCAGTTGATGTCCAGAAGATCTTAAAATTGTGCTAAGAAGCATATGGTGCTACTAGATGCGAAGCAATGTGAGATGGGCACAACAGGCTTCAGTTGCATCCCTTGCTCTATGTGGCTTCACTTCTGCAATGGGGTCTGCAAGGAATTTCAATGTTTTGGATCAGGTTTTTCCCTTTCGTTCCAGATAAAGGCCCTGGCACTACTGGGGTTTTCTCCTTTAAATAGCTGTTGAATATTGTTCAACGTGTGCCCATGCTTGTATCATGCCCCATTTTCAAAAGGTTATAGCTAATTCCTGAATTGATCCAGGAAATTGTTTGTATCTGAGAGTGACTAATAATGTATACTTCCAGCATCTACAGCCTGTACTCCAGAGTGATGCAGGGTATTTTGTCCACTTCAGCTTAAAGACGCAAAACATATAATACATGTTCAGTATTTCTCTTTTGAGGGATCGGGACCTGATAGTTGTCTGGTGTGGGCAATGGGAAGAAAGTGGGACTCAATGGATGACAAGTACTGACCATGGGACTAAGTTCTATTGGTTGCTCGTGTAGACCAGGTTTCCCCCTTCTTGATACACAAGTGTCTAAATGGACAATGGCTTGTGTATACCTCTAGGAGACTTTCTTTTGTATTCAGAATTTTATTTAAGAATTACATGTTAATACTATGTACTGTTTATCTCTCCTATTTGCTTGGCCAGAAGAAACTGAGTACAATGGGTTAAATATGCACAGCTATACAGCAATCTAATTACACAATCATGCTTCTTGGCATGCAGATAGGTCCTGGATTTATTGTTCTGGGTGGACCCATCCATGATCATGCCAAGCTTCGAAGACCTCTGCTCAGTGATGAAAAGAGGGCGGGCCATCATCTGGTGGTAGGGAGATTATTGATTGATGGGTGGAAAATTGACGTAGTGCCCTGAAGTGGTCGGTTTTAGCTTCTGGGAGCTGACGTGTGTTATGTTCGTCTATGACTAGATAAAATTGTTTTGTTTTTTTACAAAAAGTGAAAAGCAAAGCAGTGCAAAGGCTCCTTTCTGGCTGACAGATTAAGAAGCGTTTTAATATAAATACCTCTCTACATTCGAAGCAGGGTGTTGGTTTTAATGCAGAAACAATGTTACTCAAGTGTACCCCAATTTTTCGTGGCTTCAGCAGTTCATATAATTGCCGATGCCCTTGTGGGGAGGAAGGGACATCTGTCAGCTGTGTAGAGGCGTGTCCTTTCCGTTCACAATGTGCAAGTGACACAAGGTGCTGGTGGCAAAGCACATGTAGTTGTTCGCCCTGAGCACGACTGTAGGTCAGAGGTCACTAATACAGAGAAAATCTCCATAATCTACAATGCCCATTTCATATCGGGGAGTTTAAGTGCCAAACTCACCGGGCCACTATCCAAGAAATCTGCCACCGACCAAAAGGATCGAACTGTGCTTGCCTGAGATGTTGTAGACCAGGGTTATATCTTCCATTTATTTTCTTGTGTTGTCACATATGTGTCTGTCCCTTCTACTATTGACCGCTTTATTGAAAAGCAGGTAAGTTCACCAGCAGGTACTCTATTACACATCCCTAGAGATCACAGTGGCCATGTGGCTCCATGATTAATGCCCATCACTTCAAACACCACGAAGGGCCTACCTTATCACAAGGGTTGTCCTTCGGTGACTGGTGAGTCCACCAGTACGAATCCTGTTACATATGCCTTGAGATCCAAGTTCACGTGCGGCTCCACTACCACTGCCCATCACTTCAAACATCAGGCACGGCCTACCTTAAGCAAGGGTTGTCCTTCGGTGACTGGTGAGTTCACCGGTACGAATCCTGTTACATATGCCTTGAGATCCAAGTTCACGTGCGGCTCCACTACCACTGCCCATCACTTCAAACGGTGTGTATCACTTACAACGCAACTTTTACGTCGTAATGCTGTTACAACGCAGCTATTACAACGCAGGATCCTTTACATCGGATGCCATTACAACGCATGGCATTACATCGCAGATGCTATTACAACGCATACCATTACATCGTAAGTATTGGTAAGTATATAATTTTTTTTTATTTTATTTAATATTATATAATTGATTTAATTATTATTAATTATAAATAAAAATAAATAAAAATATTTATTTATGTTTTTAAATATTATAAATTAAATTTATTAATTTAAGTAATTTTTTAAATAAGTATGAGTATAGGAGTATATGTTTTGGTGTACTGAGGTATATGTTTTGGGGTGTTTGGGTATTTTTAGGTTTTAGGGCAGGGTTTGGGTTTTGGGGTACAGGGGTGTTTTTAGGTTTCAGGGTAGGGTTTGGGTTTTGGGGTACAGGGGTGTTTTTAGGTTTCAGGGTAGGGTTTGGGTTTTGGGGTACAGGGGTGTTTTTAGGTTTCAGGGTAGGGTTTGGGTTTTGGGGTACAGGGGTGTTTTTAGGTTTTAGGGTAGGGTTTGGGTTTTGGGGTAGGGTTTGGGTTTTGGGGTACAGGGGTGTTTTTAGGTTTCAGGGTAGGGTTTGGGTTTTGGGGTACAGGGGTGTTTTTAGGTTTCAGGGTAGGGTTTGGGTTTTGGGGTACAGGGGTGTTTTTAGGTTTTAGGGTAGGGTTTGGGTTTTGGGGTACAGGGGTGTTTTTAGGTTTCAGGGTAGGGTTTGGGTTTTGAGGTACAGGGGTGTTTTTAGGTTTCAGGGTAGGGTTTGGGTTTTGGGGTACAGGGGTGTTTTTAGGTTTTAGGGTAGGGTTTGGGTTTTGGGGTACAGGGGTGTTTTTAGGGTTCAGGGTTGGGTTTGTGCTTAGGGCTAATTAAATTATATTTACCATTTATAAATTAATTAAAATATATTTATTAAATTAAATTAATTATATTATATTAATTAAATTTTTAATTAAATTAATTAAATTAAATAAATTATTTTAATTAATTTAATTTCATTACAATTTTAAACATATTTAAATTAAAATAATTTCATTATATTAATTAATTAAAATTAATTACAATTTTTATTAAAATTAAATTAAATAAATAGATTTAAATTTATTAAATTAATTACTATTTTAAAATGTATTTTAATTAAATTAAATAAATTAAATTAATTAAATTAACTTAATTACATTTTTTTTAAAAAGTATACTTACCTATACTTACGATGTAATGCCATGCGTTGTAATAGCATCTGCGATGTAATGCCATGCGTTGTAATGGCATCCGATGTAATGGATCCTGCGTTGTAAAAATTCCGATGTAACGGAATGCGTTGTAAAAATCCGCGTTATAGTGACACCAATCCCTTCAAACATCAGGCACGGCCTACCTTAAGCAAGGGTTGTCCTTTCGTGGCTGGTGCGTTCGCCAATTACACATGTCTAGAGAGCTCACTGCATGTGCGGTTCCACAGCCACCACCCATTTCTTCAAACATCTTGATGTCCTTGAGCCAGAATACATAGTTATGACTCTTCCAGAAGGTTTTAACCCCTTCCGTGCTCATGACGAGCTCAGCTCGTCATAGGCACGGTGCTGGAGTGCTCATGACGAGCTGAGCTCGTCATGACCACACCCATTATTATTGACCCTCAGCACAGAAGAAGAATATCTCAAGCAGCGATGGTGTTAAGAAGTGTTTAATTTGTAAAATAATAAGTGTCGGAGCACAAGCCTTTTCTCAGAAGCCTGCAGCAGGCCTGCCAAATGGAAGAGTTGTTGAATCCCAAGGCTGTCTAATCATGGTTCCTCCTCATGCCTCTTTTTTCCATCACCAGACACGTCCTGCCTCTTTATTTCCCTCTTTAAGGTTCTTTTCCATCCCTGCTTTCTTTCTTTATCACTGTTTTTCTGTCTTTCTTCTTCCTCCTTTTCCCTGTTGTGGCTTTCTCTCTCTGGATCAAAACTTGATGAGGAAAAATAAGTGACAGTCTGCAAAAACGAGTGCCGGTGGGCTCCACCTAGAACCACCCGCTAAAATTAAGCACTGGTTTATAGCCATGTAGTGGGCAACCCTGAAGCAGGGTTCCTTGAAGGGCTCCCGATTTTCCCAGAAAGGTTCCCTAAGATAGAGGAAGTGGGTATGGTGGCACTCAAGGGTTGGATCCAGTCTGCCTCGGTGGCTCTAGATGCCAGGAGTCTGCTCTTGCTGAGTGTCAACCAGCAATATAATAATAATATAATAATAATAATCCTGTATTTGTAAAGCGCACAGCTACCCGTAGGTTTCCCGGCGCTGGGGGCCGTCGGAAAGATTAAGCAAGCTAATGCCCAGAGTCACATGATGCTGGGCAGACCCCTGCCGCCGGTGCCGGGGATCGAACCCTGATCCCCAGCGTCCGGCGTTAGTGCCCTGGCCGCTGCGCCACACCTTTTCCACAACCTTTGGAATTGCGCATAAACACTTTACCGCAGAGTCAGACACGCTGCTCAACCCCCTCTGCTACCATTCAACCTCACTGCCCATTCCCTCCTAAGCCCGACAAGCAACTCGTACGGCTCTGCTGCCACTCAGCCTCACTGTCCTGTCCCTGCTGAGCAATAGTAACCCCTTTTCCCAACCTGCTCCAGGCCTCACTGCCCTTTCACTGCTGAGCCAGACAAGCCACTCATCCCCCTCTGCTGCCATTCAACCTCACTGCCCATTCCCTCCTAAGCCCGACAAGCAACTCGTACGGCTCTGCTGCCACTCAGCCTCACTGTCCTGTCCAAGCCGAGCAATAGTAACCCCTTTTCCCAACCTGCTCCAGGCCTCACTGCCCTTTCACTGCTGAGCCAGACAAGCCACTCATCCCCCTCTGCTGCCATTCAACCTCACTGTCCATTCCCAGCTGAGTCTGACAAGCAACTCTTACTGCTGTGTTGTCACTCAGCCTCACTGTCCTGTCCCACCCGAGCAATAGAAGCTGCTCGTTTCGATCTGCTGCCACTCTGTCTCACTGCCCTTTCTCTGCTCAGCCACACAGGCAGTTGTTCCCTCTCTGCTGCCACTCTGTCTCACTGCTCTTTCTCTGCTGAGCCACACAAGCAGTTGTTCCCTCTCTGCTGCCACTCAGCCTCCCTGTCCCTTCCTTTTTCACAAGCAGACCGCTGCATCTGCCCAGGAGCTCCACCCGCCCTCCATCTTAACTCCAGCAGCTCCCAGAATGGAAGCCATCATTTCCTTGAACCACAAACCCACACATGCCCTGGGAGAGTTATTATCCTGAAGGCTCTGACCATGGAGAATGTATTACCAGCTCGCCGCCGACTGCTTTTAAAGCAGGTTTCTTCTATGTACTTTGGCAGCGGTGCCCTCGCTGCTGGTTATGTGCTGGGATAACATTTTAAAGGAATTATAAACCAACGTCATATAGTTATTGCTTTTGTTCGTCAGCAGTTGTTGAGGCGCGACGTTGTGGGGAGTGGTGTGGCAAACATGCCATAGGCTCCAATGCAAGCGGCAAAATGAGCCCCCCATTAACCAGTCTGTTATATAAAAAGAAAAATAGCTGTATTTTAAGTACTGTGGGTTCCTTAGACCCACGGGTCACCAGTGACACCGCCCTGTTGACAACTACGCCCCGTCTGTGGAAGCAGTTTTGGTCATCCTTGGCGCGCAACGTCCCTAGGGCCGAATAGACTGTTTGGCTTCCCTTGGGGATGCAACCATCTTTTTAGGTGAGTCCACACCCGACTAGAAAGTGGGCAGGCTGAAACTCAGCCTAAGTCCCAGGTCTCAGACGCACCCACAGAAGCCTCGGTGAAGAGACGCGCGGAAAGGGCACTGCTCCAGTAGGCCCAGAGAGCCGTTGTCTGCTAGAAGCTCAACTGCGGAAGTGTACAACACAGGCTCAAGGCGTGGTCAGTTGCCAAAAATAATATGGCCTGTAAGTACTGAGCAGCACAGCACCAACAGGACAGTTCTCCAGGGTCTGTACAACGTTATCCCGCTAATTGAAGAAAGCTCTGAGCTTGGTGATTCCCAGCAGTGACGTAACGCAAAATGATGCTTCCCCCTTCACCCCCCGCAGAATGTAATGAGGCCCCCCTCAAAGTCTCCCATATCTCAGAGCTATTCATGACCTTTGGCATAATGGGGCCCTTCATGAAGGGTTGGGGCTTCGGGAGGGATGGGGACCCCTGCACATCTGGGACTCGTGTTACCCCCCTGTAGAATGCTCTCGCCACATAATACATGCCCATAATATCATGTCACAGTCAAATATGTCCATTACATTCGTGGAAGGAAACATGCATGTATGCTATAAGGTGTCAGTGTGTTCAAATACTTTTTCAAGAGAAAACTCTTATTAACTCACCCTTGTTTCATTTCTCTTGTCTGTGCTCTCTCTTGCCAATGTTGTATTGCCCTCCCTCTGTCCCTCAAGTCTCTATGTACTGTCTCTCCACTGCCTTGCAGTTGCTCGGTCTCTCTTCTCACTCATTTCCCCCCTCTTTCTTTCTTCATCCCTCCTGCCCTATTTTATCTACTGTCCTCTCAGCCTGTTTATTATGTCTGGATTTCTTTCCTGTTACCTGTCACTCTCTTTCCCTCTGTCACTTTTTTACTGTCTTTCTATCTCCCTTTCTTTTGTTCTCGCTCTTTTTCGCCTTTTACTCTTTCACCTCTCATTCTTCTCACTCTCAAACCTGTCTATTTACCTTGTTCTATTCTTCTTCTCCTCTTCACTCTCTCCCCACCCAGGCCATTGTCCCTCATGCCCTGTCTGCTGTCCCCCACTCTCTCGCCTCTGCTAGAACCCTCTCAGCCTGGCTGTGCCCTCCCTTAGGACAGGCACAGAGGAGCCTTTTCTCTGGGTCCCTCCTCAGCACTTGCAACAATAAAATAACGTTTCAAAGTTGTATTACTTTTTACTTTCAGCTTGGGGAAACCTCAAAGGCTTCCCTAGGCTAGCACCTATACACTGATAGCGCAGTGGGGCATAAGGGGTTTCCCAGGATGGGTAAGCCTTGGAGTCCCACACATTGCGAGGGCTGCGGGGGCCTGTGTTATGCCCCTGATTCCCAACGATGACTTGTGAGCGAGCTGTAGGGGGCGCTCCAGAGCAAGGTGCCCCTGAGCCCTAAGCTGGCTCCAGACACCAGGAGCCTGTCAAAGAGGGGCTATGAACACCCCCAACCAGACGAGACTCTCTAGATTACTGGCAAGAGGTGATGAGGACCCTAGAGAGCCGGCGGCGCTGGAGCCCGGCATGCAATGCTCTCAAGAGCGGAGATTGTGCTGGAAGACCAGGGCTCTGACAGGCCCTGTCTGCAAAGCATTGCAACTGCCACATAATGCAGAAGCAGGCCTCCGAGCCCTCAGGAAGCCTTTCAGAGAGACAAAATGGGTATTTGCCAGAGGTGTGGGTGCCGGTGACGTGGCCAGAATCCTGGGCTCGTATTGACCGGGAAGCCTGAACGTTCTCCTGAGGTGACTTTCACTGGAACGCAGCAGCCTTGGCAGTAGCTTTGCAGCCGAAGAAGACTTCTTTCTCCTGCAGAAGATATCTCTGCCAGCGTAAAAGCCTGAAATCCACAGGTACTCACATTTTACCAACCAGAAAAAGATGTACGGACAATTCCCATTCCATGAGATACTGAAAAATTAACTCAGGTAGCTTGACTTCATTTTGGGATACTCTACCAACATAACTTGGAATAACAGGGATATAGGTCAGTAAGAGGCCTAATGCATCCATTGTAGACACTTGTGTGTAACCTAAAGGCCAAAGGTTTGAATACTGGTGGGTCCACTCAACATTCCATCCTTTCGTGGTTGATAAATGTAGTGCCATTGAGTTTTATTATGATAATGAACACCTCTTATTAGAGGGAAGAAGGCAGACAGATAGGAGAGTGTGCTATACAAGTGTAATAGGTATAATTAATGAGAGGCAAGACCTGAATAAGCCTTTTCTAGTGTCACCCAGCATATTATGGAAATGAACCCAATGCACTATGCCTAGAAATATCTGCTAACTAGGTATAGAATTGTAATGGGTACCCACAGCAGACCTTTCATACATGCCTCTTCCCCTAGCTGCTTTTGGATATTGGTTAGTGCACATGCTGTGCATCAACAGTTCACTGCAACCCATATACATGAGTAAACACATGGGTTAGGCAAGGCTATATTTTAGCTCCCTTCCTTTGCCTCTTTTATGTAATTCTTTGGATTCAGCATTGAAATCGTGCAGTAAAGATGTCCCTAGAATCGGCTCACATGTCTGTATTGCTATACACAGACAATGCAGTTCTTCTAGCTCGGACAGCTAATGGCCTCCAGAAACTTTTAAATGGTTTTAATAATGTAATGCTCAGTTTTAAGGTGAATCGGCAAAAGTAATGTACCAAGTCATGTGGCCCCAAAAAATATTAAATCCAAAACATTTTTCTGGAAGGGAAACCCATCGAGAAAGTACCTACTTTTAATTATCTAGGTATTTTATTGGTTGCTAATAGGAGCTGGGGCAAGCTCGCTATTCAAAGAGCACAGGAAATGGGGGCAGCTGGCAACGCAATATTTAGATTTGCCAAAAGGATGGGTCAAAAGGCGATCCGGGAGATGATTCAGCTATATAAGAGCAAATGTTTGTCAGTGGGCACCTATGGGGCCGGAGTCTGGGGTCATGTTTTCCCCGGGAAACTTCAGGTTGTCGAAAACAGCTTTTTGTGCAGACTACTAGCTATCCCAAAAGCCACTGCGAACCTCTCTGCACACATGGAACTGGGTTTAGGTTTTATTGAAAACCAAGTTAACATGGCGTCGCTTCTTTTAAGGCTCAAGGTATGGAATTCCCCCAAGTCCTAATTTTCTCAGCAGGTGATAGCCAATTCTATAAATCTAGAGAACATGACTGCCATTCAATGGCTGGCTTATATTAAAAACACCTTTTGCAGCCTGGGCCTTAGCAACTTCTTTGACTGTGCTGGAAACACTGGCCATAGATCTTAAGAGATGGTTATAGGGGCAGACAGATCTCTAAGAGAGGAAAAAAGACTCAGGAAATTGCTGGATATGTCATCTGTTATTAAAAACATGCAAATGTCCGAATCTACATAGATGGAAAACTAAACCTGAGTGCAGATTTGACCTCACCAGACTGAGACTGAACACAGTTCACTTTCTTGTGGCATTTCCTATGGAATGCACCTGGTATGCTTCTCTCCCATGTTGTCCATGTGATGCGGCCACTGCCCAGTCTACTGTGCACTTTATGCTTTTTTGCACTTTCTGTGACTCTCTTAGACTACATTTTTTGTGTCCAATTCTCTTAAAAAAACACTTTGTATCTCATAAGGAGGGTTTAATTTATTTACAAAATGTATCTGCGGTTGAAATTTGTACAGCCGTCCTTAATTACATTGTCACTGTAATCAAATTAAGAAGAAACTATGTACTTTATCCTCTGGGTAGGTAACAACTATCCATTTGAGAATTACAGTCGTTAATCATAGTCATTTTAAAAGATGGTAGGGATTTTTAATCTGAATGGAATGATATATGGTATGTTTTTTAAGGAATTTTGATATAATGTACTTATTTCAATCATTTTTGTCTTATTGCAGTAATTATATAAATACAGAATGTTATCATTTTGTGCTTCCATGATCATATGTATTGGCCGAATAAAGTTACCTTTTTTGGGAGGCAAGCCATAATCGTGACATGCTAATCAACAACATTGCCGAATAAGCCGGCATACATATATTCGTGGGCAAGCCACTGAAAGCTCGAGCCAAGCTTGAGCCTGTGGCATGGCTCAGCTCAAGTTCCTGTTGGTACCTCGTGCTCATATGAAGCCCAGCATTCATGTGGCTTCTGCCTGCCACCCTTCCTCTACCCAGGAGAGCTGCCAACGTTGGATCTGGGGAGCCAGAGACAGGCTTGTATCTCTGTATCGGCTCAACATCCTGCCACTCTAGGAAAATCACTTAAAACGTAGCTAACATTGGTCCAGCAGGAGCCATCCACCGGGGCCGGAGTTCTGAGGCCCCATTGAACCCTGATGATTGCTGTATTTTTACTACCACAACAGCAGTTAAAGGGGGCCTTTTCCTTGCTTGCACCAGGGCCCGTGGCATTCAATCTATGCTACTGTGTAATGTAACTGGTATTCATGTAAAGCGCTCACAGCCTTTGGGTCTAGTTTTTCGCTATAAAAAACACTGCAGAAAAATGCACAAAGAAGTCAAAGCAAAGCCTTAATACAAGAAAAGACAAATATATATACCCATTTACTGACTGATTTGTACAAAGTGAAACCAAAAAAACCTGGAAAAATCACGGCAGCCCCGATTAAAAAGTCTATTCTTAGGCAAATATTTTATAACTCCTTTTTCTTTATTATCGCATATTGAAGCGCTTTCAAATATGTGATTTCAGAATACCAGTTGTACAAAATGTATTGTATACGTACTTGTCAGTGCTTTTCTATAATGTGACGTACAGGGCACAAGTCACTGGTACACGTGGGTGGACAGTGTCTACCCAATCTTTTCACAGGGTGGACACCATCAAGGGTGGGGCCCACAAAATATGCTAAACTTGTCTCATTGTAATTTTCAACAGTGCCTACAGGTTGTCTGCTTTTGTTAGGAGCAGCAGAGTGCAGGTGGGGTGGGGGCATATCGGATTTCAGCTGGTGCCACAACAAAAGGCAAGTTAAGGGCCATCAGGCCTCCTTTTCTTGGAGTTTCCTGACTGGGTGCGATGTGGAGCCTCACACCTAAATGCAATGGAGGGGAAATAAGGCATAAAGCCTATCACTTCACAGGCACTTTAGAGAGGGATGGTTTTTACTTTGTTTAGCCCCTTCATGTAAGAGATATGCATGCACTGTAAGAATGTCAGATGTGTTGGTCCGTCCCTGTATTTACACAAATAACAATTTAAATACCACCATTTTGTTTTATTTCTTTTATAGCGCTACTCATCCCAATGCAAGGTGTCAGAGCGCTTTACATCACACTTACAGATTATACATTGACTATAAATCATATGTGTGAAAAACAATGTGTAGGATGTGTACATAAGACAGTGAGAGTTACAAGGTGTAGGAGACACATCCTGCATAGCTCACTGTGCAATATTAGAAGGATTACAATGAATGAACTGCAAGTAACAAAAAGGATCTCTGTGTTAAAGCAGGAACCCACTTACCCATTTATATAAAATAAAAATCTGTAATCTGCATGTTACATAATGTGCTTTGCAGGAGACATATTAACTCTCTATGCTTCTTTGATTCAATACTGTTCACTAGACAAAACACAGATCTCGCCAGCAAATAGGTTAACCTCCGAAGTTATCTTACCATTATACCCTGAGATTTAGTTGGCACACAAATATCTCTGCAGCAGGTGCCTTAACCACATAAGATATTTTGAAATGCAAACTTGGCAACCAATTAAGTGGAACAGATTTACTGCTACATTTCTCCTCGTTGCCAATGTCTTTGTGGCAGGGTTTTAAAAAAGGAATGTATAAGTTGATGACCAGATTTTGCGTTGTGGTTCTGTCACTTTTCTGGCACAACCCCTATGCAAAAATGCGTTTGTTAAATATTGTAATGTATTCAAATGTACTCATGATAGACCTACTAGGCATGTGTGAGGTCTTAAGATCTGATGTCACTTCTTGTGAGGTCATGGGTCGTGATCCCACTTCCTGTGGCACCACGTGCCTTGTCATGTGCAGTGATGTCACGCACTGTGATGTCACGTGCTGTGAATTTACTTGCATACTGCCTAACTTGGATAGTCCCTCCACTTCTATTTTTAGGATGTGTGCCCTGGTGCCTTATTAATGTCAAAGCTTCCACATGTTGAAGAATTGCACTTTTTTGAATCTTGAAGATTTTATCACGTTTTTTGTGACCGTTGTATAATTTACAGAGCAATCATTTTCTGCGCTAGGCTCGTGCACAGCCTCTAAGAGCCGAGCCAGACCCCTGGCTCTGCTCATGTCTGGCTCAGCTCGTGCACAGCCTCTAAGAGCCGAGCCAGACCCCTGGCTCTGCTCATGTCTGGCTCGACTCGTGCACAGGCTCTAAGAGCCGAGCCAGACCCCTGGCTCTGCTCATGTCTGGCTTGGCTCGTGCACAGCCTCTAAGAGCCGAGCCAGACCCCTGGCTCTGCTCCTGTCTGGCTCGGCTCGTGCACAGCCTCTAAGAGCTACGCCAGACCCCTGGCTCTGCACAGGTCTGGCTCGGCTCCTGCACAGCCTCTAAGAGCCGAGCCAGACCCCTGGCTCTGCTCATGTCTGGCTCGGCTCCTGCACAGCCTCTAAGAGCCGAGCCAGACCACTGGCTCTGCTCATGTCTGGCTCGGCTCCTGCACAGCCTCTAAAAGCCGAGCCAGACCCCTGGCTCTGCTCATGTCTGGCTCGGCTCCTGCACAGCCTCTAAGAGCTGAGAATCCTTGGCGCTTTCCTAAGACGGCCTGCGACTGAAAGAGTTAACGCGCAGCACCCCCGGCGCAGGAGTGTCTTGGCTCTGAGGCCATTGACTGCAGCTTCTTAAGGGTACAAAGGCGAGGCGCACAATGACTATTGTGCTGTGTGTGCGGCTCGTATCACATCTTGGCACCGTCCTCGCTTCGCATGGAAAACATCTGCAGCAGCTGGTGCAGGGCCGGGCTCTCAATTATCCACGCGCCGCTTACACTGGACGCGCGGGCATCGCCCACGGAGGGGCGCTGTGCTTCACCCGCCTCCACGTGGCACTCGAAAAGACTGCCCTCTTCTGTGAACGCGAGAAAATGGGTGTTTTTTTTACATTCGCCGGCAGCAGAACACCGACTCACGGCTATTTCTACTAACTCTCCAGTTCAAAGGCAAAACCCGCTCTTTGAACAGTTATTTCGGGCCTCCCGGCCCCCGTCAGGGGGTGGGGCAGCAGCCTTCCTCAGTTTACTCACAAATCGTATCTGCATGGGCCAGGATTCAATCTCGGGGTCCCTCGGTGTCGCCACGAGTCCTGCTTTGTCGTCTCACCTCCTTGTGCGTGCTCCTCTTGCAGGTCGATATTGCTGTCCAGATGTCAGCCCCCCCCCCCCCCCCCCTCCAGGCAGGCAGAAACATTCTCTCGTTCTCGAATGCACATAGCCCTGCCTGTCTCAGCAGCCAATGAGAGCGCAGCATTCTGTCATCACATGCTGAGCTGGTTTATATACATTATCACAATGAAGTATGACAGATTTTATATATATATTTTCTTTTAAGAGAACGTCTCACGTAGAAGATTTCTGCACATGGCTTACATCTTTGCTTGCATGCTCTTTTTGATTGAACCAAGCAGCTGGGTTTGCCAAGTTTCTCATAATTCCTGAGCATGCTGCTTGTCTTCATTAATGGCGTTGACATCCAAGTGATGGTTGCATTTGCTATTAGAATCATCAAGGGTGGGTGCCTAAATTATGCGCAATTTGTGCTGAGAAAAAGGCAGACATTGACTTGATCAAGAGGGCTGCTCACTAATGGTGGTGAGGCACGTCTTACCACCAGCGGGTAAGCGTGTGGTTGGGAGGGGCATCAAGTCAACAGGCGACGGAATAGGGAAAATTAAATAAATAAATAATTTGTATTCCCTCGTCTGTCGACATCCCTCTGCCCGCCCCACCGCGCCTACCTGCACGGACTGCTGCTGGTTACCACCATCTTGACAAACCCACTCCAGTTCAGCATCTCTGACTGCCGGTCACCAATCGAAAGCACACCGCAGATGGCAAATGCAACCTGTTTTTGGCTGATCGTCTTTGTAACCAGCTATGTGAAGGCCTTGGGGCTCTATTCACAAAGGCAAACTTACCACATGAGTAACTCTACAGGTGTAAGTTTACTCTTACAGTTTGAAGTGAATGCACTACTTTTGACTGCCAATTACATACAAGTGTAAATATACTACAAAGCATAGGCTGGCGTGTCTTCACCCCGGGAAACCAGTGGGGAGCCTAATTTACGAGCATAAGTTTACCACTTGAAACTTTTCACACATAGGCAGAGATCTCCATCATGGGGGCAGAGGTCTCCCAATGGTAAAGGATAGGGTAAATTAAAAAGTTTATAAAACTGTAAAAAATAAAAAAAATGTGTGCACGTTAAGTATGAATGTAAATTAAATGAATATATTTATTTTAAATATAGAACAAATAAAAAATGTTACAGCACTGTTAAACAATTTCGAATTACATATTACTTTTTTAAAGTATATTAATTTAAAGTACAAAACACATAAGTAACATTTTTTTATTTTGCCATTATGTAGCAAAAGGTATCAAGTTATGTATAGAAACAATACATTTTTTTCTGTTACATTTATATTCAAGTTAAAACAATGGTATTAAATTAATTGAAATTAAAATATCAGTTATTTGTAGGTGTGTATATATATATATATATATATCAAATTTATATTCATATTTAAGAAATCAAATTAAATTAATTTATTGTCATTATATTTCCTATGGGATGTTATTTTATGTTCTCCATTATTGTTCATGGGAAGATGTTGCAGTACCAGTCATTAACCATATGTGGCGCTGGACATAGGATCTGTTTTGCAGTACAGTTGCCACTGTTTTGGGTCTACTTTGGCTGCATAACTTTAGAAGTGCAGTTTGGGGATGGGATTACTCTTTTGTGGGTAGGTGCATGTCCCTTGCTAAACCTATTCTTGCCCTCATTTATCCTCTCCTTTGTCGTCTGAAAACTCCCCCCATTTAATAGTACCTATTTCTCATTTTCCAGCCACTCTTAGGGCCATATGTAGATAAATACCATTTACAGATTCTATAATACCGAATTTTACTGATTTGGTATTTCAGAATCGGTAAATGGTATGCAGGTATTGATTGGGTAAATTTTACCGAATCGGTAAAATTCGGTAATTACCCATAGGCCCATAGGAATGAATGTGAATTACCGAATCGGTAATAGGGGGAAGACTTACTAGGGTGGCAGGGTATCACATTGACACCCTGTTGCACCCCTGAATAGTGCAAGGGTGCACATGTGGCACACATACATGCCCTAAGGGCATGTATGTCTGCCACATGGCACTTTTGGAAAAGCACTTATTTGCTTTTTCAAAGGTTTTCGATATTTACCACCAACTTTTAGTTGGTGGTAAATACCGAATCCTGAACTCAGAAATGCACTCACTTGAGTTCTCCCTACATTAAGGATTCGGTAATTTACCAAATCAGTATTTTAAGGAATCAGTAATTTACCGATTCCTTAAATTACCGATTCAGTAAATTACTGAATCCTTAAATTTAGCCCCTACATCTCAAATGCACAATACCGGTCGGTAAAGGCTTACTGACCGGTATTGGGCTACCAACATCTGGTCCTTAGATCCCACCCACATTTACTGCTAAAACGTAGGCTTGCCTGTTCAGAGATCTCCACAGTCATTCGGGGATCTGTGCACATAAAAGACAAAAAAGGCAAGGCGTAGACCGCCACATGTAGTTTTGTGGATCGCATGGTGTAGTACGTGAGTAGTACTATTGTAGAACTACTAAACATGCTGCAAAATGCACTGGGTTAATAAGCCTCTTTGAGTGTCAGTGAAGAGTGTGAGAATGTTATCAATATTTAGTGGTTTGCTTTCTCACTATGAGAGCTTCAAAACACAGTTTGTGCGCGTGTGTGTTTGTGTGGTCAAAGTGCTGGTTTGCTCTGTGTCCATTGTCTTTATTATTGTCAGAAAAAGGGTTTTATTGTGACTTAAATATTTGCAGATAAATCACCTATATGGTCAGTAAAAGGGAGTACATATATACAGTGAACGAGTACATATATACTGAATTGGTGGGGACACCTTGCTTGATGCATGATTTAGCAGTTTAAGGTGCCAGAACTTTATTTTGGATCTTTGTGTTTTTTAATCAGTAGGAGATATCCAGAGGTTAGTTGTGGATCTCTCTGTTTTGGAATCATTACAAGGCATCCAATGATTTGTAATGACCTCACTTGTTTTTGAATAAGGAGAAGGTTCCAGGAGGTTAGCTGTGGATCTTCCTGTTCTTAAATCAGTAGGAGCTATCAAGATATTAGTGGCGGCGCTCTGTGCTTTTGAATCATTAGGAGACATCCACAGATGTATTGTGGACGTGTGTGTTTTTGGATCAGCAGCAGGAATCCAGAAGCTTGTTGTGTTTTTGGATCAGTAGCAGGAATCCAGAGGCTTGTTGTTTTTGTTGTGTTTTTTGATCAGTATCAGGAATCCAGAGGCCTTCCTGTTCTTAAATCAGTAGGAGGTATCAAGATATTAGTGGTGGCGCTCTGTCCTTTTGAATCAGTAGGATATATCCACAGGTTTCTTGTGGCCCTATGTGTTATTAGATCAGTAGCAGGAATACAGAGGTTTATTGGGTTTGTTGTGTTTTTGATCAGTAGCAGGAATCCAGAGGCTTGTTGTGTTTGTTGTGTTTTTGAGCAGTAGCAGGAATCCAGAGGCTTGTTGTGTTTGTTGTGTTTTTTGATCAGTAGCAGGAATCCAGAGGCTTGTTGTGTTTTTTGATCAGTAGCTGGAATCTAGAGGTTTGTTGTGTTTTTTAATCAGTAAGAGGCATCTAAAGGTTTGGTGTGTTGTTCTGTGGTTTTGGATTAGTCGGAAGTATCCAACGAGTTGTTGTGACCCTCAGTGTTTTTGAATTAGTAGGAGGCATCCAGAGGTTAGTTGTGGACCTCTCTGTTTTCGAATCATTAAAAGGTATCCAATGACTTGTAATGCACCTCCCTGTTTTGAATCAGGAGAAGGTTTTAGGAGGTTTGTTGTGGATCTTCCTGTTCTTAAATCAGTAGTAGGTATCATGATATTAGTGGTGGCGCTCTCTGCTTTTGAATCAGTAGGATATAGCCACAGATTTCTTGTGGACTTATGTGTTTATTGGATCAGTAGCAGGAATACAGAGGTTTGTTGGGTTTGTTGTGTTTTTGAACCAGTAGGAGGTATCCAGAGGTTAGTTGTGGACCTCTCTGTTTTTGAATCATTAAAAGGTATCCAATGACTTGTAATGAACCTCCCTGTTTTTAATCAGGAGAAGGTTTCGGGAGGTTTGTTTGGACCTTCCTGTTCTTGAATCAGTAGGAGGTGTCAAGATATTAGTGGTGGCGCTCTTTGCTTTTGAATCAGTAAGATATATCCACAGGTTTCTTGTTGACGTATGTGTTTATTGGATCAGTAGCAGAAATACCGAGGTGTGTTGTATTTTTGAATCAGTAGGAGGTATCCAGAGGTTTGTTGTGGACCTCTCTGTTTTTGAATCATTAAAAGGTATCCAATGACTTGTAATGAACCTCCCTGTTTTTAATCAGGAGAAGGTTTCGGGAGGTTTGTTTGGACCTTCCTGTTCTTGAATCAGTAGGAGGTGTCAAGATATTAGTGGTGGCGCTCTTTGCTTTTGAATCAGTAAGATATATCCACAGGTTTCTTGTTGACGTATGTGTTTATTGGATCAGTAGCAGAAATACCGAGGTGTGTTGTATTTTTGAATCAGTAGGAGGTATCCAGAGGTTTGTTGTGGACCTCTGTTCTTTTGCATTTCCTTCAGTCAAGGACGGTGTGCTTGATGACCGCTCACTCAAACTAGAAGGAAAACCCGCCTCTTTACTGCTCGCCTCACAAAGATGAACTTCCAAGCTTTTTTAGAAATTCTTTTCCAGGGAAGCTTCACCTTCTTCCCAAAAATATTATCATCATCTCAATCTGTCGTACAGAACTCCTTCTAGCCCTGGAGAAGACCCCATTGGTTGCTTCATGGGCTTTCAAGCGAATTTTCAGCACTCATGTGTCTCTTTGCTTTACTGTCCCTGGACAGGGAAGACCTGATGATAATTTACCATCTTAGTTACTTATTAAAATAATAGTAACACTCCAGTAAGGTTCATGATATAAATGACATGGAATGCACATTTGATGAAACAGGCTTTAGATAGAAGTTTCTTTCTAATCGATTAACATTTTCTCACTGCCTGGTAGCTGAGAGCACTGGGGCTCTGTGACAACAAGTTCCTTGGCAGGCCAATTAACCAGAGCAGCTTCAACAGAATAAACACGTAAACACCCAGTGGAACACAGGTACATGGTATCTGTGCTGAAGTATAAAAAAAAGTCTGTGCAACATTGTCTTGGTCCTCAAGCCTGCCAGTTCTGGGCATGCAGGACTCCTCACCATGGATTAATCCTCAGGCAGAGGGCCTTTTTATGGCGTGCACCCTCTGCACAGGCATGACATGTGGGTCTGTTCCTCTCAACCACTGGATGCAAGAAACAGTTGCATTTACTTCTGTGGTGTGCACCTAACCCAGTGCTCTGTCTTGTAGATCTGTGCCGCTCAGTGGTTAAGCCTCAGCCAAGGGGCAGTCCCTCTATTTTCTATGGAGTACCTCCTCCGTCTCCACAATGCTGACGTGTGGGGCTGAGCCTCTCTGTGCTTTACCCTCAAATCCAATGTTGGGTCAGAAGAGTTTACTTGGAGTTTTGTATTTTTTTTGTTTTGTTTTGATCCTATGTAGGAAGTGTTTCCATGCACCGAGGTGCAGTTATCGTGATATGGATGCTGCACTTACCAGCGTGATGAATGAAGAGGTTTGCAGTTTATGATTGTTAGTAAGCTGGCAGCTTTTAGCAGATCTCCAGGTCCCATTATGGTATTTCTTATGATCATAGTCCACTTACCTAGTTACTTCACTGGGTTGCCCATTGAGAGATACCTTGTTTAAAGATATAAGGCACCGCCTCATCGGAGCCTTGGTATGGGGGGCTGTAACTCTTGGTAGTTTTACCCTTGGATTCAGTGAGAAGTCACATTCTTTTCTATGGTGTGCCCATTTCTCAATGCCCCGTACATACAGACAGCAACAGCTGTGCCATGGAGTGCATAACAAGTGTGGCGATTTCCCTCTGACAGACTTCTAAGCGCCACTGTGAGCGTGCCAGTGGTCTCTCTTATTTGTGGGCCTCTCCCTTGTGGTACTGACATATAACAACCTTTTACAACAGGGCTTTCTGCCAGGCAGGAGCCCCATGTGTGTAGAACAGTGCCAGCTGTGTACCTTACTTATTCTTAATGGCAGTTGTACGTTACTCTGTGTGGTCAGCGGCATAGCCCGGGAGTCCTGGGCCCAGTGCAAGGAAGGGAATGCCCCAGCCGCTGTTTGATCTGTGAAAAACAGCAGTAATCAAGGTTCGGTGTGTCCGTCAGGCCTCTGGGCCCAGGTGCCACTGCACCTGCTGCACCAATGGAAGCTACGCTCCTGCGAGTGGTCTGTAAAGTGGTATAGCTGCGTAACGTTTGCGAGGGGGGAAGGAGGTGGCCATCTTTCTGTTGTTCTCGTCTTTGACCCGCAGCCCTATCTTGACATACAAGGTTATTGTATTTGATCCCAGGCAAAGGGAGCAGGAGCAGAGCATATCCGCCATTCTGGAAAAAACGCTCGTTACTCTTTTCATTGGATAATGTCCCGAAATAGTTGATGCTAAGAGTTTGCGCTCCAGAGTCTGTAAAATTCCCACAGTGTCGAAATTGAATGACTGAATAACGGGCGGCAAATGCTTTCACTCTGTGGGCCTCATACTGTGGAATACACCTGAACTGATATGAGAGGATAAAAGACTGCTAAAGTTAATGAAAAAGCTCAAAACTCCTTTGCAGCCCAACGGGCGTGCCAGGGGCATTGATAAGAGGAAGTGAGACAACAACCATTGGGTACCACGTGATGTACAAAACATTTTTAATGTGATGGTGGTGGTGCCTGATAACAGTAAAATGTAAAGTTGTCTTTTTTCATGTTTTTGGGGGTTTTGCTGGAAGCGCTGAAAATCCTCACACTTTAATACTATGCAGGCGCATAAACATAAAGTTCAACTCTGTATACACGCTGCATTGTCAGGTCCGTGAAATCACTCAAACAAGTTTCTTTTCCACCTTCTCTCTGACTCTCTTTCTCCTCTCTCAGCTACCTTTCTAGATTCGTCATATTCTCCTCTCTAGATCTTTCTACTACACTGTCTGGGTTTCTCACTTACCTCTTTTAGCTCCTCCATGTTGTCTCAGTTTTGCCCTCTTTGTGGGTTCGGTTCACAAACATAAAAAATGAATAACTGCACCTCGCAGGTTTACTCCTATAATTTGAGTAGATGGCGGCTTTTTTATGGATTCTCAAAACTCCCCAGGAGTATTCCTGGAAAACTACACAAGCCATAGATTATCATGCATACTCCTTTTCCGCCTCCATCTTACTGCCGGATATTAGCACATACAACATTTCTTCTGTTTTTTCTCCACAGAGAGTTTGTTTTTTTCTCCGGAGAAACGCATATAAATCAAGACATTTGTGGACGGTTCCTTTCACTCTTCCGCACTCTGTTCTTTTTCAAGAGTATCAGGAATATGTTTATTTCATTCCAGGTAGAAATGGCCGTGCAAATGGTTGTGAATAACCAATAAAAGTTACGACTTTATACATGGATCATTCTGTTTGCATTATTGTCACTTAGGTACACACTTTTCCTGCTCCCACCCTAAATGTAGTTCTGCAGAAATCCACCAATTCCATTTGTGGATGTAAATATCCAGAATATCTGTTTCTGTGAAACAGTATCTCAAAATGTACAGCAGCAGTTGGCTGTTCAGCACACTTTTTCAGGAGCTTAGCTATCAATAGTGCAGCAGGTGCAGTGGTACCAGGCCCAAGGGAGTGACGTGCCCTTTGTACCCCAGTTATAAACGGGATAAAGTACCCCATGCTGTACATCATAGGGGTACTGCCAGTCACCCATGAATTCTATGGCTTTATAGAGGAGCAAGGCAGAGTTTCTTTATAGGGTCATGGCACTCCGAGGGTCCCATAGCACTATTACTACGTCACTCCACCTATTTTGAACTTAGATTTGTAAACGTCTTTATGAATCGCAGCTGCATTACACCCCCTAACACATTCAACTGTTCATTGGCGCTATATCTAGGTGTTTCACTGTCATGAGTGGTGTTGTTAGGTGCAGTGCAGCCTGTGGTTTGACAAACTCCGCAGACACCTCCTGACGAGAGAGGGGGTGCCTTCTATGTGAGTCTTGACAAATCAACTACCCCCCACCTCCGAAAAAAAAGGTCACCATGTCCAGGTCACACTCTGTGTCGGGTCGGAAGACATGTTGAACAAGAGTAGCCCATTGACGACCCTCATGCAGCCATCTGGCAAATGCATCCCGTTATCCTGTTTGGAATTGTCGTGTGTTTGTTTATTCTGCTGGTGTGGTGACCTCACCGAGGGCTCGGCCCTTAATCTCAGTGCTGCACTCTTTTAACTTCGTTTCGTCGTGCCCTGGCTGCTCCTGTCTGTCACGGGAGAGCGCTGATTCCCACGATGCGGATATGAGGTCAAGTTGAGGCGTGCCGCTGGGAGGACATTTTGTTGTTACATTGCCTGAATAGTAGCCATGTGTACAGAGATGGAGGGCGCTGCTTTGAGCCAATCAGCCAATCCCTGCTGCAGGTGGCCTCGTTGAAAGTCACCTCCCCGAGGCTTTCTTGGTGACAGGCTGGCATGCGGAGCTGGTATGATGCGCGGTACGAAGGTTCATTGATTGGGGATTAGGGCCTGTCTGGCCTTGAACACTTTGTATAGCAGGGCACATAGACCCGTATCAGTAAGTTAAACGGATATCAGAAAGGCCCGAAGGACAAAGGGCACTGAAAGAAGAAGGGGAGAAGTTATTTGGGATGAAAACTGAAGTTGACTCAAAAGGTTCCTGTCTCCCCACAAGACTGTCTACCTCTGTGTGTAGTAACACCAACAGCAAAACACTAATGTTAAGGGATTGAGCGTCTAATAGGGTTAAAACCAGCAGATATTAAGAAATGTACCCCCTGACTAGTACCTGTCAGTGCCCTTCTGTCTCTGCACTCCTGACCCCCAATGTCTTTCTCTGTAGGTGCCAGGATGAGTGCCCAGTCGGCTTTTATGGAATGAAGTGTGCCGAAGTGTGCCGGTGCCAGAATGGTGGAAAGTGCTACCACATCAGCGGGGCGTGCCTCTGTGAGCCGGGCTACACCGGAGAGAGGTGTGAGACCAGGATGTGTGCAGACGACAGGCTCTATGGCATCCGCTGTGACAGGTTGTGCCCTTGCCACGTCAAGAACACGCACAGGTGAGTGGGAGGCAAGTCCACTGCTCAGTGCCTGCTGTGCCTTTTGCCTCAAACTCACACTTACATTTATATCACACTAATGCAAGAAAAGAGTTCTGTGTTTCAACTACTAACTAAGGGGCCTGATTTACCAAGGTTTTTGCACACTTCAAGACTAGTAGAGACAAAAAGGCACTCGGGATTCAAAATTCAAACTCCTAACTTAGAGAATTTGGAGGAGGTGGATACTGGAATCCTAAGTGTACTTATGACATGGGAAAAACCACCTTTAAGACCGAGTTTCAGAAATGGTATGTCTAAGGACAGGGGAAGGTAAAGGAGAGTATTGGGAGTGAAAGTTGCATGGAACATCCTCAGACTGATAGGCTTGTGAGACATCACAAATATTTGCATTGCCTTTATATCTGGAAATGATTGTCCAGTTCCTTCTTTTAAAAAAGGTTTTCTCACTGAGGGAGTAGTGATCGAGTATATGGGGTATAGGAAAGAGAGGGGAAAAAATAAACCAGATTACCATTGACAGGAATTCCCACCTAGTTGAAAATGTGCCCTGGTGAATATTGGTCTCTAGTACTACTGAAAATGTAAAGCTAGAGAACACTTTACTGAGTACTCCTGTGGCTGTGTATGTTTTTGAACCCTCAGAAGTTGTAAATATAGTCAAACATAGTTAGAATCCTATAGGGTAGATTGTTGACCTTGAGTTAGCAGGCCTTTGTGATTCAGCCCCAAAATGCGGTTGTACGTGGAACAATACGCTATTCGATGCCCGTCTTATAGGTGCACCGTTTATACTGCACAGGTGCATGAAGAGGGTTTTGCCCAAAACCTTCTTTTGTTTATGTTTGTCATTATATTTTCTATTGGGGACGTTGAAGCAACGATTTATCATATGGATTGATGGTAAATAGTTAGTCATTGTTTACAATGTGCAAATATATGTGATATATTTTCTGCATGCATTTCACCCAGATCATCTCTTACGCCAAAAACAAAGCACCTCGTTGTAACTTGAGGGGCTCAAAACCTTGCCAACCTGACATTGCTATGCATCCTTACTGGGCCTTTTCCCAAGTATCAGAGACAGATAAGATGGCAGGACCCACCAGCCTGGTGACCAGAGTAAACCAAACACTGCCTTCACTACTTATTGTTGCCAGTGCACGCCCCATGCCTCCTCCACCTCTGAGGATTTTCAAACATCCCCCAACCCTCATCCCCCAATAACTTGGCTACGGGCTTTACACAATTCCTGTAATACTTTAGTGCAAAACATATTCGGAGTATAATAAAGCGATTGTGACTTCAGTAACACGTTGATGTTGTTGACTTCACTCCAAGGAACTGTGAAACATTTTTACAAAGAAAATGTTCGTGGTAGCAGGAGCCCCTCAGGCATGATTTGTGGTTGGTAAAACTGGACAGCGGGAGTAATTTAAGTCGGATATCAGAAATCAGAATGCTATTTGGAGGAGGGTACCTTATGATTCAGAAAGTCACTTTTTTTCGTGCATTTATGATGAAGAAGTTTAGCTTTTGGAGGGGGTGAGACTTGCTTCTGCTGGCATCCTACTCTTTATCAAATCGCTTTATACCCATGCGCCAATGGTCATTCAGCCAATGGACAGACTACGCGTTAAGCATTGTCAGGAGAGACTAGAACACAGAACGAGCACCACATTCACAGGAGCACAGAGCCTCTCACACAAGCTGCAGCACAGTGTTTATTTTTTACAGTTTTCCAAAGTCCCTTTATAACCACTTTGTGGGAGAAGAAAAGATGCTTCACATAAGCAGCGGACGGTACATCCTTGACTTACTGGAGTTGAGGAAGGAGACAAAGACCTGGCTGTTCCCCAGCAGAGGAAGAATGATAGTACCAACCAAGAGACAGAGCCTTTGAGCATCATAAGCATGGTGATGGCAGCGTTGGGCAACAGAGCATCCGCACCCTGGTACTGGTCCCAGAAGTCCCACAAAGAAGCGCGACTGCTTCTCACCGGGGCTTGGAATGGAAGTCTAGAAGTGCTGGCACTCACAACCCCAGAGCACCTGCGTGCTGCTGAAGTGCCTCCACTTCAACCATCATAAGTATTGCACCCCTGCAGAGAAGTGCAGGTGCTCACCCTTTCAAATGAAAGAAGTGGGGTACTGGGTTCCTGACAGCTCCAGCCCATTTAAAGCACTGCCACCCGCTCTCTTTCACTCCACTACATGCATACGTGGATCTACGCATACATGAGACATGATGCTAGCTGCGGCCAAAGCGCTGGCGTCATATGAAGAGGTTGGTGGTGGTTGAGCTGCGTAGAGGACACATTTGGAAAACACTCCTCCCTCCTGAAGATTTGAACCTTTTCTGTGTATCCATCTTCGTAATGTGGCTCCTCCTTTACTCCACAGTGTATCAGGGGAGGAGCCATTGGCAGCTCCCTTCTCCTATGGCCTTTTGTCCAGAGTGAGACCAGGAAGGCAGGAATGCTGTGTTCTTGAACCACCTTGTTTCAGCAAAAAGCCGAAGCATGGAAGCATACTGCCAATTAAGAGAACGGCTTGAGAACTGGCGCATCCGGCTGTACATCTAATTACAAATGACAGAACGCTGATTGGATGTCAATCAATACCGGAGCAGTCGCGTGCTAACACTCGCTGCGGGGCAGCAATTAACCATGTCTTCCCTACACGAGCACCCGTGCCAAATAAATATGCAAATGAGCGTTCTTTCAGACAGGTCGCGGGCGCGCCGTTCTGCATCATCCAGGGGCTCGGTCTGAAAATAGATGGCTGAAGGTCTTCAGAATACGCCAGAGGTACCATAGTTTAACCCTGTCACCGGGCACTTGTTTGACATAACACTTTGACCCTCGAGTAATGGATGAGTTTGTTTGTTTGGGAGATTTGCCTCGGATGTTCCCAGCAGACAGCAGTGGTTGTTCCTAATGACCACTTCCGGTGTCATGGGGTAGAATCTGCTTACCCTGAGGGAGGGGCTGGCTTCAGTCTTATCACAGGTGCGTTTTTTTCTGCTGTTTTAAGTTAAGAGCAGGGATTTTCGATTATTAGGCCTCAGCTCTTTCCTGAGCACCTCCTTTGGGAGCTAAGGAAAGCTAAAGCCAAGAGATGCAAGGTAGTAAACCCGAGATGTGTAAGGTGATTCAAGACGTAAGGGACAGCAATACAATAAAAAAAACAGTTAAAGCACCTTCATTGTCAAGTGCGGTATCACACACAACCACAGCCATTCAGGTGGGAGATGTGCTACGAGTGAGAGTCTGGGTCCTGAGTTGGTTTTATGGATTGTACTGCATAGTAAATGTCAACCAGGTGCAGTATTTAATATATCCAATGCAACTGAGCACAAACCGGTGCAGTGTGCTGTCTACTCCCGTGTACCAAACTCAAATCTTTTCCCAGCAAAGGGGAGGCTGAATCATAGACTGTTGTATCCAAGGTACCGCTAGCATCAGGAACAGACGACAAAGTAACTACTCAGTCACCCCCATTAAAGCCACACAACATATTAGTCACATGTTTCTGATAAATATACATTGTATAAAATAACAAGGTCTTTGGACCTACCTATGTTGTGTCTCAGGATGCAAGACTTACGCGTACAACTCACAGCCCTTCCAGCCGAGGGGACATTTAATGCAGGCTGGTACGTTCAACGTGTGGGGTGGAAAGACATCCTGAGATATTATAAATTGAGTAATATATAAGGTGCAGCAGAGACGTAACAAGATATACACCCTGTGCACGGGTAACACATAAACCCTTAGCAAAGTGGAAGGTAAACAGAACGACCTGTGACTATAAACAAAGAGTTTTACTTGGGAAATGGTAGAAATGCAAATCCACGTGCAAGACTTGTAAACAGGCCTGGCAGTGTTGGGGGTGGGAGCCATGTCGCTACTGTGTCTTATGTGTTATGGCCCAAATGGATGAGGGCGGCAGAATGTGGCGGTAAGCTGTGCGCAATCTCTTGAAAAGAAGGTGCCCTGCGGTCGGTTCAAGGTCGAGTTCTCTTCAATGTCTTAAGAAGGGGCATGCAGAGGATTTGTTCAGTAAGACACAGAAAGAGTCCTGACTCTAAAAAAGCTATAGGGTAATGGAAGAGGTGGCAAGTCAAGCTCAACTCAGCTAAAGCCACAGACTTGCAGTAGACAGAAATCATGAGGCGTAGAACAGGATTGCCGAAACCTTAGATTTGCTGTTACCACACAGGATCCATTGAAGCCTTATGTTAAGTTATTTTGTGTTGTGTTGTATTATGTTATGTTAATGTGAAATATTAGAGCATGATGTTTGTATGCTACGTCTGCTTCTATTGCCACTGCATGTGCCAGACGTTGAAAAGTAACTCAAATGGGTCAAAAATTCACTAGAAGTGTGGGCCAAAGCTCTCCTACATGTAAACCCTTTTTGAACAAATTAGTTTGAGTATCTTCCTAAACTTGCAGTGGCCTCCTTCCTCCAGTGAAGTGTTCCATCACATGGAGCCCTGCACTGCAAATGCACAGACTCCGTCATCACCTTCTTAAACGTTGGAAGTGCACATACTCCAGGGAGTTTGAGGAGGGCTGGACAGGGGAAGGAGTTGATATCTTGGAAAAGTACCATGGAGATTGGTCCACTAGAATGCTTTGTGTGAAAGACTACGCAGTTTAATACAATCTGTTGTCACTAGTAGGAAATGGAACCCAGCCGATCCTGAAACTGTGGCTTAAAGCATGGCATACCGGCTCTGTTTAGAGTCCTTTGGTGTCTGCCTGTGGCTCAGGCAGGGAGGCCCAGGAGTGGCGTGTCTAGTTATGAACCACATCTCCTAGAAGGAGAGGCTTTGGAATTCAGACATGTCTGTAACTACAGAGAAGGGAGGAAAGAGGGAGAGAATGAAGCAACATTCACTCCTCCTAAGGGCTAAGGAGGTCTCAGTGCAAGAGTACTCCTAAACTCAGGCACCCTGATTTGTGACTGGATTCTTATGAGAAGGGTCTCGCTAAAGGAGAACAAAATATTGCCTCATGGGAAGAGCCTTTTTTTAGTCCCAGAGGAGAAAAAATAGATAGTATATTCAGATATCCTTGGGACAAGATCTGAAGAGCAACATCAGGGAGCCTATGCGAATAAATCTAGAGGCCAAGTATCATCTGAACTTCCAAGGAACAGATAGGATGGGACATAAGAGAAGGTGCCCTTACCTGAGTACGGTTGGGTCCTCTACGAGACAGACAGATCCTTATGGGGTGCCTTACCTCTGTAGGAAGGGTAGCACTTAGCCACCTTTACAGCACCAGCTCTCGTCTGCACTAATGTCCATTCCGGGGAGGGCACACGTCAGAGAGGGTACCTCCAGCTCAGCACATGCAGGGGAAGGCCCACCTATCCCCAGTTTTCTTTCACAAGTGACTATGCTGCCAGCCAGATGACATGCTAGATAGCACACTAACCAGGGAGCTTCACTATTAAGGGCCCTCGTGTGGCACACCCCAGGTTAGTGTAGGCAAAATCTCAAGCAACCATGACAGAGAAATGAGACAGTGTACCAGGCTGTGACTTCCAGCATCAGGTGAGAACATTTTATATGAAGGATCAGTTTGGTTCAAGTGAGGAACAGGCTCCAGATTACATTGCTGGGATCTTATTTGTAAGCGGGTAAATAAGAAAAATGCTTACACAGTGCCATTGTATTTCATATAACTGGGAAACCCTTTCTAGAGAGATGGAGTTGGCAGGTTGAAGTCCAGGGAGGTATACACAAACGGTTGTTTTTCTTTCTCACATAATCTTACGATGATAAATGTGAAAACAGGTCTTATCTCATTGGCCCCCGTTTAATTTGTAATGGAACTAGACACTGGAAGATGAAGGGATTTGCCTCAAATGCTCACTTTGTACAAGAGCGGAAGTGTGATTGGAAATAAGGTCTGTTGTTACAGCAGGTGACATTTTAGCCAAACAAAATGATCTGCAAATTCTTCAAACGGTGTTGCTACTCGACATTGAATACACTGGTAACTGGTGATGTGAGTATTGGTTGCTGTATAGAAATTATTTGGGCTTAGACATGATTTGAGTCCCAGTCACTCCTGCCAGGTAAGTAAGTTTCAAGAGAGGTGGATCCTCAGCGTCTGAGCGGTAAGATGGCTGTTTTATGCGAGAGAGAAACAGGTTCAGACACTGAAGCACAGCGAGTACTTTAAAGAACTCTCAATCAGCCTCGGTATGAATAGAAGGAACAAGACTTAACCATTGGCTGTTACACCCAAGCGGTAGAAAACCACTAAAAACAAAACTCAGACACAAACATCTGGCCACCTACTGATGCAAGAACACACATTCACCGGGTTAGCAGTGGAATGTCGCGCCCCGGCTGTGAGAGCACTTATCCTGGACTATTAAAGGGGACGGACGTGTTTTCTTGTTTGTGCTCCTTTGACCTCTCTGTTGATCTCTTCCACTAATGTGTTTGTCACCTGCGGTCACAGAGGGTCTTTTCTACATTACAGACAGTGTAGGAGGGAATGGCATCTTGAAGGGCCCGGATCCGGCCCAGCAGGTGCAGAGATGTCCCAGCTGTCGTCACTGTGGTGACCGCATTGAAGGATGCGTGGGCTCCACAGTGGCATCCAGAATGAAACAAGGGACATTAAAGGCAAGACAACGTTGAGTTGTTGATGATGGAAGGATTGTTGCATCATCAGAGTTACTCCATCCAACTGCTATATTATGTCCCCGCTCCGCCGGGCTTGTACCGCGCACTGAGATCTCTGCGCGCGACGAGGTCCCCAAGATGCGCTTCAGATTCTAAGTCTGGCCAGTCATTCATGATTATAACCAAAATATGATTGTGCACGTTGCCTGACAAGTCTCTCAGTTTATGGCAGCCCATGTGATGGAAATCGAAAGGTAGGGATGAAAAGGTAGATGGCAGATACATAAATAGAAAGATTAATAATTAGGAGCCACATAAGCAGAGAGGACAGTCAGACAAACTTTGTTTTGTAAAGATTGAGCATGTAAGATTTGTTCACACTGGATATCAGGAAACACAGGTTAATTTACTCTCGATCAGTTATCTTCATTTCGGTACATTTCAGCTGCTGTTGTGTTGCCAGCTTCTGAATACCGTGTTGCTTGTATGTAAAGGGCTGTGAGTGGTGCTGAGCCCATGGCACTGTAACCATGGCGAACAATGCCTTCCAGAAGTCGCACATGTGTACTTTTTATGGTCAACATTGAAGTGGTTTCAATCCTCTACTTATGCCTTCATTTCAAAGGTGTGAAGCACCGCTGAGAACTAACAACACTCCAACCCAAGCACTAGAGATTCAGTTCAAGATTTGTTCTGTACATTGTGCTTTATGCTAGGCTACGTTGCAGTGTACTGCAGACTAACACAAACATTGGCAAAACCAATCGTTCTGGCATTGACTGTCAGCCGCTTGGCTTTGTCAGTGCTTGCTTTGTTTTGTCAAGGTTTTTGTGATATTTTATTGTAGGGGAAAAAATCATTGGGTACAGGCAAAAATATTAGTTCATCTCATAAAACCCACATTGCTATAGTAGGCTCTGGTACATAAGGCACTACTTTATGTGGGGGGGTGCATCTGGTGAAGGGACAGAATGTTGTTACTGTTGTGAAGTTAGGCAATGGCTGAAATGGGCTAATCCACTGCCGATGCTCTGTGCTGTACTTGGCAGAAGAAAAAAGTGAACAATACATCAACAGACCAACGGATAAAGAGGGCTTGCTGAATTCTCCTGTAAGTAATGAAATTATGTATATATGCATGCAGACAAACACACACACACATATATTTCTCTGCGTCGTCACTTTCAGTCTCAACGTCTCAATTTCCTTACTACACCCTGTCCCTAGCAGCCTGCACCACAAGTATGCCTAATAGGGTACAGAAGAGTTTATTCTGGATGTTTTTCAGTCTGAACTATCTACCTCTGGACCCAGTGATGATCTTCAACCAGTTTTACCTATGGCTTTCTAAGGCCTTCTACACAGTGATTCCCGTCAAAGCCTCACACAGCTGACAGGACGACCTGGAAGGCTGCTTGGTTTAACTGTAAAGTAAATTAACTGAAATTAGAAACAAGACACCTCCAAAATGCATTAAAAAAAGTACAAATACTGGCAGAAGACCAAACTCCAGCTAAGTACTAAAATCTAACAAAGCAATAGTTAAGACACTCAGGAGATCTCACTTCTCCCACTATATCTAGGCCCAACTAAAAAACTTTTCAAAATCATCTCTGATTTCTGCAACCAGCTCTGCACATTAGCCTGCATCAACTGCTCTCAGGAACTTTGCAAATCTCTGGTAGACGATTTTGTAGCCCAGGAAAGTAGTCAGTGACCACCTTCCATTATCAATCACACTAAATCCCATTGCCACCAACACAAAACCAACACTTTGCTTTTTCAACCTGCTTGCCACAAAAGCAACCAACGAACAAGTCAACTCTATCAGTACAGCCGGCTACACAGCAAAACTGTGCCACGCAAATATATTCAAGAGCATCCTGCTTGCAGTCTCTGCTGCCACAACCTTCAATCGTTAGCTCCTCTCTTTCAGCTGGAAAGTTCTCCATGGAGCTAAAACATTTTATATCAAAATCATATTAACGACAAACGTTCTTATCCAGACTTGCCCGGTGTACCACGAACCTATATCCAATGGACTGTTTCTGGATTCCTTGAACAAACCCACATCATGTCAGATGGACACATAGGATTTGGACAAGGAAGAGGCACACAGTCTGCTATGACAGAGTCGAGACAATCCCACCAAAAAACATAGCTAATTTCGACTTAGTTGAGCACAAACTATTACACCAAAGGCTAATCAGCACAGAATACGGGGTATGGCCCTTAGCTGGAGCTAATCCTACCTCACAGATTGAGTCTACATTTTTTTACGCTTCATCCATTCTGATCAGCACTCTCCACCCATCAGTTAGGTGTCCCTCAAGACTTGACCATCTCCCCTCTTCCATTTTTATACACCTGCTGCCACTACCTGTGTATGCCTGTTATTTTAAGATTATGTGTTACAACTACACAGACAATACTCAGATCATCCTAAAACTGGAAACCACCAGATCTAGATACTTCAGGCCTCGACTAAAGCTCTCATGCTCTAGGCCATTGGATGCTCCAGAACCATCTTGAATTTAACTCCTGAAAAATGGAGGTCTTTACTTATGAATCAAGGTACAAATATCATCTCACTATGGCTTGACCTCTGAAGATTGGACTGCTCTTTCCACCTCAAAGGAAGTTAAGATCCAGAGAGTGATCATGGACTCCAACCTCTTGCTCCATATTCAAGTGAGCAAATGCTCTTTTTACCCACACAAATATTGTGTGGTGTATTCCCTCACCCTGTCTTTCTCCACATGGTCCTGGCCTTGATAGTTCTAGCACTGTTACATCTTGATTAATGCATTGGACTGACTGGCCAGGCATGTAATCATCATTCTACAAGGCATACAGAATGCAGCAGTCATACAAGTTCCAAATCTGAGCCAGTGCAGGGCCTTCCCTTGGGACCCTGCCCCTGTTACCAGTCTCACTCTCAATATGCATATCCGTTGAGCCTCTCTGCATCACTCACCGTGTAGTCTGTCCACATAAGTAGTCTTCCTGCAACCCAAAGTCGGAATCTACAGTCAAAGTAGGAAATTCAGGCTCAAAATGGTCCCATTCATGTGTGTTACCCTATTTTAAAAAATCCTGCATGGTCAGCAGCTGCTCATTCTTACAGACAGGCGAGAAGAAGGAGAATCAGCAGTGGCCCACAGTTCAGAAAAGCAGAAAGGGACTTGCTGCTCCCCAAAATGTGATACGTCTGGTTGCAGGCTGAATGCCATTGTTTAGTGATATCTGTGCACAAATTGATTGCAATCTTGTTCCTTGAACTCTTTCACTTCTTACATCATGCGTAAGGTAGTGCGACATGCTCGCCACCACATGATTGGAGCGCTCCTACAAACCTCATGAAATAAAGCAGAACTTCCTACTCATGCCCCACACCTCAGCCAACACTCTTCCAGCTGTGCATAAAAAACGGAGTAGCGACGTCACAACCCAGAACGAGCTCATGGGCCCTCTCAGGAGCAGGGAAATGCTTTACAAATGCAATAAATGTCAACACAACACTATTTAGGGACAAATATCCTTGTTGGGACGTGATATTGACTCCATCCTCCCTGTACTCCCGGGATAAGGGATTCAAATGGATGTGCAAGGTGCACCTATCACAGAGGTCAAAGCAAGAAAATAAGGGTACGCTCAGTCTGCTAGAATAGGAACCAGGGACAACAATACATGTCAGCAACAGAAGTTCAATGACTTATTCTCGAAATAATATTACACAATGTTGTGGATGCAAACACTAGTGTTTGCATCCACATAATTGGGTAATATTATTTTGAAAATAAGGGCCATATGTATCAAGCACTAATACGTTCGCAAACGCCGAAATTCGCAGAATTTCGGCCTTTGCGAACGCATTTTTGCTAAATGGTATGTTTCAAAGAAATCTGCGTGTAAAATAAGGAATCGCAAAATTTGCGATTGCTTATTTTGCGATTGCATTTAAGGAATCGCAAATTTAGCGATTCCTTAAATGCGATGTAAGAAGCATAAAAAAATGCTAATTGGCCTTAAGGAATCGCAAATTACCACCAACTTCAAGTTGGTGATAATTTGTGATTTACTTGAAAAATGCACTTTTTTGCATTTTTTAAAGTGCAATGTGAAGCACATACATGCCCTTAGGGCATGTATGTGCGCCACATGTGCACCCATGCTTATTTCAGGGGTGCAACAGGGTGTCCTTTGGACACCCCTGCACCCTTGAAATTGTATTCTCAATTTGCGATTCGCTAATTGCTAATCACAAATTGAGAATGTCTTCCCATTTATTCCTATGGGCCTTTAGGCCCATAGGAATGAATGGGGAGGTATTCCTTAATTGCGAATTGCGATTCGCAATTAAGGAATATGTAGGATTCGCAAAATGTATTGCAAATCCTACATACATAGCATTTTGCGAATCTCAAATAGCGATTCGCAAAAAATCGCTATTTGAGAATCACAAAATGACTTCTTGATACATATGGCCCTAAGTCCTCAGTGAATTTATAACAGAGGTAGCCTTTTAGAACATAGAGAAATAAGATTTGTGGAGCTGTGCAGCTGTTTTAGTGCATTGGCACTTGCAGAACTGACTCACACCAGCACAGTTACAGGATACACATTCAGGAGGCGCTCAACTTGCAGAGCTGTCGAACACCTTCATAGCACGTTGCCTGTTAGTAAGCTGGTAGCATCCAGACATGAAGAAGAAAAGAAAGAAACACTGGATGACACTGAACCGGTTTTATGTGTAATACAGAAGAGGAAACAGAAACAGGCAAAGTGCACTGCCTCTCTTGAGGCGGCATTACAACCACGGGCAGGGGTTACCACTGAGTGTCGCTGAGGAGCAGAAGGAAGGGTATGCTATATGTGACTGCCTCACATCATAGGCCCCAGAATCAATGTCTATGTTAGTTTTTCACACAGAGGACAGAGACAGTTCAGAATGAGCATAAACGGATAATAATGAGTCATTGAATGAAGGTGACATGCAACTGCTACCCTTCACATAACCCACGCATGCGTAGTTGTGCCTCATTGTTGGTTAACCTGGCTAATTATCAGGTGACCATTATATTATTTCCTTACCACGTACTATTTTTGGGGGTGAGTTGTGGAGTGGGCTGTGAAGGTGCAGGTAGAGAGGAGCGCTGATTACCCAAATACGACTGGGTAACAAACTACTGGCAGTGGGGGTGTGTTGATTGTATTCATGCAATGCTGCAAACAATTTCAATAAAATAGTAGGAAAGTGAGAAATAAATACCCACGCGGTGCTCTTGCGGTATACCACATGAAATAACGGCTCTCGTTGCCCACCCACCCCGCATTCAGTGAGTGGCTCACCCCTCCTTCAGTGAATGGCCCACCCCTCCTTCAGTGAGTGGCCCACCCCTCCTTCAGTGAGTGGCGCACCCCTCATTCAGTGAGTGGCCCACCCCTCCTTCAGTGAGTGGCCCACCCCTCCTTCAGTGAGTGGCCCACCCCTCCTTCAGTGAGTGGCGCACCCCTCCTTCAGTGAGTGGCCCACCCCTCCTTCAGTGAGTGGCGCACCCCTCATTCAGTGAGTGGTCCACCCCTCCTTCAGTGAATGGCCCACCCCTCCTTCAGTGAGTGGCCCACCCCTCATTCAGTGTCTGGCGCACCCCTCATTCAGTGACTGGCGCACCCCTCATTCAGTGAGTGGCCCACCCCTCCTTCAGTGAGTGGCCCACCCCTCATTCAGTGAGTGGCCCACCCCTCCTTCAGTGAGTGGCCCACCCCTCCTTCAGTGAGTGGCCCACCCCTCATTCAGTGTCTGGCGCACCCCTCATTCAGTGACTGGCGCACCCCTCATTCAGTGAGTGGCCCACCCCTCCTTCAGTGAGTGGCCCACCCCTCATTCAGTGAGTGGCCCACCCCTCCTTCAGTGAGTGGCCCACCCCTCCTTCAGTGAGTGGCCCACCCCTCCTTCAGTGAGTGGCCCACCCCTCATTCAGTGAGTGGCCCACCCCTCCTTCAGTGAGTGGCCCACCCCTCCTTCAGTGAGTGGCCCACCCCTCCTTCAGTGAGTGGCCCACCCCTCATTCAGTGAGGGGCCCACCCCTCATTCAGTGAGGGGCCCACCCCTCATTCAGTGTACTGAACCCACCCGCATTCAGTGAGTGGCCCACCCGGCCCTCAGAGGTCATATATTTTCTCTGCACGTGAGACCCCAGTTCCAGAACACTTCTTTGGTCCTTCCCTCCGACCCCTGACAGAAGACGGCCGTTAAACAGCCCTCCCTTCAACAACCGTCCCATTGTTGCGCCGTTGGATTGGGCTGCGGGGGGCGACCTCTCGTTAAAGTGAGAGCAGCCCCCTTGAGCCCCCGTGCCACAGGCTCTCCTTTGTGCCGCCCTCACAGCGCCGAGATCCCGGCGCAGCTGACCGCCTCCATGTGTTACGGAAGGCAGCAGCTGCTCCAGGGCCGCTCAGTGGAGCCGCTGTGCCAGGTACTGGCAGCTGCCGCGAGCGCCAGGTAGGAAAGGGGCCGGCGTCGAGGCACATTCCTCTCCGTGCCCTCTGACTCTCCTCTCTGTGCCCCTGTCGCCGTCAGGTTCCCTCTGACAAGGGCACGGGCTGCAGTCCCTGCGAAATCACTGAAAGAGAATATCTCTTTCCAGTCTGAAGCGCTATCCCAGCAGCTGCGGAGGAATCCATCTTAAAAGCTAAGCAAGGCTCGAAATGTAGCTAAATGTTGTGTTCTGCGAGGGCATTCACTTCAGTCATGATGGGAGACTGAAACCCGACTGCCAGCCGTTGTCCTTTATTAAACACATTATGGTAGACACCTTTATTTTATTTTTATTTGCAAAGTTTTATATAGCGCTGGCTAGAACCGGAGGTATCGGAGCGCTTTACATAAGGATCAGTGAGTTACAGGTTCCATAATTACATTGACAAGTATTGACATAGGAGAAAAGAAGAAACCTGAGATTACACACTAATGTGAGATTATTAGCGCATACACACGACTAGTAAGGATAAAGTATTGACTTCCTGATATTTATTTAGGAGCTTTATATAGCAGCAAGTGTGGGCTCGCAGCTTCTTCAAAGCGCTGTGCTCTGATAATATTTTCCAAATCGGGCTACCTACCGAATAGTATAGATTTAAATGACATTTTGTTGAATCTGTCCATTATATGGTAAAAGTCAATTTCATGTGCACACATCTTTCCTTCCATAGTCCAAATCATTTTTGTCTCTTCAGCTGACTCTTGTTTCACAACTCGGTTGCTTCTTCGCGGCTGATGAGTATTCAGGGACGTAGCTCAGTCGTTGAGATTCGGGTACGGTGGAACTCAAATTTCCCAACTGAAAACAGCAGTGGGCCTCTGGGTGCCTGGGTGAGATGACCACGGTTCAGGACGGCTGTTCCCAGGAGGGACAATGCCAGTTCTGATTTGAATTGGGTGGGCTCTGGGGCCGATTTGGAGTTTGGTGGACAAGGTACTCCATTCTAATGTTGTCGTATTACCCGGTCTGCCAAATTTACGATCTGCCCTCCTGATTTTGAGTAGTGTGGACCACAAGTTTTATGCCAGTTTCCTCTGACGGCCCGACAGAGTAAGTGACCTTGGTTGTAAGCCATATGAATATACGCCTCTCTAGGGTGGATGGTCTGATGGCTTTTTTTTTACTTTCCATCACTGTGGCAGTGAGGGACAGTAAAAAAATACAAACGACCCACACCCAAAGGGGAAAAACCTCCCATGGTGTGGGGGGTCATTTGTCTTTTATTTTTCAAAAACAAACTCTTGCTTTGGGAGTTAGTTTTGAAAAATAAAAAACTTTGGAAAGGTATGACAGCCTGATGTCATGTTTGACAGAGATGTCTGTCAAATGTTTCCTGCTGTGTCAGGAACCTCCATGACAGTGGTTCCTGACAATGTATAGAGCTGTCCGTGGGCTGGCGGACATCCCTAAATTTGGCGAGAGGAGTAAAGGCAGGGTGGCAGATGTAAAGTCCTCCACCACCTTGTCTGCCATTACTCCGCCCACCGAACCCTAATCAGACCCTCTGTCTAGAGTGGCCCAGTGGGTGAAAAACGATGGTTTGGAATGTTACCCAGAAGGATTGCCAATGGTTAGACTATTTGCAAGCATTCGTCTCATCGTCTTTTGGGTGTTTGATTACAGTAGTATGCCTAGAAACCAGATGCTGGTGCAACTTTCTAAACCTACTACTGCTAATATTTGTGAATACTAAAACGTAGTAAATTTACATCCATTCAAGGAGACTTCTACGGGTGGAAATTGCTAATTTATTCAGTAAACCAGTCATTAATTATATTTAAGTTCTTGATCTAAAAATGAACAAGATTAAACTTCTAAGGAAACCAGGAATATGATAGAAGTTGACACAGACATAGCAGACCCAATTCAGGCCCCCCCCCGTCCAACTACCAAGCCAGGAATGCATTTATTTTGGGGTGTCACACCCCCCTGAAATTACGGCCCAGTGAACATTATCCGTCAATTTTCACCCAGTTTAAAGCTCTATATTAACTCAACCCAACTGTTTTCAGAATAGACAAAGGACTGTTTAGTATCAAAAATCTACACACGAAATAGGCAACTGTACTATCAGAATGTATAATGTTTTTCCGTTAGAAAGAGCTGGTAATAACATCATGGTGACAGCGGCAGTTTGATGTTTGTTGCAGCACAGGTGTCATAGAGTTATATCTCCCTTTCTCCCCTCCTTGCAGCTGCCACCCCATGTCTGGAGAATGCACCTGCAGGCCCGGCTGGGCCGGACTCTACTGCAACGAGACCTGCTCTCCTGGGTTCTATGGCGAATCCTGTCAGCAGGTCTGCGACTGCCAGAACGGAGCCGACTGCCACAGTGTGACCGGGAAATGCGTCTGTGCCCCTGGGTTTATGGTAAAGTTTATAGTAGCCTTTAAATAAAATTGGTTCCAATTGTTTTTATTTTTATTTTTTCATTATGGAAAGTTTTTTTCCAATGGTTTAAACCTGGTGAATGACCCCCAGGATGTTAACACACAACAACAGCTACAATTAGGACCTTTATATTTGTATTACTAACTTAAAGCCACATTTCTGGTGAGACAATTGTCATTTTCAACTTTGAGTAAAAGAGAATCCAACATTCCTACAAAAACTCTAAATATTGGATGAGGCCGAGAGGTGGAACTTGGTGGAGCATGTGGTTCCCTGGAAATGTAAACCCTATAGTAACTTACGGTAAGGCTGCACACTCCCAATCTAAAGTCACTTTACTATTTCTTAAAACTATTTCACCAGTTCGTATATTCTTTTGAGATACAGTGCTTATATATATTTAGGTGGGAAACAACCATCTTAGGAGTCCCCTCCTGAGACAAGTTAGAGTGAAGTGATGAGATGGTGCTTATGAGTGGTGCCTAGTTTATAAAATAAGTGCCGGGCAACCAAGTTCCCCTCAGAAGCCTGCGGCCTGTGCTATTGAATGTCGGCGTGCTGTATAGCAAGGTTACACAGTCTTGATTCCACCTCGTGCCTCATTAGTCCACCACCAGATGCTCCCTCCCCGTTCATCTCATTCTTGCAGGTCTTTTTCATCCCTGCTTTCTCCCTTTGTACTGTTTTTTTGTCTTTCAGTTCCTATTCCTTCTTCCACCTTTTGTATTTTTCCCTCACCTGCTCTGGGTCAAAGTCTTATGAGGAAAAATAAGTGCCATCACCAAAAAGGAGTGGCAGTGGGCCGCACCTGCAACCACTGGCTCAAATGAGGCACTGCATACAGTCTTAGCCACAATGTACAGCAGATCTGAGAGGTCTCATTCATGCAGTTCGGGGTATATAACATTATAATTAATTGGTGGTGACAGAAATGACCCATCACACACTGAGCACATCATTTTGGTCAAACTTTGGATGCAAAGAGACAACTGTGAGCGTTTTGTAGGAACTGTGTTCTATCTAAATGTGCCTTTGGAGGTATTGTTAAGAAACCACATGAGATTGAACAATTTATTTCATGAACTCATAATACCGCTCTTAAAACATCTATAACGTTCTTAAGAAGCCCCACTTCTTGTCTGCTCATGCCACTCTTGCCTCCTCTCAGTCAAAATGTCAGTTGAGTAGAAGCTCTTCTTATAAACTCAACCTGTGTAGGGCAAGTTAGACCAAAGTTTCCTCCTACATCCTCATCACTGGTGGACACCACTGGGTGTGGTGCAGTTGCTTCAGTAATGAGACACTCGCACTCTGATACACTTTTAAATACTAAGGGGTGACCCTGGCTGTGTAACATGCACTGGAGCTGCATGCTCATGATTGTCTTTGATCGCATCACAAACATTGTCAGAAGCCATAATCTGCCTTTTCAACTGCTGTGTGTCCTCTGACAGGGAGAAGATTGCTCCTTGCCTTGTCCCCCAGGGACCTACGGAGCCAACTGTTCATCGGTGTGCACCTGCAAAAACGGCGCTTTCTGCTCTGCGGTGGATGGCGCGTGTACCTGCAAAACAGGTGAGACCCGCACAGATCTTCAGTATTGTCTGTTTCAACCACCATTTCTGTTGCTTCAAGCCGCCCAAGATGTGTCATTTGTGGCTGTTTTTACGGGAAGAGTTACTGTTTTATACTAAAAACAACCAAACAGCTCACTAGCGCCAAGTGTTCGTAGGACCCACCTGGTTGAAACTTAAAACTGAAATGATGACAGTAGAGTGAACTGAAGAAGGTGATCTTGTCTGAGTGGATTAGCTTTTCATTTGCGTTTCTTGGAGGGTTCATTCTGGTCACAATCAGTGCTGCGTATCGTACTGTGGTGGAGCCAGTCTCTTTGTTTTGTTGACCAACCTAATTCTTATTTCATCCAGAATAAACAAGTAGGAGGCACCAAAACAGTTTTATCCCTTTTTTATTTTTTTTACTCTCGTTCCATCGTTTGTCAAAATGTCAACATACTATTATGCTGTTTCTCCATATAATTCAATCTATTTTATGTTTCAGAATTTCAAAATATAGAACAGCCAACACGTTTTGCTACATTATAGCTTCCTTAGTGCTAAAGTACGGGCCTAATAAAATTCCTGATATTTTCCACGGTGAACAACCTTTACCACGCATTTTTTACAACGCAGTACTATTAGCACGCATTTTTTACCACGCAAAAACTTTCACCACGCATACGTGGTAAAAGTATGCGTTGTAACGTCATACATCCATTTTCCACTCTCCACATTCCAATTTACCAATTGCTGATGAGGGGTTATATCTTATTTGTCTCCTCTAATGAAGTATCCAATTATATAGCAAGTAAAAGAAGAGAATTTTAAAAGTGGATGAGGGATCCATGTTAATTTCCCATCTGGACATACACAATCTTTATCGTTGAATGCTGGTGGGATAAGGGGGTGGCATTAGACCAAATAATGAATCTCTGTAGAAGCCAGATACATACGTTATTCCATTTCAGTAAAGCTCCCTTCAGACATCTTACACGGGTTTAAATGTCCTCAAAAATCAAGAACATGGTAAACCCATTGACAGAGCACCAGCAGCAACCTCCTCACTTTTGCTTGGGATTCTATTCTCTACTAAGACAGCTCCATAATTTGCTTTTCTCTGATATCTCTGTATGATGGCCTATGCAGGAGGGGCTGCCTTTCAAATTATTTTCCTCTCCTCTAATTTTTGGCTTTTGTTTCCTGTGGGCAGTTGAAAAATGCACTTCAGACACCACTCAGTGGTAAAATGTTGCTGTCCACAGGTTCTGCCGGGGGATGTATTCTGTGCTTCCGGGTTCAGATCTTTGAAGAAACTGGTGTCCACCTTTTATACGGTGGCTGAAGGTGAGATGTGTAGAGTGCCAGCAGCACCTGAGATGGCACACAATTCTTTCAAGCCACTTCTTCAGTGGGTATAAAGTTATTTCCCTAACATGCCATGATGTGACTTTGCTCAAGGTAGCTCGTGATTTCCCTCTTGAGTACATAGCCACAAAATATATAAAAAAAAATAGAGCCATAGTGTTGCTACATCCACTTTTCAGTGACTAAACCAGGTGATGAAGTGGATACTTCATTTGCAAGATGGTCTGTTACCGGCAGTGCTTAATTTGAAAAAAAATAAGTGCCAGTGCTCTCGTCAGGAGCCCACTGCAGCTTGCACCACCAATTGCCACTGCCGTGATGCCAATGATAGTAAAAACACATCTACCACCCACCACACTCCTACAAGTGTGACAATTCAGACTATTTCAGGTCCCCAAAGGTATAAGAATTGCTTGGGCTGCAGACAATAGTAATTTTTAATGTATAATGTATAATAATTAACTGTTGTTGTGGTCATCTCTAAATTAGCCAGACAGAGCCACCTTGAGACAGACTGTTGCAAGCGCTGGTGTTGACAGCTAAGTGCCGGTGCCGAGCACCAGCAACCACCGGCTCAAATTAAGCACTGGTTACTTGTTCTGTAAAAAGTGCTTTATTTACCTTACCTGGTTCTCCCTCACCAGACAGGTAACAGGTAAGGATTATTCACCACCAGCTAACTGAAAATAAATGGTGTTCCAGAATGCACCTGGCGATGAATTCTCTTTGGTCATTAGTAGCTAAATAAAAAGTGCAGTCTTTGAATTCTTAATACTGTCATGATTGTGGCAGGCAGATGTTTGAAACATGACTCCACTATGCCATGTATTCACTATAGCAGATATATAAACAGACTTGTTATATTATTTTAGACACATTTTTGTAGCACACAGTTTGTCATTAGTATGGCTTTATACTGCTCTCTGGGGTACCTTTCACTTGATTTAAATGCTTGATTCGCAGCCTAGAGAATACGCCATGGTCTGATGACGTGGTTTGGTCATTGTATTCTGGTCTGTGTTGGGTGTTGAAGTGTTATTCCGTGAGCTTAGTGTGTATGTTTTGGTGCTGGAAAGGTGCAGGTGGAGAAGTTCACTGACTGCTTAGGCATCATTTAGGCTTAACATGCCTGCAGTCCATAGCCTAAGTGTGACCTTGATGGCTCTGTAGCTTATTAGGACTGTATTGAATGTGTTTCGAGTATCTTTGTGGAAGGTGCTCTCAACTGCATGAAATATCAGTGCTATATTGGCTGTAGCAGAAGTGTCCTGTCTAATATGAATTGTTGGTTGTTCATTTGTGGCATCTCTTCTTGCCAAGTGCTTTTGAGAGCACTTTAGTATATTAAGTACTTTGTTTATCTTTGCTGTGTTGAATGCATACAAAGTTTTCTGTCTTCTTCTGCTGGATGTTTGTGTGTGGTGTTCTCGGGGACAAAGGGCTGTTAGGCTGATTTTAACGCACAATGCTATACACAATGTATATATGTAATGATATATAACATGTATATAAAGTATACATGTGCTGACTTGGAAATAGGAGAAGTGTTCTATCTAGTGTGCTCTGTTAGGTGTTTTTATGTGGTGATTATTTTAAGAAATATGTACCATATGTATAAAAAATGTTGCATCCACAAACGTTGCGAATGAGTAATTTTGCCCATTTGCGAATGCAAAATAGACTTTCAAGATATATGAAAAGCTTTGCAGTCGCAGTCTTAGGTCATCGCAACACTCACGATGACCTAAAATTGTGACTACAAATTGCGATTCCCTTAGCACATTACCAAGCATTTTCTAAATGCAAACTGAGCATTTAGGAGATGCTATTACCGTAGACTGCAAGTCGATGGTAACTATGTGCAAATGTAAACTTTTTTACAAAAATTCATTTTTCAAAATGCCATGTAGCGCACACATGCCTCTAGGGCATGTGCGCGCTTTACATGCCTCCAGGGCAGGTGCACGCTTTATATGAGCACATTTGTTTGGGGTGTGCTTCTGAGTGGCCATAGGCTTCCGGACACCCTTGGTATAGCATTACCTAATTTGTAATTACAAATTAGGTAATCGCAAATTAGGTAATGCAAAACCATTTGCACCTAACAACTATGGGCCTTTGGGTCTATAGGAACAAATGGAGTACCATCACCTAATAGCGATTACCAAATTGCGATCGCTAATCCTTAGGAATTGCTATTAGGTAATCGTAATTTTCTTACATACCATTTTCCATTCTTTAAATAGCAATTACCTAAAATTCGCTAGTTAAGGAATGCAAAATGAATTTTTGATACATGTGGCCCATGGCCTTTTCTGGTTACTCAGCCATCTGTCTAATACGATGTAAATTCCCTATCTGAAAGGACGTGACTGTCAATGTATGAGGTAGGATACACATGCTGGTCCCAGGATGGCTTTAGGCCACTATTGACAGTCTTTTTTCTCTTTCTGCTTATCCTTGTGTTAGGCTGGCATGGCGTAGATTGCTCAATCAACTGTCGCAGCGGCACTTGGGGTCTGGGATGCAACCTCACCTGCCAGTGCCTGAACGGAGGCGCCTGTAACACCTTGGACGGAACCTGCACCTGTGCCCCAGGATGGCGAGGAAGGAAATGTGAACTCCCCTGCCAGGTACTGGCACAGGCCTGCAAAGCCGGGCAGAGAGACTGAAAGCAATGACGGACTCTTTAGCAGGGCTATACGAATATCTTTGAAATGTATCACCCTGCTGAAAGCAGCATTCCCCACTCACTCAAGGGACCCTTCTCATTTGCTTCTCAAGTAATGATTTCACACCCGAGAGCACCACGAATATATCACATGTAGATTTTTGTGTGAAATTTTCGATTCTGCAGTAAAAAACGAGAATTGGACGCTAACCGGACCAGAGGGGACCAGGGGCGTAGCTTGGTCAATAAGATTGGGGTGTGGGGGTGTGTGGGGGGGGGGTTCATTTCCCAACAGTCACGCACCCTGGGATATCTTGTTAAAACACATAATCTGAGAAGCAGGACATGGAGGGAGGAAGGGGGGGCTTAAGAGGGCGCTTTGTTAGAGGCACTTACAACACAACATTTTTCAATGGAATCAAAAAAATGTAGGCCTTCAAAACAAAGAGAGAGAAAGAGAATATATATGTCACTATGGGCATGTGAAATTGCCACTTCATCATACCCGACTGAAAGCCCTTGTACCCAAATATTTACTGCAGAATACATGTTTTAAGGGGAATGTAACAACCCAAACACCCCCTGAAGCAACGCCCCAGGAGGGGAGTGTGGCTGAGCTATTTACAATGCTGGAGAGGGCAATTTATGAAGACAGTCCGAGATCACTTATACATCTAATGTTCAAAAAGGAGGATTAGAGTCATTTTACAATCCTTAAATTAATATTTAGGGAGAAGGTCTATATTTAAAGAGGTATCCCTTATAAAGATAGTTAACATATAAATAAAATAAAAATGGTAGCTGAAAACTGTAAAAAAAAAATGGAGGCAGTTTGTGTTTTTTTTAACGCAAAATGTTCAAACCTACAGATTTGCGGACGCTGGACACTCAAAGCGTTGTCTGGTGGTTCTCATGGGATATTGATTGCAACCCCTTTGAGTTCCAAGGTGAACCCTATGCTTGTCTGTGTGCCTCCTAACTCAAGGATAACATTTTAATGTAAACTGCCTTTTATCAGCATCTTCTGCTCTCACCTGACTTCTTAAGCATTGGGCTGCTAGCCTTTGAAGAAATCTTGAGAGGATACTGGGGCATGGCATAGGACATTTCCATGGTGGCACTTCCACAAATTAGCATTGGGACATGTGTGGTAAGCTGTAGTGGGAGCACTGCGGCAGTGTCAATTACATAAAAGAAGTACAATTATCTCTGAAGTTAGACTTTGTCTTGAAATGAAAGTTTTCTTTTGTTACATGAACAGGTTAGGGATTTATGTATCTTCAGTTATGTTTGCACCTTGTCACGAAATTCAAGTTTTGCCTATAAAAGCCACCGTGGTGGGGAGGTGAAAGAGGATTACATACAGTGAGGTGCAAGAGTACAGTGTCGCTGGTCAGGCATGTTAAAATGTTTGCGGTGCTTTGGTCAAAAATTGCATGCAGGCCCCACGTAGCACAACCACCTGCTTCTAAGTAAATCAATATATCCTCTAAGGGAAGGAAAAACACTGCAGCTCCGGAATGTGGGCCATCTAGTGGTTGGCTGCCTCATTATTAATCAACACAACAGGATTGCCTAAAAATAAATGAATATATTTTCTGGCATGAGCTTGGGACCAGGAAATTAATGGTCCCCCTTTTGATGGCGCTGTTGCTCGCGACCAGGAAAGTAGTACGTTAGACTATGGGTGGGTTATATTTTTATGCTTATTATTTTTTCATTGGTATTGTGTTGTGCTTTTTTGTTATCACAGGATGGCAGCTATGGAATGGATTGTGCTGAACGCTGTGACTGCAGCCATGCAGATGGTTGTCATCCCACCACTGGCTACTGTCGCTGTCTCGCAGGATGGGCAGGTAATGGGAACAAATGCTTGGATGCTATTTTGCGCTTAGCAGTGGGTGCACTTAGCTTGCTTTTGGTACCCCTGTCAGTTCACTGTCGGCCCACTCTTGAACATATCATGAAGGGCGACAGAAAGTGTGGGCGGAGCTGCTATATTTGGCATCACCAAATGCTCGTAGATCTTCTTATGATATCACAATCTGCAGGTCAGGCATGAAGGCCAGGCAGGTGACAACAGAGTAGCGGGAGGGTGCCACTTTCCAGAACACTTAATTAATGTGTCTCTGATTGAGATCAGAAGTAACAGTCTACATTTTCATTAAAATGTCTTTCACTGCTTATGAAGCCTTCTCCCCTTTACATTGATAGTTTATAGTGTGACTGTGGAGGGTCGAGAACATTTTTTGTGAAATTTGACACATTATGTGGTAAATTGTGTAGCAGATTAACTAAATCTATAATTATATGGTAAATACGGCAGCTACAGAACCACTTAAATCCACTGACCCTTACCATCGACCATTGTTTATCAACAACTGATTCACAAGCTTTAAACCTAAACATGTTATTTCCAATTAATATCCAGCATTAGAGGCACTTTGGAAAAAACAACCTTTTCAAACCAACTAGCACTAAATAAACATGTATTATAAATAATAGATAACAACTAACTGGGTGATACAATCCTACATTGCCATTTCACAGTTGTGATGTTAGTTACTAAACACTTTGCCTCTGGCTTCGTGGTTAATGATGTCGTCATTGGCAATATTGGACCATATTACTAAGTTACCCACTATGAAGCCTCTATAAATATCTGTTTCCTATTTCCCCTCGGATCTTTTAGATGGGAAAGTAATACTGAGCTAAGGTTTTGAGAGAGGAGGTGGTTTCCTCACTGGAAACTTTACAATTCCTCAATTTTGAATCTTGTCCTCATAGCTAGTTTTATTCGCAAAGCAAGGCATATTTCAGTGTGGTAAGTGAATCGCTGGTACACTAAGCCCTGTGGGAGGCCAGGAGGTGGTGGCTTGGTAGAAGACATTCAAACTAGGAGACCTGAGCTCTAATTATGACTTTCTCACTGCACCAAGGGGTGCTATAATAGGCACTTCGCCTCATCTCCTTGTGCCTCCGTTTCCTCTTTTTCTTCAATCGGAAGACCCCATAGACAAGATGATCATCAGTATTATGTGTTGCTTATGAAAATAAGGCCTATTCTGTTCAGCCAGGTAAACCTCGGGGATCATGCACTTTGCCAGGATAGGTGTCGCACGACTCCTCACCCACTCACTCATTGATGAGAGTGGAATCTGTATGGGTCAGTTGCGTACAATACAACAGCTTCCGTGTTGATGGTATTCAGCCTATACGGATTCAAACTTCTTCAAAAATGAACTCAAAATGTCCCTACTAAATACGACTCTGAGAGACCGGGACAGTTTATTGTTGACATCATAGTTTGCTACAGGTAAATTGAAGCCTGTTAAATCTGTGTTCAGTACCATGCAAGGATAGATGATATTTAGAATCATGTGCAAAAGTATCATGGTAAAACATGATTTAAGACGAGATCTATGCGGCTCTCACAACAACGTCAATGTGTGACACGACAACGTCAATGTGTGACACGACAACGTCAATGTGTGACACGACGACGTCAATGTGTGACTTTTGCTCTATCGCGTATGCCCATCTCAGAAGGGACACCGAATGTAACAGAGGCGCAACTAGACACTAAGTTTGGGGGTGCTAAGATATCAAAAAAGTGGGGGGCATCTTCAGGGCTTAGGTCAAAAATAGTGTGAGTCGTTTTTTCACTGTCCTGGGTCAATGTGTTATAAGAGGGGGTAATTTATCTGGACACTGTGTTGAACTGTGTATTTTAAAACAGTAGGAATGTTTTGAGCTAAGCAGGCCTAACCACACACAGGTGTGCTGGGCTCTCCCTAAAGGAAATTTAGCAAGCTGAGGGGCAGACACTTTTTTTTTTTTTTTAGAGTTTTATATAGCGCAAACTATACCCGAAGATATCAGGTATCAGAGCGCTTAACATAGCACCAGTTCTGTTACACAAGTACACATTCATTTTTGTTCGGCACAGGGAGATTAAGTGAATCACAGGATGGTGAGCAGCATTGGCGGGAATCGAACCCGGTTCCCCAGCTTCAACTTCCACCACTCGTGTATTTGAAAATACATTGGGCCATTAGAACTGGCAGGATGTGGAATTTGTTTCTAGTGTTTGACATTATCTGTGGAAACTATGCCAGTTGCTTTGGTTGTAGACTACTTTAAAAATGCTTACAAAATATTGGAGCATCCTTTCCCTAAAGAAGTTTTGGGAAAGTGGCGGCAAACGGTACAGTTTAGTAATTGTTCCTTTCATACTGCATTTACCAGCATATAACATCTTTACACTATTTGCGGGATGGAATGTTACTTCAGTCGAAAACCTTTGCTGTCATGTCATGGGGGAAGGATGCCTCAAGTTTGGTTATACCCTCAAGCTTGGAATGTTCCTCGCATTTAAAAGCTTTTGGAACAAATATAAAGCAAGGAAACCAGAACAAAGCGCAAGCATTTCTTCTGCTCCTCCAGCACAGACCCTGTCCCAAACTTACAACAGACTTCTGAAAACGGCTAAATCCGAATATTAAATGCTAACAGGCTTTATGAAAATAACTGGTACCAGTGCTTGAAGTATAATTTGTCTGTCAGCTGTAATTCTTGTAAAATGTTTACATATTTTTTTACGCATGGTATGGTGGGAGTTTTTCTGTAGATTCTCTGTGATGCGAAGGGATTGTCAAACCAGACTGTCTACGTAAATGCTCGGAAGTACCTTAAAAACAGGCCTGGCAGAAGGAGAAATAGGGCAAATCCGAAACCGAACCGAAAAAAGTTTTAGATACTCTAGGATAATCAGTCCGAGGAAAAGAGTGAGTTGCAGAGATACTCTGGTCTACTGTTTTACAGCGGGGCAGACAGGGTATGTAATCCGAATCCCAATATCATTTGATTTTCAGGAATAGTATTCTGAGCAGGAAGCATGCACTCCACAACAGTAAATACATCCATTTGGTATTATGCATTTTTCAAGCCCTGCCCTGCTGCCAATCTCATCTTTCCCTCTGAACAGGCGGAGCCGGTAAAGGTAAGAGTCTTGGGGCCGGGCAGGTGGGGGAAGTCGGCAGACAACGGGATGGAAATGAAATAAGTAAATAAAACCACTTACCTAGCGCTCGCAGCATCACCAAGTCGTCGAGCACAAGGTAAGTGGGTTTATTTATTTATTTATTTTCCCTATCCCGTCAACTCCGCCCCAACGCAGCGTTCTTACCTGTACCGGCCGCGCCTGCCTCCGACCGCTGTAAACCCTGGTTAAAGATTTTACTTCCCTAACCCTCATAGTCGCTGACTTTGTAGAAACCAAGTTATCTCTCCCTCAGCTGAATGTGCTTTTTAGGAAGAGACCCACCATGTGCAAATGGGGGACAGCCTGCTACTGCTGAGTGTCTCACCTGCCCTGGCAGCATATCACAGTGTCCAGTTCTCTGCCAAGTCCTGATTCCACTCACTGCCCCCAAATATATCTAGTTCCTTCCCTGTCCCATGCTGTTCTACTCTCTCCTAATCTCCATTAACTCTTTTTTCCTTTCTCCACCGTAGGTCAGGCACTGAAATGTGGCTCTTCATAAGGCATTGTTGCCTTGTCTGATGAAAAACCAGTGTCTTGGGTAGGCCACAAGTCCTATAAAAAGAAGTGGGGGGGACTGACCAAGTAAGACAATATACAAATGACCTCATGACGTCACGACGTAGCGCTATAAAAGAAATAAAATAGTGCTACTTAAATTATTTGTCCAAATACTGGGACAGACTAACCCATCTGACACTCTTACAGTGTCTGCATTTATCACATCAATTAAAAATCAGAAATGTCATTGTATCATTAAAAAGAAGTACATTTGAAGATTAAAAACAAAAAAATCAGAAATGAGTGCCAAAAAAATCAAAAGATATAAGACTGTCAAGAGTCTCCAGCCCTCTTTATCAATCGGGTTCGGGCATACCACATTGCGGTTAAAAATTTTGCCAAGGCAAACACAATTGGTGGGGATAGATCAGTCTTTAAAACTCTGTATGCGGGTAAAAATGTTCTGAATCCCATGTTTTTGAGGAGGGGGACCAGCCAGTATTTCCTGCTTTTCTGGTAGGCTCGACAGAAAAAAACCACATGCACGTCGTTCTCCTTTGTATGGGCACATGCAGGGCACGTCTCTACAGAAGGCCGACAGGACCATGCTACAGTAAAAGACCCAAGGGGTAGAGTCCCGTACCTCCATTGCAGGAATAATTTTCTGGTTAGCGCCGGAGTCATGCAGTCTAGGACGCTTTCAAGTTTATATGAATCTTTGGTTTTTATGAAGTGATGAGTCAGAGATCCTTCACGAGTGCTATCAAGAGCTCGAAAGAGCGTTTTGTCATAATACGCTCTTGACAGCGCTTTCCTCGGTATCATGTTGCTTGTATTTTCCGGATCTGACCATAGTTCTGGTAATCCAAGTATCTCGCAGGTTCTCTTGATGTAATTTAACCAAGGCGTCTTAGTGGCATTGGGCAGCGATAGAAATTCCTGTAACTCAGTTCTATAGGTAGCGAGGTCCGGACTGCTCCAAAGGCGGCGCCAAAAGGTTAATGGTTTAAGCCCTAGTTCCTCCGTGATGGGCCGCAGGCCCAGGTCCAGCCTTAGGGGCAGGAGTGGAGTACTTGGAGGAAGAGCTGTGAGCTCCCTGAGGAATTTGTTTTCTGTGGTCAGCAATTTTGGCGATGGAATGTGGCCCCACAACTCTCCCCTATAGGTAACTCCTCCCCGCGCCTGAACTTTATAAATTTGGATTGCAGGACTGAGTGGGCGATATGGTGACTTACTCGCTATTCTCATGATACCACCCGCCATCTGTGCCAGTTTCATATTTGCTTTTGACTGATGTGCCGATCACGTTAGATTTTGATTTAGGGTTATCCCCAAATACTCTATTGTGTGGACCCTTTCTAAGCGTACTGTACCAAGCAGGGGGTTGGGGCGGTTAAGGGGCATGGGGTTGAGAATCATAATTTTGGTTTTCTGCGGATTGATTTCAAGTCCCCTTTCTGTGCAGAACTCCAGAAAACCATCCAACACCCGTTGTATGCCCATCGGGGATTTAGACAGCAGCAGGGTGTCATCCGCAAACATAATTGCGGGCACCCTGCTGCCAGTCAGTTTTGGGGCGTCAGTGTTGGCAATCCTTGTCAGGTGCGCAATGACCCCGTTCACAAAGAGGCAGAACAGGGTCGGTGCGAGCACACAACCCTGTCTCACCCCTCTGCGAACGGGGAATCTTTCAGTTAGGTTGCCACTTCTCCCGCACCTGACACGTGCGAAGTTGTTGTGATGTAGTCTCATCAGGATTGCCAGGATGTCTTTCGGGACGCCCATCTCCTCCATTACCTTCCACAATCTTGGTCTTGGCACTAACTCGAAGGCAGCACGTAGGTCCACGAAGACCGTGTACAGAGTGCCGCCCTCGATCAATGCTGTCCTCCAGTATATGAGGTTCAACCTAAACATTTGGTCAGTTGTGGACACCCCCCTCCTAAATCCTGCCTGATATGGGGTCAAGGTATCCGTCTCCTCCAGCCAGTTCTGCAACCGGTCCAAAATAAGCCTGCCGAAAAGCTTCTGTGATACATCGATGAGGCTTATTGGACGATAGTTGGCTGGAAGCAGAGGGGATCCCTTTTTAAGTATAGGAACCACCTCTGCGCCCAGCCAAGTATCCGGGACCTCCATCCCCTTGAGGACCACATTAAATATCAGCAGGAGATAGGGGGCCCATACCCCTGGTTCCTGCTTGAATAGGTCGCCCGGCACCCCATCGAGCCCCGGGGCTTTCCCTGTTGACAACCCCGCTATAGCTGCCCGAACTTCTTTTTCTGTGAAGGGTTCACCCTCAGGGTCATTCACTAGGGTGCATTGGGGAAGACCCGGAGCCTCATCCTCTATTGCATATAATGTCTGGAAGTGGTTTTTGCCATATACTCGGAGCAATATTGGGTTCAATTGCCGAGGGGAGATCTTCTGTTTTACTATTGACTACCCGCCAAAATTTACTAGAATCTCTGATGGCTAGTGCACTAGAGAGGTCCTCCCAGTGTTGTTGGTCCCATTCAGCCTTGGCATTTCCCAGCAGTTTCTTGTGTGCCCATCTCCTAGATTGTATCTCCTCCCTACTTCTGCACGCCTTTATTGCGAGTAGCAGTTCACGTTTGGACTCCCGGCATATAGCGTTATACCAGGTCTTCTTGTGCGTTCCACTAGTTCTAACCGCCCCCTTTACAAAGAGATCTAACTCCATGGTGTTTATTAGTTCTTCATGGGTTCGCCCTAACAGGTCTATATTTTTCCCATCACCAAGTTCCTCGCCAATAGCGAATGCCTTTTCCAGCACTGGGGTAATTCTGGCATAAAGTTTAGCTAGCTTATCGCCACTAGTGGCAAGTTTCCCCCACCTTACTCTCCTTCGGTTGTTCTCCAGGAGTAGCCCTGGCTTTGGACTTTGTTTACCCCGTCCCCTGTCCTCGATGCCTGGTAGGGCATATTCGAGCTCCAGGACGTTGTGGTCACTATCCTGTCTATCAATTACCTTGAAGTCGATGATTCGGGACCAGGATGACAGTTGGACGAGGATATAATCTAATCTTGATTCGCTTCCAGCTTTGTTTAAGGTGCATTTACTTGGCATGTCTGATTTAGTGCGCCCATTGCAAGCCCTTAGGCCTTGATTTAGGGTAAGGGCGGTTATCTGGAGAGCGAGGGGAGTCCAGGCTCTTGGTGGTGGTGCGACCGTGGCAGGTATCAGCCATCTTGAATCCTCCTCTAGGGAGGGTCCATCAAGAAGGCCTGGCAGTGGCTTGTAGTGCGAGTTTAGGTCCCCTCCAACCACATAATGGAGCTCCCCTGGAATTTCACTCAAAAAAGCGGAAAGTTCCTCGATGATGTTTGATTCTCGTGACGTGGCTACAGGTCTTGAATACATGTTTATTATCGCCAGTTTGGAGGAATTTGGCCATTCTAAGAGGACAGCTAGTATGTCATCTGAATCTACAGTTAGGTAGCTGGCCTGACAGCCCAAATGGGATGCTACCCAAATTGCCAGCCCTCTAGACGGTCGTCCCCGACCCCCCCATTTAGCTGGTTTTGAGAATACTGCAAACCCCTGGCATGTAAACTCCTCTCGCGCCCATGTTTCCTGGAAGAGACAGATACTTTTTGAATTGATGAAAGAAACCCATTCCTGACAATCCAATTTATTGCCCAGCCCCGCTACATTCCATGAGATCAGAATCAGTATTTGGGGTCTTGTGGGTGGTGGCCCTATATCGGAGTAGTTATTCTCGTTTGTGCCACAGTTGGCCATAGTAAGAAGTAACAATTCCCCCTGACCTAACCGTATATTACTGTCAGTGTCGGATATATCCACTCTGGAATAGCCGGAATCTTGAAAATGTGCAGGTTCTGTCTGTTCCCATGAAACCGGGGCTTGTTCAAGGGGGATGGATCTATCGTCACTTTCATCTATCAAATGGGAATGGAGCCGGTCCCTCCCTTGAGACTTGAGCTGTCAGTCAACCATTTCCAGGCTGCTGTACCTATTATGGGTAGGAGGGTGGGCTGGGTAGTGGATTCTATGGGGCCCAGGGACTCCTCTCATTCTTCCCCCCCATCCGCCCCTCCTCCTGGTGCTAGTCTCCCATCCTTCCTCATCGCCGAATGAAGGTAAATATTCGGGGACCGTACTCCTGTAATAATGATGTGGTTCCCTCCTCTCCCTGCGGTTACTCTCCCATTCTCCCAACATTTCCTGGTGGTACCCCCATCTCTGATCTTCTGATGTGTATATATTCGATGGATAGAAGAATGAGAGAGGGAGGGACTGGATGTTGCTCCCTTGGTCGTCCGGGGCCCAACTGCAGATATAGGAGGCTGTACTCGGTTCTCTAAAAGTAACCAAGACACAGTCGCCTCTGATTGTTTTTCTCATATATCCCACCCATGTAACCCGTCTCACCATGAGAACATCCCTAATTGTACCTTGTGGAAGAGGTCTATATATGGACAGCCAGCTGATGACTTTATTTTTAAGAGAGGCAGTCGATTCTATAGCCATGGGTTTTAACTCGGGCACCCCCGCTAAGATGACCGTATAGGGGGTCGCCTCTGGTGGTAAATTCACAGGTTTGATATTCCGGGCGATATTTTGTATGTTATCTGGGAGTTTTGATTCACTCTGTGGTTTGTCCGGGAGTGTGGCAGTATCTTTAGGATGTATAGTTGTGTTTGAGGGTGGATTCAATGTAGCCTGGGTTTTTGTGGGAGGGATGTTTATGTTAGAGTTGACCAGGGGTTGAGGGATCTTATGTTGATTTGGTTTGGGTTGTATGTCTTGAGGAGTGGCTGGGCCCTTTTTCTTCATCATTGTTATGTGCTCAGTTCCCCTTTTAGACTTTGCGTCCGGAACCCCTTTGGCTCCCTTGATATCTAGTTTCAGGGAGTCAGCTAGCTGAACAGTAGATTTTTCAATGTTAACCAGCCTAGCTTCGATCTTTATCAGGCGGGCCTCGAGTGGATTTAAAAGAGACCTAAAGAGTGTGCCTATGTCTGCCAATGTGATATCATCACTAGGGGATTCCGTGGAAGTATTGTTAGAGCAAGACGGTGTGTCCCTAGGTGCAATAACTAAAGGTGGGGCCACTACACTGTCCTTGTCTGAGTGGGCAAAGTTGTTATCGCCAACACTGACATCATCCCTTGCAAGGTTGGGCTTGGGTTTTTTTGGCTTCCTCCCTCCCTTATTTTGGCCCCCTTTCTTCCTTTTTTGAATAGCTCCTTCCCTGGCTCCCCTTGTGAGATCAGAAACATTCTCACTAGTGGTGTCTATGACTACGTGGAGTTCAGGGATTGGAATCGGGGTTTGAAGTGGGGTTTGGGGTATTTGGCTTGTAGGTAGGGTCATTAGGCTCATGTCCTCAAGATCACTTGAGGCCTCCATTGTGAAGTCTGGGTTGGCGGATGATTGATTAGGCCCCAAAGGCCCCTTCGGGAGTCTTGGCTAGAGCCATTGGGCCCACTGATGATCTCCTTACCCAGTCAATTTCCTGAGAAATACGTCTCTCAAGTACTGCAATTTCCTCTATCAAAAGTGATCCAGCTTTGACAAAATAGTTGTCAATGGTACCTTTAGCAGCTCCTGCCACTGCAATAGAAGATTTACTTCTAGTTTCCCTGGTACACATTTCAAAGTCTGAATGATCCGTTCCTTCTGTAGGTTGGGAGGACAGAGTTAGGCGACCAGGGGGAATGGCCCGGTCCCGGTCTCTCCCGTCCTCGAACGGCCTCAAACGGCCCGCCCTTTGCCTGGGCTTAGCCCCGGGGTGAGTCCCACGTGCGTCCCGCGTGCGCGGGAGTGGGCGTGATTTATATAGGGAGTTGGGGGCGGGAAGAGACACCAGGTGCGCTCGGATGGTGTAGCGCTACGCACCCTGGGTCTCGCAGTCCCGGCCCCGGCAGTGAGAGCCCAAAGACGTTGTGTGGTGTTCCTCATGGGTTAACCTCCGTTAGGAGGACGGTCCGGGCAAGCAACAGAGTTTGCAGGCAAAAGGTAATCTCCCCAATCCGAAGGCTGCGAGCGGCATATACTAACAAACGGAGGGCGGATAGCCCCTTAACTTCAGCCCAGCTGGTGAAACAAGGCTCCCTCGCTGCCTGCATGTTGCTGCTGGGAATGGAGAGAAGGCAACGTGCTATTGCTGCTGAACGTGTCCCGGTGTCTGAAAAGTACACCAGGACAAATTCAGCATATTTCTGTGGGGCCCAACTTCTTGGCAGGGGGGACAGCGTCTACCCTGTGAAAAGAGTGGGGGGATCCCGCGTACCTGCGTGTACCCCCCGACTCGAGCCATGGTCTTGGGGACGGGCATTCCATTCACAAGGTTTCTTCCTGATTCCTTCTACCTGGTCCCTCTTTTCTGTCTTTCATAGCTCCTACCCTCTCCCTCTACATAGGGTGACCAGGTGTCCTGGATTTGCCAGGACGGTCTCCGTTTTTCACCAGCTGTCCGGGCAGATTGAGAGAAATTTAGCTCATGTCCCGGTTTTTGGAGAGGGTCGACTAAAAAAGGGGAGGTGTTTTTTATGTTTTACAAAGCGGGGATAGCTAGCAGTTGTTAAAAAAAAAAAAAAAAAGCAATTTAGGGGGGCGTGGCTTGACGGGCGAAGATGGCGGTCGCAGCTTTGTAGAGCTCCCGCCGGCCCGGACTTAATTCGTCCACTTATCCTGGCCCCCGAGCCCGATACTGCTTCCCGGTGACTGGCACTGAGTCGGTGGAGTCCCCTGCCTGCTCCGGTGCACCGATCCTGCATTTTTCTCTCTCCTGTGCCCGAGGGGAGGCAACGGTGCCCTGCGGCCTGGTGATCGGCTGGAGACCGGGGTCCTCGAGTTTCGAGACGCCCGGTGGCGGTCGCGGGCTCGCGGGTGGTGGCGACTTCCACTGCGCCGCTCCTGGCTCCACTCTACTGCTGCGGCTGCCCGCGGATCACAGCGGCGCCACTCCTCCCTGCGCCTTGGGTGGACACCTCTCTCTCCTGCAACCGGGGGGAGGCGACGGCGGAGAGCGGCCTGGTGACCGGCTGGAGACCGGGGCTCCCGAGTTTCGTGACGCCCGGCGGCGGCTGTGGGCCTGCGGGTGGCGGTGGCGTCCGCTGCGCCGCTCCTGGCTCAGCTCTACTACTACGATTGCCCACGGATCACGGCGGCGCCGCCCTTTCCTGCGCCTTGGGCGGATACTTGTGGCGACAAACGTGGGGACGGCCTGTCCCGCCTGGGAGAAGCCGGGACCTTGAGTTTCGTGGCCTCGGGCCTGAGCCGGCCTCCTGGGTCTCCTGCATCGACACTCCATCCAGGGGCCTGGGGCCTCCAGCACTAGTGGCAGTACCAAGGGGGTCCTGAGCCTTGTTGGGAGGGGTGCCGGCCCTGCCCGGTGTACGGTCCCGGCGAGCCCGTGTTGGGCCATGACCAGAACCGGAGGTGGCGGCCCGCCTAAACATGGCCCTATTGATAAATTCACGGGGCCTAGTGGTGGCTCCGGAGCGGCTGGTGGCAGCGGTGGCCCTGGGCCGGACAATGCGGCGATCCTGGCGGCCATCACCCAATCCCTAGACACGCTTGATGCTAAAATCGGGGCGGTAGGAGCGGATGTCGCGCTGTTGCGCCAGGACCTCCGGAATGCGGTGGGACGGATCACCGAGGCCGAATCCCGGATCACGGTGACCGAAACGGACATTGGCGCCCTGAAGAAGCGGTTGGCGGAGGTGGAGGGAGTCCAGAAGACGTTGGCGGCCCGCGTGGAGGATGCCGAAGGGCGCGCACGGAGGAACAACCTCCGCTTTATCGGCTTTCCGGAGCGGTGCGAGAAGGACGACATGGAGAGGTTCTTGACCCAGTGGCTGGAGAGCTGGCTCCCCGAAGGGGTGCTGTCCGCGTGCTTTGTTATCAAGAGGGCGCACAGGGCCCTGACCCAGCGGCCACCGGAGGGTGAGCGTCCCAGGCCAGTCATAGCCCGGCTGTTGAATTATCACGACTGCGATGTCATCCTGCGGGAGGCGAGGACCAAAGGCTCGCTCACCTTTGAAAATCGTACCATCATGATCTTTCCTGACTACACGAAGATGGTGCAGCAGCAGAGACAATCCTTTGTGGCCGCCAAAGCCAAGTTGAGAGGCTTGAAGCTCCAATACTCTCTCCTATACCCAGCCCGTCTACGAGTGGTGCACCAGTCCAGGACACATTTCTTTGATTCGCCCGAGGAGGTTTTCCGTTGGACCGACGAGGCGGTGCAGCTCCGGCCGCATGCCCAGCCGGGTCTGAATCCAGGCGGGTCCCAAAGGTCATCGCCGGAGCGGACGAACCGCCAGAACCGGAAGGGTCGACACCGGAGGTCCCGATCTCGGAAGCGGTCGGCCTCCGCCAGTGCATCGCAGACAGGTGGTGCGAGGGACTCGGAACACTCTGATGCCGGCAGTTGAACTTTGATGGGACTGGGCCTTGTTGCTGAGTGCTGAGTTGCCCTTCATCGGCTGGTGAGACTGTTCTATTATGACTTCCCTATACTAGTCTGTTCCCGTTTGCGGACTCCTCTCACTTTTAGCGGGAGCGCAATGGGGCTCGGGAGGCACCTTTTGTGGGCCTCTGACCCTCACGGTTGTGAGTGTTGTGGGGGGGGTGGTGAGTGTGTGTTGATTGGGGTGTTGGGATCCATTGGTATGGCGGGCCCTGGGTTCTCTGTTCTGGACCCGGGTCTCTCCATGCCGCGACAGATACTTCAATGTTCTCTGAGGTATTGGGGTGGGGGGAGCGGGGCGAGGGGGGATGTTCTTTTGTTGCTAATGGTTGGGGGGGTCTGGGTCTGGGGGGGTTGCTGAGTGTTGGGGTTGGAAGGGTGGGACCACACGTGCCTATGACTATTGATTTTGTTGCTTGGTGGGGTGCGCCGGGGTGGTGTGGAGGGCCGGGTGCTGGTCACTGTGTTGATTATGGCTGATCATACGACTATGTCTCCTCAAAAGACCCTGCGTGTTGTGACATGGAATGTGAGAGGCATTCTAGATAAAATCAAGCGTGGGGCTGTGCTACGTTGGGGGAAGAGGGAGATGGTGGACGTGCTGCTGCTTCAGGAGACCCACATGCTGGGTTCCAAGGCCCTTAGCCTCCAGAGGTTCGGCTTTCAACAAGTGTACCATGCGGGTTTCACGAGGGGCTCGCGGGGGGGGTGGCTATCTTGGTGCACCGCAGGGTGGCTTACGTGCATGAAAAGCAATGGATTGACCCTCAGGGCCGATATGTTTTCATCAAGGGCCTGCTGGGTACCGAGCAGGTGGTATTTGGTAGCGTGTACGCCCCCCCCTCTCCAATGGGCCCTGTCTGAGCGGCTGTTTGCGCTGTGGGACGAGATTCCGGAGGTGCTGACCATGGTGGGAGGTGACTGGAATGAGGTTATGGATGTGGGTCTGGATCGTCGGAGGCGGGTGCCTGTTGTGGTGGATCCCCCCCCCGCTGCTGCTCCCACCAGATTGCGTGCAACTGTGAGTGGCCTGGGATGGGTTGATGTGTGGCGACATTTTCACCCTGCTGCGCGTGAATTCACATATGTGTCGGCGGTGCATGGGTCCTTTTCAAGGCTGGACTATCTGTTTGTGCCGGGTGCCTGTCTGAGTCGAGTCAGAGATGCTGTGATACTCCCCAGGGGCCTGTCTGATCACTCCCCTGTCCTAGCTACCATGACCCTCCCTTCCAAACGACAGCCGTTTAGATGGCGGATGTCGTCCTGGCAGCTGCAACGGCCCGAGTACGTGCATCACCTGCGTGAGGCGATTGATCACTATTGGCGCGAGAATCTAGTGGGTGATGTGGATGCAATGGTGGTGTGGGAGGCGCTGAAACCCACGCTGCGGGGTATTGATATTGCTTGGTGCGTGGCTGCTCGGCGGAAGCATCGGGAGGCCATTGTGACCGCTGCCGCCCGTGTGGAGGAGCTGGAGCAGCGTGGTAGTCTGGGGGGCGACGAAGGCATGGTGCGGCGGCTCCTGCAGGCCCAACAGTCGTACGCCTCCGTCCTATACGATGAAGCCCGGCAGGCGTGGCTCGCCACGCGCAGCAGGGTGTACCAGTGGGGCGACAAGTCCTGTACTATGCTACATAGGTTGTGTCAGGCGACCTTCCAGCCTCTTGTGTTGCCGGGTCTTACGGCGGAGGACGGCTCAATTATGACCGACCCAGCCTTACTGACGGCTAGCTTTGCCCGCTATTACGAGACGCAGTACGCCCCTTGTGATCACTTGGAAGTGGGTGGGATCTCCACATATCTTGATGACCTGCTACCACGGGCCGTTCCTGATGAGACCAGGACCGCCCTGGACGCCCCGCTCATGGCTGAGGAACTCGGGGAGGCCCTTGGTCAACTGAATACCGGGAAGGCGCCCGGCCCGAGCGGATACCCATGCGAATTCTATAAAAAGTTTCACGTCCAGCTGGGGCCCCACTATCGGCGTGCCCTGGAGGCGGCACGGGCTCGGGGGGAGCTGCCGCCGGACTGGCGCCACGCCGAGATCGTGGTCTTTTTGAAGCCGGGCAGGGAGCCGGACAGGCACAACTCTTACCGGCCAATTTCCCTGTTAAACATCGAGGCCAAGATTCTGGCTAAGGCCTTAGCGAACCGCCTATTGCCCCACATTACTGACCTGGTCCACCCTGACCAGGCTGGATTCATGCCTGGGAGGGCCACCCGGCATAACATCCGACGGGCGCAAGCGGCAGTGGATGCTATGGGTGCTAGAGACGAGCAGGCGGCACTCTTCTTGGCGCATATGGACAGAGCCTTTGATTCTGTGAGTTGGGTATACCTGTTCGCCCTCTTAGCCCGCCTCAACCTGGGGCCGGTTTTCCTGTCATATGTCCGTCTTCTCTACACAAACGTGACGGCCTCGGTCCGAGTGGCCGGAGCTACCTCTGGGCGCTTCCATATAGGTCGAGGTACTTGGCAGGGTTGCCCTCTGTCCCTGTATCTGTTTGCCCTTGCCATGGAGCCCCTGGCGTCGCGGGTACGAGTGGATGCCCAGTTGTGTGGCTTTGTCTGGAATGAGGACCTGGCGGATAGGATTGCGCTGTATGCGGATGACGTCCTCTTCTTTCTCACCGACCTACGGCTCTCGGGTCCCCGGGTCCTGGAGATTATGCGTGCGTTTGGCGAGGCCTCGGGTCTTCGTCTTAACCTTAATAAATCGACCCTGTGGGTGCTGGGTGGCGCAGTGGTTGCTGACCCCTGGGCTGCGGAGTTGCGAGTGGTGACGGATGGCCTGAAATATTTGGGCGTTTTCCTATCGGAGTCGCGGGTCGTGGCCTGGGCGCGTGGAGTCCTGCCGGTGTGGGAGCGGGTACAGGCTGATGTCAAAACTTGGTCCAGGATGCCGCTCACTCTCTTTGGAAGATCGGCCATCTTCAAGATGGTGGCGCTTCAGCGTCTCCTATACCAGCTCCAGAATTTCCCATACCCCATTGGCCTGGAGTGGTTCCGTCAGGTTAACTCAGTGTTGGGTCGCTTCCTGTGGGATGGTGGTGCGGCCAGGGTGGCATTGAGGACGTGTTTTCTGTCCACATACTGTGGCGGCCTGGCCGCCTCGGACCTCCTCTCCTACTACCAGGCTTCCCAGCTACTTGTCCTTAATGAGTGGTGGTATGGCGATAGAGGTGACCCGGCTTACGCCCTGGAACGATCGCTCATGGGCGATCGCACGCTCCACACCATCCTTTATTCGGCTCGCCTGCGTCGTGGGTTACCTTCGGTCACAAGGGTGGTCTTTGCTGTGTGGCGACAGTCCTTGCGCCGCATGGGATGGTGGGGCAGGTTGACGGCTGAGACGCCGCTTTGGCATAATGGTCTGCTCCCGGAGCTGGCGGCCTTTACCGGCTTTGAGGGTTGGGAAGCCATAGGGGTTACACAACTGGGCCAGGTCATGTCCGGCACCACCCTCAAATCCTTCGAGGAGCTCCGCACGGAATTCCAAATGCCTCAGTCCCAATTCTTTCGCTACCTCCAGCTGCGACATGCCCTCACCCCGAGCATCGCCGGCCTCGACTCCTTGCCAGAGTTTAGCCCGATCGAGGCTAAAGTGTTTATGGGAGACTTGGGAGACAGAAAGGTCTCCAGGATATACCAGACGCTTATTATCCACTGCTCCTCCACCCTGCACTCTCTTCGGGAGGCATGGGAGGTGGACGTGGGCCCCCTCGATGAAGACGATTGGAGGGAGGCGCTGGAGTCCCCACGTGGAACCGCCATTGCTGTCCGGCTCCGGCTCATTCAATTCAAATACCTGCATCGAGCTTACTATACGCGTGAACGATTGTGGAAAGCTGGTTTGATTGCATCCCCGGAATGCTTGCGCTGTGGGTCGGTGCCTGGGTCCCTAATGCACACTGTGTGGACGTGTGGCCGGCTGACTGGGTTCTGGAGGGGTGTGTGGGGTTGCCTGGCTGAGGTGCTGGGCTGGGACCTTCCTCGTACCCACCGGTTGGGCCTACTGCACATCATGGAAGGGGTTGGGGGTAACATGTATAAACGCCACTTGTTGCTATTGGGGCTGGTCGTGGCTAAGCGGGACCTGGCCCGGGCATGGAAAGCAGTGAGGGCCCCCCCCCTGTCTGCATGGAAGGCTGGGCTGGATTACTTCATGGGTCTGGAGAGGCCGATCTTTGAAGCGCAGGGCTGCCCTCGCAAGCACTACAAAATTTGGAAGCGTTGGGCTGACTACCGTGGTCTATCCCTGGACCCCCCGGCGGAGCGAGAGGAGGACATTTGACCACAGTGACACTATTGGCCCGAAGCGGCGTCGCCCTGGTGGCGCTACACCTACTTACTTTTCTTTATTGCTTTCTATGCACGTGTGGTAGGGGGGGTTGGGGGGTGTCCGGGGCTGGGGGGGGAGGAGTTGTGGGATAGGGTGGGTCGCTGGGGAGCTTCTATACTGAGCCTATTTTTTGAGTCTGCTTCATCATTTGCTACCTATGTAATTGCTGTTTTGATATTGTCGTGGTGTTCTTCGGTTGTGGAGATGCCACATTCTCAATGCTCATTTGCTCAATAAAATTGGTTGTGAAAAAAAAAAAAAAAACAATTTAATTCACAGGCAAGCTACTGGGTTTAAAAATTGCATTTTATGTATGTTCTTACTGCCTGTTTTGTAATTCTCTGCTGAGGAGCGCTGTCATTCTGTGCGTTCGCTTGGCGTTAACTTATAGTCCTTCTTCTATTTTAGTGAAATGTCCCGGTTTTTTGCTTTAAAATTCTGGTCACCCTACCTCTACACTATCTCCCTTTTCACACTTCCATCTTCCCTGCCCCCACCCTCTCTCTTTTGCTCCTCTTTTCTCTCTCTGTCTCTCTCTTTCTCTCTCTCTCTCTCACTTCTCTCTTTGTCTCTCTTTCTCTCTTGGTCTTCCTCTCTCTCTCGGGCCTCACTAGGTTTCTTTCAGGAAGTGCTGAAAGGATAAGGATGTCTTTGGAAAGCATACCGCTTCTCAGACTATTTCTTTGCCATAACCATCACTCGCTTTTCCATAATTTCATAATGGTATTCACTTTCCTGTTCAGCTTTTTTGCTGTTATCGGGGATTTGCGATATTTCCATCATTTGCATTTGCATAACTGTGCAAAATTTTGCGAAAAGTACACTAATTTATGCCAGATAAAAAGCTAGCCTTTTTGCTACATTTTAGCGCAAAATGTACCCTCGTGTCCAGATTGGCCAGGAGGATGGATTTTGTACCAAAACTATAACGCAAATGCTATTAACAGCAGCTGCTCATTGGTTGTTTTCATTATTGTTCCTTCGTGCTCTCGCAGAATGTTTGCCTTCAACCATTACGGGAATTACGCGTAACACGCGTAACTGGAAATGACCTACTGCCGTCCTCATGTTTTGCACCAAGTTCAAATCTGAATATGTGTCAATAAACGGAGCAGCTGGTTCGGGTGAGATGTCAGCGTGTGCACCAACACGCAGGACGAGGACGGAAACCCTCGGGGCTGGCCTGCGCCGCATTGATCCTGCACTAGAAATATGTCCCAGAGAAAGGAAGAGCGCAGATCAAAGCGTGGAAAGAGTGATCCTCTCCGGAGGGATGTTTGGCCCATTCATCGCGGCCTCGCCTCCCTGAATGCTGATTCCGAGGCGAGGCCCCCGGCGCAGGAGTCCTTCCCGGGAGCTGCTTAGCCCCACTTGTATCAGGTCCTTTCAGCCATCGCCTAGCAACTTCTGGAGGCCATCACAGGGCCCTTTGTCCGGGGTTCTGGCAAAAACATTCCTTTAGAAATCGCCTTATGGGCATCAAAACAGACACAAAAAATCTCCCAGGAATTCTCTGCTGGCAAAGCCGCCCTTCCCTCCTCGAGTCATGGGAGATAGTGCTAAAACGAGGTCTGCACGCAGGCAAAGAGCACGTCGCCAGCCCTGGCCTGTGTCAGCAGGAACTCATAATGCATGGCAGGGGCGGAGCGATCAACAGTGCAGCAGGTGCAGTGGCACCGGGGACCACCACACCTGAGTTATAGCTGGGTTTTTTTACTATCAAACCTGGAGATAGGTGGCCAATGTTCCTCTCTTGCATTAACGCCCAAGGCTCTCTTGCTTGCTGTGCCTCTGGTGCGTATTGATGGATGTGAGCACCGAAACCAGCGCTAAAGATACACTACAATGCCTGTTGTACGCTTATCAAATGTACATGTCAGCACTTGGTCTAAAATGCAGAATGCACTGTACATCTGATTAAAAAAAGTCAGCAAATCCGTGATGCAAGTTGTAACTGTCAGAAAACACCAGGCGTTTGACGGACTGCCACTTTGGGAGCTGGTCACAATATGGTTATCAAATGACCATCGAGGTCTGTGCAGTTTAGTGGTGTGGTGTAGATGCTGTACAGCGCTTACTGCCCCTGACAAGGCGCTTAAGCGCTTCTACGGACAAGTAGTATGATACTTTGCAGGGGGCGTAAGGTCGTGATTAGGCAAGGATACAGGTTTAATACATTGTTATGCAGTTCATGTACAATTTTTCACACCTGTATTTTGGGAAAGTTAGAAAATCTTTACATAGAGAATTGTTATGTAAAGTAATACCCTGTGTTCTTCAGTCTCTTGACTATGGGCCATATGTATCATCACCTGATTTGCGATTCTCAAATAGCGATTTTTAAGAAATCACTATTTGAGAATCGCAAACAGGTATGCATGTACAAAATCCCATTTTTTTGCGATTTCTTAAAATTCCTTAATTGCGATTAGCAAATTGCAAATCGCAATAAAGAAATACTTTCCCATTCATTTCTATGGGCCAGGAGGCCCATAGGAAAGAATGGGAAGTTATTCTCAATTTGCGATTCGAGAAATTGAGAATAATTTCAAAGGTGCAGGGGTGTCCAAAGGACACCCTGTTGCACCCCTGAAATATGCATGGGTGCACATGTGGCACACATACATGCCCTAAGGGCATGTATGTGCTTCACATTGCACTTTGAAAAATGCTAAAATGTGCATTTTTCAAGGAATTCGCAACTTACCACCAACTAGAAGTTGGTGGTAATTTGCGATTCCTTACGGACATTTTGCTAATTTTTTTGGCTTCATACATTGCATTTAAGGAATCGCAAACTTTGCGATTCCTTACATGCAATTGCAAAATAAGGAATCGAAAATTTTGCGATTCCTTGTTTTGCACCAGATTTTGCTTTATACATACCATTTACCAAATTCGCATTCCCAAAGGCCGAAATTCTGCGAATTTCGGCCTTTGCGAATGCGAATTTGCTTGATACATATGGCCCTAGGTAGTTTAGAGCTGTAGTGTAGAGTTGTGTTTCACTGCACAGCAAACGTGACTTACGGAGTCAAGAGCTCACTCGCAACTGACATGTTGTCATGCAGACTCATGTAGCTTCATGGTGGGTGGAATTGATCCAGTCGGTCTGACAATTTCTCGGATAACTTTAAGAATTCCTCTGTGGAATCAAACACCTGTACTCTCTGGAATCATGAGTGGTTGTGTCTCAATGAGTTACTTGTGTGTGTGAACATTTTGCAGTAACTATTTTACAATTTCTCAGATGGCTGTAAGAATTGTAAGCAGGTGTACACTATGGAATCCTGAGTGGATGGCCTTTGATGATTAACCTGTGCTGATTGGTGAATACATATAATTTTTTCAATTGTTTCTGCTGTGTTGGCTTTGCCATTGTGACTGGGGTTCTTGTAGTCTTTCCATGCCATCTGCTTGAAGCTTGAGACTTGTCATTTGGACTGAGTTGGGTGTGCTGGGTATTGTCCTTGCACTAATTTGGAGTCTATGGTTCCTGTTTTTTAGAATGGGTAGAAGAATTGAAATGAACTGTCGTCTTAAGTGAATTTAGGTGGGAAAAGCCAGATCTTTATCATCCTTCTGAATTTTAGGTGGAAGTGAGTTCCATAATTTAGCTGTTTAATGTGGAATGGAATGATCAGTAGGGGTGCTTGTCTGGAACATGATGTCATTTTCTGAGAGTACCGCTTTAGCCTCTGCTGTATGAACACGTGTCCATTTTCATGTACTGTCTTATGTGTGGTGCAGAGTATTTTGAAAGTGGTTATATTAACAGAAGTCAGTAAAGAGTCTTCAACATAGGCGAGATGTAGTCTCCGAGCTTTACGTGCAGCACTTGTTTTGCAGCTGTGTTTTGGGTCCTTTGGCGTCATTTTATGAGCCAAGTTTTTGTTTCATGGTACAATTCAGTGGCACAATTCAGTCTGTAAATTGATGAGGGAGGTAGTTGCCTGGATCTTCTGTGGGAATCCCAGATACATAAAAGTATGCCAGATGATCTGTATGAAATGAAATATAGATTTTGTTAGGTGGTTAACTTGAGGATTCATAGTGAGGGTAGCATCCATGATAATTCTTAGGTTTCTTACCTCTTTTGAAGTTGTTTGTGTTGTTCATCTGTTTTAGGTCCAGAATGTCACGGAAGTGTAATTTTACTAATCTCAGCATGTTAGAATCTCAGTTTTTAATGCAAGGGCTATGTAGCAATTGCCTAGTGTTGAAATTTCAATGCCGTTCGATTTTTCCAATTTAAAGATAATCTGTCTGATAGTAGCAGACAGTAGCATAGATTTAAAATGTGGTGTGAAAGGCCGTTACCCTGATTGGTGCAGAGGTATGAATATGATGGTTGTTAAGTTGATAAAGTAAGAGGAGATCCAATCAATGACGTTTCCTTCGTTGCCATTTTCAATTAGTCTGTGAAGTAGTTTTTAATGAGTCACTGGATTGACATCTGATGGTAATTGAATCCACCAGCCTTTCTTTGTCATCCCAATAGGGGAAAGATAGTTGGTGGCGGAGCTCGTGTAATTTACTGACCCGATTTCACAGAGCTTCTTGGGATGCACACTTTCTAGGGATTGAACAAAATGTGAAAATTGTTACTTCTCATTATAAAAAATTGCCTATCTGTAGGTACTAAAGCACCATGGAAACAGAAAAAGGTCTACACTTCAGATCAGGCTCTTTAAAATCTTGCCACCACGGATACCAAAACTGTCTGTACACAGATATAAATAATGTGGAAAACATAGGTTCTTGTACAAAATGTCAATTCAAAGAGATGATTCTTTGCAGTCTAAGAATCAAATAAAGAGATATCAGATGGGCAACTATCCCACTTGTGTGGTGTCTTTACCTGCTTTGTTATGGTTTGCTCACTCGCAGCTTTAAAATGTGGATTTTTGGAAACTTCAATTAGAGGTAGGGTTGGTTGTGTAGTGAGGATCTGCTTTTACTTCTAAATTGTGGGGCCAAGCTGGAGATCACTTTTCGTCTACAATGTCATCCCACTCTGAGTGGGGACTGGGCAGGTCTGCATTCTTTGACTAACAGAAATGTCCAAATGAATGTCATGCTTGCCTAAGTAAAATCTTGAGTTAGCCTCAAGGCAGTGTGCAAGTGGATTTTTCTTTGGCTGGTTTGAAAGCCTCAAGTGCAAAGGTTTTTGGCCTTGGTGGTGGGAGGGGGGAGGAGGGGGGCACAACCCTTTTAAGAGTACTGATTGAGAGCCCTCATGTATGCCAATTGGGGTTACACACTCTATGCAGTTAGTTACGCGGGGTGCCGATGGTTCGAACCTTGAGGGGTTGTTTTTTTGCACTGGGTAACACGTGTGGAAGTATGATGCATGAATAATTCTAGGCTGCAGCGCTGTATAGCTTTTATTCGCCTAGTGGAAGTATTCATGGCCAGGTACTGGTAATAAGCCCATTAGAATCATGTGTGTCAGTAGATTCTCTTGACGGTTCTCAGAACCGGATATATCCTTCTCTTGTAGAACAGTACATCAGCCAAAAAGACACTAGAGCATAAAGTAGAGCAGGGACGTGTGGTGAGACCCCAGCAGTGATACATAATAACACTGAACGAGAGGCAGACTTGCATAAGTTGGTTGTCATCCGGCCTCCCCTTCCACTCCCTGTCCACAGCCACAACTCTCCCTGAAATGCTGGGTCACTGTTGTCAATGTTCACTGGGAAAAATGCCTGCGGTCCTAATTAGAAGTTCACATTATGGTTTGTGCCTGATTATGTACATGAGCCTAGGCCAGGAGGATTTTCTTTTATTTTTGATTCCAAACCTCCCCCGCCTTCCTCCAGCTGGGAAGTACCCGAGACAAAACACCAGACCCGCAATGTCCTTTGGGCTCCATCGCAACTTTGCGTTTCGTAATGCCCACGTAACGCTCTTTAAAATCCTTTGTGCACGCTGCATTTTTGCTGTTTTGTGAAAAGCTTAGCAGTAATCAGCTCAGTACTAATGAGACGCCTACCCCAGCCTCCATTATAAAGGGAGACATTATTGCAGACTTCGAATTGTATTCGACCAGACTGTAACCCGCTACCTGCTGGAGCGGATGAGTGCGCAGCGTAACAAGCATTACGGACGCCATCTTAACTGGCCGAGAGCCAATTCGGGTGTTCTTGGCCGACCGGTGTGTTTTTACACTTGTCGTGGGGAACAGTGTCTTTCCCTAAAATCACGTGTTCCAATGACAAACTGATATCTTAAAGTGGATAAAATGGGTACTAGCATTAAGCAGGCTTTGAGTTCTAGACTACAATGTTACATATAAGCCCAGAGTTATTGATACTCTGTGGCAAACCATGTTGTGCATACCAGTCCTTTCATCAGGTCCTTCAGGACAGGATTTGACCAATGCCACATATTCTCCAGACCTCAAATTCCTGTTCTTTGGATTTCCAATTTCAAAGGCTCAAGTCCTATCCACTCTGTGTAATGTTAGGCTGAATCATACATGCATTGAAGGACTGCTTCATGCCACATTGTCCACACGTGCATGGAATAGCAGTCATTGTCAAATACAACAGGTCTGTCTTTCACAAGCTGATGCAATGGATATTTTTTGTAATACTAGTATGAGCCACCAGCATAAAAGAGAAGGAAGTAAAGAAAACATGGCCATGTGCTTGCAATAACATTGTAATAAAAAAAAACTATGTGTGTTTGTTGACAGGCAGGAGAGCATGCATGCATAGAAACCATTTTTAGTTCGCGTCAGATGAAAGTATGGTTCTTAATAGCAAAAACATTCTATTGACTTTGAATGACTGTAACCAGAGGACACGGTCTAAATTTACACGGCAGACAAAAAAAAATAAAAGGATAAAGAATGGAAAGAAAAAAGAACTGGAAAGGTAAGGTATAGGCTCACCGGCCCTGTCACTGAAATGCATTTCTTTTAAGGAAAATGTGCATGTGAGCTGGCTAAATGCCATGAGGCATTGTGCAGCAGAGGCAATGACTGAAGTGAGCTGGCACCTGCCCCATGTTATATGATGTGGCAAAATGTGAATGACCGTACAACAGGTCAGGGGATGAAGAAGGCTGACCAAGTGCCCCTCTATACATGGATGTATGCGTTATCTATGATTTTGTTTTATTACATGTGACTGGAGAGAAAGCTAGGCCAGACCTAAAATATATAATTCCATTAAAAAAAACGATGCGCCATTCTCACTGAAAAGGGTTCATGGTTTTTATATATTTTGGCGTTGTTACAGTACTGATTACATGCTTTTCGATACGGCGGACGACCCCCGGTCGCCCAACGTCACGGTTGGCGTGTGCGTGATCTCCGCACGCGTCGGATTCGACCACACCCCGGCGGAATGTCTGCCGCGGCGAAGCGTATATGTAAGTGGAGAATGAGTTCTGGAAATCGATCCAAATAAGGTGCCAGAATTATTCTTCTGAAACACTGTAATCTACTGAGCTCTCTGAAATAGATCAGAATCAGAAAAGTGCTTATTGTATTTAACCCTTTTACAATGAAGTATACAAAAAGTGATGGATGGAATGCTTGAATTAAACTTTGCCAATGGTAATTATTGCACATCTCTCAGGTATAGCTTGACCCATGTCTGGGCATACCTGTCCCACTTACAGCGTCACAATGAAGTTTACAAAAAGTGATGAATGGAAACACTTTTACATAGTGGCATAACGAAACTTTAGAGTGCCCCCTTGCAAAGTACATGCACGGGCCCCACATGCTCGAGACCCAGCCTGAATCTGTCTGGCCAGGGGCTTGCCAGTGCTGGAGGGGGGCCCCAGAGTTCAGTGCCCCTGCACCGCAGGGGCTGATAGGGCATTATTCATGCCACTGCTTTTACAGTGTCGCATACAATACAGCCAAAAATCGTTCACACATTGCATTTATTTCGTATGTAGTCCAGTTTAAATAGCACGCCATAGAAAATTTATGAAATGTATATACTTATTTACTTTTTATTACACATTTACCATTTTAATTCTCAAATATTTTCGATAAAATGCATTAGCACACAATCCTAAATGAAACTCTTTTATTACCGCTCACGAATCAGTTAACTGAGCACATTTTAGGACATATTCACCCCAACCTCTGATTCACAAAGCTTTTTGTGAGTAATTGTGACATACACCAGGCTTAGAAGTGACTCATTTATGAAACTACAGGAGTAAGACATACTTTCTCATAGACTCATTCACACAGCTTTATCTCATGAGTAAGCTTGTTATATATGTTGTACTAAAAATGCAGGTGTAAGTCACACCTAAGACTTGAGTAAAACTTATTACTACATTACAGAAAAAGCTTTCTGATGTAGGGCCACCAGCTGTGGGTGAAATAACATTAAAATGTAAATGTGTTGCGAGGATTCCCACTTTCAGTAGCCTTATGAGTGGTGTAGTATTTTAGATATAGGAATTGAACGCCTTAACGGCGGCCGCGATTTTGCGGAAGTGCGTACTCCCGCAAAACGGGCGGGGCCGTGTCGGCCATTGGCCGACGGCAGCACTGGGGAGGTAGTGCTGCTGTCGGCTAATGGCCGACGGCAGCACGGAACGGGTTAAAGAGACGTTAACGAAACTTTGCAGACTGTGGTAAGTGGCAACCTGTTTCACTGATGCACTCGTTTCACTGATGCCTAGTGACTGACCCAGCCCATTGGCCCACTCAGTGCACTGGTGCCTACTGCCTGAATTAATTCATTGGCTTTTTCCTTCTCGTGCATCTCCCGCCATTGTTTTCCGTTTGCCGAAAAGTTCATGCTTTGGCTGACATATACTGCAGCTGTTCCCACTCAGTATTCGGACTCCACACATTGGCTCCGGGTTAGGAGTTTGCTTCCCACAGAAAAGTGAACATTTCCATAAATGCATGGGGATATAAATTGTTTTGGTTCTGGCCCTGTTTTTGTCTCAGCTAAAGCCAGCTGTTCTCAAAAAGGGCCTCAAATTTGTCACACCTGCCACTTAATTTCAAGCAGTGGAATGGATTGTCTCTAAACTCTCATCCAGAGGACCACTGGCCCAGACGTACGTCACAGGCAAACTCCACTGCGGTGTCTACTTCTATAGTGCGCTCACAACATGCACGTCGCTGCCCCCCCTGAAACGACTCACAAAGAGAAAGAGAGAGACAACAGCGATTCACATGGTTCAACCAAGGCGTAGCCTTTTATTCACATAGAAGCTTAGTATCAGTGAGAAATGATAACCATAGTTAAGCAGATATTATTGTTATGAGAATAGGTGACGACAGATCAGCAAAACCAGCTCAAGGATTGTACAAGCAAACGACGATTGTCTCAGCTTCGCATTACAGCGTAACACACAGGATGCAAACTGCCACAAGGCCCCTATCCCATAACCATCGCCCACGCCCTCAACCAAGGGCATCCGGGAGATTATTGGCGAGCATAGCTCAGTAGAAACTTCCCCCAATCACACAGAGGGATGGGCAATGAGCGCAGTTCCCTACCAACTCATACACCAGGGCACTGCCTATCGCTCCATCCCCACCAGGGCACCTGTCACCAGGCAAAGCCCCTCGGAATGTTCAACTCCAGGCATCCCGGGGTAGGGCAGAAAGATCCAGGATCACCATCAGGTCAGTCCCCCCTCCTGCCTGCTCAGTGTCCACCAAATCAACACCCGTCCAAGTGTTTAGTTCAGTAAATCAGTCCAAACTTTTGGGTAGTCCTCTTTTTCTGATGCTAGAAATTCTGCCAATTCTGCCTTTCTCCAGGTGTGGGTGGGTGAGTGTGAGACAAGGCCTGCAGAAAGCTGGAGCGTGGTGGAGAGAAAAAGAGGCCAATCCCCGCCTCTCGATGCCTTAAATGCACCTGTCCTGGGCGTCCTGATGACTCCACGTCCGACCCTCCTTCACTTCGTGGTGATACAACCAAGGGACTCCGCACCAGGCTCCTGCCCATGGAGCAACTAATGGCAATTACGTATACAGTGGGCCCCATTGACAAAGAAAACATCTTACCTGGCGTTGTCTGGGAATGTTTGTGAATACCAAAAAGTAATACATCTGCACTCCCTTATAGGTATATATCATGATGTGCAGATGAATAGTGAGCCTTCCATATCTCTACATGAGGACAGTCTTCAGTATATTCCTTCTACCACCTACGTAGTGTGTGCGATACATCCATATACGTTAGTGCACACAGTGTGCATGTCCGTCATCTCTCTCTCTCTGTACCCACTGCATGCACGATAGTCCTCTTATTGAGAATTGTTTCCCTAACCCCATGGTGGCACAAGGCATTACAAAAGTTGTTGCACCCACTTTCCACAGTGTCACTCACAAAAACTGCAGATTGTGTGGCAGCGCCCAAATGCCCATTTGTGCCAAATTCTCCTGTGTGGGTAGCCGTCTGCCACACAATCTCACGTTGTAGGGGGTGGCTTCATGCCTGAATATCTTGTGCTTTTGTTAGTTGTCGCTTGAATTCCACTTGCGGGCTATACACCCAGCACCGATGGACAAATAAGATTGCATCAGTGGCCGATCTAAAAGCACCCACTGACTAGTTCTGCACCTGCAGACGTCTGAAACAGATCATGGCCAGTCAGGGCCAAGGAGAAGGGATTTGTAATTAACTCTTGTGTTTGTGTGCCCAATTTATGGTACACACTTTTGTGGAAATTGACTGCAAGTATATTTGTAAAGAATTCACAGTCAGCAGCCAACATCATTAATAATTTATGTGTATAGCATACCTGAGAAAATTATGGACACTGTGTACTGAGAAGGTTTGTGGGAAGTTCATGGCAAGTGCATTTATGGATAATTCAGGTAAAGAAGATTTGTGGGGATTATTCTGTGCTGCTTTTTCGAGGGAGAGTAATTTTAAGTGGGTTAGAAGGATTTATGGTGAATATACTTTGGAGGAGTTCATAGTGACCACATTTATAATGGAGTCACATCAAATATATGTGTGTAGAATTCACCATGTGGAAGTGGGTGGAAAATATATGGAAGATCTAGTTTGGGATAATTTATTGTGAGCATGATTGTCGGGAGCACAGTTCATGGTGAGCTCATTTGTGTGGAACTCTTGTGGCCCGATCAGTGGCGGCTCGCTGAGAAAGTGCTGTGGGGCAGGGGAGCGGGGCGGGGAGGGGCGGGGGTAGTGGACTCGGACATATGATGGACAGGAGACAGGAGTAAAGTAAGTAATTACATTAATAAAACTATTTACCGTGTGCTCACTGGTCCGTCGTATGTCCAAGTTCACTACCCCCCCCCCCACCGTGCTCCTCCCGCCTCACCACCCCGTAGCATTCCCTCTGCGAGCCACCACTGGTTCCGATTCATAAAAGTAATCTGAGACAAAATCCTAATTTAACGACTTTCGATATTCACAAAGCGCATTTAGGAGTAGTCAAGTTAAGGTTTTGTCTCAGTTTAACTTAAGTTTTGGTCTTAAGTTTAACTTAAGACCAACACTTAGGTTTAACTGAGATAAAGTTTTGGTCTTAATAAGTTTAACTGAGACAAAGTTTTGGTCTTAAGTTTAAGATTTGGTGTTAAGTTTCATTTAAGACCAAAACGTAGGTTTAACTGAGACAAAGCTTTGGTCTTAAGTTTAAGTTTTGATCTTAAGTTTAACTTAAGACCAAAACTTAGGTTTAACTGAGACAAAATCCTAACTTTACTACTCCTAAATGCCCTTTGTGAATACTGAAAGTCAAAAAGTCTCAGATTACTTTTTTGAATCGGGTCCTTGATGTGTGTGCACAGTTGTTGGAAATTGAGGCTGGAAACATTTGTGAGGAACAGTGATAAGCACATCTGTGGAGAATTTGTGATGACCGCATTGTGTTAGGAAGAGGTATTCGGTGCCGATACTGCTCCCTCGTTGTCATCCAATGACATCAACATAATCAGATATCAGGTGATTTAATTTCCTGTGATGTGATCAACATCTAGGGTAAATTATTACATTTTCTTTGAAATCATGAAAGTTAGAGGTGATCTCACCTTGCAGACTATTTTTTTAATATTTATACCTGAAAAAGTCTACTGTTTTGGTCATACCCTGTTGTCAAGTGTATACATAATGTGCAATATGCTTAAAGGAGCCCCGATTTCGAATCTGCTATCAAGTTAAAAAGAAAAAAAAATGATCATTCCACAAGGGGCTCCTAATTTTCACACCATGATTCGCAAATTGCAGGGCCAGTCATTCCATCGACCCCAGCTGATATACCTTTTTCTCTCTTCTCCACAGGTATACACTGTGACAGCGTGTGTCCAGAAGGGCACTGGGGGCCCAACTGTTCGTTGTCCTGTAATTGCAACAATGGTGCATCCTGCTCCCCTGACGAAGGCATCTGCGAGTGCGCACCCGGGTATAGGGGCAACACATGCCAGAGAAGTATGTGAATCATTCATTACTGGATATCGTCCTTTGTATCTTTCTGTAGAGTTTGCATTTCTCTGGAAGTCGAGGGAAACAGTTAGGTGAAATAGAAGTAACTATTACCTAGATTGCACTGGAAAATTAGAACATTTATGTTTTTTAAGAATTTAGCTAAAATGCTGATTTTCCCTTAGTAATTTCAAGAAAATTCAAACATTTGTAGATAGTGATTTTTTAAAATAGAGCAACAAAAAGGGTCCAAATCACATAAAATGTGTAAATATCTGAAAATATATACTTTTTTTCTGATATACAAAAGCCACATGAGTACGTTAGAGAAATTACTTTTCACAATGTTCATGACGTACGTCTGTGTAACTTAAGCCTACGGATGCTCTTCATTGTGAAATGTTGACAGGAATGGGGATTCGGTAGATGTGAAATTTCAATTTTGTCTTTGCATTTTTGTTTCCAATGAAAAGAAATTTCCACTTGAAACTTCCACATCCGCTAACACAATCGGAAATGGAGTTGTCCAAAGTCCATCCCATGCTTGTAGCATCAAGTACATTTGGCTCGTCCAGGCATACGTTTTAAAGTAGATTGAAATGTGGTGAACTCATTGCAAATGTTGGTAAATGACTAAAAATATTTAGGTTTGTGACTTTATAATTTATTGCACGGACTCCTCCTTTGTGTATGCACACTTCATCCTTTATTGGTGTCACACATGCAGATACATGATGGGCCTCGATACTCACAGCTTACATCTCCATCCAGAAAAACACTCATGCATTGATCAGAACTTTCTATGAGACTTTCTCACTTTTTTACATGTGTACGTATGATTTATGCGTATGAACGTCCTAGGAATCCGGCTGGGCTAGTGTAAGGATAGTATAGTATATCAGTTTTCAGGCTCTTTCTGGTCTCATCTTCTGACGTGAATAGTGAATCTTGAAGAGACATGACCTTAAATGAAAATACACATTTTTGGGCCATGATTCAGTATAGAATCCAAGAAATGCTAGCAGTTTATGTCGGGAGAAGACACCCGTTGGGTCTTGAGAGCTAATGTACTATACGTCATTGTACTCGTTGGCTTGGTCAACGCAAGGTATCATTACCAACCACTCAGAGAGTTCAGAAAGAATATCTTTTACTTTTCCAAGGGGACATTTCCTTGTAATGCTTATAAGCTTCCAAAGTCTTGGCTGCCACAGAGAACACAAACAGTCCTCAGAAATGCCCAGCAAGTTAAACCTAAAGGAATCATGCAATAATGCTTACTGCACAGGCACATTATGTAGTTGAGGGTGAGGCCTCGCAAATGAATCTTTACAGAGGTTGCCCCTTTTCCTTTAGCTACTAGTACCCCCAATAGCTCTGTTCGAAGCCCTGTTGCAGAGTTTGAAGGAGGGACTCAATTAAGAAATACATTCTCACTGAACGTTGGAACGAGATATGTGGCTGCTAGGTGGTAGGTAAGTGGCAGCCTCATGCAATGAAATGACTCATGAAACAAACTGCGCCTCTAGAGTCTTTCATGGAGGCCCATCACCTCACCTTCCTATCAAGCTGTCATTACACCCTCTGAACTGCATAGCTGTAAATCGTGTGAGTTAACCCATCTATGCTTCACTCCATGTTATGGGACCCTTTGATCCATTTGAAAAAAAAATAGAAATTGATGGCTTGCCCAGCATTTCGTTTTAGAACATGTTGTACCACACAAAATAGCTAGGCACTGGAATTACTTCTTGGATCATGAGGTCTGCGTAGACACGTTTTCAAGCGTGCGTAGTCTATCACCATGTACCGTCACACACCATAGTCAAGCACATTTACCAGGTTTTAAGAGACATTTTCTTGCTGTCAGTGGCTTGTCACCTAGAATGACTGGTAGAGGCTGGAGTACCCTACAACCAGCACAGAACACACGCATACAATTAAAGAAAGCTGCATTAACCAAAGCACCATCCATTTAAACAATTTTTATAACATTTCCTTTCCTAGCAGAAGAATAGCTTGTGAATGGTTTAAAAATGTTGTCATATATACATGCTGTTCGTTATCTGCAAAATCAGTAAACAACATTTTGAAAAATATGTGTATATATACATATATATCCACAGATCAGGCTCCAAACTCGTAGTCCAATGGCGCTCTTGTCACCGGTGCTGACTTCAAAGCAGAGCCCCGCTTTCGTCTATTCTCCAAAGAGCTATCAATGATAGCATAAGTCAGCACTCAAACAAAGGATATATTTCCCAAATTTTCCTTTTATTGTTCAAAAAGGCAGCATTCCTCGCATAGTACCAACGCGTTACGCAACGTACTGTTGCTTGATCACGGTAAGGATACAATGTTGCTGTTCTTTCTTATATTTTTCAAAAAAACGGCCTGAGACCCATCAGTATGATCTCACTTCCTGTCCAGCAACAGGAAGTAGCTTGGGAGTTGTAGTTTTTACATTAAAAAAACGAGTGTTTGTAGTTCTGACATTGGGGTCAATACAGTCTCTTATTTCTCTATGGATGTGTTAACATAATCAATCAAGTAATACATTTCTGTACATTTCATAGAAAAATTTCAGGGATGACGCTTATTGTATCATAACATTTGTCAAAAATTTTTTTTTTCTTTTTTTTCTCCATTAAAGTGGGTGTCGGGTGTCCGCCCTCTGGTGGGCACAATTATTTTACCATCTATTCTCATTCAAAATCTCTCTAGTGAGTATCTCTGTCATACTTGTACATCTATTGAGGCCCTCTAGTGGGCTGATGGTCCTCACCTTAACACCCCCTCAACTCTGCGTTTTAGTTATTTAATTCCCGTTAAGGTTATTTAAGCACCCCAACATACATCCATCTACATTCCTGTAAAGTAACCCTTCTCATATCATTATTATTCCATACTGTTCATAGGGTACTGTGTTATCCCCCAATGTTTCTCATTATTCCCACTCCTTTATATACAGTTTCTCAACACCTCTATTGCATTCTGTCTCTCCTTCCAAAGAAAGACATATATAGAACCTATAAAGAAATTCAGCTGTTAGTCCACATATCTCAAAACAGTAGTAAGTCCAATTGATTATAAATGTACGTAAAGTTCCTCACTCAAATTTAAACCCCAAGAGCTCATCGTTCGGAAGTTTAGAATTTGTCTTGATTCCCTGCATCGGAATTGTTTTTCTTGGTCTCCGCCCCTTTCGTGTGGCAATACACATTCCAGTGCATAAGTTTTTAGGAGTTTCCAGTCGCTGTTGTTCATCAGTTCCATATGTTTTGCAACAGCATTGTTTTTGTCTTTGTTTGCTGTCGCTCTGATGTGCTCAAGGATTCGTAGTTTGAATTGTTTCTTCGTGCTTCCAATATATTTTAGTGCACACGGGCATTCGATTACATATACCACGTGTGTGGTTGTACAGTCTATCAATTGGTTGATCTTCCACAATTTTTTATTTGGTAACATTACTTCTTTTTCGTTAGTAGCAATTTGACAGACCTTACATCGTTGGCATTTGATGAATCCTTTCGTATTCATCCATTGGATTCCCTTCTTCTTTTTTGTTCTGTCCTGGAAATGACTTTGTATCAGTTTGTCTCTCAGGTTTTTTGCTCGACGAAATGTAACCAAAGGGTGATTGCCCATTATTTTTCCCATTGTTGGATCTAATTGCAAAAGTTTCCAATTTTTTCTGAGGGAGTTCACAATTTGTTTTGATTCTCTTGTGTAGTCCAATATTAGTCTCACTTTTCTTTCACTTGGTGGGTTATCGGTTGCATTTGTTGTTGATTTTTTTGTTCTCAGAGCATCTTTTCTTTCTTTCTGATTTGCTCTTTGCCATCCCTTGTTGATAATAGGCATGTGGTATCCTCTGGTTTTGAATCTTTGAGCCATGTTTTTACTTTTTGATTCCCATTCATTCTTTTCTGAGCATATCCTTCTTGCTCTCAAAAATTCACCATACGGTATATTTTCTTTGACCGAAGATTTATGAAAGCTGTCAAAATGTAAGATCGAATTGGTTGCCGTATCTTTTCTGTGGAGTGTCGTTTCCACTGTATTGTCTTTGATGTAAATTTCTGTGTCAAGGAAAATTGCTCTATCCTTGCTTATATGGTATGTAAAATGAATGTTGGAAGTTGACGAATTTAGGATCCGAAAGTAGTTCTCAAATTCCACGGCTGTTCCTTCCCAAATTATTAGGAGGTCATCTATAAATCTGACCCATTTGGCTATTTTCTCCACGTGGATATCATTGTCAGTGTGCCAGGCAATCTGTTGTTCCCACCACCCCATTGTGAGGCATGCGTACGCTGGGCTGAATGAAAAACCCATAGCGCAGCCATGGACTTGTTGGTAGATTTCCTCTCCGAATAGGAACACATTTTGGGTTAGGCACATTTCCACCATGTCGATTAGCATTTGGTTATGTTGTTGGAAATGAATGTTTCGTTCTTTCAAGAAGAAGGCACAGGCCTTTAGTCCCATGTCGTTATCAATATTAGTGTACAGCGACACTACGTCCATTGTTACCAATAGATAGTTGGATTGCCACGGTAAGTCCTCTAAATGCTGTAAGAGATCTGTGGTGTCACGTAGATAAGAGCTCAAGCTGGTAACAAACGGCATGAGGAAGAAATCAATATAATTAGCGATTGGTTCCATTAGCGACCCCTTTGATGACACTATGGGTCTCCCTGGTGGTCTTAGTGGGTTTTTGTGCACTTTTGGCAAAAAATAGATCGTCGCCATTTTGGGATGATCTGTGCACAAAAATTTCATTTCATCTGTGTCGATTAAATCTAGTTTGTTCCACAATTGAAGTTTTTGGTCCAATTTCTCTTTAAATATTGTCGTTGGATTCACCTCTAATTTTCTGTAGTATTTTTTGTTTTCCAATTGTGAATGTGCCTCTGCTACGTAGTCGATTGTGTTGAGGACCACAATGTTTCCGCCTTTGTCGGCGCATTTTATAGTTATAGTTTTGTCTTCTCTTAAATGATTCAAGGCGTTTCTTTCCTCTTTGGATAGATTGTCTTTAAATTTCTGTCCCTTGATTTTGTAAATATCTTTCACAATGGCCTCCTGGAATAGGTCGATCTTGTTACCTTGGGGTAATTGTGGATAGAATTTGGAGGGTGCTTTCATTCCACTTAGGCCTGCGCCTTTTTGGTGTATTATCTGAGATTCTGAGATGTTTTCCCCTTCATTGTCCGTATCTAAATTAGTTAGTAGAGTCAGTGCTGGTAAGTCTGCTGAGGTTAGGCTTTGTTCTGTACGAGATTCATCCACTCTGTTTCGATTTTTATTTTTTGCATAAGATGCCATTCTTTCATTTTCTTCAAAAATCTTTACGAGTTTTATTTTCCTGATATACTTGTATATATCAATTCTTGTCTGTGCTATGTCCATTGATTCAGTAGGGCAGAATGTTATTCCTTTTTTCAATAGTGAGGTTTCATATTCGTTGATCTCTCTGTCGGACAAATTCACAACCACTAATTCATCATGCATTGCGTAATTTATTTGCCCCTCTTCTGACGCATCGATCTTGTTTCCGTACCTACAGTTTCTGATCCATTTTTTCCTTTGTCCCCTTCTGGTTGTTTTTTTTGTGAGGTTCCTGACCTGGGTACCCATCTGCGTCCTCGACCTCTTCCTCTGATATTTTGATTTTGATTGAACTCCCATGTCCTTTGTTCTAATACCAGTCTCATATCCCCTAAAAAATCCTTACTAGCGGGGTCCACATTTTGCACTCCCTCTTCACTTGTACCCGTAGATGTCAGTGATGTAGCACTCGAAGAACTCTGTTTATTGAACACTTTACTTTGTTTTTTGAAAATATCAAATTTTCTGGCATATGTAAAGATGCACCCGTTATTATAATCCTCCTCATCCCTTTGAAATTTAGCTTGTTTACGATTTCTTACCACTTCCTCATGTTTACTTACATATTTTTCCAACTCCTCTTTGAATTTAGTGTGTTCTGGGCTCAAATCCATAGACGCTAGTTCTTTTTCTAATTCTGCCAATTCCTCCTTTATTTTTACCAATGTTATTTCCAAATGTTTCACAAGAATTTTAATTAATCCCAAGGATGATTCCAGTATAAATTCGCCCCATTCATTTAGCAATTCATCCGACACGTCTTGTTGGCTTGGCATTAGTGAGATCCGTAGTCCTCTCTGGACCCTCTTTACTTCAATGTATTTTTTTAATGTGATTAGTTCCCACCATTTATTAATTTCTTTCTTACTTAGTCTCTCCCACATCTTGAGCTTGCTTTTAGTATCCATTTTATCATCCTTATTTTTATCTTTGTTTTTATTTTTGTCCGTTTCCGTCTTTCTTTGTTCAAAGAAACATGAATCCAATAGTTCAGTTCTCTCGGCGTCACGTTTATCCATTATGTATTACAAAAAAGGTTTTTTGTATCACACAAATTACTGTGCTTTCCGCTGCTTAGAGAAGAACAAATCTCACGTGTTCCTCTCCTTTTATTCTTTCCAATTTCAATTAATCAAACTCCTCCTGATTTTATTTCTATAGGAGTAATGGGAATTCCTTTGTGTGAGCAAAACCGTGCTTAGAAGTTACTGTGGCATAATTCTTACTCCGCTTCTGTGTATGTTACACAATTCCATGCGGTATTATTATTATTCAGTGCTTCAGACGGTTCCAAATTCACAATGCAGCCAAAACCATATTTTATCTTCCACAGCCCTTATTAAGATCTCTGTCAGAGGTACTAACCCACAGTTACCGTGCTTACCTCCACCCTTCGATGTCGGTCCGCCGGGCTCCGTGTACTTCCCTCTTTCAGGCGTCTCGTTTTTCGGCCGGTAAATTTTGACTGGTTTGGCGTTCACCAGGACCACCTCCTAAAATCCACAGATCAGGCTCCAAACTCGTAGTCCAATGGCGCTCTTGTCACCGGTGCTGACTTCAAAGCAGAGCCCCGCTTTCGTCTATTCTCCAAAGAGCTATCAATGATAGCATAAGTCAGCACTCAAACAAAGGATATATTTCCCAAATTTTCCTTTTATTGTTCAAAAAGGCAGCATTCCTCGCATAGTACCAACGCGTTTCGCAACGTACTGTTGCTTGATCACGGTAAGGATACAATGTTGCTGTTCTTTCTTATATTTTTCAAAAAAACGGCCTGAGACCCATCAGTATGATCTCACTTCCTGTCCAGCAACAGGAAGTAGCTTGGGAGTTGTAGTTTTTACATTAAAAAAACGAGTGTTTGTAGTTCTGACATTGGGGTCAATACAGTCTCTTATTTCTCTATGGATGTGTTAACATAATCAATCAAGTAATACATTTCTGTACATTTCATAGAAAAATTTCAGGGATGACGCTTATTGTATCATAACATTTGTCAACCGTGATCAAGCAACAGTACGTTGCGAAACGCGTTGGTACTATGCGAGGAATGCTGCCTTTTTGAAAAATAAAAGGAAAATTTGGGAAATATATCCTTTGTTTGAGTGCTGACTTATGCTATCATTGATAGCTCTTTGGAGAATATACATATATATATTCATATACATAAATTCCAAGTTCCTCGTCTCACACACGCGTCCCTTGACTCAGGAAAAAGACGATGCGGAACCGATTTGCTGGTGCTATATTTTATTTTACTGTGTACCCTGCACCGACCACCATTACATAAATATATATGTGTGTATGTGTATATATGTGTATGTATGTATATATATATATATAGATATATATATTTTTTTTGTTGTTTTTTTTTTTGTTATTGTTTTTGTTATTTCAAAACGAAGAGGTGTTCACTTCCATTCCTATGTAGCCCCGGTATGCAAAGATAATCAGTGATTGTCACCTGCTAGCTGTTGATGTCCTCAGTGAAAATGCTTTCAGTCTCAGTGTAAACTGCTGTGCTCTGGTGAACACTTATGACAAACCATTATCATTCCAAGAAATACATTGTGGCCAGGCTTAGCAGAGAGGCAAAGAAGTAGGTAGCAGGCGATTGTTAACTACCATCTTCATTTTATATATGGCGATACTTTTAGTGATGGGCTTCAGGCACAAATGTTGGGAAATTTGCACTGCTGACATCATAAAAATGGAAATTAAATCAATATCAGTTCCTGGTTGCAGAGGCAGATCTATAGATGTAAATGTTGGAGACGTCTTTACCATAGGAGATCTAGTTCTATGGCATTCACAAATGAAGCACTGTTTATGGTCCGCACGTCACTCACCCCTGACTTATCATGTGCACTAAAAAGGCAAAAAACAGCGAGCAACTCACAAAACCAACCTGTTCTACAACTATCAAATAGGCCAATGACCACCTCACTCTTTTGTTGCGGAGGAAAACTCGGACTCAACGCATCTAAGGTCTACCTTCGGACATTGGCAGACATTTATAGCCAGTTACTTAAAAAAAAAGAAAAGTAATCCTCTAAGCATTTTGAATATTTTTTCTAAGAGCTTTATGTGCTCAGGAAATTCTTCACAATCTTACGTTGACCAGGAGTTCGTTGTTCTCCATTTTGAGTGCTCTATCAAACCCTGTAGATAAGTAACTTCAACACAAATTATGCAGGCCGGCACATGTGGAGCTCCCGACTAAACATGGTGCAAGTGGGTTGGCTCAGGTGGGTTTCATGGTGCAAATGCAGTGTTTGAACCTGTCAATGGATCCGAGGATAAGTCAAGGAACAGGCAGGAACACATCATTTTAGTAAAGGCAAACGTACCACGTGGTTTAGGATTTTGGGAGGGATATAATAATGCTACCTGTTTTTATTACCATCAAGTGTGGTATTCAAGCAACTGTCACAGAAGTTTCGAAGAACTTCTCATTCTTAAAATGGAGCTTACCTTGAGCCAATTTATGCTGCTAGTTCAAGATAGTTTCTTTTCGAGTTATTTATTCTCAGGGCTGTAGACTGTGGACATTGGCTCATAGCTCTTTCTTTTGGCAGTCTGTTCCCCTGGCTTTTATGGTCACCGCTGCAGCCAGCCTTGCCCACAGTGTGTGCACAGCAACGGACCCTGCCATCACGTGACGGGACAGTGCGACTGCTTGCCTGGTTTCACAGGAGCCCTTTGCAATGAAGGTATGTGCCATGTATTGTATCCGTATGCGCAGTCCTCATGACAATTTCCGGGAAGGAACCAGTAATCATTTCACTACGCATTCAGAATTGTCAATTTATAATTTCTACTGACCCATGGGATTTAAATTAGTAAATGTTTTTCCACCCTTTGTTCTATAATTGTGATACGTGTTAAGGTTTTGAAGAGTTTACTCCTTTTCCCCAAAAAATTAGTTAATTGGGCGTCCATATGTTAAATAATATAATCTACCTGCAATTTATTTAATGGTAATGCATGGTTTCATGGACCAGAGAACTGAAAATCATGCTGTAATATTTTAAATTATGGGAAAGGACGCAATTGTGTAGTAACAATATGTTCACAGAGGTATGCCAACCAACTCTCTTGAAGCATTAAAAGACAAATCCCCCTAGGGAAAGTAATATCAAAGAAACACCAAGGTTGTAATTGGCACAAACTGTCATTAACAATGTTTCTCTGCAGTGTGTCCAAGCAGCAGATATGGGAAGAATTGTGCTGGAATGTGTACTTGCACCAACAATGGAACCTGTAATCCCATTGATGGGTCATGCCAGTGCTACCCTGGCTGGATTGGCAGTGACTGCTCACAGGGTAAGTACCTACTCACGCATTCCTCTTGACTTTAATCCATTTTCAAGATATTTAAAGACTACTACATCTTTGGTGACGAGCTGGGCAAGAACAATCCTATACTTACTGTACCTACACCCATGAATCTTTGAAATGCACAAGTTCTTTTTTGCATCCTGTAGGACCTAGCCCTTTCTGCAGGGCCTTCCTAAAACGTGTTGCCTTCACCCTTCACCTTTGAGCTGTTTTTGTTGGCCTTAGGACTCCATGCATATTACCACTGCTAACCAGTTCGAAAGTGCTTGTGCTCTCTCCTTAAAGCATAATAGAATTGTCTTATACCCAATTGGCATATTTAATTAACTTATAAGTCCCTAGTAAAGTGGCACGACATGTGCCCAGGGCCTGTAAATGGAATGCTACTAGTAGTACTGCAGCACAGGTTGTGCCACCCACTTAAGTAGCCGTTTAAACATGTCTTAGGCCTTCCATTGCAGAGCCTGTGTATGCAGTCTTAACCTGCCATGTGGACCTGATAAAATAAACCTTTTGCCAGGCCCAAACCTACCTTTTTAATACATACAAGTCACCCCCAAAGGGCAGGTTGCTGTATATATATAAAAAGTTGAATATACAACAACTTGGACAAACCCAATAAAGGATCCAAAGTAGACCAGCTATTGGGATAAAGAAGATCAATTGTATCTTCATACGTACCCCGACTATTTTTAAACGTGCCCTAGAGACTCAGAAATAAAAATTAATGATTGGATACTCTGGAGGTACTTTTAATTTGCACCTTTCCTTCTCACACTGTCACTAAAAAAACCCGCTTCACTGTAGTCCAGGCGTCGTAGCAGAGTTAGGTTGCACTCAGCAGCCCTGCTGGGAACCCTATGGTGAAACATGCCACCAACTAGGTTAGTGGCGGAGGGTTCTTTTAAAAAACCACAGGGTTTCTCAACATTCCTGTGAATTACAGTGTGTCATTTTCTCTACTTTGGATCCCTTATTGGGTTCGCCCACATTGTTGTATATTCAGCATTTTTCCGGGAGACGGACTTTCCCCGCTTTCCTTACTCTATTTGTTGCCGTATAATTCTTTAAAAAGTTGGACATGAACTTTTAAGTTTTACATGTCCTGGTAGAGAATACTCTTAAATTTGATATTTTTTTTACTACTGCAACACCTATCTCTCCCATATGATAACATTGGAGTTACCTTAATACATTTTACCAGTGTAAATTCCAAATTGGAAGAGATAAATAAATCATGTTTGGTGTCTCTAGTATCCATATTTAAAACCCTATCTTATGGTGTAGTTGGGTTTTAAATAACCATTCTGAAAATTCCACTGTTCTAAAGTTGCCATTTTCTTGCCTTAGGCATGTGACTGGGTGTAGTTGGCAGTTGTGCTTTGTGTATTCCTCCTAGACAGCCACACATAATGGAAGCTTAGGTGGGACTTGATGGGCCATCACCGGCAGGATGAGAGGGAGGAGCTAGGTCCAGCCTCACTTGCACCTGAATAGGCTGTGTATTGTCTCCACACAAAGTGCGGAGTAGTACTGTAGTAAGTTTGGAGCTAGGGCCAGGAAGGCAGGGCATAAGTGCACTTCAAAGGCATGCCACTAGAAGCTTCTCCCCACTGCTAAGGCATAACTGTGAATTAAAGAAGTATCAGAGACACCACCACTTCAGTACACTTCTGAACCTGTGGCTACTCTGCCAGAAAGAAGGACTGCTGTACTGTTGAAAGGACTGCCACTCCGCTGGACTGCTACTCTGAAGGAGCTACTGCCCTGCTGTGCTGACCTTATGCCTGCTGCCTCTGTGCCTGGGAGGAAGAACTGGACTCCCAATCCAGCTTGAACCCAGGACCCCCCCAAGTGACTCAAAAGGCTAGTCCAATGGCCTACTGGCCTGAGCATCAGAAACATAACAGGCCCCCCAACAGCTCCTGTACCCGCCTTTAGCGAGTTTCTGACCCCCAAGTCATGCCTCACAAGTCCTGGACCCATGGTGTGGCTCTTGAGCTCTTGAAATCAAGCTTTTGGGCTTTTCGTAAGTGCGAACTGGCCAATTGGCACTGGAACTGCGCTGCATGCACTGAAAATCAGCGTGAGCCACCGCTAGCCCGTCTCACTGTACAGCAGCATCGACAGCCAGCGAGGAAATGCCAACAAGAAGCTCCAGCTTGCCCATCCGCAATGCCCAGCATTCACTTCACACAACACCAACTGCCGCCCGCAACGCTCTCCTTGGTCTTCGCTACCCTCTCCAAAGCAAACAGGACGCTTGGCACAAAACTTGAGAAGATAAAACTTCAGCGGGACAAACCAGGGACTGTATCCGACCTGCACTCCATAGCGGTCAGTCTAAACTTTTGACTATGACCCATCCAGTGCGACCATCTAGCACCGGTTGGCATTTTATGCTTTTAGGCACTATATTGCAGTTTATATTGTTAAATTCATAACTCTGGTTTTACTGATTGGATTTTTGTCGTTCTGGTCTTGTTTTATTTATTAAATTAAGCTCTATTTTCCTAACCTGGTTTGGGATGTTTTTGTGTGGTGTGTTTACTGTTTTACTGTTTGAAGCATTGCAAAAATATTTTACACATTGCCCACAAATGAAGCCTGACTGCTTTTGCAGCAGACATAGAAAGAGGAAAAATCCTCAAAGGGTTGGTTTTGTGCAGGAAGGTGTCGCTTCCTGTCCACAAACAATCCTTCTGGCACTGCAGGCACACTTGCACCATGGCGCAAGAGTGCGTGCATTAGCGCTTGTCAGCCTAAAGTGTGCCAGTGCAGCAAGTTGTCTTGCTGTGTGGCATTGCATGAAATATTAATAAGTCTGCCCCTAGATATTTCACAGTATACAGTACAGTTGCCAATCACTGCTTTGTCTCTGCGTAATTACTTTTTCTGGTCATTCCTTCACTCTGGCCCTTTATAGGTGGGAAGAATGGTTCCTAGCTGGCTAGTCCTACCTTTGTCCACTTGCCATTGTTGCTAACTGACCCAGCCTCTTTAAAGCAAGGCCCACCTCACTCGCGGCCTTCACGCATAGAGACTGCATAGCGCCATCATGACTACACTTCCATAGTAAAGATTCAAGGGATGACACGCAGATCGTATCAGAGTGGCCACATTCAGACCCAGACACATCCCTCTTCAGCTTCCTTTTTCATAGCAAAAAGTGACCAGACAAGCAGTAATATAATTATTATTTTATTTTAATCCGAAAATAGTGCAAGCAGCGGTTATCTGACAGCCTTGGGCTTTTTGTTTTAGCGTTGCTGTCCTTGTCTGCAAGTTACATAAATATAATGTGTGAAAAAGATGTTGAAACTTGAAGGTGGAGAGGGATGTGTAGCTTGCATGAAGCTAGAAACTGTCAGTGTCCAATTTCATCATGTTTGTCAGTTTCTGCTATTTTTGAAGTATCTACTCTGGATACTTGCGAAGCATCAGTCTCAGATTCTTGGAGAGTGGGGATCGTAAGCAGACTGACAGAAGCTCTGGTGAGCACGTGGAATCCACGACCATGAATGGACGCTTCAGAGGCCACACTTATGACCACAGAAGAGGAAGTTGTTTCATTTTATGCAAAGGCACACAGTTCTCTGGAAGAGGAGCCCAACAACTCCCTTCTGTGTTCATAGATGACCTTTGGGCAGATGCCCTGACCCTTTTCCTGTTTATGACCCTACATTCCTCATTGACTGCCCCTTTGACTTCTTCAATGGTCGGCATCACTCTTCCTAACACTGTGCAGACATAAATAGAAACACGTGCTATAGGAAGAGGACGCCATATTGTTCCTCAATATTGTTCCTTATCCTAGAGCCTTTCTTACCACACTGCATATTCAGCATGCACTCTGTAAAGTCTTTCAGATGTGTAGACACTGAGTGCTAAATAAACGTAACTACTTTGTTGAAGATATAATATGACCACATCTTCTGTGCACTCCGGAAATGCGTGTATTGTGTCTTACATCGTCTGGAAACAAACTTCACGACTAAGTGTCGGGGAATGAAGTCTCGGGTTAAAGGTCAATAGACTGCCCTAGTCCAAGAGGCCTCACTAAAACAGATTGTACTGTAGTTTTCTATTAAATTACAAACTGTTGCAGTACACATCCTTCCATGCCCTGGGGGAAGCTTATTAGTAACTTTTATGGTAGATACACAGATGGGCGCAAAAGGCAATGCCGTGATTTTACAAGACCAGTTCTGTCCATCTGGACAGAGCTGTAGATGTTAAAAAAAAGAACGGTTATTCTGAACTGTCCTAAGACCGCGATATACTAATTTTGAGGATTCCACTGAGGTGAAGGGCATTGGCTCTAGCTCTTATACTTATGTCAAAATCCTCTTCAAGAAGCTTTTTTTGTTACGAGGCTTATCCAAGAACCCCAGAAGCATTGCCAGAGTACCATAAAACCTTAGAGGCACCTTTAGCTAACACTTAAGATGCCATGGTATGGTTGAGTTACATTGGTTTTCTGATCTTGTCCTGTTCAGCTTTGTTTAACGTTTGGCATGTAGTTAACCATATTGTCCACAATTCACTGAGGACCACTCATTCTCTGATGCTAAAATTCTGCCAAAAAGTTTGGTGGGATCGAGGCTTCTGGCACCAAGCACATGCAAAGGAATCACATTGGCGTGCTTACCTTGCGATGCTACATAAGAAATCGAGAAATATTTTAAACGAAGGCTGTTAGGAAGATAAAGCAAATACTTTTAATTTAGTGGATGGTTGAGCTTTTTTGGATGGTTGTATGGACATTTTAAAAAACCTTGAGCCAGCCACTGCCAGTGTCTTGGAGGTTGTTGAAGATGACAAAAGTTGTTAATTGGACCTCCCCCGCAGTGAGATTCTGTCACAAAAGCTTCAGATTAGATTGCATAAAGTTTGAGACATTGCCCGTTTCTTGGTGTTGCAGAAGGTTACAAAGTGCTCTCTGTTTGTGATTTCTAACTGCCCTTTATCTTTTAGCATGCCCACCTGCCCACTGGGGTCCAAACTGCATCCATACATGCAACTGTCACAACGGAGCCTACTGCAGCGCCTACGACGGAGAGTGCAAGTGCGCCTCTGGGTGGACGGGACTCTACTGTACACAAAGTAAGTGCAGCCCCTTCCGGTTCAAGGGACCACTTGGCTATTTGTAAACAACTCAGAAAGCATCTGTTCCTTCAGTTCTACTCGTAGCCTTGGTTTGTGGATTCAGAAAATCCCAGTGTAGTTAAATTGCCACTTCCATCTACTTCTCACAGTTTTACTACAGCTTGGATGTCTGTTGACTGCTGCTTTTAATGCTCTAAACTCGTTTTGTGCAATTCTTCTTTAGTAAAATTGTGCTGTTGAATGTGAATAGGACACTTTACCCTACACACTTTTACTCCACGTGTCATTACCCCGCAATTTTTACACCGCAAAATCTTTTACAACGCATGGCTTTACAACGCAATCCATTACAATGCATTCCCCATTACAGCGCAATCAGGCCCGGACTGGCCGTTGCGGGCACCGAGCAATCCCCTGGTGCGCCGCATGAGTGGGGGCCGGTTTTGGGCCCCATTGGGCCGTTTTTGTTACAGGGCCGTTTTTGCAGCATAGCTGCAAAATCGGCGGAAAACCGGCCCTGGCCAAGAGCGCGGTCACACCCACAACCTCCCCTGGGGGTTGGAGGGGCCGGCCGAGCACTTTGCCAGGGCCGGTTTTGGTTCCCAGTCCGGCCCTGAGCGCAATTCACTATTCTAACTCCACAGGGGCGTTACTTTGGGGAATGTGTTGTAATAGTTTGCGGTGTAAAGCCCTGCGTTGTAGAAGATTTTGCGCTGTAAAAAAATGTCGGGTAATGGCATCTGGAGTAACGCATGCGGGGTAAAGGATGTTTCCTGGTAAATGTTAATGCATTCCTGATTTTGCAAAAGTGCATAATATTGGGTAACATGTTTACAAGGAACATCAGATGCGCCTGCCATCAACCTGTTGTCTGGAAGTTACCAGGACTTTTGTTGATGTTTCTTTTGCTGAATTAACTTCGGGTGACGTTTTGTTTGATGCCCCCCTGCAGGATGCCCACTGGGGTTTTTTGGTAAAGACTGTGCCATGGTGTGCCAGTGCCAGAATGGAGCCGACTGCGACCACATCTCCGGGCAGTGCACCTGCCGCACCGGGTTCATGGGCAAGGACTGCGAGCACAGTGAGTTTTCATCAGGATTCGAACAGATGATGATGTGTGTCGTGGGGGAGGGGGCATTAAAAGTTGGGCACCAAAGTGTTCAGTGATTTGTTACCTGCTCAAGTCATTTCTCTATTACAAAGGGCAGTGGATCTGGTTTCTTAAGATGTGCTCTGGCACGTCTGGAGCTGATTGATTCTTTGTTACTTTTGCTGACTACTAATTAATGAGCAAGTTACTTTAACCACCATATAGAAAGGCGGACCACAAAAGGATTTTTTTCCATGAGTCAGCATGTCCTGCTCCTGGAAATCCAATAGTGATTTACACACTACTTATAGAGCATAATTTATGGATCGGGTCTGGAAACTCTTGAGTGATTCACAACCGAAGCAGGAGTAAAGCAAACAGCCCACAGAAATGTCACTGGCAATTAGGCCCACAGTTAGTATAGCAGATGCCATCAGCAGTTGTTTTCTCGTAGTTTACTCCTATAAGAACTTTAATGAATGAGTCACAACAAGCAGCATTTCTCCTTGGCAGAAAATGTAATGTATCTTCCATTGCTTGGGTTAAGGATATACAGCTAGATTCATCAAGCCGAAAACGGCTCGCAAAGGGCCAGATTCTGAGAATCTGGCCCTTTGCAAGCGCAATTTTTGCATTTGGGATTCATCATCCCAGATGCAAAAATCGCTAATACAGAATTCGCATTTTAGCGAGGAATAGCATTTAAGGAATCTCTATTTGAGATTCCTTAAATGCAATTCATGAAACTTTTACAAATTGCGAATTCGCAATTTCCGGCCGCTATTTACCACGAAGTCTGACTTCGTGGTAAATAGCGAAAACTTAGAAAAATGCACTTTAGTGCATTTTTCTAAGTGGTATGTTACACACACACATGTCCTTTGGACATGTGTGTGCGCAACATCAGGCTACATTTCCATTTCAGGGGTGCTACAGGGTGTCCTTTGGACACCCCTGGCACCCTTGAAATCGCATCCTTATTTGCGATTAGCAAATTGCTAATCGCAAATAAGGAATAACTCCCCATTCGAAGGCCCATAGGAATGAATGGGGAGTTATTCCTTATTTGCGATTAGCAATTTGCTAATCGGAAATAAGGATGATGTAGGAATCGAAATATTTTGTGCCATTCCTGCATGAATCCCGTTTTGCAAGTCCTTAATAGCGATTCCTTAATAATCGCTATTAAGGACTCGCAAAACGGGACTGTGATGAATCTAGCTGATAATGTGCATAGAAATTATGAAAGTCTGCAAATCTTTGACAATCTTCCTTTATAGTTTTTTTTTTAATATACTCGTGGCTTGCTATACAATGGGATTCAACAAAGAGCAGAAGAAAATGACTTTATCTGGCTAGTTTGGGTTATGGGTGAGCCTTTAAGAGATTGGCTCCTTCAAGTCACGTTATTTCACCTCTACAAATTGTAGAACCACACGTTTTTGAACCACTTCTGCTTGTTGTGCATCTTTTTAACAGAGTGTCCTTCTGGAACATACGGCTATGGGTGTCGCCAGGTTTGTGACTGCCTGAACAACTCCACCTGCGACCACATCACTGGGACCTGCTACTGCAACCCCGGATGGAAAGGCGCAAGATGTGACCAAGGTACATAGAGCTTTCAAAACGAAACAAGTTGGTAAAGAGTGTTTTTACTTCTATTTCTATGTTTTGGGGTGATGGTTCATCAGCGCAGGGTTTTACTTTTACATTGCAAAGATTTTGAAGGTCACGTGGACTGTGATGTTTGTAGTAAAGGAGTTCCATTGTCACACTATCGAGGCAAAAAAAATGTTATACAAGAATTTCATGTCCTACATACCGATTACAAAAATATTATGAAGGTCCTTAACTCCACTTCCACGCACCTCGAAGATGTATATATAGTCAAGGTGCATATATGTGGAGTTAAGTATAGTAAAGGCAATACTTACGTATAAATTAGTACCTTCATAATATTTTTGTTCTCAATATTTAGGTCACAAAATTTTTGTCTTACAATATTCAGCCGACTGTATTCTGGCAGACAGTGTGGTAAGAGCGTAGGTGGTGTCTGGTACCCATGTCTGTCTATCTGGATTTGGCAATCACAGAGGTCTTTAGGTAACATAGGACTTTTCTGTGTTGCTTGTGGAAAGCCAGGCATTGCACCTCTAGCCCCTATGGGTTGAAGGTGAATGTCACACAGAGGGCATGCAGAGGAATATTTGTGGTAGATGACTGGATGTATGACGTTACAACGCATGCTTTTACCACGCATGCTGTTACAACGCGGTTTTTACAACGCATACCATTACAACGCATAGCGCTTTGGGGTGCTGGATAGTGAATAGTTTAATTTACTATTCCAACTCCAGTCCCCGTGGACACTAGGGAAGGTGTTGGATAGTAAATTAAATCTATTCACTATCCTAGAGCGCCCCCCAGCGCAATGCGTTGTAATGACATGTGTTGTAAAAGTTGCGTCGTAAAGGCACTGCGTGGTAAAAGTTGCGTTGTAAAGGATGTTTCCCAGATGACTGCTGTATGAATATGTAAGCAGAAAGACTACTCAGTAATTTATTTATAGTCATTTGTTTTGTACACTCATCCATATACACTATTCCTGCTTATTCTTGTTTATTAGCCGGTGTGATCATCGTTGGAAATCTGAACAGCTTAAGCAGGACGAGCACCGCCATCGCAGCGGACTCCTACCAGATTGGCGCCATCGCTGGCATCATCAGCCTCGTCCTGGTCATCCTCTTCCTGCTGGCCCTGTTCATCATTTATAGACACAAGCAGAAGGGCAAAGAGACAAACATGCCCTCCGTTGCCTACACCCCGGCCATGAGGGTCATCAATGCCGATTACACGGTGTCAGGTAAGTGCAGTGAAGGTCTACTCCGAATAATTGCTCATACCAGACATTTCTTTAGTGCGTTCTCCCCTACCTTGAAGCCTGGTGAATAAACCTACTCATGGTGGCGTTCACCTCCAGCTAAATATAAGTTGTGTCATTTAGATCAAAAGAGTATATTTACTGCAGGAATCACAATAAAATGAATGAAAATGAATAAAGAATGTGGCAGACCCGACAGAAATGTTAAATCAGTTTGAAAAATTCTAAAAGGCTACAAAACAGAGCAACAAATTGCGTAACAAAGTCAGTGTGTATTTTGACCATAGACATGTGAATCCCTTCTGAGAGTTTCTAAGCTATCTCATTGAACCACGCACTTCACAAAATAAAATATCAACTTCACATTTTCCCTTGTGTGCCACTGGTGATTAAAGCTTTATGGGCTGTTTTAAGATTAGAATTCACATAAATTGCTTAATTTGTGCAAGTGTTGCAGGGGCAACGCCACTCATTTTGGGACCATCTTTTTTATCATCTGACTCAGAGCAAGAGAGAACCAGCATTTGCAAAGCAATAGGTTTCGCATTTCTGAGAGTTTGAGCTATTGGCATTGTAAATGACAAGGCCTTTTATTTATGTGTTGTTTTTAAAACAGATAACTAAAATACATTTACAATGCCAATAGCTTAAACTCTCCCAAATGCGAGACCTATTGCATTGCAAATGCATTCGGTGCCCATGCTAAAAAATTTTTTTAAGTGTTAGGTGAGAGTGTGTCCTACCTGCAACAGCAGGCAGGACAAAGCTATTTGAGAAAATAGTGCTCAGAGGCTGTAATTAAAGCCTACAGAGTACCAACACTCGTAACAGGTGGTGTCGCCATCGGAGGTTACAAAATGATACAAGGGGGTACTAAGGAGGGACTACCTAGCCTATTGACCAATGAACAGCCACAGTTTACAGTGGATAATGAAACAAGCCAATGAAAAATATGGGCGTAGAGTGGGCGGGGCTACAAATTCCTTACCCGATTACAGCATGCCTTGCAGAGCAGCACATACACTGCCCAGGCTTGAGCTAAAGCAGTACAAATTTAAAGAGCAGGGATGGAAAAGAGCCTGCAAGAGTGAGATAAGGGGACGGGAAATGCATGGAGATGGAAGAAAATAGCATGAGAAGTCACCGAGGACAAGAAGGCCAGGTATTGAACATCCCTGGCATTCGGCAGTGCCAGTGGCAGAGTGGCAGTGGTCTCCTAAGAAAAACTATGTACAGCTGCACTTGTTTGTCTAGGAAATGGGTAAGCGTAGATTGCACAACTCTAGACATTTCAATGTTAGAGGAAAGCAAAAGAACTCAAGAGTCAAAGACTTGCATGCTTTGAATATTGTCTATCATAGCCACTGAAGTAGAAAGGCAAGCTTGGAAGACTCTAACAGACATGACACACAGGAATATTATAAAGAATATCGTGAGCTGTACAGCAGTAAACAAACACAAGTACACTAGAAACTGTAAGGAGTTCCTTGACAGAGGTAGATAAATAAAGGAAGTATTTGCCTGAAAGCTTCAGTTTTAGAACAGTGACACACTAGGTAAAGCAGATAAGTTCCATCTGCTAATTAATTCATTTTGTAATTGTATTTATATAGTGCTTCAGACGTTGACACGCTTTTGGTGAATGAGTAGTTTTTGGATCATTAGTGAAAACTTTCTGGGATGAATATAAACTTTGAATCTTTGCTCCAGTTTGAATAAAAAGGCCCCTACAAGTGGAAATTCTGACTTAAACGCAGGTTAGAAGCCATCATGCTTTGGCAGCAGCTGGTGCAATGTCACAACAGAACCAGATGCACAAGTGCATCCCAGTGCATCTATTGCTTATGAAGTTAGGTGAACATGGACAACAATCTAGCGTTACGAGCCACTCAAGAGCAGATTATGAATGGCAATGTAATATAGCATAATTGATTAAACAATGGTAAAGTGAGTGATAATCAGAAGGCACATATCAGTGGTATGCTTATGCTGTATACAGTCACATATTTAGGTATTCTTAACTTGGGGTCATACTTAGGACAAAATGTCGGAAGGCGGAGATGTGCCAAATATAACCCGTGCCACACTCTGACATTTTCAAAATGCAGGAATGTGCCCTATTCACAAGAATATAGTGCACCCCTGTGCTTTCTCTAGTGCTGGCGCTAAATGTAGCTGCTTATCACCAGTGTAGGCACCCGTGCACTGCAGTGCAAGGGTGTCTCCATTGCAGGGAATGATTGTTTATATGTAGGAAGTTGTCACTAATGGTGATTTGTTACTTCTATGTGTGCTGCAGAAAGCACCGCACATTGAAAAAGCAAAAACGAAGAGAAATAACAGTATTTCTTCGCATTGCCCCATTCTAACGCCTGCTCTTGCATGGCGTTAGTTTTTGGCACTGCTTCAGATTTACACCTCCTTGTAAATCTGGGGCGGCATCAAAAAAAATATGTGTTAGAGGTGGAATGCCCACAGCAACACCCATTGCACGCCTCTTTCACACTAATTGATGCGTGTACAGGGGCCTTAGTTACAAGACCGCGTTAAGCCACAAGCTTTGTAAATATGGAGAAGGGCATATCACCAACAGAACGCCGCTAAAAGTGACGTTCTGGTGGTGATATCCCCTTGTAAATATTCCCCAGGGTTTTGTCAAGTTGTCGAACTTTAGTGCTGAACCCTGAATTGAATTATGTACTAACGTTTTTCAACTGTAATAAACTTAATGAAATTTGCACATTTAGTTTTTGTAAAAACGGAATATAAAATAGCATTTTGCTTTATTTCCTCTGGTATCCAGCAGACTCATTGCCTCAAAATTAGTTAAGTCCAATAAAAATGCATCAACGAGCTCTCTTTTGTTGATACTGCAGCCTCCTCGGCCGAGTACACTTCCATCTGCTGGGGTCAGGCACCTTCATCAATGCTCTACTAGTCTCCAGTTCTTAGGGCAGGACTTAGTAGATACCAGTATGGGGAGTAAGCCTGCAGAATCCTCCATAGATCCGATAGGATCTATTGACTGTTTGCCACAACCCTGCTGCAATGCATCTGCAGGAACAGCTCTTTTCAGGAGACTAAAACAGATCCAAGATTAGCTCAGCGCGGCAGGTTTGTAACTGTGTCATTCCGGGGTATCTCATTAGCAAAGATTTTAGTCCTTACGTGATCAATGGTGGTAGTGTGCTCACCCTTTTTGCTACAGGTTGACATCATCCAAAACCCCGCACAGCTGTGTGATGGCATAGGTAATCTTAATAGTGATTTCTTGTCCAGCCAAGATGGCTTCTCAGATTTGGGCTGAGGATGAGCTCTCACTCAACCAGTGAACCCTGTTGGTGGTATCTAAGCGTTTTGTTTGAAGACCGCAAGATCACCGTCTCTGAGGCTGCTTCTTGTATTTAGTGTCCAGCAGTTGTTCCCTTTGCTACAGATTTCCTTATTGGGTTATGAAGCATACTGATCACCGCATACATAAGGGAGAAGTACCCACGCTTGACAATTACAGGGGTTTGTGTTTTGTAAGCGAGGGAGCAGCAGGTAACATTTGTGAAGGTTTGGTGACACTTTTTGACATTCTTCTTAAAAGGCCACTCATTTTAGGAAGATTCTGAGCTTGAATGCGTTGAAAGATCCTTCGCCAACCTGCCAGGTGACTCCATGCACCCCTCTTGAAAGGATCCTTGTTTTTTGGGGTCTGCTGGCAACTCTTGTTTCTCAGTTTGCACGATGCGTTGTTATCTGGGATCTCCTGAGTTGTCTCTATACTAATGTCACATGTGAATAACAAAAAATGTTAATTTGTGCTTGACTGTTTCACAGGCTGATAGTATCTGTTACCGACTGTCCATGGGCTCCCCAGCTGTATATAGTTATTTTCTAAAGCCTGTGTGAGGCTCATACTATTCTACATGTAAAAGGTTGTAAAAGGCAATTGACATGAATAAAGCACGCAAATTGTTCATCAAGAACTGTTATGCACCTCTTACTTTACCTACATGGATAATTGCTAAAATGTTGATTGTGATACAGCAGTGCGGAAGTGTGCCTATTACACTATCACAGCTAACCGTGTATTTTCTCTCTTTCCTTTTTTAAGATACCATCCCACACACTAATGGTAGGAACCCTAACAGCCGTTACTTCTCTAACCCCAGCTACCACACCCTCACGCAGTGCACTGGGCCTCATGTCAGCAACATGGAGCGGCTTGCAATGGCAAAGGTAGGAGGCTCGAAAAAGAGGGTTTCAGCTCCATCATCCCTGGGTTCGTAAAGTAAATGCAGGGTGGTCCTCAGCATCTTGTTCGGATCAGCAGTCTTCTTTCCCTAGGAGAGCATCTCTGGCAGAAAGAAAGATGAAATGGTTACTCTGATTTTATCCGTGAGTCCTGCAGAACAGACGGGAACGGCAGTGTCAGGCGCTCCACTATTGCCCCCTATGGAACACCCAACAAAAAAAACATAAAATAAAGGGAATTGAAAAATCTTGGTTTTATTTGTATCTTGGGTATAGATTTACCTAGAACAACCATCAAAAATAACTGAATGGTGACATATTTATCAATAAAATCCTTGGGGTCACAAAAATATTGGGATAATAAAAAGGGCGAAGCAAATTTTCATGAAACAATAGCAAAGGTACTGATAAGTAGGGATGATTAAAAGTAAGTGTGGGGTACGGCATAGCATAAGGGAACTGTTATGATTGGAAGGAAAATGTAAAGGCGTGCATTAAGGAAATGAAGGTACAGGGTTCACATACAAAAAATGAAAAAAAAAATTATCCAGATTTATGTTCAGTTTCCTCAAGGAATGAATCAATGTTATTGTTAAATGAATCTCAAAGTGTTCATTTGAAAAAAAAGAAACGAACTGAAGTACCATAACTCTAACATCCCGCGCCTCTGTACAATAAAAGATACAAAAAATGTTTTGTGAAGTACACCATGGACGTCATTGGGGGCAAGCCAGGGGTAGCCGCGGCCATGCCTGCCTACCGCTTTCCTACTGCTGACTACCTGTGCTACCCTTGATCTCAGAAGTCTAGAAGGAAGTAGCCGAAACAGAAAGTGAACATGACTCTGAGATCCCTTTTTACTTTCCATATTGTCCACCCTTTGCCTCTCAGCAACAAATAGAGGTTGTTCAGAGGTTAAGGATGGAACAGGGGATCAACCCCCGGATACCTTCAGGGTCAAAGGGCTTAATCTCACTTCTGTTACCATTGATTTTTTGGTGAATCTTTAGAAAGGCTGAAGCAGCCAAAGCTCATGCACCTTGTTTAACTAAATCACATGTGCTTTTACATTTAGTAAACCTTTTTAGTACTTTTAGAGTGTAAATACATAATTCGCTGCAAGCTTAAATAGATACTGCTAGTAACTCATGGCACCATTCTGAAACATTTAAGCTAAAAAGTGAGTGTTCCTCAGTTTACATTTGCACAACAACTATCTTCCTTTGTGGTGTTTCTATTATGGGTTGAAGGGGACCGTGAGGTTTGTATTGTTTCTGTTGTACATAATGATGTATTTTTCCTCATTTGTTTAACTCGCCCTATCATGTAATTGGTTTTGCCATTCTGACTTGATAATTAACTGTACTTAGTGCTTTGAGTGCCTGGAGACGAACATGATTTGTTGTTCCCTGTTTGCAATGAGGGTAGGTAGAAGAATTGCTGTCTAATCCATGCAACGATACACTTCATTGATGTTATTGTTACTGTCTTAAACAGGCAAAAAACAGCCAACTCTTTGTCGATCTTAAAAATGTGGAGCCAGTAAAGCCGGGAGACTACGCCGGGACCCTGCCTGCGGACTGGAAACAGGGGGGATACTTGAACGATCTTGGTAAGTTAATGTGCTGCTTTAAGAAACATGTTTCATCTGCCAAGTAATGCTCATAGTATGTTTTAAAAGAAAACCCAGCCCAAAGTATGTGTCAGAAGGCTCTCCAAGAGAATCATGTCAGAAGAGGTAGCGGAGTGTTGAGGCTCTGTGCAAAGAGGATATCTACCTGTCAGTCATCACATACCTGCTTGAAGGCAAGTGCAAGGGCAGAAAAGGGAAGTATGTGGGATCACCAATCTAAAAAATATCTTAATAAGCTGCATCATTTCCAATACTACCCTCTACGTGGTGATAGCTCAGTCCTTCAGCCCTTGTATAGTATTCGTGTACCTGGAAATAGAAGACGTTTGTGATTTTAGTGAGCAATGAGAGAAAATGCATTGCCTCTAGATGTCTGCTATGTTTTTTTTTTTAATGTGTGGTAAATATGTTGGATGCAGTAAAATTGTAGAAAAAAAGAAAAGGTGACTTTCCCTATATTATGTGCAGCATTGCTCACAATTAGTAAGCAAGTTAAGATTCCCCAGTGCCTGCAATCCAGAGGAGGTTGGCCGTACAATTTTACCCAAGAAGTTAAATGCACCCATTCTTTCAGAAAATAAAGTTGGACGGAAAGAAATCCAGAAAAAGGGAAAGAAATAGAGAAAGGACAGATTGGCTTATTGTAAATGGAGAAGTTATTGCATGTCAGGTCTTGGTCTCATCCCTCTCAATGTTTACACACACACACTCACTCACTTCCTCACTCACTCACTTGCTCCCTCACTTACACACACACACTTACTTTATCCCTCACTCAATCACACACACACACTCACTTGCTCCCTCACTCACACACACACATACACTCGCTCGCTCCCTCACTCACAAACTTGCTCCCTCACTTACACACACACTCACAAACTCTCACTCCCTCACTCATATGCATGGAATATTGAGGTCACTCTAAAGGGATTTTGCCATCTGTCCCCTATAAGAGTGTAAATTATTGGCAGATTGCAAGCATCTGTTTACGGATAAGTTGATGTATCGAACCGTCGGACCTTCATTGATAGTGCAATGGAAAATGTAATGGTTTCTCAAACAAGCCTTTATATCTTTCTGAACAGGCGCTTATGGTGTTGATCGAGGATACATGGGAAAATCACTGAAAGGTGAGATTACTATATTTTTCTTTCTATGGGATATTCTGTACAAGAACTCGTATGATATTTGACATTCTAAAAATATATTCTTAAATTACGGAACAGAAAACTTTTCTTCATTTTTCTTACCTCCACCATAAAACAATACGTATCGCTGAGAAGCCTTCGTAAAGTGTTTTTACCTACAGATTCAGGTACACTTTGTTGTGTTTTCTGTCAGGTAGAAGGATAACGTGGCAATGAGCAGGGAGCCAATACGTGGATGGTTTTTCAAAATGACAAACGTAGCGCCACAGTGAGACTGGTGCATGGCTATTGTTTTGAGCAGATGCACCCAGTGGCGTAACATAGTCCCCCGCAGCCCCTGCGGTGAGGGGGGCCCCATAGCTCCTGGGAGCCCCCTCACCATAGTACCCTGGCCTGGGAGTCCCTGTTTTGATTCCAGAGGGGGGCACCTTCATGTACCTTGCAGGGGTCCCTCAAGTTTCGTTACGCCCCTGGTTGTACCTGAATGAAGCAAGCTGAAATTGGTATCTTGGAAATGAGATCCAGTAAGATATTCTCGAACATAAGGCAGGATTGAGAGGTGATAAGACATGCGAGAATAGAAAGGAGAATAACTCAACATGTGAAGATGCAAGTAGAAAAAAACACAAGCTATGGAGGGGTTAGTACTGGGAGAACCAGTAACTTCTAAGTAACATTTCAGGGCAGTCTACCTGGATGTATGATGGTACATCGCAAACGTTAACATCACATGCCCTCACATCGCCGTTTTTACATCGCATGTTCCTTTTTTCGTAAGTAATCACAACGCACCCAATTACGGTGCATTTCAATTGAAAAGCATGCAAAATACATTCACACCGCATACAAACACCCCGCATGGTTCTAAATCGCGATTTTTACCCCTAAGCGTATTCCCCCTGACCCTAAGGCCTAAACTACACTGTAATCAACATACTAAACACACTACGACCCCCTAAAGCCTAAAACTCTATCATATACGACCCTTATCCCTAAGCCCTAACCCTAGAGCTTAAAACACTACCAAATACGCCCCTTAACCCTAAGCCCTAACCCTAAAGCTTAAAACACTACCATATACGACCCTTAACCCTAAGCCCTAAAAGCCCTAACCCTAAAGTGTAAAACACTACCATATCCAACCCTAAGCCCTAAAAGCCCTCACCCCTAAAACACTAACACCCCTACTACTATTAACCCAAAGCCCTAAAGCCTAAAACCCTCCCCCTCCACTACACTCCCCATCAACTACCCTAAAGCCTAAAACACTACGAGTACATTGTCGTCCTTACCTGTCTCTCGTGGTTCCAGAAGCATCGTCTCCCCGCCGTCCATGTCCGTTGGAAGCGCCCGCGATGTATTGGCGCCTCCGATGTAATGGCGTGCGTAGTGAACGAACGCGTCGTGACGTCGCATGCATTGTGACAGCACGCGATGTAAACGTATGCGTTGTGATGGTCGTTCGCCGTCTACCTTCACCTCCCTGGACATCTGACAACTCTAATTATGTCACCTGTAGCGTTACCAAAAAGTAGGGCGGACAGGTTGAGAGCGCAGCCAATGTGTCCCTGCGCTGCATGTTACCAAAAGGAAAATAAATGTTGCATGCAAAAAGACACTGTACACTGGAGGTTATGCTGCCAAATGCCAAAATTAGATATCCCTATCTTTCTGAACCTTGGCAATACACCTTGCTTAATCTAGCATTAATTTAAAAAGAAGCCAGTGCAGTTCATTATCTTCATATTCATGGTTTACAAGAGGACAATCTCCCACCATACTGATTTACTAGGCCAATAAAAAAACAACAATTGATGGACAGAATGCAGAACAATGTCATACATTCACCCCAGTATAGAGATTTGGGCCTAAATCCATCGTTTTTTTTGCTTACCATGCCATTCCAATTTGCACCCAGCCATATGTAAATCAGTCTTGACCCTGCGCCCAATGAATGGGAACAGTCAAGCCCCAACTGCCAGGCCAGGTACTCCCTGGACTGGAAACAAGCATCCTAGGACCGGTTTTGGGTTTCACCCCTCATCAGTCAGGATAGCTTGACTCCAGTGGCATGGAGAGCACGGAACCCACGTCTGGGCATACCCGTCCCACTCGGGGTGACAAATGCAAAAACAACAATTGATGGACAGAATGCAGAACAATGGCATACATTGACCCCAGTACAGAGATCTGGGCCTAAATCCATTGTTTTTTTGCTCCCCATGCCATTCCAGATTGAACCCAGCCATATGGAAATCTGTCTTGACCGTGCTCCCTATGGGAACAGTTCAGCCCGAACTGCCAGGCCAGGTCCTCCCTGAACTGGAAACAAGCATGCTGTTGCAGGCAGGACACTCTCTCTCGTAACGCTTTTTTAAATTTTTTACATTACACGGTACGTCATGCTGATAGTGGTGACCGTGCCTTTGCTTTACTTACTGCGCCAAACGTGACGCCGGATGCTTGTTTCGGTCAAGTGAGGAACTGGCTTGGCAGTTCGGGCTGGACTGTTCCCATGTGGCACAAGGTCAAGACTGATTTGCATATGGCCAGGTCTAAACCGGGGTGGCATGGTGAGCAAAAGAATGATGGATTTAATTCAGATCTCTTGACTGGGGGTGCATGTTTTGATTTGTTCTGCATTCCATCCATCAGTTGTGTGTCTTTTGATATACTAGGCCCAAGGACTAGGTTTGTGTGTGAGCAAATTTCTATGGAAGTTTAGTCTTTTGCGTGAAAGATTTTAAGAGGTCAATAAGAAACATAGGTAATTTGCATACTCATCGCTTCTTCAGGCATTTTGGTTCTGGATTAAAAAGCCACAAGAAAGGAATGCAGATGGTGATGGGAAGCATAAACCCATAGTGTACAGTCAATCCGAACACAACCTTTACTACTGCAAAGGTTTATTGCAACAAAGCACACAATATCCTCTGTTGGAAGATGCCTTCAACCTTGCATTACATTTACAAAGCATTATCCAGAAAATTTAGCTCAGTGTAGTTTTTAAAATCCAATTCAGATCCACTCATCTCCATACATTAAGACCGCCACTACCATTTTACCACTAAAGACACAATCCTTTCCAAAGGAACAATAAACAAAAACGTATTTCGTAAGTGGTTGCGAGAATGAATGGGAATCTTGGTTGCTACTTTTAAAAGGATCTAGTGACCGTTTCCAAATCGTAGCTAAACAAACAGAATAGATTCACCAGAATATTTCAAGAAAATTGTGTCCTTTGAGGTTCCCAGGGAGTTTACTATTTACCCCACCTGCAAAAGTCGAAGCATGTAGATGATACCAGGTAGACCACCAAAAAAGACAGAAGATAGGTTCTATTTTAATATCATAAAATACATAACCAAACTAAATAATGGATTAAGTTGCATATTAATGGGTCCAAAACAAGGGCTCTGGTAGAGGGTGGAGTTGAGTAAAACGTGGCACCATTCTCTTGGCCTGGTTCAACCTTGATTCAATAAGTAAAGAATATAAACGTACTATCTAGTTCAGAAGAAACTTTCCCCTCCCCCAAACAATTGTAGGAGCAAACGTACCAAGTTGACTGCTCATGACTGATAAAGTCATGCCTCGTCTGATGGCTGTCACCAAGTGTGTCTAACCCCCATAGACTACAACTGTCTCATCTGCAAAGGTTTCAATAAAAATGGCTACAACGTGATAGAATATATTATTTTTATATAATGTTTGCCGCGACACTGTAAATACTAGGTATTTCAAATAATAATAAAAAACTTCATTACGTCACTGAATATATCTCTACCATACAACTTACCTCACCCAGCTATAAGTGCCAACCCCTCTTCATAACAAAGTGCTGTCAAATGGCTTCCATTTGAACTGTTGGCACTATATAATACCAAATAATGATCCACAATTTTGGTGTACCTTTGTAACGTATTTTCCGACAAATTATACTGTTTTACAAAGACTGATTTTATGTATTTTTTTTCCAAGCTTGGATCAGGAACACTTTAAACTGCACATAGACATTCTTTGTAATGGCTAGTTGAAAGGGACAGCAGCCCAGTTTACTGCAGTAGAGGCACGTCATGGCGGGCTGGTAGAGGCTCACTCTCCTGCTCATGTAACACCTGCAGCCCTGTCAAGTACAACGTATCGCAGGTTAGGGTAATGCAAAATAAAGCTTTTCCCTACATCACCACACTAGTATTCAATGTCGCGCATACATTATTAGCTGTGATATGGCTCGATGCACTCTGCTTAGTTAATGTGGGCAAGAGTCAGGGTCAGATTGGGATCACAATTTGGCCTGGGCACTGATGAAAAAAGTGGCCCACATTTGCGGGGTGTGGCCCATATTTGCGGGGTGGGGCCCATACTCGCCGGGCGGGGCCCACATTTGCAGGCGTGACCCACATTCACGGGCTTGCCCTTTCATGAAATACACAAGAATGTAAGTGGGACGATATTGTTCTTGGGAAGGACACAGGGCAAAGGTGACAATGTCCTACAAGCTGAGCAACTGAAAAACAGCGAGGCCCCTTTCTATTACAAAATGATTCCTCAGCCCTCCAGTGCCGCAGCATCTGAAAAACCATGAGGCCCCTTTCTTTTAAAAAATTATTCCTCTGCCCTCCAGCGCCGCAGCATCTGAAAACAGCGAGGCCCCTTTCTATTATAAAATTATTCCTCAGCCCTCCAGCGCCGGAGCATCTGAAAACAGCAAGGCCCCTTTCTATCTTTCTATTGCAAAATTATTCCTCAGCCTTCCAGCACAGGAGCACCTGAAAACAGCGAGGCTTTTTCTATTACAAACTTATTCCTCAGCTCTCCAGCGCAGGAGCACCTGAAAAACAGAGAAGCCCCTTTCTATTAAAAAAAATTTCCTCGCCCCTCCAGCACAGGAGCTCCTAAAACAGCGAGGCCCCTTTCTATTACAAAATTATTTCTCAGCCCTTTAGCGCAGGAGCACCTGAAAACAGCGAGGCCCCTTTGTATTACAAAATTATTCCTAAGCCCTCCAGCGCAGGAGCATCTGAAAACAGCGAGGCCCCTTTCTATTACAAATTATTCCTCAGCCCTCCAGCGCAGGAGCACCTGAAAAACAGAGAGACCCCTTTCTATTACAAAATTATTCCTCAGCCCTCCAGCACAGGTGCATCTGAAAACAGCGAGGCACCAGCTATTTGAAAATTACTCAGCCCTCCCCAGCCCTTTACTGCCTCAGGGCAATGGCCTGGCAGGAGAGGGGATAAAGCAAAAACACAGCTGCTGGGCCATCCATGGGAGTGGAGGTGAAGATGGTGCGAGTTCCTAACATCACCTGGCCCCCCAGCGAGACCTATTCTTCCTCGCCCACTATGTCCTGAATGAGAAGGGCTGTGGGTGAGGTGGTAATGCAAACACTGTTTCAGGGCTGCGGCGGCCCCGGAAATGGCGGGGGTGGGGTGGCGAAGTGAAAATGGCTCAATGGCCTGAGCAACACCTGGCCCATTGGGAGGCCAATTCTTGCACACAATGACCCCTCTCCAGCCCACCATCAGCGTGATTGCTTGGCAGGGCAGAGGGTGAAGGAGAGGCCACAGCTGATCATCGCTGAACAGCTGCACAACTAGGCAGCTTTCCTCTCCCTGTCAGTGCTCTCTGTGGACTGGGAAAGGGGGAGAAAAACGGGCCCACAGAGTGCACCAAGACACCGGCCCTTTGGCCCATGCCTGAGTGCCTGCAGTGCCATCCGCCCATGGCGAGATCAACTCGAGCTGTGCATGAACTGTTGAATTCCACAGAGAGCCCGTCCTGGTTGGAGCAGAGGTCACACTTGCCCTGGATACCAGGATCCCTTGCAAGTTCTACCCCCTTCCCTTCATCCCCACCTCCTTCCAGACACAGCTGAGGTACTTCACAGAACTCAAAACTAAAGAGGCATCAGTCAGTCAGCCTTCTAGAGAGAACCACGTACGAAAGTGTGCAGTTCTGCAGCGTCACGCTAGCACAGCAGGTACATGGCTGCAAGATGAGGACTTCAAGTAAGCAATCACAAGTTTTAGTCTCCGAGTCACTCAACAGCCTGCTCAAACTGTCAGGGCATGCAGCATATACAATTCAATAAGTCAGATCAGAGACACCGGCAATCTTATAGAAATTGTAGCATCTCTTTTTCCGTGGACAATAAAAATCAACTGAAAATCTGGCAGATTTTTCCTCTTTTTAGAATATTGCACCCTGGACTGCAGCGCCTTACTTCCGATTTAAACTCTAGTGCTTCATCTCTTCCAGTTCTTGTGTGGCGCATTCCTCCCTTTGCTCTGTCCAGCACAGCACCCCGTCTTCCAGTGCACCCACTAACGTTTCATGGAGGTGGGGTTCTTACATTGAAAAAGCACTTGAAGAGCTTTGCGATTACTTTCACACTCCTGGGTGGGGAATTCCTATCTCCTGACGCCCGAGACATCTAGATTTCTTAGGAGGGCAAGAGGTTTTAATTTGTATTTTGTCCAAAGGACAAGTAAACGGTCTTATGGTAACCCGATACACAGCTGTTAAACCCTGTTGGGCACAGCTTTGTTAATAAGTAGGGCTGAGCAGTTTAATAGCAGTGAAAGGGTCAATGCAAAACCTGGAGCCTGTACTTTATTTTCCCCAGAGCAGAAGAACATGATAAAGCAGAGCTCAAAGTACAGACAGCTCCATAGACTCGTGTGGCTTACAGGCCCTCCCCGTTCCTTTTATTTTCTTCGAGCATTAGACAAACATCGAGCTTCTGCAGTTCTACACTCATAGCACTGGCATGTAAGAGGCTGCCTTATCTGCCTCTTGGCCTCTTGCTCTGACTTGAACTGTATCCCAGAAGGATACAAGATCACCTGAAGGGACCGCATCAACCAAACAGGAGGAGGCATCGCCATCGTCCACAAGAACTCCGTCCGCATCACGACCAGCTCTGACGACACCCTCACAGCCGCCAAACATCTTCACTTCCAGATTCACACCGACCCCAAGACAACACTTAGAGGCACCCTCGTCTACAGACCCCCAGGATCCCGCACACAATTCTGCGAAGACATCACTGACTTTATCAGCCCACACGCCCTCCCCTCCGAGGACTACATTCTCCTTGGGGACCTCAACTTCCACCTGGAAAAGAACAACGATAGCAATACCACCACCCTTCTGGACAACCTCGCCAATCTCGGACTCAAACAACTGATAAACACCTCCACCCACTACGCCGGACACACGCTCGACGCAATCTTCTCCTCCAGCAAACACATCTCCTTCAACCACGCCACAGGACTCCACTGGACAGACCACAGCTGCGTCCACTTCAGCTTCAGAAAAACCACGACACACCACCACCCACAACAAGTTCCACGCAGAAACTGGAACAAAATTACCACCGACCAGCTCACCACATTGCTAAACCAAAACCCCCTGCCAGAGTATCGGACCCAAACCATGCAGCCATCAATCTCGCACAATGGATCACCCGCTGCGCCGACGAATTATCACCCTTGAAAAACCACCACAACAAGCCAGGAAGCAAAAGAGCCACCTGGTTCAATGACGACCTCAAAAACTCCCCCAAAAAATGCCGCACCTTCGAGAAAGACTGGCAAAAAAAAACAACCACAGACAACATGACCGCCCTCAAGGACGCCACCCGCAAACACCACCAGCTGATCCGATCCCCCAAGAAATCAGCATTCAAGGATCGATTTGACAACAACGCCCACAACAGCAAGGAACTCTTCAGCATTGTCAAAGAGCTTACCAACCCCAGCGCCGGCATCAATGACATCACTCCCTCTCAAGACCTCTGCGACTCTCTAGCCTCGTTCTTCCACAGCAAGATCGCCAACATACATAACAGCTTCGGCGAATAACTCACTCCCCTCACCACCGAACTGAAGCCCCCCACCACCACCCTTTGCGCCTGGACCCCGATCAGCACCGAAGACACCATCCGCTTGATGAACTCCATCCACTCCGGATCACCAACCGACCCATGCCCCCACCACATCTTCAACAAGGCCGACTCCATCATCGCACCCCAACTCCGGGATATCATCAACTGCTCCCTCTACAACGCTACCTTCCCAGAAAGCTGGAAACATGCCGAACTCAGTGCCCTCCTGAAGAAACCTACAGCAGACCCCACCGAACTTAAGAACTACCGCCCCATCTCGCTCCTCCCATTCCCTGCCAAAGTCATAGAGAAGATTGTCAACAACCAGCTCGCCGCCTTCCTCGAGTCTAACGGCTCCCTCGACCCCTCACAATCCGGCTTCCGAGCCAAACACAGCACCGAAACCGCCCTCATCGCAGCCACAGACGACCTCCGAACACTACTAGACAACGGGGAAACAGCGGCCCTCATCCTCCTGGACCTCTCCGCAGCATTTGACACGGTCTGCCATAGCACCCTTGTACAACGCCTCAGCAACGTCGGGATACAAAAAAAAGCATTGGACTGGATCATCTCGTTCCTCGCCGGAAGAACCCAGAGAGTCCGCCTCCCCCCTTCAGATCAGAGGCCACCGAAGTCATCTGTGGAGTACCACAAGGATCATCCCTGAGCCCCACCCTCTTCAACGTCTACATGAGCCCCCTCGCTTCCATCGCACGCCAGCACAACCTTAACATCATCTCCTACGCGGACGACACACAGCTGATCCTCTCCCTCACAAAAGACCCAAACACCGCCAAAACCAACCTACACGAAGGGATGAAAGACGTAGCCGAGTGGATGAAGAACAGCCGCCTAAAACTGAATTCAGACAAGACGGAAGTCCCCATCCTAGGATCATCCCCCTCAGCATGGAACGACTCATGGTGGCCACCAGCCCTTGGCAGCGCGCCCAAACCTACGGACCACGCTCGCAACTTGGGATTCATTCTAGACTCCTCCCTCTCAATGACCAGACAAGTCAACGCCGTCTCGTCATCATGCTTCAACATCTTACGCATGCTCCGAAAGATCTTCCGATGGATCCCCACCGAAACAAGAAAGACGGTCACCCAAGCACTTGTCACAAGCCGACTGGACTACGGAAACACCCTATACGCCGGAACCACAGCCAAACTGCAGAAAAAACTCCAACGCATTCAGAACGTCTCCGCCCGACTCATCCTAGACATACCCCGCCACAATCACATCTCCGGTCACCTGAGAGACCTTCACTGGCTCCCCGTCAACAAGAGAATCAAGTTCCGTCTCCTCACCCACGCACACAAGGCCCTCTACGACCTAGGACCCAGTTACCTCAACACGCGCCTGACCTTTTACACCCCCACCCGTCAACTGCGATCGTCCAATCAAGCCCTCGCCACGATCCCACGAATCCGAAGAGCCACCATGGGAGGAAGATCATTCTCCTACTTAGCGGCCAAGACCTGGAATTCTCTCCCCACCCACCTCCGCCTTACACAGAACCACCTCTCCTTCAGAAAACAACTCAAAACCTGGCTGTTTGATAAATAGCGAAACCCCCTCCCCCAAGCGCCTTGAGACCCTCTGGGTGAGTAGTGCGCTATACAAATTTTGACTTGACTTGACTTGACTTGTATGACCCCTGCCTTTTATTCTCTGCTCCACTCTTGCTCCTCATACGGCCCCAAGATCCCAGTTCATCTTCAACTCACTTTACTTTCTCTTCTCATTCAGCTCGTGCACCCCCTTCTTTGCACTTTGCCTTTCCTGTACACATTATGTTTCAACTGGTGCCTATGCTTACACCACCGCACCACCCTCCGCTGCCCTCTCTAACAGCCTGGACACACTCCCCTTGGCCTCTCATATCTTACATCATCCAGGGTTGACATTAAAGGTAATTAGTTTCTCCATGAGGCTTTAATGCAGGCCTAAGGCCACCCCCATTTCTGTCCTTGCACTAGGCCTCTCGTCTCACTTTGTGCCTGCACATGGGGCATTTTGACATACCACGGTAGCAACTACAGCAGCTGTGGAGTTCTTGATGGGCCTCTTCAGTCTGCTGGTCCGCAGACAAAGGCCCTTAATAGATTCGAAAGGGTGGGTGGGTGAGTGAAAGGGTGGGTGGATAGATGCATGGATGAATAAGTGAAAGGGTGGATGTATAGATGCATAGATGATAATTGAAAGAGTGGATGATAGATGCATACATTAATGAGTGAAAGGCTGGATGGATAGATGCATGGATGAATGAGTAAAAGGCTGGATGGATAGGTCCATGGATGAATGAGTGAAGTGAAAGGGTGGATGGATAGATGCATGAGTCAAATGATGGATGTAAGGATGGATGAGTGAAATAATGGATGGATAATTGCAAGGGTGGATGAAGGGATGTATGAGTGGATGGATGGGGTGAAAGCGGATGAATGAGTGGATGGATGGATGAGTGGATGGATCGTTGAATGAAAGGGTGGATTAATGGGTAAGAGATGAAGTAGATGAATGGATGGCTTGGATGGATGAATCAGTGGGTGGCTGGGTGGAAGGGTTGATGGATGGATGGATGGGTGGATAGTTGAGTGTAAAGGTGGATGGAGGGATTAGTGAAAGGGAGGATGGATATATGAGCGAAACAGAAGATGAAGTGAAAGAGTGGATGGATGAGCGAAAGCATAAATGGAGGAAGTGAAACGGTGGAAGGATATATGAGTGAAAAGGAGGGTGGATGAGGTGAATGGATGGATGGACGAAAGGATGGATGGGCGAAAGGAGGGATGGGCAAAAGGAGGGATGGGCAAAAGGAGGGATGAATATGAGTGAAAACGAAGATGTGTGGGGTGAAAAGATGGATAGATGAGCAAAAGGTTGGATGAGTGAAAGGAAGGTAGGATGGATGAGTTTGATCGATAGGTTTGAATATGGAAGGATAGGTTTTGACAGGGGCTTCGTGAACGCTCCACTTTAGCAGCTACAGGAGAGGTGGAGCTCTTGATGGGCCTCTTCTGTCTGCAGCTCGACAGACAAAGGCTCGCAATTAATGTGAAAGGGTGGGTGTGAGTGGATGGATGTGTGGGTGAAAGGAACGAGTGTAAATGTGGCTGACTGGATGAATGGATGGATGAGTGACAGGGATGGTGGATGGACAAAGGATGTTATAATAAAGGAAAAGGTGAATGGATGGATGGGTTACATGGTGTATGAATTAGGGAGCGAAAGGATGGATGGATGAATTTAAAAATTATTGGATGGTTGAGTGGAAGGCTGGATTGATGGATGAGTAGAAGGGTGGGTAGATGGATGAGTGAAAGGATGAATGAGTGAAAGGGAGGATAGATAGATGGATGGTGTGCAAGGGTAGGTGTATGGATGAGCGAAAGGATGGACGTATTGCTGAAACGGATAGGTTTGGTGATGGATGGTTAGGTTTGGATATGGATGAGCGGATGAACTGACATGAACAGATGGACGAATAGATTGGTGAAAGGCTAATGGGTGAAATAATGAGTGGATGATAATGTAAAGATGAAATTCTAGATATCAGTGGGTGAAAGGATGAATGGATAGATGCTTAGCTGGAAGAGACAGCTATTCTGGAGAGGATTCCAATGACTTCTTTTGCTTGCTTGGTGGCATAAGAGCTTTGTATCAAAGTTCGGGGGTATTTTAATTTTCTGGTTACTCTCTTGGCCTTCACTATGCTCCTTTCTCTACCTAGGGATTATCAGGTAGGCATGGTGCTGTTTGCCAGTGCATTCTTACTAGACAGCCAGTATTTGGTCCATAAAGGCCACATTGCCATAGAAATTCCTGGCAGTGAACAAAACTACTTTGTAAAAGAGCAGAATGCCGTCACACACAATGAAGCCAGCCAATAGATAGGAAGAGAAAACTTTAATAAAAACAAATGGTCTTGGTTAACTCAGATTTAATTAGGGGTTCAAATATTAAAGAAAGTCACAAAAGTGCACCCATGATATATGTCCTTGTATTAATGGAGATTTACATTTTTCATGAATTCACATGAATTTCCTTAAGTAGGACAGGAAACCATAATCCTAGAAAATATTTGTGAATTGCATTTTTAGCATGAGCAAAGATGAGTATGCCCCAGCGGAAATCTGTTCTGAGTTTAAAAGTTCAATGTTTCTCCAACTACAATTTCTCCAGACCTGGAAGAAACTTTACTTCTGCTGTTGTCAGGGGTAAATTTCCAACCCTTCTCAGTATGCGAAAAGATTAGAGAAGAGCTGGTGAAAACCCCCAAAATTCAAATCCATCTATATAGTATTAGCCTGACATAACCAGAGAGGCTATTATCAGAGCACTTACGTAATGAGATTGCTGCCATTATTTGAGGGCGCACTACGGGGCACGAAAGGGACAAGTGGATTTTGTTACAGGACAAGTCGAATTATTAAGCTTCCTGTCCCATGGGCCAGTACATATTTCGTTAAATTCCACATCCCTGATAACTCTGCACAGAAGTGGGTTATTTTTATTACGTACCTTAGTACAGAACTGAAGTGTCACACACAAGCATTAAAATGTCACGCATAAACACTAAAACATTGACATGTCACACATAAGCAAGTTGAAAACTTGGCAGCTATGCACCTGCAAACTGATTCACATCAACATGTTACTTTCTCTTTTTCAGACCTGGTGAAGAATTCGGCCTACAGCGCTAGCGACTGCTCGTTGAACAGTTCTGAAAACCCCTACGCCACGATCAAAGACCCGCCCCTGCTCACGCCGAAGCACACGGAGTGCGGGTATGTGGAAATGAAGTCCCCGGCTCGCAGGGACTCCCCCTACGCGGAAATCAGTAACTCCACGCTGGCTACAAAAAATGTCTATGAAGTGGGTAAGTGGAGCACTTCACCATTTAACCTGTAATTTATGTCTCAGACTTGGAAATTCATAGTTTCCTGATTTTTTCGAGTCTTCAGCAGTTAGCAGGCTTACAATGTTTGGTCCTACGAGCGGTTCTCCTTTTGCGAACTTGTGGCAAGTGCTGCCCTCTTGCGCTCAGAATGGAAAATGTAATTCGGTGTCTTTTGCAGGTCGTTTGCTGCGAGTTCTCATGTATTAATTTATTCTGTGCGCCAATTTAAAGTTCAGTGCTTCCCATCAGGGTTCATATGTATCCCCGCTCACAGATCGCCGTCACAGACCAATCCACTGCTAATTCATCACATCCAAAATCTTGGCAAAAAACATGAAATTTAGGGTCCAGGTTCTCATTGATATATGTCGCGACCATCTCCAGTTCTGATTTTTACACTGGATATGGCCCGCAAAACTACCCTCCTCAAAACCTAAGGTAGTGTCCTCAGAGCATCTGACAGAGGAGAAAAACGCATGTCCGTTTATACTGGTATACCGCAGTCCTTGTATGTGACAGCTCGGGCTACAATGTCCTGCTCAGCCACCTTTCAAAGCTAGCATGAGTCTCCTCCCGCCCTCCCTGCATGTCCTTCCGGGTCAGTTACTCCAAGGAACACTAACTAGGGTTACCAACTCGCATGGGTGCAAATTCAGGACGGTCAGTGTAAAAATTCAGGACAAAGGGTCAAAATTCAGGACAAAAATTCAGGACAAAAGGTCAAAATTCAGAACAAAAATTTGGGACAAAACATAAGTTTTACAGACATATCAGAGGAGGTGGCACAATAATATGTAAGTAAATAGACAACCAAAATAAATACAAGTCAAAATAAGTTTATATAAGGTTGAGCCAATTGTGCACTTCACAGTTTTTCAGTATATGCGCAGCTTTGCAAAGCGACATCGGGCCCTTTCTGCAATCAAGATTTGTGCTTGTAACAATAAACATTAATAAATGGTATTTTTTATATTTGTATGTTGAAATCTGTCTTTTAAATGTACAGTGAAAACGCTGTTAGGTATTTTATTTTTATTTTCTCCAGCATGGCGCCAAGACAAAAGCAGAATGCAGGAGAAGGCACACCACATGCTGTCACTACAATTGGGCCCACTGTCATTCTAAAGTGCTAATCAGCTGCAGTCTCAGAATGACAATGGGCCAGTCCACAGGCTGCGCAAGGTCTGGGAGGGGCAGCTGGATGCAGCCTCTGCAGATTAAAAGATAAGAGCGAGAGGCCTGAGTAAAATCTTTTAAACTCACGGGGCCTCTCGCATGGGAAACAGCATTCCTTACTGAAATTTCCTATTTCGAATTTAGTATGATGTCTGTAAGGCGTCCGTAATTTGAGATTCCCAAATTACGGACACCTTACAGATATCATACTAAAATGACGGACGGTCCGTGAAATTTACAGACGATTGGTCACCCTAACACTAACTGGACCGAACCTGCCTAACTTCTAACGTAGTTCTGCGAGGATCCTTCTTATTGTCAATGCAATTTAGCATCCACCTTCAGACCTCCTGAGGACACTTTACTGCCAGTGCCAGAAACAACCGAGTCCACATTCAAATGCACAACAGAAGCCACTTCTTCTAAAAAGCTTTATCCTGGCTCACGCAGACTGTGCCAACTTTGATGCTGCAGTGGCTCTTGAGTCCCACACTTGAACTATATTCAGCCTTATCTTGGTCTACTCTGATATACCCCTCAACGTCTTGCCTGCTTTGGACCATGCCATTGTAGTAGAAACACCACAGCATCTTATCTTGATTCATTAATTCACAGTACACTTGCCTGCCAAAACATTAAGGTCCAGATTTAGGAAGCCTTTGCCGGTAGCGTGGTAGAGGAATGAGAGGTGATTGGAGATCACATGCAGCGGCACAGGCCTAAATCATCAGGGGACCAATCAGGGGCTGTGTTACAGATAGGGTGTCCTATCTCACTCTGTGCAGCAGCACACCGTTAGTTGAATGCATACGGCGCAGACTGTGACAGCATGCTCTAGAACACTCAATGCACTGTTCAGGGTGCAGTCGCAAACTCATGACCTCATATGAGTGAAAAGCAGAGATTCAGCCTCAGTTTGAAAGTGGCTAAGGGATTTTCCTACAGGCGGCGGCAGTGACTGACTGCTTCTGCCTACAGGGGGATACATGGAGAGTCCCCGGGACTTCTTTCCATCCTTCCAAGGGGCACCATCGGGGTGTTGTGACTTGCATCACTTTGACGTGTCACCCACGTCTGTAGTATGACATGAAGCCAAACCCCCATGCCAGTGTAAGAATGCCCCCTTGTAATTGCATTGGCTCGGATTTTGCACCACCATAATCCGCACCTCAAAAGGGGCCGAGCAAGCATCCACAACCCGTTCTGTCAGCCCCTCCTGTAATACCAAAGTGTCCCACAGTGCAAACAACTCGAGCACCCTTCTGTTGAGGCACCTTCGATAATATGGCCCTTGATACCTGGCAATATTTGTCCTATTTGGCACATAGACCATTTGTCGCAATAGTTTAATGCAGAGCTTTAAATGGGCCGGTACTCACCGGTACTGAGTACCGGCACTTCTTAGTTTTATCACTCTAAGTACCGGCACTTCTCACTGCAGAGGAGAGTACCGGTACTCATGAAGCCCTGGTCTCTGACAGCCAAGGCACTTCTGTTGACCTCAGCCGAGCCCACGATGAACTATTCAGCTTGGGCTCATCTGCATACGTGTGGGTGTTCACCATCATGCTGTGTTGCAAACACAGAAATCGAGGCAGCCCGGTGACAGCACTATTCAGAAAGCTGTGGGAGGTAACCAGGTTCAAATGGCTTTAAGCCTACCTGATTATTTTGTGCAAGTGTCTGCTATTGTTTGTCTCCTTGCCTGTGTGCTTGCCTGTGATTGTTTTTGTGTGAGAGAAATACTAGAGACAGGGGGTGATAATAGACATACTCTTTGAAGGTATATTAAAGGAAATGTGTGGAATGCTTGTTTATGCACCTCTGCTTGTTTCTTTCTGTGTCGCTCGAGAATATATGGTATTGTGCCAATCAGCAATTAACCCCTCCCATGCTGGTGACGGGAACCGCTCCGTCACCAGCCTCGGACGCGCTGTGCTGATGACGGACCTGTTCCGTCACGGCGCGCCTGCGCAGCGCTGATTCCACGCATGCGCTGGACGTTCTGTTGAGCGGGCGGGGCCGTGACGGAACCGCTCCGTCATCAGCACAGCGCGCCCGAGGCTTGTGACGGAGCGGTTCCGTCACGAGCATGGGAGTGCCGCGCGGCCCCCCCCTCCCCCTAGCGCTGCGGCGGAATTGCCACCGCAGCGAAGGGGTTAACAGGAGTGATGCAAATATTACAAAACAAGGAACTGTGAAAATATCACCACATTTGGCTTTCGTTGTGCAATGAGTAAACACACCTTCTTTGTTTATTGAAATACATTTCTAATGTGTTTTGGTATGTGCTGCAAGTAGTATATAAGTCAAGAAGCATGTCTTCAACTAAGCACAGCCCCAAGTCCCGCCCACTCGCCACATATAAATGAGTTCCTGCACTTTTTTCTCGTCATTTAAAGCACTGGTTTAATGGCATTCAATCATGGCAAAAACCTTCCTTAAATCCCGCGCGCGTAATCACTGTGGCATTTTATATACTGGAATTGTTATGCTAATTTGAAGGAAGGTGAAAAATACTAATACAAACTTGGAGTTGTGGAGACTTTACGTATTGGAAGACTGCCTTTTTTCATCCTTGCATTTCTCCGTAACTCCAACACATATTAGCCCTTTTTGGACTCAATACATCGAGAATTCTTTATTGGTAAAACAATTTATATCTAATTATTGTAGATGCTAATAATCGTATGCATTTAAAATTCCTTGTGTTTTCTTGTGGCCAGGCTGTTTGAATGCTTCAATCAAGCAACTTTTATAGCATTCAATAAATTAAATTAAAAGTCTTGCGCCCGGTATGATGTATTTTGTTGTCAGTCTTCGTCCCTTTATGCGTGACTACCACAGAATGATGACCAGTGAAAGCTATCGTGTTGAAGCAATTACTGCTGCTCAATCTAAATAGAGAAATAAATAAATAAAAGGGATAGTTGTGTTGCAAACGAACTCACTAGCGTGTGCATGTAGAAGAATAGCACCTTACTTGGGCCAGGTGTGCTATATAAAAACAATAATTTGAATTGGAGATCACTTCCCCCTTCTTCTAGCGCCACCTGGTGGACATTAATAAGTATTGCGCAGTGACGCCGATTGCGTTCTGTTAATGTTGGAAATGTTCTTGTATGGTGATTAGACAACTCAAATACCTCGAGGTAGAGGAAAATCTGCTAAAAACCACAATCTGGACATTGACTTGAGCGTTTATGTGTTGCAACACAAAAAGATGATGGACAGAATGCTGAACATTGTCAAACAATCACCCCAGGACAGAGATCTGGGCCTAAATACATCGTTTTCCCCCTCACCATGCCACCCCAGTTTGGACCCAGCCATATGCAAATCAGTCTTAACCCTGCTCTCCTTTGGAACATTCCAGCCCGAACAGGAAGGTCAGGTCCTCTTTTGACTGGAAACAAGCATCCTGGAACCGGTTCGGGGTCTCACCCTTCATAGCCTGGCTGGTGAGGGGTGATACCCTGAAACCAATCCCAGGATGCTTGTTTCCTGTCCAGGGAGGACCTGGCCTGGCAGTTCATACTGGACTGTTCCCATGGGGAGCAGGGTCTAGACTTATTTGCACATGTCTGGGTCCAATCTGGAGTGGCATAGTGAGCAAAAGAACGATGGATTCAACCCAGATATCCTGACTAGGGGTGAGTGACTGTCAGCACTCTGTCCATCATCTTGTTGTGTTTGCTGCGCTTTTATGTTGACCCATAAATATCCACAATTTATCTTTTTTCCTCTATTGAAAGAGGAAGAGGGGAGGGAGGGAGTTCAGATTCAGAGAACCCCCATATTAAAAGAATAAAGGCGTACTATTTTTCATTCATTAAACTTTTTTTATGGTTCCATCAAACATTCTGATAATTCCAGATCAATACATTGTTCTAACAAAGGATACTTGATTACACCCCTTGCGCTATATCAATATCGCGCACATAGGTAATATTCACCATATAAATTTCGTCGGTTTTGTGTTGCCGGGAACCTGTGTATTCAATGCCAAGTACAGAGTTCAAGTCACAACCCATAGATTAACTTACACTTACATAAATAATTACATAAATACACGAGATGCATGAATAGAAAAATCATTACGTTTTTTTCATATGATTTCCAATAGCTGTACCACTAATCATAACTTATCCTTTGCCATTGCAGAGCCCACCGTGAGCGTCGTCCAGGGAGGAGCCTTCAGCAATACTGGACCTTTCACTCAAGACCCGTATGACATGCCAAAAAACAGCCACATTCCTTGCCACTACGATGTGCTTCCGGTTCGGGACAGCCCTTCTTCTCCAAAGAAAGAGGTCAGCAGTGAATGATGGCCACACTGAACCTCGCAACTGAGAGGAACCCTTCCCATACTTGTGGCTTGCCTACTGGTCTTCCTCCTTGAAGGCGTCCCGATGACTGCTAATCCTTTCCGTAGACGAATATATTAACACAGACTCTCAAGCGGACATTAATGCACGCAAATAGGGCTCCATGGAGAGATGCCCATAAGCGATGAGTGCTTGATCAAATTTCCTGGGTGATTGTGACACGCGTGCTAAATTTATATGAAATTGCGTAAAAGGTATGGCTGTAAATTTGCGTACATTTGATTGCCCCTGTCTTTCAGCCAGTGGACTATTTTGTTTATTAAGTTACTAATTCGCTGTGCCACATATTCTAGGGGGTCACAAATCAGCCAAGTGTTTGCTGTGAACAAGGACCCCCTCCACATGTTTTCATGGTGCTCCTCATGTCTCATCACACTGGCGCGAAAAGAAACCTCATGAGTTCAAGTCAGAGTTTGGATGAACCCGAGGGCCGCTCCCGCCCCAGTCCATGCAATGAAATCACTGTGAGATAACAAGGGCCATGCTCATCATTAGGCCAATATATATGCTATATACTTAAAAATATTGATTCACTGTTTGACATGAAAAGATAGCGTATGTTGATTGGCAGATGCTGGTCGATAAAGTTCTTACTGCAGTCATTGTTCACATCAATTTAGAAACAATTTTTAAAAATTCACATGACCAATAACATGGTCATGCCCTGTTACTAAAAAAGCATTAATAATGCTACCTCTCAACTGAGACTGTGTTAATGTGAACCTTGTGTTGGCACTGTGGTGCTCTAACATTGCCGTACTGTAAGGTGTGTGAAGGCATCACTGTTGTCCACGAAAAAACTGGTGAGCCGGGGACGTGGCTTGCTGCAGGACCATTGTGGCATTGATATTGGCTGAAAGCGTCATGGCGGGTTGGATGCCGAAAAGAACGCAGTCTGCTCTTACAGCTGCATATATGTTCTGCTATTTGGGTAGTTGTGGAACCCGGTTGTATGACGGAACCTTGCAGGCATTTACCCGCACGCATTTACCACACAGTCAATACCCCGCGTGCGACATTACCACACGTTACTTTAGCATGCAAGCCATTACAAAGACCTGCTTTAGGGGGCGCTAGTCTTTGGAACATTATAACCTACTATTCCAACTCCAGTCTACGCAACAATATGGAATGTGTTGAACTTAAAAATTCAACACCAGACCAACAACGCGCCCCCTACAGCAAGTGGTTATAACAACTTGCATGCTAAAGTAATGCGAAGTAAAGTCACATGCGGCATACCAACCTAGTTGTAAAGGCTGGCCATTGTAAAGACTGCGGGGTAAATTATGTTTAGCATGGAACCTTCGGGAGTTGATTCAAGCGCGATATAAACCCGTAAATAAATAAATAACCCTGCAAGTGAAAGGCCAGCAGCACCATATGGAGCAGTGTCTGTTGTAGAGGGTGGCTCAAGGAGAACCATCTGTTGCTGCTTCATCCAAGCCCCACTGCATCAACAGACAGATATTTCACCCCTGGTGGTGCAAAGGCAATTAACCGGTAACAGTGAAATGACTGGGAGGTGGTTACATATTTAAGTGAACAGATTAAAAAAAAAGTCACCCTTTCACACAAAAAAGTATGTAGCCAAACATAAAGAAGCCCAGAAATTCACTTAAAATCTTCACTATCTGTTCCCCGCACCTCTCATCTGCATCACCCGCATCTGCTTGAGCTTACTACGCAGAACCCACTTCACATATCACAACATTACTTCATAAGCGTGGTTCGACTTGTCTGAATGGGCCGAGTGAGTGTGCGCGGAATGGCCAGATGCCTGCCCATGCTGTAAGTTTGATGTGCGACAGGAGATTTCAGTTATAATAAGCGATGGTGATATGTACTGTAATATAGAACCTGTACAGATGAAACTTTTTATTCTCGTTGTTGTTAGTATCGAGGGAGGTTTTTTTTATGCACTGCTGCCGAGCAGGCACTTTTTGCATTTTTGTAGCATTTGTAGGGGAATTATGCTTAAGCAGGTCTTTTGCATAGCGCTGATAACTTTATTACATATACCACTATAGTTTTTTCCAGTGACCTGTACCTTCACTTTAATATTTTATGTCTATGCTTTGTAGGGTTTTGCTTCACGCATTTTTTCATAATTTGGCTTTCATTTTATGTCGCAAATGGGCACCTTTGCAGCACAATATATGTGATTCAGTAAGTGTGGTTTGTTGTAATTTTGAAATGGTGTTTGCTGTCAAAATGTACACAGTGGTTTACGAAAGGCATGTGAATTGAGAAGCAAAGGTTTAAATGTTATCAGCAGATCATTGTAATACTTTTCATCATCCCCAAGTTGTTAACCCTCATTTGAAGGTGTGTCCTATTGGCAGAGATACAAACATAACCATGTTTTGTTAGGGCCACATTCAGTGCCTGCCCTGGGCCAGTCATGACACTCAAATGGTGCCATTGGCTCCAAAGCTGCCTTGTGGCCCTAAATGTTTAACATTTGAACAAACGAAAGCAGGATTCAACACAACTAGCTCACCCATCAAGCCAGCTTGATGTCAAACATCATTTACACTTTATAGAGTTATTGCCCCAAGCTATAGTATTTAACTTTTATTAAAGGAAAATTATATTTCATAGGTAAATTAGCTCTCACCTGTGATTGGCTAGGTCATGAAAAATCTGCAGTTTCTCCAACAAATGTTGAAGAGCCACCTGAAAAGTATAATTTCCATGTAGGACTCTCGCGGTACGTTGAGCTGCTGCAGGTACTGTGGTGTTTTCTATGGTCTCCAATCTCCTTTTAAGACTGGTAGGGACCAGCACTGCTTCTTATCCACACCACACACACACAGACCAAAAGGCAAAGCCAAGAGCCTGCAAACTAAAGTGTCTCTGCTGAAGAAAGATGTTGGTATTTTGCTTCACATCTAGCTTGCATTTTAAAACCAAGATTCTGATACACAACACGTTTCAGGTAGGGCTTGTGCCTGGAAATAGTGACCGTGCACGTGTAATGTCAATTCTGATTGACGTAGTCAGCATCAGCAGCTTTTCACATGTGCTGATGTGACAGCTTCGGAAACAAAGTGCAATATATGCAGATGTATCCATATTCATAATTGTCACCTAGGTATAATGATTCCCAGGTTCCCAGTGTGTGCGAGGGGGGGTGGTAATGTAAGTGGTTAAAACAGATGGTGAGAACACCAACAAAGTCAGAACTTTGTGGCCATTCAAAAACATTTGCAATGCTTTCCACAGATATCTGTACTCCAATATTTGCACCTACGGGGAGTAGTGAAATTATTCCAAAAAATGTGGGCCAAGTGCATGCAGCGCCCCTGTTTATGTAGGGAGTATAGAAGAAGGGAAGGCTTTACTTTGAATACAATTTTTCTGTGAAAAGCCTGAAATTGTACAGTTACCTGAACCCTGTCAAAATGTAATGCGATTTAAAAATGTGCATGTGTAGCAGTTTGGAGAACAGGCGCATGGCAGGAACACGAAAACATCATAGTTTTCCAGAACATGTAGTTGGGATTTTGTTAGTCGGCTAAAACGTATGATTCTCCACAAGTCAGGGTGATTTCTAGCCCTTGCAGCAATTATTTACATTGTCATGAATCAAGTCAATGAAAGCATTGAATGTTCTAAACAAGGGGACATCTCATTGACCAAACAATGGCTTCCATTCTGCTCACCTTTGCCAGGAAAACAGAATGGAGATACGAAAATCTGGACTAAAGTGACTAATTCCCAAACTAATCAATTACTCTTCTGGCGATTCCTATGTGAACCTCAAGGGCGCAGTTTACCAGTATTTTCCAGTTTCCAAACTCATCAATTCAGCTTGTAGGCGACTCCCATATGAGCCTAATGGGCAGGATTCATTTGGTATTTCCACTTCTGGGAGATAATCTCCATGTAGGCCTATCCAAAGGTCACTTGCACTTATTGCACTTCCGGTTCTCTGGGATCCATGTCTTAGATGATAACATGAGTTCTGCAGTCTCAATAGAGAAGTAGCCATACTTCACTAGTACAGTTGGTAAGAAGGCTGTTTCATTTTAGCTTGGTGATCGCAAAACCAACCTGTGGCCCTCAGTGCCGATGCAGGTTCTTATGCATTTGGACACCTGTATTTTCAGGAAGTGAGAGATGCAATGCTCTTTTGTGCTTCATGGACAGCCTTTCAAAAAGAGATGCCCATCTTAACAATCTACGGGTTGCCTCATCGATGTGTATAAGGGTCGGTGTATGTGTGTGTTGCTCCATAACATTGTAGTAAAGGACAGCACTGAACATTTTGCCTTCTACAAACCATAAAACCAACACCCCAGATGAACTGCTCAGCGTTTTGTTTGTGTAAGGTAAGAAAGAGTAAGCAAGTATTTCATGCAAAATCAATTTTCCTTAATGTATAAAAGAAAAGTAAACTAAAACCACAAACAACAAAAGTTCTGAAAAAGTATAGATAAAAAAAATAAAGCAAATGACAGTGATGTCAAATAAACCTGGATAGTCACTTTTAGTTCCTCTGAACCTCACAATAATGCGAGCTACTTATTATTGGCACTTGGATATCATATAAGCCGTATGATGCTTGTGTGAAGAGACGAAACCCAGAATCTCATGCCAAAATGATGCGTTAGTGGTATTAGATGTGGCGTGGATGAGGTGAGCTTGTTTGAAGAGAGATCAGCCTTTATGTGTTGCATAGTGTAAAAAGGTGTTTTATTGATTCAGGTCAAACAAAGAAGGACCCTCTTCACACAGTTTGACCCCTCCAGGACAGGGTCCTGCATCTTTAGGGTCTAGACCGAGCACTACAGAGCTGATTTTGATGAAGATGCTTTATATTAAAGATTGTATATAATGTTACAGTAGATGTAAATCAATTAAACTTGACTCATGTTTGATTATTTAACCTTGTACAGAAAATATTCTTTGTTTTGATAAAAAAAAATGATTCTGGGTGTTGCCAAACTGGGCCTGACCCATACAAATGTATCTTTTGTCATGCCCCAGACATTTTTCATTTTGATATGACTGAAGTGTAATGTATATAAAATACGACAAATGTTTGACACTGTATGTCTGCTTTTTTTTTCCTACAAGAACGTCTTTTAGTTTTGAAATGTTTCTATTTTCCAAAGATGACCAATTCTCATCCATAGGACCTGTTACTACCAGTTTTATATCACCAAACATGCCTGTAGGTTAATGCAATAAAGGTTTCTAATGAAAGTTTCAAACTTGGTTGGGGTGTTGATTATTTTATGATCACCAGTGTTTCCAGAGATCCATAAATGTTGATGAGAGGTGGTGTCTTCGAAGTTTCCTTGGCGAATGCAGGCTGAGGTAAATGTTCTTACTTGTGTCTATGCATTACCATCTTTTTAACTCCTCCCGCTCCTGCATGCTGGATTCCTGCATGCTGGATTCCTGTTGGGACGAAGTAAGCATGGCCGACGGATTTCTTGAAGCTGTTTTTTACCTCTTTTCCCAAAGTAATGTGATGCACAATGTTTAGGAATTTTGCGAAAATTTTACTTGATTTCTTCTTCTTTACAAATATAGAATAGTTCATCAGTTTGTCTTCTTTTTTTATAATTTTGCTGATCTCAAAGTGACCATTCAGGGAGATTACCATCAGTCAAATTATGTTTGTGATTGTATTCATGAATTTCATTTTTCTCAAAATTCACAGCGTACATGTCCTGTACTATGCTCCATCGTTCAACATAGAATCACAAATCTCCATGGGCTCTTAAGAACAGAGACATTAGAAATAGCCACAGAAGGAAATTCCGTTTTTCTTGATAGATCACTAAGTTTTGGACGCCTATGTTTTGACTTCGGTACAAAAGGGGGTGGTGATGGACGTTTTGACTTCAGCTGGGGTCTTAAACCTGCTTATCAGACCTCGGCCCTGCTATGTATTTTTCTTTTTTAAGTATAACCTTCTGTAACAGCCCTACTGGCTGAATTTATAAGACAGGAAATCAGACTGACATGTAGGGCCTTAGTAGGTTGTCCAGGATGGTTACAGACCCTAGGTCATCTTGAATTCTTTACATCAAACACACAAACGGTGATGGGAGGATGCTTCTAACAAGACCAATGACAATTGTTCGAAGTAGCATTCCAACCCATCATCATTTTGCCCACGTGCCACCAAAGATTGGACCCAGCCGTATGCAAATCAGTCTTGACCCTGCTTCAAAAGGAACAGACCAGCCCGAACTGCCAAGCAAGATCCTCTCCGAACCGGAATACAAGCAACCCAAAACTGCTTTTACCACTGGAACCAACCTACACCCGATTGAAGAGCTCTAATCAGGGTGAAACCAGTCTTCAGATCAGTGTAGAAGACATTACCAGCATTTTTTTGCGAAGCTGCACTCAACATTCTTACCACAGGAGATCTAGGGTGGGTAGGATATCTCCCTGCATGCATATCAAAGTGTTGATGATGATAAGCTAAGCCAGTTAGTAGAACAACCAAACAAGCTTTTGGTGGTTGATTACGTGAGGTACTCCCTATTTTTACAAAACATTTTTCTCATTGACACCACAACTAGCTTTATAAAACTGGTATACAAAACCCCAGACAAACGCCCAAATTACATGAGTGAGAGCCCTTATAAATTTGTTGTAGTGGTCCAAGAATGTATGGACATTTTAGGGGTGTAGGAGAATGGGGTATATTCTTTTTTGATACTTTGCACTTGGCTTAGAAGTTCAGGCTCTGTGAGTCTGTCTGTATTAAACAGGTATGCAATAATGTACTGCACGTACCGTGATGGCAGGTTTTTATGTGCTAATTCTAAATAGGAGACACTTAGGACCTGATTACGAGTTGGACAGTAAATTCCGACCATCCTTAAACCCTTGTTTACGCATGGGTCGGAACTGCAAGTTTTCAGGTATTTAACACATCTGATCATTATTGGATGCGTTAAATACCTCTAGCTTCATTAAATTTCGGCAGGTCAAACCTGCTACATATAACGGGAAATATGTAAGTTATTTAGTGTATCATGGAGATTATGGTGCGTTACACACCAAAATTCGCATGTTACTTCCCGCAAACTCATAATAGGTGCTATTTATCGCACCCAATAAATAACGTACCCTGTGGTATTATTATTTTCAGGTGCAAAAAATAGTGCCTATGCTCGTAATCGGGGCCTCAGCACGAAGGGGAATTAAAGAATATAATGTATGACATCTTTTAATATTTACGTCCTGTTCATTCTTTAACCCAACTGCAACTGTGATATTTGCTATCATAATTTTGCACATGTTCTGTATTAATTTGGCTTCTAATAACATCCTCTAGTAATACTAGTCTAGGTGTTTTGTGTCTGTGCTCACTTTGGGAAAAGGGTGTGGGAAGTCCAAGAAAAATAGCACCTATACTAGTAATCAGTGCCTTAGCGGGAAGGGGAATTATAGAATATAATATATGACATCTTTTAATATTATTTACGTTCTGTTCATTCTTTAACGCAACTGCAACTGTGATATTTGTTACCATAATTTTGCACATGTTCTGTATTCATTTGGCTTTTAATAACAACCTCCAGTAATCCTAGTCTAGGTGTTTTGTGTCTGTGCTCACTTTGGGAAAAGGGTGTGGGGTGTCCAAGACAAATACCTGTTGTCTTTGGCATTTAATATCTGTTCCTAATGTGAATCCTTTCCAGATAAATTTAGAAGAGGTTCAGAGAACCCTTATTCTGCAACCAGGTTCTACAGTACTCTTGTTCAGCTGCCCTATGTGGGTAGCTTTGCAGATGTCTAAGTGAGGTAGCTTTGCAGATGCATAAAACACCTGAGGAGGATTAGGGGGCCTGTCTTTGGAATCATATCCCTAGTGAGGGGAGGGACCCCCCTACTGGTGCTAGAGAAGGGAGACAGGATGGATGATATTCCCTCCATGGAGGAAATCCTTATCAGGAAATATGGACTCACCCCTGAAAAGTATAGGGAAATGTTTAGGGACAGCAAGAAGCTGTTCCGTCAGTCCTGGGTGGATTGTCTGGATTCCTTTTGAACAGCACTAGATGGCTGGATAAAGAGCAGTGACATGAAGAATTACCTAGAGCTGCATGACCTGAGGGTAAGAGAGCACATGTTCAGTCTTTGTTTTGCAGATCTGGCCCAACACCTGAATGATAGTAAGCTCGCTAATCCCATGGAGCTTGATAGGGAGGTGAATCACTGGCTCAGCATCAGGGTCCATAGGAAGGTACCTAGGAGTGACTTTAAGGAGGATTGTTCAGGTTCTCCCCAGCAGAGTGAGGAGAAGGTCAAAAGTGACAGAGAAAAGTCCCAGAGGAAGGGGGAGGAAAGGATTCCCATGCCCCTCCTGAGAAACAGAGGAGATTCTGGTGGGCGGTGGCCAGGGCACCTAATTTACAACCTTGGTTTTTTGACTATTCTCAGGTAGGACAGAAGAAGGGGGACTCTGTCTGTCCTAAGACACAACCCACTGGTGGGTCATCTCCAGGGGTAGCCAATATGGTTTTATAGGTAAGTAGTCCCAGGGTCAGGAGGTAGATCATTCCCTAATCTCTTTTAGTTCGGAGGTGAAATCTGAGGATAGACTTCTGACCCCTGAGGTTGGGATTTGTCACCTTCACGGGGGGAAGGTGAATGGGGTCCCAGTCATTGCTTGGAGGGAATCCGGGGCCAGCCAGACCATGGTAGTGAAAAGGCTGATTTCCCCAGAGCAGTAGACAGGCCATGTGTGCAGGCAACTCAGTCCCAGGGGTGGGTCCTTGTATACACAATGGCCCTGATTTCCCTGGAATGGGGCGGGAAGGCGACCCAGAGAAGGGTCATAGTTAGTCCCTAGATGCTCATAGACTGCCTTCTGGGGAATACGTTGCCACAGATGTCAGGAGAGTTGGGAGGGAGGCTGCCCAAGGTGCCCGAAAAGCTTTGCTTTCTGGGGGTACTGCTCCCGAGGTGAGGGTACAGAGGCTCAGATGGAGGAGCAGGTGGTAGGAACTGTCCACAGTGGGGGACCAGTGGGTCAGTAGTTGCCTGCTCAAAGAACAGAGCACCCAAAGACTGACATTGGTGAGGCCTCTTCTGATTGGGAAGTGCTCTTTGCGCTACCTCATAAATAGAGTGCAGGAGACCTGCACAAGTCAAACCACTACATGACACCACTGCATGACACAGGGGTGGTTTCCTCCTGGAAATCCTCGCCTGCAGGCACCTGAACAGCCTCTGAGTACAGACCGTGTGCTGAGTATCCAGTCTCAGGCTACACCCCTGGACTGCTGAGAAGGAAAGGAGAAGTGGGGTGCAAAACACCCAGGGCTACTACCCCCATCCTCCCCGAGAAACCTCAGAGGTCAGAGAACTCCAGATGGCCTAGGGCCTGGCCCTTGACACTGACAGGTGTCAGTGGCCTCTGTTGGTTACTGCCCTTATAGGCAGAGTTTTCCTTGGGTTGGAGACAGAAGTCTCCTCCAAAGGGTGAAACGGACCACATCACTTTGTTGGACATGATGGTTCTGTCTGCCAACTGGGATGCATCTGTGAGCATTTTATGGTTAGGATCCGAACATATGGCGTCCACAGATGAGAAGGGTTCCCCATGGGTCAATCCAGGTGCTTAAGAGAGTGTAGTCAGATGGATCTAACTGAGATTTGAACTGACAAATGCCACTTCATAACAGGGCCCCTTCGTCCATGTTCTGTCACCTAAGTAGGGAAGTCCATCAAGGAGTTGAAAAGTCTACCTTGGCCTTTGGTTGTAGAGGGGTTATGTTGGACTTGTCCCTTTCTGCAGGGTCCTCTACAAACCGTTTGCCTTCAATCCTCCTATTTTGCTGACACAGTGCCTTTGACTGACAGCAGTTCCCTCCACCCCCCAGAGCCTTGAGACCCTTACGGGTGAATAGTCATGCTTTACAAGTCACTTGATTGACTGATTGATTGATTGACTGACTTTGTTTTTGCTGGCTTTAGGACTCTGCACCTTACCACTGCTAACCAATGCTAAAGTGCTTGTGATCTCTTCTTTATACATGGTAGAATTAGATTACACCTAATTGGCTAATTTAATTTACTTGTAAGTCCCTAGTAGTACTACCTGTGCACAGGACCTGTAAATTAAACGCTACTAGTGGGCTTGCAGCACTGTTTGTGCCACCCACTCAAGTAGCCCAATAAACATATCGCTGGCGTGCCATTGCATACTGTGTGTGCAGTTTTTAATCTGCCATTTCAAACATGCAAAATAAGCACTTTGCCAGGCCGAAACCTTCATTTTAAGTCATCTAAGTCACCATCTAAGGCACTAGTGTATTTAAAAAGTAGGGCATGTACTTTTAAATCTTACATGTCCTGGTAGTGAAAAGCTACTAAACTCATTTTTCTCTACTGCAAGGCCAACCCCTCCCATAGGATAGCATTGGAGTTACCTTGTTACATTTAATGACTTGTAACTTCCAATTAGGAGCTGGTAGACAGGCTGAGTTTAGCATCTGAAGATTTGTAATTAGAAGCCCTATTTACTGGTAAAGTCTGATTTTTTCTATCACAATTCTGAAAATTCCACTTTTAAAAAGTTGGCATTTTCTTCTCGTAACCATTTGGTGACTGCAGTCTGATTCTGGGTCACAGGGCTGTGTGTAGCTGGCATTTGTTTTTTTGATATTGTTCCCAGACATTAAGACAAAGGGGAGGATCTGCCACCTTACACATTTGCCCATCACAAAGGCTCTGTCTGAGCACTCTTACAAAGGGTTTGACACTGGTCTTAGCCACATTATTTCCTGCATGGCTTTATCCCCGAAAAATTATTTTCCTGAATGGCATTAGTTAAAAGACAACATGCCTGAGTTTTGCTTCCATTTGTTAGGTTTCTCTCGCAGAGCACAGAGGAAAGGCACGTGTACAATAAGCAATACCTCAGACTCTGATGGTATGCTAAGATAGAGAGCACTCTAGATATTACCTCTCATGGGGGTCTAGTAATTGTATGAAAAAAATACCTAGGGTGCGCCCTAGTATCCCTATATTTTAAGGTGCCCCTGGCATGGTTCAAAAAACTGTGTGGGTGTTATGGTCTGGGTATAATAAAAACGCACAGGCATACTTGTTATTGAAGCATATATTAATGCCCTTAAGGGTATCTAATGCTACTCCTTAAAAGGACAATCCCATGGACATGCTCCTGCAGTCACACATACTCAAAGGTGCAGTGCCTCTGTTACACCTACTCTACTCTGTCCCACTTTTCATCCATGGTGTTTTTATGTTGTTCGTCTCTAGTCCTGACGGATCCCTTCCATGCAATGTTGGAAGAGGTCTACAGGCCACTTATCAATTTTCCCCATTTCAGATGGTAAGTTGGCACACCCGCAATGCTAGGAGCTATGGAAAATCTACTGAATGTGACCAAGATTAGCACGGTACAGTACAGGGCCAATATAAGTCAATGAGCCTAGGTGACCTAGACACCTTTTCCGGCTCACTGTGATTGAGCACAGGTTAGATGCAACCCAGCAAATCACCACACTGAACTGTTTTATATTTACATTTAAACAATATTCTGGAACTCAAAATATTTACTGTGGGCAAGGTAGGACAAATTGGCTGGCAAGGGCCCTACAAAATCAGAATGTGGGGTCCTTGAATTTAGGTGCCAAAAGTTCTGAGCAGGACATATTTAAAAAAGAATTTCGCCATCAAGGTTCCTTTGAAACTTGGTTCACTTTTTGTATATTCCTACTGTGCAAAATTCTCTACAGCGATGAATCTAAAGGCCAGATGTACGATCATTGGCAATTGCGACTCACAAATTGCGCCAAATTGCGAGTTGCAATTTCTGAGTTGCAATTGCCAGTGTACAACAGTGTTTGAGACACTGTATGCGATTCCCAATGGGGTCGCAAATTGCATGTCTCATGCATATTGATAAGGCTGTCGCACTTTGCGACCCCGTTAGAATGGCTGGCACTCTCAGGGATGGTGGCCTGCTGGGGTCAACAGACCTCCATGTCTGGGACTGCTTTTTAATAAAGCAGTTTAAAAAAAATGCACAGCCCGTTTTCCTTAATGGAAAACGGGATGCATTTAAAAAAAAAAAATAATAATAATTTTTTAAGGGCTGGTAGTGGTACCTGGGACCACTGCCTGCTCCGAAAAAAAATTTGCGCACCCATTCACCAAGGGATCCCTTCCCGTTTGCGAATGGTTTACCACCCTCCTGAAGAGAGTGGTAAACTGCGAGTGTTTTACGACCGCAATTGTGGTCGCAAACCATTCTTACATAGGCTTCAGACTCGCTGTTAGGAAGGGATGCCCTTGGAACGCCCCTTCCTAATAGCTAGTTACTAACCCTATTTTGAGAGTCGCTATTTAATTAGCGACTCGCAAAATAGGGTAAGTACATGGGCCATAGGTTTTTTTGTATGCGTAAACGGGTCTAAAACCCATTTGTTCATGCAAAAATCTGTCGTACATCTGGCCCCAACATCTGTAGGTGGCTTGGGTTTCAGAAGACCAAATGCATTCTGCTTGCGGTCTGGTTGAAGACCCCTTTCTTACAAAAAGAAGCTATAAATGGGACAAACCAGGAAATCTTTCCCACCGGTATTGTGCTATTCTCAGATAGACTTGGTGCCTTCTCTGGCTTTTTCCTTGAGTGAAATTTAGGTTTCAAATGTTTTTGGATAATGAAGCCTTTTTCTCCTGCTCACTCCTCAAGCTACCAGACTTCAGGATACAAGGTTGCAAGCAAGACTGGCAGGCATGCTGTTTCAGCAGAAGATCGAGTGGCAACTTGTCTACTGTTCTTCAAGAAAAGTACAATAGTTGCCCTTTATGTCCCTGTGACACTGGAGGCCAGCTGGTATGACCCTTGAAATGAACTTTCTGTTCTTCGGCACAAGACCAGGCCTCACACTTTACTGGGTGATGCAAGTTCTTCTGCAAGTCTATTGAGAGAGATAATTACTACAGCAGGAGGAAGGGGAGTCTGGTATAACAGGTTTAATGCCTATCAAGACTTTAGTAGAGGATGGACAGCTTTTATTAAATCATCTCTGGGCCAAAACCTCAGCACTAAAACTGATGTAGCTTTTTGATAACTATTACAATAGTGTTCCGATTATTTTCCTACCATTTTCCAAAGTCAGTCTATAGAACAATATATCTTTTATTCCTATACAGACATTTAGAACATACAAAAGCCACTGAAGACCATGCAGTGAATTAGCACCTTGTATCCTGTCATTGCAGCCACATGCCAATTTCATGAAAACCCAAATATTGGGAGATGTGAATTTGTAACCTTCAGAAACTTTTAGGATCTCATTTCAGTGGTTATCCCTGCTTTAAACACTTGCTCAGAACTGGTAATGTAAGTTACTAGACCAAAATCACCAGGACATTTAGAGCCTTCAAACCTGAGGACAGTTCATGTCATTAATGGAAAAACTTGACCCTTCCAGAAGCGAGAGGGACTTTGGACCCACAAGATCTTTCATTTTTGGAGTACATTAAAGTTGACTGGGGGTGCTAGGTGCACCAGACACACTAGTACCCTTTCTGTGGAAAGACTAAGGGCCTGATGACGAGTTATGGACCACCAAACCATTGGTGGCAATCCAACAACCGTTGCACTGCGGAACCGCCCACTGTTTTACGAGTGCGGCGGTCGGACCGCCTCAGGACTGCTGCGACTGCCATGGATCCAGGATCCTGCAGTGTTCACAAATCAGTCAGAAGAAGAAAAATGCTGGCAGTGCCGCAGTGGCACAGCCAAGCAGATTTTGAGTTGCCTCACTGCTACCCTTTTCATGGAAGTGAGCCCACCATGAAAAGGGTGGTGGAGAGGCAACTACCTGCTACCTCAGGGTCCAGGGGGTGCATGCAGGGGGACACATGTAGTGCCCCCTTGAATTTGCAACCCCAGTTCCTGAACAGTGTCACATGTATGCCACACCGTGCAGGAAGGTGCAGGCATTGCTCTGAGAAAAGCAGTCTGCATGGAAGGCTCTTCTATGAGCCTACCAGTCTGTCCCTGTCAGACCAATGCAGGTCACCCGCCAGACGAGGAATAAACTCCTAATCTGGCGGGCAGTCACACCACAGGTTTGGTGGTCCTACAGCTGATTGCACATCGCACAGTCCACTGGAGGACCGCCAAACTTGTAATCAGGCCCTTAGTATGCCATTGGACCATGGTTTAGAATTTGCTTCTAAAACGTATAGAAATGTGAAATACCTGTCAACGAAGAAATTAGTGGCCAGTTATGGAAACTCAGAGCTGATGTGCTGAAAACGGATGTATGACGTTACAACGCATACTTTTACCACGCCTACCATTACCACGCATTTTTTACAACGCAGGATCCATGACAACGCATACCATTACCACGCATGTATTTACAACGCATATACCTTTACAACGCATACAATTACAACGTAAGTATTGGTAAGTATATAATATTTTTTCATATTTATTTTAATTAAAATTAATATAATGTAATTTAATTTAATTTAATTAATTTAATTTAATTAATTTAATTTAATTTAATTTAATTTAATTTAATTTAATTTAATTAATTTAATTTAATTTAATCAATTTAATTTAATGTAATTTAAATTTAAACCCAAAACTGACCTTGAACCCAAAAAAATACCCCTTTACCCAAAAACCCAAAACTGACCCTGAACCCAAAAAAATACCCTTTTACCCAAAAACCCAAAACTGTCCCTGAACCCTAAAAATACCCCTTTACCCAAAAACCCAAAACTGACCCTGAACCCTAAAAATACCCCTTTACCCAAAAACTAAAAACTGACCCTGAACCCTAAAAATACCCCTTTACCCAAAAACTGAAAACTGACCCTGAACCCTAAAAATACCCCTTTACCCAAAAACTGAAAACTGACCCTGAACCCTAAAAATACCCCTTTACCCAAAAACTGAAAACTGACCCTGAACCCTAAAAATACCCCTTTACCCAAAAACCCAAAACTGACCCTGAACCCTAAAAATACCCCTTTACCCAAAAACCCAAAACTGACCCTGAACCCAAAAAATACCCCTTTACCCAAAAACTGAAAACTGACCCTGAACCCTAAAAATACCCCTTTATCCAAAAACTGAAAACTGACCCTGAACCCTAAAAATACCCCTTTACCCAAAAACTGAAAACTGACCCTAAACCCTAAAAATACCCCTTTACCCAAAAACTGAAAACTGACCCTAAACCTTAAAAATACCCCTTTACCCTAAAACTGAAAACTGACCCTAACCCCTAAAAATACCCCTTTACCCAAAAACTGAATACTGACCCTGAACCCTAAAAATACCCCTTTACCCAAAAACCCAAAACTGACCCTGAACCCAAAAAATACCCCTTTACAAAAAAACCCAAATAATATTTTTAATAAAATAATATACTTACCAATACTTACGTTGTAATGGTATGCGTTGTAAAAGTACCTGCGTTGTAAATACATGCGTGGTAATGGTATGCGTTGTCATGGATCCTGCGTTGTAAAAAATGCATGGTAATGGTAGGTCGTGGTAAAAGTTGCGTTGTAAAGGTTGTATACCGCTGAAAACATGCTTACGTTTTACAAGGAGAGAAATGCATTAAACTTTGAACCATTGAACTGATTTTTTGGGGAATGAGTTCTGAAGGAGGATAACTACAAGATTACTATAACAGCAACAGCCACAAGTTTGATGATTTAGACCTCAACAGAGATCAAAAATATAAAACAATGAAACCATTTACTAAATACAATTCTGTAAATCATTATGAATAAAATGTGAAAGAGTTTTAGAAAATATAAAAAAAATTAAAAACATTATAGCACTGGAGTGTAGTAAACCCTCTGTTTCAGCAGCTACAGTGGATGTGGGATTCTTGATGAAGAAGAATTAATAAAGTGCGACAAATACCCTGGGGCATCTAGGCGCTGCCTTTAATATATACAGATCAGGACGAACTAAGACATGAGAATTATGCCTTAAGCCGCCAGGTTTTAAGGCCCTTTCTAAATTTTAATAGGCTGGGCTTTTTTTTAGCGTGGTTGGCAGAGAGTTCCATAGACAGCCAGTTGTGGCCTTGCAACTCTTACCACCCCACCTAGCTCTGCTGACTCTAGGAACAATTAAGTTTCCATGTTCAGCAGATCTAAGGGATCTTACAGGAGTATATGGCTTTAAAACATTTGCCAACTGCATTGGCCCCAAGTTGTTAAGAGATTTAAAGGCGATACAGAGTGATTTAATTGGATCCTCTTGGCTACCGCTAGCCAGTGAAGACGGACTAAGACTGTGGCAAATTTAGAAATACCTAACAGAACTCTTGCTGCTGCTTTCTGAGCAGTCTGAAGTTTTTTATACTATGCTTAGGAGCACTGGAAAAAAGGGTGTTACAATAGTCCCATCTTGAGGATATCCGCACCAATACCACAGTTTTCTTCAGGTTCATAGGTATTGATGGAAGGATTTTCCTCAACATTTTCAAAATAAAAAAAGCAGTCTCAAGTGACCGAGTTGATTTGTGCTTCAAAGGATAGCTTGGTGTCAAAAATAACTCCTACGTTCCTAGCTTATAGCAGTGCATTAAGTAAAGAACAAAGTTCGACCGGCCACCAGCTATCCGTCCAGAATGCAGGATTATTCCCCAGCACCAAGTCTTGGATGAATTTAGCTTCAGACAATTGTCTATTATCCAGTTAGCTATATGGCTTCATACAGTCATCAAAACTGATTGCTGTCTGACTGGAGGGACTACTCACCAAGACAACATTTTTTGTGTCGTCAGCGTAGGACATAAAGGTAAAGCTATAACTTTTTACTCGTCTGGCAAGGGGGATGACATAAAGGTTAAAAAGAGTAGGGCTCAGGGAAGAACCCTGGGGAACTCTGCAAGACAGTGTAAAAGAGGGTGAAACGCCGTTCCCCAGCGTCAATAGAAGAGCAAGCAGGAAAGAATGAAAGATGGGTAAATGGAACATGAAAAGATAGAAGAAATATTGGATGGAAGGGTGAAAGGAAGGACGGATTGATGAATGGGTGGGTGGAGGTATGAGTGTGTAAAAGGATCAGTCAATGGAGAGTTGTATAGATTGGTGAAAGGATGGCAGAGTAAAGGGATGGATGGATGAGTGAGTAAATGGATAGGTGGATGGACAGGTGAAATTATGGCAGAGTAAAGGGCTGGATGAGTGAGTGAATCGATTGGTGGATGAACATGTGGGTGGAGGAATGAGTGTATGAAAGGATGAGTGATTGGATAGGTGGATAGACTGGTGAAAGGATGGCAGAGTAAAAGAACGGATGGATGGATGAGTCTGTGGATCGATAGGTGGATGTACAGGTGAAAGGATGGCAGGATTCATGGATGAATAGATGGATGGATATATGGATGGGAGAGTGGATAGATGCATGGCAGTGTGGATGGATAGATGCATGGCAGATTGGATGGGTGGATGCATGGCAGTGTGGATGATGTATTGGTGGCAGAGTGGTAGATTGATGGCAGAGTGGATGGAAGGAAGGATGGTAGAGTACATAGAATGATGGGTGGCACAGTCGATTAATGGATGCATGGTACAGTGTATGAGTGGATAGATAGATGGCAGCGTTTGCCTGGAGAGATTTATGAGTGAATTGAGCCAGGAATCTTTGATAAATCTATCATTTAAAATCACATAATCATTCTTTCTTAGATGGCCAAGGAGTGAAAGCTCTCTTTTAGCATTTCTCAGGTTCGATGGCAAAAATAATGGCGGGATATTAAATGCAGGTTCTTTACCGAAGTCAGAGAACAAATTAGTGAAATGATTGGATACTTTACAGTTTTAGTTCTCCAACCAGCAGAACGTTATACTCCCCATCATTGTTACCAATTTTCGATAAGAAGGAAAATATATCAAGATGCATGCTATTATAGCTTTTATCTGTGGAAATATAAGGATTCATCACTAGTATTGGAGCTCTCAAACCTCCATCTACAGCTGGAGCAATCTATATAGCTAAAAATAGATTAGATGGGTCTTTAAAGATATTATATACCCAGTTTAACTCATTACTCAACAGGATAGCTATTACTCCCTTTGCATGTCCTTTCTTAGAAAGGGGGCGGGGGGGGCATTACAACTTAAGACAAAACAGCCATCACATAACAAACCCGAAGCACACCAGGTTTCCTGGATGCAGATCAAATCTGTTTCTCTGCCTCACCAGCATTCTCCAGCTATGTGAGGGAGTGGATTCCTGCCAGCTGCCTCTCGCAGACCGTGATGCGCTATAATGCGGCCCCCAGGGGAAGTGAGGTCGGCAGACCAGTCTTCCCCTGGGTTATTCGCGCAATAGATAAGGACAGGGTGTAGGTAGGGTAGGGTAGGGGTGGGGTTAGGGGTGGGGGCTAAGGCTAGTTTATAAAGGGGGACAGGAGAGGAAGCTCTTCCTCTTCTTGTCCCAGCGCCATCAGGGTTAGGTTAGGAAACGGTTGAGGAGGGTGGTAGCGTAGGCCTAGTTCAGGGGTGTGTGGAGATTACGAGGCGGTGACGTAGCGTGTAGGGGGCTACGATCCTCCGGTGCCCCGGTGGCGAGCGTGGCCCTTGGCGGGCAGATCGGCGGTTGAGCAAGCCTTTAGGCAGGTAGGTGGCACCAGTTGCGGGGCGGGTCATGGCGGAGCCAGACGCGGCAGCAGTTCGCGCCGCGCTTTTTGTGCTGGGCCGGGCTGGGAGGTCTCACCTTCTTCAGCCTGGTGTACTCGAGCAGGCATGGGTCGGGATGACCCGGACACCACGCTCAGCTTCCGCGGGGGTGGCAGTGGTGGTGGCGGCCTGTCAAGATGAGCCGCCACCGTCGAGAGCTGGACGGGGGCGGGCGGGAGACAAGTGGAGGCAGGCAAGCGCGGGGGGAGGCGTGTGTGCCTGCCCGCGCGCCTACGAGGTGAGCCGGCTGCGACGGAGCAGCCCGGGAAGGCAGGCAGTGGGGGCGGGGTGCTCCACATTGCTCAGGGGCTGTCTGGGGGCCTAGGGGGAAGCACAGCTCGTCCGGACCGCCAGGTCCAGGCCGAGGGAGGCTTGGGAGATGTACAGGGGGATTCCAGTGAGGCCAGTGAGGGGGAGGGGGAGAATGCCACAGAGGAGCCAGCGGGAGACGAGTTCGTCCTCTGTCTGTCGGATGAAGGGTCTGAGGAAGGGGAGGGGGGGACCTGGTTGATCAGCCTGTGGATTTGTCCTGTGGGAGAAAAGGGGTGGTCAAGCTACAGGGTTCCAAGGGGAAGGGGCCCCTGAGGGTGCACATGGTGCAGACAGGCAGGAAATCCCCGGTGGGGGCCCCCCAGCCCCTCTCCTGGCTGCTGGGTCAGTTGGTGGTGGGGTGGGTCAGGACCCCTGGACGTTGCGGTGGGCGGGTATGTCGCAGGAGGAGAGGGTCCATGACCAGCGTCGCATAATAGCTGAGACAGAGCAGAAGTGGCCGGCTTTATGCGCAGCCAGAGAGGCAGGATGGGGAGGGGTGCCCGGGGGAGTGGGACCCGCGGCACCAGGGATGGCGGCAGGTGTAGGCAGGGGCCTCAGCAAGGGGGCCACAGGGCACAGCGGTGAGTGGGTCTGGGTAGAAGGGCCAAGGACTGCTTTGGCGGCACTGAGACCTGAAGGCGCTGGGGGCCCCTCAGGCGAAAACAGCCTGGGGGGGCTGCATGCCAGTGATGGCAGCTGGCAGAGGCAAGGGTGGGGTGGCGGAGCTCAAAACAGCCTCCAAACGCCGGGGCGAAGCAGCAGGTGGGTCCGCGGCGACCTGCCCTCCACCGCGGGATCGGGCAGGAGCTGTTCTGGAGTGCGAGTTTGTGCCTGGGGTGAGAGGAAAGGATGCGAAGAGAGTGGTGAGTGAGGTGCGGAGAGCTGTGGTTGAGGTTGTGGATGAGGAGCAATTGGACTATGATGAGGGTGAGGAGGAGTCAGAAGAGTGAGAGTTGCGTGAGGAAGAATGCTTGGGGAAGAATGTAGCGGCAACAGAGAGGCTTGGTGTGTTACAGGGGACGCAGACCAGCACCAGTCGGGTCTCGCAGGTGGGTCTGAACGCGGCGGATGCCAGGCGGAAAGACCGGGAGGTGCCCATCAAACTTTCAGGTGAGGGTGCTTGGTGGGATGCGTGGGAGGATGGTGCCAAAGGGGGACGTAAGAAGGCCTGCAGGTCGGTGGGGGTAGGCGATGGGTCTGTCAGGGATGGAGGGGCGCAGGAGGGTTCCGGGGGGACTGTGGGAGAAGGAAAAGCACAGGTGGTGGCAGCCAGTGTGCAAACTGACAAACCCGAGGAACCAGACAAGCACCGGAAAAAGTTACCTTATATGGGTTTGGCGATGCCACTTGGGTCTCATTTGTCAGAAAAGACGAGGGCGCGGATATTGAAACATGAGTACGTAGATGTTTTCAAATTGTTGCACAGAGAGATTTAGGCAAAAGAAGGGTCCAAGGAGGAAGAATGGGAATTGACTAGGCGGCCGAGAGTGCCTGTTACGATGGAAAATTGGACATCGGCGTTTTTGATTTATGCCAGTATTTATTGTGAGAATCATGGGGACAGGGCGATAGCTCTTTTCAAATATATGGATGTCATCAGAAAGGCACAGTTGCAGTTTGGAGGATTTGCCTGGCTCAGCCATGATGAGGAGTTCAGGGCCAGGATTAGCGTTAACCCAGAGAAGGCTTGGGGAGATATTGATCAGGAACTTTGGGTTCAATGGATGTCTTCTACGCAGGCGGCGGCGTCTACACACACGGCTAGTGGCCTTCCGGTCGCCTATCGGTCTTTTCAGTCGCGTCCCGCCCAGTCTGGGGTGGGTGGTCAGGAATCTTCCACGGGGGCAGGGAGTCAGGCTACCTACACGGGGACCGCTGGTCAGCAGCCCAAGTCTGGGGGAGCCACCATTGGAGCATGCTGGAATTTTAATAAAGGCTTCTGCACGCGGCACCCCTGTAGATTTAAACATGAGTGTTCCAAGTGTGGGGTCGACACCCGGTTACGCAGTGTTATACGCTGGCCACACCATCTGAGCAGTGGAAAATTACAAAGGGCCGGGGACAGTCTGGGCCAAAGGGCCCCTACACCGGTTTATGTGGTGGCCATGGGTCCATGGCTCTCTCGGTACCCTGATAGAGAGGCGGCTTTGAAGTCGCTGGGGCCCCCTCAGGCGAAAACAGCCTGGGGGGGCTGCATGCCAGTGATGGCAGCTGGCAGAGGCAAGGGTGGGGTGGCGGAGCTCAAAACAGCCTCCAAACGCTGGGGCGAAGCAGCAGGTGGGTCCGCGGCGACCTGCCCTCCACCGCAGGATCGGGCAGGAGCTGTTCTGGAGTGCGAGTTTGTGCCTGGGGTGAGAGGAAAGGATGTGAAGAGAGTGGTGAGTGAGGTGCGGAGAGCTGTGGTTGAGGTTGTGGATGAGGAGCAATTGGACTATGATGAGGGTGAGGAGGAGTCAGAAGAGTGAGAGTTGCGTGAGGAAGAATGCTTGGGGAAGAATGTAGCGGCAACAGAGAGGGTTGGTGTGTTACAGGGGACGCAGACCAGCACCAGTCGGGTCTCGCAGGTGGTTCTGAACGTGGCGGATGCCAGGCGGATAGACCGGGAGGTGCCCATCAAACTTTCAGGTGAGGGTGCTTGGTGGGATGCGTGGGAGGATGGCGCCAAAGGGGGACGTAAGAAGGCCTGCAGGTCGGTGGGGGTAGGCGATGGGTCTGTCAGGGACGGAGGGGCGCAGGAGGGTTCCAGGGGGACTGTGGGAGAAGGAAAAGCACAGGTGGTGGCAGCCAGTGTGCAAACTGACAAACCCGAGGAACCAGACAAGCACCGGAAAAAGTTACCTTATATGGGTTTGGCGATGCCACTTGGGTCTCATTTGTCAGAAAAGACGAGGGCGCGGATATTGAAACATGAGTACGTAGATGTTTTCAAATTGTTGCACAGAGAGATTTAGGCAAAATAAGGGTCCAAGGAGGAAGAATGGGAATTGACTAGGCGGCCGAGAGTGCCTGTTACGATGGAAAATTGGACATCGGCGTTTTTGATTTATGCCAGTATTTATTGTGAGAATCATGGGGACAGGGCGATAGCTCTTTTCAAATATATGGATGTCATCAGAAAGGCACAGTTGCAGTTTGGAGGATTTGCCTGGCTCAGCTATGATGAGGAGTTCAGGGCCAGGATTAGCGTTAACCCAGACAAGGCTTGGGGAGATATTGATCAGGAACTTTGGGTTCAATGGATGTCTTCTACGCAGGCGGCGGCGTCTACACATACGGCTAGTGGCCTTCGGGTCGCCTATCGGTCTTTTCAGTCGCGTCCCGCCCAGTCTGGGGTTGGTGGTCAGGGATCTTCCACGGGGGCAGGGAGTCAGGCTACCTACACGGGGACCGCTGGTCAGCAGCCCAAGTCTGGGGGAGCCACCATTGGAGCATGCTGGAATTTTAATAAAGGCTTCTGCACGCGGCACCCCTGTAGATTTAAACATGAGTGTTCCAAGTGTGGGGTCGACACCCGGTTACGCAGTGTTATACGCTGGCCACACCATCTGAGCAGTGGAAAATTACAAAGGGCCGGGGACAGTCTGGGCCAAAGGGCCCCTACACCGGTTGATGTGGTGGCCATGGGTCCATGGCTCTCTCGGTACCCTGATAGAGAGGCGGCTTTGAAGTTGCATTGGGGGTTTACAGAAGGGTTTCGGGTAGAGTATCAGGGTCCTCGGGAGAGAAGGTGGGTGGAGAATCTGCGGTCTGTGAAGGAGCTACCAGAGGTGGTGAAGGAGAAATTGCGGAAGGAAGTGATGGAAGTGTATCTTGGGCCCATTTGACGTGTGGTCGATGCCGGACCTCATTATTTCACCTTTGGGTGTGGTCCCTAAGAAAGAGCAAGGGGAGTTCAGGCTGATTCATCATCTGTCATGGCCGGAGGGGAGTTCGTGAATGATTTCATTGCGGAGGAGGACTCCAGGGTGTTGTATGTGTCGGTCGATGATGCCATTGGTCTGGTGCGGGTGTGTGGTCTGGGGGCAGAACTGGCTAAGTGTGACATCAAGTCGGCCTTTCGCCTCCTTCCCATTCACCCGGCTGACTTCTCTTTGCTAGGAATGCAGTTTGGGGGGGCTTTTTTTGTGGACAGGGTCTTGCCGATGTTGGTGTGCGATTTCCTGCGCACTTTTTGAGACTTTCAGTTCGTTTCTGCAGTGGGCCTTTGTGGACCGGAGTGGACACCGGCTGGTGTCACACTATTTGGATGATTTTTTGTTTGTGGGGAAAGGAGAGACTGGTGAGCGTGGGGCGGCGTTGTCTCAGTTTCAGAGATTGGCTCAGGTTTTTGGAGTACCTTTGGCACCTGAGAAGACTGCTGGGCCCAAATGCTGTTTGACCTTTTTGGGTATCGAGCTCGATTCACTGGCCTGGCAGGCGTGCTTTCCAGAGCAGAAGGTGTCGGAGATTCGGGTGTGTCTGTTGCAGGTAGTTGAGGTCCGAAAGATTGATTTGCGGTCTGTGCAGCGTCTTTTGGGTTTGCTGAATTTTGTGTGCTGGGTGGTGAGGGCCCGGAGGACATTTTGTAGGCGCCTCGGCATGGCAATGTCAGGGGCGGTACTCCCTTACCAGAGTGTCCGTGTCACGTTGGGGGTCCGGCCGGATCTCCGGGTGTGGCTGACCTTTTGGAGGATTTCAACGGCGTGTCCATGGATTTTGGACATGATAGGATGGTTTGGCAGGTGCAGCTCTATTCGGATGAGGCAGGTGCGGCAGGTTTTGGGATCTTCTGGGACGGGAGATGGTGTGGGGAGCAGTGGTCGGATCATTGGTTGCTGCAGGGACAGAGCATTGCCTTTCTTGAGTTCTTCCCTTTGTTGGTGGCGTTACAGGATTGGGGGCCCGAATTTCAGAACAGGTTGGTGCTTTTTCATGTGCATAATAGGATGGTGGTGGATTTGGTGAACAACCAGAAGGCGAGGGATTTGAGGGTGTTGCGCTTGCTGCGAAGCTTTATGCTGCTGTGTTTGCGTTTCAATGTGCATGTCCCAGGTGCAAGCAATGACATTGCGGATGCGTTGTCTCGTTCGCAGTGGCAGCGTTTCAGGAGGCTGGCGCCGGGAGCAGAAGCCTGCAAGACAAAGGTGCCGGAGGGTATCTGGGCCTGGGGGGAGTGAGAGTAGTGGGGTTGGTTGAAAGATCTATAGCTGACTCCACGCGGCACTCCTACAGATTGGCATGGTCTGAATTTGTTGCCTTTTTGGGTTGGACCAGGTACGCATGGCGTATGCCCGAGAGTGAATGTGAGAAGGGTGTGGTTCGTTTTGTATTGCATTGCATGGATAAGGGGCTGTCTCAGATGACCATTTCAGGCAAACTGGCAGGGATTTCTTTTTACAGCATGTTGTATTTGGGTTTTGATCCAGCTAGGTCTCCTTTACTGAGTAGAATGCTGAAAGATTGGGGACGTTTAAGGGGGGTGGATGGGGAGGAGGGGCCGCGGGAGGCCATTACGTTTGAGTTGTTGCAGGGCCTTTTGGCAGAGTTGTCCCATTGTTGTTATGATTACCAGGAAGTGGCGTTATTTCGTTTGTGCATGATTTGGATATTTTTTGGGGCTTTTCGGGTGTCTGAGTTGCTTGGAGCGAGGGGTGCGCCTCGGCGTAAGTTTGAGGATGTGCTGTTGGATGGGTCGCGTGACGATACCCATCCTCCAGTAATACATTTCGTTCAAAAGACCAAGTCCGCTTCCCTTCGACTATATAGGAGTCCAAAATCAATTCGAGTACTAAAGGATTGTGATCAGATATAAGTTTTGGAAGAATCTCTAAATTTAGTTTTCCTGTCAAATGCTGCGAAACAAAAAAATAATCTAAACGAACAGATTTTGTGTGTGGTATTGAAAAAAAAGTATACCCAGGATCGTCTGCATGGAGCAGATTCCAGACATCATTAAACCCATGATCTAGAATTAAATCCCGTAGAGCCCTAAAAGTCAGAGGTTTCCTTTCGATATATACCCCAAGTTTTTCCTGATGTCAAAATTAGCCTCCAAATGTATATTCAAGTCCCCACACAGGATCACTGGCTGAGGTCATTGCGCTAACTCGGTATTAATACAATTCATAAGCTCAGAGTCGTCCAAATTCGGGCCATATAACGTGCACAACGTAAATCTGCTCTGATCAATCTTAAATTCTCCAATTACCCACCGCCCCCATTTAACTGACTTTTCACCCCCCCACCACCACCCCACCTCCTTCCTCCCCACCTTCCACCGACCCCCCTCCCACTCCTCAAGCCACCCCACCCTACCTACCCAACCCTCCAAATGAGGCACAAGGACCATGGGTCCCTGAAAGAATATGGAGTGCCGCCCCCCACCCCCTTTACTAGGTTGGAATGGAAAGTATCTTCAAGAGCTATACTTAACTTAGAAGTCCCCTTAAGCACAATGCTCGCACTAAACAAACACATCTACCTTGCCGATTCTGACCACATCATATAGACAATAGATATTCTTTAGCCTGAATTTCAGGGAAAACAAACTTAATTTGACCCTTTACAGTGGTCTTTAGCTTAGCAGGGTTTTGGAGAAAGACTGTAGCACCTTTTTCCTGAAACCCGGGAATGAGCTGACGCAATTGCCAGCGCTTAGCTACTGTAGCCTGACAATAATCAGGACTATGTTCCATCATAGTATGATAAATGGTTGACAGAGTGATCTCCTGAACAGGGCTCTGCTCCCCTGTGAAAAGTACTTCGACTCCCACTGGAGTCTCTCCTAGGGGCCCCGATGTCACGTTCACTGAGGGAACTTCATCCATTTCGAAAGGTTTATTCTTAGAGTTCACATGCCGCGTTTTCCTGCTATTTAGCTTTTTAACCGTAGTCATTGCTGAGCTAGGAGAGATCTCATTCGATTTTGCCTCATCGTCAATACTGCTGCCCTCTTCAGGGTAATCAGCCCAGTCTTTGCTTATACTTGTGCTTTATTTATTTTATTTATTGCATTTGTAAAGCGCATCTATCACCTAAAAGGCATCCTGGCGCTTGCAGACTCAAGACAGCATAATAAAGGAGGGCGGTAGCGGACTAGAGTTTAGGGAAGAGAAGTGTTTTCAATCTCCTCCTAAACAGGAGGAGATCGGAAATGTGTCTAAGCTCAGTCGGGAGAGCATTCCACAGTTTCGCCCCGGCTATGCCAAACGATCTTCCTCCTGCTTTGATTTTCTTAAACCGAGGTATTGTCACCAACCTAGCAGAGAAGGAGCGTAGGCAGCGGGCTGGGACATACAATCTAAATTTCCTTTGTAGGCCAACAGGACCTAGATCATGCAGTGCCTTAAAGGTCAGACAGAGAGACTTGAATTGTACCCTCTGTCTCACCGGGAGCCAACCCGGGCAGAGGGCGGAAGTTGGGGAAGAATTTTTCTCAGAAGTCTGATGACAGCTAGACAGCCAGCTACTAGTTTTGATACCTGCGCCTCCAGAGAAAGCTCCGTATTGAACATAACACCTAAGTTACGCACTACCTTCACTGGCTGTACCGCTGAGGAGAAGTCCCCAGGCCAGAAGTTACAGGGTAGAAGAGTTGGCACCTTAGGCCTAGGGCAGTATAGCACCTCCGTTTTCTCCGCATTAAATTGCAGTGAGTTGGCTTTCAACCACCCCGCCGTATCTCGCAGACAATTATGAAGTTCTTCCAAGGAGGTCGGGTTATCTCCATCCAGGGAAAGAATCAGCTGCTTATCATCAGCGTAGTTGACGATTTCGATGTTATGTTTCTTGATGATTGCAACTAAGGGCCTCATATAAATATTAAACAGCACCGGGCTGACTGCTGAGCCTTGGGGAACGCTGTGCAAGATGGTAGAAAAGGTGGATTGGAAGGGAGGGAGGGCCACCGCTTGTTCCCTGTTCTTGAGGAAGGACTCAAACCACTCCAGGGCCCTGCCAGCAACCCCCCTCTCTCTCAGCCTGTCCAGCAGGATGGCATGGTTCAACGTATCGAAGGCGGCAGACAGGTCAAGCAGTATCAACACACCTGCCTGACCCCTGTCTGCTCGCCAACGAAGCTCATCCAGCACGGTCACCAAGGCCGTCTCGGTACCATGGGCTGGCCGGAAGCCAAACTGCACTTCCTCCAAGAGCTTGTATTGCTCGAGATGTCTGGAGAGAGTGCCTGCCACCACCCGCTCTACGATTTTAGCTGCAAAAGGTAGAAGCGAGATGGGTCTAAAGTTCTTCAAGCAATTAGGATCAAGGGTGGACTTTTTCAGTAAAGGGGTCACCACCGCCCTCTTCCATTGCGAAGGAACCACTCCTGTGGAGAGCGACTGATTACAAACAAGCCGTAGCGTGGGAAAAAGCTCATCCTCAAACTCCTTCCAGATTTTCAATGGGAGCGCATCAAGTGGAGACCAGATGTAATAACAGAGGCCACGCCCCTAAACTCATCTGCAGTCAGCTGCGGAAATTCCACAAGGGACTGAACTCCTCCCTGTTCGCAGGCCGCTCCAAGATTGTAATGATCGGAGGGGGGGGGGTGACTAGGCCCTGCTTCAGAGGTCTATCACACTCAGCCAATACCGAGGGGTCTAAGCTATTGACTCTGGATTGTTGCTGATCCACCCCCAAGTCTTCAATGATCTTATTGATTTTATCCTGGAAGAATCCAGCTAGATTCTCACACAGTTCCTGGGAGTTTCATCTGAGGAGTGATCAGACATCGAGTAAAAATGATCGAGGGGGGGCGTGGCCAAGATGGCGGCGGAGTAGGACGTGTACCCGAGTCCCTCCGGCGCCACGACCCGCATAGCATTGAGAAGCACCCTCTTGGGCCGTCTTTTACCCGTACGGCCGTCCGGGTTGACTCCACCCTGCCGCGGGTGTCCGTGGCTCTCTCGTCGCTCCCGGTGCCCGGAGTGCTGAGATTGGCGGCGCGGCCTGCCCAGTAGCCGGAGGTCTGGACTGCCCTTTGGCACGAAAAGAGACGGGTGCGATCTCCGAACCGGGGTTCCCTCCCGGAGCACTGCCGCCCGCTTGCTGGCTGCCGGAACACCACCGCTTGCTGCGACTTGTGGCGGAAGAGGACGGGAGCCACAGTGTCCGCACCTGGAGTGGTCCACGAGAGGAGAGCGCGCTGGCCCCGGGATCGAGGAAGGGCTGCGGCGGGAGCTGACGGGGCCGCGGCTTCAGGCCTACGAGGTGCAGCTGGAGGTAGAGATGTGCCCCCCCGCCAGGAACTGACGAGCGAGCACAGCAGGGTGGGAGAGTGCAGAGCGGGAGCCCCGATCCACCCTGAGTGCCTGCTGAAGGGATCTGCCTGAAGGGGGCCGCGAGACGACTGGGGCCTGAACGCGCCTGAGGCCTAGCACAGTCGGTGGGCTGAGTGAGCTGTCCCCGTGCGGCCTACCTAGACGAGGGCCCGTAGGTGAGCAGCTGAGTGAAGCATAGCCCGGGCGGCCTACAGGGAGGTACAGCGGTCCCCAGGTGCACTGGAATAATCCCTGCGACAGTGGAGCATCGGCGATCGGTGGTTAGGCCCCACTAAAGCCCAGTTTGGCATCCTGACACTGCGTAGCCCCATTACTTGAAGGAACGGGCCGCACAGTCTGGGAAGGCGCGGAGCGGCAGGCCGGCGCGTAGAACAGGGGAGAGCGGAAGAGCGGTGGGACCTAGGCGACTTGGGCTGAGGCACCGACGCAGAGCCTGGGCTGTGGTAGGCTGGAGAAGACATTGACTAGGTCATAGAGAGACAAGGCCGAGAAGAGGGGTACCGCGAGGCCTTGCCCAGATCGCAGGGGCCCTGGGGTTGCTAACATGACGGGCAGACCGCATAAGGACAAACCCGGCAAGGAGGGCCTGCCCAAAGGAGCTCCGCCGACGACGCCACCTGGGTCCAGCAAGTCGCCCCCTCGAAGAGATGATGACGCACCGGCTACCAAGGCCTTCATGGTCGAACTGTTCAGGGCCATTAAGGAGGACATATCGGAGCTCCGCGCGCAGCTGACAGCGGATCTGCGTGAGGTGAGGAGAGATATGGACGAAGTGGGAGAACGTGTGGCGACGCTAGAGGAACACGATGTGGGAATGGCAGAGGACGTTCATCGTCTGCAACAAGATGTCCTCCGACTCACAGAGCAGAACCTAGACCTCCAGGCCCATGCCGAGGATCTAGAAAACCGGTCGCGCCGCAACAACATTAGAATTCGGGCGGTGCCTTGGGCCGGAAAAGGCAAGGACCTGAGAGGGTATGTGGAGGCCCTCTTTAAACACGTTCTGGGCGAGGAAGAACTTCAAGAGATATGCTTGGACAGGGTCCACCGAGTGGGGCTGTCGAGGGGCTCGAAGGCACCTCCCCCAGACATATTGGTCTGCGTCCATGATTTCCAACTGAAAGAACGCATACTCAGGAAGGCGCGAGAAGCCGGCCCTCTGCAGTTTCGAGACCATCGTCCTCAGTTATTCCAAGACCTAGCAGCTTCGAATCTGCAAAAACGAAGGGAGTTCCGGTCAGTCACCAGTTTCCTATGTGACCAGAATGTGGCCTACTCTTGGGGCCACCCCTTTTGCATCATCTTTCGCTGGGAGAACAAGCTGGTCCAAGTCAGATCCCTAGCTGCGGCCATGGAGATCCTCGGCCTAGAAGAGTCTGCTGCAGCACCTACAGACACACGCTCCCCTGAGAGACGACAACAGTGCTCTCCGGCCTGGCAGAGGGTGGGCCGGAACACGGCATCGAAGAGGCCGGACCCGTCTACAAGCCTTTATGAGAGGGGGGCGGCAGTGGCCTCCGTGGCACTGGTGACTGAGGCGACGAAGCAAGATGATCCCCCTGCTGACTGAACCCCTGGGAGGGGATACCGCTGGCGCCGGAGGGTCACGACCTCATCAGATCTCACAGGTACTCTATGCCCTCCCCAGAGGAGGGGCCCCATGGCGGGATATGGAGGGCATTGACTACATCCATAAACTTCGACCCTTACGGTCGCACTCGGATCCCCCTTTTGGGGGCCCTTCTGTTGGCTTTATTTGCTGTTTCTGGCTAAGCCTGAGGTTTTGTGGGAGTTGGAGGGGGAAGGGGAGGGGAGGGCGGTTGAGGGGGAGGGGTAGGGGAGGGGGGCAGTGGTGGTAGCGAAGGGTGGTTTACAAGCACGCCTCGAGGACTGGAGGAAGCCAGGTATGCAAGCTGGGATTGTGTGCGGAGCAATTCGGTTTGGCTGATGAGGGGGCTGAACACTTGCCGGCATGGAGCACGCACACTGGGGGGAGGTATGACTGGAGTGGGTCGAGACTGGTCCGCGCATGAGAGGAGAGCTAGAGGACGCCCCAATGCTGAGCACGACTTGGTATTTTGTCTCTGATGTCGATCACACTGGGGTCCTGGACGGTTAAAGGGTTGAACTCCCCCCATAAACGTCAGAAGGTCCGGAAATACATACTCGACCACCACCTAGACATAGTGGGTTTGCAGGAGACTCATCTCACAAGATCGGATGAGTCACGCCTTAAACATAAGCAATTTCCCCTTATTTACAAGTCCTCAGCCACTACAAAACACAAGGGAGTTGCCCTTCTGTTACGCTCAACCCTACAATTCCAGCCTCTTGAGGTTCGGGGGGATAAAGAGGGGCGTTGGCTCATGGTTAAAGGCAAGCTAAGGGGCAAGGTGTGCACATTCCTGGTTTTGTATGCTCCCAATGTGGGTCAAAATGGATTTCTCCAGGAACTGTGGAGGACGGTGTTAGACTTTGTCGAGGGGCCACTGATAGCGATGGGAGATTTCAACCTGGTATGAAATAAGGATATCGATTGAACTCCTCACCAGAGATCTGACGCAGGCGTGGTTTCCGCTGATACATGGCAGATAATGACAGATATGGGGCTAGTAGATGGTTGGCGCTCTCTCTATCCACACTCACGGGACTATACCTTTTTCTCCCACGTTCACCATTCTTACTCGCGCCTAGATAATTTTTTCCTGAGCCAATCTCTTAGAAGAGACCTGCGTGAGGCCAGGATATTTCCCTTGTCGGTCTCTGACCACAGTTTGCTCGCTATCTGCCTACGATGGGAGATAGCCTCCACGGTCCACCGTAAATGGTACTTTCCGGCCCCTTTGGTCCGGGACAGGGCCTCCTGCATCGAGCTCCGAAAGGCCATTACCGAATTCTTCAACCTAAATCCCACCGGCGATACCTCGGACCTTAACACATGGGACGCCTTCAAGGCATCCATACGCGGCAGCTGTATAGCGCTTAATGCAGCCCTTAACAAACTACGAAGACAAGACAGGGAGAGATTGGAAGAGGAGCTTTCTACTCTTGAGCAGGTTCATAAGCAAACCCCCTCCAGGCTGACCATGCGGCAACTGACGGCAGTGCGGTTTAAACTCAGGGCTCACTACAACAATAGAGCGGAATACACACTACTGAAATTACGGCGCCTCTCTTACTCCCAAGGGAACAAGGTAGGGAAACACTTGGCCCTGCAGCTCCAAGAAAAAAGGGAGAAGGAATATATCGGGGGAATAAAGAACGCAGATGGGGTCCTAACGCACAATGATGAAGTCAAAGCGGGTCTCTTTGGTGGTTTCTACGAGGCACTGTACGCGGGAGACACCCTGAATTACGAAACGCAAGGGGACTACTTGTCCACGTTACCGCTGCCCCAGGTATCAAAGGAGTGGAACGAGACGCTCACTGCCCCCTTCACTAGAGAGGAGGTCCTTGCTGCTATTAAGGCCTTGAAACCACACAAAGCCCCTAGGGCGGATGGCTATACAGCCATATTTTACAAGACCTTCGCCTCTGAACTGGTTGGTTTTCTGACGCAACTATTTAATAGCATGGCGGAGGAAGGAGTGACCTCGGTTTCCATGGCAGAGGCTACCATATCGGTCATTCCCAAGCCCGGGAAAGACCCCTCTAAATGCTCCTCGTAGAGGCCAATTGCCCTCCTCAATCTCGACGCTAAACTCTACTTGTCCATCCTCGCCTCCAGGCTCCACGATTTAATGCCGGTGCTTATACACCTGTGGTTCTGAAATTCTGGACCCTGCTGTTATCCCGGTATCGAGATCCAATACCCGTGCCACAAAATATCAACGTACCATGACGAATTTGGTGTCGACGGACCGGTAATGATTAGGACATCATCCCTATACATTTGCGTCATGATTGAGGGATGCCAACACCCCTAAATCGTAGTTTCCGTCCCGACCCCTTAGACTCCATTTTGTAAACGACATCCATCTTGTGTCTTGCCCTCATGATAAGTCAATTGAGTAAGGTCGAGCTTGATCTAAAAGGACACGTCCACCTTCCCTGACTCCCCCCTGACCTGTCCCGACTGACTCCGTTGCCTCCAGCCGAACCTGTTTGGGCAGCTCCTCGCCCAGTGGCCGAATAAGATAGCATCAATGCATAAACATGCCACAAACCATTCACTACGTACAGGCCATGTTTTCTACACACACACCTGTCCATGTTCCTTGTTTATGGCCAGTTTTATGACTAGGAGGTACCCGGCTTTATTGGGGTTTTCCATCGATATCTGATGGGAGTTCCGGGCCTGGCCGGGTAATCCATCACGAACTGGACGTCTAAAATATGGGTTGGCCTACATGACTTCGCTCTTTGTATTATTGTAGAAATATGTGTATAACCATATCGTAAACTCAAGAATTCTTGCCTGCAGCTATTATTTCTGTATATAAGGAGAAAGCTGGTTCTGTAAAAACGAACAGTCTCCTGGGAATACGCGACCCGGGTTGTTGTGTTTCTAGGACACGTGTTACTTGGTAGCTACCAATAAAACTCGATCTCTGACTTCAACTAGAAGACTCGGTGTTTCTGTGGTCCGGAACAGGGAGAACTCAGAGGTCTTCGGGTGTTATCCCCTGGCACCACCGGGTTCCTAAAAACCCGTTACCTCAGTTGGCGCCCAACTCGGGGCGGTATCAAGCGGCGACGGTCCAAGCCAGATGTTCGTGAGGAGCTTCGTGTGAAAATTCCAGAGGATGGCCAGCCACTTCAGCGACCCCTGTATGTCGACGTGGTCTTTGCTGCGAGGTTCCCCGCGTCCCGACGGCTACGAAGGACTGCTGCCCTGACTATCGCCCTGTGATCCTTGGTAGAGCGAAACGATAGACGAGTCTTCTAGTGACGTCATCGATCTTCAAATACTTCAGTTAAGTATAAGCGGAGCGTCTCCCAGTCCTTAGTTTGATCCTTAGTTTTTGGTATCCTTGAGATACGTTTTGATTTGGTACTTGCAAGCCCCAAAGCCAAAGGACTAGTGTATTCACGAGAAATATCGTAATCGATAAATCCTTTGAAGTTTGAAGCTAGACTAGTGAGCAAAGATGCCTTGTTTTAGCAGACTTGGAAACTTGTTTTGTCTTGGTTGTAGTAAGGACTCCCGATTAGAGGATTCTTGTCCAGTTCCTCCGATTGGAACTCCAACATATGAGTTATACGTAAAACATGGCGTAGGTCCTATCACATATAATGAGGTATGGATAAAATACACCCGCAAGGATGGTGTTTTAAAATGGCCCCAATACGGTAGTTTTGACTCAGAAATTTTAGATAACCTCGAGGTCAAATTGTTCAAGAAAAAAGACCGGCCGGCGATGTTTGACTCTTTTCGCTTATGGCGCAAAGAAGCCAAACAGAAAGAAATAAAATTAGCAAAAAGGAATAAAAGAGGTATGTCGATGGTGCAAGCTGCCGTTGCATACAAGGATAACGAGGAAGAGCAAGAAAGTGAACAAGTGCTTAGGAGCAAGAAACTAGCAGTAGATAAATGCTACCCAATGTTACCACATAAGGGACAAGGTCAAGAGGAAGATCCGAGAAAGATCCATTGATGTCCCACTTACTAAGCTCACCACCGCCGTATACGTTAGATGCTACCGCACCCCCAAAGCATTTTATTTTACCGCGCCCCGGCGCACGAAACACAGCTCTTGCACACACGCCAGCTACTCCTCAGCTGGTTCCTACTTCTCCGGCGCAGCCTTCTCAAGGGCCGCCGCCTCCGCTACATACTCCATCTACTTCCACCACTTTGCCTACCGCTCCAACTGTTCCCTATGATACTACCTCTGCCACTGCTTCAACTTCCTCTGCTATTGCCTCGATTTCTTCTTCACATCAGCCTGTTTTTTCTGACGCATCTGCCCCTCCGCAAGCTTCTCCTTCTATTAGACAGAGAGTGGCAGGTACTGTCACTGGTCTGCTTTCACCTTTCTTTGGGCCGCCTAAAACGACCCCTAAAACAGAACGTAGACAGTTACGTAGTCAGCTGCCTGATTACGAGGAAAGAGAAGTGCTGAATGAGCTAGCACGCCAATGGATTACGAACACTGTTAGATATGATGTTCAGTCTGTTATGGAAGTTTTCCGTCAATGGGATGCACCCACTCAGAGATACGTATTCGAAGAGATGTGTGTATATCTGTGTGAAGATTTGGAGACAAATGATCCCAAACGCAAAATGAACGAACTATGGCGTACGCGTTTTAAGTTCCATGAAGGTATGATTATAGGTGCCGAAGTTGAGGAAGCGATAGATTTATTGTTCTCTTATAGGAGTAAGGGAAACGCCTCTAGATCATTGTACGAAGACGACGTATCAGGTAGAAAGAAAGCGAGACAATACCCCATGAGAGAGGTTCCTCTGGTTTGGAGGGAAGGTGATGCGAATGTAAACCCACCAATTCTGCCACATTTCCAGCGTGTATGGGTACATGTCCCCTGGAAAAGATCCGAAGTTTTAGCACTCAAGCAGACATTACCTGATCCCCGTAAAAATCCGACTGGGTATTATAAGGAGTTATCGCAGACTGCCAGCTCATGTATAATGAATTTAGCGGATGTAGATATGTTATTTGGGAATGTTGTTCCACACCCTTTATGGAGTAAAATCCGCCATACGGATCATGATCAAGAACTAGGTGACTCATGGGCTAATATTACCGCTATGGATGCTAGACAAATAGGTGGCTCTAAACCTGAGCCGTTAATAGCCGAACTTCCCGGTAGGATTATCGCGTACATGAAAACATTAATGCCTGAATTACGCGTAAATTGGGATAAGCTGTCTGCGTGCAAGCAGAAGAAAGATGAGAATGTGTCTGACTTTTTCACGAGATTTGAGGAGACTTTCACGGATCATAGTGGTCAGGATATGGCTACCGAGGGTGGTCAAAGATTGTTTGTAGACACATTTGTACATAATCTGCTTCCTGAACTGTGTAATAAACTGAAAGATTCAGAGAGTGCTTGGGCTGTCTCTACGTCAGCACAGATTTTAGCTACAGCCCAGTACTATGAAAATAGGCGCAAAGACGAGCTAGATAAGGTAGACAAAAAGACGAAAGATTTAAAAATTAAAGTTCTTCTCCAGCAGGCCTATCCGCCTCGTACGGCTAGTCAGCCTAATTATCACCAACCACAGCAGTATTCGAGAAACGCGCAAGGAAACGAGTTTTCCCATCAGCGTCTTCCGTATGGCCCGAATCAATGTGCATACTGCAAGGAAGAGGGTCACTTTAAAGGTAATTGTCCGGCTCTTGCGCGACGTTTAAACTGTATTTCAGGTATAAGGGGTAGAGGTGTTCAACATGCTCCTAGGGGTAGGGGCCGTGGAAATTTCCCCCAGAATACAACTCCTCTTCCGCCTCAGAATTCCATGAACAGCTTTGACCAACAGAATAATACATCGTCTAGGTCAGCTCAGTACTATGCTGACGACTATTACACCGAAAACGAGGATGAGGGAAATAATTGCTAGGACAGCCATGGACAAAGAGAGGGAGTCGTTTCAGTTCCAGTAGATCAGAATGGACCTTATGTCGAGGTGATTACCTCAGGAGTGTCAGAGCCATTTCTGCTGGATACTGGTGCTACAAAAAGTTCTATTATGCACTCGAAACTTCCTGGCGCACCTTTGTCTGGCGAAATGAATGTTTCAGTAGGTTTCTCTGGCGCCCCTGTTAGAAACCCGATCTCTAGTCCCATGTCCCTTTCTGTTGGCCCATGCGAATTAGAAGCACCCCTCATTCTTACAACAGGTTGCGGTGAAAATTTGTTAGGTTTGGATTTGCTAAAGAGGTTATATGCGACTTTGTACTGTTCTCCCTTGGGAGTACAACTTACCTTAGGTAAGAAAGTCATTTCTCCCATGTATTTGTCAAAGGAAAATATTCCAACTGAATTGTCATCTCTTCCGGATATACTCTGGGCTTATGGTTCCAATGATGTAGGCCGTTTAGAGATAGCACCGTATATCATAACATTGAAAGCCAACGTTAGGTTGCCACGTATTCCCCAATACAAAATATCTAGCGAATGCGAAAAGGCGTTGTTGACGATTATTTATGATCTGATTGAGAAAGATGTCATCGAAGAAACAACAGGCAACGTTTGTAACAGTCCAGTTTTGCCCGTTTTAAAGCGTACCGATCCTTCACAACCCCCTGTGTACAGGTTTGTGATCGACCTCAGAGAAGTGAATAAGGTGGCTATTCCACAGTTTCCAGTTGTTCCCGACATTACTGCCTTGTTGACAATGGTTCCAGCTTCAGCCACTTGGTTTTCGGTGATTGACCTGAAGAACGCTTTCTTCAGTATCCCGATTTCTGAGGAGAGTAGAGATATTTTTGGCTTCAATTTAGGAGGACGGAGCTTCCGCTTCAAGTGCGCTCCTCAAGGCTACTGCGAAAGCCCATCAATATTCAGTCAGGCCCTGAAAACACAACTAGACACAATTGTTCTACCTAATGGGTCAACTCTGATTTAGTATGTCGATGATCTGCTGATCGCTGCAGACACTGAAGAAATTTGCAAGCAAGCTACATTGTCCTTATTGCGTCACTTATGTGACATGAAGCACAAAGCCTCTCTTCCAAAACTGCAATTTTGTCGACAAGAAGTAACCTACCTAGGTCACATCTTATCGAAGGAGGGAAGGAGACTGACACCAGAAAGAATACAGGCAATTGCAGAACTGAGTGCCCCAAGGACACAGAGAGAGGTTCGGGCCTTCTTGGGCATTACATCTTACTGCAGACAATGGATACCGAATTTCTCACTACTAGCTAAACCCTTGCTGGCACTACTCTGTAAAGACACGCCCAATCCTATGCCCTGGTCTGAAGATTGTCAAACAAGTTTCCACGAGTTGCGTGATGCATTATGCTCGGCTCCTGTGTTGGGAAACCCCAACTACAGTAAGCCTTTTACATTATATGTCCATGAGAAGGAAGGTTGTGCATTATCAGTCCTAACACAATACTTCGGGGGCAAACAGCGCCCATGTGCGTATTTTTCGGCAACTCTAGATCCTGTGGCTAAGGCACTACCAAGTTGTTTGAGGGCCACCGCCGCAGCGGCTGTCTGCATTCGACAGTCCGCTGGGTTAGTCATGAATAATACTCTGATCGTTATAGTCCCGCATGCAGTAGACATTTTGCTAAACAGGACGAAGACACAACATCTTACTAGCGCTCGACTATCCAGCTACGAACTAACACTGTTAGCGAGTCACATTCACATAAAGAGGTGTGATACACTCAATCCCGCTACGCTACTACCCATCCCGGCAGAGACAGACAAGGTCGAACAACATGACTGCTGCTTTAGGACAGAAGAAGAGACCAAAGGGAGAGTAGACTTACAGGACACTCCCCTTCCTGAATGCAACGATACTTTATGGGTTGATGGTTCATGTTTCAAGCTGCCGAATGGGGATACGACTGCAGCATATGCAGTAACGACATTACATACCATTATTGAGACTGCGCGCATTTGCCACAATTCCGCACAAGCCGCAGAGCTAATAGCACTCACAAGAGCATGTGTGTTGGCGAAAGGAAAGCGAGTGAATGTGTACACTGACAGCCAATACGCCTTTGGCGTGGCTCACAGTTTTGGGAGATTATGGCGTGAACGTGGGTTCCTGACGTCGCATGGTGCAAAGATACAACATGGTCAGCTAGTTAATGAGCTCCTCGAGTCACTGACCTTGCCCCTACAAGTTACAATTGTGAAATGCAGTGCACACAGAAAAATTCAAGACGATGTTGGCCGTGGGAATGCATTTGCAGACGAGGTTGCGAAAGAGACTGCAAGGGACACAATGAGTCGGATGTATGTTGTAGGTCCCGCTAGATGGATTACTGATGTGGGGATGTGTGAGGACACCATCGAAAGCGTGAAAACTATACAAGCTGAGGCCACCGAGAAAGAGGTGAATGAATGGAGAGAAAACCAGGGTAGATTAGATGCGAATGGTTGTTGGGTCGAATTGTCAGAACACCAGCGATGGCTATTACCTAACGCCTATGTACTTGCAGTGGTAACAATGGCCCATGGAATTGCACACATCAGTACGAAAGGAATCTGTAAACTATTGGCGCCAGTATGGCAGAATAGTAATATCCCATAACGTGCAGAGAATGTGGTCAGAAACTGTATGGTGTGTTTGAAGCACAATCCCGGTAGGGGAACCCCAACTCCAGCTGGTCATTTTTCGCCTCCAACGTATCCGTTCGAGGTTTTGCAGCTCGATTTCATCCACATGGAGAGGTGCAACAACCTGAAGTATGTGCTCGTGGTTGTTTGCGCTTTCTCCAGGTGGGTGGAAGCGTATCCCCTTAAGGACAACACCGCCTTGTCAACTGCCAAAGCCCTTGTCAAGGAGTTCTTCCCTAGATTCGGTATGCCTAGAATCGTTTGGAGTGATAATGGAAGTGAATTCGTGGGACGTGTGATGAGGAGAGTGTGTGAGTGTCTAGGCATACACCAGAAATTCCACGCTGCAAATCACCCCCAATCAGCTGGATTAGTGGAGTGCTACAACGGCACGTTAAAACTCAAACTAGCCAAGATCCAAGCCAGTACAGGTCTTAAATGGCCTGACGCCCTGCCTCTAGCACTCCTGTCGACCAGAACGACTGTCCATTCCAGATTAGGACTTAGCCCCCATGAAATAGTGTTTGGCCGCCCAGCCAACGTCTGGGGCGTGCCAAGGCCAAAGAAACTCAGCGAAATAGAGCACTCCGTACTGCTTGACTATTTGTGCGAATTAACAACTAAATTGCGTGTTTTACACCAACAGGTTCACAGTTCCTCTCCGCCAGCCTCTGATGATCCAGGTCACTCCATCGAACCCGGCACCTGGGTGCTGGTGCGCAATTTTCAGCGCACGAACAACGAACAGCCCAGGTGGACCGGACCATACCTTGTTCTTCTGTCCACGAGATCAGCCGTTCGGGAGGAAGGAAAGAAGAACTGGATCCACGGGACCCATTGTAAACGGGTCCCTCTGCCCCTTCCATACGACCGGTGGGTCAAGGAAGGAATTGCCGACTCCCAGACAGAGTCCATACCTCGCTTCATCCCTTTCAGTGATGCACGTTTGAAAGGAACTGGTACCGAAAAGGAGAGTGATTATATTTTACAAGGACTTGTGCCACCGTCAATGCAGTTGGACACTACGGAACCTGAGACATTGTTTGAAGACCACACCGTACCTGGGAAACAACGATATAATCTAAGGTCGAGACAAAGAGACTAATAAAAAATAAAAAAAGGCAAATTAATGTGATTTTCCTTTCCCCCCCAAGAACTATTTTTGATTTTTCAGCTCTCTCGCCCAGGGAACTTGGTCATTTTTGATTTTCGAACCGCCATCCGGTTCTGCTGCTAGGGTCGCGGTTGAAGTCTGGGGAGTGCAGCTGGGGACGTTTAGGTCAACGGTTCTGGTTGGTCCAAGGGAGTTACCCCGGACTGAACAGAGCGCACTCCCTGGCAGAATCAATCTCCCACCGCGGGCAGCAACTAGAGGATGGAGTTTCCAAGGGTAGAGAGACCTACCAGATTCACGAACTTTGAAAGGCAATTATGCACAGTACTGGCCAGAAAAAGGTTTCTGATAATATGTATTTTAATGTTGTGCAGCATAACAATGATCTTGATTGGCTATACACTATTCACATTTCAAGTTACCTTTGCAAATGACACTCGGCCAACACCTCCTCCTACTATCTCTCCACACTCCTTTCACCCTCTACCTGAACACGAGTCTGCCAGAAGACTCGAATTTATAAACAACTCATTCATCCAACTCCTACACCAACACCAGTCCATAATGAACACTTCGAACTGTTGGATATGCGGACTCATGCCGCACACAACTGATAAGGGCATCCCATACTTCATCCTGCCATTCAGTTATTATGGTTCTCTGTGGGCTTTCCAGACTATGTTCCTGTTCGCCCTAGAACCATACCCGGCCCGTTCCACTGAGAGCGATTCCAGCAACAAGGCACTAGTGGCAGGGATAAGAAATATGAGTAGGGATATTGACACATATCAAGCGATTCCCAAAGATGAACTCACTCCATACAGTCGTTGGAACGTAACTAAGTATGGGGTTTCCTTGAGTAAGGGCCAGACAGCAAAGAAATCCCGCCCAGTTTGGATAGTGCCCCACCGAGGTCACTTATGTCTGCAAGGTATTGGCAGGGATCCTAAAGCACAGTTAGGAAAGAGCGTGTGCACGGAAACGTACGTATTTGCTTCCCGAATTTCCCCTCTATTCTTGGCAGCTAAGGGCACCTATTTCGTCTGCCATGACCAAGCCTATACATGGTTGCCCTCTGACTTCTCGGGCACGTGTTTTATCTCATTTCTGCTGCCACCCACCTACACGGCCAGGGCAGATTACCATCGGACGAGAACAGCTAGGGGTGTCGTGAGTAAAGACGACACTGCGGGTCAGGAATTTGCAGACTTCGCAAAGGGTTTTCTGCCATTTTGGGGGCCTATGGTGAACAGCAGGAACATTCACCAGTCATCGAGGATAGTTGAATCCGCCGTGACCGAAACGGCCGGAGCCCTTGGCAACTTAACAACTGAGCTTCAGTCGGATCGACTTATGACTCTTCAGAACAGGGTTGCCCTAGATATCATACTTGCAGACCGTGGTGGTGTATGTAGAGTGATCCAATCCAGTTGCTGCATTTTCATCCCTGATAATGCACCGACAGTGTACCAGGCCATCTCTAAACTACACGAAATATCTGGTTCCCTTCACGTAGAAAAAGGGGATTGGTCTCTGCTAGGGTGGTTCTGGGAACTGATCACTGCCTGGGGATGGAAAACATTGATCTTCATTGGGATGATCTTAGCGCTTCTGTTTATGTTCTGCCTGCGTGTACAGTGCGCTCCTGCACTATGTGGCCTCTGTGCTACTCCATGTGTAAGGAAGCCTGTGTCAAGGGACGAACTGAGCAACAGAATGATGCTACAGCAGCATCTCCACGAATTCATTTATACAGATTTGGACTCAAGAGTGACATGAGTTATTGCCTTATATGAGGGCAAAAGGAGGGTCTGTGGTTCTGAAATTCTGGACCCTGCTTTTATCCCGGTATCGAGATCCAATACCCGTGCCACAAAATATCAACGTACCATGACGAATTCGGTGTCGACGGACCGGTAATGATTAGGACATCATCCCTATACATTTGCGTCATGATTGAGGGATGCCAACACCCCTAAATCGTAGTTTCCGTCCCGACCCCTTAGACTCCATTTTGTAAACGACATCCATCTTGTGTCTTGCCCTCATGATAAGTCAATTGAGTAAGGTCGAGCTTGATCTAAAAGGACACGTCCACCTTCCCTGACTCCCCCCTGACCTGTCCCGACTGACTCCGTTGCCTCCAGCCGAACCTGTTTGGGCAGCTCCTCGCCCAGTGGCCGAATAAGATAGCATCAATGCATAAACATGCCACAAACCATTCACTACGTACAGGCCATGTTTTCTACACACACACCTGTCCATGTTCCTTGTTTATGGCCAGTTTTATGACTAGGAGGTACCCGGCTTTATTGGGGTTTTCCATCGATATCTGATGGGAGTTCCGGGCCTGGCCGGGTAATCCATCCCAAACTGGACGTCTAAAATATGGGTTGGCCTACATGACTTCGCTCTTTGTATTATTGTAGAAATATGTGTATAACCATATCGTAAACTCAAGAATTCTTGCCTGCAGCTATTATTTCTGTATATAAGGAGAAAGCTGGTTCTGTAAAAACGAACAGTCTCCTGGGAATACGCGACCCGGGTTGTTGTGTTTCTAGGACACGTGTTACTTGGTAGCTACCAATAAAACTCGATCTCTGACTTCAACTAGAAGACTCGGTGTTTCTGTGGTCCGGAACAGGGAGAACTCAGAGGTCTTCGGGTGTTATCCCCTGGCACCACCGGGTTCCTAAAAACCCGTTACCTCACACCCGGACCAATCCGGGTTTATAAACGGTAGACAGACACACGACAACACCAGAAGAATAGTACACCTGATTGAGAAGGCCAACAAATTCAAAATCCCTACAGTACTCGTAGGCCTAGATGCCGAGAAGGCATTCGATAGGGTGGACTGGGGGTTCCTGTTCCAAACCTCAACTGCATTCGGCTTCTCGACCAAATTTTTGACGATGCTCAAAGCCAACTACAGCTCCCCGTGGTCCAGAGTAGCTGTCAATGGACATTTCTCGGCTTTCTTTCCGCACTCTCGGGGTACGCGACAGGGCTGCCCCTCTCCCCCTTGCTTTTCGCCCTGAGCATTGAGCCGCTAGCTGTGGCAATAAGGGAGGACCCGGCTATTAAGGGGATCCCCTTCACTGGAGTAGCACAAAGTCACCTTGTTTGCGGACGACGTCCTGCTTTCGCTTGCGGACCCTGCTTGCTCTCTTCCTCGTATACAGACGACACTGGAACGATTCGAGGGGTGGCGGGCTTTAAGGTCAACTATGAGAAATCTTTTGTCCTTAATCTTACTCTTACCCTGGCTGACGTCGCCCGCCTCCAGCCACTCACGCCCCTTCCGTGGTCCACTTCTTCCATAAAGTACTTGGGAATCCAGTTGACCCCCACGGTGGGCAAACTTTACTCTGCAAATTTCCCTCCACTGCTCGCCGAAATTCAACGGTCCCTTGCCCGCTGGAAGCCAATGTTCATCTCTTGGCTGGGGCGGATTCACGCAATCAAGATGACCCTACTACCGAAGCTACTGTACCTTTTTCAGGCTTTACCCATCACCCTTGAAGCGGATTTTTTTCGGCGAGTTAAAACGATGATGCTCCGCTTCATTTGGCAAGGGGGTCGAGGGCGGTTCTCCTTTGCCACATTGCGACGTCCGAGGAAAGAGGGCGGGGTAGGCTTACCCGCCATGCATCTATATTATAAGGCGGCTCAACTTCGAGTCTTAGTAGAATGGACCCAGAGCACCTCGGAAAAACACTGGCTACACATGGACAGGAGCGTGACAGGGAGGTCAATCTGGGACTTAGTGTGGAAGCCCAAAGGGGACAGGCCCAAGAACGCCTACATTAGTACCCCCACTAGCACAACCCTGAGAGTCTGGGACTCGATTTCGGGAGATGACCGATGGACAACATTCCCTTCCCCTTTTACACCTATACATTTTAACCCTGCTTTCACACCAGCGGCGCTTGAAGGCCCATTCGATGCTTGGAGGGAGGGGGGCTGCCTAGCGCTTACGCACTTATTTCATGGCTCTGCCACACTCACTTTTGATAATTGTATGAGGGACTATGGGGTACAGAGGACGGAACGATACCACCATACCCAGCTCCTACACTGGGTTTTGTCCCCTTCGGTGAGAGACTTAGCTACTAGGCCCCCCACGCCTTTTGAATCCTTCTTATCAAAGACCTCTGAGATGCGAGGAGTCATCTCCTTTATCTATGGTCTCCTCTTGTCTACTGCCATATCCCCTAGAGCTTGCTACATGTCCCTGTGGGAGGGGCTACTGGGCCGAGATATCACTGACTCTGAAGGGTCCCACCTGTGGTCTGATATAGCCAAACACAACCACTCGGTGGAACTCCGGGAGGCCCATCTCAAAATAATGATGGACTGGTACATGTACCCTGCCAAGCTACAGCGGATCTTCCCTGGTTCTACCGACAGGTGCTGGCGGGGTTGCGACCTACTGGGGGACTTCCGTTACATTTGGTGGGACTGCCCTGTTATCCGTCCATACTGGGATGAGATATTTTCTCACATCAAAGAGATCCTGGGATACCCGATAGAGGATTCATTGGCTCATATCCTGCTGGGCCTTAGAGACCCAACCCTTGAGTTCCAGACAAAAGCGGATAAGAAGATAATGTGGCTCTGTATAGGAGCAGCCAAGACAACCCTGGCTGCGGCTTGGAAACGGAAAGAGGCCCGGCGATCTCCCTTTGGCATGCGAGACTCTGGCGCTTGTTTAGTATGGAGAGAATGGATGACATCTTTCTAGATGATTTTAAAAACTTTGAATTTCGCTGGGGCCCTCTGGTTTGGTTTCTTTCCTCCGGGCTACCGTCTGCGGTGTGCCCACCCACTGTTCGATCTCTTTATTTGTTCCAACTGTGATTAGTGCTCTATCCAGGCGAGATCTTACCCATAGATGTGCTACCACCACTGGAGGGGGGGGGGGCGGGGGGCAGTTTGGGGGTTACGCGGGAGGGGGGGGTGGGATTCTTTCTAAATTATGTTTTACTGGCGTTCCTTCACTCTGCCGAGATGGCTCTATGTTAGCGTTGGGGCAGGACAGACCAGGCCTCATGGGACCACTGCTCAGAGACGACCCACATTTCTAATGGGACTTAAACTCTACTGATTGCCTGATCGGAGATGGGCCCATGCCATGCTCCGTGGATTCTTCTGCGTCACGGCCGCCAGTGGCCTTGTTTAAGGTTACCCCCCAGAGGTCCTGGACTATACACTGTTTGGATTCCTCATCTGCCCCCTGCGTGGGAAGTTGTGCGGGATTGTCGCCTGTTTTTTGAGTTCTAAAAATGCTAATAAACACACCTTTGACAAAAAAAAATTATCGAGGATGTCTTGCGACCCAAATACATCCTGTGCAGGTGCACCCTCATTTAGTGCCGGCGACTCTATCTCCACAGCAGGGTTATCCAAACTGCCGGTAATGCTTGCCGAGAGAGAATTCTCAGGGACTCCATCTCCCAGAATACCCTCCCCCGGAATAACTTCATTGCCCGTGTCTTTCTCTAGCTCAACGTCAATAGATGATACATTTGTTACAACGGCTGCAGAAACCAATATATCACTATGTTGAACAGCATCAAGAGTATCTGCAGCTGTACTCTCGCTACTTAGTAATTGTAGTTGGGCATTCTTCAATATTTGCTTCTCAAACAATGCTGGCAGAGTTTGTGTCCCTGGTTTTGTAGTACGCGCAGCCACATTAACTTTCAAAGACCTCTCGCCCCCTTTCTTTTGATTCGTACCTGAGGGCATCTGCGCTGCTGTATTCCCCCCTTCACACGCTTCTACGGGCTCTCCAGCATTACCATCTTCTGCCCCTTCTTTTGTTTGTGCTTTCGTTCTGATGCTTCGCATGATTACTTTCAGAGCCATTCTACCCCGTCCTTGACTGCGTCCACTGTCTGCTCCTTTGCCTCCTCCGTCTCCACGCCCACGCGCCACTCGACGGTGCAAACCAGCAAACAGAGCCGGCAGCAACCACACCGGAGCACCACTCAAGCGGCAAAACAGAAGCCTGGACACCATCCGGAGCGTTTATAGTAAAAAACAGCGGTTCGGCGCCCTCCAGCAGTGAGTCCGGCAATAAGTGAGACGCTGATTAACAAAGAACCGGGGGCAATGAAAAGTGCCTTTTTTTCAAATTTACATTCCGGCAAAATCCCCCACCATCTCGAGCATCAGTCCCCTCTTCTTACACAGGTATGCAAGCGAAATGCTTCACATGTTCTCTCCTTTCCAACCCAGAGCGGGGACCGCGCTGCTCACACAGCCGTCCCTGCGGCCGCCATCTTGCCTCCTCAATAATCGTCAACATATGCCCAAAGTCATACAGGAGTTTTTTAAACTCAATAACAAAACTGCACCTAGCAAGATAGTTTGGGACGCTTTTAAGGCGATAGTCAGGGGGGAAACCCTTAGCTATTCGCAGGCACGAGTGAAAAAAAGATGGGTTAAATATAAAGAGGATAGCGATATGGTTATGCAGGCAGAACGCAAATTAGCTGATACAATTAGATTAGGCCTGGATATAGTAGCGGCACAAAAAGATCTAACTTTCAAAAGATCGATAGTGTATTCTAATATTGCTGATCAAATTGCGCTCAAATATACTCAGTTTAAGGAGGAGTCGAATGAATTTAGCGAAAACACAGGGAGAATGTTGGCCAAAAGGTTGCGACAGAAAGCAGTCTTTAGTGATATCCTAAAGATTGTTGATCTGAATGGGATTTTACAAGAAACTAAGAAAGGAGTTTTAGAAGCTTTTCAAAAAAAAATTCAATCCCTATACAGGGCACCAATAGAGGATTTGCCAGGTAGTCATACGTCTGTGGATTATCTAAAAGAATTAGAGACCAGTAAGCTCTCTGAAATGCAAAAAACCTTGTTAACAGCACCCATAACGTGGGAAGAAATAGAAGCAGCTCTACTGGATTTAGCTCCAGGTAAGGCTATGGGCCCTGATAACTTGAATTATTTCGCACCTTTAGAAAGATCTTGAAGCAAGAGTTATTAGAAGTTTGCCAACAATCTTTTAGGGGCAATCTCCCCGACTCCTGGTCTGACGTAATGATTGTAATTTTTAGGAAAAAGGGAAAGGATGATACTGATATGGGGTCATATAGACCAATTTCGCTTCTTAATGCGGACAGCAAGGTCTACTCTAAGATACTGGCTAACAGATTGAATGATCTTATGTCTAGTTTAGTTTCCAAAAGACAGCTTGGATTTATTTCCAAACGAGATACAACTGACCATGTAAAAAGAATTATATCTCTTTTGGATTGGGCGCAGGCTACAGACTCTCCTGTTGCGGTGGCCCTGTTAGATGCTGAAAAAACATTTGACAGGGTGTCCTGGGAGTTTTTGTGTTCCACTCTGATTTGGAAGGGATTTACAGAGGAGTTTATCAAAGCATTACAGGCACTGTATATTACACCTAAAACCACACTCCGAATTGCTGGAAACTCTTCGGAAAATATAGCAATAACACGGGGGACATGGCAAGGATGTCCTTGTTCCCCCTTGTTATTTGCTTTATATATTAAGCCCTTTTTAATTAGGTTAGAAGAGGATGTAGACATCATGCCGGTTCAGATATATCAGAGAGAGTATAAAGTGTTTCCGTATGCAGACGATTGCTATTGTTACGCCCGATATTAAGTCTGCCTTGCCAAAGATAGTTCAAGCAGCTGATAAATTTGGGGGGTATTCGGTCTATAAATTAAACATCTCCAAAACGCAACTGATTCCTTCAGATGCAGGACGACCAAAGGATATTAGTTTCTCGTCAGAAGCCCTTTATCTGGGTATTAAAATCTTGGCAAAAATAGACGACATAGTGCGTCTGAATACCGATCCTATTTTAACTGCGGCCAATAAGACATTGGAAAGGTTGAATAATCTCCGTTTATCGCTCAATGGGCGGAGCAATGTTTTAAAAATGTTAATTATTCTGACATTTTTATATTTGTTTCGCACGATTCCTCTTATTTTTCCTCCATCTTTTTTCGCTAGAACTGATAGATTATGCTCCAGGTTTCTTTGGAGATATCATAGATCAAGGAGGGCTATGAAATGGTGCATATTACCCAGGGATAGAGGAGGATGGGGTTTCCAAATTTTTGGCTTTATTATTGGGCTGCACTGTTGAAATACATGGGCGTTTTGATTTTTCATGATGCTACGATGGAAGAGGCGATTACCCATCAATCTATGAAATGGTACTGGGTAAGGAGGCGAAGCAATGCTTAGTCCGTATAATTGAGTCTAGCTACTATAAGTAGACGAGATTTAAAATTCTGTTGACCTCTTTCGAGATTTGGAGAAAAGCAAAAGTCAGATTCGGGTGGAACTCAAATCTCAATTATTATACACCTCTAAACAACTGTTCTTTATTTCCGGAAGTGTTTAGGGATCGGGTGATGGGTAGATGGTATGCAGCAGGGATCCATATTCTAGGTGATTTATTTCAGGGGAACCAATTAGCCTATTTTCTTTTTTTGCAGAATAAATATAATTTGCTGAGGACAGAATTTTTTTAATATTTACAACTACGAAGTTTTCTGGATTAAAAAAACGCACAAAACCAAATAGCTATCGAAAAAGTTGGCGTATTAGAAGCTTTAAGGGGGCAATCGAAAATAGGCCTAATTTATCAGCTTTTATTGAAAACTTTAGACGATGATTTGGCTGTTTGGGTGGACAAATGGCAAAGGAAGTTAGGAAAGGATAGAATTGACTTAGTTAGAGTAATTGATTTATCGACAAAAGTCTTATTTAACGCCCCCTAAAAAGGCAACATTTTATGGCTTTATTTGACTTATATTATACCTCGGCGAAACTGGCCAAATGGAATTCTATAAAAGGGGATAAATGCAATCGGTGTGGGCTTATTGCGGCAGATGCTGCTCATATGTTTTTTTATTGTCCAAAACTAAGTCAATTCATTTCTGATGTTGAATATTTTTTGAATGCTAGTTTGGGGATACACGTACAATTATCTGCAGAACTGGTCATTTAAGGTTTACAGTAAAATCAAGTGTGTGGCAGGACGGAAGCCGAGCAAGGGTTTTTATTTATTTGCATGTCAATGTTTGGGGTGTGTATAACATCTCAATGGCTAGATACAGCACCACCAGTATTTAATAATTGCCAATCCAGATTACTATCGACATTTCATTTAGAGACTATAGTGTATAAAGCAAAGGGAGTTAGAAGAAAGCTATATGGACTGAAACTCTGGTCTCCTTTGTCGAGATGGATTTGAAGAAATGAATTATTTGTGTCCCCGCTGCTTATGTTTTGCTGTAATATATTGTTTGTATTAATCTGATTATATTCTGTTTTAATTTGATTATGAAGATGTAAATGGTTGCTTGCTGACATAAAATGATAATAAATAAAAAATAAAAAATGGATGGGTCGCGTGTGGGAATCTGGTTGGGTCATTCAAAAACTGACCAAGGCGGACGTGGCAAGTGGGTATGGTTGGGGGAGAGTGGTTGTGTGGAGGTGTGCCCTGTGCATGAGTGGAGAGTGTTTGGCAGCAGGGTGCAGCAGTCGGCGGGTGAAATATTTTGGCGTGCCTCTCAGAGGATTCTGACTTCTTTCCAGCTGTTGGCGGTTTTGCGAATGGTGCTGCGACGCGTAGGCAGGGATCCTTCTCGGTATGGGGCGCATTCTTTTCAGATAGGTGCAGCCACGGCAGCGGCGCGGTTGGGTTGGTCCTGGGATGCCATTAGGAGGATCGGCCGCTAGCGGTCTCGATGTTGTGAACGCTATGTGCGCAAATGAGGTACAGGGGGAGGATGTTGTGGGGGTAGTTGGGGGCTGTGTCGTTGCGCGGTTATGGCTTTCACTGTGGTACTAATCTCTTTTTTCTTCGTAGGTTGCCTTCGGGGGCCAGGGGCCAAGACGGTTACCTGGATCGTTGGGCATTCTTTTGCTCATTGGGCCTCGAAATATGCGGACAGACAGGTATACGGCCATAGCCTGGGACTGAGGAGCAGCCATCATGAGGTCCAGTGGTGGGGTAAGAGTGGCATACGTTGGGGTGACTTGCTGTCCTGGCTGCCGAAGAAGGTGGCCCAACTGGGTTGCCCAGACATGATTGTGATCCATTTGGGGGAAATTGACTTAGACAAGCAGTCAGGAGTGGCATTGCTACATTTGATGCAACGGGACTTGGAAGCCATGAGGAGCAATCTGGCTGGCACCTGTATTGTTTGGACAGAGTTTGTGCCACGGTGTATTTGGAGAGGGGCAGTGAAGCCGGCAGCCATTGAAAGGGCGCGGTATAAGTTGAATAGGGCTATGAGACTTTTTTGTGCGGATAAAGGGATCAAAGTGATTGCTCATGCGGGCCTTCCTGTCCCAGCGCCATCAGGGTTAGGTTAGGAAAAGTTTGACCACCCTCCCACCCTACAGTTTTAGGAGTGGAAAGGGGGGGCGTTTTGATTTGTGAAGCGTGCCATGTTTAGGACGGGTTGAAGGGGGTGTGTGGCAGTACTTGGGAGGGGTGGGGAGTCCATGACGGGCAGAATCACCCTTCCGGGGAGGGGGATACAGGTGCAGGATGGGGGTGTGGCAGCCAATCTGGTACTTTCAATCTGTGGGTATGCATGGAGTTGGCTCCTTGCTCTAACTTGGTATGGAACATGAGGTGTTTTGACACATGCTAGATGGCAAGAGGAGTTTGTTGATTGATTGGTGAGATTCACATTGACTGCCCTTAAACCTCCTCGTTCGTATAGCATCTTCAACTTCTCCAGTAGTAAACTGTAGTTAAACGGGTGCAGAGGAGGAAATAAAACCTCCTCCAACAAACTGACTGCTCTTAAACCTCCTCCAACAAACTCCAGTGGAACTAATGTAACATGTTTTGACTGTGGTGACTTTACATGAAGAATTGAATATTCTTACCACTGTTGGGAGCTTTCCCTGTGGTGCTGCTATTTGGATATTGGTGGGTGAGGAATGCTAAGGTTGTTAAGTATTTCGTTTTTTCTCTTTATACTTTTTTTTCTTCCCTCACGGTCGGAGATAGGTAAATGTAAGCCTGTGGCTAATGTGGTAAAGGCTCCGATAGAGGAAGAAAATTAAACCACGGCAGGGGAAAATGGAGTGTGCAGATATTATTAATTCCAATCCTAACCCGGCCAGTTCTTGTTCTACGGCCCCAGTTCTGACCCACATAAGCGTGTCCATAAAATGTTTGATAAATTCCATTCTAGACCCCATTTGCCAATGTCAGAGGGAATTGAAAACATCCCACTCTGCTATTAATCCCGAAACGTCTACAGTGGTGCAGGATACACCTGAAGTAGAGAGTAGTAATCGATATTCAATTCTCTCCATAGATGATGCTAAAACTGAGAGGCCCCAGGATGAGAGCACAATTAATAGGAATTCTGGGATCTCTTTAATGCTGCATCGTCTGATGTGGGTTATAGGAGAGCTGAGAGGTCAGTTTAAAATACTTCTAAAGGTAGTGGAGAACCTCTGTGGGTGCAGTAATAAAGGGCAGGTGTGCTGTCGATCTGGTGGGAGAAATGTGGAATTACCCCTAGGCATGGAGATACTAACACTCCAGTTGCTTTAGGTCAGCCACTAGGAAACACTTTTGTGCAGCCCCTCTCTGTTCCACCTGTAGTTTGTCATTGTTTAGGCCCAAATGCAGAAAGGGTGGGTGTATGCTCTTTTGTTCTTAGAATTAGACTCCATGAGAAGAAAATATCTATAGACCAGGGGCAGGTGTGTGGGACTCAGGGATTGTATGTAAATTCTCCTGGTGGCCCCGTTCTGGAGGGTCGATTCAAAATGGTATTTACAGGCGAACTCTCGGCTGTGGTTTGCCTTGTTAATGTCACCAAGTTGTCCCCTGGTCGGAGAGAAGACAGGGATTCCTTAATAAATCAGGTCACTTATTGGTTCAGAGCGATTAGACATTCTTATTCAATTATCAGGAGTGACATTACAAAGGGGGAAAGGATTGAAAACCCTGATGGCTTCTACAACAAGGTACTGGCCCTTTTTGGTCACAGCGAGCTAGTCAAGGGTCTCATGACTGTTATGCCCAAACTATCGCTAGTGCAAATACTGGCATACAGCTTACATTCCGAGTAGCAGGGATTTTTCATAACTGGTTGTACTCCTAAGGAGGTAGGAATCTATGAGGAGGGTATCTGTACCCTGGCCAGGGGTAATTACTTAGGGGCACATAGATGCAGTCCCGTGGGACAGATGCCACGATGGGTGCCAGGCTCCCTTGATGTTAGAGGTGAGAGAAACACAAATATTGACCATATTCCCCAAGCTCCTGATGAAGTTAGTGCAATAACAATTATTTCATGGAATGTAGCAGGACTCTTGACTTAACCCAGGAGTTAGATAACCAGTGGGGTATACCCGAGATTAATCTCCCAACAGGGAGATGGTCACCAAAAGCTGGCCAATTACTGGCAATTGCAATAAACTATGAATTGCGTGCTACTAATGGCAGATGTTCCTTAGACCGATAAGGTAAGATGACATTTAATAGGCTGGGCCACAGTAGCAGGATTGATTACTTTTTAGCAGATGCCAAGCTTTGTCCAGCCATCCTAGACATGGAAGTACTAGAACGAGTAGATAGTTATCATAATGCCCTTAGACTGACTTTTTGTGATAAACTAGCTCCAGTCCACAAGTGTCTGGGAAAAAGAGATACAGGAGACTTGTTGTTAAACAATAACCTAAAATCCATCAGGGTGGCCTTTGTGATAAAAAACCTGATAGCCTTAGATATAGTAAAGGGAAGTGTTAAGACGGAGTATGAGTACCTGTGTAACATTCTCTTGTATCTCTCTTCTATCTCTTCTTTCTTCTATTTCTATTCTACACTTTCAATTCTTCTATTCTAGAACTCTGTTGGATTCATTCTTCTCTACTCTTCCTCTGAGACGCGCTGCTCTGCTGTGGGTCCGATTATTGAGATACTTAAAGACTTTAAATAAAGTCTCAACCTTATTGAAGACATTCCTGTGTCCGTCCTCTCATTCCTCGGTACATATTTTGGTACCAGGAGTGGGGTGAAGCAGATAACTCATTCTGCCAACTCACTTTCTTCTGTCAACCGAGGATTCCTGTCAGCCAACGTCGAAAGCTTGACAATTAAATGTTAAAAAAAAAACGCGTTCAATTTCACTTTTCACGCGTTAGTCAGGTTCCTGCTAGCTGCTTGATACTTTGTTTCGGACCCACGGCATTCACGGAGACCAGCTGGCGGTTTGTCAACAGCGCAGGTCTGTTACATTATTTATTTACTACTCATGCAGTGCTGATGACTTTAACGCATTTGAAATTTTAAGCGTTTACATAAATAACTTGATGTCAGCTTGATTAATGAGGTTTTCTACTGGCACAGAAAGTCCTCCAACGTTTATTTTACTCAGCGCGAGCATCTTTTGCCTGCAAGCATTATTTAAAGGCTTTCATTAACGTTTCTTCAGCTCGTGGAATAGCTTTGTTGACTCTGTCACTTAGCAAGTGGATATTGCATCATTTCTTCGAGGCAATGATTTTGACAAGCTTCCAGATTTAGAACTGCACTGTATTCCATTGGAACATCATTACAGCATTCCTGTATAATTCTATTGTGGAATTTACAAAACAGCAAATTTGGAATATTCATGTATGACTATGTTGTGGAACTTTACTCTGTCATAATTAAAGCAACAAGTTTCAAGGAAAGGTTAAGATTTTGGTGACATCATAATTCTTCATAATCCAAGCATTATTTGTTTAATTCCAAACTTCTATTTTACACTCAACATTCTTCTCATTGTTTAACCATTGCATTTCTTTCCAACTAATTCCCATTTGTGTTTTATGACATCATATTACCTTTCTGTTTCACTCACCATGTCCTCTTCAGAAAGTGCTTTACATTCTCCGCCCTTCCTACAGAAACCAGGTAAACCTGAAATTGTTTGGAAGCAATGGATCAATATTTTTGAGAACTATTTGGTTGCCATCGATGGAGTTGATTTTTCTGCTCAAAGGAAAAATGCTCTACTTTACAATCATTTGGGTGTTGCAGCGCAGACATTTTTTAACAATTTACCACCTTTCCCAAGACCTTCTGGCGACACCACATGGAATACATACATTGAATCTATTGCTAAACTTAAGAAACAGTTTTCGGATGAACCAAATGTCATGCTGGAAAGACACAGCTTCTTCAAGAGGAAACAAGGAAGTGATGAATCTGTCGAAGAATATGTTGCCACTCTCCGAGTTCTTGCTTCAACTTGCGAATTCGACAATTATGCAGACACTGCTATTAGAGATAAATTCGTCTTTAATTGCTTTTCAAAAAAGATGCAAGAACGGTTATTTGCTTGTCGTAATCCATCTCTTTCAGAGGTTGTCGATACTGCTAAAAGTATCGAGCGCTCAATAATTTCTTCACAAGCGTTAGCTGGACATGAAGGTCATTCGCTTATTTCATATATTTCAGAAAATGCTGAGTTTTCTTTTTCTGCTATTAAGGTTAATAAGGATAAAGATGTTAAACGTACCTTTTGTTTTAAGTGTGGTTCAAAAAATCACATTGCCAATTTTCCTTCATGTCCTGCCTTAGGTAAAAAATGTGGGAAGTGCAAAAGTTCAGGTCATTTTCAGGAATTTTGCAAATCCCGCCGTTTTTTTCAATATCCGAATCAAAATGTTAGAGTACATAATGTTGAATCAGAGTCTCCTTCGCAATCTTCTATCAACTCAATTTCTGCTACTGTTCCTGAGTGCTCCAACATGTTTTCAAATATTCTTTTAACTATTGATGAACCATCTGATTGTAAAAAACCTGTATGTCAAGCTCTTATCAATGACAAACCTTTACAGGTTTTAGCTGATTCGGGTCCTCCCATTACAGTATTGGCTGACACCACCTTTCTCAGTGTTTGGGGTCACTCTATATCTTTGCAAGCTCCTGATATTTCGCCTAAAGCCTTTGGAGACAAAGATATTGACCTTCTTGGTTTCTTCATTGGTTCGCTTAAAATCCTTGGAAGATCTACGGAAACCAAGATTTACATTGCACTGAAAGGCAGAGATTTGGTTGGAGAGACTTAGCCAAATTAGGGATTTATTTAAAACCTGGTCACACGAACCCTATTGTTCTAGGAGATCTCCCTATTTTGTCTATTGATAGTGATCCTTCTCCTATTGATTTATTCAAAAAAGAGTTTTCTTCTGTTTTTAATGACAAAATTGGTACTATAAAAGGTTTTGAACATGTTATTAAGCTAAAACCTAATGCTACACCACTCACTCAGAAAGTTAGACCTGTTCCGATTAGCGTCAGGAATGATTTAAAAAAACAATTGGAGAGACTCACTGTAGATGGAGTCATTACTCCAACTGATTCCTCTCAGTGAGTATCTCCCATTGTTCTTGCTAAAAAAAAAATGGAGATCTTCGTCTTTGTGTGGACCTCAGGTCTCTCAATCGCAACATCGTTGTTGATTGTCACCCTCTCCCACATATTCAACAAATGCTTGCCAACATTGATCATGCTAAATATTTTTCTAGTATTGATCTCCGTTCGGCATATCACCAGATATTACTTACTAACGAGTCTCAAGAACTTACAACGTTTGTTACTCCTTTCGGAGCTTACAAATTTTTGAGGCTGCCGTTTGGTTTGGCCTCGGCAGCCTCGGTTTTTCAAAAGGTCATGGACGTCCTTTTTAAGGACATGGAAAATGTCCAGGCATATCACGATGATATTCTTGTGTTCACAGAGACCAAGGAGGAACATTTGTGTATTTTGCATAAAGTTTTTTCCATTTTGAAAATAAGAGGAGTTACAGTGCAACCAGACAAATGTAAATTTTTGGTACAACAAATTGATTATCTAGGTCATACTATCACCCCTGAAGGTATTAAACCCACATTTTGCAATGTTGAGGCCATTCTTAAAGCTCCTCCTCCTTCTGATAAAGATACTCTTAGATCTTTTTTAGGTCTTTGCGAGTACTATGCTCGTTTTGGGAATGAGTATTCTATCTATGTTTAACCTTTAAGAAATTGCTCAAGAAGGGTACGAGTTTTATTTGGTCAGATGATGCTAATATTGCCTTCCAAAATATCAAACAATTGGTGGTCAATGCTCCTGCGCTCAGCCCGTTTGTTCATGGTCATCATTGCACAGTTACTGTTGATACTAGTTTAAATGGACATGGTGCAGTTTTTAGACAACATAATTTGGGTAAGGATCGCACTATTTCTTTTGCATCAAGATCTTTGACTCATGCTGAGTCAAGATACTCGACAATTGAAAGAGAGGCCTTAGCCTGTGTTTGGGCTGTCTCCAAATTTAAAACTTATCTTTGGGGTAATTCGTTTACTCTGTGCACTGACCATAAACCTCTGGTTTATCTTTTGCAAGGAGATGGTTTAGGTAAAGCTTCAGCTCGTCTTGTACGTATTCTATCCAAGTTGCAAGAATACAACTTTACCATTAAATATATTCAAGGTGGGAAAAACTTCAGGGCTGATTGCCTCTCTCGGCTTCCTTTACCTACTACAACTGATGATGTCATTGATGAATTTGATTGTGTAGTGGCTTCCATTGATATATCTTCCTAATCTAATGGTGCCATTTCTGAAACAGATTGGCTTGAAGCTACTTCCACTGATCATGATTTGAATAGAATTTCAAATTTTATTGTTAAAGGTTGGCCTCCCATTCGTAATATTCTACATAATCTTAAACCATTTGTTCAAATCTCCTCAGAATTGTCTTTGGAAAATGGCATCTGTACGAGGAATGGTTGCATTATTCCTCCTGTTTCTCTTAGGAGTAAACTTATTTCAATTGGTCATTCAGGACATTTAGGAGTCACTGCTACCAGTAAGAAACTCAGAGAGAATTATTGGTGGCCTTCTTTAAATTCTCAGGTTTCGAGTTTTGTTGATGTGTGTCCTCAATGTGTCGTATCGGACAAACATTGTAGGACAACACAAAACCCACTACGTCCAGTCTCTTTACCTGAAGGTCCATGGGAAAAGGTTGCCCTAGATTTTGCTGGACCTTTTAATTTATTACCCACCTCGTCAAGATTTTTGTTAGTTTTGATTGACTATTTCTCAAAATGGATTTATTTTTCTTTTGTTGAATCAGCCTCGATCAATTTTGTTTTACAATTTCTTTAAAAAAAAAATTCTGCTGAAGGTCCTCCAAGAGAGCCTGTTACGGATAACGGTACTCATTTTGTATCTAATGCAATGCAAGATTTCTTGGAGTGTATGGACACTAAACACATTCAGGTTGCTTTATACAGTCCTGCTGCTAATTGACTTGTTGAGAGAGCAAACCGTTTTCTCAAAGGAGGGGTTCAGATTGCTTTATCCTCTGGATTAGATGTAAATCTTTTTCTTAAAAATAAGGTGAATGCATATCACAATTCTCCGCATTCAACAACTAACTTCACACCTTTTGAGTTGTTAAGAGGTAGAAAATGTCGTACTCTGCTTCTTCCATCTTGGTTGGAGCGACATTCTTCTAACTCTTCCTCAAGTGGTGTAACCAGTAATAACAAGTCTGTTTTGAAACAATCTGTTGCTTTAGCACAAAGCAAGCAAAAGTATCATTTTGATATTCGCAAACATGCTAAATCAACGGATTTTATTGCTGGCTCATATGTCCTCACCAAGAAACCTTTTCTTGTTAAGAAGGGAGAATCTTCTTTTTCCTTTCCTTATAAAATTACAAAAGTTGGTCTCAGTTCTTGTTTACTTCATGATGGGAGATGGTGGAGCAAGAATAGACTTGTTCCTATTTCTGATGAGCAAGCTGTGATTTATAAAAAAAACTGCTATTACTCATAATTTGGATGATTATATTTTGTTTGAAGGTTCTACTTCTTCCTCAAATGTAACATCATCCAATTTGCATAGTAATGTTGTTGCTTTCACATGTTCTACTTCAAGAGGAAATGTGGTCTCCATTCCAATTACTGAAAATATTGTTGTTGCTTCTGATATGATTTCTGTGTCAACTTCCTCTTTACCTTCAAAAAGGATTTGTAAATTACCTGTTCGATTTAAGGATTTTGTTTTATCTTAATATTTTATTTCTTTAAATGTTGCATTCTTGTACATTATTTATTTGATGTTTCATGTAATGTATCATTTATTATTTCTCCGAAAAGGGGAAGATGTGTAACATTCTCTTGTATCTCTCTTCTATCTCTTCTTTCTTCTATTTCTATTCTACTCTTTCAATTCTTCTTTTCTAGAACTCTGTTGGATTCATTCTTCTCTACTCTTCCTCTGAGACGCGCTGCTCTGCTGTGGGTCCGATTATTGAGATACTTAAAGACTTTAAAGAAAGTCTCAACCTTATTGAAGACATTCCTGTGTCCGTCCTCTCATTCCTCTGTACAACCTGTCCCATTAGCTCCGGAGACCGGAGTTGAAGGGCTTGCATGCAGTCATGACAAGCTGTTTGGCCGGCTAAGGTAGGAATTAGGCACAGACAGAAGAAAAGGAAAGTCCGTCCCAAAACCGTGACTGCAAGATTGGCTAAAAGTGAGCTCCTTATGCCCATTAAATATAAGACAGAGATAGCTTAAAGACGTAAGCCTAAAGGGTAATTTTGCAACCCCTTACCACAGGATGATACAAATACTTCAACCAAAAACAAGAGTAAATCCAGGGAAACTAAAAAGCATTTTCTTCTTCCCAAATAAGGGTAAATCCAGAGAAGCTAAAGAGCATTCTCATCTTTCCAAAACAAGGGTAAATCCAGAGAAGCTAAAAGGAAATAGTCTTCTCTTGCTCGCACCCGTAACGCACAGTCCAACACCTCAAACGAGGTAAAAACCAATTCAAAGGGTAAAACCAAACAGGCAAGTCAGAGAAGCTACTCGAAAGGTAGAACTCTCATGTGTGTACCTGTAACGCACAGTTCAACACCTCATACGAGGTAAAAACTAATTCAAAGGTTAAAGCCAAACAGGCAAGTCCGAGAAGCTTCAATAGACGGAGTCTTCTCATGTGTGCACCTGATGCACAGTCCAACACCTCATACGGGGTAACAACCAATTCAGAAAAGCATACACAAATATGACCAGGGCACTATACTCTATCTCCCTCTAATCATACAGATGCAAGACAAACAAACACTACAGGCAAATCAGAGAAGCTTCAAAAGAAGGAGTGGAGTCTTCTCATGTGTGCACCTAAAACGCACAGTTTAACACCTCATACGAGGTAACAATCAATTCAAAAGAGCGTACACAAATATGACCAGGGACACTATACTCTATCGCCCTCTAATCATACAGATGCAAGACAAACAAACACTACACTCTCTCCCCCTTTCAAACAAATTAAGTATCAGGTTCCAGTAAATAATACAAACATCGGATACAAACACACCAGAAATTGAACTCACAAACAACAACATTATGGAAAATACAGTGTTCCAAGAAAACAATAAGCTAAAAAAGGTAGCCACTGTTGTCAATTAACAGCTAAAGTCTGGCACATGAGCCGCAAACAAGGAAAAACAGTACCTTTGTTCCTTTAGGATGCTGTAGCATTGCACCAGAATCTCACCAGGAAATAAGAGAGGGCCGTATAAAGAAATCCAGTGAAAGACAACGAGCAGATAAACAGGACAACATCGCTGGAGACGAGGCTCTCGTGAGATTAACAATCGTGCTTGGCAAAAGACACCCCAGAAACAGACGCCACAGCGAGATGAATCCTGACGATGACATCCTCAAGGATCTTCAATTTAATAAAACGTAGCCAGCAGGGTGCACTATGACCTCCACAATACTTCAACACAATATGACCGAAGTGTTAGAACCGGGATCTCTAGTTGGCCGGGGTACACACCCGAGTCCAAGTAGGGACCACCGCTTCCGAAAGGGTAGCTTGGCGCAGAGCAGGAAGGCATAACTTCTGAGGCAATGTGTAAAGTAGTTGTGCAACACACAGCGACAGCGACACAGTACACGCACTCACAAAAAAGACACTACACCAATACTTATAAAAAAATAAGGTTATCTTTATCTAAAAATCAGGCAAGAGCCCATAACACGGCAAGAATATTCTCTGTACAGTAAAAGACTTTCAAGGCCAAAAGGGTCTTTATAGGGTTCTCTGTGCGTTTCTCACAAAATTAAGCTTGCGGGTTCTGTATCTCCCCAGTCACCTGCAGTAGTGTAGACCAGCCACAGATTTGGGGCGGACTGTTTTTAGATCATATGGGATGGAAGGGCTACCAACACATTCCACAGGAATCCTGAGCTCTCAATTGTCAGGTTAGTTATAAGGAAAAACAGTCCATAATTCCGGTAGTCTTTTAGGGGGATGCTAGACCGGAAATGGCCAGTTCAATCTGAGGTGGTGGTGAGAGTCCCGGGGGAGAACTAATTGTGGGCTTAGAGTACTGAGGGCGCTCAATGTAGGCGTTGTCCCTCGGGTGCAGGGCCTCTCGCGCTGCTGGTCTGGGGTCTGAGTTATGCCACTGAGTCTCCCAAGGTAAGGTTAGCCACGGCACTATGGTTGGGAGCGGTGCGCTGTTTAGTAAGCCCAGGGCATCCCGCGAGTCACAACGGGGATGCCCCCGGCCCTGGATAGAGGTATCCGAGCTGTCCCACTTCTCTCAATTCGCTCCCGGCCCCACACAATACACAGCAGTGCGGCAGGGAGCGCCTTTACCTGTAGAGTCGGCTTCTCATGGGCACACGATCCTTGGCGTGGCTGCACGGGGGAGCATGGGGGCTCTCCTTCCAAGTCCGACGCTGCTTCCCTGATGACGCTCCTGTTGCCAGATCAATTCTCGCACCGGCGCCCAATCCCAGCGTGACGACTCAGACTGAAGTCACGGAGGGGAATCCTCACCAGCGTCCCGAGCAGGGCACAAGTCCTAAATAAAGAAGTGGGGGGATACTCAAAGTCGGGAAGTGACGTCACGACAGGAAGTGACGTCACGAAAGGTAAAAACATAGAAGTGGGGGGGACGCTCAAAGACGGAGTGACATCTCGACCGGATGGGTGATGTCACGAAAGGTAAAAATTAGAGCACTGCTTTCTCACACATCTGCACTTCCAAAACACATCTATGTAAATTGGTCTTATAGTGTAGTACATATATGTTGAAGAAAGAGAGCCTTGATATGAAAATGTATTTTGAACAAGAATAAAAAACTAAAGATGGTTATGTAATTTCACAGGCAGCCTAGCACTGTGGACCCAAGGGTTTTTTGCAGGGTGTAGAATCAACTCTTGCAATGTTATTTGAGCAGTCCTATACACATCTCTGTTAACATGGCATTACATACATCACCTACGCCTGTCACATTAGTGAGTCAGTGAAAAACGTAAAAAGCCGTACCTGTAGGCTGTTCAAAGAGCCGTTCCCAGGCAGAGGGTGGGGAGGGGATGTAGCGTTTTTTTGTGAATAGCTTCCCATGTGCTTACTATGCTCGTAGCTACAGCTTCAATCAGGATTAGTCAGAGGTGGGACCGCGGGGCGTTTCCTCTCTATCTTTATATTGGTTATGTTTTTGCATGTAGTTAATGGCAAAAATACACTTTATTCCTCAGCAAGGGCATCTTTGCAGGGGGGACGGCGTCCACCCGGTAAAATAAATTTAAATAAGTGGGGGGACGCCGTCCACCTGCGTGGTACCCCGACTCGAGCCCTGGTCCCGAGGTTCCCGACCAGATGCAGTGATCCCAGGCCCCTAGCGCTCTTCAGTCACAGCGCTTCACGGTGGACTCAGGCCTGGGCCGGCAGTGGTGAAGACAGTACATACAGCGCTCTCAGCCAGTGCACAGCGCGTTCAGGGGCCCGGGCTAGCGGCGGTGATCCTGGGGGGCAGTTTTCGATTCCAGTAGTCCGGAAAGAAAAACACGGAGAAGCAGGTGCCCAGGCACAGCGCTGCGGGGGGGGTGCTTTTGGTGATACGCTTCAATCCTTCAGCCCCCACATGGCACTCCTTTGTAACAGCGCTCAGTCCTTGCACAGCGCTTCTCAGCGCAGTCCTGTCCCCCGGGGTGGCGGCGGTGAAACTGGGCAATTTAACTCATGAATCACCCACGCTAACAGAGGTGACACCAGGGGCAGTTCCCAAGCACAAACGCAGCTGTTCCTCCATGGAATAAGGCAGTCCCACGTGCCGTGTCGTTGGGGCAGTTTCTTTAAAGGTCAAGGGACCAGCGAGATTGCACGCAGGCTCAGCGCTGTAGGGCAAATCCTGCAAAGGTTGTTGTCCCATAATGGCAGGCCTTATGACGATGTTATCCAAAGAAAGGTAGTGTTCTTTAATTCAAAAAGGGTGCAGTCCCAAAAAGGCAGTTCTTATGAGTATGATGGAGACACTCTGGGGGTGTTATTTCCAGTCTCCATGGCAGGGCAGGATCAGTAGGGCAGGTCAGCAAGTAGGGGCAGCAGTTCCTTGGAGCAGTCAGTGGCAATCTTTCCTGGCGCAGCAGTCCTCACTCCAGCAGAGATTCCATGTAGTCCAGCAGTGTAACAAAGTAGTGAGGCCAGGACCCTCCCTTATATATCTTTCAGTCTAGGGGCTAGAAAGTGGTAGAAGTCTCTGGAAGGGTCTGGGGGCAGGGGCTTCTGCAAGAGTCCAGGGAGTTCTGGCATGTTCCCTGCCTTCCCTGACCTAGGTGTCAACGTGACGAGAGATAGGCCGTTAAGGCTACAGTGGGCAGCCCATCACAGCCCATCCAAGGGGAGAAGGTGTGAATCATCACTCCCACCTCCCAGGCCGCTATCAGTGTGCAGATGGGAGGGGGGAGTCTGCAGTGCCCAATCTAAGTGTAGGCAGGAAAAGGTCCACTTTCTAAAAGTGGAATCCCTAGCGTAGTAGTGGCCAAACCCCATATATCATTGAAAAGGGTTCCCAGCCCCGAGTCTAACAAGACCAAACATGACAGGCTTATTAGATCCCTGTCAGAAATTATCCCATTAGGGGGGTTCCTAATGCTAGCCTATGGAGAGTTAAGCCTTACTGCTGTAGCAGGGGCACGTGGCAGATATGCCAGCGTCACAAGGTTTTAGGGGAGAGCACCTGCACCTCAGCACTGTTTAGCAGTGGTGAGGCGCCCAGAGTTCTAGGTCCAACAAAAAGGTACAGTGAAAATGGGAGGCTCAAGGGCAGAAAGGTAGGAGAAGACCACCCCAAGTCTGACAGGTCCAACAGGAAGGCAAGGCAATGCTCTCGGTCCTCCGCAAAGGACTCAAACCCCACTGCAATAAACGGAGCGTGGTTGGCAACAAACCAGCCAAACCAAAGATGGTGGCACGTTTTTTAACGTTGTGCCGGATGGCTCACGGCACGTAGGTGTGGTGCGGCGTCTATGAGCAGATCAACAACGAAGACGTCACAACAGAGATCTCACGGAGAATCAAAATCCACAGCAATGAGGTAAGAGACTTTCAGAGCGCGCGAGTGAGATTTGAAAGATGTAGTGATAGTTAGTGAAAGCCAGCAAATCTCTTGATGCACAGGATAGTAATATCCAAACAAAGTTAAAAACCATTTTGCCAACAATTAACCTTTTAAACACAGTCCAGTATATTGAGGCAGACCAAAACATAAAACACCGGAGCTCTTCAACAGGACAATAAGGACAGGTTAAGGTTTCAGAGATATTACCATCCTCTGCATCTCTGAATCAGCATAACAAGTAGGAAGAGTAGGTCACTACTCAGGGGCTGTCCCAAGGAGCAGGAGGGCACACTTCCAGGCAGTGGACGGCAGGCAGGTAGGAATTTGCACCTTTGTTCAGTGGTAAAACGTTCCCAAAATCCAATTTCTAAATCACTTTTTGCACTACACTCACAAAAATGACCCGCTCCACTGTAATTCAGGTGTCGCAGCACACCCGGATGGCACTCGGCTATCCGGGTGGGACCCCGATGATGAAGCATGTCACCAATCAGGTTGGAGAGTGAGGGGTCATCTAAAAAAGGAACATCTTCCTTGTGACTTCATCCCTTCCCCCTTCTCCATTAGGACCACTACCTGGTCCTTTGGTGATACTCCTCCTTTTTGTTTATTGGTAAATATTCTGCTCCAAAAAATTTTAACCTTGGGACAGTGGTAGATAAGGTGTGCCAGCTCCCCCTTTTCTTTGTCGCAGTTCCAGCACTGGTCGTTTTCCCTCAGACCCAGGGACGCCAGGCGTGCCGGGGTCCAGTAAATTTTGTGAAGAAGCCAGAATCTTGTCTGAGCTAGCACCAGGAAGATCTTGTTTTGCACGGGAGAGGTCCAAAGGAGATGGCTTTCTTTCTCGCTGAGTGTGGAACCAAGCTGTTTTTCCCAGTATGTGGTAGTTTTGTCGCTAAGCTTGGAGGAACTGGGTCATAATAATCTGTAGAGGTGGGATACCTGGTGGACTATTCTGTTGAGGTACCAGAAGTATTGAATGATCGAGGGTTTGTGTTTTGTGAGTTTTGTTTTGGACAGGGCTGTTCTAATTTTAAGGAAGTTGTACAGCTCTATGTCTGGTAGGTTGTGCTTTGCTTTTAGCATGCTGAAGGTGTAGGGGCTTCCCTCCTCCTCCAGCTGAGCTGGGTAGGAGATCCCTAGTCTTTTCCATGTGTCCATGGATAACGTTTTTCCCTTGTATTTTATCTTTGTGTTTGCCCACAGTGATTCCCACCTTGAGTTTTTTATGCTATGCTCCATTTTTTGGTCTATTTTGAGCAGTTCATTTCTTGTGTTTTAAAATATCGGGTTTGTGTTTTGTGTCTGCTTGTTGGCTGTAAGGAGTGCTATTGGTTCAAGGTTGTTTAATATGGCTTTTTAAGCCAGACCGGTGTGTCTCCCTGGCTCGGTGTGACCCAGTAGGCTCCCTGTTTCGCTAAAAAGGCCGTTTGGAATGTTCTGAAATCTGCCACATTTAGCCCCCCCAGTTTCTTAACTAGTCTTAATTTTTTCAGGCTTATCCTTGGTTTTTGGCCTGTCATAGGAATTTATTTAACATCTTGTCCATTTTCCGTGGAATTCGTCTGTGAGTATAAGTGGGAGCATACCTGACAGGTAATTGACCAACGGAGTGATCATCATCTTCACTGTCCCTCTCCTCCCCCACCTTGTTATATTTTTGGGCGACCTGGTCTCCAGCAGCGTCTTTGTCTTATCTAGCATTAGTTTCTCGTTTTGTTCTAGGGTGCTTATGAGGTCATTGCCGAATTGTAACCCTAAGTATTTAATTAATCCTGTATGCCAGACCGAGCCAGAGTTCCCCAGTACCTCTCTTGTGGTGTGGATGTTAAGTGGCTTGCATTCCAACTCTGTCAGACGCTTTCTCTGCGTCTAATGTGATAGTCACCACTGGTTTGTCGGTCTTGGTGGCCCGTTCGAGTATGTGGCACAGTAGTATGGTGTTATCATGTGACATGCATGTCTTTAGGAACCCGACCTGTGAGTTGCCTATCAACTGCGCAGTACCGTGTTGAGCCTTGTGGCCAGGATTTTGGCGTAGATCTTGCAGTCTACATTGATTAGTGAGACGGATCTGTAGTTTTGGGGCCGCTGAATGTCCGTGACTTCCTTCGGGATAACTATTATATTTACCTCCGCCATGACACCACTCCCCCCCTCCTCTCAGTGATTGAACACTTTTTTCATAGGTGGGTGTAGCAGTGTACGTAACGTTTTATAGAAGGTGGCCGTGTACCCGTCTGGTCCCGGTGCTTTATTGTCTTTAAGAGACTTAATCGCCATCTCAATTTCTGCTGAGCTTATTTCCCGCACTAGCGTCTGGGCTTGTTCAGTTGATACCTTGGGGAGGTTTAGTTTGTCCAGATATTCTGGACAGCACCCCTGGTCTAGTGATTGGTCTCTTTTGTAGAGATCTTGATAGAACTCACTGAAAGTATGCAGGATATCCTTGTGTCTTGTGTGTGATGTTTTGTGCGTCGGTGATTGATGAGATGGTGTGCTGTCTTTGTTTGTGTTTAAGGTAGGAGGCTAAGATCTAACCTGCTTTATTAGCCTTGCAAAGGTTAATTTCTTTATATTTATTGGTCCACATTCCGGCCCTTTCACTTAGGATTCTATTGTATTCATATTTTTTCTTTGTAAGTTCTTTTAGGGCGCTTCTGTTCCTTGTGTCGTTGATGTGGGTTGTTTCTAGCTTTTTAATGTCCTTTTCTAGTTGGGTCAGATGTAGATTAGCATTTCTATTCAGTTTGGCCTTGATTCCTATTAGTGTACCTCTAACTGTTGCTTTGAGTGCGTCCCATAGGATCTTGGGGTCAGTGCCTTGTGTGTTGTTATGTCTAATGTAGTCTTTAATGGCTTCCTCTATCCTGCTTTTGTTTTCTTGATCTGCCAGGACTTCATTGTTGAACCTCCAGCTGCGTGGAAGGTCCTCGTTATGGCGCCCGGCCAGCTGTAAGGTGATGCATGAGTGGTCAGAGAAGGTTCTAGATGCTATTTCCGAATGTTCTATTAAATGCGTGTGTGTGCCTGAGATTAGAATGTAATCTATTGTGCTGTAGGAGTTGTGCGGATTGGAGTCAAAGGTATAATCTCTTGTGTCAGGATGTTGTTAACGCCATGGGTCTTTTAGGTTGAACCTGTTACATATATTCTTTGGAATGTTGTGTGAGCTTGGTGGGAGTGAGTGGGACTGTGATTGTCTGTCAAGTGTGTAGTCTAGTTCTATGTTAAAGTCACCTGCCAGTACCGTTAGGCCATTTTGGGGGATTGATTCCAGTCTCCTTGCTACTCCCTCCCAGTATGCGGTGTCATCTGTGTTTGGGGCATAAATGTTCACTACCTGGATAGATTTGTCCCCCTTTTCAGTTGCGATACTAGTAACCTCCCTGCTTCATCTTGTTGTTGATCCTCTATAGTTATTTTCGAATTTTTGTTTATCAGCGTGATAACCCCTCGCTTTTTCCCTGTTGCAGGAGAGCAGGCCACCTGGCCTATCCATCTCGCTTTAATTCGCGCAGCATCTTCGAGGGAGAGCTTGGTTTCTTGTAGCAAAATCATGTCCCCGTTGGTCTTTGCTAGATAGTCTAGAATTTTCTTCCTCTTGACTGGGTGGTTGAGGCCTTTCACATCAAGGGAAACTATCTTTAGATTTGCTAGTAATGAGGTCATGTTATTTTGTGTCATTGGTTAAGGGGTGTGTCCGCTGCCCTTCTTTACTCTCAGTGTAATCGTTGGGAAAACCCCAGGACCTCCCCTAGGCTTACCCCTTTTGTCTCCGTCGTGTAGCACAACAGATCCTGATTCAGAGTATCTAATTCTATGCAGGTGGGTAGCTAGAAGGGTGAAGGTAGGGATGGAGACAGTGGATAGCGTTGTAGTATATAAGAGGGAAGACAAGACAGACTAAAAAGACACAAAACCCCCCTCCCGCCCATCCTCCTCCCCTCTCCCCCTCCCCCCTCCCCAAACAAAACCTTGTGTACTGGACATGCGGCGGCAAGATCCCCATTCCGCCCCTCTGGGAGCTTGTACGTTAGTATGCTAGCCTTGATAATATTAGTATTCCCACACTTTCAATTTCAGCTTCTCCGTCGCCTGATCTTACTTGGCAGTTGCTCAATTTTCTCTGTTTAAATGTGCATAGTGTGATCCCCCGGTTCCCTTCCCCCCCCCCAAGTAACCCCCCCAGAGTCTACATCTATAACAGCAAAAGGATATATAGCACTACAGAAATTCTAGTCTCTCATTTCCCCCCGTCGAGTGTCATTCTGCAGATCCTTGTGCTTCTTGTGTCTGTTCTACATACAGCCTCTTGCAGTCAAAAAAGTTTTGCTGTGGTTGTTGGAGGATGTATACCTGAGTGCAGTTCGCCGAGGAGTTTGGTTAGCTCTGAGGTAGTCTTGTATGATCTGAGGTAGATGTGGTTGCTGTCCCTGAGTAAGCTTTGGCTCTTATTGCTCCTTCTACTCACTCCACTCTTGGCTCCGGCGACACTCTTCTCTTGCTGCTACCTGGATGTGTGGTCTCCATCTCCTGTTGAGTCGGTCCTTGTAGGTATTTGCTCAGTTCCCTAGGATCTTCGAAGACGTACCCTCTCCCTTTATTGGTAATTCTGAATTTTGAAGGGCCCACAAATGAAAAAATTATGTTTTCCCTTCTTAGCTTGTCTCTCTGGGCCAGAAACTCCTTTCTTATCCCACTGTGGGTTTAGAGTAGTCCTTGGTAAGGATTATCCTGTGTCCGTTCCACTGCATATTCTGGTTTTTCCTTGCCACCCCAAAAATAGCCGCTGTGTGCTGAGATCGCAGTGGTTTGCATATAATCGGGAGCGGACCCGCTCTATTAGTTGTTTTGAAGGCTGGGACCCTGTAGGCTTTGTCTAGCTCGCAGGGGTGGTCGAGTTTGACGTTCGTGAGTTTGGGTATCAACTCTTTGATAAGGGCCATGCAGAAACCCGCTTTGTTCTCTTCGCCCTCCGGGACTCCTAGGATTCTTATATTCCCTCTTCTGTTTCGGTCATCCAACTCCGCTGTCTGTCTTAGGAGTGTTGCTGTGGTCTTAGTCAGGGCCACAATGACTGTGTTTGTTTGTAGGTCACCGTTCTCTATGTCGCTAACTCTCTGTTCAACCACCGTCAGTCTGTTGTTTGCCACGTAAATGTCCGCTCTGACTGCAGCTAGCTCTAGTTGGATTGCATCCGTTGTTTGTTTTGTTGTTTTGGCTAAATCATGTACCTCAGCTAGCTTTCTCAGGATCATGTCCAGAGTGGCGTTGATATCTGCCCTTTGTTGAAGGGTGAGTCGGTTGGGCTGGCTCTTTTCCCTCAGCAAGAGCATGTTTTGTGATCTTTGGACCTTCACCATCTGTTGTTTTGGTTCGCCAGGCAGCTCTGTGGGGGTCCCTTGCCCTCCTCTTCCCTGGGTTGATCGCGGTATAGTGCGTGCCTTTTGTAGTTCGGTTTGCCTACGTGATGTTCTTGTTGCCGCCACCTCTACTATTTGTAGCGACTGAGGTCCGTATTTTGTGGCGGTGTTCTTGGGCCTCGCTTGGGGAACCTTCACCTTCCCTCCGTTGTGATTTCACATTATGGTTTTGCCTGCTTTAATGCTGCCCAGATTAAAGATATTGTAGGTCCACAGCCCGCAAACTTCTACCCAAGTTCCTACTTGAGACCGTCCGTTAGCATATGATCCTGGCCTAATCACCGTGTTGTTGTGGCTGGCCTTCTCGTAATATCCTCTTTTCTCGGGGGTCACGTTTCAGTTGTGGGTTGTTGGTTGTTTGACGCCCCCTGGTCACTCGCTCTTCCGTGGGTTTGCCTGTTCACCTGCTGTGGCACCGTCTTCCCCAACTCGGGTTCTATGGCCACCTGCCTGGCTCTGTTTTGAACACAAAGACTCCTCCTCAAAGGTGATGACCACCGGCCCCCTGCGGCTCTCCACAGTTGGGACCTTCTTGCGGCTTTGCTTCCTCTCTGTTACTTCTGCCGAGCCTTTCCTGATCCCGCCCCCCTTCCGTGACAAGTGGGGTGATTTTTGGCACGTTCTGGCGCAGACACTGTCTTGTTTACCCCTAGTCGAGCGGTCTGGGTGTGTTCGATCGCTTCTACTGTGTGGGCTTTCTGTCCGATGCGCTTCTCTTTGTGTTCTCCTGCCTCGCCCCACACTTTATTGTTGCTCCCCTTTGTTTCCCACAGGCCTTCCCCCTGTTCAAAGATGGCGCCCCCCAGTAGTTGCATGTAATTTAATTTCCGGTGTTGTTGCACGTCCTGGGGTTCGTGACAGTTTCCCCTTTTTCTGCATGCTCGAGTTTCGCTGTCAAGAGGGCTACCGCACTGCCTTGGGAGTGCCTCTGTGAGCCGGGCTTTTGGGGAGTACTGACGTTCTTCCTGCTGCCCCCATCCGCCACCTCGTTGTATCCTTAGATCATGGGCGCCATCTTTTTAATTTTCCAAAGGGGGCCCCCTCCTCCGTAGAGCTATCGGGAGTCTTCCTGATTATGGCTATATAGCAAATACAAAACATTCTTGGAAAAATAAGGGAGGAAATTTCTTACCATAATTGTCGCATGAAATTTCTGTGAAGCAGTGCAGCTTTCCATAGCCACATCTACACCACCGACATTCTGTGAACACCCAAAATCCATGCTCAATCTTGCTCAATTAAGCCAGCTTTGTTTATTCTAGTTTTAAATACAAACTACTAAGGATTAGCAACTGGCCAAGAGGAAACACCCCAGCCCTTCCTCATCTTTTGGGCATCTCCACATTTTAGGCTTTGATTTGAGTAAATCTTCTCTCTTCATCGATTCACACTTGGATCTGGCATGAAGAGAGAAGATTTACGCAAATCAAAACCTAAAATGGAACAAAAACGCATGACAGTAGGTTCCAAATATTCCACCTTGAGCAAAAAATACCGAAACATAATCTTAAGACATTGGTCACTATTGAGCAAGTAACCCGACTTTAGAGGATTGTTTGAACACAAACCTATTTTTGCCTATACTCGTGGTTCCAACATTAAAGAACTGTTAACTTACCCCAGGATTGAAAGCTCAACTTCAAGGTATAAAGGACTCCAACCATGCTATAACTGCAGTAATTGCAACAATGTCATTAAGGGTAACATCTTATACCATCCCATGAAAGGCTACAAAATTAAACTAAAGGTTAATGCGACGTGTAACACGTTGAATGTGATCTATCTACTGAAGTGCCCATGTGGCTTGTGCTATGTTGGACACACGGAAAGGAAGATAAGAACCAGAATTTTGGAGCATAAGAGCAACATAAGAACGGCCAATATGAAATCATCTGTGGCTATGCACTTTCTTGAACACAGACACAATGTAGCCCAGCTACAATTCATGATTTTGGAGAATGTTGTTAATCAGGAGGGCATGAACCCCGAGAACAAATTGCTACAAAGGGAAAACTTTTGGATACGTTTCTTGAGCACGATGCAGCCCACAGGGCTGAATGATCGCATGGAATTTCTTTGTTATCTTTGAATAGTCTCATGATGTTCTCAACATATGACTTCCCGATATATCATGCATTAACATGTTTATCATTGTACTCAGATGTATGTTTGCACATCCTATTTATGAATCTTTGTTTCTTTTCACTCATTTAGACACACTGTCATCTTTTAGGACCGGATAACCCGTTTTTGTTTTAACCGAGTCGGCTATTTACATCACTTTAATATGGCCCCCACAAATTTCACTGTGTATCACACTTTTAACAACACCTTCACTGTTCCAAAACGGCCCTTACACTTCGGACTGCTAAACAGTCCGTTGTTGATGTTTACCATAATGCACCTGGCGTGCTGCACTAAGTAAGAACATCAGTTGGTTTTGAACTTTACACGCTAGAGGGAAGCTGTGACTTATAGCGTTTCAACATCACGTCTCTAGTGAGTATCAACTGTTCGTGTTTTTGATAACTTTTTCGGCACCTTAAGTCTGACACCATCGGTCACTATGATGTTTTTTTTTACCACGATACCTTTCAAATAGCGGCACTTTTTTTACCATTTTCACTATCGTTGGACTGAGGGTTTCTCTCTCTCTTTTTTCACACAAACCGTAGTTCACTATAACATACCACTCTGATTGTTTTCGAGCCACTTGCATGTATCGAGTTTTATGATCGTCATTTATTTCACTTGACGCCTCTCAGGAACACGAGGACGATCTTATCTTTCTTACAATAATCGTTTTCGATTGAATACACTTTATTTAATTTGAAATATGCATAGGAGATATCATCCCTGAAAACAGTCCGTTTTTTATTTTGTTCACAGATTATTCCCCTGATGAAGGGCTGGACAAGCCCGAAATGCATAGGGATGTAGAAAGAAATTTTGTGGATGTATTTACTGACGTTTGAAAAATACTTTTACCACATGGAGAAAAATTACGAATTTGTAATGAAAAAGTGATAACCACAATTACAAATTTATTTGGAATGAACCTGGTGTCTGTTTGAACTCAATCATACCTTCGGGTACTACATAACGCGGTGCACTGGGGGACAACTCCCACTGGGAGATTGCTATGTAGTGTTTATCTCAACGCTGATTTGTTCAGACAGCGAAGCCCTAGTCTGCACGCAACAACTTTTTCATCATTCTACTTGCTGTTTACTTAATGGTGCGTGTCTTATCCTGCATTTGTATTTATCAACTCTTACAAATCAGCAGAAATACTCTGCTAACCCAGAAATGTCGACATATCTCAGCATTTTTATTTCCATGGAGGAAATTCAAGATGACCAGTTGAACGTGGGTACTATCATGTCCAGTGTACCACAAGGACGTTTGGACATTAGACTATAGGCATTCTGCCGAACAGAAACAAAGACGTTTTAATGTTTAAAAAGATACCACTGGAAGTCAATACGTGCACTGCAGTACCAAGCGGCCACTACAGGATTCATCTCAGCAGTTCAGCGTGCACTAGCAACAGTATTAAATACGAACCACTTGTAATTGGTCAACTGGAATCACCACTTATTCCTGTCTCCTTCTCTATTTATTTATTTTATTTATTTATTTTACGAATTTGTAGAGCGCATGGCTGCCCGTGAGCGTCCCAGCGCTGAATGACCAGAACCAGATGTAAGTGGAGTCTTATGGGAACAGCCATGTTTTAAGTGCTCTGCGGAATGAGAGGAGGGTGGGTTGGGCTCTGATGTCTGGGGGTAGAGTGTTCCATAGTTTGGAGGCTTTGTATGAGAATAGTCGACCGCCAGAACGGGCTTTCCTGATTCTAGGAACAAAAGCTAAGTTGCAGTTAGAGGATCGGAGCGTTCTTTTGGTGGTGTGAGGTGTGATGAGGTTTTGCAAGATTGGTGGGGCCTTACCATGTAGGATTTTATAGGTTGTGCAGAGTGCTTTGAATTGTATTCTCTCCTGAACGGGTAGCCAGTGCAAGGCGCTCAAAGCAGGTTTAGCTGAGCAACGACGATGGGTTCCTGTAAGGAGGCGGGCGGCGGTATTTTGTACTGTCTGGAGCTTTGACAATACTTTTTTGGGGGCCCCCAGGTAGAGGGCATTGCCGTAGTCCAGGCGAGATAACACAAGACCATGGATTAGGAGTTTTTGGGAGTAGGGGCAGAATTTTCCTAGCTGACCGTAGGAGGCTGTGACACACACCGGCCGTTTTCCTTGCTTGGGCAGAGAAGTTGAGACCTTCGTCTAGCCATATTCCAAGGCTCTTGATTTCCGGTCTCGGAACGGGTGAGGTACCCATGCAAGGTGGCCATAAGGATTTGGAATAGTACAGTGATTTATTGCCCAGGATCATTATCTCTGTCTTGTTGTTGTTCAGTTTAAGGTGGGAAAGGCTCATCCATTTAGTTATTTCACTTAGACAGGTTTAGAGGTTGGGGAGGGAGTGGTCTTGCTGACTCAAGGATACCACCAATTGGGTGTCGTCGGCGTAGGTTAGGAGCTTGATCCCGAAGGGGGTGACGATTTTTTCAAGGGGGGACATGTAAACATTAAAAAGGGTCGGGCTCAAGGATGAGCCCTGGGGAACCCCACAGCTGATGGCAGTGGACCTGGACGTGAAATTGCCATCTGCTACCTGGAAGGATCTGTTCTCAAGAAAGGATTTAAGCCAGGCCAAGGCCATTCCTGCGATTCTAAGCTCATTGAGCCTGTGTACCAGTGTCGAGTGGTTGACGGTGTCGAAGGCCGAGCTCAGGTCCAGGAGGATCACTGCCACTGATCCTCCAGAGTCCATGATTTTCCTTGCTTCTTCGACCACCGCCAATATTGCAGTTTCTGTGCTCTGGCCGGGCCTAAATCCCGTCTGGGAAGGCTCCAGGAGCCCATTGGTTTCAAGGTGGTGGGATAGGCTGTAGTTAACGTACTTCTCAGCTATTTTACTAATGCCTGGGAGCAAGGAAATTAGCCTGTAATTGCCTAGTTCCATAGGGTCCAGGTGAGGTTTTTTAATCAGTGCTTTCACCGTTGCTTTTTTCCAGCTGGGGGGGACGATGCCATGGGCGAGTGAGGTGTTAATCAATTTTGTCAGGTGAGGGAGGATGGTGGGCGTAACTAGTTTAAGGATGTTGAGTGGTGCGGGGTCAGTAGGGAAACCACTTTTGATAGAGTTGAGTATAGGGAGGAGGGTGTCTATTGTCAGGGGGGTGAAGTGTGCCAGTTGACATGCAGTGGCATGATGAGGTCGACAGGGCTGGTCGACATCAGAGGAAGCGTCCGAAGCTGGCGGTGGAAGGGAGTTGATGATGTTATTTATTTTCAGATTAAAAAATTCAGCAAGTTCATTGCAACGGGTGGCTGACGCTTCTACTAGGGGGGGAGGCTCCGGTACTTTGAGAAGTTTCTTGGCTATTTGAAATGTTTATAAACAACTTGATACTTAGTTCCCCAGGCTAGAAAGAAGTGAGAGAACAAACACGGAGTGTATGGAGCTAAGGGAGCGTGTCAGTCAGTCAGGGAACAAGGTGTTCCCTTGTTGGAACTAGGGGACCTCACACACCCAGACGGGAGCCTAGGTGTCATGCTTCATCATCGGTCTCCTGCTCCTCGTCAGACTGGCGCTGCAATGTCTGACGGGCGCCGTAGGCGCTCTTTGATGGAGATCTTTTGTTCCAGCCAGTTTTTGCGTGAGGGTGAGGGGTCTGGTGTAAGTGTAGTCGTGAATGAAAAGGTGAGGTTTAAAATAAGGTAAGTCAGTCCACAATGAACTTTATTTGGGGTGGCTGACTCCCTAGTTTAAAAGGGTGGGAGGGGAGAAGGGGACTGTTTAGGCTACAGTGCACTTACTCAACCCTCTAAAAAGGTCGACATGTTTCATGCCAATGTGGCAATTCTTCAGGACCTCAAGTGGGTACTACACAGTGAAAAATGAGAAATAAATAAAGTATCTAAATACAACCTCAAACGGTCAATCAGGAAGCAAGCCAGCAGGTCTTGCTCTGGAGGGGAACCCTAGGAACAACCCTAAAGGGCCCGCAGTCTGTTCACGTGGGGCAGTTCAAGTGGTAAAGTACCTGAGACGAAGAGCTGCCAGGGCGGAAAACCTACCCACACATTTTTAGATACTTTATTTATTTCTCATTTTTCACTGTGTAGTACCCACTTGAGGTCCTGAAGAATTGCCACATTGGCATGAAACATGTCGACCTTTTTAGAGGGTTGAGTAAGTGCACTGTAGCCTAAACAGTCCCCTTCTCCCCTCCCACCCTTTTAAACTAGGGAGTCAGCCACCCCAAATAAAGTTCATTGTGGACTGACTTACCTTATTTTAAACCTCACCTTTTCATTCACGACTACACTTACACCAGACCCCTCACCCTCACGCAAAAACTGGCTGGAACAAAAGATCTCCATCAAAGAGCGCCTACGGCGCCCGTCAGACATTGCAGCGCCAGTCTGACGAGGAGCAGGAGACCGATGATGAAGCATGACACCTAGGCTCCCGTCTGGGTGTGTGAGGTCCCCTAGTTCCAACAAGGGAACACCTTGTTCCCTGACTGACTGACACGCTCCCTTAGCTCCATACACTCCGTGTTTGTTCTCTCACTTCTTTCTAGCCTGGGGAACTAAGTATCAAGTTGTTTATAAGTTGATTGGACGCATACTTTGGACCCCGTAAAATATTGTCCACCCCTGGTTCCTTTTTTGTAATTTATTTGAAATGTTTCCCGGGATGAGTTGGTGAATGACCTGATTTTCTCCTCAAAATAGTTAGCTTGGGCGATTTTAAGTGCTTTTTTATAGTTGAGAAGGATTTTTTTATGTTCATTTTTTTTTGTGGGGTCAAAATTTTTTCTCCAGTCTCTTTCTGATTTCTTGCATGCTTTCTTTAGAAGCCGCATTTCCTGGGTGAACCATGGGGAGGTAGCTTTGCCCCGAGGCTTACCGGAGGGTTTTTTAGGAAGCGTTCTTTCCAGTGTCTCTCCTATCCAAGTTGAAAACTCTGCGTCGGCGTGGATAGGGTTCGCGTCAAGTTCAGGGGGGGGATCGCTCTAGCTGGAGTTTCCATTTTTCTGGATCAAGTTTAGACCAGGGGCGCGTGGCCTTGTTAGGTGGGGTTGTGAGACGTGGAGTGGGAGTCAGCTGCCAGTTTAGTGGGACTAAGAAATGGTCAGTCCAAGGTACCGGGATGGGATCCAGGGCAGTTAGATCGTTAATATTAGAGAAGATCGGGTCTAGCAAATGGCCCAGTGAATGGGTAGGTAGTCGACTTAGTAGCTTTAATTGAAGATTTTCGAGGTCGGCTATTAGGTCAGCGGCTGGTTTGGCTTCCTTTTTATCGAAGTGAATGTTCAGGTCACCTAGGATCATACAGGTGGAGTGCGTATTTCAGAATATAACACGCAGGCTAATACAATAGACAACCTTGAACATTGCCAGTACATATTAATGTGATATATTCCTCGTTTTATGAAGAAGTGGTTAGACTACGTGCATTCCCTATGTCTAGCGCCATTTTAGATTACATCTGGATGGCACTGTGGGTGCCCGGGTTGTCATCAAGGATGATAACATTTTGAAATTTGAACAAATACCTCTATATACATTCTTCAGTCTCATGTTCTGTGTGACCTTGAGGGCTGTTATATATCAGGCCATTTATTTTATCAGTAGAATGTTTGGAGTGCATTGTACACGTAGGCCTCCAGCTTGCAGGACATGCCCCGGGTCCGGATAGGTTACCCAATGGGCTGTATGAAGAGAATCTGGAAATCTGAGGGCCGTACATAAATTTGTTCTCCGAACACCATCTTAGTTGGTATAAATACCCCATCTTCATGGAAGCTAGCTGAAATTGTTCCAGTATTTAACAAGGGTGATTGAGCTAAACAGAGCAATTACTGGCCCATTAGCCTGATCGATTCTATTCAGAAAATCGTTTGTAAGCAGGTGCTGGGGCATTTACAGGACTGGATCAGTGAGGAGAGTGGGCTCTCTGACTGGCAGGCGAATTTCAGATTTAACGTGAGCATTATAGATCAGGTTTTTTCCTTTGTTTGTATTTACTGGAAGGAGGTGATTATCAGCAAGGGCATGATTTTTGTTGCCTTTGTAGATCTTCGATCAGCTTTTGATATGGTCCCGCATGATAAGTTATGGAGGTCCTTGAGGAAATGGGTGTTCCTGCCTGTTTATGTGGCTACCTGCAGATACTCTTGCCCAGGTGAGATAGGGGGATGAAGGGGCTCTGACTAATCCCATTCAAATTGATCGAGGAGTAAGACAAGGGTGCGTCTTGGAACCAATGCGGTTTACCTTGTATATTAATGGTGTAGTTGAATACCTAGACATGGTTGGGTGTGATGCACCCAAAATAGAAGGACGGAGGGTCCCTGCCCTCCTTTCTGCAGATGATACCTTGCTGATTTCAAAACCACAGCAGGAACTTCAACAGCTTTTGAATGCTTTCCAGCTGTTTTGTGTCGAGCAAGGTTTGGAGCTCAACTGCTTCAAGACTAAATGTATGATCTTTTCCTCAAAGGAGGCAACTTTATGAAAGAAATGGATACTGGTGGGTGATGCCCTTTAGATGTGGTGGCCAAATTTGAATATTTAGCATAAAACTTACTAAAAACGTATGCTGGGCTCTGCAAGTGGAAAGGGAGCAGTTGTCCCTGGCTCTTCACTGCCAATATTGCAAAAATCCACAGAAAATCTATGTCTATAATGGTGGACCCTGCTGTGGAGAGATATAGGGATCGATTACGATTCGGGAAACAAATCCGTACGACGATTCGTATTCGAAGCCGTTTCCATACGAATCGTACGGATCCGTCCGAATCGCGTAGTACGATCCTGTCAAGCTTCTGGTACCGGCAATCACTGTCTGCCATCAGAGTACGGGAGCGGGCGGAACTACATTACCCAGACTCCAGGCGGGGCACGCAGCACGTGAGCGACGTCCTCCCAGCGGCCGTAATATCATGACGGTGTTCGAGGAAGAGAGCGCCGATAATTTGTATCAGTCCTGTGTTGTTGGTGGTTACTCGCCAACGACTCTTCCTGTGACCCACGGAGAGGCGGTAAGGGTGCACTTGCACCAAACCAACGATCGCTTTCATCCGGGAGTTTCACCCGGTGTTTTCTTTGTACCGCTCGGAGGGCTCCGTGAGCGGTGTTTGTTTCTTTGACTGTGGTCGAGTTCAGACCGATCCTTCTGTTGGAGGAGACCGTGACTTCCAAATGGTCTCGTGCAGAAGCGACGCGGGTCTGGGACTCTGTTTTGAACCTTTGGTAATCCCAATTGAATGAAACGCTCCTTACAAACTTAAGAGGCGTCAGCAAAGAGGTATTTGCTACGGTGGCTGTACGGTGCACTTGTCCTAAGGGAATAAGGCCACAACTGTTGGTTGTTTGTTCTATGCAATAAAGAGCTACATATACAGAACCGTTATATTATTGTGATTGCTAAGGAATGTACTCTTGGTTGTGAACTCATTTCAGACGTATGAAACTCTATGGTCTTGGGATACAAGCCTGCAACGTTTTCTTTGTTTTGTTTTACAGGAGAGAGTAGGGGGGTCAGTACTCAAGGAGAGATAAGGTTAAGCCTCGCTTCACAATGGTGATGGTATGCGTTCTCTCCTTCTAATCTGTCTGAAAACGTGATACATGTATACCATAACCCAGGGTAACGCTGTACTCTTTGTCTCTTGTGTTGCCTTCAGAGAGTGTGTAGCCGCCTTATTCTGCCCTCTTCTCTCTTCTATGATTACAGCATTACGTATTTTGCTTTACAGGTGAGGGGAAGGAGTATAGCGTGTTTACATTGTCGTTTATGTGCTATCCAAATTTATAGAGTGTTATTTATGGTTGTTTCCTTCTTTTGTCTCCCACAAGATCTCCCTCCCCGCTGTCCCCTTCCCTCCCTGCGCCCCTTGCTCGATTTCCTCTAAGTCTGTGTTGGTTCACGAGCCAGATTTGGGGCAATCTAGAGGTGGGCTTCTTAAACTTCATCTGCACCATCCTGAGGATCGACCGGTGGAGCCTGACAGATCCGTTGCGAGAAAATACGTCCGAATCATTGCGAACCGTACGAAAATGAAGTGTAAATCCGTACGACATCGACCCGCACAGTGAACCGTACGATTCGTAAAAATGCCGTACGACGTGCCAAGTACGATCCGGACCGGGGAATGAGTAGGAGATTCGTACGGTAAACGTTGCGTATGAGCAGTTTGTACAGAGGGCAACACTATCACATATGCACCGTACCCCTAAAATCAAGGGATGTACGCACGGGGTATATGCACCATACACCTACGACCTTGGGGTGTACGAACCGTACCCCTACGGTCTGTACACCTACGATCATGGGGTGTACGCACGGGGACCTATGCACCGTACCCCTGAAATCCAGGGGTGTACGCACCGTACCCCGATGCACCATACTCCTGCAATTATGGGGTATACGCACCGTACCCGGGGGGTCCGTTTCGTACGCATTTCGAGGCAAAATCTGCTTTTACGGATATTGTAGGCTCCCGTAGAAAAAGAGTCATACGGAGTGTTGTCGATACGATTCGTACTTGCTGGGTCGGAAAATGCAGCTTTGATCCGTTTGGACATCGCATACTGCGCGTTCGAATGCGATTCGTACGGATTTGTGAGTTGTACGGTCTTCGATACGATTCATACGGAGAACTGCTTTGAGTACACAGAGTACTACATTGTACTAACGGGTACGGTTCTACATACGATTCGTACGGGAAAAAAAGCTCCGTATGGCTATTCGGAGGGCATTTTACCGAATCGGAATCAATCCCATAATGTTAAGGCACTAGGATCGGTTCTGTATGGTGTGGAACTATGGGGTAGTTCAAAAATTCTGAGTCTGTCTACAGTGGAACATAAGTTTTTTAAATCTTTATTAAATCTCTCTGTGAGTACTCCACTGATTCCTCTCTATCTAGATTTGGCACAAAAGAAAATATTCCCACTAGATTGAATATAGACTTCTCATTTTCTGGCACCGGTTCTGGTCCACAACAGCACTAGAATCATATCCGGTGGAACTTAGAGATCTTATGACCCCACAATGTGTAAGCAGGATCCCATGACTTTGTACAGTACGGTTCAGAGGTTTAGTCATGATGCATACTGGATCTCTCCTGAGACCCTGTGTTCTATCTCAAAGGTTAGTATCAGAGCCATCTTTTGGGAACATGTTGCAAGTAGTAACACTCTGCAATACAAGGGATCGTTATTAGGGGTGGGCAGTGAGCTCCGCTCCACCAGAGTAGTTGGCAAAAAACTTCACCTAAACAGAAAAGGTTCGAGACGTGCTGTCATGACCAATCCCAAAGCACAGCAAAACTCAATTTTCACTGTCTTATCTCAATTAGAACATAAACTAATTGAATCAACATTCGACTCATTGTATTTTCATCATTAAATGCTTGTATGTCATTACATTTCTTTGTAAATCATCATATTATATAAATCCAACCAAAATTCAAAACATAAACTTTGTATATGTCATACATTCATTATTTTCATGACATTATACTTCAAAATATACATATCGTCAGCATCATAAATCAATGATCAAAATCCATAAGGGAATACAATGATTGTAGGCTGGCCCAATGCATTTCGGGACCCTGGATCCCTTCTTCGGGGGCCACTGTAAATAAAAAAACATCAATAAAACTGTATCAATATCATGGTATGGGATTCATATTTTTGTTTGTATAGACATAACTCTAGCCACAAGTACTGTTGATTCTCATGGGACCATGTAGTGTTGTTTGAGGGTGATTCACACTCACGTGTTCATTCATTCCACAGACCTATAGGTGCACGCTGATATAAAAAGAAGGTGCATAAAACTATTGGTGAACTCAGAAACCCGAGATTGGTGCTCAAAGTGTTCAACCATAAATACAAAGACCATGTGAAGAACTCCTCAGAATATCCTAGGTGTCAACAGAAGTGTCCCAAGGGCGCCGGGGTAACAGGGCCTTCGGTAACGGTAGGGGCACCAACGGGGAGCTTTGGAGTGAACAGAAACACCGGCTCCTTGAGTAAGGGTTTAAGAGAGGGTTTTATTGGAATGTAAGTCCTTCTTTGTAGGGCCGCCGCTCGTTCCCTTGAATGAGCTGCAGGATCTGACTGGACGGTGGCCGGCTCCAGCGTGCTGTCTGTGCTTTCCGGTACGTGGCTGTGGCTGTTGCACTCCTGCCTGAGGACGTCTTTCTCCCAGCTCTCCTTGCTCCGGGGCAGAAATAAAAGGAAAACCGGGGATCAGTGGAGGGTAGGACCGACAGACAGGTAGAGAGGGCCGGGGGTGAGGGAAACCAGTGACAGTGCCGTTCCAACAGTGCTCTGCACAACTCGTGAGGGAAGAGTGCACGTGAAGGAAAGTACGGGGTAGCTATACAAGGGGGCTTTACACTTTATACACGGGGCTCGTTCTTCCTCCCCACCCAGCCCGCCATACGGCCCCGTACCTCTTGTAGCCACGCTCCTCCCGTGGGAACGTGGCGGGGCGAAGCGCGGACACGTTGGCCTCCTGGCTTCTGGACGTTCGGCTCTCCGTCCTCCTCGGTCTCCTCGCGGTCTCGTCCTCCTCGCACTCCGTCTCCTTCTCTCGCCTTCTCCTGGGAAACGCCGTTCCACGCCACTCTCCAGCTTCCTCCTTTTGGCGTCCCGCCTCTGTTGAGGGGCGTGGTCTCTTCCTCACTGTCCGGATCCTTAAAGGGACCGTGTGTGTGGATGGTCGCCGGCCATCCGGACTCCGGGTCTTCCACCCACGGGCATTCTGGTAGCTGTAGGGACAAGGGGCAAGGTGAGAGGGGGGTGGCGGACCACCAGTCTGTTGTCCCATTCGTGTCCAGTCCGCACACCCTGTCACAAGAACATAGTGGATTCCATATATAAGGGCTGACCTGTGACGGAACAACTCAAGCAAATTGCTCGATACTGAACACGAAACTGCGGGGATTACAGTATTCTAAAAGGTAAAACATGTGACATAAAACATAAAATACACGTCACTGTGCTGCCAGACTTCAAGAAACCTAAATATATATATCGAAAAAAACGCTACCTGACGCTGGTCTCAACGTTGTAGAAAAAGCCTGCAACAGAGAAAAACTCCGAAACAGTTAGTATACGAAAGCCGGTGACAGTCTGTGGAGAATAGTTGAATGGATGTATCTGCTTTCGAAATAGGTTTATCTTAAGTTCATTCATTGCCGGTCATCTAAAGATTCTTGTCCGAAGCTTCCCAAAAGAGTATGCGGTGAAGCTGACTTATGTCGCGTGTTTTTTAACGAGCCAAAAGCGGCGTCTACGTCAGCTGGAAATGAACATAGGACTGTCTCAACACGGATAGTCGCAGATATGGGGGCCATATTGGAAGAAGATTGTGCCTCAGTACATGAGGGACCTAATGTGTACACATTCTATACGATAACTATATCGGGTCTGGTAACTGGTTATCAAAGATAATAAAAAAACGTGACTAACATAAACATACATACTTCCTTGCATACGTGATGTGTGTGGAATATTTCGGAAATCTAAAGAGACCATAGCTTATGAATGAATAAGCACGAGCATTACTTAATGTCATGATGTGTAAAACATATGTATTGAGCCTCCATGCGTACTCATGAACAAGCGCCTCTCTAAAAGCTGAATGTATTGGTCAATAAATTGAAATCTAGACTGGGTGCTTTATTTTATGAGAGAAGCTACATTTACACGAAACAACTGAAGTCTATTTTGTAATTTAACCCTAGGGGTTCCATTGTTTGAAATTTCTTAATTAGTAGTACTTCTCGTTGTAATAAGTGCTGGCTTGCATTCCTGCCCTCTTTATTTAAAACATTTTCAATGACCATGAATCAGACTTGCGTGATATTGTGTTGATGTTTGAGCCAATGAACGACGAGGTTTGAGTTGGTGTTTTTATTGCAGATCATGCTTTTGTGTTCTCCTATTCTAATTTTGATTTTTCTCTCCGTTTTGCCGTTGTAGAGAAGTCCACATGGACATTTAATGCTGTAGATGACCCAATTAGAGTTGCAGTCAGCTGTAAACCGTAACATCGTTTTCTCTCCTGTTCTGGGATGAGTTATACAATTTTGTTGTATGACATTGTTGCAATGTTTACAGTTGTTACATTTTCTCATACCTTTATATTCGATGTTATCACTCTTTTTGGATGGAGAAAGCATTTCTTTCAAATTGAGACTTCTCGTGTATGCGAATATGGGTCGTTCGTTGAAAATTTGATTGAAATCATTGTCTTTTTGAAGCAACTCCCATCTTTTCATGATTATTTTTTTGATACTTGCAGATCTGGTGGAAAATTTGGATATGAATACATTGCGATTTTTAGTGGTTTGTTTCGGTTTGGGTTTACACTGCACCTACCACCAGCGGAGCAGTTTTAGGTCTTCCTAATTCAGGAAAGGTCAGTGATAGCCTACAGCTGTTGGCAGATGGAGCAAGAGCTCTCCTAGAAAACGGGACATCTGTATGAAATGTCAGAGAGCAGAACTCGCCCTCTGGTTGGACAGCCAAAAACACGTTTGCCTCTACCAGTGGGCAGGGCCTAATGACCCCCACCGTGATTGACAGCTGTGGGTGACCTTCAAAGAAGGTTTCACAAGACCAGAAGCTGGATATACTTAGTTCTGAGTTCTGACTTTCAACTCATTGTATCAGCGGATGGCGAGCCGAGTGCTCCATGCCTCGTGATCTGGCCCGAGCCCCATCAGTGCCGACGCTGGCTGGTACTTGTCTCATGCTGATCTCCACCTCGCCACACCCCTTGCTTCTTACAGCCATGATGAGAATCCCTGGGCCCTCAGTGGGTGACAGAAGGTAGGCTAGATGGCAAGAAGCTCGAGCCCCGCCAGCAACGAGGATCTTCATGACGGCAAGGCAGTAGGAGTAGCTTGCCCCATGGGGAGCTGAGGTGAGAGCTTGTCAGGGATGGGACACTTATTTAACAGCTATGGACAGAGCAGCAGGTACAGCTCTCCACAAGGAGCACTGCTGCAACATCTTACCAGGCACGTTTCTCCGCTGTTCTAGGTGGGAGTGCTCAGATGATGAGGGAGCTTAATACTGACTCCGTCAGCATGTGAAACTCAGCGGAATCTCACAGAGTTTTTCAGTAACTCCATGGAATACAATCCGCAAACTCCGCCTAAGCCTGATCAGTATCTGCTGCATTAGCTGATTTTAAACCTAGGGCTTTGTATGAGAATACTATTGCTGTACAATCATTACGACTGTCTCGAACTGGTCGATTGACAGCTGGCCTCCACACCCCGAAAGCATGTGGAAGGAATTAACCCCCAGATTCAGTTTACCTCATTCTGTACCCAGGAGATGGGCACTTTTGGGGCCATAGAAATTTGTGATGTTCCACATAAATCGGACATCATCAGAGATCCCCTGTGGGCAGACGAGAGGGAAACAACTAGACCTCACTCCCCCGAAAACACAATCTCTATGCCAACGCACTCAGCCACCCAAAAACCTCCACAATCTCTAAACATTCTCTCATGGAATGTCGCAGGTCTGACAAATAAAGTTGACACAGATGAATGGGCGGAACTAACTCAATCAAATAGTGTCTGCCTTTTCCAAGAAACTTGGTCAAGGGAGGAGTCCCACCGTCGGGGCTTCCACATATTCTCAATCCCTGCAGTATGGGGTGGGAAAGGCAGACCATCTGGTGGCTTGGAAACCTGGGTGGCCTCGGATATAGGGTGCCGAGCCTCAAGATACCCAGTAGACTCTCCAGATATATTGGCCGTTGTCCTTGAATGGCCTGGCAAATTGAAGTTGATGGTCATCAACATCTATTCAAGGCCAGTTAAAAATGGGTCTACCTCTAAAACTATAGAGCTCCTCTCTGGTACTTTGGAAACTATCCCCGAGAGTTTGTCCTATTTAATTGGGGGTGACTTTAACTCCCATTTTGAGCCTTTACCCGGTCTTCTCGATGGACCCTCCCTTGAGGAGGATTCGAGTTGGCAGGTTCCTCGGACGGAAGCACCTCCCCCCAGAGCATGGACAACCCTGGCTGTGCAGATTAACACCCTCAATCTGACACATGGGCTGAGGGCTTGCAACGGTCGTACTCGGTCCGACATCCCCTCACAATGTACTTTTAATAGACAAGGGAGGGAATCTAGAACTGACTACTTCCTTGTACAGTTAAAGTCATGGAAATGGGTGGTTGATTTTAAAATATCAACAAGACAGGATAGCGACCATAACACCCTGGAGCTAGAATATATGATCCCCTGCGAGAAAGCGCTTGGCGAGGAGAAACAGACAGGAGGACTCCTTCTAGAGAACAACAGGAGGCGGATAAAATGGGACACTCTCGCCTCCAGTGAAGAAAGGCTCACCTCTCTTTACGCTGGGATCATCCCCATTCTCGAGGAGGCTTTCGAACTAGGGGGTCTACCGTCCAACATGGAAAGAAATGAGGTCTTAGTCCAAAATCATACCCATCTGACCCAGAAGCTTGAACTAGCTTTTTTTACTAAGGCACGCCCGAAAACACAAGGGCAGTCTAACAACTCCTGGTATAATCGTTCATGCCGTCTGGCAAAACAAGACCTTATCAAGACCATAAAAGAGGGAGGTAGTGCATTGCAGATCAAATTCAAAAGGCGTGCCTACAAGTTACTCCTGGACAATGCAAGACTGGAGTGGGATATACACCACTGGGAGAATCTGGCCGAGTCTCTAGCGGGTAGGGATTCTCGTAGATTCTGGAGAATCATTAATCATGGCTGCGCAGATCTTCCATCTGCAAGTGAACCAAACATTGCAGCCAATGCTTGACAAGATCACTATCAGGGGCTATACGCCCCTGAGGCAGAGGAGCAACAACCACCCGAAGTTAGTATTTCCAATACATGTAATTCACTCCCCTTCACCTTGAAAGACGTCGAGGTAGCCATAGCGGGCTTGTCACCTTGTCACCTGGAAAAGCCCCGGGATTAGATGGGATCCCTGGCGATCTCTTTAGGCAGGAACCTGGGATCTGGGCTCCATATTTGATGGTCTTGTTTAATGCAGTCTTGGAGGGAATGAGGCTACCAGATACTTGGCTGGGAGCAGAGGTGGTATCGATATATAAAAAGGGCTCGCCTCTGCTCCCCGCCAATTATCGTCCGATTAGCCTCATCGATGTCAGCCAAAAGCTATTCGGAAGGCTGATTCTGGACAGACTTCAGTGTTGGATGGAACAGACTGAAATCCTGAGCCCTCTTCAAGCAGGTTTTAGGAAGGGTGTCTCCACAGTGGACCAAATACTGAGATTAAACATTCTATTCTGGAAGACTGCATACGTAGAAGGTGGGTCACTGTATGCAGTCTTTGTGGATCTCCGCGCCGCCTTCGACCTGGTCCCTCGGGCCAGGTTGTGGGCGGTGTTGGAGGACATGGGAGTCCCTGAAGACATCCTACAGATTCTCGTTAGGCTCCACACTGACAACTATGCGCGGGTAAGGTATGGAAAGGGAGGGAGGCTTACAGATAGGTTCCCAGTCCAACGTGGTGTAAGGCAGGGGTGTGTGCTGGCGCCGACCCTGTTCTGCCTGTTTACAAATGGGGTGATAGAGCACCTCTGCAAAATCGCCAACATCGACGCGCCACTATTGAACAACAGCAGGGTGCCTGCGATTATGTTTGCAGATGACACCCTGCTGCTGTCAAAAACGCCAATGGGCCTGCAAAGGATCTTGGATGGATTTTTGGACTTTTGTAATAAAAGGGGCCTAGAAATAAACCCAACAAAAACAAAATTTATGATTCTGAGCCGCAAACATAAAAATTGCCCAAACCCACGTCTAGGGCATACACCTCTGGAGAGAGTCAATGTGATTGAGTATCTGGGCATAACACTTAATCACAATTTAACTTGGCTGCCGCACAAAACAAAAGCAACCACTAAACTAATCCAGAGGGCGGGTGCAATCACTAGAATCGCTAAAAAATCCCCCTTTCGCCCATTGGCCCCCGCAATACAAATCTACAAGGCCCAAGCGCGGGGTGGCATCATTTATGGGGCTGAACTATGGGGCCACTCACCTCTTCATTCCATCCAAGTTGCTGAGAACAATTTTATTAGGCAGCTGACGGCTCTTCCCTCAAGCACACCACTACTCCCGCTGAGAATGGACTTGGCACTGTGCCCAATTAGCGAAGAAGTGAGCCTCAAACCATTGACCTATTGGAGACGCCTGTGGAGTAGTCAAGATCTGAGTCATTATAGAAGCGAATTGCAAGAGCTTCTTAGATCGATATTTGTATCCAAAATTCAATGGCTCAAGTACATTAGAGATATGTGTCTGACTCTTGGAGTTCCAGAGCTATGGAATGATCCACAAGCAACATCGCTAAGGCTTCCCAGGAAAGCACTTTCCAAACTCTTCTATGGTTTTATGCTCCAGAGAACTATTACCTCAATTCGAGAGGGTTCGTTAACGGACATATTTATTAAAATAAAAGACATTTACAGTTTTGAAAACGTCCTTGATGCAATGTCCCCTGTACATGTTAGAAAAATTTATTTGCAATGGAGATACGGCTCTCTTCCCTTGAGGTCGCTCACTAAAAATTGGGAGGAAAAGCAGGCCTCACCCAAATGCCCCGCATGCAATTATAAACTAGAAAACGATGTTCATGTGGTTTTATTTTGCATAGCCTACCGTAACATTAGAAGATGTTGGCTCAAGCCACATCTAAGGAACATGGGCTTTCGAACTTATGCCCCGGCTTACAGAGTCCTTAAAACTGATCTTTCATCTCCGACAGTATTTGCAATGGCTAAGTTTCTGGCAGCTATGTGGAGAGTACGTGCAAGAATTATAAGTGACTCCACTATGTCTTGATTAAACTCTCCCCAATATACTTTATGAATTAAACTGTAAAAACTGGAAATGAATGTATTTTAAAAATGCACTTTTTTCACGTCATGGATTTTAAACTGATTAATTGGTTCAACAGTTTTAAACATTGTAATGTTGTTTGTTTGTACATCTTTTATGATCACACAGATCGAAATAAAGATTGTTGAATACTAAAAAAAGAATACTATTGGTTAAATTGTCCCCCCATTAGCAGGGAAGCAAGGAAGCTATACCTTCAATTTAGGTATGGATCCCTCTATTAAAAAAAGTGTATTAAGCATTGGCAAAATGAAACTGCCATGGTTGATGAACTGTACGGGTTGTTGTATGGGTCCAGAAACACTTATCCATGTATTGTGTTATTTTGGAATCACTGACTCACAGAATATCGACCTACAGAAACATCGACGCTGGAATATCGAAGGCAAGTATATCGACATCCTATCTACAACAAGGTAAGTACAAAAATATCGAAACTAAAATATCGATGTTAAAAATATCGTAATTAAAAAAATCGTTTTTTTCTGTTAAAAAAAAGTGTAAAATAAAGTAAATAATACTAATAAATAAAATAAACATAGAAATATTTAATAATGTTTAAAATTAATAAATAGTATACATATAATAATAAAACATTAATTAAACATATACATAAAAAATATAATATATACTTATTTAATAATAACTTTTAATAATAATTTTAATTACTTATAAATAATTTATAAATACTATAAATTACAAATACATCTACACACATTAAATAATAAGATAAATGAAAAGTAAATAATTATTTTAATAAAACAAAAAAATTAAATATACTTTCAAAATATTTAAAATTAATTAAATACTGCATTATCTACAATAATACAAGAAATATTAAATAGATAAATAAAACTACTATTTAAAGTCCAAAAAAAGTTACAGTAATGAAAACATTGGATAGCGTAGAACATAAAATTACTATTCCCACTCCGGGAAATGCAACAGTAGGGAAAGCGTTGAATAGCGTAGGGGTAAAAATTACTATTCCAACTCCAGAGAGTGAAACAGTAGGGAAAGTGTTGGATAGCGTAGGGGTAAAAATTACTATTCCCACTTCAGAGAGTGCAACAGTAGGGAAAGCGATGGATAGTGGGTGGGTAAAAATTACTATTCCCACTCCAGTGAGTGCAACAGTAGGGAAAGCGTTGGATAGCATAGGGGTAAAAATTACTATTCCTACTCCAAAGAGTGCAACAGTAGGGAAAGCGTTGGATAGCGGGAAGGTAGAAATTACTATTCCCACTCCAGAGAGTGCAACAGTAGGGAAAGCATTGGATAGCGTAGGGGAAAAATTACTATTCCAACTCCAGAGAGTGAAACAGTAGGGAAAGCGTTGGATAGCGTAGGGGTAAAAATTACTATTCCCACTCCAGAGAGTGCAATAGTAGGAAAAGCATTTGATAGCGTAGGGGTAAAAATTACTATTCCAGCTCCAGAGAGTGCAAAATGTAGAGAAAGCGTTGGAAAGCGGGAAGGTAAAAATTACTATTCCCACTCCAGTGAGTGCAACAGTAGGGAAAGCGTTGGATAGCATAGGGGTAAAAATAACTATTCCCACTCCAAAGAGTGCAACGATAGGGAAAGCGTTGGATAGCGGGAAGGTAAAAAAAATGACTATTCCCACTCCAGAGAGTGCAACAGTTAGGAAAGCGTTGGATAGCGTAGGGGTAAAAATTACTATTCCCACTCCAGTGAGTGCAACAGTAGAGAAAGCGTTGGATAGCGGGTGGGTAAAAATTACTATTCCAACTCCAGAGAGTGAAACAGTAGGGAAAACGTTGGATAGCGTAGGGGTGAAAATCACTATTCCCACTCCAGAGAGTGCAGCAGTAGGGAAAGCGTTGGATAGCATAGAAATTAAATATAACATACTTATAAATAATGTTTGTATTTAAAATAATTAATAATTCAAAATAACTCAACATCATTTACAAATATCCGTTAATAATTATTAAAAACATAATTACAATTGAATAATTTATTAACAATAAATTAACAATAAATACCAATAAAGATTAATTAATTAATATTAGTTACCAAATAATAAATATTGAACACGTACATATTTTTTAAAACAAAAAACATATTTATTATTAAATATTGATTAGCAATTAAAAAACTTTCAACAATAAAATTATTTTTTATACCAAAAAATACTTTTTATAAATCATTAATTACCAATTATTAAAACATTATTTCCAATTAGAAAAAATTACTTATCAATTAAAAAAAATAATTACCAATTAAGAAAATGAATTACCAATTACAAACATTAATTATCAACTAAAAAAATTAATTACCAATTATAAACATTAATTACCAACTACAAACATGTATTACCAATTAAAAACATTAATTACCAATTACAAACATTAATTACCAATGTAAAAAATAAATTAACAACTAAAATAATTAATTGCCAATTAATAATTAATTAAAAATGAATTAATTATCTATACCCAATTCCCCTATAAACCCACTACTCGCTACCAAACTTAAATGCAAAAATTAATTAAAATTAATTTGTAATTCCTAAAAAATAATAATTAATTTAATATAATTAAATTACTTCCCACCCTATTCCCTTATAAACCCACTACCCGCTCCAGTACTAAAACATAAAATTGACTTAAAAATATAATTATTAATATATAAAAATAGTACACATATAATTTAAAACAAGTAAAATACTTAACATAAAAGGTATAACACATACATATTAAATACATAATATTGATATTAGTAACATCAAAATTAGTAACATGGATATATTTGATATCGATATTACTGACTTTGATATTACTTACATCGATATAAAAAAATTCGATATTACTTACCTTAGGGTCGATATTCTGTCCAACGATATTCTTGACCTCGATATTCTTTACCTTCGATATTTCCGACTCGATATTTCTGTAGATCGATGTTACAAACTCGATATTTAGACTGTGTACCGTTATTTTGTCCGTTTTATAAACATCTCCCTGTGTATAGGGAGTGGTCCACAAGCCCACCACATTGCCACCCGTGTTCTGGCCAGTGACAAGCCAATGTCAACCAGTCGCCGAACCGCCCCATCCACCTCCCAGTCATAGCCCAACAGTGCTAGCATTGGGTCGAGCTCTACTGATGTACCAGTGATGACCTCCAATTCGCCAAGAACCATACGCCAGAATTCATATACACCAGCACAAGACCATGCAACATGTGTGAACCCAGCACCACTCTCTACGCACCTCTGACAGTCCAAGGAATCACATAAACGATATAGCTGAAGTCGCTCTGGTGTGTAATAGACTCAGTTAATATACTTGAAGTGTATGAATCTGTGTCTAACATTTAATGAGACAGTCTTAATTATGGAACAGCAATAGTGCCAAGGCTTATCGCTGGTGGCCTTACCTAAATCTCTTTGCCAATCTAGTCTCACTTTTGTTAGACCAGGTCTGTGCGCTTCTTGTGTGAATGCATGCAATCTTGTTATCATTCTAGCAGGAACATCCACTTGCAGTAGGGCAGACAGCGCCAGTATTTCCAGGGGTTCTAACATATCAACACCCAGGAATATCACGTAAAGTCTAGCTTTGTGATAGTGAAAATGAGCAAGAGCCTTTGTCGCGCCTGCTCTCTCCTAGACCACGTCCCAGCTAAACAACTTATCATCCTAAAACAAATCTTCAATTGTGGTGATCCCTATGGTTTGCATGGCCTGCACCACACCCCTCTCCTGGCCCATAGGAAACCAGGAGCACCAGGCTAATTGAATGTGGGGTGAGTATAAAAGGGAGCCTGAGTGCCTCTCCAAGAGGCCACGCCAGTCCTGCACTGTTACATTTTAGGAGTCAAAAAGGCTATGGTGGTGAGTCGGGTTTTGAAACAGTATCTGAGGGAGTATATATGTTGTAAATCATGTGGGCCATGGACCCAGTAATGTCCCAGAATGCCCTGTGCAGCTCCACAATACATCTCAAGATCTGGGACACCTAGACCACCTATGTCAATCGGCAAGTTGAGGACTTCCCATTTTACTCTTGGCTGTTTTCTCACCCAAGCCGGTCTTATCAGCAAAGAACACAGCCTATTGAACATGGAGTGTAGCAGCAGCATCCAAATATGTGAAATAAGAATAGAAATCTGGGGAGTATTGTCATCTCCATGATTGGCTATAGGCCCTATCAAGGACAATGGTAATTTAATCCCACGTTTCACATCATCCACTAGTTTCTGCTTTGCTTTCCAGTAGAATCAACGAGTTCAGCATATAGCATTTGGATCAGTCGTAAAACACCTCTATCACACCAATGCGGCGCAGGATTGCCAACACGAATTCCCACTCAACTGAGTCAATTGAATTTTCGGCATCAAGAAAAGCAGCGACAGCCCTGATCTCCGTATCCACGCACTGGATAGTGCCAAATAGTGTTCTTATATTGTATGCAATGCTGCGCCCTGGCATGAAGCCGGCTTGCTCCAGGCACACCACTATAGGCAATATCCATGCCAACCTATTGGTCAATACCGTGGCGTACAGCTTAGTATCCACATTCAATAGCAACGTAGGCCTAAATGAAGGGAAGAGATAAGGTTGTTTATCAGCTTCAGTATAGTGACTATTAGGGCCTCCCATATAGAGGGTGGCATAGTGCCCGTCTTCACCATCTCCTCAAATAGTACCATTAAATGTGGAATCAGCAAGTCTTGATAAGCCTTATAGAAGGCCACTTTCTTGCCGGAGCCTTGCCTGCCAGCATATTTTTAAGTGCAGCATGCATTCTGCCGGTTGTAGTGGTGCCATCAAGTATTCCCTATGCTCATTGGTGAGCTATGTCATGGCTATAAAAACTAGGTAATCGGTAGTTGCCTCTTCATCATATGGGGTGAGCAAATGATATAGAACTGCGTAATACTGGCAGGAACCTTCCATAACCTGATCAATGTTTCTTAGTGGTTGCCCTTGCGAATCTTGTACTTATAATACCACTTCTGACTCTCAATGCTGACTCTCAATTCTGACTCTCATCAATGCTGCTACTGAGGCACCTGGACTATTTCCCCCCCCACCCCCCCAATATACGCGCTGTAGCGTATTTGCCTAGATGTTTAACCCCACTGTTAGCGGTATCTTGGAGTTCCTCTATCTTAACTTTTATTTTGCCATGCAAGCTTTCCTCAGCTATGATCTAATGTCTCATTTCCAGTTCACCTATATCCTTCTCTAGACTCAATAAACAATCCCTGAGTGATCTAAGTACACCAGCGAGTTTGGATATTGTGATGCCTCTGATATAAGCCTTGAAGGCCTCCCAAATGGTTGCAAATCTATTCATCATTCTGATATAATTACGGAAGTAATGCTCAATAATGTGGGCTATCTTCGCCTTAAAGGCAGAGACCAGCAAGGAATAAGGGGGGAAGCACCAGGAAAAGGCAGAATTCCTACGAGTTTGGAGCTCAAGTTCCAGCACTACTGGTGAGTGATCCGATACTAACCAAAAATAAATGGGCCTCATGTGTGGGTTTTTTGTCCTACAGCAACGCAGCAGGCCTTGCTGCTGCATTGCCCTACGGCAAAAGAAAAGGGCAGGAATGCGGCGTATTTATTAGATATGGCGTAGTCCTTACCTTTTCCCCTGCACCAGTGCACAACAGGCTGGATGTTGCTGGGAATGCCCCAAGCAATACCCACAGAATGCCCCTTTTACACAGTTTTCTGTACGAAAGGGGCATATATTTATAAGGCCATAAAAAGGCATATATATCGTGGTGTTATGTGGCCTGGTAAATATGCCAGTGGCACATTGCGCTACTGGAATGTCAGAAAAGTGATGCTCCGGTGGCGCAATAGTGCCGGTAGGGCCTCATAAATGAGGCCACTATACGTGTATGAATGTTGTGAGTTGAGGAACAGTGCATGAACCCAGTCTAAGTTGAGAACTGAATCCTTCATACAGCCAGAAGGCACTCTCTATCCGCGACCTCATGGAGCGCCTGCGCTGCAGCAGAAGGGTGGCAGGGGAGTCCCCTCGATCGATCGCGTTCCGGGTTCAGTACTTAATCAAAATCACCTCCCCTAAGCTGCGGCAAGACACCCCACTGAACCAGAAGGGCACTGAGAACATAGTAAAACTGTGGATCATCATAGTTTGGCTATATACACCGATCAGTAATACAGCTAAGTCCTCTTTGCCGCAATGGGCCACCACAAACCTACCACCAGTGTCTACACACGCCTCCTGTAATCTGACACCAGAGCCACGAGCAACCCAGATGGAGACCTCATGAGCATAAGAGATGACATTTGCAGCATAGCATATACCCTGCATTTTTCATTGTGCAGGACACCACTCCCGGGGTCAGATGTGTTCCTTGTATTACTGCTACATCTATCTTATGTCTCTTGAGATATACTACCACCTTCCATATTTTCCTACTATTGCTTAGGCCTCTGATGTTCCTTGTGATAAATCTAACCTATGAGGGGGCAGGTGAGCCAGCCTCTGCTTGGTGTATGTCAGTAACTGCAAAGCGCCTATTGGAAAACATCGAACTTGCCCAGCTATATCAATCAACCAATCAGGGGTTGCTAAAGTGCAGCTACTCACTCACGAGGGTCTCAAGGCGCTAAGAGGGAAGGGGGGCAGCTCCGTTGAGTGCTGGGGTCATCCAAAGAGCCAAGTCTTGAGGTCCTTCCTGAACTGGAGCAGTGTAGGGACTTCCCGGAGGTGTAGGGTGAGGTTGTTCCAGGTTTTGGCTGTGAGGTAGGAGAAGAACATTCCCCCCGCTCTCGTCTTGTAGATGTGTAGGATGGTGGCCAGGGAGAGGCCAGCTTTTCGGAGGTGTATCTTGGGTGCCTGGAAGGAGAGGCGGTTGTTCAGGTAAGCTGGTCCAATGTTGTGGAGGGCCTTGTAAGCATGAGTGAGGAGCATGAAGGTTATTCTTCTTTCGAAGGGGAGCCAGTGGAGATTGTGGAGGTGTTGGGTGATGTGGTTGAGACGGGGCACGTCAAGGATCAGTCTAGCTGCGGCATTCTGGACGGTCTTGAGTTTGCGAAGTAGTTTCTTGTTGATTCTGGTGTACAGAGCGTTGCCATAGTCCAATCTGCTACTGATGAGGGCGTGTATGACCTTTTTTCTGTATTCGGATGGGATCCATCTGATGTTTTTTGGAGAATGCAGATGGTGTTGAAGTAGGACAAGTATACAGCGTTGATTTGGTGGTTCATCATGAGGAATGAGTCTAGTATGATGCAGAGTTTTTGTGTGTGGTCCGTAGGGGTGGGGGGCTCCGAGGCCAGGGGGCCACCAGGTGTTTTCCCATGAGTTGAGTTTCAGGCAGCTCATCTTCATCCAGGTGGTGAAAGATTTCATCCCTTCTTGGAAGTTGTGCCTGGTGATGTTGGGTTCGTTGGTGAGGGAGAGGATGAGCTGGGTGTCGTTGTTGTAGGAGACAATGTTGAGCCCGTGGTTTCTGACGATGGTTCTGAGGGGGGTTTTGTAGATGTTGAAGAGGGAGGATCCCTGGGGTACTCCACATCTGATCTCTGTTGGTTCCGAGCGATAGGGCGGGAGTCTGACTCGCTGAGTTCTGCGTGTGAGAAATGAGCATAACCATTTCAAGGGCCTTTCTGCGGATGCCAGCGTCGTGGAGTCTGGTGGCTAGTGTGTGATGCAAGACGGTATAGGAGTCAGCTGATAGGTCCAGGAGGATAAGGGCTGCCATTTAGCCCTGGTCAGGAAGGGAGCGGATGTCGCTGGTGGCGACAAGTAGGGTGGTGTCCACTGTTCCCACTAATCTGCATGCGTAGGCGCGTGCGCACGATGGTCACCCGGAGTGCGCAGTGTCCTGGATTTAGCGCGCACACAGCTCACAGACATCCCTACGAGACAGGTCGCACAGTCGCTTTTAAAACACGAGCAGCGCGAAATCCAGGCGGGAGGCAGTGTGTTGCAGGCATGCAAAGCCCAATGTGCTCAAAGTGCTTCAGCTTTAGCCCCCCTCCATAACTCCACCATCCTGTGTGGACCCCCGTGCCGAGACAGCTTCACGGGCACACAACAGCCACCATAGTACTTAACAGGTCTTTAAAAGACAATTTGCACGTTAATGAGCTTTGTCTTTTTTTTCACCCCTTCTTAGCCCCTGCATCTCCATACTTCCTACTGGCACAAAGGGAGAAAGCACGAACATGCAAGAGGCAGATAAAATTGCAAGGAGTATCTGGAAGTCGAAGGAGTCCTGGCCAGTGTCCTTCATATTAAACTCTTCGGAGATCTATCGCATCAGATCAATTAATATGTTCATCAAGGTTCTGTAGAGCGGTCAGGCGCCCTCCGTCGTTGCTGTCACTTCACCCCCCCCCAGCTGCCTCATTTGCACATGTGAAATTACAAGAAAGAGTAGGAAGGAAATGCCTTTCCAGATGTCCAAAAGAGTGAGTATTAACACTTCGCAGAGAGTTCAATGGGTTCCTGATTGAAACAGTTACTGTATGGAATTGTATATTAAAAATACTTTAAAAAGCATAAAAGTAACAGGTGGCTACATTAATCTAAGTCAGTAGAAATTCGTCAGGGCTGCTTCCAGTCCATGGATAGGTCTGCTTGAGAAAGCAGCGGCTGTGTTACATATTGCGTGCAGTATACATAGAGTGTGCATTGAAGCATCCCTTCTAACCCAGAGGCGCACGTAGATACAACTTCAAAGGACACTTCCGGTATGCACCCCGTACCTTTCCCGCCTCTCCTCAGCTGCACCAGAGTGGAAGCTGTGGAGATGAGAGTCGGTGTATATTTGGTTTTATTGGGGAGGGCGGTGAATCCAGCGGTGAAGCCCGTCGCGAGAACAAACATGAACAGTGACGTTTTTAGTCCGGGTGTTAAAGGAAGTCACGAAAATCTGAAAACACAATCTTGCTCGTTGGCACCTATGGAACGTAGGAACCGAAGGACTTGCAGGGAAAACAAACAGCGGCCAAGGGTTTTAGAAAGAGCTGCAGCAACCGTGAACTAAGATGGCGTTTGGAGGATACCGAGCTTGCTTTCGTCAAAAAAATAAAAAATTCTGAAGGTATGATTATGAGAATTTTTAAGATATTGTTTTTTTTTACAAAAGTGCTGGGGGTGCGGTGAATGTAATGCCACTCCGAGGAAGTAGCCTTACTTTAAGATGAACCTGACTATACATTAGTGTTTCCTCTTAGCACGACAAGCAGAGGCGATTACCTTCTATGATGTAAACAAAATGCCACAGTTGATGTACTAGGATGATATGATCCTCGTGTATGGAGGGTATCTTGGTTGTATCATATTGTATGGATATGGCTTCAATATAATGAGACTAATATGTCCCCAAAGTAATACACCAGTATTTATCATGTATGTATCTGTTGGAGTAATTACAATAATAAGATCAAGTGTACGAAGTAGTGCAAATGTTTATATATGTTATGTATGTGTCTAGGAAATATGTGATTTATGATTCTGGCTGCTGCTACAGAGACAATGTAAATGTAGGATGTTTTGTATAGGTGTTTGTTATTATATACCCTGTTTCATTTTAAAATGTATTAATTATGTTTTAAAGCTAAATCTGTTTAAATTTCAGAATTACTTGGGAAGACATGTATTCCTGATGAAGGTGACTGTATTTTAACGTCCGCCGAAACGCGTCGATGCAAAAGGAGAAATACACCTTACATTAATTGAGGATAATTCTCACTTCTGCTGGATTAATTTTCTGTTTGGTATCTCCTTTTTACTAATAGGAACTCTATTTTTTCCTTTTTTTTTTTTAAATGTCTGTGTCCCAATTTTAATCATGTTTCAGTGTATGTTGATATTAATAAACTGTACAGGATAACCTTGGAGTGCGTTTTGCTTTTACATTGCTTTTGTAGTTTAACATTGTCTAAATATTGATTGGATGCTTTTATGTTTGTGTGAACGTAGGTCCTTACACTAAGGTGCCCAAAGGGAATTTTTTTTTTACGAAAGTCAGTTGTGGAACCCTATCCCTTTGGAGCTGGGGTCCCTCTCTCTTTTATTAGGGATACCGAGCTTGCACCTGGGAGGTCGTAAGATGGGAGACTGATACTGCTGCATCTAGCTTTGACGATCTGCGGAGTCCTCTCGCCATCCCCACCCCCAAGGTACAGCTCTGCCGGTTTACCCCCTGTAGGGAAAGACTGCCATCGAGGTTGTCCTGCCTGCCTGCAACATCGGTACGAGGCAGACACAGCCGGTGGGGGGGGGGGGTGTCTACTGCATGCCTGCGTTGCTGCTGACTGTTTTGCCTCCTCGTAAGATATCTGGCCCGATTTGGGGACATAGCGGAGGTATGAAGTCTCGGCACTGCTCTTTGTTGCCTCCCGCTCTATTGACTGCTGCTTTGGCACCTGCTTACAAACAAAAGGAGTTAGGTCCTGGGGTAAGGAGTGGGGGGGCTGGACCCTATTTAAATCAGAAAAAGCACGAAAATGCCACCACCCACTTGTAATTTTTGAAAAGATGCCAGTTATTTAGGAGCAATAGGAAAAACACACCTTTCTTTTGTTTGACCTGGTACTTTTATTTGTACCTGATATCTTCAGTATTTTTTGTTTTTTATACTTTTGTGCAAAGAAGAAAAACAGAACATTCAGCTATTTCACCATAAATATGTACATCAACTACTTCACAATGAATATATACATCAATATTTACAAACCACAAAATTAAATCCAATCATATTGTACAATCACAACCATTCTAAATATAATACAAAACATATACAACATTCAGTAGAACAATCCTGTGTATAAACGATCAAATCAATATTTATACAAACGGAAAAGAGACAAAGTCAAAATGGGGCAAGGAGAGATGGTTTGGTTCTAAAAACAGTGAATGTTTATAAATGGCTCCTTCCAGTGTGCCGACGCGTTTCTGGTCCAAAGAGATCAATCTTTAGACTGTCATCAGGGCTCTGTCACTTATCTGTATTAATATGCAAAGAAACAATACAATGTTTTATTATTTCTGCACTCTATTCTGGTGATGGATAATTAAATGATCGCACCGCTAATTTTATGTACACTGGGGAATACCTGTTGGGTTTACTTTGGAAAAACCAAAATCTGAGATTGCGATTTCTGTTGTCGCTTTCCTTTGAATTACTGGTCGGGGTCTCAACCTGAAGAAGGGAAACGGAATGGTAGCGTTTCAGTGGTCATGTCTTAAGCATGGGTCATGAATCGTTCTAAAGGGCAGACTGCCGGCTTATCTCCAGCCTGTCTATTGTCGCAGGAAGGCTCAATGGCAGCGGTTTCTTTTGCGGGTTCAATTTGCCTTGAGTCTGTTGATATTAAAAAACTACTGTTACTCCATAAAATCACAGTATGTGATCACCCTCATCTACCAGTGACACCGGGGGGGGCTAGTGCACGACATACCTTAACTGGAGACGTGCGCTCCTACCGCTGGGAACCTCCTTTCAACGCTGCCCGCGCGGCGTGCGCCGCGCTCCTGTTAAGTGCGTTTGTATGCGCATCCACAGTTTCCAGATACGATATCTGCAACAATGGCAAGCGATATTATTTTAAAGCGAATACACGCTAGAGTACGGATTCCTCAAAAAGGCTCAAATCTTTACGTGCGTACCTGTTCAATTCCCGACTGTGTTTCACTGATTCACTCAATGCTGAAGTGGAGGGGCCATTTTGGATTTTACCATCGTTTATGTTTGTGGTGTTTGTGGGAATTATGGGACATGTAGTACTAAAGTCATTATGAGTCACATCATGAAGGCAATTCAGCTCGCTTAGAGAGCACCTTTAGACACCTGATTTGAACATATTGTATTTATAATCTTGATACTTCGGACAAATTATTTAATCCGGTGACAGTGCTATTAAATTTTAAGATGAGGTAAGCTTCTTTCTGGAGCAAAACCCTCTCTGTGTCAAGTACACGTTTCATCTGATTTGTTGAAAAGAGAACCGACCATTTAAAGTCGCTCTCACTATGGCCTTTCTCGATGAAGTGTTCAACCATGGGTGCTGTTACCACTTTTTTCTTTATCCTGGACCTATGTTGGCAAATTCTCAAGTTCACCTGTTGGCTCGTTTTGCCGATGTAGATCTTACTACATGGGCAAACTACCACGTATACCACATTTTTTGTTTTGCACGTTGTGAAGCCTTGGTGTTTCCACTTATTGCCCAGATGCTGGAACTCATTCCCCTCAAGTGTGCTGGCACAGGCTACACAGTTGCCACATCTATGGTGTCCTTCCAGTGGCTTCATTTTTAATTGACTCCGTAAGTAATTTTGGACTCTGGTGGTACCTATATCTGCTCTCACCAATTGTTGGCCTATACTTTGTTTCTTCTTATAGGCGAACATTGGGCGTGGAAATGGACATTCAAGTCCCTCAAGGAGATGCCAATTCTTTAGTATCGTTTGCCTGAATTTGTGTGTGTCCGGGCCAAAGGTCGTGACACACACCAGCCTGTCGAGTTCTTTCCTTTGTTTCTTTTCCAACAATTGCTCACGGGGGAAGAACCTAGCTCTTTTACGGGAATGTTTCAAGAGTTTTTTAGGGTATCCCCTCTGTACCATTTCATCACAGAATACATTCGAATGGACATCGTACTCACTCAGTTCAGAGCAATTCCGTCTAATTCAGAGTAGTTGCCCAAATGGCAGGTTAGCTTTTAGATTCCTGGGGTGGTCACTCTTGAATTTGAATTTGAATTTTAAAATATTTGTAGAGAGCTCTTATACCGGATCGGTTTCATGGCGCTAGATAGCTGAGGGTCAGTGGGAGACGGGTTAAGCTGCAGCGGATCTGGAGAATAGCAGGGTCTTCAATTGCTTATGGAAATCCAAATAGGAGGGAGACATCCTGAGTGCAAGTGGGAGTGAGTTCCAAAAAGATGGAGCCAGCACTGCAAATCTGGCCCCTCCGGACTTCTGTTTCCTGAACCGAGGAACTGACAGAAGGGCCAGGTGGGTGGAGCGAAGCTCTCTAGACGGGAGATAGGGGGAGATGGCTTTACACAAGAAGACGGGGGCGGTCCCAGATCTAGCTTGGTAGGTGATGCAGCCCAGCTTGAAGAGCGCCCTCTCCCTCACAGGGAGCCAATGGAGGGACTGCAACAAGGGGGTCGTGTGATTAAACCTAGAGAGCCCAAAGATCAGGCGGGCCGCCTGATTTTGGATCAGTTGGAGTCGGCGGATAAGGTAAGCTGGTGCACCATTGCAGATAACATTCCCATAGTCAAGGCGCGAAAGCACCATGGCCATGAGAATGAGTTTGAGTGCATCAGCAGAAAAAAAACGCGAAACCTTCCAGATAATCCGGAGGGAGAAAAAGCATGCACCACTCTTGTGGTGCAAAATTGTATTTTTATCTGTGGCCTTTTTATACAGGGAAGATTTTAATCCTTCATTTGTGGCCATCATTGTGACATCTAAAAATGTCATCTGTGCTGTGCTTGACTCCATAGAAAATGAAATGTCGGCATGTCTGGCATTCAGCCAGTTGTGAAAAGCCACCAGATCAGTCTGGCTCCCCTGCCACAGGAGCCAGACGTCATCTATGTAGCGCCACCACTGGCTAATGTGGTGTTTGAAGGGATTGTTGGTCTCAATGAACCTCTCCTCATATTGCGCCATGAAGAGGACTGCCATCTCCGGTGCATAAGGGCATCCCATGGCAGTCCCCTTCACTTGCAAAAAGAATTGATTGTTAAATTTAAAGTAATTCTTTTTTAGTGCCACCTCGGCTAGTTCCAGAATAAATGCAGTGGGTACCTGATGTGGTCTTTCACGGCTCTCTGGGTAAAGCTCTATCACCTCTAAGGCCTCGTCCTGAGGGATCTGGGTGTACAAGGACGTGACGTCCATAGTCACCATTATCTGTTTTGTGGGGTCAAAGGGAGTTCCCTCAACCTTTAACAAAAAATCGGTGGTATCTCTTAAATGGGACTTAACTTTTTGCAAGAAGGGCTTCAAAAAGAAATCGACATACTTGGAAATTGGTTCCAGGCATGAATCACACCCTGAAACTATGGGGCGACCAGGGGGCTCCTGTAAATTCTTGTGAATTTTTGGCAGTAAGTAGAGCACTGGAGTACGCGGGAATTTTTTCAATAAGAAATCACATTCTTTAGTTCCAAGGAATCCAGCCTCTCTGCCTGATTGAACAATGCCCGCAATCCGTCCCTGGATCTGTTTTACTGGATCTTCGGGAAGGGAACGATACCATGTGTCATTCTGTACTTGCTTTAGACCTTCTGTCAAATACTTTTCCCTGGGCCAGACAACAACTGCTCCGCCTTTATCGGCCTGTTTAATTACCACGGACTGATCTTCCTTGAGGGATTTTATTGCCATTCGTTGGTTGTAGGTATGTTTTGTTTAACATATGATTTTGTTTTCTCTAACTTGTTTATTGATGACAGGAGTACCTGCTCGAATGCCACAATTTGTTTTGGAATATTTAGGTGGGGTACAAATGTAGACTTATTTCTAAGTCCAGTAATTTCATTACTCGCACTAGTCGATGGACTAGACGAAAAAAATGCCTTAAGGCACACTTTTCTGCAGAACTCAATTACCTCCAGTTTGAGTCTCGTGAAATCAGTTGTGGCATTCGAGCAGGTACTCCTGTCATCAATAAACAAGTTAGAGAAAACAAAATCATATGTTAAACAAAACATCACCTACAACCAACGAATGGCAATAAAATCCCTCAAGGAAGATCAGTCCGTGGTAAATAAACAGGCCGATAAAGGCGGAGCAGTTGTCTGGCCCAGGGAAAAGTATTTGACAGAAGGTCTAAAGCAAGTACAGAATGACACATGGTATCGTTCCCTTCCCGAAGATCCAGTAAAACAGATCCAGGGACGGATTGCGGGCATTGTTCAATCAGGCAGAGAGGCTGGATTCCTTGGAACTAAAGAATGTGATTTCTTATTGAAAAAATTCCCGCGTACTCCAGTGCTCTACTTACTGCCAAAAATTCACAAGAATTTACAGGAGCCCCCTGGTCGCCCCATAGTTTCAGGGTGTGATTCATGCCTGGAACCAATTTCCAAGTATGTCGATTTCTTTTTGAAGCCCTTCTTGCAAAAAGTTAAGTCCCATTTAAGAGATACCACCGATTTTTTGTTAAAGGTTGAGGGAACTCCCTTTGACCCCACAAAACAGATAATGGTGACTATGGACGTCACGTCCTTGTACACCCAGATCCCTCAGGACGAGGCCTTAGAGGTGATAGAGCTTTACCTAGAGAGCCGTGAAAGACCACATCAGGTACCCACTGCATTTATTCTGGAACTAGCCGAGGTGGCACTAAAAAAAAATTACTTTAAATTTAACAATCAATTCTTTTTGCAAGTGAAGGGGACTGCCATGGGATGCCCTTATGCACCGGAGATGGCAGTCCTCTTCATGGCGCAATATGAGGAGAGGTTCATTGAGACCAACAATCCCTTCAAACACCACATTAGCCAGTGGTGGCGCTACATAGATGACGTCTGGCTCCTGTGGCAGGGGAGCCAGACTGATCTGGTGGCTTTTCACAACTGGCTGAATGCCAGACATGCCGACATTTCATTTTCTATGGAGTCAAGCACAGCACAGATGACATTTTTAGATGTCACAATGATGGCCACAAATGAAGGATTAAAATCTTCCCTGTATAAAAAGGCCACAGATAAAAATACAATTTTGCACCACAAGAGTGCCCATCCCAGGAATCTAAAAGCTAACCTGCCATTTGGGCAAATACTCCGAATTAGACGGAATTGCTCTGAACTGAGTGAGTACGATATCCATTCGAATGTATTCTGTGATGAAATGGTACAGAGGGGATACCCTAAAAAACTATTGAAACATTCCCGTAAAAGAGCTAGGTTCTTCCCCCGTGAGCAATTGTTGGAAAAGAAACAAAGGAAAGAACTCGACAGGCTGGTGTGTGTTACGACCTTTGGCCCGGACACACACAAATTCAGGCAAACGATACTAAAGAATTGGCATCTCCTTGAGGGACTTGAATGTCCATTTCCACGCCCAATGTTCGCCTATAAGAAGAACCAAAGTATAGGCCAACAATTGGTGAGAGCAGATATAGGTACTACCAGAGTCCAAAATGACTTACGGAGTCAATTAAAAATGAAGCCACTGGAAGGACACCATAGATGTGGCAACTGTGTAGCCTGTGCCAGCACACTTGAGGGGAATGAGTTCCAGCATCTGGGCAATAAGTGGAAACACCAAGGCTTCACAACGTGCAAAACAAAAAATGTGGTATACGTGGTAGTTCGCCCATGTAGTAAGATCTACATCGGCAAAACGAGCCAACAGGTGAACTTGAGAATTTGCCAACATAGGTCCAGGATAAAGAAAAAAGTGGTAACAGCACCCATGGTTGAACACTTCATCGAGAAAGGCCATAGTGAGAGCGACTTTAAATGGTCGGTTCTCTTTTCAACAAATCAGATGAAACGTGTACTTGACACAGAGAGGGTTTTTCTCCAGAAAGAAGCTTACCTCATCTTAAAATTTAATAGCACTGTCACCGGATTAAATAATTTGTCAGAAGTATCAAGATTATAAATACAATATGTTCAAATCAGGTGTCTAAAGGTGCTCTCTAAGCGAGCTTAATTGCCTTCATGATGTGACTCATAATGACTTTAGTACTACATGTCCCATAATTCCCACAAACACCACAAACATAAATGATGGTAAAATCCAAAATGGCCCCTCCACTTCAGCATTGAGTGAATCAGTGAAACACAGTCGGGAATTGAACAGGTACGCACGTAAAGATTTGAGCCTTTTTGAGGAATCCGTACTCTAGCGTGTATTCGCTTTAAAATAATTTCGCTTGCCATTGTTGCAGATATCGTATCTGGAAACTGTGGATGCGCATACAAACGCACTTAACAGGAGCACGGCGCACGCCGCGCGGGCAGCGTTGAAAGGAGGTTCCCAGCGGTAGGAGCCCACGTCTCCAGTTAAGGTATGTCGTGCACTAGCCCCCCCCGGTGTCACTGGTAGATGAGGGTGATCACATACTGTGATTTTATGGAGTAACAGTAGTTTTTTAATATCAACAGACTCAAGGCAAATTAAACCCGCAAAAGAAACCGCTGCCATTGAGCCTTCCTGCGACACATAGACAGGTAGGAGATAAGCCGGCAGTCTGCCCTTTAGAACGATTCATGACACATGCTTAAGACATGACCACTGAAACGCTACCATTCCGTTTCCCTTCTTCAGGTTGAGACCCCGACCAGTAATTCAAAGGAAAGCGACAACAGAAATCGCAATCTCAGATTTTGGTTTTTCCAAAGTAAACCCAACAGGTATTCCCCAGTGTACATAAAATTAGCGGTGCAATCATTTAATTATCCATCACCAGAATAGAGTGCAGAAATAATAAAACATTGTATTGTTTCTTTGCATATTAATACAGATAAGTGACAGAGCCCTGATGACAGTCTAAAGATTGATCTCTTTGGACCAGAAACGTGTCGGCACACTGGAAGGAGCCATTTATAAACATTAACTGTTTTTAGAACCAAACCATCTCTCCTTCCCCCATTTTGACTTTGTCTCTTTTCCGTTTGTATAAATATTGATTTGATCGTTTATACACAGGATTGTTCTACTGAATGTTGTATATGTTTTGTATTATATGTAGAATGGTTGTGATTGTACAATATGATTGGATTTAATTTTGTGGTTTGTAAATATTGATGTATATATTCATTGTGAAGTAGTTGATGTACATATTTATGGTGAAATAGCTGAATGTTCTGTTTTTCTTCTTTGCACAAAAGTATAAAAAACAAAAAATACTGAAGATATCAGGTACAAATAAAAGTACCAGGTCGAACAAAAGAAAGGTGTGTTTGTCCTTATGCTCCTAAATAACTGGCATCTTTTCAAAAATTACAAGTGGGTGGTGGCATTTTCGTGCTTTTTCTGCTTTGGCACCTTCAACATGCTTCCTTGATCTATGGACACCGGATCGGACACTACTGCCCCCGCTGCCTTGAAATTCTGCTCATGGACAGTATGGCTATGTCTTTGAAACCGACTGCCCTCCTCCCTCCTGGCTCTCTGGCTCTTTTCCCCCTCTAATTACCCTCCGCAAAATTTGCTCTTGTTGCTTTTGGAATGTGCTCCCTTGACTTTCTGACTTGGACTCTTATGTTCCCGCCATTTTGTGACTTTCTTCTTTGACTCCCCTGTCCCTGATCCGCCTTCTTAATGATCTTTGACCTCTTCCTCTGTCCCAGCCGGGCGACCTTTCTATCGTCTCTCCTGTGCCATTGACCTACTCCTCGTTGTCGATCTTGTTCATACCTCTGGTCCCTCGCCCGTTTTGTTTCACTTTCACCTTCCTCACCTTATTCTGCCTTCCTTTCTGTTCTCCCCCCCTCTTCCTTCCCCTGCCCCTTAGATTGCTAAGGTGTGATTATTACTGTAAAAATGTAAACCTGAGTGAATTTACTATTTGTATATATATATATATATATATATATATATATATATATATATATAAACTCTAACCACTAGTATATGTAGTAGACCTTTGTATTTACTACCATTCCTATGTGATTTTAGAGTTTATCCGTTTGTATCTCTTCCTTGAGTGACTTTACAACTTGTACATTTGCAATTTTTTCTGTTTGTATCTCTTCCTTGAGTAACTTTACAACTTGTACATTTGACATTTTTTCGGTTTGTATCTTTTATTGTGACTCATATAATCCAAAGTCCTTATGTAACGCAACTGGTTCTTTTGTAAAGCGCTCTGACACCTTCGGGTAATGTTCACGCTATATAAAATAGCATTAAATAAATAAATAAATAAATGAAAGAGGACTCCAGAGCTTCGGGCACCGGCATTCTTCTATTGACAAATTAAGCATTGACTTTCTATACTTCCTCAACAGGAAGTGATATCAAAGACAAACAGGATTGTCATTCCTTGAGTTCTTCTGCTCAACATATGCCTTTGCAGTGTTGGGAATTTTGTTTTGCACATGCAAAGTCAGAGATTTGGACATCGTAGGCTTTAAAAGTACGCAAACACTCCAAGATTCCATGAATCAATGAACATTTTTTAATTTTCTGAAAAAATATATTTGGGTCAATTTATTAAACATTTGTGTTGTAAAAGATACTCTTGCAAATGGGAAAAGTGAAAAAAAAGTTTTTAAAATCTTGGAGACTGGGTGCAGTTCAGCAACAGAGCAGAGCTACACGGCGGTTCTCAGCAGTCCTTGGCGGTCTTTCAGAGGGCTAAGCTCTCCCTCTGATCTTCTGGGCCGCCTTCTTATGCCCAGTTCCCACTCATATCAACCCCAGAGAGCATCATTAAGTGGAGAGAACAAAGGCATACGGTGAGGTTTTTACTGGGCTGTGAAGCCATGAAGTTCTCCTCCTAAGCCTCTCTCCCTCGCCTGCTTTTGCTAGGTTTATCTTGGGAGAGCAGAGTGCAGTGGGTGAAGACACAGAGGTACAGAGGTCTACATCTGTGGGAAGCCGGGGAGTGTTCAGGGTTGGAGCACGGTGCTCAACCCTGAATCGCTTGAGCTGAATTACTGAAGCGTTCTGCCTTGAAATGCCCTGAGATGCTTGTGGCCCAGTGCACAGTCTTGAACCAAATTGAAATTGAAGTTCAGAACTCAAGAATCCTAATAAGGGACTGCAGTAGTGGAGAAGTGTGGCTCACTGGTTAGAGGAGGCAGACCCTGAAGCAGAGGTCAGACCCGGGACCAGGGCTCAATTCCCGACGCGGCAGGGTCTTGAGCCCAAATGTCCACAGACTTGATAATTCTCGCTTCGGTGCCTACTCGAATCACGGGTTCACACTCTGCAACTCTGGGCAATAGCTTGCTTAATATCCACTACGGCCCCCTCCCCGCGGCGGGATGCCTGGCTTTCACCTTGGGGATGCCCAGTACGGGTTATCTCACAGGGAAAAAGCCAGGACGGGTTCCCAAAGCAAGCGCCTTGAGACCTTGCGGTGATAAGGCGCTATATAAGAACCTTTGACATTGACATTGACATGACAGTAGGGTGGATGCTGGTGTAGCCATATTGAGTTGATTGCGACCTCGTTGAGACGGCCCCACAAGGTCAGTGAGCTCAGTGCTTGCTCCCCCATGACACATCAAACATACCAAAAACATTTAAGCTTCCTGTTATTGTTAAGATTGCAATACAGGCTTGACTAATCAAGGGAACCATGGCATCTACAGGAAAAATGAAATCCGGTAAGATCGCATGAAAACCCCAGACAGACATTGTGCCAGATAACAGCACTAAAGCAAGTGAAGGCCATAGCAATCCTTTGATATCGCCAATACAGACATTTGGGAAAATGAACCATTGCTGTAAATTTATGTTTTTAAAAGACTCCATAGCAGTCATTTATTCAACGAATGAAAATATTGCAGAACTGCCAATCCACTCATTCCTCAAAAGTCAGATTCACTATTGAATCCAGAGCAGAGGTCCAGCATAAGTCCATCTATGAATTTAAAAGTAACCGCACCTGGAAACAGTGAAATGTCAGTGGATAAAGTTATCATGATACAGGCCCAGGTTCACGTACCAAGCTATTCTTATTCAATGCCAAGACCTCACCCAAACAAGCACTATCCGCATACAAACAACTCCATCATTGACTCTGTAGAGGAAGCGGAGAACTTCTGGCTGCGCTCAATTTTACTAGCAAACCATATAGATCTAGTACAGGCAACGGAAAGTTAAGACCACTGTTAGAACTGGCTATTTCTGGTAGGCTAAGGCTGACGCCAAAGCCAGGCAGAAACCACCATTCTAGTCAGGGCAAGGGAGTCACACGCCAAGATAACCCCTGCTCACCCCCTTGGTAGCTTGGCACGAGCAGTAACCCAACAACCATCAATCTGGTTGATGATCCTGTAGGGCATGAGCAATCTGCTACTTAAATCTCAGATTCATCTGAGCAATTAACCCAAGAAGAGCTTATTAATGAACATAAGTCTGCATTTAGCGACCAAGTAACATTAACTCTGCCACAGCCAGAAGACATCAACGGAAATACATTTGATGGCCCTTCGTTGAACGCAATTAGGAAAATAAAGACCCCACATACTGTTGTCTTTACTAATAAGAATGTATTTCTGCCCAAACCAACCCTTTTTACCATCATTAGTATAGTGAAAGATAAGGAAAAAATATATAACTCTTTAACCTATACCATGCAGTTTGCAAGCAGCTCTTTGACACTTCATAGGTTACTGTCCTATATCATAATTGTAACTCATGAACTGCAAGTAACAAAAGGTTCTCCGCAACAAAAGACATAACCTCCTGAGCTATCCACATTAAGGGGCCGATTATGATGGCGGGCGGACTTGAGTCCGTCCGCCACCATAGAGTAGGAAGGACCGTCCGCAGGTGCAGCGGCGGTCTCTCCATACAGATTAGGATGTGACCGCCAGGGTGGCGCATATTTTTAACATTGCGGCGGGTGGAGCTTCAAGCTGCACCCGCCGCAATGTTAAAAATGCATGCACAGCATTTGCGTGCACAAAGCGGCAGGCACCGTGCGGTGCCTGCCGCTTTGTGCACGCAAATGCAGGGGGGTACCATAGGTACCCCCCATGTGCACCCCCCACCCCCCCTTCACCCCGGGGGCCCGCAACGGGCCCCCGAGGTGAAGGTCCGTATGCTTTTCCACGGCGGAAAAGCCGCCGTGGAAAAGCATAGTTTTTACTCCATCCTAATATGGCTGGCGGTGTCTGATAGACACCGCCAGCCATGTTACAGCTTATCCGCCGCGGTTGTAAGTCAACCGCGGCGGAAAAGCGGCGGACTGAAACCAGGACGCACCAGCCATCCTAATGTGGCGGTGGGTCTTTGGTGGGTCCGCAGAGGATTTTCCGCATCCTCCGGGGTGGCGGTGGCTTCTGCCGGCCCGGAGGATGCGGAAAATCCTCCATCATAATGAGCCCCAAAATACAGTTCTGTTATGTGTATGGTATACATTTTTGTAACAGGCATATTAACCTTCTGTACGACTTTATGATGAGTGAAAACTGCAACCAGATAAACATCTCTCGCCAGCAGAAATATTAAACATGGGAAACCTCCTTTACCTCGCAGTCTCAACATCGACCAGCCTTTGCAAAGCATTCACTATCCGACTGCGACTTTACCACAAGTTACTTTAATCCAGAAGTTGTTACGATGACTTGCTGTAGGGGACTCGTTTTTGGACTGGTGACAAACTATCTCTGATGGGATATCCAGACATTACTCCGTAGATTGCACGTCTAATTGTAAATATGTTATGTAATTGGGTATATATGTGATCTTGTATAGGCTTCCAACATTCCCCACCCTATGAACAGTCCTTGAGCCGAGGATCTTCAGTAAAATCTTATTTTGATACCACCATTGGAGTCCTGTGCTTTTCTAAACCCAAAGTGTACTCCCCTGTGTAACCAATTCATGTAATTGCGTGTATATCTAAATTGAAAACCTGCCTTAAGACACTTCATGTGGCGCTACATATGTGGAAATGCACTCTCTTTTCACTTTTTTAAGCAAAGGTTTGGAGTGATATTTGACGCTGCAACCACATAAGCAGTCTGGTTCCCGCGCACATAGCCTTAGTTGCAGCACAGAGACCTTATACTGCCGCACACAGAGGAAACAATTAGAGGGAACATTGCTGGTGTCAGTGCTTTGTTTACTACTAAATCCAGATTGGAAGATGTCCAGGATGCGGTTGGCTTCGATGAAGTTTGCTAGCTGGGTGTTGACGGCCTTTTTGATGACCTTGGCTGCTAATGGAAGAAGGGAGAATAGCCTGAAGTTCTTGAGGTCCATCAGGTCTGCGGAGGGTTTCTTCAGGAGGGGGTTGACTTTGGCGTGTTTCCAGTCATCCGGGTATGTGGCGGTATCAAGGGAGCAGTTGATCGTCCAGCACAGTTCGGGTGCGATGGCAGTGGCAGCTCTGTGGAAGATGTGGAGTGGGCAGGGGTTAAGGGTGTTCCGGAGTGGATAGTCTTCATGGTCTTTATAGTGTCTTCTGTCATGAGAGGGGTCCAAGTGAGCAAGGTATGTTGGGTGGCGTCGCTGGGGGTGGGAGTTGGAGCAGGTCGGAGGTCTTGGTTGTTGAAGTTGTTGTAGATCATCTTAATCTTGAGATGAAAGAATATGCTGAGTGTTGCAGAGGTCTTGGGAGGGTGGGACGTCTGCTGTTTTGCTGCATGGGTTGGTGAAGAGTTCTTTGGTGTTGTGGGCATTGGTGAGTATTCTGTCTTGGAGGAATTTCTTCTTTGGGGATTTGATGAGTTGGTGCTGTGTTGTGGTGGCTGCTCTGTAGGCGGTGGTGTTTCTGGAGTTTTGTTGTTCCTCCATGTCTTTTCGAGTTGTTAGCAGGAATAGGACACTTTACAATGCACGTGTGTCATTACAACAAATTGTTTACAATGCAAAATCCATGACAGCGCATGTCATTACAAAGCATAATCCATTACAACGCAATTACTATTCTAACTTCGCTGGGGCGTTACTTTGGGGAATGCCTTGTAATGGAGTATGTGATGTATTGACATGCAGTATAATGGATTTCACGTTGTAAAAAATTAATTGTAATGATACGCGTTGTAATGTGTGCGTTGTAAATGATGTTTCCCGTCAGAAGGAGTGCTTGGATACTTGGACTGCAGGGGTGAACCAGCTTGCTTTCTTGTTGTGCTGTCCTGTGGTTTTCTTGAAGGGGGCGAGTGTGTCGGCACAGTTCGTGAACCAGTGGTGGAGTTTGCGTGCCACGTTGTTAGCATCTGCGTCGTCAGTGGTGAGGTGCTGATGAGGGCGTTAGAGACCTGTTCTTCAGTGACTTTGTTCCAGCTTTTACGGGGGAGGCAGTAAACGTGCTTGTGTACTGTGGGTTTTCTGAAGGAGAAATGGATGCAGTGGGATCTGTCCAGAGGAGTTCTATGGTGTGGCTTGAGGAGACGCTATTTCCTTCTGCGAAGATGGGGTCGAGTGTGTGTCACTGTGTGTGAGTGAGGGTGGGGACAAGTTGCTTCAGTCCTATGTTGGTGGGTTCTCCAGGAGGGCGGTGGTGTTGGGGTCATCGTGGTTATCCAGGAGGAAGTTAGGTCTCTGAGTAGAATGTACTCTGTGGAGGCGAGGGCGTGGGGTGCGATGGGGTGCGATGAGGTCGGCAATTCTGTTGACGAAAGGAGCATGAGGGCCGGGCAGCCTATAGATGAGAGTTCCGCAGAGAGTCGTTTTAGGGTTGGTCTGGATATGGAAGTGGAGATGCTCCATGAGGGTCATGGTGTCATCCGGCCAGTGGTTGTCATGCAGAGGGTGCTTTTGTAGATGATTGTGGTGCCTCCTCCTGGGCGGGCGGAGTGGTCTTTACGTAGGATCTTCTATCCGTCTGGAATGAAATGGCAGTGGCGATGTTGGCTGCAAAGTTGGTGTTGGTCCTGGTTTCTGTGAGGAAGGCCGTTGGGTGTGTGGGTGTTGAGGAGGTCCCAGATTCTATGGCGTGCTTGTGTAGGGACACATGTTGAGGAGACTACAGTTGAGTGGTTTGTGAGCGGTAGTGTCCAGTAGGCTGGGAGCTGCTGCTGGGGTCCGGAGGTGGGTGAAGGTGCAGTGGCAGTGTCGACAGGAGATTGGGCCTTGGGTGCTGCCCGGTGTTGAAAGTTGGCAGTTGTTGCTGTGTCTGGGGTTGAGAATATGGTGGGTGCTGGAGTAGTAGTGGAGGCAGGTCGGCAGACCAGGGTCCTTGACGCTGGTAGTGGTCGGGTTTGCGGACGGGCGCAGACGGGCTTCCCTTTGGCACACTGACCAGGGCTATACAGCACATTTCACATTTTCTCATAAGCAACCAAAGATAAGCAGGTGAAACAAAAACCCCACCCACACTATGGAATCCCCCAATCCCCTTTCCGAAATGCATTGGGAGATATGTGTAAACGGATATATGGATTTATTGAAAGTCAATTGATTTAATTTGGAAATGAAGCAACCAGTTCTCATGAATGAATAAATATTTCAACGCATGAACTGTTAATCAGCTTTCAACATTCTTTGGAACAGGTTTTTGTTAAGCGTTTTATATCCTGCTGTTTGCAGGTTTTCGGCTGTGCCCAGGGGGATGTCACTGAGTTAAGCGACACCACTTTTTTTGTATTCATAATTACACACTGGTCAGAGGGTGTTGCCGCAGGAGCACGCCACAACCATACTTCTTAAGCACAGTTATTTCAGCGTGTGTTCTAACCACATTTAATTACTATACAGCACATTTCACATTTTCTCATAAGCAACCAAAGATAAGCGGGTGAAACAAAAACCCCACCCACACTATGGAATCCCCCAACTTGTATAGCTTTTATAGAACCTTACACAGCCCTCCCCGTCAACCCAAACACAAAAAAACACCTGGAACACACAGGGTGGATGTTACCAGCTCCAGTGCTCCTTGCTGGCCAAATCACATTATACCTCATGTGGAATATAGGGTGTGCCCAAAGTATGTATAAATAACACATTGATCAATATTAACTTCCTGACAACATATCACTGAAAAGAAAAACAATAATGTTGTGCAAGGGGAAGGGGGAAAAGGATAGTGACACTGTCTAATGACATAAATGCACTCTATACCTCTAGCAGAACCAGACTATTGAAGGCATCCCTAGGACACAGGTAACCCCCAAACATCCCCACATCCCCCAGGCTGCACAGCACCACTACCCAAGGACTGAACCATGTCCTTACAGCCGTTCTAGCATGGCACATTGGACGGGGGCAGTCACGTCAAAGTTCTGCTAATCGAGTTCCTCATAATATCGGGCATCGCAAAAAGTTCAACCAGTACTTAGTGTTCCTCCATTTTTGATGTGTCGTCTCTGCCTCCATCAGCAGTCTTTGGAGAGCCACATCGACCACCAGCACCCTCCTTCCTCTTGTTTAACTGCAACAGCTGTTTAGGGTCAGTGAAGAAGAGGGTCTTCCCCTTCAACATCACCCAAAATCTTACAGGATAAAGCATACTATATTCCATTTGCAGATCTTGTAGCTTCCTTTTGGGTGGTATGAAGAGACATCTAGCCTCTTGCACGTGCTGTGTGAAATCAAGATAGAGGAATAGCTCAATGCCCTTATGGCGTAGTGTCTTCAACTTGCGGGCATTTCATAGTGCAGCGTCGTGATTATTTAGTCTGAATGAGGTTTCTAAATCCTCTCTTTTGGCTTGCGGTGTGAAAAGCAGTTTAATCATTTTCTTATGATCCATCGATACCTCTGTTAGTGTATCCTCTGCATCTGACACTCTCCTTTCCACTGTGTCTAATCGCTCCACATGCTTGTCCAACCTCTCTGCCATCCTGTCCATTCTGAAAGAGAGTGCTTCTATCTTCCCATCTACTTTGGTCAGGCTATGTTGCAAGGTCATCAGAATTTGTTTCAGCCTGCATCCATGGCAAGCTCAGTATTCTCAGTTATGGCACCAGCATCCGTCATTTCGGCTTGTCGTGGCTTGGGAGTCTTGCACAATTAAAATGGAAGTTTAGACTGGGATTGTTGGACTTGGCCCTTTTTGCAGAGTCATCCCTGAACGTTTTGCCTTCCTCCTGTATTTTGTCTGACCTGTTTTTGTTGGTTTTATGACTCTGGGCACTTTACCACTGCTGATCAGTGCTAAAGTGCATATGCTCTCCCTATTGCAAATTGATGTATGGATTAGTGACTCCATGATTGGCTGGTTTGGTTTACTTGTCAGCCCCTAGTACATTGCACTGAGTGTGCCCAGGGCTTGTAATCCAAATGCTGCTAATGGGCTTGCCGCACTGGTTGTGCCACCCACAGAAGCAGCCTGTAAAAGTGTGTCTCAGGTCTGCCATAGCAGAGCCTGTGTGCAGTCTGGTACTGCCATGCTGACTGGGCACGTGCACCCACTTGCCAGTCCCTAAACCTTCCCTCTTCTTCATATCAGACACCCCTATGGTAGGCCTAAGGGCAGGGTGCATTGTAAGTATAAGGTAGGACATGCCCTGGTGTGTGTGGCATGTCCTAATAGTGAATTACAGCCATTTTCGTTTTTTACTATTGCAAGGCTACCTGTTCTCCATAGGCCAGAATGGGCAGTTAGATTATTACATTTTATAATCCTAACTGACTCAAGGAACATGATAGATATTCGAGTTTAGTATGCCTGAACTCAGAATGATAAAATACATCTTTTAGTGGAGTTGATTTTAACATTCTGTGTTTGAAAATACCACTTTTAGAAATTAGGTATTTTCTTGTCTAACTATCCAGGCCTGCCTCTGCTAGGTTGTGTATTCCTTGTCTGGAGTTTGAGTGGCAGGGCTGGGGGATTCCAGGAGACAGAATGAGTCCACTCAGTGGTGAATAGAGAGATCTGCATCTAGATGGGAGGGAGGAGTTGCACCTGGGACCTGAATAGGACGTCTGATGTCTCTGCCCTGCACTGTGAAAGAAGAGAAGGAATCATGTCAACAAAGTGTTCCAGGGCTGTGGTTTCCCTCCACAATGCTGGCTCCACCTCCTGTGGGGTGTCTGATGTTTCTGCCCCGCACTGTGAAAGGAAAGAAGGAGTCATGTCAACAAAGTGCTCCGGAACTGGTTTGGACTGGGCAAAGGCCCCTCTGACCTCAGAGGACAAAGGATTTTGGGGTATAAATATTAGGACCCTGATCCCAAGAAATTCAATCACTTTTGGACTACAAGAAGAAACCTTTGCTGAGGAGAGGAACCTGAAGAAACTGAGGAGAGACTATTCCCAAGCTGAAGTGCTGCTTTGGGGATTGGCCTGCAGTGGTTGCCTGACTGCCAAAGGAAGACGAAAGGAACTTTGTGTGTTTTATTTCAACTTGTGAAGGATCTCCAAGGGCTTGGAGAAGAGCTTGCCCCCTGACCGAAGTCTCAGGACCAGTAGACTTCACCAGCCTTTATGGATTGCTGCTGGGAACGCTGTTTCAGTGGCTACAGAGGCAGGGAGCTGTGAACGACTCTCACGACTGGCCTGGTGTCCTGTAGGCACCGCACCGAGCAACGTCCACATCGAACAACGCAAGCTCTGAGCTCACCTACTCCGTCCTGACGCCGTCACCAAGCGGTTGCCTACACCGCCACCAGTGGACAACGCGACGTGCAATGCCTTGCTACACCAAATCGAGCTGGTCTGACCGACACAATCACTTGCTGACTTTAAGTCCTGAGAATGCATCGGAGTTGGGAACCGCTTGCACACTTCACAACGCACAGCCCGACTCGTACTGCTGTCTGGACTGAGCAACACCAGCTCCCGCAATCAGGGTCTTACGCCGCAACACAAGCTGCAAACACCGCATCGAAGCACCGACTCGCCCTGCAACGTACGCCTCGGACCCACCGACTCCATCCACGGGCTGTTGCCTGCACCGCATTGAGGGACAACGCGTCCTGCAACGCTTTCTTTTCTGCAATCCGATGAACGCCGGAATCGGCTCACACGCCCGTGCCTGCAGCATCAAATAAAGGTACTGTGACCGAGTCTGTCTACATTTGAGTGGGCCCGTATCGACCCGGTGCGCTGGAATTGTTAGACTCTGTGTTATTTTATCAAATCTCTAGCCGGACAGGGCTACCGACTCACACAGAACTTTGATTTAGGCCTTTTTAAAAAGAACTTTTGCTTTCTAATAGTATTGTGGGTTATTTTTGTTGTTTATGGTCTTGTGGTAACTCTATATAAAAGATACTTATTTTTATATACAACCTGTGTGGTGTCCATTTGTAGTGTTGTCACTTGATTACTGTATGTGTTCACAAATGCTTTACACACTGCCTCTGAGATAAGCCTGTCTGCTAGTGCCAAGCTACCAAGGGGGTGAACAGGAGTTATTTTAGGAGTGTACCCCCTTACCCTGACTAGAGGAGAGGGTCCCTATTTGTCACAAGTACCTACCTGTGCCGTCTAGAGACCCTCAATTCTAACAGGAATCTATCTGCTTTACTCATTAGAGCTGCTAGAGTTAGAGCCCTCGGGTGCGTTCTCAGCGCAAAGTATCCTCCCAACCGGATCTCTCAGCCAACTAAACTGTGGTGGTGATCCAAAAAATAGACCACAACTCTCCTTTGAACAGCACTATCACCAGGCCTTTGAAAATACGTGGTTCCTGCCACGCTTTACAGTAGTGCAGTGAGAGGCTTCCGGTGGGACTTTATTTGCTCGTGGTAGAAGTGTTGTTGAAAGGTGCATGGGGCAGCCTGTCACCAAATCCCTTCCCCCACAGTTCAGTAATGCCCACCAATGGCAACACACTTCCCTGATTGCAGCAACTGTCAATATGGTCATGCCAGGGAGGTGGGAGGATTACCACCGACTAGGCCCAAGCACTTGCAGTTCCAGCAGCACAGCTGTGTCCCCCATGCGGATGGTCTCCAGCCCACGATGCAGGCTGTAGCCACAAAGATCCGCTCTGGCCCACAAGCACAGGAATTTAAGGCCTGGCAGCAGCAACGGGCCCCCTCTGCCATCCGGCAGGTGCAAGTCAGCCCTCAAGGCCCAGGGCCCAGCGGGTTTCAAACCAGGCTGTGATCCCTCACTCCCCTTGATCTGCTGCAACAATGTCACCAGCACATCTGATCTGCCAGGTGGCAGTACAGATGCTTCCCTGCCTACGTCCAACTGCTGCCGACAAACGGTGCCGCGTTCAGCACCTTCTCCAGGCTGTGCGTGTAGGCCAAAGGTAGGCTGCCAGCCTTCTCGCAGCTCCACTTTCACCCAAGGGCGTTTTACCCCACTGATCCAGACAGCTGCTCGAGCAGGGGACAGATAGGGCATAAAGGTAATCAAAGTGGCAGCTTTTGGGCACCAGGATCGTTGAGGACAGAGAACGGCCGGAGGAGCTCCCTTAGCTTGTGGCCATCTTGGAGTCAGGCAAGCTCCACCCTCATTGAAGAATCGGATTTACAACAATTTTTTAATAAAACTGAACTCTTGTTTTCTGCACTCCAGGAGAATGCAATAAGTACACAAGAGAGATGTCACTACGTTTTATCAACTTCAGGTTTTCAATCTCTGCAAAACAAGATTCTAAAAAAGAATGATTCATAGTTCCATCAGAGTAAAATATAGCCACGAAATCTAACCTAAAGATGCCCGCAGAAACATGTGAGGATACATAAGAGGATAGAGGTGTACTTCCACTCGTTTGCATGGGGTTCGAAGTACCCTTTGGCACAGCAAAAAATGGATCAACCCTGGGATTCAGTTCCGAAGACACCTGATCTGTAGAAACTTGATCAGCTATGTGAGGTTTGGCCTCTCTACTAACTAGAGGATTTATTATAGTACAGTAGTCTGTCTTTAGAGGAGGGGCAATATAGTCTCCAAATTCTCGGAAGCAAAGTTTTCTTGCATTTTTCTTAGATATTTGACACCGTCTCCCACCTGATCCTTCTGCAACGCCTGGAGGATGCTGGCGTCACCGGCCCTGCTCTCCAGTGGTTCCGTTCTTTCCTTGCCAACCGTTCTTTTTGTGTGGCCATCCCGCCCCATCAGTCCAAATTCCATCCTCTGGATCTTGGGGTTCCGCAGGGCTCCTCGCTGAGTCCCACGTTATTTAACCTTTACGTGAGACCGCTGGCTGAGGTTGTCAAGCAATGGGGTATGACCATGGTGTCATATGCTGACGACACTCAGTTAGCGGTCACGATCAGCGGGGATGCGGAGGTGGATGCCCCTAGATTCCAGAATGGACTCCGGGCGGTCGCCAGCTGGATGACTTCCAACTGTCTCCAGCTGAACGCAAATAAAAACGGAAATTATGATCTTTGGCAAGCATACGGAACTCTGGGGAGACAGGTGGTGGCCCTCGGATGTGGGTCCCGCGCCAACTCCGGTCACTGAGTTAAAAAACCTTGGGGTGTGGCTTGACCCAACTCTCTCCTTTGTTTGCCATACAAAGCGTACGGCGGCCTGCTGCTTTGGCATCTTGCGTGGACTTCGTCCCGTATTAAAATTCTTTGATGCTACCACCAGGCAGCTTGTGGTGCAGGCAACGGTGATCTCTCGGCTCGATTATGCCAGCTCCCTCCTGATGGGGCTAAACCGGGCGAAATCACTCGTTTGCAGCGCGTGCAGAATGCAGCGGCCAGAGCAGTTGTGGGCCTACCTAGATTCTGTCCCACCACTAACACCCTGCGTACCCTGCATTGGTTACCGATTGCGCAGAGGATCCAGTTTAAGGTTCTTTGTGTAGCCTACAAGATCCTGAAGGGCTCCCCTGCTCCGATCCTCTCTAAACTTCTGTCCCGCTATGTCCTGGTCCGGGCCTTAAGATCTTCGGACTTAGAACTAGCTGTTGTTCCCCGCTTCAAGCGTAGCCGTGCTGGCGGTCGGTCTTTTCAAGTTCGCGCCGCTGTTCTCTGGAATTCCCTTCCGTTAGAAGCTCGTGCCCTCGGGGATTTGCTCTCCTTTCGTCGAGCTGTTAAAACTCTCCTGTTCCCTTAGATCTTCTTTTATGTTTGGTCCAGTTGTGTTGTGTTGCTACCTTGCCGGGCGCCAGGACGCTCCTTTGCGGGAGCATCTGTGCGCGTAATAAATGATGCTAACATAACATAACATAACATAACATATTCTCCATTTATTCTTTTTTGCAGACTCTGCTTCTTTGCTTTAGGTTTTCTGTAATGTAGTCGTAGCCCCCAAATGACCACAGGACACAGTGATGTGGTTTACGCTATTTATTTGCCAGAGAGCGCCGAGCCAGGTGTGTTCCCTGCTTCGGCACTCGCGCTATGCCGCGCGGGGCTGCGCGCGCATCTCAAGATGGCCGCCGCCGCACGTCGCGTCGTTACGCAACGTGCGTGCACTAGACCGCTACACTACATATCTTCCCTTTTTCCAAACAATGAAACTTTAACTTACAGTCCGCCGCTCATATCAAAGTCCTGGAACCTGGCGGGCTTGACCACTGCTCTGCCCCTACGGGTAAGTCTTACCGGGGTGGCCATGTCCTCTCTCACAGGAGTCTCTGCACCGGCTCCCCCACTGTTCAATGCAGCCGGGCTCTCCCTTGGTCTCCTTACGCTCCTCTCCTTCTCCACTCTGGTACTATCTCTGTTACTTCACTCCTCGCCAATTTGTTCTCCTCCCGTGTCTGCTTCTCCATCGAACAGTCCTTCCTCTCCTCGGGGCTCCTCTGCAATTTCCGATTCTCTTCCTCCTTGACCCCACTGTAGCACCTTGTTGCATCTCGCCATGCGGTCCTGTGACCACACATTCCCATCGCTTAACAGGGCTGCTCTATCATACACCTCCTTCACCTGCAAGGGTTTGCTGTATTTGCTATCTCCTTTCCTTTGCATAGTCGCCAACTTTACTCGCACCCATTCACCTTCTACCAGTCTTGTGTCTCTTACGTTCCGCCGCTTGTCATAATGGTTTGCATAGATGGCCTGAGCCTTCTCCAGGTTTGCCTGGACCACTGCTGGAGACCACTTGCTCACTATGGTCTTCTCCTTCCATACTCGATTGTCCTTCGTGAAAGGGTCACGGCCTCTTAAGATTTGGAATGGGCTATATCCTGTGCCTGTGGGGGTGATCCTGTAGGCCCATATCATTTTCCATATCTCTTTTTCCCAGTCCTTATTGTTCGCTATCGCTGCTTGCACCGATCCCATCACCACTCGATTAAATCGTTCCAATAGGCCGTTGCCTGCCGGGTGATAGATCGACGTGTGCTTGGAGAGAATGCCATTTCTCTCCATGAAGTTATTCCATTTGTCCGAAGTGAACTGAGGACCGTTGTCGCTTAGGATCGACTTAGGAATACCCTCTCTCACGAAAGTGTCATTCAGGAATTTTAAGATAGTTTCCGCGTCCATTATTTCTTCCACCTTCATCTCTGGCCACTTGGAGTATCTGTCGATGAGAACACACACTTATTTTTGTATGCCTTGTCCATCCAAGATTGGGCCCAAGACTTCGATAGACAGCTCCTCCCATGGGTTCTGAGGGGGGTCGAACCTGCCCAGCGCGGGGCGCAGTGGCTTGAGCGTCTTGTCTGCCCCCTGGCACTGTGGGCATTCTCTGACGTACCGTTCCGTTCTTAGGTCCATACCTGGCCACCAATATCCTTGCTTCGTTCTCAGTTTAATTTTGACTATCCCCAGATGGCCTTCATGGAGTAACGCCAATAGCTTCACCACTACGCCGTCGGGGAGGATGACCTTATCTCCCCGGTACACGAACACTCCTTGAACATCCACCGACAATTCTTCCCGGACTTCGTAGTACATCCTGAGAGCTTCGCTGGTGTGTTTCTTTTCTGGCCAGCCCTGCATTATGCACCTCTTCACCTCCTGCATGGTAGGGTCTTCATTATATGCTTTATTCCACTCTTGGTTACTGATAACCTTCTCTTGGTCATCCGTCAGAGCCACCATCTCTTCTCCACTTGCTTGGTTCTCTTCCTCTGGTTCCATGGCCGCCGCTCGACTCAAGTAGTCTGCCACTCTGCTCCGACTGCCGGGGATGTATTCCACATCGTACCTAAATTCCAATAACTTTAATGTCATTTTCGAGATCCTGGGGGTGGCACTGGCGTGGCCGCTGGAAGTTAATACCTTAACTAAAGGTTTGTGGTCTGTTTTCAATAGGAAATGGGTGCCCCACAAGAACTGTCTGAATCTTGTCATCGCCCACACCACGGCCAGCATTTCCTTCTCTATGACGCTGTATTTTCTTTTAGTGTCACTCAACGTGCGCGAGGCGAAGCTGAGTGTTTCCATCACTCCCTGTCCTCAATCCTGCATTAACACTGCCCCCAAGCCTTTATCACTGGCGTCCGTAGTGAGTACCGTTCTTCCCTGTGGATCGTATCCTTGTAGCGGTATGGCTCCTACCACATCCTTCTTAATGCTCTCGAACTCCCTATGCGCTTCCTCCGTCCAGTGGAACATCGAGCTTTCTCTTGTAAGCATTCTCATGTGGTGTGTTTTTGTTGCGAAATGCTGCACAAATTTACTATAGTACTCCGCCATGCCCAAGAAGGACCTGACGTCTTCCTTATTGGCAGGCGGGGGTGCATCACAGATCGCCTTCACATTCTCGTTCTTGGGTGTGATGCCCTGCACACCGATCTCATGTCCCAAATATGTTACTGATTCAATGCCCAATCGGCATTTCTCCCATTCGGCAGTTAGACCCTTTCCTTCTAGTGTTCTCAGGACCTTCATAAGTTTGGCATCGTGGTCTAATTTGTCTCGCCCCATCACTAGGATGTCACCCTGGAAATATTGGATGCCAACCATATTCTTGAATAACTGGTGCATAAGTTTCTGAAACACCGTTGCCGCTGAAGCTAGTCCAAACGGCATGCGGCGGAACTGGTAGCATCCGAAGGGGGTTATGAATGACGTTAACCTTCTGCTCTCCGGATGCAGGGCGATCTGATGGTATGCGGATGTTAAGTCGATGGTTGAGTACCATTTGATGCCTCTTGTCTTGGCCAGCATCTCTTCGATCCTTGGCAAAGGAAACTTCTCGACCACGATGTTTTTATTTAGTTCACGTAGGTCCACACAGAGCCTGACCTTTCCACTGGGTTTCATAACCACTACAAGTGGCGCCAGCCACTCGGCACATGTAATTGGTTCAATTATCCCTTTCTTTTCTAGATCCTGTAGCTCCACTTGCACCGCCTCTCTCACTGCCAGCGGTACGTTCCTCACCTTGTGAGCCACCGGTATGGCGCATTACTTAAGAATGATTTTGTGCACGAACTTTTCTAGCTTGCCCACTGTGCCTCCGAAGACTTTGGGAAAGTTTGTCCGCCACTTATCCAAATCCGGCCAAGTTTCCGGTTCAGTGAGTAGGATTTGTTCCTTGCCACCTGGGTCCAGTTTGATGCCCAGGTCGCCTTGGTCCAGCCTTCCCAGCACGATGGACCTTTCTCCGATATGTACAGTTTGCAGTTGGCACTGCGTCCTCTAAATTCAAACCTCAGTGGTCTGAACCCCACCATGGGAATGCGGTCACCATTATACGTAACCGGCCGTATGTCCAATTTATCCAGGTCTGGGCCTAGGTACGGCTTGAAGGTTTCGTTCCATACTGCATGCTGGACTATAGTGTAGGGCGATCCCGTGTCCGCCACTATACTTATGGGTACGCCACCGATGGTCATGTCTAGTACTGGTTTGGTCGACCTTTTGTTGTCCACACTCAACACCTGGTCATAGATGCAGAGTATCGTGTCTTCATCCTCATGGTCTTCTTCTTCTCTGTCCTCTTGTCCTTGGTCAATGTATTTGACCATGCTCCTGGAGGATTTCCTGCGGCACACTTTCTCGTAGTGCCCTGTGATTCCACAATACAAACATTTGGCGCCCAACTCCCGCATCTATAGCACGATTTCTTGTTGCCTCCCGTCTGTTTTCCTGGTGGGCCGGGGTTCCCTTGCCACCTGTTTGGTCCCTTCGACGAGGGCCCCTTGCTTCTGTTTTCCTTGTAGTGTTCATCATCACCAATCTTGTTCACCATCGGGCTCACCGCGGCCTCTCTTTTTGCCGCTTCTGCGCACCTTCGCGCCAATTCCGCTCTCCTGACTATTATCATTACTTCTTGCAGTGTGGCGTCGCCACTGGCCCATAGCTTGTCTTGCACAGCAGTGCTCGTAGTGTGCATCACGATTTGATCCTTGATGAATTCATCTTGGAACGTGTCATATTTACATGTGGATGCCAACTTTCTTAATGCCGCCACATATTCTTCCACCGCCTCTCCTGGACGTTGCTTCCTCTGTTGGAAGTTGTACCTGTCTATCGATACACACACAGTGGGCTTGTAATGTTCGTTTAACTCCTCAATTGCGTGAGCATACACGTTGTCATCTGTACTTCCTCGTGGTTTGGGTACCAAGTTCTTGAAAATCCTTAACCCCTCCGGGCCTAGATTGTGTAATAATATCCGTCTCTTTCGTTTACTGGAGAACTTCGCTTCGTTCTCATCCTCCAATACTTCGATGAAATTGTCTATGTAGTCTCTCCAATCTTCCCACCTCATGAGAGGCTCCCCTGGTTTGGGTAGGAACTGCACAGGGGCCGTCGCCGACGCTGCCTGCGCGCTCATCTTTTCGAGCCTTTCTGTGACTGGGGTGCCTCCGTGGCTACTAGGGCTACCTGGTGCACTGTTTCCTTCTTGATATTCCGTCCGGAATTGGTGGATCTCTTGTTCTGCCCCTTTGCTGTTCCTGGAGGTAGCCAGCGCTCCCGCTCTCAGCCGTGTGGTGTTGAGGGTTGCCCCAGCCAATGAGCTCCCTTTGCTCGCCTTTCCTTTTCCCCTGTGCCGAATCCACCTACCTTCTTGAGGCTATGGGCTCTGCCGCGCTCTCTGGTGTCTGCCCTTCTGTGTGCAGTGTTGCGCTCAGGTGACCTGTGGCGTAGCGGGTACCTGGCTGTGATTTCCTGGTCCTGACGGTCTATTTTTCCAGTGTTGGGGTGGGGGGGGGGGTTCTTCCTTTCTTCCTAACCCGACCTCATCGCCATTGTAATGTAGTCGTAGCCCCCAAATGACCACAGGACACAGTGATGTGGTTTACGCTATTTATTTGCCAGAGAGCGCCGAGCCAGGTGTGTTCTCTGCTTCGGGGCTGCGCGCGCATCTCAAGATGGCCGCCGCCGCTCGTCGCATCGTTATGCAACGTGCGTGCACTAGACCGCTACACTACATTTTCCTTTAGAAGGAGCCGATACCAAAACGTCAGTCAAGCGTATTAAGGACTGCTCATGAAGTCTGAAGATAGGTAAGGCTTCAAGCCCAGGGCAAGAGGCTTTCACCAGTGGATTGGGAGCAACAGGGTTGGGAGAGCCCAGGCCAGAGAGATCTTTAAATGAACAGATGGAACTTTCCGTATTCGGCGACTTCTTATTGGGAATCGCTTCTGATATGATTTGAGGTTTACCAGCTTGTGTCCCATGGTCGGTGGCTTGGGATAGTTGGGGGCACCATCATACACCTGGTTCTTAGTGGCCCCAGCAGATGAGCCAAGATCCAAAAGGCCTAACTTTCCACAGGCCTCATTTGCAGCTGTTTGAAGAACCTAATTGGGGAGCACCCCCTCATCCTTTGATCCCATCAGGACTTTCAGGATTATCGGTAAGATGTCTTGAATGTGACCCAAGTTATTCACCGACTTTTCTAAGAGTGCTAGATTGGACAACAGGATTCTTTCCATACACTTGAGAGATTCATAGATTAATACATATTGTTCAGGAAGTTTACAGGACAGATTCCCAGGCATGTCTAAGTTAGGTATCGCAAAAGTCTGTAGTACTATTGACGATTGATCTGATGGGGTACTACTTTAGAGCTTTAAGCCATTAACCTGCGAAGAGCCAAATGGGGTATTTGGGGAGCCACATGTCATAGGTATAGGGTTTCACACGTTGATATCTACATCTGGTAAGGTAAAGTCCTCAATGATAGCGATACTCATCAGATGACAAGTTTACACTTTCCAAAACAGGTAAGTGCTAGCGAGGGCTGGAGCAGGATTTAAGATTAACTCTGATGCTACCGGAGTAGTAACGATCTCCATGTTAACCTCCATATTAAAAGGGACCCACATACTTAGTCTGGTGCGGGACGCTGTCTTTTAAAAAAAGGAGAAGATGGAATTAGAGCCTTTCAATAAATCTGACTAGCCGCCTTGTTTCTAAGTTGGTTGGATTTAGTTTTTTTAGACTCTTCAATTAAAAATGTCTCGCTGGGCACTTTGAACCTGTCCTGTTTTGGGGAGGACGATTATTTCAAAGTATGAGTTCACCCATGGTGCAGAATATTTGTTTGAGGTGTTGATGGCAACCTTCAAGTTGTCTTCTTTTGCTGTGTTGAAAGTGTCAACATATTTTCGGTGCGGCATTGCCTGCCTAGTGTAGTAGGAGTGAGTGTTTAACCAAGGTGTCTGTCTCCTTGGTGAAGGCCAGCATAGTTTAGCTGCACAGTACATTTGGGGATACATTTGCCTGTGGATAGAACGGGGCAGGATGAAAGAGTGAAATGCTCTCAAGCAGGCATTTGACGTCCCATCAGTGCGATGTGCCATATTGTTTCTGAACAAAAGAGGTAACTGTAACCCCACCACATTACTGCCAACACCTTCCAGTTGTAATGTGTGGGGTTCTATGTGATAAGGGCTGGGATTCTCGGGGGGTGTTAAGGCGGTAAGGCAGGCTAAGCAATATCTATTTTGCCACTGCACCAAAAACTCTTTTGACACTTCAGTGTTCAATTCGGCAGTTCTCTGGGGAAACATCCTTTACAACGCAACTTTTACCACGCAATGCCTTTACAACGTGGTATTTACAACGAATACCTTTACAACGCATTGCGCTGGGGGGCGCTCTAGGATAGGGAATAGATTTAATTTACTATCCAACACCTTCCCTACTATCCACGGGGACTGGAGTTGGAATAGTAAATTAAACTATTCACTATCCAGCGCCCCAAAGCACTATGCGTTGTAAAGGTATTCATTGTAAATACCGCATTGTAAAGGCATGCGTGGTAAAAGCATGCGTTGTAATGTCATACATCCGTTCTCTGTGCATGGAAACACTTTTATTGGACCTGGCGGGGGTGTCATGCCTGACATTCAAGGTGGCATTGTAATTGCATTTGTATAGCGCATACTACTCTTAACGAGGCGTTGAAGCACTTTGGAGTAAGTACCACGATGCTCTAAAACCCAAAGTTACTAGTGGTAGAACAATGTATTAGCTTTGTCTTCTCCCTGATTAGATTTTGGCTATTCTTTTGTGCTCAATAAGGAAAAATATCTAGATCATTTACTTGAGTTTCTTTGTAGTAGAGATTAATGAAGTTTAAGTGTGCATCGTTAATTGGAATTAGTGGCTTGCACCAATGCATTAGTCAGATGGGTAAAAGAATTGAGAGGAGTTTGACATGTGGATATAAGTCTGGTGGGTTAGGCAGGATCAGTAAGAGTAGGAACAGTACATTTGGACTAAAAAAGAGGCTGCATGCAAGGGCTGAAGGGAGTAAGCATGGGTAATGCAGAGAATGAAGACATGGGAATTTGTTTTCATTTCTTTTTGTGGGCCTTGTGATTAAGTGGAAAAAGGAAATGAGCCAGTTCCTTACTAATCTTATGTATATCAAATTGTTCACAATGACCCTCATTTGTGCTTGTAAATAGTTCCACAATTTTGCTGTCTATGCAGAGAAAGTCATGCTGTCAATGTTTTCATTTTTTTAGACTGGACTTTGTTAAACAAGGTGGTACTCTAGTGCGTAGGTTCCTGGGTTGAAAGTGAGTTTTTCTGAGGAATACTTACAAGGCCATATTCCTTGTCTTGTAGGCGATATATGGCAGCGTGAAGGAAGGGCCTATAGCGACCGGTGACAAGCAGAGAGCCTTCAAGGCAGCAGCTGACATATACGTTTGTATATTTATATGTAGGAGTGGTCTTCCTGCAGAGTTCTGAAGTCTCTGCAGCCTTCTCATGGTCGACAATCTGGCAGCAGAGTTTGGAATTCTCTACGGTCTTCTCATGGTTGATACAGGTGAGGTAAGGTACAAGTCATTTTCACAGTCCAATTTAGATAGGATGTAAGATATTGTTGTTTGAGCCTTTTTAGGAAATCCTAAGTGCTGGAAGATTTGTTAGAGTGTTTTCCTAGTAATAAAGGATGATGTGGATAATTTATCACTTGGGCTTCATGTAGAGTCCGGAGTCCATGCTAATTCCAAGGTTTTGCATATCCTTGGATATTTGGTTGGCTGAGGCACCAGTTCATCCAGCCAGACACATAGGGTGACACAAGTGTTTTAATCTCCACAGCTAAGTATTTTGTTTTTGAGGCATTTAGACTCTCTTTCAACCATTGGTCAACGGCAATGAGGGGACTGAAGATTTTTTAGATTTAAATGGTCTTGAGGTTTTACAATTTAACTGGGGTCTGTGTATCATCTGTGTTGTTGTGATCATGTATGGGAAGGCAAGCTTTTAAGCATAAAGTCATATGGTTCACAATGACCGACCCCTATCTTTGCTGGTGCAAGCTCCACAACTTGTCTACCTGTACAGGCAAATTTATGCTCCATTGGCTTTTTAGGTCTCGCCTGAGTCAGTGCATGCGCTGTCTGCGAGACATTTAGTTAGTGGTTTTTGAAAGTGCTACGAGAGGCTTTTGCTGGCATCAAGCTTGCGATTACGTGCATGTACACGCGCGCAGTTGCCATCTGCCTTTCTTTCATGGCTCATTAAGCCTTACAGCATGCTCCTCCAACCCCGCGCGCGCCTCGCTCTGCCTCTCTGTCTTGCTCGCCCCTCCCCCTCCCCCACCACAGAGCGCGTCTCGCGGCAGCGCGTCTTTTTCTCTTTCCCTTTTGTGTGTCTCTTCAAAGCTTGTTTCCCCACATGTATTCTCTCCTTCTTTCCCCGCCCCTATTTCTCTCAGCCCTACCGATGTGTCTCTCTAGTGTCCCCTTCTCGATCACTTTGCCTTCTCTCCCAAGCGTGGCCTGTCCGTGTCCTTCTAAATGTCTGCATCCCCAGCTTCCCAGGGTTTCTTCCTCTTGCCTCACCTCCATCCGTATATTTTTTGTCTTCTGTGCCCACCTCTAGCCTCTCCAGTTTTACCGTTTTACCATAGTTTTCACTCTGTTCTCTTAAGTCTTCTGCATATCCATCTCCTTCCCCTCCCATGTCTGTCTCTCCAGTTTCATTCTGCCCCCAGATCCAGCCTCCCACCCCATCCATGTGTCTCCTGCTCCTCCGCATGCCTCGTCTATCCAGTGTTCTCTTCTCACCCAATCCAACCAGTCTGTTTCTCCCTCCTCGCCAACCCATGTGTACATCTCTCATTTCCTCTCGCTCTTCAACATCACCCCGTCTTGTTTTCCAATTCTACTAGTGGCGCACATCTCAGTCACAACATGATATTTACAGTTGCGGGAGAGAGTGCATCATTTACAGCTTTCATTCAGCCACCTCTTGCTTAAGGGAGCACGCTTTCTCACCTTGCAGTGCACCCAGCAGCCATTTATTAAGCCATCGAAGTCTCTCGTTCTGCTGTAGAAAATGTTTTGTTTGTAGCATGTGTGGTATTGCTGAGTAAAAGAGGGTCGTATCACTTGGGATGTGGAAGCATGGACCACAAATCCGTGAGCCTTTCGGCTGACGGAAGTACAGAACTGAAGCCACAAGGTGTGGCAGCCTTACAGTCTGCACGATGTAGTCACACACACACGAGGTGGAGCTTTAAAACTCGTTGCTGGGATGCAATGGGGGACAGACGATTTTTAATTTGCAAGCCTGGGAGCCTTATCTCACAGACAACAGATGGCACCAGAGGATGCTGTGTGGCTTGCACACACAGATCTGGCGACTACAGAGCTAGAAAACCAGTTCAAGGCTTGACGTCGGCACAACATCCTGTGATCTTGGGCAACTCATTTAATCTCCCTGTTTATACAAAAAGAATGTGTCCTTTGCATAAAGTAACTGGCACTCACATAAAGCATTCTTTTGGCGTTGGAGCAACATCCTATGATCTTGGGCAACTCAGCAAGTTACTTAATCTCCGTTCTTCTACAAAAAAGAACATGGTCTTGTGTAGAGTAACTGGCGCTCATATAAAGTGCTTTAATAATACATTGGGGTGGGGTACACGCTATATAAAACTGCATTAAAAAAAAGAGAGGGAGAACAGAGCAAGTGAACTGAAACCACGAGCACTGTATGGAGTGTTACGAGGCAAAGAAAACAAGCATTGGCATAGCCAATAGGTCTTGCCTTTGGGACCTTATAAGTGTTTAGCCATGCAACAGATGATGTTGCTGCACCAAGGATATTGTGCTGCATAACTAAATACTAATAAGGTCCAAAAAGCGAGATCTATTGGCTATGCCAATGCTTGTTCTAGTGAGCTGGAAATATTATACACAGAGTTTAGGTTCCTCTGATTGATGTATCTGGTGATTGTTTTCCTGTGAAAGGGTTGGTCATTACCATTTATTGCTTTTTGGTTGATTTATAGCAGCTTGAAGGAAGATTTTCTAGTGACCAGTGACCAGAGGAGAGCCTTCAAGACAGTGGAGATAGAGGCATTTTTTAGATTTAGGAGTGGTCGTGCTGCAAAGTTCTTAATTTCCTGCAGTCTTTCTGTGGTTGCTAGTCTAGCTGCAAAGCCCTTAATTCTCTGCAGCACTTTAAAGGTTGATCCAATTTTGAAAGGATGAAAGATAGGATTGCTTGAACCTTATGCAGAAATACTAGGTATGATAAGACGTGTTGGAGTGTTTAATTAGCAGGAAAGGCTGATTTGGATAGTTTATCCACCTGTGCATTCAAAAAGAGTCCAGAATCCATGGTAATTCCATGGTTTCTCACATTCATAGATAATTCTGGTGGTGGTCCCAGTTCATATGGAGATCCTAACTTTTTCAACCAACACAGCTGAGTATTTTGGTTGTTAAGGCATTTAGTTCGAGCTGGCTCCATGTCATCATTTGGTCAATGGCAATGAGGCGATCAAAGATTTTTGAGTTTCCAATGTCCCTGCAGTGGTCCAGTTTAATACATACCTATTGATCATTGGCATATTTATAGCAAATAAGATCGAATCTGTTGATTAGCTCTGGTAGGGATTTCATGCAACTGTTGAAAAGGAGATGCAAAATGATTATTGAGCCTTTTGCAACTCCTGTTTATAAGAAGGAATTTGATAAAAAAGGAGGTGCATGAATAACATTTGCTCTGTTGCGCAGCAGGGATACAATCCAGGCAAGCCTGGTACTCTCAATACTGATTTCTTTATGTCTAAAGATCAAGGTATCATGGTAGATGATGCTGAATGCTGCTGAAAGATCAAAAATAGCGATGCAACAAGTACATTTTTGTCAACTGTGTTTCAGGGAGTAGGGCATTATCTTCTATGAATTTTGAGGTCTGGGTGACAGCTGCTCTTTCCATAGGTTTCCAAAGGAATGGTCCATTTGCTATAGTTATATAATAGTGTTTTGAAGGAGGCATTATTACAAGAGTAGAGGGGATGTATGTACTTTTTTAAATTGTCTGGAAAGACATCTGTCAATAAGGAGTTGTTGCCAATGTTGAAAGAAAGATGTTTTTGAGGAGTTGCAGGGGCAAGGGTCCAATGGGCAGCCAGTTGGCCCAGTAGCTTTCACAATCTCTTGGAATTCGGTCATTAATAGTTCTTGGAGGAGTTATGCTTCCACTGGTGCTGGTTTTTGGAAGTGGGTTGAGGAAGTTGGTTTACTTGTGTAATGGGTATGACCGTATGATTCAGCGTTTCTGATTTGGCTCTTTTGTGGTAGTGGTGGCGAGCAGCTAGGCATTTCAGATGGTAGTGCTGACCATTTATTGCACACACAAAGGCAGTACATGAGTGAGACAATAAAGAATTCTGACACCAATTTATAAAAATACTTATTTTTATATAAATTTAAATACCAAGACCATCGGAATCAGGTAAGTACTTTTTGAGATATGAATTTACACAGGTTTCAAAAGTTGACAGTGCAGTATTGTTATCCTATGGGGAGAAACATGTACTGGATTCAGGCACTTCTCAGTGACTTACAGGACTGCTCTCCTGGACCTAAGATGAGTATGGGGCAGGGTCCAAGTCCACACCAACAAGTCTCCTCGGGTGGCTCTGGTACGGCGAGATACAGAGGTGTGTTTATAGCATCAAGTGCCCAGTCTACTTCAATGGGGAATGGTCCAGTCGAAAAGAGGCTACAAGTTGGGATTGTGTGGCCAGTCCAGGGGAACACACAGAGGGCTCAGTCCTTGAGATGCACAGGCACGTAGGGGCACTGTTGGTCCACTTTTCCTTGGGCTGTGGAGCTCAATTGCAGTGGTGTCTTTTTGCGTTGGGTCTTGAGCTGGAAACACTCGTGATTGGAGGGTGCCAACAGAAGGAGGCTTCAAGAGGTGACTGGAAGTTTAGTCGGCCAGACCCAAGGATGGGCTCGGCTCTTGTGGATCTCAGGACCCATGGGAACTGTCACCTCATCCAGACTCGGTCTGTGGGGCGCGAGTGCAGAGGTGCTTTGAGGTGACAGCGGTTTTACTTTTGCAGAAAAGAGAAAAACAGGTCAGCTGGGCCACTCTCGGTGTGGGTTTCACTGAAGTCCCTTGACGTGCAGGTTGGTCTTCCTCAATGTTGGTGTCCTGACTGGACACAAAAAGCCTTGGTTGTTGCAAGGGGTCAAGTACCCCAGGTATTGGTGTTGTGAGACTCTGGTCAGTCCTGGAGTCCCCACACTTGGAAGGAGGATGGATCTGATATGTAATGGCACAGCAAACTCTTCCTGGGCGGTTGCTGAGTCGGTAGTCCTGGTGAGCGGCAGGTTGGTGTACCGGACTTTGCTTCTATGATGCCTGTGGCTGCAGGGGAGTAGCTCCTCGACTCCAAGGGAGTTCTCTGGTGATTTACGAAGCACTGGCAGCCCTATGGGTTTATTGGAGTCTGCACAGTGACAGGACGAGTCAGGTTCCCCATGAGGGTCTGGTGCAGGAGGCAGACTGTCAGAGTTGGCGCCAAGTCAGTAGTTGCTCCTTGGTTCTCAGGTCAGCCCTTCTTCTTTGTCCATTTCTTCTTTTTGTCCATCGAATCTCAGGTTCTGGCAGCAGAGGTGCTACCTAAATACTGTATGTAGGGGTGTTACTGGGAGTGCCAGCTAGTAGCCAACAGTCTACTTACCTTTAGGGTGACTACACCCTCTATATGATGGGAAGTAGGCATCACCTTGATCCCGAGGACCTAATTCCACCAAAACCCAAGAGAGTGGAACAAGCCTCGGTTGACGCAAAGGTTCCAGTGTTAGTGCTGTGCGGCTCTGGGCGGCCTTGGTGTACCCACAATTGGAGGGAGGACGGATCTGACCTGTATCTGCACTGCAGCCTCTTACTGGGCTGCAGCTGCATCGGTAGACCCGGTTCACTTCAGATAACCCACCTTAGTGGTGGTACTAGCCTGAGGGTGAACACACCTCCTGACTAGCTAGTTTTCCCACCTGTCTTGGTGCCAAATGGGCCCAGGACAGGGGGTTGGGACTTCCCCTGTCTGGGGAAGCCTTGGGTTGCATATCAAAGGCAGCAGAGGCCTTTGAAGCCTCCTGCCTTGATATGCTGATTTGCTAGCCTTCCTAGAGAAGGAGGTGTAAACACCTCCCACCAGAGCAGGCAAAGTTTCTGACCTCTGAGAACATTGCTCTCACCTCCTAGGGGGTAGGAAACTCATCTGTGGTGGCAGGCTAGACTGGACCAGTAAGGCAGAACACTAAAGGGCTAGTAGGGTTCAGGGGGTGGTACCTGTAAAGTACTCTCTGGGTGCATGTATTAATAAGTATATCAGTGGAATCAGTGTTGGTTCATTAATAGGAGGTGTTTGATACCAAACACCATAGGTTTTAGTGACGCCATTATGTAGCTGGGAAACTAGTTTTGACCAGGCCCCAGTACATACCTTAAGATGGCTTCCCGGTTCACTTGTAATATCTAGTAATGGAATTAAACCTTACAGGGGCATATCTGCTCATGCAAATATGTCTTCACATGCAATATGATGCACTCTGCCTTAGGGCTGTAAAGCCAGCTGTACGAGTGACTTACAGATATTGCATGCAGTGTTAGAGAATATGGCACACAGGTGTGTGTTGTGTTTTCATTTTAGAGCACCTTGTCACGCAGCCTGCAGTGGCAGTCTGTATGAGTTTGGCGCTGGGTACTCAGAGTAGCACAATATATTCTGCAGCTCTTAGAGACCCTCTTTAGTACATATGACCTAGGTACCAGAGGTACCACTTATTAGGGTCTTACAGAGGTGCTAAAGTTCTGGTCAATTGGGGATCAATTGACCTTTTGTCTTGTTTTGGGATCAGAACACTGGAACTGGGGACCTGGCTAGCAGGGACGCACTGCACGTCAGTCAAAGTTGCCTCAAATAACAGGCAAATAGCGGGGGGACCACTACAGCAAAACCCAAGTTTCCCACCCATTATACCACATAATACATGCAAATCCTCACAAATTGAATGTTGAAAAAGTGTTAAGATAGAATATTGAATTTTTGTCTTAGATGACTGAGGAGTTATGAAGGAATGTGATACTCACAGGAATAGTGAGGCCCAATGTCGAAACATCAAGGCAAGTTTATTTAAGGCAGAACTAGAGTATATTCACCATTTTTTTTAAAAATATGTTTTTATTGCAGACAGTATAATATCACTTGCAAGTACATTTTACCTTTCCATACCCAATGACTGCCACGTATCCAGTACTCATTGTCCCGTTACACAGCCCTTTTGCCCACATCCCGGAGGCTGGGGGGCGGCAACCTTGAGAAATCAAAGGACCTGATACAAGGGCCATGCGCAGCCACCTATTTGGAAGATCTTGTGTCCGCTTTTTCATTTGTAAACAAACCTATAGAAATGAATCTCCCCTCCCAACATTCCCCAACATTCCCCCAACCCGTTTCGGGGTTTACCCCGCTGTCCTTACTGCGTAGTACGTTGTGTCCTAAAGGTGCCATCCGCAGTAGTCCCTAGTGATTGCTGTTGCTCAGTCTGCAGACACTTGTTATTTCTGATGCGGCCTACCCCCCCGCCCCTTCCCCAATGTCCCACCACTTCCGCGTACCTTCTCAGTCAGTCTTCTAGGACTATATGCTAGGAGTGTTAAGTGTTTCAGGGTTCGATGCGCCATTGGTGTGTCTTAGGGGCTCCCTTTTAATATCCTGCTCTTCCTCGCTGTCCTGGGTGTCTAGGTCCCTTAGGGCTTGCACCAGTACCTCCCAAGCCGTTGCTGCGGTTAGTGCCTTGTTGTCCTGTCGCCTATGCGATACCTGATAATTAAGGGAGCTTTCGCATGTAGCCCATTTCAAGAATTCATTCAACCATCGTCTGCATGAGGGTCCCGCTCTCGCCTTCCAGTGTCTAATTTCACTTTTAGCTATTAGAAGGCCCATGTCTATAAATTTGCTGGAATTCCTGTATTTGGGGGAGTGAGGGAACCAATCAAGAACCCCCACGGCCATGTCAAATTGCAGCTGCCTCCCCGTCACCTCATTCAGCACTGCCCCTATCTCCCTCCAGTAATTGGACAAGTCCACAGCATGTGGTCCAGTTCCACCGCCTCTCTGGTGCATCTAGGGCATGCTGCCTCATTCACTCCAAAGTATTTACGGATTTTCCCCGGGGTTAAGTATGCTCTGTGTAATATGAAAAAATGTACTAGCTGGAAGCGTGCGTTCCTAGTGCTCTTTCGGGCCCGTCGCATTATCTGCGCCCAAACTGTCTCCGGGATCTCCTTTCCTATATCTGCTTCCCATTTATTTTTCAACTCGGTCAAAGGTGGTAAGTTTTCTCTTAGCATTCTATTGTAGAGGCATGTGACCGCTTTGTAGGTGCCTGCCGCCATCATGGTATATTGGCAGGCCATAGACGTCGTGGGCTCCAGCATTCCCTCCCGTCAGTGCGCTTGTATGACTCTAGTGATTGCGGCATGTAATAGGAAACCCCCCCTTGGTAAGTCAAATCTTTCCTGAAGGGTCTGGTAGGGCAATAGCGTCCCGTCTTCGTATAAATCCCCAACCACCTGCAGTCCAGCCTCTTCCCAGTCCTGTAGTTGCGACCAGTCCCCTCCATGCGGTAGCGCTATCACCATTCCGAGGGGTATTTCCGGCGCGTACGGGTGGCGCACCCCTGCTAGGCGTCGGGACCTGTTCCAACAAAGGCGGAATGTCTGTTCCTCCATAGTTAGGTCTCGCAAGTCCAGCTTCTGTTGTAGTGTTATATAAGCTAAGACATGTCGTGGTGTGCCTCCCACCCGTTCTCGTTCCGGGCCCCTGAACACTCTCGCCACCTCCTGAGTAAAGAGCTGCAATTGAGCTGCTATATAATAGAGTTCAAAATCCGGGACTGCAAGTCCCCCCTCATCTTTCGGCCGAAGCAGCGTCTTCTGGGCGACCCTGCACCTCCCAGCACCCCAAAGAAATGAGGATATCTGCGATTTCAACGCTTTAAAAAGGGAGCAGGGTATCCACACAGGCAGTGTTCGGAAATAGTACAGAAGTCTCGGCAATGCCACCATCTTCAAAAGTGAGATCCGGCCCATCAGTGATAGCGGTAGGGTTGCCCAAAGGCCATGCTGCCTTTCAGTGCTCGTATGCAGCGACCCACGTTGCCTTCCAGCATATCCGCCGGTGTATGGTATATGTGCACCCCGAGATACTTCAAACAAGTAGGCTCCCACTTTATCAGCGGGTGCCCTTCAGGTCTAATCTCTCCCTGTCGTATGGGAAACATACATGTCTTGGACCAATTAACTTTAAGACCCGAGAGCTCTCCAAAGCGTTGGAGTAATTTTGCAGCCCCAGTCAAGGCCGCATCTGCATTCTCAATAAATAGTAGCAGGTCGTCCGCATATAGGGATATGTGGTGTCGTCCGTTTCCACCGTCCAGTAATCTATAGTGTCTCCCCATCCTGATCTCACAAGCCAGAGGTTCAATAGCAAGGGCAAACAGGAGGGGAGACAACGAGCATCCCTGTCTCGTCCCGCGTGTCAGCGGGTATTGACGCGATATCAGCTTCCCCACTCGCACCCTCCCTACTGCCGAGGTGTATAACACTCTCGTCCATTTTATATATTCTTCACCAAGCCCGAAGCGCTGCATGACATTATATAAGTAGCTCCATTCCAAGCTGTCAAAGACCTTCTCTATGTCAACAGACAGGACCAATGGTAGTTGTGCCTCGTAGTCCTCGTTACTCAGAAGACGAATGAGTCTTCGAATATTCGAAGTGGTGTTGCGCGTGGGGACAAAACCTGATTGGTTTTTGTGGACTAGTGTGGTCATGAGTGGTAGCAGACGGGCCGCCAGTATGCTACTTAGAATTTTGTAGTCTGTCGTCAGCATGGATAACGGTCTGTATGAAGCAGTGTCATTACCGTCCCTCCCTGGCTTCAGCAGCAGGATCACCAGCGCCTCCCTCATTGACTGGGGTAGGCGGCCCGCTTTTTGGCCTCCTTGTACACCTCCACTAGTCTCGGTGCCAACAGGTCCGCATATTTACCATAAAATTCTATCGGCAGACCATCCAGCCCAGGTGTTTTGTTACGAGCCATACGCTTTATAGCTCCTCGAATCTCACTTATTGCTATGTCTTTCCCTAGATCTGTCGCTTGATCAGGGTCTACTTGTGGCAAGTCTAGCTCATTTAAAAAGACAATCAAAGCCGGGTCTTCGTCCGTCACCGTGCTCGTGTAGAGCTTCTCGTAATATCGAGTGAAGCCCTGCAGTATTTCAGCTTGAGTGTGCACCACCGCCCCCTCGTCGTTCTCCAAGGCTAGGACAGAGTGTTGACGTTGTGTAGGGTTGGCTAACCAAGCCAGCAGTGTGCTCGCTTTGTCCCCCTCCGCATGCATTCTTGTCGCGTAGGTAGTCGAAGCTGCGGAGCCGCTCCACCCCAACAGCCACTGCTTCTCGAGCTGTGCTGACTCTCTCCTGTATTTCAGGGTGCCCTGGCCTCGCTAATTCTGCTGCCCTGAGGTTTTTCTCCGCTGCATCCAGGTCTTGCAGGAGAACCTTCCGTACTCCCGCTTGCCTCCCAATACAAAGCCCTCTGATTACTACATTGAGGGCATCCCATTCGGTGGCCCTGGTCGCGGTGGTACCCTCATTATCTACAAGTAATGCGTGATCCCCGTCTCTAGTTCTGCCTGTAATAGCGGGTCGTCCAAGGTATCAGGGCGTAGGTTCCAAGTAGGTACACATGGAATCTCAGACATCCAATTTAGTGCGATCAATAGGGGGTTATGATCCGATATTGTTCTGGTGAGGTACTCCGCGTGTACCACCGATGGTATCACCAGTGGGGAACATAGCATTGCATCTAATCGGACATGCAGCTCATACCTAGAGAAGTAGGAGTAGTCCCGATCTATCGGGTGCCGTACTCGCCAATCGTCCATCAAATTCCAGCGTGTCTGCCATTCCAGTCTGCCCCTGGCTAACCTGTGAACCGGGGAGTCCCCAAGCAGCGGGTGAGATCTGTCCAGTAGGACTTCCTCCACTGTATTGAAATCCCCTCCAACCATTACTGGGCCCCTCAGGAAGTGTGCAAGTGTTCCAGACAGTTTCCCCAGGAAAGCCAGCTGTTCCGTATTTGGCGCATATATGCTGCATAGTGTAATGTCACGGCCCCGCAGCCGTGACCGCCACCGCTACAAATCTGCCTTCAGGGTCAATCACCTGTCTAGTCACCTGAAATGGCACTCCCGCCCTAATCCAAATCAGTGTCCCCCTAGCATACGCGGAATAGACTGTATTAAACACTTGGCCTCTCCATCTACGCTGCAGCGCCAGTCCCTCAGTTGCTGTCAGGTGTGTCTCCTGGAGAAATGCAATCTGTACCCCTCTACGAGTCAAGAAAGAGTGTACCTTGTGTCTTCTCGCCATCGTGTGTAGCCCCCTCACATTCCAGGTCATACATCTTAAGTTATTCATTTCATCCATTGTCCCACTCCATCATCCTGTCGGCCAAACCGGCCTTCGGTTATGCTTCAGTGGTGGAACCCGCCCGACATTTCCCATGCTGCCCCTGCCCCCCATCCCCCAACAAAAAATGCTAACATTTGCTTCAAAGGAGTATCCCCAACTGTTGTCCCGCCCCTCCCCCCAGAACAGGACCTAGTAGTAACCCACCAGCCCCCGTCCAAACTTCTACCATACAACCCAAACTCCCCCCTATCCTGCAGTCGTCACTGCAGCAGCCTTAAGGGCTTTAGGGGATTGGCTCTTGACCGACAGGCAGCTACGCCAATCTGCAACCCTCTCCCCCAAAATCCCCTATGAAGGACGTGCGGCAATCCCGTTTGTGGTAGCAACCCTGTTCTTTCTAGCCACACAGAAATCAAACAGTCCACATAATAAACAGAGTCTTAAGGTCTCACGTGCTATGCATCCAAGATTTCCTCCGACGAGTTCGACGTCACCTTCGGGTCTCTGGCTCCATGTATCCCCGACGTGTCTGTCTCCGAACCCGTGTGATGTTCCTCAGATTCTGTGCCATGTTGTGACAGAGGGGGGCTAGCGCCCGAAAGTTCCACCACTGCCTGCAGTGCAGCTTTCCACTCCTCTATCGTTTGCGATGCCGATGGCGTCCGAGTGCCTCGCCGCCTTCTGCGAAGTCTCTGCGATTTCCTCACTTGTGTCGTTCTCTGCATCTCCTCCTCCTGTCGTTGCGTGCGGTCGGTTCCTGCTTTGTAGGTTTCAACCCATGTCCAGGCTTCCTCCGGAGTGTGGAAGAAGTGGGCCGTGCCGTCTAGTTCAATTCGCAATTTGGCCGGGAAGAGCAGGGAGTATTGTATCCCCTCGTCCCTGAGCGCTCGTTTAACAGCTAGGAAAGAAGCTCGGAGGCGCTGTCTTTCGTAGGTGTAGTCAGGAAACAAAGTCACTTTGGTATTGTCCACCTGGTAGGGTCCTGCGGTACGGGCCTTTTGGAGCAGTAAGTCTCTATCTTTGTAATGTAGCAGCTTTGCTATAACCGGCCTAGGTGGTTGGCCCGGTTTAGGAGGTCTGGCTGGGACCCGGGGCGCTCATTCAAGCGTGAAGAAAGGCGATAGGCCCTCCGGGGCCACTGCCCCTAAGCCATGAGTCCAGGTAGCCGATCATGTCTCCTCCCTCGATTTTTTCGGGAAGGCCAACCAAGCGAATGTTGTTGCGCCTATTTCTATTTTCGGCGTCCTCGGCTCTTCTCTCCAGTGTTTGTATTCGAGCCAGGGCATTGTCCATCTTCGCTTCTAGGGCAGTGTGAGCAGGGGCCAACTCCTGCAGCGCAACCTCGTTTTGTTTGACTCTGTCCGTTAGCTTGGCGTGATCCGCGCGGAGTAGCCCCAACCCAGATGCCACTTGAGCAATGTCCTGCTGCAATGCGTCTCTGGTTGCTGCAATGGCCTCAAGTATGCGGTCCTGCAGTTGTTGGAGGTCTGTGGACCCTGACGTGGTGGTTTCTTGTGGCTCCGCAGCTGTGGTGCCATCCGCTTTTCCTTTAGGTTTCCCCATGGTTCAGGATCTCCGCAACGTTCGTGCCGCTCTGCCGTCGGTGGGGGTCACGAAGTCCGCGGGGGCTAGGGCAGCCGCGGGGCTAGGGCAGCCGCGCGTTGGTCACACTATCCGCAGGGTATGTCCAAGTCTCTGGTTTCTACCCTGCTCCGGGACTGAAAATCGCCCTTGTTTCATCAAGCGTTGGTCTCCACTAACCTCTTGGACCTAGGTGTCACTTTTGCTCTGAGGTTCCCTTGCTGCGGGCCAAGGTTTCACCTCCTTCCGTTCTCAGCGGCGGTGTTCTTGCCCCCCCCTCCTCCCCCCTCCGTCCGGCGCTGCTAGAATACACCCAGCCCACAAAAATGAGGCTTCTTCTGGGGTGGCCACACAGTTTTTCACGGGGGGTCACCGGCAATGCCTGTTGCAGTCTGCTACACGCCAATTTTCAGTGCCCCGCTCCCGCAGTCTTCCGCCCCCTCCTGAGCAGTTGTAGCAGCCCCTGGACTGGTGATCCGCCCTCGGTCAGCGGTATCGGCCTCCGTCTGGCGTTAGCGCTTCCCAGCGTCCCCTGCTCGCTCCTCCGGACTCAATTCCATTATGGTAAAATCAGCCGACTGTAGGATTCCGCTCCCGCCTCGGGGACGCCGTTACATCCTTCCCGCACCCCACCAGGCTCCTTTCCCCGACTTCCTCTCTCTCCACGCGCCTCTCCGCTTCTCGTTAATTGATGTCGGACCCCTCGGCGTCCGCCATGTTAAGAGACAGCAGGCAGCAAGTAGCGGCTCCGGGCGGGTCGCACCTCTTCTCTCCCCCGCTGCCCGGTTCAGCCTATCTCACCAAGCGGTTCTCGCTTTTCCCTTCGCCGGGACCCGCTGGAAGTGCTGCTCCTCCACGAGGGTCGTTGTCCTCAGAAGTCCTCTCCGGTTGCGGGCGCCATTTTGTCCCTTCGGCGGCTGCAGGCTTCTCCTTCCCCTCACGTCTGCCTGGAATCTCATGGAGCAGTCCGGGCCGGGTCAGAGCACACCGTTGCGGTCTCGGTGCCTTCCACTGCGCCGTCGGGTCCGACCACACGGTATGCCGCGCCTGGTTGCAGGATAACAAGGGGATCAGGCGCGGAGCTCCGGGCTCACGCCGCCATTCCCGTCGGCGTTCAAACCACGCCCCCTAGAGTATATTCACCATGCTGTTGGTTTCATCCCTGGATATGAGTGACGTAGATGGATAGGGAGATAATACAGACTTTAACTTGATGTTTGGGGTAAATTGGGTCTGTGATTAAATGTGACAGGTGATTAACATTTTATCATTTATATATTTTATAGAACTCTTTGAAAATCTATTTGCCAGAAACAAAACCATAATTTATTTCAACTTTATGGGTAACAGGAGGTATGTAAGTTACTTGGTGGTTATATTTATTGCATGGTTTAGATTATTTAGTGTGCAGGGGAGTGAATATAACTTTTGAGATCAAACTTGAGGAACATTTGTTCAGTCAGGAATAAGGTGGTCTTTAAGATACAATTAACTAATAATGGCAAGAGTTTATACAAATTTAATTCAAATCAGATTTGATTTGAAATTGATGTGCACTGAACATTAAAATAAATTATGAGCAAGATCGCAGGTGTGTTCTTAGACGTTTGTGATCAATGTATTGATATATAGTAGTAACTGATACTGACTGGTGGGACACTTTACATTTAGGTGTGATTGTAGGGATGAACGTGTATATATCCTACTGTCCATGGGAAGTTATATATTAATCATGTCAAATTATGAGCTTTTGATTATTGAATAGCTCTTTAGTTTAAAATTGTTGTCACATATACAAGGTGAATTTTTTACATACCTAATATATATTCTACTTTATTATAAAAGATGTTATAGGACATTTGCAGTAACTATTGGAAAGAAACAGAGATTAATTAAGTATTGCCGTTTGAAGTGACAAATAATGTTAATTTTTGTGGCTGTTAGCTAACACTTTGAGATTTATTATATTATCTTTGTAATAAGGAACATTTTTATGAATATTTTGCAGTATTGAGAGTGTGAACAAATCACATATAATTTCATATAGTAGAAACTAATAAGATTTTTTTTAGATTATTGAAGGAACCCCGGGGAAGCGCGGAACTTCACTAAACAAGTGTTTGCTCGGTTTTCGGGGCATCCTTCTATGGCTTGTCTGATATTAAGAAGTGTTCTTTCAATTGGATCTCATTTGGGATCTCCTTGATCTGCACACAATCTTTTTGGGGATCCATCTAGCTTACACAAAAAAGTCACTGCTTTATTGGACCTATCGCTCCATCTTGTTTTGGATTAAACACAGTAGATATTTTAATTATCTGGTATATATGTATATATATATTTAATACCGAAAATACATACAAACAGGGAGTGCCTCCTGGCAGTCCTATTATTTCGGCCATAGGCAGTTAATTAGAGAATGTCTTAAAATTTGTAGACTATTTTATGCAGTCTCTAATGCTAGATCTACCTTCCTATATTGAAGACACCACCGACTTTTTGAAAAGGATATTTGGTATACATTGGGAGGAAGACTACTTTATGGTTTGTTTAGATGTGAACTCTTTATATACAAGTAAAAACATACAGATGGACTCATTGCAGTACGACACTTTTTGAAATCTAGGCCAATTCGCTTTCACAAGCATAATGAAATGTTGTTAAGCATGATTAAATGGTGCCTAGAGAGTATTGTTTTCCTATTAAGAAACAAGCTGTTTCAACAACTACAAGGAACTGTGATGGGCACCTGCTTCGCCCCCAGTTATAACTCTTTACACATGGGCTGGTGGGAAGAGCAGGTGCTACGCAATACAGGACTTCAAGACTGCTCTTCCAATATAGTAATATGGCTAAGATATTTTGATGACCTTCCTATTGTGAAAGGTATAGTTACAGCTATTTCAAGTGCCCTAAGGTAACTATAACTGGCACCCTCGCCATGCACTGCTAATTACCCCACATATTACATTACTAATGACATCTTCTATGACATCATTGAAATTATCACTGCAACATTTGCAGTGAAATTATTGATGAGAAAACTGTGCATGTGCAGTTATAGTTACCTTAGAGCACGAGTTATAATTACTTGAGATAACTATAAATACAGAATTTCTATGGTTTGTGTGTGTAAAAACTGAACCTAACTATAATGTCACTTTAACCTTTGGTAAATATAAATATGTATATATATATATTTAGTGCCAAAGTATAAATATATATATATATATATATATATATATATATTCACTGAAAAAACCATAGGTTATAGACCATATATAGTTAGGAATTAGCATTTAAAAAACCTTATTTTACTCACACAAAACCATTGAAATTCCATATATAGTTAGTTGCACTAACTATATATCGCGCACCCGCAATCCACTGCTGATCATGTCACATATTACATCATTCATGACATGGTCAGTGACATCACTGATGACATCACTGATGACATCTCAAATGACATCACTGATGACATCACTGATGACATCTCATTTGACATCATTCTTGTGCTAATACGATAAACCTCTTCAGACTCTAATATAACCTTAGATACACTCAGTGTATACAGACACTCACACACTGCCACTCATCCATGGAGTTACTCACACACCCAGTCAGTCATGCAAAGAAACAATCTCACCTCCATTTCTTCAACTATACAGTTAAACACACCTTACTTATTGAAACATATACTAACACATATTTACTCTCTTATACAATCCCTGATACAAGTTCACAATGATCGATACAACTACTCACTCATTCAGTGGCTCTCATGCACAGTTATTTATATATGCCAACTCTCACATGTACTGTGTTTTACATATGTACTTACTATGACATGTAGCATTGAGATATCCATTCACTCATCAATACACTCATGCACACAGTCAACTGCCCATGTAGCTGTTTCCACATGCACTCTTGAACTCATACACCTAGTGAATAAACTGCTCACACATCTATGCATAGAGTCACACACCTTCCAGCCACCCCTACACAAACTCAATCTCCCATAGAAATACTTGGGCAACCAATTAATAACACATATAGCCTCTCGTATAGCTAATGATCAACACATGCAGCAGTTTACAGAACAACAGACATAATGATGCACAAATTAAGACAGTTTAGTCACTAACCCATGCATTCAGTGAGACACATTTAATCACTCACTCATACAGTCAGTCACGCACCTACTAAATCCTTCATCCAGACACTTATACATCCACTCATTCTTCAATATGTAAAACATATTTAAACTTTACAAAAACACACAGACACTAGATGATGTCATCAGTGATGTCATGTGAGATGTCATCAGTGATGTCATTTGAGATGTCATCAGTGATGTCATCAGTGATGTCACTGACCATGTCATGAATGATGTAATATGTGACATGATCAGCAGTGGATTGCGGGTGCGCGATATATAGTTAGTGCAACTAACTATATATGGAATTTCAATGGTTTTGTGTGAGTAAAATAAGGTTTTTTAAATGCTAATTCCTAACTATATATGGTCTATAACCTATGGTTTTTTCAGTGAATTTCAATGGTTTTTTAATAGCAAATATCATAAGCTGTCGAATGTCAAGTACGTGGTAAGTGAAAACATTTTCGTGTTTATGCACACTGATCTGCTTTGAATGGTGCCCCCCCCCCCTCATTTCTATTAGGAGTACTCTCTCTTTGCAGATAGTGAAAGGTAGTTAACGCAGGTCTTTGCCCCCATTGTAATCCGTCGTGCCTGCTTCTCTCTCCATTTGATTGATTGTTATCCAAGTATTTACTGTTTTAGAATTAGTTCTCTTTGGTTCATTCTCTATTTACAAACAAACACAGAGTCGCAATACTCTGTTTAGTCTTTGCAGATAACGAAAAATCGTGTAAAAAAAAAAAGAAAAGGAATCGAGCAAAATCAGTAGGCCACTAATGGGATCTCTTTTTGACCTCGCTAAAATAGAAACATTAGGAACAACCCCTCATGACAAATACAAAACTAGTGAGATGAACTGAACTCCACACAATGATGGCTGCAAAACAGCTCGGCTCCGCCACCCACCCCGCCCAAAATAACGATAAAGAACGGCTGCCATGATTGGTTGCGGAATGACCACGACGGAGCTACGAAATGGTGCTGCTCTCATGCTAACCCCAGCTTCAGTCTGAAACATCCAGAAACACTGTAGACTACCAATTCGATCAGTTCCGGTAGCGCCCCAATGTAACCCGGTAGAGAAGAACTAGCTCTACCCTCTTTGACTGATGGTTCTTGTTGCCTGTCCCTTCTGTTGTCATTTAACAGAACTATTTAGCCTGCTGAAAGGGGTTGTGTTCCGACCGCTGGTTGGTGGAGACATTTTGACTATATTCTGTACCTGCGTTGTCGCGTAATGCGTCATATGACGCGCCGCGTTAGCGCATCCGGAAGTCATCCGGGGCGCGCAGCGCGTAACGTAAGCATAACAAGTCATGTGACTTGTTAATAAAACTTTTCATTGGTTCATTTTACTTTTCTTATTGTAATGATGAAAGGCTTGGTCATATGACCTAAAAATTACGCTTTTCATTACTTCCGAACATTATTTTTTCTTAAATATATGTTATAATGTTCCAGGCTAATGTACTTTCCCGGAAATTTTACAACTGTCCTGCAAGTAAAATATATTCTTTTTTCGAGAAAAAGAGCGTTTCTTCGTCCCATGACGGAGCCGTTGAGCAAAAGAGGGTCGACCTGCTGTCTTAGTCGCCGATACGCCTGAATATGAGATTCTTATCGATCACTTTATGTTGCAGGAATAGAAAACACAACAGCCCTTGACCATTTATCTTTACTGCGTTCCTTCGTATTATACCTTTTACCCTTCATGTAATTGGTCTGCTTTATTTCACTTGCCTTTTAATGATTCTAAAACAGTCACTATTATTAAAAACTTTACCAATGTATATACTACTACCATGTTTTCTTTTAAAAACCTTTATTGTGAAAATTTCATTATACAAATACGAGCCTATAACCACGTGGGCCTGCCACAGAGCAAACTGTAATCGTATATGATGAATAGACATTTACACTGTAGAGGAACGTAACGGGCGGGCCATTAGGTTGCAAGAACTAAGGTGTCTAACAGTTACGGAATCGGTGGACGTACATTTTATAATTAAAATACGACAGGGCCAGTTACAATAAAATTATCTAGATATACATTTGCGGGCAAGTACCATGGGTGACGTTAATTCGAACTTTCAACAGTACAGTAATCAATAACACATCAGAACTTAATATCAATAGGGATGTCGAAATATTCAATCAATTCTCGTCCCCGCCCGCCATGTGCTTCAAAACTGCATACGTATCTCGTGATTTCAAGGTTCTGCAACCAGTACACAACAAGGAGTTACGAGTCCCATTTATTCCGGCGCCATTTTGGGCGAGGACGGGCAGGTCCAGGATATAGTCAAAATGTCTCTACCAACCATCGACTATGATGATGTTCATATGCTGTATTTATTAGAGTAACACTCATCTGTCCACATGAAATTAATTTGCCACAATCTAAACATGTCATTTTAATCTTTCCAAAGTTCTTCTAAATATTTGGGACCGTTTCCCTTGCCTCTGAAGCTCTCAGTGCCACTTCTTTGATGAATGTACTAGCAGGTCAGGGGTTCTCCTCCAAATCTCTCTTTTATGCAGCACTATAATTAATTGGTGCCACCTCTCCATATGACGATGCATGGTATAGTTACCACAACTATATTTTTTTTCGGTTCCTCTGGAGAGTTCATCGTGGCAGATGAAGCGTGTAACGTACCGGGCATTTACCTTTTTTTGCATGTACAGGAAAGGAAAAGAAAATCGAGCGTCCGAGTTCTAAGGTGTCCCAGGGCCATTTTAGTGGACCAGGCCCAAATCCAAAGAACAGGCCGCCATTTTGAGAGTCCTCTTGCAGCCGCCTGTCGCTGTAGCATCAAGAGCAGCCGAAACTCAGCTGAATGGCAACTGAAACGGTAAAGGGGCGCCCCACTACAGCAGACGAGCCTCCACCTAGGAAGGCCCATTCACGCCGGCTCCCCCCCCTTCGGGCACCCCACGCCGTTATTCGGAGCAGTATTGTAGGATGGCCACACCAGTGCGGCAACTTGCTAGACATCACCTCGGTGGTAACCGAATCTCAACGCCTTGTGGTGTCTCCTATTCAGAAAACATTGTTATGCTGCCTTCGACCTATTCGCCGCAAGTGCGCACACAACTCAACTGCATAGCTTGCTAGACACCACCTCGGTGCCATCCGGATCTTGGAATGTCAGCACCTTTTGGTGTCTTCTCTTCAGAAAATATTGTTGCGCTGCCTTTGGCCCCATTCGCACATCGGTCCGCTACTGACGCCATCTCACAGGCTAATGGGGCGCCCCACGCCGAGTTTCAGCATTGTAGAATAACCACACCAGTACAGCAACTTGCTAGACATCACCTCGGTGCCATCCGGATCTCGGCGCCCCACTGCAGATGAAGTGCCTCTCAACTATGAAACCACCACGGTGACATCCGGATCTTGGCGCGTTGTGCTGCCTTCGGCCTATTCGCACATCGGTCCGCTACTGACGCCATCTCACAGGCTAATGGGGCGACCCACGCCGAGTTTCAGCATTGTAGGATGACCACACCAGTACAGCAACTTGCTAGACATCACCTCGGTGCCATCCGGATCTCGGCGCCCCACTGCAGATGAAGTGCCTCTCAACTATGAAACCACCACGGTGACATCCGGATCTAGGCGCGTTGTGCTGCCTTCGGCCTATTCGCACATCGGTCCGCTACTGACGCCATCTCACAGGCTAATGGGGCGACCCACGCCGAGTTTCAGCATTGTAGGATGACCACACCAACTTGCTAGACATCACCTCAGTGCCATCCGAATCTTGGCATCTCAACGCCTAGTGGTATCTTCCATACAAAAAATATTGTTACGCTGCCTTTGGCCCCATTCGCACATCAGTCCGCAACTTAGACATCACCTCGGTGCCATCCGGATCTTGGCATCTCAGCGCCTTGTGGTGTCAGTCAGAAAATATTGTTGCGCTGCCTTTGGCCCCATTCGCACATCGGTCCGCTACTGACGCCATCTCACAGGCCAACGGGGCGCCCCACGCCGACTTTCAACATTGTAGGATGGCCACAGAAGTGCGACAACTTACTAGACACCACCTCGGTGCCATCCGGATCTTGGCGCGTTGTGCTGCCTTCGGCCTATTCGCACATCGGTCCGCTACTGACGCAAACTCACAGGCCAACGGGGCGCCCCACGCCGACTTTCAGCATTGTAGGATGGCCACACCAGTGCTGCAACTTGCTGGACACCACCTCGGTGCCATCCGGATCTTGGCGCGTTGTATTGCCTTCGGCCTATTCGCACATCGGTCCGCTACTGACGCCGCCTCACGTGCCAACGTATTTTCTCCGCATTTTATACCCTATGCCGCATAACAGGTCATGTGACTTGTTTATAAAACTTTTCATTGGTTCATTTTACTTTTGGTTTCCGAATGATGGAAGGCTTGATCATATGACCTAAAAACAACACTTTTCATTGGATGAAAACTTTTTTTTTCCCCCAAACGATGAAAGCCCCACCTTGTTTCTGGATGTTTCAGACTAAACTGGCGTCAGCATGAGAGCACCACCATCTCGTAGCTCCGTCGTGGTCATTCCGCGAGCAATCATGGCAGCCGCTCCCCACCAGAAGCCTGCAGGAGTCGGGGCCCCCAAAACTTTTGATGAATTCTCAAGGCGGAGGGGACGCTTTCGAGAATGGGGTCCAAGACCTAGCAGACAAGCGTCCGATTTCCAAGGTGTCCCAGGGCCATTTCAGTGGACCACGCCCAAAAAGGAAAGAGCCTGCCGCCATTTTGAGAGTCCTGTGGCAGCCGCCTATCGCTGCACCGCAAGAGTGGGCGCAACTCAGCTGAATGGCGGATTTTGACACAGTGGACCAAAAGCGGACGGAATGGCAACTGAAACGGTAAAGGGGCGCCCCACTAAAACAGATGAGACTCCACCTGGAGAGGCCCGTTCACGCCGCCTCCCCCGGGGCGCCCCACGCCGTTATTCGGAGCAGCATTGTAGGATACCAAAACCAGTGCGGCAACTTACTGGACATCACCTTGGTGCCATCGTTCTGCTGCCTTGGAACTATTCGCACAACAGTTTGCTACTGATGACCCACCCCCCGCGACGCCCCACGCCGTTATTTGCTGGGTGGCAACTTACTAGACATCACTTTCGTGTCATCTAGATTTCGGCGCGTTCTGCTGCCTTGGAACTATTCGCACAACAGTTTGCTACTGATGACCCACCCCCCGCGACGCCCCACGCCGGAAATCTGGACGTTGTGCTGCGTTGGGACTATTCGCACAGCCGACCGCTACTTCGTTGTTTTTCCCTAAAAATGTTTATATGTTATTACTATTTTTGTTTTCTTGTATATATTTATAAATTATTAAAGTTTTATAATCTTACTACTTTGTCGGAGTGCTATATATTTTTAATGTGACACATAATTGTAAAAACTTTGATGTACAAAGAGTCATCCCTGGAATCTTCCGCTTCACGCTCGGTCCCCTCCCCAATCACAATACAGGATGGTTTTCAGATAATAGCAACGCTTCTGCTGTGACGGATCTCATCGAGTGTGGGCCTTGATCTACTATAACTCCTTTGAAGAGGGGTGATTCTTTACAGCTGTGGCCATAAACTACATCTGCAGGGCTAGCTGATAGCCTAGGACCGGCCTGGACAATCGGACACAGAGGAAAAGGAGTGTCAGAGGGTGCGGTAGTGAATAGGGCGAAAGGGAGGTGTCGGGCGGGCACAGGGTGTGATTCTCAGGGAAGAGCAGCGCAGATGGGGGGAGGTTTATTACCCATGCATAAGACAGAGAGCGGGGGTGACCACTGCCTGGGTGAGATGCTTGCGAGGGTGGGGAGCCATGCTAAGGATCGACAGCGTGCACAGAGTGGGTCTGGTCAAGGCATCTAAAATGGCTGCCGTGCACGACAAAAGTGTGGCATTTGAAAAAAGACAAGATGGCGCACACAATGTTTTTCAACAATTCCTGATTTCCTTCGAATCGAACGTTAACAGACGTTGGGGCATATTACCAAAGTTAAGCGATATTTATCCCTAACGATGCATTGCAAAGATTTTTTTACCGTCAGAAATTATCGCAGATAAACCTTGCTATTATCAAGGTTTATCGCAAATACGATAAAAAACGAGCGCAATGCATTAATATCGCTGAAAACTCCGCGATATTCATGCATTACCGAGCTAATGCTCTTAGCCATGTTATCCACCTCCCATTGGATAACATGGCTAAGAACTGCTCAGGGCAGCTGTTACTTTTTGGAGATATTCGCGCTTATCTCGAATATTTCCAAAAGTTGATAATAGGAGATAGCGATGTTAGCGACTGTTTCCAGTCGCTAACATCTTGGCATGCCCACTTTGCATGTCATTAGTGATAAATATCACTCACATGCAAAGTGGGACCCAAGATGGTCGCTATCTCCTACTAGCCGTCGCTAACTGGTGTTAGCAACAGCTAGGTAATACAGATATAATTTTATCTCCGCGAAGCGGAGCGCTGTTACAGATATATATCTTGTTTTTGAACGTTAATTTCTCAAAATGCACTGAAGCACATATATTGAGACATAGCAAAGGCACATCGGGCTACCAGTCCCTAGGAGATAGCGATGTTAGCGACTGTTTCCAGTCGCTAACATCTTGGCATGCCCACTTTGCATGTCATTAGTGATAAATATCACTCACATGCAAAGTGGGACCCAAGATGGTCGCTATCTCCTACTAGCCGTCGCTAACTGGTGTTAGCAACAGCTAGGTAATACAGATATAATTTTATCTCCGCGAAGCGGAGCGCTGTTACAGATATATATCTTGTTTTTGAACGTTAATTTCTCAAAATGCACTGAAGCACATATATTGAGACATAGCAAAGGCACATCGGGCTACCAGTCCCTAATATTTTACCAGGTTTCGTGCAAATCCATTCAGCCGTTCGATTATTATTATTATTTTTTTTTTTTGCCCCGCGGGGCCCTTTTAAAACCTCCACATCAAACCTAGGGGGTCAGCGAGGATCTACTATGCCCCCTTATGGTCATTTGCCCCTTCGCTTTGGCCTCCTCTTGTCTCTCGATCCTACCGAGAGACAAGATGGCGGCCGCTACGTACTGTTTGGAATGTTTACAGACACCGGAGAGCCAATCAGCTTCGCTTCGCAAAGCTCCGTAACGCGAAAAGTACGCGAAGCGGTGCGCTGTTACAGATATATATCTTTTTTTGAACGTTAATTTCTCAAAATCCACTGAAGCACATATATTGAGACCTAGCAAAGGCACATCGGGCTACCAGTCCCTACAATTTTGCCAAGTTTCGTGCAAATCCATTCAGCCGTTCGATTATTATTATTATTTTTTTTTTTTTGCCCCGCGGGGCCCTTTTAAAACCTCCACATCAAACCTAGGGGGTCAGCGAGGATCTACTATTCCCCCTTATGGTCATTTGCCCCTTCGCTTTGGCCTCCTCTTGTCTCTCGATCCTACCGAGAGACAAGATGGCGGCCGCTACGGACTGTTTGGAATGTTGACAGACGCCAGAGAACCAATCAGCTTCGCTTCACAAAGCTCCGTTGCGCGAAAAGTACGCGTCCTGGGCCGCTGCCCGGTCCGCTGTTACAGATATATATCTTTTTTTAAACGTTAATTTCTCAAAATCCACTGGAGCACATATATTGAGACCTACAAAAGGCACATCGGGCTACCAGTCCCTACAATTTTGCCAAGTTTCGTGCAAATCCATTCAGCCGTTCGGGCTAAAAGTGAGGCCAACCGCCCTATGGAAAACTCAATGTTAAAAACACGTTTTGGGACCCCCCTTTTTTCTCGGCCCCCACTGGACGAACCCCCCCCAAATTTTCAAGGGCTGCTCAGAAACAAAATGTGCCATTTTCCTGAAAATTTCAGCCAATTCCGTCCACAAACGCCAAAGTTATTAGACATAGAATTTTCAAAAAACCCATAGAGAAAAAATCCTAACTATATATACCTACTGGCGACCGCCAGTAGGTAATATATATATATATATATATATATATATATATATATATATATTTAATGCCGAAAATACATACAAACAGGGAGTGCCCTCTGGCAGACCTAGCATTTCGGCCATAGGCAGTTTATTAGAGAATGTCTTAAAATTTGTAGACTATTTTATGCGGTCTCTAATTCTAGATCTACCTTCCTATATTGAAGACATCACCGACTTTTTTAAAAGGATATTTGGTATACATTGGGAGGAAGACTACTTTATGGTTTGTTTAGATGTGAACTCTTTATATACAAGTAAACACATACAGATGGACTCATTGCAGTGCGACACTTTTTGAAATCTAGGCCAATTCACTTTCACAAGCATAATGAAATGTTGTTAAGCATGATTAAATGGTGCTTAGAGAGTAATGTTTTCCTATTAAGAAACACGCTGTTTCAACAACTACAAGGAACTGTGATGGACACCTGCTTCGCCCCCAGTTATACCTCTTTACACATGGGCTGGTGGGAAGAGCAGGTTCTACGCAATACAGGACTTCAAGATTGCTCTTCCAATATAGTAATATGGCTATGACATTTTGATGACCTTCCTATTGTGAAAGGGGATCAAAAATCTGTGAATTAATTTGTCAAGCAGATCAACAGCAGTGACTTAAATCTTTCTTTCACTAGCTGTATTAGCAATAGTGTCATTGAATTATTGGATGTCAAACTTGAAGTAATAGAGTCCACCATTACATTACAGTATTCAGAAAATAAATTATAGGGAATACTACATTACAAGCCACAAGTTCGTACCCTACAGCACTTAGAAACAGCATACCCTATGGTGAAATATTAAGGGCTAGAAGAAGTTGTAGTTCACAAACACTATTCAAAAAGGCTGAAGAGGAAATGATCGGAACATTGAGTGACACAAGTTACAATGAGGAAACCCCTACACAAGCAAGATTGAGGGCAGCTACACAGACTAGAGTAGACTTGTTATTAAAAAAATTAGAACAGAAAATCCAAAAAGATAGTGAGTGTAGATTTAGTACGACCTACAACAAGTTCCACAATAAGGTCAGATAAGCGACAAATAAGCCACACAGAGACATTGGCACCTGATCCAACAAGATCCAGTAGTTTGACCAGAGACTAATAGCAAACCTTCTATCACCTATAGGAAACCGCAATTGATCAAAGACACTTTGGTCAAGGGTCAAATCAACACTCAAGGTAGTTGTTTGAAACCCAAGAATGGCTTTAGACATTGCAGTAAATGCAAAGCCTGCCTACAAGGCGTGAAAATCATAGAAGGTAAAACTGAAATGGGAGAAAGAATATTGATTAAGAAAACATTAAATTGCAAATCAGAATTTGCAATATCTACTCTCATGCCCTTTCCCCAAAAGGAACGTTGGTAGCATGATACTAAAGGTACACAAGCGTATTTTACAGCACATTTGGGCTGTAAAAAACATAGATGAATAATATCCTCTAGCACGACATTTCAAGGAATAGCATGCTAGCAGTTCTAATCGTTTAACCTACCGGTAGTGAAATCCCCATGGTGGAGGAGACAGAGAGAAAACACTACAACAGATGGAATATGGGCACATCTTACAACTAGGTACAAAGGAACCGGTAGGGTTAAACAAGGATTAAGAGATGCATAAAAACTTCTAGAAATAGACAGCGAAATCAGCCTAAACCTCAGATAATTAAATTTGTTTTTAGGTTTTGTATTTTAACCTATCCACAGAATAGGTGCTGCAAAAGTGATTGTGCAGTTGACACTGAATGTTTTAATGATTTAAACTCTTTCTAATTTCATTTACTAAATAGTCTACTTTCATGAATGCAGTGCAATTGGAACGCAAAAGAGCTAAGATATTTTAATTTTGGATTTGTTTCTACTATTCTCAGTTATACAAGATTTTTCCTTACTGTTTATTTGTATTTGTTCGTTTACCAGCGTAGGCCCAATGGGCCATGATAATTACCTTTGTGAATCTATGCCATAACGCTGAACGAACTACATTAATTGATTGATTTTGGATACATAGTTTTTTCAGTTGTACTATTAGAGTATGTATCAATTTCAACGTTTTTGACAATGTATATTGATGACACAATAGTAGTAGTTTGGTTTGTTGGTACTATAAGGCAATTGCACATGCATCAGTGTTTGTTGTGTCATAATTTGTATAAATCTTCTTCATTATTTCTTTTTTTATAGTATTGATAAGCGATATAATCTGCAAGATTGCAGGAGCTCTTTTTGCAGACTTATTTCTGCATATACCCAATGGGGCTCGATCTTTAATGAATATTTGTTAGTCAAAGAGCACTCTGGCTCCCTTGAGTTAACTATATGTATTAGTACATTTCATTGAATTAACCATGTTGTCCATTTTCAGTATATTTGCTAGATGATTTAATGTCAGTGCTTTCTGTGCGCAGGCGTCGTGAAAAAGGCTTTCTAAGCCGAAACACATCTGACGCGGCACATATGTGATCTGCCGTGCAAATGTAATTTAAATAGACACTACGAGGAGTGCCCTTCCGCTTCTGCAAGAGATGACAGAAGAATTGTCATATATATATATAACCCAGTGGCAGCTGTGAAATAGGAAATGCATTTTTTGTGTTGCTAATAATTTGCCACCATTTGAAGAAGCACCACAAAACTTCTCAGAAAAGAACTACTTTTTGACTAATTTGCACATAGGCATTTTAGACACAGCTACAGGTTGAACTGCTGAACAGATTTACACCAAATTTGGTAGAAAGCTTGATGTAAGTCCAGAAAGAGTGATGTTTGTATTTTTTTGTAAATCCATTCAGCAGTTTTTGATCAATAAATGCTCCAAAGTGTTGTTAATCTAGGACGCGGAGGCTCCGCTGAACCCACCAGATCTCAAGCTTAGATCAAATTGGATGCCACCATCTCCAACAGGATGTGGTGGCAGCCATCTGATGGCTCGGGAATCAGTCTGGAGTCCTAAAAAAACAACAACGGAAAGACATAAGGGGGCAGAGTAGCAATACCCTGACCCCCTAGGACTGGTGGTGGGGTCCCAGAGGAACACCACCTGGGTCCAAAAATGTTTTTAAAAATATTTTGCCGCACATTTTCAGAGGATCCAAGTCCCCTATTAAAAAAAGACCCTGGAGGATGCAGTCCCCAAGGCCCCACCCATTTAAAAAACAAAAGAGGACCTGGGGGATTGGGACCACAGGGCCAGGTCCTGTGGCCAACCCTCCACCGCACACAGCTAAAGGGCGTGTACAGTGTGGGGTTTTCTGCTTTTGGGCAGGTTGGCCACTGCAGCCATTGCCTGTGACCATCCACCCACTACGCATGACCTTCTGCTGTGTGCGGTGTGGGGTTGACTGCAGGCCCTGTGGCCAGCCCCCTTCCTGTGGAGTGTGGTGTTGGCTGCCACAAGGGCCAACGCCCCACTGAATGGGGGGCCAGCTGGGGGTTGAATTTACATATGTTAATTAAATATGACTTTACATTAAAAAAAACTAAAACTCACTTAAATAAACAAATGTTAAAGTAACATTTTAGTTAGGTGTAATGTTCAGTGGCAACCTAGCATTTTAAAACAAGCACTGCTAATTTCCCCATGTTATGTCACTCATGACATCTTCTATGACATCATTGATAATATCGCTACAAAATGTGTAGTGAAATTATTAATGAGAAAACTGTGCATGGTGGGGGTGTGAGTTATAGTTTACCTTAGGGCACAAGTTATAGTTACTTGAGATAACTATAACTGGTGAATTCTGTGGTTTTTAGAGTTTAAAACGTTGTGTTTTTACTGAACATTTCACCTAACTATAACATTACTTTACCCTTTGTTTTTTTTTCCCAGTGAATTTTTTTAAACAAAAGTATATAAATACACGGACGGTTTATGGTGTGAATAACCCCCCTTTACTTTACCTTGGATTATTGTATTGAGAGCGCGCGAATGGGACTCCGTGCTTTTGGGCATTGAGTTACTGGTGTACTCCAGCGGCATCGCGCCACCCCTCAATGGGCTTGGAATTCTGGAAGGGGTGTCTTTGTTAAGCTAGGGCTTGAACCTAAGCCAGGCAGAACCCACCACTCAGTCAGGGCAAGGGAGATACACGCTGAAGATAACCCCTGCTCACCCCCTTGGTAGCTTGGCACGAGCAGTCAGGCTTATCCCAGAGGCAATGTGTAAAGTGTTTGCGCACACAAACACACAGCAGCAACACACTAGGGACACTACAAAAGAAACTCCACACAAGGTTATACAAAAATTTGCCTTTGTATTATCCAAAACACATTAGAATCATAATCACACAATATACACTGTTCCGACTGGCACTAGGCAATATTTACAGGGGATTATACACACATGACAGGGCCAATCGGGCCACTGTCAGAACCTTTAGAAAGCACTAGTAGCACATATAAAACACAACTAGTGACTACTGGTAAAATACTGTACTTAGCAATATCACATGCAACATAAACGCATTATGTCTGCATCACATTAGCATAAAAAACACATTATGCATAAACACCCTAAGCATAAACACCTTCGTATTAGCAACATAAATGTATCATGTTTGCATCACATTAGCATAAACTCATTATGCAATAGTTATAGTGCATAAATCACATTTAGGGACTTGCGCCCTACCAACATACAACTTACCCCCTGGCCAACTGGCCTTTCTGTGGGGCTCAAATGCCCTCTGTCCAAAATGTCAGGGCGCCATCCTAGGGCTTTCCAAGTGCCCTTTTGCCTCCAATGCCACCAAAGCAAAGTGAGAAATACACTGGGGCAGGGGGTGTGTATCTTACGACAGAAACATGCCCAGTGTTGCGGCTGCCCGCGCTCCTGTGGTGCAGCCGAGTATAACTATGAGCCCTGGCACGAACGGTGCCACTGAAGCCCCACTCCGGGACTTCTACAACAAACGGGGCCCCTCGTTGCAGCGGCCTGCTCTCCTGCGGGGTCGCTGAGACCAACAGGCCCTGGCACCACTCATGCTCGGGGAGCACCAACATATGCCCCCGCTACAGTCCCACTCACCAGGGCTTCTCCTGGCGCCTTTGCGGCACCCGCCAAAACTGTAGCTCTGCGCCACTCACCGGGGCTCCTCTGTTGGCGGTGTCAGGCCCTCTCGACAGACACGGTGGGGGCAGGATGCGGAGCAAGGTCTCTGCCGGTGTCGTCCCTGCCACCTCTGTGCCTCAGCCATGGGGATTCCTCCGGCCACGGAAAATCCCACCTTCAAACAGGCACAATCTCGCCTGACTTCCTCCTGTCGGGCAGCTTCTCTTCTCTGCTGTGGTCACGGAGGCGGGGTAGGCTCTCACCCTCCTTCAGGGAACAGCTCTGCCCCAGACCAGGCAACCGCTGCTTGACTTCTGGCCCAGGTCACGGTGGTAAACCACACGAGCACACAAATGCGTGGTGGACTCCCGCTACTGGGAGCACAACAATGCGGGGTGGGCACCCGCTACTACATAAGCATAAATGCAGGGTGGGCTCCTGCCAGAAGCGCACCAAAATGCGGGGTAGGCTCCTGCCGGTCAGTTGCATAAACATGGGGTGGGCTCCCGCTTCCCTGGCATCAATGAGGGGGAATCCCCACGTCGGGATTTCCTCCAAATATGTCCCAGCTCAGCGCTGCAGAGTTCCAGCACTCTCCTGGATAAGTAAGTAGAGCGCCCACGAGGCCCTCATGCCCCCACAGTTCCAGGGCAAAGGCTGGGCCCAGGCAGGGTGGCAGTTCCTCCTGGAGCCCAGCAGCAGCAAGTCCCAAAGCACAAGGAAGCACCTTTACAGGGGGTCACACCCCAATATTTATCCTACATTTTCTTTGTCTGCTCTGGCACATGGCTTGGGGGAATCCAGCCTCAACTGGTTCTGGGGGGTGTGGAGCACTTTGTTTACAGGGCTCCCACCCTCTTTTGTGAGGTTGGGGCTCTGTCATCAGACACACCACAGGGAGACGGAGCCAGCATTTGCCTACCAGTCACAGACCTATTCAGGGTCAGGGGACTACTCCTCCCACTACTCCAAATGCAGATCCCCTATTCAGCCTAGCGCTGACTGACCCTGCCCTCCGTGGAGCCACACACACCTCACCAGCCCCTGTCACTCCAAAGCCAGACATGCAATCCACATCAGGCAGGCAGACACATAGCAAACAGAAATGCCAACTTCTAAAAGTGGCATTTCTAAAATAGTGCTAATAAATCTGCGCACACCATTGCGCAGCATTTATTATTACTATTCCAACCATACCAAACTTGACCACGCTGCTCCTCTCATATCCGGAATTACCACTGAAACACTTATCAGGGAATCCCCAATGCATTCCTATGAGAGGGCAGCCTCACAGCAGTGAGAAACCAAAATGGCTATTTGTCACTACCAGGACATGTCACACACTTAAGGTACATGTCCTACCTTTTACCTACAATGCACCCTGCCCATAGGGTTAGCTAGGGCCTACCTTAGGGGTGACTGACATGCAGTAAAAGACGCAGACGCGGCACACACTTTAGGTGTCACGTCACAGCTGCAGTAACACTGCGTGCACAGGCCCTGCAATGGCAGAGGCCTGAGACAGGTTTGAAAGGCTACTTTGGTGGGTGGCGCAATCAGCGTTGCAAGCCCACCAGTAGCATTCAATTTACCGGCCCGGTAACCACTTTACAAGGGACTGACAGGTAAATTAAATATACCAAACAGGTGTAGACCAATCTTACCATGTTTACCACAGAGAGCACACGCACTTTACACTGAACAGCAGAGTTCTAGAACCACCAACACCATTTAAAAAAAAAGGCTAGGAGTGATGCAAAAAGTTCAGGGATGTCCCTGAAAATGCCCAAGTCCAAAAATATATATATTCACTAAAAAAACATAGGTTTCAGGGACGTTATAGTTAGTTGAACATTTGACTTATATAAAACCAGAGAAATTCGCCTGTTATAGTTAGTTGAGATAACTATAACTCACGCGCCCTTCAATGCACTGCTGATGATGTCACATATTACATCAATCATGACATGGTAAGTGACATCACTGATGACATCTCAAATGACATCACTGATGACATCAACCAGTGACTGTGTGTTTCTGTAAAGGTTAAATATGTTTTATATATATATATATATGCCAAGGTCTATTGAAGAATGAATGCATTTATAAATGCCTTAAGAGATTATTTAGTAGGTGCATGACTGACTGTATAAGTGAGTGATTGAACGTGTCTTACTGAATGCATGGATTAGTGACTGGACAGTGTAAAAGTCTGTATTAGTCTCTCCGTTGGTGTGTAAGCAACTGCATGAGTTGCTGAATAACTGCATGAGTGTCTATATAAGTTATTGATTTGTTGTCTAAGTATCTGTATGAGTCCCTGAGTGTCTGTGTGGGTGGGTGCGTGGGGGGGTGTATGAATCTGTGCATAGATGTCTGAGTGGGTGATTCAGTGGTTGTATGGACTAAAAAGTACATCTGGGAATGACTGTATGGTTGGGTTAGTGTGTGTATGGGTGTGTTGGTGAGTGAATGAATGTCTCAGTGGTATATCTGTGACTAACTACATATGTTTTAAGGCACTATATGTGAGTGTTGGAGTATATAAATGAGTATACCTGACACTAAGTTATTTGAAGAGTGCGTGGATAAATACGTGTCTGCTTCTATCAGTGATTGTATAAGACAGTAAATATGTGTTAGTATCTGTATAAATAAGTGATGTGGTATGTCTAAAAATAACGAAATTGGTGTCTATAACTGTACACATGAGTAAATGGGTATGTGATTGATTCTTTGCTTTACTAACTAGGTGTGTGAGTAACTCTATGGATGAGTGGCAGAGTGTGACTGCATGTATAGATGTATGAGTGCATATTATAGTCCTGTATTGATGAGTAACTACAAGAATAAGTGACTGGATGTGTGTGTAGACCTAGGAAATAGTGAGTGTTATGTAGTATATGGCATTCTTGTGTGTACGGTTTCAAAAAGAGTAGTCTGCATTGTAGAATGGGTGTGCCAAAGTTTATATTAGAGCATCAGTATCTGCATCACATTATCACGTGGTGTCATCAGTGATTTGAGATGTCATCGGTGATGTAATCAGTGTTGTCACTGACCATGTCATGAGTGATGTAATATGTGACATAATCAGCAGCGCATTGCGAGCACACGAGTTATAGTTAGCTCAACTAACTATAACAGGCGAATTTCTCTGGTTTTGTATGTTCAACTAACTATAACGTCCCTGAAATATTTATATATTTCTAACTGTAATAAACTTATATAATGATAAATAAATTTTGTCAAAATTACTTCAGATGCGGCCTCCTTGCGCACTCGGTGAGCGATTGCCATGTAACCTTAAAAAAAGCATTTGATTAGTTCATAACATTTCCCTTTGTAACAGTTGGACGACCCCACCCATTTTACTCATTCTCTCCACAGCGTTTGATGACAGACACCTCTTCTGCTTAGAAAGCTTTTTTGAAAAGTGTTTTCCTGTATACACATATCTTATACTACACACAACATGCAACGATCATCTTGATCAATTTTCATGCTCTGTACATAAGCCTTCCACGTGTGATTGCCATGCATCTCAAACGTTCCATTAAAAAACAAATATGTGTTACACGATGCCCCTGGTGTGTGTGTGTGTGCACATTATTGTGCTGCCTTTCGGCCTGGATATTGGTGGCTCTAAGGAGTATCATCATCCACGGGCAGAGTGCACATCCTAGATCACATGTAACAAACAGTAAACAGCAATGTATAGATTTGTTTTGCTGTACGCTCTGTTGTCAGGCTTTACCAGTATAGTAGTGTGTCATATGTGAGACTTTCAGATTCACGTTTGACATACATTTCTTGACTGTAATGAGCATTATCACTGTGTATGACATAGCCTCACTGCTGATCTTCCCTCCATCCGAGCACATTCACATGTGTACGCTTTGCCATAGCTACACTTTCAATAATACCGCACACCATTGACATGCATGCCTGTGCATATCCACAACCTTGACAACGACATGTAATGTTCCCCATTCAATCTTTTCAAACCCCAACTCATTAACAATAGTTTCCACCTTCCTGACACATGCTACACTAATCTAAATTGCACACTTTGCAAGGTCAAAACTACAAAAGAAACACACATAAGTACACTTCCTGGCCAGACAGGAACTGAACAAAGCCCAGGTCCCCGGAATAATTATTCACACCCCTTCCCTGTTCTGGCCTATGCAAGCCCAGCCCACTTTGCGTACGCATAAATAGGATAACCACAACGCCAAACGTCCCTCTTCTTCCACACTACCTCAAGTGATATGCTGCATCCACCTCGCATATCACAATGCGCAATGAAAAAAAGAAATGGATCCATGAGGTGTACACCATCCTGGCAATCAACACGGGCTCTAAATTGTGAGCCCTACTGCCTGTCGTCTACGAAAGGGATCCATGAGATGTACACTCTCCTGCAATCAACACTCCATCTGAATTGTGAGCACTGCTGCCCGTAGTGTTTGCTCACACAACAATGACAGCAGGTAAGCAGAGCGGCCTGGGTGCACAGGGCCTCCAATTGAGTGTGGTGCGGCGGGAGGGGTGGGGTGCAACAGCCTGGCTGCGCAGGTGCGAACAAACAATATTGCCGTGCGTAATGATGTGATCTCTGACCTCATTCAGTCTCTTCTCTGTCTCATTTTAAAGACCTGCTGGACCGCACTGTAGGCCTGAGCCAGCGGGCAGCGCTGCCCTACAGACACCTCTTGAGCGCGGTGCTGCGAGAGGGGTGGGATGCATCAGCCAGAGTGCGCTGTGCAAATAAGCGATATTGCCGTGTGTAATGATGTGATCTCTGACCTCATTCAGTCACATCTCTGTCTCATTTTAAAGACCTGCTGTACCATACTGTAGGCCTGACCCTACGAGCAGCGCTGCCCTACAGACACCTGTTGAGCGTAATGCTGCGGGAGGGGTGGGGTGCATCACCCTGAGTGCGCACGTGCGAAAAAGCGATGTTGCAGTGCGTAATGATGTGATCTCTGACCACATTCAGTCACATCGGTCTCATTTTAAGGACCTGCTAGACCGTACTGTAGGCCTGAGCCAGCGGGCAGCGCTGCCCTACAGACATGTGGTGTTAGCTTTTAGGACACTGAAGGGAGCTCGTTACTAAGTGTACATGCACACAGGCTCCCGCCACTGCATTACACACACACATTATGCTTCTAGCATGCGCTCTGTTTCTTTCTATAAAAACCTTCGTATAACGTATAATTATTTAACCTTGTGAATTCTCGAGCATTCCATCTCCTCTTTGAACCACGATTACCACTAACAGTTTGTAGATCGTACTTCAAAAACAAAGGATTCATTCAACTCTTATTTTCTATCAAGCTTGAAATAAACCTTCATTTACCTCCAGACATTTCCACCATTAAATTATTTCTCCCTTTTCAAACATTCCATTGATTGCCTCAAGAAGGGCGGAGCAGGAGCTGGCCCCGCAATGATGCCCTAGACATTCTGACACCTTCCATCGTGGTATCAAGACACCGTGCCCAACCGGAGACCTGGTCTACCGTACAAACGTACCCCGGACTAGGAGCTTGCACTAACATGTCGTGGGACACACCAGTGGTGGCAGGTGAGCAGTGAAGCCTCGGTGTGCAAGACCTACAATTGAGCACAGTGAGGGGGAAGGGTCTGAGGTGAAGCACCCTGGGTGCACAGGTGCATACAAGCGATTTTCCCGTAGCTAATAATGTAGGACTATATTATCAAAGAACGGCAATAACATTATCACCACTTTAGCGGCTGGAAACTGCCGCTAAAGTGGCTATAATGGGCTTGATAATATGCCCTTGTCAATTCCCATAGATCACACTAGAACCTGGGCTTCAATGGGAATTCACAAGGGCATATTATTAACCCCTTAATCTTTTCGCCGTTCCTTGATAATATGGCTCATAATCTCTGGCCTCATGTGTTTCATTTTAAGGACTTGCTGAACCACACTCTTTCTCGCTGACCCCAGCGTCCTAGACAAACGGGTGATGGGAGGGTAAACACTAATGGCTGGGTGCAGTAGGCTGACGCTCTGTCTCCTCCTCCCTCTCTTCTTTTGACTCTCCCTCCCCTTCTCCCTTCCACCCATTCCCCCTCCCTTTCATTCTCACTATGGTCCTTTCATTCGGACTACCTTTCTTTACCTCTTCCACATAGCACACATACTTATGTTTCATTTTTGTCTTGCAGGTTTCCTACGCTGCTTCAACTGGAGTCCAACCCACGTTCTTTTTATTATACTGTTTCTTCTATTAAAGTTACGGTTCTATTTATTTGTGTTTTAATAAAGGTTACTTTTTTTTCAAATAAATAAAGGTCTTCTTTTTCTGACAACACGTCTCTATTATTTGTTGTGAAAATCATCTGTTTATAGGAGATTTTAAGGACAAACCTATTTAATATTAGAGTGTACCTACCAAACATAATCTAACTGACATTTAGACAAATTAAGCCTTGGTAATTGTACAACTGCAAGTATTATATGAGTGTATCACTTTATAACACCATAAGTACTGCCTGTGTGATTACTGAACAAATAAGGCACTGCCTAGGACCACAGTGGCTTCAGGGACTGCCGAGGCCCACCCTACATAGTAACATAAAGCCCCGGAGTGTGGCAATCCCTGGACTCCAGTTTGCCTCGAACTCCCCCCGAATAAAATTGTTAACAATACCCAGAAGGTGGCGCTCCCCTAGGCTGCAAAACTTCTCTGTGCCCTTCCGCGCCTAATTTACATGTGACATTAAGATCCCCAGTCCTACAGAGACCCCGCAATATAATAATTGGATTGGCCACGGAACATTACCCACCAGGGGCCTCATTTAAAAGAACGGGTGGGACCCTTCTTTTTTTTTTTCTTCTTCTTTTCTTTCCATTTTTACCATTCACAGCCCCTCGATTAAAGCGATACAAGGTTTTCCTCCTCTCGCTTCAAGTAGTCAAACAAGTATTTGCTATCACAGGGTGGAAGCCATGCTCCAGCCTTCTCATAGCTAACACAAATGTCCCGCGAATGCACACCCCGGGACATTGTATGCCCTGCCCCTCACATGTCGCTGTCCCAAGGACCATGATTCCTTTGTTAATATAAACGCATACTAACAACACTTACACATGTGTAGTACAGCAACCAGAATGCAGTGAAGAAGCAGAGGAAGCGCAAAATATAAATCCTACCAGAATTCGGATGACACTTAAATGAGCCGACGACTCTGGCATGAGTAGAAACAGCTACACGAAGAAAACGGGTCTTCAGCACAACGCAAGCAATTTTGAAAAATTGCTGAGTGGTACTTTCTTTTTACCTTCTCCCGCTCGTCACCAAATGTATGTAGTGAAGAGGCAGACAGCAGTGGATCCAATAAGTAGATTTATTACAAGAAAACAAGACACCTGAAACAAGCACCAACAGGAGCAGACAGCAAGGCAACGGTCCAATCCAGCACCGTGTACAAACCCCGCAAGGTTCCCCTCATCACAGCCCTACATTCTAATATTACATACTTAGATTCTAGTAGAATTACATACTAACATTCTACTATTACTTACATTGGAATACTACACAGAGCACATGACTTTACAGCAATGAGCTCATGGTTTCATCCACGAGTCTTGAGACTGGTAGGGGTAAGTATTTCACTTCCCACTCCCTATATTGTATAAACGTAAACTAACACTTCTTCCACAGGTATGCTACAGCGCCCAGAGCACACCACTTTACAGCAATGAGCTCACAATTTAGGCTCACGGTTTAATCCCAGAGTCTTCACACCAGTAGGGGTGAGTAGTTCGCTTCTCACTTCCTATATATTATAAACGCATACTAACACTACTTACACACTTATACTATAGCGTATAGTATCCTACAGCCCATCACTTTACAGCAATCAGCTCGGTTTCATCCCCAAGTCTTCACACCGGTAGGCATAACTACTTCGCTTCCTGCTTCTGGTATACTATCAACACACAGTAGCGGTCAGTAGTTCGCTTCCCACTCCCTGATGGTATAAACACCTACTAACACTACTTGCACATGTATGCTACAAACACCAGACCACATCACTTTACAGCAATGACCTCATGGTTTAGACTCCCGGTTTCATACCCAGGTGAAGCACCATATCATATCAGCACCATGCCACTCTGAGCAACACCGCACTTTCAGACCGGTAACACCACCAGTAGGTAATAAAGAACAAATTACAATAGTTCCTTGATTCTTTAAGCTTTCAAAACTTCTCTCTATTACTGTCTTTCTACTTTTCCATATAAACATTTTTTTTAATATTCAAGTACACATCGAAGTCAGAAATGCAACGTATTCTATCAACACACTTTCTAGAACATTCTCCAACACGTGGAGGTTAAAAGTTCATCAATTTTTTTAAACCTAACGATATTTTTTTGCAGCATTTTCCCTAACATTTAACAGCACATGCAGGCTAAAAGTTCACGATTGTTTTAAGTTCGAACAGTGCCTTCCAAATGCAAGTAGCTGGTGTGGTTGAGTTGAGCAAATGTTATCCTATAATATGTACTCCACGTGCAAACTGCTTTTTCTTAACCAATCACAATGTGAACCCTACTTTTAAAAAACAATGCTTTTCATCTCCCAATCAGTTACCATTTTGTATGCGAAAAGAAACTAGTTCCCCATCTTTAAACATATCTCTTATTCTACGAAGGAACTGCATGAGATACAGACATCTTTCCATACCTTCCAGCCATACCTTCAAAATGCTAGTGTGGATCGTAGGACATAGCTATGTTTTCTGTGCAAGAGGTTGTAAGGATCCACGTGCTGTTTCCGCAGGAGTGCCAGGAACTGAAGATAAGCCCAACCCTTCCCCCCTACACCCCTTGTGTCTATCAAACTCTAGAACACAATGGTGATAAGGAGGGAAAGGAGGGAACAAAACAAGGAAAGGAAGGGAAAAAACTCTTTGGACAGGATACTCCAGCAGGTCGAATACAGGTGCTAAGAGAAAAGATATTGGTCAACAGGCAACAAGAGATAAAGCACAACAAACTAACATGTTCTTATGTGTATTTACCTAAGGAAAGGAAGTTCTTGAAGTCTCTGATAAATCTGGTTACTAAGAGTACTCCCAGGTGCGTGCAAAGGCAGGACCACAACAATAGCGACCTCTTTGCAGCCTATATGGTTAAAGACAAGAATATATACAGAGTGTGCCTAATCAATGCTATTTGAACGAGCGCTAACAGTAGTGGTCTTACCCTGTCTTGATCTACTAGGGCAGAGGAGGTTGTAAATTCCTAGAAGTGGTCTGTAAGCCTGCAGGTTCTGAAACATATGAACACCAATCAAAATACTGTTGCTTCTATGTAAGCTTAATAGAAGATTAGCGCAAAGTGCTTTAACCAGTTCTTCAAGTCTTCCAGTCTGTGACGCGTGCCAGGATCCAATACCAACTGGATGTCCGAAATAAAGGGGGAGTTAAATGAATGGGGGGAACAAAGAAGGACTACAGGAGGACCACAACTACCAAAATGCTCCTGGAGAGCTAACCCACCCGTCCTACCCAAGTCCGGCTGACCGACGGAACGTGGAGTCCGGCCGGTCGGCAGGCAGAACCGGGAGAAACAGGCAGGCCAAACCCCATGGAGCAGAGGAGAGGATAGGCGGCACTGAGTCTTACAAAAGGCAGGGAGACCTCGAATCCGCCAAGCAGGCAATCAGACGGAGATGAAGGAATGGAGTAACAGGGATCAAATGTTGAACAGGGATATTCTAGAGAAACAAGGCGTTCCAAAACGGGGGTTCCAAACGGGAGTAAAACCGGTCTCGCTTCCAACGAAGAAAAGTACCGGCACGGAAGGAGCTCTGTAGTGACAGAGAGTGAAGGCGGCTTAGGCGGAAGTGACGCGACGCATGGTCCACACACTAGAGCGCGAAGCACCGCTCTCAGGGGAGGTCAGGCTTTTTACTGTTGCCTGACCTCCTCGCACATGCGCGATGCGGGGCGGCCATCTTTGGTGGTACACGCGATCTGGCAGGCGTGACAGAGGTATGTAGAACAGAGACATATTTACTTGGACCTAGGTTTACAAAATGTGGAGATTAAATGGTTTGGACAGAGAGGATTGAAGTGGCACCAATTGTTGCCTTTGGTTAAAACCTGTTTACATCTCCAACACCCTGACCTCATGATTGTGCACTGTGGTGGAAACGACCTAGGCACATTGACTGGGGTAGGTGTGGAAATGCTTATGAAGGGCACCTTTGGACAATTGATGTTACTTTTGCCTCAAACTGTCTTTGTATGTTCCAATATATGCCAAAGACAGTAGTGGAAATGGTCCAAACAATTTTTCCTCAGATTGAAAAATCTCGGAAAAAAGTAAACAAAGCTGTGTCTGCATACCTCAGAGACCACAAAATGGGCTCCATCTACAACAACAACATACGTTTTGATATGGCGGATATATACAGAAGTGATGGAGTACACTTCACAGATCAGGGAAACCGAGTTTTCCTGAATAACTTGAAGCTGTGCATCCGCACTTATATGTAGCTCCAACTAATGAACACAAGGGCTCTTTTTAGAGCCACCCTTTGACTTACAAATTAGGCCCTGCTATTTTAGGGGCAGATAATGGCAACTCCCGGACCCTCGCCAAAATGTATTCTCTACACAGCTGTGGCACAGCGGCCAGACCATCTCACTTTGCAGCACAGACCTCTCGCTTTGTTCCCTGCTCTACTCACCCAGAAGGGTGAGTAGTTGGCACTTTACAAATACTGTATTGATTTACCTTCGCACTCCCTATACAACACCACCTAAGCGCTATATACAAGTTGAACACGTGTGGCACAGCGCCCAGAGCACATGACTTCACAGCATACCACACACACTTTAGGCTCACGGTTTCATCCCGACTCCAGCAGCAGCTCAATTTAACAGCATGACACTCTAGGCAATACCTCACTCAATTTCTGTACCCCGCACTTTCAGACCGGTAGGGGTCAGTAGTTCAGCGACTTTATCCCGCGTCCGTCAGCATCTCAGCTTACGCCCCCAGCGCCATCACACCCATAGGAGTGAGTAGTTAGCACTTCACAAATACCGAATTGATTTGATACGCGCGAATTTACCTTCGCACTCTATGTATAACACCCCCTGAGCACCATACACAAGCTACAATGTTCGAAACAAAAGTACATCTAAGTAGCTATAACTACATGCTGACACTACTTGCACAGATGTGGCGTTGCAGCCAGAGCACATGACTTCACAGCATATGACACACAGTTTGGGCTCACACTTTAAACCCCAACTCCGGCAGCAGCTCAACGTAGCAGCATGAGACTCTAGACAATACCTCACATATTTTCCATACCCCAGAACTATCAGACCAGTATGGGTCAGTAGTTCGTCCTAGTAGTTATAAACACATGCTGACACTACAGCCACAACTGTAATGCAGCGGCCACAGCACATGACTTCACAGCATAAGACACACAATTTGGGCTCAAGCTTTAATCCCCAAGTCCCGCACCAGCTCACCTCACCAGCATCAGACTCTATGCAATACCTCACTTAATTTCCGTAGCCCACCACTTACACACCGGTAGGGGTGAATACTTTGCTTCGCACCCCCTCTATAGCACACCCTAAACACCCCACAGAGGTTTCCATCCGTCGACCCAAGGATTCAAATAGATGGTTTGATGGCAACTTAAAAGAACTTAAATTGACCGTTCGTCAAGCAGAGAGACACTGGAGGAAGGACTATTGTCCTTCATTAAAAACCCTCTACCTCTCTACACTTGCCAAATATAAAACGGCAATCCTTGATGCCAAAACCCCCTATTTTTCCACCAAAATCACGTCAGCCGAAAACAAGCCCAGGGAGATCTTCAACATTGTGAATGATCTAGCCTTCTCTGACAGAGCGTCACCCCAAATTCCTCCATCCCAGTCTTTATGTACCCAACTCAACTCATATTTCCTAGACAAGATTATTACCATCAAGGCTAACATCCCTCCCCCTTCATCTGCCTTCGTCGATCTTCCCCCTCCGACCGTCCCAAGTTGTCTTACCTCTATTCCCCCCCTTACCCAGGAAGTTTTCTTGGAGATTCTCCCCAAGGTTAAATCGGCTCCCCTGCAGATGTCTGCCCTGCACGCATTCTGCAGCAAATTTATTCCTGCTGCCCTGAACCCCCTGTCACTGTCCTGAACAACTCTTTGGCCCAGGGAGTCGTGACACCCGCACTCAAATCTGCCACCATAGTGCCCATACTGAAGAAGCCTGGCGCGGACCCAACCATCTCAGCCAATTATCGCCCCATCTCCCTACTGCCCTATTTAGCCAAGGTACTAGAGCGCCACGTCACCGCGGTACTCAGTGCCCACGTAGAGGCAAATGGGGGGCTGGCTTCCCGCCAGGCTGGCTTTCGTCCCAGGCACTCGACCGAATCAGTCGTGGTATCGGTCCTAGATGAACTCAGGAAGGGAATGGATCATAACCAACACCAGGCGCTGGTGCTCCTGGACCTCTCCGCCGCTTTTGACACGGTTGACCATAACATCCTCCTGTCCCGTGTCAAGGCGGCCGGAATCCAGGGAACAGCCCTGGTTTGGCTTTCCTCCTTTCTGAGGGACCGTACCCAGGCGGTTCGGCTGGGAGCCTTCACGACCACCCCACTCCCCGTCACTTGTGGTGTCCCCCAGGGTTCTTCCCTTTCCCCCTTACTTTTCAACCTTTACATCTCCCCTCCTATTTTCGCTCTTCAGCAGCTGGAGGTCACTGTATTTAATTATGCAGATGACCTCCAGCTCATCTTCGACCTGTCTTCTTCCTCTCTCTCTGTTTCTAATTTTCAGTCCATTATGACTTTCATCAGGGATTGGATGAACCACAACCACCTCAAATTGAACCCGGAGAAGACCGAGTTGGTTCTCACTGGTGGTTCATCCAGTCCCTGGAACCCCCATTTTTGGCCCCCCTCTCTTGGTCCCGCCCCTACCCCTTCAGCCACAGTAAAAACACTGGGAGTGAAAATGAACAGTCACCTCACTCTTCACTCCCAAATCAGTTCCGTAGTCTCCTCTTGCTTCCTCACCCTTCGAACAATCCGTACTGTTTCCCGTTTTTTCTCCCCCCAGGCTCTCAAACTGATCATGGCCGCATTGGTAATCTCACGGCTGGATTATGCCAATGCCCTTTACAACGGCATTCCGGCATACGGCTTACGGAGGCTCCAGGTGGTGCAGAACCATGCGGCCCGGCTTATTTACGGTCTCCCACGCTACCATCACTCCTCCCCCCTTCTTAGGGAGCTTCACTGGCTGCCTATCAGGGAGCGCTCCCTCTTTAAGACCGCCTGTATGACCTTCCAGGCCCGGCAAGGCACTGCCCCGGCCTTCATCTCTTCGCTGATTAGCGATTATGTTCCCTCCAGAGAGCTCCGGTCCTCCTCCAAAGCTTTCCTCCAAACCCCCCGTTTTAAGCGGAAAAAGTGGGGTGGTGCCAATTTCTCCACCTTGGCCCCTGCTTTGTGGAACTCTCTGCCTGATCACCTACGTTTTGCCACCCACTATGCCTCTTTTCGAAAGGATCTCAAAACGTTCCTGTTTAGACAGGCCTTCCTTTTATAAACTCGCTTACCCCTGCAATCCTCAGTAAATCGGACCTTGTTAGCGCCAAGAAACCGCTTGGTGGACGTTGCGCTCTACAAATGTTTTAAATTAGAAATTAGAAATTACAGTGCTCCTACCCTCCTCTTTCCCACTTTTTTTCCCTTTTGTCCCCTTACTCGCTTCAACGGAATTACAAAATGGCGGCCAACTCTTCCTAGCTGCAAGCGCTCGCACCGCTCGAAGCCAATCAGCAGCAAGCTCGTGCTCGTAACGCCTCAGCCAATCAGATGGTAGAATTCCCAAATATCGATATCTGTAAATTTCGATATTTCTCAAAAACTACTAAACAAATTTACACCAAATAAACAAAAGTGTGCTTTCTATACCAAAACCCTTCTCCCTGCCAAATGTGGGGTAATTCCGTTCACCCGTTCGACCTGTAGCCTTGTCTAAAATTTACTATGGAAATTAACATGGAGAAAACACGTTTTGGGACCCCCCTTTTTTCTCGGCCCCCCTTAATGAATCACCCCCAACCCTTCAACATAGGAACTGATATCAACAAAGAATTTGTTTAAAAAATTTCGCGAAGATTCGTCAATCGGCGCCAAAGTTATTGGGAATAGAATGTTGCCATTTTCCTATGGTAACTAGGTCCTAACTATAACTATCTACTGGCGACTGCCAGTAGGTTATACGAAACGCGTCGGGCAGATCCATTACGGAGCGGCATCTACAAGCGGATCTCCGTCCTCACCTACACATAAATGAAGCTGCTGCTCGTGTGCTACTCAAAGGTGGACAACCTTGGAGCGACAATTTATACGTGGGCGTCCAGCTGCGGAGTATGCACCACCCCGTCATCCTTGGGGGTCACAGAAGTGAAACAGCAGCCGTACATGTGATCAAGGAGGGGCCCACTTGCGGGATCCATACAGGACTTGATTATGTGCTTTCCGCACCACACTTCCCATAATACACAGTCTCATTTGAGCCTCCCATTGGTAGGTGTGTCATATGGAAAATGGAGAAGTGGGTTAGCGGTTGCACACACCGCTTCCGTTAAAGCCCTCTAAAGAGAAGCATATGGAGCTTCGAAACGTGTCGGGCAGATCCATTACGGAGCGGCATCTACAAGCGGATCTCCGTCCTCACCTACACATAAATCAAGCTGCTGCTCGTGTGCTACTCAAAGGTGAACAACCTTGGAGCGACAATTTAGACGCGGCCGTCCAGCCGCGGAGTATGCACCACCCCGTCATCCTTGGGGGTCACGGAAGTAAAACAGCAGCCGTACACGGGATCGAGGACGGGCCCACTTGCGGGGTCCAAACAGGACTTGATTATGTGCTTTCCGCACCACACTTCCCATAATACACAGTCTCATTTGAGCCTCCCATTGGTGGGTGTGTCATATGGAAAATGGAGAAGTGGGTTAGCGTTGCGCACACCGCTTCCGTTAAAGCCCCTGAAGAGAAGCATATGGAGCTTCGAAACGCGTCGGGCAGATCCATTACGGAGCGGCATCTACAAGCGGATCTCCGTCCTCACCTACACATAAATCAAGCTGCTGCTCGTGTGCTACTTAAAGGTGGACAACCTTGGAGCGACAATTTATATGCGGCCGTCCAGCCGCGGAGTATGCACCACCCCATCATCCTTGCGGGTCACGGAAGTGAAACAGCAGCCGTACACGGGATCGAGGAGGGGCCCACTTGCGGGATCCATACAGGACTTGATTATGTGCTTTCCGCGCCACACTTCCCATAATACACAGTCTCATTTGAGCCTCCCATTGGTAGGTGTGTCATATGGAAAATGGAGAAGTGGGTTAGCGGTTGCGCACACCGCTTCCGTTAAAGCCCTCTAAAGAGAAGCATATGGAGCTTCGAAACGTGTCGGGCAGATCCATTACGGAGCGGCATCTACAAGCGGATCTCCGTCCTCACCTACACATAAATCAAGCTGCTGCTCGTGTGCTACTCAAAGGTGAACAACCTTGGAGCGACAATTTATACGCGGCCGTCCAGCCGCGGAGTATGCACCACCCCGTCATCCTTGGGGGTCACGGAAGTAAAACAGCAGCCGTACACGGGATCGAGGACGGGCCCACTTGCGGGGTCCAAACAGGACTTGATTATGTGCTTTCCGCACCACACTTCCCATAATACACAGTCTCATTTGAGCCTCCCATTGGTGGGTGTGTCATATGGAAAATGGAGAAGTGGGTTAGCGTTGCGCACACCGCTTCCGTTAAAGCCCCTGAAGAGAAGCATATGGAGCTTCGAAACGCGTCGGGCAGATCCATTACGGAGCGGCATCTACAAGCGGATCTCCGTCCTCACCTACACATAAATCAAGCTGCTGCTCGTGTGCTACTTAAAGGTGGACAACCTTGGAGCGACAATTTATATGCGGCCGTCCAGCCGCGGAGTATGCACCACCCCATCATCCTTGCGGGTCACGGAAGTGAAACAGCAGCCGTACACGGGATCGAGGACGGGGCCACTTGCGGGGTCCACACAGGACTTGATTATGTGCTTTCCGCACCACACTTCCCATAATACACAGTCTCATTTGAGCCTCCCATTGGTGGGTGTGTCATATGGAAAATGGAGAAGTGAGTTAGAGGTTGTGCACACCGCTTCCGTTAAAGCCCCTGAAGAGAAGCATATGGAGCTTCGAAACGCGTCGGGCAGATCCATTACGGAGCGCCATCTACAAGCGGACCTCCGTCCTCACCTACACATAAATCAAGCTGCTGCTTGTGTGCTACTCAAAGGTGGACAACCTTGGAGCGACAATATATATATATATATATACATATATATATATATATATATTACCTACTGGCGGTCGCCAGTAGGTAGTTATAGTTAGAATTGATTTCCATAGGGAAATCGTAACATTCTATTTGGAATAACTTTGGCGCCGGTGGAGGAATTTGCCTGAAATTTTCAGCAACTTTGCCTCGCGGCGCTCCGGTCCTTCCCTTAAAGTTTGGGGGGGATTCGTCAGGCGGGGGCCGAGATAAAAGGGGGGTCCCAAAACATGTTTTCCCCATGTTAATTTCCATAGGGCGGTCGGTCGCACTTTTAGCTCGAACGGCTGAATGGATTTTCACCAAACTTGGCATAATTGTAGGGACTGGTAGCCCGATGTGCCTTTGCTATGTCTCAAGATATGTGCTCCAGAGGATTTTGAGAAATTTAGGTTCACAAAAATTTATATATCTATAGCGGCGCCCCGGTACGCGCACCGGGGAGCGCTCCGGGCGCGCCACGTGACTTGCCCACGGAAAGCTGATTGGCTCTCGGGTGTCTGTAAACATTCGAAACAGTCCGGAGCGGCCGCCATCTTGTGTCTCGGTAGGATCGAGACACAAGAGGTGGTAAAAACAAAGGGGGAAATAACCAAAAAGGGGCAGGGTAGACCCCCCCTGACCCCCTAGGTTTGATGTGGGGGCCATAAAAGGGTCCCTCGGTTTTCGCGGGGGGAGCGCCCGGTACTCGCACCGGGGAGCGTACCGGGGAGCGTACTTTGGTGAAAAATAGTGAAAATAATAGTGTAAAATAATCATTTTGAGTGATTACAGGTAGGGTAGCTCTGAAAAGAGCTTTTGGGTTCTGTGGCTGTTTTAGGTACCTACAAATATGTCCCACACACACCCACACACACACAACCCCACACCCCCACAGCCACACACTCCCCACACACACCTCACACAGGCACACCTCCACCCACACCCAAACACCCCACACCCCCACACCGACACCTTACACATCCACACCCACACCCACACCCCACACACCCGCACTCACACACACACCTCACCCCCCAACACGCACACACACACACGCACACACAGATACCTCACAGACACACCCCACACATCCCCCCACACACCTCTCCCCACACACACACACACCTCACAGACACATCCACACATCCCACACATACACACACATCCTACACACATACCCCCACACCCACACACACCCCACACACACCTCACACACCCACACCCCCACCTACACCCAAACACCCCACACACCCACACCCACACACACACCTTACACACCCACATCCCCACCCACACCCACATACCCCACACACCTACACACACCTATACACCTCATCCTCCCCCAGACACACACACACACACACATACACACCTCACAGACACACCCCATACATCCCCCACACACACCTCCCCCCCACACATGGGGAAAACTCAGTGAAACAGTAAAATGATAATTGAAAGTGCTTAGAGGTAGGGTAGCTCTGAATAGAGTTGTTGTGTTGTGTGGGTGATTTAAGTACCAACATGTAGGTACCAATGCAGAGTCTTAAATTCAATGTAGACTGTCTCATCTGTAGATAATTTGCATGTTGTTACAGAAGTTATTGTGGTATATGGAATCTATACTATAGTCTGTCAGGAAAGACAACATGGAGGCAGGAGATGAAAAAGAGATGTCAAATACACATTGGAGATAATAAAGTGGGAGAAAGGAAGTAACTATGATCAAAATTACTATGTATCACAAAAAACAAATTGCACAGTATACTATAAGTCTCACAATATATTATATTCATTTTGGTACTATTTCATTGATTACATATAAAAAAGAATAATGTCTGAAAACTATTTTTAATTATTAAATATAAATTTATTGCTCTGATTTTTCAAAATTTAATAAGACTTCCAACATTATGTTGTCGGGAATGTCCTCATTTGGATTACATGATTCCATTTCTTCCACATATTTCATAAACTCTTCATCAAGAGACTGATCTAAAAAATCTGAATCGTTATTCTCTTCCTCTGGGTTGTCCTGAAGATCAAGTTTGAATGAAATATTACATTTATTTTGATCTCCTTCCATTATGTTGCTGTAAATTGCATAAAAAATAAATATATCAGTAGAGATAGGGCACTGTTGGGTTTAAGTTCAGACAGGTAGTTTTGATTTTTTAACAGTGAAGTTATCTTTGGGCAGTGTATGGTATCAGGCTGGAAGTAGAAATATAAAAAAAGTGTATATCATAAAGACTAAGTAAATTGATAATTATACAAGACAAGCCTAACTCCATCCATATCTATAACAGAGAAGCATATCTCAATCTATAACTATTACAGAGGGATAGTATATAACTATCAGAAAATGTTTTCCAAATTAACTTAAAGTCCACAACATACTTCAGTTTTCAAAATAACATCTTACCTTTGAAAAAGAAGTTTAAGTTCTCAGTGAAAATCCTTTTCAAATGTACTTCAGGAAGTAGTAGTCAAAATGGCTGTGTTTCCCTCTCTTTCTTTATATATATTCATGTACATAACCAATCAAATATCATGAAATAATAGTAGAAAATGAAAGTAACATTTTAATTGGTTGTAAATTCTAACACTTCAGATGTGTTTTTGTCAAGTAACTCACCTCAGGATATTTAGAGACGGCTACAGGCGAAATGGCTCAATGGAATTCCACCAAATTTGGGAAAATGGTAGGGACTGGTATGTAGTATGGCCTATTCTATATTTGGTGAAAGTGTCTCCAGTGGTTTTTATGTAAATTAACTTTTAAAAAGTTTTGGGAGCGCTTCCCGGTGCGCGCCCCGGTACGCGTACCGGCAGCGCAACAGGAGTCCTCCATTTTGTGTTTCGGTAGATTTGAGACAGAAAATGGAGGACAAACAACGTTAGGAATGGGTATAAGGGGGCATCGTAGGCACTCCCTGACCCTCTAGGTTTTCTGAGGGGGTCTTAGGAGGCCCATATAGGCGGGGGGGTGCCCGGTACGCGCACCGGGAAGCGTACCGAGGAGCGTACCGGGGAGCGTACTTTGGTGAAAAATAGTGAAAAAAAGATAATCATTTGGAGTGATCAGAGGTAGGGTAGCTCTGAAAAGAGCTTTTGGGTTCTGTGGCTGATTTAGGTACCTACAAGTAGGTACCAATGCACAGTCTTAAATTCAGGAGGAATATTCTATTCCCCTCATCTGAGAAGTGCACACCATCTCCTCTGTAGATATCTTGCATGTTGCAACGCAAGTTGTTGTTGTATATTGAACCCATTCCATAGTCTCTCATGTAAGCAGAAACAGATTTATTCACATGTTTCCTTGCTTTCTCAATCTGTGGAAAAATTGGTTGGACCACTTCCATTTCTGTCTTTGACATATATTTGAATATACCAAGGCAGTTTGTGGAAAAAGTGTCATCAATTGCCCAAAGGTGTCCTTTAAAACCATTTCCAGACCTACCCCAGTCAAAGTGCCTAGGTCATTTCCACCACAGTGCAAAATTATAAGGTCAGGGTGTGGCAGATGGTGAAAGGTTTTCACCAATGGTATTAATTGGTGACATCTCAATCCTCTCTGGCCAATCCATTTAATGTTCACATTTGGTAAATCAAGGTTGTGAAAATTTCTGGTAGCTGCATACCTTTGAGCCCAGTGGATATAGCTATGCCCAATAATCCAGACAGAATACATGGTAGAGGAGGTTCTGGTGCAGTCAGATGAAGTGTAGGAATAAAATGGCAGTTAGAACAGTAGGAGTTTGCAAAAAAAACCTGTGGAGTTTCAGTGCTCTTGTGCTCTTGAATCACAAGCAATGATTGGTGGATTGAGATAGTTGAAAACTGTAAGTTAGGGTGCATGGTTGTGTTCTTTGTAAGAAGTAATTTGAATGGTTAAAAAAAAGTAATTTAAAGAAACATTGCACTAGATAAGCTGATGTATTCGCAGGTCAAACATCCTTGCTGAGGTGATTTGCAACATTGTAGAATAAACTTTTAAACCTGAGAGCGCAGTGAGGAGGGAGTTGCTATGGTACCAGGTAGAAAGGGCTGAGGGGGGGAAGGGTGTTGGTTTGAAAATACAGAGGGAAGAGTTTTGATTGGTTACCATGAGCAATATGTGTGTAGAAATAGAGGTTTTCTGTGCCATTAATGGTTGCAGTGCCTGGAGAACATACCTTTTGCTTTGCTAAAGAAATATTGGTGTGTGTATCTGACACTGTTCTGAATCTCCTAGAGCATTTGTAAAGGTGAGTTATGATTTATTTAGATAGAGAGTTCAGATTAAGAAGCACATAGGACCTGTGTTGTGTTCCTAAAATGGTAATTGAAAAACGATTTTAGTGCAAATCAATGGGTTTCAGTAGTGAAAATGAATGCTTGTATATAGGATCTGTGCAGTGTTTCTAAAATGGTAATCGAAAAACGATTTTAGTGCAAAACAATGGTTTTTAGTAGTGAAAATGAATGCTTGTAAATAGGATCTGTGCTCTGTTTATAAAATATTAACTAAAAAACGATTTTAGGGTAAATTAATGGCTTTCAGTAGTGAAAATGAATGCTTGTACATAGGATCTGTGTTCTGTTCCCAAAACGGTAATTGAAAAACGATTTTAGTGCAAATCAATGGGCTTGTGCATAATTATATAAAAATATTTGAATCTTTTACAAACATATTACCTGTTTTACATCAGATTGGGAAGCAGACTGAGTTTCTTTGCTGTTGGTTTGTTTCATTTTTTGGGTAATGCTTGGTAGGAATGTTTGCAAGAGATAGGAGATGTATTTTGTAAAATAGTGAGTTTTCAGTAATGAAATGGAATGCTTGTACTCCAGCAATGCATCTTTTCACATGGGGAAAGCTGCATGTGAAAGCGTTTGCCTCAGTCTTACGCTTGCTGTAAGGCAGGCGCAAGATTTTGACGTAACAGTGTCCTAAAAGTGATGCAGTGAAATCTCATAGATTTTACTGTGTCACTATTATGAGGCTTTTTGCGGGGGAATGCCCCCTCTGTGTACATTACACCTGGCAGAAGTATAATGTGGCGCAGAGGTTTAAAAAGTGACGCATCTACCTACATGCGTCACTTTTTAAATATGGTGCAAAAAGGTACATGTTTTATGCTGCCGATGCGTTACAAAAAGTGACGCATTAGCAGTGCAAAACTGACGCAGGGCCTCATAAATGAGGTTCATCTTTTTTTGCACACTACTTCAGTTTAGTCCTGTCCACTGCACTCTTGGACACAAGCCTCACCTTTTGTGCTCTCCTGGACAGGCTTCATCTCATCTGCACTCCTGCTTAGGTGTCAGAATCCTATCACATGGGGAAAGCCCTATGTGAAAGCGTTTGCCTCAGTCTTATGCCTGCTGTGAGGCAGGTGCAAGATTTTGATGTAACAGTGTCCTAAAAGTGACGCAGTGAAATCTCATAGATTTCACTGCGTCACTATTATGAGGCTTTTTGCGGAGAAATGACCCCTCTGTGTACATTACACCTGACAGATGTATAATGTGGCGCAGAGATTTTAAAAATGACGCATCTACCTACATGCGTCACTTTTTAAACATGGCGCAAAAAGGTACATGTTTTATGCCGCCGATGCGTCACATAAAGTGACGCATCAGCAGTGCAAAACTGACGCACGGCCTCATAAATGAGGTTCTTTTTTTTGCACACTACTCCAGTTTAGTCCTGTCCACTGCACTCTTGGACACAAGCCTCACCTTTTGTGCTCCCCTGGACAGTCTTCATCTCATCTGCACTCCTGCTTAGGTGTCAGAATCCTATCACATGGGGAAAGCTCCATGTGAAAACGTTTGCCTCAGTCTTATCCCTGCTGTGAGGCAGGTGCAAGATTTTGACGTAACAGTGTCCTAAAAGTGACGCAGTGAAATCTCATAGATTTCACTGCGTCACTATTACGAGGCTTTTTGCGGAGAAATGACCCCTCTGTGTACATTACACTTGACAGAGGTATAATGTGGCGCAGAGGTTTAAAAAATGACGCATCTACCTACATGCGTCACTTTTTAAATATGGTGCAACAAGGCACATGTTTTATGCCGCCAATGCGTCACAAAAAGTGGCGCATCAGTAGCGCAAAACTGACGCAGGGCTTTATAAATGAGGCTCATCTTTTTCTTGCACACTACTCCAGTTTAGTCCTGTGCACTGCACTCTTGGACACAAGCCTCATGTTTTGTGCTCCCCTGGACAGTCTTCATCTCATCTGCACTCCTGCTTAGGTGTGAGAATCCTATCACATGGGGAAAGCCCCATGTGAAAGCGTTTGCCTCAGTCTTATCCCTGCTGTGAGGCAGGTGCAAGATTTTGACGTAACAGTGTCCTAAAAGTGATGCAGTGAAATCTCATAGATTTCACTGTGTCATTATTACGAGGCTTTTTGCGGAGACATGACCCCTCTGTGTACATTACACTTGACAGAGGTATAATGTGGCGCAGAGGTTTAAAAAATGACGCATCTACCTACATGCGTCACTTTTTAAATATGGCGCAACAAGGCACATGTTTCATGCCGCCAATGCGTCACAAAAAGTGACGCATCAGTAGCGCAAAACTTTATAAATGAGGCTCATCTTTTTCTTGCACACTACTCCAGTTTAGTCCTGTCCACTGCACTCTTGGACACAAGCCTCACGTTTTGTGCTCCCCTGGACAGGCTTCATCACATGAGTATTCCTGCTTAGGCATTATAATTTATTTTTAGAATAACATTTGAAAAACAATGAAAAGGTCATATGTATAAGCTTTTCATTACACTCCTAAACTATTTTTGCTGCAAATTAATGAGTTTTACATTTTTGAGAAAGTTTAAATAGTAGGACCTGCACTGTGTTTCTAAAATGTTATTGAAAAATCAATTTTGGGACTAATCAATGAATACTACATTTATGAAAAAAGAATAAATAGTATGTGCATGATTACATAAAGAAATTTGACCTTTTCACAATTATGTCACCTGTGTTACCTGAGATTAGGAAGTAGATTGTGCAGATGAGGCGAGACATGTCCAGAGGGACAGAGGAGGTGAGGTTTATGATCAAGACTGTAGTGGGAGAGAGGCCTTTCCTGGGAAGCATAGGTGGTGAAACCTGTGTATAAGAGTGCAGTGGACTAGACTTCATGGAGTCTATCCCCTACTGGACTCTTAGACACAGGTCTCATCTTCTTTGTACCTGTGGACAGAGCTGTCTTCCACTATACTCTTCAATACAGGCCTCACCTTTGGCGCACCCCTGGAGAATCCTCACCTGATCTGTAACACTGAATAGATCGTTTGCTTTTTGTCATTGCTTTGTTGTTTGGTAATAGTGGTCTATAATGTACTATTTTTTTCTTTAACACAGATTGAAATCAAGATTTCAAGAGTAAGCAAACATGCCCTCAAGGGAAAGGAGAAGAAAACAACATAACCGCCAAAAAACAAAAACAGCAACGGAATTACAGCACTCTTCCACAACAAATACTTCAAAAAACAGGAACCAAGCTCCTGGTAAGACAACTAAGTCTTTTATACGGAACATATGTACTTAAAAAAAAATTGTTGGACAGCATGTAGAAAAAGAGAATGAGAGAGTAAATTTGAAAAGGAAGGAGAGAACCTCAAAGAATCCTACAGCTGGAGCAGGAGAGAATAATAAGTATAGGAATAGAAGGCAGAATCAGTTTAGAGACATTCGTAAACGAATGTTTCGCAATAGGGTGGTTTTAAATTTGTTAAAAAACATTAGGAAAGGTAAACAGAGGGCTGCTTTTTATAAGAAAAAGAAAAGTGTAGAGAAGATTGTTGATCAGGCTTTTGAAGTTAAGTAAAAATTATTTATTTTAATAATCAATAGAATTAGGACACTTAACAAGACAATTGATGTTTTCAAATCAAACAGTAGATGGAAAAGAGTAATTAATCTGACTAATTTTTGTAAAGTTTTTTCAGGAGAATGGATGCACAGTTCAAGTTGTGAGCCATTTTTTAATGAGGAGAGTTACTTCCAGGAGAATGATTTAGTGCATGCAGTTGACACCAGTGGTCGAGCGTATGAAGTGAAAGACGGTTGTCCAATTGAAAAAGAGAAACTTGTGCCTAGAGAACCAGAAGAGGTGTTAACTGATGAAGTTTTAGGGAGACGTACTAAGGGTCCAGTGTACACTTGGAAGTGTAGTCGTATTTGTAGTGTGCGACAGGAATCAATTGATTTGTTTTGTAATTTCTTACGTACATATAGTAAGAAAAGTCTAAAGCAAAAAGTGAAGTTGTTGCAAGACTTAGATCCTTGCAGAGTGAGAGAAAACACAGGTTTGCAAGGGCATTCACTGGCTTGTCTTTGTAGAAAAGTCTGTCAGAGTGTTTTTCATCATTTTAGGATGTTAGCAGTGCATCATACCAAAATGAGGAAATTAGTGAGAATGTTGTATTATGCAAAAAGTCCAGCACTTAAGCTTAAACAATTAAATAGTGCTCTTTTGCATGGAACTGAATTAGATGTGAAGAAGATCTGTGAAGAAATTGAGATTTGTTATTTTGGTGAAAAAGAGGATAGTGTAGAAATTGACACAGCAATTCAAGGTAATGTGGAAGACAATGTGCAGATTTCAAGTACAGAAAAGTTTGAGCAGGAAATTATCAGGTTTAAGGTGAAATCAAGTGATAGGCCGAATTTTACTTGTGTGTGTTGTCGACGAAGTCATTATAAGCATCAAACTAGATTAGTTGATTTATACGTAAAAAGTGAAAAGATGAATAATTATGAGTGGAAGGATTTTGCAACTTATTTGTGGGTGGAGAATTGTTTTGATTTGAGTTCTGATCAGCGTATTTGTAAATATTGTTATGATAAATTAAATCAAAACAGAATGCCTGCTAGAGCTGTTCATAATAATCTGGAGTTGGTAGACATTGCCCGTGAATTGATGGATTTAAATACATATGAGTCTATTTTGATTCAATGTGTCCACCCTTTTCAGGCAATTGTTCGCATGGAGCCTAAGATAGGGAAATTGCCTCCTACAGATTTGCAGAGAGGATTAAAGGGAAGAGTTGTTTATTTGCCTCTTGATTTAAAAAAAGAAATATTGATACAATTGGTATAGAAAAAGTAGAAGAGGAACCTTTAGTTATTCTAGTTAATGGGGTTCCGACAAAGAGTAAGAAAATCTGGCAAGATTTACTGGATGTTAGGAAAGTCAAAAAGGCAACGTTGTATTTAGTCAAAAACAATGAGTATTACAAAGATGTATGTGTTGCAGCAGAGGAAACAGCTGCAGATGAAGACAGTGATTGTTCAGGCGGACAAATTGAAAAAGTTGATGTGTCTAGAAGTGAAGAAATATATGAACATTATACTGTTCATCCTTTGCATTCCAAAGAAGTAATGGGGAATGCAATTTAATTGTTTCAAATGAAAGCAGCAAAAGGAAGTCCCATTAGTGTATGGGAAGAAAGTTTGGAAGCTCGTTGTTTTCCACAGCTATTTCCAACAGGTCGAGGTGGACGATATGACGATCGTCCACTTCAAATTCCTGCATCTGAATATCGAACTGTAAGATTATATGCTGAAGATCCAAGGTTTCGTCAATGCATTCCCTATTTGTTTCATCTACTGTATGAAAGTGACTTGTCTGGGCTTTCTTATGCAGTAAACCATATACTGAAAAGTGGAGCACATCTGCAAAATGTTTCGGCGAGGGACTTTATGGAGAAAGTGAATCTGCAAGATAATATTTTGGAATCTCATCTAATCAATCTCATGGCATGTCAGCGTGGTACAAATGAGTATTGGTACCGTCGTCATGGGGAATTGAAATGTATGCTAAGAAACTTAGGAACTCCTACATGGTTCCTCACTCTTTGCTGTGCCGAGTATGCATGGGACGACTTACTTCAATTTCCACGAGAGGCAAATGCAAATATACAAAATATAGAATTCAAAACACCTGGAGAACTGTGTTCTTTGGATCCAGTGAATGTATGCAGATATATCAATCATCGATTTGAAGCTATGATGTCTTTTATTACCAACAAAAAAAATCCTCCCCTTGGAGAGGTTTTGGATTTCTTTTGGAGAAAGGAGTATCAAGCGAGAGGTGCTCCTCACATACATATGTTGTTGTGGATTAAAGATGCACCCAAATTTGGAACAGATTCGGATGAAACAGTGATGAGTTTCATTGAAGAGTATTCAACATGTGCTGTTCCGAAAACTACAGAGGAAAACAGTTTAAGGCAACAAGTTTTACGCTTTCAATCCCATCGTTGTGGAAAGTACTGTCGCCAAAAATTCAGAAACAAGGACAAGTTCTACACAAAATGTCGTTTCAGCTTTCCACGACCAGTGATTTCTAAAGGAAGAGTAAATAATTTGATGTCTTCTCTGCGACATACTGTGACGAGGAAATCACCAAAAAATACATACAATTTAAAAAGAAACGAAGAGTCCAAGTACATCAACGACTACAACCCAGTGATTTTGTCCATGTGGAATGCTAACATGGATATTCAGTTCGTTGCTGACAACTCTATTGCTGTGGCTCGATATGTGACGTCTTACATCACAAAAAAAGAAAAGACAGAACTGAAGGAAATGTGGGAGGACATTTCACAAGAAAAGAGTCTAAGCAAGAAATTATACAGTTACAGTTTGAAGATGTTGTCGCATCGAGAAATTGGAGCATATGAATGTTCTGATCGATTGTCGTCAGCAAGTCTCTATGCCAAATCTAGAACCATCATTTGGGTGAGTCTAGGTCTTGCTGCAACACGAAACCGAGTTTTGAAATCTGTACAAGAAATAGAGTATTTGGCGGAGAAAGAACCAGAAAGTACAGATATTTTGAAGACAAACATGTTGGATACATACTATCCAAATAGAAGTAGTCATCTTGAGAACAGTTGTTTGTATGAAGTTCTGCAAAACTATATTTATAAGAGAACCATCAGAGAAGATATTAACAATGGAATATATGCTATCATTGGGTGTGAAGGATGTCTAGTGAGACAGAAAAAAGGCCATTTGATTAATCATCGAAAATTGAGTTGCGAAAATCCAGAGAAAAGGGAATTTTACTATTTAGCTCTTTTGCAACTCTTTCAGCCATGGCGTACAGAAGAGGAACTACTTGGAGATTTTCTGTGTTACGAAGATTCTTTTAATGCAATCAAGGATACCATAGAATGCCCTGTTTTTCCAAATTATCTGCAAATGTTGAACGAAGAAATAGAGCAAGAAGCCACAATTGCTGCAGAGATTGCTAGAGACAGTTCTCAAGACAGTCAGAGTTCTGCTTCATTGAGTCAGGATCCACTTGGAGGACCAATTATACAAAATGAAGCTGCCACTGCCATGGATGAGGTGGAAAGAGCTATGGAACAAGCTCAAGATGATGTAGTTAACTTAGAAGATTTGGTGAAACAACTAAACCTTGAGCAGAAACAGATATATGACGAAGTCACAGAACAGGTTGAACATGGATTCAGTCATGAGAAAAAAGAGTGCTCATGTACATCATTTAAGCCTGTCCAACTGTACGTGAGTGGAGAAGCGGGAACTGGAAAAGGTTTTCTGATTAAAGCAATTGCAACTTATCTGCAGAAAAGGACTGAATCACCGCTGTCTTGTGTTGTTACCGCTCCAACTGGGCTGGCTGCACATAACATTAAAGGGATTACTTTACATCGGTTAATGATGCTGCCAGTGGAGCATGATAACAAATTGCAATATCACAAGCTATCTGGAGAGGCGTGTTCCAAAGTTTCGAGAGTCCTGAAGAAAATGAAACTTCTTAACATTGATGAAGTAAGCATGGTGTCAAATATAATGCTTGCTTTTGTGCATTTGAGAATGCAAGAAATTCTTAGAACAGACTATGATGTCTTATTTGGAGGAAAACACATTATTGTTTTTGGAGATCTACTGCAGTTGACTCCAGTGAAAGGACAACCTGTGTTCAAAATGCTCACGCATGAAGATACCAGGAAGTGCCTAGGAAGCATTGGAAACGTTAATATATGGTTAAACTTCAAATATGCAGAACTGCTTCAAAATATGCGGCAGGCAAAGGATGAAGATTATAAAAATATTTTACAAGATGTAAGAATCGAAAAAGTAAGTCAGCAAGGGAAAGAAGCTTTACATGGACGATTAATTTCAAATTTGTACCCAAATGAAAACATTCTTCCAGAGAATATTTTTAAGAAAATTAACGAGAAGAAATCTGGCATATGTTTGATGCCAACTCTGAAAGAATGTTCCATGTTCAACAACAAAATGTTAAAGTTAGACAATGAAGAGATAGTGAAACTGGAAGCTACAGATAAAATAGAGCATATGGGAGCAACAATTATTTTGTCGGAAAATTTGAAATCAAAATTGGATTCATTAGAGAAGACTATATATAAAACTGCTGGTTTTGAAAAGACTCTGAATGTGTGTTTAAATTGTTGTATCATTTTGAGAAGGAATTTAAATGTTGAAAGAGGTTTGGTAAATGGAGCAATGGGTCATGTTGTTGGTTTTGTGAATTACAAAAATAGAGATGGAATTGAAATTTTAAAAATTAAATTTGATGGCATTGATGAAATAGAACAAATTTGTCGTTGCTCAGCTAGATTTTTGCTCGTGAAAGACTTATATGTTCGCCGAAAACAGTTTCCTATTTGTTTGGCATATGCGGTGACAATTCATAAGTCTCAAGGTTTAAGTGTAGATAGCGCTTTGGTGAACATTGGAAGTTCTGTGTTTAAAGAGGGTATGGCATATGTGGCATTATTACGAGTCAGAACTTTATCAGGATTGTACTTGATTGAGTGTGATGAAACAAAGATTTGTGCAGATCTACATTGTGTTAAAGAATACAATAGGTTAAGAAGAGAGTATGCTCCACATTTGCCTCAATATCCTCTGATTGAAAAACGTGTGGTAGGCCGAAAAAGAAGAAATGAGAGTAATTGCAGTGAGGTAGTAGCAAAAAGACAAAAAGTAGACGAAACTGTAATTGTAAGCAGAAGGAAAAAAGATTCTGTTGAAGATGTTGTTGGATTTCAGTTTGAAAACAGTTCTGGTGTCAACTGCTATGCTAATGTAGTGGTTAATGTTGTTTTTTTTTCTTCAAAATATACAAGAACAGATTGTTGAAAATCGGGATCAAAGATTCTGTTGTTTGTTGAATTCCGTGTTTGAGAAATGTACCAGTGATAGAGCAAAAATAGAAAGTGTTTCAGAAAATCGAAATCTTCTAGACATATGTACTGGTCAAAATCAATTTTCACAGAATATTCAGCAGGATTGTCAGGAATTTTTAATGTATATGTTTGATGTATTGGAAGATGAAGGTGTAGATATAAAAAATCTTTTTAGCCTTTCTTATCAATGGCAGCATGACTGCGACAACTGTACTTTATCAAGTACTACTAGAATAGACACTGAAAGATTTATATATTTGACTTTACCAGACTGCAAATCAGTGCCTTTTAATAATCTAGTTAAAGCAGCGGATCACAATATGGTGTGTCCCCAATGTAAGTCTACAATGCTGTCCACATTATTTCTACAAAATTATGGTCAGTATGTCATTTTAATGTTCCAACGATGTAGACCTGATGGAACTAAATTGACAACTTCTATTAAAAATTTCGTGGCTTCACAGTTATCGATATCAGGAAGAACCTTTGCAACTGCAGCTATTATTTTTCATGAAGGTCCTTCTACAACATCAGGGCATTACACATGCTATTTAAAAAGTTGTAAAGGTTGGACCCAATGTAACAACAATCATTTGACTTTCAAACAACGTTTGCCTTTTGGCTTAAAAAATTCATACCTAGTGTTTTTACAACCAAAATTTAGGTAAAGGTAATTGGCCTATGAAGACGGGAGCAGTTAATAAAGGTTATTTTGCTGTTTAAAAATATATTCTGAGTAAAAGTGATCCAGGTAATATATAAAAAATTGACTTGTCATATAGGTACTGTAAGTGGATCTCATAGTAAGTGATATTAGTATTATAGAAAATGATGAACATGAGTGAGTCAGAGATGGTTTTACAAATAGTTAAATATTGTGAAAATGTTGTAGAGCCTTTCTTTCAGAACGTCGGAAAAAAGGTAATTTCAGAGTTTCTTGGAATTAATTTGAAAATATACTCATACATCTGACACTATTTGGCCAAAAGGAAAGGTACAGGAATGAGTAAAGAGTCATGACTGAAAAAAAGGAATATATGAAAATAATGAAAATATTTAAGATGTTCTTGGAGCTTTTCTTCTAGAAAGTCGATGAAATTGATTTTTTTTACTGAACAGCAAAGTACTTTACAACGAGAAAAGGACCTCTATGATATACTATTTGGCCTCAAGGAAAAGTAAGTCAATCAAAGATTAGTGTACTTTTGTTATTTGTCAGTATCTAAGGTTTTTTTTAAAACACAATCTTTTAGATTGTGGTTTTTTTCCTGCTGTCATATGATGAGTAATTTGAACTCACTGTTTTAAGTGAAATTCAATATATTCTGAGAACAGCAAAAATAAACTATGTAACATGTTGTACAAGTTATTCTATACTTTGGATTGTGTAAATTAAATTGTATTCCCATTCTCTGACACTCAGTTTCCTTTTTCCATCCTCTTTCAGCTCTTTTTACTCACTTATAATGTCTTTCTCTCACTCTCTGTACCCCACGTTCCTTTACTCCACTTCTTTGACAAGCCCTCATTCTCATTTCAACTGTCTGCATCCCCTCTCTCCCTTGCATAAGTTTTCAGCTTTCAGTCTCTCTGCTTTACTTCCCTTTTCCGTATTTTCCTCCTTTGCTCTTTTAGTAATTCCTGTTTACTCACTCAGCAGTATTATCGCACTCTATCGCTATAAATCACCCACTCTCCCTCGCTTATCTTTGTTTGCTCCTTACTTTTGACCTTTTCTCTCTATTTTTCGTTCACTACTTCTATGTCCTCAGTGCCTCACTCTCCTTGTGTTATGTTCACTTGTGTTTATCTTTTCCGTCTCAGTCATTATCTTTTTACTTACTACTGTTTCCTGATTTAGTTTTGCTAAGTCTCATTGTTTTAGTATCTTTCTTACCTTCAGTTCATTTCTCTGTTCTTCTCTTCCTCTCTGTTAGTGAATCTATATGCCTTACTTTTAGTAATTTGCTCTCATTCTATTTCTTTTTTTCTCTTTTTATCCTTCTACCTTACTTTATTTCCTTTTCTGTGTCCTTCACTCTTACTTTATTTCTAGATACACTGTTATGATTTTTAACCTCTTCATTTGTATATTTTAATTTAAAATACACATTTTACTAATTATAACTTATTTTTTCTTCTCTCTTTCACAGATACAAAGTGCAGTAAAAAAATAATGAAAGTTACTTTTATTATATGGTAAGTATGACTAAAAAAATGTACTTTGTCATCACCCTTTGCTTTAAGCTTACTAATATTTTCTCAACCAACCTCACTCCTGTGTCTTTATTCTGCTTACCACACTTATTCTTATTCTCCATGTTTACTCCAATTTCCCTATTTCCCCTCTCATATTCAACTTCTTTCAATCCCTATTCTTTACTTCACTTACCCTCTGTTCCCTTCCTTTGCTTCTTCATTCATTTTGTTTTTCTTAATTATTTATCTTACTCCTACACACTTACCTCATCCCCCTCTCAACACATACACACATCTCTAACATACACCCCACACACACACCACACACACACCTCATACACACAAAAAATCCCCCCACACACACTCTTCACATACACACACACATTCCATACACACACATACATCGCACGCATATACACCCCACACCCATACACTCTTCACACACCCTCACCTCCACCCACACCAAAACACCCCACACACCCACACCCACAGTCACACCTTACACACCCACACCCCGACCTACAGCCACTGACTCCCTATAAGTCACACACTCTGCATTACTTATCTTTCTTTGCTGTTTCACTCAAATCCATTCAGGCACTGTTTTCTTTACTCTCTTTGTCCTTTCTCTTTGTCACTCCCCATGTCTTATCCTAATTCAATTTTTCACCCTCTTTCACCCCTCTTTACTTACACTAACTGGTCTTTTCTTACCCTCACTCGCCGTTCTTCATTTATCCCGGTTACGCCACTACCCTTCATTCTCAATTTTTTACTGTCCTTTCTTTTTCTTTCAACACCCACTCACATTCTCCCACTATCTCTACTTTAGTCTTCTTCCTCTCTCTTTTCCCTTCTTTCGCTCCTTTAGTCATTTTACTTTTCTCACTTTCACCCTATTACACCTTCTCTGTTTTTTACTATGTAATAAACAATCCCTCTGTGTTCATCCTGTAGCTCTCTTTCTCTTAACATTACTCTCTTTGTGTTCTTCCCTCATGGTAACTCCTTCATAAAAAAAAAAATCTATTTTTTTGGGGGGCGCGCCCCGGTACGCGTACCCTAAAAAAAAAAATGACAGTGATTCATTAAAAATATAGGTTTATTTTTATAAATGAAAGGTAGTTCTAAAAAGAACTGTTTTTTTTCTTCTTTTTGTTGTTTTATATTTTTTTTAATGATTTTTTGAACATTTTGTACTTTTTTTGGCTTTTCAAAACAGTTTTATATTTTTTTTGTATTTTTTATGGGGAGAAACAAAAAACAGGGAATTGTAAATGGCTCAACAGGAGCAAAAAACAAGAGACGGAACAAATTACTGTTTTTTGGGGCATTTGTGATTGTCACCAGCAAGGACGACGAGCTTCATGCTCGGTTCACCATAGGCGATGAGCTTGCCACATGCAATACATGTGATTCTAAAATCTGCAAATCGTGGCTGAATACAAGGCATCGTCTCCGTTGTATCTGTCCCGATGGAGTGGGCTGCTTTCTTTTGGAGCTGGTCCTTGAACACTGGGGGAGGTGACTGGCCAGTTCCCTGATCTCTGCACGAGAATAGTTGTTAGGATGCTTCCGGGTCATATGTCGAATCATGGTATTATTACCAAATTAATATTTTTTGTCTGGATTGCCCCTTGAGAGTTGTTCGCCACAGATTAGGCAAGTTACCTTGGCCGCATTCACTTTTTTCTTGCCCTCTGGGAGTGAAAAAAACTCCCATACAATGTGTTCTTTTGGCTTGTATGGGGTATTTTGTTCAGGCAGCCATCTTCTCCCCTCCTCCTCCTCCTCTTCTTCACCACCAATGTATTGTTGTGGTGGTCCTCTTGGTGATGGTGGTGGTGGTGGTGGTGGTGCAGATGCTCCAGCTGTTGCTGCTACAGTAGCCATTTCAAAGTACAAAAGAATTGTCTCTATAGATGAAACAGGTCTTCCTCAGTCAAAGGACAAAGTCAGAATAAGAAAGAAAGGTGGGGTTTTTCATCATTTGGGAAAAAAAAACTGTCCTGAACCAATCAGAAGTGTTATTTTCAGGTCACAAGACCTAGGCTTTACTCATTTGGGAAAAACAACTGTCCTGAACCAATCAGAAGTGTTATTTTCAGATCACAAGACCCAGGCTTTACTCATTTGGAAAACAAAACTGTTCTGCACCAATAGAAAGTGTTATTTTCTGGTCACATGACCCGACGCGCTTACGCTACGCGCCCCGGGGCGCGCCCGTAGTCGCGCTCCAGGGTGCGCCCCGGGGCACGCGGCGTAAGCGCGTCGAGACGTTCCGCGATCGTATGCGCACGCGTGCTTCCAGGTGCGCTTACGCTGTGCGTCATATGACGCATCACGCGTCTACGCGATACGTCACGATGTTGTTTTCGTTCACGAGAATAGCGCTAATGGGACGCTCCCCGGTACGCGCCCCAGGGCGCGCCGCGATCGTATGCGCACGCGTGCTTCCGGGTGCGCTTACACTGTGCGTCATATGACGCATCACGCGTCTACGCGAAATGTCACGATGTTGTTTTCGTTCGCGAGAATTGCGCTAAAGGGACGCTCCCCGGTACGCGCCCCAGGGCGCGCCCCAAGTTAAAAATAGAAGAAAAAAAAGAAAGAAATTGACATAATTATACAATATAAAATTCGTTTTAAAATGTATTATTTTTTATACCTATAAAGATTTGCTATTAAAAAACCATTGAAATTCACTGAAAAAACCATAGGTTTTACACCAGTTATAGTTAGCTGGAAGTTTTACTCGCATAAAACCATTGAAATTCCCACGTTATAGTTAGTTGGACTCACTATAACTTGCGCGTGCAATGCACTGCTGATGACGTCACATATTACATCACTCATGACATGGTCAGTGACATCACTCATGACATCACTGATGACACCATCCAGTGAATGTGTGTCTTTCTGAAAAATAAATATGTGTTATATATGTATATTTAAAAGTTGATGGAAGAATAAATGTTTAAATAAGTGTTTACATGGATTTAAAAAAAAAATTAATTGGTTAACTGGTTTATTAAGTGTATCTTAGTGAATACATATATTAGAGAGTAATGTTTGTATGAATAACAGTTGAGGACACTTGTCTTACTATGTAATACTAGTGAGTTAATGTGACACCCACTTAGATTTTCCCGCTATATCCCAGGAACGCCTTGAGTTCCCGCTTGTCCATGACACACTGTTTCCACAGGATTTCTCCCTCCTAGACATTGTTCTTGTCTTTTTTTTCACAACCAAACTTTATTATCCCAGACTAGGGATTACACACGTATATGTATATAAATAAAAGTCAATTTAGAGTTTTGGGGGACATAACTAATGTATATGTATATGAATAAAAGTCCATCTTGAGTTTTGGGGGACATAACTAATGTATATTTTGTATCTGCTTAGTTTCAGGTTGCCTAAAGAGGACAAGTGTGTGGAAACACAACTGAGCTAAGGTATCTTTTTCTTTTGATCTGATTCCCAATTTGTTATATCATAAACATTTAGTGATCTACATGTTTGCCCAATTGGGATTAGTATGGATATAATATAATAATTCCTTACAACAACCTGTTGATAATGGGCCAATAGGGCATGATAGAAAACAGTGTGTTCCCTTTTGTTTCTATTATTATTATTTTTTTAATTGATGTCATCAGATATCCTTTTATGTATGTGGTATATACAATAATACATTGTGGCCCTTATAATTCATTTTTTCTCATGTACATTACATTAGATATGTACTTTCTACTGATCGTATAATTGTGCATTTGGCTTTTAGACAAGTCAGTGGAATCATAAATAAAAATTTATTTTTTTTGCAAATTGGTTTATTTATTGTTTAAATTGTATTTATGATTAGTTGTTAACGACTATGATCAATGGATTGTAATTGATTTGTTTTGAGGATTCGTTTTTGATTATTTGTACATTCGAATCATTGAAACCCATGTTACAAGATGATCGCCACGTTGTTTCTAGTATTTGACACACTGAAAAGTACTCTTTTGTGTTTACTTACAAAAAATGGTTTGTTAAAATGGCTGCATTTGTCATGAACAAGGCTTGTGTTGAGCTGAAATGCGTAGACGTGCTGCCGGGAATATGCAAGCATCTAAATAAATACTAATGCTGGATGACGTGGAGTGCCGTCTCTAATCTATATTATTGGAGTTGCTCTGAATATATATATACCATGTTTCTATAGAAAAAGCATTTTTTGAATAGCCTATACATCTTTGGCATCGTTTGATGAATCTTCATGAAATTTTTCAAAAAAAGTGTCATAGGGAGTCTGTGGTGATCTCATGTTCACTACATTCCAGCATTACATCACTGGAATGTAGAATGTCCAATGTTGGTTCATAGTTTAGAGATTCCCACCGTATCCCGTTCTGCATGATTAAGAGGATTTAGATGAATATGAATTGGCTGTAAAAAATTAGAAAAACAGTTTGATGTTCAGCCGATTTTGATTGTTAACAGGCATAAGTTATTCACTAGAGAACAGTTGCAAGATGAGTCTATAGATACTTATGTTGCTGTTTTACGTATGTGTGATGTGGAGATCTTGGAAGCCCCGATAGAACAATTTCCACAATGTTTCTCTCCCTCTTCCCTTCTATGTTGCCAGCCCGCCGCCGAGGACTACTATCCCTTTAAATCCCTGGAATTGTCGGATCACGTGACGCTGTCACATGGCCCTGACCCCTTGACGAGGGAAGACGCCAGGGAAGATGGGCATTCTTTCAGATGGATCGAGAACCTGAGGCAGGAGGAAAAGCTCGTGGAGACCTTTCTGGTGCAGCCGTGGAAGGAAGCCGAACAGCTCTAGGAGGAAGACGCCGGACGTGACGAAGAACGCCCGACTCCTGACGCTACCGAGCGAAGAACAGAAGGGCAGCCAGACCCCACCTGGGAACACGGAGACTTGGTTTTAACTGGGGGCGCGTACGGGAAGAACAGAAGGGAGGGGGTGTACAGGAGAGAAATCCCTGATGTCGTAACTGGGTTCCTATAGAAGACATCCCCTGCACTGTTGACGGTAACGGGTGAAAGCCCCTTGCACCCCTTGCTCCCCGCGACATTTATTAGAAGGAAAATACCCTTCCTACGGTTCCTTTCTTTCTTGTTTTTTTTTATTATTTCTATGTTCCTGTCCACTGCGGAGTTGCTGAAGTCAAGTCAACCCTTTTCTTGCCAACCCGGTGCTGAGTTGCTGAAGCCAAGCCAACCTTTCCCGGGGACTAATCCCAGGATTCCTGACTCTATCCAGGGGAAAACTAAGGACAGGACTACCATTCCCAAGACTCTTTTGTTTGACCTACCCTGTTTAATAAACCCAAGTAACTGATACTATCCCGTTATCCTGGTTTGCTTCTTCACCGCGCCACTGAATGTTATCTGCAGAATGTGAGTTTGAAAACTTCACAGATCAACTTATACGTGATCCAATTGTAGTACGTTGCTGGGATAAGAAAGTAAATGAAAAACTTCTCACCATGAGAAATCCCAATCTTTTGAAACAATTGATATAGTTAAAGGTATTGAAGTGTCATGTAAAGCGGTAAAAGAACTTACTCGTTAAGACACCAGTGGTGTGTCTGTTGTAAAGGAAAAGACAGTCTCTAAACAAAACAATAGTTATAAACAATACTCCAAAAAGAAAGTGTATAAAGGTGGGTTTTTCTCACAGAAAAACATTTATTTTAGGTGTGGATATTCCAATCATGGGCCAAATGGTCGGCCTTGCCCTGCGAAAAATGAAATGTTGTCAGTCACCTAAAGACAAAATCAATTCTGTTTCAGATGGGGATCTGTGTGACAGTTCAGCTGAAAAACAAATGTGTGTAAGAAGAATGAGAGATATGATTGTTGTTGTACAAGACGATGAATCTGACTGTGTAGATCCTTACGAAGATATTGAAGTAGATGGGAAAAATGTAAGACTCCTTATTTATTCTGGGGCCAGAATGACAATGGTGACCGATAAATTGTTTGCTGAAATCTGAGGAAGACGAGAGTTATTTCCTCCAGACAGGAATCCTGTAATGTACGATGGTAGGGAAATTGAATTGTCTGGGTTTTTTGAGTGTCAACTCAGGTTTAAAAATCGCACCATTTTGGAAAAGTATACGTTGCTAAGAAAGGACTAAATATACTTGGATGGTATCACCAAGGTCTTTTTGGTATGACTCTCAGACCTGGCAGAGAAGTTCAAGTTTCTTTAATAACTGATTGTGAAGAAAACAAAGGGTCATTTGAAATGGTTGAAAACAGTACAAAGTGGATTGAGAATTTTCCAACGGTATTTGATGACGGGTTGGGTAAAATCCGAGGCTTCAAGCACAAGATTAAAGTACGAGATGATGTCACATCTGTAAAACATATGTTGAGGAATGTGCCTTTTAGTGTGTTTGAAGACTTAGCAAAGATTCTTAAAAAATGTGTGATGAGGTGTGATAGAACCCATTGAGTCATCTTTATTGTTAAGTCCATTGGTTATCGCCAGGAAGAAGAACGGCCAACTGAGAGTGTGTGTGGACTTAAGAAGCCTCAACAAGGTTATTTGAATTGACTCCCACCCTCTACCTAGGCTAGATGACATCATAAGTACATTCTCTGGTGCTACGTTTTTTTCAAAGATTGACTAAGCATCTGCCTATCATCAGGTTGCACTTGAGGAGTCGTCACAACACCTAATGGCTTTTGTTTCACCTATGGGTACCTATCAATTCAAAAGGATGCCTTTCGGCCTTGCGTCGGCGGCAGCCATTTTTCAACGTGTGTTAGAGAATGTATTGGAAGGAATTGAAGGTGTGATAACATTCCAAGACGATATTTTAATAGCAGGGGAAAATCTGTCCATTCATGATAAACGCATGCGTGCAGTCTTGGAGAGGTTACAAAAATCCGGAGTTGTTGCAAAACGTGGGAAGTGTGAATTTGCAAAAAATACCATTGAGTATCTGGGCCATGTAATTTCTGAGAAGGGAGTTGAACCTAGACCTGGATTAGTTGATGCAATAGTCAAAGCTCCGATCCCCAAGAGTAAGGAGAATGTAGCTTAATTTTTAGGGTTTTGTGAATTTTACTCTAAATTCATTCAAAGTTTCTCTGCTAAAACTGTCGGGTTAAGAGAATTGTTGAAGAAAGAGAAAAATTTTGCATGGGAAAAAACTGTGAAGAAGAATTCGAGAGTCTAAAAAATGAAAATATTTTAGCGGGTGTTCTCGCACCTTTTGATCCTACACAGCAATGTATCATTACAGTAAATGCTAGTAATAACGGATTGGGTGCCACAATTGCACAGATAAAGGGACAAATTGAAGTGACCATTGGTTTTGCTTCTAAGTCTTTGAGGTCTAATGAAAAAGTTTTTTCTGTAATTGAAAAAGAACTTTTGGGCTGTTGTTGGGCAGTCGAAAGATTGAAATGTTTTGTTTGGGGAAGAAAATTCGTTCTCATGACTGACCGCAAACCGTTAGGCAGTATTTTGGGTGGTTCTACCATTAAAGATCACACACCAAGATTAGCAAGGTTAAGTTCTAAACTTTTACAATATAATTTCATTGTTGAATACATCCCAGGCGGTAGGAACGTAAGGGTGGATTACTTATCTCGTTCACCTTTAAGTTTTATTGAGTATCCAGAAAATAGTGATGAAAATGATGAAGATTGCTTAATTGCTTGTGTTGATGTTTGCCACAACACTACGTTTACAGAACAAGAGTGGATGTCGGAATCTTTAAAGGATGGGGAGTTGGATAGTGTAAGAAAGTATGTAATGAATGGTTGGCCTAAAGAAAAGGTTTTATCCCAGGATTTACAACCTTATTTCAAAGTTTCTGATGAATTATCAATTGAAGAAAATGGGATGTTGGTACGGGGAGACAAATTTATCCCACCTGTCTCTTTGAGAGATAGGATCATTGTGTATGGTTATGAGGGACACTTGCGCCAGACCATACCCAAAAGAAAAATTAGAGACAGTTATTGGTGGCCTGGGATGGATTCTGCGATTATTGCTAGTGTCGGGCATGTGTTATTTGTGGTAGGCAGACAAAATATCGATTTTTAAATATCGACATACAATAATATTGATGTTTAAATATCGAAGGTACAGAATATAGAAGGTAAGTAATATCGATTTTTTTAATATGGAAGGGCCAGAATTTCGAAGGTAATATCAATTTTGTTAATATCGATGTAAGTAAAAACGATGTTACTAATATCGATGTTACTAATATTGTTTTTATATGATTTTTATGTATATTATTATGTATTTAATATGTATTTTTATTTTTTTATGTAATTTAAGTATATTTTGTATTTTAGTACCGTAGCGGGTTGTGGTTTTATAGGGGAATAGGGTGGGAAGTAATTTAATTATATAAAACGAATTATTAATTTTTAGGAATTATAAATTAATTTTAATTAATTGCCAATTAATTTTTATTAATTGGTAAATAATTTTTATTAATTCATTGATAATTATGTTCTGTAGCGGGTTATGGGTTTATAGGGGAATAGGGTGGAAAGTAATTTAAATGTAATTAAGTAATAATTTATTTTCATTAATTGTTTTTGCTAATTATATTATTGGTAATTACTTATTATTTGGTAATTAATTTTTATTAATTGGTAATTAATTTTAATCAATTGATTAATTGATAATTATGTTCAGTAGCGGGTTATGGGTTTTTTAGGGGAATAGGATGGGAAGCAATTTAAATGTAATTAAGTAATAATTTATTTTCATTAATTGTTTTTGCTAATTATATTATTGTTAATTATCAATATGTAATTAATTTATATTAATTGGTATTCAATATTAATTTATTGTTACTTAATTATTCATTGGTAATTATGTTTTTAATAATTATATATTGGTATTTGTAAATAGTTCAGATTTATTTAATAATGATTTTTTTAATATTTTAAAATAGTAATTTATTTATAAGTATGTTATATTTTAACTTCTACGCTATCCAACACTTTCCCTACTGTTGCACTCTCTGGAGTGGAAATGGTCATTTTTACCCCTACGCTATCCACCGCTTTCCCTACTGTTGCACTCTCTGGAGTTGGAATAGTATTTTTACCCCTACGCTATCCAACGCTTTCCCTACTGTTGCACTCTCTGGAGTTGGAATAGTAATTTGTAGCCCTACGCTATCCAACGCTTTCCCTACTGTTGCACTCTCTGGAGTTGGAATAGTAATTTTTACCCCTACGCTATCCAACGCTTTCCCTACTGTTGCACTCTCTGGAGTGGGAATAGTAATTTTTTCCCCTACGCAATCCAACGCTTTCCCTACTGTTGCACTCTCTGGAGTGGGAATAGTAATTTTTACCCCTGCGCTATCCAGCGATTTCCCTATTGTTGCATTCTCTGGAGTTGGAATAGTAATTTGTACCCCTACGCTATCCAACGTTTTCCATACTGTTGTACTCTCTGGAGTTGGAATAGTAATTTTTACCCCTACGCTATCCAACGCTTTCCCTACTCTTGCACTCTCTGGAGTTGGAATAGTAATTTTTACCCCTACGCTATCCAACGCTTTCCATACTGTTGCACTCTCTGTAGTTGGAATAGTAATTTTTACCCCTACGCTATCCAACGCTTTCCTTACTGTTGCACCCTCTGGAGTGGGAATAGTATTTTTTACCCCTACGCTATCCAACGCTTTCCCTACTGTTGCACTCTTTGGAGTGGGAAAAGTAATTTTTATCCTTACGCTATCCAACATTCTCCTTACTTTTTTATTTTGTTTTACATTTTTATTTATATTATTATTTTATGTGTATAGATGTATTTGTAATTTATAATTATTTATAAATTATTAAAATAATTATTAAAAGTTATTATTAGGTAACTATACATTATGTATTATATGTATATGTTTAATTCATTTTTGTATTACATTATGTATATTAATTATTAATTTTAAATATAACATATTTTTAACTGTTTATTACATTTATAAGTATTATTTAATTTATTTGACATCTTTTTTTATTTAAAAAAAACTATATTTTTTAATTACGATATTTTTGACATCGATATTTATTTTCCGATATTTTTGCACTTACCTTGTTGGAGATAGGATGTCGATATTGTTGACATCGATATTTTTCTTGCAATATTTTTGTATGTCGATGTTTGTATATCGACATTTTGTGAGACATTCGTTATTTGTGCCACTAGTGATAAAGGACTCAAAACTGAAGCTGTTCTCCTTCAACCTGTCAAGTTACCTGAATTTGTGTGGTCCAAACTTGCCATAGACTTCATTGGACCATTTGGTGTTCTTCCACGAAAGTTCAAATTAGCTATTGTGGTTGTTGACTACCATAGCAAATGGTGTGAAGTAAAATTTGTTGAAGAGGCAAACACAGCTAGTGTTATCAAGCTTTAAAAAATTTTTGGGGGAGAGAAGGTTTTCCCAAAGAAATCGTATCAGACAATGGTGTCCAATTTATTTCAAAAGAAATGAAAAGTTTTCTCGACACAAATGCCATTAGACATAAATGTGTTGCTTTATATCATACTCAAGCAAACGGTGTAGTAGAAAAATGAAACGTACACTGGCAGAGTGTATACAGTGGGCAATTCAAAACAAGATAGACATGTCCAAAGCTGTTGAAGAAATGCTGTGGTCACATAGGTCATGTCCTAATGCTGTTTCATGTCTCTCGCCATTTGAGATTCTACGGGTAAGTCCTCCTGCTTCCAGGTTGTGTCCTGCATGGTTACGAGAGTGTCTGAACAAGAATGAACATATGTTATATGTGGACAAAGTTGTGAGACCTAATGTGGAAACATTTCAGGCTAAAATGAAGAATCACTATGACACTTTGCACAGAGTAAAATCTATAGAAAGAGACGAGTGTGGGAGATTGGGTTTGGGTCAAAGACCCCAATCATGTCCTTAAAGGGATGTCAAAATGTAAACTTCCTGTTAGAATTAAAGTTGTGAGATATACAAGGGCTGTGAAGGTGCATTCTCATGATGTTCCTCCTCGTCATCTTTCTGTTCCATCTAATTTGACTTTCTGTCCTCATGTTGTTCCCTTTTCATCTTCTTCTTTTGACAGTGATGTTTCTGAGTCGAGGCGTTCCGTTCATTGTTTGTCTGAACGAAGGAGTAGTAGACGGAATATTGTTAAACCCTTGAGATTTCGTGATTGAAATTCATTCTTTCATATTCACATACTTATATTGTTTGGTATTTATTTAACTGCTATATTTATGTAATGTTTTACTTTGTTATTTGTTTTGTATTTATTTATTGTAAAGGAAGGGAGCTATTGTGGTGATCTCATGTTCACTACATTCCAGCATTACATCACTGGAATGAAGAATGTCCAATGTTGGTTCATAGTTTAGAGATTCCTTGTAAGTCAGTTACTTTGGGACTGCTGAGGCTGTGGTTAATAAACACATGACGTGAAGTATTTCTGTCTGCTGACTTATATTTCATAATACTTCACTACAGAGTCTTGGTTTGCAGTGGAGTTTCAGGGTAATCAAGCGGGGGACGAGAAAAAGGGACGGGGTAAAAATAAAAAATTGATTTACCATGTTAATTCCCACAGGAGCTTTGAATACGAATACCGCCCGAACTGCTGGCGGAATTACACTGAATTTGGTAGAAAGTTAGATATTGGTTTGCAGATCACGCTTTCAGTTATTTGGTGTAAATCCGTTAGTGGTTGTTGAGAAATTTAAGGGAAAGCAATAAGGATATCTGAGCGGAGCCTAAGCACAGAGCTCATGGTGAGATCCGATTGGCTGTCAGCACTTCAAACCAAAAAGTGCTGGCAGCCAACTTGGGACCAATATACATAATAGCATCTCTTTGAAATGCATTGTAGTGAATTACAGGTTTTGAGGGTCAAAATAAAGAGAAATTATTTTTTGATAGTAGCACACTAATTTTAGGATTTGTGGTGTGTTCTAGGGTGATTTTACCATGTGAAATGGCCTTCTCCTGGGAGTACATCAATCATGTTTGAGAGAAACCAGTTTTCCCAGGATTTTCCCATGGAGGTTATAGGTGCTCCTGAAGCTAAATGATACCATATTTTCTGTAAATTCACACTGTTTCTCAATCATATGAGAATGAAGTCTGACATTCTCAGTAATACCTATATTTCCAACTAGAGCAGCTTGTCAGTTGATTCTTGTGTGGTCTCCTACAGCCTCCCAGAGTGTTCTAAAGACAACTAGAGCACTAACAGTCTTACTTATGACAAAAGTTTAGCACACCTGAAGCCATCTTGATTGAATCAAACTGTTATAACTTTAAACATTCAATTTATGTTTTGTCATAGAAATTAAGGTTAGTGTCGTAGAAATAAAAATTAGGATTAGTTTTAAGTGAGATCTCGATTATCTTCCTGTTGTACTTCAACAGAAGCAGCCTGCCAGTTGATTCCCTTGGTTTCTATGCAGCCACCCAGAGTGTTCTAAAGAACAATTAAAACATTGGAATGCTGAGCATTCCATTGAAAACCATGGAAAGCTCTGAGCTTCTAATGGCCTTAGAAGCCCGGAGCATCAACATTCCAATGTTTAACAAGGCCCTCACGGAGCCCGGTGGGATTTCAACTCCCTCTGGCTCTGTGAGGCCTTTATTTTACAAATTAGATACATTCTGTCCTCTACGGGCACAATGTGCTAATAGCCCTAGAGCCCTCCATAATGGACTCTACCAGCCATTAAAGACTGCTCCCTCATTAACGCTGGAGCAGGCCTTTAATGGTCGGTAGAGCCTGCTACGGTGGGCTCTAAGGTTATATTAGAGAGCAAACAGTCTTACTTATGACAAAAGTACGACACACCGAAAGCCATCTTGATTAAATCATACTGGTAAAACTAAAAACATTTAATTTAGAAAGGAACAAAATTTGGGGTTTCATTTTGTCATAGAAATTATGGGTAGTGCTGTAGAAAGATAAATTAGGACATGTTTTAAGTGAGTTCTCAGATATCTACTTCTTCCATTTTATTGAGACATTCTGACATGTAGACGGAAACATGTACTTTCAACATCAACAGCAGACTGCCAGTTAACTCCCAGGTGAGCCGCAGTTTACTACAGTTTTCTAATGAGCAACTATAGTGCTAACATTCTGAATTTATGCCACAAATATGGCACATCTGACCGCCATCTTGAAGGATTCGAATGTGGAAAACAGAAAGCATTTTCTACTGAAGATACTGTAGTAACTGAGGACATTAGGGACTTTCAAAAAGAGCCCAAATGTAGCAAAATATCACCCGAATGTAGCCCATGTTCAGAAGTGTGCAAAACACACACTCACATATTCGGCTTCTTTATAAAAGTGCATTAAAGGGTTACCACATAGTAACCATTCAGAATGGAGTGACATAATAAAAAAACATGAAATATATCTTTTTATTTGCTGCCTTCCGCACTATCAGAGGGTGCAAAGTTGAAAAAAGCCATTAATGGTTCCTTTGTGTGAGAGTGGTATGCCATTCTTATGCTTAGTTTGCACATTTCCTGACAGTATCGTATTTGTCTGATAATACTAAAAAATGATATGTGATCAACTAAGTCAATTTTCAGGTATTTGAATTACATTTAATTTGGAGAAAAACATTATTGAATAGGTATATGTGTATGTGAGAATGTTATAAGAGAGTATCAAATATTTTTTGAGAAAATATTGAAACTATATGAGGTAATGTATGAGTGAGTTTATGAGTGATTTGTATGTTTAACAACAGGTAAGATGCTTTATAAGTGCAGGAGAATGTGATAGTGTGTCTGATTTGTAGGCTAGTTGGTTCACAATCTGTTGCTTTGAATTAGTATGTAGTAAATTTGCTGCTTACTAAATGGCTTAATCGTTAGTAAATAAACTGTAGATTAAGACTTAAACTTTTAGTTAGCAAGGCATTAGAAGATGTGGAAATATTTACATGTATATATATGATGCACTGTTCTCAAAGACTGTTTTTCTTTGAATTCTGAGATTTGTAGTTCTGTTACACTGCTTTGTCACACAGCTATAGAAGCACATATACATTCAGTCACTTACTAAGAAACTACTTTGTGCATGCAGCAGATTCAAACATAGTTGTAGTCATATCTATATTGCTCTCTTTTCCGTAATTCAGGAACTGAGCTGTTTGTTTCTAGCCACTCACATAGATCTTTAGAGAGTCATAGATGGTCACATAATGGCACATTTACTTAACTGTCTCATGGCACTGCTACAGGTGTACTCTTACAATTTCTCAGATATGTTGGCAATTACTGAGACAATTTTCTCATTCATGTAGAGAAACACTCTTTCAAACATGAATGATGCTTGGTAGTACATGTCCTTTGTCTGCACTTTCACTTGGAGCTTGATATGCCATGTAAAAGCTGTTTGTCAAATCTTAAATCCAAGTTTCAGTATTAACAAGTAACATGTGAGAGATGCTGTAGGTGTGCTATAAAGCATGCTGGTTTGTGCTTAAAAGATGAGAGATGTTCTTTTTAGTTCACTAAGTTACTTGTGAACTTGCAAGCCCCTATGTCTAGTCCTACATAGAGTAGGCCATCCCTAAAGCAACTGACATAATGTTCAGAAAAACATAAAGCCTCTGTTTCAGCTACTGAGACAGCTACAGATGCACATATAGATTCAGTCACTCACCACAAACTATTAATACAGGCAGCAGACTCAACAGTAGTTGCTGTCACATCTACGAAGCTCTGGCACTGAAGTATTTCTACAGCCACTTACTATTGCATTTAGACAGCCATAGAATTATTATAGCAGGTAGTTACATACCATCATATTTACTTAAACGTCTCATGGCACTGATAAAGGTATAAGTCTACACTTTGTCAGAAATGTAGGCAAGTACTGACACAATCTTCTCAACCATGCAGAGAAATAGTATTTCAAAACGAGTGATGGCTACTAGTGCAGAACCTGTCAGTGCATGGTCACTGCAAGCTTCACTGGGCATGTTATAGGTGTTTCTAAAGTTTCAAACCCACGTTTTAGTGCACATAGCACTTCTAAGATATATTGGACGTATATCATAAAGGATGCTGATTTGTGCTTAATAGATTGACAGATGCCCTTTTGAGTTGAATAAGTTACATAAACACTTGTAGGCCCCTGTGTGACATACTACGTAGAGTATGCAGCCCTAGAACAACTGATATTCATGTTCACAAAACCAAAGACCCTCTCTGCAACCTAATCAAACAGCTACAAAAGCACATATACATTCAATCTCTTACTACAAACTACTTATACCTGCAGTAGACTCAAAGGTAGGGGCAGTCACATGTTAATACTCTCTATGCCCTTAGAGAGGCACTGAAGTATTTGTGCAGCCACTTACATACACATTTAGATAGCCATAGAGCTTCTAAAACACACAGTCACATACCAGCACATTCACTTAAACATCTTATGGCACTCATACAGACGTACTACTACACTCACTTACATATGTAGGAAAATACTGACACAGCCTTCTGAACCATGCGGGGAAATTGTCTGTGAATCATGGGTGATTGCTACTAGTGCAGACCTGGTCTGTGCATTCTTACTCCAAGCATCATGTGGCATGTTATAGATCTTTCTCACGTATCAAACCCACAATTTAGTGCACATAATACACTTCTAAGATATGCTGACGGTATGCAAAAAAGGATGATGTTTTGTACTTCAGAGATTGAGCGATGTCCTTTTGAGTTGAATAAGTTACTTGTGCACTCACTTCCAGGCATCTATGCCAAGTACTACATAGAGTTTGCCATCCCTAAAACAATCGACATACATGTTCACAAAAGCATAGAGCCTATCTTTCAGTTACAGAGACAGCTACAGAAGCACTTATACAGTCACTCACCAGAAACTATTTATGCATTCAGCAGATTCAAAGGTAGTTGCATTGACACCTACATAGCTCTCTATTGCCTACCACAGGTACTGAAGTATTTGTGCAGCCACTTACATACACATCTAGACAGCCATAGGGGTATTATAGCAGGCAGTTACATACCAGCACATTTTTTTACTCAAACATCTCATGGCACTGATAAATATGTATTCCTACCCTCGCTCAGATATGTATGCAAGTAATGACACAACTTTGTCACCCATGTACAGAAGTAGTCCTTCAAACATGGGTAATAGCTAGTAGTGCAAACTCTGTGCACTCCCACTGCAAGCTTCAGTTGGCATGTTATAGGTCTTTGTAAAATTTCAAACCCACATTTTAGTGCTCATAACACACTTCTAAAACACTCTCTTGGTATGCCATAAAGTAGGCTGTTTATGCTTAAGACACTGACAAATGTCTTTTGAGTTGACTAAATTGCTTGTGCATGTGCAGACCTCTATGTCAAGTACTACATAGACTATGCCATTCCGAAAACATTTGACAAACGTGTTCTCAAAAAGCATAAAGCCTATCTTTCAGTTACAAAGACATCTACAGAAGCACTTATACATCGAGTCACCCACCAGAAACTATTTATGCATGCAGCACACTCAAAGGTAGTTGCAGTGACACCATCATATCTCTCTGTTGTCTAACACTGGCACTGACGTATTTTTGCAGCCAGTTACATACACATTTAGGCAGCCATAGGGGAATTATAACAGGAAGTTACATACCAGTACATTTACTTAAACATCTCATGGCACTGATAGAGGTGTACTCCTACACTCTCTGAGATATGTAGGCAAGTATTGACACAACCGTCTCAACCATGTACAGAAATAGTCCTTCAAACATGGGTGATGGCTACTATGTATCCCTGTCTGTGCTTTCTCACTACAAGCTTCACTTGGCATGTTAAAGGTCTTTCTCAAGTGTCAAATGCACTCAAAAGCTTATGTGCCCAGTCAATGACCCACCCAGACACTCATGCACCCACTTAGACATCTACTCAGATACTCACTCACACGGTGATGCACCCACTCACACACCCATTGAGACACTTATGCAGGTAGTCCCAGACCGACACACACACGCACATCCAGTCACACACCCATTGAAACACTCACACACTCAGTTACACACCCACTGAGGCACTCCTGCACTCACTCACACACTCATTTTCAAAGCTTACAGGTTAAGCAAGTAGGAAATAGAATGTTTAAAACCTTAGAAATTCACAAAAAATAACAGAGGTTACAGAGACGTTATAGTTAGGAAAAAGAATGTAATAAACCTTAAAAATTCACTGAGAAAAACATAGGTTACAAGGACGTTATATTTAGGCTCACATTTCACTCATACAAAACCAGTGAAGTTCAGCAGTTACAGTTACCTGAGCTAACTATAACTAACGTCCCTGCAATGCACTACTTATGACCTCTGATTTTACATCACCCATGACATGGTCAGTGACATCACTGATGATATCTCAAACTACATACACAGTTATAGTTAGGGAAAATGTATTTATGTTTGGTATACAAACCCAAACTAAACTCCACTTGGTTATGAATTCTGCACCACAAACACACTTATTTCAATCTTATTTGTATCAAACACTCTTTAAACTACACAACCGTAACAGATCTTTTCAATTTATCATTTACGCACCACTTTCACATTGCTAGAAGTCATTATTATAACTCATATTTATACTTATGTATCACCTTTACATTAAGCGCACATTCCATACTGTCTTCTCACCTCACGCACCAAACTTCATTAACTATAACTCGCCACTGTACCATGCACTACATTCTGGAAAATCATATAATTTCTGATGCCTTGAGTGCTTTAATTACTGCCATGATTTTATATGCGGCAACTTAGGTAATTTCCAATGGTATATATACCTGGTGGATGTAGAAGGCAAGTGAGGGAACAAGACTGTGTACAAGGTGCGCAAGTGTTAATATAAAAGTGGTGCGCAAGTATAAATGTGAGTTAGAAGTATCACTTATAGTAATGTGAAAGTGGTGCGCAAATGATGACATCAACATATTAGTATAAGTTTTGAATTTGTTATGGTTGTGTAGTTTAAGATGTGTATGGCACAAATAAGATTGAAATAAGCAGGCGCGGACAGCACAGATAAGAGCAGTGAGGCGGGGCAGGGGAAGTCGACAGACAACGGGATAGGTAAAATTAAATTTAAAAAAATAAAATAAAGCCCCTTACCTTGCACTCCCCACATCGCGGTGTCAGTGAGCGCAAGGCAAGTGGTTTTATTTAATTTTACCTATCCGTTGTCTGTCGACTCTCCCCGCCCCATCACTCTTACCTATGCTGGCTGCGCCTGGAAATAAGTGTGTAGGTGGTGCAGGAATCATAAAATTAAGAGATGACTATAACTTTAGAATTTCTAATATTTGTGGAGTTTAGTTTGGGTTTGTATACCAAACGTAAATAAAGGTTTCCTAACTATAAATTATCTATAACCATTGTGTTTAGGTCGAGGACTCGTCGCACTGCTGTAAGCAGTGTGGGCAGAGCCCGAAGACTTATTGTTTCTTAGAGGGGGCTTGGAACCCGCCCCTCTTCTCCATTGGCTGGCCTAGCAAATGCTGGCCAGCCATTGGAGGAGAGGGGCGTCACTCCGATCAAGCCCAGTCTTTTTGCGATTCGGGCGTGTTTTTTAACTTTCTTTCTATTTACTTTCTCTCCTCTTCCCATTGGCTGGAATTTTACATTCCAGCAAATGGGAAGAGGAGAGAACGAAAGCACGCCCCCCAATCACGAAAATGGCGGTGGTTTCTCCGAGGCATTTCTGCTTTGCCTCGGAGAAACGTGGTGGTGTGGAGCGCTCCTCGGGGAGACCGGCGTGCTGGACCCGCTTCTACAATGCAGGTGAGAGGCCCTTTTCTGCCTCCCTTCCCTCGTTGTGCTTGCTTACTTGCCCCCTCGTTGTGTGCCCGCTTTCCTGCCCCTCGTTGTGCTTTGTTTCCCGCCCCCCCTCGTTGTGCTTTGTTTCCCGCCCCCCCTCGTTGTGCTTTGTTTCCCGCCCGCTCCCCCTCGTTGTGCTTTGTTTCCAGCCTGCCTGCTCCTTGTTGTGCTTGGTTGCCCGCCCGCTCCTCGTTGTGCTTGATTGCCCGCCCGCTCCTCGTTGTGCTTTGTTTCCCTCCCGCCCCCCCTCGTTGTGCTTTGTTTCCCACCCCCCCTCGTTGTGCTTGGTTGCCCGCCCGCTCCTCGTTGTGCTATGTTTCCCGCCCGCCCCCCCCCCCTCGTTGTGCTTGGTTGCCAGCCCGCTCCTCGTTGTGCTTGGATGCCCGCCAGGTCACTTTCTCGGTTGGACTGGCACATTTCCCCCTCTGCGCTCCTTGAAGATTCAGCTGCGAGGGCTCCGACCTCCTGCAAATACACCACAAGAAACGCAGCGCATGCAGAAAACACTGGCATACGACCGTCCCGGCCAGAAAAAAATCCAGCGATGGGCTTAAATCGGAAATATTCCAGCGCTTCCCTGCAGTGAAAGGGTTAACCCGGCAGATATTACCCACAGGAGCCTCGGTGTCCACCTCCCAGCTGCTGGGTCAGCAGGTCTGGGCGCTTAGGCACAGCTGCCCTTTAAACCACAGCCTGGTGTCTTCCAGTACAGACCCGTGCGCAGCAGCCAGGGCTACTCCCGGGGAGGGAGGCTCAACCTTTCCTCCTTGAAGTCAGCTGAGCGAGCCTGCAGTGGTCCAGGGTCGGGCGCCCCCGTCCTCCTCTGCAGTCCAAGGCACTGGCAGGGAGTCGCCCCTCTCTCTGTCCCCTTCATGCAGGGATGCGCTCCGGGTGGTAATCCTGTTTGTGTGTGTTTGCCTGTTTGTTTGCTGCCGGGGTCTGAGCTGTGTGATCTGCTGCCCGTCCCTCCTCCTCCTCTTCAGATCTGGGTCCACCTGCATGAATGATAACAATGCAGAGAAACACATTGCTGTGATCCGCTCTTACCGTACTCTCGCTACTCCAGGCCTCTCATTAAAACATAAGCCAAAGTAATTAATTATTAAGCAAGTATGTTGTTTTAATGGCTGAGGAACGTGCTGGAAAAGTGCACCTCTCATTTGAGTGAGTCAGGGAGCAAAAGGTTGTTTTAGCCACTAAATCATTCGTTCTTGCTACAAATCTGTGTTTTACTCATCATTGATTTATTTTTGTCATGCCTTTATTGTTTATTACACATTATTTGGGCATTTTTCACAATTTGACTTTCATGGCAGTGTTTAGATGTTTTTCCACACAGATTTGTTTTTCCACACATATTTGTTTTCCCTCGCTGTGCTTGCTCCCCTGCCCATGCTTGCTCCCCTGCCCCCGCCCATGCTTGCTCCCCTGCCCCCTGGCTGTGCTTGCTCCCCTGCCCCCTGGCTGTGCTTGCTCCCCTGCCCCCTAGCTGTGCTTGCTCCCCTGCCCCCTAGTTCCCCTGCCCCCTAGTTCGCCTGCCCCCTGGCTGTGCTTGCTTCCCTGCCCCCTGGCTGTGCTTGCTCCCCTGCCCCCTGGCTGTGCTTGCTCCCCTGTCCCCTGACTGTGCTTGCTCCCCTGCCCCCTGGCTGTGCATGCTTCCCTGCCGCCTGGTTCCCCTGCCCCCTGGCTGTGCTTGCTTCCCTGACCCCTGGCTGTGTTTGCTTCCCTGCCCCCTGGCTGTGCTTGCTTCCCTGCTCCCTGGCTGTGCTTGCTCCCCTGCCCCCTGTCTGTGCTTGCTCCCCTGCCCCCTGTCTGTGCTTGCTCCCCTGCCCACTGTCTGTGCTTGCTCCCCTGCCTGTGCTTGCTCCCCTGTCCCCTGGCTGTGCTTGCTCCCCTGCCCCCTGGCTGTGCATGCTTCCCTGCCCCTTCGCTGTGCTTGCTTCCCTGCCCCCTCGCTGTGCTTGCTTCCCTGCCCCCTCGCTGTGCTTGCTCTCCTGTGTGTGTATGTGGCTCTGTGTGTGTGTGTGTGTGTGTGTGTGTGTGTGTGTGGCTCTGTGTGTGTGTGTGTCTGTGTGTGTGCGGCTCTGTGTGTGTGTGTGTGTGGGGCTCTGTGTGTGTGGGGGGGCTCTGTGTGTGTGTGTGTGGGGCTCTCTGTGTGTGTGTGGGGATGTGTGTGTGTGTGTGTGTGTGGGGCACTGTGTGTGTGGGGCTCTGTGTGTGTGGGGGGGGCTCTGTGTGAGTGGGGGGGCTCTGTGTGTGTGGGTGGCTTTGTGTGTGTGTGGCTCTGTGTGAATGTAAATGCAATAGGTCATGCATTTGCGAGTGATTAACCTATTGGCATTGTAAATGACAATGCCATTTATTTAACGATTAAGCTATTGGCAATGTAAATGACAATGCCATTTATTTAAGATTTAAAAAAAAAAATGTCATGAGCAATCCCAATAGCTCTCCCTTTAATAATGCCGAGACCATTGCATTGTAAATGCTTGTTTCTTGTGAGTGTGGATATATTCTTTCTCCACTTCAGCTACTGATGTATTTTTCAGTGAGTGAGATTTCTTTGTCCACCTTTCTGCGAGACCGTTTTTGTGTATCTTGGTTTATCCTCCATAACAGCGTGAACGGTTGGAGCTCATATAGGCACTTTTCCATACCACCTTCACACCTGCAGAACCAACATGAATCACGCACGCCACTTTCAAAACGCTCTCTTACATAGACATTGCTGAATATACTCCCCCAACCCAGTAACTCATCCTCTGGACACGCTTCTACGTACGTGGCACATTGCAACGTCATCACCTCATCGCCATTTTGGATTTAAAACGTAGTTTATACAAGAGGAAGCTGTGTTAACTAAATCCTGTCTATAGGCACGCAACGGGTTCTGAATTTTTTTTGTTTATAATTATATTAATGACGAAAAGCAAATGTACAATTTCCTCCCAGCATGAGGTTTTATATCCGTATTAATTATCGAGCTTACAAACACATTTTAAAAAAAATATTTTTACAAATTAACCTGTTTTCTTCATTAAAAACTATTCGTTTAATAGTTTTGTTGAAATATAATTTATTAACATCATTTCTGATATATATTGTTAAAAATATCTAGGTTCCCTTATACCGTCAACTATCCCTTTGAAAATGGCCGCTCTGTTTCCGTCAGTCCCTTGTTCACCTGTTGCTCAGCCACCGCACCCGCTCCAGCAGGAGTAGTGAGTGGGCGGGGTAGCTACGGCTTTTGGAAGTTGTGTTGCTGGAGTGTCCTGAACGTGCCGGATACCGGCTCCTGTAGCCGTGCAATAACCTGGGATAACAAACGGGCAGATTCTGCTGTCCGGCACTTCAGCGCTGAAGGTGAGGCGTCATGAGACATTATTTTGTCGCTGCTTTTTGAGGGTCTTGTTCCAAAAGGGAACAGGGAGCACTTGCTATTACAAACCAGCATACCCCCCTCCCACAACATTGCGAGAAAAGTGAGTTCCAGTTCATTTGCGGAATACTGCATCCTGACCGAACCTCAGTGGCATTTATTGGATACTCAGACTCTTGAGTTTGAATCCGTTGCTTTTCTTGTTTGACAGCAAGACGTGGCAAGCATCCTCATGCCCTTCAGTGCGCAGGTACCTCAAGGGCATGCTGGTCAGGGTAGTTTCTTTTTGAGTTTTTTTTGTAAAGGAGAGTGATCCAGTTTAGGACATGGGGGGCTGGGATCATTACATTCTCCACATCAAAGGGTGCCCCCTACACCACCAATCTTATGTCATCTCACATAGAAAACCACTGCCATTGTTTCTCTAGCAGTCAGTTCAATGACACCTGATGATTTAAACAATCTCAGCCAACGTACACTGAATTTATCACCTCCACAAGATTAACCATATTCCCAAGGAAATAAACAAGGAATTTTGTTTGCCAGTAGATATTTTTAGGTCGAGCCTGTCCCATTCCGCAGGAATGGATAGGATCGAATTCATGTCTGCAAAATCCTCTTCAAACTAAGGGGTTTCAGCCCGGCGTTTTCTTGCAGTTCACGTGAACATGCACGAGCATTCACGGCCAGGGCTTCTCCTCCCCTAGCAGCACTCCTCCCACACCAGCAACTCCCCCCTCCCACACCAGCACCTCCCCTCTCTCTCCCCACAAACACAGCCTTGCCGTAGCAGCACTCCTCCCACACCAGCACCTCCCCCCGCCCACACCAGCACCTCCCCTCTCTCTCCCCGCAAACACAGCCTTCCTTTCATTTCTCCTCCCCCTCCCCAGCCAGCTTCCCCCAGGCCGTGTTCCCTCAGATATGCTATTGCATATCGTTTGCTACCTCTTGTATTTTGTTGCTCTTGATACTTGCACAACTGTCACTATTGTCTCATGTAACGTAACGTTTGCTTTTGTAACATGCTCACTTGTAATTTTGGCTTCATGTATCTAAAAACGCCTCCCTCGCGCTCCTTTCTCCCTCTCTCCTGCTGCCTAGTCCTCCCACCCCCTCCCTCTCCAGCGCGCGCTCCACTCGCATCTGCCTGCTGCTCCCCCGCCCACCCCCCACTCCCCCAACCAGCAATTCACACACGCAACCCCACTCATCCACGCAACCCCACTCATCCACGCAACCCCACTCATCCACGCAACGCCACTCATCGACGCAACGCCACTCATCGACGCAACGCCACTCATCGACGCAACGCCACTCATCGACGCAACGCCACTCATCGACGCAACGCCACTCACCCACGCAACGCCACTCACCCACGCAACGCCACTCACCCACGCAACGCCACTCACCCACGCAACGCCACTCACCCACGCAACGCCACTCACCCACGCAACGCCACTCACCCACGCAACGCCACTCACCCACGCAACGCCACTCATCATATTGTGCTGCAAAACTAAATACTTATAAGGTCCCACAAGCGAGATCTATTGGCAATGCCAATGCTTGTTTCCCATTGAGATATCAAACATTTTAGTAAGGCAAAAGTCTACATGTCTCCAGCTTCTCCGTCCTCCTGACTTTCTTGCATGTAGGTTCTTGGACAGCGTCCGACATACGGACAGGGTACCTATGACTAAGGTGCCTCTACAAGGGAGAAGACTGCTGACGCCAGTGTTAGCTCCTGATAGGGTCCCATTAAGAATGGCCAGGACCAATCAGCCTGCTCAATAGTATCCTGGGGAAGGTAATATCCTGCCCTACCACAGCGTGTAGCACTGTTATTTTACTTGGTCCTGACGAATTGCTATGTTGAGCATGAAACATGTCGACAACTAGGTAGAACTTACACTTCTGGATCATTGCACCAGCGTGTAGGTTCACCCCACGTTTTTTACTTAGGTAGTCAACCACCCTATTAAAAGAGATATAGATTAACTAACCTTTTTTAAGATACACCCACCGTTCACGTCTACACACCCACTAGAGCCCTCACACCCACATGCACCAACTGGCAGGAACAAAAGATCTCTGGTAAAGAGCCCCTTCATGGGTGCCCGTCAGACATTGCAGCGCCAGTCTGACGAGGAGCAGAACCCAGATGATGAAGCATGACACCTAGCTTGCTGGGTGTGTGAAGGTTTTAGTTCCGAAAGGGGGATTCCCCCCCCTACCTCCTTTCACTTCACGTAGTGTTGGTTCATTTATTCTTCTCCCCTTGGAGAACAGTGTATCCTTTTTGTTGACGTAGTTCCTTGGCCTATACACTGGACATCGTTAAAAACCCCTCTTGGTTCCTCTCTTTGTTGAAAAGTCTAAATGTAACATCGTTGCCCACTCATATTTGTACAATATAAACAAATCAATCAAAATCATACATACTAGACTGTACAGGAGAGGGTTAAAACCACTTAGATTCTAACTGCAGGAACTACATATGTTTTAATCATATGTTTAAATATTATTTTGAAGCAATATTTCAGTTTATGTATGTTTGGTCTATGTGAGAAGATGTAAGATTGATGGTGTAGGGATGTGGTTCCCAAACTGTGCGCCGCGGCGCCCTGGTGCGCCGTTATCAGGAGCCAGGGGCGCCGCACACATGTGGGAAAGAATGTGTGAAAGTCACACTAAGAATGTCACTTTCACCCCCCCTCGCCTCCGTGATTAATTGGTTGCTCTGCCTCTAGTCTCTGCCTTTCTGAAGCAGAGCATCACGGCGACGGGGGACTCGGCTACAGACATAGCTGTGAGGCCCGCCTGCCAATGAAGATCCAGGCACTTCTTACTGAAAGGCAAAAGATGATGCCCATAATCCCGCATTTTGGCGCCTGGCAGATCTAACCATTTAAAAAGGCAATCAACTCTTTCAGCTGCTGATGAGCTGTGAAAGAGATGCCAGTCAGTGGCAGAAAGGAAGGTGTTGCAGCACAGGAGGGGGTCATGCTCCTTGTGGAGTCACGAGCACCTTTGGTTATTTAGATGCAAATAGCATTGAAAGAGTAAATGAAACGAATTTTTTCATTTTTACCCCTCAATTTTTATATAGAGCAAACCCAACCCAAACATTTTGGAGCGCTTTACATGAGCACTAATGACATTTCATAAGGACTTGCTCCTTTTTAGGTCTCGCCTGTCGAGCTTGCGAGACTATGGGGGCTTAAACAGTCTTTAACCAACTTGCAAGGAATCGTGGCGATTCCTTGCAGTGCCTGTGAAATTCAAGCTCAATGCGCATGGGCATTGAGCTTAAAAGCGCGTGCACATGCCCCCAGCCGCCTGCCTTGCATGTATTTTCCCTCAGGCGCACTCCTCCCACACCCGCTCCGCCCCCTCCCCTGCCTGCCGTGTCGCATTTCTTCAGTTCCCTCAGCCGCACTCCAGGCCCCTGCTGCTTTCACACCCTCTCCCCGCTCCGCCCCCTCCCCTGCCCGCCGTGTCGCATTTCTCCTCCCCTCCCCCCCTCCCCTTCTCTGCCTTCCCTCCGTCTTGTCTCTTTTGGTCTTATTCTTGTTTTAACTTTTTTTTCATCTTGGTTTGCCTTTCTTCACTTTCTACTGCAGTAACACACTCAGTTTGTCCCTTCACGCGACAGCATCTCTCAAATTGCAGTAAGTCTACAGCGGGTTCTTTTTGATGCTCTACTTCGTTGCAGTTTGTATTTTAAATTTGCACACTTTTGATGCGGCCGCTGCTTTCACTTTCGCGTGCACAGGGACGAGTCCTCTTCACATCCACCCCCTACAAGTGGTGCCTCCCGCTCACGTGCTGCTGGGTGGCTCTTGTTTACCCCACACTACCCAACCCCCCATCTTCGGGACACTGCACTGTCTCGCCCGCCAGATTTGCATTTTGCCTAGCACCCTCGCCTTCAGTTCTCGTTGACAGTAAATAATAAAGCGTTTCCGCTATGCCGGCTCTGCAGTGCAGGGCCATGAACCATGTATGATAACATCACCCAAAGTCGCCATTCACATACCGTCTATACTACCGACTTTCAAAGGCCCTCATGCTTGTCTGGCTCCTCCCTAAGTAAAGCAATCCAGAAGTACAACTCTGAATCAAAGACTCTCTGCCTCATCACCATTTGCCAGCATGCGGAGACTTCAAAGACTTCAAGCTGTGGCCATAATCAGGCCCCCTGCTTGCCATAACCCCTCCCTTTTCCCCCTCCCTCCTGGACAGCCTCGCTCTCCCAAGCACCTCGCTTAGGCACATACATACACCACTCACGTGCTCCCCACCCCCCTCCTCCCCCGATCACTTTCACGTCCGTCCGTCTCCCTAGATATAACACAATTACACGCAAAACTGAAAATGTACAGCTCAGCTGTTGATCTCCCAACTCAATGCCGTATGTGCGACATCAAAGAGTTTAAATACCTATATTCCAAGTGCTACTGTTAATGCAGGTTAAGTGAAACTACTAGTTGTTTTGAAACTGGCATAATAAATTCATGTTTTAAAAATATTATTTTAATCTGTGCCAATTGATTGTAGTTTGCACTCGCCACAGGCAGCACAGTCACACACCCAATGCCACTCACACACGCAACGCCACTCACACACGCAACTCACCCACGCAACGCCACTCACACACGCAACGCCACTCACACACGCAACGCCACTCACACACGCAACGCCACTCACACACGCAACGCCACTCACACACGCAACGCCACTCACACACGCAACGCCGCTCACACACGCAACGCCACTCACACACGCAACGTCACACACGCAACGCCACTCATCCATTTGCAAAACGAAAAAGGTCAAACTCTTCTATTGCGAGACCTATTGCATTTTCAATGCTTGTTTAGATATGGAGAGATTAAGTGATTTGCCCAGGATCACAGGATGTTGAGCCAAAACCAGAATCAAACCTGCTTGTTATGTTATGAAATTATTTATTGAGCGCACTATCACTGATTAGTTTCTTGGCGCTAAAATCGACAGTAACACGGTCCTCAGTTCCAAAGTGGGTAGCTCTGACCTCAAGCTCCATCTTCTCCCCTCCTCTACCCATGCTCAGGACCTGTCCAGGGAGTACACTCTTAATATCTGTCATACATCTGTGGTTCCCAAAGTGTTCGCCGCGGCACCCTGGTGCGCCGTGAAGGGAAGCCAGGGGCGCCGCGCCGCTGTGCAGGATGTGGGTCTGAAAAAAATATATAATTATCCTCAAAATGTAGTGAAACTGCGAGCTGCCAATTTTGGATCTGGGGAACCGGGTTCGACCCTCGACGTCCGCTCAGAATCCTGTGTCATTCTGGGCAAATCACTTAATCTCCCAGCGCCTACAAAAAAAGAATACATGAATGTATCCTTGTGTAACGTGACTGGTGCTCTTCAGGTCGAGTTTGCGCTATATATAAATCTGCAGCAAAAAAAATCCAGCCGACCAAAACACAGAAAAAGGGTAAAACTTTTCAACTGTCAAATGACATTCACGAACGTTCTTATTATGACGGCTTTTTCAAATTCATGTGCAACATTGTACAAAGTCCATTATCAGGCAGAAAAATCACATTATTGATGACATATATTTTGGATTCTTTAAATGGTGGAATAATTTAATGATTGGGAGAGAGAGAGAGAGGGTGTTCGTGCGCTGCTTAATAAACCTGTGGCGGTATCCCAGTTGTGCGCTGCTTAATAAACCTGTGGCGATATCCCAGTGTTCACTCTGGGAGCACAGATACGCATAAAATGACTATCTTTAACCTCCATTGGGTGGGTGGGTGCAGGGTCAGGGTCCTGGTGGAGAGCATTGGGTGGGTGGGTGCAGGGTCAGGGGCCTGGTGGAGAGCGTCGGGTGGGTGCAGGGTTAGGTCCTGTGGAGAGCATTGGGTGGGTGGGTGCGGGGTCAGGGGCCTGGTGGAGAGCGTTGGGTGGGTGCAGGGTGGGGGGCCTGGTGGAGAGTGTTGGGTGGGTGGGTGCAGGGTGGGGGGCCTGGTGGAGAGCGGTGGGTGGGTGGGTGCAGGGTGGGGGGGCCTGGTGGAGAGCGTTGAGTGGGTGCAGGTTCAGGGGCCTGGTGGAGAGCATTGGGTGCGTGCAGGGTGAGAGGCCTGGTAGAGAGCGTTGGGTGGGCGCCTTATGCCTTGATGCAGCCGCACTCTGCCAGCTTCTGTCTTTGCCTCACTCCTCGTTGAGGGGTCGTCACTCGTGACTGCTGCATGTTGGAGAGTGTGAGGGGAGAAGGGTGCAAGACAGGGGAGAAGGGTGCAAGTTAGAGAAGGGTGCAAGGCAGAGAGGAGAAGGGTGCAAGGCAGAGGGCAGAAGGGTGCAAGGCAGAGGGCAGAAGGGTGCAAGGTAGAGGGGAGAAGGGTGCAAGGCAGAGGGGAGAAGGGTGCAAGGCAGAGGGGAGAAGGGTGCAAGGCAGAGGGGAGAAGGGTGCAAGGCAGAGGGGAGAAGGGTGCAAGGTAGAAAAGGGTGCAAGGCTGAGGTGAAGTAGGGTACAAGGGGAAGGGGGGAAGGGTGCAAGGTGGAGGGGGAAAGAGTGCAAGGAGGATGGTGATGAAGTTAAAAATCCCCCCCCCCCGAAAACATTTCTGCGGATACCCATGATCAGAGCCCACCTCACGTAAACTTCTTGTAACGCCACAGAGCTCCTTGAGCCTTTCTCTAGCCTGGTTACTTTTAGTGGGAGTGCTTTATACTACTCTATGTATGCATTGAGATGTACTTTATAAGATCTTTGTGATTGCAAATAAAGTTTTATGACAGTGATGGCTACTCTCTGAATCCTTCATCACGTCTAGCCTTGATTCTTCATGTAGACCAGTGGTTCCCAAAGGGTGCGCCGCGGCAACCCGGTGCGCGGGTAAAAAAATGGTGGGGAGCCACGGCCAACTGCCAATTCGGTCAAGGGAGCCACGGGTCAAAAAAGTTTGGGAACCACTGGTGTAGG